>NC_071505.1:139733491-142692241 GCF_027887155.1 Malaclemys terrapin pileata
AACCTCTGACCAAGCAGGCTCTCCCTGAGAAACTGTCTGTGAATGGGCCTTTATTTCCCCACAAACAAGAGCACTACTTGGGAAGACGCCAAGAGGGAGCAGGGCCTGGCCTTTCTTCCCTCTGGCTGCCATCAGTCCTCTGATCGATTACTGAAAAGCTGCTCTACCAATTCAGTGGGCTTCCCTGGGTCTGCGTGAGGCAGATGGGGAGGTGCTTCAGGTGCAAATGTAGAAAGCAGAATAAGTTGTGATCTGGGAGGAGGTTGGGGGCGCGATCACGGCTTTTTCACAGTCTGCTAATGCAGGAAAGGCTTTGCTTTGCTGTTGAGTGTGAGTTTCATGCTGTTGAGGACCTGCCCAGTCTCCCTTTGGAAATGTAGAGGGTAGATTCCCTCTGCAAGGTAAAAAATGCCCGATTTTCATGTCTGGCAGTTCACTCGGGGTCTGGCTGTTTTAAGCAACTCTTATGTTCTCCCAAATGCAAGACTTTTGGAAAAAGCAGCTATAAGGATTGCTATGTGCCCTAAGGCTGTTCCAACCAAACCAGTTACCGGTCTGGCTGAGTCCTTGTCTTTCACATGTATTTCGGTCTCAAGTCAAAATGGGTATGTGATTGCATGAAGAATGAGGCAGAGCTGAAATGCCCCATCAGTGTGTAATGTATTTCTGTTTAATCCACAGGAATTTATAGGAACCAGAACAGAAAATAAATATTTCTGGATTGGATTAAACTTTCAAGAGAAAGAGGGAAGATGGATGTGGCTTGGTGTCTCCCACTTAGAAAGGCACAGGCTGAGCTTGTGGGTGGATTTTTCTTTCTATAAATGTTAAGTTACATTAATATAAATGCAGATACAGCTCTGACCCCATAGCTCCCAGCTAAGTAATTCCCAAAGCACAGAGCTAGTACTGTGATTGAAGGCACATCTTTAGCTCCAGCTTAGATTTCAAAGTCTCCAGTATGACCTGTTCCACATATAGTCACAGTCTTTAGAAAGCAGTGGTGCTGGTGATGCTGCATGAAGGCCTGATCCTCAATTTCAAATCACTGCATTCCATTGCTGCTTAGGCCCTATCTACACAATCGTTTTGGGGCTGTTTTGTAGAAGTTTTGCTAGGTCTGTATAGCAGCCCCATGAAAAACCTCTAGGGCTTGTTTGTACTAAGGTTATAGCCACATTGTAACTTAAGTTAACTGATTGCCAATTAACTCAATTCAAGTTACACAACTATACATGTTAGTGTAGACACTGTACAAACATTTGTTCCTGCTGGTCTTGGGTCACCCTACACTGAACTCTAGGAACAAGTGTTTATGGAGTGTCTACATCAGCATGTACCATCACGCTAATTAATTGTTGATTAGAAATTATAGGAACAAAAGTACAGGACCAAACACTTCAGTCTAGACACAGCTCTAGTGTAATCATGTGGCACCAGAGGAAAAAGAAAAGTGATTTGTATTTGTGGAGTTTACCTTGGGGCTTCCACGTGGGGAGAAATCTTCATCCCTGTGACATCAACAGGAATGCAAAACTCCCATTGACTTCAGTGGAACCAGGATTTCATCTCTGAGGTTTGTACTAGTGCAGCTACACTGGTGTAGTTACAACTGCACAAAGCAGCCTCTTCCCTAGACAGGACCTTACTTGGCATCAAAGTGAAGTTGATGATCCCTTTATTCTCTTCTTTGGAAATCAGGTGGCTCTGGGCAAGGTGAGGATACCCGAGCTGGGAGAATAAGGTGCACTGATACATATCGAAGTGCAGTGGGCACTGCAGGGGCACAGTTATTCAAATGGTTTAAAAAAAAAGTACAAAAATAATTTGTAACTTGAAAAATTTTTCAACCACGTCTGGCAATGGCACAAACCAAAGAATGTGCTGAGTGCCTGGGGATTTTCTGTGTTCATATTTGCCAATGTATTATGTGGCCAGGGTCACCACAGTCCCACCAGCCTCAATTAGTGTCCATCAAGTGAGGCCTGTAAGTACTTGAAAGTGACCCTGATGCTGCCTGCTGTTCGTATTAGATAGCACTTGGACTCCAGGTTATGCCTCAAACCCACCTGCAAACTTCCAACATGTATGAACCAGAGGTTATTGGAGAGTGGGACCACTTGGGTTGACTCTCTGGTCTGTCATGCAGACCAAACATTTGGATTCATGTAGCTGAAAACTCCTCCCCACCTCCTCACTATTAAGACTCACCATTTCTCCTTTGTGGAAGGGTTTTCCTCCTCTTGCTGATAAAGTTCATGGAAATGAGGACCTCTGAATTCCTCCTACCAATCAAATGGATTGCAATGAGCCTGCATATGCCAGTCTAGACGCATAAGAAAAAAAACACACACACAAAAGTAAAAAACCCTGGATCCCTCCTCCCAAACTCTGTTCCTGTCTTTTCATTCATTACCAAATTCTGAGCTGACCTCTCAGTGAGCAGCTTTTGTTTTCTCTTTAGGGTGATGGTAAATGGAACTGGAGATGGCAAAAACTGTTCTGCTTTCAACAAGGAGAAGTTACACCCTGAGAAATGCCCGTTTGCGCACAGATGGATCTGCAAGAAAAATGCAACCTTGCTGGCTCCCTAGAATAACCCAGAACATTAGACACCGTCCCTTGTAGAATGATGCATTTTCTTGTACTTTGTGATATTTTAATGTAAATAATCATAAGAGCATTGCACAGAAAGCATAGCATTCGGCAATCCTGTGTCAATTGACCTCTGGCTGTATTAGGGATAGGTTTGTATTGTAACCTCCTGTAGCTTCTGGTGTCCAAGGATAGACGATGTTTAGCTAAACAGATTATAATAATTGATGCACGATAAAATGCCTGTGACTATCTTTTCTGTATTAAGAAATAACTCATAAACACCTCTTTTTTTGCTTACTTTCAACTTTTGTATTAAGATTTTCAAGTAGAAACTCTTATGCAATGAAAGGTTATTTCCTGCCCCTTGGTGCAGCTGCATTAGTGGGAACCATTTTGGTTCCTCTGACCAGCCGTGCCCAAAGATGACTTATGAGTACATTGTGAGTAAATGTCAATATTAATTAACTGGACAGGAAAACTACTATTCTAACACATGGGGAACTAAGGCACTTTGGCCCAGATCATAGAGTCATAGACGTGTACAACTGGAAGTGACCTCAATAGGTCATCTACTCCTGTCCCCTGTACTCAAGGCAGGACTAAGGAATAACTAGACCGGAGGTTGGCAAATGGGAATTGCGGGACGTGAACCCCAACCACTGGCAGCTGCGAGAGGCTGTGCCTGTGGACGGTCAACGTAAACAAAATGTCTTGCAGCCTGCTAGCGAACTACCCTGATGGGTCACATGCCGAAGCTTGCTGACCCCTGAACTAGACCATTCCTGACAGGTGTTTCTTTAACCTGTTCTTGAAAACCTCCAATAATAGAGATTCCATAACCTCCCTAGGTAAACTATTCCCGTGCTTAGCTACCCTGACAGTAAATTAGTTTTTCCTAATTTCCACCCTAAACCTCCCTTGCTGCAATTTAAGCCCATTGCTTCTTGTCCTATCCTCAGAGGTTAAGGAGAACAATTTTTCACTCTCTTCCTTGTAACATCCTTGAAAACCGTTATCATTTCTCTGCTCAGTCTTCTCTTCTCCAGATTAAACAAACCCATTTTTTTTTCCAATCTTCCTTCATAGGTCATGTATTCCAGATCATCATTTTGTTGCTTTTTTCTGGACTTTATCCAATTTTGTCCATATCTTTCCTGAAATGTGGCACCCAGAACTGGACACCATGCTCCAGCTTACACCTAATCAGTACAGAGTAAAGTGGATCCACATAGAAAATTAGGCCTGTAACATCCCTTGATTTCAGCGGAGGTTAATAGTCTAAGTAGATTTGTGGAGCTGGGTGATTAAATGACTCTCCCAAGGTCACAGAAGAAATCTATAGCAGAGGTGGGAATTGGATTTAAAACTCCTGAGAGACAATCTACTGTTCTAATTTTCTTCCTTGAATTATGTAAAAGCTTACCCAGCATACACCTTCTTTTTAGACAGATGACGTTGTTTTCACCAGATGCCCAGTTATTGTTCTATTTAATTCCCAAGATACTATAGATGTCTTCATTATTTCTGAAAAAGGCTTCATTTTATTAAATGATTACTGTGTAAGATTCTTTGTTGCATTAAATACTTGCTTTGTGTCTGACCTTATTGCAACAAGGTTACAACCTGCCTCTGGGAGAGGAGTGTAGTTAAAAGCGTAGACACTGGATAACCACAGCTAGATCAATCTGAAAGATTTGACCTGAGCTGCCACATTAGAGACCGGGGTGAAATCCTGGCCCAAGTGATGTCAATAGTAAAATGCCCACTAACTTTAAGGAGGTCAGGATTTCTATTTCTAACTGAGCCTGCAGTGAGCTTGAATAACCTCTCTCTATATTTATTTTAAAATGTAGTATGTGTGCAGCACCTTAGAGTGGATTGTTCCCATGGCCTTGGTCAATAAGAAGCGTAGTGAAGTATGAACACAAAGAGCAATTAGCAGAGGTGATACAAGCTTGTAGCAACCACTATCAATGTGTAACTGACATTGTTGAAAGTGGCACATGAGGAGCAATAAGTGGAGCCCACCATCGAACCCTGAGCATTTCAGATTCCTTGCAAAGGGGTTTGACCAAAGGTGAGACAACCCAATGAAAAACAAAAAGGAGTGATTTTCAGCTCTCCTTATTCTCCCTGTATCAATCTGCTGTTCTCCAAGCCAGCATGGAATGTTCAAAAGGTGCTTAAAATTTGCCATTCTTAAGATTTTTATGAAATAAAGATTTAAAATTCCAGTTAAACAGAAACCTCTGCAACAGCTTTACCTGCTGTTCAGACCAGCTCCAGCATGGCAGAACACATTGTTCTTTCTGTCACCAACAGAAGTTGGTCCAGTAGAAGATATTACCTCTCCACCTTGTCTTCCTTTGACACAGTCTGGCAAATACAAAGTATTTCGGAGGCGGGGGCCAACCACGTTACTAGTTTCATGATGATAGCACCTAGGGTTCCATATGCCAAACCCTGCCCAGAAGAATGTACAGTTCAAATAGAACAGACAAAAGGTGAGAGAAAGGAAATACTTTTCTCCCCTTTTTGGAGATGGGGAAGTGAGGCAGAAAGAGGGGAAGGAAGCCACTAAACTATTTCCATTGGCATTTACAATATATTAGACAGTCACTGGAACTAAAATTCAGCTTGTTTAGTTCTACATTACACAGGGTTGTGCTGAAGTAAAGCATATTTTCATGTGTCTGCTGTGTCTATAAATGCCTCTTCCTGCTCCTCCATAGATTCCTAGATTTTAAGGAAACTGGAGCCCATTGTGACCATCTAGTCTGACTCCTGCACAACACAGGCCGTAGGATTTCACATATTCATTTTGGCACAAAGCCCATAAGTTCTGTCTGAGCTATAGTACATCTTTTAGAAAGATCCCTTTGAAGCGAAGGGCTGTGGCACTATCTCCATCCTCTGTCAGTGCTCTAGGTCCTTTTCATGAGTGTAGGAACTTTGCCTCCCGCAAGAGAACAGCTTCTGTTCAGTGTCACAACAGCTTTAGTGCAGTTTTCCCCTAGGCTACAATTCAAACTTATAAATCTCCACCAGAGCAGCTCCAGCAATGAAAGCTGTTATAGAAGCTCCAGTTTAGGAATGGTGCAGACATTTTACCATCATGTGGTAGGGTTAGATGATATCCAGGGAAACAGCTGGACCCTCTCTATTACAGATCCTACCACTGATATTACCACTGGAGGTGCACTGGTGGAATATTATGGGTCCAATTTTTTCCTAGTGTAGACAGGGCCTTAGGCCCATATCCATAAAGCTACATAGGCACCTCAGCCCCAAACTGAGGTTCCTGAGTTCCATTTTTAGGCTCCACTGCAATCCGCAGTTTTCGACTGAAATGCATGGTTGAAAAGGGACCTTGGCAGATCCAGTCTGCACTGCTGTCCAAGCTGTTAAAAGTCCAGGTGGTGGTGCATCAGGGGCCGGGACTAAGGCAGGCTCCTTACCTGCCCCGGCTCTGCATGGCTCTCAGAAGCGTCCGCTAGATCCCTGTGGCCCCTAGGAGCACATGTGGCCAGGGAGGCTCCATGTGCTGCCCTGACCCCAAGTGCCAGCTCTGCAGCTCCCATTGACCGAGAACTGCGACCAATGGGAGCTGCAGGGGTGGCGCCTATGGGTGGGAGGGCAGCAGACAGTGCCTTCCTGGCTGCCCACACGCCTAGAGGACGCAGGGTCCTGGTGGCTGCTTCCTGGGAGCCACGGTAAGTGCCGCTGGGACCCCACACACCAAACTCCCTCCCACACCCCAACTCCCTGCCCCAGCCCTGAGACCCCTCCTGCACCCCAAACCTCCATCCCCAGACCCACACCAGAGCCCACGCCCCTAGCTAAAGCCCTTCCCCTTCCCTCCCCCCCCACCCACATCCTAACCCCCTGTCCCAGCCTGGTGAAAGTGAGTGAGGTTGGAGGAGAGTGAGTGACGGAGGAAGGGGTGTGTGTGTGTGAAGTGAGCGGGGCCTTGGAGAAGGGGTGGGGCAGGGGTGTTCGGTTTTGTGCCATTAGAAATTTGGCAACCTTATGGTACATAAAATATGTTAGTCACCCTTATGGACAATGCCTCCTAGCCATAGGCAGATGACAGAAAGCTACATACTCCTAGTATAGGACCTGTTTTTCAAACTGAATGCTCAATTAACTAAAAATTACTACAGACTTGCCTTAAAACTCTGCAGGGATATGCTGAAATGCACGGACCTGGCTGTAGCCCTTCTTCAAACACTAAACACAGCTACACAGATTTCCTGTGTGAATGAAGGCATTTCCCAAATATACAACAAGGATGATACTCTGTCTTTTCTCCCACACTTTGACTGCCTTATCCATTTTCATTGTAAGCCTTCATAAACTAGAGCTAGGTGAAATTTTCTCAACAGAATCGTTTTTTGCCAAAAATGCATATTTGATGCTCTGAAACTTTTGGCGAATTTGGGACAGTTTTGGCTGAGAAAAAAGTGACAAAGTAATTTAGAAAAAGAGAAAATATTTCCTTTTGACCATTCCAAAATGTATAATTTAGTCTTCTCATATCAAAATCAGAATTGGCTAATTAAGAAAAAAAAAACCCCACACACAGAAAAGGAAGTAAAAACACCCCAAAACAGCCAAATCAAAATGAAAAAAAACAAACAAACAAAATTATAGAGTTGACCAAATGAACAGGAAGTAAGAAATCAAATGTGGTCAATTCAGTTCATTTTTTGTTTTGAGTTTCACGATTCTACAAGAGAGTTATGAAAAATAGTTTTGGTTGAAATCAAATTGGATTTATTTATTTTTGCTTTTCAGTCCCTGCACCAAAATATCCATTACAGTAACTCCTCACTTAACGTTGTAGTTATGTTCCTGAAAAATGCGACTTTAAGCGAAACGATGTTAAGCAAATCCAATTTCCCCATAAGAATTAATGTAAATGAGGGGGTTAGGTTCCAGGGAAATTTTTTTCACCAGACAAAAACGACTGTATGTGTGTAAGTTTTAAACAAACAATTTAATACTGGTACAGTGATGATAATTGTGAAGCTTGGTTGAGGTGGAGGAGTCAGAGGGTGGGATATTTCCCTTCCTGCTAAACGATGAACTAGCAATTGGCTGAGCCCTCAAGGGTTAACTCTCTCACTCTACAAGGCAGCAGGAATGGAGGGAGGGGGTATGTGTGAGAGAGAAATGCACATTTCCCCTTTAAGTAAACTTCCTTGATAATTAGATCAGCTTGCTGGTCTCAGCTGCTGCAAGCTCCCTCCGTCCTGGACCCTGCTCTATGGAAGATGGGATAAGCGGGGTGCAGGAGCAGGGGGGAGGAGGACACCCTGACATTAGCCTCTCTCTTCCTTCCCTCCCCCCTGCACAGCAAGCAGGAGTCTCGGGGAGCAGCTCCAAGGCAGAGGGCAGGAGCAGAACATTGCAGTGGGGGAGGTATACAGCTGAACTGCAGGTAGCTGCTGCACAGGGAACTTAGGGGAGCGGGGAACTGATAGGGGGAGCTGGTAGGGTGGCTGCCAGTCTACCCTGGTTCCAAGCCCCCACCAGCTAGCTGCAACGGGCTGCTCTTCCTGCAAGCAGTGGACAAAGCAGGTGGCTGCCAAACAACGTTAGAAGTGAGCATTGCACAACTTTAATCAAGCATGTTCCCTAATTGATCAGCAATGTAACAATGAAACACCGTTAACCGGGACGACTTTAAGTGAGGAGTTACTGTATTCACTAAGCTCTACTTGAAACTGGGACTGTGAGCAGTGCAATGACCCTACCTTCTGCTGACACCACTCTTTCTGTAGAAATTCTGTCTATTTTTTTTTTTAAGAAGCAGTTCATCCCATTCAGCCAACCATTACCCTGCCCTCTCTCTCCCCACCCCCCGTATAGCTCAGATGTTTAGCTAATCCAGGCAATAAGAGACTGCATTTCTCTTAATTCTTTCATTCTGGACCTATAGAGGGTATGTGTTTTTGCCACCAAAGTGATAAGATAGATGTAATGGGTGCAGCCAGAAACATTCTAACCAGGTGCCTCTCTTTATTTAGCTTTTGCACCTCAGGATAACCACAAGAACTGTAACCACAGGAACCTGGGGACTGTGGTCCCTGAGATAACTCTTGTATCAATTTTCTAATATCAAACCAGAAATTATACTTGATTTTAAAGCCAGAAAGAAAATGCTTGTATGGTCAAAATATACTGTTTAATTTATATTTATGATAATCCTCTAATGGATTATCTAATGGATGGAGAAAACATTTTAAATATATCTAATACATCTGCAGCCTAGATCATTAAAGCCATGTAAGTGGGAACATTTTAAAAAAAATAATTGTAACCTAGGTGAACACTATAGTGAGACTGCACTGAAATTGTTTTCACAATGTTGGCAAACCTCATATATTCAAAGGGATCTAGAGTACAGATGCTAAGTTGAACCTGTACCTATTTCAGAGTTAAGGTACCTATATACAAGATTCTGAACAGGTCATAGAATATCAGGGTTGGAAGGGTCCAACCCCCTGCTCAAAGCAGGACGAATTCCCAACTAAATCATCCCAGCCAGGTCTTTGTCAAGCTGGGCCTTAAAAACCTCCAAGGAAGGAGATTCCACCACCTCCCTAGGTAATGCATTCCAGTGCTTCACCACCCTCCTAGTGAAATAGTGTTTCCTAATATCCAACCTGGACCTCCCCCACTGCAACTTGAGACCATTGCTCCTTGTTCTGTCATCTGCCACCATTGAGAACAGCTGAGCTCCATCCTCTTTGGAACCCCCCCCCCCCTCAGGTAGTTGAGAGCAGCTATCAAATCCCCTCTCATTCTTCTCTTCTGGAGACTAAACAATCCCAGTTCCCTCAATCTCTCCTCATAAGTCATGTGCTCCAGACCCCTAATCATTTTTGTTGCCCTCCGCTGGACTCTTTCCAATTTTTCCACATCCTTCTTGTAGAGTGGGGCCCAAAACTGGACACAGTACTCCAGATGAGGCCTCACCAATGTCGAATAAAGGGGAAGGATCACATTCCTTGATCTGCTGGCAATGCCCCTACTTATACAGACCAAAATGCTGTTGCCAAGAAGGCTAACAAGAGCACACTGTTGACTCATATCCAGCTTCTCATCCACTGTGACCCCTAGGTCCTTTTCTGCAGAACTGCTACCTAGCCATTCGGTCCCTAGTCTGTAGCAGTGCATGGGATTCTTCCGTCCTAAGTGCAGGACTCTGCACTTGTCCTTGTTGAACCTCATCAGGTTTTTTTTGGCCCAATCCTCTAATTTGTCTAGGTCTCTCTGTATCTGATCTCTACCCTCTAGTGTATCTACCACACCTCCCAGTTTAGTGTCATCTGCAAACTTGCTGAGAGTGCAGTCCACACCATCTTCCAGATCATTAATAAAGACATTAAACAAAACCGGACACAGGACCAACCCTTGGGGCACGCTGCTCGAAACCGGCTGCCAACTAGACATGGAGCCATTGATCACTACCTGTTGAGCCTGACGATCTAGCCAGCTTTCTATCCACCTTACAGTCCATTCATCCAGCCCTACTTCTTTAACTTGGCGGCAAGAATACTGTGGGAGACCGTATCAAAAGCTTTGCTAAAGTCAAGGAATAACACATCCACTGCTTTCCCCTCATCCACAGAGCCAGTTATCTCATCATAGAAGGCAATTAAGTTAGTCAGGCACGACTTCCCCTTGGTGAATCCATGCTGACTGTTCCTGATCACTTTCCTCTCCTCTAAATGTTTCATAATTGATTCCTTGAGGACCGGCTCCATGATTTTTCCAGGGACTGAGGTGAGGCTAACTAGATTGTAGTTCCCCAGATCCTCCTCCTTCCCTTTTTTAAAGATGGGCACTACATTAGCCTTTTTCCAGTCATCCGGGACCTCCCCCGATCGCCAGGAGTTTTCAAAAATAATGGCTAATGGCTCTGCAATCTCATCCGCCAACTCCTTTAGCACCCTCAGATGCAGCGCATCCAGCCCCATGGTCTTGTGCACATCCAGTTTTTCTAAATAGTCCCGAACCACTTCTTTCTCTACAGAGGGCTGGTCACCTTCTCCCCATATTGTGCTGCCCAGTGCAGCAGTCTGGGAGCTGACCTTGTTCATGAAGACAGAGGCAAAAAAAAAAAAAAATCATTGAGTACATTAGCTTTTTCCACATCCTCGGTCACTAGGTTGCCTCCCTCATTCAGTAAGGGACCCACACTTTCCTTGACTTTCTTCTTGTTGCTAACATACCTGAAGAAACCCTTCTTGTTACTCTTAACATCTCTTGCTAGCTGCAACTCCAAGTGTGATTTGGCCTTCCTGATTTCACTCCTGCATGCCTGAGCAATATTTTTATACTCCTCCCTGGTCATTTGTCCAATCTTCCACTTCTTGTAAGTGTCTTTTTTGCGTTTAAGATCAGCAAGGATTTCACTGTTTAGCCAAGCTGGTCGCCTGCCATATTTACTATTCTTTCTACACATCGGGATGGTTTGTTCCTGCAACCGCAATAAGGATTCTTTAAAATACGGCCAGCTCTCCTGGACATTAAAAAAAAAAAAAAAAAAAAAAAAACACACTTAGGGGAAAACTGCAGTGAAGTTCGTGAAACTGAAATTATTCTTTTATTGGTGGCTAAGCAGGTAGCCTCAAAGTGGGAGGGATAGCTCAATGCTTTGAGCACTGGCCTGCTAAACCCAAGGTTGTGAGTTCAT
The DNA here is from genome assembly GCF_027887155.1 of Malaclemys terrapin pileata. NCBI lineage: Eukaryota > Metazoa > Chordata > Testudines > Emydidae > Malaclemys > Malaclemys terrapin. The sequence continues at coordinate 139,744,797 of NC_071505.1, forward strand.
CCTTGAGGGGGCCATTTAGGGAACTGGGGTAAAAATCTGGGGATTGGTTCTGCTTTGAGCAGGGGGTTGGACTAGATGTCCTCCTGAGGTCCCTTCCAACCCTGATATTCTATGATCTGATTCTATGAGAGTGATCGGTTAAAGTAAGCTAATACCAGCAGGAGAGGAAAAAAGTTTTTGTAGTGGTAATCAAAATGGTCCATTTCCAGTAGTTGATAAGCAGGTGTGAGGAACTGGGGCGGGGGGATAAACATGGGGAAATAGTTTTACTTTGTGTAATTACCCATTAATTCCTAGTCTTTATTCAAGCCTAATTTAATGGTGTCAAGTTTGCAAATAGCTCACCTTAACTGATCACTCTTGTTATAGTGTGTATGGTAACACCCATTGTTTCGTGTGTGTGTGTGCGCGTGTGTGAGCGCCTTCCTACTGTATTTTCCACGGCATGCATCTGATGAAGTGGGGTTTAGCCCATGAAAACTTATGCTCAAATAAATTTGTTAGTCTCTAAGGTGCCACAAGTACTCCTGTTCTTTTTGAGGATACAGACTAACCAGGTTTCAGAGTAGCAGCCGGAAAAGATTGTGATTGTTTAGAGAACAGACAAATATATAGAGACATGCCAGAGGTATGTAAAATAATGAATGCTATAGAGGAGATAAATTGAATACTAATATTTGCCATCTCTCAGTATGCAGGGACAAGATGACAGACAATACAATTAAAAGGCAAAAATCCCCAAAATTCATAAGTATTATTTCCTTCTTTACACAGTATGTCATTAACCCACAGAACTCACTATCACAACATATTGCTGATGCTGAGCTCTTAGCAATGTTGAGGAAAGTGTTAGCTATTTATAAAAATGATGAGAAATGTACTGTTACAACAGAGAGAATAAAAAAAAAAATCTATAGCTAGCTTGATGCTGCAGGGGATAAACCCAATACTCAGTGCCTGGGGTTAGGAAAAACTTCCCCCAAAGATAAATTAGTGCTAATTGTCCCCTGAAGAGTTTGTTACATCTTCTTCTAAAGCATCTGAATCTTGCTACTGTCAGACACAGGACACTAGATTAGTTAAATTGGAATTGCTACATTCCTATTTTGTGTCCTAAAGATACAATTCTGCACTTAGGGGAAGTTCAGATGCATATTATCCTAGCGGGATCGCTGCAGGATATAGGGGGAGCATGGCAGCTCCATCTTTTACAAGAATGTAGTGACTGCTCCCCTCTGTTCCTGGCATATTGGCCTGTGTGAACTGGTGTAGGGCAATTGGCTCATTCCTTGGCCATCTCCATTCAAGAGACTAGTGGCAACAGTTATTGTAGCCCTGAGGAATCCTTTGGTGCCATGACCAAAGAAATGCTGTAGTGCCTGTCCCCTGGCCAGGAGTGCCAGGCACTGGAGACGCCTTGCCCTTTCTCCTCTTTGCCTACCCATGCAGGGATTGGGAAAAATCCTCAGTCACATCTTATGCTCCAAGGTCTGTTAGGAAGCAAAAAGCTATTACCACTGGCATTAATAGATTTTATGATCACTTGATCTAAAATTCAGCTTTTTGAGTTGTACATCAATCAGTGTCCTCCTTAAATAACGTGATATTTTCTATACAATGTCAGTTATTCCAATGGTTCATTTCCCTCACTGTTAAAACTGTTACTTTATTGCTAGTCTGAATTTGTCTAGTATCTGCTTCCAACCATTGGATCTCATTGTACCTTTTTCTGATAAAGAGCCATCTGCTATAAGAAATCTCTTTTCTATATAGCTACTTGGCGAGTGTGATTAAATCACCTCTTAACAGAGGGACAAGCTAGGTGAGGTAATATATTTTATTGGACCTACTTCTGTTGGTGAAAGAGACAAACTTTCAAGCTACAAAGACCACTTCTTCTTCCTAAGAGATTGGGTAGATTCCAATATGCACTGAAGACAAAACTGTGTCTGATCTTTTTCTTCCTCTGAAACACAGGGCTCTGTCCCCATCTTCAACCACATTCTAGGTCCCTTTCATAGAATATCAGGGTTGGAAGGGATTTCAGAAGGTCATCTAGTTTTCCATGTCTCAAATTATTTTCATTGTCCTTCTCTGGGCCCCTTCTATATCTCTTTTTTTGAGATGAGATAATCAGAACTGAACAAAGGATTCTACCCAAGGGTATACATTGATTTATCTAACAACATTATACTGTATTCAGGATTATTTTCCATCCCATTCCCTATTCACCACAACTTTTATTTGGTTGTTTTTAATGACTGCTTCTGCATACTGAGCAGAGTTCTGTATTTCACTATTTATAATTTTCTCAGGTCTTTTTCCTGAATGATTAAAGTTGATTCAGAATCTAGAAATAGCTATGAACCATTCATAGGATTCCTTCCAACATGTGATACCTTCTGTTTGTCACAAATGAAGGTCATCATTTTGGTTTATATGAAAATTTTGCTACTGCCCTGTTCACTCCTTTTCCAGATCACTAATAAATATTTTAGACATCAGTTCTTGTATAGTTGCTTGGGTGATCCCACTGTTAATCTTTCACCATGTTGAAAATGGATTGTTCCTACTCTTTGTGTTCTGTCTCTTAGCTGGAGTCAGTATGAAAATTTTATCAAAATCAGTTTGATGAAAAAATGACAATTTTTTAACACTTTCCATGATTTTTTTTTGCATATTTTTCAACCAACTCTTCCCATGTCTGGTTTCTAATCCATTGTGACAGTTTCTCGGGACACCCTGGACTGTGGGTCACTTTGTTATCACCCCTCCCCCCACCTCAGCAAGAGAGAAACTTGTTGATACTAAACTGGGCATCAGTTCCCTAACACCAGCAGTCTGTTAGCCACTTACCCTCACTTTGCCTGGCAGGTTAACAATAGGTGAACCCCAACCCCTGAATCCCTCTGAAAGCATCCCCCATAGTATCCAGCCTCTGGACACACACAGAAATTACCAGGTGTGTTGTCCCTAGGGGGACTGTACACACAGCTTGACTGGTACAACTCAGGATCAGGTCCTTTATAACATCACAGCACTGAGATATATTTATATTGAAAACAATGCCAAGTTTATTATCAAAGGCTAAGATTTAAGAGATAGTAAGGATAACAGAAATAATTACGTATCAAACTAAAAGTTTAACATGCTTCTTAGAATCTAAACTTAACTTTAATAGACTAAAACCCTTGTCTAGAGCAGTTTCTCACCTAAAGCAATCTTCCAGCTTCACGAACCAACATGGCTAAGCTCCAACATTCATGAATGCAAAAAATACTATCTTTCTTGCTTACTCACTGATTGACAAAAAGGTGTTCTTCCCCTTCCTCTTATACCCCAAAGTCCATTGAGTTTATCCCCAGAGTCAATATGACCCCCAAGATTTTTCCTGGAGTGCTGGCTCCAAATACTCCTGTTTGCACCATATGCAGATTTGACTGCCATTATGTTTTTCATGCTTAATCTACATAGCACACAGAGAGACGGGTGAATCAGCTTCCTTTTTCTGACTCAAAAGCTTTGTCATCCCTGTCTTGATTTAGATCCCAAAACATACGTATACACAACTTTAAATATCATCCTTATATACATCTCTCAATATTATGAAGATCAGTATGACCTAAGAGTTTATTACAGACTTCACATGACCAGTTTTGCATCAATACTATGAAAGCTGCATGTTAGGTGTAATGAGTTTGTCAGGCCTGTCAAACAGTGTTACAAACAGTGAATCCTTTGCCAGTTGGCATTGGGGGAGTTCCATGACAGAATTTTATCTCTCATCCCATGACTATTTGCTTTCCTGGATAGCTTCTTGAGAGAGATTTTGTCAAAAGCTCCTTGAAAGTACAAATAAATTACATCCATCAATTCTCCTTTAGCCACTATTTTAGACATGCTTCAAAAATTCTGGTAGATTGGAGAGACAAGATTTTCCTTTACAGAAGCTATGCAGCTTTGTCTCAATCAGATCATATTAACTGAGATATTTCATAAATTCTCTATTTTTTCAAAATAGTTTACCTGACACTGGAGTAAACCTCCCTGGTTTGTAAATTCCTGTGGTCATGTCTTATATCTTCTTTGAAAGACAGAAAATATTTGTACCGTCCCCTCCACACAATTATCTGGTAAAGTAGCTAATTTTATGAGAAATTGCGTATTTTGTTAGAAGCTTAGATACTTCATCCAGAACTCTTGGATGTACCAACTGGTTCCAGTGATAGAGCAAAAAAAATATATTAAAAGAGAAACTATCACTTGAACTGCCTCAATAGAATACAGGTATCTGTGGTGAAGTTAGTCACAGTTTCAGAGTTAACTGTACCTTTGACAGTCCTCTCAGTCTTCCTCGAGGGCACCCACTTAAAGGTTTCAGGCTTCCTCTCTCCCTCCAAACTAGAGATTTAGACTTGCAGTCCCTCTGCACCTCACTGTCATTTCCCAGCAGGTCTGACTGGGGTCCAGCACCGTAGTTATCTTTTCTGCAGAGGCTATAACAGTGTACACCAGTTACCAACTAGCCTTCACAAAGCAAAGTACATTTATTCTTAGGGCAAAAGCATTACAGAGAAAACACTAAAACAATACAAGTTTCTATATGCATGCTAAAAGCTTACCAGAGGTCACCCATCAATCTTATGGGACCTTAGTAAGCCAAGAGTCACCCCCCATCCTTGACAGAAGGTTTGTCAATTTACTGAATCAAAAGGGCATGGGTCATTTTTAACTCAGCCTTTTTATACCACAGGCTCTCTTTTTCTGTTGGTCTTTGGAAAACACAGTTTGAACCAGTATACACAAGTCATCCCAAGGAGGGGCACCTCTCTAGAGTTGTTTACAGTTTCAGTGACTAACCTTAATCACTCCCCACTGATTTCAATTCCTGGAGGAGCAGTGGTAACTTCTTTCCTGAAGTTACATACAATCCCTGGCCCACAATGGTACCTAAACCATTCATACACTTAATACAATAAGTTTCTACAAAGATACTGCATGAAGTTGCAATATCTGTCAAAGTTCAGTGCAAAAATCCTTTAATTCTTCTGCAATAATTCTTATTCTCTATAATTACTCCATAACTTCTTGGTGGTCCTGTGCACCTACCAGATTTCCCTCAAGATTCCTGCTTCTGCTAGGATCAAAACTTTTCTTTTTTATTTGTATTTCTGTGTGGCAAACTGTTTTTCAAAATCCCTCTGTCCTTTTAATGTCAATCTTCATTTTGCCTGCCACAATCCCTCTTTCCACTAAATTGCTTTTTTCTCTGTAGTTCTTCGGGCATCACAACTATTATAGTTATTTTTTGAACCAAGTGTCATGTTATTTAGGATCAAGACAAGAGTGGCCTATCCTCTGAAGTGCTCTAGAATGAGTTGTTTCAAGATTCAGGTACTGAAGAGGTTAGGAAATGTCTTTTCTAAAACTTGTCCTGATATAATCTGTGAACAGTTAATATGTGAACAGGTTGTCATAACTATAAAGGGAAGAGTGTAACAGCTGTCCTGTGTACAGTACTATAAAATCCCTCCTGGCCAGAGACTCCAAAATCCTTTTCCCTGTAAAGGGTTAAGAAGCTCAGGTAACCTGGCTGGCATCTGACCCAAAGGACCAATAAGGGGATAAGATACTTTCAAATCTTGGGGGCGGGGGGGGGGGGAAGGCTTTTGTTCGTGCGCTTTGTTTTGGGAGTTCATTCGCTCTTGGGACTGAGAGGGACCAGACATCAATCCAGGTTCTCCACATCTTTCTAAACAAGTCTCTCCTATTTCAAACTTGTAAGTAAATAGCCAGGCAAGGCGTCTTAGTTTTACTTTGTTTTCTCAACTTGTAAATGTACCTTTTACTAGAGTGTTTAGTTTTAGGTTCAAAGTACAGCAAACAAAGATAGAGGGGAGTCCTCTGAGCTCTTTAAGTTTGATTACCCTGTAAGGTTAATTCCCATACTGATTTTACAGAGATGATTTTTACCTTTTTCTTTAATTAAAAGCTTTCTTTTTAAGAACCTGATTGATGTTTTCCTTGTTTTTAGATCCAAGGGGGTTGGATCTGTATTCACCAGGAGCTGGTGGGAGGAAGGAGGGGAATGGTTAATTTCTCCTTGGTTTTAGATCCAAGGGGGTTGGATCTGTATTCACCAGGAGTTGGTGGGAGGAAGGAGGGGAATGGTTAATTTCTCCTTGTTTTTAGATCCAAGGGGGTTGGATCTGTATTCACCAGGGAATTGGTGAAAGGTTTCTCAAGGCTACCCAGGGAAGGGAATTAGTTTTTGAGAATGGTGGCAGTGGACCAGAACTAAGCTGGTAATTAAGCTTAGAAGTCTTCATGCAGGCCCCCACATTTGTACCCTAAAGTTCAAAGTGGAGATACAGCCTTGACACAGGTCTAGTCCCCCAGGCCCAGATGCTCAAAGGTATTTAGGGTGCGTAACTCCCACTGAAGTCTTAGTCTGATGGCACCTTTCTTTTCTGTAATTAACATCTGTGATCTCAAGCTGGTCCTTCTCCATTTTAGTTGAAATTTCTGTCTTATTCTTTATCACCACTAGGGTGACCAGATGTCCCGATTTTATAGGGACAGTCCTGATTTTTGGGTCTTTCTTGTATGGGCTCCTATTACCCCCCACCCTGTTCTGATTTTTCACACTTGCTGTTTGGTCACCCTAATCACCACATTCAGCGTTTTGTACTATTGACATCCCTTGTTGATGGCTTACACTGACTTTTCAGCAGAGGAAGTTGGAATCTTCAGCTGCGGACTCTTTACCCCTCCTTATTAACCCACCCAACTACTGACATATCCTGAACATTTGGGGTGTACACTAAAATGCAATTTGTTCAGTAATGGAAAAGTTCTCCACGAATAAACTTGAAGCTGAGAAACTTCAGCAGCTTCTTCCTATGAAAGCTATTTATTTCTTGTCTTCCTCTCATTTCAGGCTGATGCATTTTTGCTCAAGTGCTGGGGACCAAGCAAAGGGACATTGCAATAAGAAACCTGCGGCAGGATTGTGTCTAACCCAGGTCAGCTGACTTGGGCTCATGGGGCTCAGTCTCTGGTGCTATGAAATTACAGTGCAGACATTCAGGCTTGGGCTGGAGCCTGGACTTTGAGACCCCAGGATGGGGGAGTCAGAGCCCAGGCTCCCGCCCATAGCCAAATATCTATACTGCAATTTTAGAGCCCCACAAGCTGAAGTCAGCTGATCCAGGGTCTGAGACACAGTGCCCTGTGTTTTTTATCACCATGTTGATACACCCTAAGATACTGCTGCAGAGAGATGCAATTACCTTCACTCTGCAAGGAGAGTGACAGTGACTGATAAGTTTGCTAAGAGCTCGCCCTATATTTAGGTTGCTGAATTCTTTCCATTATAAAGGGATCTTGGGAACTTTTCTTTGGGGAACTCTCACTGCTCTATCGTTTGTTTCTGATATGCAAAATGAAATAGGAAGGGGATGGATAATAAGACAGAAAAGATCATATTGCCTCTATATAAATCGATGGTATGCCAACATCTTGAATACTGTGTGCAGATGTGGTCACATCATCTCAGAAAAGATATATTGGAATTGGAAAAGGTATGGAAAAGGGCAACAAAAATGATTAGGGGTATGGAACGACTGCCGTATGAGGAGAGGCTTTTCAGCTTGGAAAAGAGACGACAAAGAAGGCATATGATAGAGGTCTATAAAATCATGACAGGTGTGGAGAAAGTAAGTAAGGAAGTGTTATTTACTCCTTCTCATAATATAAGGACTAGAGGTTACCAAATTAATAGTCAGCAAGTTTAAAAACCAAACAAAAGCAAATATTTCTTCATACAATGCACAGTCAACCTGTGGAACTCCTTGCCAGAGGATGTTGTGAAGGCCAAAACTATAACAGGGTTCAAAAAAGAACTAGATGAATTCATGGAGGATAGGTCCATCAATGGCTATTAGCCAAGATGGTCAGGAATGGTGTCCCTAGCCTCTGTTTGCCAGAAGCTGGGAATGGGCGACAGGGGATGGATCATTTGATGATTGCCTGTTCTGTTCATTCCCTCTGAAGCACCTGGCATTGGCCACTGTCGGAAGACAGGGTACCGGGCTAGATGAACCTTTGGTCTGACCCTGTATGGCTGTTGTTATGTTTCTTATGGACACCCCTCAGGAGGTAGAAGTGTGTTTTCTCATCTAGTGAAATTGCCTTCAGATATAGCAGAGTTGTGAAGTGTTAAAAATCATCATTTCCCTTCACTTGATCTCTGTCTTCAGGAAAGTTTGTCAAAATCACTGAACACTCTAAAGAGATGAGCTCCAGGCCACCAAACAGCAGCACACACTGGAATTGGGGACACCTGGAAGCTGACAGATTGGCTGCAGCTGAGTTGAGAAATGGGCTTCCCCCAACAACCCATCCATATCCACTGACCCAGCACATCCTCTTAGTTTGAGCCCTCTCCCCTGGAGGAATGGCTGGGGGAGGAGCTCACTAATTCCTGGGGGGAAAGGTGAGAGAGACAGAACCAAGCCAGATACCTTCATAACACCTACAGACCCAGTGTCATGGCCCATGAGTGGCAAACCAGGCCTGCCAGAGTCAAGGGAGAAGCCATGCTCCAACCCTCCACCTGCCAGCAATAGCTTACCTATGACCCATGAAGCCCAGCCCCAGTGTGAGGCTCTGCCCTGCAGAGTCCCAGAGTGGCTGATTGGCCCACTGGCCCTACTGAAGCCAGCAGCAGGCACAGGAAGCTATCTGAACAACTGGGCTCCACCCTGCTCTGAATTGTGTGCTTCCTTGGCTTGATCTCCTGTCATTCTGATCTGTCTTGATTCCTGGCATCTGATGTGTGGTTCCTGACTTTCAGTTTGTCTCCTGTCTTTGACAGTTTGGTATCTTGACCCAGCCAGACTCTGGTTCATGACTGTACTTCTGATCTTCAGTTTGTCTCTTGCTTCTGATCTCCTGGTATCCTGTCCCAGCTGACTTGACTACTGTCTTGTGATTGTGGACTCTGGCTCTGACCAGTAGGTCTGGCTGCACTGACTTGGCTATGACATGCAGCACGTGGAGAGGCATCCCCCGGCCCAAACACACACACACACATCTTCAGCACAATGTGAAAGTGCAAAGAGAGAGAGAGAGCGCACGCCAGGCTGGAATCCAGGGTCACCATTTAGGAAGGGGGGGGGGACATTCCCCCTCCCCCCCCCAAGTTTCATAGTGGAGGTCTGTTCACAGCTCATGCCCCAGCCCCCAGGCAGAACTCTTATCGGCAGTGCCACACAGCTAGGTCCCCTCCTCCAGGAGCCGGGTTGTCTGGCTACGGCTCCTGCAGTCAGTTTCCTCCGCTGCACTAGCTCATCCACTCCGTTGGCTCACCTGCCTCTACCAATCAGCAGCTGAGATGATATGGAGTGACAATCCTCCTAACCAATAGTAAGATACTACTGTCCTCTATTGCACCTGCCTGGGGCTTTAGGGGTGTTACCCTATTACAAATAATAATAATAATAGACTAGAAATTGACTTTAAACAGGAGTGAAACTAACACTGCCAAGTCACTTTCATTTCTGTTTAAAGGTTAGTTACTTTCCAGAAGGCTCTTAAAACACAACACTACAGTGACCGAGTTGCAATTCTCACAGGAGAATAATTAAAACCAAACACCAAGAAAATTCCACATTTTAAAGTTGCTGCACTAGAGTAATCAGGAACCTGCTAGAACCAGTTAAGGCAGGCAGGTTAATTAGGACACCTGGAGCCAGACCTATTGGGATCCAGGAAGTGGGCCAGCCTTTATTCTGCTCTGATCCCGAAGCCCACCGGGGACATCGGTTGGCGGCTCCTTCACGGAGCCGTGAGCACGGGTGTGTACTTGGCGCGGTTTACCCCTATCCCAGACACCTGCCCCTTTTGCGGCGTGAGGGAGACCCTGGCGCATGTTTACCTGGAGTGCGCCAGGCTGCAGCCCCTATTCCGGCTCCTCACGGATGTTTTGTTAAGATTTTGGTTGCACTTTTCTCCTCACCTTTTTATTTATGCACTCCCTATCCGTCGCCCCACAAAGTCGCGGGACCTCCTGGTCAACCTCCTTCTGGCCCTAGCGAAACTGGTCATCTATAAAACCAGAGTGAGGAGGTTGGCCGATGGAGTTTCCTGTGACTGTGGGGCGTATTTCAGGTCCTCCGTTCTTTCACGTATCCGGGCAGAGTTCCTCTGGGTGGCGTCCACTGGCTCCCTTGACGCCTTCGAGGAGCAGTGGGCGCTGTCCGGGGTTCTCTGCTCGGTGTCCCCGTCTGGTTCGCTTCGTTTGACCCTTTGACCTCACTCCTGTCCCTGTTCTTTTATTAGTTGTCCCCCGTAATTTTTTGGTCTCCAGGTCCTGTGGACCCCCCCTTAGGCTGGGGGGGATCCTTTAGCAGTGGGCGGGCTTTGCCCGCTTACCTCCTGGATCCCAATAGGTCTGGTCACTCAGGGAACAGAAAACTACTCATTCAGTGACCAGTATACTTGCTCTCTACCAGACTCCTGTACCCCACTGGTCTGGGTCTGTCACACCAGGTACTGGGATTCACTGCCCAAAGGCTCCCTCCTCACCTTCTCACTATTGCAGCTTAGCAGTTCTGCTTTGTGCAAGATTTTTCTCTTCTACTAATAATGCTCTTGGGTATGGGGACCTCGGAATTCCTCCTGCCAGTGCCTGGGCTCCCAGATCCCTTGTGCACATCCCATCAATCCAGTGAAATAGACTGCAATGAGCCAACATGTGGCAAAGCACCCAGAAAAAAATATAAAAAAAGATTACTCATCCGAAGCTCTTTATCTGTCTTTATATTTAATACCAAGTTCTGAGGCAATCTCTGTGAGAAGCTTTCATTTGCTTCTCAGAGTGGCTGTGTATGGAAGTGGAGACGACAATTTGGGAGCCAAAATCCCATTTTTAAAAGTGAGTTTGGGCACTTAGGAGAATAAGGCTCATTGAAAGTCACTTGGATTCCATGTCCTGGCTCAGCCCCATCTGCAAGCTTCCAACCTGTGTGTACCAGTTGTTATTAGAATAGTACCTACTGGGGCCGAACCTCACATCTATCATACAAACCAGGCACTGAGATTCATGTGGCTGAAGGCTCCTCCCACCTTTTCACTATTGCGGCTCAGCATTTTGCCCATTGATAGTTCTCCCAATTCCCACTGACAGTCAATAGTAGTTAGGCACCTAACTTCATTAGACCCTTTGAGAATCCAAGCCTCAAAGTAGAAATCCTTTTACCTGCACTTCCATGCCATCACCCCAATAAAGCTGCTTCCACTGTTGAAGCCAAATCCCAATTAAGGGTTATGGTTTCTGCAAGGTCTGTTTTTCACAGAACTATTATGTTTCTGTTTTTCGTTGAGAAAGATTCATAGATTCCAAGGCCAGAAGGGACCATTGTGATCATCTAGTCTGACCTCCTGTATAACTCAGGACATAGAACTTCCCAAAAAGTATTCCTAGAGCAGAGCTTTTAGAAACACATCTACTCTTGATTTAAAAAATTCAGTGATGGAGAATCCACCATGTCCCTTGGGAAATTGTTCCAATTGTTAATTACTCTCACCATTAAAAATGTACACCTTATTTCCAGGCAGAATTTGTTTAGCTTCAACTTCCAGCCATTGGGTCGTGTTATACCTGGTTCTGATAGATTGAAGAGCCCATTAGTAAATATTTGTTCCCCATGTAGGTACTTTTAGACTGTAATCAAGTCACCCCTTAACCTTCTCTTTGTTAAGCTAATTTCATTCAGCTCCTTGAGTCTATCACTATAAAGCAGTTTTTCTAATCCTTTATTCATTCTCATGGCTCTTCTCTGAACCCTCTCCGATTTATCAACATGTGTCTTGAATTGTGAGCACCAAAACCGGACATAGTATTCTAACAGTGGTTGCACCAGTGCCAAATACAGAGGTAGAATAACCTCTGTGCTCCTGAGATGAATGGTGTTAAACTGTGAAAAACAGTGTTTTCAATACATGCTTTTCCAGATGTATTTTCCAGATTAGCTAAAAAGGAGAAAGACATTGTTGATTTTAATAAATAACAGAATTAATTCCTACTGTTTTCAGGGCTGCAGTGCTACTACACCTCATTATAGATTGTCAGAATGACCTTTTATCAGGACTTTGATTGAAGGATTTTGCAGCCTCCCTGATGTTTAACCAGGGCTATACCCATACTAATAAACTTCATAGCTGTGCTACCAGTACAAATCCACCAGTGGTAGTGCAAGTGGAGGCTGTAGTAGACAATGTTTTTACAAAGGCGAGGTGACGTGGTGGTAAGAACATCTGAGCCCCAGTTACACAACAGCTTCCATTGTTGCTACCTAGTGGAACTGCACCAATGTTTAATTATAGTTTCAAAGTTTGCTAGTGTTGAAGTAGATGCATCCAGAATGTTTTGAGTTAGGCACTAAGCATGACTCACCCAACTCACTTGTGTAACTTTGATGACAAATGAGAGAGAAGTTGCTGTCTTGTCAAATGAACCTATATAAATAGTAAAGTTCCTTTTTACAGCTGGAGTTACTAAGCTACTTTTTTATCCATCTAAGTACCTAAAAGGCCCCCACAGAGTACAGCAAAAAATAAAGAATCCTCCACCAAAACTCAATCTGATCCTTATATTTAAGAGTATAAGTATGTAGTTGTTTTAGCTGCATGCGCAGTTTGTTACTGACACATTTAATAGTTGTGTGATCAAAAAAGATTGTTGTGATCTTTCCTATCTCTTAACAAGTTCTTGTTTAATTTAATACTTAATGAGATGTTTTACTAAATTAGGTACAGGCTTGGTATCTGGCCTTATTTCTGTAAAGTCACTTAGAAGGTTGTATTCTCTTTGAAATTTTTTTTCACAATTGGAAAGGGGATATAACTATGGCAGCACTGAACATTGTTCATAATGACTATTCTCATCTCTCGTTATAACTCACATCCCAACAGGCTGTTTCCTCACTGCTTAGTCAGGGACAGATCAGCATACAGACACAAGAGGCCAGTACTCAGGGCTGGGGGTCCTGGAGTGATGTGATAACATCAAAATCTCAGCTTTGATTAAAAAAAAAGTTTCTAGCCCTCTTTGTTGTGAAGAAAATGTTGAAAATGTGACCTGAATGTAGCTTATGCAGAGACATCTGCTTGAATCTACAGCAAGCCTGTTGTGAACCACATCATACAGATCTATGGGGTGTTAATTACAAGACTCACTGTTCCAGGAAACCCTGTCAACACCATCCCTGCAGAGGACTTGTGCAGGAGAAGAATTGTGCAATGGACTCAGCCACAAATCCAGGCACGTACACTGCGGGCCTCCTGCTGCTGCCCATGCATCCCTAGGCAGAAGACAGGTTCCCTGCTGGTCATCCAGGATAGGGCCTCTGCTGCTGTGCCGGGAGGTGAAGGGGACCTCATGCTGCTGCCTCTGTGTCTCTACAAGGGATTGAGCCACCCCTCTCCACACTCCAAATGGGTTGGACCACAGAGCAGGATCAGGGTCATTGGGGTGGAGCCATAAGGGCCTATGTCATAGGAAACCAAGGGCCCCAGATTGGTTTAGTCCAGCCTGCCTCTAATTATGGATCTTTCTTTTCTCGTTTCCGTCTGTCTAGTCTACAATAATCCTTAACGTTTTTAATTCTCCCAGTATTACTTTCCACCTTCTATCTGTAAACAAGTCATTGCAACCTAACTCAGGAATAGAGCTGACCAGAAAACCCATATTCCCTTTTGAAGTTTTTCAACTGAAAAATGTTAGATTCTCTGCAGGGATTTTTAAAACAAAATTACATTTAAAATCAAATGATTTTTTTCATTTCATTTCCATTTTAAATGGTTTAATGTTTGGAAACCAAAACCACCTTCACACACTTCCTTACCATTTTCCAGCATATTCCAGTGCAGGGAGAGTGGTTAAAAAAAAGGGGGGGGAATGGGGGAGAACTGAAACACTTTTTTTTCCAGAACTAAAATACTCCAACAACACAACATTTAAGTTAAAATGAAAATGTTCATTTTGTTTTGAAATGTCAATTCCAAATTAATTTTTGTTTTGAATTTTCTGGTTGGAAAAATGTTGTTGATTTCAACAGTGGCCTGTGGAAAAACTTGGTTTTCATAAAACCACATTATCCAATAGAAAAATGTTTTGGTCAGATGATTTTGACCACCCCTGGTCTGGAAGTCTTTGCTCTCTAATTGCCACCTTGCTGAAAAGCACATTCTTCTCTACCCCATCTATTCCCCCCACATCTCTGAAGAACACCACATAAAAATAATGGCAGTGGCCATCTCTGCGATTCCTTGAAGGGGAATGAGAACATGCTCACAAACAGTCCCCCTGGCCACTCAGGAGCAGTGTTCACTGGCTTTACAGGAAGCTCTGTCTCTCAATCACAGAAATTGTTAACCAAACAGCCTGAGATAACAGAGACTGGAGACTTCACAAGAGGCCACTTGACCCACAAAGCACCAAGGGTAAAATCTTAGCCCCACTGAAGTCAATGGGAGTTCCAAAGGGGCCAGGATTTCATCCCAATTTTATATGTTTCTGCACTGTCCACCAAAAAAGAAATGACATAATTAAAATAAAAAGTGCCACTCTCCATGTAAAAACAATTTCTTAGGCCAGCATTAAAATTCTCTGTAGCTGTGGGACTGAGGGACAGTACTAATGTGGCCTCTGAGAGATATGGTCTTTAGACAGTATTTGTTATGACACTGAAACAATTAAAAGGAGCTGGACCTTTCTAGAGTAGATGATGCATTGTCTCTGGTTATGCCCAAGTGGTAAGTGTCTGGGCCTTTACTGCTTCAGGGATGGGTTGTAGGGGGTTAATTGCTAGCAGAGCATGTGTTTGTGACTTTGCTGGTGAATGTCTAACAAACACGGTTACATGTGAGCTGTCAGCTAACAGTTCTCTGGCTTTAGCATATTAACCAGCTCCAACTGGTCACACAGGACTAGTGCCTGCAGGTGACACCTTCCTCTGTGAGTGCAAAATGTGTCCTTCACTGTGTGCAAAGCCAAAGAGACAACAGAAGACAGCAGAGTGTGAGCAGCAATGTAAAGGTTAACACCTCTTGTCACAAAACTCTCCAGATAGGGGCTGGTGAGCACAGGGCTCCAGGTTCTTCCTCCTGCACCTTTTAAATGGCTCTAAATGCATTCCTGACAGCTAATTTAAACTTACCTCTTGCTTCTTCCTAATGCATAGTGATACACAGAGAGATGCTCAAGCCAAAATGATTGAATCCTGATCCATTTTTATCCAAAGTTTGAGGTCATTGGGTGTCTTTCTAATGAGACATCCTATGTATATGGTACATGGCTCAGAGGAGATTAATCTTCTGCTTACTCCACGAACTAGAAAGTTGGGCCAAGTCCACACTTGGTCCTGAACCATGTTTCAGATGAAGCCAGTTCAGATGAAAGCTCTGCACTACAAGCTAGGGGTGTGATTCCCTTACTCATGGACACATATTCACACTAGCTCTCATTGAACTAGAAAGAGTGTACATAGCAGTGTGGCAAATACAAACAGGAAGTGCCACACTAGAAACACTGTGAGATGTGGTTGCTGAAGCTACTAGCAACTATCAATGTTTTCTGTGATTATTTGCAATGAAAAATATCAATTAAACAGCAAGCCATCCAGCTACACAATGTTAACAAAGGTACATGATGAAGTGCTAAGAATAATAAAAATAACTTTTTAAAAAGTAAATAATTTACAGGAGTGAAACCACATTGACAGTGAATTACAAGAAAAGGGCAGGCCAATGCAGGGAATGAGAACAGCAGCAGCTAAGACAAAAGTGTGGACAGCTACAGGGCTGTATGCAGACATAGAAAAGGAGAGGGATTCTCTTAAACATTAAAGCAGGGGTAACCATGATCATTTGGGGTGGTGGCGGTGCACGTAAACTATTCCACTGAACTGAGTCTCCTTTAGTGGCTCAGTACATCCCATGGGACAGGGAAGAGCTGCCTCACCTAGGCACTGGGACGCCTTTAACAGCACAGGCCTGGGAAGTGGGCGCTGAGCCGCACCGTACTGCGGGGGGGCAGCTCCTCTGCCCCCACACCCTATTTTTGCAGCCATGGTGGCTGGCTCTTGCAGCCGGAGGTAACTGTGAACCCCTGCCCCTGGCTAGCAATGCCTGTGCCCAACCCCGGCTCCTGCCCCATCCCTGACTCGGCCCCTGGTCAGCCCCGACCCCCTCATAGCAACAGGCCAGACTGAAACACTCTGTTTAATCAGGCTCAGGGAGAACATTTCTGATCCCTAATTAAATATACATTTTCCTCCTGGCACAGATAGAAACCCCTACCCCAGAAGGGATCCGTGGCAGAGATTGGATTCAAATGTCTGGCTCCTGGGCCTTTGTCCAAGAACACACTAACAGCTGTGAGGTAGGTTGCACCTAGCTGACCTGTGTTGGGGATGGTGCAGCTGAGGGAGAGCTCAAGAAGACATAATGCTAAGGGAAATTAGAGAGGCTATCAAAATTAAGAACTCAATAATAGTGGGGGGTTTCAATTATCCCCATATTGACTGGGAACATTTCACTTCAGGATGAAATGCAGAGATAAAATTTCTCGATACTTTAAATGACTGCTTCATGGAGCAGCTGGTACAGGAACCCAGAAGGGGAGAGGCAACTCTAGATTTAGTCCTGAGTGGAGCACAGGAGCTGGTCCAAGAGGTAACTATAACAGGACCGCTTGGAAATAGTGACCATAATACAATAGCATTCAACATCCCTGTGGTAAGAAGAACATCTCAACAGCCCAACACTGTGGCATTTAATTTCAAAAGGGGGAACTATGCAAAAATGAGGGGGTTAGTTAAACAGAAGTTAAAAAGTACAGTGACTAAAGTGAAATCCCTACAAGCTGCATGGGCGCTTTTTAAAGACACCATAATAGAGGCCCAACTTCAATGTATACCCCAAATTAAGAAACACAGTAAAAGAACTAAAAAAGAGCCACCGTGGCTTAACAAACCATGTAAAAGAAGCAGTGAGAGATAAAAAGACTTCCTTTAAAAAGTGGAAGTCAAATCCTAGTGAGGCAAATAGAAAGGAGCATAAACACCGCCAAATTAAGTGCAAGAATGTAATAAGAAAAGCCAAAGAGGAGTTTGAAGAATGGCTAGCCAAAAACTCCAAAGGTAATAACAAAATGTTTTTTAAGTACATCAGAAGCAGGAGCCTGCTAAACAACCAGTGGGGCCCCTTGATGATCAAGATACAAAAGAAGCGCTTAAAGACGATCAAGTCATTGCAGAGAAACTAAATGGATTCTTTGCTTCAGTCTTCATGGCTGAGGATGTTAGGGAGATTCCCAAACCTGAGCCGGCTTTTGTAGGTGACAAATCTGAGGAACTGTCACAGATTGAAGTGTCACTAGAGGAGGTTTTGGAATTAATTGATAAACTTAACATTAACAACTCACCGGGACCAGGTGGCATTCACCCAAGAGTTCTGAAAGAACTCAAATGTGAAGTTGCGGAACTATTAACTAAGGTTTGTAACCTGTCCTTTAAATTGGCTTCTGTACCCAATGACTGGAAGTTAGCTAATGTAACGCCAATATTTAAAAAGGGCTCTAGAGGTGATCCCGGCAATTACAGACCGGTAAGTCTAACGTCGGTACCGGGCAAATTAGTCGAAACAATAGTTAAGAATAAAATTGTCAGACACATAGAAAAACATAAACTGTTGAGCAATAATCAACATGGTTTCTGTAAAGGGAAATCGTGTCTTACAAATCTATTAGAGTTCTTTGAAGGGGTCAACAAACATGTGGACAAGGGGGATCCAGTGGACATAGTGTACTTAGATTTCCAGAAAGCCTTTGACAAGGTCCCTCAACAAAGGCTCTTATGTAAATTAAGCTGTCATGGGATAAAAGGGAAGGTCCTTTCATGGATTGAGAACTGGTTAAAACACAGGGAACAAAGGGTAGGAATTAATGGTAAATTCTCAGAATGGAGAGGGGTAACTAGTGGTTTTCCCCAAGGGTCAGTCCTTGGACCAATCCTATTCAACTTATTCATAAACCATCTGGAGAAAGGGGTAAACAGTGAGGTGGCAAAGTTTGCAGATGATACTAAACTGCTCAAGATAGTTAAGACCAAAGCAGACTGTGAAGAACTTCAAAAAGATCTCACAAAACTAAGTGATTGGGCAACAAAATGGCAAATGAAATTTAATGTGGATAAGTGTAAAGTAATGCACATTGGAAAAAATAACCCCAACTATACATACAATATGATGGGGGCTAATTTAGCTACAAGTCATGAAAAAGATCTTGGAGTCATCGTGGATAGTTCTTTGAAGATGTCCACGCAGTGTGCAGAGGCGGTCAAAAAATCAAACAGGATGTTAGGAATCATTAAAAAGGGGATAGAGAATAAGACAGAGAATATATTATTGCCCTTATATAAATCGATGGTACGCCCACATCTCGAATACTGCATACAGATGTGGTCTCCTCATCTCAAAAAAGATATACTGGCACTAGAAAAGATGCAGAAAAGGGCCACTAAAATTATTAGGGTTTGGAATTGGTCCCATATGAGGAGAGATTAAAGAGGCTAGGAGTCTTCAGCTTGGAAAAGAGGAGACTAAGGGGGGATATGATAGAGTTATTTAAAATCATGAGTGATGTGGAGAAAGTGGATAAGGAAAAGTTATTTACTTATTCCCATAATACAAGAACTAGGGGTCACCAAGTGAAATTAATAGGCAGCAGGTTTAAAACAAATAAAAGGAAGTTCTTCTTCACGCAGCGCACAGTCAACTTGTGGAACTCCTTACCTGAGGAGGTTGTGAAGTCTAGGACTATAACAGCGTTTAAAAGAGAACTGGATAAATTCATGGTGGTTAAGTCCATTAATGGCTATTAGCCAGGATGGGTAAGGAATGGTGTCCCTAGCCTCTGTTTGTCAGAGGGTGAAGATGGATGGCAGGAGAGAGATCACTTGATCATTGCCTGTTAGGTTCACTCCCTCTGGGGCACCTGGCATTGGCCACTGTCGGTAGACAGGATGCTGGACTAGATGGACCTTTTGTCTGACCCAGTACAGCTGTTCTTATGTTTCTTATGTTCTTATGAATCCCAGAGCTCCCTGGCACAGAGGGATAATGTGCCCATTACACCACCCTCTAAGAGGATGCAACAGACTCTTCCTTGTGCATCTGGCCAGCTTAACGGGGGTCACAGCCCTGTCCATTCTGAGGAAGCTTACGCCCCAGGTAGCATTAGCAAGAGAGCATTCCGTCTCTCATGAGGGGCTCCTTGTGCCCTTGTCTCCCACACACTTCACACTTATGCAGGAGCCAGACACAATCTATTTTAATATAATGAACAAATAATTGCTTTTCCCCCACACTGTTTTCCTCTTTTGTTTTACAAACTAACCCCCTCATCTCCCAGCAGAATATACCCTTGTGCAAGAGTATCAGATCAATTTTTTAGATAATTACAGATGGCTTTATAGAACTGAAGGATAATTTTTATTTCCTGTAACTGCAGTTTTGAATTGCTGGTGAACTCAACCAACAAGCAATTTTCATACATCTATCAAGGAAGATTCAAGTATGTGCAAATATTATAGGTTTTTGAGGTGATTTTTGTATTAAATAATTTCTAAACTCCATTTAGAAATTAGGTACAGCCCTTGAGAGCTTGACATGTTGTCAATAGAATGTAGCTGTTATGAAATTTGGGTCCCATTTTTTGTGTCTGACTGAACAGCATCTCATGTGGATCCAAAATGGTAAAAAAAGGGAAAAACTCATTATTCTGGAGGCTCAAAGACATATTCAATCCATTTTAACTCTAACAGGTCTTCCTGTGGCCTCTTAAAAGCCACCGAATTGGAGCAAAGTAGCATGAGCAGCTTTAGCCTTTTATTCTATTTAATGTTAATCATACTTCAGTGGGTTCAGCTCTGGCGGCTACAGTCTCAAGCTCAACAGAGTTATCTCTGTTCGTTCTCCATCTCTAGTTCATAGGAACAAATGAAACCATAGGCAAATAACACATACAATTACAAGAGCATCGATCTTTCAGTAGTTTTATTAAAGTTACCAACAAAGGTATAAATGTCACAGCATATACAATTCCTAAAGATAAGTATAATGTACCAGGTATCAGAGGGGTAGCCGTGTTAGTCTGGATCTGTAAAAAGCAAGAGAGAGTCCTGTGGCACCTTTAAGACAACAGATGTATTGGAGCATAAGCTTTCATGGGTGAATGCCCACTTTGTCGGATGCATGTACCAGTTATACCTACAGACATACTCACATCCTCCTAGATAGTGTCAGAGTCTTCTGGCCCTCACGGGGATTGATCATCAGTATGGGAATGGTTCCTGCTGGAGTTGCCCATAGGAAGCTCAATTTTTCTGCTCTGGGCACCCTTTTTTATACTGTGATTCTGTCTATAGCTACATTCTGTGCATGTTCATGAAAGTATCAACCCTCCCTTTCTTATTGGTCTGTGTCCCCTGGGAACACAAGGGCTCCCGAATTCTATAGGCTGGGTAGGTTCTTGCTACCATTGACGTACCACCTTTAGCTTGTGGTTAAGGCACGTGTAGAGACAATATTTCTGGTTACAGCATTTTATAATTTAAATGTAATCTTCCCAGCTATACTTTTGTAATATTACCAGTTGGTACCTCTTTCCCATAATCTTTTGGGTTATTACCTGACCACGGATTTGTTGCCTAACTTAATTACCTCACAGGGCAGCTGAAATTTAATAATGTTAACTGAACACTTTGAGATCCATAAGCAGAAGAAGCTGGAGAGGGACAATCTATCACTGTTTTCTCTCACCAATCGTCTGAGGATCTCAAAGCATATTACAATCATTCACTAATTCTCCCTACGTCCCTCTGGGTCAGTATCACTATAATCACGCTGCAGTGAAGCACAGAAGGACTGATTCTGATCTCACTCAAGAATGGTGTAATACCTGATTACATCAGTGTGAATGAGAGCAGAATCAGGACCAGAGAGAAGAAGTGACTTGTCCATGGTCACACAGGACAAAGTGTCAGAGCTGAGAATTGAACCCAAGAGTCCTGACTCTCAATCCCCTGCTCTAACCACTAGAGATAGCTTGCTTCACTATAGTTTTGTATTACCAATACTATAATAGCCAGTATGTTCTGGTATTTAGAGGGAGGGTCTGGGCGTCAGGGCTGTATTTCTATTTCTCTCACTAACTTATTGGATGACCTTAGGAAAACTGAGGCTCAGAGAGGGAAATTATTTGCCTATTTATAAAGTGGGTATAATGACACTTCCCCTTTGAGAAGCATTTTATAAAGATCCTCAGATGAAAAGCATTTCCTAAGAGCATAGTATCATTATTAAGTATTTTCTAATATTGTTAATGTTCCAGCCTTATCAGTGTCACTCAGAGCTGCATTGTGCTCTGACTGCTAGATTGCACACCCAATAAGTGAAGCCTGCACTGTGCTCCCAATGAATCTCTACCTGAGAATTTTTTAGAGGGGGTTCATTGAATTCTTTCCATGGCAATGTCAGGTGCCCAGGGAGAGGCAGCATATTCTGTGGGCCATTCTGGACTGGAGCTCTTGCAATGGATGGTGTATTAATGCTGCACTTGCCAGTTCACAAGGGCATGGTTGGAAAATGAGTCATGAGGAAAAATGAAATAGA
Organism: Malaclemys terrapin pileata; assembly: GCF_027887155.1. NCBI lineage: Eukaryota > Metazoa > Chordata > Testudines > Emydidae > Malaclemys > Malaclemys terrapin. The sequence continues at coordinate 139,766,535 of NC_071505.1, forward strand.
AAAGAAATTTTTGTTATCATGCAAAATGACTGGACTGCAGCAAATGCTGAGGGAGGAGAGAGACTGCAATTTCAAGCAAAACCTAACCGCTGTGTTGAGGGCCTCTTAGGACTTCACGTGGATTTGAATGCAGTGCAAACTCTAAAGCGACCAGTGGGAAGAGAGAGAGGAGAAGGAAAGAAGTGGGAAAGTCAGTGTGAAAGAGGTGTGTGTGTGTGGGGAGAACAATTGTGAATGGGGGGAGAATGTAAAAAGAGAGAGAAACTAACACAAAAGAAAGGGACTTTGAAAAGCGGAAGAGGCAAAAGGACAGTAAGAAAGGGAAGAATAAGAAAAGATGAAGCAAAGGAGGAGACAAAATGCCATGCTAGAGAAAGGGGACAAAAGAAAAGGAAAGGGAAGATTTTTCTTGAGCATGTAAAGAGTTCACAATGTCATGGTCAAAACTGTGAAAACAGCCTCTGATTTTTGGGGTCTCAGCTTAATAATGAGATCAGGTTGGGTTCGAAATAACACAATCGCTCAAAATTAGTGGTTCCTTCTGAAAATGTGGCTGTGCTGGCCATCATCGCAATGGAACAGTGTTCTTGTGTCCAAGAGCATCACCATGTGGTAAGCCATAAAATATGCTGCGGTGGCCACAAAGCTGCCTTTTGGTGCAGTAAGTTCAGCAGAATGGAAATCTACACAGAACGGTTCTTCATGTGGCATCCTTCACACGTTGCTCCTGAACCTTATTGCCATGAGAGGTAAAATAATACATATGTGCTGCATGGCTAAATGACAGCAATTGTCTCATACACACAACAGGGGAAGATGGCCCACTCAAAGGGACAGGAATGGAGGGAACAGAGTGAGTGTGACAGTGAGGGGGTAGAAGGGCAGGAAGGAGGGAGGGGAAGGTGAGGGGGGATCAGTGGCATAGTGAGGGGGAAAAGGGAGGAGCAGGAATGGGGGAGGGAAGAAGGAGGGGGTAGAAGGGAGCTGTTGCTGGATATTCACTCAATGGATTCAGAGCGGTAGAATGAACCTTGAGAGACAGTTTAGAGAGCCAGAAAGACAGTTCCGGGCTGGACTCCTAGATGAAGATTTCCCGCTTGCTGGCATCAAACAGTCATCCAGCTACATTATTCCTGACTCCCTGAGGTTTGCTTGGCATGGCTTTTTAAGAATACAATAGAGAAAATTGTGAGCAGGTTAGGAAGTGATTACCATGTGAATACAGATTTCAGCAAAGGGAAGAATAAGGGGAGACTGATTTGTGCATGTGCTTTGGATTTGGGGATAGGCATTTGACAGAGGATGCCCATGTGGGTGGAAAAGAAATGGTTAAGGTCAGGACTCTAGACCTGTTGAGCAAATTTAAAGTCTTAGGGGACTGCTAAGCTGGCAATAATGCCCAGCAGTTATCTATCAGTTTTCATTCATAGATCTCAAAGCATTTTAAAAAGATGGGTGAGTATCATTATCTCTATTTTACAAATGGGGAAACTGAGGCACAGGGTGACAGGTGACTTGCCTGAGGCCACACAATAGGTCAGTGGCAGAGGCAAGAACAGAATCCAAATCTCCTGGGTTGCAGGCTGGTGCCCTGTGTATGGAGTTCATTCTGTGACACGCTGAGTAGCAGGAAGTTACAGTGTAGCCAGGAGATGAGGGAGTCCAGGCAGACAGACAGCTGTCGGATGGAGGGATGAAAGTGAGCTGAGGGAGATGTGGAGATGCGGATAGCCCAAGGTGAGGCTATCAGTCCAAGACACCAGGGTGAGAAGCTAGAAGCAGGAATATGCTAATGACAGAGCCACATAAAGGGAGAGGGAAGGGGAATATGCAAATTCTGTGTCAAACTGCACTGCACAAATAGCAGCCAAAAAAGGCATGATTCTCCCCAGGAGACCAGAGAGCTAGAGAAGTTTGGAGGAAGGCTGGAGTGGTCAATAGCACTGAGAGCCACAGTGAGGTCGAGCAGGATGAGAAGGATGAACACTAGTAAAAGTAAAGGGGAGGTCACTAACCACAGGAGAAAAGTGAGTAGATGGACAGCATTTTACTGACACATGCTTGTTCTTACAAAATGGAGACTTTGATTTCTATTGGGCAGTATCTCAGGTTCTGCCTATTATTGTCAGAAAATAGCATTACACTATTTAAATATGACTTTAGAGACTGGTCTGAACCAACCCTCTGTGAACTTTGAGGGTGGCTGAAATCCCAACCTCGCCCTGCATCTATATTTTTCAAATGACTCTACTTTATTTATGTCTGAACCAAAAGCTTGGCTCTGAACACTCCTCAGACTTTGAGGAAGAGAGCTCAAAATCCAGATGGAAATTATGCCACTTGAGCCCATCTGTAATACCAATGAATTTTATGTGATAATGTCCTGGGTAATGTGGTAGTTTCCAAAACACCATAGTATGCATCGAGTGCTTCTCTGCATGTCCCATTAACCAGAACACCTGTCCAGCTCACAGCTGTTTCAGAGTAGTGCTGAGGTCTGAGCTGGGGGAGCGAGCAAACAGAACATTTCAGGATGTGCTTGCACAGGGGGATCCTTTCTTCAGTGGGCTTCAGAACCTGTTTGAAATGCAGAAATAAATCAACCAGCTATTTCCTCTCATTGGAATTAAGAACAAACATAAGAACCTAAGAACGGCTGTACTGGGTCAGACCAAAGGTCCATCTAGCCCAGTATCCTGTCTACCGACAGTGGCCAATGCCAGATGCTCCAGAGGGAGTGAACCTAACAGGTAATGATCAAGTGATCTCTCTCCTGCAATTCAGCTCCACCCTCTGACAAACAGAGTCTAGGGACACCATTCCTTACCCATCTTGGCTAATAGCCATTAATGGACTTAACCACCATGAATTTATCCCATTTTCTTTTAAATGCTGTTATAGTCCTAGCCTTCACAACCTCCTCAGGTAAGAAGTTCCACAAGTTGACTGTGCACTGTGTGAAGAAGAACTTCCTTTTATTTGTTTTAAATCTGCTGCCTATTAATTTCATTTGGTGACCCTACTTCTTGTATTATGGGAATAAGTAAAAAACTTTTCCTTATCTACTTTCTCCACATCGCTCATGATTTTATATACCTCTATCATATCCCCCCTTAGTCTCTCTTTTCCAAGCTGAAAAGTCCTAGCCTCTTTAATCTCTCCTCATATGGGACCCGTTCCAAACCCCTAATCATTTTAGTTCCCCTTTTCTGAACCTTTTCTAGTGCCAGTATATCTTTTTTGAGATGAGGAGACCACATCTGTACGCAATATTCAAGATGTGGGTGTACCATCGATTTATATAAGGGCAATAATATATTCTCCGTACCATCGATTTATATAAGGGCAATAATATATTCTCCGTCTTATTCTCTATCCCCTTTTTAATGATTCCTAACATCCTGTTTGCTTTTTTGACCGCCTCTGCACACTGCATGGACATCTTCAGAGAATTATCCACGATGACTCCAAGATCTTTTTCCTGATTTGTTGTAGCTAAATTAGCCCCCATCATATTGTATGTATAGTTGGGGTTATTTTTTCCAATGTGCATTACTTTACATTTATCCACATTACATTTCATTTGCCATTTTGTTGCCCAATCACTTAGTTTTGTGAGATCTTGTTGAAGTTCTTCACAGTCTGCTTTGGTCTTAACTATCTCGAGCAGTTTAGTATCATCTGCAAACTTTGCCACCTCACTTTTTACCCCTTTCTCCAGATCATTTATTAAAGCAAGCTGGGAAACAGAGTCTAAATTTCCTATCACACATTTTGCTGCCTCTTCCCATCACATCTGTTCCATACAGTACCAGTCACTCTCCCCGCCCTCCTGTTCTGTTGTTAAGATTAATTATTAAAAGAGAGAGGCTGAGGAAGTCTGGTTTGGGTTTTGCTACCCAAAGACCAATGGCAGGGTTGATTTTGGCTGGAGTCCTGTTTTATCTGGATGACTAAAGTATAGGTTCAGATAAAAGGATCTGGGTTTGCTCTTGCTATATCAAAGTCGAATGGAAAGAGTAGGAGCGAGCAAATGCAGTACATATTTGTGAACATTAGAGGGAGCTCATATAAGGAAATGGAGAAAGGAGAAAAAGAGAGTGAGTGGCAGTGTGCGGGGGGGGAGGGGAGGGGAGGCAGGCAGGGGGAGTAGAGGACTGTAACCAGGGCCGGCTTTACCAAGAGCGGAGCCCGATTCCTGGGGGCGGGGCTTGCTGCCGAGCCGCGCTGCAGGGGGGCCGGGGGGACCCGAGCCGTGCCGCGGGGGCCGCGCCGGGGGGTCCCAGCCGCGCCGTGGAAGCCGCGCCGGGGGTTGGGGGGGCCCGAGCCGCACCGCGCCGCCGGGGGGCCAGGGGGACCCGAGCCGCGCCACCGAGGGGCCGGGGACGGGGGGACCCGAGCCGCGCCGCGGGAGCCGCGCCGGGGGGAATCCCAGCCGCGCCCCGGAAGCCGCGCCGGGGGTGGGGGGGGATCCCAGCCGCGGCGCGGAGGGGACGGGGGGCCCCGAGCCGCGGGGACTGGGCCGGGCTGGAGCCAAGCCGGGCCAGAGCCGCTGGGGCCTGCGGGATGGGCGCGCCTCCCCGGAGCCCTTCTCCTGCCCCCACCCCAGCTTACCTCGTGCTGCTGGCCCGCCCCTGCTTCGTCTCAGACTTCCCGCGAATCAGAGATTCGCGGGAAGCAGGGGAGGGGGCGGGGCGTTCAGGGGAGGGGAGGAGGGGCCGGGGAAGTGAGCTGGGGGCGGGGCGGGGTTGATAGCTGCAGCGCGGGGCCCTCTTGGCGCGGGGCCCAATTCAGCCGAATCGGCTGAATCGGCCTAAAGCCGGCCCTGACTGTAACAAGCATTGTGAATTTGCTGGAGAATCCAAAACCTGATTGGTTCTTAGTCCTGTTAAAACCTAACACCCATCTCTGACTCATAGTAGTAAAAATCATGTATATAGCACCACAAACTTAACACATGTTTCACACACACAGAGCAAAACCTGAGTGTTGTTCTGAAGAGCTGGCAAGGGCTTGGTAGGGCACAGGTGGCTCCTCGGAGTGGTCCAGGTGCAGGAGGAGTGGAGCTCATCAGGCAATGTTCTGGGGTGTGTGGGGGGGGTGAGGCTCGGTGGAAGGGTCTGGGTATGAGGGGGTCTGGATGCACGGGGGTTGGGCGGATGGGGGAGCAGCTCCCTGCATAGAGATCCCTTCCCTGTAGCTTAGGAGCTATGAGTGCAGGAAGCGCTGTGGACGGGGGTGGGGGCAGTTTGCAGAGCTGCCTACAGCCGGGGAGAAATCTGGGGATGGGTCTGAGACAATCCCAGATGCCGTGCAGGGGAAGAGGAAATCCTGTCCTCCCCAGCCCAGCCGGGACTAGCAGCTGAGCCTGGCGCAGAGTAGGAGCCACCAGCCAGGTCTTCCCCAGTCCTACCCCCTGCCCCACAGTAATTTCTCTCTCTGCCAGTTACCCTGGACAACCAAAATATACTGCCGTGCAGGGTCACATGACCACTGTTGTGGCTTTCTTTTGCTGCCCTGTCAGAAAGTCATTTTTTCTGTGAGGAAGCAAAGAAATCTGCGGAGGACATAAATTCTGAGCATGTAGACTATCCATGGATGACCGAGGAATGTAAAGAAAGTAATGAAGGAAAAATGGATGTCAACTTCGAGGACCCGGGATGCAGGGAACAATGCTGTAATTAATTTAGTTGGGGCATGTGTGGTTCAAACTCATTTAAAGAAACAATTGATGATTAATCTGTCCTACTTCCTTAAAAAAGTTGTTATAGATCTGAGCTTGGTAAATATCTCAGTGATAGAACCCCATGGCGGGAAGTTTGTCCATCCATTATGTCTTCCCGCAGCCCCAATTAGAAAGATACAGTCTGATATTAGTGGATTTTTCTTTTGTATAAATACATTAATTTAAATGCAGATACAGGTCCAAATTCATAGCCCCGTGCTCGCTAATTTCTAAAGTACAGAGCTAGTATGGCAGTTGGCAGCAGATTTAGATCCAGTTTAGATTCCAAATTCCCCAGTAAGGCCAGTTCCTTAAAGACTGAGCTCTCACCAGATTATCAGACTCTTTGGAAAGCAATAGTGCTGGTGATCCAGTCTCAAATCAGGCCCTGTCTGTATGGTTGTACTGGGGGGAGGAGCAGTTGTACCAATGTAGGTGTAATATTAAAACCCCCTCTGGCTTGTCTAGACAAGAGTTTTTGGCCCAGTGGTAGTTCAAGTTAATTATTTGAAAGTCAATTTGAGTTAACTAATACAGCTATACATGCTAATGTGCATGCTCCACAAACCTTTGTTCCTGTTGGTCTGGTTCAATCTTGTTTGAATCCTAGGACCAAACAATCATATGTAGACATGCATAAATATACTATTATGTTAATCAAGTTACCCGATTGCTAATTATAGGACCAAAATACAGGACCAAACACTCTGGTCTACACAAAGCTCTAGTGTAAGGAGTTTACCCTGGGATTTCCACTCTAGGGATGTCACAAGCGAGTGCCCTAGCCACTGGGCTATTATAGCGTATTCTGGGGTGTGACTTATTCAATCTCACTTGTTGAAGCTGTTCCACTTTGTATCAAATAATTAAATATTCACAGGGCCAGAGAGAGTGAGAACAACTCTATAGGCTGATGGTTAGGGCATTCACCTGGGAGGGGTTGACTTGAATTCCAGTCCATGCTCCAGTTAATATTAAATTGCTTCATTCATCCTAAGATATGGGAGACTGCGATGGAACTACTTGTGTAACTGCTCATCAGTGTAAGGGGCTCATTATCTGGCCCTAAGTTACCTAATGCTACAGCATTTAGATATGAGAGCAAATAGTGGCTGTGCCTGCCTGGGTCAAGGTCACAAAATAGTTTCCATTATAACCTACCTGTTCTTATAACTTTTCTAAACATTCCCCTTTAACAACTGAAATTTTCCATGCTTGGTCTCTGCACAGAGCAGAATTTTTTGGAAGGCTTAATTAATTATGAGAAGGCATAAAAATGTACATTGTCCCCCCCCCCATTGTTAAGAACTATTCAGATCAATCTGCTTATCATGAGACTTTAAGACATGAAACACAGTGGATGAATAACCTTTTTGACTTGTACATACTTTACTATGTTTCTAAAAGTACGGTGGTAAAATGCCAATATTTTGAAAACTCTGCCACATGAATAAGCAGAAGTAAATTCTACTATTCCCCATAATTATGTTACCGTAAATATGTGTTTTGTAATACACTTTAATACTTTAAGAGTTAGATGTGTTTCTGAATGTTCATGGCAACACATGGAGGAACAACTAAATTAGACTTATAAATAATGATAGAATAGAATCATCCAATAATCTGAAAGTTATGAGAATTTTTAATCAATTAATTACACAAAACACATGTTTCAGAGTAGCAGCCGTGTTAGTCTGTATCCGCAAAAAGAACAGGAGTACTTGTGGCACCTTAGAGACTAACAAATTTATTAGAGCATAAGCTTTCGTGGACTACAGCCCACTTCTTCGGATGCATACAGAGTGGAATAAATATTGAGGAGATATATATACACACATAGAGAGAGCATAAACAGGTGGGAGTTGTCTTACCAACTCTGAGAGGCCAATTAAGTAAGAGAAAAAAAACTTCTGAAGTGATAATCAAGATAGCCCAGTACAGACAGTTTGATAAGAAGTGTGAGAATACTTACAAGGGGAGATAGATTCAATGTTTGTAATGGCTCAGCCATTCCCAGTCCTTATTCAATCCTGAGTTGATTGTGTCTAGTTTGCATATCAATTCCAGCTCAGCAGTCTCTCGTTGGAGTCTGTTTTTGAAGTTTTTCTGTTGTAAGATAGCCACCCGCAGGTCTGACATTGAATGGCCAGACAGGTTAAAGTGTTCTCCCACTGGTTTTTGAGTATTATGATTCCTGATGTCACACATACATGGAATATTTATTTGCCATAGGGGTATTCCTCAGAAAAACTTTCAGCACAACTGCACTACTTTTCCCTTCAGAGGGGTATGTGTGTCCAAAGGATAAAAAAAAAAAGTCTGCTTGTACTTATTATTAAATCTACAAATTACACTGGTCTACAATTTTTGAGAAGTCGTCTGCTTCAGATAAAATGTGCTATTTATTATGTATTTTGATGTGCTGAATTCAAATATGACAATTAAAACAACTGATTGGCTACTGTTTCTAAGATATTTAAGTTTTTACATTTTATGTCTATGTATATTGTGTAGATAGTAGAGTTTTAATCATAAATTGTAAACCTAGGTCTTTTCATGTGTTTATGGTTGCTTTACATGATAATATTTCACCTGTCCTGTTTATGTAACACTTTAAAAATCAGCAAAAGGGTTATATACATAAAATTTATTATGAAACAAAAGGCAAAAAACTATTATGTACATAGTTTAGTCCTATTCAGTGTCTACTCGGTGCTTCTTGGCTTGTCTCTTGTATTCATTAAATGGAGTATCTCTTGTCACTGTCCAGCAATAGTCTGCAAGCATTGATGGGTTCCATTTGCCCTGATAGCGTTTCTCCATTGTTGCAATGTCCTGGTGAAATCGCTCGCCGTGCTCGTCGCTCACTGCTCCGCAGTTCGGTGGGAAAAAATCTAGATGAAAGTGCAAAAAATGTATCTTTAGTGACATGTTGCAACCAAGGCTTTTGTATGCCTTGAGGAGGTTTTCCACCAACAACCTGTAGTTGTCTGCCTTGTTGTTTCTGAGAAAATTTATTGCCACTAACTGGAAGGCTTTCCATGCCGTCTTTTCCTTGCCACGCAGAGCATGGTCAAATGCATCATCTCGAAGAAGTTCACGAATCTGAGGACCAACAAAGACACCTTCCTTTATCTTAGCTTTACTTAACCTTGGAAATTTTCCACGGAGGTACTTGAAAGCTGCTTGTATTTTGTCAATGGCCTTGATAAAGTTCTTCATCAGACCCAGCTTGATGTGTAAGGGTGGTAACAAAATCTTCCTTCATTCAACAAGTGGTGGATGCTGAACATTTTTCCTCCCAGGCTCCAATGACTGTCGGAGTGGCCAATCTTTCTTGATGTAGTGGGAATCTCTTGCACGACTATCCCATTCGCAGAGAAAACAGCAGTACTTTGTGTATCCAGTCTACAGACCAAGCAAGAGAGCAACAACCTTCAAATCGACACAAAGCTGCCACTGATGTTGGTCATAGTTTATGCACCTCAAAAGTTGTTTCATGTTGTCATAGGTTTCCTTCATATGGACTGCATGACCAACTGGAATTGATGGCAAAACATTGCCATTATGCAGTAAAACAGCTTTAAGACTCGTCTTCGATGAATCAATGAACAGTCTCCACTCATCTGGATCGTGAACGATGTTGAGGGCTGCCATCATACCATCGATGTTGTTGCAGGCTACAAGATCACCTTCCATGAAGAAGAATGGGACAAGATCCTTTTGACGGTCACGGAACATGGAAACCCTAACATCAACTGCCAGGAGATTCCACTGCTGTAGTCTGGAGCCCAACAGCTCTGCCTTACTCTTGGGTAGTTCCAAATCCCTGACAAGGTCATTCAGTTCACCTTGTGTTATGAGGTGTCGTTCAGAAGAGGAGGATGGGAGAAAATGTGGGTCCTGTGACATTGATGGTTCAGGACCAGAAGTTTCATCCTCTTCCTCGTCTGACTCAAGTGAGAATGATTCTGGTGCATCAGGAACCGGCAGTCCTTCTCCGTGGGGTACTGGGCGTATAGCTGATGGAATGTTTGGATAATGCACAGTCCACTTTTTCTTCTTTGACACACCTTTCCCAACTGGAGGCACCATGCAGAAGTAACAATTGCTGGTATGATCTGTTGGCTCTCTCCAAATCATTGGCACTGCAAAAAGCATAGATTTCCATTTCCTGTTCAACCACTGGCGAAGATTTGTTGCACAAGTGTTGCAGCATATGTGTGGGGCCCACCTCTTGTCCTGATCTCCAATTTTGCAGCCAAAATAAAGGTGATAGGCTTTCTTAACCATAGTGGTTATACTGCGCTTTTGTGATGCACAAGTCACTTCACCACAAACATAGCAGAAGTTATCTGCACTGTTCACACAAGTACGAGGCATCTCTGCTCACTTTGGCTAAACAGAAATGTGATCCTTTGCAAAATCAAACACTGACAAATAAGAGAGCACGACACTGTATGATTTCTAGAGCTGATATAGGGCAATTTGTTCAGCAGACTGATGTAAGCTTCGTTATGATTGCATCATCCATGACTTCTAGGAATAGCATGATGCAATTCATATCATTTATGAGGCAATACCAGCTTCAGATTGCATCATTCATTGTTTTGCCTAAAAAGCAAGTACTGTCCAAATCCAGTCATAGATTTATTCATAGATCCAGTCAAAGATGTATTTTAGTCATTTCTGGTTTAAATTGAGATCTCTTCCCTTTATAACTCACTTATCCTCCGCCATTCCCAAGTCAAGGGTCGTATATACTGACCCAATAGCATATCTTGAAAACTAGAGCCAATCAACAATTTTAAGCATCATTTTCGTTCTCAGTGACCCAGAATTAGTAAAGTTTGACTACATTTATTTCAGAAGCATTTTGGCTGTAGAGCAGTGTTATTAGACTTTTTATATGGAAATTCATTTTTTATAACTTTAAGTTACTAAAAGTATTGAAATCATAAACTCCAGGACATTTATATTGTCCTGTCATCGTAAAGACATACAGCCAACATTATACATATGACGGACAAAACCAAATAGCAAATAAACTATAAACAAACAAAGAAAAATACATTGAAAAAAATATACAAGGCAAAGAGAATAGTAACAACAGAGCCTTATGGGGGAAAATTAGCAGTGTAAATAATATAAATAATTTGTAAAACAAGGCATAATTTTACACGCATGAGAATATGAAGAGATCCTCTTTTTGCTAACAAACTGGCACTCACTGATGGCTGCATACAAACTGCCAGTGGGGTCCTGGGTTGGTTTTATTGCCATTGCTCCTCAAAGGAAAATTATTTTTAAAATGAAAGCTGAGGGCTTTCAGGCTTCTTAGACTTATGGTAACTCCTGATCCTTCCCAACTGCAGACAGCTGATTTGGAATGGTTTCTTACCCTAAGCGTCAAATGTCACCAGCAGCTAGAATCAATTGGCTGGGCCATATAAACTCACTCACAGTGGTCATTGTTCCACAGCCACCTTGCTCTCATTTATCCCTCACTAGTCTTAGAACTATCTCAACAGAGAAATTAGTAGATTCATATACTGAGCCGTGATCTACACTTAACATTTAGATCAACCTAGCTACAGTGGCAGGGGTGTGAAAAATTCACACTTCTGAGCACAATAGGTAAACCGACCTAACCCCTGGTGCTTGGAAAGAATTCTTCCATCAACCCAGCTACCATTGCTTGGGGAGGCAGATTACCTACGTCAATGGAAAAACTGCTTCTGTCAATGTAGGAAGCCTCTACTTTATGGTGATCCAGCAGCATAGCTGGAGCGCTGCCACTGTAGCACCAGTAGCATAGACATGCCCTCACTCAGAAATCTAAGATTCCATTCCTACCTAGCTCAGGGTTGGATGGGAACTTGCCCTGCCAACCTTAAACTTTATTGCTGGACTGGAATAGCCCTTCGGACTATTTCCCCAGCACATGTTCTTTGGGTGTGAAAGGAAAGTGACCCTAGTAGATGCCCCTGAACCGAATCTTGTGCTACAAACTTATGTGGTCTCAGGAATTATTTGAATCACATCCTCTGGTTGGAAAGTGACTCTCAGTAGTAGTATTAATTATTTGTATTGCGATAATGCCTAGAGATAATGGCCCCATTGTGGTAGGCATTGCACAAACATGACAAAAAGATTGTTTGATCTAGCTAGCCAAGGAGCTTAGACTCTAAGGGCACACTGCAATCAGAGGTGAGACTGCAGCAAGCATAGACATACTTGAGGTAGCTTTGATCTAACTAGTTTGTGTAACAATAGCATTGAAGCTGTGGCAGTACAGGCTAGCAGCTCAACTGCATACCCAAGGTCCCCAGCAGGATTGTATAGCCCGTGCTGCTGTGGCTGCATTGCTATTGTAATTTGAGCTAGCTAGATCAAAGCTAACTCGGGTATGTCTACACGTGCTGCAGTCACACTTCTGATTGCAGTGTAGACATACCTTCACTATAGGATGAGAAACAACAGGTGGATACACCAAAGAGATTGTGGGGAAGGGGAGAGCACAAGGAATCAATGATATGAGACAAGACTGACAAGCAGCATTCACAGCAAACCAGTGACTGAGTTCTCAGTTCATGGCTAATAGATCTTTCTCCTTCCTTTCTGAACCCAGGTGGGGTGGTTGTGGGTTAGTGTTTTTGGTAAGAGATTTTGCTAATCTACAGTTGTTAATGCTTTGAAATGTATATAAATGTACTGAGGCTACATTGCATTTATAGCTTTCAAGATGTTGTTGATGTAACAGACTCACAAGGTCCTGCAATATCCTGAAGGAACTTTATTGAACTAAGTTAGATCTTATTGAAATAGGTTTCAGAGTAGCAGCCGTGTTAGTCTGTATCCGCAAAAAGAAGAACAGGAGTACTTGTGGCACCTTAGAGACTAACAAATTTATTAGAGCATAAGCTTTCGTATATGCATCCGAAGAAGTGGGCTGTAGTCCACGAAAGCTTATGCTCTAATAAATTTGTTAGTCTCTAAGGTGCCACAAGTACTCCTGTTCTTCTTTTTATTGAAATAGGTGATTACCTTTGAGGGTCCACTGTATTAAAATGTAATTGTGTCTGTATTACTGTGGAATTGTATGCATTTCCATGGAAGGATAAATAAGAGAACAGCAGGGGGTAATTAGGCACATACACTCAGGTTGTAATATCTCCAAAGAGACACCACCACCTGGAGAAGTGCGCCTCCGCTAGTTCAAACTGGACTCTCCAGGGACCAGCAGACAAAAAAGATTTTTGGATAAATAGCCTGATTTTCAACCAGCTCAGGGCCTTCTTCCTGATCCAGCAAACAGACTAGACCTGTGGTAGAGTTGGAAGGACTGGCTCTAGTGAGCTTGTTCTGAGCTGAAGCTGTGATGAACTTGTAACCACAAGGAATCCATTGGGTGGGGGAATGGAAGAACTGCTCCTGCCAGAATCCATGTTAGGGTGAACTCTGGGAAGCTTAGTAGCATGTGCGTAGTGTCTTTTATTGTTTTAATGCTTTCTTCATAATGATTTTTACCGTAAGAATAAAGTGGGCTGTCATAGGAAGTGCTGTGTGGTATCTTGTAACTGTAGCAATTACACCTGCTAACTGTCTCGGAAGAGAAAGCAAGCAGGTGTCCTTGGGCAACCTGTCTGTGCTGGGAACAACACAGTAAAGGCAGGGAACTGTGCAGCCCCAGTCAGAAGGGAGAGAGATGCAGCAAGCCTGAGACTAGGTGCCCTTGCTGGGTCACTGAGGGGAAATACAGGTGCAGTTGCCCTGAACTGTGACAGTTGAACCCGGGGTCTTACATTAATTGGCTGAGTGAAGCCTGAGTACACAGAGCTAAGAGGTTTTTTTACAGACCCAACCCCTGGTTAATGAGCATCCAGAACTGGAGATCCCATCTGATTCAATATAGGCGCATTCTCCAGAACCCTTTACTGCCAATCTGCAAGAGAGAATGAAAGAAACTGTTACCTTGACATTTACCATCAAATAATTCCACTGAACAAGGGAACCCTCTGGTGGTAACACAATCTCTTGAGAGACCCCCAGTGTTTCACCCTAATTCACTACATGAAATTTATTGCAAAGAGGAAAATGTGCATTTACTTTTTTTATTATATGGAGATATACCTATCTCATAGAACTGGAAGGGACCCCAAAAGGTCATCGAGTCCAGCCCCCTGCCTTCACTAGCAGAACCAAGTACTGATTTTGCCCCAGATCCCTAAGTGGTCCCCCCCCAAGGACTGAACTCACAACGCTGGGTTTAGCAGGCCAATGCTCAAACCACTGAGCTATTCCTATATTATATACTTAATATAACAGAGTTTATGTATTTAATTCCCAGACAGACAGCTTAGTTAACATGGAGTTACTAATAATTTCAGCAAATATCATTTTGGAAGAATTTTGTAACTCAATAAATAACTGGAAATTCACAGTTAGTGTTACACTTCTTAAAAAGCTGTGGGGCTGAATCTCCTCCTCACTCATGCTAGTTTTACACTGGTGCAATTCCAGTGATTTCAGTGGAGTTACACCAGTGCAAGTGACAGCTGAAGCAGATCCTGAGAACACAAAACGTCTCCAGTTCAGGTCTCCCACACACGTTTTCCTTAACCTTTTCAAAGTCTGCTTTCATTTTTGATCTGTGACATGAATAGCCTGGGTTTGCAATCAGTACATTGGGTTATTTATATATGGGTATTCCTCCATTCCTGTCTGACAGCCCCAAGGAGGTGTTTCTGGATGCTTGCTCATCTGCCCGGATGGGTAATTTAAGGGGAATTCCTTTTCCTGTTCAGCACAGGTGTATGGGTTCTCAAAGAGACAGGGAGTGGTCTGGGCTGTGATGTCATCAATATGCAGATGATACACAAAGTTTTTCCTCATGTGGCCCAGATGGTGCACGTTCCTTTGGTTTTTCCAATGTCTGGCTGAGCTTGGGACTAGAGTGAGAAAAATGGCTAACAGTCAGGTAGAATGGAGACAATACTAGAAGGATGCATTGGGATGCTTCAGGGTATTGGGGGGATGGTTCCACACCATTACTGAGGGAATTTGTCACTATTTGTCAAAGAGGATTACAGCCTGGGGGTGATTATAGATCCCCGTCTGCTACTGGGAATCTGACATACTTCAAGAACCTCAAAGTGCTGTTTCCATCTGCAGCTCGCTAGGCTGTGCCCCATTTTTCTCAGATGTGGCCCATGTCACAGTTCTCCAGGCACCTGTGATCTCCAGACTGGATAAATGCATTGAGCTGTATGTGGGGCTACCCACGAAGGCTTCATGGATACTAGGACAGCTGCAGAAATGGAAATCAGTACACCATAGAACACCAATCCTTTGTTAACTGCACTAGCTCACTATTTGCTTCTGGGTAATATTTTAGCTGTTGACTCTATGATTAAAGCCCTTTATGGCTTGAGTCCTGGCCAGTGTTCCCTCTCATTTTTCCCACACATGTGCGGAATTAATTTTGTTATGTGCACGAATATGAAGGTGATGTGTGACATCATCCATATTGGTGCACATAACAAATTTCATGTGGCGAGGGTGCGGCCGAGGGGGTACGGTGTGTGGGAGTGGGGATCAGGGTTGGGGCAGAAGATTGGGGGTGAGGGCTCCGGCTCGGGGTGCTGGCTCTGCGGTGGGGCTGGGGATGCGGGGTTTGGGATACAGCCTGCTCTGGGGCTATGGCGGGGAGAGAGGACTCCCCGCAGCTCTCTCTCCCCACAGCAGCACCTGGGGTGCGGGGGGAGAGGAGCCTCTCTGGTCCGATCTGGGGCAGGGTTGGGGCCAGGGGAGGGGCACCCGTCCCCTGGCTGCAACAGGTCTGGGCCGGGGCTGGGTTGGGGCCGGGTGCCTCTCCCCTGGCTATGACAGGTCAGGGCCGGGGGAGAGGCGCCTGCCCCCCTGGCTGCAGCAGATCCGGGGCAGGGTTGGGGCTGTGGCAGGTCCGCAGCTGGCTCGGAGCCGGGGAGCTTCTCCCCGCCACAGCCCTGAACACCTGTGCAGCCACGCAGCTCAGAGGGAACTTAGGACCTCGCTACCTAACAGCTCGCCCTTCTCCTCATCTGCAGTGACACAGAAATGGAAATCAGGTCACACAGTCACACTAACAGTCTCCAGAATTAAACATTAGGTGGTTGGTTAGGGTTGCCAACTTTCTAACCGCACAAAACAGAACACCCCTGTCCACCCCTCCCCCAAGCCCCCACCCTTTCTCTGAGGCCCCACCTCCCATTCACTCCCTTTCCCCTCCCTCTGACACTCACTCTCCCCCACCCTCACTCACTTTCACTGGGATGGGGCGGTGGGTTGGGATACGGGAGGGGATGAGGGCTCCGGCTCAGGGAGCGGGCTCTGGGGTGGGGCAGGGGATGAGGGGTTTGTGGTACAGGATGGGTTTCCGTGCTGGGAGCAAGGGGTTTGGAGTGTGGGAGCAGGCTCAGGGTTGGGGCAGGAGGTTGGGGTGTGGGAGGGGGTGCAGGCTCTGGCTGGGGGTGCGAGCTCTGGAGTGGGGCCAGGGATGAGGGGTTTGGGGTTTTGGGGCTGGGGCCAAGGCTTTTAGAGCACGGGATTTGGCTCAGGGCTGGGGCAGGGGTTTAGGGTACGGGCTCTGGAAGGGAGTTAGTGTGCGGGACAGGGGGTCTGACATGGGGCCAGGGGTTGGGGTGCAGGTGGGGGTTTGGGCTCCAGCTGGGCGGCACTTACCTCAGGTGGCTCCTGGTTAGCGGCACAGCAGGGCTAAGGCAGGCTCCCTGCCTGACCAGGCTCTGTGCAGCTCCTGGAAGCAGCTGGCACATCTGCCTCCTAGGTGCAGGGACAGCCAGTCAGCTCTGTGTGGTGCGCGCTACCTGCGCCCTCAGGCGCCACCCCTCCAGCTCCCATTGGCAGCAGTTCCTAGCGAATGGGAGCTGCAGAGCCAGTGCTTGGGGCGGTGGCAGAGCGCGGAGCCTTCCTGATCACAGCTGCACCTAGGGGCCGCAGAGAAATGCCGGCCGCTTCCAGGAGCCGTGTGGAGCCAGGGCAGGCAGGGAGCCTGCCTTAGCCATGCTACGCTGCTAACGAGGAGCAAACTGAGGTAAGTGCCCAACATAATATTTTTCTGTCTTATTATCTATCCGTTTTTAAATGATTCCCAACATTCTGTTTGCTTTTTCGACTGATGCTGCACACTGAGTGGATGTTTTCAGAGAACTATCCCCAATGACTCCAAGATCTCTTTCTTGAGTGGTAACAGCTCATTTAGACCCCATCATTTTGTATGTATAGTTGGGACTATATTTTGCCATGTGCATTACTTTGCATTTAGCAACAATGAATTTCATCTGCCATTTTGTTGCCTACTCACCCAGTTTTGTGAGATCCCTTTGTAACTATTTGCAGTCTGCTTTGGACTTAACTATCTTGTGTAGTCTTGTATCAGCTGCAAATTTTGCCACCTCACTTTTTACCCCTTTTCCCAAATGGTGAAGCATTGCTTAGGCAAGTAAATACACCTGCACTCTTACCCTATACGGCTCTCTACATGCCCAAGCAGTTCCTTCCCTGTCTACACTTCTATCTTTAGCAGTGTCCCACTACCAGCGACTTTTCCTGCCACAGGGAGAGTCTCCAGCAGTAGGGAAATTCAATGTTGGGGGAAGGCACTGGGGAAAGGCTCCGGTAAAGGGGATTCCCTGCTACAGTGAAAGACCCTGGCATAAGTGAAAGGCTCTAATAGAGGGGGAGCAGTGGGGAAGGCTCCTGCAAGTCCCTGCTGCCAAAGCCTTTCTCCACTGCCACCCCCCCGACCAGAGCTTTTCACGGCTGTGTGTGACTGCACACCACCACAGTGTGGACACAGCCTGCTTTTCCCCAGCAGCATGCAGCTACACATACCCTACACTCTGCCAACAATGGTGTGCCGTGTAGATGTACCTTAAGATATGCTGTCTGCTCCTACTGCCTTGGCCTTCTCTCCTTAGTCCCCTTCAAATCATTCCAAAAATTCTGCTTATTCCAGGAACCCTTCATTAACCCTTCTGTTATCATGTACCCAGGGCAATACAAGTCAATATCAACTTACAGATTTGTATCTAATGGAGTCCCGTTTACCCAATGGAATTCTTCTCCTGTCTTCTGAAGTCCAATCCACGGATCTTGCTTTGTTATTTTCATTATAAAGTTCTGTAGGAAAAAAAACACAAGGAGCAATCTTTGTTCCAGACTAGAAAATGAAAGGATGGTCTTTCCCTTCTCCCAGACAACTATGGCTTAATGTACCAGTCTTTCACCTCTTGAGAGCTGACATCAAAATCATAAGTGTGGATCCTGTGATATCCACATGAAGAAAACCACCCCAAAATTCAGCCTGATTGGAAGTCTCTGCTCTAAAGACTGCCATGGACTAATATTAAGCATTTATATTGAGCCATGGAGGTGCTTTGACACTGTAGTGATGTATAGAGTCTACTATAAGAACCTGGATGAACACAGACAATTATTAAGTATTTACATAGACTCATGAGCACAGGACTGTACAAAATAAAGAATAAGTTATGTCCCTGCTCTGAGAGCTACAGTCTGACATCAACAGAACAGTGGACAACAGTTTAAGCAAAGCAGTGGGAGAAATCATTGGTGTAGAGACCAAAAGGAGGATTCCTGGATGAAGTAGGTTTTATAGAGGGAAGTGAATGAAGAGAGAGGAATTGTTCCAAGTGTTGAAAGCAAGAAAACAGATGGTGCCAAACCAAGCATGGAACAGTGAGGCAACAAGACTGGAAGGAGTATACAGAGCAAGGTGGGAAGTAGGAGAAAATGAGAGCAGAGATACAGTCAGCAGCCAGATTATAGAGGGTCTTGAAAGGTAAGGTAAGGAGCTTCAGTACAGTGCAGTTTCCTGTAGTGAAGGTGTAGGGTGGGAGTATGTACTGCCCATCTAGGTGCCACCGCACACCCAGGTGCAGTCTGGACAGAGTGGAGACAAAGGGAAGCAAACTTCTGTGGTGGCTAGGGCCAGTGTGGCCCCTAGCACAACTAAGCGCAGCCCAAAAGCCTACCCTAATTCAGAACAGACCTTCCTGGGTTGGCTGTGTGCAGCTTTGCAACATGGAGCTGCCCAGAACCCACAGAGCAGCTTGTTCTCTGCAGACTCCCCTTCTGCCCCCAGTATGACTACTATGCTGAGGTTAGGGATGGGGGCTCTGCAGCGCTCCCTTCAGCTGAGGCAATTCTCTTCTGGCTGGTTATGGGGCTTTTTTGGGCCCTGTGCACTGCTGCAGATACATTTAAGGGACAGACCAGGGAAAGGAGAGAATCTCTTCCTATATTTCAGAGCTGGGCTGGAGTGGGACCACTTCTAACATCCCAGCACTGAAATTTAAAATTCAAGAGAAATGGCAAATCTCAGTGTTAGAGAATTGTTACCTCACTCCCAGCCTGGGGCTAACACAAGTATCCAGGCTAGTTGTCCTCGGTGGATTCTGGTAACTCTGAGAGAATTTATGTCTGATTACAGATAAGAAAGATGGGACTTTGTTTTCACAGACAGTCGCCTCAGACACCAGCATTTGTGAATCTGGTCAATCCAAAGGTTAAATGAGGCATTCCATGGGCAACTTTAAAACATTAACTACCAGGGTTGAAGACGGCAGCTCCAGAGGAGAAGCTGGGAATGGGTGACAGGGAATGGATCATTTGATGATTACCTGTTCTGTTCATTCCCTCTGGGGCATCTGGCATTGGCCACTGTTGGAAGACAGGATACTGGGCTAGATGGATCTTTGGTCTGACCCAGTATGGCTGTTCTTATGTTCATGTATTTCTGTGCACTCTGCCTTGTCACACTCCTTGTACCAGATTTACAGCAATTCAGATGAGAGAGCAGAATGAGAGAGTGGGGAATCACATAGATCCCAGGAGATGGGAGGGGGTGAAACTATCATATTTCATTCTCTTACCAGTTCCTGCTGGTTTTCAATTACAGTTAGGGAGCTGTTGTGTGAGGAACAAAACCTCTGACTGGAGTCCCAGTCCTTTTCTGTCTCAGAGAAGTAGTAACATTTCCTTTGGTGGTACAGCCAGTCGGCAGGGCATGGTTCCGGAGGAGAAGAGCCAGAAGAACCTTTCCCTGATGAGCTATTTACCGCTAAAAAATGGAAACAAACCATCACATTTCTGCCAGTCAGATCTCCCAGAGCAGGCTTCCTGGAGCTACATAGCCCAGCCCTGAATTTATGCCCTTTGCAGACAAGAGCTCAGAACATTTGAAAATATTACAGTAAATCAAATATAACATTGGGCTGAGATTTAAATTTAATGAACTTGTATCATTTCTATGTTTCCTAGAGGGTGCTAGATGCTGAACAGCCTCATAAAATAGACCTGGTCCCTGATCTAAAGAGATTACTGTCTAATTATAACCACAAGACAGCTTGTGAAAGCAACAGACCAAATTACCAAATTAAAAAATAATTTCCCCAACTTCTGATAACTTCAGTGTTCGACTGAGCCGGCCTTGGCTGTTATGCCAGAGCAGCATTTTTTGGCAGTCTCATCAGTTTCTGCATTAATTTTGCTTTCATTTTTTTAAAGAGTCAGGGTCAGAAATTAAAGAATCAGGGCCAGGGAAATCTTCTGCCTTTGAACTGAAGGAGTGTTTTCTTGAATCTGGAAATAGACAAGATCGCACATTCACAAATCACATGTAAACCAGGACTACATATGGCCCTTACCATTTCTACTGCTATGGGTTTCACCCAGAGGTGAAAGTAAGCTGGTATCGCCCAGTACGGCGTACCGGCAAGAGCCAGTATGCCGTGCCGGACCAGACCGGCAGGTGGTTTAAAGGGCTTGGGGCTCCCCACAGGGGCCGGAGCCCCAGGCCCTTTAAATCACCTTCTGAGCCCTGCTGCCAGAGCCTTGGGGTAGCGACAGCAGGGCTCCGGCAGTGATTTAAAGGGCCTGGGGCTCCGCTGTGGCAGCGACGGAAGCCCCAGGCCCTTTAAATTGCCCCTGAGCCCTGGGACTCCCAGCTGCCTCTGCAGCTGGGAGCTCCAGGGTGATTTAAAGGCCCCAGGGCTCCTAGCCGCAGCCAGAGCCCCGGGGCCTTTAAATCTTGATTTAAAGAGCCCAGGGAATTTAAAGACCCCACCACTTCTGGTTGAGGCCACGGCCCCTGCTCAGGACTCTGGAGTACCAGTAAGTCCTTTAAGTTACATTCACCCCTGGTTTCACTTCTCCAGTCTTGAAACTGAGTCTTAAAATGAAGTGTCTTTCTCAAGGGACACCTATTCAAGTCTCAGATAAATATGAACAAGCTAAATTTGGTTTTGGTTTCTATATGAAAATCTGGAGTTCTCTTGACTGTAGAGGTAAATAATACTTTATTTTAAAATTACTTAAATACTTACCAAGGTGAATACACAAGATCAAAACTGCAACAACAGCAAGAATCCCTGTAGTGCACCTCCAGAACCAGATATTTGAGCAGAGCCCTGAAAACAGTCATGTAATTATAAGTTTGAGAACATTAAAAGAAATCCATGTACTAGAATGGGGTTTAGGATGCAATGACTGGTTGTGGTCTTTAAACTTGTCCCAAGGCACATGAAAAGAAGGATAGGAGCAGAGCTGGAGATCTGGAAAAGTTGACAGTTAACCTAGCAAAGCCCAGATGTAGAAATTTCTGCATTCAACAACCACAATGAAAAAACAACAAAAGGCTACTGAAGCTAGGAGAAGAAAAGACTAAACATCCACTACAAACAACTGTGTGCAATGCCAGTACTCAGCACTCATAATAATAGTGAGAGAGAGAGAGATGGGACATGAGGAGAGGGCACTGAACTGGGAGAGAAGAGAGAGGAATAGAAAGATTAAGGAACAGAGCTAATGGGTAAGGCAATGAAGGGTTCATGATGTGTGTAAGGGAACTAAGGACTGTCATTGTCTACTGCTCTCTGAGCTCAGAACTTCTGCTGCTGGAACCTCCAGTCTCCTCCCACAAAGATTCCCTCTCTTTCCCCCACTCCCTGCCACCAACTTCAAGAGAGTGAGCTCTACTTGCTACCAGGAGGGACCCAATGATCTGTCTGTTGTAGTTTGCTGTTTCAAATCCCAAGGGTCTAGTGGACAGGGGACCAAGTACTTCCAGGAAACTGCTCCCCCAGGGAGAGTGCAAAACAAACAAAGCTGAGAGTGAGTGTTAGATGGGGGTATTTCTTGCTCTTTTCTCTGCTGCTTCATGCAGTTTCTGCGCTATTTTACACTTTGCTGCTCTGGCTGGAAAGTTCCCTGCTGTTCCTCTGTGCCCAAAGCACAAAGAGGCATAATTATTTAGCATTTATACAACAAATACTCCTCGGGGAATTCTGTGCCACTGCACAATGCAGAATTTAATGTGCACACAGAATTTCCTTCCTCCCCCCCCCGAAATGGGTGTCAGAAGTGTTGGCCACCACTAAATCTGGCAGAGCTCAGCTCGCAAATAGAAGACAAGGCTGGGGGAGGGAACTGGAGGGTTCCCAGCATGCCCCGAAGGCAGGTGGCATGGGCGTGCAGGAAATTCCTTGCAACCCTAGGACTAAGCATCAAGCTGTTTCTCCCTCTGGATCCCTGGGCTCGGGGGAAAGATAGGATGTGAGTGTCTGGGCTGGGGGGGGCCACAGCTGGGCTCTGGGGGTTATGGGGTGTGAATGTCTGGGCTGTGGAGGGGGAGCACCTGGGCTCTAGGGGGTAGGGTGAGTTTGTGTCTGGGCTGGGTGGGGGGCCTTGCAGCTGGCCTCTGGGGCATAGAGGGTGTGAGTTTCTGGACTGGGTGGGGAGGAGTGTGGCTGGGATCTGGGTGGGGGTGTGAGTGTCTGGCCACCCCGCTGGGCTCTGGGGGGGGAGGGGGCAGAGAAACAGGAACTTGGTTGTCACAGGGGTTTCTTTAACTCTCTACTCCTGGGGGAAATTTTGTGTGTATCTATATTGTTACAAACATCCTTGCTGACAGGTATTTTTTAAATAAATTACCAAAATAGTTGAAACTGGCATGATTATATAGTGTTATTTTGACAAATAAAATTTACAGAATTTTAAAATATTATGCACAGAATTTTTAATTTTTTTGCACAGAATTTCTCCAGGAGTAAACAAGGCAAGTGTATGTAATGCCTTAAGCTTACAGTTGGAAAAGATACAGGGCCAGATCCGCTAGTGTAAATCAGTGTAGCTCCATTCTAGTCACTGGAGCTACCCAAACTTAAAGCAGCTGGGCATCTGTCCCACAGCATCTTTCCAAAGCTGAGCTAAGCTGAGATTCTGTGGGAACCAGATACAGACTGTGAGGTGTATATTATTGCCCATTGCAGGAGGGAGGCAGAGCAACTCCAGCAGGGGTCACGTGAGGAACTATATGGGGCTATCTCCACTAGGCTCTCCTGGTTACCTTAATTAAGGCACCACTCAGTGCATTAGATCAGAGCACAGTGGGAAAGGGGCCATTTCATGTGTAACTGGCTTCTGCTGTCAGGACAATGTGGAAGTTCCATTCCTGCATTCTGAGCCAGGCAGCACTTCCCAGCCATTCCTCACGTTGCCCCTGAAATGGCTCTTTGGACTTTCTGATGAGAAGTCTCATACAGTGGGGAGATGTGGAGCATCCCACCAGACCCACCCCAGCACATGCAGCATCTTTGGGCAATAGTTTCACAGACCCTTTTTACACAGACTGATGCAATTGGCAGCATGGCCCAACATGGGCAAAGGATGGTTTGGTCTACACTACAGAGTTAAGTCAACAACCTAATTCTGTAAGCATCTACACTAAAATGTAGCTCCCACCGATCTAAGTTGTCCAGTGCATCACCTTAATAACTCCACCTCCAGGAGAGGCATAGTGCTTAGGTTGATGTAGTCCGGGCAATGCAGTGTCTGTGCAGACACTGTTACTTACATCATCTGCTGGCTGTCAGCCCTGTGCAGGACTCCCAGCTGGAGCCCTCTGTCCCCAGGGGCTGACAGCCTGAGCCAGAAAGGAAATGTGAAATAATAGCAGTTGTGAAACTGACAACAATGTCAATTTCACTGCTGGTAGGCTCCCTGCCCTGGAGCTGGGAGCAGCATCAAGAATCCTGCCTGCAGATGGGGCTCCCAGGGCTGTTGCTGCAGTGTGGAGAACCTGTCAGCCCCCAGAATCCTGGCTCCAGCTGGGCACTTGAAGCCTGGCCGCTGTGTTACAGGGAACCTGCTAGTTGCACACTCCAGCTGTGTGAGCCCCATGCCAGGCCCACAGCTCAGGCTGTCAGCCCCAGGGCGGGGGCTCCAGCTTGAGTGCCTCACAACGCCCCACTTCAGTGAGTGGACGCGTTCCTGGTGAGGACAAGCACCACAGACAGAAGGAGCACAGTGTGGATGTGACACACCACTGCTATTACTGCGGTGGCTGTAAATCCATTTAACTTTTAAGTCACCTTAATTCCGTAGTGCAAGCAAGGCCGGTTTCATCTGATTTCCCCTAGTGGGGGAGGACCCACTACTTCCCTTACAGCGCAGTCACGGGATTTCCCAGAAACAGGGCGGTCCGGGCAGGCTCTGGCCCACTGCCCTCAAGGGAGGCCTTGCCCCCTCAGGGAAATGCACGGAGAAGTGTCTGTCCGATGTCTTGGTGTACATGAGTCCAGACCCAGGGCACCAGCCATTGCACTGGGATCCCCCTGTCTCAGGGGCTGCGCGCTCCCTGGCCCGCTAGGATCCTCTGGGCGCAGCCCTGGCTGCTGCTCCCACCCAGCTCAGGATTGTTTTCCCTGTCCGGGCTGGGCTGGGGCCGGGGCCGGGGCACCCCGTTCACTGGCCCTTTCATTAACTCCAGGGCATGGGCTGGGCTCTTCACCTGCCGCTACAGCGGGTTGTGCGGGATCCGCCTGAGCCCTTCCCCAAAGGAGCCGCCTCCCCACTCACACAGGTTTGCTCGCCCCGGCTTGATGCCGCTGGTGCTGGACTCGCTGGAGCTGCTCCCAGCAGGGGGATGAGCCCAGCCTCTGTCCGGTCCCTCCCCGCGCCAATTGACATTGCTCTGTCTCCAGCAGGGTCCCCTCCTCCAGCGCCGCCCCACTGCGTCCGGAGATGCAGAGGGAGCCCGAAGCGGCTGCTGCGGACCCCGGCGGTTGGATCCCGCAGGCATATTTACCTGGGAGGCACCCAGGGGAAGCGGGGGGCGACCCCCCTCCTATTACTGCGTCTCCCCTGCTCCGGCTCATTTAGCCCAGTTTCCGCCTTCCTGTCTCCTGCTGCATGGCGTCCTCAGGGCAGAGGCCAAGGGGGCGGATACTAGTGGAAAGGGAAGTTGGAACATGGAGCAGGGCTGGGTGCCGCGTCCCGACTGCAAGCGCTTTGGGGGAAGGGGCTTCCCAGCTATTCTCACAACTCTGCACACAAAGGAGGGATCGTAGCTGGGGTCCAGTAAATTCTGACACTGGCCCTTCATCTCCAGCACCGGTAGTTTCTCATCTGGTGCATGGGGGAATGGCGATCTGCCTCCCGAAGAGCTGGGAAGCTTGGTCAGTGAGTGTATATGAAGCACTCTGAATCAACATTATGTAAATATTATCGATAAACTAGGCAAATACAATTTAGATGTGGCTACTATAAGGTAGGTGCATAACTGGCTGGATAACCGTACTCAGAGAGTAGTTATTAATGGTTCCCAATCCTGCTGGAAAGGCATAACAAGTGGGGTTCTGCAGGGGTCTGTTTTGGGACTGGCTCTGTTCAATATCTTCATTAATGACTTAGATATTGGCATAGAAAGTATGCTTATTAAGTTTGCAGATTATACCAAATTGGGAGGGATTGCAACTGCTTTGGAGGACAGGGTCATAATTCAAAATGATCTGGACAAATTGGAAAAATGGTCTGAGGTAAACAGGATGAAGTTTAACAAAGACAAATGCAAAGTGCTCCACTTAGGAAGGAAAAATCAGTTTCACACATACAGAATGGGAAGAGACTGTCTAGGAAGGAGTACGGCAGAAAAGGATCTAGGGGTTATAGTGGACCACAAGCTAAATATGAGTCAACAGTGTGATGCTGTTGCAAAAAAAGCAAACATGATTCTGGGCTATATTAACAGGTGTGTTGTGAGCAAGACACGAGAAGTCATTCTTCCGCTCTACTCTGCGCTGGTTAGGCCTCAGCTGGAGTATTGTGTCCAGTTCTGGGCACCACATTTCAAGAAAGATGTGGAGAAATTGGAGAGGGTCCAGAGAATAGCAACAAGAATGATTAAAGGTCTTGAGAACATGACCTATGAAGGAAGGCTGAAAGAATTGGGTTTGTTTAGTTTGGAAAAGAGAAGACTGAGAGGGGATATGATAGCAGTTTTCAGGTATCTAAAAGGGTGTCATAAGGAGGAGGGAGAAAACTTGTTCACCTTAGCCTCTAAGGATAGAACAAGAAGCAATGGGCTTAAACTGCAGCAAGGGAGGTTTAGGTTGGACATTAGGAAAAAGTTCCTAACTGTCAGGGTGGTTAAACACTGGAATAAATTGCCTAGGGAGGTTGTGGAATCTCCATCTCTGGAGATATTTAAGAGTAGGTTAGATAAATGTCTATCAGGGATGGTCTAGACAGTATTTGGTCCTGCCATGAGGGCAGGGGACTGGACTCGATGACCTCTCGAGGTCCTTTCCAGTCCTAGAATCTATGAAATGTTCAGTGTAGTTGTCTCACCTGAAAACGGAACTGAAGTTGGATATAAACACCGTCATGGGTTGATGGTCCATCTCCCTATGGCAATGGAATGGACGCATGTCGAGGAGGTGCCCCAATGAGATGCTCGGTTCTTAGGTGTGAAAGAGAGAGGGAAAGCATGTTAATTAAAATCGTGATGATACTATATTGTGGAGAGTCTAAATGTAATGCGGGGGACAGGGGGGGACAAAGAGCTCCAGACAAGTTAGCATTACAGGTCCCCTGCCCTGCACTCCTCCAGTGCAGGGCTATCTGCTCCTGCTGTGTAAATTGACCTTAGTCTGAGACAGAACAAGACCAAGGACTCTCTACCGCCAAGCAAATGACACTGCCCCCCAAACTACTTAAATCAACCCCATCACCTCTAGTGATTTCAAACATCCTCTCCCCCCCTCCCCATTTTTTTCTGTTTGTCTGATTTGGATTGTAAGCTCTGTGGGGCAGGGACCCCCAACACTACTTTCATTTTTCTAAAGCACTAAGCACACTGTAGTAATAAGAATTAGAAATCTGCTACATGATAGCTCTGAAAGGGAAGGGCCTCACCCTGCTCAGAACGTAAAGAGCAACTTAAGTTGGGACCAAGTACTGAGCGGTGTACTCGGGGTTCTAGCCAAGGGAGACAGCGGAACAGAAGCAGGGATAAGAATTAGGCTACGGGGAGAATTCTTGCTGCCCTTCCCATTGCTTTGCAGTGAATTTTTGGGTTGTTTTATGCTGTACAACCCCAAAGAGGGACCCTTCTGTTTCATGTGTGCCCATAACGCCAAATTACTGTAATAATGTAACATTTATGTAGCACCGTAAATATAAATGGGGAAAATTTTCATAAGAGTACAGTACCCAGCTATTTCCACTGTGAACAATGTCAGATACTGTACACAATAGGAGAGGAGTTTATGAGGATTTATCCAGTAGGCTTTTGTGGAAGAGAAGCACAGAGCATCACCAAAGACTCAACAATAACTAAACAGAAACCATTACATAAAAATACCAGGAGAAAGGACTATTTCTCTCTGTACCCCACATGCAACAACATATTGCTATTAGTGGCTTGGACTACAACCCCCAAATACCTCTTGATTTGTTGGTCATGGCAAGAAAGTGCTTTGAGTAGTTTTGTGAGAGGTTAGTGATTTTAAAGATATAAAGTGTTACCTAGGTGTTGCCTAAACTATTAATTAACTACTAATTATTAATTAACAAACTAGGGGGGGGAGGGATAGCTCAGTGGTTTGAGCATTGGCCTGCTTAAACCCAGGGTTGCAAGGGGCCACTTACAGATCTGGGGTAAAATCAGTACTTGGTCCTGCTAGTGAAGATGGGGGCTGGACTTGAACCTTTCAAGGTCCCTTCCAGTTCTAGGAGATAGGGATATCTCCATTTTTTTTAATTAATACTATAAATGGGTATAAATATAAACTGACTTGCTGTTGACTTCAGGCTTTGCTGCTGCTGAGCTGAGCCACAGATGGGGAGCCATAGACACTCTAGGAGACCATAGAAGGAGTCTGGGAGGAGGCATGGAGAGCGGTGTAGATGACCAGAAGGGACATATACTGGGGGACACAGAGAGGTGGCAAGGAGCTGTGTGCACTCCCTAGCCTCAGAATATGGGGACTTTTTGGAAAGCTGAAGCAGGGGACAGGGCAGGGAACTCAAGTCCGTAGAAGAGTGAGGATAGAGAGTGGGTGGATTGTAAAAGCAGAGGATAGATGGCATGATCAAGGGAGAATTAAGGGTTGTCCTGGATATTGGGGGAGGCATGGACTGAGGTAATACAGGGTCAGGATGGGGCATTTACCGGGGGTTATAGAGAGGTTCATACAAGATACACTGATTTCAGTGAAACAGCCCCAAACCACCCACCAATACTCTGAAGCTGTGTGCAGCATAAACAGCCTGGGAAACTGCACCATCTCCAACCCTTTGTCTCAGCATTTTGTGCTTTTTAAGGCTGAAAAACAAGCCTTTAAAAGTGACTGGATCTGCTACAGTCCAGAAAGTTCCAGTTACTAAGACCAGAGAAATAATTGGTTATTTTCCCACTAAATGGGACTGTGCAAAAACAGTGGACAGTGGAGTTGCTGACTCATCACCATACAGCATGCACAGAAATCCTCCCAACTGTCACCAGCCACTAGTACACAGGGATCTGCAGCTTGATCACTTTCTCTTTTGTTTAAGAAGAAAAACACTGAAACCCCATAATGTCTCCACTACTGAATCATTAGACTCTTCAGCCTGATACCAGTAATGATAACCCCAAGGGGCTTCCTATAATGGTGCCCTGAGCTAACCAGGAGCTTGGACTTTCAGATTCACAGTTTATTTAATCTCAGGCACCTGTCAAGGCAACTTCTCCTTGTTATCAGAGTAAGCAGCGAGGCCCTGCAGGCCAGGTGTTCAAATGCCCCCCTTGATAAAGGAGGGAGAGCAGAGGGTGAAAATGTAACTATTGGATTGAGATATGGTTGGACCAGTCAGATTGAATATTCATGGAATAATAATGCTTAATTGGCTTTAGGGAGGAGAGAGGAGAGCAGGGGCAGATTAACCTCTGACTGTCTGGGCCTGAGGGAGCACTGTATAGTTTGGGAATTCCTTTCCTAGAAACAAGTCAAGAGAGCCATAAATGGAAATTGCCTGAGTGTCCTGTATATAGAGTGGAAGCTACACTACCGGGTCTGTCAGTGGCCACCCTGCCAGGGCTGACCCTGGGAAGAATTGATCCCTCCACCCGTGCAGAGCCCAGTACACGGACTGAGAGCGGGGAGCTTTTTCACCCCCACACCACCCCTATCTGCTGACATCAGGATGAGCCCCCAACACTGGTTAGCCCTGAGTGCAGCCCTACCTTGTGCCTAGCTGCCCAAGGTCCTTACGGGCCCTATGTCAGTTGTGGAATAGCCAGGGCTTCTTCTACCCCTGTAATGCCCCCTGCACTGAGGGCACTTGCAGGGAGAGTGTCAGCTCTGTGCCTGCCAGAGAGGCCCTTTACTGTGTTTTGTCCACACTAGGGAGGGGGTTGGGGGATGTGGCCATTTGGCTTTACAGCCTCTTTGCACCTGTTGGCACAAAAGGCCGCAGGCAGGGCCGGCTTTAGGAAGTGCGGGGCCCGATTCGAACAGTTTTGACGGGGCGCCGGCAGGGATGACTGGAAAAAAAAAAAACACGTAAAAAACACGTGGGGCTTGTACTCACCGGGCGGCGCTCCTAGTCTTCGGCGGTGGGTCCTTCACTTGCTCCGGGTCTTCGGTGGCACTGAATGACCTGCCGCCGAAGTGCTGCCAAAGACCCAGAGCGAGTGAAGGACCCGTCGCTGAAGTGCCGCCGAAGACCCGGAGCGCTGCCGGGTGAGTAAAACTTAAAAAGGAGCCTCTAGCCAGGGAAGGGATTCTCGGCCACTTGCCCCCACCCCGGCAGCCCTGCCACTGGGCGCGGGGCCCTCTTAGGCGTGGGGCCTGATTCGGGGGAATTGGTGGAATTGGTCTAAAGCCGGCCCTGGCCGCAGGGTAACCGAATCAGGCCCCTCTGAGCAATGCAGGGCAGGGAAATAGCAAACATTCCACAAGGTGTCACTCACGCTAGCAGACATCTCCAGGCTCCTGGGGGGATGAAGCACCAGTGTCCTTGCCACCTACAAGAGAACATGGGTGGAGATTTTTTAAAGACTCTGGAGCAGCCTGAGAGGAACAAGGAACAAGCTTGCATCTCTCCACTAAATGAAGGGGGAGGATTCAGAGTCTGGAATTTACCTGATCAAGATTCTTGAACACATGGGAATTGGGGGCTCAGCTTTAGAGGCTGAAGAGATCTGCGTGTACAAAGGGAGACGGGTTTGTTAGGGACTGAAAGTATCTTGTGTCTCGCAGTCCATGAACCCCATTTGCATTCTCATATGTGTGCTCCTTGTTCAGTTGATTAAGGCTTGTAAGATGAGGCATGAAAGACTCTTTGATCACCAAGGAAATAGCCTGTTTTCCTGTCCTTGAAGTTCGCATGACGAGTCACTCTTCTGGGACACCAGAGCAGAGTTGCCCTTATGTATGGCCCGGTCTAACGTGGTGCTGAGTACTTTCTGCAAGTTGCTGTGTGTCCTCAGCTCCCACCGAAAGTCATTGCAGTTGAAGGTGCTGAATAGAGTTGGTCAGAAAAAGGGAAAGAATTAATCTCACAAAAATTTCATTTCCCCCCCCCCAAGGGTTTAATTTTTTCATGAAACTTTCTATTGAAACTTTCCCCATTTTCTCAAATGAAAATTAAAAATGATAGGAAAAGAAAACAGGATTTCATCCGTTTTTAAAAGGAAAATGACCAAAGAAAGGAAAATAGTTCACCAACAGCAACAAAAAAAAAGAAAACACTCAAAAAAGCCAAAAAAGAAAAGAGTGAAAAGTTTTGAAAAAAATCAAAATGTCTTTGTGAACACTTTCTATGAAAAAGAAGGGCATTTTTCAATGAAAACCTTTTCATTGTAAACATTTTGATGAGCTCTAGTGCTAAGCACCTTACAGATTTGGTCCACATGCCCTAATATTTTGAACCTTGACATGTCCAATCAATTAGGTTCCAGCCACAACCTTTTTATTCATTTATTTATTTTTACAAACTGATATTTTCTTTTCTGAGTATCCACCAATGTTTTATCTGAGAAGAAATAGCTGCATATCAATAGTGCAGGAGAAAAGTGTAACAGACTAGATCACAGCAGTCCCTCCTGGCCTTATAACATGGATCTGTTAGCGCATTTGAAGCATAAGTGGGCACTTACATCCTGATCCAGCTCCAATAGCATTCAGTGGGAAGACTCCAGTAGGCTTTGGTTTGGGCTCTGAGCCCAGTGAAGATGTTAACTTATACTGATGGGTATTTTTGGAAATTCTGGTTGGTTGTTATATGCTAGTCCACTATCGATATGAGTATTACTATCCTGGAGTACAATACAACTCCTATTGAAATCACGGGGAGTCTTTGCGTTGACTGCAATGAGAGTTGGATCAGATTCAGGGGTGAAAATAGGTTGGTACCAGCTGGTACGGCGTACTGGTAAGAAGCCAGTACCAGCCCCAAAACAGCCAACAGCGCTTGAACATCGCAGCCCCTTTTTACTCCCCTCATCCCCTGTCGGCGTGGGGGGGGACCAAAGGGGCAGTGACGTTAAAGCACTGTGGCAGCACTTTAACACTGTTGCCTCTTCCCCTCCCCCTACCCCCGGGCCACTGACAGGGGTGGAGTGGGGGCAAAAGGGGAAGCTGCCCTGGGGCCAGTGATTTAAAAGGGCCAGGGGCTCCGGCTGCTGTCGCGGTAGCAGTGGCCAGAGCCCCCGGCCCTTTTAAATCACCACCAGAGCCCTGGGCAACGCGGGCCAGGCAGCGCAGACGGCCTGGCTGAAGGAGGCTGACCTCCAGCCCCGCTCCTTCCACCCGAGGCCTCTTTTCTCAGTATTTGTAAAATAAAGTGTGGTCCTGGTCCTGGGCCTATTATTATTATTATGTAACACTATAAATCTGCACGATGCTTTAGTGACATAAGAAAAACAAGTTCCCTGCACCAAAAAACTTCAAATCTTAGGCCTCAAGGCTGCAAAGGTTTATGCACACATTTAACTTTAAGCATGTGAGTGCTCCCACTGCATTCCATGGGGCTGGCTCACATGTGTAAAAGTAAGCATGGGCAGGATTGGGGCCTTAAACAATAACAGATGAAAGAGAGGGATGGGAAGGGGGAGGCTGCAACATAAAATCATGCAGTGTGAATTAGCTAGCAGACGCTCTGTCCTTGTTAGAGTTTAGAACCATTAAAAAGTCACTGTCCTTTAAAAACATTTGAAAGTAACATTGAAAATATCAGATGCAGCAAGTTAAGGGACAGATCCTGTGAGGTGATGAGCATCCCCACATCCCAAAGAAGCCATTAAAAATTGAGGATGCACCTCAGAGAATCAGATTCTGAGTGTCAAAACAGATAAGCCCTAGAGCTGCAGAGAATGTGTATAAAACCCTAGCATCTAGAAAGCAGTTCCCCTATAGTATTGTGTGGGACACAGCAGGGCAAGTGTTCCAGCTATACTGTGACCTGGGGTTTAAATACTGTTAATGAGTCCAACATTCATTATTATTGTTATTTATTTCTCTTTAGCACTCAGAAGTATGCGAGGTGCTTAACAGAAGACATGCCCCCTTCCCAGATCAAAGACAATCTCACTGGTAGAAGTTAAATACGTGATTCATATATTTCCAGGCCAAAAGGGACCATTGTGATTCTGTAGCAGTCTGACCTCCTGTGTAACACAGGCCAAAGAACTTCCTAGAATCATCCCTAGAACAGATCCTTTAGAAAAACATCTGCCTTGATTAAAAAATGGTCAGTGATGGAGAATCTACTGTACCCCTTGGTGAGAGTGAGGGTAAAAAGAAATAGGGAGAGGATGGGGTGAGGAAGAACAAGGGATATAGCAATACAATGACATGGAGAAGATGAAGATAAACACGATTAAAATAACATAATAAAAATCAGTAAGAGAGAGAGAGAGAAGAGATCAGGGGCAGGATCCTCAGCTGGTGTAAGTGGACACAGCTCATCTGACTTTCTTTACACCAGCTGAGGATCTGGCTCTAGATACAGATTAAATGTATTTGGCAGGGGTGATCAAACTTACTGGCTCTCTGAACCACATGCGACAATTTTCAGAAGTTAGATGATCCAGGGCACTCCTGCCAGGACTGGAGGTCGGGGCTTCAGTCTTGTGGGAGGCGCCTGATGGGGATAGGGGCTGAAGCCCCGCTCCTGCTGAAGCCCCGAGCCCCGGAAGGAGCACTCCACAGAGCTGAAGCCCCAAGACCCCCTGCCCCAACAGGCAGAAGCCCCTATTGCACCACCCCGCTGCAAGGCAGAGGTCCCGAGCTCCACCACCTCCAGTCTGGAAGATGAAGAATGGGTAGGGGCTCCACAAGCCACACTTTAACAGTAAAAGAGCCACAGTTTGGCCTCTCCCTGCTATATGGGTCTCCAACATTTCCACCTTCCCCGAGGAGTACAGTAGTTTCCTTAAGGCTGATGAGCCTTTCATTGAGTCTAGTTTTAACCCCCTGAAGAGCTACTCACAGTTTGAAGATTTTGCAGCCATGAGCCCAGTGAGGTTTCTCATTCTGTGAGTCAGAGTCATAGCCAGGTGAAGCTGGCCTCCATCCTATTCTCCATCCTGATGACTGTGGTTGGTAAATTTTCTAAGGAGATATCTGTATCCAGTGCATCTGCACCAGAAAACAGCTTAATGGTTGGGGTGGAATGAGGCTGCACAGTTGCCTCATCAGCCAATGCCATCATCTGCTACTTCTCCCAGGAAGCCAGACCTCAGCCATAGTTCTCTATATGATCTATAGATCAGAACCAGTTTCCTAGTTTGCACGGTGGATTTGTATCACTCTGGGGTTAGGAAGCTATGAAATCACTCTGACATCACTTTGAGCTCTTCAAACCACAGTTTCCTGTTTAGCACTGGGTTTAGTCTTACAGCAACTGCAAAAGAATGCTGAGATGAACATCTGCCACCAAAGGGGCTTTGCAAAAAAATTGTCCTCTCTTGTCTGCTAAGTGAGAGAGGTTTCTTTTTCAGATACAGCCAATTTTAATTGCTCTCCTTCCTACCTTTTCAACGATGGAACTGAGAGATACGGCACTGAAAGATACTGGCCTAGCTCTTTGTGCAGAGATTAGAACCAAAGGGGGAGGGAGGCAGAAGGTCATTTGTGAAGTGCATTAACAGAGTGGTGTGGTGTAGAGGAGAATAAGGGGATCAGAGCGTTTTGTGGTAGTGGAGCAGCTTGTGTTTGCACAGAGGGGAGGGTGAATACAAAGGGATTCCCGATCAGGCAGGTGTACTCTCAGTCAACAAAGATTACTTAAATTGAATAAAAGAAAATAAAGAAAAATGGCATCAAACAATGGCTCAGGTAAGCAGAGTCTGAAAGCCGTCCTCCAGGCTGCCCTCCAGTCCAGTCACCACAGAGAACTGACTGACCAGGTGTTTTGAACTCTGCATCAGAGAGTGTTGCAGATCATAAAAGTGCAGTCACCCAATACCATTCAGTCAATTTTTTAAAATCTCTATGCACTACAGGAAATGACTGTGTCTATTTAAGGTACTGGTGGTTAAGGCCTTCTGTGACTTCAGATTTTGATCTGAAGGGGAAAGTATTTTCTTTTAGTAAAGTTCCTTTCCCTAAAATAAAGTTACATAAAATGGCTGGGAAGAATATCCGTCACTGTCTTATCCAATTTACCTTTTTTATTTCACCATCATCATGGTGTGAAGCAAATTTATTGTTTGTAAGGATATATGAGGTGGCAGCAGATGTCAAAAGGTCATTCCAAGACTAGTAGCTGCTCAGCTGAAAAGAGAACTGCAGGTTGCAGCTAGGGATGGGCTCTGTATCCTGCCCTGTTAGAAGTATATAAAGTACACTAAAACAATGCAATCATTGAGTACAAGCTCTCCTTGCTTTAGTAAGATAGAGAACACTGAATGTCTATGTCACGGAGTGTAGGCGAGTGAGGGCCGTGCACCCCCCCACTTCCTGCGATTCACCGTGACTCTCAGCACAGCCAGTAAAACAGAAGGTTTATTAGACGACAGGAACACAGTCTAAAACAGAGCTTGTAGGTACAGAAAACAGGACCCCTCAGTCAGGTCCATCTTGTGGGGTAGGGAGCCCAGACCCCAGTGCTGGGCCTCCCTCCATTTCCCCACCCAGCTCCAAACTGAAAACCCCTCCAGCCCCTCCTCTGGCCTTTGTCTCTGTCCCAGGCAAGAAGACCACCTGATCTCTTTGTTCTCCAACACCTTTAGTTGGCACCTTGCGGAGGAGGAGCCCAGGCCATCAGTTGCATGGAGATAGAGTGTCGGCCATTCTCTGTACAGGCCCCTGCACACCCGTGCCCCTCTAGGGCTCTGCAACAATCACTTGCCCTTATCCTATCACCTAGATACTTATGAAATGCATAGGGGAAAATGAGGCACCTACATAGTATTCAGAGAAAATATTAAGAACATTCCCACCTTCTCACAGTCTATGGGGAACAAGTAGCCCCCCCCAAATTATTTTATACCCTTTCTCATTTTCACTTCTCTCTTTAGTTCTAGTCTTCCCGAACTGTCTCCCCATAAACACAGGATGAGGAAGCACCTCTAAGTACTTCTCCTCCCAGTGTCAGAGACATAGAGCCTGATTCACCACTTGCATGCCAATATAATCCGCTTGATTTCAATGGAGTTATGCCAGTGTAATGCAGTGGTGAATTAGGCCCCTGAACTAATCAGACCAACAGAGAATGTAAGGCGTCAGAACTCATTTTTCCTGCCCCTACACTAGAAGCCACAAGAGTGCAAGCTGATGGCACTACTCTCTTGCTACAATCTTTAGAACTGGAAATTTTGGAACAGAGTGAGCAGGATGAACAAAGGGCAGCATAGAGCTGATGTCCAGCTCATGTATATTAAAGTGGAGAAAGTTCCCATTAACCCAACAATATTCAAAATGAGAATGAGCCAAGAAGCGTGTGGGGGTGCACATGCATGAATGCAGACACATTGATCTACAACTGCTCAAAACTCTTGCACCCCACTGCAATCTAAATTCCTATGCTCTCTAAACATTTTATGAGTACATGTTGGCTCTCCCACAATCCACATCTCCTGAACAGCTATACAAAGATATAAATACTAGAAGGTAAGTCCCTCACCCCAAATTCTTCTTGCCCTAGGATGACCCATTTCTCCAAAATAAAATGCCCTTTCAGAAGCTGAGCTTCATCCCCAACTGCAGCTGCAAAGAGCAAACAAAGAGTGAAGCTGCTGGCCAAGAGGGGGCGGAGAGCGGGGGTGCGAGAGAACTTGTATTAAACAGGAAGGCAGTGAGTGCCAGCAAACCAGAACTGTCCCACTCCCCAGCCTGTGCGGCATTAGATTAGAGGAATGCAGTTCCATTTGCCTGGTCCCTGACTGCTGAGCAGAGGTTGGGGCTTATAATGAAGGAGCAATGGAGGAGAGCAGCTGCTGGACAATGTGAAAGTAGAAGGCATGTAACTGGCAGGAACACAGCCTGTGTGTAGGTGAGGGAGGGAAATGCAGGGCAGAGCATGTGTGTGTGAGGCTGGGCCTGGAAAGGCAGAACACAGGGTATGTGCATGGCGGGGATGCATATAGAGCGGGTTGGATGTGAGGAACTGGCTTGGGTGGGGGGCAAGAGCAGATGGTGTGTGTTGAGGGGGTGGGATGAGCACATTATTTAGTGTTTGTGTCACAGTAGAGTTTAGAGGGCACCAGAGGTGATGGGTATAATAGGCCAGAGAAGGCTAAACCTTCCCTGGCACAGTCGCTGCAGTGGGACACCGTTTGCAGGATTTTACTTATTATTATGCTCTAAGCAGGTTTTGGGGCAGCCGAGGGAGCTGTATTTGCTATTCAACTTCCCAGGTTCTCTACGCTCACTACTTATAATCACTTAAAATCTATCTTTCTGTAATTAATCAATCTATTTATATTTTACCTAAAACAGTGTGTTTTGCTTGAAGTGCTTGGGGAATCTGCTCATGGTGATGCACATGCATTTTTCTTTGTTCAGGTTGCTCCCTGGCAAAACCTGTCACAGTGTGTTTCTGAATTCTCATGGCAACAGATGGGGAAAAACTGTTCAGATATAAAGAATGATAGAACTGTTTCATCCAACAATCTGAAAGTTATGTGAATTTTAATTAAGACAACTTGACATGTTCATACATATATGGAATGTATCAATATCTACTCGCTGTAGGAGTATTCTTTCAGGACAGTTGTACTACTTTACCCTTCATAGGGATATGTGAGTCCAAAGGGTTAAAATATTCTGCTTGTATTTATTATAAAATCTACAAAATATTAAAATTGTAAAAAAAACAAATTATCATATAGACAGTCTAAGTCAGTAAAGGTATTGGAATCATAAACTCCAGGACAGTTATATTGTCTTGTTATTGTAAAGGCCCGACCATACTGCCGACATTATACATAAGATGGACAAACGGCAAATAAACTTTAAGAAAATTACATTGAAGTAAAATATATAAGGCAAATTGAATAGTAAAAACAGACCATTATGGGGGAAAAATTGCAGTCTAATACTGTAAGCAAACAATTTATGAAACCAAGCACAATTTTACAGCCATCGAAAAACAGATACACTTTGGACAAATGAGAATATCATGAGATCCTCTTTTTCCTAAATAGCAGGTGGTCTGTAGTGTCTGCATACGGACTTCTCCCTCCAAAAACTCTCAAG
This sequence comes from Malaclemys terrapin pileata, assembly GCF_027887155.1. Classification (NCBI taxonomy): domain Eukaryota; kingdom Metazoa; phylum Chordata; order Testudines; family Emydidae; genus Malaclemys; species Malaclemys terrapin. Next base: position 139,804,308 of record NC_071505.1, read on the forward strand.
TCCCTGGTGTCACAGATCACAAAGACCAACCCCATGCGTATGGAGGTGGGTGGAGAGAATCCTGAAGGACACATGAAGCCAGAACCTCTGCTGGTGTGATTTAGCACATCTTCACTTGAGTCAATGGAGTTACACTGATTTGCATTAGCTGAAGAGCTGGCTCTGTGATCTTTAGGGGAAAAAATCACTGTGATAAACTTTGTGCCAGTGGGGATCTGTGTTGGTTCTATTGCCACTGCTGGTCAAAGGAAAATTATATTTAAATGAAAGCTGATATTTTTCTTTAGACCTCTCTCACACTAGAGGGCTTCCAGTCCTCTCAGACATATGGTAACTCCTGTCTCTCTAACCCAGAGAAGGTGTGACATTTGGGGTTCAATTCCTCAGACCAGTGAGAGGTTGTCAGTTCTTGCCATGTCACCCCGGGTGCCTTTAATGCTCTGTTGCTGTGGCTCACAGTCCAGATGCCAACAGCCAGCAGACAACCTTTTATCTGAACCTATACTTTAGTCATCCAGATAAAACAGGACTCCAGTCAAAATCAATCCTGTCATTGGTGTTTGGGTAGCAAAACCCAAACCAGTCTTCCTCAGCCTCTCTCTTTTAATAATTAATTTTAACATTAGAAGAGGAGGGCTGGGAGAGTTACTGGTACTGTATGGAACAGATGTGATGGGAAGAGGCAGCAAAATGTGTGATGGGAAATTTAGACTCTGATTCCCAGCTTGCTTTAATGAATTCCAATGAGAGGAAATAGCTGGTTGGTTTATTTCTGCATTTCAAACAGGTTCCGAAGCCCACTGGAGAAAGGACGCCCCTGTGCAAGCACATCCTGAAATTTTCTGTTTGTTTGCTGCCCCAGCTCAGACCTCAGCACTACTCTGAAACAGCTGTGAGCTGGACAGGTGTTCTGGTTAATGGGACATGCAGAGAAGCACTCGATGCGTACTATGGTGTTTTGGAAACTGTCACATTACCCAGGACATTGTGCCATAAAATTCACTGGTATTACAGATGGGCTCAAGTGGCATAATTTCCATCTGGATTTTGAGCCCTCCTCCTCAAAGTCTGAGGCGTGTTCAGAGCCAAGCTTTTGGTTCAGACATAAATAAAGTAGAGTCATTTGAAAAATATAGATGCAGGGCGAGGTTGGGATTTCAGCCACCCTCAAAGTTCACAGAGGGTTGGTTCAGACCAGTCTCTAAAGTCATATTTAAATAGGGTAATGCTATTTTCTGACAATAATAGGCTGAACCTGAGATACTGCCCAATAGAAATCAAAGTCTCCATTTTGTAAGAACAAGCATGTGTCAGTAAAATGCTGTCCATCTACTCACTTTTCTCCTGTGGTTAGTGACCTCCCCTTTACTTTTACTAGTGTTCATCCTCCTCATCCTGCTCGACCTCACTGTGGCTCTCAGTGCTATTGACCACTCCAGCCTTCCTCCAGACTTCTCTAGCTCTCTGGTCTCCTGGGGAGAATCATGCCTTTTTTGGCTGCTATTTGTGCAGTGCAGTTTGACACAGAATTTTCATATTCCCCTTCCCTCTCCCTTTATGTGGCTCTGTCATTAGCATATTCCTGCTTCTAGCTTCTCACCCTGGTGTCTTGGACTGATAGCCTCACCTTGGGCTATCCGCATCTCCACATCTCCCTCAGCTCACTTTCATCCCTCCATCTGACAGCTGTCTGTCTGCCTGGACTCCCTCATCTCCTGGCTACACTGTAACTTCCTGCTACTCAGCGTGTCACAGAATGAACTCCATACATAGGGCACCAGCCTGCAACCCAGGAGATTTGGATTCTGTTCTTGCCTCTGCCACTGACCTATTGTGTGGCCTTATGCAAGTCACCTGTCACCCTGTGCCTCGGTTTCCCCATTTGTAAAATAGAGATAATGATACTCACCCATCTTTTTAAAGTGCTTTGAGATCTATGAATGAAAACTCATAGATAACTGCTGGGCATTATCGCCAGCTTAGCACTCCCCTAAGACTTTAAATTTGCTCAACACGTCTAGAGTCCTGACCTTAACCATTTCTTTTCCACCCACTTGGCCATCCTCTGTCAAACTGCTATCCCCATATCCAAAGCACATGCACAAATCAGTCTCCCCTTATTGTTCCCTTTGCTGAAATCTGTATTCACATGGTAATCACTTCCTGACCTGCTTACAATTTTCTCTATTGTATTCTTAAAAGGCCATGCCAGGCAAGTCTCAGGGAGTCAGGAATAATGTAACCGGATGACTGTTTGATGCCAGCAAGCGGGAAATCTTCATCTAGGAATCCAGCTCGGAACTGTCTTTCTGGCTCTCTAAACTTTCTCTCAAGATTCATTCTACCTCTCTAAATGCATTGACTGAATATCCACCAACAGCTCCCTTCTACCCCCTTCTCCTTCCCTCCCCCATTCCTGCTCCTCCCTTTTCCCTCTCACTATCCCACTGACCTCCCCTCACCTTACCCTCCCTCCTTCCTGCCCTTCTACCCCCTCCTGTCACACTCACTCTGTTCCCCCCTAGGTTTGCTCTTGCTATATGGAGAAAGGAGAAAAAGAATGAGTGGCAGTGTGCGGGCCCGGGACGGGGGGGGAACTTATTACAAGCATTGTGAATTTGCTGGAGAATCCAAAACCTGATTGCTTCTTACTCCTGTTAAAACCCTACACCCATCTCTGACTCATAGTAGTAAAAATCATGTATATAGCACAACAAACTACACGTTTCACACATGTTTCACACACACAGAGCAAAACCCGAGCGTTGTTCTGAAGAGCTGGCAGGGGCTTGGTAGATTGCAGGCGGCTCCTCAGCGTGGTCCAGGTGCAGTGGGAGTGGAGCTCATCAGGCAGTGTTCTGGGGTGTGTGTGGGGGGGGTGAGGCTTGGTGGGAGGGTCTGGGTATGAGGGGGTCTGGATACACGGGGGTTGGGCAGATGGGGGAGGAGCTTAGGAGCTATAGGTGCAGGAAGCACTGTGGACAGGGTTGGGGGCAGTTTGCCGAGCTGCCTACAGCCGGGGGAGAAATCTGGGGACGGGTCTGACACAATCCTGGATGCCGTGCAGGGGAAGAGGAAATCCCATCCTCCCCAGCCTAGCCGAGACTAGCAGCTGAGCCTGGCGCAGAGTAGGAGCCACCAGCCAGGTCTTCCCCAGTCCTACCCCCTGCCCCACAGTAATTTCTCTCTCTGCCGGTTACCCTGGGCAACCAAAATATACTGCTGGGTAGGGTCGCATGACCACTGTTGTGGCTTCCTTTTGCTTCCCTGTCAGAAAGTCATTTTTCCTGTGGGGAAGCAAAGAAATCTGTGGGGGACATAAATTCTGAGCATGTAGACTATCCATGGATGACCGAGGAATGTAAAGAAAGTAATGCAGGAAAAATGGATGTCAACTTCGAGGACCTGGAAAGCAAGGAACAATGCTGTAATTAATTTAGTTGGGGCATGTGTGGTTCAAACTCATTTAAAGAAACAATTGATGATTAATCTGTCCTACTTCCTTAAAAAAGTTATAGATCTGAGCTTGGCAAATATCTCTGTGATAGAACCCCATGGTGGGAAGTTTGTCCAGCCATTATTTCATAGACCCATAGGGTTAGAAGGGACCAGAGGGGTCATCTAGTCTAGCCCCCTGCCAAGATGCAGGATTAAAGGGTAGAATTCCTGGTTCCACTTTTGTGTCTATCCCAAATGTGAAATGCAATCCAGACTAGATCCCATTATGGTGCTACTGCAAGATTTTGTAATAATACACATCCAGTGATTTCTTCCCCCAGCTCCAATTAGGAGGACACAGACTGATGTTGGTGATTTTTTCTTTTGTATAAATACATTAATTTAAATGCAGATACAGGTCCAAATCCATAGCCCCGTGCTCGCTAATTTCTAAAGTACAGAGCTAGTATGGCAGTTGGCAGCAGATTTAGATCCAGTTTAGATTCCAAATTCCCCAGTAAGGCCAGTTCCTTAAAGACTGAGCTCTCACCAGATTATCAGACTCTTTGGAAAGCAATAGTGCTGGTGATCCAGTCTCAAATCAGGCCCTGTCTGTATGGCTGTGCTGGGGGGAGGGGCAGTTGTACTAATGTAGATGTAATATTAACCCCCCCCTATGGCTTGTCTAGACTAGAGTTTTGGGCCCAGTGGTAGCTCAAGTTAATTATTTGTCAGTCAATTTGAGTTAACTAATACAGCTATACATGCTAATGTGGATGCTCCACAAACCTTTGTTCCTGCTGGTCTGGTTCAATCTTGTTTGAATCCTAGGACCAAACAATCATATGTAAACATGCATAAATATACTATTATGTTAATCAAGTTACCTGATTGCTAATTATAGGACCAAAATACACGACCAAGCACTCTAGTCTACAGAAAGCTCTAATGTAAGGAGTTTACCCTGGGATTGCCACTCTAGGGATGTCACAAACGAGTGCCCTAGCCACTGGGCTATTATAGCGTATTCTGGGGTGTGACTTGTTCAATCTCTCTTGTTGAAGCTGTTCCACTTTGTATCAAATAATTACATATTCACAGGGCCAGAGAGAGTGAGAGCAACTCTATAGGCTGATGGTTAGGGCATTCACCTGGGAGGGGTTGACTTGAATTCCAATCCATGCTCCAGTTAATATTAAATTACTTCATTCATGCTAAGATATGGGAGACTGCGATGGAACTACTTGTGTAACTGCTCATCAGTGTAAGGGGCTCATTATCTGGCCCTAAGTTACCTAATGCGACAGCATTTAGATATGGGAGCAAACAGTGGCTGTGCCTGCCAGAGTCAAGGTCACAAAATAGTTTCCATTATAACCTACCTGTTCTTTTCTAAACTTTTCTAAACATTCCCTTTTAACAGCTGAAATTTTCCATGCTTGTTCTCTGCCCAGAGCTGAATTTTTTGGAAGACTTAATTAATTATGAGAAGGCATAAAAATGTACATTGTCCTATTGTTAAAAACTATTCCGTTCAATCTGCTTATCATGACACTTTAAGACATGAAACACAATGGATGAATAACCTTTATGACTTGTACATACTTAACTAAGTTTCTAAAAGTATGGTGGTAAAATGCCAATATTTTGAAAACTCTGCCACATGAATAAGCAGAAGTAAATTCTACTATGCCCCATAATTATGATACCGTAAATATATGTTGTATAATACACTTTAATACTTTAAGAGTTAGATGTGTTTCTGAAGTTTCATGGCAACACATGGGGGAACAACTAAGTTAGACATATAAATAATGATAGAATAGTATCATCCAATAACCTTAAAGTTATGAGAATTTTAATTAATTACACAAAACACATGTTCACACATACACGGAATATTTATTTGCCGTATGGGTATTCCTCAGAAAAACTTTCAACACAGCTGCACTACTTTTCCCTTCAGAGTGGTATGTGTGTCCAAAGGATTAAATATAAAATCTGCTTGTACTTATTATTAAATCTACAAATTATTAGACTTTTTATATGAAAATTTGTTTTTTATAATTTAAAGTCACTAAAGGTATTGAAATCATAAACTCCAGGACATTTATATTGTCCTGTCATTATAAAGACATACTACCGACATTATAGATATGACAGACAAAACCAAATAGGAAATAAACTATAAACAAACAAAGAAAAATAAATTGAAAAAAAAAAACAGAGCCTTATGAGGGGAAATTGGCAGTGTAAATATTATAAATAAACAATTTGTAAAAAAAGGCATAATTTTACACACATGAGAATATCAAGAGATCCTCTTTTCACTAATCAGCTGCATACAAACTGCCAGTGGGGTTCTGTGTTGGTTTTATTGCCATTGCTCGTCAAAGGAAAATTATTTTTAAAATAAAAGCTGAGGGCTTTCAGTCTTTTCAGACTTATGGTAATGCCTGATCCTTCCCAACTGCAGACAGTTGATTTGGAATGGTTTCTTACCCTAATAGTCAAACATCACCAGCAGATAGAATTAATTGGCTGGGCCACATAAACTCACTCAATGTCTGAAAGCCACCTTGCTCTCGTTTATCCCTCACTAGTCTTAGAACTATCTCAACAGAGAAATTAGTAGATTCATATACTGAGACGTGATCTACACTTAACATTTAGATCAACCTATCTACAGTGCTCAGGGCTGTGAAAAATTCACACTTTTGAGCACAATAAGTAAACTGACCTACCCCCTGGTGCTTGGAAAGAATTCTTCCATCAACCTAGCTACCATTGCTTGGGGAGGCAGATTACATATATCAATGGAAAAACTGCTTCTGTCAATGTAGGAAACCTCTACTCCAGGGGTCAGCAACCTTTCAGAAGTGGTGTGCTGAGTCTTCATTTATTCACTCTAATTTAAGGTTTCGAGTGCCAGTAATACATTTTAACGTTTTTAGAAGGTCTCTTTCTATAAGTTTATAATATATAACTAAACTATTGTTGTATGTAAAGTAAATAAGGTTTTCTAAATGTTTAAGAAGCTTCATTTAAAATTAAATTAAAATGCAGAGCCTCTGGACCGGTGGCCAGGACCCGGACAGTGTGAGTGCCACTGAAAATCAGCTTGTGTACCGCCTTTGGCACGCATGCCATAGGTTGCCTACACCTGCTCTACTCTATGGTGATCCAGCAGCACAGCTGGAGCGCTGCCACTGTAGCACCAGTAGCATAGACATGCCCTCACTCAGAAACCTAAGAGTCCATTTGTACCTAGCTCAGGATTGGATGGGAACTTGCCCTGCCTTCCTTAAACGTTACTGTTGGACTGGAATAGCCCTTCGGACTGTTTCCCCAGCACATGTTCTTTGGGTGTGAAAGTAAAGTGACCCTAGTAGATGCCCCTGAACTGAATCTTGTGCTACAAACTTATGTGGTCCCAGGAATTATTTGAATCACATCCTCTGATCAGCCTAGCTTGGAAAGTGACTCTCATTAGTAGTATTAATTATTTGTATTGCAATAATGCCTAGAGATAATGGCCCCATTGTGGTAGGCATTGCACAAACATGACAAAAAGATTGTTTGATCTAGCTAGCCAAGGAGCTTAGACTCTAAGGGCACACTGCAATCAGAGGTGAGACTGCAGCAAGCATAGACATACTTGAGGTAGCTTTGATCTAACTAGTTTGTGTAACAATAGCACTGAAGCTGTGGCAGTACAGGCTAGCAGCTCAACTGCATACCCAAGGTCCCCAACAGGATTGTATAGCCCGTGCTGCTGTGGCTGCATTGCTATTGTAATTTGAGCTAGCTAGATCAAAGCTAACTCGGGTATGTCTACATGTGCTGCAGTCACACTTCTGATTGCAGTGTAGACATACCCTCACTATAGGATGAGAAACAACAGATGGATACACCAAAGAGATTGGGGGAGGGGGGGGAGAGCACAAGGAATCAATGAGATGAGATGAGACTGAGAAGCAGCATTCACAACACACCAGCTTGTTTAACTCTGGCTGAGTTCTCAGTTCATGGCTAATAGATCTTTCTCCTTCCTTTCTGAACCCAGGTGGGGTGGTTGTGGGTTAGTGTTTTCGGGAAGAGATTTTGCTAATCTACAGTTGTTAATGCTTTGAAATGCATGTAAATTTACTGAGGCTACATTGCATTTATAGCTTTCAAGATATTGTTGATATAACAGACTGACAAGTTCCTACAATATCCTGAAGGAACTTTATTGAACTAAGTTAGACCTTAGTGAAATTGGTGATTACCTTTGGGGGTCCACTGTATTAAGATGTAACTGTGTCTGTATTACTGTGGAATTGTATGTGTTTCCATGGGAAGGATAAATAAGAGAACAGCAGGGGGTAATTAGGCACATTCACTGAGGTTGTAATATCTCCAGAGAGACACCACCACCTGGAGAAGTGCGCCTCCACTAGTTCAAACTGGACGCTCCAGGGACCAACAGACAAAAAAGATTTTTGGATAAATAGCCTGATTTTCAACCAGCTCTGGGCCTTCTTCCTAATCCAGCAAACAGACAGGACCTCTGGTCCACAAAAGGCCCCAATCCTTCTGGTAGGGTTGGAAGGACTGGCCCTAGTGAGCTTGTTCTGAGCTGATGCTGTGATGAACTTGTAACCACAAGGAATCTGTTGGGTGGGGGGATGGAAGAACTGCTCCTGCCAGTATCCATGTTAGGGTGAACTCTGGGAAGCTTAGTAGCATGTGCGTAGTGTCTTTTATTGTTTTAATGCTTTCTTCATAATGATTTTTACCGTAAGAATAAAGTGGGCTGTCATAGGAAGTGCTGTGTGGTATCTTGTAACTGTAGCAATTACACCTGCTAACTGTCTCGGAGGAGAAAGCAAGCAGGCGTCCTTAGGCAACCTGTCTGTGCTGGGAACAACACAGTAAAGGCAGGGAACTGTGCAGCCTTGGGCCTGGTCTACACTACGACTTTAATTCAGATTTATCAGCTTTAATTCGAATTTACCCTGCAACCGTCCACACAACGAAGCTATTTATTTCGATGTAAAGGGCCCTTTAAATCGATTTCTGTACTCCACCCCGACGAGCGGAGTAGCGCCAAAATCGATTTTAACATTTCGAATTAGGGATAGTGTGGCTGCAATTCGATGGTATTGGCCTCCGGGAGCTATCCCACAGTGCATCATTGTGACCGTTCTGGACAGCAATCTAAACTCGGATGCACTGGCCAGGTAGACAGGAAAAGCCCCGCGAACATTTGAATTTCATTTCCTGTTTGCCCAGAGTGGAGAGCACAGGTGACCACAGATAGCTCATCAGCACAGGTAACCATGCAGGCTGATAATCGAAAAAGAGCACCAGCATGGACCGTACGGGAGGTACTGGATCTGATCGCTGTATGGGGAGAGGATTCAGTGCTTGCAGAACTTGGTTCTAAAAGACGAAATGCCAAAACTTTTGAAAAAATCTCCAAGGGCATGATGGAGAGAGGCCACAATAGGGACTCAGATCAGTGCCGCGTGAAAGTCAAGGAGCTCAGACAAGCCTATCAAAAAACAAAGGAGGCAAACGGTCGCTCCGGGTCAGAGCCGCGGACATGCCGCTTCTACGCCGAGCTGCATGCAATTCTAGGGGGGGCTGCCACCACTACCCCACCTGTGATCGTGGATTCCGGGTCGGGGATAGTCTCATCAGCTACACCTGAGGATTCTGCCGATGGGAGAGAGGAGGAGGAGGAGGAGGAGGAGGAGGAGGAGGATGAGCTTGCAGAGAGCACACAGCACTCCGTTTTCCCCAACAGCCAGGATCTTTTTCTCACCCTGACTGAAGTACCCTCCCAACCCTCCCAAGCCAGTACCCAAGACCCTGACCCCATGGAAGGGACCTCAGGTGAGTTTACCTTTTAAAATATAAAACTTGTTTTAAAAGCAAACGGTTTTTAATGTTTACTTTGCCCTGAGGACTTGGGATGCATTCGCGGTCAGTTCAGCTACTGGAAAAGTCTGTTAACGTGTCTGGGGATGGAGCGGAAATCCTCCAAGGACATCTCCATGAAGCTCTCCTGGAGGTACTCCAAAAGCCTTGCCACAAGGTTTCTGGGCAGTGCATCCTTATTCTGTCCTCCATGGTAGGACACTTGACCACGCCATGCTAGTAGCAAGTAATCTGGTATCATTGTCTGACAAAGCCTGGCAGCGTATGGTCCCGGTGTTTGCTGGCATTCAAGCAACATCCGTTCTTTATCTTGTTGTGTAATCCTCAGGAGAGTGATATCACTCATGGTAACCTGGTTGAAATACGGGAACTTAATTAAGGGGACAGAGGTGGCCGTTCCTACTGGGCTGTTTGCCTGTGGCGGAAAATAAATCCTTCCCTGCAGTTAGCCAAGCGCAGATGGGAAATTGGCCCTGAGCTTTTCGTGTTTGGCTAGGCTAGCAGGGATCTTCCCTGTTACCAGCCACGCGGTGGGGGGAGGGGTACCGTGATCATCCCAGAGAATTTATGGCGGGAGGGGGGCGGCGGCGGGGAGTGGGGTGGTTAGTTTGGTTCCTGCAGGGATCTTCCCTGATACCAGCCACGCGGTGGGGGGAGGGGTACAGCGATCATCCCAGAGAATTCATGGCGGGAGGGGGAGGTGGGGTGGTTAGTTTGTTTTCTGCTGCTGCTGAATGTTAACAGAAAAACCGCAGCACTCTACAGGCTATGCTTGGTATGTGGGAAAGGAGGGCGCAGAAGCTGTAAGACAATGGCTTACCATGGCCGCATGCAAGCCGAATTCTGTTGCCCAGACCTGTGATCTCTAGCAGCAAAGCCACAGGCACTCAGCATTAAGAGGCAAAATGCGACCTTGCACAGAAATCACATGTGCTATGTAATGTGAATAGTGTTGGTCACCGTGAAAGAGTATAAGCATTGTTCTGCAAAATGTATCTTTTTAAACAATTCTCTCTTTTTTCCCCTCCCTACAGCAGCTGCAAATTCCTCAAGCCTCCCTCCTCCATCCCGAAGGCTATCACAGATAAGGCGTCGTAAGAAGAGAACGCGAGACGAGATGTTTTCTGAAATTATGGAATCCAGCCACAGTGACAGAGCTCATCTGAATGAGTGGAAGGAAACGGTTTCAAAGTATAGGAAAGAAGCCAGTGAACGTGAGGACAGGAGGGACCAAGGTGAGGACATGAGGGACCAACGTGAGGACAGGAGGGACCAACGTGAGGAGAGGAGGGACCAACGTGAGGAGAGGAGAGACGCTCGAGATGAGAGGTGGCGGCAGGAAGATCAGAGGAGGCAGGATGCAACGCTGGGGCTGCTGCGTGAGCAAACAGACATGCTTCGGCGTCTGGTGGAGCTTCAGGAACGGCTGCAGGAAAACAGACTGCCGCTACAGCCCCTGTACCACCCTCCCCCCTCCCCATGTTCCGTATCCTCCTCACCCAGACGTGTAAGAACGCGGGGGGGGGGGGAGAGGCTCCGTACACCTTCCCATTCCACCCCAGTAGACAGCCCAAGCAAAAGGCTGTCATTTTTTTAACCTTTTTTTAGTGGCCTTTTCCTTCCCACCGATCCTCCTCCCAAATCCCACCCGGGTTCCCTCCCTCTTTTTCTAATCTATTAATAAAGAATAAATGATTTTTAAATGATAGTGACTTTATTTGGTTTGAAAGAAAGCTGGGGGAAGGGGGAGGGTGGGTTCCTTACAGAAAATGAGTCAATAAAGGGGGCGGGTTTTCATGAAGGAGAAACAAACAGATATTTCACACTGTAGCCTGGCCAGTCATGAAACTGGTTTTCAAAGCTTCTCTGATGCACAGCGCTTCCTGATGTGCTCTTCTAATCGCCCTGGTGTCTGGCTGCGCGTAATCAGCAGCCAGGCGATTTGCCTTAGCCTCCCACCCCACCATAAAGGTCTCCCCCTTACTTTCACAGAGATTGTGGAGCACGCAGCAAGCAGAAATAACAATGGGGAGATTTCTTTGGCTGAGGTCAGAGCGAGTCAATAATGATCGCCAGCGACCTTTTAAACGGCCAAATACACATTCTACCAATATTCTGCACTTGCTTAGCCTGTAGTTAAACAGCTCCTGACTCCTGTCCAGGCTGCCTGTGTATGGCTTCATGACCCATGGCATTAAGGGGTAGGCTGGGTCCCCAAGAATAACTATTGGGATTTCAACATCCCCAACGGTTATTTTCTGGTCCGGAAAGTAAGTCCCTTGCTGCAGCCCTTTAAACAGAGTAGTGTTCCTGAAGACGCGAGCGTCATAAACCCTTCCCGCCCAGCCCGCGTTGATGTTCGTGAAACGTCCCTTGTGATCCACAAGTGCTTGCAGCACCATTGAAAAGTACCCCTTGCGGTTTATGTAGTCGGTGGCTTGGTGCTCCGGTGCCAAGATAGGAATATGGGTTCCGTCTATCGCCCCACCACAGTTAGGGAATCCCATTGCAGCAAAACCATCCACTATGGCCTGCACATTTCCCAGAGTCACTAACTTTCGTAGCAGCACCTGAGTGATTGCTTTGGCAACTTGCATCACAGCAGCCCCCACCGTAGATTTGCCCACTCCAAATTGATTCCCGACTGACCGGTAGCTGTCTGGCGTTGCAAGCTTCCACAGGGCTATCGCCACGTGCTTCTCAACTGTGAGGGCTGCTCTCATCTTGGTATTCTGGCGTTTCAGGGCAGGGGACAGCAAGTCACAAAGTTCCATGAAAGTGCCCTTACGCATGCGAAAGTTCCGCAGCCACTGGGAATCATCCCACACCTGCAACACTATGCGGTCCCACCAGTCTGTGCTTGTTTCCCTTGCCCAGAATCGGCGTTCCATGGATAGAATCTGCCCCATTAACAACATGATCTCCAAAGCACCGGGGCCCGCGGTTTCACAGAATTCTGTATCCGTGTCCGTGTCCATGTCCGTGTCCATGTCCTCATCATGCTTGTCGCTGCGCTGCCGCCGCCGCTGCCTCCTCGCCTCGTTTTACTGGTCCTGGCTCAGCATAAACTCCACGAGAACGCGCGAGGTGTTTACAATGTTCATGACTGCTGTCTTGAGCTGAGCGGGCTCCATGCTTGCCATGGTATGGAGTCTGCAGTGTTCACCCACCCAGGAAAAAAGGCGCGAAATGGTTGTCTGCCATCCGTTGCTTTCATGCAGGGAGGGAGGGAGGGAGGAGGTGAGGCTGTACCCAGAACCACCTGCGACGATGTTTTTTGTCCCATCAGGCACTGGGATCTCAACCCAGAATTCCAATGGGCGCGGGAGACTGCGGGAACTATGGGAGAGCTATGGGATAGCTACCCACAGTGCAACGGTGCAGAAATCGATGCTAGCCCCGGTACTTGGACGCACACCGCCGAATTAATGTGCTTAGTGTGGCCGCATACATTTCGACTTTATACAACCTGTTTTCCAAATTCGAATTATATAAATTCGGATTAATCCCGTAGTGTAGACATACCCTGAGACTATGTGCCCTTGCTGGATCACTGAAGGGAAATACAGGTGCAGTTGCCCTGGACTGTGACAGTTGAACCCGGGGTCTTACATTAATTGGCTGAGTGAAGCCTGAGTACACAGAGCTAAGAGGTTTTCTTACAGACCCAACCCCTGATTAATGAGCATCCAGAACTGGAGATCCCATCTGATTCAATATAGGCACATTCTCCAGAACCCTTTACTGCCAACCTGCAAGAGAGAATGAAAGAAACTGTTACCTTGACATTTACCATCAAATAATTCCACTGAATGAGGGAATCCTAATGAAAATAATAATATGGAGATACACCTATCTCATAAAGCTGGAAAGGACCTTGAGTCTAGTCCCCTACTTTCCCAGCAGCACCAAATACTGTCCCTGACAGATTTTTTTGCCCCAGATCCCTAAATGGCCCCCTCAAGGATTGAATTCTCAACCCTGGGTTTAGCAGGCCCATGCTCAAACGATTGAGCTATCCCTCCTGGCTCTGGTGGTAACAAAACCTCTTGAGAGACCCCCAGTGTTTCACCCTAATTCATAGAATACCAGGGATGGAAGGTACCTTAGGAGGTCATCTAGTCCAACCCCCTGCTCAAAGCAGGACCAACCCCCAGACAGATTTCTGCCCCAGATCCTTAACTGGCCCCCTCAAGGATTGAACTCACAACCCTGGGTTTAGCAGGCCAATGCTCAAACCACTGAGCTATCCCTCCCCGGGGATTTCATTCACTGCATGAAATTTATTGCAAAGGAGAAGATAGGAATTTTCTTAATATAAAAGAGTTTATGTATTTAATTCCCAGACAGAAAGCTTAGTTAACATGGAGTTACTAGTAATTACAGCAAATATCGTTTTACAAGAATTTTGTAACAAACTAAATATCTGGAAATTCACTGTTAGGGTTACACTTCTTAAAAAGCTATGGGGCTGAATCTCCTCCTCACTCATGCTAGTTTTACAGTGGTGCAATTCCAGTGACTTCAGTGGAGTTACACCAGTGCAAATGACAACAGATCCTGAGAACACAAAATGTCTCCAGTTCAGGTCTCCCACACACGTTTTCCTTAACCTTTTCAAAGTCTGCTTTCATTTTTGATCTATGACATGAATACCTTGGGTTTGCAATCAGTACATTGGGTTATTTATACATGGGTATTCCTCCATTCCTGTCTGACAGCCCCAAGGAAGTGTTTCTGGATGCTTGCTCATCTGCCCGAATGGGTCATTTAAGGGGAATTCCTTTTCCTGTTCAGCACAGGTGTATGGGTTCTCAGAGAGACAGGGAGTGGTCTGGGCTGTGATGTCATCAACATGCAGATGATACACAAAGTCATTCCTCATGTGGCCCAAATGGTGCATGTTCCTTTGGTTTTTCCAATGTCTGGCTGAGCTTGGGACTAGAGTGAGCAAAAGGGCTAATAGTCAGGTAAAATGGAGACAATACTAGAAGCATACATTGGGATGCTTCAGGGTATTGGGGGGATGGTTCCACACCATTACTGAGGCAATTTGTCACTATTTGTCAAAGAGGATTACAGCCTGTGGCGAATATAGATCCCCGTCTGCTACTGGGAATCTGATACACTACAAGAACCCCAAAGTGCTGTTTCCATCTGCAGCTGTCTAGGCTGTACCCCATTTTTCTCAGATGTGGCTTTTGTCACAGTTCTCCAGGCACATGTGACCTCCAGACTGGATAAATGCATTGAACTGTACGTGGGGCTACCCATGAAGGCTTCATGAAAGCTAGGACAGCCACAGAAATGGAAATCAGTACACCAATCCTTTGTTAACTGCACTAGCTCACTATTTGCTTCTGGGTAATATTTTAGCTGTTGACTCTATCACTAAATCCCTTTATGGGTTGAGTCCTGGCCAGTGTTCCCTCTCATTTTTCCCACACATGTGCGGAATGAATTTTGTTATACCCTGTTTCCCCGAAAATAAGACAGTGTCTTATATTAATTTTTGCTCCCAAAGATGCGCTAGGTCTTATTTTCAGGGGATGTCTTATTTTTCAGAAATGAAAAATGCCTTATTATCGGTGGATGCCTTATTATCGGGGAGGTCTTATTATCGGGGGGATGCCTTATATTACAACGAGAGGCAAAACTGTAAGTAGGCCTTATTTTCGGAGGATGTCTTATTTTCGGGGAAACAGGGTATGCACGAATATGGAGGTGATCTGTGACATCATCCATATTGGTGCACATAACAAATTTCATGTGGCGGGGGTGAGGCTGAGGGGATATGGTGTGTGGGAGGGGGGATCAGGGCTGGGGCAGAGGGTTGGGGGGTGAGGGCTCCAGCTTGGGGGGCTGGCTCAGCGGTGGGGCTGGGGATCTGGGGTTTGGGGTGCAGCCTGCCCGGGGGCTACGGCAGGGAGAGAGAACTCTCCCCAGCTCTCTCTCCCCACAGCAGCACCTGGGCTGGGGGTGGGAGAGGCACCTCTCCCCTCCATGGGAAGTCCGATCTGGGGCAGGGTTGGGGCCAGGGGAGGGGCACCCGTCCCCCGGCCGCAGCAGGTCTGGGCCGGGGCTGGGTTTGGGCCAGGGGCCGAGCACCTCTCCCCCGGCTGCGGCAGATCCGGGGCTGGGTTGGGGCTGCGGCAGGTCTGCGGCTGGCTTGGGGCTGGGGGAGGGGCACTTCTCCCCACCGCGGCTGGTCCGGGGTTGGGGGAGAGTCATCTCTCCCTGCTGCAGCCCTGAGCACCTGCGCAGCCGCACAGCTCAGGGGGAACTTAGATCCTGGTTACCTAACAGCTCGCCCTTCTCCTCACCTGCAGTTACATAGAAATGGAAATCAGGTCACACTAATAGTCTCCAGAATTAAACATCAGGTGGTTGGTTAGGGTTGCCAACTTTCTAATCACACAAAACCGAACACCCTTGCCCAGCCCCTGCTCCGCCCCTCCCCAAGGCCCCACCCTTTCTCCGAGGCCCCACCTCCCAGTCACTCACTCCCCACTCCCTCCGAAACTCACTCTCCCCCACCCTCACTCACTTTCACTGGGATGGGGCGGAGGGTTGGGATGAGGGAGAGGATGAGGGCTCCGGCTCGGGGAGCAGGCTCTGGAGTGGGCCCGGGAATGAGGGGTTTGGGGTTCAGGAGGAGGCTCCGGGCTGGGGCCAAGGGGTTTGGAGCATGGGAGAGGGCTCAGGGCTGGGGCAGGGGATTAGGGTGCAGGATCTGGAAGGGAGTTAGAGTGCGGGAGGTGGGGTCCGACCTGGGGCCAGTGGTTGGGGTGCGGGTGGGGGTTGGGCTCCAGTTCGGTGGCACTTACCTCAGGCGGCTCCTGGTTAGTGGCGCAGCAGGGCTAACCAGGCTCCCTGCCTGCCCTGGCTCCATGTGGCTCTTGGAGGGATATCCAGGCAGCATTGTGTGGTGCGCACTACCTGTGCCCTCAGGCGCCGCCCCTGCACCTCCCATTGGCAGCAGTTCCTAGTGAATGGGAGCTGCAGAGCTGGAGCTCAGGGCGAAGCCAGCACGTGGAGCCTTCCTGATCACATCTGCACCTACGGGCCACAGGGACATGCCGGCTGCTTCCAGTAGCTGTGCAGAGTCAGGGCAAGCAGGGAGCCTGCCTTAGCCCTTCTGCGCCGCTAACCAGGAGCTGCCTGAGGTAAGTGCTGCCCAACATGATTTTTTTCTGTCTTATTATCTATCCCTTTTTTAATGATTCCCAACATTCTGTTTGCTTTTTTGACTGCTGCTGCACACTGAGTGGATGTTTTCAGAGAACTATCCCCAATGACTCCAAGATCTCTTTCTTGAATGGTAACAGTTCATTTAGACCCCATCATTGTATATGTCGTTTTTTGCCATGTGCATTACTTTGCATTTAGCAACATTGAAATTCATCTGCCCTTTTGTTGCATACTCACCCAGTTTTGTGAGATCCCTTTGTAACTATCTGCAGTCTGCTTTGGACTTAACTATCTTGAGTAGTCTTGTATCATCTGCAAATTTTGCCACCTCACTTTTTACCCCTTTTCCCAAATGGTGAAGCATTCCTTAGGCAAGTAAATACACTTGCACTCTTACCCTTCACGGTTCTCTACATGCCCAAGCAGTTCCTTCCCTGTCTACTCTGCTATCTTTAGCAGTGTCCCACTACCAGCGACTTTCCCTGCCACAGGGACAGACTCCAGCAGTAGGGAAATTCAATGGTGGGGGAAGGCACTGGGGAAAGGCTCCAGTAAAGGGGATTCTCTGCCACAGTGAAAGATCCTGGCATAAGTGAAAGGCTCTAATAGAGGGGGAGCAGTGGGGAAGGCTCCTTCAAGTCCCCACTGCCAAAGCCTTTCTCCGCTGCCATCCCCCAACCAGAGCTTTTTGTGGCTGTGTGTGACTGCACACCAGCACAGTGTGGACAAAGCCTGCTTTTCCCCGGCAGCATGCAGCTACACATACCCTACACACTGCCACCAGTGATGTGCCCTGTAGATGAACTGTCTGCTCCTGCTGCCTTGACCTTCTCTCCTTGGTCCCCTCCAGTCTATCCTCAGCCCCCTCCATTCCAGTGAAAATCCCTGACCAAGTCACAAAGAACCTTTGATTTGCTAATTCAAAGGGGCACTTCTCTGTCAATCTTTCTGATGTGCCTGCTGCCTTTATACCACTGATCTCTCTCCTCTTGGACTCTAACTTTGGGCTTTCTTGGATTAACTCCTGCTTTGCTGACCACTCCTTCAGCATCAACTTTAGTAAGTTCTCTTCCTCCTCTCTCTCTCTTTGCTCCTTAGGATTCTGTCCTTTGTGTTCTCAGCTTTTCTCTCCACCTTAACACCTCCTATGATTTTGACCATGCTACATGAAAGATTCAAAAATCTAGCTGCCTACCCCAGTCTCTCATTCTCTCTGCAGTCTCATAATCTCAGATGCATCAGAGGCAATGTTACTTGTATCACCAGCATTTTAATTCTACCTTCAAATCACTCCATAAATTCTGCTTATTCCAGGAACCCTTCATTAACCCTTCTGTTATCATGTATCCATGGCAATACAAGTCAATATCAACTTACAGATTTGTATCTAATGGAGTCCTGTTTACCCAATGGAATTCTTCTCCTGTCTTCTGAAGTCCAATCCACAGATCTTGCTTTGTTATTTTCATTATAAAGTTCTGTAGGAAAAAAAACACAAGGAGCAATCTTTGTTCAGGACTAGAAAATGAAAGGATGGTCTTTCCCTTCTCCCAGAAGACTATGGGTTAATGTACCAGTCTTTCACCTCTTGAGAGCTGACATCAAAATCATAAGTGTGGATCCTGTGATATCCACATAAAAAAAATCACCCCAAAATTCAGCCTGATTGGAAGTCTCTGCTCAAAAGACTGCCATGGACTAATATTAAGCATTTATATTGAGCCATGGAGGCGCTTTGACACTGTAGCGATGTTTAGAGTCTATTATAGGAACCTGGATGAACATAGACAATTATTAAGTATTTACATAGACTCATGTACAAAATAGAGAATAAATTATGTCCCTGCCCTGAACACCCTACAGTCTGACATCAACAGACATGGACAACAGTTTAGGCAAAGTAGGTTGGAGAAATCATCTGTGTAGAGACCAGAAGAAAGATTCCTGGATGAAGTAGGTTTTATAGAGGGAAGTGAATGAAGAGAGAGGAATTGTTCCAAGTGTTGGAATAAAAAAAAAACAGATGGTGCCAAACCAAGCATGGAAGAAGAGGAAGGGAGCAGTGAGGCAAAAAGACTGGAAGGAACATACAGAGCAAGGTGGGAAGTAGGAGAAAATGAGAGCAGAGATACAATCAGCAGCCAGATTATAGAGGGTCTTGAAAGGTAAAATAAGGAGCTTCAGTACAGTGCAAAGTTTCCTGTAGTGAAGGTGTAGGGTGGGAGTATGTACTGCCATCTAGGAGCCACTGCACACCCAGGTGCAGTCTGGACAGAGTGGAGACAAAGGGAAGCAAACTTCCGTGGTGGCTGGGGCCAGTGTGGCCCCTAGCACAACTAAGCGCAGCCCAAAAGCCTACTTTAATTCAGAACAGACCTTCCTGGGTTGGCTGTGTGCAGCTTTGCAACATTGAGCTGCCCAGAACCCACAGAGCAGCTGGTTCTCTGCAGACTCCCCTTCTGCCCCCACTATGACCACTATGCTGAGGTTAGGGATGGGGGCTGTGAGCGCTCCCTTCAGCAGAGGCAATTCTCTTCTGGCTGGCTAGGGGGCTTTTTGGGCCCTGTGCACTGCTGCAGCTCCATTTAAGGGACAGACCAGGGAAAGGAGAGAATCTCTTCCTATATTTCATAGCTGGGCTGGAATGGGACCATTTCTAAAATCCCAGCACTGAAATTTAAAATTCAAGAGAAATGGCAAATCGCAGGGGAAGAGAATTGTTACCTCACTCCCACAAGTATCCAGGCTAGTTGGCCTCGGTGGGTCCTGGTAACTTTGAGAGAATTTATGTCTGGTTACAGATAAGAAAGACGGGACATTGTTTTCACAGTCGCCTCCAAACACCAGCGTTTTTGAATGTGATCAATCCAAAGGTTAAATGAGGCATTCATGGGCAACTTCTAAAATATTAATTACCGGGTTTGAAGACGGCAGCTCCAGAGGAGAAGCTGGGAATGGGTGACAGGGGACAGATCACTTGATGATTACCTGTTCTGTTCATTCCCTCTGGGGCACCTGGTATTGGCCGCTGTCGGTAGACAGGATACTGTACTAGATGGATCTTTGGTCTGACCAAGAAAGGCCATTCTTATGTTCATGTATTTCTGTGCACTGTGCCTTGTCACACTCCTTGCACTGGATTTACTCATTCAGATGAGAGAGCAGAATGAGAGAGTGGGGAATCATATAGATCCCAGGAGATGGGAGGGGGTGAAACTATCATATTTCATTCTCTTACCAGTTCCTGCTGGTTTTCAATTACAGTTAGGGAGCTGTTGTGTGAGGAACAAAAGCTCTGACTGGAGTCCCAGTCCTTTTCTTTCTCAGAGAAGTAGTAACATTTCCTTTGGTGGTACAGCCAGTCGGCAGGGCATGGTTCCGGAGGAGAAGAGCCAGAAGAACCTTTCCCTGCTGAGCTGTTTACTGCTAAAAAACAACAACAAACCAATCACATTTCTGCCAGTCAGATCTCCCAGAGCAGGCTTCTTGGAGCTACATAGCCCAGCCCTGAATTTATGCCCTTTGCAGACAAGAGCTCAGAACAATTGCAAATATTACAGGAAATCAAATATAACATTGGGCTGAGATTTAAATTTAATGAACTTGTATCATTTTCATGTTTCCTAGAGGGTGCTAGATGCTGAACAGCCTCATAAAATAGACCTGGTCCCTGGCCTAAAGAAATTAAAGTCTAATTACAACCACAAGACAGCTTGTGAAAGCAACAGACCCAATTACCAAATTTAAAAAAAATCTCCCCAAATTCTGATAACTTCAGTGTTCGACTGAGCTGGCCTTGGCTGTTATGCCAGAGCAGCATTTTTTGGCAGTCTCATCAGTTTCTGCATTAATTTTGCTTTCATGTTTTTAAAGAGTCAGGGCCAGGGAAATCTTCTGCCTGTGAACTGAAGGAGTGTTTTCTTGAATCTGGAAATAGACAAGGTCGCGCATTCACAAGCCACGTGTAAACAGGACTAGATATTGCCCTTACAATTTCTACTGCTATGGGTTTCACCTCTCCTCTCCAGTCTTGAAACTGAGTCTTAAAATGAAGTGTCTCTCTCAAGGGACACCTATTCAACTCTCAGATCATGGAAGTTATGAACAAGCTAAATTTGGTTTTGGTTTCTATATGAAAATCTGGAGTTCTCTTGACTGTAGAGGTAAATAATACTTTATTTTATAATTACTTAAATACTTACCAAGGTGAATACACAAGATCAAAATCACAACAACAGCAAGAATCCCTGTAGTGCACCTCCAGAACCAGATATTTGAGCAGAGCCCTGAAAACAGTCACGTAATTATAAGTTTGAGAACCCTAAAATAAATCCATGTACTAGAATGGGGTTTAGGATGCAATGACTGGTTGTGGTCTTTAAACTAGTCCCAAGGCACATGAAAAGAAGGATAGGAGCAGAACTGGAGATCTGGGAAAGCTGACAGTTAACCTAGCAAAGCCCAGATGTAGAAATTTCTGCATTCAACAACCACAATGAAAAAACAACAAAAGGCTACTGAAGCTAGGAGAAGAAAAGACTAGACATCCACTACGAACAACTGTGTGCAATGCCAGTTCTCAGCATTGATAATAATAATGACAGAGAGAGAGGGGACTGAGCTGGACGAGAAGAGAGAGGAATAGAAATATGAAGGAACAGAGCTAATGGGTAAGGCAGTGAAGGAAGGGTTCATAGTGTGCATAAGAGAACTAAGGATTGTCATTGTCTACTGCCCTCTAAGTCCAGAACTTCTGCTGCTGGAACCTCCAGTCTCCTCCCACAAAGACTCCCTCTCTTTCCCCCACTCCCTGCTACCAACTTCAAGAGAGTGAGTGCTACTTGCTACCAGGAGGGACCAAACAATCTGTCTGTTGTAGTTTCCTGTTTCAAATCTCAAGGGGCTAGGAGACAGGGGACCAAGTACTTCCAGGAAACTGCTCCCCCAGGGAGAGTGCAAAACAAACAAAGCTGAGAGTGAGTGTTAGATGGGAGTATTTCTTGTTCTTTTTTCTGCTGCTTCATGCAGTTTCTGCGCTATTTTACACTTTGCTGCTCTAGCTGGAAAGTTCCCTGCTGTTCCTCTGTGCCCAGAGCACAAAGAGACATAATTATTTAGCATTTATACAACAAATACTCCTCGGGGAATTCTGCGCCACTGCACAATGCAGAATTTAGCAGAAATTAATGTTGTGCACACAGAAATTCCCCTTTTTCCTCCACAGAAATGGGCAGCAGAGATGTTGGCCACCACTAGGGGCCACTGAATCTGGCAGAGCACAGCTTGAAAATAGAAGACAAGGCTGGGGGAGGGAACTGGAGGGTTCCCAGCACACCCAAATGCAGGCAGCGTGGGCGTGCAGGAAACTCCATGCAAGCCCAGGATCCAGCATCAGGCTGTTTCTCTCTCTGGATCCCTGGTCTCAGAGGGAAGGTAGGGTGTTAGTGTATGGGCTGGGGGAGCCACAGCTGGGCTCTGGGGGTTAGGAGGTGTGAATGTCTGGACGGGGGGCACGCCTAGGCTCTGGCGGGAGGGGGAGGCACGCCTAGGCTCTGGCGGGAGGGGGAGTATGTGTCTGGGCTGGAGACAGGGGGCCTTGCAGCTGGCGTCTGGGGCGTAGAGGGTGTGAGTGTCTGAGCTGGGAGGGGCCACGGCTGGGCTCTAGTGGAGTAGGGGGGGGTGAGTTTCTGGACTGGGGGCGTGGCTGGGATCTTTGTGGGGGTGTGAGTGTCTGGCCACCCAGCTAGGCTCTGGGGGCAGAGAAACAGGAACTGGGTTGTCACAGGGGTTTCTTTAACTCTCTACTCCTGGGGGAAATTGTATGTGTGTTTATATTGTTACAAACATCCTTGCTGACAGGTATTTTTTAAATAAATTACCAAAATAGTTGAAAGTGACATGATTATATAGTGTTATTTTGACAAATAACTTTTACACAATTTTAAAATATTATGCACAGAATTTTTAATTTTTTGGCACAGAATTCCCCCAGGAGTAAACAACGGAAGTATACTTAATGCCTTAAGCTTACAGTTGGAAAAGATACAGGGCCAGATCCACTAGTGTAAATCAGTGTAACTCCATTTAGTCACTGGAGCTACCCAAACTTAAAGCAGCTGGGCATCTTTCCAAAGCTGAGCTAAACAGAGCTGAGCTGAGATTCTGTGGGAACCAGATATAGACTGTGAGGGGTATATTATTGCCCATTGCAGGAGGGAGGCAAAGCAACTCCAGCAGGGGTCACGTGAGGTACTACATGGGGCTCTCTCCACTAAGATCTCCTGGTTACTTTAGGTAAGGCACCTCTCAGTGCATTAGATCAGAGCACAGTGGGAAAGGGGCCATTTCATGTGCAACTGGATCCTGCTGTCATTCCTAAATTCTTAGCCCAGCAGCACTTCCCAGCCATCCCTCATGCTGCCCCTGAAATGGCCCATTGGGCTTTCTGATTGGAAGCCTCATACAGTGGGGAGACGTGGAGCATCCCACCAGACCCAGCCCAGCATATGCAGCATCTTTGGGCAATAGTTACACAGAACCTTTTTGCACAGATGGATGCAATTGGCCACACGGTCTGGCCTACACTACAGACTTAAGTCAACGACCTAACCCTGTATGCATCTACACTAATATGTAGCTCCCACCAATATATGTTGTCCACTACATCACCTTAATAACTCCACCTCCACGAGAGGCATAGTGCTTAGGTTGATGTAGTTAGGGCAATGCAGTGTCTGTGCAGACACTGTGTTACTTACATCGTCTGCTGGCTGTCAGCCCCGTGCTGGGCTCACAGCTGGAGCCCTCTGTCCCCAGGGGCTGACAGCCTGAGCCAGAGAGGAAATGTGAAATAACAGCAGTAGTCAGTTTATATAAATAACAATGTCAATTTCACTGCTGGTAGTCTCCCTGCCCTGGAGCTGGGAGCAGCATTAAGAAACCAGCCTGCAGATGGGGCTCCCAGGGCTGTTGCTGCTGTGTGGAGAACCTGTCAGCCCCCAGAATCCTGGCTCCAGCTGGGCACTCGCAGGCTGGCTGCTGTGTTGCAGGGAACCTGCTAGCTGCACACTCCAGCTGTGTGAGCCCCATGCCAGACTGACAGCTCAGGCTGTCATCCCCAGGGCGGGGGCTCCAGCTGTGAGTGCCTCACAATGCCCCACTTCAGTGAGTGGATGTGCTCCTGGTGAGGACACGCACCACAGACAGAAGGAGCACAGTGTGGATGTGACACACCACTGCTATTACTGCGGTGGCTGTAAATCCACTTAACTTAAGTCACTTTAATTCTGTAGTGCAGGCGAGGCCGGTTTTATCTGCTGCTCCCTTGCATCGCACTACTTCCCTTGCATCGCAGTCACGGGATTTCCCAGAACAGGGCGGGTCCGGGCAGGCTCTGGCCCACTGCCCTCAAGGGGAGCGGGTGGCTCCCTCAGAGAAATGCACGGAAAAGTGTCTGTCCGATGCCCTGATGTACATGAGTCCAGACCCAGGGCACCAGCCATTGCATTGGGATCCCCCTGTCTCAGGGGCTGCGCGCTCCCAGGCCCGCTAGGATCCTCTCGGGGCAGTCCTGGCTGCTGCTCCCACCCAGCTCAGGATTGTTTTCCCTGTCTGGGCTGGGTTAGGGTTGGGGTTGGGGCCGGGGCACTGGTCCCTTCATTAGCTCCAGGACATGGGCTGGGCTCGGCTCTTCACCTACCGTTATAGCGGGTTGTGCAGGATCCGCCTGAGCCTTTCCCCAAAGGAGCCACCTCCCCAGTGACACAGGTCCTCTCGCCCTGGCTTGATCCCGCTGGTGCTGGACTCACTGGAGCTGCTCCCAGCCCAGCTCCCAGCCAGGGGATGAGCCCAGCCTCTGCCCGGTCCCTCCCCACGCCAATTGACATTGATCTGTCTCCAGCAGGGTCCCCTCCTCCAGCGCCACCCCACTGCGGCCGGAGAAGCAGACGGAGCCCCAAGCAGCTGCTGCTGACCCCGGCGGTTGGCTCCCGCAGGCATATTTACCTGGGAGGCATCCAAGGGAAGCGGGGGGCGACCCCCCTCCTATTACAGCATCTCCCCTGCTCCGGCTCATTTAGCCCAGTTCTGCCTTCCTGTCTCCTGCTGCCTGGCGTCCTCAGGGCAGAGGCCAGGGGGCGGATACTAGTGGATAAGGGAAGAGCTTTGGTGAAAGGGGCTTCCCAGCTATTCTCACAACTCTGCACACAAAGGAGGGATCGTAGCTGGGGTCCAGTAAATTCTGACACGGGCCCTTCATCTCCGGCACGGGTAGTTTCTCATCCGGTGCATGGGGGAATGGCGATCTGCCTCCCGAAGAGTTGGAAAGCTTGGTCAATGAGTGTATATGAAGCACTCTGAATCAACATTATGTAAATGTTCAGTGTTGTTGTCTCACCTGAAAACGGAACTGAACTTGGATTTAAACACCGTCATGGGTTGATGGTCCATCTCCCTATGGCAATGGAACGGACGCATGGCGAGGAGGTGCCCCAATGAGATGCTTGTTTCTTAGGTGTGAAAGAGAGAGGGAAAGCATGTTAATTAAAATCATGATGATACTATATTGTGCAGAGTCGTAAATGTAATTGGGGGGGGTGGGGACAAAGAGCTCCAGACAAGTTAGCATTACAGGTCCCCTGTCCTGCATTCCTCCAGTGCAGGGCTATCTGCTCCTGCTGTGTAAATTGACCTTAGTTTGAGACGGAACAAGACCAAGGACCCTCTCCTGCCAAGCTGTCAAGGCTGGATCCCCACTTTGAACTTTAGGGTACAAATGTAGGGGCCTGCATGAAAACTTCTAAGCTTAACTACCAGCTTAGCTCTGGTTCCGCTGCCACCATTTCCCAACTTTTCCCTCCCTCGGAAGCCCTGAGAAACCTTTCACCAATTCCCTGGTGAGTACAGATCCAAACCCCTTGGATCTTAAAACAAGGAGAAATTAACCATCCCCCCTCCTTCCTCCCACCAACTCCTGGTGAATCAAGATCCAAACCCCTTGGATCTTAAAACAAGGAAAAATCAATCAGGTTCTTAAAAAGAAGGCTTTTAATTAAAGAAAAAAAGTAAAAATCATCTCTGTAAAATCAGTATGGAAATTAACCTTACAGGGTAATCAAACTTAAAGAGCTCAGAGGACTCCCCTCTAGTCTTAGGTTCAAAGTACAGCAAACAAAGATAAACACTCAAGTAAAAGGTACATTTACAAGTTGAGAAAACAAAGGAAAACTAACATGCCTTGCCTGGCTATTTACTTACAAGTTTGAAATAGGAGAGACTTGTTTAGAAAGATGTGGAGAACCTGGATTGATGTCTGGTCCCTCTCAGTCCCAAGAACGAACACCTCACAAACAAAGAACACAAACAAAAGCCTTCCCCCGCGCCAAGATTTGAAAGTATCTTGTCCCCTTATTGGTCCTTTAGGTCAGATGCCAGCTAGGTTACCTGAGCTTCTTAACCCTTTACAGGGAAAAGGATTTTGGAGTCTCTGGCCAGGAGGGATTTTATAGTACTGTACACAGGACAGCTGTTACCCTTCCCTTTATAGTTATGACACAAGCAAATGACACTGCCCCCCAAACTACTTAAATCAACCCCATCACCTCTAGTGATTTCAAACATCCTCTTCCCCCTCCCCATTTTTTTCTGTTTGTCTGATTTGGATTGTAAGCTCTGTGGGGCAGGGACCAACACCACTTTCATTTTTCTAAAGCACTAAGCACACTGTAGTAATAAGAATTAGAAATCTGCTACATGATAGCTCTGAAAGGGAAGGGCTTCACCCTGCTCAGAACGTAAAGAGCAACTTAAGTTGGGACCAAGTACTGTGCGGTGTACTTGGGGTTCTAGCCAAGGGAGACAGTGGAACAGAAACAGGGATAAGAATTAGGCTACGGGGAGAATTCTTGCTGCCCTTCCTATTGCTTTGCAGGGAATTTTTGTTTTTTTTTACGCTGTACAACCCCAAAGAGGGACCCTTCTGTTTTCATTCGTGCCCATAACGCCAAATTACTGTAATAATGTAACATTTATGCAGCTCTGTAAATATACATGGGGAAAATTTTCATAAGAGTACAGTACCCAGCTATTTCCACTGTGAACAATGTCAGATACTGTACACAATAGGAGAGGAGTTTATGAGGATTTATCCAATAGGCTTTTGTGGAAGAGAAGCATTTATATCAGAGAAACACAGAGCATCACCAAAGACTCAACAATAACTAAACAGAAACCATTACATAAAAATACCAGGAGAAAGGACTATTTATCTCTGTAACCCACATGCAACAGCATACTGCTATTAGTGGCTTGGACTACAACCCCCAAATACCTCTTGATTTGTTGGTCATGGCAAGAAAGTGCTTTGAGTAGTTTTGTGAGAGGTTAGTGATTTTAAAGATATGAAGTGTTACCTAGGTGTTGCCTAAACTAAACTATGAATTAATTATTAATTAACATAAACTATTGATACTATAAATGGGTGTAAATATAAACTGACTTGCTGTTGACTTAAGGCTTTGCTGCTGCAGCAGCTGCTGCTGAGCTGAGCCAGGAGCCATAGACAGGCTAA
Source organism: Malaclemys terrapin pileata (assembly GCF_027887155.1). Classification (NCBI taxonomy): domain Eukaryota; kingdom Metazoa; phylum Chordata; order Testudines; family Emydidae; genus Malaclemys; species Malaclemys terrapin. The sequence continues at coordinate 139,831,432 of NC_071505.1, forward strand.
GAGACCATAGAAGGAGTCTGGGAGGAGGCGTGGAGAGCGGTGTAGATGACCAGAAGGGCCGTATACTGGGGGACACAGAGAGGTGGCAAGGAGCTGTGTGCACTCCCTGGCCTCAGAACATGGGGACTCTTTGGAAAGCTGAAGCAGTGGACAGGGCAGGGACCTCAAGTCCGTAGAAGAGTGAGGATACAGAGGGGGTGGATTGCAGAAGCAGAGGATAGATGGCCTGATCAAGGGAGAATTAAGGGTTGTCCACACTAGGGAGGGGGTTGGGGGGTGTGGCCATTTGGCTTTACAGCCTCTTTGCACCTGCTGCCACAAGAGGCCGCAGGGTAACGGAATCAGGCCCCTCTGAGCACTGCAGGACAGGGAAATATCAGACATTCCATGAGGTGTCACTCACGCTAACAGATATCTCCAGGCTCCTGGGGGGATGAAGCACCAGTGTCCTTGGCACCTACATGGGTGGAGATTTTTTAAAAACTCTGGAGCAGCCTGAGAGGAACAAGGAACAAGCTTGCATCTCTCCACTAAATGAAGGGGGAGGATTCAGAGTCTGGAATTTACCTGATCAAGATTCTTGAACATATGGGAATTGGGGGCTCAGCTTCAGAGGCTGAAGAGATCTGCGTGTACAAAGGGAGAGGGGTTTGTTAGGGACTGAAAGTATCTGGTGCCTCGCAGTCCATGAACCCCATCTTGCATTCTCATATGTGCACTCCTTGTTCAGTTGATTAAGGCTTGTAAGATGAGGCATTAAAGACTCTTTGATCACCAAGGAAATAGCCTGTTTTCCTGTCCTTGAAGTTTGCCTGAGTATTCGCACAATGAGTGACTCTTCTGGGACAACAGAGCAGAAGTTGCCCTTATGTATGGCCCGGTCTAAGGTTGTGCTGAGTACTTTGTGCAAGTTGCTGTGTGTCCTCAGCTCCCACTGAAAGTCATTGCAGTTGAAGGTGCTGAGTAGATTTGGTCAGAAAAAGGGAAAGAATTAATCTCACCAAAATTTCATTCCCCTTCCCCCCACCAAGGGTTTGATTTTTTCATGAAACTTTCTACTGAAACTTTCCCCATTTTCTAAAATGAAAATTAAAAATGATAGGAAAAGAAAACAGGATTTCAGCCATTTTTAAAAGGAAAATGACCAAAGAAAGGAAAATAGTTCACACTCAAAAAAGCCAAAAAAGAAAAGAATGAAAGGTTTTAAAATAATCAAAATGTCTTTGTGAACACTTTCTATGAAAAAGAAGGGCATTTTTCTATGAAAATCTTTTCATTGTAAACATTTTGATGAGCTCTAGTGCTAAGCACCTTACACATTTGGTCTACATGCCCTAATATTTTGAACCCTGACATGTCCAATCAATTAGGTTCCAGCCACAATTTTTTTATTCATTTATTTATTTTTACAAACTGATATTTTCTTTTCTGAGTATCCACCAATGTTTTATCTGAGAAGAAATAGCTGCATATCAATAGTGCAGGAGAAAAGTGTAACAGACTAGATCACAGCAGTCCCTCCTGGCCTTATAACATGGATCTGTAAGCATGCTTGAAGCATAAGTGGGCACTTACGTCCTGATCCAGCTCCAATAGCATTCAATGGGAAGACTCCAGTAGGCTTTGGTTTGGGCTCTGAGCCCAGTGAAGATGTTAACTGATACTGAATGGTATTTTTGGAAATTCTGGTTGGTTGTTATATGCTAGTCCACTATCGATATGAGTATTACTATCCTGGAGTACAATACAACTCCTATTGAAATCATTGGGAGTCTTTGCATTGACTGCAATGAGAGTTGGATCAGATTCAGGGGTGAAAGTAGGTTGGTACCGGCCGGTACGGCGTACCACTAAGAAGCCGGTAGCGGCCCAAATGCAGCCAACAGTGCTTGAACATCGCAGCCCCTTCCCCTCCCCCCAATCCCCTGTCGGCGGGGAAGGGGGCCAAAGGGGCAGTGACATTAAAGCGCTGCGGCAGCACTTTAACAACGTTGCCCCTTACCCCCTCCCCCCGGGCCACTGACAGAGGGTGGAGGGGGGGCAAAAGGGGCAGCTGCCCTGGGGCCAGTGTTTTAAAAGGGCCCAGGGCTCCAGCTGCTGTCGCGGTAGCAGTGGCCAGAGCCCCCGGCCCTTTTAAATCACCGCCAGAGCCCTGGGCAACGCGGGCCAGGCAGCGCAGACGGCCTGGCTGGGGGAGACTGACCCCCAGCCCCGCTCCTTCCACCTGAGGCCTCTTTTCTTAGTATTTGTAAAATAAAGTGTGGTCCTGGGCCTATTATTATTATTATTATGTTACACTATATATCTGCACGATGATTTAGTGATATAAGAAAAACAAGTTCCCTTCACCAAAAAACTTCAAATCTTAGGCCTCAAGGCTGCAAAGGTTTATGCACACATATAAGCATGTGAGTGCTCCCACTGCATTCCATGGAGCTGGCTCACACGTGTAAAAGTAAGCATGGGCAGGATCGGGGCCTTAAACAATGACAGATGAAAGAGAGGGACGGGAAGGGGGAGGCTGCAACATAAAATCATGCAGTGTGAATTAGCTAGCAGACACTCTGTCCTTGTTAGAGTTTAGAACCATTAAAAAGTCACTGTCCTTTAAAAACATTTGAAAGTAACATTGAAAATATCAGATGCAGCAAGTTAAGGGACAGATCCTGTGAGGTGATGAGCATCCCCACATCCCAAAGAAGCCATTAAAAATTGAGGATGCACCTCAGAGAATCAGATTCTGAGTGTCAAAACAGATAAGCCCTAGAGCTGCAGAGAATGTGTATAAAACCCTAGCATCTAGAAAGCAGTTCCCCTATAGTATTGTGTGGGACACAGCAGGGCAAGTGTTCCAGCTATACTGTGACCTGGGGTTTAAATACTGTTAATGAGTCCAACATTCATTATTATTGTTATTTATTTCTCTTTAGCACTCAGAAGTATGCGAGGTGCTTAACAGAAGACATGCCCCCTTCCCAGATCAAAGACAATCTCACTGGTAGAAGTTAAATACGTGATTCATATATTTCCAGGCCAAAAGGGACCATTGTGATTCTGTAGCAGTCTGACCTCCTGTGTAACACTAGGGTTACCATATTTTGTGCCTCCAAATGGAGGACACTCCACGGCCCCCGCCCCCAGCCCCGCCCACGCCCCGCCCCAACTCCGCCCCCTCTCCAAAATCTCCGCCCCCTCCCCTGCTTCCCGCGAACATTTAATTCACGGGAAGCCTGAAGCAGGTAAGGGGGAGTGTGGGGGGAGGAGGCACGGCCCAGGCTGGCCCCCGGCGGCTCCAGCCTGGGTCGGCTCGGGCCCCGGCCGACCACCCCCGGCCCGCCCAGCACTACTGGCCCTCGGCGGCCCAGCGCACCCCCCAGCTATCCCGGACCGGCTCCCAGCTCCGCGACCCCGCGCACCCCCCCGCTACCCCGGACCGGCCCGCGGCCCAGCGTACCCCCCAGCGCACCCCCCCCGCTACCCCGGACCGGCTCCCGGCCCCGCGCACCCCCCGCTACCCCGGACCGGCCCGCGGCCCCCCCCCCGCTACCCCGGACCGCGGCCCGGCGCACCCCCCGCTACCCCGGCCCCGCGGCCCGGCGCACCCCCCGCTACCCCGGCCCGCGGCCCGGCGCACCCCCCGCTACCCCGGCCCGCGGCCCCGCGGCCCGGCGCACCCCCCGCTACCCCGGCCCCGCGGCCCGGCGCACCTCCCGCTACCCCGGCCCGCGGCCCGGCGCACCCCCGCTACCCCGGCCTGCGGCCCCGCGGCCCGGCGCACCCCCCCCCCGCTACCCCGGACCAGCCCGCGGCCCGGCGCACCCCCCGCTACCCCGGCTCAGCCCGCGGCCCCGCGCACCCCCCGCTACCCCGGACCGGCACCGCGCCCCCGGCTCCCCGCCCGGCCCAGCACCATGCCCCCGGCCCCGCGACCCCGGCCCCGGCCAAAGAGGCCCCGGCCGAGCCAGCCCTCCCTCCCGATTTTCCCGGACATGCCCGGCTTTTGGGGATTTCCCCCCGGACGGGGATTTGAACCCCCAAAAGCCGGACATGTCCGGGAAAATCCGGACGTATGGTAACCCTATGTAACACAGGCCAAAGAACTTCCTAGAATCATCCCTAGAACAGATCCTTTAGAAAAACATCTGCCTTGATTAAAAAATGGTCAGTGATGGAGAATCTACTGTACCCCTTGGTGAGAGTGAGGGTAAAAAGAAATAGGGAGAGGATGGGGTGAGGAAGAACAAGGGATATAGCAATACAATGACATGGAGAAGATGAAGATAAACACGATTAAAATAACATAATAAAAATCAGTAAGAGAGAGAGAGAGAAGAGATCAGGGGCAGGATCCTCAGCTGGTGTAAGTGGACACAGCTCATCTGACTTTCTTTACACCAGCTGAGGATCTGGCTCTAGATACAGATTAAATGTATTTGGCAGGGGTGATCAAACTTACTGGCTCTCCGAACCACATGCGACAATCTTCAGAAGTTAGATGATCCAGGGCACTCCTGCCAAGGCTGGAGGTTGGGGCTTCAGTCTGGTGGGAGGCGCCTGATGGGGGTAGGGGCTGAAGCCCCGCTCCTGCTGAAGCCCCGAGCCCCGGAAGGAGCACTCCACAGAGCTGAAGCCCCAAGACCCCCTGCCCCAACAGGCAGAAGCCCCTATTGCACCACCCCGCTGCAAGGCAGAGGTCCCGAGCTCCACCACCTCCAGTCTGGAAGATGAAGAGTGGGTAGGGGCTCCACAAGCCACACTTTAACAGTAAAAGAGCCACAGTTTGGCCTCTCCCTGCTATATGGGTCTCCAACATTTCCACCTTCCCCGAGGAGTACAGTAGTTTCCTTAAGGCTGATGAGCCTTTCATTGAGTCTAGTTTTAACCCCCTGAAGAGCTACTCACAGTTTGAAGATTTTGCAGCCATGAGCCCAGTGAGGTTTCTCATTCTGTGAGTCAGAGTCATAGCCAGGTGAAGCTGGCCTCCATCCTATTCTCCATCCTGATGACTGTGGTTGGTAAATTTTCTAAGGAGATATCTGTATCCAGTGCATCTGCACCAGAAACCAGCTTAATGGTTGGGGTGGAATGAGGCTGCACAGTTGCCTCATCAGCCAATGCCATCATCTGCTACTTCTCCCAGGAAGCCAGACCTCAGCCATAGTTCTCTATATGATCTATAGATCAGAACCAGTTTCCTAGTTTGCTCGGTGGATTTGTATCACTCTGGGGTTAGGAAGCTATGAAATCACTCTGACATCACTTTGAGCTCTTCAAACCACAGTTTCCTGTTTAGCACTGGGTTTAGTCTTACATCAACTGCAAAAGAATGCTGAGCTGAACATCTGCCACCAAAGGGGCTTTACAAAAAAAAATGTCCTCTCTTGTCTGCCGAGTGAGAGAGGTTTCTTTTTCAGATACAGCCAATTTTAACTGCTCTCCTGCCGACCTTGCCAATGATGGAACTGAGAGATACGGCACTGAAAGATACTGGCCTAGCTCTTTGTGCAGAGATTAGGACCAAATGGGGGAGGGAGGCAGAAGGTCATTTGTGAAGTGCATTAACAGAGTGGTGTGGTGTAGAAGAGAATAAGGGGATCAGAGCGTTTTGTGGTAGTGGAGCAGCTTGTGTTTTCACGGAGAGGAGGGTGAATACAAAGGGATTCCTGATCAGGCAGGTGTACTCACAGTCAACAAAGATTACTTAAATTGAATAAAAGAAAATAAAGAAGAAAAATGGCATCAAACAATGGCTCAGGTAAGCAGAGTCTGAAAGCCTGTCTTCCAGACTACCCTCCAGTCCAGTCACCACAGAGGACTGACTGACCAGGTGTTTTGAACTCTGCATCAGAAAGTGTTGCAGATCTTAAAAGTGCAGTCACCCGATACGATTCAGTCAATTTTTTAAAATCTCTATGCACTACAGGAAATGACTGTGTCTATTTAAGGTACTGGTGGTTAAGGCCTTCTGTGACTTCAGATTTTGATCTGAAGGGGAAAGTATTTTCTTTTAGTAAAGTTCCTTTTCCTAAAATAAAGTTACATAAAATGGCTGGGAAGAATATCCGTCACTGTCTAATCCAATTTACCTTTTTTATTTCACCATCATCATGGTGTGAAGCAGATTTATTGTTTGTAAGGTTATATGAGGTGGCAGCAGATGTCAAAAGGTCATTCCAAGACTAGTAGCTGCTCAGCTGAAAAGAGAACTACAGGTTGCAGCTAGGTGTAAGGGGACTGTTGCCCCCTTACTAACACTCAGTGCGGGTGTTTTGGTTGGCTAGCTCCCAGCACTAAAAGGGGAAGGGTCGATGGCAAATCAGGAGCCTGAGACTGACTGTCCCCAGGAACAATGGGGAGAGGCCAATGCTCCAGATCAGCCTGATTGACAGGGCGGGCAGGCTAATCAGAGAGTCAGGAGGCTGGGGGGGGTCCCGTCCTCGGTGTGAACTGGAATGGCCTGAGTCAGACAGAGTGGGGCCGAGCTAAGGAGAGAGCAGGGGCCCGAGCTGAGCTGCTGGGAGCAGAGCTGCAGCCCCAAAGCCAGAGCACAGCCCAGAGATAGCAGAGCTGTAGCAACCAGAGCCAGAGGGGCCAGACAAGCAGCCAGGAAGCAGGTCAGAGCTGGGAGCAGAGTCACAGAAGCAGCCTGCAGAGCAGAGCTGTGCTGGGGGCAGAGCTGCAGCAACCAGAGCCAGAGAGGCCAGAGAAGCAGCCCAGGGAGCTGAAGGCAGAGCAGCAGCAGCAGCCGTGCTGAGGCAGAGTGGAGCTGGAGCAGTCCGGAGCTGGGGCTGGGGCAGTCCGGAGCCGTGTGCAGTCCGAGTGTGGTGAGCAGCTGGGGAGAGTGAGGGGGACCCTGGGCAGTGGGCCCAGCACAGGGAGACGCCTCAGCCAAGAGGCCTTGCAGGCCAAACTTGCAGGGGGATCATAACCCCGACCGGGCAGGGGCGACGCTGGGAAGAAGGGTCCTGCCACCTAGAGCCTGAGAGCGTGTGGCCACCACCAGAGCAAGTGTCCAACCCACAGCGTCCCTGCAGCACAGACAGGGCCTGAGAAGCAGGCCTGGGACCTACAAGGAACAGACTGAACTGCCCTGACGTTCCAGAGACACTGTTTGTAATGTTCCCTGCCACAGAGCGGGGTGATGTGTTTTCCTTTAACCTTTCCCATTTTTCCTTATTCTTTTTTAAAATTAATTGTTAATTAAACAACTTGTATTTGCTTTAAATTGTATGGAATAATCAGTGGGTCAGGGAGGTGCCCAGTGCAGAAAAAGTACCCCGGAGTGGGGACACCCTAGCCCCTGTCCTAGGTGACCACAGCAGGGTTGGGGGTCGAGCCCCCCAGGAATCCTGGGCCCAGCCTTGTTGGGGTTACGAGGACTCAGCCAGACAGGAGAGTGGAAGGGGAGCCCTCAAGGGCAGGGAGGCCTTTGGGTAAAGGAAGTGGGAGCTGGGACTCAGATCCTTTCGCTAGTCCACTTCACCGGGGTAGTGCAGAAGCCAGGAAAGTTCCCCACAATAGCGGGACCATTCCCCCGCTTACATAGGGATGGGCTCTGTATCCTGCCCTGTTAGAAGTATATAAAGTACAATAAAACAATGCAATCATTGAGTACAAGCTCTTCTTGCTTTAGTAAGATAGAGAACACTGAATGTCTATGTCACGGAGTGTAGGCGAGTCAGGGCCGTGCACCCCACCCTCCCCCCCGCCACTTCCTGCGATTCATCGTGACTCTCAGCACAGCCAGTAAAACAGAAGGTTTATTAGACGACATGAACACAGTTTAAAACAGAGCTTGTAGGTACAGAAAACAGGACCCCTCAGTCAGGTCCATCTTGTGGGGTAGGGAGTCCAGACCCCAGTGCTGGGCCTCCCTCTCTTTCCCCAGCCAGCTCCAAACTGAAAACCCCTCCAGCTCCTCCTCTGGCCTTTGTCTCTTTCCCGGGCAAGGAAACCACCTGATCTCTTTGTTCTCCAACACCTTTAGTTGGCACCTTGCGGAGGAGGGGCCCAGGCCATCAGTTGCCAGAAGACAGGGTGTCGGCCATTCTCTGTACAGACCCCTGCACACCCGTGCCCCTCTAGGGCTCTGCAACAATCACACGCCCTTATCCCACCACCTAGATTCTTAAGAAATGCATAGGGGAAAATAAGGCACTCACCTAGTATTCAGAGAAAATATTAAGAACATTCCCACTTTGTCACAGTCTATGGGGAACAAGTAGCCCCCCAAAATGCTTTTACACACTTTCTCATTTTCACTTTTTTCTTTAATTCTAGTCTCCCCACGCTGTCTCCCCATAAACACAGGATGAGGAAGCACCTCTAAGTACTTCTCCTCCCAGTGTCGGAGACATATGATTCACCACTTGCATGCCAATATAATCCCCTTGATTTCAATGGAGTTACGCCAGTGTAATGCGGTGGTGAATTAGGTCTATGAACTAATCACACCAACAGAGAATGTAAGGGGACAGAACTCATTTTTCCTGCTCCTACTCTAGAAGCCACAAAAGTGCAAGCTGATGGCACTACTCTCTTGCTACAATCTTTAGAACTGGAAATTTTGGAACAGAGTGAGCAGGATGAACAAAGCGCAGGATAGCGCTGATGTCCAGATCATATATATTAGAGTGGAGAAAGTTCCCACTAACACAACAAAACTTTTGCACCCCGCTGTGATCTAAATTCCTATGCTCCCTAAACATTTGATAAGTACATGTTGGATCTCCCGCAATCCACATCTCCTGAACGGCTATACAAAGGTACAAATACTAGAAGGTAAGTCCCTCACCCCAAATTCTTCTTGCACTAGGATGATCCCTTTCCTCCAAAATAAAATGCCCTTTCAGAAGCTGAGCTTCATCCCCAACTGCAGCTGCAAACAGCAAACAAAGAGTGAAGCTGCTGGCCAAGAGGGGGCGGAGAGGGGGGGTGCGAGAGAACTTGGTATTAAACAGGAAGGCAGTGAGTGCCAGCAAACCAGAACTGTCCCACTCCCCAGCCTGTGATGCATTAGATTAGAAGAATGCAGTTCCATTTCCCTGGTCCCTGACTGCTGAGCAGATTTGGGGCTTATAATGAAGGAGCAATGGAGGAGAGCAGCTGCTGGACAATGTGAAAGCAGAAGGCATGTAACTGGCAGGAACACAGCCTGTGTGTAGGTGGGGGTGGGAAATGCAGGGCAAAGCATGTGTGTGAGGCTGGGCCTGGAGGGGTAGAACACAGGGTATGTGCATGGGGCAGGGAAGCATCTAGAGCAGGTTGGATGTGGGGAGCTGGCTTGGGTGGGGGGCAAGAGCAGATGGTGTGTGTTGAGGGGGTAGGATGAGCACATTATTTAGTGTTTGTGTCACAGTAGAGTTTAGAGGGCACCAGAGGCGATGGGTATAATAGGCCAGAGAAGGCTAAACCTTCCCTGGCACAGTCACTGCAGTGGGACACCGTTTGCAGGATTTTACTTATTATTTTTCTCTATGCAGGTTTGGGGGCAGCTGAGGGAGCTGTATTTTTCTATTCAGCTTCCCAGGTTCTCTACGCTCACTACTTATAATCACTTAAAATATATCTTTCTGAAATTAATAAATCTTTTTTATATTTTACCTAAAACTGTGTGTTGCTTGAAGTGCTTGAGGAATCTGCTCAGGTTACAAAGGCTGATGTACATCCATTTTTCTTTGTAGAAACGGTTATCTTAATGAACTTACACTGGTCAGGCTTCTGACCAGTGCAAGACGGTACAGTTCTGGGGTGCAAGGCTGGGGAACTGGGGAGTATTGGCTGGAGCCTCTCTATTGTTGGTTCATGAGTGGCTGGGAGAAGCATTTGTGTAACTCAGTGGGTGTGTCCCTGCCTGTGTATGTCTATGTAAGTGCAGTACCTAACAGAGATTTATGGCTTAGCACAGAGAGTTGTGGGATAGAGGGCTGAGTGATCCCACAGTTCAGGTTGCTCCCTGGCAAAACCTGTTACAATGTGTTTCTGAATTCTCATGGCAACAGATGGGGAAAAACTGTTCAGATATAAAGAATGATAGAACCATTTCATCCAGTAATCTGAAAGTTATGTGAATTTTAATTAAGACAACTTGACATGTTCATACATATATGGAATGTATCAATATCTACTAGCTGTAGGGGTATTCTTTCAGGAGAGCTCTACTACTTTGCCCTTCATAGGGGTATATGTGTCCAAAAGTTTAAAATATTCTGCATTTATTATTAAATCTACAAAATATTAAAATGATAAAAAAAATCATCATATAGAAAATCTTAATCACTAAGGTATTGCAATCACACTCCAGGGCCTTTACAGTAACAAGACCCGAGCATACTGCCGACATTATACATAAGATGGACAAAACCGAACAGCAAATAAACTTTAAGAAAAATACATTAAAGTAAAATATATAAGGAAAAGTGAATAGTAAAAACAGACCATTATGGGGAAAAAATTGCAGTCTAATACTGTAAGTAAACAAGTTATGAAACCAAGCACAATTTTACAGCCATCAAAAAACAGATACACTTTGGACATATGAGAATATCGTGAGATCCTCTTTTTCCTAAATAGCAGGTGGTCTGTAGTGGCTGCATACAGACTTCTCCCTCCAAAAACTCTCAAGTGCCTAGTGTCGCAGATCACAAAGACCAACCTCATGCCTATGGAGTGGGGTGGAGAGAACTCTGAAGGACACATGAAGCCAGAGCCTCTGCTGATGTGATTTGTCACATCTTCACTTGAGTCAATGGAGTTGCAAATCAGTGTATTAGCTGAAGAGCTGGCTCTCTGATCTTTGGGGGCGGGGGGTGGGGAAATCACCATGATAAACTTTGTGCCAGTGGGGATCTGTGTTGGTTCTATTGCCACTGCTCATCGAAGGAAAATTATATTGAAATGAAAGCTGATATTTTTCTTCAGACCTCTCTCACGTTACAGGGCTTCCAGTCTTCTGTTATGGTAACTCCTGATCCTTCCCAACTGCAGACAGCTGATTTGGAATGGTTTCTTACCCCAGGAGTCAAATGTCACCAGCAGCTAGAATCAATTGGCTGGGCCATATAAACTCACTCAGAGTGGTCATTGTTCTCAGAATAGTGAGGGATAAACGAGAGCAAGGTGGCTGTGGAACAATCTCAGAGAAATTAGTAGATTCATATACTGACCTATGATATACACTTAACATTTAGATCAACCTAGCTATAGCCAGCGTAGATAAAAATCAATGATTTTTAAAAGAAATTTTAAAAAAATTGGATTTTAAATTTAAATTGGATTTGAGGAAAAAACCTTTAAAGATAGTTTTAATTAAGATACATTATAACTCAGATATCTCATCATGGAATAAGGATTATAAATTTTAATTCTATAGTATGACACAATATATTCATGTAATGTTTAAGAAAAGTTTTGTAAATGAATTCCAATAGTTCATGGATTAGGGACCCAATCTTATGGGGTTCCACAGGCTTCTGTATAGATTATTTAGGTTAATCTTTCTATCTACCCAATGGGACTCAGTGCTCAATCTAGAAGATACCATCAGAGAGGTTTTGTTCTGCAGTTCTCAAACTGTGGATTTGTGTCTCCAGAGGTAATATGCTTGTTAACAGCAAAAATGTTTCTAAATAAATAAATATATAGAGGTGAGAAATAACAGACCTCAACTCTATTGTCCCTCTGCAAATTTGTGTACACAGAGTCAATCCCTTACCTCTCTTTAAAAGTGCAAAGTTTGAAAAAGTTCAATGAATAGAAGATTGTTGGAGGCCCAATAGATCTGGACAAGGAGAAGAAGTCTGGAGATAAATGTGAGGGACATATGCTTATTTTGGTAAAATATGATATGTTTGCTGTTGAAGAAAAAAATCCAGAATACTTAACGTTGTTGTTTTAGTTAAATAAAATAATTTAAATGTCTGTCTGGTGATGTTCTCCTCCTAATATAGCATGGCAAGAAAATCATCCAAATATTAATGATTAACCAGTTGAACTGGAGATAGTTCATCTCCCAATGACTTCATAAATATCTGCTTCAATTACATTTGGTAAATGAAATAACCAATCATTCATTGCTGCTAGATCTTTCTCCTTCCTTACTGAACCCATGTGGAGGGGTTGTGAGTTAGTGTTTTGGGGAAGAGACTTTGCTAATCTACAGTTGTTAATGCTTTGAAATTTATATACATTAATTGAGACTACATTGCATTATAGCTTTCAAGATTATGTTAAAACCTGGGTCTTCTATTAATTGGGTGAGTGAAGTGACATCTAAAACTGAAATGGGGAACACACAGCACGCCTGATATCTGGTTAGCAGAGCTAGCAGCAAAAACTGTTTTTTTTAAAAGAGGCTGGTTTTGTGATTGGGTGGAACAGAACTGCAAGCTGAGCTTATAGGGATACGTTGGGGGTGGTGTGTAGTATGGGTTGCTCTGTGTATTGTAGGGAATGATCTTAAATTGGATAGTGATAGAATTGGATTAAGCGACCTTCCATGTCTTTCCATCTCTTGTATAATTCTACTAACTACAGCGCTGCTATCAGTGATGATTATAATAAATAAAATCAAGCCATTTGTAGCTAATGGTGAATAAGCATCTAATACTGGAGAAAACAGCCAAGTCAAGCTGTGTCCTGTGTGTATGAGCACAAAGAGCTAAGGGCTCTTTTTACAGACCCTGCCCATGGTTAATGAGCATCCAGAACTGGAGACCACATCTGAATCAATATAAGCACATTCTCTAGAACCATTTGCTGCCAACCTGCAAGAGAGAATGAAAGAAATTGTTACGTTGAAATTTACCATCAAATAATTCCACTGAACGAGGGAAACCTCTGGTGGTAACAGAACCTCTTGGGAGACCTCTGTGTTTTCACCCTAATTCACTACATCACAAAAGGAAGAAAGGACCGCAGCAGAATAAGGACCCTGGACTTCAGAAAAGCCGATTTTGACTCCCTCGGGGAACTAATAGGCAGGACCCCCTGGGAGGCTAATAGGAGGGGGAAAGGAGTCCAGGAGAGCTGGCTGTATTTTAAAGAAGCCTTATTGAGGGTGCAGGAACAAACCATCCTGATGTTCAGAAAGAATAGCAAATATAACTGGCGACCAGCGTGGCTTAACAAGTTGGCGAGAATCCTGCGGAGGGCAATGAAAATAATCAAGGGGCTGGCGCACATGACTTATGAGGAGAGGCTGAATGAACTGGGCTTATTTAGGGTAGGTCTACACTACGAAATTAGTTCGAATTTATAGAAGCCAGTTTTAAAGAAATCGGTTGTATACAGCCGATTGTGTGTGTCCCCACATAAAATGCTCTAAGTGCTCTAGTCGGCGGACCGCGTCCACAGTACCGAGGCTAGTGTTGACTTCCGGAGCATTGCACTATGGGTAGCTATCCCACAGCTATCCCACAGTTCCCGCAGTCTCCGCCGCCCATTGGAATTCTGGGTTGAGATCCCAATTCCCGGATGATGCAAAACAGTGTCGCGGGAGGTTCTGGGTACATGTCGTCAGGCCCCTCCCCCTCCGTCACAGCAACGGCAGACAATAGATTTGCGCCTTTTTACCTGGGTTACCTGTGCAGACAACATACCACGGCAAGCATGGAGCCCGCTCAGCTCAGCTGAGCTCACCGTCACCATATGTCCTCTGGGTGCCGGCAGACATGGGACTGCATTGCTACACAGCAGCAGCTGCTAACTGCCTTTTGGCGGTAGACGGTGTAGCATGACTAATAACCGTGGGGCTGGCAGCCGTAGGGCTGCATTGCACCAGCCCCTTGCCTTTTGGTAGAAGATGGTATATTACGATTGGTAACCATCGTCGTCGTACTGCAGTGGCTGTCAATCATGGGCACCTGGGCAGACATGCTACTGTCTCGATGATGATGGCTATCAATCGTAGTATGCTATTTTCTGCCAATTGCCCAGTGTTGTCTGCTAAGCACCCAGAAGAGGCCGAGGGCGATCTGCATGCTGGCAGACGTGGGGCTGGCAGACGTGGGGCTGCATTGCTACACAGCAGCAGCCCCTTGCCTTTTGGTAGAAGATGGTATATTACGACTGGTATCCGTCGTTGTCGTACTGCAGAGGCTATCAGTCATGCTGCACCGTTGGCTGCCAGCTTAAGATGTAAAAAATAGATTTGTTCTGTATTCATTTGCATCCCCTCCCTCCTTGAAATCAACGGCCTGCTAAACCCAGGGTTTTCAGTTTAATCTTTGGGGGGACCATTCTGTGTGACAGTTGTTTGTGTTTCTCCCTGATGCACAGCCACCTTTCTTGATTTTAATTCCCTGTACCTGTACCTGTACGCCATGTCGTCACTCGGCCCTTCCTCCCTCCCGCCTTCCCTCCTTCTCCTGGTCCGTCAGATACTAGTTTCGTGCCTTTTTTCAGACCAGGCGCCATAGCTAGCACTGGGATCATGGAGCCCGCTCAGATCACCGCGGCAATTATGAGCACTATGAACACCACGCGCATTGTCCTGGAGTATATGCAGAGCCAGGACATGCCAAGGCAAAACCTGGACCAGCCGAGGAGGCGATTACAGCATGGCGAAGAGAGTGATGAGGAAATTGACATGGATATAGACTTATCACAAGGCACAGGCCCCAGCAATGTGAAAATCATGGTGTCATTGGGGCAGGTTCATGGCGTGGAACGCCGATTCTGGGCCCGGGAAACAAGCACAGACTGGTGGGACCGCATTGTGCTGCAGGTGTGGGACGATTCCCAGTGGCTGCGAAACTTTCGCATGCGTAAGGGCACTTTCATGGAACTTTGTGACTTGCTTTCCCCTGCCCTGAAGCGCCAAAATACCAGGATGAGAGCAGCCCTCACAGTTGAGAAGCGAGTGGCGATAGCTCTGTGGAAGCTTGCAACGCCAGACAGCTACCGGTCAGTGGGGAATCAATTTGGAGTGGGCAAATCTACTGTGGAGGCTGCTGTGATCCAAGTTGCCAGGGCAATGAAAGACCTGGTGATATCAAGGGTAGTGACTCTGGGCAACGTGCAGGCAATAGTGGATGGTTTTGCTGAAATGGGATTCCCAAACTGTGGTGGGGCCATAGACGGAACCCATATCCCTATCTTGGCACCGGAGCACCAAGCCACCGAGTACATAAGCCGCAAGGGGTACTTCTCAATGCTGCTGCAAGCCCTGGTGGATCACAAGGGACGTTTCACCAACATCAACATGGGATGGCCGGGAAAGGTACATGATGCTCGCGTCTTCAGGCACTCTGGTCTGTTTCGAAAGCTGGAGGAAGGGACTTTCTTCCCGGACCAGAAAGTAACTGTTGGGGATGTTGAAATGCCTATCGTGATCCTTGGGGACCCAGCCTACCCCTTAATGCCATGGCTCATGAAGCCGTACACAGGCAGTCTGGACAGGAGTCAGGACCTGTTCAACTATAGGCTGAGCAAGTGCCGAATAGTGGTGGAATGTGCATTTGGACGTTTAAAAGCGCGCTGGTGCAGCTTACTGACTCGCTCAGACCTCAGCGAAAAGAATATCCCCATTGTTATTGCTGCTTGCTGTGCGCTCCACAATATCTGTGAGAGTAAGGGGGAGACATTTATGGCGGGGTGGGAGGTTGAGGCAACTCGCCTGGACGCTGATTACGCGCAGCCAGACACCAGGGTGGTTAGAGGAGCACAGCAGTGCGCGGTGCGCATCAGAGAAGCTTTGAAAACGAGTTTTGTGACTGGCCAGGCTACGGTGTGAAACTTCTGTTTGTTTCTCCTTGATGAACCCTCCGCCCCCCCCCACCCGGTTCACTCTACTTCCCTGTAAACCAACCACCCCCACCCTCCCCTCCCCACTTCGAGCACCGCTTGCAGAGGCAATAAAGTCATTGTTATTTCACATTCATGCATTCTTTATTAATTCCTCACACAAGTAGGGGGATAATTGCCAAGGTAGCCGGGGATGGGTGAGGGAGGAGGGATGGAAAAGGACACACTGCATTTTAAAACTTTAACTCTTATTGAAGGCCAGCCTTCTGATGCTTAGGCAATCGTCTGGGGTGGAGTGACTGGGTGGACGGAGGCCCCCCCCCACCGTATTCTTGGGTATCTGGGTGAGGAGGCTATGGAACTTGGGGAGGAGGGCTGTTGGTTACACAGGGGTTGTAGCGGCGGTCTCTGCTCCTGCTGCCTTTCCTGCAGCTCAGCCATATGCTGGAACATATCAGTTTGATGCTCCAGCAGACGGAGCATTGACTCTTGCCTTCTGTCTGCAAGCTGACGCCACCTATCATCTTCAGCCCACCACTTGCTCTTTTCATCCCACCATTCAGCCCGCCACCTCTCCTCTCGTTCATATTGTGCTTTTCTCATGTCTGACATTGATTGCCTCCACGCACTCTGCTGTGCTCTATCAGCGAGGGAGGACATCTGGAGCTCCGTGAACATATCGTCCCGCGTCCTCCGTTTTCTCTTTCTAATGTTCACTAGCCTCTGCGAAGGAGAAACATTTGCAGCTGGTGGAGGAGAAGGGAGAGGTGGTTAAAAAAGACACATTTTAGAGAACAATGGGTACACTCTTTCGTTACAAGGTCGCATTTTTCCTCTGCCTGCCGGTTTGGTATGAGAGATCACTCACGCAGTGCCAGGCAACAGATTTCGGCTTGCAGGCAGCCATGGTAAGCCACAGTCTTTTGGCTTTTTTAACCTTCTTAACATGTGGGAATGGTTTCAAACAGCAGCGCATTTCCCATATCAAGGATGAATTGGGTTGGCCATTTAAAATGGGTTTTCAATGTAAAAGGAGGGGCTGCGGTTTCCGGGTTAACATGCAGCACAAACCCAAGTAAACCACCCCCCCACATACACACCCGATTCTCTGGGATGATCACTTCACCCCTCCCCCAACCGCGTGGTTAACAGCGGGGAACATTTCTGTTCAGAAGAGCAGGAACGGGCACCTCTGAATGGCCCCTTAATAAAATCACCCCATTTCAACCAGGTGGCCGTGAATGATATCACTCTCCTGAGGATAACAAAGAGAGAAAAGGAATGGATGTTTTCTGCATGCCAGCAAACACCGGGACCATATGCTGCCATGCTTTGTTATGCGATGATTCCAGACTACGTGCTACTGGCCTGGCGTGCTAAAGTGTCCTACCATGGCGGACGGGATAAGGCAGCCCTCCCCAGAAACCTTTTGCAAAGGCTTTGGGAGTACATGAAGGAGAGCTTTCTGGAGATGTCCCTGGAGGATTTCCGCTCCATCCCCATACACGTTAACAGACTTTTCCAGTAGCTGTACTGGCCGTGATTGCCAGGGCAAATTAATCATTAATCATTAAACACGCTTGCTTTTAAACCATGTGTAATATTTACAAAGGTACACTCACCAGAGGTCTCCTGTGTGCCCTCAGGGTCTTGGGTGAGTTCGGGGGTTACTGGTTCCAGGTCCAGGGTGACAAACATATCCTGGCTGTTGGGGAAACCGGTTTCTCTGCTTCCTTGCTGCTGTGAGCTACCTACATTACCTCCATCCTCATCTTCCTCGTTCCCCGAACCCTCTTCCCTGTGTGTTTCTCCATTGACGGAGTCATAGCACACGGTTGGGGTAGTGGTGGCTGCACCCCCTAGAATGGCATGCAGCTCCGCGTAGAAGCAGCAAGTTTGCAGCTCTGCCCCGGACCTTCCATTTGCTTCTCTGGCTTTGTGGTAGGCTTGCCGTAGCTCCTTAATTTTCACGCGGCACTGCTGTGTGTCCCTGTTATGGACTCGGTACTTCATGACCTTGGAGACCTTTTCTAATACTTTGCCATTTCTTTTACTGCTACGGAGTTCAGCTAGCACTGATTCATCTCTCCATATGGCGAGCAGATCCCGTACCTCCCGTTCGGTCCATGCTGGAGCTCTTTTGCGATCCTGGGACTCCATCACGGTTACCTGTGCTGATGAACTCTGCGTGGTCACCTGTGCTCTCCACGCTGGGCAAACAGGAAATGAAATTCAAATGTTCGTGGGTCTTTTCCTGTCTACCTGGTCAGTGCATCTGAGTTGAGAGTGCTGTCCAGAGCGGTCACAATGAAGCACTGTGGGATAGCTCCCAGAGGCCAATAATGTCGAATTCCGTCCACACTACCCCAATTCCGACCTGCAAAGGCCGATTTTATCGCTAATCCCCTCGTCGAAGGTGGTGTAAAGAAACCGGCTTCGTCGTGTGAACGTGTCCAGGCTTAATTCGATTTAACACTGCTAAAGTCGACCTAAACCCGTAGTGTAGACCAGGCCTTAGTCTGCAGAAGAGAAGAATGAGGGGGATTTGATAGCAGCCTTCAACTACCTGAAGGGGGGTTCCAAAGAGGATGGAGCTCGGCTGTTGTCAATGGTGGCAGATGACAGAACAAAGAGCAATGGTCTCAAGTTGCAGTGTGGGAGGTCTAGGTTGGATATTAGGAAACACTATTTCACTAGGAGGGTGGTGAAGCACTGGAATGGATTACCTAGGGAGGTGGTGGAATCTCCTTCCTTGGAGGTTTTTAAGGCCCAGCTTGACAGAGCCCTGGCTGGAATGATTTTGTTGGGGCTGGTCCTGCTTTGACCAGGGGATTGGACTAGATGACCTCCTGAGGTCTCTTCCAACCCTAATCTTCTATAATTCTATGATCTTCTAGTCTGGAACAAAGATTTGACATTTTGAAAATTGGATAAAACATTAGAAATGGTTGATGAGATTCCTGCTTGTGTGTGTTTTTTCCTACAGAAATTTATAATGAAAATTGCAAAGCAAGGTCTATGGATTGGACTTCACAAGAGAGGAGAATTCCACTGGATAAATAGGACTGCATTAGATACAAATCTGCTTCACTGGCTGGAGGTGCTTCAAGAGAAGAAGCTGTTTACAGTGCATTACTTCTGTCAGAGCTTCGGTTCCCTTCTCACCTATCTGCCCCCTCCATGCTCCCCATTAGGTCTACTGGAAGTAGGGCAGGGAGCAAGGAGTGCAGCTAACAGCTCAGCTAAAGCACCTGCACCCTGTGCCAGCCATCAGACACTCGGTTGTCCACAGAATTCCAATTGAAGAGCTAATTTTTCTATTTTGAATCGCAGACTTTGTTATTGGTACCATGCAATGGATCTGAGCAGGAGGAGTCTAGTGATATGTTTCATGTGTCTCCTGTCTTTTTTTCTGGAAAACTTTGTAAAAAAGCATTTGAAATTTTCAATTATTTTGAGTGTCCAAAAAGTGGACTCTCCGAGCACCGCCGGCCTGGCCCCGGCCCCGGCCCCCGGCCCCCGGCCGAGCACCGCCAGCCCAGCCCCGGCCCCTGGCCGAGCACCGCCGGCCCAGCCCCGGTCCCGGTCCCGGCCCCCGGCCCCCGGCCGAGCACCGCCAGCCCGGCCCCGGTCCCGGCCCCCGGCCCCCAGCCCCCGGCCGAGCACCGCCAGCCCGGCCCCCGACCCCCGGCCAAGCACCGCTGGCCCAGCCCCGGTCCTGGTCCCCGGCCCCCGGCCCCTGGCCCCCGGCCGAGCACCGCCAGCCCGGCCCCGGTCCCGGCCCCCGGCCCCCAGCCCCCGGCCGAGCACCGCCAGCCCGGCCCCCGACCCCCGGCCAAGCACCGCCGGCCCAGCCCCGGCCCCGGCCCCCGGCCCCCGGCCTCCGGCTCCCGGCCGAGCACCGCCAGCCCGGCCCCCGGAGTTGGGGTGTGGGAGGGGGAGAGGGCTCTGGGAGGGAGTTAGGGTGTAGGGGGGTTAGAACTGGGGTAGGGGGTTCGGGTGTGGGTAGGGGTGTGGGCTCTGGGAGGGAGTTTGGCTGCATGAGGGGGCTCAGGGCTGGGGGTTAGGGTGCAGGTAGGAGTGCAGGGTCTGGGAGGGAGTCAGGGTGCGGCATGAGGTTCCGACCTGGGGCGGGGAGTTCGGGGTGCGGACTCTGGCCAGGTGGTGCTTACCTGAGGTGGCTCCCCATCAGCGGCGCAGTGGGGCTAAGGCAGGCTCCCTGCCCTGGCTCCACGTTGCTCCCATAAGCGGCCGGCATGTCTGGGCCCTAGGCAGAGTGGAGGCCAAGGGGCTCTGCATGGTGCGTGCTGCCCGTGCCTGCAGGCACTGCCTCCACAGCTCCAACTGGCGCAGTTCCCAGCCAATCGGAGCTGCGGAGCTGGTGCTGGGGGCAGCACGTGGAGCTTCCCTGATTGCCCCTCTGCCCAGGAGCTGCGGGGGGAGGAGGGGCAGCGCTGAAGCTTGGCGCTTCCAGCCTGCTGCGCAGATACTTGCTATGGGCTGGATTAAATTAAGCAGAGGGCCAGATCCAGCCCGTGGGCAAGAGGTTCCCCACCCCTGCTCTAGAGCTAAAAGGAAAGGGGTTCTACTCCCAATATTTCTTAATACCGAAGGCCGAAGGGAGACTCATGTCCATCTTAGACCTGCGTCGCCTCAACAAGTATCTCAAAAAGTTGAAGTTCCGCATGGTCTCTCTGGCCTCCATTATCCCCTCTCTGGATCCAAGAGACTGGTATGTCGCCCTCGACTTGAAAGACGCCTATTTCCATTTTCTGCAGACACAGGAGATTCCTCCAATTTATAGTAGGCCAAAGCGATTATCAGTTCACGGCCCTACCCTTCAGCCTCTCAGCAGCTCTGAGAGTATTCACAAAGTAGATGGCAGTGGTAGCAGCTTACCTGAGACAATGAGGTATCCCCATCTATCCTTACCTCGACAAGAGGCTTATCAGGGCCAGGTCTCAAGCCCAAGCCCAAGACATCCTTGACAGTCCGAGCCACATGTCAAGAGCTGGGCCTGCTGATAAACAAACAGAAATCTATTCTGATCCCAGTTCAGAGAATAGAGTTCATGTGGTCAGATGATGACTGCATGTGTGTTCATTTAGTGTGCTGTCCCAGCTCTGCGCAAATAGCGGAGATAGCAGACCTCAATTAAACTGCCCATTAAATCCACAGATTTGGTTCATAGCGAAAGAACTTGGTCAGATTTATTGTCAACAAAGGACGGTCCTAATGTCCTGACTCAATGGTTACAGGACCACTAACACATGTATGCCCATTGCAATGGACTAGTTCAGTTAATGGTGAGACTTTCCATTCTCCCCTCAGCCAGCCAAAGACACTCTCTCTGCGATACATCTTTATACACTGATACAAACAAGTTACGTATAGCCTCTCTGACATATCTAGGTGCCACCCTCTGATGTATTCGGGTGTCATCCTCTGATGTATTCGGGTGCCACCCATTGCTTTGTACATGTTGGTTCGATCAAAACATCTTTATCCATCATGTTGTCACCCTGACCTTATCTTTATGATGGGTCATTGTGTTCCTGTTATCTTTGGGGAATGTGTTTAATATTGAGGTGTTTTGGTTCTACCTTTCTGGAATGTGTTTGCTTATATATTCTTATGCCGAGCACTACTTAAGAATGTGTGTTTCTGCAATATTAGCCCTGTTCTTGCCAGATTATGTGAGCAGGGCCTGCCTCTTGCTCACAACTTAACTTTCCTTTATATTAGCAACTTTTGCCACTACTTTAGTTCAGGCCTCAAGTCTCATATCAGGCCTCTGATAAAAGTGCTTATGTTTCAGAGCGCTCAGGGCAATACATCTAGCCTGCCAAGCATCCCTTCCTTACTTAAAGGGCTCAACAGTGCAAATCTTGATGGACCACCACCATGTTTTACATCAACAAGCAGAGTGGAGTCCAATCATCTACCCTGTGCCAAGAGGCTCTCAGGTTGTGGGACATCTGTGTGTGGCATGCGATTCAGATAGAGGCATCGCACCTCCTGGGAGCTCAGAATTTGCTGGTGGATCTCTTCAGCAGGTCCTTCTGATCTCACCACAAATGGTTACTCCACCCAGAGATGGTCAACATGATCTTCCAAAGGTGGGGGACTTCCCAGGTGGACCTGTTTGTGTCCAGACTGAACAGGAAGTGTCAGCAATTTTGCTCAATTCACGGATTTGCCAGAGGCTCTCTGTCTGACGGCTTCCTACTCCCATGGACGGGGACACGTCTATATGCTTTCCCACTGATACCCCTGGTGCACAAGGTCCTCTTGAACTTCAAAAGAGACAATGTAAGAATCACCATGGTGGCAGCATTGGTTCGGCAAGCTTGTGGATCTCTCCGTAGCACCCCACTGCAATTACTCCCGCACTGGCTGGATTTATTCTCGCAGAACCAGGGCCATCTGCTCCACCCGAACCTAGCATCACTTCATATCACATCATATCATAGTGTAGCTTCTGCGTGGCTGAATGCTGAGGAACAGGCCTGCTTGGCACAAGTCCATCACATCATGCTGGGCAGCAGGAAGCCCTCCACCAGGATGACCTACCTGGCCAAGTGGAAATGCTTTACCTGTTGGGCCTCGGGCTAAGGGGTTTCCCCTTCTAGGTCCTTGCTTCAATCCATCTTGGACTACCTGCTTTACCTCAAACTCCAAAGCTTGGCCATTTCATCAATTAAGATGCACTTGGCAGCTATCTCAGCCCTTCATCCTCTGATTCAGGGCAGATTGGTCTTCTCTCATGACATGACGCTTAGGTTGGAGAGGCTCTACCCTCAGGTCTGAAACCCGATCCCTCCATGGGACTTAAATCTGGTTCTCTCTCGGCTGACAGGTCCCCTTTTGAGACACTGGCGTCCTGTTCCCCGCTTCTCCTCTCATGGAAGGTCGCCTTCTTGATAGTGATCACTTTGGCCCGACGGGTCTCCGAGATCAAAGCATTGATGCTTACATAGTTTTCTATAAGGATAAGGTCCAGCCATGCCTTCATCCAGCCTTCTTACGAAAGGTGGTGTCGCAGTTCCATTATAATTAGGACATCTTCCTCCTGGTCTTCCTTCCAAAGCCCCACAGGTCTAATGAGGAGTGCAGGCTGCACTCTTTAGATGTTAGATGGGCCTTAGTGCTCTACAGTGAGAGGACTAAACCCTACCTAAATTGACTTAGCTCTTCATTGCAGTGGCAAACAGGATGAAAGGTTTCCTCTCAGAGGATCTTGTAACATTCTGTACCTTGGGGGAGTGTCTTGTAACCCCCATATTCCTCATCTGTATAGAATTATGATCTTGCATATAAAGCAGGCAGTGTGAGGTATCAGGGAAAAGGTTATGATCAGCTGAAAGTTACTGTTCTATCTATCTATATATATATCTTTAATGCATATGAAGTTATGAGATTGTGTTGTATGGTTGTCACTAAAATATGCTGTAAGTTGGAGAATCAGTCAAATATTAGCTCCTCAGAAACAACAGCAAGGAAAGTAACCAATGCCCAGGCAGGGTGTCAAACAACCACCAACAGCTATTGTCCAGCAAGGGAGCTACAATTCAATGACTCTCTTGCATGAGGCCACACCAGGGGAATTGCTCAACCTTGCCTGGGGACTGAGCAATGCCCACCAGACATGCCTGTACTTGTGTTCTCCAACCACATGGGACTGAGGGTATAAAACAGAAAACAGGGGACCCATGGTCTTTCTCCTGCCCACACCTATGATGCAAGCAACAAGGACATTGAGAAGATTTAAGACTCCAACAGAGGAGACTAGCCCAGATTTCAAGGACGAAATCTGTATACTATGAACTGCAATATCCAGTGGGGTGAGAAAAACTATTTAATCTAGATGTTGCCCAGGCTAATAGGGTTCAGAGTTTAGACTGCATGCTTATATTTATTTTATTTTATTTTATTTTGGTAACTAACTCTGACTTTTTGCCTATCACTTATAATCACTTAAAATCTATCTTTTGTAGTCAATACATTTGTTTAACTGTTTATCTTTACCAGTGAGTTTGCCTGAAGTGTGTGGCAAAACTGCTCAGGTTTGCAAAGGCTGGTGTATATCCATTTTCCATTGATGAAGTGGTGAACCAATTAATAAATTTGCAAGACGGTATTTTCCTGAGGCACAGTGCTGGGAGCTGGGGGGATTTGGCTCTAGTGTCTTTCTCTGTGTGATTCATGAGTGACTCTGGGAGCATTCATGCAATCTAGCTGGGTGTGGGGCTCCATATGCGGTTGTGCTGAGTGATAACAGCTCCTGGAGTGGTTTGCTGCTGGCCACTAGCAAGGCATAGTGAGAGACAGCCAAGGCTGGAGAGAGTTCAAGGGGCACAGCAGTCCCACATTCCCAGGCTGCACCCCGGGGATCCTGTCACAGATCTCCTCATGGATATCAGCCTGCATCAAGTTCTGCTACAAACAAATCTGGATATTGTGACTGCCCATTCCACCAGAGCACAGACTTCTTCAGTGACCTTCCTCACACAAGTACCAATTCAAGATATCTGCAGAGCTTCCACCTGGTCTTGGATTCATACCTTCACATCCCACTACACCATCATCCACCAGGCCCAGGACAATGCCAGCTTCAGCAAAGCATTGTTGCAAGTTGCACGACCATGAACTCCGAGCCCATCTCCAGCGATACAGCTTCTGAGTCACCTAACATGGAAGCAACATGAGCAAGCACTCGAAATAAAAATGGTTACTTACCTTTCGTAACTGTTGTTCTTCAAGATGGGTTGCTCATGTCCATTCCATGACCTGCCCTCCGTCCCCACTATCGGAGCTGACGGCAAAAAAGAACTGAGAGGGCATGGGGCCAGTGGCACCCCATATACTGGCACATGGCTGTGGGACTCCAGAGGGTGCCATAGCTGGCCCCACGGCTACCATTAAGGGAAAAATTACTGGCAGCTGTGCATATGGACACACATATACCTAGCATGGAATGCACATGAGCAATGCATCTCAAAGAACAAGTTATGAAAGGTAAGTACCCATTTTTCCCCAGAGGATTTCAATCCAAACCCGCAAATCTCTTTATGTCCTGGGGGTCCTGGAAGGCACAGAGCATATGCACCGAGGGGATAAGATTGCCAGCACCACTCAGCCCCTTAAGGAACCAGGAGAGGAAGACTCAGGCTGGCACTCCTTCCCCTCAATAGGTCCAAGATTCCCCCTTCCCTTTCCATGTCTTCTGGCCTAGTTCCTAGGTGGATTAGGAAGAGGCTCACACAGCTCTAGTAGTAGGCAGGAGAAACCACCACAGACAGAGAAATCACACACAGCAGGGACCCTGAGAAGTAGAAAAGGAGGAACCCAGTCAGCACACAAACAGGGATGACTAGATTAGCCCAGCTCATTACTTTTCCTCCACCCGACGTCCTGCCAATTCAGGTCTCCTAGTTGCATCTTCATGCCTGGCCTCAAGCTATGAGCCTTTCCTGTTGATATGAAATGAAAAACACAACTTCATGTAGTGGAATCCTTTGTATAATCTTCAGAGAAATACCGAGATCCCAAATCTCACTTGTCTGTGCCAAAAATTCCCCAAGCCTTCCATTTGGGCACAACTACAGTCAATACCCAGAATATGGGTGACGTTCCAAACTCTAGCTTCCTCATGCTGCATCAGGCATTTGTGACCCAATCACCTATATACCCTTCTCCTTCAGTCCCTGAAGATGTGGTCCATGTTTCCCAGTAACTACTGGGCATCAGGAATATAAAGGGATCTCTTCCCACAGCACTGGCCTGGGATGCAGCAGAAGTTGACACAACAGGGAATGCAAAAGCATCCTGGATACTAGGGAGAATGCCCAGGGGATGAAATGGGATTCCCAGACCTGGGGCTTAGCCAGCAATCTGGAAGGAACTCCCAACTCCTGTAAATGTGCACCAGAAT
The DNA here is from genome assembly GCF_027887155.1 of Malaclemys terrapin pileata. Taxonomy (NCBI): domain Eukaryota; kingdom Metazoa; phylum Chordata; order Testudines; family Emydidae; genus Malaclemys; species Malaclemys terrapin. The sequence goes on from NC_071505.1 coordinate 139,857,110, forward strand.
CTTTATTTCCTGCAAATGGCCAGGAGAGTCAGCCCAGAGAGTTGTGTTTAGTTTCCCAAGTGGTGTAAATGTTTCTAGATGAGGGATGAGAATGGTGTGTGTGTGTGTGTGTGTGTATGTGTGTGTGGGTGGGTGGGTGGGTGTTCCCAAGAGGTTGCCATGAGAACAGTGAGGTGGTCCATCACAGGTGATCAAAGCACTTTACTCAGGGGTGGGAAGGGTCAATGTTACTAAACTAATTTCATTGATGGTAAAACCAAAGCCATACAGTGAGTCAGGAGCAGACCCAGCAATAGAATCCAAAAGTCCTGATTCTTAGGCCCTGCTCTAACCACTAGATAGCTATGCTCCTATTCTTTATTGTATTTCTTGTTCTAAAACAATGATACAATAACCAATCAATCAGGATTTACCTGAGATTCATGAAAGGGATGACTGGGCAGATGAGGGAGCAACTGGGACCCTCCTGCCCCTGATACACCTCATCAAAGAAGATGATGAAACAAAGCTGTGACAGCAGCACCAATCCTCTGCTGCCTAGCAACCCCATGACATGTTGGTGTAAAAGACCAGATCAGCCAGATGAGACTGGGGAAGTTGGTATAAATTCATTCAAGTACTGGAGAGATCTCTCCATGGGAACACGCTGACAAAAAGAACATATGAACACAAGAGAGAAGGGTGCATGAAAACCACAAAAGGACCACACCAGGGAGACCTATGACACCAAGGGATGGTGCTGGGGAGCCCAAGGGATGGAATCAGGGAGACCCAGGATGCCAAGGGATGGCAGCAGTGTGAGGATGCTAAGGGAACACTCCACAAAGAGTTAGGGCCAAGATACCATCCCAGGGAGGCCAAGGAATCATTCCTCAGAGAGCGAGAACACCCAGGGATGGCACCAGACAAGAGGTGAGGATGCCTGGGGATGGCACTGGGGACACTAAGGGAGATTGCTGGGCAGCCATGGGACACCAGGAGAGTACACTGGGCAGATGGAGGACTCCGGGGAAGTGCACCAACCCCTAGAACTTAGACAAATGTGAAGGAAGAGACCAGTCCAAAACAAAAGAACACAATATCTTGTTGCAGAGAGTCCAGCAGCAGAGATCCCACATACCCAGAAGAGGCTGACAGAGTCTGAAGAAGGAGAACTTCACACTGGAGAGATCAGGGCAATGAACACAGAAGCCTCTTTACCATCTGTCATGGGATTCACTACTCACTGCTTTGGTGCCTTCTTGTGGCCAATCTGGAGATCAGCTCACAACCAGTCTGACACTCCCTCCTTCAGTTTCTCACCCAATGATTTGGTATTTGTATTGTAGAGGCTGGTAGGGGCAGTGTGCTGGGAGAGAAGCTGAGCCCTGAGTAGGGTACGGGGCTTCTCTGATTAGGGGTCCTATAAAGGTAGCCAGCCAGTCAGGCAGCGGCACAGACAGCCACAGAGGCACAGGAACCAGCAAGCAGAGCTGTAAACAGGGGAGTTTGAGTTTGAGTTTGCAAGGGGAGTTTGAGGGGAAGCCCAAGAGGCAGGCAGAGGAACAGACAGGCTAGTGAAGGGAGTGTGTGGTGTTCTGGCAGTGTTGTGCTGCTCGCTGGGGGTTTGCTTTGCTGTGGGTGGTGGTGTTTTGGTTTGGTTTGTGCTTCCTGGACTAACAGAACTTAAAGGGTGGGAAGGCTATGACAGAGGCAGCAGTGGTGGTGACCCAAGCAGTGTAAGACACAATGAAGATGACTGGATGTGGAAGCTGTGGTATGTACATGATCCTGGAGGGGGTACCTGAAAAGAGTTTCGTCTGCCTGAAGTGTCGCCTGATAGAGCTGATGGAAGAAAAGATCCGAGGATTGGAGATGCAGGTGGAAATTCTGGTTGAGTTTAGAAGTGGGTTCGAACAGATGATGGAGCAAAGTCATGAGGAGGCTGAAGGGAAAAGCTCAGACTTGCAGATGGAAGCAGGACCGAAGAACTCTGAGGGGAGACTGCTGGCTGAGGAAAGTGGACTGTGGAAGCATGTGACTAAGAGAACCAGGCAGAGGAAGAGACGGGCTAGTGAAGGAGAAATAGAGCTCAGGAACAGGTTTGTGGAGTTGGAAAATGAAGAAGGGGCCCAGCAGCTGGTCGCTGAAGGTGAGAGGGCAAGGAAGAAGAGAAGAGCAGCTAGTCCTATAGGAAGAAGAGAAGAGTGAATGGAGATAACAACACCAAATATGAGCGCCAGGAGGATACGGGAATGGTTGTGGAGGATTGCAAGGGAGAATAGGAATCAAAAGGACTTGCAGCCAGAGGGAACAGGGGATAGACCGGAGAATCGCACCATCACCAGGAAAAGGCAGGTCTAAGTGATTGGGGACTCCTGACTGAGAAGAATAGACAGGCCTGTAACTAGAGCTGATCCAGAGAACAGAAGGGTGTGCTGTCTGCTGGGTCCTAAGATACGGGATGTGGATCTGAGGCTGAAGAGGAGCCTAACGGGAGCAGGAAAGAATCCACTGATTGTCCTTCATGTGGGAACAAATGATATGGCTAGATTCTCGCTGGAACGTATCAAGGGAGACTATGCCAGGCTGGGGAAGACGCTTAAGGAATTCGAGGCTCAGGTGATCTTCAGTGGGATTCTGCCTGTTCCTAGAGAAAGGCAACAAAGGTGTGAAAAGATTATGATGATCAACAGATGGCTCAGGCAGTGGTGCTATAAGGAGGGCTTTGGGATGTATGGCCACTGGGAGGCATTCATGGACAGAGGACTGTTCTCTTGGGATTGACTTCACCTGAGTAGGGTGGGAAATAGACTTCTAGGATGGAGGCTGGCACAACTGATTAAGAGAGCTTTAAACTAGGAATTTGGGGGAGATGGTTGGGAGATGTCCAGGTAATCTCTACGCTGGATTTTAACACCGAGAGGGAAGAAAACGAAGTAAGAAAGGATACAGCCATGGGTAGGAGAATGGACATAAGGAGGAAGGGTAGTCTAGATACCAGTCTTATAGGTGGTAGAATGTCTGTGCCTAATCGGGTAAAGAATGTGAGAGAAGCCAAACAGCAAAAATTAAGATGCTTGTACACTAATGCGAGGAGCCTAGGTAACAAAATGGAGGAACTAGAGCTACTGATACAGGAAGTGAAACCAGATATTATAGGGATAACAGAAACATGGTGGAATTGTAGTTATGACTGTAGTACAGGTATTGAAGGGTATGTGTTGTTTAGGAAAAACAGAAATAAAGGCAAAGGTGGTGGAATAGCATTATATATCAATGATGAGGTAGACTGTAAAGAAATGATGGAATGGATAAGACAGAGTCTGTCTGGGCAAAAATCACATTGGGGAAGAAAGCTACTAGAGCCTCCCCTGGGATAATGCTTGGGGTGTGCTATAGACCACTGGGATCTGATTTGGATATGGATAGAGACCTCTTTAATGTTTTTAATGAAGTAAATACAAATGGGAATTGTGTGATCATGGGAGACTTTAACTTCCCAGATATGGACTGGAGGACAAGTGCTAGTAATAGGGCTCAGATTTTCCTGGATGCGATAGCTGATGGATTCCTTCACAGTTGCTGAACCAACAAGTGGGGATGCCATTTTAGATTTGGTTTTGGTCAGTAGTGAGGACCTCATAGAAGAAATGATTGAAGGGGACAACCTTGGTTCAAGCGATCATGAGCTAATTCAGTTCAAACTAAATGGAAGGATAAACAAAAATAGATCTGTGACTAGGTGTAGCTGGGTGGTCACCCCGCTCCTGCCCTAAAGGGCTTAAAACAGCCCTGGGAGAGGGCTGTGGCGGGGAAAAGCTAGGCTGATTGGGGGAAGCAGCCACAGCTGGGGCCATGCCCCAATCAGGCCACAGCTGGCCCTATAAGAGGGCTGAGGGCCAGAGGCTGTAAGACACTCTCTCTCTAGCTTCAGTTGAGAGAGAAGGACCTGGCTGCCTCGAAGCTGAAAAGGGTACCTGAGGTGGAGCAGTGCAGGGGAAGGACAGAGGGAGCTGGGGAGCTCCAGCCAAGAAAATCCCCAGGCTGCAGGCCTTGCTAATAGGGCCAAATAGGTACTGTGGCTGCAGAGGTGGCAGCCCAGAGTTAGGCAAAGGCAGCAGGTCCTAACCCCCTTGCCAATGATGAGTGGCCATTACAAACTGCAGTCTGCCCCAGGGAACGGGGGCTAGATGCTGACTAGCAGTAGCCATAGACTGAGGCAAGGTGGGGATAGGGGGTTGGGGGGGTTCCCCTGGGAGGGCAGACCCAGAGTGAGGGAGCCCTGTGGCAGGCAGAACCAATGGGCAAAGGGCACCGGGGTCCGGGAGGGACATGGAGGCCAGTGGCAGGCGAGACCTCAGCCGGCAGAGGGCGCTCCGGAGCTGGAAAAGAGCTAATTCCCTGGACAACCAGCAAGCGGCAGCTCGCCGGTGAGTTGTCGCCCAGCCACACAAGGGTTTTTGATTTCAAAAGGGCTAACTTAAAAAAAATTAAGGAAATTAGTTAGGGAAGTGGATTGGACTGAAGAACTTGTGGCTCTAAAGGCGGAGGAGGCCTGGAATTACTTCAAGTCAATGTTGCAGAAACTGTCAGAAGTCTGCATCCCAAGAAAGGGAAAAAAATTCATAGGCAAGAGTTGTAGACCAAGCTGGATGAGCAAGCATCTCAGAGAGGTGATTAAGAAAAAGCAGAACGCCTACAAGGAGTGGAAGATGGGAGGGATCAGCAAGGAAAGCTATCTTATTGAGGTCAGAACATGTAGGAATAAAGTGAGAAAGGCCAAAAGCCATGTAGAGCTGGACCTTGCAAAGGGAATTAAAAACAATAGTAAAAGGTTCTATAGCCATATAAATAAGAAGAAAACAAAGAAAAAAGAAGTGGGACCGCTAAACACTGAGGATGGAGTGGAGGTTAAGGATAATCTAGGCATGGCCCAATATCTAAACAAATACTTTGCCTCAGTCTTTAATGAGACTGATGAGGAGCTTAGGGATAATGGTAGGATGACAAATGGGAATGAGGCTATGGAGGTAGATATTACCACATCCGAGGTAGAAGCCAAACTTGAACAGCTTAATGGGACTAAATTGGGGAGCCCAGATAATCTTCATTGAAGAATATTAAAGGAATTGGCACATGAAATTGCAAGCCCATTAGCAAGAATTTTTAATGAATCTGTAAACCCAGGGGTTGTACCATATGTCTGAAGAATTGCTAACATGGTTCCTATTTTTAAGAAAGGGAAAAAAAGTGATCCGGGTAACTACAGGCCTGTTAGTTTGACATCTGTAGTATGCAAGGTCTTGGGAAACATTTTGAAGGAGAAAGTAGTTAAGGACATTGAGGTCAATGATAATTGAGACAAAATACAAAACAGTTTTACAAAAGGTAGATCGTGTCAAACCAATCTGATCTCCTTCTTTGAGAAGGTAACAGAACTTTTAGACAAAGGAAACACAGTGGATCTAATTTACCTCGATTTCAGTAAGGCATTTGATATAGTTAAACATGGGGAATTATTAGCTAAACTGGAAAAGATGGAGATCAATATGAAAATTGAAAGGTGGATAAGGAACTGGTTAAAGGGGTTGTACTGAAAGGTGAACTGTCTGGACGGAGGGAGGTTACTAGTGGAGTTCCTCAGGGATCGGTTTTGGGACCAATCTTATTTAATCTTTTTATTACTGACCTTGGCACAAAATGTGGGAGTGTGCTAATAAAGTTTGCGGATGACATAAAGCTGGGAGATATTGCCAATACAGAGAAGGATCGGGATATCATACAAGAAGATCTGGATGACCTTGTAAACTGGAGTAAAAGTAATAGGATGAAATTTAATAGTGAAAAGTGCAAAGTCATGCATTTAGGGATTAATAACAATATTTTTTGTTATAAACTGGGGACACATCAGTTGGAAGTAACAGAGGAGGAGAAGGACCTTGGAGTATTGGTTGATCACAGGATGACTATGAGTCGCCAATGTGATATGGCTGTGAAAAAAGCTATTGCGGTCTTGTGATGCATCAGGCGGGGTATTTCCAGTAAAGATAAGGAGATGTTAGTACCGTTATACCAGGCACTGGTGAGACCTCATCTAGAATACTGTGTGCAATTCTGGTCTCTCATGTTTAAGAAGGATGAATTCAAATTGGAACAGGTACAGAGAAGGGCTACTAGGATGATCCGAGGAATGGAAAATCTGTACAAGGAGACTCAAAGAGCTCGGCTTGTTTAGACTAACCAAAAGAAGGCTGAGGAGAGATATGATTGCTCTCTATAAATATATGAGTGGGTTAAATACCAGGGAGGGAGAGGAATTATTTAAGCTAAGTACCAATGTGGACACAAGAACAAATGGATATAAACTGGACATTAGGAAGTTTAGACTTGAAATTAGATGAAGGTTTCTAACCATCAGAGGAGTGAAGTTCTGAAACAGCCTTCCAAGGGGAGCAGTGGAGGCAAGAGACATATCTGGCTTCAAGACTAAGCTTGATAAGTTTATGGAGGGGATGGTATGATAGGATAGCCTAATTTTGGCAATTATTTGATCTTTGACTATTATCGGTAAATATGCCCAATGGCCTGTGATGGAATATTAGATGGGGTGGGAACTGAGTTACTACAGAGAATTCTTTCCTGGGTATCTGGCTGGTGAGTCTTGCCCACATGCTCAGGTTTTAGCTGATTGCCATATTTGGGGTCGGGAAGGAATTTTCCTCCAGGGTAGATTGGCAGAGATCCTGGGGGGTTTTCACCTTCCTCTGCAGCGTGGGGCACGGGTCACTTGCTGGAGGATTCTCTGCACCTTGAAGTCTTTAAACCATGATTTGAGGATTACAATAGCTCAGACATAGGTTAGGGGTTTGTTACAGGAGAGGGGGGGGTGAGATTCTGTGGCCTGCGTTGTGCAGTGGGTGGGACTAGACAATCATAACGGTCCCTTCTGACCTTAAAGTCTATGATTCTATGATCTCTCTCTCCCCCGCGCTTTGGAGTCCTCTTTATCACTCAGGGTGATCCCTCTTCATGGCTTGGCCCTCTGGCCAGGTCACTATAGTCCTCCCCTTCCAGGGTATCAAAGTCCTACTGGACAAACTGTTTCAGGCAGTCTTCTGCTCCACTGCCCAGTCTATGCCACTTCGCCAGTGGATGGTAGGGAACCTCCCATTACTCTGTGTTTCATCCTAGGGGACCCTATGCCCAACAACTATGGTCTGCTCAAGCTCTGACCATGTTGCTGTTTCCCTGGTCTTCTTCCTACCTTTTCTTCCTATATTCTGGCCCCCTTCTAGGTTACCACTGAATCTTCCTCTGCTCCCTGTGGCTATTTCACCTCCTCTCAAGTTCTTGCCAGAGTCTGAATTCTAAGGCAAGATTCCAGGATTTATTCCCTGCTAGAACTCCTCCTGGTCTGTTGCCAACTCCCCTCTTCTCTAGAGAATGACTGTAGGGTTCCTCTCTGAAGTCTTCTCTTACCACCAACTTCCCCTCTTTTTGCCTTTTCCAACTCCTCTCCCAGTTGGACTTCATCAACCATTCGGCCTTATCAGCCCTGACTCTTCTCCAGGTGCAGTCTGTCACAGAGTTAATTGGTCCTTTTCCCCTAGTAAGGGCTTGTGTGGGGTAGACACCCCATCACACCATCTAAGGATGGTGTTGTGCTGCCTATTCTTCTCCATGGGGGAAGAATGATCCAGTGATGAGCTCTGCAATGGATCCTTCTCCTCTTTGCTCTCATGATTTAGAGTAGCAGGGAGCAGTTGTGAAAACTGATGATAAACTGGAGTGAATTGCCCAATCAGATCCATTGCAATCTCTGGTCTTGTAGAATGAAGGAGACCAGGTCGGTTCCCTCCATTCTGGAAGCACCGTCAGCAATGGAGACATGGATCTGTATGTTACCAGAGTGGGAATCAGGCTTGTTCCCTGCACTGAGGAGCCCTCCTTCATGACCAACAGAACCTTCTACTCTTATGGCACTGACACTGAAGAAGAATTCATCTCAGTCCATTTCCTTGTTCCAGATCCAGAGGCTGGTGTCACTGAGGCTCTGGAATTATTATCTTGACCCCTGAAGAGGGCCTTGCAGTAGAGGATTTAGCTGCTAAAACATTTTTCAAGAGAAGGCCCTATAAGTGGTTCTTCCTTTCTTTCTTGGCATCTGGTGGAAAAGATCTACAAACAAAGCATTGGAAAGCCCCAAAGCAGCTGGGAAGGCCAGGATAGGATAGGAGATGCAATGCCTGAACTCCAGATTCTGGATGGTCTTCCATATTGGATCCAACTGGGAACTGCTTGCAGAAGGCTCCAGTGATCCTGCAGCACCACAAGGGATCCATCCAGACTGAGAATGTGCAGAGCTCACCCTAGAAAAACTGCAGTTACTGATAAAATGTCCCCCCAAAACTCTCCTCCATTTCCATCCCCATCCCCACTGCTTAGCCCAAAAACCTCAAAGCAGCCAAACACCAGACCAGCTCCTCAATGGAATGCATCCTCCTTCTCCTCGTCCTGGTGCTGAATGAACCAATTGAACTGAAAGATGCAGTTCCAGCTTCACAGCAATCCCAGTGCTTCCAGCCTCAAGAGAGCAAAAGTCATGAGATTTGGCCCCCAAATTATAACATTTTAAAAAAATCACCTCCTGGTTTTAGTCTGTCATCTGACTTTTAAACTCCCCTCTACTCCTCTACCAATGTGTATGTGAGAATTTCAGTTTGAAAAGTCAACATTTAGTGCACACAAAATGGACACCTCCCACTGGCTGCTCAGATGGCAACTCTCCTAGGAGATTGGAAAATTGCCATCCATTTCCTATTACTTACTTGACTGGACTGTCTTCCCTCGTAGTTTGATTCCTTTGATAGAAGAAGGGCTGGCTGGTAAAGAGTTTGTGATCCGCTGACCTAATCATGGTTCACACTTGCACATAGAACTTACATTACTTTTTAGGGTTGAAGAGTTCCAGATATAGATATTAAAGAACTTTAAACGTATATCCTTCCCTGACTCCACCCCCCAATTTGTCTGTCTTCATTCCTCCCCTGGCTTCCCTGGTTCTAGACCCCTTTCCCTCCTTCCTGCCCCTCACATTCCCCTGAATGCCATTTCCCTGCAACCTTCATCTGCCTCCTGCCCCCCAGTGCCTGCTCCCCTCACTCTCCCCATCCTCCTTTCATAGGGTCTCTGCTGCTCCTCACAGTCCCTGGGTCCTGTCCAGCCCTCTGAGTCATACAGGGGAGCCATGTTACTGTGGGCTTCAGACTCACTCAGAACAGTGGAAAGCAGAAGCCAACTTTAATAAGGGCGCCCTAACTACCACATGCTGACAGACTGTAGGTTGATGGCAGCATCTTGCTGGCTTCAACCCCATTGACAGTAACAAGACATGGTGGCAGTTTTGAATAAGGGAAAATCAGTGAGTTGGCTCCTTTCATCGTGCGGTATTGTCAACCACAAGAGATCAGAAATCATGAGATTGGCCCAAAAAATCAGGTGTTTTTTTTTTTAAACATTCTTCTGCAATATTGGTGTCTTTTCACTGTTGAATGCCCCCCTACCCCAGTGTGTGGCAACTAGTAGTGTTGCCCACTCTCGCCAATGTATTGGGTAAGATGATTTTGGTCCCAACTGCAGGAGCTGTCGCACCCACATCTGCTGTAAATATCCTACTCCCACGCCCCCAATCAGTTCTTTCCCCTGCAGCTTCCCCTAGTCTCACCTCTGCTCCTCCACGGGCTTTTCACCCCCTCTGCCCCTTCCCAGGTCGGGTGCTGTAGGGGGAGGAAGAGGAGCAATGATGCCATCCTATCTGTGTGGCTCACAGGAGGGGTGGAAGTGGGGGGAGGGGGGCAGAGCCACCAGGATCTTTGCTCCCCTCCTCCCTTGCTGGGAGAATGGCCAATGGATGGGAGACTTTGCTATCTTCTGGCATTGCTGAACTTCACAAAGAGCTGGACTTTCTTGTGTCATTGTGAGATGAGCTCCAGCCACCTCTGAAAACCAGCAACTGCACATCACACAACAAAAACACCAACCCAGGAACCAATCCCTGCAACAAAGCACGTTGCCAACTCTGTCTCATAGCTATTCAAGGGACACCATCATAGGACCTAACCACATCAGCCACAACATCAGGGGCTCGTTCACCTGCACATCTACCAATGTGATATATGCCATCATGCGCCAGCAATGCCCCTCTGCCATGTACATTGGCCAAACCGGACAGTCTCTACGCAAAAGAATAAACGGACACAAATCTGACAGCAAGAATTATAACATTCAAAAACCATTTGACACTGGCACTTTACAGCATTGAAACTGGCAGCGCTCAGGAGGGTGTTTTTTTTCAGCAATCGTTCCAGTGGTACAGACGTGATAAATCGACTGCTGAGCACTCTCCCGTCGACTCCAGTACTCCACCAGAATGAGAAGCGTAAGCGGAGTCGACGGGAGAGCATCAGCTGTTGACTTACCACAGTGAAGACATCGCAATAAGTAGATCTAAGTACTTCGACTTCAGCTACACTATTCACGTAGCTGAAGTTGCGTATCTTAGATTGACCCCAAATGGTAGTGTAGACAAGCCCTAAGATTCCTGACCCCGATGCTTCACTTTATCTGGGCTTTTGGTTCTAGAGCCCGTCTGAATCCCCAGATTTCTTGTTGTCTTTCCTACACATAAAGCAAAAAGATACTCTATGAGAAGGGAAGAAAAACAAAGGGAGCAACTAGAAAGTCTGTGTGTGCTCTAACAAGCTGTATTAGCAACTCTACCTCTCAAAATGGCTGTTTCAGCAGAGTTCTTAACAATTAAATGATGCAGTACACAGAAAGCAAAGGTATGACAGCTACATAGCTACATTCTTTGGTTATTTTTAAAACTAATGGGTAGGTTGTTAATAAAACACTGATGTAACAAACATCCTGTTTTGTTCTAGCCTGAGAATCATATTTGGTTTGTCGCTTTGAATTACATAAACTGGTTTGCACCTCTAAACAAGCCAGCTGTAGGTGGCAAAAAGGAAGGCCAGACCACCACAAACACCTACAGCCCACATACCCCAGCACATCAGTTAAAGTTTTATGATTCATGCCTGATAATTTATTTTAATGTTTTTTTTTAAATATAGAAATTAATGGTGAACTTAAACATTTCTGCCCACCCTCCCTTTACTGCCTGATTTTTTACATTAGAAATTGTAGGTCTTCAGATACCTTTCTTTGCTGAAGGAGTTTGACATAACAGGAAAAAATTAAAAATAAGTATAAAGATGTCTTTATATATCATAAATAAGCACTATAGTACTGTTTACCTTCAACAACACTTTCTGAATAGTCCCCTCCTTAAACTGTTTTGCAAAAGAACTGTAATGTAAGCAAATAAGAATTCATATTGTCAATATTAACCCATTGACTAAAATTCCTTTAAAATGCAGTTCTACTTTGAAAATGGTCTTTGTGAAAATAACATTTTCTTGCCCATCAAACCTGTTGTCACCTGTTTTTTGGATAACATTGATAACCCAGAAAGATATAGAGGAACTTGTCAGAGACCTAAATGAGATTCTGGTAAGGGTTCTGAATTCCTGGTGTGCACCCTCGTTCTCTCTCAACTCTTTGCCCTCTTTCCTTCTGTGCAAAAATCCTCAGTAGGAGTGAATAGTAGCAGGTGGTTATAAAAATGGTAAGATCTTAGAAATTCCATAAAGGAGTTCAGAATAAGAGCCTTTACTCCAAAATTAAGTATCAGTTCTCCCCTAAAATACCCCAGAGCCCTAGGTATCTTGGAGGACAGATGGGTTAAACAACTCTAGAGATTCAAGTCAAAAACATCTTGGAGATATTTCAAAAACTAAAAAAAATCTTTCAGAATGTGATAAATCTCAGTACTGTAAATTCCACAAGTGAAATCCTGGCCCCATTGAAGTCAATGGCAAAACTCCCATTCACTTCAATGGGGTTTAGGATTCAGCTTGTATCTCTAAAACATCTTGATTCATGTGAAAATTTGTACACTCTTAAAGAACCCAACCACTCCTTGTGGCCAGAGATTGCGAGTGAGAAATGTCAGGCAGGTTGGTTTTGATCTGAGGAATTCAAGAAGGGGGCTTCAAATCTGGTGTATATTGGAAAGCTAGATATCGTAAGGGTTTTGTTTGTTTGTTTGATTGATCAATTGATTGATTTTGGGTTGTTTGTTTGTGAGTTGTATACTCCTTTTCAATAAGAACTTGCTAATGCGTGAAATCAAAAATTAAATAGAATGACTAGCTAGACTCTATGAAGCCACATATGAAAGATGTATGACAGTTTCCTTCCTTTTAAAAGAATGACCCTTCTCTAGAGCTATAGCAGTAAGTGGGGTGGGGGGTAGGCAGGCGCAGCATAGATACATCCCTCAACCCCATGAAACCAGTTTGCTTTCAAAACTCAGAAGAGACTGATCAAAAATGGCAAACAAGATCATATATGTAGACTTAAAAATTTTACCAAAGGCAAGAGAGTCTCCAACTTCAGATTCAGGTAAAGACCATCTTAATACTATTTTTTTATGAAGGCAAATATTAAAAAGCTTTCATGATTTGTTAAAAGGGGTTTTCATTTTGTTATTAGAAGTACTGCATAGTTAAATAATTTCAGATCCACATGAGACTGTGGTAAGTAGCAGCAATACATTTGGAGTCAAAACTATAGAGCTACCCAGCATTTCTAGTAACAGATTGAAAATCACTTTTCAACTAAGGTTAAAAAATTACAAACACAACAACTTTTCTGACCATAATAGCCACTCTGATCTCAGATCACGGCTGAAGCCAAGAGCAATCTCCAGTGCTTTGGATTAGTTTGTTAAGCTCCAATATTGTATTCAAATTCAGTGTTGCGTCTCCATATTTCTAGCCAAAAAGACACTAACGGCAGCTAAAGGTGTGGATGTTGTTTTTGCAAAGAAGGCACTGAATGAAGAAAATTGTTTGTTTCTTTTTAATATTAGTTTTTAACCAGGGGATTTAATAATAGCACAATGTTAAAAGGTCTTTCAATATTCTTCTCCTTGTAATAATCAACAAAGCACCAACTGTATAGCTTTTAAAAAAATCCAGCACTGAGATTATTTTATTATGAATATTAATGATAGCATTTGAAATATGACATTTCCCTTGTGTTGATGTATTTTAGCGTGTGATAATCACAATACATATGGGACAAGATTTTCAAAAATAGAAATGTAAAGTTAGGGTCTTTAACTAGGGTTTTCAGGGTGGCCTATGGAATTTGGGCACCCTACTCCTATTAAATGTCAGTGGGAGAAGGACCCTTAAGGCTCCTTTGGAAATTCCAGGCCTAATTCCATATTTAGGCATCTAAATAAGTGACCTCATTTTCAAAAAAGCTTAGCTCCCTGCAGCTGCCATTGACTTTAGCAACAGCTACTGAGTGATAAGCACTATTGAAAATGAGGCCACTTTCTAGGCAGTGGCACCAATTAGCAGTCAGTGGGGAATGCTCCCCACACTACAAGGTTTTTGCACTTGCTCAAAGTTCCAGAAAAAGGCTACTATCTGCAGGCCCAGATTAACCAGTATGTACTTGGTGCATGTATTCAGGTGCCCCATCTCAGGACCGGGCCAAACTTGAGTGGCACAGGGCCATGTGCAGTGCTTAATTTGTGCCCGGGTTCACCCAGGCTGAGCCCTGGCACCTCTAGGCTTGGCAGTTCATAGCCCCAGCATCTCTGGACTTGCCATGTCAGTTATGAAAGTAAAAAAATTTCTTGAGCTCTGGCATCTAATTGCTTGAGCCCCAGCTCCTCTTTCATTACAAATTAAGCACTGTCTGTGTGTGGGGTGGGCAGCCAGGATCGGGAGTTGCTGCGCCAGCCCAGGACAGGAGTGGAGAGTTGAACTGGGGGTGCTGGTGAGTGGCCAGGAGGGTTCTGAGGGTGGTGGGTGAGGGGATGGGGGTGAATGAGGGATATTGGTGTGGTGGGAATTGGGGCTGAGATGTTGCAGGGGAGTGGCAAATGTTAGGAGCTGTGGCCAGTGGGGCTGAGATGTTGAGGGTTGCAGCAAGCACAATGTATGTCAGGGCTGCTGGTGTGTGTGTGGGTGCAGTCAGGATAAGTGGGGGCTGGGGAAGGGCTATTGGGGTATATGTGGGGTTGGCAGGGCATTTGGGGGTATTTGCGGGGGTCAGATCAAAAAGTTTTCCCCCCAAGAAATATCTGAATTGGTGCCACTGTTATTGAGGTGCATAAATACAGTTTTAAAAACCTAACATTAGACTCCTATTTATGAAAATCTTAGTCATATTATTTTTCATTTTTGTTTGGAGCTGGGGGCTGTACATTTGTGCAACTATAAATGATAAAACCCTTTTGTGCCACATTGTGGGTGACTGGGATAAAATGAATAATAGCAAACCAACTTTCATGGATCTGAAAATGTACCATGGGTAAATGTATCAGATCCATAAATCCAGGTGATATCAGCAGAGCCTGGCAAGATTGTTTCCTAAAAGAGTAGCCCCAGATTATTGGAGATGGGGGCACAAGTGTCTCCTTTGAGTATCACAAACCAACTTCCAACTCTTTTTAATAATTAAAATCATTATAGTTATCGGCATTGTTTCTTCTTTCAGGAGACAGGAACACGTATGCAGTCCTGCAAAGGCCTCAGAACTTGGATAGCCCATCAGAGACTTCCCCCTCTGGTAACTCTGCAGAGATATACATTTAGTTCAACTTCATTTCATCTGGGGAAACTTCATTTCGTTTGAATTTGAAGTCTTTACGCAAGGGGAAATCCTGAACCGTCTTTGCATGCACAGATGGCCCTGAAACATGGCAGAATGTATCCAGTGCCACAGGGCAGTGGGGGATAGGAGTCTGAGAGAGTGTGTAAAGTGTCTGCACCTAGTGGAGCATGGAACACAACTTCATGGGGGTATCAGAGTGGAGGGAGGTTTTGGAATGTGTGGGGGGACAGGGCTGGTGAAGTCACACAGCCATAGATCTCCCTCTCACGCTCACTATTCATGTGTGTAAGTATCTGTGTCTACAGGGGCTACTGCAGACCCACCTGAGGCTGCAGTAACAACCACAAAGTAGCTCTGCTGCTGCTCTGCAGACTGGGCGGGGGCGGATTCCGTCGCTGTTGAAGGCTCCATTGCACCACCCAAGTTCATGAGCTTTGCATGATTGCTGTGTTTTGTAATTATCTGCATATAGTATAATTTTAACTGCAAATACAAGCAGTTTCCAGATGGTGTGGGATCCCATTGTAGGTGAGTATTTCACTGAGAAAATGTTTAGCTCTCTGACCTGCTTCTACAAGGTGAAGGAGCTTTCTGAGTAAAAGTTGTCTATCCCAGAGATGAGCATATGAAACTAAATGAGGATTATTTATTAGAATAAAATATAAATTTATGTTATTCATTTTATCCCCAGTCAGCCACTATGAGGCTAGGTCCTGGCTTCCCTGCCCCAGCACAACCCAATGCAGGCTCCTAGCCTAGGGCCTAGACACCTCAAACTTTCTGGGGGAAATGAAGACAGATTCATTCTAGCAGCCTTTTCCCCTTGGAGGCTGGCTACTCTTTATAAGCCCCTTTCTTCATACTGCAGCATGACTGCTGTTAGAGACTCAGGCTCCAAAGGGATCCTGGTGTCCTGTCTCAAATCCCGAGGAATTCCCCTGGGTCCTAGCCTCCCCTGGAGCACTCCTGTTCCAGAAACCAGTCTGAGGGCAATTCCTTTTATTAAAGAAACTGGGCTGGGTATGCATGAGGATTATGAGGACCCCAACATGTATTTACTGCTTGTCATACAGTCCCAGGAAAAATCCCAGAGAATCAGGGAAATGTCCAAAGGAAACTCTGTGGATTGGGATCACAGGCGGAGACTTTCAAAGCCAACTAGTAGATATACCCAGGCAACTCCCATTTTTAAAAAGCGAGTTACATGGCTAAATCCCCTTATCAGCCTTGAAAATCTCAGCCACAGCATTTCAGCTGGACATTCTCTTCAAGGGGTCTTTCCCTTATGAGGCCCTGTGGACCATGCAGGAGGAAAGACCTCCAAAGGATCCTTAGGTCTGTCTTGTGTATCCCAGGGTCTCTGTGCAGGAAGCTGGCATCTGTGTGGTGCTTTCTGTTCTCCCACTCCCCCATGGCAACACGGCATCTGTATGGCAGCAGCTTCTTTCTATTAAAATCCAAACATTTCTTTATTATTTGCAGGCCCTGGCTCTCAGTGTTCATTCTGGCTCTATGTTACTCTAGTCCTGGGAATTATTGCACTGAGTCTGCTGCATGCATTGATCTTCTTGTCTATGCAGGGTGAGTACCATCACTGTCTGGATAACACCCAGCCCTTGATTCTATAAGTTCTTGTGCTGCACGATGCAGCAGGTTGTGCAAGATTGTAACTCTACATCCTATGGAACTAAAGGATCTTTAGATCTCTCTTGTGTACCCAAATGTGACCTGTTGGCACAAAGTAGGGTTAAGCTGTAAGAATAGTCTTTCAGCACTGAGGGGTAATAAGTCTCAGCCCCCTGTGTACACACATATTTTTCACAAAAGTGCTGGTTAAAAGAAAGTTGGAGTATGGGCAGGTGAAGAATGGGTGTATATGAGAGACAAGGCTCTAGTATACTCCATATGTGCTTTTTGGGTGTCTACCTGTGTGTTCTTCTTAGGCCTAACTCCTGCTGTTAGGCAGAAATAATTTGGTGACTACCCAGCAGCCTGCCCGTTAATGATAGATTTGGTTCCTCTTCACTCCCTGCCCATCATCTTTTACCTTGTGCACAACACTAATTTGTAATGTGCAGAATCAAGCCCACCCTGTTGGATTCATTTTATCCTATGGTTTATTTGTTCTATCTTGGAAATGTGCTGAATATATTTTCCTGGGCCATTATAGTAGGAGATTCCATATCATCCAATTGTGTTAAAATTACCTTTCAACTCCCCAGCATTTTCACTAGTAGTAATGTGGCTTTGTGTAAGGCCTGTGCCCTGATGCCTATGAGAGAATGGAGGTAACTGAGTGAGCTCTCTGCTGGCATCTGCTGGAGGCAAGGGGAGTTGACTGAGTGAGGCAGGTATCTCAATTAAACATCAACTATGTTCTTGCTGGCATCTGCTGGAGAGCAAGGAGAGTCAACTCAATGATGCAGTACCCCATTTACATATTAATTGCGGATAGTTTGGGGACACTGGGGTATTATTTAGCTAAATTTTATACTTGGAGCCAATATTTTAGAGAGCATCCTGTTGGGAAGCACCTGGGCAAGGCCTGAACAATGATTTAATTACATTCCTGGTAATTATTTTCTGTAAGCCTTCAGCAGTAGTAACTTTTAGTTCTTTTTTCCATCCTCCTCTACGAATATTTCTAACTCATAAGTGTTGTTAGTTGTTGGCTGCAGGGGGCGATGGAAGCTCCCTAAAATTGGGGGGGACTGCCAGCACCCAAACTGTGGTGCCGCCATCCCACGCTGCCCCTGTCCCCCTCCTCTCCTGCCTTCGCACCTCCCCTTCTCCCCAAGATCTGATGCTGCCCCTTCTCCCTGAGTCCCCTCCCTCATGCTGCCCATTCCCCCTGAGGCCCACCCTCATGCCTTCCCTTCTCCCTAAGCCCCTGTCCTCACACCACCCCTTCCCCTGAGATCCTGTCCCCACGCCGGCTGTTCTCCCAAGGCCCCAGTCCTGTACCACTTCTTCCCCACAAGACCCTGCCTCCCGCTCACTCCTCTCCATTTCCTCCTCCAGCTGTTGCTCGCCCTTATGGCCAGTAAAAAGTGGGAGGGCATACCCCTCCCACTTTTAAAAGGGATGCGGCCATGGTCCCCTGACCCCCTGTTCCGGCGCCCCGGATTTTCTGCACCTGTGTTCTCTGTGTGTTGCACCAGCTTTGTGCAGATAGCTGATGCATCAGGCCTCAATCAAACTGCCCAAGAAGACCATGGACTCAGTTCAGTAGCGAAGGACATATGGCAAATGTGTGTATTATCCCTGAGAATAGTGATGACATCTATAGACATGACTTTGGATCTGTGCCTGCATTTCAGTCATTGTTTATGTCATGGTGGGAATCTGGTACTAAACAGACTTTAGAGAGGAATTTGGAAGTGATCCCTAACACTTTCCATTATATAAAATTCTGGCAAGCTTTCTTTGAGCAGCTGTCAGACCTCCATTGTTTGCAGCAGGGCTTTGGAATTCAGTAGCAATTTTCCTCCTCTCATTTTTGTTCCTCAGGAGAATTTTGGCATTGTGCTCAAACAATGACTGAACATGAACAAGGTAAAGAACTGGGCCCCCACTGCCATAGCAGCAGCAACACACACTGCTCCCAGGAATGCCTGGGATCTGCCAGGGCAGTAAAAGGGGCAAAGTCAGGTTCTTCACTCCCAGTTGTCCATCCTCCCCTCTGGGGGCACCACAGAGGAGCTCTCCCAACTTCTGGTGTGGAGTGAGAGGGAGAGCACCCCAAGCCAGGCTTCTCTCATCTACACCACAGACCCAGCACATGGTTCCAGTGACCTAGTCTCACACCTTCTGCTACCAGCTAATGTAGCTATTCCTGTAGCTCAAGTGCTAGCAGTCTGTGTTTTGGTGCTAAAATCCTGAGGTGCATATAGGAGGAGGGGTTTCTACAGTGGCATATAATAAAGTTTGTTTTTAACCTTTTCTTTAATAAAAATAGGAATCTACCTATAACAAAATGACCTTAAAAGAAAGTTATTTAGGTTGCAAAGCCAAGCACTTAAAAGTTGTGAAGTGCCAGATTTACAGTTGCTTGTGAAATCTTAATTCTTCTCCTTTGTGCATATGTATTATGATATAGTCTTTAATTACATGATCACAGCCTTTTTCCACAGAATCCCTGCTTCATTCAGTGCCCAGGATGGACACACAAGGAGGCAGAATGGGGATTGCATAGGCAACCTTAAATCTGGCATTTCCTAACATTCAAGTGCTTGCTTTTGCAACCTAAATGAAGTTTAGCAACCTAACTAATTTTTTGGTTTTAATGTAATAATATTGACACTAACAAAAACTGGTGCACTAAATAGCCACATCCCATTATTCATTATATAATACTAGTATTAAAATACCTTCTTATACCAGCTCTAAATGTGTCCTTATTGACCATGCTCCTTTCCATTAATGTGTGCTCTCCTTAGACTGTCACACAGTGACACTGGCCCTTTAAAAGAGAGCAAGGCCAGTGCACCTGTGCTGGTCAGTTGACCCCAGTTGAACTCTAAAAGAGGGCACTTGGGCTTGGTGAGAGGCAGTCTGGATGAGTCAGGCTAGGAACCAGTCAGGAAAGGGGTAGAGAGTAGCCATGTGGCTCTCACTGCCTGCTCCCTGGGAACAGAGGCAGGGAAACCCAAGCAGCAGGACTGCTAGAGTCCCCTGGGAGGGTAGGCAGAAGAAACCTGAGAACTAAAAGAGGAAATATCTCTGGGAGCTGTAGCCCAGGGTGAGTTTCAAAACTGTGTTTCTGTTGATTTGACCTAAGCCTGTGTGGATTTTCAGAACCCAAAGCAGTGGTAACTTAACTTTTTCTCTCCAGGCACTGTCAGGAATAAATCCACAGGGACACAGCTCTTCCATCTGATAAATGATTGGTTCAAACTAGAGTGCTTTTACCTAAAACTACTTTTTTTATTAGGTCTCAGGTGCATGTGCACACACACACACACACATATGTTGTAACAATAGGTTCAGAACATCCTAAACCTTTATATTTACCAAAGTTTAAGATGGTTTTGAGGAATCAACAGCCAGCTTTCCAGGGGCCCTCCTTTCATCTAGCTGCCAGGGAACTTAGGTGTCAGATCCTCGCCCAACGAAAAGCTTCCTTGACAGCTCCCAAGCATATTCTTTCACCTAATCTTTTATATCTAACTTTAAACAAAGCACATAACACCTAGCAACTCCTAGTGGGTCACCCTAGTAACCCCTACTTTTAGCAAACTACTCATTATTTCTTATCATCAAAGCATTTCTAGTCATGGCAGCAATAAAACTTACATGTCAAAGGTGTCAGAAACATTTGAAGGCCGGCTGTCCAAACATTCCTTCTATTTTCACAGTACATTAACTCCTTGTTCCATCCTCCCATTCTGATTAGCGGAACTGCAAACATACAGCTGCACCACCTTGCCTCTCAGGGTCCCAAAAATTATTCCTAGCTATGTGATGTTTGGATTTCAGCTAGCAGTGGCTGAACACACAAAATGGCTGACTTGCAGTACTGTCAAGTTCTGGGCTAACACGCAGGAATATCAAATTCTGGGTTACATTTGGATAATAAAGCTGCATAAAAAAGACTGTGGGTATGGCAGTGAGTCCTTACCAATCTGGAGAGAAGCCCTACTGTGTTAGTCTCCATGCTAGTCCCCTACATGAACTATTATGTTACACACCTCTCTAGATGGTCTGCCACTTGTTGTGAGTCCTATTGTAAATTCAAAACTGTTGTTTCATTCAGCACCAACTTTGAATTTAGCCATTTGTGTGCTACAGATTCAACAGGGAGAAGACATGTAAAAGAACGTGAAGATGGCAATCCAAAACACCCCAAAGCTGGATATGCTTAAGGTTGCCATCACAACTTTAATTCTGCCCCCGGTGTGTAGACATGATGCTAGTCTTTAACAGTCATGACTGTTCTGTTTTTCTCCCCTGAACTCCTGTTTCATTCAGTATGCATCACTACCACATGAGGGAAGGTGTTTGGATTTTTGATTTTGGGGAAAAAATAGAAAATTTACATTAAAAGGTTAGTCTTAACTCTGCCTCCTTGTATGTATGCATTATGGTAAGTCTCTAATTACTTTATCATATGTTTTCCCACACAATTCCTGTCTCATTCAATGCACATTTTTTCTCTAGGGAATATCCTAAATTTTCTTTCAGGTTCCTACTGCCTCCTGCTGAGGTATATGAGCTGCTCTAAAAAGGTCTCACTTTAAAAAAATATAATGGGGAAAGTGCATTTTTATCATTCTCTTCATTTTGAAGGAAGCTGAAACACTTTTCCTGAAACTTTCAAAATAAGAAAGGGAAAAAAATGATCCCAAGCTAAGAAGAAATGTACATATTTTCATCCCCCAAAATAAAAATGACAGTTATAAGCATCTGAAAATAACATTTTAGAATGAGAGATTTGCAGCCTTAACTATAGATATTTTGTGTGCTCTGCCTGTAATACAGACAGGAAAGTATATTTTCCATGTATTTTTTCCCCTACACTCAGGTTTCAGCTGTCCTGATAATGCCCAAAATTCATCCAAAGAACTCCGTGTAAATGCTTCAATGATGCTGGCCAAATTAAAAGAAAACCTATGTGGAAAGGAAGGGAGCAGGAAAGCAGGTAACCACTTCTTGAGTCACACTCCCTTTTACCATAGTTATTTATCTTATGGTAGTGTCCAGATGCCAAATTGGAATTGGGCCCCAATGAGCTATGTGCTGTACAAATTGAGGTGGAAAGTCCCAGATCTGAAGAGTTTACAGTCTCAGAAAAAGTGTATAATCATTACTGTCCTGGAGGCAAGAACGGTGTACTAAAGAGAGAAACAGTTTAGAAGAAGATAAACAAAGGGATGGAATGATAGGAGGGAGAGATGTCACCAGGAGGTGCTCTGTTGATCTCTTTCTTTACTCTGTAGAACATGCCCCATGTGAGTACTGCCCAGTCAGATGGGTTCTGCATGAGAGGAAATGCTACTACTTCTCTGAGAAGAAGAAAACCTGGAGTGATAGTGAGAAGTACTGCAGCTCCCAGACTTCTAGCCTGGCTGTGATTGACAGCGAGGAGGAGAAGGTGAGGAAACAACTGATTCACACTTCTAATGGAGTGAAGTCAGCAATATATATTTATCAGGGTGAAGGAGTTCCTTCGATGTCCAAGACAAATCTCTGAAAATCGCTTTTCCCTCAGTTTATTAACTTGCAGAACAAGAAGTGCATTAGACCACTATCTATCTGCCCTTGTGCATTAAGACATCATGTTCAGGTGTGTTATATCACCTAGCTATGCTCTTGTCATCTCTTATAAACTGGATGAGGTTATGATGGGTTAGCACTTGGATGAGAGACTGGGTGCCCATGGATTTGTTGTTGGTAATTTACTAAGTGGTAGTACTGAGACAGTACTGTACCAATGCCCCAGCTCAGTGTTACCATTCTGATTAAGGGACCATCTTTTTTCATAAGATGTAAAAACAAAACTACAGACCAGGAGTCAGTTAAAACTTATTTCCTTTTAGAAGTATCTCCTCTCTCCCTCCAGTCCAAACCCTTCTCCACTCGCATAAAAATGTCCCTGCTATGATGGCTGTGCTATATTTTTATGCACAAACTGCAACTCTATACTTTAATTTGGAGTGATTTTTATTTTAGGTTATGGAAAACAGTAAGAACAAAGCAAAGTAAAATCTCCATGACAGAGTAGATTGTAGGTTTCTCTTCTCTAACAATCTATAACAACTCTGAGAACAAGATAGGAGCTGTCTCTGCACACAGGCAGAAAACTTCAGAACTGTTAACATAGAAAACAAAGGTATCACAGTTTCATAGCTACACATACACCAGAGGCTTTCCCCTCCTTGAACAAGTTCGTTCACACTCCCATATTGCCCTGACACCCTGTTTCTTTATTACTGTTGTTGTCATGATGTATTTGTATAGTGCCATAAGTATACATGGTACAGGGCTTGCATTGTATCTTCTCCAGAACTTTATAACAACCATGCTGACGAAAGCACGTGGCTACAGTTGGCTTGGACTAACTAAGGAGAACAATAGATGGATGTGGGTGACTGGAGATGTATTACTGCCAAAAATGTATGTTTTCTTTTTACTATTAGAAAAGTGTTAAAAAGAAAATCAATTGTCATGTTTATGCAGCTACTGCCTAAAGTATTTATATGGCCCCCATGTTACAGCTGGGTAACTGAAGCAAAGAGAATAAGTGACTTGTCCAAGGTCACACAGGAAGCCTGTGGCAAAAAGGCTAATTGACTCCAGGTCTTCCAAATGCCAGGTTGGCATCCCAACCACTGGTCCATCCTTCCTCTCAAAGCATAGGACCTGTCTCTTGAGGCCTGGGTCCTTACTTCACTAGCAACCACCTGACTCTGTGCCTGGAGAAGAAAGGCAGAAGATAGTGTTGTATCTTTCTTGTTATAGAGGAAAGTCTCAGTCAAAGAGGAAGATTTTGTAACATCAATTAAATACCATGTAAAGTTTTATTTATGTTGTAAATACATCATATTGCCAATGGAATTTTCCCATAAGTTGGTATAAACTATGTTCTTCCGAGAACTAAATATTTAACTGCATTTAATAGTATTTATGATGGGCCAAATCTTGCTTTCCCATCTTTAGTCAGTTCTTCAAGCAAAACCGCCATTGATGTCAGTGGGGATTTTGCCAAGTAAGAACTGTACTATTTCATGAAGCACAAGTATCACAATATCTGGTGTTTATGTGTGTGTGTTTTTTATAAAAAGCCCCAATTCATTTTTAAGCCCCTCATGGTTTCAGAGAAAACCTTGAGCCCTTAAGGTTCACAGAGGTAATATTTTCAAAGGAGAATTGCTCTGTGCAGGCTTGAAAGCATGTCTTTCTCACCAATAGAAGTTGGTTCAATAAAAGATATTACCTCACCCACCTTGTCTTTCTAATATCCTGGGACTGACACAGCTGCACCAACACTGCATAGGCTCAAAACCATCTGACAAAAGAACACAAGATGTATAACGCTTTTTAAATATCTCATGATTGTGGTTCATGATTTCTGAGTGCTTGGGGATGGCAACGCTGAGTATTAACAATTATGCTAAAACTGTTCCAACTAAGCACCAGCCACTATAATTCACTTTCATCATTAAACTAAGTCCGTTTGCCTGGTAGATGTCCCAATAATACAGCCATCCCAATACTACTTGTCCCAGACTCTGGTGGCAACTTGGAGAATTTTTGTGCTTCTCAGAGACAGGGCAGTACCGCAGTCTTTGTTTTACAGTTCTATTTTTAACTCCCTTAGGTTTCATATGAAAGAGGTCAGCAGCAGCAACTCCACCTGTGCAGTTTTCCATGTGACTGGTATACAGGCTGAGAAGTGCTTCAATCCCAACAAATGGGTCTGTGAGAAAAACACCATGGAATTTCCAACCCTATTTGAACGCCTGCAGGACTGAAATTCCCCTGACACCACTGCTTTTCCCATGACAGACACATTCCATTATGCATGCAGGCCTGAGTGCTTACCAGGGACTGAATTGAAAAAAATAATTTCCTCTGCCCATTACATTAACTGCTCATATTCACTCATGTGCCTGTGTGTGCAGTGCCCAGAGAGCCCAGGTCACTTCAGCAATGTTTTGGCTACACATTAAAAAGAGAAGTGATCCTTGTTAGGACAAGACTAGGAGCGGTCTTATGGTGCGCCCTGTAGGGCCTGCACCTGTTGATGTCCACTGTGGGTAGCAGAGCACATGGTTGGATACCAATGTACATGACCAAATGAACACCTCTGTTATGCATACTCTAGAACTTAGTCTGAAGAAAGAGTGTGTGTGTATGCACTCCCTGATACTGGGGGGTTGGGCCCCTTCAAAAAGCTCATGATAGAGTATATATTATATGTAGTTAATAAGCTTCTGTCTCATCCAAGAATGTTCAAAATGCATAGTTTCATAGATGGCCTGTCACCGCTTTTTGAAAAGTTGTATGCTTGCCCTTTCCTATTAAAATGGATTTTTGCATTTGCAAAGGCAACATAAATAAATAAATAAAAGAATAATCACTGCACCTAATTTCATGAAAATAAATAGGGATTTCAAATGTGCAAAAAAATCACATAATACAATGGCACGAAGCTGTGAGGAAAATTGTGGGGAAATGTTTTAAACAGCATTAACAAAAATAAAACTATTGTAGGACATGGATTCTGTGTAATGAGCTAACAATGACAGGGTGGTTATTGAGGAGTAGGTGGAGGGTGTGCAGGGTTTCATAAATGATATTATTTGTAACTTTGAAAAAATTATTTAATAGGTGTCATAGTAGTGATGCCATTAGTAAAGGTTCCTAATATCTTCCATTATAACGGTGTGTTATCATTTTCCATTGTAATGTAACTCTTTTACCAGGTGAAATCAGCAACAATAAGGGCTGGGCTCAATATCCAGGGGTCCTTCTTAACAATACAATACAGAACTGGCTCGAGCCCCCACCTATCTGGGAAAAATCCACACACCCCCTGAGAGCGTCCAAAAGGTAATACTTCCCCTCTCACAAGCACAAAGTCTGAGTGTAGAAAATAAACTTTTAATGAAAGGAGGGAAGTAGCTCAGCATTAATTTGGGAAAACACCGCAAGCAGGATTCATAAACATAAAACTATGAGCAAAACAGCCACCCCAGAGTATGTTGGGCAGTGCCCCTCCCTTCTCCTTCCAACACACCCCACTGACAGTAGTTGTCCTCAGACGGCAAAGACCTTGAGTTCACCTCCCACCTTGGTGGTAAAGGGGAAGGCATCCTGCTCACTCTGCCATCCAGGCACTTGCTTTGGCATCAGCTACCTCACTGGACGCTCCGCTAAGTCCACCGGCCGTCCTGCTGGCCATCACTGATGCACACCATCATCTTCTGCTGCCTCCTGCCTCTCTACTGTGACCTTGGAGGGTCAGTCTCCTGAGGTTCTACCCAGCTCTTAGTGATTTTCAGCACTTAGTGAGGAAACCTCACTGCTGAAGCAGGCTGGGCAAGAAGCGCTCTCTCACAACAGATGATTTCAGCTCTAGTGATCACTTAACAAAACAAAAAGACTCCTAATATAGCCTTAATTAGCTCTATCTTTGAACAGTGGGAGGCAAGTTAAACAATGCCTAGGACTCTTAGGGAGAGCCATGGCCCTAGAAGGAGTGGGAGCGGGAGACGGGGCCATGTCCCCATCATTGTTTACTGGCCGTATGGGCAAGTGACAGGGGAGAGGAGCAAGCAAGGTGTTGGAGGGAGAGGCAGTGTGGAGGCGGGGCTTCAGGGCAAGGGGCAGCACAAGGGTGGGTCCTTGGGGGAATAGCCAGCACTAGGGCAAGTGCTTAGGGACAAAGAATGGCGTGGGGGGGCATGGTTTGGGTGCTAGTGGCCCCCACACTTTTAAGGAGCTTCTGCCGCTCCTAGGCAGAACCCTCCAGGCAGGAACACCTGTCCCCACTCCTCTTCTCCATCAAGGGGTCTGGCATCTGAGCCCCCTGCTTAGCAAATTCAGTTAAGTTGAGGGTGACCCCCTCTGTCAGGACAGGCGAAGTATAATTATGTTGCCCTTTACTCATACAATACAGATAACAGCATTTAATTTCATTTAAAAATTTGTATTAAAGCTAATGTTAAAATTATATAATACACAGGTTAAGGAAAGCGTGTTTGTACATCTGGGTAGAGTGCTTAAATTATCCAAAAGTACAAAGTTTGATTTAAAAGTCATAAAATACATATCGTACATAATCTGCAATAACCCAAATTTAGGGTAATAAAATTAATGATACAGTTTAGATATTAGCATCCAAATATTCGGGTACATTACTCATAAAAGGTTAAACTAAGGGTATGTCTATACTACCCGCCGGATCGGCAGACAGTGATCGATCCAGTGGGGATCGATTTATCGTGTCTAGTCTAGATGCAATAAAGCGACCCCCGAGCCCTCTCCCGTCGACTCCTGTACTCCAGCGCCATGAGAGGCGCAAGCAGAGTTGATGGGGGAGCGGCAACAGTCGACTCACCGCGGTGAAGACCCCACGATAAGTTGATCTAAGTACGTTGATTTCAGCTACGTTATTTACATAGCTGAAGTTGCGTAACTTGGATGGTTCCACCCCCCCGCCCCCCCTCCCAGTGTAGACCAGGGCTAAGAGTTGGTTGTGGAAAACAAACATAGCAATGAGTGTAGATTGTCCCTCAGTAATTGAGCATTTAAGATAGGTTGTCCCTCAGTAGATACAATCCATCAGAAAAGTATTCCAGTTACTGTCCTGACTTTGCTTCTCAACAGCACTCCTGGTCATCTCTCTTGGTATTGCCAATGTCTGGCGATGTGTTCTAAATAGATTTCCCTCGACCACCTGATGGCGTCCGATACCATGAGTTGCCACATCAGCCAAGCATAATGCTGACCAATTCCGCATTCCCGTAACACTCGCTCATTACAAGGGTCCCATGCACCCAGGGCTCCAACGATCAGCCTGTGTGTTTGAACCTCGTAACCCCTAGTTCTCAAGACATCGGCCAAAAGGGCATATTTCTCCACCTCTCAAGCTTGGGTATCACAGAAGGTCGGGTCCTGTTTTCAAAGGGCACTGTAATGTCCATCATGACGATCTTGATTTGTAAACCAACACTAAAGTGATTCATAACCCAACACCAGTCAAATTGGTCACTTTGCCAACACAGCTCTGTCTGCTCATACCTAGGCTGAATGGGTGTGTTCATGTAAATACAGTCTGATCCTAAAGCTTTTTCCCCACCCCAGCTCATCACTAGCTGTCAGTGGAGAGCTCATTTAGACCCTGCTTACAGTAACTTTGACAAACTGTAACCATTTGGGCTGAAATTTCCCATTGTTGGGCTCTGTCTCTGGCTGAATTTTTGCCAGGGAATATTCCTTAATAGTCCCTTTTGCTATCCCCTCAAAATTGGCCCACTTTTGACAGTTTCATGCATCTGCCAATTTCCACTTCTGCATGTGCAGTAAATTTGGTAAATGATTGGTCCTTAACAGTTCAATTATACAGAGCAAAATCTGAAGCCTGACAGCCTCCTACATGTGCACTGCACCAACCATGCTACCACATCCTCCATAACATTATCTACATGGTAGGCTATACATTCTAATCTCACTTCTTCCACTGATTGGTGTTAATTCTATCCACTTTACAGACCTTAGTGAGTAAGTGTCAAAACCACTATCCTAGTAGGGAGGTAAGTATCAGACCCCTTCATTTTACAGATGGGGGTAACTAAGACCTTGCAAAGATCACTTCTGACAATGCTAGGAATAGACCATAGTTCTCTAAAAGAGCATATTCAATTCTCATCCACTCAGCCACATTGCCTATCACAATGAATGGGCCAAGACTATGTTCTTGGCTATGTTGTCTGTAACCACTAGCCCACACTACCCTCCGCAGACAGTAAGGATGCCAACCCTCCTGATTTGGGCAGGAGTCTCCTGGAATCGGGCTCGATCTCATGGAGGCTTCTGAAGACAATCTGGGAGATTTTAGGCCACTAAAAGTCCGGCAGCACAGTGGGGCATGTCTGGGAGCGGCTCCAAGAAGGAGGCACGGCCAGGGGGTCTCTGCACCCTGCCCCCATCCCGAGCACCAACTCCACAGCTCCCATTGGCTGGAAACAAGGAACTGCGGCCAATGGAAGTGGCGGGGGCAGTGCTTGCAGGCATGGGCAGTGTACAGAGCTGCCTGGAAGCCCGTGAGCCTAGAAGCCCGGACATGCTGCTGCCTCCAGGAGACGCCAGAGGTAAGCACTGCCCAGCCGGAGCCTGCACCTTGAACCCCCTCCCACACCCCAACCCCCTGCTCCAGCCCCCTCCACACCCAAACTCCATCCCAGAGCCCACACCCCAAATGCCCTCCTGCACCCTGAGCCCCCTGCCCCAGGTCATAACCCCTCCCGCATCCAAACTCCCACCCAGAGCCTGCACCCCAAACCCCTTCCTGCATCCCAACCTCCTGCCCCAGCACTGAGCCCTCTCCCACACCCAAACTCCCTCATGGAGCCCACACCTCAACCCCCTGCCCTAGGTTCCGCACATAGCCCCCTCCCACACTCCGAACCCCTTGGCCCCACATCCCATCCTACACCCCAGTCCCCTCCCCCATGCCGGTGAAAGTGAATGAAGCAAGCAACCGAGGGAAGGAGGCTGGAGTGAACGGGGGCAAGACCTCAGAAAATGGGCGGGGAAGAGACAGGGCCTTGGGAAAGGGGCAGGGCAGGGGTGTTACCAGATGTGCCCGTTACTTTGGGGTATGCTCATTTATTAGGGTTGGGGGGGAGGGGGTTGGGTTCTGTAATTCTATCAATGTACTGCTTGTATCACTTGTGTGTTCATATGGAGCTCTACTTTTCCCTTCTGCAAGTCCCCTCCAATGCAGCTATCCTGCAGGACCTAGTTTCCCTAGGGCTGGGTTTCTCCAGCCCCAGAATCAGATGAACACACACACACACTAACAGAGCAAGTGTGAGTGGACTGGGTCAATCAGCACTCTCAAGCTGACCCCCCCCCCCCCATATGTCCCTGTACTCAGTGGGCTGGGTCAAGCAGCACTTTCAAGCTGCCACCCTTATATGCCACAGGTTCAGCACATCCCTATCCCCACTTTCACGTTACAATTATACTGGTAGTAACCCACTTGATGAGCAAACCCCCCGGGATTTTTGGGTGCTACAGGGATCTTTAGCTTAGCTAAAACAAGTGTTGCTGCAGAGTAAATGGGGAAGCTAGAAACACAAAAAAGTAAAGTTCAGAGAGAAAGAGAGAAGCAACCAGCTTAACAATAAAAGTTATGTATAGTGATAACTTCACAAGGAGGGATAAACAAACATAACAGTTACATTATTAAAGGTTAATACCTGAGGTAGAAAAGAAAACAGAGAAAGAGAGAGAGGGAGGGATTTCACCCACTCCATGAGGCTTGAACTGGTTGGGGTTCCCAGGTGATGGTGGTAACTCAGGGTCCTGAGTGTTGGAGACAGGCAGAGCCCCCAGCACGATCAGTCAGGAGATGGAGTCCCAGTGGAACAGATGCAGAGTTTGGGTCCATGTATCAGAACACTTACTTGGGCATAGGTAGGGGTTTTTGTAGAGAAAATACAATGGTTCAAGGGAGAACACTAGATTTGTTTATGGGTAAACTGATGACTCAAGGGTTTTCTTTAGGCTAGACAATAGGAGCTGATCACTCTTGGCTATGGGTGGTGTTTTCTTCCAGGGAGCTCACAATGCAATTAGGCTGCTTCAGTATTTTGGATATCAGTCAAGGATTCATTACTAGAATTGATCTGATAACTGCTGAGCTGGGTGTGGGCAGGCGTAGGTTCATTAACATCTGGAGCAGAGATCCTCCATGATGCAGTGCTTCCCTGCTTTTCTGGTCCCAGAGTTCAGTGCGGTTCCCTGTTCTCCATTCTGTATGCTAATGGAGATGTCTTAATCTTGTCACCCTTGTCAGGAGGGGTCTAGGTGTGTCTCCCAACACCCTTCACTGCTCTCTGCAAGCCTTTTCTCTGATCGGTTTTGGTTCAAGCAGAGACTGGTGTGGGGGTATTTTTCATGAGTCAGACAGGCTGGATACTGCACCCTGGTTCCCCAAGAACACAGAGCTGACTGGTATCAGGGGTGGGGCAAGGGTGTTTAGGTTTGTGCAATTAGACAGTTGGCAACCCTGGCCAGACACCAGGTATACAGAGACTAACAGGGAGCTGTTAGTAGCAGCTCTCGTTAGCTCAAATGGTATGAACTCTATGCTGTGGATCTGAAATTAGTGGGCACAAACCTTAATTTTGCCCTATGCTGGAGGGTAGATGGAGATGTAATTATATAGTATTTTACTTTTTTGTTTGTTTGTTTGTTTTAAAAAATAGACAATAAAAATACATTTAGGGGATTTTAAATTTGCAAAGTTAACCACTCAAAAATTAGAAAATGTCATGTAAGGTTGCCAATGCAAACTTAATTTGGCTTCCTTGTCTGTATGTGTTATGATGCAGATTTTAATTACATGGTCTCACAGGAGTTCTGCAAAAACAACAAGGAGTCTGGTGGCACCTTAAAGACTAACAGATTTATTTGGGCATAAGCTTTCGTGAGTAAAAACCTCACTTCTTCGGATGCAAGACTCCTACCTCATTCAGAGCACAGGATGGACAGTGTCTGAGTGAAGGGGCTGCAGAAACACAAGAAATGGTCTTGTGATTAAAACACTGGATTAGCACCCAGGAAATCTGGATACTATTTCCTGCTCTGCTATGGGTTCCTATGTGATGTTGGGCAAGATTATATTTCATACTACTGATGCACACGAAGCTGAATGAGGTTATGAAGGTGGAGCATGAGTGTATGTGCTAGGACCCGAAAGATGGTGAACTATACCTGGGCAGGGGGAAGCCAGAGGAAACTTTGGTGGAGGTCTGTAGTGGTCGTGACGTGCAAATCGGTCGTCCGACCGGGGTATAGGGGCGAAAGACTAATCGAAACATCTAGTAGCTGGTTCCCTCCGAAGTTTCCCTCAGGATAGCTGGCACTTGTCTGCCTCCACATATTGTCTGGGGGACGACTGCTAAGCCTACCCCCCAACCCACATACACACTCTCTGGGGGACGACTATTAAGCCTCCCCCCGGACCGCCCGGGGGAAGACTGCTAGGCCTCCCGCCAGGCCCCCGCCCAGCCAGGAGGAAGACTGCTAAGCCTCCCCCCCCACACACACACACACTGTCTGGGGGACAATTATTAAGCCTCCCCCTGACTGCCCTGGGGACGACTATTAAGCCTCCCCCAGACCTGCTCCATCTCGACTATTAAGCCCCCCTCTGTGGGCCTCAGGATCACTGCCGCACTGCCCTCGGAGTAGGGTGACACCCGGGCCCGACAGCAAACTGGCCACCAGGTCAACCCATTAGATTCAATGGGTTGACTTTGCAATTTTTATGTTTTTTCAGTGTAGCTTTTTGGATGCAATTTGAAATAAATTGGAAAAAAGACAACTCACCATTATTGAATGCATTGGCCTAGATGAAGGCCCTAGAGTTCTAACGAAGGCAAGAGTATTAGCAATCAAATGTACACTTAAGAATCACTCAGCATTTACAGAAGCTATTGTACAGGTTTTCAAATGAAAGTAAATATTCTGAGAGTGCTTAATCTTTTTTGGTCTGCAACTCACCCAAAAAAAAAAAAAAAAAAAAATCACACAAATTATCTTAGAAAAGATTCCTAGAAAAGATTGTGGAATTGGGGTGCATGGGGGAGGGGGGAAGATGGGAGTGTATCTAAGTGAGATTCTACCCTGTGACGTTATGAGTGTAATATAATATCTCATTGAAAGGTGACAGGGCCAAAAAGAGTTAATTACCTCGCAGACTAACCTGACCCATGGCCGAACTTTAGAGACAGGTTAGGAAGATATGTAAATGAATAGAGCTTTGAAATGCAAATCTGAGGTAGAAGGGTAGGTGTTTGCTCAGATCTTGTGATGTAAGCAAACAAGTCTAGTCTATTGCTATAGCTTTGGTTCAAAGATAAAAAAAAGGAGTATTAACATTTAGGAAGACACTTGAGTGAAATAGTATTATTGTCTATATGTCTCTTTGAAAGTTGTGGTAATCTGTATCTGAACTGTTTAATGGATAAATTACCCTGTGCTAATTGCCAGAATGTTTAGGAAAAGGAGAGTTAAGCCTATTGTTTTCTCAGGCCAAAAGGCTGCTGGAAATGTATAAAAACCCTGGAACATGATCCTGCTTCATCTCAGATCTGCTTTGGGTTTCAAGAGGGGGAAACCTTAAGCCACAAGGATTGAGATCCCCAGTCATTGACTGGAGCCACCCTTAATATGGACATTGGACTATAAGCTATGGACTATAACTAAAAGGACTTTTGGCAACTAAAAGCTCATCTCTGCTATGTATCTGAACCTCTAGAATTGAATTCAAGTCTGTATGTATATTGATCTTTTAACCAACACTCACTCTCTTTTCTTTTTTGATAAATTTTAGTTTAGTTAATAAGAATTGACTATAGCATGTATTTTGGGTAAGATCTAAGTTATAATTGAACCTGGGTGTGTGGCTGATCCTTTGGGATTGGAAGAACCATTTCTTTTATATGATGAGATAAGATTTTCAGTAATCATAATCATATCTGACGTGTGTGTCTGGGTGGAGGCCTGAGGCTGGGTACTTTAAGGGAACTGCGTTGTTTGGACTTCTGAATAACCTGTATGGTAATATAGAAGTTGTTCTGTGCTGGTTTGGTAAATCTAAGTATTGGAATATCCACCAGCGTTTGGGGTTTGTTTGCCCCGTTTTGTTTGCAGTTCACCCTAATTGAGTGACCTCAGCTGGCTCCCATGGCCAGCACCGTCACATACCCTAAAAAGTAACTTGGTAAAAATGGCATAATGAGGTTCCATATTAATTGTGTCTCACTGATTTTCACATCAAAACTGAAGTTTGCAAATAAATAAAAAGATGTTTTCCCTTACTGCCCACAAATGCAGCCTTGGCTCTAACAGTGAAACTAGGTTATTTCATTCTCATGCATCAACAGCAGTAAGAGAGGTTCTGCAGGCCAAAGTTGGCCCTAAATATGCAACCTTATTAAGGATAATCAGATGACAGAGAGGTATTAGGGAGAGCACAATCTGAAGAGAAGAGAGTTACACAGCTATTCCCGAGAGCCCTATTTGACCTACAAGAGCCTGGATCATGCCCTGTCAGGCTTGTTCAGGTCAGGATATGGGGTGGATATTTGTTGCCCTGGTAAATGACTTCCTACCTGCCACAAAAAAGGGAACCATGTCCATACTTATCCCATGGGATCTTTCAGGGACAGCTGATACTGCTGACCAGCAATCTCTCCTAACCTACCTCCAGGACTTAAATTCAGCCAGAGCTTCCTGAGAGGAGCTCCAGTAAATATTTTCAAACCCGTGGGGCAGAAGCTCCGAATCCCGATGCCCTCCTCAGGGCTGAAGCCCCAAGCCGCGGAGCTACAGGAAATACTCTATGAGAATTTAAGCCCTGCCTACCTCCAAGAGGCTGCCAGGTGAATGGAAATGCCCTAAAAAGTCTCAGGGCTTTCATCTCTGACAAAGCTTATTTTTTCAACTTCCAGATCCCCCATACAGTGTTCTGAAAAAATCAGTTATCTTCCCTATTCTATTCTATATCCATATAAAGCCATTGGAAGAGGTAGTGAGACAACACAGGCTGGTCCAGCAGTACATAAATGACAGCTGCCTCTCCATTTCTTCGCATCAAATGTAAACTTGCACATTCTCCCAGTGGTCTGTGACTAGTGGACATGGCTGCCTCCCTCTCCCTTTCAGACAGAAGGTGAACAATGAGGCAGGAAGGAATGAGTGTAACTAGCAGTGGGATGTAGGCGAGAGCAATATGAGACATGGCAGCCAAGCAACACCATTGTCGTACTGATACCCAGATCACAGCTTCAAGGGGCAAGCTTCAAAACTTGATCCACATCCACACAGGCTAAAAACACAATTTGGTTCAAAACCAAAGCTGAGTTTCTGAAGCACCCATTTGACATTAAATAAGACACTGGGTATATTCCCTCTATCGGCAGAGCGCGTCCATACTTGGTGCTCTAGTATCGACAATGAGAGCAGTGCACTGTGGGTAGTTATCCCACTGTGCTACTTACCACTTTCTGCAGCTAGGACTTTTGGGAAGGCGAAGAGGATCACAGCACATCTTGGGTGTGGGCTCAACATCCCATGATGCATTATTTTCTGTCCCAGCATTTCATAGTCTTCCAACTGCGTTTCACAGCATTTTTCAATGGCCCCATTTACTGTGCGCCCACCATCTCTGTGTGAAAGGATGGATCCCGCACTGCTCTCAATTGTTGTAGTAACTGTTATTAACACATCGTGGATGATCATGCAGTGTATCACGAGCTCCCAATCTGAACAGGAATCAGAGTTGCCAAACTGCTGTGTGCCACCGAAAGAAATACCAGATTACTTTTGGCGTTCACGGAGCAGCTGCACATCGTGGTCTATCGCTTTTGGGCTCAGGAATCAAGCACTGACTGGTGGGATCGTTATGAAGGTCTGGGATGACGAGCAGTGGCTACAGAACTTTTGGATGCAAAAATCCACCTTCCTGGAACTGTGTGTGGAGCTCATCCCAGCCCTGTGGTGCAAGGACACCAAAATAAGAGCTGTCCTCTCAGTGGAGAAATGCATGGCGATCGCAGTGTGGAAGCTGGAGACTCCTGACTACTACCAGTCAGTCGCGAATCAATTTGGAGTCGGGAAGTTGACTGTGGGTGCCGCATTAACACAAGTGTGCAGGGCCATTAATCGCATCATATTATTAAGGACTGTTACTCTTGGCAATGCGCATGAAATAGTGGATGGCTCTTCAGAAATGGGATTCCCTAACTGTGGTGGAATGATAGATGGCACACACATCCCAATTTTGGCCCTGGACCATCTTGTGACGGAATACATCAATAGAAAGGGGTACTTCTCCATGGTATTGCAGGCTCTTATTGATCACTGCGCGTGTTTCACTGACATCAAATGCAGGGTGGTCTAGGAAGGTATATAATGCTCGCATCTTCAGGAACACTGGCCTGTACAGAAAGCTGCAAGCAGGGACTTTCTTTCCAGACCAGAAGGTTTCAGTGGGGGATGTTGAAATGCCCAGAGTGATCCTGGGAGATCCAGCATACCCCTTACTCCCCTGCCTCATGAAGCCTAAGGCCGTGGCTACACTCGAAACTTCAAAGCACTGCCGCGAGAGCGCTCCCGCGGCAGCGCTTTGAAGTGCGAGTGTGGTCGCGCAACATCGCTGGGAGAGAGCTCTCCCAGCGCTGCAGGTACTCCACTTCCATGAGGGGATTAGCTTACAGCGCTGGGAGCACGTCTCCCAGTGCTGGGGCACTGTTTACACTGGTGCTTTAGAGCACTGTAACTTGCTGTGCTCAGGGGGGTGTTTTTTCACACCACTGAGCGAGACAGTTGCAGTGCTGTAAAGTGCCAGTGTAGCCAAGCCCTTACACAGGAAACCTGGACAGCAGCAAGGAATGCTTCAACAATAGGCTGAGTAGGTGCAGAATGACCCTGGAATGTGTGTTTGACAGATTAAAAGCGCACTGGCAATGCCTTTATGGCAGATTAGAGCTAAGTGAGGAAAACATTCCCATGGTCATAGCTGCCTGCTGCATGCTCCATAATCTTTGTGAGGCTAAGGGTGAAAAGTTTGCCCAGGGGTGGATTACTGAGGCAGGTCACTTGTTTGCTGATTTTAAGCAGCCTGATACCAGGGCTATTAGAGGGACACAAAGGGGAGGGAGCGGGATTCCAATCAGAGAGACTTTGAAGCAACATTTTGATAATGAGAACCAGTAATATGTATTTCTAGACAGTCATCTGCCATTCTCCATTAATCTGAATTTTGTTATTTTGCCTAACACTTGTGATGATTCTTGAGCGGGATTTGCAGTAAGCTAATGATTAAACTGCATGTATATGTTTTACTACCAGCAGCAATCACTATGTGTAGGACACAAATAAAGTTTGGTTATCTTTTACAGAGTTTGTTTTTATTAAACACCAATTACAACACACAAAAAGATAGGTGGGAAGGGAGGTAGCATTGCAGGGCAGTGGAGATTTTCATAGCTGTGCATAAATCCAGCTATAATTTTGGAAGCTGTCTAAAAGGGCGGAGTGAACGGGATACTGAGATGTTCCGGCAAATTGGAAGGAATGTGTAGGAGAAGTTTGGGAAGGGCATGGAAAACAGTTCTGTATTGGCTGTGTGTGTGTGTGTGGGGGGGAAACACATCTGTTCTGACTGTAGCGTGATGAGGGACTTCAGCATCTGTTTGCTCCTCCATGACTTTTATCATCTGCTCATGGGCCTTTTGAACATGCTCCACACTCTCCTTTCTGTCCTGCCTTTCTATTTCTCTCCACTCCCTGCTTTCCCTTTTTTCTGCCTGAGCGGATTGGAGCTCCTCACGGAACATGTCCTCCTTGTGCGGTCTTGGTCACTTCCTTATATGGCCTAGATGCTCTACCGGGGTGTAGGGGGTTCTCTATAAGGCCACATCTGCAGAAGCACATGAAACAATACACAGAAGCATGATTGTCAATTCATGCATAGCATTGAATCATCACAGTAAAATACACTTCTTGTAACATACCAATCACTTTCTCACTGACCCTTGGCAAGCACACATCTTGGCAAACACCCTAAACATGGTAAGTTCGGCCTGGGTGGGTGGTGGGCATTCAAGCTGGGACAAAGAGTGTAGGTAATGTTTCAGGGGGATCAGTGCAGGTGAGCAGGGACAATATTGAAAATTCTGCCAACGTTTTCCATAAGTGGTCTTGGTCCCTATGTTGCTCGCCTGTGTGCTGATTTGGTCCCTGCACATGTGATTGCCAAGTCGCGCAGGAAAATTTCCTACAATGGGAGAAGGAACAAAGCAGCTCTGCCAAAGAACCTTTGGCAGAGGATTGGCGAGTACCTCCAGGCTAGTTTCCTAGAGATCTCTCTGGAGGATTCCCGTGAAATCTCGGTGTGCATCAACACACTATTCTGCTGCACTACTTAGTTGCACAGGGGAATGTGGAGCACACTCAAACACAATTAGTCTTTCACATTTCTATACCTTCACCCCCTTCTACAGTATACAGAGCAAAGGATACCTGTACATCATATAACTAGACAACTCCGGAGTGAAGAGTTCCTGACTTGCCGCACCACCAGACGACCCTGCTATGAGCTCCACATTGTCCTCCAAGTCCACTTCCTCAGCCACGACTTCGTCCTCACGGTTAGGTCCATTGTCCACCGCCTCCAGTCCCACCAAAATATCCATGGGGCTCTGGGTGGTGGAGGTGGGGAGGCCACTGAGGATGGCGTCCAGCTCCTCATAGAAGCGGACGGTCTTCAGCACAGCACTGGAGCAATGGTTTGCCTCCCTTACCTTCTTGTATGCCTGCCTCAGCTCCTTTATCTTTGCTCACCACTACACCATGTTCTGATCATAGCCCTTATCACACAAGCCATGAGAAATCTGCCCTTTGTGTCAAAGTACCTATGGCTGGAGTGCAGCTAGAACTGCACAACCTCCTCTCCCCATATACTGAGCAGATCCAACAGTTCTGCTGTGGTCCAAGAGGGGGAGCATTTGCCTCGTGGAGCCACCATGGTCACCTGCGAAGATGAGATGTGAGTTCTCCACACCAAACAGGAAGTGGAATTTCAAAAATTCCTGGGCCTTTAAAAAGGAAGCAGTGGATGCTTGTGCAGGGCAGCGGAGTTCAAACTGCTGATCAGAGCAGTCAGGATGGGCATTATAGAACACCTCCTGGAAGCCATTTACAGCAACAAAACCAAGCATGATGTCTACACTGATTCTTTGTCACTAAAACTTTGCTGCGAAAAGCCCTATGCCTCTCATACAGGTGGTTTTATTTTGTTGCCAAAACAAAAGAATTTTGTCTGCAAAAGTGACATGCCTTTCACTGACGAAACAGTGTAGTGTAAACCAATGGTTTTCACACTTTTTTTCTGGTGACCCAGTTAAAGAAAATTGTTGATGCACATGACCCAATGGAGCTGGGGATGAGGGGTTTGGAGTGTGGGAGGGGGCTCTGGGCTGGGGCGGGGGGTTGGGGTCAGGGTTCTGGGCTGGGGGTGCAGGCTCTGGGGTGGGGCCAGGGATGAGGGGTTTGGTGTGCAGGAGGGGGCTCTGGGTTTGGGGGGGGGCTCAAGGCTCGGGCAGGGGATTGGGGCACAGGCTTACCTTGGGCAGCTCTCGGTCAGTGGCACAATGGGGGTGCTAAGGCAGGCTTCCTGCCTCTCCTGGCACTGGGGATCGTGCTGCATCCAGGAAACAGCCAGCAGCAGGTCCGGCTCTTAGACGGAGGCGCGCTAGCCGCTCCCCGTGGCTCTTACCGGCAGGCACCACCACTCCCAGCTCCCATTGGCTGGTTCCCCGCCAATGGGAGTGCGGAGCCGGTGCTCGAGGTGGGGGCAGGGCGCAGAGCCCCGTGGCACCCCCCACCTAGGAGCCGGACCTGCTGCTGGCCGCTTCTGGGGCGCAGCGTGGTGTCAGAACAGGTAGGAACTAGCCAGCCTTAGCCGGGCAGCACCGCTGACGACTTTTAACGGCTCGGTTGGCGGTGCTGACCAGAGGCGCTGTAACCCAGTGCCTTCCATTCCACGACCCAGTACTGGGTCATGACCCACAGTTTGAAAACCACTGGTGTAGACAAGGCCTTAGTTGATCTAGGATTTTAACTAATTACAACTGTAAACCTCCCCCCTCCCAATTTAACTGTAACTAATTACAGATTGCTTCCGTCAACGTGCAAAGGCTGAAATTGTGGAAAAGCAACATCACTTGCCACATAACTTCAGCAATGCTGAACACAACGCCATCTACAGCCTCAGAAACATAATCATAATCAAAAAGGCTGACAAAGGAGGTGCTGTCGTCATCATGAATAAATTGGAATATGACCAAGAAGCTGCTAGACAGCTCTCTAACACCACATTCTACAGGCCTTTACCCTCTGATCCCACTGAGGATTACCTAAAGAAACTACACCATCTGCTAAAAAAAACTCCCTGACAAAGCACAGGAACAAATCTGTATAGACACATGCCTAGAACCCCGACCAGGGGTATTCTATTTGCTACCCAAGATCCATAAACCTGGATATCCTGGAAGCCCCATCATCTCAGGCATTGGCACCCTAACATCAGGCTTGTCTGGTTATGTAGACTCTCTCCTCAGACCCTACGCTACCAGCACTCCCAGCTATCTTCGAGACACCACTGACTTCCTGAGGAAACTACAATCCATCGGTGATCTTCCAGAAAACACCATCCTGGCCACTATGGACGTAGAAGCCCTCTACACCAATATTCCACACAAAGATGGACTACAAGCTATCAGGAACAGTATCCCTGATAATGTCACAGCTAACCTGGTGGCTGAACTTTGTGATTTTGTCCTCACCCACAACTATTTCACATTTGGGGACAATATATACCTTCAAGTCAGCGGCACTGTTATGGGTACCCGCATGGCCCCACAATATGCCAACATTTTTATGGCTGACTTAGAATAACGCTTCCTTTAGCTCTCGTCCC
The DNA here is from genome assembly GCF_027887155.1 of Malaclemys terrapin pileata. NCBI lineage: Eukaryota > Metazoa > Chordata > Testudines > Emydidae > Malaclemys > Malaclemys terrapin. The sequence goes on from NC_071505.1 coordinate 139,897,077, forward strand.
CTAACACCCCTACTCTACTTGCGCTACACTGATGACATCTTCATCATCTGGACCCATGGAAAAGAAGCCCTTGAAGAATTTCACCATGATTTCAATAATTTCCATCCCACCATCAACCTCAGCCTAGATCAATCCACACAAGCGGTCCATTTCCTGGACACTACTGTGTTAATAAGCGATGATCACATAAATACCACCCTATACCGGAAACCTACTGACCGCTACACTTACCTACATGCCTCCAGCTTCCATCCAGGACACACCATACGATCCATTGTCTACAGCCAAGCTCTAAGATATAACCGCATTTGCTCCAGTCCCTCAGATAGAGACAAGCACCTACAAGATCTCTATCAAGCATTCTTAAAACTACAATACCCACCTGCTGAAGTGAAAAAACAGATTGACAGAGCCAGACGAGTACCCAGAAGTCACCTCCTACAAGACAGGCCCAACAAAGAAAATAACAGAACACCACTAGCTGTCACCTTCAGCCCCCAACTAAAACCTCTCCAGCGCATCATCAGAGATCTACAACCTATCCTGAAAGATGATCCTTTACTCTCACAGATCTTGGGAGACAGACCTGTCCTCGCTTACAGACAACCCCCCAACCTAAAGCAAATACTCACCAGCAACCACACATCACTGAACAAAACCACTAACCCAGGAACCTATCCTTGTAACAAACCCCGATGCCAACTCTGTCCACATATCTATTCAAGTGACATCATCATAGGACCTAATCACATCAGCCATACCATCAGGGGCTCGTTCACCTGCACATCTACCAATGTGATATATGCCATCATGTGCCAGCAATGCCTCTCTGCCATGTACATTGGCCAAACCGGACAGTCTCTACGCAAAAGAATTAATGGACACAAATCTGACATCAGGAATCATAATACTCAAAAAACAGTGGGAGAACACTTTAACCTGTCTGGTCATTCAGTGACAGACCTGCGGGTGGCTATATTACAACAGAAAAACTTCAAAAACAGACTCCAACGAGAGACTGCTGAGCTGGAATTGATATGCAAACTAGACACAATCAACAAAGGATTGAATAAGGACTGGGAATGGCTGAACCATTACAAACATTGAATCTATCTCCCCTTGTAAGTATTCTCACACTTCTTATCAACCTGTCTGTACTGGGCTAGCTTGATTATCACTTCAAAAGTTTTTTTTCTCTTACTTAATTGGCCTCTCAGAGTTGGTAAGACAACTCCCACCTGTTCATGCTCTCTGTATGTGTGTATATATATCTCCTCAATATATGTTCCATTCTATATCCATCCGAAGAAGTGGGCTGTAGTCCACGAAAGCTTATGCTCTAATAAATTTGTTAGTCTCTAAGGTGCCACAAGTACTCCTGTTCTAATTACAGTTAGTTAATCTAATTACATACTGTTAGTTGCTCTAGGGTTAACTAATTACAGGGAAAAGCAACAGAGGGTCCTGTGGCACCTTTGAGACTAACAGAAGTATTGGGAGCATAAGCTTTCGTGGGTAAGAACCTCACTTCTTCAGATGCAAGTAATGGAAATCTCTAAAGGCAGGTGGTGTCTAGGAAGTGGACCTCCCGTGTAGATTGGTCCAGGCTGAGGTTGATGGTGGGGTGGAAGCTGTTGAAATCATGGTGGAATTCTTCATCATCATCTGGACCCATGGGAAGGAGACCCTGGAAGAATTCCACCATGATTTCAACAGCTTCCACCCCACCATCAACCTCAGCCTGGACCAATCTACACGGGAGGTCCACTTCCTAGACACCACCGTACAAATAAGCGATGGCCACATTAACACCACCCTATACCGAAAACCCACCGACCGCTACGCCTACCTTCATGCCTCCAGCTTCCACCCCGGTCACACCACACGATCCATCGTCTACAGCCAAGCACGGAGGTACAATCGCATCTGCTCCAACCCCTCAGACAGAGACCAACACCTACAAGATCTCCACCAAGCATTCTCAAAACTACGATACCCACACAAGGAAATAAAGAAACAAATCAACAGAGCCAGACGTGTACCCAGAAGCCTCCTGCTACAAGACAGGCCCAGAAGAGAAACCAACAGAACTCCACTGGCCATCATCTACAGTCCTCAGCTTAAACCTCTCCAACGCATCATCAGTGATCTACAACCCATCCTGGACCATGATCCCTCATTTTCACAGACCGTGGGAGGCAGGCCAGTCCTCGCCCACAGACAACCTGCCAACCTTAAGCATATCCTCACCAGCAACCACGCACCGCACCATAACAACTCTAACTCAGGAACCAACCCATGCAACAAACCTCGATGCCAACTCTGCCCACATATCTACACCAGCAACACCATCACAGGACCTAACCAGATCAGCTACAACATCACCGGCTCATTCACCTGCACGTCCACCAATGTTACATATGCCATCATATGCCAGCAATGCCCCTCTGCTATGTACATTGGCCAAACTGGACAGTCCCTCCGCAAGAGGATAAATGGACACAAGTCAGATATCAGGAATGGCAATATACAAAAACCTGTAGGAGAACACTTCAACCTCCCTGGCCACACAATAGCAGATGTAAAGGTAGCCATCTTACAGCAAAAAAACTTCAGGACCAGACTCCAAAGAGAATTGCTGAGCTCCAGTTCATTTGCAAATTTGACACCACCAGATTAGGATTAAACAAAGACTGTGAATGGCTATCCAACTATAGAAGCAATTTCTCCTCCCTTGGTGTTCACACCTCAACTGCTAGCAGAGCACCTCACCCTCCCTGATTGAACTAACCTCGTTATCTCCACACTGATTTATACCTGCCTCTAGAGATTTCCATTACTTGCATCTGAAGAAGTGAGGTTCTTACCCATGAAAGCTTATGCTCCCAATACTTCTGTTAGTCTCAAAGGTGCCACAGGATCCTCTGCTGCTTTTTACAGATTCAGACTAACACGGCTACCCCTCTGATACTTAATTACAGGGACATATATAAAGTAATGCTACAGGTTATAGCTAAGTGAAGACAATACCATTACTATTGCCTTTGAACTAAACTAACACACAAGTGAATTGGCCTGATTAAAATACAAGACCTTTTGACACTTCTTTGCTTTCTATTAGCAAATGAGTGAATTAGCCTGCAGCCCTGTCCTGAACTGGTACCTAGGTAGACAGAGTCGCCCTGTTAACAAGATGAAAGGAAGGAAGCACAGGGCGTGGAGATCTAGTTACACTGGTTTCTAAATGATCTCAGGGTCCGTGCTGCATTTTGGGGACGGATTCAATGTATTGTTTAAGGCTGAGAGTCTTTTATGGAGGTCGGGGATTCCCTGACTTCCACAGCTGCAACCGCTGGTGCAGCTGACCCCAGGGCTGCCTGAGCAGCCGGGGCGGCCTCAGGATCAGTTGCACCGGACGCTGCTCTGGCGGCCCCAGGCTGGTCACTGCGCTGCAGAGCCAAGGTCCGGTTCGCCAATACGGCCAAGAGTGGCCAATTATTTTGAGGTGATCCTGGCGGGAGATTTGAATGAGGGCGCGGGCGGGAAACTGTGGCGGCCGCTGGCGCTGCAGCAGGAGGCGATGGGGAGCCTGGGTTCGCTTCCACGCCGCTTGCTGACGCCGGAGAGCAGCGATTCGGGGGCTGACTCGGACCCGGCAGGGGAACCGGCTCTGCCTGGCCCGGGGCTCCCACCGGGGGCTGCTACGCATGTGGCGGTGCCGCCAGCGAGATACCCGGACCTCACCGGGAGTACGGGGGCGGCGGCCGCGCTGGTCCCGGCCGGGCAGCAGCCCCAGGCAGTCCCACTGCCGAGTCCCCCCAGGAAGCGGGGAGACCCGAGGAAGAGCTGCCGGTACCTGCGCGGTGAGAGCAACAGGGCTGGGGACATTCGCCCGGGAGTTGCTGGGATCTCCCTGCCGGGAGCGGGGCAAGGGCCGGGCCGGGCTCCTTGCAGGAAGAAGCCCCGGGGAAGGTCCCGGCCCTCGGCGAGATTCGCTGCCGCTTCCTGCGCTGCCCCGGGGAAACCGTAGCCGCTGTCTGGGCCCCAGCCCTGCACGCCACGCTCGGGCTCTGGGGGTCTGCAGCGCCCGGCACCGGGCATTGACAGCGCCTAGGGCAGATCCCCGCAGCGCTGCGGTTCCCTGACCCCGGTCCCAGCACGCCAGCTCCCGGTCCGTGCTGTGCCCCCGCACCGCAGCAAACTAAAAACAGGAGCCGGTGTTACTAAGAGCCAGTTCTCGAGAGGGTGTTTGGTGATCGTTTTCCCCAGTCAGGCACTGGGCAAAGGATGCCTGGCCTCGGTAATAAGACGGCTGTTAGCAGTTAGAGTAATCACCACCGAAACCAAACAGTATCATACATTAATTTGGTATAATTTGGTCTGGATAAATTATATTGCAGGAATCATTCACTGCCTGGCTTATTGGCTGCTAAAGAGGAGAACATCTTAAAAATCTGACTCCACTGTATGCTGTCTGGTCACTCAGTCTGTTTGCTTCATTGAACTAGACTATTAATTTCCCCTCCAGGTTCTCATGTGTCCCAATACAATAATGCATTGCAAATACCAGAGGAATTTTTTTCAATTAATGGTGTCACTTCTGTGCTAGTTCAAACGGATTTCAGTCTAACTCTAAACCTAAATGTTAAGCCAAATTAAACCCAATGCTTCCTTTAAGTATTGGTTTTTATTTTCCCATAATGTTCTATGTTTTGCCTGCTTTAGACTAGAAGCAGAACTACCAATGTACCTTTATTTTCCATGTAATGTTTATGTGCACTTATGTAACTTTTCTTAGTTTCAGAGCTGTGTTCAAGCATCTGGATCTGGAAATGTCTAGCCTGTATGGCTATGGTTACAGTCATCTTGGTTACAATCGTATTGGTTAAAATCTCCCTGGATCTCAGAGGTAAATGCTTTAAGATTGAAGAGGAAAGGGTCTCCGGGAAATGCATTTCCACAAAACTCTTACAAACTACTTTTAAAGCTTACTAATATGTTAATTTTTAATTAATTAACATTGTTAGTTGTAATCATTTCTAACTTTGTCAGGATCCAATGACAAATATTTGTAGCAAATATATACATCACCCCAGGGATGCTTCAGAATGTAAGCTTTCATTTTAAAAAAATAATTGATCTGTCCATCATTGTTCAGGAGAGAGCTTCAGTTATACCTGATTCAGTTTTTCAAGGTTTCAAGACCAGAAAGACTAGAAACATGGGAGCCACTATGCTGTTGCCCTGTACTTGGTATAAGTCACTTGCTTTAATGCAAGGTACATATAGAACACCATCAAATCAACATGGTTATGTTTTACACTGCTCTAAATCAGTGGTTTTCAAACTATCGGTTGCAATTCAGTACTGGGTCGTGGAATGTAAGGGTACATCTACACTACAGGGGGGAGTCGATTTAAGATACGCAAATTCAGCTACGTGAATAGCGTAGCTGAATTCGACGTATCGCAGCCGACTTACCCCGTTGTGAGGACGGCGGCAAAATCGACTTCTGCGGCTTTCTGTCGGCGGCGCTTACTACCACCTCCGCTGGTGGAGTAAGAGCGCCGATTCGGGGATCGATTGTCGCGTCCCAATGGGACGCGATAAATCGATCCCCGAGAGGTCGATTTCTACCCGCCGATTCAGGCGGGTAGTATAGACCTAGCCTAAGGCTCTGGGTCACCACACCTCTGGTCAGCACCGCCGACCCGGCTGTTAAAAGTCCCTTCAGCGATGCTGCTCGGCTAAGGCAGGCTAGTCCCTACCTGTCCTGGCTCCACGCTGTGCCCTGGAAGCAGCCAGCAGCAGGTCCAGCTCCTAGGTCGGGGGGCCACGCGGCTCCACGTGCTGCCCGAGCACTGGTTCCGCACTCGCTAGGGGGCCAGACAGTGTCTGTGGGCGAGGGCCACGCAGAGCTGCTTGCGCGTCTCTGCCTAGGAGCTGGACCTGCTGCTGGCCACTTCTGGAGTGCAGCATGGTCTACTGTGCCAGGAGAGGCAGGAAGCCTGCTGTAGCACTGCTGCTGCGCCATGGACTGGGAGCCACCCGAGGTAATCCCATGCCCCAGCCCTGACCCCCCCCCCAAAAAAAACCCAGAGCCCCCTCCTGCACCCCAAACCTCTCATCCCTGGCCCCACCCCAGAGCCTGCATCCCCAGGCCAGAGCCTGCACCCACTCCCTCACCCCAATCCCCTGCCCCAGCCCAGAGCCCCCCCATACTCTGAACCCCTCATTCCCAGCCCCACCCCGCAGCTCTCGCCCCCACACCCCAACCTTCTGCCCCAGTCCTGAGCCCCTCCCACACCCCAAACCCATCATCCTCCGCTCCATTGGGTCATAGGCATCACCAATTTTCTTCAACTGGGTCGCCAGAAAAAGTTTGAAAACCACCTCTCTAAATGACTACAGAAGGTGCAGGGCAGTGAATTAAGTGCATGTGGTTTTCAAGTGAGTTTAGATCAGAGGTTCCCAAACTGTGGGGCACGCCCCCCTAAGGGGCATGGAGGAACAACTGAGGGGGCCTGGACCAGCTCCCACAGGGGGCGGGAAGGAAGCTCCACCTAGCTCCTCCCCACCCCCAGCTCTGCTCCGGTCCCACCTCCAGTTGCGGCCCCAGCTCCACCTCGGTGCAGCTCCGTTCCCAGCCCCAGGCCAGCCCCCAGCCTTGGCCAGTGAGTGCAACTTCGTTCCCTGCCTGGGGCCAACAGTGGAGGTGAGACCAGGAGCAGTGCCGCACCCTGGCTGCAGGCCCGGCTGCCAGCCCTCACTGCACCCTGGCTGCAGGCCCGGCTTGCCACAGCCACGCTCCACCTGGCTGCGGCCCCTGGCCACGGCCCCAGCCCAGCTGCAGCCCCAGCCTTGGTCCCCTTATTCCTGTCTGTGTCCTGTCCCGCCACTTTCGGAGTCATAGTCCCACTCCCAGGGCTGGAGGGGCGGGTGCGCAAGCCTCAAAAGTTTGAGGGTTGCTGATTTAGATCCTTGAGACTGTCATTGTGGTTTCATAATTTTTAATGTCCATCATCTCCCGGCGAATTGCCGCCGCAGATCACAATTGCGGCTTGGGGGGGGGGGGGTGGCAAAAACCCTGGAGATGGCCCTGCCAGCCTGTTCTTTAAAATCTGCAATGATGGGGATTCTACAACCTCCCTTGCAAGCCTATTGCAGACCATAACTACCCTTTAGTTGGAAAGTTTTTCCTAACAGCTAACCTAAATCTCCTTTGCTTCAGATTAAGACCATTACTTTTTGTCCTATTGTAATGTTGACAGACCCCGGTCATTGGCGGGCGGGATCGAACGTGGAGCCTTTGGAGCTTAGTGCATGAGCCTCTACTGCATGACCTAAAAGCCATGTGGCTCCTAGATAAGGCTGTAGAGCAGGGATCTCAAGCTCAAATCACATGAGGACTAGTACATTGGCCCGAGGGCTGCATCACTGACACCTTTTCATACAAAGATACAAAAGCACCCACCTCTGCCCCTGGTCCCACCCCCACTCCATCCCTTCCCCAAAGTCCCTGCCCCAACTCTGCCACCTCCCTGCCCCTATTCCAACCCCTTCCCCAAATCCCCGCCTCTTCTCCGCCTCCTCTCCTGAGCGCACCGTGTCCCTGTTCCTCCCCCGTTCCTCCTGGAAAGTCCTAAGCGCTGCCAAACAGCTGTTTGGCAGCAGGAAGCGCTGGGAGGTAGGCGGAGGAGCGAGGACGCGGCACGCTCGGGGGAGGAGGGGAGCTATGACGGGCTGCAGGAAATAACTCTGTGGGGCCGCATGTTTGAGACCCCTGCTGTAGAGCAAACTCATTAATATCTCTCTCTAAGTGGTCTCGGTGGCAATAGATGAGATAGAACACCACACCCAGGAGGTGCATGGGTTACAACTACCGTCAGTGGACATGTAGAACAATTGGTCACCGTCCTCTTCAACATATTTGTTGAAGACTGTTATCGGGTCTCCACTCAGTCTTCTTTTCTCAAGACCAAATATGCTAAGTTTTTCAACCTTTCCTCATAGCTCAAGTTTTCTAAACCTTTTATCATTTTTGTTGCTTTCCTCTGGACTCTCTCCAATTTGTCTGTCTTTCGTGAAATGTGGCACCCAGAACTGGACACCAATATTCCAGTTGAGGTCTTGTTGGTGCTGAATAGAGTGGGACTCTTACCCCCTTTGTCTTGCATGACACTGCCGTTAATAGGCCCCAGAATGATATTAGCCTTTTTCACAAGCATAATGTTTTCATCTTCAGCCTCATCTCTGGGAGGGAAGAGTGTGCTGCGGCGGGGGGGGGGGGGGGGATTGAAAATGGTGAACAGCATTTCAGACTACACAAAGGGTTGGAACTATTCTAGCCTTTTCATCAGGAATTTCTTTCTTTTAACTATAGATCGCAAGATATTCCTCCTTGAAGTGTAATTAGCACTTCATGTACAAACATAATTAATTCTCACCTTACCCCTGGGAGACAGGGAAAGGTAATTATCCCAATTTCTCAGACACAAAGACTGAAAAATAGAAAGGTAAAGCCAGGAATAGAACTCAAATGCTCAAGTCACCAGCCCTGAGCTTGCTTTTTTTTTTTTTTTTTTTAAATATGCTGCTAAACTGTTTTTATGAGAGAGCTGTATCTTTCACTACAGCAGTTCCTGGAAGCTTCTCTGTACATTGAGTCTGGGGATTGTATTTTACATCTAATTTTTTTTAATTTATAGTAGCACCTAATTTCCCAACTAATTAGGGACCTATTTTGCTAGGTTCTGTTCACACACATAGTGAGAGACAGTCCCTGCCCCATAGACCTTACAATCTACATTGAGAAGACAAAGGGTTGGTGGGGACTCCCAGACACAAAGAGGTAAAGTGACTTCCCAAAGGCCATGCAGCAGGTCAGTGGCTGAGCTTGCAATAGAGCTCTAAGTATCCTGATTGCTAGTCTAGTGCCCTGTCCACTAGACCATACTGCCTCGCTGTACTTGTACAGCTCTAAACTTGGCATTTTATCTACTGGTTAATGTACTTCACCAAACAGCAACAAAAATTAGAACTGGTTGGAAAGTGTCACCCTTGGAAATTTTTATCTTTTAATTTCTTTGAAACATAATATTTATTGTGGACAGTTGACACTTTCTGTGAAAATTTTTGTGGTTAAAAACTTCAGACCAATATATGACCTCTTTGAAAAGTTATGAGTAGCTTCAAACAGAAATACAAAGGCAGCCTTAACTATAGTTGTTCCTGCAGTTAGAATATTGCATTTTATTTAGTGACTTATATGTAGGGCCCTACCAAATTCATGGCCATGAAAAACATGTCATGGACAGTGAAATCAGATCTCCCCCATGAAATCTAGCTGTGGGAGGGGAGAGACAAGGATGGGGATGCCCCAGCTGGGGGCTGCTACTGGGCCCCTGGCTCCAGCTGCTAGTCCCCTCTGGGCTGTGGAGAGACGGGACTTACTCTTCCCCTGCACAGCCACTCTCGGGGGGATGATCAGACCCACCTCTGGGTACCTACCCCAGCTGCAGGAAGCTGCGGGACTGGGCAACAGCCCCAGAGCTTCCTGCAGCCACAGGAGGTCGCCAGAAGTGGAGGTGGGTCTGATCTCACCCCCCCCCCCCCCACTACACCACCACCCAAGCATGGCCATGCCAGGGAAGAGCAAGTCCTGTGCCTCCCCAGCTCAGCTGGGACTAGCAGCTAGGAGCTCCTGGGTGGGGTGCTCCCAGCAACACGGGGGAGATCAGACCCACCTCCACAAACCTCCTCCAGCTGCAGGAAGCTCCAGGAGTGCTGCCTTCAGAGCCCATCCCAGAAGTGAGGATGGCAATACCATGACCGCCCTACAACACCATTGACCCCCCCCACACACACACACACACAATCCCATTTTGGGTCAGAACCCCCACATATACAACACCATAAATTTCAGATGTAAACATCTGAAAATGTGAAATTTTCAAATACTGTGGCTGTGAAATTGACCAGAATGGACTGTAAATTTGGTAGGGCCCTACTTACATGAAAGCTGTTTATAAAGTATAGAGGCATGAACAAGTTTCCCTTACCCCACCTTGGTGGTGTGACATGGATGTTTGGACCACAAAGTAACACTGCCCAACAGTTTAGGACAAGAAATAAAGAATACAGTAAGCCACTGAAACTGTAAGGAGAATCTAGGTAGATAGGTAGGATGTAGTAAATATATTTAAAAAAACAAAATACTCTTGCTGGAAGGTTGCAGTGTAACACTACTTTTATTTTAGATTCCAGAACAATAACACACAGTAACTAAAACCAGAAAGATAAAGCAGGGTGCTTCCAAAGGCCGAGAGGCACAACTCATCCCACTTTAGGCAGGCAGGCTGGCTGGCTTTAGACTGACTGCTGCTAGGCCCAGATTGCACACTTCCCTAAGAGTCCCCTGCCTGCGATCACGACCCAGAAAACCACCCTGGGAGATTTAAAGTGACCACTTACAATTTTAACAGTGTTCAATATACAATCTCCTTCCTCATCCCCACCCCCACCCCCAAAAAGAGAAGAAAATGTCTGCTGATTGTCTTCTGTCTGCTAGCCATAGAACGTGTCCCTGCTGTGACTGGAAAGTGCATACCCTGCCCAGGAGGCTGGATGTGGTTCAGAGGGCAATGTTACTATTTTTCCAAAGAAACCCAGGACTGGGATGCCAGTAAGGAGTTTTGCAGTTCTCATAATGCCACACTTGCTGTGATAAAAGAACCATCACAACTGGTGAGAATAAGAAATTTCATTTGATTCTCTCCTAGCAAAGATCTTCATGGAATTACATAATATGGCTGGATCACTTGTGTAGACCTAGATGGGGCTGCAGATGTGGACATTGGTGGGGGAAGGACAAGATTCTTGAAAATAAGGGACTGGTCAGATTATTTGAAAATTGAAAACTCAAAAATATAACTTTAAAAACCCTACCTGTTGTGGAACCTTGCTGTGGAATTTTATAGTAAAGTTCAGTCTAATGCTAGCAGGAACATACCAAGATGTGCTCTCTATGCAAGCACTCCTTGGCTTCTCTGCTGAGACTACCATGGTGCCAATTCTGGTGGTAGTGCTTTTGGTAATGCGGGCAGCCTGTCTTTCTGAAGTGGACAGAAGTCCATAAAAAGTATTCCAGTAGGCCACCAAAGAGATAAGTGGTAACTTCTGCTCGCTTTGGGTGATCTGTCCTGGATTTACATGTGCGAGCTAGAGGTTAGATGGTATCCTGATGCCTGAACCATATTGTCCTTAAAGTTTGAAAAATAATGTTATCGGGTTTACCATGACGGTCCCTTTTCAAAGAGCAGTTCTGTCTTGAAGAGTGACAGTAAAAATACCAAACCTGGTCTCCATGGTTATTGTGTCTCAGTATCTACAAGATGTTTGTTCTGCCTGCCAGCCCAAAAAATTCCCCTGGGCTCTTTACATCTTTCTGCAGGCCAAACCATGCCCTTGCTAACACCTTGGCAATACCATTGGCCCTAACAGGTTTGCACAAATGTAACTAGCTGCCTCTGCTTTTCAGTCTCTTCCTGAGCATCTGTCCCATCTGCCACATCTCCCTGCTTCCTCTGGACACCATTGCCCTTCTCCCACAGCACTTCCAAACAATGTCACTTTCATTCTTTCCCATGTTGGTCTATGGAACAGCACTATCTACAGGAGCAGCAGAGGTGGAAGGGGGAGACTAGCGGCCCCTGCTGCCATTCTCACCAATAGCAGTGTTAGCTCCAGGAATGCACCCTACTATACCCACTATCCTATTCATAATCTAAATCTATAGAGCATAATAGGTACTGATAAGAATATGCTTTCTTTCTTTCTTTCCCCCCCCCTTACAGGAGACTATTCACTCTTTTAAAGGAAATGAGGATTACTGGCTTGGACTAAGCAAAGGAGGAGAGGGATGGCAGTGGGTGGATGGATCTCCATTTACTAATACCATGTAAGTTATTTCAGCTGTGACTGGCAGGTGTGGGAGATATTGGCATACCTGACTGATCAAACCCAGAAAAAAAATTTAAGTTGCTCCCAAAGCAGAGTTGAGGAAGTGTCTGCATGGAATCTTGTTGAAAGTTGGTCAATAGATTTGCAAAACAATCAAAAGACTATGTTGTAGTTGCTGGTTAGGAGATTTGTGGAGAGGTCTGTGTGTGTGTACATGTGAAGTAGGGTAGAGCCTATTGGTGGTCCTGTTCCTTATTTGAAATGCCAGATTCACAATGGAATCAACTTTAGTCCCATGTTTTCATCCTCTCCAGAATTCAGTTGGAAAATGATGCCCCAAACTTGAACTGTGCTTTCCTTAGCATGAAGCAAATTGCTACTGTAGACTGCACATCTCTAAGATACTGGATCTGTATCAAAGAGTCCAGATGAGTTTTCTCAATCAGCAATGAAAGGTTTGTTTGATGCAAGTTGCAAATGAAATTTGTCTTCTGTGCTGTGTTGGAAGCATGTCCTCTGGAATGGTGGCTGAAGCATGAAGGGGCTTACAAATGTTTAGCATATCTGGCACGTAAATACCTTGCAATGCGAGCTACAGAAGTACCTTGCAAACACCTGTTCTCTCTTTCAGGTGACATTGTAAACAAGAAGTGGGCAGCATTATCTCCTGCAAATGTAAACAAACTTATTTGTGTAACCCCTTTGGGGTTTAGAGAGCATGGCTCCTTTAAATCTTTTTCCTAGGGGGGAGGGGGAAGAGTAAGAAGAAAGGAGGGAAACTCCAGGGGGCAGCGCTGGAACTCCAAGGAGAAGGAGAGGCAGCCTGAAGCCCTGGAAAAGTGAAGCAGAGAGAACCTGCTTGAAGCCTGAGAAGGACAGGGCTGATCGGGGACACCCCAGGACAGGAGCCAGGAGGAGCACTGTGCCGGGGGGAATCGCCCGAGAAGGACCGGCTGGAGCTGGACCCAGTATCACTGCTGCCCAGAGCTGCATGGGGCTGTGAGTACTGGGGCTTGTGACTCTTCATTAGGAACAAGGAGGGAGGCTGTAGCTAGTTAATTGGGGAGGTGGTCACTCTGTGTAGCTTTGCAGAGAGCGGCAGAAGAGGGCACCGGAGGGGTTTGTTGGGGGAAAGTTCACTGGCGACGAAGACGACCAGGAGCACCCAAGACTCACCCCTGAACTGGAACTTTGCTAGGGTTACCATCTGTCTGGGTTTTCCCAGACATGTCCGGCTTTTTCAGCTTTAAATGGCCGTCCGGGGGGGGATTTCTAATGTCCGGGATTTCCCCCTTCCCCTCATGCAGAGTACGGCTTGGCTGATTGGACGGCTGGGCCTGATTGAAAGCCGCTCGCAGCCATTGGGGCCTCTAGAAGCCAGAGTCCCTCCCACTCTCCCTCTTCCCCCGCAGAGCCGCGCCACAGTGTTTGGCTGCACGTGAAGCTCGCAGCTCTCCCTCGACCTGGTGGGGGGGGGGGGGGGGCAGGCAAGGGACAGGGAAGAGGGGGGGGTTAGATTGGTCGGAGGTTCTAGGGGGGTCTGTCAGGAGAAGGGGGTGGAGAGAGCGGTTCGGGCAGTCAGGGAACAGGGAGAATTAAATAGGGGGTGGGGTCCTGGGGGCAGTTAAGGTGGGGGGGGTCTCAGGAGAGGGCAGTCAGGGGACAGGTAGGGGGATTCTGAGGGGGGCGGGAAGTGGGAGGGGGTGGGGCTAGGGCGGCACCCCATGTCCTCTTTTTTGATTGTTGAAATATGGTAACCCTAACTTTGCTCCGGACTCCTGAACTCTGTGTGCAGACACATTGCTCAGTGTCTGCCCCTCCAGACTCTGCTACCACTGGGCCTGTGGGGCCTTGGTTTGGATGCAACCCTGTTCTACTGCTCCCCCTATATTTCCCCTTGTTGTATTTCTCCTCTCATCCCTCTGTAAATAAATATTTCCCTTTGTTATCTCCATTGTACGATTCCTGTGGGTGGGTGTGTTCACTCTGGGGGTTTGGAACAGGTGCCCCTATGATGGAAGGGATTTCTCCTGCTGCATTCCTGCGCGCGCCTTCTCTTGGCCAGAGCTGCCTGCATAGCAGACTCCATCTTGGCCATGAGGGCGCTAAAGTTACATTTGTCTGAGCGATTGGCTGAACAAGAAGTAGGACTGAGTGGACCTGTAGGCTCTAAAGTTTTACATTGTTTTATTTTTGAATGCAATTATTTTTTGTACATAATTCTACATTTGTAAGTTGAGCTTTCATGATAGAGATTACACTACAGTACTTGTGTTAGGTGACTTGAAAAATAGTATTTCTTTTGTTTTTTTTACAGTGCAAATATTTGTAATACAAATAAATATAAAGTGAGCATTGTACACTTTGTATTTTGTATAGAAAGGAAAATCAATATATTTGAAAATGTAAAAACATCCTAAAATATTTAAATAAATTGTATTCTTTTAAGTGTGATTAATTGCACATTTTTTTAATCGCTTGGCAGCCCAAGTAAAAATGTTTAAATGTAAAAAAATGATTTTTTAAAAATAAATTAAAATGTTTATTTTAACTCAGATTTTCTCTTTACCCGTTAAGTATTCAAGACTATAAAATAAAGTGATGTTTTGTACTTGACTCTTTAGAGTTTCCTAATTCTTAATAGACAAAAAATGTATGTATGCAAAATTTGAAATTCTACTAAGTAGTTTCACACTTTAAATGCTCATCATTGCTGACAAGTCCAGGACCACATTAACATCTTTGCTGTGGGGAAAAAGCAAGTAGCAATCAACACCACCCTCCAGTATATTGACCTTCTGCAAGTCAAGAAAACTGAAAAACATTGGCTAAGCAATTCTCTTTCATCAGGGTTTGCTATTTGAAGTCAGTGGGACTTCAGATGGCTATTTTTGAAGATGTGGGCCTGTATACAGAAAAAAGTTCACAATAGCTTTGATTATGTATTGGAAGTTAATCAAGACTGGATGCCTTTATGGAAGACATGCTTTAGTCAAATATAAGTTATGGAGCTCAATACAGGGATAACAGGATGAAAGTTAAGGGCTTCTGACATACAGGTGGTCAAACTAGTTTAGATTCTAGTGGTCCCTTCTGGCCTTAAACTCTATGACTCTATGAACTTTGATTGCCATGGTAGTCTTAATTATGGCAGACTATTCATGTGAGTAAAATTACCTGCTTATGTGTTTTCATGATTATGGCCTTAATTGTCAATATTTTGTTTTGCCTCTTAGCAATTTTGTAAAATTCTATTGACTCCCTACCAATACCGCCAATTAAAAAAACAAACCCACAACATTTATTATTTGCTTTATTATAAATTTTCATCTCAACTTGGCATAGTACAAATGTTTCTATTAGTGTTACAAAGCATCAGTTGAATTAGATCACTTCTTAAAAATCAGATTATTGAAATCACTCCAGACGGGGCTGGGGAGGCTGGGCAGAATTCAATTTTTTTTTTTACATTTTGACTATCAATTTTTATTTTTTTAAGGATTTGTATCTACTTTTAAAGTTTCTAGGTTGCCCAAAATCATGGAATTTAAGCATTTTTTCATTTTTTATTTGAATTTTCATAGTTGTGGGAAATTAAGGGTGTGTAGCACACAATAAGTTAATGACACTAGATGTTGAGATTTGAAATGGTAAAGCTTCATTTATTTGTAACAAGCCTAATTCAAGAGTGGAAATCAGAGAATTTTGCCCAAAAAGTCTTCAGATCCCACAGCTTGAAGGTTTGAGCTTAAAAAGAAACTTGTGGGCCTTTTGTTACAGGTACTGGAATGCATAATTATTTGCCAGAGCCAGCAGAGGAGTCCCTGGCCATCCTGCTGGTGAACAGCTCTGGCTTAGGGGCAGCAAATGATGCCCCATACTCCCAGCTGGTGAATGAGTCAGCAGGGTTGCAAGGTGCTCCTTGCATTGCTGCAGTCCCAAGAATACTGAATCCGTATGGGTACAAAATGTAGAGGAGTTTGCAATCCTGGCCTGTTGGAGCAGAGACCATCACAGCCCTGGCTGGGGGGGAGGATGAGTCCCCAGCTGTGGTGAGGCCTCCCTGCTGCTGAACAACTCTAGCCTGGGGGAGGCAGACAGTCCACCATGCTCCTGGCCTTTGAGTGAGGGTGTAAGTGGGACCAAGGATACATGGCTGTGGGCTCAGGATACTGAATCCCTGCGGGCACTAGGGGCATGGGAGCTAATGCACACTGATTACAGTCAATGGATATTTTTTTAATTGATTTGTGTCTCAGGTGAAATTGATGTTTACTGACAATTTAAATCAAATCCTTCCAAGCCTAGTGGTGGTCTGACTGTCAATGGGAAGAACTCATCTCCACTGGGAAGGAAGTAACTGGATTTTTCCCCCTGCCATGCTTGTGACTGGTCAGGCATTTGTACAAAGGGTTCCATAGCAGGGACAGAAGGATCTGAATTATTAGATAAGGGTAGGGTGTGTAATGAGGAGTAAGGGCCTGCTCAGAGAGGGACATATGAGGCCAACTGCCAGTGTGGAAGGACCTCTGGTCCTTAGGTGTTATACTTAAGCCTAACGGAAGGGGAAGAAGGCATCTGAAGACCCACCTCCCTTTGAGCCCGTACCATAATCCCAGCATGCGGAAGGGAAAGAGTCAGAGAGAGTTAGTGATCTACTGTGGTGGGGAACTAGTTCAGGAGCCCTCTGAAGAAGTGCCCTTGCCTGTGGGGTGGGGAAGCTCTTTGTAATATAGCTTTAAACCTGTGTAGGACAGTGTTTGGCTCTTCTAGCTGGGATGTGGTTCATTAGGAAAGGGTGCCAGCAGAGGCATCTACAGGGTCCAGAGAAGTGAAGCTGGAAAGCGGGCTAGGCCCAGCTGCTCCTATCACTGGCGAAATCCTGAGCACTACTGCTGCTGTGCTCCCCTGAACCCAGTGGGAAATGGTCAGGTGCAGTCACAGAGAAGTGGCAATGCCAAAGGCCAGTAGAGTAGCTGCTGCTATAGCAAAATTTAGAACGATGGCTAGTGGAGGCTGGGTGCTGCAGACAGGTAGAAGGAGTCTGAGAGGGCTTAAAGGAGAGAATTGTTAAAGAAGTGAGGTAGGACAGAAAAGAGAGAATACATCACTGCAGAGCCTATGAGCAGTATGATGGATATAGAGCTAGACAAGCTCTGAAGGGGCAGTAGGTGGGTGCTATACAAATCTGCAAGAAGTTGCCTCTAGAATGTAATGTAGCATTACAGGGCGGTTCCTGAATACTATCAATATTTTCTACTGCACTACTGCTAACCATCATAAGAGACAGACAGATCTGAGACTCCCAAATGGATTACTCCATTTAGGTTGGTGCTTAGATAGAAATGTGCTAAATGTTTTATAAATACCTTACTTTGACCCTGATATCTGAAAATATATTTAAGTATTGAATAACTATGCAAATCTCAGATGGTGGATTACATAGGTGATGCATGGGGGGGTATGCAAGGTCAAGTGCCCCCCAGATTTCTGCTCGGCCTCCCAAGGGGGAGAAAGAGAGGAGCTCTGTCCTTCTCCTGCTGCGCCTGCCCCCTGGCACGTTCAGTCCCTGGCTCTGGCCACCGGGCCCAGGCTGGGACAGAGCCGCTTATCATGCCAGCTGAGGGTGGCTGCTCCAAGTTGCTGCCTCTATGCAGTGCGGCAGCTGCCTTCAATAACCTGGCTGGGCAGGCAGTGGCGGCCTGCCCCCTCTGCTTCCTGCCTGGGCTTGGCTGCCGGGGACAGGGGCCGAGCAAGCCGGAATCTCCCCTCCCCCAGGCACATTTCTGGCTTGCTCGGCCTCTGCCCCCAGCAGCCCAGTCCGGGCGGGCTGCTGCCCCCTCCCCAGCCAAGCTCTCTTTCAGGCAGCTGCTGGAGCAGCCACCCTCAGCCGGCTTGAGTAGTGGTTCCATCCCACTCCCCGCCCGGGCTCGGCTGCCAAGGAGAGTAGCCAAACATGCCGGAGGGAGGTGTAGTGGGAGAAAGACAGAGCCCCTATCCCTCCCCCTGCAGGTAACGGTGGGACAGGGAGAGCACAGAAGTCTCCAGGCTGGGCACAGGGCAGGCAGTTGCTGAGGAAGGTAATAGGAGCAGGTTTCTTGGCCTCTGCTCAGCAAGAGCTATGGGCATTGCCCGTGCCCACATCTCCCCTGCTGAGGTGTCTGTGAGCTCTGGGGAGAAACTGGTGCTGTGAGTCTCCCTGGACTTGGGCTGGCCCTAGCCCCGGAGACACTGGGATTGGCTGCCCTGTTCCAGGGAGGTGGGGCTGAAAGTTCCTCCCAGAAGCAACCTGGAATGGTCTCATCTCACCCCCCTCCCCTTTACATTGTGCCCCTCAGTGTCAGGAGGGATGAGTCATCTATGGCAGATTATTTATTGTTTGCTTTGACTTAGTTATTTTCTTGGGATCAGTCACTGAAATCACATTGCTGTTTCTGATCCCTGATTCCATGTATGAAACAGGTAAATAGCAAATGATGAGCAACAAATAACGTTTTTGAACAAATAATCTTGTGTGGTAAGACTGATTACTTTCAGGAGTTGTCAATATTTTTAGAAGTAGAACAACCATTTGAATACTTCTTAACAAATAAGATGACCCTACAAGTAGCAGTGACATGATCTTGCCATGCTTATTTGGAGTTTATTGTATTATTCAGCCACCTCCAGTCATACATAACCTGTACTCTAAATCTGCCTATTAATTTGATACATGTAGCAGGCATACTTTAAATTGTGGGAGACTCATGTTTATAATCTCAATGATTTCTGTAGCAAATGTGCTTGGTTTCTACCTAAAACTGCCAGTTATACAAACTCAGCATCAAGTTGTGTTCCTTTGCTCCCACACATCGTCTTGCCTGCTCTTCAGCAGAATGATGCTATAAGGAGAACTTCTGCCACCTCTTCCCCTACCCAGGATCCTGATGCTGGTTGTTCTCCTGCTGTTCCAAATGCCATGTAGGAAGGTACTTCAGCTGGCGGGACCAGCCTCTCCTCAGAAATCACCCAGCAGGACCTCAACACCTGCTCAGCTGAACCTCTCAATTCTACTCTCCCAGATCAAGGAGAACCATCTAGCAACACTGATGATATGACTGAAGCCCATCCAATGGAGGGAGAAGAAAGGGAGAATGATTGCATCTGCCTCAAGTATCGCCTTCCTATAGTATCTCTGCCCTACCTGCTATCCGGTCCGAGGATTCCAATACCTTGACGGTCTTAGCAGATACCTGAAGAGAATCTATAGCAAGAGGATTGCCTTCCAGTGTGCCCTCTGCGACCTGCCTTTCAAGACACAGAAGAAATGTAAGTCATATCAAGTCACCTGCAAAGGACATCTCACACCAGAAGAGGCCAACTCTAACAGACTATGTTGTCCCCACCACATCTCTGCTTCAAATGCAGAAATGCTGCGTGCTCTACCTCCAACTTCCAACTATCCTAATACTCTGGTACGGCACACCAGCCAACTCCCCTAGAGCCACAATACAAAAAGGTGGTCCAACAATTTACTGATGGAAGGACTACCCCTGTCCCTGGGACCACCAAACAGGATGCCACCATTGAAAGAAGAAGTGCTGCCTCAAAGATCCCTATACTGGACCTGGCCAATAGGAGGATTGGCACCTTCTCCCAGTTTATGCAAGGTAACTCCATCTCCAGATAGCATAGTGCATCCTCACAGAATGTCCAGCACAACACCATCATCAGAAGGGTCAGTGCCCCCCGTAGGTAACTTCATGGAATCCTGTCATCAGAAGGGCTAGCACTACCTCACAGGTCCCCCAGCGAGACCCAACCAGTGGAGGAGCTGTTTCCACTGCTAGGACCACACAACGGGACCTCATCCCTAGGCAGACCCACGGCCTCCAAGACCACTCAACGGGATCTTGCCCCCAGAAGGTCTCTTGCTACATCAAAGACAGACAGAATAGAACTCATCCACAAAAAGACCAGCGTCATACCAGAAACTCCCAAGCAAGACTGCATCCTTAAAAGGACCAGTACCGGTGCCTCCAAGACTGTTCTTTCTAAAAGGACCCAGGCTGCCCTAAAGTCTGTAAGGGAAGAAAAGAGGCTACAGGCTAATTCCACAGCAATTTTACAGCCTGAGCCTGCAGAGATTGAACAACCAGAGGAGCAGCAGCCTACAGTGAGGTCCGCCACACCATGGCAAGCTGCTTGGATGGAGGAGTTAGCAAGGACAGCCTCCTTCGATGACTTTGACCTCCTTGTAGACAGATTCACTAACGATCTGTCTGCAGAAATTGTATCTGGGAAGAAGGGAAATCAGGAGACCACATGGACTGCTCAGGGAACTCCTGCATTAAGCCATAACAACAACACCAGGGAAGTCAGGAGAAGGAACATCAGTCATTACTACGATCCAGCAGCAGCTTCCAGGATCCAGAAACTACCGATCAAACTGCCCTAAGGCTATGAGCGAGATCCTCAACTGGCCCTTATCTTACTGTGCAATCCCATCCAAGAGACTATTCTTGTACTTCAAGGGTGTGTTTGACCACATAGCCCAGAATAATGTGTGGTGTCCAGAGAGCCTTCATCCTCTGCCCCAGGTTAACTATGCAAGGGGCCTGGAAGAAGACTTTACATCACAGAAAATAATGACCAGATTTACAAAGACAAAAACCACAATCCCAGGAAAAGTTGGCATTCACTATAACTTCCTGAAAAAACGAGATCCTGATTGCCTGGTATTAACTGCCATTTTCAACAAATGCAAATAATTATGCCATATTCCCAGTTCCTGGAAGAAGTCTGTGATGGTGCTCATCTACAAGAAAGGCAAGTGAGATGACCCCAGCAACTGGAGACCCATCTCTCTGTGTTCCACCATGTACAAACTCTATGCCAGCTGCGTCGTGACTAGGATTACAGACTGTTTGGTGAACGGAGGAGCCATCAGCTCCATCCGGAAGGGCTTCATGTCGTGCGAAGGCTGTTATGAACACAACTTTGTCCTTCAATCTGTCATCCAGGCGGCCAGGAGGGCACGAAGGCAATGTGCCATAGCATGGTTCAACCTTGCTAATGCTTTTGGATCCATGCCCAACCAGCATATTCTTGACATGCTCGGAGAGTACGGGATGCCTGAAAACTTTCTCCAGTTGGTCTGGGAACTTTATGAGGGCTACACCACCATCATCCGCTCCATGGAAGGAGGGAGACCTGAAATTCCAATCCGTAGTGGCATGAAGCAAGGCTGCCCCCTAAGCCCCATCATTTCAACCTAATTTCAGCGATCTCCAATGGTCTAGGCGATTTCGACCTGTATGGCAACAGGTTGAATATCCTGGCCAATGCAGACGATCTGGTCCTGATTGCAGACAATCCTGAGAGTCTCCAACAAATGCTCAATGTCACAAGCCAGGCTGCCAACTGGATGGGACTCCACTTCAACACCAAGAAGTGTGCATCCATCCATATTGATGGCAGTAGAAGGGGCTCGGTCCAGGTGATGCCATTTCAGATCCAGGGTGAAATCATGGCCTTCCTTGAGAATGGGCAAGCATACCAACATCTCGGCAGGCCCATACGTTTCCATGTCCAGCAGACACCTGAGGATACCATTGTGGAGATCCTATAGGATGTGGCTACGATCGACTCCTCCCTACTGGCACCATGGCAGAAGATCAATGCCTTGAACACCTTCCTGATCCCGCGTATTTCATTTGTCCTGAGGGGATCTGCCATGGTGAAGGTACCACTTAACAAGGCAGACAACACCATAAGGCAGTTAGTGAAGAAGTGGATGTTTCTTCCCCAGAGGTCCAGCAATGAACTGGTGTACATCTTGCATAGGCAGGGTGACACCAACGTCCCTCAAATGGGTGATCCGTGTGACATTGCAGTGATCACTCAAGCATTCTGCCTTCTCATGCCATGGTGAGGAACATCGCAGTGAGTGCTATGCATGATGTCATCAGGAAGTGAATTGCCAGGACCCCCTCCAACCAATATTGCCACCTACCTGAGCGGCTCCCTGGAAGGTGAATTTGGAAGAGATGGGAGAAACTTTTCTTCACTCTGGACTCACAATGCAACACGACAACTGGAGCAGCATATTGGCTGCCACTGGACATGTCACAAGCCATGTGAGGAATGTCAGGAGCTGGGAGTACTAGTGCCACAGGCCAAGAATACAGAACACACATTCATCATTCCAAGAACTAGAACCATACTGGAGAGGACCTTGAAGGATGCCAACTGCTGGCAGTATGTGGAAAACCTGAGATAGAAACCAGACCAGGGCAAGGCCTTTGAGGAGACCTGCAAGTGGGATGCCAGCAACCACTTCTTCCCCGGGGGAAGTTTCACCCAATTTGCCAACTGGAGGCTCAGCCACAGGGCCCGGCTCAACTGCGTCCAGCTGAATAGAGCCATCTGCCACAGGAATCACTACAAGTGATGCAGAAAGTGTGTCTATGCCAATGAGACGCTACCCCACGTCTTGTGTAGCTGCAAGCCCCATTCTAAAGCCTGGCAGCTGCACCTCAATGCCATTCAAGATCGTCTAGTCAGAGCCATCCTGCCACCCAAGGGGAAGGTTGCCATGAACTCTGCCATCCCTGGAACGGAGAGCCAACATCGTCATCACCGAGGAACAGAAGAAGATCGTCATGGTAGACATCATAGTTCCCTTTGAGAACAGGGCCCTAGCCTTCCGTGACACCCGAGCTCAAAACGTGGAGAAATACACTCCTCTGTCTATCAGAGTCCTGGGCGCATGGGACCCCAGTAATGAGCGAGTGTTTTTTTCATAGATTCATAGATTCTAGGACTGGAAGGGACCTCGAGAGGTCATCGAGTCCAGTCTCCTGCCCGCATGGCAGGACCAAATACTGTCTAGACCATCCCTGATAGACATTTATCTAACCTACTCTTAAATATCTCCAGAGATGGAGATTCCACAACCTCCCTAGGCAATTTATTCCAGTGTTTAACCACCCTGACAGTTAGGAACTTTTTCCTAATGTCCAACCTAGACCTCCCTTGCTGCAGTTTAAACCCATTGCTTCTGGTTCTATCCTTAGAGGCTAAGGTGAACAAGTTTTCTCCCTCCTCCTTATGACACCCTTTTAGATACCTGAAAACTGCTATCATGTCCCCTCTCAGTCTTCTCTTTTCCAAACTAAACAAACCCAATTCTTTCAGCCTTCCTTCATAGGTCATGTTCTCAAGACCTTTAATCATTCTTGTTGCTCTTCTCTGGACCCTTTCCAATTTCT
Source organism: Malaclemys terrapin pileata (assembly GCF_027887155.1). Classification (NCBI taxonomy): domain Eukaryota; kingdom Metazoa; phylum Chordata; order Testudines; family Emydidae; genus Malaclemys; species Malaclemys terrapin. Next base: position 139,920,290 of record NC_071505.1, read on the forward strand.
CCACATCTTTTTTAAAATGCGGTGCCCAGAACTGGACACAATACTCCAGCTGAGGCCTAACCAGAGCAGAGTAGAGCGGAAGAATGACTTCTCGTGTCTTGCTCACAACACACCTGTTAATACATCCCAGGATCATGTTTGCTTTTTTTGCAACAGCATCACACTGTTGACTCATATTTAGCTTGTGGTCCACTATAACCCCTAGATCCCTTTCTGCCGTACTCCTTCCTAGACAGTCTCTTCCCATTCTGTATGTGTGAAACTGATTTTTCCTTCCTAAGTGGAGCACTTTGTATTTGTCTTTGTTAAACTTCATCCTGTTTAACTCAGACCATTTCTCCAATTTGTCCAGATCATTTTGAATTATGACCCTGTCCTCCAAAGCAATTGCAATCCCTCCCAGTTTGGTATCATCTGCAAACTTAATAAGCGTACTTTCTATGCCAATATCTAAGTCGTTGATGAAGATATTGAACAGAGCCGGTCCCAAAACAGACCCCTGCGGTACCCCACTCGTTACGCCTTTCCAGCAGGATTGGGAACCATTAATAACAACTCTCTGAGTACGGTTATCCAGCCAGTTATGCACCCACCTTATAGTAGCCCCATCTAAGTTGTATTTGCCTAGTTTATCAATAAGTTGTGGGAATGTGGAATCAGTCATCGCTACACTTGGCTGATGCGGCAACTCATGGTATCAGACACCATCAGGTGGTCGAGGAACATCTATTTAGAACACATCACTGGACATTGGCAATACCAGGAGAGATGACCTGGAGTGCCATTGAGAAGTGAAGTCGGGAAAGTAACTGAAATACTTCTTTGATGGATTGTATTTACTGAGGGACAACCTATCCTAAATTCTCAATTACTGAGGGACAATCTACTCTCATTGCTATATTTGCTTTCCACAAGCTACTTGTAGTATAACCTTTTATGAGTGATATACACAAATAGCTGGATGCTAATATCTAAACTGTATCGTTAAATGTATTAACCTTCATTTGGGATATAAACCAAACTTCATATTTTTGGACAATTTAAGCATTTTGAATGCAGGGGAATGAAAAGTTGTTTTTCATATTGTCTGAGTAACCTGTCCCGATTTAGGAGATCACCCACCCTCATCTGAACTGTACTCACTAAGCAGGGGGTTTGGATGCCACATCCCAGTAAAGAGAGAGAGTGAGGGTGGTGACAGATAGTTTTGTTTGGTGCTGGGGGCTCTGCCTAAGAGTCATAGGCATCATTTGACATACACCTCTCCCCTGTTTAAAGGTAGAGTTGATTAGGCTCCATAGAGAGTCTTTTCTTTGTAAGTGACCACTAGAGCTGAAATCACTGATAATCAGATCTAAGTGCTTAGACCTGCTGCGGGACAGTGTTTCTGTGGAAGGGATGGCCAGTCTGCACTAGCAGTGAGGTTCCCCCACTGAGAGTTATAATCACTCAGAGCTGGGTGGAACCTCAAGAAACCAGCTCACAGAGGTCAGTGGCAGTTGGCAGCACCATCAGCTCTGGAGCGCTGAACTGAACAGTGGCATGATGAAAAACAGTGGCCAGAGCGAGCAGCCGGAGTGAGTGGCAAGCAGCTGGAGGAACAAGCAAGATGCCCTCTCTGACCCGCACCCCCACTCCCACCCCTCAAGCTGGGAGGTGAACTCACACAAAAACACCTTTGAACTCTGTGTGTCCACTGACCAAGGACAACAACTATAAGTGGAGTGTGATGAAGGGAGGGGCACGCTGAAGGAACATTTGTTTGTTGGACTATGTTTTAGTGACTTTGCTCCAGAATGCTAGATTTGTGACTGGGAAACATTTATAAATATACATTTCCTAATAGACCAAGATTTTAAAACTGCATTATTTGCCAAGGTGGTTATCTCACATCATCACTATCTCGAGAGGTCATTATCTTGGGGAGTTTCTGTACTAAACATTTTTATTATTATAATTAATTTTTACATAAGAACCACCATACTGGATCAGACCAGTGGTCCATCTAGTCCAGTATCCTGTCTTTCAGCCAATGCCTGGTACTTCAAAGGGAATGAACAGAACGGGCAATCATTGAGTGATCCACCCTTGTTATCCACTCCCAGCTTCTGGCGAACAGAGGCTAGGGACACTCAGAGCATGGAGTTGCGTCTCTGTCCATCCTGGCTAATATTCATTGGTGGACCTATCCTCCATGAACTTATCTAGTTCTTCTCTGAGTGCTTGATCACGTCCATTCCATGTTAGGTGTGTGTGCTCGCCACATGCATCGTTGCCAGAAGTTTTCCCCTCAGTGGTATTTGTAGGGGATCGGCTCTGGTGTCTTCTGTAGTGGTGTGTGCATGCGCTGGTATAAGGGGCACCGCCGCCCCCATCCCCCCAGTTCCTTCTTACCACCAGTGACAGTGCTGGAACACCTCTTGCCTTGGCAAGGGTTTTCTACCTAGTGGTTTTTTCTCTTGTTTAAATAGTTTTTAGAGCAGGGGTTCTCAAACTGGGGGTCGGGACCCCTCAGGGGGTCGCAAGGTCATTACATGGGGGGTCGCGAGCTCCACCCCAAACCCCGCTTGCCTCCAGCATTTATAATGGTGCTAAATATATTAAACAGTATGTTTAACTTATTAAGAGGGTCGCACTCAGAGGCTTGCGATGTGAAAGGGGTCACCAGTAAAAAAGTTTGAGACCCACTGTCTTAGATAAATTTTATTGTTTCTTGATAGGTCTCTTAACAGTATTGTAGATAAATTAGATAGTCCCCCGAGGGACTTATCCTAGGGACAGAGCATGCCCCAGTCCCTGGCCTTCAAGCCTTGTGATTGCTGCAAAAAACCTGTGCCGGTTTTTCATAGCTGCTTGAAGTGCTTGGGGGAAACTCAGGTCAGCAACAAGTATTGCATCTGCTAAAGCTTCAAGCCAAAAACTAAAAAGGAGCGGGACATAAAACTAAGAGCACTCCTTATGGAGTCAGCCCTCGCACTGGCCTCTGAGCTGGCCCGATTGGACTCTGGGCTGAGCACCTCGGCATCGGTGCAAAGTGCCCGCCTGGCACCGATCCCCGGTGCCTGCTAAGAAGCAGAGGAAGCACACCGTGGGTTACAGGGAAGGGGAAACCCGGAGAAGAGCATAGGCCCACATATGGCAGCGTATCTTCCCTGGAGCTCAGCCAGGCACCTACATCCCTGGCTAAGCTATCGAGCCCGCCTAGGGACCCACCAGCCACTCCGGGTAGTGGCAGAGGTCCCCAGCACCTGGAGGTTCCATCCATGCCAGAGATCTTCCATGCTGCTAAAGACATTGTCTTTGCCGGTGCCGCCAACATCCCATCAAGACATTGTCATCTCAAGGGGAAAGCCAACACTGGGGCCCATACAACGTTCCCCATCCCTGCGACATTGCTCCCCAGCATTGTGGCAGTCAGCGTCGAGTCAGTGGTCTGAGGTCTAGGTGTCCATCGCCAGTCTACTGGCATCGATCCGCTGAGCTTCGTCACCAGTGCCCAAACCCCAGCACCTCGTCCCCGGTGGCCAGCACCGGAATGGCAGGCATAGAAGGGAGATGGACACGGCGATGGCACTACCCTGGTCCCCAGGGGAGGGACTTTCCTCCTCAGGCTCAGAGGCTGAGGAGATTGTGAGTCCCTTGAGCCAGGCAAACCCAGCCAGACCTGGGGGATTTCCACTGGGGCTAGCAGCCGGTGCATGGCCTCAGGGACAATGGCCCACCCCATGGCATTTTTGTAACCTGTGGGGTTTTCCCCAAACCTCGGAAACCCTAGGGTGACCAGACGTCCCGACTTTATCGGGACTGTCCCGATATTTGCTTGTTTGTCCCGCGTCCTGACCAATGTTAGGTCGGGACACTGGACAAACAAGCAAATGCTCCGGAGCCCGGAAGTGCTCGCACCCCCCCGCCCCGACTCCGCCCCCTCCTTCCCCGATTGGCTCCCTCCCCAAATCCCCACCTCTTCCCCAGGCTCACCATTCCTCCTCCCTCCACAAGTGCTGGGGGAGCGCGGTGGCGGGGTGAGTGAGAGTCCGGCCTGGCCCCGAGCCCTGCTGCCCGGGGGAGAGAACAGTCGCCACCTGGCCCCGGGGGCCGCCCCCCTACTCTCCCTCCAAGTACCGCCCAACTGAGTTCTGCCTGCGCTCGGGGCCAGGCCGGACTCTCACTCACCCCGCCACCGTGCTCCCCCTGCGTCTCCGGGGCCTCCCTCCAGCGCTTGTGGAGGGCGGAGGAAGGGGGCGGGGTTTGCTCTGTCACCTTTTTTTTGCCCCGCCCCCCCGCCCCCGTCCCGATATTTGACCTGGGTGATCTGGTCACCCTAGGAAATCCAGATGCAATGGTCGGTGTTGGAGGTGTCAGAGAGGCAGTCGGCGACAGTCCCTCTCCCCTCCCCTCCCCCGGACTCAGAGGAAAGGTCCGTGCAAAGTGCTCAGGAGCACGCTTCGGCCAAGGCCACTCCTGCAGGGGAGGCAGAGTCAGTCCGTCCCCCTCCCCTCGCCTCCTCATCTTCCTCACCCGACGAGGCGGTGGCAGGACCATCCCAGATAGTGCCTCAAGACAATTTCAAAGTGTTCCAGGACCTGTTAAAGCGGGTGGCAGAAAACCTTGGGTTGGAAGCAGAGGAGCTGGCAGAACGCTCTGACACCCTGTTCAACATTTTGGCCCCAGTGGCCCCAGCTAGGGTCTCACTGCCTGTCCATAAAGGGGTGGTGAAGCTGGTCAAAGACCTATGGCAGACCCTGTCCTCTCTTCCACCCATCTCCAAATGAGCAGAGGGGAAATATTATGTCCCTGCTAAGGGTTTTGAGTACTTGTATTCACACCGAGCCCTTAACTCTCTAGTGGATCTCAGCTGCCAATGAGAGAGACAAGCAGGGACAACCCAGCCCAACTCCCAAAAACAAAGATGGAAAGAGGCTAGATTTATTTGGCAGAAAAGTTTATTCATCTACCAGCCTCCAATTCTGTGTGGCCAACCATCAGGCCTTACTTGGAAGGTAAGACTTTAATTTTTGGCAGTCTGTGGCCAAGTTCGCAGACTTGCTGCTAGAGGATTCCAAGCAGGAGTTCCTGGCTATTTTGGAGAAAGGGAGAAATGTAGCAAGAGCTTCCCTCCAAGCAGCCTCTAATGCAGCAGACTCAGTGGCCTGGTCCATCACTATGGCCACAGCAACCTCAACCTCCCACCCGGTGGTGATCAGCTGTTCCACAACATCCAGGAGCTGCTGAGAGGGTGAGGGGAGGAGCAAGGGTCGGAAGGGGTGGAGTGGGGGGGGGAGGGGAGGCTGGGGCAGAGCTAGGGGTTGAGCAATCCCTGGCACATTAGAAAGTTGGCACTGCTGTCCCAATCAACTAAGCCCCCTTCAGAGTGGAGGGAGGAGTGGCAGGCACAAAGCAGAGAAGTTCCTCCTTGGCCAACATCTCTGTGGAATTTGTGTGTGTGATACATGAAGGGGGTGGGGAGTAGCTCCCTTTGATGGAGACCCAACCAGCCAGATAGCTGTAAAATCCCTCTTGGTCTGTTCTCTGCTTGCTTTACCTGTAAAGGGTTAACAAGCCCACAGGTAAAAGGAAGGGAGTGGGCACTTGACCAAAAGAGCCAATGGGAAGGTAGAACTTTTTAAAATTGGGAAAGAAACTTTCTCTTTGTCTGTTGCTCTCTGGGCTGAAGAGACAGGGCAGCAGGAATGCTTTGTAAAGTTTGAACCAGATATGAAACCATCAGATCATATCTAGAACTACTTTTAACAACCCAAAGGTGTAAGTAAATCAGAATGTTTAGCTAGACGCCATCAGGTTTATTTCTGTTTATTTTTTAAGACTTGTGGATCTCCTCTGTGCTAACCCCAGATGCTTTTGTTTGCTTGTAACCTTTAAGATGAACCCCCAAGAAAGCTGTTTTGGGTGCTTAATTTTTGTAATTGTTTCTTTTAAGATCTAGCAAAAAGCCTAAGTTCCAGATGTATTTTTTCCCTTTTTGTTTTTAATAAAATTTACCTTTTTTAAGAACAGGATTGGATTTTTGGTGTCCTAAGAGGTTTGTGCATGTTGTTTGATTAGCTGATAGCCACAGCTAATTTCCTTTGTTTTCTTTCTCAACTGTTCCGGGCGGGGGGGAAGGGGGAGGTGAAAGGGCTTGAGGGTTTTTTGCATTTGGGTGGTGGCAGCGTTTACCAAGCCAAGGTCAGAGAGAAGCTGTAACCTTGGGAGTTTAATACAAGCCTGGAGTGGTAAGTATTAATTTTTAGAATCCTTGTGGGCCCCCACCTTCTGCGCTCGGAGTGACAGAGTGAGGAATCAGCCTTGACAGTGTGTGTGCCACATCTACATGTGGCTAGGCTCATTGATAGTGTGGGCCTGGCGCCAGTGGCGCCATGGTAAATCCGGTACTGGTTATGATGGTAAAGGCAGCTAATAAAGAAAGCAAAGGTAGGCAGGGCTGCGAGCAGCACAAGATACCCAAGGAACATCGGGTAGGAGTTGGCAGAAGTCTGATCAGATTCAGTGAATACTTTGATGGTAAGGCACCATGGTGGCATTCTTCATCTGTTGATTGGGAGTACATATCACCTTGATGACTCTACCAAAGAAGTGAACATCACTGGCATTGAGATAGCTCAAGTGGGTGAGGTGCACCAGGACAGAGCAGGGTTCCAGCATAACAGGGATCACAGGTTTCCTTTCTATGCTCTCTTGGAAGGGGCGGGAGCTAGGGTTGGTCCCTGGAGCAAGCAAGTGGCCGGGGGTAAACTGCAAGCACAGCAGACCTGGGTACAGGGTAAACAGGATCTCCCCTCCCCCGCCCAGCCCCTGCCCACATAGAGCGGGTACCTACTTTCTCCCTGGTTCTAGCCCATTCGCTTTGTCTCTCTCTGCACTGAGCTGAAGGTGTGGGTGCACTGAGCACAGGGCTGGGGGTGCAGGGTCTGGGAGGGAGTTAGTGTGCAGGAGCAGGCTGGGGGGTTGGGGTGCAGGGTCTGGCCAGGAGATAGGGGGAGGGCGGGGGAGGAGGCAGGAGGTTGGGGTGTGGAGCGCTTACCTGGGGCAGCTCCCATTTGGTGTGAGGGAATTTGCCCCCAGCAGCTGCCTTGCTCCAGTCAGCAGGGATTAATCCTCCCCCCATGCCTCACTGTGCTCACCTTGGCCATGACCCTTGCCTCGCTCCAGCTGGGGACCAATCTTTCCCCCCTACCACCACCACTATGCTCCGCTGTGCTCTTGCCCCTGGCACCTGCCTCACTCCAGCTGAGGACCAATCCTTCCCCCCACACACACACACACCATGCCCCACTGTCAAGGTGGATAAAAATCAATAACTTTTTTTTAAAATCAGATTTTTTTTATTTAAATCAGATTTTTGAGGAAAAAACCTATCTAAAGATAGATACATTATATCTCATCATAGAATAGGGATTATGAATTCTAATTCTATAGTATGAGACAATATATTCATGTAATATTTAAGAAAAGTTTTGTAAATGAGTTCTAATAGTTTATGGATTAGGGACCCAATGTTATGGGGTTCCACAGGCTTCTGTATAGATTATTTAAATTAATCTTTCTATCTAACCAATGGGACTCAGTGCTTAGTCTAGAAGATACCATCAGAGATGCTTAGTTCTTCATTCATCAAACTGTGGATTTGTGTCTCCAGAGGTAACATGCTTGTTAACAGCAAAAATGTTTTTAAATAAATAAATAAATAACATATAGATGTGAGAAATAACAGACCTCAACTCTATTGTCCCTCTGCAAATTTGTGTACACAGAGTCAATCCCTTACCTCTCTCTAAAAGTGCAAAGTTTGAAAAAGTTCAATGAATAGAAGATTGTTGGAGGCCCAATAGATCTGGACAAGGAGAAGAAGTCTGGAGATAAATGTGAGAAGCAAAGGACATATGCCTTTTTGTTAAAATATTATGTTTGCTGTTGAAGAAAAAAATCCAGAATACTTAACGTTGTTGTTTTAGTTAAATAAAACAATTTAAACGTCTGTCTAGTGATGTTCTCTTCCTAATACAGCTTGGCAAGAAAATCCTCCAAATATTAATGATTAACCTGTTGAATTGGAGATTGTTCACCTCCCAGTGACTTCATAAATATCTGCTTCAATTATCTTTGGTAAATGAAATAACCAAACAATCATTCATTTTCTGATATAGCTATAAATCTCATCTGAAAAGTTTTCAAAATAAATGTATAGTGTGTACCTTCTAAAAATGAAACCTACATCTATCTCTGAGTTGTGAAGAATATGTATTAAGGTTATAACAACCAACAAGAATGCACTTTTATGTAGAAAACCATGATTGAATCGAGTCTTCCTGACTAGTGATTTAAATCAAATCCACCCTGCCCGCTGTGCTCTTGCCCCTGGCCCCTTCATTCCCCAGGGGGGCCCACAAATATGTTTGGTGCCAGGCCCACAAAAAGTTAATCCAGCCCTAATACATAAAATCAGCTGATGAAAAGCTTCTGGAGATGTCTCAAGTTGCCGGTGAGGCCAAGTATCTGTTGGTAAAGAGCTCACTGCTAATTGGCTATGACTCCCAAGTGACGCTCCACTTTGTCTACATCTCCCTCATGGGGTGCAAGAGGGAGTTCTGAAAGACCTTTGAGGAGGAAATGTTTCAAAGGACCCTGCACTATTTCTCCTCTGACTATGCCTGCTTTATAGCCAAGAAGCATTTCCCCTTCTCCTAGTTGGGGACCAAGCCAGGACATTGGGATAAATGGCCCAGTTTCTGGATGTTTGTTTCTCGCTGCCTGCAGGAAGGATCCTGGTGCTGGAATAGTGATTATCATCCAGAAAAGAAAGAGCTGATATTAGATTAGATCATTAGACAGTGGTGAATATACACTCTGGGAACTAAGCAGGCAGGGTATTTAAGTACTGTTAACCCTAGATCCCTGATCTTTCTTCTTTTTCCTTGGGAAAAAAATTCCCCCTGAGGAATGGGTAAGGAAGGAATTCTCCTTTCTTCCCCATCCTTTGATTGCTAAATAGAGATAAGATGCATGTAGCCAAGCCAGGGAACCCAATACATCATTTCTCTCCTAGTTGCACCCCATAATGCTTTATGGAAATATGCTTATGGAATATGACATAACTGGAATATGTTTTATGCTAAATATGCCATGTAACAGATCTCTGCAAAGGTTATGATCTACTGGATATATTCAGGGCCGGCTCCAGCGTTTTTGCCCCCCAAGTGGCGGGGGAAAAAAAAAAAAGCCGCAATCGGCGGCAGCTCTACAGCTGTCCCTTCATTCTTCGGTGGCAAGTCAGCAGCAGGTCCTTCCCTCCGAGAGGGACTGAGGGACCCGCTGCCAAATTGCCACCGAAGAGCCAGATGTGCCGCCTCTTTCCGTTGGCCACCCCAAGCCCCTGCTTGCTGCGCTGGTGCCTGGAGCTGGCCCTGGATATATTCATCCTATTTGTATGCATGTATCATTTTTGTATTCGAAGTTATTAATATTGACTATGTACTTGTTTAATTTTAAGTATCCTCAGTGAAGCAGTTGGTCAGCTTCCTGAGAAAAGACTATTCTCAGTAAGTGCCCAATCAAGAAACACTTAAGCTAACAATGAACTTGGAGATGCCAATCCACATCTGAGCTTTCCTGGGAATGTGATCTGGTTGGTAAGGAACTGAGTCATGCATGGACATGTGACTTGCCCATGTGAGTCCAAAACTCCATCGTGGCGCTGGATTCTGGATAGGAGAGAGGAGGGGGTCTCCACCCACAAGAGAAAGTCTATTTAGGCCCCTGGGAGACCCCTTCATTTGGTCTTCAGCTAGCTCAAGAGAGAGCCTCTCCAGCCCCAAAGGATACCAGAAATAAACTGGAACAAAGGACAGTAACACAGGGGTATGAGTGATTGCTGGACCCAGACTAGAAGGAGGCTAGTCTGTAAAAGAAACTTATTGTAACATTTCTGAGGGTGAGATTTAATCTGTAATCACTTTCTTACTGAATTAGGTTTAGACTTGCATGTTTTATTTTGTTTGGTCATTTACTTTGTTCTGTGTGTTATTACTTGGAACCACTTAAATCCTACTTTTTGTACTTAATAAAATCACTTTTTACTTATTAATTAACCCAGAGTATGTATTAATACCTGGAGGGGCAAACAGCTGTGTATATCTCTCTATCAGTGTTATAGAGGGTGAACAATTTTTGAGTTTATCCTTTATAAGCTTTATACAGGGTAAAATGGATTTTTTGGGGTTTGGACCCCATTGGGAGCTGGGCATCTGAGTGTTGGAGACAGGAACACTTCTTAAGGTATTTTCAGTTAAGCCTGCAGCTTTTAGGGAACATGGTTCAGACCTGGGTCTATGTTTGTAGCAGGCTAGCATGTCTGGCTCAAACTAGGCAAGGTTCTGAAGTCCCAAGCTGGCAGGGAAAACAGGCTCAGAGGTAGTCTGGGCACATCAGTTGGCAGTTCCCGAAGGGGGGTTCTGTGATGCAACCTGTCACAATAAGCCACAAAGGAAAAACCTCTTTCTGTCTGGATAGGTAAGCATGCTCATATATAGCCAGGGATGGGGACATTTGAAGAAGGTGCAAGACATCTGCTGTGCCCTATGCAAGGTCCAGGTACAATGTGGCGGGCAGTGTGCACTCAAACCTCCCTGCAGGGGCCAGATTAAGATCACAGTCCTGAGCCCAACTTCCCTGCAACAGTCATTGGAGCTGGCCAGACTAGGGAGGGGATGGCCACCACAGTCTGCATTCATTTAAAGGTGTCATTCATAATTCTTCCTGGTGATCCCAATGCAGAACAGCCTTATCTGATCCTTCCTCCTCTAGAAACACCCCCCTCTAAGCAGGGCCATTCCTAAAGCTACAATCTAGACTTTAGCCTCAGAGATCAGCACAGCCTGAGTTTTGTAGAAACTACACGTTTGATTAATTAAAAGGGAGGGCGTACAGTGCTTGAGAAACACTATAATGTTAGCTCTCCATCTAGCTGACTCGCTTTCAGATCAAATAAAACTGTTAAGTACTGAGGAATGTCATTGCAGCGGCAACACTATCAAGGCTACTAAGTTGTTACACATGCTCAGTGCTTCTGTTTTTGGAGTTCCAATGTTATTAGCACGAGCAGAAAGCACAGCCTGCTAATTCAGCTGACCTTGATGTCACACATAAAGAAAGACCACAGGCTCAGTTCGGTGGCGAAGGTGCTTGATCAGGTTTATTGTCAACGAAGCACCGTATAGCACCCTGGCTTCATGGTTACAGGTACACTAACACATGTATGCCTGTGACAATGGTACCAGCTCAGTCAGTGCACCAGTACGCTGTCCCTAGGCTGGAAAAAGGTGCCCCTCCTGTGACTTCTACTTTTGTACACCAATACAAACAAGTTATGTATTACACTCCAGACGTTGTTAGTTACCAACCCTACACCTTGTGCCTGCTAGTTCGAAAAAAACATCCTTATCCATTATCCTGTCATCCCATCCTTATCTTATGGAGGCTCAATATGTTCCTATACCATCTCTTAAGAATGTGTTTATGTAATTACTTGAGAACTCTGGGTGTTCTTGTGTCATCCTCTCTGGTCAGGAATGTGCTTACTTGCCAATACCTAGTGTGTTGTTATTTTGCCAAGGCCAGGCCTACTCTGGTTCACAGCCTTTGGTTCTCACCGTTAGTTATGCCTAGGGCTCCAGCAAGGCCTACATAAGCAAGTCTGTAAATGGGGGGAAACAATCAGTTATAATATTCTCCTGTGAGACTCAGTCCTCATCTCCCCTGCGAGGACATTTGTCTCCCACGCTCTTTTAAAAATGAAACTTAGAAAATCTGGATAGACCCTCAGGATGAAGAACTCCTAAATCATCTATTCCGTGGCTTAATAATATCTTCAGGCAATGTGACCATTTTTGCAGGCTAACTTTTGGCTATATCAACCATTCCTCCCTCCTCCCCACCTTCTCCCAATCACTTGTGCATCGTATAAACGTAGGTCATTCTAGATACTAGTTTTGCAGCATACACAGTTGAATGAAAGACAAGCAGGCAGGTGTCACACATTGCCCAGCATAATACAGAACATTATTACGGTAGGAAGGAGGATCCTAGAGTACCACTCACAAAAGCCTGAAGTGCCAGTTGTGACACTGGTGGGCCAAATGCCAGCTCTTGCCCAGACTGCAGCTAAGAATTGACAGTCTCGTAGCTGGAGACCAGACCAGGTCACCTGTATGTTAGTTTTGCTCAAAACAGGTATTAGTCTTGTAAGAATGTATTTCATACTTAGACTCTGTGAAATAGTTGTTAGTTACTGCAGGCATTAATCTCACTTGTAATGGCTATAAGAAAATATGTAAGTTTTGCTTTATAACTTCAAAAATGTTTGCTCTGAACTTCTGAATTCAGGCATGGGAATCATCCCCCTGCCTATCTAGAAAGACTATCAAAATCAGATGGGCCATCAAGGATCATCCAATATAAAGGATTGGTTAATGGGTTTATCACACCCATGGAGCAGTACATGCAGAAGACCTCATCCCATCACTTTGAAGGCTGAAAGAGGGAAATAAAAATAGCTGATGTGAAGATTTTTCATCTTTTTGGCTCTAAAGGGCCAGGGATCTGCCCTGAAATACACTTTGAATTGACAGATCACATCAACTCTGTCACTCTTAGTATTTAGAGGATAACTCATTTGTGTGTACACTTGCTTGAACCTGTAAATAACTCTTTTATTCCTTTTTCCTGGCTAATAAACCTTTAGATAGTTTATTGCAGGATTGGATACAGGCGTCGTCTTTGGGGTAAGATCTGGGGTACCAATTGATCTCGGGTAAGTGACTGGTTTCTTGGGACTGAAAGTAATTTGAATGTGGTGTGATGTTTTGGTGCAAGTGACCATTTATCACTAAGTACAGTTTGTCTGGGTGGAAAGATAGAAGTGTAAGGGAACTGTCTGTGACCGTGATCCAGGAGTTCACATTTCTTACTCGCTTGGTGAAATCTAATTATACACTACACCACCAATTTGGGGTGTTTACCCTGTTTTTGACAGTCTGCCCTGAAGTAAGCACTTACAGTCGTGAGCCACTCTAGACAGTGTGACAATTCAGTAATAGTGTGCTACTGTAGATGGACACCCTTGCTTAATCTATCTAGTGCAAGATTGTCTTCTGCACTGTGGTATCTCAGAAATCAGGTCACATCATGCTCACTCCCACTTTCTCAGCCAGCGTATGATTTTTCCCCTGAAAATAATATTGAGAGCTCTGCCCAGACTACTCTTAAATGGAGAGTTAACTCCCCTCTTAACCCAGAGGCTGTCCCTTTGGATCAGGAAGCTGGGTAGGTGGTTGCAGATGTAAGCAGGGTCTGAATGAGCTCTCCCCTGACAGCTAGTGATGATCTAGGGAGGGTAAAAAGCTTCAGGACCAGAGTGTATTTACATGAATGCACCTGCTCTGCCTAAGTATCAAGAAGACAGATCTGTGTTGCTCAAAATGATCAACTTTGGCTGTGTTGGGTTACAAATCACTTTAATATTGAATTCAGGGGTAATGGAATGTTGTTATCCTTATTGTACGAGTAAAGGGTAGCAGAACTGTATTTAGCTTGTTCTGATTGAGGGGGTCACCCTCAACTGAACTGAACTGACTAAGCAGGGGGTTCAGATGCCAGACCCCCGTGAAGGGTAAGAGGGGGTGTCCCTGACTGGAGGTGTGGGTGCTGTTTAAGAGCTCTAGGCATGGTTTAACCAGCCCCCCCCCTCCGTTGCCACTGTTTAAAGACAGAGTTAATTAAGGCTCCCTTAAGAGTCCTTTGTTTTTTTTAAAGTGATCACTAGAGCTGAAATCACCTGTTGTGGGGCAGCATTTCTGCCCAGTCTGCTTCCGTAGTGAAGTTCCTCCACTAAGCACTGAAAATCACTGATAGTTGGGAGGAATCTCAAAAGATAAACATGCAGAGATCACAATAGAGAAGCAGGTGACAATATGCATTGGTGGTGGCTAGCGGAGCAAGGTGACTGGTGGAACGAGGCAGCTGGCAGAGTGGAGAAGTGAGCGGCTAGCAGGGTGGCTAGCAGAGTGGAGCAGTGGCTGGCTAGCATGGCAGCAATGGCAGAGCAAGTGCTCAGATGGTGGAGCGAGCAAGGTGCCTTCTTCCCCGCCAGGGTGAGAGGTGAACTCACGCAGATGGACTTCCGAACTCTAGGTCTTCATTGACCAAGGACAACCATTGTGAGTGGAGTGTGGTGGAGGGCAGGGGCACCAGAACAGGGGCGATCCAAGAGGCCATGGGGCCCTTCCACTTTTCGCCACGGGCCAGCCTTCTGCCCTTCCCTGAGATGCTGTCCCCTGGCCAGGCCAGAAGCTGGAGCCCAGACTGGGTAAGAACGGCCTGGGGAGCCCATGCAGCTGTGGGATCCTGGGCCAGTCCACCTGCCTGGGGTTGGGAGGGCTAAGAGCAGCCCCCAGCCCATGTCCCCACCCTCTGGGCCCCACTGGCTCTGCGCTGTGGCTCTTTGGCCCCCAAGGAGCTGCCCCAAGGCCAGGTCAGAAGCCGGAGACAGGTCAGAGTAAGATCCACACAGGCTGCTGTGGGGAGATGTGGACCCTCCACCTACCCTGGGTAGGGGACCTGGGGGGCAGAGATAAGGGTTGGGGGTTGCTCTTGGGTCCTCCACCCCAGGCGGGTGGAGAGACCCAGGCTCCCCAGCCTGGCTCCAGCTTCCAGCTTGGTTGGGGGATGAGGCCTTGGGGAAAGAGGAACAGCAGAGGTGGGGCCATGGAGGGGATGTGATCGCGTGGCCCCTCACTTTTAGGAAGAATCTGTCATCCCTGGTGGAGGGAGAAGGGAGGGGCATGTTAAAGGAACTTTTGGTGATTGGACTCAAGAATCTGAGGCAAAAGACACTGCCCAACATACTCTGGGGTGGGTGTTTTGCTCACAGTTTTATGTTTATGAATCCTGATTATGGCGCTTTCCCAAATTAGTGCCGAGTTACTTCCCTCCTTTAATTAAAAGTTTTTCTACACTCAGAGATTGTCTATGCTTCCAGCTAAATTGGCACTGCTACTGCTATCGATATGCAGCAGTGTCGATTTAGCAGGTCTGCTGAAGACAAGTTAAGTCAATGGCAGAGCACTCTCCCGTCGATGTCTGTACTCCACCTCCCCGAGAGGCAGAAGGTAAGTCAGTGAGAGAGCATCTCCCATCATCATAGTGTGGTGTAGACACAACCTAAGTTACATCAACTTCGGTAACGTAACTTACATAATGGAAGTAGTGTAATTTAGGTCGATTTACAGCTTTAGTGTAGATTAGCCCTCAGACTCTATGCTTGCGAGAGGAGAAGTATTGCCTTATAGAGGCACCCAAGGGGTGGTGTGTAATTTTCCCAGGTTACCGGGTGGGGACACGAGCCAGTTCTGTGTTGAAGGATGAGGGCTGGGGTGTGGGCTCCTGCCACAAGGGGAAGATACAGACTGAGAGGTAAGTGGTTACCTGGATCCAGGAAGAGTTCTGGTGTTCCTGTCATGAGGAGAGACTTAGGCCAGGGTATGTCCACAATGCAACATAACCCCAGGCTTGAGCCCAGGCTCAAAGCAAATCCTTCTTGCATCGACACTGCAATTATGCTAACCCAGGGCTCAAACCCAGGGTCCCAGTACCCTGCAGGGTCTGAGCTCAGGTCAAGGCAGAACCTTGGCATTCAGATGTGGCCCTTGCTTGATTCAGGTCCTGGGAGTCAGTTGGATGTATCCAAGAATTCCTTGGGGCAACTTAGTTAATCCTCTTTGTGCTAGCAATCTGCAATTCACTGTCTTGCAAACGGAAGCCACAACCCCTTTGCAAACAGCAGCAGCTCAAGTCAGTTGTCTTCTGATCACCAATTTGCAAGAATGCTATTGGAGAGCCTGCGGGGTTTTCAGTGGAGACAAATCTGATCAAGCCTTTTGCAAAGCAAGCTGCTTCCTCATCTAGAAAGCACAGCCAGATTTTGGTGAATCTGTGGTGTGAGGCCTGTAAAACTGTGGACTTCAGCAAAGCACCAGGAATGACCACACATACCAGCAGATAGTTAAAAAGCTAGCAGCTCTGCAGATTTCTGGACAGGTGATCAGTGCAGGAAGCAAATTAAGAGACTGAAGAATGAGCACAGGAAGACCAGGGATAAGAATTGCACATGGGGCAATTTGCCAGTGTAGTCAGTTTTTGGCTGTGTGTATGTGTATGCCCAAGAAGACCACAGACTCTGTTCAGTAGTGAAGGCGCTCAGCCAGGCTTATTATCAACGAAGCACAGTCCTAGTATCCCATAGACTCTACAGGACTATGCTTGTTGCAATGGACTCAGCTCAGTGAATGGCGGGACTTTCCATTCACCCGTCAGCCAGACAAAGACACTCCCTCTGTGACCCCTCTTTATACACTGATAAAAACAAGTTACGTATTGCCCCTCTGATGTGGTTAGTTGCCACCCTTTACCTTGCACCTGTTGGTTCTATCAAAACATCTCTACCCAACAGCCTGTCATCCTAACCTTAACTTTAGAAGGGGGTCAGTGGTGTCCTTGCATCATCTTTGGGGAGTGTGTTTACACCATAATCCTGTATCGGGGTGTTCTGGTACCACCCTTCTGGAATGTGTTTACATGAGTGTGCTGTGCCTAGCACTTCTTAGGAATGTTTGTGCTTTTGCAATACCAGCCCTGTTCTTGCCAGGTTTATTGTGAACTTGCAAGTAGGCATGTTTTGTAACAGGGCTGGGTTTGACTTTAGTTTGGGCCTTAGGCCTTACACCGGGCCCCTTATGCCAGGCCTCATGGCTCAAGCTCTCTTTTTCTACTACAGCCAGCAACATGCCCATTTTATGATGACTTTGACCAGGTCCTGGCTGCTGTGCCCAGCACAGAGCCAACCGTGCTTCATAATGATCTGGTGGGCTGTGAATCCAGCATGGGGACTGATTGCAGTCAGCAGCAGCCTCCCAGCCAAGATCATAAAGTGACACTTTTAATTAAACCAGTCCCAGAGTAGGCTGTGGATCAGGCTCCACAGGAAAATCTCGGTCCCTGCTCCGAGGAGCTATCTCAGCCCCCTAATGATGAGAAGCAGCCCACTGACAAGCCTGCAGAGAAACTGGTGGAGACAGAAGCCACCCCACAGCCGGGTAAGTGTATGATTCAAATTAAAAGTTTATTATTACAATAATGGGAGGGATTTCAATTTTAAGAAGCAATACAAAAATGATAAGCCCCAGCTACCAGCATTTGGTCATTAATGCCAGATTGTATCACAGCACCTAGGTATTCCCCTTCCCCTCCCAACATATGTAGTTCAAAATGGCAACTTGGAATTTCAAACTTTCACACACAGTTTTAAAGGTTATTTTAACTGTTAGGTCACAGAGATTTGCTACAATCATTCTTGTTTTCCTTTTAGTAATTAGAAATTTGCCACTCTGCAATCTCTCCTCCTGGGTCTATGCAGCTGACTGTAAACAGTGAACTGAGTGTGAGTGTTTGGAAAATAGTATTCTATATTTCCAAATCTAGTCCATTTCAGTTAGCGGTAAACCATGCAGTAGTAAAGTTGTAGATTCAGAGCCGGCCTTAGGGCAGGGCAATGTGGGTACCCGCCCAGGGCGCCGTAGCCAGGGGGTATCGTGGTGCAGAGGCCAGGGGCTCAGGCTTCCTCTCACTGCCTGCAGGGTGCAGTCTGGCGTGGCAGGAACATCTGCTTCCCTGCTCCTGCGAGCAAGGCTCTTCCCCCATTCCTCCCCGCAGACTGTCCTAGCCCTGCTGTTCCTCTTTCCATGGGCTGCACTATGGGTGTTGCCATCCCTCACAATGACAGCATTGCTGCCTACCTCAAATATTTACCAGATAATGGACAACCCTCAGGTATCCACCTGTGATGATTTGTACCCCTGTATTCACACCTTTCACATGATTGTAATAATCCCTATAATATCTGGTTTCACTTCCTGCACCACTTGTTCTACTTCCTCTATTTTGTTATCTGGGCTCCTTGCGTTGGTGTACAGACAATCTTAGTTGGCTTTGCCTGGATTCCTCACCCGATTAGGTATAGTCATTCTACTGCTAGTATCACCTACCTGACTGTTAGGGAATGGCTACACTTGCAAACATAGAATCATAGAATATCAGGGTTGGAAGGGACCTCAAGAGGTCATCTAGTCCAACCCCCTGCTCAAAGCAGGACCAATTCCCAACTAAATCATCCCAGCCAGGGCTTTGTCAAGCCGGGCCTTAAAAATCTCCAAGGAAGGAGACTCCACCACCTCCCTAGGTAACGCATTCCAGTGCTTCACTACCCTCCTAGTGAAATAGTGTTTCCTAATATCCAACCTGGACCTCCCCCACTGCAACTTGAGACCATTGCTCCTTGTTCTGTCATCTCCCACCACTGAGAACAGCCAAGCTCCATACTCTTTGGAACCCCCCTTCAGGTAGTTGAAGGCTGCTATCAAATCCCCCCTCATTCTTCTCTTCTTCAGACTAAACAATCCCAGTTCCCTCAGCCTCTCCTCATAAGTCATGTGCTCCAGACCCCTAATCATTTTTGTTGCCCTCCGCTGGACTCTCTCCAATTTTTCCACATCCTTCTTGTAGTGTGGGGCCCAAAACTGGACACTGTATTCCAGATGAGGCCTCACCAATGTCGAATAAAGGGGAACAATCACGTTCCTCGATCTGCTGGCGATGCCCCTACTTATACAGCTCAAAATGCCGTTAGCCTTCTTGGCAACAAGAGCACACTGTTGACTCATATCCAGCTTCTCGTCCACTGTGACCCCTAAGTCCTTTTCTGCAGAACTGCTACCTAGCCATTCGGTCCCTAGTCTGTAGCAGTGCATGGGATTCTTCCGTCTTAAATGCAGGACTCTGCACTTGTCCTTGTTGAACCTCATCAGGTTTTTTTTGGCCCAATCCTCTAATTTGTCTAGGTCCCTCTGTATCCGATCCCTACCCTCTAGTGTATCTACCATGCCTCCTAGTTTAGTGGCATCTGCAAACTTGCTGAGAGTGCAGTCCACACCATCCTCCAGATCATTAATAAAGATATTAAACAAAACTGGCCCCAGGACCAACCCCTGGGGCACTCCGCTTGAAAACGCCTGCCAACTAGACATGGAGCCATTGATCACTACCCATTGAGCCCGACGATCCAGCCAGCTTTCTATCCACCTTACAGTCCATTCATCCAGCCCATACTTCTTTAACTTGGCTGCAAGAATACTGTGGGAGACTGTAGCAAAAGCTTTGCTAAAGTCAAGGAATAACACATCCACTGCTTTCCCCTCATCCACAGAGCCAGTTATCTCATCATAGAAGGCAATTAGGTTAGTCAGGCACGACTTCCCCTTGGTGAATCCATGCTGACTGTTCCTGATCACTTTCCTCTCCTCTAAGTACTTCATAATTGATTCCTTGAGGACCTCCTCCATGATTTTTCCAGGGACTGAGGTGAGGCTGACTGGCCTGTACCCCGGATCCTGTTCCCCGGATCCTCCTTCTTCCCTTTTTTAAAGATGGGCATTACATTAGCCTTTTTCCAGTCATCTGGGACCTCCCCCGATCGCCATGAGTTTTCAAAAATAATGGCTAATGGCTCTGCAATCTCATCCGCCAACTCCTTTAGCACCCTCGGATGCAGTGCATCTGGCCCCATGGACTTGTGCACGTCCAGTTTTTCTAAATAGTCCCAAACCACTTCTTTCTCCACAGAGGGCTGGTCACCTTCTTCCCATATTGTGCTGCCCAGTGCAGCAGTCCTGGCGCTGACCTTGTTCGTGAAGACAGAGGCAAAAAAAGCATTGAGTACATTAGCTTTTTCCACATCCTCGGTCACTAGGTTGCCTCCCTCATTCAGTAAGGGGCCCACACTTTCCTTGACTTTCTTCTTGTTGCTAACATACCTGAAGAAACCCTTCTTGTTACTCTTAACATCTCTTGCTAGATGCAACTCCAAGTGTGATTTGGCCTTCCTGATTTCACTCCTGCATGCCTGAGCAATATTTTTATATTTGTCCAATCTTCCACTTCTTGTAAGCTTCTTTTTTGCGTTTAAGATCAGCAAGGATTTCACTGTTTAGCCAAGCTGGTCGCCTGCCATATTTACTATTCTTTCTACACATCGGGATGGTTTGTTCCTGCAACCGCCATAAGGATTCTTTAAAATACAGCCAGCTCTCCTGGACCCCTTTGCCCTTCATGTTATTCTCCCAGGGGATCCTGCCCATCTGTTCCCTGAGGGAGTCAAAGTCTGCTTTTCGGAAGTCTAGGGTCTGTATTCTGCTGCTCTCCTTTCTTCCTTGTGTCAGGATCCTGAACTCGACCATCTCATGGTCACTGCCTCCCAGGTACCCATCCACTTTTGCTTCCCCTACTAATTCTTCCCATAGAGCACTTTGAGTTAAACCTGCCTTCATAGAGCACAGTATGGAAAGCACTGCAGTCTGTCCACACTGACAGCTGCAAGCGCACAGGCGTGTCCACATTTGCAGCAATTGCAGCGGCATTGGGAGCGGTGCATTGTGGGCAGTGTGACAAAGTTCCGTCCTTGACTCCGGGGGTCCAGCGTTTCCTGACGGATTTTTGCTAGCCTCAGAGGCTCAGTGTGACCCTCCACATAGCCCTTCTCTCTCTAGAGGCAAGGGTTACAGTCTACTGAGCCATTTTCATCATAAGCCAGCAAGGGAGGTGAGGAGAAACAACCCTCCCTCACACAGTTTCTGTTGTCTCCCAGTATCAGTGATTAATCAGGGAGGGGAGGGGGGAGCCCGGGCCCGCCCTCTACTCCGGGCTCCAGTCCAGGGACCCTAAACTTAGCAGCTATGAAAGCTGACTTTTTGGAAATAGGGCATGTACAATTCCCTGGGCTACTTCCCCACAGCAGCCCCCACTCAATATCTTCTTCACAATTACCTCAGGGCCTCCTTCCTTGCACCTGATATGGATTTGTACTACTTCATTCCTCCAACAGCACAGCTCCGTCCTATAGCTCCTGGCACCCACCCCGCACTGACTAACTGGGAGTCTTTTAACTAGTTCCAGCCAGTCCTTGATTGGCTTCAGGTGTCCCAATCAATCTATCTGTCTCTCCTGCCTTCTAGAAGGATCTTAATTGGCCCCAGGTGTCTTGATTAGCCTGGAGCAACTGCCATTTGGTTACCATGGTACCAGGGATTTGTTTAGCCTGGGGCTAACATACCTGTTCCTCACTACTTTACTGTAGCCATCTGGCCTTGCCCCATCACATATCCCCGCCCCCCGCTCAACACCATGGAGTTGGGCAACTAGGGACGCCAGGCAGTGTTCTTGTGACAGACCATCAACGTTGCCATGGTGGCATCCAGCCCTGTGCCGTATGCGGAACTGGAACGGTTGGAGGGATAAGAACCACCTGGTGACCCTTGTGTTCTTTTCCTTATTCCGCTGCATCCACTGGAGGGGTGCATGGTCCGTCACAAGAGTAAATCGCTGGCCTAAGAAGTAATAGTGCAGTGTCTCCATGGCCCATTTGACAGCAAGGCATTCTCTCTCAACTACTGCATATTTCTGTTCTCTTGGGAGAAGCTTTCTGCTTAGGTAGAGAATCGGGTGTTCCTCTTCTCCCACCATTTGCGACAGAACTGCCCCCAACCCCACCTCAGAAGCATCTGTTTGTAAGATAAATTCCTTGTTAAAGTCCGGGGCTATGAGTACAGGGTCATTACAGAGGGCCGTCTGAAGGTCTATAAATGCCCCCTCTGCTGCATCGGTCCACTTCACCATGTCTGGACCTCGGGCCTTCACCAGGTCTGTTAGGGGACTTGCCCTAGTGGCGAAATGGGGAATAAAACATTGGTAGTAGCCTACCACGCCTAGGAACGTGCGGACCTGCTTCTTTCGGGTCGGCCAGGGCTAGTTTTCAATCGCCTCTAGCTTATTCATTTGGGGCTTCACTATGCCCCTCCCTACAATATATCCCAGGTACCTAGCCTCTGCCAGCCCTATGGCACATTTAGCGGGATTAGCAGTGAGGCCAGCCCGCCTTAAGGTGTGCAGTACTGCCTCAACTTTCTCCAAGTGGGTTCCCCAGTCTGGCGTATGGATGACGACATCATCTAAGTATGCGGCTGCATAACTAGTATGGGGGCGCAGCAGCTTATCCATGAGGCACTGGAATGTGGCCGGGGCCCTATGTAGCCCAAAAGGGAGGACGGTGTACTGGAATAGCCCATCCGGGGTGGAGAACGCTGTCTTTTCTTTAGCTTCTTTGGTCAGGAGAATCTGCCAATACCCTTTTGTCAGATCCAGTGTAGTCAAGAATTGGGCACTACCCAGTCGGTCAACCAATTCGTCGATGCGTGGTATGGGATATGCATCGAATTGGGATACTTCATTCAGTCGGCAAAAGTCATTACAGAATCTCATGGTACCGTCAGGTTTAGGCACTAGAACAATTGGACTGCACCACTGACTGTAAGATTCTTCAATAACCCCTAATTCTAACATTTTCTTTACTTCGGCCTTGATTTCTTCTCTTTTAGCTGCTGGGATTCGTTAGGGTCTCAATGTTACCTTGGCTCCAGGGATTGTGCGGATATGGTGATAGGTCTCAGTCGTCCGCCCCGGTTTTGTAGAGAACACATCTCGGTTGCGATTAATCATGTCGGCTGCCTCGATGTTTTGGATCGGCGTCAAGTTGGGTGATATCCTCACTTGCTCATGTAAGTTGTCCTCCTGGGGAAGAGTCTCCTGGGTGTCTAAGCATGCCTCTCGATCATGCCAAGGTTTTAGAAGATTGATGTGGTAAATTTGCTCCAGTTTCCTGTGGCCTGGCTGCCGCACTTTATAGTTTACCTCTCCCACGGCTTTGATCACTTCGTAGGGTCCCTACCACTGGGCCAACAGCTTACTTTCTGCTGTGGGCACCAGGACCATCACTTGATCCCCTGCTTGGAACCGTCGAAGCTTTGCTTGGTGGTTATAATGGGTTCATTGGGTTTCCTGTGCCTTCTCCAAGTGTTCCCGTACAATGGGTGTAACTCGGGCTATCCAATCCCTCATTTGCAGTACATGCTCGACTATGTTCCTTCTGGGATTTGGCTCCTCTTCCCAGGCTTCTCTGGCTATATCCAATATGCCCCGGGGGTGGCGCCCGTATAGTAGTTCGAACGGAGAGAAACCTGTGGAGGCTTGTGGGACTTCCCGGATGGCGAACATGAGGTAAGGCAATAGGGTATCCCAATCTTTCCCATCCCGGCTCACCACTTTCCTGATCATGGCCTTGAGGGTCCTATTGAAACTTTCCACAAGACCGTCTGTTTGTGGGTGGTATACAGAGGTCCGTAGAGCTTGTACATGGAGCAATGAACAGAGATCTTTCATCAACTTGGACACGAAAGGTGTCCCTTGATCAGTCAGTATCTCGTTGGGTAGCCCAACCCAGGAAAAGATCTGTATTGGCTCCTTAGCTATTGTCTTGGAAGCCGTGTTGATAGGGGGACGGCTTCTGGGTATCGGGTTGCATAGTCTAGTAGAACAAGCACATGTTAGTGGCCCCTAGCTGTCTTCTCTAGGGGCCCAATCAGATCCATGACTATGTGTTCAAATGGTACCTCTATTATTGGAAGAGGTATCAAAGGGGCCCACAAGTGCAGGCGAGGGCTATGTAGCTGACACTCTGGACAAGAGGTGCAGTATCGCCAGACATCTTCATGTACTCCTGGCAAGAAGAACCTCCCTCCGCAGGATCCGTGCCTGGGTTTTCTCTACCCCAGGTGTCCTCCAAACAGGTGACTGTGGGCAAGGCTCAATATGGCTTTTTGATGTTTTCGTGGCACCAGAAGTTGATGCATCTCCTGCTCCTGCATTTGCACCACGCAGTACAGGAGATCTTTCTTTACTATAAAGTAAGGTCCTGGACCCCGGACCTTCCCCTCCACTGGTATCCCATCTATCTCAGCCACCTCTTTCCTGACGTTATCATATCTAGGGTCCTCTGCCTGGTCCCGCCCGAAAGTCTCTCTCCCGGGACTAACCTGTCTGAGCTCCCAGGGGCCAGCTTCTGCTTCTTCCAACGGCTCACCACTGTCATGGCTGGGGCCAGCCGCTGGCTAACCTTCCATGGTGGTAGTTTCTCTGATGGTTGCTCATGTCCCTCTGCCTACTAAGGCGGTCTTCTGGCTCTGGGTCAGGATCCGGGTTCCCAAGGCCTTCGCAGCCTTCCTCTCTTTTTTTGTCTTCCGGGCCTTTTGGGGGGCTGAGAATAGATCCTGGGAAATCTCAGCGAACATTGGGGGTTGACATTCCCCCAATGATGAGTCACTGCCGTCAGGGTCCCCACTTCCCTCTAGTCTCTCCGGGGGAAGTAAATTTATCAAACCCTGGATAGTCCCTCCCCATGACTACAGGATATGGGAGTTTAGGAACCACGCCCACTGTCACCTCAATGGGGTTCCCCTGAACCTCTATCTCCACTGGGATGGTGGGGTAATGGCTCATGGCCCCATGCACACACGTCACTGCTACATGTTTGGCTTGTAGCAGCTGGCTACTTTTTACCAGCTTACCCGATATAAGGGTGATAGCACTCCCCAAGTCCACAAGCGCTGTAGTGTCTGTTCCATTTATCTTCACCAGCCTGGTGTAGTTATGCGGGGCTAATGTGACGTCTGCAAGGTGGATAAGGGAGCACGGGATCTCCCAATCCCCCAAATTGCATTACATAGGCTCCTCAGTGCTGGGACACTGTGCTACTATGTGTCCCCACTCCCCACATGTGTAATATCTATAATTGTTTCTAATCACTCCCCTATCACGGAGGTTAGGGGGCTTAGTCCCAAGGTTCCCCCCACTCAGGCCAATCCCTTCCTTCTGAGGTTCCCACTGGTTTTCAGGCCCCCCCCCTTCCTCCACCTAGGACTCCCCAGGGGTTTGGCAGTCCCACCTTCCAGGGTTGGGGTCGGGTGCTTGCTTCGAAAGGGGCCTTCCTTGGGTAGTCGGGTCAATTCCCTGTCTGTCATGCGTCTTTCTACCAGCGTGATCATCTCATCATAAGAGGATGGATCGTTTTGGCCTACCCATTTGCGGAGATCTGGTGGCAGTCCTCGCATGTAATGGTCCATGACCAGGGTTTCCAAAATCTCCTCTGGGCTGCACACCTCGGGCTGTAACCACTTCCGCGCGAGGTGTATGAGGTCGAATAGCTGGGGGGTTTGTTCTCCTGGTACTTCCACTCCATGAACCTCTGGGCCCGTACCACTGCCGTCACCCCTGATCGTGCTAGGATCTCTGCCTTCAGTTGGGTATAGTCAGTGGCAGGCAAGTCAAAGTAGTCCTTCTGGGCCTCTCCGCACAAAAAAGGGGCGAGAATGCTGGCCCACTGCTCCTGGGGCCACGTTTCACGCTGAGCAGTCCTTTCGAATGAGAGGAGATATGCCTCTATGTTATCTTCTGATGTCATCTTTGGCAGACAACCAGTGGCCCTCAGGGTTCGCGTCCCATCTGACCCCCGGGCCTGGGTGGTGAGGATCTTTAGCTTGTCCACTACCTCTCACAAGAGGGCACGATCTTGGGTTGCCTGGTCCATTAATAATTGATTGGTTTCTTGCTGTAGCCGCATAGACTCCTGTTGCGCCATTGCCTGAACCCGGGTGGCCTCCTGCTGGGCTGCAGTGGCTTGTACCAGAGCTCTTACCACCTCCTCCATTGTTATACAAAGCAAACCAAAAAAACCCAAAACCAAAAACAAATCCAAAACCCCAGTGCATTTTTTAACCTCTTTCTTCTGCCACGCTGTGAATGATGATCCCACTTCTGACACCAGTTGTGACAAAGTTCTGTCCTTGACTCCGTGGGTCCAGCGTTTCCTGATGGATTTTTGCTAGCCTCAGAGGCTCAGTGTGACCCTCCACATAGCCCTTCTCTCTCTAGAGTCAAGGGTTACAGTCTACTGAGCCATTTTCATCATAAGCCAGCAAGGGAGGTGAGGAGAAACAACCCTCCCTCACACAGTCTCTGTTGTCTCCCAGTATCAGTGATTAATCAGGGAGGGGAGGGGGGAGCCCGGGCCCACCCTCTACTCCGGGCTCCAGTCCAGGGACCCTAAACTTAGCAGCTATGAAAGCTGACTTTTTGGAAATAGGGCGTGTACAATTCCCTGGGCTACTTCCCCACAGCAGCCCCCACTCAATATCTTCTTCACAATTACCTCAGGGCCTCCTTCCTTGCACCTGATATGGATTCGTACTACTTTATTCCTCCAACCGCACAGCTCCCTCCTATAGCTCCTGACACCCACACCACACTGACTAACTGGGAGGCTTTTAACTAGTTCCAGCCAGTCCTTGATTGGCTTCAGGTGTCCCAATCAATCTAGCTGTCTCTCCTGCCTTCTAGAAGGATCTTAATTGGCCCCAGGTGTCTTGATTAGCCTGGAGCAACTGCCATTTGGTTACCATGGTACCAGAGATTTGTTTAGCCTGGGGCTAACATACCTGTTCCTCACTACTTTACTGTAGCCATCTGGTCTTGCCCCATCACAGCAGCTATCCCACAGAGCACCTCTTCCCATTCTGGTGCTGTGGGTTGTGGGAAGGAGGTGGGGGGTGCGGGGCATTCTGGGTCCTGTCCCAACTCCCTGTGATGCATTGATTCGCATCCCAGCCATCCTTCTGCTTCCGTCCACAACTGGCGCCATCTTTCAACATTTTTTGTACTGTGCGCTCTGTCTTCCCTTTCGGTCTGCGGGAATGGAGCCCGAATTGCTGAGGAATATGCTGACGAGTCTCGCCAGCACATCACATTTGGCAGTTGAGTTACTCCTTAAGATCCAAAGTGACAGTGAGGAGTCCGACGATGATATCGACTCGAGTAACGCATACAACACGAGGTTGCTTGTGGCATTCACGGACATGCTCACTACCATGGAGTGGGCTTGGGAAACAAGCACTGAGTGGTGGGATCACATTGTCATGCAAGTCTGGGATGATAAGCAGTGGCTGCAGAACTTTCGGATGAGAAAAGCCACCTTCATGGGACTGTGTGAGGAGCTCGCCCCACCCTGCAGCGCAAGAACACGAGATTGAGAGCTGCCCTGACGGTGGAGAAGCAGGTGGCTATTGCAATCTGGAAGCTGGCAACGCCAGACAGCTACCGATCGGTCGTTAACCAGTTTGGAATGGGAAGTCAACTGTTGGAATCGTGTTGATGCAAGTTTGCAGGACTATTAATCGCACCCTGGTCAGAAGAACCGTGACTCTGGGTAACATGCATGACATTGTGGCTGGCTTTGCACAAATGGGTTTCCCTAACTGTGGAGGGGCGATAGATGTGACGCATATTCCAATTCTGGCACCAGCTCACCTGGCCTCTGAGTATGTTAATTGGAAGGGCTATTTCTCTATGGTTCTCCAGGCGTTTGTGGATCACCACGGGCATTTCATTGACATTAACGCAGGCTGGCCCGGAAAGGTGCATGACGCACGCATCTTTTGGAACACTGGCCTGTTCAGGAAGCTGCAAGATGGGACTTTTTTCCCAGATCAGAAGATCACTGTAGGGGAAGTCAAAATGCCCATTGTGATCCTTGGAGACTCCACTTACCCTTTAATGCAGTGGCTCATGAAACCCTACACAGGGAGCCTTGACAGCAGCAAGGAGCAGTTCTACAACAGGCTGAGCCGGTGCAGAATGACTGTGGAGTGTGCTTTTGGCCATTTAAAGGGCCACTGGCACTCTCTATATGGGAAACTGGATCTGGCCGATAACACATCCTCACAGTTATATCTGCGTGCTGTACCCTCCATAACATTTGTGAAGGGAAGGGTGAAAGATTCACTCAGGCATGGAACTTGGAGGTTCAACACCTGGAGGCTGAATTTGAACAGCCAGAGAGCAGGGCTATTAGAGGGGCCCAGTGCAGGGCTGCAAGGATTAGGGATGCCTTGAGGAAGCAATTTGAGGCTGAAGCCACCTGTAATGTCTGGTGCCCTGCAAGGGAGTGAAGTGCAGTGGTTCCAATGTTAGTAGGAATCTGTGTTTGCTACGTATGATACACTGACTTGCAGTGCCTGTTGTTTTCCTGGGCTACGGTATCTTTTATGTTATGCAATAATAAAGAATGTTTTCAAAGCAAAAAAAAATCCATTTAATGAAAAGAAACTGCATTTATTGAAAAGAAACACAATTGCTTGGGAAACAGAAAGGGCAAGGGGGTGGGGTGGGGAATGGTACAATCACAGATTTGCGTATGTCCTGTTATCATACTCAGCCTTCCTGTCTGGAGTGCAGTGCAATGAGTGCTGTACTTCAGGATGGCTATACTGCATGGTGATGGGGGTTGAGTGCAGTGGGTAAGGGTCGTAGTTTTCAGGGCTGGATGGTGAAGCTACAGGTGTTGGAGGCATCTGGTGGTGATAAGAACCCGGATGTTGGGGAAAGTGGGTTGGAGGTGACATGGGGGACGAGGGAAAGAGTTTTGGGACAAGGGCTGCAGGGGGGGGCAGGCATGGTAGTGCTCTGGCTGCATGGCTACGAGCACCTGGATCGATTTCGCTTGGCGCTCCATGATGCTTATCAGCTGCTCTGTGCTTTGGTGCTGGCGAGCTGCATTCTGCTGGCAGACCCTCCTTTCACTCTCCTGCCACTCCTGCACTTTTTGATTTTCATTAAGGGAGCGCTGCATGACTTCGTGCAGCATGTTCTCTTTGCTTCTACGTGGCCTCTTCCTGATTCTTTGCAGCCTCTTGGCCACTGATAACACAGACGGCTGAGATCTCAAGGTTACATCTGTAAAGGCAAAATGCAACACTTAACAGAGGCAGCATTGTTCACACCAGACAGAGCAATGATTCCCCTATACTTGAGGGCAAGCACAGTCTACACAAAATGGTGAGTAAGCAAAGGGTCAAGGGGGACTGATTCTTTCATGGCGGTACTATCCTCTGGGTTTCTGTGCCTTGGGGAGAGCCAACAGTGGCAGGGGGCCCCTATACTGAACACTGTCCCCACATTTTCCACAGGAGTTCATCCTGGAAGATCTCTTACTGCTGAGGGTGACCTGGGAAGCAAGGGAGGGTCTTCTACTACAATGTGGCTTCCGCCCTGGCCCAAATGCAGCTTGCCTGTGCGCAGCAATGGTCCCCCCGCCCCTCCCGGCACAGTGGCGCGGACATGTTAGCCTGACTGGGAGAAGGACCACCGTGGCTCTCCCACGAAACCTGCGCAAGCGCATTGCCCAAGTTCTGGATGAGACCTTTGAAGAGATCACTGAGGCCAATTACTGCGATGTGAGAGAGCACATCAATGCCCTATTCCGCATCTAGGCATGCATGCAGCCCTAACCCTCCTCACCCCAAGAGCCCGCACCGAATAACTTCCTTCCCAAAATAAAAGCTGCTTTCTGGGAGCCTCCTCTGGTGTTTGTCCTTCCCCAAGCACCGGCCGCCGCAACTGACTACCTTCCTCCTGGCTTGAGAACAGCTCCTGGCTGCCTGCATCTAGGGATGCCGGGGTGTTATCCTCCTCCTCAGCACCCTCGCTCCCGTTTGCTCCTCCTCCTGCCTTGTTGGACTGTGCTCTGAAGGTCTATGGTGGTAGTCGGAGTGGAGGTGGGGTCGCCCCCAAGTATTGTATCCAGCTCTTTGTAAAACCGGCAGGTCACGGGGGCAGCACCGGAGCAACTGTTGTAGGCATTCCGCAGCTCCTGCACTTTAACCCTGCACTGCAGTGCATCCCAGTCATGGCCCCTTTCCATCATGTCCCTTGATATCTGCCTGAAAGTATCATAATTCCTACTTCTGGAGCACAGCTGGGACTGGACAGCTTCCTCCCTCCAAACACTGATGAGGTCCAGCACTTCACCATTGCTCCATACTGGGGATCGCCTGGCACGTGAGGCATGGTCACCTGGAAAAATTTGCTGAGAGCACTCCATGCCTGGCTGAGCAAACAGGAAGGGGATTTTCAAAATTCCCAGAGAATTTAAAGGGCAGGTCTGACGGTTGGTCACCTGAGGTCAGGGCAGTAGAGTTCAAAGTGATGACCAGAGTGCCTAGAACAGGCATTGTGGGACACTTCTGGAGGCTGATCAGAGCACATTAACAGACTAGGGTGTCCTCACTGGTGCCCTGGCGTGCCAGTGGCGGCGCATCAAATGTTATTCCACTCGCCGAGGTGGAGTACCAGGAGCGTGCTAGCCACGGAGTCAGAGCGCTCTATGTGCCTTGCCAGGGTGGACACGTCATGAGTTAGAGCGCACTGGGTTGCTTTAATGCACTCTAACTCGCAAGTGTAGCCATGCCCTTAGTGTCATTCACACTATCTTTCCTTTTGATGTCCATTCTCCTATCCTCTGTTGCTCTTTTCTTCATTGCAGTATACTCTGGGCTACACTACACTAGCAGGAGGGTTCAAACTAAGATACGCAACTTCAGCTACGCTATTCGCTTAGTTCGACTTACCTGGCCATCCTCATGGCGGCAAGTTGACTGCTGCAGCTCCCCGGTCGACTCCACTTACTCCTCCTGCCGAGCTGGAGTACGGGCGTCAATTCACGGATCGATTTACTGCATCCAGATGAGATGCAGTAAATCAATCCCCGATAAATTGAACACTACCCGCCAATCCGGCGGGTAGTATAGACGTACCCTTACTTGATCATTGACGTTCAATGATAGAATCAGTTGTCAAGATTATATGAGCATCTCCCAACTGTCTCCCCAGAGTTCCTAGTTTAAAGTTCTTTTAATCAGTTGTGCCAGTCTTCATCACAGAAGCCTATTTCCCTTCCTACTCAGGTGGAGTCGATCCCATGAGAACAGTCCTATGTCCGTGAATGCCACCTAGTGGCCCCAAAGCCCTCCTTATAACACCATTGCCCAAGCCATCCATTGATCATCATAATCTTATTTTACCTTTGCTTTCCTCCTCTAGGGACAGGTAGAATCCCACTGAAGATCATCTGAGCTTCCATTTCTTTAAACATCTTCCCCATCCTGCATATGCATTCCAGTGAGAATATAGCTGCATCTTTTGTTCCCATGTGAGGGGCAATCAATGGATTCTTTCCAGTTCCCATTTGGATCCTTTTCAGCCTCAGGTCCACATCCCATATCTTAGCTCCAAGTAGACAGCACACCCTTCTTTTCTCAGGATCAGTTCTGCTGACAGGCCTGTTCATTATTCTTAATAGGGAGATATAAATCACATAGACCTACCTCTTCCTGGTGATGGGATGATTCTCCAGCCTTCCCCCTCCTGTTCTTTCTGGCTGCAAGTCCTCTTGTCTTTTGTTCTCATTTGCAATCTTCTCTGAGTCATCCTCTATTCTCTTGGGGCCATGGGTGGCAGGTGAAGCTTCCTTTGTGGGAGGCTAGCTCCCTGTCTCACCTATTCCACCCCTGGCCCTGACCCTACTCCATCCCCGCTCCACCCCTGCTCCACCCCGGTCCCACTCAGCCCCACCCACCACCATTCACTGCATTCCTCCTCTCCACCCGTCTTGTGAGGCCCCCTCTGCCCACCACTTCCCACCTCCCTCCTCCCCTCCCCACTCTCTCCTCCACTAAACCCCCATCACTCGCGCTCTCCACATCCCTCCTTTCCTCCTCCCTTGTGAGGCCCCCACCACTTTCAGGGACCTGGTGAGTGGCAGGGACCTCTGGAGATGGCGGGTGGAATGGAGGAGAGGAGAGAGTCAGCCAGGCAGCTGCAGGCAGTGGGGGCCTCAGGGAAAGGACAGAGCAGGGATGGGAAGAGGCAGAGTGCAGGTGGGGTCACTGGGGCCCAGGCATCTGGCGCGGGTTGGTGGCAGCTTCTATACCCACAGCCTATGCCTGGGGCTCTGAACTTTGGCTATCTCCATTGACTCTTCCCCTGTTCTGGAAGGACTAGATGCTCTTCTTCTTTGCCCTGCCACCTTTTGTTATTGCCTGCTGTGTCCCTTCTTCATTGTCCAACTCAGCTAATCTGTTTCTGAGCTCTATTTCTCTTTCATTAGCTAGTCTTTTCCTCACCCTGGTTCTTGCAGTCACATGCTTCCACTGGCCACTTTCCTCACCCAGCAGTCTCCCCTCAGAGTTCTTCAGTCCAGCTTGCATCTGTTAGTCTTGAGTTTTCCCTTCAGCCTCCTCTCGCCTTCCCTCCGTCATCTGCTCTAATCCCCTTTGAAACTCAACTATAGTTTTTACCTGCATCTCCAAACCTCTATCAACCCTGTGAGGTGGCGCTTCATACAAACAAAGCATTTTTCGGGTATCCACTCCAGGATAAAGTACATGTCACAGCTAAATAGGGGCATTGCCAGCAGATTGAGGGACGTGATCATTCCCCTCTATTCAACATTGGTGAGGCCTCATCTGGAATACTGTGTCCAGTTTTGGGCCCCACACTACAAGAAGGATGTGGAAAAATTGGAAAGAGTCCAGCAGAGGGCAACAAAAATTATTAGAGGGCTGGAGCACGTGACTTATGAGGAGAGGCTGAGGGAACTGGGATTGTTTAGTCTGCAGAACAGGAGAATGAGGGGGGATTTGATAGCTGCTTTCAACTACCTGAAAGGGGGTTCCAAAAAGGATGGATCTAGACTGTTCTCAGTGGTAGCAGATGACAGAACAAGGAGTAATGGTCTCGAGTTGCAGTGGGGGAGGTTTAGGTTGGATATTAGGAAAAACTTTTTCACTAAGAGGGTGGTGAAGCACTGGAATGGGTTACCTAGGGAGGTGGTGGAATCTCCTTCCTTATAGGTTTTTAAGGTCAGGCTTGACAAAGCCCTGGCTGGGATGATTTAGTGGGGGATTGGTCCTGCTTTGAGCAGGGGGTTGGACTAGATGACTGCCTGAGGTCCCTTCCAACCCTGATATTCTATGATTCTGTGATTCCACATCCGGTCAACTTCATTGTCTCATCCATTTCTTGGGTCACTACCATTGCTGCTTCTGTAGCTGTCATAGCCTTCCTACCTAAGTTCTTGACAAAGAGAAAACATGAAAAAAAACAAAAACATGCACATACCAAACAGAAACAGAAAACCACACACTCCCTCCACTAAACACCCCTTACAAACTGCCACACAAACTCCCCTCTTTCCATCTATATTTGCTAACTCCTGTGCTGCTGGCTGGCTGCTTCACTGCCTTAGGCCCCCTACTCAGGGAAGTGTTACCCCTAATCAGGGCTCTGCTGTGTTCAAAGTTTCTGCTTCTCTCACAGCACACTGCCCCCTACCAGCCCCTGTAAACTTAATAAAACTCAACACACAACCAAGCAAACAAACAAACACTTGCAAGAACTCACTCAATGCCCCTAAGGAACAGGGACTTGCTCTCTTCTTCCCCAACAGATGTCCACTCAGACATCCCTTTTTCCAGCTCTGTTTGCTGGCTCTAGGGTGACCAGACATCCCGATATTATCGGGACAGTCCCAATTTTAGGGGACTTGTCCCGCATCCCGACCTTACATTGGTTGGGACGTCTGGTCACCCTATATGAGGGGGACTGCGGCAAGCCAGCGCCACTCACCTTTCCTCCCTGGGCCCTGGGGCAGTGCGCAGCTGAGCTCCTGGCGTGGCGGTGCCAGCCCATAGGGCCTGCTGCCTGGTCAGCAGGAGCCTGCAGAGCACAGCCCTGCCCCGGGCACACAGAGAGGCAGCGAGGAGGTCTCGCTCCGCTGTGTGCTGCAGCTTGTAGACTCTGGCAGCTGGTGCCGGGCAGAGAGTTCCCCCCACCCCCCTCCCCTCGACCCGACCCTAGGAAGGAGCCAGAGGGACTGGGAGGGACCTGCCTGCTGGATGCTTCCTGGGAGCCGCTCCAGGTAAGCACTGCTGGGCTCACCTGGCCCCCTGGCAGGTCCCTCTGGGGGGGCTCCCCTAAGACCCACTGCCCTCAGCCCCCACCCTGACCCTGTTCCCTCAGCTTCCCCCACAGTCTCCCCTGTGCCCCCACCCTCAATCCACTGCCCTCAGCCCCCCGACCCTGTTCCCTCTGCCTCCCCCACAGTCCCTCCCCTCCCCCCGATCATCTCACCCGACCCACTGCCCTGCATGGATGTGGAAATCTGTCCTGGATTCCAGGCTGTCGTTAGCCCCTGAGGCAAAAGATCAGCAGAGGTTTCCAAAGGGAAGTTTGCAGCCTTTGCTCAGACCAAAACATTTTCACTTAAAATAAATAAATAAATAAATAAATAAATAAATACCCAAACCCATCCTGACACCCATCTGCTCTGTCCAGATTGGCTGTTATCCCTGTTGAGGCCAAAGTGGTTTGAAAAATTAACAATCCATGACACCATTGTGTTGCTTCCCCCTGTGTCCCCCTGATGCAGGGCCGGCTCCAGGCACCAGCCAAGCAAGTTGGTGCTTGGGGTGGCAGCTTGTAGGAGGCGGCATTTCGCCCAATCCTAGGGCAGCACGGTCGATTTTTTTTTGTTTTGTTCCGCTCCGGCCGCCCTGTAGGGGGCGACGGCGCGGAGGATGGGAGCGCCCTGCAGCAAGCCCGGCA
This sequence comes from Malaclemys terrapin pileata, assembly GCF_027887155.1. Lineage (NCBI taxonomy): Eukaryota > Metazoa > Chordata > Testudines > Emydidae > Malaclemys > Malaclemys terrapin. The sequence goes on from NC_071505.1 coordinate 139,954,796, forward strand.
GGGCAGTCCGCGTCCTTCCCTCCCAGCCGACTGGAGTGGCACGGAGCCCTCCCGGCAGGCGGCGCAGTGGGAGGGGCCACGTGGCAGCGCCCCGCTGAACCCTGGCTGCCCCCCTTCTCTCTCTCCCCCCCGCTCCCTCCCCCCACTAGCCAGGGCACATCTGCAGCGCAGGGAGTCCCCCTGCACCCTGGTTCTGGCCACAGCGCAGGGTTTTTTTGTTTGTTTTTTTGTTTTTTGCTTGGGGCGGCCAAAAAGCCAGAGCCTGCCCTGATCTGATGGACCTGCCGGTAATGAATAAAGATGAATGCCCTGGGAGCAATGTGTCAGGCAGACAGTTTGTCAAGTAGGAAAGTGAATGCTGAAGCCCTCACAAAATGCAGAGGCTTTTCTTAACCTGAGAACTGAAAAAGAGCCAGATAACCTGCATGGATTTGAAAGTGACAAGAGCCTAGCGACTAACCAGAGCAGCGCCAGGTTTAAGTGATGAGGAGGGTCTGTGTCATGAAGTCTGCATTTCCACTGAGGACTCTTCCATCGCTAGGGTAGCGCTGGTGCAGGTCTGCCACCCGGCACAGCAATGCTGAGAGGTGCCAGTGTAGACCTGACCCACTGCCCTTGGCCCCCACCCTGACCCTGTTCCCTCAGCCTCCCCCGCAGTCCCCCCTGTACCTCCCACCCTGAACCCACTGCCCTCAGTCCCTGCCCCCGTTCCAACAGCCTCCCCCACAGTCTCCCTGCTCCCCCCAACCCACTGCCCTCAGCCTTGCCCTACCCCAAATCTCTTCTTCAGCCGCCCCCGTCATCCTACCCCCATTACTCCCCCTGCTGTCCCACCCCTTCAACTTCCCCTCATTCCAGTCCTGCTCCCCTCTGTCTCATCCCCTCCAGACCCTGTCCCTCTCACCAACCCCCCAACCCTCCCCAGCCCAGCCCCATTGTCTCCCCCGCCCCACCCCACTCTACACAGTTCTCTCTACCCTGTCCCATTCATGTTCCCCTCAGCCCCTACCCTACTCCCCCCATTCCAGTCCTGTCCCATCCCCCTTAGTCCCCCCTGACTCTCCCGGTCCCAGTCCTGTTCCCCTCAGTTCCTCCACCCTGCTTCCCCCATCCATCCCCACACACCCACCGATTCCCTCGACCTCCCTCCCCCCAAGCCCACTGCCTGGACCCATCCCCATCCCACTCAGGACATGCAGGAAAAAGAAGCAATGGGCTTAAATTGTAGCAAGGGAGATTTAGGTTAGACATTAGGAAAAACTTCCTAACTGTAAAGACTGGACAAATTACCTAGAGAGGTTATGGATAGCAGTCATTGGAGTTTTTTAAGAGGTTAGACAAACACCTGTCAAGGATGGTCTAGTTGTTATTACTCAGTCCTGCCTCAGTGCAGGGGTTTGACTAGATGACCTGTTGATGTCCCTTCCAGTCCTACATTTCTGTGATTCACACTGAATTGCCTTGTGCCACTGTCTAGTAGTAGTGGCACACAGTTCTCTGACATGCAGATTTATAAATTGTAATTAATATACAGTTTAGAGCATAGCAATTTTAAAGCTCTGCATGTTCAGACCAACTGAGCTGAAAATTGTGATCTACAATATTCAAAACTATTAAGATGTGGGCTGAAATAAAATCAGCATGAATTGCTCAACAATATCAATGGAATCAGCATTGCGCTGCTATATATTGTAAAACATTACAGTGAAATCTTGCAAGTATTACATAGCATGCCGCCTTGCCCAAGTGGTAACTAAGCATAACATCTTCCTGTTTCAACATTCTTAACTTGTATCCCATAGCTCCTAGAAGTTGTTTTTTTTCAAACACTGAATGCTGCTAAGTTATGAGTTTTAACAGTTTTTTTTCTTTTAAACCACAGCACTGAATGTTATTCTAAAATTGTTTTCCAAATATTCTTAAACTCCCAGTTTATCCCCCGCTGATGTTTATTGTGAAAAGTATTGCAGGTCTAATAATAATATTTGGCACTTTTGTAATTCACTGTCCAACATGTGTTTTGTGCCCTCCTCTGGTGGATTTTTAGAGGATAACTGTATAGCTACCAGCTAAGGGAGTTATATCTTTAACTCAAGTAGTAGAAGCTCATGCTTTTAAGTCTGGATGGCTCGGGTTCAATCTTTGGTGACCAGCTATGATGGAGGTTGCTACACTTATAATCCCTTTAGTCAGAGGTTCTGAATATGCTTTGTTGTAGGCAGAGCTAGCCTATAGTTAAGCAACCGAAAATTTAGAATGGGAAGTGTTGAAATGTTGGGAAGCCTTATAATTTTGCCAGTCTGGAATGAACATCCCATCTGAGGAATGGGGGTGGGGAGAGAGGAGAGTGAGACAGGACCAGGAAACTGGGACAAGGAATCCAGAGCGGTAGTGGGGGGCAGTTGAAATCAGATGAGGAGCTGGGGCGGGTTAAACAGCAATAGGCTAGACAGACTGGAGGGGACGGGGAAGAAGGCTCTTTGACTACTAGAGACCACTCCGTTCAGGAGCCTGGAATAGACCCAGGATTCCCAAGTTTCACAGTTCCTCTTCTGTCAGCAGATATCTGTGAAACCCAGTGGCAAAAAAAGTGTCTCATCCCTCTATAGAGCTGATCTATCACATATAGGATGACAACCTACTGCCTCTGCCATCACTTACTCCATTAGCTCAAGTGGCAGAAGTCTGTGCAGTGGATCTAAAGATTCATCGGCAGGGTTGGAGCCATGCGAGTTTCACGATGATTCCACATGACAGAATTTCTGGGGCAGTTCAGTTTTGATTTTTACAACAAAACCTGGGGAAATGCATACAGAAATAGGGTGACCAGATGCCTAAATAGGGGAATCTCAAGCAGGAGTAGAGAGGTTATTTTATCTCTGTATTTGGCACTGGTGCAACCACTGCTGGAATACTGTGTCCAGTTCTGGTGTGCACAATTTAAGAAGGATATTGATAAATTGGAGAGTGTTCAGAGAAGAGTCACAAGACTGATTAAAGGATTATAAAACATGCCTTATAGTGATCAACTCAAGGACCTCAATCTATTTAGCTTAACAAAAAGAAGGTTAAGAAGTGACTTGGTTATAGACTGTAAGTATCTACATGGGGAACAAATAGTTAATAATGGGCACTTCAGTCTAGCAGAGAAAGGTAGAGCATGAGCCAACGGTTGGAAGTTGCAGCTAGACAAATTCAGACTGGATATAAGGCATACCTTTTCAATGGTGAGAGTAATTAATGATTAACAATATGTCATGGTGTTTTTCTAAAAGCTGTCCTCTAGGAATTATTTTGGGAAAGTTCTATGTCTGTGCTATACAGGTGGTGAGACCAGGTGATCACCAGATCCCTTCTGGCTTTATAATCTCAGAACTAGGTACATCAATTCACATGCAAAATTCTCATTGAATTCAATAGGTGTCCTTGCCCGGTGGCTTGTGGTGTGGGCTGCAGCAGGGGCCGTACAACCCCTCCTGCAGCTTCCTAGGGCCCCCTCTCATGGCTCTGTGCACCTGTGTCTGTCGTTGTCATCCCCCCCCCTCCGCCCCGCTCACCTAATGTGTCCTGATATTTCATTCTTGCGATCTGGTCACCCTAGCTGGCTCCTGTGCCACTGCTCTTCACACAGAGAAGGGGACTTGGAGCTTCTTCAGCTCTTACATAGTGGTGTTGAATATTTAACAGATAGTTTTTCTTCTAACTGTTTGTCAGGTGTTTGAGTTAAGTAAATGTGAACAAAAATAAACAAAAAATGCAGATGTTTTAAATAGTCTGTATTAAGCCATCTCAGTCAATCAGGTTTCATTTCCATGGTTCCCCTGAAGCCCTAAGCCATATGCCTGCCAGGAAAGATTGGGTAGACAAGACCTGAATTTCTAATTTAAAAATAAGTAGAAGTGCCCTATTTGCATATGCATGGGTATGCACCCACACTGTAGCGAAGTGAAGACTTACCAGCATGGCGCTGCCTGCTGGCTATCTTGGGAATTAGCTCTTCAGCCTCAGAGTGCCCTCTGCTGACCCATGTCTCGCCTGCCTTAGGGCCCCATGTCCCTCCTGGACCCCGGTGCCCTTTACCTCCGGGTTCTGCCCCAGCAGTATCCTCACACTCTGGGTCTCCCCTCCCAGGGGAACCCCCAACCCTCTAAACCCACCTTGCCTCAGTGGCTACTACCAGTCATCATCTAGCCCCTGCTCACTCAGGCAAACTGCAGTCTGTAAAGGCCACTCATCATTGGCAAGGGAGTAGGACCTACTGCCTTTGCCTATCCCCGGGCTGCCCCTCTGCAGCCCCACTACCTTTTCATAGGCCTTCATCAAGGCCTGCAGCCTAGGGTCTACCAGGCTGGCGCTCCCCAGCTCCCCTTGCCCTTCCCCAGCACTGCTCCACTTCAGGTACCTTGCTCCCAGGCAGCTAGCCCTTCCTACTCCCGGGCTAGAGTGAGACTCTTTCAGCTCCTGGCCCACAGCCCTTTTATCAGGGCCAGCTGAGCCCTGATTGAGCTAGCCATACCTGTGGTCAGCTACTCACTGCTTTTCCCAGCTGCAGCCCTCTCTAGGGCTGCTTTTAACCCCTGCCTACCGGAGTGGGGCAGCTGCCCCACTACACACACACATATGCACCTCACTTTTTTTTTAAATGAGACTTTTCAGACTTTCTTCATAAATATTAAAGAAGAACAAAAGTACAACAACCATTTTCCCTTTGCAGGTCCCCTTTAAAATCCATTTAGTGGGAAACAGCCTTCATGGGGTAACTTCACACTGATAAGCTGGTAGACATTGGAATAAACCAAGGAAAAAAATTATAGGGGAAAAAAGTCACCATTCCACAGCCCAATCCCTTGCTGTGTAGCAGTCTTCTCAGACATTACCCTCAAAGAATGAATCACTAGAACATCTGAGTCATCCCATTGTCTCTGATTTCCAGCATACTTTCATTTCAGGAAGCCTTGAGTTAAAAAACATTATTTAATTAGTTGTAACTGCACAAAGCACTTATCCTGGCATATACCACTAAGAAAAAGAGGAAGAAGAAGACACTAAACCTCAGAAATTGTCTGAGAAGAGAGAGACAGAAGAACAAGAGATACACTGTCAGAGCAAAGAATAAAAGTACGACCCCTAAGGTAACTGAAAACCACAAGGGCACCGATAAATCCCAGGGAGCCTTTTGTCGGTTTCCCTGTAGCAAGCCTTATCAGCACTGAAGTGGACTGAAGTCAGAGAGCTGTCTGCATAGAGCTCCTCCTGATAAGTATTTTTGTTTCTTATTTATCTTGCTGGTCTTTATTACACTGTTACTTTGTTAGATTTTCTATCAACTAAAATTTTGGTGACTTTGAGTAGCAAATAAAAAGGAATAATAATGTGATCAAAGAGCCTTCACTTCTGGATTCCCATCTTAAAGGTCGTGCTCACCACCCATCAACTTTCAGTGTGCTGAGAACTGCTGAAAACCTGCCCATGGGTGTCTCAAGTTGTGCACACAAAAACAAAAGTACCCAGAGTTTGGGGTACTCTTGAAAACGTGGGACTTTATAAGGCACCTCTCACCTGCCCCTAAAACATCATTATAGTTCAATAGAAAGAGAATGGAAATTCAGATAAGGAAACTGATCAAATTAGGATGGGTCTGAACCGCAGAGACTCAAATGGTTTTCATGTCAAGGCTGTTTCAGGGATCTGTGGCAGATAGGAGTTCTGTTCTCTTAGGATACAAAAGAGGATAAAAACAAATAAAAAAATGGACACGTCTGGATTAACATCTTCTCTTTTACAAGACATCCCCATGGAGATGCAGGGCTAAATTCTGCTTTCAGTAATTTTGGTGTAAAGCAGAGTAATTCCACTGAAGTCAATGGAGCTATTCCAGATTTCCAATGATGTAGCCAAGATCAGATTTTGGCCCGCATTGGCGAGGAGTTGATTAAGATTGATCTATCTATCTATTCTTCATAATACTTTGCTCTGTTATAGTACCTATCATCTGAAGGTTTCAAAGCACTTTCCAAACCTCTTTGGCTTAAGCCTTCCAACATCCCTATAAAATATTATTTCCATTTTATAGGTGGAAAAATGGAGGCATAGAGGGGTAAATGATTTGACCAAAGTTGCTAAGAAGTCAGTAGCATGTCTCAAGTCTCTCAGTTCTGGGCTTTAACCACAACCTTAATCTATTGGTTCTGCAAGGTGCTGTATACGGGCACTTTGCTTTATCCTTTGAATGATAGATGTGTTTGGCTGCTACTATAATACTGAACGGGATTAGTAAGAAAAGGAGCCAAACCAAAACAGAATTTCTTTGTATATCTTTCTCCTGCAATCTTCTGTATTCATTGGCTGGCCTATCTATCTATCTATCTATCTATCTATCTATCTATCTATCTATCTATCTATCTATATATCTATCTAATATAATAGTAAAATTACAATGTATTGTCACATGAGCGATTGAGTTCAAGACAAGGATGGTGTCTAAAGAAGGATTTAATTATTTGCATAGGTGTTAAATAACTGAATTTTAAAAATATAGTGTTGGCATCCCAGCACATTCCTGAACATAGGAGCTGACATCATAGAATCATAGAGGTATAGGACAGGCAGGGACCTTGATAGGTCATCTAGTCCAGTCCCCTGCCCTGAGACAGGCCTAAGTATTATCTAGACTATCACTGAGGTGTTTGTCTAATCTGTTCTGATAAAGCTCCATTGATGGGGATTCCACAAGTTCCCTAAGTAATTTGTTCCAGTGTGACGGGTTAGATCACAGAAACCCCCTTGGGAGCTGCCACCTAATGTGCCAAGACTACTTCTATTCCTGTTTTCCCTGCCAGCTCACGACTCCAGCATCCTGACTTGCTGAGCCAGACACTCCTATCTGCTCCAACACAGATCCAGGGTCTGAATTACTTGCCCCAAAGCTGCAGGTTTAGAAAATTGTGAGGATTAGAAAATTAAAAAGTAGGAGCTTGGTTCATAAACAGGAACACTTAGACCTGATTTGGATTTGATGTGATGCAGTATGAATGTCATGGATAATTCAGACCAATAGGGAGAAACAGAATAAATATACTGTGTGACGGGTTGGATCACAGAAACCCCCTTGGGAGCTGCCACCTGATGTGCAAAGACTATCCCTGCTCCTGTTTTCCCTGCCAGCTCAGGACTCCAGCACCCTGTCTTGCTGAGCCAGACACTCCCGTCTGGCTCCAGACAGAGACCCAGGGTCTGAATCACTTGTCCCAAAGCTGCAAGTTTACCTGAAAACAGCTCACAGTAGTGTGCTTGTCTTTAGCACTCAGATGCCCAACTCCCAGTGGGGTCTAAACCCAAATAATTCTGTTTTATCCTGTATAAAACTTATGCGGGGTAAACTCATAAATTATTTGCCCTCTATAACACAGATAGAGAGATATGCACAGTTTTTTGCTCCCCCAGGTATTAATACACACTCTGAGTTAATTACTAAGTAAAAAGTGATTTTATTAAATACAGACAGTAGGATTTAAGTGGTTCCAAGTAGTAACAGACAGAACAAAGTAAGTCACCAAGCAAAATAAAATAAAATGCGCAAATCTATGTCTAATCAAACTAAATACAGATAAGATCCTCACCAGTTCCAGAATGCTCCCTTTTACAGGCTAATCTCCTTTTAGCCTGGGTCCAGCAATCACTCACACCCCCTGTAGTTACTGTCCTTTGTTCCAGTTTCCTTCAAGTATCCTGGGGGTGGAGCAGGGGGGGGTGGAGAGGCTCCTTCTTTAGCCAGCTGAAGACCAAATGGAGGGGTCTCCCACGGGTTTAAATAGGCTTTCTCTTGTGGGTGGAGACCCCCCTCCTCACTCCTATGCAAAGTCCAGCTCCAAGATGGAGTTCTGGAGTCACCTGGGCAAGTCACATGTCCCTGCATGACTCAGTCTTTACAGGCCGAAGCCATTGTCCACATGGTATCTTGTATGTCTCCAGGAAGACTTCTTATGTGGATTGGAGCATTCTAAGATGCATTGTTCCCCAAATGTTTCCTGATCAGGTAGTTAACCTTGCGAATTCCTTCCTAAAGAAGCTGATGAAATGACTCACAAAGCTGACTTAGAAACCAAGCAAGCATACAGCCCATATTCTTAACCTCAAGTAGAAAATTATATATATGTACAAATAGGATGAATAGATACAGTAAACTATAACCTTTATGGAGATATGTTACATGGCACAGGCAGCACAAAATATATTCCAGCTATGTCATACATACATTTATAAGCACACACCCCCATAAAGCCTTATGGGGTACACTGTCACATCCAATGCTTAGCTACCCTTACAATTAAGAAGTTTTTCCTAATGTCTAACCTAAATCTTCATTGCTACAATTTAAGCCCATTACTTCTTGTCCTCTCCTCAGTAGATAAGGGGATCAATTTATTACCCTCTTTTTTCTAACATACTTGAAGCCTGTTATCATGTCCCCCCTCAATCTCCTCTTCTCCAGACTAAACAAACCCAATTTTTAGAATCTTTCCTCATAGGTCATGTTTTCTGGACCTTTAATCATTTCTGTTGCTCTCCTCTGGACTCTCTCCAATTTGTCCACATCTTTCCTGAAGTGTCATGCTCTGAACTGGACACAGTACTCCAGTTGAGGCCTTACCACTGCTGAGCAGAGTGTAAGAATTACTTCTCACATCTTGCTTACAATACTCCTGCTAATACATCCCAGAATGACGTTCGCTTTTTTTGCATCCACAGGCAGGGACACACCCAACTGAGTTACATGAATGCTTTCCCCAGACACTCGTTAACTAACAATAGAGAGGCTCCAGGCAGTTCCCCCAGATCCTAACCAAGCATCCCTGAGCTGTACCATCTTGCACTGGTCAGAAGCCTGATCAGTGTACCTTTATTACCCAGTCCACCCTTCCCTCAATGTGGAGAGGACATGCACCAGTTTTTGTTCCTGAGCTGAGGTTTCCCAAGCACTTCAAGCCAAATACACTGCTTTAGGTAAAACATAAAACAGGTTTATTAACTACGGATAGATTTTAAGTGATTATAAGTGGTAGGCATAAAAGGACAGAGATGGTCACCAAAGAAAATAAAAATAAGTGCACAATCTAAATCTTAATCCTTATTACACTAAGCAGTATTCCAGTCATGTGAATGAACCTATGATGCCAATTGTGTTGTAATTGTGGTTTTTCACTAGTATTTCTAGTTCTTCCTGTGTATTTCCCATACTTCTTGCATTAGAATGCAGACCTCTAAGATGTTCATTAAATTTTCCCTCTATATTCCCTCTGGTCTCTCCTTTGTCTGCACTGTGATTGCTCATGTTCCCCCCAGATTCTGACCCTTCATCCAGGTCTCCATGTTCTGAACTTACCTGTGGCCTTTTGTCTCCTGCTCCCATCAAACCTAGTTTAAAGCCTGCCTAGCCAGTCTGTATCAAAAGATACTCTTCCCCTTCCTTGATAGATGGACCCCATATATGCTCAGAAGTCCTTCTTCTTGGAACAGCACCCCACGGCTGAGGAAGCCGAAGCCCCTTTGGCAATACCATCCACACAGCCATGCATTTAGCTCCAGGGTCCTCAGAACATATACTGTCTAGCCCAGTATCTAGCTACCTGCCCTATTGGGAAGCACGCTATTGACGAGATACTCAGCTGGCATAGATTGGTGCAGCTCCGTGGAATTCAGTGGAGCTATGCTGATTTATACAAGTGAGGATATGGTGCTACAGGCCCATCTAGTCTGATATACCACCATCTACCAAACAGGAACTGAACAGTGGGGAGCTTTTATTAATAGGTAACTATTATTAGATACCTACTCTGTTATGTTACTAAAATTTAGTAAAAACTTTCTTCACGAGTAATGCAATGTAATTGATAAACACCATTTTGACTGTCTAAATTCTCATGGTTTAGTTTGAAATTTGACCCATTCTGTCCAGTGTTGAGAAGTGCCAGTGTACATTAAGCAAGGATGTTCTAAACTTTCAGATCATTCCACAGGGACAAGATGAACTGGCAACTGGTCATTCTTGGATTAGTCATCCTGCCCATTAAACTAGTAGGGACATCCTTGTTTCTCATCTATTGTGAGTATTGATGTGCATTTGTAATTTTCAGTTATTATTTATTGATTTTATAGCACTGTTCTTCTAGTAGCTGATACTTTCATGTCTGTGTTGTCTAGTGTGGGATATTACAGTGAATCTCAGCATCTCACACAAACCAAACTAGGCACAAAATACCCCCAAGAATGGTGCTGGGATTGGATCTAGGCAGTGGTGATGTGTCCTAGGAATACTTCTCTGTGGCTCGCTGAAGAGCTGAGCAGCATCCTGAGGTAACCCAACAACTCCTCTTTGCTGCATGACTTTGTATAAGTAAAAGAATAAATGGACACAAATCAGGCATCAGGAATGGTAACATACAAAAGCCAGTAGGAGAACACTTCAATCTCCCTGGACATTCAATAACAGATTTAAAAGTAGCCATACTTCAACAAAAAAACTTCACAAACAGACTTCAAAGAAAAACTGCAGAGCTACAATTCATTTGCAAATTTAACACCATTAATTTGGGCCTGAATAGGGACTGGGAGTGGCTGGCTCACTATAAAAGCAATTTTCCCTCTCTGGGTATTGACACCTCCTCATCAGTTATTGAGAGTGGACCACATCCACCCTGACTAATTGGCCTTGTTCACACTGGTTCTCCAGTTGTAAGATAACTCCCTTCTCCTCATGTGTCAGTATATTTATGCCTGCATCTGTAATTTTCACTCCATGCACCTGAAGAAGTGAGGTTTTTTACCCACAAAAGTTTATGCTCAAATAAATCTGTTAGTCTTTAAGGTGCCACAGGAGTCCTCGTTTTTGTGGATACAGACTAACACGGCTACCCCTCTGATACTTTGTATGAGGAAGCCATTCATAATGTGCACTTTAATGTACCTTGTGAGTGAAAAAGAACTGAAACCATGACTGCACAATGTTGTGTGTTCTTTTAGATAGTGTGCACTATAATAGTAAAGAGTGAGATACATAATAAAGTACATGTGTTGGGCTGCTGTCCCTTGGGATCTAAACCCAGAAGGGTAATAACAAACTTTTAGATTAATTAACTGGTGAAGCTGCACTTGGTAATACCATTTCATGTGTAACTTCAGCCTCCATCTCCCATGTCATAATACATCTCTTCTCCTTTCTCTACTACCAGCCTTAGTTTAGGATTGTTATATTTATGTTTCCCTGTCACCTTAGTATAAGACCCTCTTTTTCACATTCACTTAGGAAACCTGAGTAAAATGCTTTCCAGTGGCCACCAACACTTAGAATATCAGGGTTGGAAGGGACCTCAGGAGGTCATCTAGTCTGACCCTCTGCTCAAAGCAGGACCAATCCCCAGACAGATTTTTGCCCCAGATCCCTAAATGGCCCCCTTAAGGATTCAACTCTCAACCCCGGGTTGAGCAAACCAATGCTCAAACCACTGAGCTATCCCTCCCCCATTTCTCCAAGAATGGTCAGACAGAGTCACTTTAGAGTGATTCCTGATGCTTCATCTGCAGAATTCCTCATCCCTGTGAAGTGAGAAATGGATCACAACCCACCCAATATGTGCCCTGGATAGAAAGGATTCATAGTGGGGAAGGGAAGAATTTGTTTTCCAAGGAGTTATTGTTTTAGCTAAGGGGATTTTTCACTCCTACTTGCACTAAGTGATCTCACAGCTGGAGTTTCCTCTTTCTCTGATAGCTGACAGTTTCTGCCTGGGTCACAGAGGCATAGAGAAAAACTGAGCATTTTACTCCTGGGGGAATTCTGCGCCACCGCACATGCGCAGAATTTATGTCCCTCGCTAATTTCTTTGCTTCCCCTCAGAAAAATGACTTTCTGATAGGGAAGAAAAAGGTTGCCACAAGAGTGGTCATGCAACCCTCCCCAGCAGTATGTTTCAGGTGCCCAGCACAGCCTGCAGAGAGATAAATCACTGTGGGGTAGGAGGCAGGATTGGGGAAGACCCGGCTGGTGGCTCCTACCCTGCACCAGGCTCAGCTGCTAGTCCCAGCTGGGCTGGGGAGGATGGGACTTCCTCTGCCCCTGCACGGCATCTGGGGCTGGTTCATACCCAGTCCCAGATTTCTCTCCCAGCTGCAGGAAACTCTGCAAACTTCCCCTCCCCCCACTTCCCGCACCCATTGCTCCTCTGCTCTAGGGGGAGGGATTCCAGTACAGGGAGCTGCTCCCTCATCCACCCAACCCCCGTGCATCCAAACCCCCTCATACCCAGACCCTCCCATGGAGCCTCACCCCCCCTCAGAACCCACTCCCCCTGCATCTGGACCACCCCAATGAGCCACACACACACAGATCCGCACCCCACTGAGCCCCAACCAGCTATACTTGGGTCCCTGCCCCACTCCCCCAGCATCTGAAGCCCCCCTAAGCCCCCCACACCCAGACCGCCTTTCTGAGCTCTATTCCCCCACACCCAGACCCCCACAACTGAGCCCCAACCATCTTCACCCCACTCCAGAACCCCATTACTGTTGCACCCAGAAGCCCCCAACAAGCCCCTGTGCATCCAGATCCCCCCCGCACCCGGATCCCCCACTGAGCCGCCCACACCCAGATTGCCCCACACAGAACATTCTCAACCCATAACTGGATCCCTCCACATTAAGCCCCTTCACACTTGGATCCTGCCTTGCTGAGCCTGCCTGCCTACACCTGGTGAACCTGGCATGGAGGGGCAGGGCCCTGCGGTGTTGCTGGGGCAGACCCGGTCCTTGTTCTGTGTCAGGGTTGGGTGCAGCCTCACCACTGAGTCTGTGTCCCAGGGGAGAGAGGGGCGAGGAGCTGCACAGTGATCTCCCACCTCTGTGCAGCCAGTAGCCTGTGCTCCCCAATGCCATGCTGGAGCCTCCACATTTATCTGACAAATAAAATTGTCAGAATTTTAAAATGTAGTGTTCAGAATTTTAAATATTTTGGTGCAGAATGCCCTTAGGAGTAATGGCATTTGTTTCTGTATTCGGTGTAGCTGTAGCTGTGTGGGTCCCAGGATATTGGAGAGACAAGGTGGGTGAGGTAATATCTGTTATTGGACCAACTTCTGTTGGTGAGAGAGCCATGTTTTCAAGCCACACAGAGCTCTCTATAAAAGATCTCTCTCACCAAAAGAAGTTGGTCCAATAAAAGTTATTACCTCACCTCCCTAGTATCTCCATTTGTTTCTGTGGTAGGGGGAGAAAGAGGGCATGTCAGCAGTTTGTAAAGCATGTTACAACATTTTCCTTGGTGGTGAAGCAAAGGGAGTGACACATCCTGTGGGCATATAGGGCTTGAATCATCAGTGCAGACCCAGTCCTCATCTGGGGGTAGGGAAGTGCAATGATTCCCACACAGACAGGAGTATTCCTAGGAGGGATTTTCTATCGACAAGATGTGTCTGGAATATGGAAAGTCACTTATTTTGGGAGTTAGAGTTGACCGACAAATTATTCACAAACGTGGCTGTTTTCTGTAGAGAATTTTTCTTTTTCCATGTTTGCACCCCTTCTTACTCACTTTTTACAAACATATGTTATCATTATTTGTATTACCACAGCGCCTAGGAGCACAAGTCAAGGGCCAGGACCTCATTGTGTTACATGCTGTACAAAGACATGTGTGACAATCAAGTTTTGTTCTATGAACATTTATGGCAAACTAATTTCAGACCCATAGTCATGATTCATTGCACTCTGTCTGTATATAGGGTTCTGTATTTACCTATTTAACTTTTGCTTGTGTCTGTATTGTAGCCTGTGCCTATACCAGTGTTGATGGCTGTTGTTACTGGCAGGAATACCAGAGATATTACTGCTCCCATTAGCTTTATGCTGTAATCTTCCTCATCCCTATTCCAGGCAGATGATAGCTCCCCTGGGCATGCAGTTGTGTTATGGGCTATGAACATCCTTTCCAAACAACTGCTATTAACCAAATGTTGTATAGGCAGCATTAAGACTCATCTCCAGGAGAACAACATCTGGGCTTGTGTTCAGTTCCACAGATCTTCCCCAGGCCGGGCTCTCAAGGGACCCTCAATTCCACAACTGAGAGGAACATAACAGGTAAGATGCTGGGGTTCTCTATGAAATTCTGTTGAGCAAAGGGGGCATTCTGTTTGTTTCTCTTGAATGCTCATTTTATTATTACTGAACCTAGAGGGTCCACCTGAGTTTGTGAGCCTATTGTACTGGGCCAGGAGCACCCCGGCTCACAACGGCCAAGTGAAAAACAAAACAGGGTGGAGCAAAAATGGCCTGCTCAAAAAAAAGCCCAGTGGCTCATTGCCCCTGGAAACTGATGCCCAGGGTGGCTGCCCTGCTCAACTGCCCCTAGAACTGGCCCTGTACAATTACATGGTAAAAGTTCCTGCCTGCCCTGAAGAATTTACTATCTAAATAGAAACCACAGGATAAGTATCATAAGCCCCATTTAACTGCTGGGGAACTGAGGCACAAAGAGATTAATTGACAACCACAACTCCAGTGATAATCCCACTGCCACATATGTACCTGATATTGTAGAAAAAAATGCAATTCCTTGGCATATCATTGTATTATTGGACCAATATAATAGCAAGGGGGCAGAATTTCCTGGACCGCTTTAACTCTGAATTTCCCAACTGTGTTAAATCCTTAAATTTGAGAGTATATTAGAGAAGAAGGATGTCCCAATGATTAAGATGCTAGCCTTGGACTTGGGAGATCCAAATTCATGTCCTTGCTCTGCCACAGCCTTCCTGTGCAACCTTGGGGAAGTCACTTAGTCTCTCAGTTTCTCATGTATACAATGCAGGTTATTGTACTTCCATACAATTGTGAGATGCTCAAATACTATGGTAATAGGGGCCACAGAACTACCTTAAAGGGGTTAGCTTCACTTTTTGTATCTAATATACTCAAGTTGTTCAGACAAATTACTATCTATGGATTATTTGCACAGTAACTGATGCTGAGATTCAGAATTTGGACTTAAAAAAAACCACATGTATTCTGTCTGTGTGTTTGTGATCAAATATCTGTCTAGATGAGGCTCCCATCATTGTATCTGAGAACCTCACCAAACATTAATGAATTTATCCACACAACACACCTATTCAGGTTGGCAAATATCAGTAATCCAATGTTACAAATCGGGAGGCTCAGAAAGATCAAGCCAAGATTTTTGGCTAGGGTTTTCAACACTAGGAGCCTAAAGTGAGGCTCCTAAATCGATATTTAGGTACCTGCCTGATTTTCAAAAGTGCGGAGCACCCAGTTGTTCACACTCAGTGGCCAGGAACTGAATTTAGACCAATGTGTCTTAATCACAAAATCATCCTTCCTCATATGAGCATTTCCTCACAGATACACACGTCTGGTACTTTCATTGGAATAAATGATACACACCACTTTGAAAACTTCATGAGGTTGTGAGTGTGAAGGGGCTCCAAGGGGATGAGTTGAACTACAGCCTTAAGGTAAAATGTTCAGAAGCGCCCAAGGACCAAGCGCCTAGATTCACAAAAGGATGTAGATGGTGAGATGGTGAGATGCATCACAAAACCTACCTTTTAGGCACCTAGAAAATCACAGGAACAACACTGTGAGCCACGCAGCCTGAGTGAGGCATCTAGGCTCCCTATACAACGAATGAGTAGAGATAGGTGGCTTGGTATGTGATTCACAAAAGCCAGCACACTAGGTGGGGAGTTGCCTAAGATAGCCAATGGGAGATGCTGATGAGATGCTATGCCCCGCCCCTCTTATAGACCTTGTCTACCCTTGTGGTGGTGTGTAGGGTATGTGTAGCTACACACCACAGTGAAAGATAGGCTATTTCCACAGTGTGGTGTGTAGCTGCATGCGTCAGTGAAAGACTCTGGGTGGGGGGGAGTGGGGAAAGGCTCTGATGGGGGAGGCAGTGTTGAAAGAGCCTTTCCCCGCCGCCTCCCTCCATCCAGAGTCTTTCACAGCTGCATGTACTTTACACACTGCTGCAAGCGTAAGCAAGGTCATGAAGATAGGAGCTTAAACGCAGGCTGCAGAACTTTGAAAGTGAATAAGATAAGTTGAAGTAAGGCCACCTTAATTCTGAATAAAACTGTCCACCCAGGGATTTAATGCAGTTTAACTAATCCACTTTAAAAGTTAATTTAGATTAATTTTCTGAGTGCCTCCATTTAAACAGTCCCTTAGGTACTTTTGAAAATGGGACTTAGGCTCCTAAATCACTGAGGTGCTTTTGAAAAATGTATCCCTAGCTTTTGTGAAATATTCACAAATTATCTCCCCTGGTGGTCAATCAGTACTATGCATTATCAATTCATCCCCAATTTTAGTTAATGAATTGTTATTCGTGAATATTTGCCAAAGTGTTTGGATGAACAAATTTGTGGCTGTTTGTCTGAATCACATGGTATTGTTTCTGCTGCCTGATTGGCAGAAACTTTTTAAACAGGCTATATAATATAATATAATTATAATTCATTAATATATACAGGAAAATGAACTTGCTAGTTTTATCCATGTAGCTTTTTTTAATTGTTCAACCAGTTCTAATATACAGTGATACTGTTCCTAAAAATGATTCCAACTTTGAATTGAATCGCTCAGAGAGGAATTGGATTTTATTTTCAGTTCTACAGACTACCCCAGACCTGCCTAAGACGCAACCTGATTCCAGCACAATCACAACTACAGTTCGCGACAGAACAGGTACCTCTGTGGAATTTATAATCTGATTTAAGATATCAGTTTGATGAAGGTAGAGGAGGACCTAAAGCAGAACCTCATATCTAGCCCCTCTTTTCTAAAGTTTGGTTGGTGGAGAATAAGGTTCAAATATCCTGACCCAAATTTGACCCTATGGTTTTGTTTTTGATTGAATCCAAACCCTAAAGGGGCCTATTTTCCAGATCCAATTTGGATGTGGCCTTAAAATGGCTAAAATACCATGAGAATATCTGTTCTTGGAAGATTTCCACCATTCTAGATGGCAGAAATCTGTCCATTTTAGCTAATATCAGGACATTTCTTTCACTAGGGATCAAAATCTCCCAAGGACAGTTCAGTAGGTTTTGGCACTGCCAAGCCCTAAACAGCTTTAAATGCTAAGTCCAAACCTGCTATTTAGGTCATCTCTAGAATTTCTTGAAGTTGGATAGTTACTTCTGATGGTTCCTGTGGATGCTTTCTCTGCCCTTAGGGGACTTGCGGAATGGATATGGAGCTACACTGCTGGGCACATTACAGTATCATAGGCATATATATGACTAGATGGGCAGATTATGTTTTGTGTTGAAATATACAGACATGTCCGTATTCAGCTATACATACATGATGAGGACCTCTCCCCTTACACCAATGTAAATGAAGATTAATTTCATTAAGGTCCATGGAGATGGACCTTTGTACACAGGGACAGAATAAGGTTATGAGGGGCCCAAGGCTAATGGAAGGGAAGGGCCTGCGTAGGAATTACGTATTGCAAAAACATAATGAAGTCATCAAACATTTATGTACATACATATTTACATATTATGTATTTATGTAAAATTAACAAGTTTATTCTACTCTCATTACACTCAATTCTTCAAACAGATACTGCTGAGTAAGAGGTAACATGAGGGATGCTACGCTGTCCTTCTCTTAGGCCTCCTTCCTCTTAGTGGAGTGGTCATCTGTATGAGGATGAACACTGCAACATTCACCATCCTGCTCACCTCTTTCAACCTTGCGCTTCTACCCTCAGCTCTCCACATGGCACAGTGCAAAGCCAAGCCCTGCAGGTGTTTCCCCCAAGCTATGGACTCTACACCACATACCCTGTCTCACTCTGTCTGCAGTCTAGGAGGCAGCCAGCTTTTGTTATGTAAAAGAAAACCCCTCAGGTGTAAAATCCACTGAAGTAGAGGAAGTAGCAGTGGGAAAATTACATTGGGTGGCATTGTATTTTAGGCTGTCTTGCTCTGAAAGCTGCCTCCCAGTGTTGCACTAGCTGAGGACAATGAATTACTGTTTTCACGTTGAACCCAGTTTGTGCAGTTAATGTCCAGTGATTCATCATATCAGGCTATTCTGTCACCAAGTTCTTCCACAATTAGAATCATAGAATAGAATCATAGGACTGGAAGGGACCTCGAGAGGTCATCTAGTCCGGTCTCCTCCACTCATGGCAGGACTAAGTATTATCTATTCTAGAATGTGTGATCAGCAGCTCTGACATGAGTATTTTTTTGAGCATGAGTTCAGTGTGCACCAGACCCTTACGGTTTGCATTTGTTTGTTTTAAGCTTTCTGCAAGAAAAAGGCAACAGCTAGAAGTGACACAGATCTTTAGTTGGTTGCCCAGTCGTAATATTTAGCACTTCTGTATATGTTAGCTCTTCAAAATCACTGTACAAACATTAAACAAACTTAACCTAAAGCCTTTCAGTTTTTGATTGACTAGGAGTTGACAAAACAGAGCTATTCCCTGTTGAGTTCTCTGCCCACCTGAACAAAAAGACTTCATTGAAAATCAGCATCTTAAAAGAACCGTTAAGGATCTTACAAAAGAACAGTCCAACCAAGGCTGCTGTACTAGTGACACCCTTGTTACATCAGGTCTGGTGTTTGTTTAAGGCTGAGTAGAATGAAAGGAGAGCTCCCTGTTTTGTTTGCATGTGTAAGGGCTGGTCCACACTAACCCCCCACTTCGAACTAAGATACACAACTTCAGCTATGTGAATAACGTAGCTGAAGTCGAAGTATCTTAGTTTGAACTTACGCGGCACACACGCAGCAGGCAGGCTCCCCCATCGACTCTGTGTACTCCTCTCGCGGAGCAGGAGTACCGGCGTCGACGGCGAGCACTTCCGGGATCGATCCCAGAAGATCGATTGCTTACCGCCGGACCCGGAGGTAAGTATAGACGTACCCTAAGTCAAGCAGGCCTTGCTTATTTTTTTCCCCTTAAAGTGCTCAGAGTTTAGGGGAGAAAAGTGAATAAGATTCTGCTTATGCCAGGTGTGAAAAAGCAGAAGGGCCCAAAATCTATTCTTGTGCAAAAATCTGTTCTCCCTGAAGTCAATAAGGCTACACAGGTGTAACTATCAGCAGGAATTGGCCTGTGTTCTCATTCCCTTCTCTAATCACACACAATCCATGCTTACCCAACATTTTCCACTTGGGAAAGAAGTTATTTTGAGTTGGGGCAGAAAAATGAGGACTAACTTCAGGTTTATTTAGCTTTATGTTTTTGGAATGAAACTCAAAAGAAGTCAAATGTGAGGTACTTTTATGATGGATTGAAACTGCTAGAGAACCAACAAATGGACAGAACCTGCCTTTAGCCTATTCAGCCAATCTTTCTATCATAGCCTGATAAGAAGTGGATTTAAAATCCGTGAGGGAGAGGGGAGGGAGAAACCTACAACATTGTGTGTTGAGCTTCCTCCAGTGCTTTTGCAACCCCTTAAAAGTACAAAGATGTGCTGGCCTGTGGAACTAGGCTGAGCATGAGGAAAGAACTTTGTTGCCTGTGCATCCCAGTACAGAAAAATACATCAAAGAAAAAACTCATCAGTTCTTCAGAAACAGGACCCAGCATATATAGATGATGATGGTGATGGGCACTAGGACCCAAGAGGCAGCGTCCTGGAGCTGCCTGCCAGCTCCCGCCCAGGAGTGGTACAGAGGGAGCTTCTACCCTCCCTGACAGCTAAGCAGAGCTCCAGAGAAATCAGGGATGGGGGAGCTGGGGTGGGGGTACAATGCCTGCTCAAACTGTACCCGCAACTGGCACGGGTTCCCATGGTAACCGGATTTTTAGTGTCCGGTCACCAGTGTTAACCAGATACCTGGCAGTGTGTTCCTGCAGCATGGGGAGAGGCAGCAGGCTGCCGGCTGAGTTCCTTCCAAGCCACAGAGGGCTGCTTTGCCTTTCCTGCTGGCAGGAGAGCTCCAGCAGGGCTACATGAGCAAGCTTGCTCTCCCTCCCACCCTGGTCAGGCCCCCTGCCTGACCAGTAGGGCCTAAAAATAGGAGGGCCTAAGGCTATAGCCTTATTAGCCTAATGGTTAATCCGGCCCTGTTTGTATGCCTATTAGGCTAGGTCTACACTACGTGGGGAGGGGGTGTCGACCTATGATATGCAACTTCAGTTATGTGAATAGCGTAGCTGAAGTTGCGTATCTTAGGTCAATTTACCTTGCAGTGAGGACGGCGGCAAGTTGACCGCTGCCGCTCCCCCGTCGAATCTGCTTCCGCCTCTCGCTGCGGTGGAGTTCCGGAGTCGACGGCAGAGCGATCGGGGATCGATTTTATCGCATCTACACTAGACGTGATAAATCGATCCCTGATAGATCGATCTGGCGGGTAGTGAAGACGTGCCCTTAGATAGATGCTGTAGTGAGGGCTGAGATGGAACTTGTGTTTAAATGCTTACATTCAGGTGCTTATTATTCTTTTTAAAATATATGATCTGGTAATTGGTCATGCTTGTTCCCAGCCCAAAGGTGAATTTCTGGAAGTTTAGTACATTTGACATGGATGTTTCTGAGATATATGAGTGTGAGTAAACAGCATTTTTCCACCACATTGCCAGATGCTTTTTAATGCTCAGATTACTGAACAAGGCTTTCCCTTCAAACCAGAAATTTGCCATGGATATACATGTTCCGCCCCCCCTCCCCACTCCCCCGGTTACATGGGTGTAAATCCTAGTTAACTCAGTGAAAGTAAGTGACTTCCTTCAGATTTATACAGTTGGAAATGAGAGCCATTTCTGGCCCACACAGGGTTGAACCTGTTTACACAAAGTCTGAGTTTAGTCCTTAGGGACAAATTTTGCCCTTACCCATACTCCTTCATTCCCACTTATGTCAAATTCACACACTCGCATCCACTCACCCCCGCCCCACACAGCTATGTTTATTTAATTGAACCAAACCTCCCCTCCAACCCAAAGCACCCCAAACTGCATGTATTGGGAGGTATTTGAAATATGAATCTGTATCCAATATCTATCACATCTAGTCTCTTTCT
Organism: Malaclemys terrapin pileata; assembly: GCF_027887155.1. Classification (NCBI taxonomy): domain Eukaryota; kingdom Metazoa; phylum Chordata; order Testudines; family Emydidae; genus Malaclemys; species Malaclemys terrapin. The sequence goes on from NC_071505.1 coordinate 139,975,868, forward strand.
CTATAATGTGCTGACACAAAACTCCAGATGCAAACACTCATGAGCTTTGGCGGGTTTGAGGCCTGGATGCAGAGTCTGCAGCTGGGGTGCAGCTTTAATGTCACAGTTTAGGGCAACTGCACTTGTATTTCCCCTCAGGGATTCAGCAAGGACATCCACTTCCAGGCTTTCAACTCCCCTGGCCCTCACCTCTCTTGGGTGGAGACACGTCTCTCTCTCTCTCTCTCTCTCTCTCTCTTTTTTTTTTTTTTAACCAGGATATTTTTAGGCTGAACAGTTATTTGCCTTTATTGTGGTATTTCCAGCAAAAGACAGACTGCCTAAGCAGACCTGCTTGCTTTTTCTCCCAGGAGCAGGTAATCAGTAGACAATAGGTTTTTATTCTGAGGGCGTAGCTTCAAAGGCCTTCCAAGTACCTGGTAGGAAACCCACTTCATATGTATTATCCCAAGCAGTTTTTTAAAGTTCCTAACATATTCTCAAGGTTTACATTAGTCAGTTTTCTGAAAAAGTTACATACAATCCTACAGTAACACATAAACTATTGCATTTTTAATGCAATAGATCCCACAGGTATTAAACTTAATTCAATAATGTTTAACTTAATTCAAGTAGAAATTCAAATAACCCCCATCTAATATATACATCTAATGCATACATAGTCTAATCTATATATTTAATCTATATAGATGTGACATCTTGAAAATAAAACACATAGGACCAATTTCAGAGATGAGTCAACCAGATTCCTGGTGCGGTTAATGTGTGTGTAACTGAATAGACTGAGTAGCAGCTGATTCAGAGCCAGTTAGACATATCTACAGTTCTGCTGTACTATGGCTGACCTGTAGTGAATCCTTTACTGGCATTTACCCACCTGACCACTGGGCTTCCCTGCCTTTCCAGTGGTGTCCTGTAGGCATTGGAAGGGTAGGGAGTTTCCCAGCTGTAAATAAGATTTTTGCCTCTCATCTCTCTGTGATTTATTTTATAAGTTGACTGTCTCTTCATTTCTGTTCAAAATTCTATGTTTTTCTGTGTAGTCATGTCCCCTTCTACAGCTAAGCCCCTACAGTGGGAGGGGCACCGAGGGAATTACTACTTATTTTCTAAAGCCAAAGAGGTCTGGAGTTCCAGCCGAACAGAGTGTGATGACCAGAGCTCGGATCTAGTGGTCATCAGTGACAGAAAAGAGATGGTAAGATCAAACACGGCTTTGTGGGAATTGAGATTATGCTGAATGCCCAGATCCTCAAATGTACTTAGGTGCCTAACTCCCATTGAAACCTTTGAGGCTCTGAACCTAAGCCTACAATGCTCTGGTTTGTAATCAGTGCTTCCTGCTGCAGACAGCTTTCCATGACCAGAGCACTGGGTCTCTGTATGCTGTTGATGCCAGACACAGTCATCTGTATAGCATCAGAGGGGTAGCCATGCTAGTCTGAATCTGTATAGCAGTGATTCTCCAACTCCTTCATTATGAGCATCTCTTCCAAAGAAAGACATCCTTTCCTGGGCCCACCTGTCCCCCCAATACCTCAGTCACCCACCATTTTGTTATCAACATGCTGCATTCTGCAAAGCACCAGGAGAAGCCTCAGAGTTTGAGAAAATGCAGCCACAGCAGAGGTCCTGATCGGAGGCCTCAGAGGAATGAGATACATCTCTCTGATCTCCGATTAATCAAGTATCCAACCATGCATGTGCATCCTTTGACAACAATGAGATTCAGTAACCTAAGGCAAAGTAACCTCACACAATGTGTAAACTAGTGTTTCACACTCACTGTAAGGCCTCATCTACACTAAGCGTTCAGAGCTACATCAATTTACACCAGCTGAGGATCTGGCCCTCCAAGTATAACCACATCAAAGGACCTCATTATAGCACAGCTAAGTCTTAGAGGATTAGATTGAACTATTTAGCTTTGTAGTATGTAACTTGGGATGGTATACCCTGCTCCCCTCAGTATCCCTGGCTAGCTCTAGTGTCTCACCTCCTCCCCATCCCACCTCACTCCTCTTGGGGTGATTTGTATACCCCAGGTTGCAGAGAGGAAGCAATCTCTCTATTCATCTCATGTGCAGAAGCTGCGATCATCCCTTGTTCTTGTTCGGAGTAAGCCAAGATGGGGGAAAACTCCTTCCATCCTCATAACCTCATGTATCCAAGCTAGGGCCCAGGAAAATTTGCACTAGAATCATATCCCAATATCCTAATTTTACCTGAATTATTCCAGGATTCAACACAGTCACTAGCAAAAAGGCGAGTCCTGTCTGCACTACACATATTAACCGCATTGCAACTACGTCAAGGGACATTTGGTTGCCAAGAGGAATGAGCTTAAGTGTGAATTGCAGAGTTATACACAAGGGTAGATCATTGGTTTGCAAAGTAATTGTAGCTGGCAAAATGAAGAAGATAACATTTCTCCAGTTACTCTCAATTCAGATGATAACCTGGTTCCTGGCTCCCACAGCCATTACAGACACAGTGGTAAGAGCAGGATAAAGGAGACGCTCTTTGGATTTTCCTCTCACATTTCCTGTGTGTCACTGATTTACCACGCACTTCCTTTCCTTGTCAGGAGTTTCTTCGTAATAAAACAAGGGATGCTGATTATTTCATTGGACTAACTTACTCAGAGATGGAGAAGAGATGGTACTGGATTGACAAGACAGAGCTTACGAGAGACCTGTATGTTTCTTCTTTTCTCTTATAGCTAATAAACATAATGGGCCAGAGCATCATCATTTATATGCGTGTAGCTCCACTGAAGTCAGTAGAGCTATGCCAATGTGCTCAAGATGAGAATCTGACTAAATGAATGTAAGTGAATCTACCAATGCAACTTCTAGTTAATTGTGGATAGTACTAGAATCCCCTCTGAAAACAGGATGTGATTTCCTGTGACTTTGTCAAGTGAACAGTGTTTACTGAAGAAGTCAGTGCCATTGTCACATGGGGAGAGGGCTCCTTCAGTCTGGAATTTCATTGAAGCTGTCTCAGAAGGACTGTGTTTGTCATCAAAGTCTGCATTAGTGTCAGACAGGACAGAGTTTTCTCCCTGGGGCTGTTATGGGGAATAATATTAGCAGATTCTGTGCTTTGTGGGAGAGGGAGATATTTCCTTATTAGAGGAGGAACGGGAAGAAGGGAGACACTTGTGTATGCATGTGCATGCACATAAAGAAATTAAAATAAGGATTTAGTTCAACAGTTCAGCTTCTTTTTTGGTTATTTCTCTTTACCCAGATTTACTCTGAAACCAAACACATTGGAGTATGAAAATGACTGTGCAGTTATCAGAGCTGGAGAAGTGAGTCCTGCATCTTGTCACCAACAAAACCAGTGGATCTGTGAGAAGACAATGAAATAACTCTTTTTATGTTGGGAGAGACCCAGCACAGATAGTTTGTGGCACTGGAATCCAACTGGGGCATTTCCCCCTAATCTCAGACACAAATATGCACATGTATTCTCATTTTATAATAAGAGGAACCATAACATGATCCTGGCCTATGGAACTTTTTATTTTCTATCCACGACAAATTCCAGACCAATGTATGCATTCTCGACACCATTTCTGGATGCATTTTCATCAGCACGTTGTAGGAAGAGTAATGGAGGACTTCATTTTCTGTAATAAGGATACTTCACCAACCTTAATGACTCAATTAGGCATCTGATAGACTGACCTCCATGGAGGGTCACACGTGCTGAAAGGGTATAGGGTGCAAGAACTACTCAAGGGCCAGGGAAGATCACAGCTCCTACACATGGACTGCTCTCTGCAGAGCAGAGGTGGGAATGAAGCAGGACCATAGCCCTAGCTCCTCGTCCCAGCGTTGTCCAAAAGAATTGGGCCCTAATCCACAAAGAGACTTAGGCATGGCAATGCAGTCCAGTTCAATGCCTAAACTTTAGGTGTCTGGCTACCCAGTGGAATCCACAAAACCTGAGTTGGGCACACAGGCTCCCTATAAAATGCATGGGGAAAGATACGTGCCTGAGAATGGGATCCACAAAAGCCCACACACTAGGGCATGGAGCTGTCTAACCAACCACTAGCAGATACTGAGGAGAGGGGTGTGTCCTAAGAATCACCCCTCTCTGGGTCTTAGGCACCTAAATCCAGGATGGAAGGAGGCTCTTATTTCTGCTTGGGATTCACAGCCTGGAATTGTCTCCTGGAATCATGCTCTTAAGCCATTTTTTGCCAGAAATGCAGTGGCACATGCCTAAGTCCATACCAACTGGCTGGGCAGGGGGGAAGGGAGGACCTCCTTTATAAACTTTCACCCAGCGGTTATAGCACTCACTTGGGATGTGGGAGACACTAGTTCAGTTCCCCCCTGGGGCTGAGGAGAAGGAATTTGAATGTGGGTTTCCCACCTCTTTGACGAATGCCCCAATCACAGAACTATAGAGCCATTGTCTTGCTGGCCCAGTGTATATTTTGTGTATAAATAATTATATAACAGCTTCAAGAGGCAAGTGTGAGAGAGCCCTATATCAAAACATCCCATCGTCCAGCGGCTAGGGCAGTCTCTTGGAAGACTTAAAACCTAAATTCAAATCCCTTGGCCACATCATGTAGAGGACAGAACTGAACCAGTATCTCCCACATCATGGGCTATAAGGGCAGCCTCCCTTTCTCCCAACTACCATTGTGTACAGTTTGGTGCGTCTGAGCATGTCTCCTGGATCAGGCCTTGCAAGCGAGCTAGGAGGGGGAATGCCTATCTTCCCCTGGTTTGAGGATTGCACAGAGGCTTAGGCGAAAGATAGGTGCTTGGACGCCTGCTTGGGGCAGCAAGGTGCATGCTCAGTGCCTTTAGGATTTTTACAGCAAAAATTGAGTTGCCTCAAGGGTTAGGCGGCAGCTGAACAGGATTTTGACGATCTCAGTGGTGCCTACATTTTGGACTTTAGGCACCTAAATTCTTTTGAGTGGCCCTTGGTTATTTGCAGAGCAGGGATCATGATAAACTCTCATACAGGGGCACTCACATTGACTCCAGGACAGATTGTGCTTTATTGTGCTCCTTTTCGAGCTCTGCACAATCCCCAACCCAGTGCCATAAACACACAGTCTGGCTTTGAATAATTAGATTATTAAATAGTGAGGCATGAAAAACAATTTTGTTACATTATTAACAGACCATTCCCTTCCTGGGCGACTCCTCATCTATTCTGACTGTATGCTGCTCAGTTCAGGGACCTTCTCTCCTTATGTTTGTAAAGCACTTAGTACACTTTGAGCCCTGAATAAATTCTAATGATAATGGTGTACTCTTTCTCTGTACATTTGCCAGAAGGCTTTAAAGGCTGAGATCTATTTTTTGCTTTAAGTCTCCTCTGAACATGCCTGACTGTCTTTCAAGTCATGGTGTTTAGTCGACTAAAAAGGAAGGATATGCATTCCCTTTCTTGCATCTGTATGTTAGAAAATCAGCTCATGGTTTGCTAACACAGCAAATGAATTACAAAACAGCATGCAGATTTGCAAAACTCAAAGATTCCTTTAGAGAAAGAGCAGTTGATTGTGCAAGTGGAGCAACATCTGTGGTGTTAAAATCAGAGAAGTGCTGCCGCAGGGTGATTAAGCAAGGTAGAAGATGGAGGTTTGGTTACTAGACCAGAAGAAGTTCCTAACATGGAGAGATTTTTATGAAGGGATTAATCACCTCACCTAATATTTGTTGAAAGAAAGGAAAGGCAATAGCTTTTCTCCATAATTAAGAGACTCACTTTCCATTAAATACCTGATTTTAAACCTCTGCCTTAACTTCAACAAAACTCAACCAATCCAGTAGAAGTTTCCCATGTGTCCCCAGCCAGAGGAGTAAAGTTTGAGAGGAATCAAACACGGTATTTTGGAGACAGGAGAGTCTGGACAACCAGAGAAGCATTGCTTTTGAGAATTCTTGTAATTTTTTTCAATGTCATATCTAAAAAGATGCCTTGGAAGCTCCCAGGGTATGTCTGTTATGAGAAATTCTGGCTACAGAGACAGAAATATTGGCTTGAGTGGGTTCTGGGAGCAAGAAAAGCTCCTGAGTACTTTTCCTAGCTCTGCCATACTGTGAGCACTTGATATGTTGCATTTATCCAGAATAGCTCATACAAAGATACAGAGGTATTTTACAGACTAATGATTACAGACTAAATAGCATTATTCCCATTGTGCATTCAAGGTAGGCATAGATAAATTAAGTGACTTGGCCAAGATCATACAATGAAGTAGTTATGGAATTAGGATAAAGAACTAGGGGCCAGAGCCTCAGCTAGAGTAAATTGGCATAGTTCCATTGTAGTCAATAAAGCAATCCTGATTCCCATTAGCTGAGGATCTGACTTCACATTTCTGACTCTCAGTTCCACACACTTAATCCAGTAGACCACACTTCCAAGTAAATTACATAAACACTCCTTTATGTAACTTTCCTCATGGGGCTATAGTTACTTCGGTCCTTTAGAAGATTAAATAGTTACGGGTAGTGTCATAACGATAAAGGGAAGGGTGTAACAGCTGTCCTGTGTACAGTACTATAAAATCCCTCCTGGCCAGAGACTCCAAAATCCTTTTTCCTGTAAAGGGTTAAGAAGCTCAGGTACCTGGCTGGCATCTGACCCTAAGGACCAATAAGGGGACAAGATACTTCCAAACCTTGGGGGGGGGGGCTCCGGGGGGGGGGGGGAGGCTTTTGTTTGTGCTCTTTGTTTGTTTTTTTCGTTCGCTCTTGGGACTGAGAGGGACCAGACATCAATCCAGGTTCTCCACATCTTTCTAAACAAGTCTCTCCTATTTCAAACTTGTAAGTAAATAGCCAGGCAAGGCGGGTTAGTTTTCCTTTGTTTTCTCAACTTGTAAATGTACCTTTTACTAGAGTGTTTATCTTGGTTTGCTGTACTTTGAACCTAAGACTAGAGGGGAGTCCTCTGCGCTCTTTAAGTTTGATTACCCTGTAAAGTTATTTTCCATACTGATTTTACAGAGATGATTTTTACCTTTTTCTTTAATTAAAAGCCTTCTTTTTAAGAACCTAATTGATTTTTCCTTGTTTTTAGATCCAAGGGTGTTGGATCTGTATTCACCGGGAGTTGGTGGGAGGAGGGGAATGGTTAATTTCTCCTTGTTTTTAGATCCAAGGGGTTTGGATCTGTATTCACCAGGAAATGGGTGAAAGGTTTCTCAAGGCTTCCCAGGGAAGGGAATTAGCTTGAGATGGTGGCAGCGGACCAGAGCTAAGCTGGTAGTTAAGCTTAGAAGTCTTCATGCATGCCCCCACATGGTACCCTAAAGTTCAAAGTGGGGATACAGCCTTGACATGGTGGCAGAGGTGGGATTAATTTTAAACCCAAAAGCCAGTAAGATTTTTTTTTTCCTTCTAGCTGCTTGGAAAGCAGAGCTGAAGGTAGATGCATATCTTATCTCTCCTTGCTTGAAGGCAGAGGTGTTAAGTTTTTTTTAACAAGAGCCTTTGTTAAGAAAAGGGTTCAATTAATGAGCAAATGACTGGTAAAAGGAATTTACAAGCTGAATTGTTTTTTTTTTTTCTTTTTACATCCTCGGGAGTAGCTAGTTAGAAAGTCTCTGTTAACTCAGCAGCAGCCAAAGCTGAGAGCATCCCAGTTTCAGTCAACTGCAGAGGGGTGTGACCCAGCACAAAAAAACAGAAAAATGACTACCAAAAAAGAAAAAGCAAAAGAGGAGGCCCACAAGAAAGCTATGGAGCTAAAAAAAAAAAGAGATAGAGCTGAAAAAAAAAGAAGAAAAAGCCAAAGGGGAGGCCCACAAGAAAGCTATGGAGCTAAAAAAAAAGAGATGGAGGAGAGAGAAAAAGAAAGGAAGCATGAACTGGAAGTAGCAAGGGCTAGGCAGGATGCACCAGCCCATCCTAACAACTCCTCTCCAGGTACCACTTCCCATCCCAGAAAATTCCCCACCTACAAGGCAGGCGATGATACTGAGGCCTTCTTAGAAAATTTTAAAAGGGCCTGCCTTGAATACAGCATCACTCCAGACCAGTACATGGTAGAGCTGAGGCCGCAGCTCAGTGGACCCTTAGCAGAGGTGGAGGCTAAAATGCTTAAAAAACACATGACCAGTTATAAACTTTTTAAAAACAAGGCCAGAATCAGAATGGGGCTAACACCTGAGCATGCCCGTCAGCGGTTCAAAGCCCTAAGGTGGAAACCCGATGTGTCATTTACCCAACATGCCTACCACTTTGGAAAAAATTGGGATGCCTGGATATCAGGAGCAAATGTTAAATCTACGGAAAAGTTGCCCTTCCTAATGCAAATGAAGCAGTTTTTGAAGGGTTTTCCTGAGAAAATAGAAAGGTACATTCTAGATGGGAAGCCCAAAACTGTAACCGAGGCGGGGGAGATTGAAGCCAAATGGGTAAAAGTAACAAACAAAAAAAAAAGCTAGTAGCAGTTGGAGCAAATATCAGAAGGGGCAAGCCGAAACAAAACCTTACCACCGGGGACAACCCAAGGCCCCACCCACATCCCAAGGGAAACCCCAGGCGCCTTCTCACCCCACCACACCAGTCTCCACCAACCAACATCGCCCCGGTGATACCTTAGCAGAGCGATGTTTTAAATGTAATAAACTGGGACATATAAAGGCTCACTGCCCCAAGAACCCCAACCAATTACAGTTCATTACACCACAATCACACCAAAGATCCCCAGACCCAGATGCCTCTCCCATACCCTCGAAGCGAAGGGAAACCTTGAGAGTGGGCGGAAAGAAGGTTATCGCTTGGAGGGACACTGGGGCACAAGTGTCAACTATCCACCAATCCCTAGTGGACCCCAAACTCATCAACCCGGAGGCTCCAGTGACAATTCAACCCTTCGTGTCACAGTCTGTAACCTTGCCTACAGCCACGTTGCATGTCCAGTACAAAGGCTGGTCAGAAATGTGAACTTTTGCAGTCTATAACAATTATCCCATTCCCATGCTGCTGGGGGAAAACTGGGCCAACCATGTGAAGCTAGCCAAGAGGGTGGGAATAGTCACCCGCAGCCAGGCTAAGCAAGCTTTCACCCCCATCCCTGTTCCTAAGCCATCCACCAGGGCCCCGTCTGTGTTACCAAAGACCCAAACAAAGGTGGTGAAACCGGATCCCCTGCCAACGACTGCAACAGCCGTAGTGGATCCAATCCCAGAGACCCAGCCAAAGCCAGTCCCAGAACCAGAACTGGCAACGCAACCAGCACCAGAACCATTGCCAGCCCTGAGTCCAGCGCTTGCAAACCTGTCTACAACTTCAACGCCAGAGGGCACCAGCGAGCCTGAACTGGCAGAAGCAGCAGATAACCCTACCCAAGAGGCTCAGCCAGAGCCTGAGATACCACATAGTGCACCAGCGGACAGCGGTTCACAGTCAATGGAAACAGCCCCAGCACCTGCATCGCTTCCAGAGGGACCAAGCCCCAGTCTACAGTCCAAGGAGGAACTGAGGTCTCCAGCATCAAGGGAACAGTTCCAGACCGAGCAAAAAGCAGATGACAGCTTTCAAAAAGCTTGGGTGGCGGCGCGGAGCACCCCACCGCCTCTCAGCTCTTCTAACTGATCCTGGTTTGTTGTAGAACAAGAACTTTTATACAAGGAGACTCTTTCTGGTGGGCAGGAAGACTGGCATCCTCAAAAACAGTTGGTAGTTCCCACTAAGTATCAGGTAAAGCTCTTGAGCTTAGCCCATGATCATCCCAGTGGCCGTTCTGGGGTGAACAGAACCAAAGACCGGTTGGGGAAGTCCTTCCAGTGGGAGGGAATGGGCAAGAACGTTGCTAATTATGTCTGGTCTTGTGAGGTGTGCCAACGAGTGGGAAAGCCCCAAGACCAGGTTAAAGCCCCTCTCCAGCCACTACCCATAATTGAGGTCCCATTTCAGCATGTAGCTGTGAATATTCTGGGTCCTTTCCCAAAGAAAACACCCAGAGGAAAGCAGTATGTACTGACTTTCATGAATTTTGCTACCCAATGGCCGGAAGCAGTATCCTTAAGCAACACCAGGGCTAAAAGTGTGTGCCAAGCATTAACAGACATTTTTGCCAGGGTAGGTTGGCCCTCCAACATCCTTACAAATTCGGGAACTAATTTCCTGGCAGGGACCATAAAAAACCTGGGGAAAGCTCATGGGGTGAATCACTTGGTTGCCACCCCTTACCACCATAAAACCAATGGCCTGGTGGAGAGGTTTAATGAAACTTTGGGGGCCATAATACGTAAATTCGCAAATGAACACTCCAATGATTGGGACCTCGTGTTGCAGCAGTTGCTTTTTGCCTACAGGGCTGTACCACATCCCAGTTTAGGGTTTTCACCATTTAAACTTGTGTATGGCCGCGAGGTTAAGGGGCCATTACAGTTGGTGAAGCAGCAATGGGAGGGGTTTACGCCTTCTCCAGGAACTAACATTCTAGACTTTGTAAGCAACCTACAAAGCACCCTCTGACACTCTTTAGCCCTTGCTAAAGAAAACCTAAAGAATGCTCAGGAAAAGCAAAAGGCCTGGTATAATAAACATTCCAAAGAACGGTCCTTCAAAGTAGGAGACCAAGTCATGGTCTTAAAGGTGCTCCAGGCCCATAAAATAAAAGCGTTGTGGGAAGGACCATTCATGGTCCAGGAGCGCCTAGGAGCTGTTAACTATCTCATAGCCTCCCCCACCTCCAACATAAAGCCTAAGGTATACCATGTTAATTCTCTTAAGCCCTTTTATTCCAAAGAATTAAACGTTTGCCAGTTTACAGCCCAAAAAACAAATAATGCGGAGTGGCCTAAAGGTGTCTACTACAAAGAAAAAAGGAATGGTGGCGTGGAAGAGGTGAACCTCTCCACGACCCTTGAACGTCTGCAGTGACAGCAAATCAAGCAGCTGTGCACCTTGCTGTGCAGCTTTGCACCAATTTTCTCAGCCACTCCAGGACGGACCGAACGGGCATACCACTCTATTGACAAAGTTAATGCTCACCCCATTAGAACCCCACCCTACCGGGAGTCACCTCATGCCCAATCTGCTATACAAAGGGAGATCCAGGACATGCTACAGATGGGTATAATCCACCCCTCTAATAGTGCATGGGCATCTCCAGTGGTTCTAGTTCCCAAACCAAATGGGGAAATACGCTTTTGCGTAAACTACCGTAAGCTAAATGCTGTAACTCGTCCTGACAACTATCCAATGCCACGCACAGATAAGCTATTGAAAAAATTGGGACATGCCCAATTCATCTCTACTTTAAACTTAACCAAGGGGTACTGGCAAGTACCACTAAATAAACCCGCTAAGAAAAGGTCAGCCTTCGTCACCCAGGCAGGGGTGTATGAATTCAATGTACTCCCTTTCGGGTTGCAAAATGCACCCGCCACCTTCCAAAAACTTGTAGATGGTCTCCTAGTGGAATTGGGAAAATCTGCAGTTGCCTACCTCAATGATGTGGCCATTTTTTCTGATTCATGGACAAAGCACCTAGAACACCTGGAAAAAGTCTTCAAGTGCGTCCGGCAGGCAAAACTAACCGTTAAGGTTAAAAAGTGTCAAATAGGCCAAAACAAAGTAACTTACCTGGGGCACCAGGTGGGTTGAAAAACTATAAATCCCCTACAGGCCAAAGTGGATGGTATCCAAAAGTGGCCGATTCCAAAGTCTAAAAAACAGGTCCAATCCTTCTTAGGCTTGGCTGAATATTATAGGCAATTTGTACCCCCCTACAGCCAAATTGCCGCCCTGCTAACAAACCTAACAAAAAAAACCCAGTCAAATGCAGTTCAGTAAACTGATAAGTGTCAAAAGGCCTTTAACCAGCTTAAGGCAACACTCATCTTTAACCCTGTGCTAAGGGCCCCAAACTTTAACAAACTATTCCTAGTAACCACAAATGCGTCCAAGCAAGGCATGGAAGCAGTTTTAATGCAGAAAGAACCGAATCAAAAATTCCATCCTGTCGTGTTTCTTAGCAAAAAACTGTCTAAAAGGAAAAGCCACTGGTCAATCAGCAAAAAAAAAATGCTACGCCATTGTGTACGCGCTAAAAAAGCTACATCCATATGTTTGGAAACGGCGTTTCCAATTACAAACAAACCATGCTGCGCTACAGTGGCTTCATACCGCCAAGGAAAATAACAAAAAACTTCTTCAGTAAAGTTTAGCTCTCCAAAATTTTAATTTTAAAATACAACACATTTCGGAAGCTTCTAACAAAGTGGCTAATGCACTCTCCCAAAAAAGTTTCCCAAAGTTAACTGGTTAAAAATTGTTTTTAAAATGTAAAACATATTGTCAGTTTTTATATCCTCAGTAGTATATCTAAAGGTACATGTGTCTTATTAACTCTGTTTTCTCCTAAAGCTCCAGAAAAAAATCACAGCCAGTGTGAAACCAAATGTCCAACACTATCTGTAATTTGGGGGGCGTGTCATAATGATAAAAAAAAGGGTGTAACAGCTGTCCTGTGTACAGTACTATAAAATCCCTCCTGGCCAAAGACTCCAAAATCCTTTTCCCTGTAAAGGGTTAAGAAGCTCAGGTACCTGGCTGGCATCTAACCCAAAGGACCAATAAGGGGACAAGATACTTTCAAATCTTGGGGGTGGGGGGTAAGGCTTTTGTTTGTGCTCTTTGTTTGTTTTTTTCGTTCGCTCTTGGGACTGAGAGGGACCAGACATCAATCCAGGTTCTCCACATCTTTCTAAACAAGTCTCTCCTATTTCAAACTTGTAAGTAAATAGCCAGGCAAGGCGTGTTAGTTTTCCTTTGTTTTCTCAACTTGTAAATGTACCTTTTACTAGAGTGTTTATCTTTGTTTGCTGTACTTTAAACCTAAGACTAGAGAGAAGTCCTCTGAGCACTTTAAGTTTAATTACCCTGTAAATTTATTTTCCATACTAATTTTACAAAAATAATGTTTACCTTTTTCTTTAATTAAAAGCCTTCTTTTTAAGAACCTAATTATTTTTTCCTTGTTTTTAAATCCAAGGGGGTTGGATCTGTATTCACCAAAAGTTGGTGGGAGGAGGGAAATGGTTAATTTCTCCTTGTTTTTAGATCCAAGGGGTTTGGATCTGTATTCACCAGGAAATGGGTGAAAGGTTTCTCAAGGCTTCCCAGGGAAGGGAATTAGCTTAAAATGGTGGCAGCGAACCAAAGCTAAGCTGGTAGTTAAGCTTAAAAGTCTTCATGCAGGCCCCACATTGTACCCTAAAGTTCAAAGTGGGGATACAGCCTTAACAGGTAGATTGTGCCCCCATTCACTCCGGGTAGCTTGAACCTTATTCTGTGAGTAGCCACTAAGATCAGTGGGACTGTTTAAGGAGCAAGGTACTACTAATGCTATGTAAGGATATCAGAATTTGGCCCTCAGTGTTCTGCAAATGTAAACCCTATGTGGGATTATTAGGTGCCCTCTGCATTTTGCAGAAGCACAGCACTGCACTGCAAACATCCCTGGCTGTATTGCCTTCAAATGAGGACTCCAGCCCAGCAACAGTGGGTGTGGCTTAGAAAGTGGAATTGAGATGGAATTAGGGGTGGCATTCATTTTGTTTGTTGTAACCTTTAACAGGACAAAAATAGAAATGTCCAGGACAGAGCTTCCAAGAGGCAGATGGGTCAGGGCAGAGCTTCTCCAAAGTCATTCATGTGCACCCTGGTGTCACTGAACTGCTCTTAAAAATCAGTCCCCCAAAACAAAGGACATTTCCAGACAAAAAGTTGTGTTAAAAGGTTAAACACATGTATCTGTGCCTTCAAGGGAGAAAAAAAAAAACCTTAACCATTGGCCATAACAGTTTAGAGCATGCTTGCTAACTCCCCAGAGGTGAGGGTGCCTTACCTTGGTGACACATTCCTAACTAGGGGTGAACAGGTCTGCCTAGCACAAGAGAATGCTAGCACAGGTGAACAGCCCTAGCACAAGAGAATGGTAGAATGGGATAGGAAGACTCTCATTTCCAGGTCCCTGTTTTCAACCCAACATAAATTCATGTGGGATGACTGATTTAATGAATTAGGAGTAGGATACAGAGCATACCTTTAGGTCACAGGAAGGTTGACTTTGGGGAAAGACACTGCCTAGGCTCACCTGAGATCTGCTGCTTGAAGATCTCACAAGACTCCCAGATTGAGTTTTGGATTTGATAATGTGGTGAGTATGTACACATTGGGAGTAGCTGCTTAGTAAATCTTCTCCATTATTGGGTAAGCTAATTCCCAGAGCAGAAAAAGGCATCACTTTCTCTGGTATTGCCTCTTGAACTGCTGCACCTAAAAACCATTTTCAGAGGAAAGTCCCAGGCAACACTGCCAGATGAAGCATTCAGACTGGATGACAGGAAGACATGCTCATGAACACAGCATTTTAAAAATAAACTTTGTTTTTAATATTGTAAATTCACAAAAGTCATCTTTTTCATACACAGTCATTGATTGTGGTTTCTTCAGTATTAAGCTTCATATATGTATGCATATACAGAAATTCATAGTGACATGTTATTTAGTATTTGCGGTAATATATAAAGCTTCAGCCTCACTAACACATGTGGGATCACAATAAAAAAGGGGAAACAGAGGAGACTGGAAATTTCAGAATACTGCAGAAAATCCATCTACTATTTGTAGATGACAATAGATGGTTACATACTGTGGCTATGCATGTGATATAAATAGAATGGATTAGATTAGATACAATTGAAGATACAGTATAAATCAAATAATCTAAAAGCATAACAAGACAACAGCACTCTTATTGGTAACCTTATACTTACATTACAATAAAAGGCAAATAGCAAATTTCAATTAGCAATCCTTCAGGATAATGGGTCAATATAGTGGTGATGAACCCAGTAAGAGCTCTGTCTTCAGCACAAATTGGACCAAGAATCTGGGTATATGAAATATATAGTGAAACCTGTCTTAAGTAACCACCGAAGGGACTGACATTTGGTTGCTTAATTGAGGGGGTCTTTTAATAGAAGTGGAGCTGAGCTGTACTTAGTACAACTGAGGAATACTTTGATGTCATCCCTTAAAAGAGAGGGTAGCTTTTTAAGGTAGTCTTGAATATAAGTATGGTTTATTTCTCCAAAAGTATGGATTGGGAGCCTTCACCTCACAGTCTCCTCAGTGATAATCTCCAGCAGTTGCATTGCTGAATTTACCCCCAAAACAAGGTGGTTTATTTCAGGATAATTTTTTCAGTTTTGCCTGCAATAGACTGAGATGGAAATGCTCTGTCAAAGAAACTCGTCTTTACAATGAGGTAATGTCTTTTACTGGACCAACTTCTGTTGGTGAGATATATAAGATTTCAAGCTTAAACAGAGCTCTTCTTCAGGTTATCTGCGGAAGAGCTCTATTTAAGCACAAAAGCTTGTCTCGCTCACCAACAGAAGTTGGTCCAATAAAAGAAGATATTACCTCACCCACATTGTCTCTCTAATAGCCTGAGACTGACACGGCTATAACAACACTGCATATCTTTTTTACAATATCCATTGACTTCCCTGTTGCATCACCAGGCTTAAGTCCAGAAACGTTAACAATCCGTGCCTTAGCTCCTCACCACAGCCGCTGCTTCCGTTTTACACATCACAGGAAGTGTGTCAAGCATTGTACTTCCCTTTGTAGTGTACATTTCATGTGTTTCATTGTGGTGGTCAGTAACAACAGTGTTCAACCTACAGGAAACTGTGTTCTCTTTAATTAGCTAATGTTTGTGCATTTCTCACACGATTAGGGGTGAAATCCTCACCCTGTTGAAATCAGTGAGAGTTTTGCTATTGATTCCAGTGGGGTCAAGATTTTACTCCTGGTGCCAGGTTGATTTTGAACTGGTGTAACTCCATAGACATTAATGAAGTTATTCCTGTGAAAGTGAGCAGAGAATCAGGTCTATAAAGTTCTACCAAAGTGCTAAATATAGCTGAGCTGCTATATTGCTTTTAACAGGGGCCTCCAGAAAAATTGTGTTGTTCTCAACAGTTCCAAGGATTCTAATGTCCTTGGTTTGAACAAGGTCTTCCAAGTGCACAGGTCTTGCTCTGCCCCCACACCTTGCTACATAACAGTGTTTTTAACCATTGTCATTTCCAATACCACTTTTGTCTTCTTCAGCCTCCACTTTTTATCTGTCATGCTTATTTTAATTCAAGGATTCTCTGCATTTTATTATGAAGTCAATAGAATTGCACCTGCTTATGTCAGTGGTAAGTTTGTCCCTGGCTGCATGTGTGTGTAAGAGAGAGAATTAGCCTCTATGCAAGTTTATATGGAAGTGATTTACTGAAGTTTGTGTGAATACAGCATTATATGGGCATTAACATCAGTACATGGCACCACCATAGTGCATGTCATCTGAGGAGCTCAAGAATATACTTTACAAAAGTGGATACTATTATTCTTTTTCTACAGATGGGAAAACTGAGGCACAAAAAGACAAAGTAACTATCCCAAGGCCTTTCAGCCAATACAGTATAGAAGAAAACCTGTCTCCTGACTCCGAGTGACTTGCTCTGATCACTAAAGAGTGCCACCCAAGTTTCAGTTAGCCTGTGTGTGCCAGCCCCAGAGTCTTCCTCTGTCCAAGGGAGCTGTTATGCTTTCTTTTCACAGATCCAGCGGTTTGGTACAGAACAAGATATAGTACCCACGACAGTTAATCCGATTACAGCACAATCAGAGGTGTCACTATTCAAACCTATCATAAATCTGTGTGGAGATGAGAAAGAAATGAGAATCAGGGTATTCATTCCTATTATTCTGAATTATCCAAAGTTTATGCAATAACCCCCAGGACAGACTAAGGATGTTTCACCTTCTAGTCAGAAGGTTCCTGATGAGTGATGGAAGCCACTTCATATTGACACCTCCTTCAATCCCCACATTTCTCACAGGCACACACTCCTCAGTTTACTATCCAACTTTCCCTCTGATGCACACACAAATACAGTAAGTTCTTTATCCAGTTCTATAGAATAGCCTGGGAGAGTCTCACTCTCTAGACCAGCGGTACCCAATTTTTTTCTGCCCCCCCTCCCTTCCTGCCCAGGTAATGGAAAAATCTGTCCACACTCCCTGGGAGTCAGGGCCAGGGCCATGGCCAGAGCTGTGGCCAGGAGTGGGGCCTGAACCAGAGCTGCAGCTGGTGCCATGGCCAGGGCCAGGAGCAGGGCCACAGTCGGGGCCAGAGCTGTGGTTGTGGCGGTGGCTGGGAGCAGGGACACAGTCGGGGCCAGGGCTGGAGTTGTGGCTGGTGGAGAGGCTGGCCTCTGGGGGAGGAGGGCATGTGGGCACCTGGGTAAGTGAGGGCCTTTCGGGTGGGCTCTTGGGGAGAGGAGGTGTGGGTATCTGGAAGGGGGGACCCCTTGGCTGGGTTCTGGAGGGAAAGGTTGTGTGGGTATCTGGAATGGAGGGAACCCATGGCTGAGTTCTGGGGGGGAAGGGGTTCAGGTGTATTGGCTGGGGGAAGCCCCGCGGCTGGGCTCTGTGGGAGAGGGGTTGTGGGTGTCTGGCCCCTGGGTTGGACTCAGAGATGGAGGAAGGGGGCAGAGAAACAGGAATTGGGTTGTCATAGGGGTTTCTTTAACTCTGCTCCTGGGGGAATTTTTGTGTGTGTCTGTATTGTAACAGACATACTTGCTGACAGGTATTTTGGAATAAATTACCAAAATAATTAAAACTGGCACGATTATACAGTGTTATTTTGACAAAATTTGCAGAATTTTAAAATATTGTTCATAGAATTTTTAATTTTTTGGTGCAGAATACTCCCAGGAGTAGCTTTTTAACCTTAGCATCGATTCTGCCTGTGTTACTCTTCCCTGTTGTAGGCATAGGAAAATCCTAGCCTGTGTTCTGTTCCCTTTCTCCACAAAACACCTGTGGCAGATACATCAGAGGAAATAATTGACACTTGGAGTATAATAAGGAATAAACGTACATGTCTGTGTTAACCTCTGTGTTGTCAATCCATTTCCATCCACCTTCAGTGCCTCTGACTGACAATCCAATGAAGTAATCTTCAGCTTTTGTGTTATTATGGAGAAACTCCTGCAAAGGAAGCGTACAGTGAGTTCTGAGAATTCTTACCTGTGGCCAGAGACAATTCAATAGCATTAGCATCCATTTGGGGTGCCAGTAGGGGTGATTTGCTTGGGTTTGTCCAGATTAGGAAAAAAGATTGGGGTTAGCTAGCTAATCCCGACCTAGCCAAAAACTGTTTTCCTAGTCTAGACAAACCAAACTTGACCAAGAGATCCCCAGCAGCCTGCTGCAAACCCAGCACAAAGCCTATCCCATCCCGCATCGGAGACTCTCTGTAGGACAACACTCTCACAGGGCTTTATGTCTAACAGATTTGCCAATGTCTCATAACAGGAGCCTATGAAATGGAAGGTACCTATTACGGCATATTGCCATGGTGGGATATCTGGCCACATTTCAGTATGCCCTCCTGTGGCTTTATGCCTCTCCCCAGTCTCTCCCCACTCCAGTTCCCTGCCAAGTTCTTTGACATCTGGTGATGTTGCCATCCTCTTCTTACCTTGGACACAGGGGGCCTGGCTGTTGTATTGCTGGGCCCTGCCTCTCTGCATGCTTATTAAAGTCACTTAGTCATGCTAGCACACTGTGCATTGTGGTGCATCATAAATCCTGGAGTAGGTGTCTTTAATTAGCTAGCAGAGAAGCAGGCAATGAATCTGGGCCTGCACAAAGACAGCCAAGTCCCTGTGTTGGTACTAATGTAGGGTGTAGCTAAGGAGGGAAGGGGAGAACTTGGAAGACTGCAGATAGGAAACTTGCATGGGGGACTCAGAGACTGAGAAGACAGGCTGGGAAGTTCTTTGAAGCAGAGTCCATGGTTCATTTTCCACAGGATTATATGCTCTTTCTACAATAGCTCTCACCAGTTCCTCTTTGCTGTTGATGATCACTAAATTAGAGTTTGCTTCAGAACATGCTCTTTGACTGGCATTCCAAGTCTTTTCCTGAACAGAAAAGAAGTAGCATTTTCCTCTTTGAAAAGTCCACCGTATCGGGCAGTCTGTAGGAGGGGCACACACAAAGAAAGAGGGAAATACCAACAATTAATTGGAAGGAAAAGAACTCTTCTCTCCCAATCACATTTTACAGCAAACATCAAACTCTCAGTGCACTGATCTTACCTGTTCTTCCACCGCTAGTTGAAGACCAAGAGTTCTCTGTTGAGTCATCAGTGGAGAAGATCTGTGAA
Source organism: Malaclemys terrapin pileata (assembly GCF_027887155.1). Taxonomy (NCBI): domain Eukaryota; kingdom Metazoa; phylum Chordata; order Testudines; family Emydidae; genus Malaclemys; species Malaclemys terrapin. The sequence goes on from NC_071505.1 coordinate 139,995,125, forward strand.
ACTGAACACAAATCTAGCTTTTAGTCTCTGATATCTTTAATGCTATAAAAACATACTTGGCAATAAATGCTTGGGCAGCATTTGCTCTTCTTGATTTATTAAGTGCCAGACGCCCTATGACAGTGGTTTTCAAACTTTTTTCCTTGGGACCCAGTTGAAGAAAATTGTTGATGCCCGTGACCCAAGGTAGCTGGGGATGAGGGGTTTGGAGTGTGGGAGGAGCTCAGGGCTGGGGCAAAAAGTTGAGGTGCGGGGGTGAGGGCTGCAGGGTGGGGCCAGGAATGAGGATTTCAGGGTATGGGAGGGGGCTCTGGGCTGGAGCCAAGGGTTGGGGTGCAGGAGAGGGTCAGGGCTCTGGGCTGGGGGTGCAGGCTCTGGGGTGGGGCTGGGGATGAGGGGCTTGGGGTGCAGGAAGGGCTTCAGGTTTGGGGGGAACTCAGGGCTGGGGCAGGGGATTAGGGTATGGGAGGGGTTCAGGGATGGAGGTGCAAGCTCTGGGGTGAGGCTGGGGATGAGGGGTGTGAGGTGCAGGAAAGGATTCTGGGTTTGGAGGAAGGGATCAGGGCTGGGGCAGGGGATTGGGGCACGGGGTTGGGGCGAAGACTTACCTCCGGCAGCTCCCAGTCAGCAGCGCAGCTGGGGTGCAGAGGCAGGATTCCTGCCTGTCCTGGCATCGCAGACCACGCTGCGCCCTGAAAGTGGCCAGCAGCAGGTCTGGCTCCTAGGCAGAGGTATGCAAGTGGCTCTGCGCGGCTGTTGCCCACAGGCACCGCCCCCCCGAGCTCCCATTGGCTGGTTCCTAGCCAATGGGCATGCAGAGCTGGTGCTTGGGGTGGGGGCAGCGCGTGGAGCCCTGTGGCCCCCTTCCTAGAAGCCGGACCACCTGCTGGCCACTTCTGGGGCTCAGCGCGGTGTCAGAACAGGTAGGGACTAGCCTGCCTTAGCTGGGCAGCACTGCTGACAGGCCTTTTAAAGTCCCAGTTGGCAATGCTGACCAGAGTGACCCAGTGCCTAACGTGCCGCGACCCAGTACTGGGTCGTGCCCCAAACTTTGAAAAACACTGCCCTATGAGACATGTCAGGAGAGACTGTTCTTGTCCTGGGAATCTTGTGACCTAAACAGATGGGCAGCACAACACAGACACTGGGAGATCCACAGGAAGGTTCTGTCTTGGTGGGTTTTTGTTTATTTGTTCATTATGGGGTAGATGAGAGCGTTTTACTGATGTGGGCTAGTGTTCTTCAGGGAAGAAGTGAGTTTTGAGGAACGATTTGAAAGACAAGAGGGTAGGTGACTGTGCTGTAGTGTCCTCCACTGCAGAGAAGAGACAGGGATTAGCTGTAATGAATATAAAGGAGTTTATTTGTTGGAGCTGCTGGGACTCAGATAGAGTTTGTGGCTCTGTTGCTTCCGGTTGACTGGCTGACACAGTCTGGGCTGAGCAAGGTCACCTTAAGTCCTGGCCTGGACCAAGCAACCATGAAAGGGACTACTGATTGCAATGCAGGTGCTGGCATTCTGGGACAGGGAATGCTCCCCAAGCATGGGTAGCCAAAATACTATGCCTTCTTTCCAGTAAAAAACTGCCCCATGTCTGGAGACCATCCCTAGCCTGTGTCTTCCCTTACACAGACCTCTCTAACCTCATCCCCTGTCTGGTAAATGGTCAGTTTTGTCTTGGCTGAACACGGCCATATTAAAAGTTATATCCAGACAAGCAAAAAGACAGACCATTTACCAAACTGATCAGGACATGTTCAGCATCCTAAGTATCCTGGGCCAGCCTGGGTGGAGGGCACAAAGAAAAGCCAGGGAGAAGATGATGTTAGCGGTGAGGTTGGATTCTTCGATGGATCAAAGGGAGCAAGGGGAAGAATGGTAGACAATGAGGGCATAGCTGTGCAGGGCCTAGAAGAGGAGGACGAGAAGCATGTCTTTGCTATGGAAGGTAAGAGGACGAAAAGTGGAAGAATTCAGAGAAAGGAGGGACATGGTCTGCATGGTTGGTGAGGAAAAAGATTTTATCAGCAGTGGTCTAGATGCACTAGTCTGGAGGTGGATTGTGATGGGGATCAGGAAGGCCAGAAAGAAAGAAGTTGTAGGAGATGAGTGTGACATTGCACCCCATAATGCTTTATAGAAATATGCTTATGAGTAAATGAGTAAATACGACATAACTGGAATATGTTTTATTCCACATATGCCATGTAACATATCTTTGCAAAGGTTATGTTCTTCTGCATGTATTCATTCTATTTGTATGCATGTATCATTTTTGTGTTCGAAGTTATGAATATTGGCTGTGTACTTGTTTGATTTTAAGTAGCCTCAGTGAAGCATTTGGTCAGCTTCTTGAGAAAAGACTATTCTCAGTAAGTGCCCAGTCAAGAAACACTTAAGCTGACAATAGACCTTGATAGACGCCAATCCACATCTGAGCAGAGACACACATAACAAGTTTAGGTGGAGTTATGAGCATGGGAAGTGATGCAGGCACATGTACAGCCAAAACAATCATGGGTTCAGGTGCAAACTCAGCACAATGAGAGGCACAAATAGTAAAATTAAGAAAAAGGGCAGGCACAGACAAAGGCACTCGTTAAGGCTGACTGCCCAGCTATCATGCTCTTCTGTTACAAGATGTGTGGCTCAGCTCCTGTCTCACATGCTATAGTTTCCACAAAGCATGAACTTCACATCACAATCATGGAAGCAACCATGAATGGCTTTGGGGAAAGGGCAGACCTAGTCCATACTTGGGGATGCATGTAGATTTGGGGATAATTATAGTTCTCTAAACATGTCATACAACTGGATTCCCATTGGCAGTGGAACCTGTTCATCAGCAGACAAATTGATGGCCATTCACTGGGCATCTCCACTGGTTTAGATGGAGATGCTTGCAAACTCCAGTCCTTTCTTTCTCTCCCACTTGCTGTAGACATACATAAGTCATTTCCTTTGGTAGCTATGGACCCCTTAGGAAATTGTCAGTTCATAGTAAAATAGGAAACTGGCTGTGGCAGTGTTGTGCAACAAAGTGAATATGTGCCTGGCAGATTAGTCACTTCTGAGCCAACCACTCCCTTTTCTTTCCATTTATGCATTAGCTGTGTCTCAGTGGAGTTGGTGGGGGTGTAATTTGTCAATTTGGCCTATAGGGAAGTAATATCATAGAGAGACTTTTTGTAGAATAAATACAAATGGGGGAAATACACATGACAAACAGATCCCCTGTATCCAAAGCCAATCCATACAGTTGCTGCTTTTTTATATTCTGATCAGTCCCTGGATACCTAAGGGGAACAGAGACCAAGAAGCATGTGTGTGCAAAGCATGCTCATCCCTTTTCAAGGAAAGGGAATATATATATAGAGAGAGAGAGAGAGGGAGAGCGAGAGCGAGAGAGAGATGTATAACACACATATCAGACAATATTGGGAAGCACTTTTGTAATCCACTGGTCAGTGTGTGTTACAGGAACCCCGTGGACTAATCCATAGAGGATGTGAGTGTTACAACCACCAGCTACAGGAAGTTGACTTTTTAGCTCAAGCTGGAGCAGCTTGTGCTTTTAATAATGGAAATCCCTGGTTCAGTCCCAATGTGTCATCCAAGAGGGCAGCCCTCACACTTCTACCATCATTATATGGATATATTATTGGTAAACTGTGATCTTCTCTGTATAGGTCAGGGTGTGTTTTGTGTATGAGTTGTGTAAGCAATGAAGTTGATGTTTCTCTCTTCTCTGAGGTAGGAAGTTACACCTTCCAGCAAACTTCTTCCTTTTACTATAAGACAGGATTTAGTTATTATGAAATACAAATACATACAGCAGCCAGGTTGCACCTCAGTTAATATGCCAATTTACACAAAAGCCACTGTATGGACCTCGGTGCAGCTCACATGGTCATAGACATCTCACTGTTGCCTTGTGCTCCCCCTCCCCATCTATTTGTTGTAGCCACCCTGATAGCTCTTGTCTTATACTTAGGTTACTAACTCTTACGGGAAGCATCTTTTTTTTTTGCTGTATATTTGACATAGCTAGCGCAATGGGCCCTGATCCCTGATGTGGCCTCTATGCCCTATGCAATACCAATATCAAAACCTTCAATTTGCCCTCTATTGTTGAATATAATTGTCACTGGAATGGTGGCTGAGCTAGGTGGGGATAAGAGGGGCAGAGTTAAGGTTGCTCAGGAGATCTTAATGGTCAGTTCCTATACTTTCAAACAATTTTTAAAGTTTAATATTATCTTGAATTTCCTGGCTCTTAGATGTTTAGGTTTTGAGAGCCATGATGTTATCTTACATGTTTTCCTTAAGTTATGGATTTTTTTCTTGGCTTTCACTCCATTTTACCAAAGTGTTTTGTCTGGGAATCTCTCCAGGTAGGTATAAAAATGTAAATAATCAATACCAATTGCAAAATATGGTTACAAGCACCATATAGCAACTGACTCTCTTTCATCTTCACACTATTGGCAAAACCCATTTGCAGGCTAAAAAGACAAATTGGCCAGATGTGTATTGCACTGTGTTAAAAATTGAAGAATATGAGCAATGGTAGAGAGTACTAGTACTAGGACTCAGAGCCTTCCATTAAAATGCCACATCCCTCCCCAACTAGAGTTCAACCATGGAGATAGTCAACAAGAGCATTTAAAGGTATACGGGAAGAAGAGATATCCAAGATAGCGAAGTCCCTGGCCACTTGAATTGCAGCTGGGCGGGGAAGGGAAACCAGTGTATGGTACAGAACACAGGTATTATATGTTCACATCAGTCTGTCATTTAGACAGGTAACCAAGTTCTGCACTAGCTGAAGGATTTGAGTTGTTTTCAAGCATAATCCAATGCACAGTTGTCCACCCTGGAGATGACAAAGATAGTAACAGTGGTATGGATAATCTCGTTGAATGCCACTCTGTGGGATTTACATGGGCCTTGCCTGAGGCATTGAGATTTAATTACAAAGATCCCAGAGAATGTAAATTCCACTTGAGAAATAACAAATACTGTTTGATACTCACAATATACAATGAACAGGGACATTCCTACGAGTTTAATGGCCAAGATGATCAACCCAGGAATCACTAGCTGCCAGTTCATGTTATTCTGAATTTTAGCCCTGAAAAGTTTAAAATGACACCATTCACCACTTTGTAAGTGTTCTCCATTGTCTCCTGGGATCTGCATGAAGTTTTTAGTCTTCACTCATCTCCATGATATCTGAGCACACAGGGATCTATGGCAGCTTGTCATGAAATAGAATGGCTATGATCATTTACTAGTAAAGTTTGTACTAGTAAAGTACTAGTTTGTTTTATTTTCAATTAGTCCCTTCATTCCTTCTTCCAGTTGGACTAAAGCTATCTGTGTATCTGCTGTCTGGTTTAACAAACTACTGTCCTTGGAAGAAGATTCTAACATTCAACTGATTATTAGGTAGGAAGCACCTGCAGGTATAGCTGCATTGCAAAAGTAGTATGCAATAATAGAATGGATCACAACTGAAATCAAGTCTCCCCAAGATGGATGAATTTAGATTCTATGAAAACGATTACCTCATACAGTAATTTCAGTCACCATTATAAAACCAACATTTGCCAACAATGGTGGTGGACTTAGAATTGGAAATAACTGCAATAACTGACATACTATGCAACAGAGGGTCCTGTGGCACCTTTAAGACTAACAGAAGTATTGGAGCATAAGCTTTCGTGGGTGAATGCCCACTTCATCAGACGCAAGACAGTCTTGTGTCTGATTAAGTGGGCATTCACCCACGAAAGCTTATGCTCCAATACTTCTGTTAGTCTTAAAGGTGCCACAGGACCCTCTTTTGCTTTTTATAGATTCAGACTAACACGGCTACCCCTCTGTTACTTGACATACTGTGGTAAATTAATAGATGGTATCAGTTGACATTCGAATGGAGATCTCTAGAGCCAGGGGTTAGAGCACTAGTCAGAGACCTGAGTTCAATTCCCTTCTCTGTCACAGGCTTCCTGTGTAAACTGAGGCAAGTCACTTAGGCTCAGATCCACATTGGTATTTAGGCCCCTAACTTTCATTGACTGAATCCTCCCAGGGCAGTTTGCAAAAGCAGACAACATCTATATAAAGATAAAAGGAGATGATATTTGATGGGGAATATTTCATTTTAAAAAACAAAACTTTCTTTTGTAAATCAGCCTGTTGTAGAAAGTGCCAGTCCGTTGCCTTACTCTGCATCATTCCAGCCCCATGAAGAAAGCAGCACACACCATTCTGAGCAGTCACATCTCCCGGGTCATTATAATCTTGTATCCTATGCCCAGTTCTATATATCCCCTCCATGCTCCTCAATTAGAAACAACAATTGGAGTCTCTCAAAATTAAATAGGAGACTGTGAATCTTGCTTATTCCAACCCACTGAAATCTTTGCAATCCCAAGAAACCATTATAGTCATAAAAGGCAGGAGAATTACAGGAAGCAAGCTACACAAATAAAATAGAACAGAAGTATTTCTCAGAAAGAGCTCACCACACCGAGAGGATGGTTCAAAAATCTTTTTCCATTGTATCTCTTGGTCTGGAATAGATGCTGTGGAAAGGAATTAACAGTATTTGTCCTTTGGGTCTTGGTCACAATTTTTTATATTTCTTGGCTTCCTTGGCGATCATGCTGTGGTTCCTTTTGTGTATGTGCTTCTCTCTCTCTCTCTCTCAGAAGAGAATCAGTGTCCATAAAGGCTTCCTCTTTTGTATCATTTCACAGGATGGGTGCTCTTCTAAACAGCTTGCAGTTAGGAAACACATCATGCCTCCACAACAGCTAAAGAGCTGAGACAACACAATGATGGTTTCATTCCTCGAGTGGCTTAATCAAGGAGAAGAGAGCACAATACTTGATGTCTGCCCACCTAAGAGAGAAATGTGGAGTTCAACATTTCTGGTCATTCCCTGTCACTTCCAGCCTAAAGGGCTGCTTGAGAGGTTTAATGGGACACTTAAAATGATGCTGAAAACTTTTCCAGATCAGCAGCCACATGATTAGCATAAGTAAGTGTTTACCTTATCTGCTGTTTGTCTATAGGGAAGTTCCCCAAGTTCCTCTTTTAAACTGCTCTTTGGAAGGAGGGCATGAGGGACCTCTGGAACTAATGAGAGCTGAGTGGAAGGGCACTGCCACTTTGTGTGTTGCTCTAGCAAAGATACGTATATACCCCATCACTGTAGTACCTGAGCACCTCACAATCAGTAATAGATTTATTCTCATAACACCCATGTGAGGTAGGGAAGTGCCTTTATCCCCATTTTACAGATGGGGAACTAAGGTGCAGCAAAGATAATGCCCAGATCCACAAAGTTATTTAGGCTGCTAACTTCCATTGAAATCAATGAAAGTTAGAGGCCTAAATACCTTTGTGGATCTGAGCCTAAGTGACTTGCCTCAGTTTACACAGGAAGCCTGTGACAGAGAAGGGAATTGAATTCAGGTCTCTGACTAGTGCTCTAACCCCTGGCTCTTCCTTCATCTTATGTTTTAAGAAGCCACAGCTTGTAGTAATCAATCTGTTAACCCTCATGTTCTACAGGGGACAATAAGAGTTTATACATTTTGCTGTTGCCAATAGTCAAACAAAAATCACAATGAATTACTCAAAAATGAACCTAACAGACTTTAATGGTAAAGGGACAACTCACAGAGGACAAATGAATAAAGTTAATTGGGAGTTTTTCAGGGTCCTAGAGCCTTGGCTCCAGCCTGAGCCCAAACAGCTACACAGCAATTAAACAATCCCTTAAACCAAGACCTGCCAGCCTGAGTCAGCTGGCACAGACCAGCCATGGGCTTTTAATTGCAGTGTAGACATACTACTCAAGTGCTTAATTTGTAATGAAAAGTGCTGGGGCCCAAGCAATTGTTTTACTTTCATAACTGATGTGGCAAGCCCAGAGGTGCCAGGCTATGAACTGCCAAGCCTAGAATCTGCCCTGGCAAGTCCTGGCACACATTCAGCACTGAGACATACCCATTTTGGCCAGCTGGAGCTGCTGGGTGCTCAGCACTTTGAAAAATTAGATGACTTAGTTAGAAGCTTCTGTAAGAAAATGTGTAAATCTGAAATTTTACATAGATTTTTAACAAACCATAACCATACAATCAAATCAAAATGCACAATTCTGATTTTTTCACCTATTATTGTTTCTATTCTATAAAGTAATGCTGCTATAACTGAAAGAGATTAACGTTTTTTCCTTCCTTCACTCCAAAGTTTCTTTACTGTGTGCATTTCACCACTCTTTGTTTACTGTCAGTTTCACTGTTTCTTATTTGTGTGATTCTTTCACCCAGCAACAGAAGCAAGAAAAACATCTTTAAAAATAGGAAAATGTAATTGTAAAACACAAAAAATGGCAATGGGACTTTTAGCGGGGTTGGCCGCCGCCAGAGCACCCCTTCATGGCCAGAGGTTGCTCTGCAAGCCTGCCTCTGCTTTCCCTTTCTTCAGGGCTCCCAAAACAAACTCAAAACAGTCCAAAGGAAATTAAAATATTTTCCCACATGGGGTCCAATTTATTCAGTCTTCAAGTATATACAGGATAAATAAATACAATCTTGTAATTATTTCTCATGGAATGGAAATTCCATTTCCCACTAGCTCTAGAGAAAAGTTCTTTCCATGGGAGTCTTGTGATGAAGTTTATGAAGTCTCTTGTCTCAGATGGCACTTAGCCCAATGGAGAAGTCTCACTGATGCCTGTCTCAGTTTGGGATTGACGAGAGTGAGAACAACAGAGTCCACAGAGATACATGTCCCTCGCGATTTCACAAATCATCCATATCCTGGAGTTTTGACTACCGCAACCATTATCATTGAGACAACACTAGTCACAAAATATAGCACATAGAAGATAAGGAAGGAGATCAGAGCTCTAACAGCTCCAGCACGGACCTTAGTATTGGGGTTGCTTAAGCTAGATATATTTTATTGCATGTGCCTGATGTTTCTCCAAAGAGAGATGATTAGCAGGATGATTAAAACCAAGAATATCATGAAGGGGAAGAAAGATTCCAGACTACTGAAAAAAAAGTACACAAAATATCAATGATTTTCTCATTATTTTTGCCCAGTGATATTTCCAATGAGATGCTCAGTTGTGTGGAGGAGAAAACTGCTATAAACACATCAAGATAATGGCACTGTGAAGACCAAGGACCCCAGCTGGGATCTCAGGCGCACCATAGCACCAGCCCAGAGATTCTCAGCCTTAGCCAGAGGAAGAAGAAATGGGTGAAACTGATGATCTTCAGGTAGTAGAAGATGCTGAACCAGGTAGTAAACCAGAGACTTGACTTGTTTATAAACATCCAGATTGCAATTAATGTAATCTTCACTTGAGCTGGCCTGGAACCAGTATCTGGAGTGCAAATGAAATGGATGCTGCCAGGAATAACAAGCACTGCAGGCAAAATCTGGAGGTGGCCAAGCTGGTCAGAATCAATTACAGGAGAAGACTTCTATGTTTTTGATCCAATCAATGAAATTCACCACCACAATGAATCTATTTCCATTCCCTGTAAGGAATTCAGGGTATGTCTACATAGCAAATAGACACTCATATCAGCTGACTCAGGCTCACAGGTCTCGGGTTGCATCATCAGAGGAGCTCCAGGAACAGAGCTGAAAGGGAAAAAGACAACTCCAGTTCAGGAGAGACAGGAAAGACAGAAACAGTGGGAATAGTAGGGATAGCTACAAAAGGGATAGTAGACAGGAAGAGGAAAGACAGTGGTATAAGGAAAAAGAGGAAAAGTTAAAGGAAGAACAGCACAGTTAAACAAAAGGAAAAACATAGGCTGAAAACTGAGCAACTGGAAAGGGAATTATAACTGGGGGATTTATGCTCCAGTGTATTGTATTTTCTAATTCAAAATTCCATTATTTCATAAATGTGAATTATGTTAAGGGGAGTTTAGTTAAGATAAGGACCTGGAGAGTGGTGTTACGTGGACAGAAGCAGATGTTTCCTTTTAGGTAAGAGTTAATAAATTAGCATCTAAGGGATGTAAATTAGAGAAAGATTCTGTTACTGACTCTCTATTACATAGACTGTTTCATAGATTCTAGGACTGGAAGGGATCTCGAGAGGTCATCAAATCCAGTCCCCTGCCCTCATGGCAGGACCAAATACTGTCTAGACCATCCCTGATAGACATTTATCTAACTTACTCTTAAATATCTCCAGAGATGGCGATTCCACAACCTCCCTAGGCAATTTATTCCAGTGCTTAACCACCCTGACAGTTAGGAACTTTTTCCTAATGTCCAACCTAAACCTTCCTTGCTGCAGTTTAAGCCCATTCCTTCTTGTTCTATCCTTAGAGGTTAAGGTGAACAAGTTTTCTCCTTCCTCCTTATGACACTCTTTTAGATACCTGAAAACTGCTATCATGTCCCCTCTCAGTCTTCTCTTTTCCAAACTAAACAAACCCAATTCTTTCAGCCTTCCTTCACAGGTCATGTTCTCAAGACCTTTAATCATTCTTGTTGCTCTTCTCTGGACCCTCTCCAATTTCTCCACATCTTTCTTGGAATGCGGTGCCCAGAACTGGACACAATACTCCAGTTGAGACCTAACCAGCGCAGAGGAGAGCAGAAGAATGACTTCTTGTGTCTTGCTCACAACACACCTGTTAATGCATCCCAGAATCATGTTTGCTTTTTTTGCAACAGCATCACACTGTTGACTCATATTTAGCTTGTGGTCCACTATAACCCCTAGATCCCTTTCTGCCGTACTCCTTCCTAGACAGTCTCTTCCCATTCTATATGTGTGAAACTGATTGTTCCTTCCTAAGTGGAGCACTTTGCATTTGTCTTTGTTAAACTTCATCCTGTTTAACTCAGACCATTTCTCCAATTTGTCCAGATCATTTTGAATTATGACCCTGTCCTCCAAAGCAGTTGCAATCCCTCCCAGTTTGGTATCATCTGCAAACTTAATAAGCGTACTTTCTATGCCAATATCTAAGTTGTTGATGAAGATATTGAACAGAGCCGGTCCCAAAACAGACCTCTGCGGAACCCCACTTGTTATACCTTTCCAGCAGGATTAGGAACCATTAATAACTACTCTCTGAGTACGGTTATCCAGCCAGTTATGCACCCACCTTATAGTAGCCCCATCTAAATTGTATTTGCCTAGTTTATCGATAAGAATATCATGCAAGACCATATCAAATACCTTACTAAAGTCTAGGTATACCACATCCACCGCTTCTCTCTTATCCACAAGACTTGTTATCCTATCAAAGAAAGCTATAAGATTGGTCTGACATGATTTGTTCTTTACAAACCCATGCTGGCTATTCCCTATCACCTTACCACCTCCCAAGTGTTTGCAGATGATTTCCTTAATTACTTGCTCCATTATCTTCCCTGGCACAGAAGTTAAACTAACTGGTCTGTAGTTTCCTGGGTTGTTTTTATTTCCCTTTTTATAGATGGGCACTATATTTGCCCTTTTCCAGTCTTCTGGAATCTCTCCCATCTCCCATGATTTTCCCAAAATAATAGCTAGAGGCTCAGATACCTCCTCTATTAGCTCCTTGAGTATTCTAGGATGCATTTCATCAGGCCCTGGTGACTTAGACTCATAGACTCATAGACATTAAGGTCAGAAGGGACCATTATGATCATCTGGTCTGACCCCCTGCATGCTGCAGGCCGCAAGACCCTTCCCTGGACTCTACCGTTGAAGTCCCCAATCCTGTGTTTTAGTGACTTCAATCGGCTGAGACCCTCCTGCTAGTGATCCCTGCCCCATGCTGCGGAGGAAGGCGAAAAACCTCCAGAGGCTCAGCCAATCTACCCTGGAGGAAAATTCCTTCCCGACCCCAAATATGGCGATCAGTAATACCCCGAGCATATAGGCAAGAGTCTCTAGCCTGACCCTTGTTGGCCATTATGCTGTTCATGTACCATTGCTTGGTTTTCCTTGGCTACTATGTTTTATCATTAAACCAGTCCCTCCATAAACTTATCCAACTTAATCTTAAAACCAGACAGGTCCGTCGCCCCCACCGTTTCCCTCGGAAGGCCGTTCCAATATTTCACCCCTCTGATGGTCAGAAACCTTCGTCTAATTTCAAGCCTAAACTTCCCCCCGGCCAGTTTGTATCCATTCGTTCTCGTGTCCACATTAGTACTAAACTGGAATAATTCCTCTCCCTCCCTTGTATTAACCCCTCTGATATATTTAAAGATAGCAATCATATCCCCCCTCAGCCTTCGCTTTGTCAAACTAAACAACCCAAGCTCCTCTAATCTCTTTTCATACGACAGGTTTTCCATTCCTCTGATCATCTTAGTCGCCCTTCTCTGCACCCGTTCCAGTTTGAGTTCATCTTTTTTAAACATTGGAGACCAGAACTGCACACAGTACTCCAAATGAGGTCTCACCAGCGCCTTATACAACGGAAGCAGGACCTCCCTATCTCTACTAGATATACCTCGCCTAATACATCCCAAGACCGCATTGGCTTTTTTCACCGCCACGTCACATTGCCGACTCATAGTCATCCTACGGTCCACAAGGACCCCTAGGTCCTTCTCCTCTTCCGTTACTTCTAACCAATGCGTCCCCATCTTGTAACTAAAATTGTTATTATTCGTCCCCAAGTGCATCACCTTACACTTTTTACTATTAAATTTCATCCTATTTCTGATACTCCAATTCACAAGCTCATTCAAGTCTCCCTGCAGAGTATCCCTATCCTCCTCCGAGTTTGCAACTCCTCCCACCTTCGTATCATCCGCAAACTTTATCAGCCCACTCTTGCAATCGGTCCCGAGGTCAGTTATAAATAGATTAAATAAGATGGGTCCCAAAACCGAACCTTGAGGCACTCCACTAGTAACCTCCCTCCAACCCGACAATTCACCCTTTAATACGACCCGCTGCATTCTCCCCATTAACCAATTCCCTATCCACCTCTGGATTTTCATATCGATCCCCATGTTTTTCATTTTAACCAATAGTTCCTCATGGGGTACTGTATCAAACGCTTTACTGAAATCCAGGTATATTAGGTCCACCGCATTTCCCTTATCTAATAAGTCCGTTACTTTCTCAAAGAAGGAGATCAGATTCGTTTGGCACGATCTGCCCTTCGTAAAACCATGCTGTAATTTATCGCATTTGCCATTAACTTCAAGGTCCTCAACTAGTTTCTCTTTCAGAATCTTCTCCAGCACCTTGCACACTACTGATGTTAAACTAACAGGCCTATAGTTACCCGGGTCACTTTTTTTCCCTTTCTTGAAAATAGGAACCACATTGGCTATTCTCCAGTCTAACGGGACTACCCCCGAGTTTACAGATTCATTAAATATAGTCGCTAATGGGCCTGCTATTTCCCGCGCCAATTCCTTCAATATTCTCGGATGAAGATCGTCCGGTCCACCCGACTTAGTCCCATTAAGGCGTTCTAGTTTTGTTTCTACCTCAGATGCGGTAATCCCCCATCCCGTATGCCCCCCTGTAACGGTGCTAGTATCCCTAATACCTTCATTGGCCTCATTAAACACCGATGCAAAATATTCATTGAGATATTGCGCCATGCCTAGATTATCTTTAATCTCCTCTCCGGCTATAGTCTTCAGCGGTCCCACTTCTTCTTTCTTTGCTTTCTTCCTATTTATATGGCTGTAAAACCTCTTACTATTACTTTTAATTCCCCTCGCTAAGTCCAACTCATCCCGGCCTTTGGCCTTTCTCACTCTATCTCTACATTCTCTGACTTCACTAAGGTAAGTTTCCTTACTGATCCCTCCCCTCTTCCACTCTTTGTACGCTTTCTGTTTTTTCCTAATCGCCCCTTTCAGCCGGTCGCTCATCCAGCTCGGTCTAAGTCTCTTGCTTAGTAATCTTTTTCCCTTTTTGGGGATACAGGCCTCTGACAGCTCTTGCATCTTTAACTTAAAGTAATCCCAGGCTTCTTCTGCCTTTAGGTCCCTTAATACGTTTGCCCAATCCACTTCCCTTACCAGTCCCCTTAATTTGTTAAAATTGGCCTTTTTAAAATTATAAACCCTAGTCTTTGACTTAATTCTGGTACTCTTTCCATTTAGTTTAAAGTGAATTAGCTCATGATCACTGGAGCCCAAGTTGTCCCCCACTACCACTTCCTCAACAAGGTCCTCACTACTTACCAGAATCAAATCTAAAATGGCCTCCCCCCTCGTCGGCTCAGCTACCACTTGATAAAGGAATTGATCCGCAAGCACATCTAGGAACATCTGAGCCCTATTATTGCTACTAGCGTTTGTTCCCCAATCTATATCCGGGAATTTAAAGTCCCCCATAATTACACAGTTTCTATTAGTATTTACCTCCCTTAATACATTAAATAGTTCCTTATCCATATCCTGGGTCGATCCCGGCAGTCTATAGCACACCCCAAGCACTATCCCCGGAGAGGCTCTAGTAGTACTTTTACCCAGCTTGAGTATCGCCCAGACGGACTCTGTGTTATCTATTCCATCCACTATTATTTCTTTACAGCTTATTTCACTACTGACATACAATGCCACCCCCCCACCTTTACCTTTATCCCGGTCTTTCCTAAACAGCGCATACCCCTCCATACCTGCGTTCCAGTCGTGACCGCCAATCCACCACGTTTCAGTTATTCCTACGATATCCGGTTTCAATTCTCGGACCAAGAGCTCCAATTCCTCCATTTTATTACCTAGGCTTCTCGCATTGGTGTACAAACAGCCTAATGTATGTCGTTTAGCCTGTCTCCCATTACTAGCACTGTATGTTGCGGGCCTCTTTGTGTTCGTCCCCCCTGTCCCTCCTATGTCCAATCTCATCTCCCCGGCTATGTCTCCTCTTATTACACTCAGCTTTTCAATACCGGAAACTGGCGTGGAGATTAACTGTGCATCTCCCAACCATCTCCCCAAACTTCCTAGTTTAAAGCTCTTTTGATAAGATGAGCCAGCCTCCCTCCCAGAAGTCTATTTCCTTCCCTACTCAGGTGAAGCCCATCCCGCGAGAACAGGTGTCTGTCCCCGAAAGCCTCCCAGTGGCCATACATCCCAAAGCCCTCCTTATAGCACCACTCCCTTAGCCAACTATTTATCCTCACAATCCTATCAGCCCTTTGCTGCCCTTCCCCCGGAACAGGCAGAATCCCACTAAAGATAACCTGAGCCTCTATCTCCTTGAGAGTCTTCCCCAGCCTGGCATAATCTCCCTTGATTCTCTCTAACGAGAATCTAGCCGTGTCATTCGTTCCTACATGAAGGATTATCAAGGGGTTCCTACCTGCTCCTTTTAGGATCCTTTTCAACCGCAGGTCCACATCGCGTATCTTTGCACCCGGTAGACAGCACACCCTTCTGTTCTCCGGGTCCGCCCTGGTCACAGGCCTGTCCAATCTCCTCAGTAAAGAGTCTCCAATTACATACACCTGCCGTCGCCTGGCAACAGTGCGATCTAGTAATCTAGTCTCCGATCCCTCTAGTCCTGACCTGTGTCTGCTCCTATCTTCCCTTGTGCTCCCCCTTATGCCTTCCTGTATCCTCTGTTGGCCCATAATTGGTGCTTGCAGGCATCTAACTTTTCTAAGTGATTCTAACTTGTTCTTTTTTTATTTTATCTTCTAAACCTACCCCCTTCCCATTAGAATTCACTATGTTAGGCATTCCTTCAGACTTCTCGGTGAAGACCGAAACAAAGAAGTCATTAAGCATCTCTGCCATTTCCAAGTTTCCTGTTACTGTTTCTCCCTCCTCACTGAGCAGTGGGCCTACCCTGTCCTTGGTCTTCCTCTTGTTTCTAATGTATTGACAAAAAGTCTTCTTGTTTCCCTTTATTCCCGTAGCTAGTTTGAGCTCATTTTGTGCCTTTGCCTTTCTAATCTTGCCCCTGCATTCCTGTGTTGTTTGCCTATATTCATCCTTTGTAATCTGTCCTAGTTTCCATTTTTTATATGACTCCTTTTTATTTTTTAGATCATGCAAGTTCTCGTGGTTAAGCCAAGGTCATCTTTTGCCACATTTTCTATCTTTCCTACCCAGCGGAATAGCTTGCTTTTGGGCCCTTAATAGTGTCCCTTTGAAAAACTGCCAACTCTCCTCAGTTGTTTTTCCCCTCAGCCTTGATTCCCATGGGACCTTACCTATTAGTTCTCTGAGCTTACCAAAATCTGCCTTCCTGAAATCCATTGTCTCTATTTTGCTGTACTCCCTTTTACCGTTCCTTAGAATTGCAAACTTGACGATTTCATGATCACTTTCACCCAAGCTGCCTTCTACTTTCAAATTCTCAACGAGTTCCTCCCTATTTGTTAAAATCAAGTCTAGAACAGCTTCCCTCCTAGTAGCTTTTTCAACCTTCTGAAATAAAAAGTTGTCTGCAATTCAGTCCAAGAACTTATTGGATAGTCTGTGCCCCGCTGTGTTATTTTCCCAACATATATCTGGATAGTTGAAGTCCCCCATCACCACCAAATCTTGGGCTTTGGATGATTTTGTTAGTTGTTTAAAAAAAGCCTCATCCACCTCTTCCACCTGGTTAGGTGGCCTGTAGTAGACTCCTAGCATGACATCACCCTTGTTTTTTACCCCTTTTAGCCTAACCCAGAGACTCTCAACACTTCCGTCTCCTATATCCATCTCCACCTCAGTCCAAGTGTGTACATTTTTAATATATAAGGCAACACCTCCTCCCTTTTTCCCCTATCTTTCCTGAGCAAGCTGTACCCATCCACACCAACATTCCAATCATGTGTATTATCCCACCAAGCTTCAGTGATGCCAACAATGTCACTTCCAGTTCTTCCTGCTTATTACCCATACTTCTCACATTTTATATAGGCATCTAAGATACTGGTTTGATCTTGCCTCCCAGTTTTGCCCTGACCCTCCTTTCTCTCTGCCATTATAGCCCACGCTCCCTCTTGTTTCTGACCTATCTCCCGGGTCTCAATGTTCCCCACTTACCTGTGGGCTTTGCTCACCTGTCCCCGTCGAACCTACTTTAAAGCCCTCCTCACTAGGTTAGCCAGTCTGTGTCCAAATAGGGTTTTTCCCCTCCTCGAAAGGTGAAAGCCATCTCTGCCTAGCAGTCCTTCCTTGAATAGCATCCCGTGGTCAAGGAAGCCAAAGCCCTCCTGGCGACACCATCTTCGCAGCCAGGCATTCACCTCTATGATGCATCTGTCTCTGCCCGGGCCCCTACCTTTGACAGGAAGAATTGAAGTGAATACCACCTGTGCTCCAAACTTCTTCACCCGTACTCCCAGAGCCCTGTAGTCACTCTTGATCCACTCAGTGTCACACCGCGCAGTATCATTTGTGTCCACATGGATGAGTAGCATGGGGTAGTAGTCAGAGGACTGGATAATCCTCGACAATGCCTCCGTAACATTTCGGATACGGGTCCCCGGCAGGCAGCATACCTCCCAAGATGAAATGTCAGGGTGACAGATGGGTGCCTCCGTCCCCCTCAGCAGAGAGTCTCCGACCACCACCACCCTACATTTCGCAGTGGTGGCAGCAGATCTCCCAGCCTTAGGGGTATGAGGCTTCTCCTCCTCTGCTGTAGGGAGTGATTCCTTCTCTCCTGTGTCAAGAAGAGCATAACGGTTACCTATTACTATGGCGGGAGGGTTTAGAGCAGGGGTGGAGCACTGCCTGCTGCCAGAAGTAACCAGCTGCCAGTGTCCACCCCGAGCCATCTCCTCCTCCACCAGTGGTGTGTCAGCACTCCTGTGTACTGGGACAGCTACCTCAGCTGTCTCCACATGGACACTGTCCAGGAATTGCTCGTGGATTCGGATGCTCCTCAACCTAGCCACCTCCTCCTGTAGCTCTCCCACCTGCTGTCTGAGAGATTCCACCAGCAGGCACCTTTCATATTGGATGCCCCCTTCCCCTCCTCCCCCACCTGGATATCAGTAAGTGGAAATTGCAAGTTACAGTCCCTGCAAAACCACACCAGGATCTGGGTAGAAGCATCCATGCTCAGACGCTCTGTCTGACTACAGGCGCAGGTGGAGGAGACAGAAGCAGTGCTGGCACAGGTGTTGCGGGTCTTTCTAACCATCGTAAGCCTCCCTCTGTCAAACTCCCTCTCAAACTTCCCTGTCTGCAGCCCCATCACATCTTTTGCCTTTCTCCTTCTGCAGTGATCTTTCAGGGACATGTCCCAGTCTTAGTGAATGAAATGAGTCTGAAATTTCCTGTGTGTGTGCCTGTCATAACTATAAAGGGAAGGTAACAGCTGTCCTGTGTACAGTACAATAAAATCCCTCCTGGCCAGAGACTCCAAAATCCTTTTCCCTGTAAAGGGTTAAGAAGCTCAGGTAACCTGGCTGGCATCTGACCTAAAGGACCAATAAGGGGACAAGACACTTTCAAATCTTGGGGGGGGGGGAGGCTTTTGTTTGTGTTCTTTGTTTGGGAGTGTGTTTGTTCTCGGGACTGAGAGGGACCAGACATCAATCCAGGTTCTCCACATCTTTCTAAGCAAGTCTCTCCTATTTCAAACTTGTAAGTAAATAGCCAGGCAAGGCGTGTTAGTTTTCCTTTTTCTCAACTTGTAAATGTACCTTTTACTAGAGTGTTTATCTTTGTTTGCTGTACTTTGAACCTGAGACTAGAGGGGAGTCCTCTGAGCTCTTTAAGTTTGATTACCCTGTAAGGTTAATTTCCATACTGATTTTACAGAGATGATATTTACCTTTTTCTTTAATTAAAAGCCTTCTTTTTAAGAACCTGATTGATTTTTTCCTTGTTTTTAGATCCAAGGGGGTTGGATCTGTATTCACCAGGAGTTGGTGAAAGGAAGGAGGGGGAAGGGTTAATTTCTCCTTGTTTTAGATCCAAGGGGATTGGATCTGTGTTCACCAGGAGTTGGTGGGAGGAAGCAGGGAGGATGGTTAATTTCTCCTTGTTTTAAGATCCAAGGGGTTTGGATCTGTATTCACCAGGAGTTGGTGAAGGGAAGGAGGGGGAAAGGTTAATTTCTCCTTGTTTTAGATCCAAGGGGATTGGATCTGTGTTCACCAGGAGTTGGTGGGAGGAAGGAGGGGGGATGGTTAATTTCTCCTTGTTTTAAGATCCAAGGGGTTTGGATCTGTATTCACCAGGGAATTGGTGAAAGGTTTTCTCAGGGCTTCCCAGGGTGGGAATCTAGAATTGGGAAATGGTGGCAGCGGAACCAGAGCTAAGCTGGTAGTTAAGCTTAGAAGTTTTCATGCAGGCCCCTACATTTGTACCCTAAAGTTCAAAGTGGGGATCCAGCCTTGACATGGTGGCATAGCGGTGGGATCATTTTAAACCCAAAAGCCAGTGAGATTTTTTTTTTCCTTCTAGCTGCTTGGAAAGCCGAGCTGGAAGTAGATAGATGCATATCTTATCTCTCCTTGCCTGAAGGCAGAGGTGTTAAGTTTTTTTAACAAGGTCCTTAGTTAAGAGAAGTGTTCAAGTAATGAGCAAACTTGACTGGTAAAAGGAATTTACAAACTGAATTGTTTTTTTTTCTTTTTACATACTCGGGAGTAGCTAGTTAGAAAGTCTGTGTTAACTCAGCAGCAGCCAGAGCTGAGAGCTTCCCAGTTTCAGTCAACTGCAGAGGGGGTGACCCAGCACAAGAAAACAGGAAAATGACTACCAAAGAAGTAGCTAAAAAAATAGAACTGGCCAAACTAGAAGCAGAAGAAAATGAAAGAAAACATCAGAGACTGCTTCAATTAACAAAACTCGAGACAGAGCAGAGAGCAAGAGAAGAAAAAGCCAAAACGGAGGCCCATGAAAGAGAGATGGAGCTGGAAAAAGCCAAAGAGGAGGCTCACAAGAGAACTATGGAGCTGAAAGAGAAAGAGATGGAGGAGAGAGAAAAAGAAAGGAAGCATGAACTGGAAGTAGCAAAGGCTAAGCAGGATGCACCAGCCAATGCTAACAACCCCCCTCCAGGTACCACTTCCCATCCCAGAAAATTCCCCACCTACAAGGCAGGCAATGATACTGAGGCCTTCTTAGAAAATTTTGAAAGGGCCTGCCTTGGATACAGCATCGCTGCAGACCAGTACATGGTAGAGCTGAGGCCGCAGCTCAGTGGACCCTTAGCAGAGGTGGCGGCTGAAATGCCTAAGGAACACATGAACAGTTATGAACTTTTTAAAAACAAGGCCAGACTCAGAATGGGGCTAACACCCGAGCATGCCCGTCGGTGGTTCAGAGCCCTAAAGTGGAAACCCGATGTGTCATTTACCCGTCATGCCTACCACATTGACAAAAATTGTGATGCCTGGGTATCAGGAGCAAATGTTCAATCTCTGGAAGATCTGCTTTCCCTAGTAAAAATGGAGCAGTTTTTAGAGGGTGTTCCTGAGGAAATAGAAAGGTACATCCTAGATAGGAAGCCCAAAACTGTAACTGAGGCGGGGGAGATTGGAGCCCAGTGGGTGGAGGTGGCAGAAAAGAAAAAAACTAGTAGCAGTTGGAGCGAATATCAGAAGGGGCAAGCCGAAACAAAACCTTACCACCGGGGACAACCCAAGGCCCCACCCACATCCCAAGGGAAACCCCAGACGCCTTCTCACCCCACCACACCAGTCTCCACCAACCAACCTCGTCCCGGTGATACCTTAGCAGAGCGATGTTTTAAATGTAATGAACTGGGACATATAAAGGCTCACTGCCCCAAGAACCCCAACCGATTACAGTTCATTACACCCCAATCACACCAAAGATCCCCAAACCCAGATGCCTCTCTCATACCCTCGGAGCGAAGGGAAACCTTGAGAGTGGGCGGAAAGAAGGTTACCGTTTGGAGGGTCACTGGGGCTCAAGTGTCAACTATCCACCAATCCCTAGTGGACCCCAAACTCATCAACCCGGAGGCTACAGTGACAATTCAACCCTTCGTGTCACAGTCTGTAACCTTGCCTACAGCCATGTTGCATGTCCAGTACAAGGGCTGGTCAGGAATGTGGACTTTTGCAGTCTATGACAATTATCCCATTCCCATGCTGCTGGGGGAAGATTTGGCCAACCATGTGAAGCTAGCCAAGAGGGTGGGAATAGTCACCCGCAGCCAGGCTAAGCAAGCTTTCACCCCCATCCCTGTTCCTGAGCCGTCCACCAGGGCCCCGTCTGTGTTACCGGAGACCCAGACAAAGGTGGTGGAACTGGATCCCCTGCCAACGACTGCAACAGCCGTAGTGGATCCAATCCCAGAGACCCAGCCAAAGCCAGTCCCAGAACCAGAACTGGCAACGCAACCAGCACCAGAACCATTGCCAGCCCTGAGTCCAGCGCTTGCAAACCCGTCTACAACTCCAACGCCAGAGGACACCAGCGAGCCTGAACTGGCGGAAGCAGCAGATAACCCTACCCAAAAAGCTCAGCCAGAGCCTAAAATACCACATAGTGCACCAGCGGACAGCGGTTCACAGTCAATGGAAACAGCCCCAGCACCTGCATCGCTTCCAGAGGGACCAAGCCCCAGTTCACAGTCCAAGGAGGAACTGATGTCTCCAGCATCAAGGGAACAGTTCCAGGCCAAGCAGGAAGCAGATGACAGCCTTCAGAAAGCTTGAGCGGCGGCGCGGAGCACCCCACCGCCTCTCAGCTCTTCTAACCGATCCCGGTTTGTTGTAGAACAAGGACTTTTATACAAGGAGACTCTTTCTGGTGGGCACCAGGAAGACTGGCATCCTCAAAGACAGTTGGTAGTTCCCACTAAGTATCGGGTAAAGCTCTTGAGCTTAGCCCATGATCATCCCAGTGGCCATTCTGGGGTGAACAGAACCAAAGACCGGTTGGGGAAGTCCTTCCACTGGGAGGGAATGGGCAAGGACGTTGCTAAATATGTCCGGTCTTGTGAGGTGTGCCAAAGAGTGGGAAAGCCCCAAGACCAGGTTAAAGCCCCTCTCCAGCCACTACCCATAATCGAGGTCCCATTTCAGCGCGTAGCTGTGGATATTCTGGGTCCTTTCCCAAAGAAGACACCCAGAGGAAAGCAGTATGTACTGACTTTCATGGATTTTGCTACCCGATGGCCAGAAGCAGTACCCTTAAGCAACACCAGGGCTAAAAGTGTGTGCCAGGCATTAACAGACATTTTTGCCAGGGTAGGTTGGCCCTCCGACATCCTTACAAATTCGGGAACTAATTTCCTGGCAGGGACCATGGAAAACCTGTGGGAAGCTCATGGGGTGAATCACTTGGTTGCCACCCCTTACCACCATGAAACCAATGGCCTGGTGGAGAGGTTTAATGGAACTTTGGGGGCCATGATTCGTAAATTTGTAAATGAACACTCCAATGATTGGGACCTCGTGTTGCAGCAGTTGCTTTTTGCCTACAGGGCTATACCACATCCCAGTTTAGGGTTTTCACCATTTGAACTTGTGTATGGCCGTGAGGTTAAGGGGCCATTACAGTTGGTGAAGCAGCAATGGGAGGGGTTTACGCCTTCTCCAGGAACTAACATTCTAGACTTTGTAAGCAACCTACAAAGCACCCTCCGACACTCTTTAGCCCTTGCTAAAGAAAACCTAAAGAATGCTCAGGAAGAGCAAAAGGCCTGGTATGATAAACATTCCAGAGAACGGTCCTTCAAAGTAGGAGACCAAGTCATGGTCTTAAAGGTGCTCCAGGCCCATAAAATGGAAGCGTCGTGGGAAGGACCAATCATGGTCCAGGAGCACCTAGGAGCTGTTAACTATCTCATAGCCTCCCCCACCTCCAACATAAAGCCTAAGGTATACCATGTTAATTCTCTTAAGCCCTTTTATTCCAGAGAATTAAACGTTTGCCAGTTTACAGCCCAAAAAACAGATGATGCGGAGTGGCCTGAAGGTGTCTACTACAAAGGAAAAAAGGATGGTGGCGTGGAAGAGGTGAACCTCTCCATGACCTTTGGACGTCTGCAGCGACAGCAGATCAAGGAGCTGTGCACAAGCTTTGCACCAATTTTCTCAGCCACTCCAGGATGGACCGAACGGGCATACCACTCCATTGACACAGGTAATGCTCACCCTATTAGAACCCCACCCTACCGGGAGTCACCTCATGCCAAAACTGCTATACAAAGGGAGATCCAGGACATGCTACAGATGGGTATAATCCGCCCCTCTAAGAGTGCACGGGCATCTCCAGTGGTTCTAGTTCTCAAACCAGATGGGGAAATACGCTTTTGCGTGAACTACCGTAAGCTAAATGCTGTAACTCATCCTGACAACAATCCAATGCCACGCACAGATGAGCTATTGGAGAAATTGGGACATGCCCAATTCATCTCTACTTTAGACTTAACCAAGGGGTACTGGCAAGTACCACTAGATGAACCCGCTAAGGAAAGGTCAGCCTTCGTCACCCAGGCAGGGGTGTATGAATTCAATGTACTCCCTTTCGGGTTGCGAAATGCACCTGCCACCTTCCAAAGACTTGTAGATGGTCTCCTAGCGGGATTGGGAGAATCTGCAGTTGCCTACCTCGATGATGTGGCCATTTTTTCTGATTCATGGGCAGAGCACCTGGAAAAAGTTTTCGAGCGCATCCAGCAGGCAGGATTAACTGTTAAGGCTAAAAAGTGTCAAATAGGCCAAAACAGAGTGACTTACCTGGGGCACCAGGTGGGTCAAGGAACTATAAATCCCCTACAGGCCAAAGTGGATGCTATCCAAAAGTGGCCAGTTCCAAAGTCTAAGAAACAGGTCCAATCCTTCTTAGGCTTGGCTGGATATTATAGGCGATTTGTACCCCACTACAGCCAAATCGCCGCCCCGCTGACAGACCTAACCAGAAAGAAAGAGCCAAATGCAGTTCAGTGGACTGATGAGTGTCAAAAGGCCTTTAACCAGCTTAAGGCAACACTCATGTCTGACCCTGTGCTAAGGGCCCCAGACTTTGACAAACCGTTCCAAGTAACCACAGATGCGTCTGAGCGAGGCGTGGGAGCAGTTTTAATGCAGGAAGGACCGGATCAAGAATTCCATCCTGTCGTATTTCTCAGTAAGAAACTGTCTGAGAGGGAAAGCCATTGGTCAATCAGTGAAAAGGAATGCTATGCCATTGTGTACGCGCTGGAAAAGCTACGCCCATATGTTTGGGGACGGCGTTTCAACTACAAAGAGACCATGCTGCGCTACAGTGGCTTCATACCGCCAAGGGAAATAACAAAAAACTTCTTCGGTGGAGTTTAGCTCTCCAAGATTTTGATTTTGAAATACAACACATTTCGGGAGCTTCTAACAAAGTGGCTGATGCACTCTCCCGGGAAAGTTTCCCAGAGTTAACTGATTAACAATTGTTCTTGGAATGAAACATATTGTTAGTTTTTATATAATCAGTAGTATGTCTAAAGGTACATGTGTCTTATTCACTCTGTTTTCTCCTAGAACTCCAGGAAGAAATCACAGCCAGTGTGGAACCGAACGTCCAACACTATCTGTGATTTGGGGGGCGTGTCATAACTATAAAGGGAAGGATAACAGCTGTTCTGTGTACAGTACTATAAAATCCCTCCTGACCAGAGACTCCAAAATCCTTTTCCCTGTAAAGGGTTAAGAAGCTCAGGTAACCTGGCTGGCATCTGACCTAAAGGACCAATAAGGGGACAAGACACTTTCAAATCTTGGCGGGGGGAAGGCTTTTGTTTGTGTTCTTTGTTTGGGAGTGTGTTCGTTCTCGGGACTGAGAGGGACCAGACATCAATCCATGTTCTCTACATCTTTCTAAGCAAGTCTCTCCTATTTCAAACTTGTAAGTAAATAGCCAGGCAAGGCGTGTTAGTTTTCCTTTGTTTTTCTCAACTTGTAAATGTACCTTTTACTAGAGTGTTTATCTTTGTTTGCTGTACTTTGAACCTGAGACTAGAGGGGAGTTCTCTGAGCTCTTTAAGTTTGATTACCCTGTAAGGTTAATTTCCATACTGATTTTACAGAGATGATTTTTACCTTTTTCTTTAATTAAAAGCCTTCTTTTTAAGAACCTGTTTGATTTTTCCTTGTTTTTAGATCCAAGGGGGTTAGATCTGTATTCACCAGGAGTTGGTGGGAGGAAGGAGGGGGAAGGGTTAATTTCTCCTTGTTTTAGATCCAAGGGGATTGGATCTGTATTCACCAGGAGTTGGTGAAGGGAAGGAGGGGGAAAGGTTAATTTCTCCTTGTTTTAGATCCAAGGGGATTGGATCTGTGTTCACCAGGAGTTGGTGGGAGGAAGGAGGGGGGATGGTTAATTTCTCCTTGTTTTAAGATCCAAGGGGTTTGGATCTGTATTCACCAGGGAATTGGTGAAAGGTTTTCTCAGGGCTTCCCAGGGTGGGAATCTAGAATTGGGAAATGGTGGCAGCGGAACCAGAGCTAAGCTGGTAGTTAAGCTTAGAAGTTTTCATGCAGGCCCCTACATTTGTACCCTAAAGTTCAAAGTGGGGATCCAGCCTTGACAGTGCCTAAATCTGATCTTATGCACTCAGCTTCATGTGAGACATAGTGGCTATGGATTTTCAAGATTGTTTTTGGCCAAAAGTTTTCAAAACTGGGAGATTAAATAGAAGATCATAAAGCCAGACATTTAAATACATGGCCTGATTTTCAAAAGTTCTGAGCATCCAGCTGTTCCCACTGACTCCAGTAGAAGCCACTGAGTAGCTGCTTATTTGGGTGCCTAAATACGGACTTAGGCACATAACTGTAGGTTCCCAGTTCTGAAAATCTTGGCCCTGGATGCGTATCTTTTCTGAAAATTAGGTTTGAGATTTGCATGGGTAATTGCTGGGAGCCCAAGGGTTTTGCCTATATGCAGAGAGCTGTGATGTTCAAAAGGCCTTGTGAATGCTACCTTTCCAGCTGGATCTTTCCAGCCTTTCTGTGAACTCTCGGTGTGGCTCCCTTTACCTGTAGTAGAAGGAGGGAACCTAAGCAGCTGTTGGCAACTGCTTAATACCAAAGTGGTTTCTTATCTTATGCAGCTACAGGTGGTGGGTATCAAAGGCCATAGGAGACTAAGCCTCTTTAACCCAAGCCATGGTCCTGCCCCCGTTCTTCCCTGAGGCTCTGCCCCCACTTCCCTTTTCCCCTGAAGCCAGCAGGCGCTCAGCTCCAGCGTCGGAGCTCGGGTCTCAGGTTGGTGGCTGGTGGCTGGGGCGGCCAGGGCGGTTCGGGCCAACGCTTGGGCTGGCTGATGGCCCGGTGCAGCTCGGGCTGGCCCAGGGCAGGCTGTCTGCGGCTTCTCTGGCCGTGGGGGTGGGATGGGGAGAGGCCTGAAGGCTCTGGCAGGTGGGAGCAGGGCCTCAGGTGGAAGGGGCGTGGCCAGGGGCTAGCCTCCCTGAAGGGAGAGTTCACCCGCCACTCATGTATGCAGCTGAAATATTGCAGAGTCAAGATTGTGTGATGAGATGAGATTTCTGCATGGAAGTTCACCCAGCACTTCAGGAAAGTTCTTTGAATTTCTCATGGATAAGCTACAAACTATTCTCATTTTCCCTTATGGGAAGAGGGATCATTCAGGCTTATATTAAAGGGCACTTCATAGAATCATAGAATATCAGGGTTGGAAGGGACCTCAAGAGGTCATCTAGTCCAACCCCCTGCTCAAAGCAGGACCAATTCCCAACTAAATCATCCCAGCCAGGGCTTTGTCAAGCCGGGCCTTAAAAATCTCCAAGGAAGGAGACTCCACGACCTCCCTAGGTAACGCATTCCAGTGCTTCATCACCCTCCTAGTGAAATAGTGTTTCCTAATATCCAACCTGGACCTCCCCCACTGCAACTTGAGACCATTGCTCCTTGTTCTGTCATCTGCCACCACTGAGAACAGCCGAGCTACATCCTCTTTGGAACCCCCCTTCAGGTAGTTGAAGGCTGCTATCAAATCCCCCCTCATTCTTCTCTTCTGCAGACTAAACAATCCCAGTTCCCTCAGCCTCTCCTCATAAGTCATGTGCTCCAGACCCCTAATCATTTTTGTTACCCTCCGCTGGACTCTTTCTAATTTTTCCACATCCTTCTTGTAGTGTGGGGCCCAAAACTGGACACAGTATTCTAGATGAGGACTCACCAATGTCGAATAAAGGAGAACGATCACGTTCCTCGATCTGCTGGCAATGCCCCTACTTATACAGCCCAAAATGCCGTTAGCCTTCTTGGCAACAAGAGCACACTGTTGACTCATATCCAGCTTCTCGTCCACTGTGACCCCTAGGTCCTTTTCTGCAGAACTTCTACCTAGCCATTCGGTCCCTAGTCTGTAGCCGTGCATGGGATTCTTCCGTCCTAAATGCAGGACTCTGCACTTGTCCTTGTTGAACCTCATCAGGTTTTTTTTGGCCCAATCCTCTAATTTGTCTAGGTCCCTCTGTATCCGATCCCTACCCTCTAGTGTATCTACCACGCCTCCTAGTTTAGTGTCATCTGCAAACTTGCTGAGAGTGCAGTCCACACCATCCTCCAGATCATTAATAAAGATATTAAACAAAACCGGACCCAGGACCGACCCTTGGGGAACTCCGCTTGAAACCGGCTGCCAACTAGACATGGAGCCATTGATCACTACCCGTTGAGCCCGACGATCCATCCAGTTTTCTATCCACCTTACAGTCCATTCATCCAGCCCATACTTTTTTAACTTGGTGGCAAGAATAATGTGGGAGACCTTATCAAAAGCTTTGCTAAATTCAAGGAATAACACATCCACTGCTTTCCCCTCATCCACAGTTATCTCATCATAGAAGGAAATTAGGTTAGTCAGACACGACTTCCCCTTGGTGAATCCATGCTGACTGTTCCTGATCACTTTCCTCTCCTTTAAGTGTTTCATAATTGATTCCTTGAGGACCTGCTCCATGATTTTTCCAGGGACTGAGGTGAAGCTGACTGGCCTGTAGTTCCCCGGATCCTCCTTCTTCCCTTTTTTAAAGATGGGCACTACATTAGCCTTTTTCCAGTCATCTGGGACCTCCCCCGATCGCCATGAGTTTTCAAAAATAATGGCTAATGGCTCTGCAATCTCATCCGCCAACTCCTTTAGCACCCTTGGATGCAGCGCATCCGGCCCCATGGACTTGTGCAGGTCCAGTTTTTCTAAATAGTCCCAAACCACTTCTTTCTCCACAGAGGGCTGGTCACCTTCTCTCCATATTGTGCTGCCCAGTGCAGCAGTCTGGGAGCTGACCTTGTTCGTGAAGACAGAGGCAAAAAAATCTTTGAGTACATTAGCTTTTTCCACATCCTCGGTCACTAGGTTGCCTCCCTCATTCAGTAAGGGGCCCACACTTTCCTTGACTTTCTTCTTGTTGCTAACATACCTGAAGAAACCCTTCTTGTTACTCTTAACATCTCTTGCTAGCTGCATCTCCAAGTGTGATTTGGCCTTCCTGATTTTACTCCTTCAAGCCTGAGCAATATTTTTATACTCCTCCCTGGTCATTTGTCCAATCTTCCACTTCTTGTAAGCTTCTTTTTTAGGTTTAAGACCAGCAAGGATTTCACTGTTTAGCCAAGCTGGTCACCTGCCATATTTACTATTCTTTCTACACATCGGGATGGTTTGTTCCTGCAACCGCAATAAGGATTCTTTAAAATACAGACAGCTCTCCTGGACCCCTTTGCCCTTCATGTTATTCTCCCAGGGGATCCTGCCCATCTGTTCCCTGAGGGAGTCAAAGTCTGCTTTTCTGAAGTCCAGGGTCTGTATTCTGCTGCTCTCCTTTTTTCCTTGTGTCAGGATCCTGAACTCGACCATCTCATGGTCACTGCCTCCCAGGTTCCCATCCACTTTTGCTTCCCCTACTAATTCTTCCCTCTTTGTGAGCAGCAGGTCAAGAAAAGCTCTGCCCCTAGTTGGTTCCTCCAGCACTTGCTCCAGGAAATTGTCCCCTACACTTTCCAAAAACTTCCTGGATTGTCTGTGCACCGCTGTATTGCTCTCCCAGCAGATATCAGGGTGACTAAAGTCTCCTATGAGAACCAGGGCCTGCGATCTAGCAACTTCTGCTAGTTGCCAGAAGAAAGCCTCGTCCACCTCATCCCCCTGGTCTGGTGGTCTATAGCAGACTCCCACCACGACATCCCCCTTGTTGCTCACACTTCTCAACTTTATCCAGAGACTCTCAGGTTTTTCTGCAGTTTCATACCGGAGCTCTGAGCAGTCATACTCCTCTCTTACATACAATGCAACTCCCCCACCTTTTCTGCCCTGCCTGTCCTTCCTGAACAGTTTATATCCATCCATGAGAGTACTCCAGTCATGTGAGTTATCCCACCAAGTCTCTGTTATTCCAATCACATCATAGTTCCCTGACTGTGCTAGGACTTCCAGTTCTCCCTGCTTGTTTCCCAGGCTTCTTGCATTTGTGTATAGGCACTTAAGATAACTCATCGATCGTCCCTCTTTCTCAGTATGAGACAAGAGTCCTCCCCTCTTGCGCTCTCCTGCTTGTGCTTCCTCCCAGGATCCCATTTCCCCATTTACCTCAGGGCTTTGGTCTCCTTCCCCCGGTGAACCTAGTTTAAAGCCCTCCTCAGTAGGTTAGCCAGCCTGCTGGCGAAGATACTCTTCCCTCTCTTCGTTAGGTGGAGCCCGTCTCTGCCTAGCACTCCTCCTTCTTGGAACACCATCCCATGGTCGAAGAATCCAAAGCCTTCTCTCCGACACCACCTGCATAGCCATTCGTTGACTTCCACGATTCGATGGTCTCTACCCAGGCCTTTTCCTTGCACAGGGAGGATGGACGAGAACACCACTTGTGCCTCAAACTCCTTTATCCTTCTTCCCAGAGCCACGTAGTCTGCAGTGATCCTCTCAATTATCATTCATGCTGTACTCCATATAGGGACTTTGGGAATGGGGACAGGTAGGGAAGAGACCCTATAAAGATGATGGCACAACATAGGGCTAGCCCTCACACAAGCTCTATTGCTCTCTGCAGCCAACAATGCTTCCAGGAATGGTAACATTGAGCAACTTCCAGTAGTAACTATCCTGAACATATTCTTTAGCTCTCAATTATCAGAGGGGTTAGCCATATTAGTCTGCACAGAAATAACGAGGAGTCTGGTGGCACCTTAAAGATTAACAGATTAATTTGGGCATAAGCTTTCGTGGGTAAACCCCCCCACTTTTTCAGATGCATGGAGTGAAAATTACAGGTACAGGCATAAATATACTGGCACATGAAGAGAAGGGAGTTACCTTACAAGCTCTCAATGTTCATTGTAGCGAATGGGTGCCCTGGGAAGGTGGCCAGGGATTTTTAAAAAGAACAGGAGTACTTGTGGCACCTTAGAGACTAACAAATTTATTAGAGCATAAGCTTTCATGGGCTACAACCCACTTCTTCGGATGCATATAGAGTGAAACATATATTGAGGAGATATATATACACACATACAGAGAGCATGAACAGGTGGGAGTTGTCTTACCAACTCTGAGAGGCCAATTAAGTAAGAGAAAAAAAACTTTTGAAGTGATAATCAAGATAGCTCAGTACAGACAGTTTGATAAGAAGCAAGTGTGAGATACTTACAAGGGGAGATAGATTCAATGTTTGTAATGGCTCAGCCATTCCCAGTCCTTATTTAATCCTGAGTTGATTGTGTCTAGTTTGCATATCAATTCCAGCTCAGCAGTCTCTCGTTGGAGTCTGTTTTTGAAGTTTTTCTGTTTTAAGATAGCCACCCGCAGGTCTGTCACTGAATGACCAGACAGGTTAAAGCATTCTCCCACTGTTTTTTGAGTATTATGATTCCTGATGTCAGATTTGTGTCCATTAATTCTTTTGTGTAGAGATTGTCCGGTTTGGCCAATGTACATGGCAGAGGGGCATTGCTGGCACATGATGGCATATATCACATTGGTAGATGTGCAGGTGAACGAGCCCCTGATGGTATGGCTGATGTGATTAGGCCCTATGATGATGTCACTTGAATAGATATGTGGACAGAGTTGGCATCGGGCTTTGTTACAAGGATAGGTTCCTGGGTCAGTGTTTTTGTTCAGTGATGTGTGGTTACTGGTGAGTATTTGCTTTAGGTTGGGGGGTTGTCTGTAAGTGAGGACAGGTCTGTCTCCCACGATCTGTGAGAGTAAAGGATCATCTTTCAGGAGAGGTTGTAGATCTCTGATGATGCACTGGAGAGGTTTTAGTTGGGGGCTGAAGGTGACAGCTAGTGGTGTTCTGTTATTTTCTTTGTTGGCCCTGTCTTGTAGGAGGTGACTTCTGGGTACTCGTCTGGCTCTGTCAATCTTATTTTTCACTTCAGCAGGTGGGTATTGTAGTTTTAAGAATGCTTGATAGAGATCTTGTAGGTGCTTGTCTCTATCTGAGGGATTAGAGCAAATGTGGTTATATCTTAGAGCTTGGCTGTAGACAATGAACCTCCTTGCTGCTTTGGAGATATGGGAAAATTTGTTCATCTGGCCGTGGATGGATGGATGGATGGAAGACCATTAGAGCCTGAATTAATGTTTGTTAGCTTTAAACGAATGTCCTGCTCTTGTCCTCCCTGTTCCCACTCCTAGTCCATCCGCTGCCTTGGCAATGTGTCTGTGTCACCAAACTCTGAGACCATACTGTGATGCTGCAAGGAGGCTACCTCTATTGGGTGCTTCATGGCTTTTGGAACTTTGTCAGACATTAATCAGCTGACAAAGAGAATGGTTAGCATTCTGCTCCCAGTGCCTTGCTGCAGAGTTAGATTGTAGACTGGAATCCCTCCTGGGAGAGGAGACTAGAAATCAGGCCACAATGCTGGACTTCTGCATCCTAAAGAAGATGAGCAGAGCAGGCAGGAGAAGGAGATGAAAAGGACATGGCCTTTCTCTCCCAACAGGGCCTATTAACTGCACTGCAGTTTCCTAGAAGTCTCAGAGTTGGAATCACACAGATGAGCCATGTTACATTCAGAATCTCTATGATAAGCTCAAGGTAAAATTGTAAATCATCATTCAATGGAGCCATCTGTGCCTGAGAAGGCCTCTAGGCATTATGACAACCAGCTCCTTCCAGCGAACCATTCATCTGATCTTGGCATCAACCATTCTGTAGCCTCATGAGCCACAGAGAACTCTCTTCTGGCCCAGATCCACAAGATCTGGAACTATATAAGCTTCCCCAGGAGACCAAGTTGGAGACAGTGAGGGAGTTCTATTAGGGTTACCATATTTGAACATTGAAAAAAGAGGACACTCCACGGGGCCCCGGCCCTGCCCCAACTCCGCCCCTTCCCCTCCACCGGTCCCACCCCTTTCCCTGCCCCCGGCCCCGCCCAACTCCGCCCCTTCCCTGCCCCCATTCCAACCCCTTCCCCAAAGTCTCCGCCCCTTCCCCTGAGCACCCCACATTCCCCCTCCTCCCTCCCAGCCACACGAAACAACTGCACCAATTCTAAAGTCAGGCACTCCACTAGTATAGACTCCCATGACTTTAATGAAGCTGCTCAGTGGAGGATCTGCCCCGGCGCTCAGTTTTTGGGAGCGGTCAGGACACGCAGCTCACACTGTTCTGTTTCCCAGCTCCCCAGATGCCTTGGAGCACCCAGTTCTCCTCCCTGCCGGGTAAAATCCCGGACATTTTGAGCTATTTAATTCTTTAATTCTAAAACGTAATTCTTTATATGTAGTGAGTCCTTTCCTTTCACCAGTTCTTCAGTTTTCTTTCTCCTCATGTGACCACGCATACTTCTCTGCAGATCGCATTTTTCTCAGCAGTGGTTGATTGCTCTTTAAGAAGGCATGAAAGTCTTTACAAGAAGTTTGTCTGAAGTTGTACTGTACAAGTAGAATTCCTTTCAACAACTCAACATTCAAGTTGGTCCTTTCCTTTGTCCACTGGCTTTGCATCAGTGAAAAAATTCGCTCTACATTTGCATTGTGAGAAGGAATAGCAAAGAAAAACTGTGCAATCTTTAACAGTTCTGAATGACACTCAATGTTTTTGGATTTCTCAAAATATTTGGTCCACTTCTGGTGTGCTAGCAAATTACTGAACTCTTCATCACTATTGCAACTTACTGTAAACTTCTTCAGGTTGCTGAACTGATCAAAACACTTCACGTCATCAATTTGCATCCCCTTATCGGTCAGGTAATTGATACAAGGTTCCACATCACTCCAATTCGGTGTCTCACTCAGGGTAATCCACCTGAAACAAGAGAAGTCTTCAAGGGGTCTAAGCCACATCTCCAAATATTCTAAGCATCTGCTGTACATATTATTCACTTCAGCACAGAATTTGTCACACTCTTCATCAATTCCTTCCATGCGCTTTTGTGCCAGTAGTCCCTTAACTTTCAGGGACATAAAGTTGTGAGTCTTGCGTTCAAGAAGGATAGTCTGAACCGAGTTCAAACTGTTCAGCACTTCCACAACAGAATTGCTTTCCCTTTCGATTTCTTGGATGTAAGTTTGGAATACACTCATGAGTGAATGCATGTGCCAGAGGTAAATCTCACTTAATTCATACTCAAAAAATGTCTTAAGCACTATGGGTGGTTTGTCCTGTGACAGAAAGAATGACTTCAAGGCTGGAAACATCTGTATCTGCCTTGTAATGCCCGGAAATAATGACAGCCATCGTGTCTTGCTATGAGAAAGCAGCTTTCTGTATTCAACATCAACAAACTCACAGTACTCCTTCAGTCGCTCAGTTTGGACAGTGTAGATATGAAAGTACTGGTAAATTTTAAAAATAATGTTCTCAATGTCAATGTTCATTCTTTCTGCTGCATGGTGAACACAGTTGTTCAAAATGTGTGCTGGGCAACCCACACCAATTAATGTTCTCTTCTGCAACAACTTCTTTAAGTTTGCAAACACGTTCTTTCCATCTTCATCACGCCGGAGTCCTCCAAACATTGTATTGCAGTTGTCACCTGTAAATGCAATACACTTCTCGAACAAACCATTTTTTTCAAGCGTTTCTTTTACATAATGAGCAATTGTGTCGGCAGTCTCATTAGGTGTGTTCTGGACCTCAATCAAACTTGACTGCAAACCGCCATTCTTCCAGTTGAAATACTGAATAATTACTGGAAATATTTTCACTGAACCGTGATTGCTTCCATCTGTAGCAACTCCACAGTAAGCTATGTCATTTTCTTCAAATGTTTTCAGAACAACATCAACAGAATGTGGTGCAAGCACAGAGATAACAATTGCTTCTGTCTTGGTTCTAGCACTTGAAAATTTCCGTGCCACTTCAGAATCTGGGAATGTCTTCTTCAACAAGACAGATGTGCAATCCATTGACTTAAAGCAATTATGATGCTTAACAGTGTGAAATGCAAACGCACCCTCTGCTGCAGTAACAGCATCCTCTGATTCGCTGCCTGGTTTTACAAAATAATCTGTCAATTTTGTTGATGAGCTCTCTCCTTGAACTGCTTTTTTGTGCTTGTCTGAGTCCACATGAGTTTGTAAATCATTAGCACCTTTATTTTTCACAGAGATGTAAGTACCAGGTCTACATACCATGCACTCAGCTTCCCATTCATCTCTACCACTTCGAAAACATGGGAACTTTGTCTTTAGTTCTGCAGTGAATTTACACTTTCGTTTTGGCATTGTGTTTGCTCCTAGGATCAGGGGCAGCCAGGGTCTCCACGTGCTGGGCCCGCCACAAGCCAAGCTCAGTGGCTCCCATTGGCTGGGAAAAGCTCCAATGGGAGCTGTCGGAGCCAGCCCCTGCAAGTCCTGCCCCCACAGCTCTGATTGGACAGGTATTTCGCAGTGATCCACCACACTGCTGTGTCTCATCACAAATGGGGAGCTGAGTGCCATACAGCACGCCCCAGCCCCGGGAGCTCTGATCCACTTGCAGGCAAGGCAGCCCGATGCCCATCACAGCCAGAGCTCTGATCCCTCTGCACACTCCTGCCTTTTTCACACTGCCCTCCCCTCCTCCCCCACCACAGTCAGTGCTTTTTGGCGACTCCCCGGAGCAGCTCCCCCAGCGCTGCCCCCCACCTGTGCAATCAGCGGCGCATGGTACTCCCAGCTTTGCTGGCATCCCTGGCTTACCTTAGAGCAGGCTCCGGCGACTGCTGCTGCTCCCTGACTCTTCGGCTCTGTTTAAGAGCCGAGCTGCCCTAGTGCTACCGGCTTCAGGCACTTCTCCTACCTGGGCTCCAGCTGAGCTGCTCCTCCCCGCTCAGACTGTAAGAGCCGAGCTGCCGGCTTCGGGCAGCCCTCCCCTGCCTCAGGACCCAGATCTGGCTGGGCACGTCCCTTCCCCGGCTCCAGCTGAGCTGCTCGGCTCCTCCCCCTCTCAGACTTACAGAGCAGAGCTGCCGGAGCCAGCGTTACCGGCTTCGGGCAGCCCCCCCGTGCCTCCGGACCTTGCACCGTGGGAGCAGCTCAGCTGCTGGGGGCTCGGGGTCCGGAGGCAGGAGGGGACTGCCCAAAGCCAGTAGCGCTGGCTCAGGCAGCTTGGCTCTGTAAATCTGAGAGAGGAGGAGTGGAGCAGAGCCGCAGCGGGAGAGGAAGTGCCGGCCATTTTCCCGGACATGTGTGGCTTTTCGGCAATTCCCCCCGGACGGGGGTTTGATTGCTGAAAAGCTGGACATGTCCGGGAAAAAACGGACGTATGGTAACCCTAGTTCTATGTCACTAGTGAGTCTGGTAGGCTGAACCCAGCAATAAGTATGGGGAACAGGCTTGGCATGAGCTGGATAGGAGACAAGGTTTATGTGAGAGGTTAATTCTGGTTAATTTTTTTACTTTTGCTAAGGAAAGAAAAGCAAAATAAACCTAAAAGCAATTCAAAGTGAAGTGTAATAAAAAGGATTTTATATTAAAGCTGCTGGTGGTGGAGGAGGAACATTCTTTCTATGTGTGCAGTGGACTAGGAAAAGGGAAAGAAGGGGGGGACATGTTATCATTGCCTCATTTTTGTTTGCTGAAGGGTGCTTCCGTGGCTGATAGGAATCATACTAGGATGTGCTAGAGGAAATAGCCTGAGAAGATCATGTTCACCACTGGAGCATATGGTAGTTTTATTGGACTCCATATGTAAGGAAGCCCTATCTGGAAGTTTGTGCTGATCGAGGGTAAGTAGGATTGTGCCAATGAGTAGCTGATGCAACAAATCTGCTAAGGAAATCTGAGCTGTGGCAGACTCCCTGATGGAGTCAACAGAGCCTCTTCTGCAGGGTCCAGAGGGGAAGCCATTCAGTATTCATTCCGTATTGTGTGCTCCTGTGTAATTTGCCTAATCCCCTGCAGAACCTCGCTGTAGCAGGCCAAGGAGAATTTGTGTGACTAGAGCAATCCCAAACCTGCCCTGCAGATTTTTCAGGGTGAGGTATGTGACATAGTATTATTGGTGGTCAGGCTCAGACATATTTTGGGGTGAATGTATGGCAGTGCACAACACTCCCTAAGCATTAGGGTGACCAGATATTCCGATTTTATAGGGACAGTCCCGATTGTTGGGTCTTTTTCTTATATAGGCTCCTATTACCCCCCCACCACCTGTCCCGATTTTTCACATTTGCTGTCTGGTCACCCTACTAAGCATATACATCTTTTCTATTGTCACAATACATTCTTCTATCGTCGTTCTTCTTCTATCATCGTTCTTATGTCTACTTGTTTGGAATGCTTCAAATGAATCAAATCATGGCTAAGGGCAAGATGTACTACAAGAAAAACAGTCGGCATGAAGACTAATA
The DNA here is from genome assembly GCF_027887155.1 of Malaclemys terrapin pileata. Taxonomy (NCBI): domain Eukaryota; kingdom Metazoa; phylum Chordata; order Testudines; family Emydidae; genus Malaclemys; species Malaclemys terrapin. The sequence continues at coordinate 140,031,818 of NC_071505.1, forward strand.
TCCATTAAAAGTAGAAAAGATCATAGTTCTGCCAAAATCCTAGCTCTGACATAAGCTCTATTCATTTTATGGTACAACTGATTAAGTTATAGCAAACCACTAAACAAAAATCAACAAAAATGTAAACATTTTAGTTGTGAGCATATCCATTTTACAAGCTTGATTAGCAGAAGCAGACATTCTTCATCTTCTTTCAAGGTAACACACTGTTCACATCAGATTTCATTCAACCAAAACAATGATTGATATAACCAAACTCTTATGACTCAGTGGGTTTATGTGAGAATCTACACCTTTTCAGATTACTCAGCATTTTTCATCTTGTGGTTCGCAGTCATGCTGGAAGGGCATAACGAATGGGGTCCTGCAGGGATCAGTTCTAGGTCTGGTTCTGTTCAACATCTCCATCAATGATTTAGATAATGGCACAGCGAGTACTCTTATAAAGTTTGTGGACGATACCAAGCTGGGAAGGGTTGCAAGTGCTTTGGAGGATAGGATTAAAATTCAAAATAATCTGGACAAACTGGAGAAATGGTCTGAAGTAAATAGGATGAAATTCAATAAAGACAAATGAAAAGTACTGCACTTAGGAAGGAACAATCACCTGCACACATACAAAATGGGAGATGACTGCAGAGGAAGTAGTACTGTGGAAAGGGATCTGGGGGTCATAGTGGACAACAAGCTAAATATGAGTCTACAATGTAACTCTGTTGTAAAAAAAGTGAACACCATTCTGGGATGTATTAGCAAGAATGTTGTAAGCACGACACAAAAAGCAATTCTTCCGCACTACTCCACGCTGATTAGGTCTCAATTGGAGTAGTGTGTCCAGTTCTGGGTGCCACACTTCAGGAAGGATGTGGACAGATTGAAGAGAGTCCAGAGAAGAAGCTATAAAAATGATTAAAGATCTAGAAAATGACAGACGTCTAGAACGGGGTGGGCAAACTCTTTGGCCTGAGGGCCACATCGGGGTTGCGCAACTGTATGGAGGGCCAGGTAGGGAAGGCTGTGCCTCCCCAAACAGCCTGGCCCCTGCCCCCTATCTGCCCCCTCCCACTTCCCGCCCCCCGACTGTCCCCCTCAGAACCTCCAACCCATCCAATCCCCCCTGCTCCTTGTCCCCTGACCGCTCCCTCCTGGGACCCCCACCCCCTATCCAACCCTCCTGATCCCTGTCCCCTGACTGCCCCGACCCCTATCCACACCCCTGCCCCCTGACAGCCCCCCGGGACTCCCACCCCCATCCAATCACCCTCTGCTCCTTGTCCCCGACCACCCTCTCCCAGGACCCCCCGCCCCTAACTGCCCCCTGGGATCCCACCCCCTTATCCAACTCCCCCTGTTCCCCATCCCCTGACTGCCCCCCCAGAACCTCCATCCCATCTAACCTCCCCATCCTCCCTGACTGCCCCCCAGGACCCTTCACTCCCTTACCCAACTCCCCCATTTCCCGCCCCCTTACCAGCAGCAGGAGCTCGCAGCTGCAACACCCGGCCAGAGCCAGCTGCGCTTCCCATGCTGTCCAGCTGGAGCAGCGAGCCAGATCGTGGCCCGTGAGGCGGTGTGGCCGCGGGGGAGGGAAGACAGCGGGGGAGGAGCCGAGGACTAGGCTTTCTGGCTGGGAGCTCAGGGGCCGGGCAGGATGGTCCCACGGGCCGGATGTGGCCCGTGGGCCGTAGTTTGCCCACGTCTGGTCTAGAAGGTCTAGGAAATGATAAACATCTAGAAGACATCTAGAAAGCGACAAAAATGATTAAAGGTCCAGAAAAGGGAAGGTTAAAAAAATTGGGCTTGTTTAGTCTAGAAAAGAGAAGACTGAAAGGGGACATGATAACAGTTTTCAAGTATATAAAAGGTTGTTACAAGGAGGAGGGAGAAAAAAAAATTCTTAACCTTTGAGGACAGGACAAGAAGCAATGGGCTTAAATTGCAGCAAGGGAGGTTTAGGTTGGACGTTAGGAAAAACTTCCTGTCAGGGTGGTTAAGCACTGGAATAAATTGCCTAGGGAGATTGTGGAATCTCCATCATTGGAGATTTTTAAGAGCAGGTTAGACAAACACCTGTAAGGAATGGTCAAGATAATATTTAGTCCTGCCATGGGTGCAGGGGACTGGACTAGATGAACCTCTGTAGGTCCCTTCCAGTTCTATGATTCTATGCTTCGACCACCATTCCAGAGGACAGACGTCCATGCTATGATGGGTTCTGCTTGATAACAATCCAAAGAAGTGCGGACCGACAGATGCTCATTTTCATCATGAGAGTCAGATGCCACCAGCAGAAGGCTGATTTTCTTTTTTGGTGGTTCAAGTTCTGTAGTTTCTGCATCGGAGTGCTATCTTTTAAAGACTTCTGAAAGCATGCTCCACACCTTGTCCCTCTCAGATTTTGGAAGGCACTTCAGATTCTTAAACCGTGGGTTGAGTGCTGTAGCTATCTTTAGAAATCTCACATTGGTATCTTCTTTACATTTTGTCAAATCTGCAGTGAAAATGTTCTTAAAATGAACAATGTGCTGAGTCATCATCCAAGACTGCTATAACCTGAAATATATGGCAGAATGCAGGTAAAACACAGAGCAGGAGGCACACAATTCTCCCCCAAGGAATTCAGTCACAAATTTAATTAACACACTATTTTTAATGAGTGTCATCAGCATGGAAGCACGTTCTCTGGAATGGTGTCCAAAGTATGAAGGGGCATACAAATGTTTAGCATATCTGGCATCTGGCAACGCCAGGTACAAAAGTGTCATGCGAGTGCCTGTTCTCACTTTCCGGTGACATTGTAAATTATCAGCATTATCTCCCGTAAATGTAACTGAACTTGTTTTTCTTAGTGATTGGCTGAAGAAGAAGTAGGACTGAGTGGACTTGTAGGCTCTGAAATTTTACATTGTTTTGTTTTTGAGTGCAGTTATGTAACAAAAAAATCTACATTTGTAAATTGCACTTTCATGATAAAGAGATTGCACTATGATACTTGGTATTCTGTTTAATGGTGCGATTAAAACTGCGATTAATTTTTTAAATCATGATTAATTTTTTTTGAGTTAATCGCATGAGTTAACTGTGATTAATTGACAGCCCTAATTATGAGTTTGTCTTACATATTCCTCTTAATTATCCTGTCCCCTTAGGTCCCCTAGTGCTTGTAGTCATTTCCTCCATCCTGATCCTAACCTCCCTGTACAACCACATCCAGCAGATGGAATGAAATGCATCAATTTTCAGTGACCCCCATATGAAGGCTCACATAAGTGCTTCATCTATATTTCCTTGTCCCTGACAGAGATATTCATCAGAACTGATAGTATCTCCATGTGATCTCCTGAGTATTTGTCTGTCTGGCAGTTCAGCTTACCAAACCAGTGGTGTAGGGCACCCTCTTGATCCTGAAGTGGAAAATGGCTGCAAGTATATGCCCATGTTTGAGACACTGATTAATGCAGACCGTGAAGAGAGATATGTCACTTCCCCTCTCCTTCCTTTATCGTAACCCTCTTTACTTACTTTGTGCATTATGATGAATCTGGCATTTGGTATATTTGTATTTGAAAAAAATAAAAAATTATAATGATAAAAATATATATGTAAAGATTAAAAAAGAAAAAGCAAACAGGAAAGGACTAAAGCTATAGAAAAGGGCCAACAGGAAGGGGTTAAAATACAAAACAAAAGCAAATACCAATAGATGTTAAAACATTATCTTTTGTCCATCCCTTTCTCCTTCCTTTGATTGTGTGTTGCCTTTTAGATTGTAAACATTAGTGAGCGGTACTCAGACTTTTTGATATGGCTGCAAAGCGCCATGCACACTTATGGTAAATTACAAATATTAATAACTGATTTTAGAGTCTAGCTAGCAGTGATTTTTGCAATGTTTCATTCTAACTGTGTAAATATTCTGTTTACCATTTATTTTGATTCTGACTTCTTTCTCATCCTCTACACCACCTAAAGAGACCCTGAATTGGTGGTGGTAACTGTTAGCTTGTTGTCAAATGCTGTTAAGCTACGTTGGAGAGAGCTGGTGCTGAAACACTTTTGGAGGCTGCAACAGACTTGTCTGCCACCAGAGAGCCATGGCCCTGCAGCATATAGACTGCTGGCAGGAAAAGGAGGAGGCACAGAAAAGCAAATGCTGAATTCCAACAGGCTACATCACAATTGTTGGTTATGATACCGAGTGATGAGGTAGCATCCCATCTTATTGACTGAAATAACATTATGTAGTGATACACTATCAAAACACAAAGATGCAACATTGTTGTGAATTCTGAAATTAATGTGGGACTCTTTTGTCATCCTGCAGATGAAGGACAAACTTATGGTAAATCAGGACTGCCCCATAACACATTAGATGCAGGATGACTCTGTTTGAAAGTCTTCAGTAAGAGACTGTTTAATCTAGGGTCCCATGAACCAAACAAGTGCCAGACACTTGAGAACCAGTGAAGTGTGAGTGCTCAGAACATCTGCTCACACTCTGTACCAGGTGATCAACTGGTGTAAATTATGGTACTTCCATTGGCTTCCATGAGCTGGGACTCCTACAGCACCTGCCCTCAATCTCCATGCCAGTGATGACTGCCAGTGTTAGTGAATATACATATCTGACTGCCCGTATCTGATCGGCTTAGGGACAGATGAAAGATTAATCACTGTTATTGTTTATTATATTTTTTTTCAACAAGAAGATTTTAGTTTTACTAATTTTTTGCGTTTTTTTCAACATCTGTTCAGAGACCACTTGCCCACTGAAAGTCTGTCTGTTGGTCTCTCTGTGGTGACGTGAAAAGAGGTCTGGAATTTGTCCTGTGTGTAGTCCAACCAGATGTGATGATGATGCCATTGCTGCTTATGATCAGGTTTGTGAGTGCCTGCGTAAGAGTATGTATTTGTGTGCATATGAGGGTACACATGCCTGAGGATGTTTATAGAGACAAATATCCTTGTTGGCATCTGGATAGCCCAGGCATGTTCTTGTGCCTGCAATTTTCTCATCTTGAGGATCTATAGTTATCCTATTGTGTTCTTACAGATAGAGTGGATGTGTGAGGATTCAGAACAAACTGCAGTCACCACCTTATTAAATCCAATAACAGCACAGGCATAGTCATGGAAATTCTTTGGTATATCAAATCTGTACAGTGAGACAGTGAAATGAAAATATGGATTTAGCTCCAGTTATGTCTCAATTATATACCCGTGAGCCTAGAAAAAGGGGCCAGATGCTCACAGGGGACAGTGACTCTGTACTGATCACTTTTCTGTGGAGTGAAACTAGAGGCTGCTTCCCAGTGAGAATCCCCTAACCCACATTCCTCAACCTCCTTTCCCACAAACACATCTGAAAGTTATTAGGGTCACATAGTCTTCTTCCCTTCCACTTCTGTTGGCTATATTCTCCTGGCACCTCCTCTGGGCTGTTCCAGCCAACACATTCCAGTTAGTTATATCCCCACTAATATCCCCTTCACACAAACACCTTTCTTCCTACATCTGTACATACAAATTACCCTCTCCCCATTTCCCTCCCAAGCTCCTTTCCTCTTGGAGGGAGTCCTAGTTCCTTATATGACACCAGCACTGATTCCACTAGTGAATACTGTTACCCTCTCACAGAGAAATCCCTGCCAATTTTCTGTTACTATTACTGGCCTTGGGGCTAGTAAGTCCCAGATGTCCAACAGAAATATTTAAAGGGTTAGAAAAGAATAAACCTACACATCATGGTGCAGTTCTTCATTGTTGATCCACTTCCAAGCCCCGCGGTCCCGCTACCCCGGCTGGAGCGCCGGAGCGTGGCAATCCCGGCGGCCCCACTTCCCCCGGTCAGAAAGCGGCAAGCCCCGTGGTCCCGCTACCCCGCCGCAGCGCGGCAAGCCCGTGGCCCCGCTACCCCAGCCGGAGCGCCGGAGCGCGGTAAGCAGGGCCGGCTCCAAGCACCAGCCGAGCAAGCTGGTGCTTGGGGTGGCAGATTGTTCGAGGCGGCATTCTGCCCAATCCTAGGGTGGCACGGCCGCTTTTTTTGTTTGTTTGTTGTGCCGCTCCGGCCGCCCTGTAGGGGGCAGCGGCGTGGAGGACAGGAGTGCCCTGCAGCAAGCCCGGCAGGGCAGCCCCCATCCTTCCCTCCCAGCTGACCGGAGCGGCGCAGAGCCCTCCCGGCAAGTAGTGGGAGGGTCTGCATGGCAAGCGCCCCGCTGAAGCCCTGGCCACCCCCAGGGCCGGCTTCAGCATTTCTGCCACCCCAAGCAAAAAAGAAAAAAAAAAAAAGCCGCGATTGGCAGCGGCAGTTCAGCAGCAGGTCCTTCGCTCCTAGAGGGAGTGAGGGACCTGCCGCCCCCGAATTGCCGCAGGTGCCGCCCCTCTCCCTTGGCCGCCCCAAGCACCTGCTTGTTAAGCTGGTGCCTGGAACCGGCCCTGGGCACCCCCCTTCTCTCTCTCACCCCGTTCCCTTCCCCTCCCCCCACTAGCCGGGGCACGTCTGCAGCGCAGGGAGTCCCCCTGCACCCTGGCTTCGGCTGCGCCACAGGTTTTTGGGTTTTTTTGTTTGGTTGGTTTTTTTTGCGCTTGGGGCTGCCAAAAAGCCAGAGCTGGCCCTGACGGCAAGCCCGGTGGCCCCGATCCCCCCGGTCAGAGCGCGACAAGCCCCGCGGTCCCGCTCCCCCGGCCGGAGCGCCGGAGCATGGCAAGCCTGCGGCCCGGAGCTCCGGTCGGAGCACAGCAAGCCCCACGGTCCCGCTCCCCTGGCCAGAGCGCGGTAAGCCTGCAGCCCCACTCCCCCGTCAGGAGTGCCGGAGCGTGGCAAGCCCGCAGCCCCGCTCCCCCGGCGGGAGCGCCAGAGCATGGCAAGACCCGCGGCCCCACTCCCCCGGCGGGTCCGCGGGGTCCAGAACATGGAAAAGACTTTACAGATGTGATCCATTGCAATTCTGTCCTAAGTAACTGTGTATGTTATAAAACACAATATATCAACTCATTGATATATTGACTGCAACACACGTAATATTGGCCTCAAGCTCTCACAGAACTCTCCCCAGATGCTTTATCAGCCATACTATATTTTGGTGACAAATCCCTTTTAGTTGTCTCTCTTCAGAACCCCATCCATCTAGTGCATCTCCACAATAAATTTCGCAGCGACCCTCTTCTCTGGCTGCCCCACATTAGTGAGACATCATCATAGGCTACAGGTAATGTCTCTTCACCCTTGACCATATTGTAACAAAGCTAAAGAGCTGAACAGTTAAAGGGAAGGAAAGATTTGCTCCCTTTTTCACTCCTGCCCAACAGTTTCTACCTGCATTCTGGAGGTGCAATGGGAAGTAGAGTGCTCCTGTAGAGAAAGGGGAGAGGATAATTAAAGGATTTTCTGTATGTCCTTCAAGAGGGGAGGCTAAACTTTGGAACCTATATTTATGTATTTATTTTGCATGTATATATGTGTGTGTGTGTTTGAAATCTATGTAGAAAAATATTTAAAATCAATACTATATATCCAATAGCTTATCTCAATTAGAGAACAGAGGGATGTTGCAAAGGTAAGGTTGTGTCAGCAGCATAAATTGCAGTAAATGATGAAGGACTGCATGGTAGTGGGAAACTGTTTGGATCCTTTATGTGTTCATTTCTGATTTTTGGAGTTTATGTTGATGAGCATCTTTACATGATATTTAGTGATGTTTTATGAAGCAGGGAGGGATAGCTCAGTGGTTTGAGCATTAGCTTGCTAAACCCAGGGTTGTGAGCTCAATCCTTGAGGGGGCCACTTGGGGATCTGGGGCAAAATCAAGTACTTGGTCTTGTGATTGGAATAACAGAGACTTGGTGGGATAACTCACATGACTGGAGTACTGTCATGGAGGAATATAAACTGTTCAGGAAGGACAGGCAGGGCAGAAAAGGTGGGGGAGTTGCATTGTATGTAAGAGAGGAGTATGACTGCTCAGAGCTCCGGTATGAAACTGCAGAAAAACCTGAGAGTCTCTGGATAAAGTTGAGAAGTGTGAGCAACAAGGGTGATGTTGTGGCGGGAGTCTGCTATAGACCACCAGACCAGGAGGATGAGGTGGACGAGACTTTCTTCTGGCAACTAGCAGAAGTTGCTAGATCGCAGGCCCTGGTTCTCATAGGAGACTTTAGTCACCCTGATATCTGCTGGGAGAGCAATACAGCGGTGCACAGACAATCCAGGAAGTTTTTGGAAAGTGTAGGGGACAATTTCCTGGAGCAAGTGCTGGAGGAACCAACTAGGGGCAGAGCTTTTCTTGACCTGCTGCTCACAAAGAGGGAAGAATTAGTAGGGGAAGCAAAAGTGGATGGGAACCTGGGAGGCAGTGACCATGAGATGGTCGAGTTCAGGATCCTGACACAAGGAAAAAAGGAGAGCAGCAGAATACAGACCCTGGACTTCAGAAAAGCAGACTTTGACTCCCTCAGGGAACAGATGGGCAGGATCCCCTGGGAGAATAACATGAAGGGCAAAGGGGTCCAGGAGAGCTGTCTGTATTTTAAAGAATCCTTATTGCGGTTGCAGGAACAAACCATCCCGATGTGTAGAAAGAATAGTAAATATGGCAGGTGACCAGCTTGGCTAAACAGTGAAATCCTTGCTGGTCTTAAACCTAAAAAAGAAGCTTACAAGAAGTGGAAGATTGGACAAATGACCAGGGAGGAGTATAAAAATATTGCTCAGGCTTGAAGGAGTAAAATCAGGAAGGCCAAATCACACTTGGAGATGCAGCTAGCAAGAGATGTTAAGAGTAACAAGAAGGGTTTCTTCAGGTATGTTAGCAACAAGAAGAAAGTCAAGGAAACTGTGAGCCCCTTACTGAATGAGGGAGGCAACCTAGTGACCGAGGATGTGGAAAAAGCTAATGTACTCAATGCTTTTTTTGCCTCTGTCTTCACGAACAAGGTCAGCTCCCAGACTGCTGCACTGGGCAGCACAATATGGGGAGAAGGTGACCAGCCCTCTGTGGAGAAAGAAGTGGTTCAGGACTATTTATAAAAACTGGACCTGCACAAGTCCATGGGGCCGGATGCGCTGCATCCGAGGGTGCTAAAGGAGTTGGCGGATGAGATTGCAGAGCCATTAGCCATTATTTTTGAAAACTCATGGCGATCGGGGGAGGTCCCGGATGACTGGAAAAAGGCTAATGTAGTGCCCATCTTTAAAAAAGGGAAGAAGGAGGATCCAGGGAACTACAGGCCAGTCAGCCTCACCTCAGTCCCTGGAAAAATCATGGAGCAGGTCCTCAAGGAATCAATTATGAAACACTTAGAGGAGAGGAAAGTGATCAGGAACAGTCAGCATGGATTCACCAAGGGGAAGTCGTGCCTGACTAACCTAATTGCCTTCTATGATGAGATAACTGGCTCTGTGGATGAGGGGAAAGCAGTGGATGTGTTATTCCTTGACTTTAGCAAAGCTTTTCATACTCTATCCACAGTATTCTTGCCACCAAGTTAAAGAAGTATGGGCTGTATGAATGGACTGTAAGGTGGATAGAAAGCTGGCTGGTTCGTCGGGCTCAACGGGTAGTGATCAATGGCTCCATGTCTAGTTGGCAGCCGGTTTCAAGCGGAGTGCCCCAGCGGTCGGTCCTGGGGCTGGTTTTGTTTAATATCTTTATTAATGATCTGGAGGATGGTGTGGACTGCACTCTCAGCAAGTTTGCAGATGACACTAAACTAGGAGGCGTGGTAGATACACTAGAGGGTAGGGATCGGATACAGAGGGACCTAGACAAATTAGAGGATTGGGCCAAAAAAAACCTGATGAGGTTCAACAAGGACAAGTGCAGAGTCCTGCACTTAGGACGGAAGAATCCTATGCACGGCTACAGACTAGGGACCGAATGGCTAGGTAGCAGTTCTGCAGAAAAGGACCTAGGGGTCACAGTGGACGAGAAGCTGGATATGAGTCAACAGTGTGCTCTTGTTGCCAAAAAGGCTAACGGCATTTTGGGCTGTATAAGTAGGGGCATTGCCAGCAGATCGAGGAACGTGATTTTTCCCCTTTATTCGACATTGGCGAGGCCTCATCTAGAATACTGTGTCCAGTTTTGGGCCACACACCACAAGAAGGATGTGGAAAAATTAGAAAGAGTCCAGCAGAGGACAACAAAAATGATTAGGGGTCTGGAGCACATGACTTATGAGGAGAGGCTGAGGGAACTGGGATTGTTTAGTCTGCAGAAGAGAAGAATGAGGGGGGATTTGATAGCAGCCTTCAAATACCTGAAGGGGGGTTCCAAAGAGGATGGAGCTCGGCTGTTCTCAGTGGTGGCAGATGACAGAACCAGGAGCAATGGTCTCAAGTTGCAGTGGGGGAGGTCCAGGTTGGATATTAGGAAACACTATTTCACTAGGAGGGTGGTGAAGCACTGGAATGCGTTACCTAGGGAGGTGGTGGAGTCTCCTTCCTTGGAGGTTTTTAAGGCCCTGCTTGACAAAGCCCTGGCTAGGATGATTTAGTTTGGAATTGGTCCTGCTTTGAGCAGGGGGTTGGACTAGATGACCTCTTGAGGTCCCTTCCGAACCTGATATTCTATGATTCTGTGAATGCAGGTGCCCATATGCTCTGATAGATAGAATCATAGGGTTGAAAGGGACCTTAGGAGGCCATCTAGTCCAATCCCCTGCTCAAAGCAGGGCCAATCCCCAGACAGATTTTTACCCCAGTTCCCTAAATGGCCCCTTCAAGGATTGAACTTACAACCCTGGGTTTAGTAGGCCAATGCTCAAAGCACTGGGCTATCCTTCCCACAGACAGATAGAGGGATAGAGTAACTGTATAAATGTTGAGTAAAGTTGTAAGTAAAAACGGGCAGTTACAATGGAAATGCTTAGACAATATTAATTAAAGCTGTCATTAGTGTTCAAACTAGAATTTATTCCTGGATAAATAAGTTGATTAACAAAGTAAAGGTATTCCATAACTTTACTAAATAATTACTAAAAACGTATATAAAGAAAAATAATAAAACATAAAAATCCAAAGTACGTAAATGAGCCGATCATTTAGTTGGTGTAGGTCCTGTTTGAGTAGGGGATTGACCTAGATGACGTCCTGAGGTCTCTTCCAACCCTAATAGTTTATGATTCTAAGTAATCTTGTAGATAAAGGTTAATTCTCTTTTAAAATATGCATGTCTACATTCCTATTAGACAATCCAATAACAATCTGAACCTTTTACCTTCATACACACCTGTCCACAAGCACAACCCTTCATTTTTTCAGTTGAATATAATTTTTATCATCATTTTAAACATTTGTTTCAACACACACCTCCCTAATACAGTTACCATAACTATAAATGTGTTTTCCATAAACTATGAAACAAAATAATGAATGTTGCACAAATAGACCCTCACTACAGCATGTTAGTCTTTCATTTCCGTGTAGTAACAAAAAACTATGCACTATACTTTTCACAGGAATCCTTGTTATAAAACTGAGTTTCTATGTTGTACTAAAGTTATTAGACAAAGTGTTGCAGAAATTCATTACACTGAAAGAAACCAATTGGTGAAGAATTGGCAGGGTGGCCAGATGAACAGTAAAAGTGATACCATTCTTGCAATATTTCCAACCCTTGTTTCTAGATTGACCTGGTTCAAAGAAAATTTGGATCAGACTCTGTGTTTCTCTGAGCCAAACATCTAAACCTTCACCCATCACTAGCTACAGCCGTTGAGCTGGATAAAGGCATCAGGGCCAACTGGGAATGAGTAAGAGTGACCATCACAGCCAGCTACTTGTAGCCAAAGCCCAGCCTGTAACTAATGCTTTTGGATTTGATGATGGAGGATAATTATAATTTTTTTTTGCTGCCACAAAAATGTATTTTGTATAAATTAGTTAGCATTAGGAGTTGTCTCCCTGATTCTTTTGTATTAGATGAAACCATAGCATGTTATTGAGGAAGGATCACTTATTAGGCTCCATTTCTCTCCAGGTAGGATTCCTTATCATTACAAAGCACTAGATGGAGCCTAGAGGGGTTAAAAATGGAATAGGTGCATTATCACTATGTCTGAAACTTAGAACTGTAGATATAGCTGACACCTGCATCTGAACACCCTCAACTTTAGGTAGTTGGCCCGTTGAAGCCAGATCTGGATCTGCATTTTGCAGTTGGTCTCTGTCTCTATAATGGAACAAAACCAAACCCCTGAGCCCAATACCGGTGATGTATTTTATTTTCAAGAGCTATATGAACAATGGACTATAAAATGCCAAGAAATTACCGGCCCGGGGAGCGTGTCCGGGGGGCCTGCTGCGCTCCCGCCGGCGCTCCGGCCAGGGGAGCGGGGCCGCGGGCCGGAGAGCGGCAATATGGAACAAAACCAAACCCCTGAGCCCAATACCTGTGAGCTTTGGGCATGTGTAGGCTCTGAAACCATTTCTACCTCATTTTCTGAAATAGCCTAAATTTCAAATGGACTGTGTCCCCTCGAAGCTAGAAATTGCTGTAGTCTATATCTGCGCTATGGTCCGATCCTGATCCCTTTAAAGTCAATGGCAGAATAGCACTTTTAGCACTTTATTTCTACACCAAATTTTCTCAAATGTTTCAAAGACTCCTGTCCTGACTGAGATTAAGTCCATTAATAGTTTAAATTAGCAGAATAGGCTATTTTTAAATAATTCAAGTATAGATAGTACCTGAAAGAATGTAATAAACAGTTTTTTTTTACTAGGATGGGGAAACTCAAAAAGGCAGAAGAATTTTCCATAAATGAATTAAATTCAGGGATGAAAATGAGTCTATGAAACTTCATTCCAGACAGTAATGATTTCAAAAGCTCTATGTGCCTGGATAGAGAGGCTAATAATACAAGCAACAGCTTACCCATAACTATATTAAAATGGTTCTATAGCTGTGTTTACATCCACATGGACATACATGTATCAGAGGGGTAGCCGTGTTAGTCTGAATCTGTAAAAAGCAACAGAGGGTCCTGTGGCACCTTTGAGACTAACAGAAGTATTGGGAGCATAAGGTTTTGTGGGTAAGAACCTCACTTCTTCAGATGTACATAGACATACATGTTACATATCAAACTCAGACTCCACTACATAGGTGTCTAAGGTGAAACCCCGAGTGTACAGCCAGTAAAATATGCAGTTTGGAAATGCAGTACAATTACAGTCCATGATCCTATAGAAAGTCTTATTGCATGACAGAGAGAGTTTTTCCTGAGAACCAGCAGGGGGTGCTGTTTCCTCCTCAAGGACCTTTCATTGACCCTTTTGACAAAGCTCCGGTGAAGTATTTTATTTTCAAGAGCTATATGAAAAATGGACTATAAAATGCCACGAAATTAGTGGCCCGGGGAGTGGGTCCGGGGAGGGGGGTCCAGAACATGGAAAAGACTTTACAGATGTAATCCATTGTAATTCTGTCCTAAGTAACTATGTAGGTTATAAAACACAATATATCAACTCACTGATATATTGACTGCCACACATGTAATATTGGAGCGCCAGCCATCCGTTTTCTCACATCAGCTTGGATTGTTCAGTCCAGATGAAATTCTCTAGAAGGGGTTAATTGACAGGTTCCCTGATCTTTGTCAATTACTCAAAATGTCTTCTTTGCTTCTCCTCTGTGACTCTCTCTCTCTCTCTCTCTCTCTCTCTAGCAGAGATTGTCTAAGTGTCTGAAGCTACTTCCTCTTCTGTGCTAGGTTAGTTGCAGGGTCATTTTTTGAGCAAATCCTATTAATAGGTAAGCTTCAAAGGAAACAATATATCTCCCCATTCAAGAGGTACTTTTAAATAATTTGAAATTTTTATTCTTTATTCCCTGGGTTTTTCTCTAAAGAGATTAACATATATAATACCCACTCTCAGAAACAATCAGAAACCAAAACAAATGCTGTAACTAACTTCGCTTTCTTTAAGGTGGGAGCATCCCAAGAAAAAGGATCAGAGTCTCACCTAGTCTTAGGCATGGTCTACACTACGAGTTTAGGTCGAATTTAGCAGCATTACATCGAATTAAGCCTGGACACGTCCACACGATGAAGCCCTTTTTTTCGACTTAAAGGGCCCTTTAAACCGGTTTCTTTACTCCACCTCCAACGAGGGGATTAGCGCTGAAATCGGCCTTTGCGGGTCAGATTTGGGGTAGTGTGGACGGAATTCGACATTATTGGCCTCCGGGAGCTATCCCACAGTGCTTCATTGTGATCGCTCTGGACAGCACTCTCAACTCAGATGCACTGGCCAGGTAGACAGGAAAAGCCCCACGAACTTTTGAATTTCATTTCCTGTTTGCCCAGCGTGGAGAGCACAGGTGATCACGCAGAGCTCATCAGCACAGGTAACCATGATGGAGTCCCAGGATCGCAAAAGAGCTCCAACATGGACTGAATGGGAGGTATGGGATCTGCTCGCCACATGGAGAGACGAATCAGTGCTAGCTGAACTCTGTAGCAGTAAACGAAATGGCAAAATATTAGAAAAAGTCTCAAAGGCCATGAAGGACAGAGGCCACAACAGGGATGCACAGCAGTGCTGCATGAAAATTAAAGAGCTAAGGCAAGCCTACCACAAAGCCAGAGAGGCAAACGGAAGGTCCGGGGCAGAGCTGCAAACATGCCGCTTCTACGCGGAGCTGCATGCCATGCTAGGGGGTGCAGCCACCACTACCCCAACCGTGTGCTTTGACTCCATCAGTGGAGAATCACGCAACAGGGAAGCGGGTTCGGGGTACGAGGAAGATGATGATGAAGACAATAAAGATAGCTCACAGCAAGGAAGCGGAGAAACTGATTTCCCCAACAGCCAGGATATGTTTATCACCCTGGACCTGGAACCAGTAACCCCCGAACTCACCCAAGGCGTGCTACCAGACCCTGAGGGCACACAAGGGACCTCTGGTGAGTGTACCTTTGTAAATATTACACATGGTTTAAAAGCAAGCGTGTTTAATGATTAATGATTAATTTGCCCTGGCAATCGCGGCCAGTACAGCTACTGGAAAAGTCTGTTAACGTGTATGGGGATGGAGCAGAAGTGTTCCAGGGACATCTCCAGAAAGCTCTCCTTCATGTACTCCCAAAGCCTTTGCAAAAGGTTTCTGGGGAGGGCTGCCTTATCCCGTCCTCCATGGTAGGACACTTCACCACGCCAGGCCAGTAGCAGGTAGTCTGGAATCATTGCATAACAAAGCATGGCAGCGTATGGTCCCAGTGTTTGCTGGCATGCAGACAACATCCATTCCTTATCTTTCTTTGTTATCCTCAGGAGAGTGATATCATTCACGGTCACCTGGTTGAAAAGGGGCAATTTTATTAAGGGGACATTCAGAGGTGCCCGTTCCTGCTTGGCTGAACAGAAATGTTCCCCGCTGTTAGCCACGCGGTTGGGGGGAGGGGTGAAGTGATCATCCCAGAGAATTGGGTGTGTGTGAGGGGGGTAGTCAGGGTGCTGCATGTTAACCCTGAAACCGCAGACCCTCCTTTTAAATTGCAAACCCATTTTAAATGGCCAACCCAATGGGTGCTTGGTATGGGAAATGAGGGCACTGCTGTTTGAAACCATTCCCACATGTTATGAAGGTTAAAAAAGCCAAAAGACTGTGGCTTACCATGGCTGCCTGCAAGCCGAATTCTGTTGCCTGGCACTGTGTGAGTGATCTCTCACACCAAACCGGCAGGCCCTCAATATAAGAGGAAAAATGCGACCTTGTAACGAAAGCACATGTGCTGTGTAATGTGAACAGCAAAATTTAACGTGAAAGAGTGTACCCATTGTTCTCTAAAATGTATCTTTTTTAACCACCTCTCCCTTCTCCTCCACCAGCTGCAAATGTTTCTCCTTCGGAGAGGCTAGTGAAGTTTAGAAGGAGAAAACGGCGGACTCGGGATGATATGTTCTCGGAGCTCCAGATGTCCTCCCACGCTGACAGAGCACAGCAGAATGTGTGGAGGCAGTCAATGTCAGAGTGCAAAAAAGCACAATATGAACGAGAGGAGAGTTGGCAGGCTGAATCGCGGGCTGAAGAGAGCAAGTGGCAGGCTGAAGAGGATAGGTGGCGTCAGCTTGCTGACAGAAGGCAAGAGTCGATGCTCCAGTTGCTGGAGCATCAAACTGAAATGCTCCAGCATATGATTGAGCTGCAGGAAAGGCAGCAGGAGCAGAGACCGCCACTACAGCCCCTGTGTAACCAACAGCCCTCCTTCCCAAGTTCCATAGCCTCCTCACCTAGACGCCCAAGAACATGGTGGGGGGGCCTCCAGCCACCCAGCCACTCCACCTCAGAGGATTGCCCAAGCATCAGAAGGCTGGCCTTCAATAAGTGTTAACGTTTTAAAGTTTTAAACTGCAGTGTGTCCTTTCCATTCCCTCCTTCCCCACCCCTCCCAGGCTAACTTGGCAGTTATCCCCCAAGTTGTGTGATGAATTAATAAAGAATGCATGAATGTGAAGTAACAATGACTTTATTGCCTCTGCAAGTGGTGCTCGAAGGGGGGAGGGGAGGGTGGTTAGTTTACAGGGAAGTACAGTGAACAGGGAGGGGAGGGTTCATCAAGGAGAAACAAACAGAAGTTTCACACCGTAGCCTGGCCAGTCACAAAACTGGTTTTCAAAGCTTCTCTGATGTGCATCGCACCCTGCTGTACTCTTCTAACCGCCCTGGTGTCTGGCTGCACGTAATCAGCGGCCAGGCGATTTGCCTCAACCTCCCACCCCACCATAAATGTCTCCCCTTACTCTCACAGATATTGTGGAGCGCACAGCAAGCAACAATAACAATTGCAATATTGGCTTCGCTGAAGTCTATCCAAGTCAGTAAACTGCGCCAGCGCGCTTTTAAATGTCCAAATGCACACTCTACCACTATTCGGCACTTGCTCAGCCTATAGTTGAACAGGTCCTGACTACTGTCCAGGCTGCCTGTGTACGGCTTCATGAGCCATTGCATTAAGGGGTAGGCTGGGTCCCCAAGGCTAACGATACACATTTCAACATTCCCAATGGTTATTTTCTGATCTGGGAAGAAAGTCCCTTCCTCCAGCTTTTGAAACAGACCAGAGTTCCTGAAGACGCAAGCATCATGTACCTTTCCCGGCCATCCCACATTGTTGTTAGTAAAATGTCCCTTGTGATCAACCAGGGCTTGCAGCAGCATTGAAAAGTACCCCTTGCGGTGTATGTACTCGGTGGCTTGGTGCTCCGGTGCCAAGATAGGGATATGGGTTCTGTCTATCGCCCCACTACAGTTTGGGAATCCCATTGCAGCAAAGCCATCCACTATGACCTGCACATTTCCCAGAGTCACTACCCTTGATATCAACAGGTCTTTGATTGTGTTGGCTACTTGGATCACAGCAGCCGCCACAGTAGATTTGCCCACTCCAAATTGATTCCCCACTGACCGGTAGCTGTCTGGCATTGCAAGCTTCCACAGGGCTATCGTCACTCACTTCTCAACTGTGAGGGCTGCTCTCATCCTGGTATTCTGGCACTTCAGGGCAGGGGAAAGCAAGTCACAAAGTTCCATGAAAGTATCCTTATGCATACGAAAGTTTCGCAGCCACTGGGAATCGTCCCACACCTGCAACACGATGTGGTCCCACCAGTCTGTGCTTGTTTCCTGGGCCCAGAATTGGCGTTCTACAGCATGAAACTGCCCCAGTAACACCATGATTCACACATTGCTGGGGCCTGTACTTTGTGAGAGGTCTATGTCCATGTCAATTTCCTCATCAGTCTCGTCGCCGCGCTGCAATCACTGCAATCGCTGCAATCGCCTCCTCACCTGGTTTTGCTTTGGCATGTTCTGGCTCTGCATATACTCCAGGACAATGTGCGTGGTGTTCATAGTGCTCATAATTGCTGCGGTGATCTGAGCGGGCTCCATGATCCCAGTGCTATGGCGTCTGGGCTGAAAAAAGGTGCAAAACTATTGTCTGAGGGAGGGGCGAGTGACGACATGGCTTACAGGGAATTAAACTCAACAAAGGTGGCTGTGCATCAGGGAGAAACACAAAGAACTGTCACACAGAATGGCCCCCCCAAAGATTGAACTCAAAACCCTGGGTTTAGCAGGCCCTTGATTTCATGGAGGAAGGGGGAAGCAAATGAATACATAACAAATCTGGTCCTTCTATCTTTTACATCTTAGGCTGGCAGCAGACGGTGCAGCATGACTGATAGCCATCGGCATCTTCTGGGTGCTTGGCAGAAGATGCTGTATTACGATTGCTAGCCATCATCATCAAGACGGTTCAATAGGACTGCCGGCAGGACTGAGTCTCCAGGAGACAAAACATGTTTGCCCAGTGCCTCTGACCAAACTCACTGAGGAATACAACGATGATGGATACCGATCGTAATACACCATCCACTGCCAAAAGGCAAGGAGCTGCTGCTGTATAGCAATGCATCCCCACGTCTGCCAGCACCCAGATAGCCGATGATGGCTACCAGTCATACTGCACCGTCTACTGCCAAAAGGCAATTAGCTGCTGCTGTGTAGCAATGCAGTACCACATTTGCCGGCACCCAGATGACATATGGTGACGGTGAGCTGAGCTGAGCGGGCTCCATGCTTGTCGTGGTATGTTGTCTGCACAGGTAACCCAGGTAAAAAGGTGAGAATCGATTGTCTGCTGTTGCTCTGACGGAGGGGGAGGGCCCTGACGACATGTACCCAAAACCCCCTGCGACACTGTTTTTGCATCATCAGGCATTGGGATCTCAACCCAGAATTCCAATGGGCAGCGGAGACTGTGCAAACTGTGGGATAGCTACCCACAGTGCAATGCTCCGGAAGTCAACGTTAGCCTCGGTACTGTGGACGTGGTCCGCTGACTTAATGCACTTAGAGCATTTTATGTGGGGACACACACAATCGACTGTATAAAACTGATTTCTATAAAACCGGCTTCTATAAATTCGACCTAATTTCGTAGTGTAGACATACCCTTAGATTAACACAAACACACTCTACCACTTTAATTATGTTGCTGTAGTTTAATTATATTGGTATAATGTGGACACAGTTATACAAGTATAAAAGTGCTTATACTGGTATAACATACTGCTGTACAGGAAGTGGAATATAACCGTAAGGGCTAGTCTACATGGGAAAATTGACCAGAATAGTGATTGCAGAATAATCTTTTACAGAATAGCTATTCTGGAAATGTTTCATGCATGGGACAAGGATAATTACTCTGCTTTGGAAGTGCACTAATTATTCTGGAATAAAAATAATTGTTATCTAGAATACAGTGTCCACTTGAGAAGCTATTGAGAATGCCTTCTTCTGCAATGGCTATTATGGTCAACTTCCCTGTTTAGACAAGCTGTAAGACACCTTCATACCAATTGTGATGGGATGTACATTTTGACATTTTCAGAATGAAAACTTTTGATTTTTCTTTTTGAAATGATTTTGTTTTGAACTTTATTTTATATTAAAATTATAAAAGAACATGAAAATAAATGTATAGATTGGCCTGAAACTATTTCTTATTCAAAATTTCATTTCACAAATAATTTTGAAATTTTGACTTTTCAACCTCATTTTGGCTGATTTTTTTTTTTTTATTTCAACCATTGATCACTACCCAGGCTTAACGGGTAGTGATCAATGGTTCCATGTCCAGTTGGCAGCTGGTATCAAGTGGAGTGCCCCAAGGACATGTGCTGGGGCCGGTTTTGTTCAATAACTTCATTAATGATCTGGAGGATGGCGTGGACTGCACCCTCAGCAAGTTTGCCGATGATACTAAACTGGGAGGAGAGGGTAGAGATAGACTAAAGAGGGACCTAGACAAATTAGAGGATTGGGCCAAAAGAAATCTGATGAGGTTCAACAAGGACAAGTGCAGAGTTCTGCAATTAGGATGGAAGACTCCCATGCACTGCTACAGACTAGGGACCAAATAGCTAGGCAACAGTTCTGCAGAAAAGGACCTAGGGGTCACAGTGGAAGAGAAGCTGGATATGAGTCAACAGTGTGCCCTTGTTAGAGCATCATTCTTCGGATGCCGAAGAAGTGGGCTGTAGTCCACGAAAGCTTATGCTCTAATAAATTTGTTAGTCTCTAAGGTGCCACAAGTACTCCTGTTCTTCTTTTTGCATGATGAGAGTGTGAGAGAAGCCTGGGTCTGAGGGGAAACTGTGGGGATGTGGGGACTGGGATGCTGTTCTCACCATCTCTCTGTGTGCGGGGCTTGTAATGTCTGGACAGTTCAGAATGCCCACCGAAATTGTGAACTCTCCAGGCTGTTTAAGTGATACAGACTTCCTCTGAAAAGTACCTTTGAATCTGCTGATGAAAAGAGCCATGTAATAGCTAGATATTATTATTGTTATTGTTATTATTATTTTATTATTATAATAACATCAGGAATTCATGGACTATTGTGAAGCTTCTAATATCTGCAGGCTGCATGTTAGTTAACTGGGTGGGTTTGTAGGAACTGGGTTTTGGAGGGAGCTGGCTTCTTCAGATTTTTTCATCTCATAGAAGGAATGATTTTTGTATTTACTGATGGATACTAGCAGCAGCAATGGAGTTGACTTCTTAGAAGGTGAATTTAGAAGCGAGGGAGGTGATGTAGAAGGATAATAACCTCCACAGCACTAACATTCTGCACATACAAACCACAATACTAAGCTGTACAATAGTAGAGCTTTTGTGTGGTTTATTTTAATACTCAGTACCTGCCACAAGGTCTGCTGTAAGGAGCCTTTCTCAACTAGACCACTAGTAACATCCTCCTACCTCTTAGTCTCCCCCATTCTCTAAGATACTCCCATAGATATATATCCTGACAACAAAAGTTAGAAGAATTTTCAAAAATGCAATATATAACTGATGTTATGACTGTTCCATCGATCTGAAATGACATGCTCCAGTCACCTGAAAGTCTCCAAAATAAATTATCCTCTGGCCAAGGATCCCTCATGGGAACTTTTAAGTCCAAGGCACCTTTTTTGAGAAATATCAGGGGGGTCAAAATTGGCCTTTCAGCAGTAACATAGTGGCAACCTTTTACCAACATGGCTATAGTAACACTGCAAACAACCTTTACTATGGACAAAAGTTCATTTCTCCATAATTATAGGCATAACAAGTAGCAACAACTATAGTGAAGGATGCCTAACACTTTCCATTGTAAGACCCTGTTTTCAGTTGCTTCTAACTTTGCCAAACTGTAAATGTTTGGCCTGAAATTTTCCATGCCAGATGTTTGCCTCAGGCTGAATCTGTTTGAAATTTTCAGTTAAAACAATTTCTGAGATTGAAATTAGGGAGAAATATGTAGTTGCCCATCTTAAAAAAATCCATTGAGCCATTTCATTGAGAAGTTCTAGAGCCTCCATTCTTTGCAGAAGGGACTTGAATTTTGGTAGGGATGTCACCTTGTTGCAGTGGTGTGCCTTTTGCTTTCCAGGTGATCATTCACCCAAATTTGGCAAAGATGTAAGCATCTGAAAAAAAAATCTGTTTGCGCATGTTTAGTAGAGATATCTTAAAGTTTGACTGCTAAATTCTTAGACGATTCCATCTGCACTGAGCATTCTCTATCCTGGGACTCCAAGGTCTGAACAGGATCTTCCCTGGAATTGCTCCTTTTGGCATCCAGGAGCTACTCTGTCTGCTTCTGCAGAACTCAGAGCAGGGAGCCTGTCTTTCCTGTGCACTCAATGCTCCCCCTGCTGGCACCTAGGAAGGGGCATAGAAGGAGGACGGAACTTTGCTTGACTGCAAAGGGATGAGGAGCCAGGGTGGGGAGAGGGAGCATAGACAAAATATGATAGGTAACAATGCAGTTGTGGTCTGGTGAATTGTGAGGATTAGAAAATTAAAAAGTAGGAGCTTGGTTCATAAACAGGAACACTTAGACCTGATTTGGATTTGATGTGATGCAGTATGAATGTCATGGATAATTCAGACCAATAGGGAGAAACAGAATAAATACATTGTGTGACGGGTTGGATCACAGAAACCCCCTTGGGAGCTGCCACCTGATGTGCAAAGACTACCCCTGCTTCTGTTTTCCCTGCCAGCTCAGGACTCCAGCACCCTGTCTTGCTGAGCCAGACACTCCCGTCTGGCTCCAGACAGAGACCCAGGGTCTGAATCACTTGTCCCAAAGCTGCAAGTTTACCTGAAAACAGCTCACAGTAGTGTGCTTATCTTTAGCACTCAGATGCCCAACTCCCAATGGGGTCTAAACTCAGATAAATCCGTTTTACCCTGCATAAAGCTTATGCAGGGCAAACTCATAAATTGTTCGCCCTCTATAACACTGATAGAGAGATATGCACAGTTGTTTGCTCCCTCAGGTATTAATACATACTCTCAGTAAATTACTAAATAAAAAGTGATTTTATTAAATACAGACAGTAGGATTTAAGTGGTTCAAAGTAGTAACAGACAGAACAAAGTAAGTCACCAACCAAAATAAAATAAAATGCGCAAATCTATGTCTAATCAAACTAAATACAGATAATTTCCTCACCAGTTCCAGAGCACTCCCTTTTACAGGCTAATCTCCTTTTAGTCTGGGTCCAGCAATCACTCACACCCCCTGTAGTTACTGTCCTTTGTTTCAGTCTCCTTCAAGTATCCTGGGGGGTGGGTGGGGGTGGAGAGGCTCCTTCTTTAGGCAGCTGAAGACAAAATGGAGGGGTCTCCCATGGGTTTAAATAGACTCTCTCTTGTGGGTGGAGACCCCCACCCCTCCTACCTCCTATGCAAAGTCCAGCTCCAAGATGGAGTTCTGGAGTCACCTGGGCAAGTCACATGTCCCTGCATGACTCAGTCTTTACAGGCCGAAGCCATTGTCCACATGGTATCTTGCATGTCTCCAGGAAGACTTCTTATGTGGATTGAAGCATTCCAAGATGCATTGTTCTCCAACTGTTTCCTGATCAGGTACTTAACCTGGCGAATTCCTTCCTAAAGAAGCTGACCAAATGCCTCCCAAAGCTTACTTAGAAACCAAGCAAGCATACAGCCCATATTCTTAACCTTAAGTAGAAAATGATATATATATGTACAAATAGGATGAATAGATATAGTAGACCATAACCTTTACGGAGATATGTTACATGGCACAGGCAGCACAAAACATATTCCAGTTATGTCATACATACATTTATAAGCACCCCCTCCCCATAAAGCCTTATGGGGTGCACTGTCACACACTGTTTAAACACCTTCCGTTCCTGCCCCCCCCCCCCCGCCCATTCTGGAGGACTCCTGGCCAACTTAACAGCACAATACATATGCTAACAAACTTTAATAAAGCATTTGTTTATGTTTGTTAGAATATGTATTGTGCTGTTAAAGCCATTTAAAGAATGAATGCCCTTTAAGGAGCAGAGCACAGCCCCACCCCCCCCTTCGGGGGGGCACTAGCCCCAAGTCTTTCCGGTACCCCATACCTGTTAAAAATCTCTTACTGGTACTGCAGTAAGAGGGTACCACCCTACTTGCACTACTGCTTTTATTTACAGTAGCACTATACTGGAACTGTTGAATACTGCTGAACTGAAAAATGGATAATGGTTGGAAAAATTATATTACCCCTGGGGGAATTCTGTGCCACTGCACATGCACAGAATTTATGTCCCCTGCAGATTTCTTTGCTTCCCTGCAGAAAAATGACCTTCTAATGGGGGAGCAAAGGGAAGCTACAAGAGGGATCATGAGACCCTCCCCAGCAGTATGTTTCAGTTGCCAGGGCAGCCGGCAGAGAGGTAAATCACTGTGGGGCAGGAGGC
Source organism: Malaclemys terrapin pileata (assembly GCF_027887155.1). NCBI lineage: Eukaryota > Metazoa > Chordata > Testudines > Emydidae > Malaclemys > Malaclemys terrapin. Next base: position 140,055,603 of record NC_071505.1, read on the forward strand.
AGGACTGGGGAAGACCTGGCTGGTGGCTCCTACCCTGCGCCAGGCTCAGCTGCTAGTCCCGGCTGGGCTGGGGAGGACAGGAATTCCTCTTCCCCAGCACGTCATCCAGGGCTGGGTGAGACCCACCCCCTGATTTCTCTCCCAGCTGCAGGAAGCTCTACAAACAACGCCGCCCGCACTTCCTGCACCCATTACTCCTCAGCTGCAGGGGGAGGGATTTCTGTACAGGAAGATGCTGCCCCATCTGCCCAACCCCTGTGCATCCAGACCCCCTTATACCCAGACCCTGCGGCCGAGCTTGAACCCCCCCATTCAGAACCCCCTCCTGATGATCCCCATTCCCCCTGCAACTGGACCACCCCGACAAGTCACCCACACCTGTATCCCCACCCCACCCCACCGAGCCCCAACCAGCTGCACCTGTATCCCCACCCCACTGAGCCCCACTCTCCCATCATCTGAACTCCCCACTGAGACGCACCACACACAGACCCCCCGCTGAGCACTATCCCCCCTACACCCAGACACCCCCCACCGCTGAGCCCCAACCACATTCACATGAACCCCCCTGCAGAGTCCCATTACCATTGCACCCAGAACCCCGCAACAAGCCCCTGTGCATCCAGATCCCCTCTGCACCTGGATCATTCACTGAGCTGCTCACACCCAGATTTGCCCACACAGAACCCTCTCAACTGACACCTGGATCTCGCCCCATTAAGCCCCTCCACAATTGGATCCTGTCTTGCTCAGCCTGCCTGCCCACACAGAGGGGCAGGGCCCTGGGGTGTTTCTGGGGCAGGCTGGGTCCTTGCGCTTTGTCAGGGTTGGTGCAGTCTCACTGCTGAGTCCATGTCCCGGAAGGGGAGCTGCACAATGATCTCCCACCTCTGTGCAGCCAGTGCACCCCCTGCCATGCTGAAGCCTCCACATTTATTTGACAAATAAAATTTGCAGAATTTTGTAGAATTTTAAAATATTGTGTGCAGAATTTTATTTTATTTTTTTTGGCACAGAATGCCCTGAGGAATATTATATATACCTGGATATAGTGACTTTTAATCAAAGTGCCTCCTCTACTCTGTCTATTGCAGCAGGATGCTGTTATATCAGTATGAGTGCACCTATTCACACAGCCCTGAATGTGAACCTCAGATTCTGATATACCAATGATAAGAGAGAAAACTAGATTTCAAACTCCTGCAATAATAATAATCATTATATATTATATTGTTATAAAGTCAGTGGCTCTCTAACTGAACTTATTGACTGTGCAGCAAGATCAGATGCAGAGTGGTGCTGGGGAACTGTTTTGCCGCCCCCAATAAGGTTAGTTTATGTGGTGCTGGGGACTTAGTTTTGCCACCCCCAATAAGGTTAATGCATAAGGGAAATGCATTAGGTATGCACCGGTGCTGAGGGGTTGTTACTGCCTCATAGTGTATTGAGTCCGGACATAAGGTACAGATGCATCGTGGTATTTAGGCCTGGTCTACACTAGGCGTTTATGTCGAAGTTAGCGCCGTTACATCGAATTAACCCTGCACCCGTCCACACCGCGAAGGTATTTAGTTCGACATAGAGGTCTCTTTAATTCGACTTCTGTACTCCTCCCCGACGAGGGGAGTAGCGCTAAATTCGACATGGCCATGTCGAATTAGGCTAGGTGTGGATGGAAATCGACGCTAATAGCTCCGGGAGCTATCCCACAGTGCACCACTCTGTTGACGCTCTGGACAGCAGTACGAGCTCGGATGCTCTGAACTGCCACACAGGAAAAGCCCCGGGAAAATTTGAATTTGAATTCCTTTTCCTGTCTGGCCAGTTTGAATCTCATTTCCTGTCTGGACATCGTGGCGAGCTCAGCAGCACTGGCAACGATGCAGAGCTCTCCAGCAGTGATGGCCGTGCAATCTCAGAATAGAAAGAGGGCCCCAGCATGGACTGATCGGGAAGTCTTGGATCTCATCGCTGTGTGGGGCGATGAGTCCGTGCTTTCCGAGCTGCGATCCAAAAGACGGAATGCAAAGATCTACGAGAAGATCTCTAAAGACATGGCAGAGAGAGGATACAGCCGGGATGTAACGCAGTGCCGCGTGAAAATCAAGGAGCTGAGACAAGGCTACCAGAAGACCAAAGAGGCAAACGGACGCTCCGGATCCCATCCCCAGACATCCCGTTTCTACGAGGCACTGCATTCCATCCTCGGTGCGGCCGCCACCACTACCCCACCAGTGACCGTGGACTCTGAGGATGGGATAGTGTCCACGGCTGGATCCTCGGACATGTTAGCGGACGGGGAAGATGAGGAAGGAGATGAGGAGGACGAGGCAGTCGACAGCGCTCACAACGCTGATTTCCCCGACAGCCAGGATCTCTTCATCACCCTTACAGAGATCCCCTACCAACCCTCCCCAGCCGTTACCCCGGACACAGAATCTGGGGAAGGATCAGCCAGTAAGTGTTGTAAAAATCTAAACATTTATTTGTAACAGAACAGGAATATTAACAATTTAAAAAATGGGTTTCTCATGATTAGTTTGATTAGCTTAACGGTTCAGTCATGGGCAGTGCAACTATTGAAAAAAAATCTAGCAATGTCCGGTTTTGCATGATTGTCCTGCCCAAGCCGCTCTACTGGTTAGTCACTGCTACAGCAGCTACAGTAAAATGCGGTCTATATGTCCGGGGATGGAGCAGAAATCCTCCTGTGACATCTCGAGGAAGCTCTCCTGGAGGTAATTGGAAATCCGCTGCATTAGGTTCTTGGGGAGAGCGGCCTTATTGGGTCCTCCGTAGTAGGACACGTTGCCACGCCACGAGACTATCAAGTACTCTGGAATCATTGCTCTGCACAGCATGGCGGCATACGGCCCTGGTCTTTGCAGGCTTTCCCGGAGCATTCTCTCTTTCTCGCTGTCAGAGATCCTCATGAGGGTGATGTCGCTCATGATGACCTGCTTTGAATAAGGTAGGGGAATGTTAGTGTTGGGACTGCTTTGCCGTTCCTTTACAGAACTGTAACCGCTGGTTTGCAGCCACGCGGTGGAGGCGGGAGAGGGGCAGCCGAAAGGGATCGTTCCCGGGGACAGCCGCGAGGGTGTGGGACAGGAGCAGACTTCCTGCTTGCCGAATTGCTGGCAGCAGGGACCGACATTGATTTCAATGTGAAATGAGGCCATTGCTAATATTAAAGTTTTAAGCTGCCACAAGTCTACGGCTTACCATGTCTGCCTGCAACAGAAATTCCGTTCTCCTGAGAGGCTTCTCAAATGTGCTGTAGAAGACCCCAGGCACTGAATGCGAAGGCCGAGAATTCGACCTTGTGCTGAGTGCGCATGTGATAGGTGCTGTGCATGGTCTTGTTAACAGAGAAAGACTATGTTCTTTGTTCACAACTACATTTATCTTTCTGAGGAATTCACTCCCTTTTTCCCATTCCCACAGCCCCATCTGCGACTGTCTCACAACCTAGCCTGTCATCACACTCCCAGAGGCTAGCGCGGATTAGGCATAAGAAGAAGAGGACACGGGAGGACATGTTCTCGGAGCTTATAGCCTGCTCCAGAGCCCAGGCAGCACAGCAGACCCAGTGGCGGGAGAACTTGACCCGAATGCACCAAGCCAACATGGATCGGGAGGAGAGGTGGCGTCAGGAAGACCAGCAGGCGACTCAAACCCTGCTTGGACTAATGAGGGAGCAAACGGACACGCTCCGGCGCCTTGTGGATGTTCTGCAGGAACGGAGGCAGGAGGACAGAGCCCCGCTGCAGTCCATCTCTAACCGCCCTCCCCCGCCACCAAGTCCCATACTCCCCTCACCCAAAGTGCACAGAAGGAGAGGCGGCAGAGTCCCTGCTAACTCTCACTCCACCCCTGCAGAGAGCTCGAGCAGCAGAAGGCTCTCATTCCCCAAAATTTGACAAGTTCTTTCCTTCCCGCCTGACACAAGCCCCCGTCCAAGTTTCACTTTCCCAGTTCCATGTTTGGTTGATAATAAAAAATACGTTTCTGTTAACTACTGTTTCCATCATGTTCTTTTGGAGGAGGGGGGGATAGGGGGTTGGTAATTCGACAGGACAGTCACCTTTGGCAGGGTATATAGTCGGGGGCAGGCACAGCAGCAGGGCACATACATAGTGCAGTGATGCAGTGACTAGTTACCCTGGTTAGTCTGGGAGGTTGTTTTCATGTTATGTGGTGGGGGGTGGGTTGCTCTGTGACTTTGTGGCAGGGGAGGGCAGTTACAGATCTTAAGCGGCGGTCCTTAGGCAGGATCACAGAGCCACACAGCAGGGGATCTGTAACCGTCCTCCCCCTGCCACAAAGTCACATAGACCCCCCCATACACACAGTCCCTATCAGGAGGGGTGACAGGCTCCGTTGAAACAACCATCCCACCGCAGCGGAGCCTGTCAATCCTTGAGTTTAGAAGCTGCATTCGCGCCACTACAGTACACCCGCTCCGCACCACAGTCTGCGTCCCAGTTTTAAAAAATTCCCGCGAATACAGTATTAAAGAAAACGGTGTGCTTTAACAAAGTAGAACTATTTTTATTTTGAAACGTGTGTTGGAAGTGGGGTGAAGGGGGTATGTAACTGGATAGGATAGTCAACATTAACTGGGCAAAGAAACGGGGGCAGGTTTAGCTTCTCAATACACAAACTTTAAAGTCACAGGTTACCCTGCTCACTCAGGAACTTTGCTTTCAAAGCCTTCCGGATGCACAGCGCTTCCCGCTGGTCTCTTCTAATCGCCCGGCTGTCTGGCTGTGAGTAATCAGCAGCCAGGCTATTTTCCTCAACCTCCCACCCCGCCATAAAGGTCTCCCCCTTGCTCTCACAGAGATTGTGGAGCACACAGCAAGCTGCAATAACAATGGGGATATTGGTTTCGCTGAGATCACAGCGAGTCAGTAAGCTTCTCCATCTCCCCTTGAGACGGCCAAAAGCACACTCCACCACCATTCTGCACTTGCTCAGCCGGTAGTTGAAGAGTTCTTTTTCAGTGTCCAGGGCGCCAGTATAGGGCTTCATGAGCCAGGGCATTAGCGGGTAGGCTGGGTCCCCGAGGATGACTATAGGCATCTCCACATCCCCAAGAGTTATTTTGTGGTCCGGGAAGTAAACTGCAGCCGTCTAAACAGACCAGAGTTCCTGAAAACACGAGCGTCATGAACCTTGCCCGGCCATCCCACGTAGATGTTGGTAAAACGTCCCCTGTGGTCCACCAGTGCTTGCAGCACCATGGAAAAGTAGCCCTTTCTGTTAATGTACTGGCTGGCCTGGTGTTCCGGTGCCAGGATAGGGATGTGAGTTCCATCTATGGCCCCACCGCAGTTTGGGAATCCCATCGCTGCGAAGCCATCTATGATCGCCTCCACGTTTCCCAGGGTCACTACCTTTGGCAGCAGTACATCAACGATTGCCTTGGCTACTTGCATCACAACAACCCCCACGGTAGATTTGCCCACCCCAAACTGGTTCGCGACTGACCGGTAGCTGTCTGGCGTTGCAAGCTTCCACAGGGCTATGGCCACTCGCTTCTGGACAGTCAGGGCTGCTCGCATCCGGGTGTCATTGCGCTTCAGGGCAGGGGACAGCAACTCACAAAGTTCCAGGAAAGTTCCCTTCCGCATGCGAAAGTTTCGCAGCCACTGGGATTCATCCCAGACCTGCAGCACTATGCGGTCCCACCACTCAGTGCTTGTTTCCCGTGCCCAGAATCGCCGTTCCACGGCATCAACATGACCCATTGCCACCATGATGTTCTCGGCGCTGGGTCCCCTGCTTTCTGAGAGGTCTGTGCTACTCTCAGACTTCAGGCCATCACCGCGTTGACGTAGCCTCCTCGCCTGACTTTTCTGCATCTGCCTCAGGGAAAGGTGTATGATAAGTTGCGAGGCGTTGAGAGCGGCCACAACTGCAGTGATGGTTGCAGCAGGCTCCATGCTCGCAGTGCTGTGGCGTCCGCGCTGTCACTGACTAGAAAAGTGTGCAAACTGATTTCCCGCCGGCGCTTTCAGGGAGGGAGGGCGGGAGTGATGGACGGATGACGACAGTTACCCAAAAGCACCCTCGACACATTTTTTTTACCCAGAAGGCATTTGCGGCTCCACCCAGAATTCCAATGGGCAGCGGGGACTCCGGGAACTGTGGGATAGCTGACCACAGTGCACCACTTCCAATGTCGACGCTTTCCCCGTTAGTGTGGACTCACAAAGTCGAATTACTGTCCTTAGTGTGGACACACACGTTCGACTTTGCAATATCGATTCCAAAAATTCGATTTAAGTAAAATCGAACTACTCTCGTAGTGTAGACAAGGCCTTAGAAATAGATGCCTTGGTGTGTGTGTGTATACACTAGTGTGAATGAAAGTTACCAGAAGACGCCCAGAGTATTCTGCAAAGTCATTTGGCTCGTGACCAGAACCATTCTAATGCAAGCCCGGTAACTAGAGGATCTATAGAAGATCCGTCCCATGGTGGGCTGACTCGGCCTGGCATCATCCGGCGAGGAAGCTACCTGTGTCTAGGAGTGTGTGAACCCATCTTCCCTCCCCCTTTTCCTCTCTGTGTGAGCCGCTGACAGTCTGATCATCACACTGGATGCAAGGAGAGTGAGTGGTGCCGTCTCTCTGAGACTAGTCGACGCTCTTTGCTGAAGGGAGGTGTAGGAGGGTTGTGGCCATCCTCGTTAGCAGGGCCGGCTTTAGCAAGAGCGGGGCCCGATTCCTGGGGGCGGGGCTTGCTGCAAGCCCCGCCCCCAGGACCCGAGCCGCGCCGCGGGGGGGGGGGGAACGGGACAGGGGGACCCGAGCCCTGCCGCGCTGCGGGGGGGACGGGGGGACCCGAGCCCCGCCGCGCCGCGGGGGGGGGCCGGGACGGGGACGACCCGAGCCGCGCCTCGCCGCGGGGGGGGGCCGGGACGGGGACGACCCGAGCCGCGCCACGCCGCGGGGGGGGGGGGGGCCGGGACGGGGACGACCCGAGCCCTGCCGCGCTGCGGGGGGGACGGGGGGACCCGAGCCCCGCCGCGCCGCAGGAGGGGGACGGGGACGGGGGGACCCGAGCCGCGCCGCGGGGGGGGGACGGGACGGGGACGACCCGAGCCCCGCCGCGCCGCGGGGGGGGGCCGGGACGGGGACGACCCGAGCCGCGCCGCGCCGCGGGGGGGGGGCCGGGACGGGGACGACCCGAGCCGCGCCGCGCCGCGGGGGGGGGGGTCCGGGACGGGGACGACCCGAGCCGCGCCACGCCACGGGGGGAGGACGGGGGGACCCAAGCCGCGCCATGGGGGCTGCGCTGGGGGGGGGGAATCCGAGCCGCGGGGACCGGGCCGGGCCGGAGGCGGGCCCCGGGGGCCGGGCTGGAGCCAAGCCGGGCCAGAGCCGCTGGGGCCTGCGGGAACGGGCCGCGCCTCCCCGGAGCCCTTCTCCCGCCCCCACCCCAGCTTACCTCGTGCTGCCGGCCGGCCCGCCCCTGCTTAGTCTCAGACTTCCCGCGAATCTCTGATTCGTGGGAAGCAGGGGAGGGGGCGGGGCGTGCAGGGGAGGGGAGGAGGGGGAAGTGAGCTGGGGGCGGGGCGGACAGCTGCAGCGCGGGGCCCTCTTGGCGCGGGGCCCAATTCAGCCGAATCGGCTGAATCGGCCTAAAGCCGGCCCTGCTCGTTAGCCTCTCCTGTGTGAGTACCCTGTAGGGAGAGATCCTTAGTTTATGAGCGGACAGGGCATCCTCCCTGTGTGTGTGATTGGAAAGTGGGTGGGGGACAGTCTAAGCATTCCCTCTCACCCCCTAAGGGTACCCCAGCTTATTTTATGTACGTACATTATGGTCCTAAAACCTGCAGGTATTTAGAAATTGGAATCTTTACACGCGTGAAAATCCATCTAAACAATGCGCACTAGAAGGTACCTTCAATCTAGATAAGATCATACATCTCAGAGGAGCTTTTAATCACCAAAAACTTCTGACACACAATGGGAGCAATTTGTCTATTGAGGAAAGGAACGGGTTAATTTGAAATTCAGCTTGGCCCAGAGATAAAGAGAAAGTTGCTCTGCGTTCAAGGTCAAAAATCAATGCAGACCATGCTAAGTACAAAGAAAAACTGCTTTTGGCCCCAGCTGGCTATGAAAAAATATAGACAGAGGCAAACCAGAGGCAATACAAGTTACAGGACTGAGATTACATTTGCAAAGCTTAACTGTCCAGTGAGATCTAACAGTCAGCCTTTGCGACCCTGGAGCCAGCGTGGTTTGGGGACGCTGAAGAAGCCACTGGCAGCCAGCTTGGACTGGAATATCTGAAGAGACTCCCCAGGAGACCCCAGGGTGTAAAAGAACAGCCTGCCCAAGAGTGGAAGCAAGTTGGAGATTCTGGACAAGCTGTATACAGGATAATCTCCCGTCCACCTCTCCCCCTTCCCTGGACATTATACACAGATGTGGCCAGACTGGACATACATGAGTATGAAAGTGGCTTAGAGCTTGGGGCATTAATGTTTTTTTCCCTGAGTGGTGTGGGAGCATTTCCAACACTCTCTGTTGTTGGTTTATTATTTTATTAATGAAGCTTTAAAATTCAGTCATAATGCACATCATCTATTTGTTTTGCCCTTGTTATTTTATGTTTGCTTTGCTTGGTATTGTTGGTGTTATATGTTGAGAATTGCATGTTTAAAAGTGTGCCCACTCTCAGCCGCAGTAAGTCTGAGAACTGGAGAGGAGTTTAGCATTCCTTTCTCCACTCCGGTTGACCAGGAAGGGTGTCAGGTGGATCTACCCCAGTCGTAGCAGGACTGGGCAATAGAGAAGTTGGAGAAAAGGGAAGAATTGTGTATCTGATAACTAGAATTGAGCAATTAAGAGCATAGATCATGAACCAGGCAGCAACTCAAACCTACGCCCAGGGCAAGTTGCAAGCCTTGAGACAGGACTTCCAGGCAGAAAAGGAAGCACTGGCTAAGCAAGTACCGGTCCTTCAGGGACTTGTCAAAATTTAATCATTTGTGCTCAGCATATGCTGTAAGAGTAGTGTGTTTGCCACAAGAGAAAATTGAATAGTTAAACGCCAATGGGCCATGTGTTTTGCCCAGGTGGCAAGCCTCACTCAAGGGAGTTTTCGGGTAGCCTTGTGAGTAAGAATGTTTAAGGGAAGAGACCAGGAAGGGTGGAGGGCTAGTTGAGAAGCCCACCCTCCTAGCTAAATTGGTAGTGGAACAAGCCGGTGCACATGGAAGGGACGGTTCAGTGAGAAAAGCAGGATCGGGCCCAAGCAGGCAGGCAACAGATAGAGTATTTGGAAAACATGTTGGAAACTTTGAGGGCATAATGGAAGGGAAAGATTAAGTAAGTATAAGCATGGGGATTTCAAATCCCCAGGGCAATAATTGGTATGGTAAAATCTGAGTTGATTGGGTGTCTTTGGGAGACAAGCAAGTGATCTAAGAAAAGAGAGTGAGAAGTTAACTCTGTAGTTGCTAGAGGGAATCAAGCAGTGAAACTTGGTAAGAACGTCTGTAAGTAATCCAGGCAAGAGGTTATTTAAGTGGAATTATTCAACTATGAATAAGTTAGTCGAATTTGCTGAAGAACACTCCTGCTGTGTACAATCTGTATTTTATAAGTTTGAGATGAATTGGTATTCTTTTAAAGTTGCAAAACCGAGAATACTTTTGCCAGACACAGGAAACTAGTGTTGTTTAAGGTATTTAACATTTAATCCTTAAGGTGACTTAATGCTTTACAAGATTTAAAATGTTTTAACTAAAGAACAAAGGTTGTGGCTGCAGCAGGGTAGTCAAAGCCAGGAGAATAAAAATTTGAATTTGTTTTTGGGAAACAAAATAGCAGATGAAAGATCTGGAAGAGAGAAAGAAGGACAGTGCCCTTGGATCTGTATGGTCAAGCTGTCTTACTAGGGGTGCATGGAGATTTTGTAAGCACAAAAGAAACAGTTACACCTTGCGTAGAAATTGATGTGGCTAGTGTTGTGGAAATTGAATTCTGGAGAGGATGTGTATTTTCCCCAGAACATGTGAAGCGTATATTGTAGCAGAGGTAAAAGAAATGCAAACCTACCAAAATAGGTTGTGTTGTCTTTTTCAGATCACTGTGTGTTTGAAAACAGGAGTTAAAAGTTAATTGTGTCCCTTTTTAAGTAAGAATCTTTAATCTGTGGATAGCTTTGGATCCAGAAGCAAGCCAGAAAGCATCTGTACTAATGCAAATTATCTAACTGATAAGGTAGAAGCCACTGAAACCTGGGCTGCCTATGAAACAAATATAAGGAAATATGGGCAATTCCTCTGTTTTGCCTGAAATCAACAAGAGTATGTGTATATAAAGGAAATATTTTAAGCAATGACTGACTGCCCAGAAGGGGTAGAGCTCTGTTCTTTTGTCTTTCAGATCATCAGAGAAAACGGATGCCAGCTGAACAGCATTCAATGTACCATGCATTTACTGGCACAATAGGAATTATTTTTGTGTTCTGTGTCCTGTCTTGTGGTGTTTGTCTTGTGGCCAGAATTGTTGTGTTTAATATTTTCATAAGACAGTCTAGTTCAAAATTAAATAGAAGGGTTAAATCAAAAAAGCAGATACTTGTTTTATTCAACTTGGAATACAAAGTGTTTGGATAAATCAGGAAAATGTGATATACTAAAGTCTAATACATTTGCTTAACTAAGAGAAAGAAACTTCATTGGCCAGATCTTTTAATTGAAAAAATTGTTGTTAAAATTTGCATACCAACAGTCTTTGGAAGCAAGGACATGAAAGGTTAACCCACTCCCCATATTGCACATGGGATCCTTCTGGCTACCTCAGATTTATAGCCAGAGGGCTGGGGAGAGAGGAAAGCTATTGGATACCTGAGGTTGTACTGAGTGGACTCCTCAAAAGTGGGTGTGCTTGTCCTGGTTTGTTGCTCCAAAGCTCTGTAATAAAGTTATTTTACTGAAAGGGTATATGTGGCATACATTGAATAATAAGACTAATGTACTGTATAATGGCAATGTGTATGTGTTCATTGTTGAGAAAAGGTGTATGAGTGAAGAGTGGAAGTTTCCTTTGTAGGATAAAAGAAGCCAAGAAGGGGAGAAGGAAAAAGAACAGAACGAGTTAACTGGAAAAAAAATAGCTAGCAAGCTCAGTCCAAAGATAAGACGCTGGCCCCATTCAAGGACACTGCTACAGCTAAGACTTGGCTGACAACCAAGAAATGGGGGGGCTTGAATGTGCCCAAGCAGCTGTAAAATCTGAAAAACACTGCCAGGCATTAATGAAATGTGTTAGGTTTCTTTTCTCACAGGTAAAGAAATGCTACCCAAAGACCCTAGCAGCCCTGCCATTCATTGAACCCAGGAGACTGAGTCTACATAAAGTCCATCAACGAAAGTCTGCTTTGGCTCCATGCTGGAAAGGCCCTTTCCAAGTCCTGTTAGCCACCAACACTGCTGTGAAGTGCCAAGGACTGACTGTCTGGACCCATGCTTCTCACTGTAAAAAGACCCCTCCACCTCGGGAGGACTCTCCGACTGATGATCAGCCTATTTCTCCTTCTAGATCTGCTGTGCCTTCTGGACAGCAGGAAAAAAAAAAGACAAGGTGAAGTGCTAGTAACCTCTCCCTTGTCCACTGACAGACCTACTGTGCCTTTGGATTTTTCTAGAAGAAGCAAAACCATTACAGGGTGATGTGCTAGTAACCTCTTCCCATATGATGCTGAACCATGACTGTTTCAGGAAAAGAGAAGAAGGAACACTCGCTCCATTGAAACCACCAAAGTCCAGGGATTCCTGACTACAAAAGACATTAAGAACTGACCCTGGTGAAGAAACAAAGAAGTATACACTGTCAGGAAGAAACTTGTGGAACCCATGCTTGGGAATGTGGTATTGATTGGATTTTAGGGTTTATTCTACAGGCTGTGCCCTGTGTTTTGGATAAGTCCTTCAGCATGTATTTCCCTCCCTAATTGGATTGTAAATGATAAGTACCAAAGGCACTTTGTTGCCACTGCCCCTGCCATCTCCTCCATTACACGATTACCCCTGTAACACATCCAAATACAGACAATGCCATATATTTGATAAAACCAATGGCCAAGGCCTTCACACTTTAGTGATTTATTTAAATATTGTTTGGAAAAAAATATTTTTAAGGTTCAGGATATCCCATATAAGTGAACAATTTAATGGAAAACAAATGGAGATAAAAGTATATGATATCACTACAAGTGAACCCCAAGAATCTGTAATTGCAATTGATGGGTTCTATGGCAAAGTAGATATGATGGCTGTTCCTGGAATTTGCACCGTATTAAATGAGAGAGGCCCTTATTGTTATTTGGTCACCCAATTAGTGAACAATTAAACGAATACACAAAGAGTTTGTTCTGCCACTGGAAATTTTACCTGCATAGAAATTATTCCAGTGACTAATAATGTTACCTGTACCTTATTGCAATACACCCCCTCTTATGCCATTAATATCAATGCCTCCCAGAAGTACATAAAGGTGTTTAAACAACAGATGTGGTACAGTACTGCACCAAAGAGAGATGCATTAGGATATCGATAGACTGTGATTAACACTACACTAGGGACTGTTAAATTTTCATTGCCCTTATCTAGTTTCCAGATTACCTCTATATACCCAAATTGTTCAAGGGGGTGCTGCCATTAGATTAGCACAACAGAGGGCTTGGGTTATTTCCTCTAGAAAGAAGAGAGACTTGACCGGATCCCTATGGGATGGGGCCAATAGTGCAGCAGCAGTTTGGAATATTTTTAAGAACCAAGAACATGATGAGAAATTGGGGCAACTAGAGAAGGCCACTAGCCTTATTTCTGGGGCACAGCTAACCCAGGTACAGGCTGGAGTTGGTGAGTTACATGTTATCTCCACCCTTAGTTCAATGACCCAGAAGTTGCTGACAGAGATGGTATTGAATATCACTGAGGCTGGGAAGGCATTGCAGTGGGATCTAGCATGTTCAGAAATTCAGGATTTCCTGAATGACCAGCTAATAGCCATTCGGAATGATCTAGAGCATCAGGCTTGGCCCACTGCCCTTACAGACACATCAGGAGTACCATCTGATCTGTGGCCATGGAGACATACTTGGAGACTTTCTGGGTGGAAGTGCGGACGTTGTCAGTGCTCCTTCCAAGCATATGGACCGGTTAGGGGGTGTGGGCTCCCACATACCAAATCCTGCCGGGTCCATGGGGAGGATGCATGTGGGATTGGGTAATTCACCGAGACATCTGGGAGATTAGACTACCTGGTAATGCCCAATCGATTTGTTGTTAGTGCTCCTGGGATTACACCTGACATTTGAATGGGGATAGGGAGTCAATGGACATTTTGGCCATTAGAACCCCCACAGCTTCAGTGTACATGTAAACTGAAGCCAGGAGAAGTTGTCACTGTTCATGACTGCGTTTGCTGGGAGGGTAGGGACAAGGAACTACTCTGACAGGACACTTACTTTTTCAAGCTAATGATAGCTGTGTGTATGTTGAAGCCACCACATTGCAAGATATACATTTTTAATTTAACTACTGCTGCAGGCAATCATATTATTTACTGGCCTTCAGATAGAATTTTGCAAGTAGTCCTTAGGTTCCAGATACCCTTTAATTGGACTAGTTTAGTGCCTGATCGATTTCAAAATTTGCTTTCATTGTTACCAGAGGTTCAGAGAATCTCTGAAGTACAAGGGCAAATTCACATGCTTCAAAATATATATCAAGTTGAAAAGTATGCCTTTCATGCAGTTTATATAGGGTTACCATACGTCCGGATTTTCCCGGACATGTCCGGCTTTTGGGGGCTCAAATCCCCATCCGGGGGGAAATCCCCAAAAGCCGGGCATGTCCGGGAAAATCGGGAGGCTCGGCCGGGGCCTCTTTGTGCGGGGCCGGGGGCATGGTGCCGGGCCGGGAGCCGGGCCCGCGGGTCGGGGAGCCGGGCCGGGGTCGGGGGGCCGGGCCCGCGGGGCGGGGGGCCGGGCCGGGGTCGGGGAGCCGGGCCGGGCCCGCGGGTCGGGGAGCCGGGCCGGGGTCGGGGGGCTGGGTGCCGGGCCGGGGGGCCGGGCCGGTGGGGCTGGGAGCCGGGCCGGGATCGGGGGGCCGGGCCCACGGGTCGGGGAGCCGGGCTGGGATCGGGGGGCCGGGCCCGCGGGGCGGGGAGCCGGGCCGGGGTCGGGGAGCCGGGCCGGGCCCGCGGGTCGGGGAGCCGGGCCGGGGTCGGGGGGCTGGGGGCCGGGCCCGTGGGGCTGGGAGCCGGGCCGGGATCGGGGGGCCGGGCCCGCGGGGCGGGGAGCCGGGCCGGGGTCGGGGAGCCGGGCCGGGCCCGCGGGTCAGGGAGCCGGGTTGGGGGGCTGGGGGCCGGGTCCGTGGGGCTGGGAGCCGGGCCGGGATCGGGGAGCCGGGGGCCGGGCCCGCGGGGCTGGGAGCCGGGGGGTGCGCCGGGCCGCCGGGGGTGGTCGGCCGGGGCCGGCACCCCAGGGCCCGAGCCGACCCAGGCTGGAGCCGCCGGGGGGCCAGCCTGGGCCGCGCCTCCTCCCCCCCACACCCCTCCTTACCTGCTTCAGGCTTCCCGCGAATTAAATGTTCGCGGGAAGCAGGGGAGGGGGCGGAGACTTTGGGAGGGGGCGGGGTTGGGGCGGGGGCGGGGGCGGGGCTGGGGGCGTGGGCGGGGCCCCCGGGAGTGTCCTCCATTAGGAGGGACAAAATATGGTAACCCTAGTTTATAGAGTATTTACTTTATGCACTAAGTATGATGTATTGTGCTTTATGACTAAAACTGTACAACAACCCCATCATATTATCACTATGGAAATGTTATTCCTTGTGTTGTTATTAGTTAGTTTAGGATTATATTATTGTTGTTGTAAAGGACGTAATAATAGTAATACCTTTCATGTCCATGCTAATCATGCATTGTCATTACATCCTATCAAAACCCCTAAGGTTGAACCATCTGAGGTAGAATCTGAATTCCAAGACTTAATGCAAATAGAGATTTGAGAATCTTTGTTGTACTAGTAGTACAAAACGGGGGGTTGAATGGGGCTCCTACACCAGCTGACCATAGTGACCACACTGATCATAGAATCATAGAATATCAGGGTTGGAAGGGACCTCAGGAGGTCATCTAGTCCAACCCCCAGCTCAAAGCAGGACCAATCCCCAACTAAATCATCCCAGCCAGGGCTTTGTCAAGCCTGACCTTCAAAACGTCTAAGGAAGGAGATTCCACCACCTCCCTAGGTAACCCATTCCAGTGCTTCACCACCCTCCCAGTGAAAAAGTTTTTCCTAATATCCAACCTAAACCTCCCCCACTGCAACTTGAGACCATTACTCCTTGTTCTGTCATCTGGGACCACTGATCAGTGGTCCCAGATGAACAGTCTAGATCCATCCTCTTTGGAACCCCCTTTCAGGTAGTTGAAAGCAACTATCAAATCCCTCCTCATTCTTCTCTTCTGCAGACTAAACAACCCCAGTTCCCTCACCTCTCCTCATAAGTCATGTGCTCCAGCCCCCTAATCATTTTTGTTCCCCTCTGTTGGACTCTTTCCAATTTTTCCACATCCTTCTTGTAGTGTGTAGCCCAAAACTGGACACAGTACTCCAGATGGGGCTTCACGTCCCTCAGTCGGCTGGCAATGCCCCTACTTATACAGCCCAAAATGCCATTAACCTTCTTCACAACAAGGGCACACTGTTGACTCATATCCAGCTTCTTGTCCACTGTAACCCCTAGGTCCTTTTCTGCAGAACTGCTGCCTAGCCATTTGGTCTCTAGTCTGTAACAGTGAATGGGATTCTTCCGTCCTAAGTGCAGGACTCTGCACTTGTCTTTGTTGAACCTCATCAGATTTCTTTTGGCCCAATCCTCTAAATTATGTAGGTCCCTCTGTATCCTCTCCCTACCCTCCAGCATATCTACCACTCCTCCCAGTTTAGTGTCATCTGCATACTTGCTGAGAGTGTAGTCCACGCCATCCTCCAGATCATTAATGAAGATATTGAACAAAACTGGCCCCAGGACTGACCCTTGGGTCACTCCGCTTGAAACCGGCTGCCAACTAGACATGGAGCCATTGATCACTACCCGTTGAGCCCGACGATCTAGCCAGCTTTCTATCCACCTTACAGTCCATTCCTCCAGCCCATACTTCTTTAACTTGGCGGCAAGAATACTGTGGGAGACTGTATCAAAAGCTTTGCTAAAGTCAAGGAATAACACATCCACTGCTTTCCCCTCATCCACAGAGCCAGTTATCTCCTCATAGACGGTAATTAGATTAGTCAGGCATGACTTGCCCTTGGTGAATCCATGCTGACTGTTCCTGATCACTTTCCTCTCCTCTAAGTGCTTCAGAATTGATTCCTTGAGGACCTGCTCCATGATTTTTCCCGGGACTGAGGTGAGGCTGTGTGGCCGGTAGTTCCCTGGATCCTTCTTCTTCCCTTTTTTAAAGATGGGCACTACATTAGCCTTTTTCCAGTCATCCGGGACCTCCCCTGATCGCCATGACTTTTCAAAGATAATGGCCAATGGCTCTGCAATCACATCCGCCAACTCCTTTAGCACCCTTGGATGCAGCGCATCCAGCCCCGTGGACTTGTGCTCGTCCAGTTTTTCTAAATAGTCCCGAACCACTTCTTTCTCCACAGAAACTAGAACATCAAGCAGATGGAGTTCAGAGGGAGAGGGGAATCAGGTGGGGAGGGTGAGTTTGTATGCTCTGCAGGTAGAAGATTGAATTCCTCTATTCAGAAGAGACCCTATTATGTCCCATCTCTGTCCAAGGCATCTGCTCTTGGACCTTTTGACTAAGGGCTTGTCTACACTGGAAGTTGTCATCAATTACACCAGTATAACTATGCCAGTACAGTTAAACTTGATATATTTATAAACTCCCATCTGGATATTTGTATTCTGGTATAACAGAGTGGCTTATTTTGGTTTAGCTTAAACCTCTTCCCAAAGGACATAAGGTAGTAAAATACACTTATTTTGGAATAAGAGTGTGCACACAGGGAGACATACTGATAGAACTATATTGATTTAAATTCACACTTCAGCTTAAACCAGTATAAATCTGTAAATAAGTCATAATAGCCAGGCCAGTGTCTTTCCACAGGAGCTGGGATGCCTTTTAAACCAAAGGTTTGTCTACCCAAGATTTTAACTTCTGTTAAGTGATTACCAGTTACGCAAGGTAGTTAATACAGTTGTAAAGACTAGTGTGGACCTCCCCAAACATTTGTTCCAGATGCAAACATTTGTAGTTTACCCTAGGGGTCAGCCTAATGAAAAATCTAATATGGACAAGCCCCTTGTGATTTGAGGAGAAGAGTTCCACCAATCCCAGCAGATAAAACCATGGACTTTCTCTTGGACCTTTAAGGGGAGTTGGGCACATTTAAGCATATTTGAAAATTGTACCAATGATATCCAATCCAGTGGATGCTTGTTAGCAAGTTGAAATGGTTTGTATTTTAATTTAATTAGAAGGTAGGTAGGTGCTGAGGTGCTAAATTCCTCAGCTCTAAGGCTCACCTCCTGAAAATCTGCAGAACCAAAATGAGCAAGAGCAGAGCGTCAGCCTGGTTTATTCTTGGGGTTCACTATAGGATCTGGTGTAAGAAGACAACTACACTAGACCTCCCTAAACTCCCTCCCTTCTTCCCTCCCTCCTAAACTCATGCACTCTCTGTTAAGATACCTCCCTCCATAGTAAGGACAGAGGGCTGGGCCTTGTCTATACAGGAAAGTTATACCAATATAACCCCCCGTGTGGACAGTCTTATTACGGTATAAGAGTGACTTTTTTCTGGTTTAGTTTATGTTATTTTGGAAGAAGTTTAAGTTAAATGGAAAAAAGTCACTTGTTTTTGTCCGTAATGTTCTTGTAATTGAGCTGAAGCTCCTCTGCTTTGGCATGACATTGCACTCCTTTTCCCACATTTGCTCTGCTAGCCTCTCCTAAATCTTTGCATTCTCGTGACTCCTGTTAGATGGGGCTGGATTAAGGCAGGGACTTTAGGGTCTACAGCCCAGGGTCCCAGCTCAAGGGGGGCCCCGCAAAAATAAATCACAGTCAGCAATCTCCAGGCTGCTAAAAGGGACGCTCAGGGGGGCTGTCTGCATGCTGTGGCCCCCGCCACTCCCAGAAGTGGCTGGCTGCTGGCATGTCTCTGCGGCCCCTGGCAGGGCGGGGGATGCGGCTCCGAGCGCTGCCCCTGCCCCAGCACCATCCCCGCAGCTCTCATTGGCAGCTAATGGGAGCTATGGAGGTGGCACTTGTGGGCGCAGGCAATGCACGCTGACCCACTGCCCCCCTCCCTCCAGGGGCCACAGAGACATGCTAGCAGCCAGCCACTTCTGGGACTGCTGAGGGGCTATGGCAGGCAAGCAGCGTGATCCCTGCTGCACTGCTGTCTGGGAGCCACCTGTGGTAAGTGCCTCCCTCGCACCCCCTCCTCGACCGCAACCCCCTGCTTCAGGTCAAAATCCCCTCCTGCACCAAACTCCCTCCCAGACCCCGCACTTCCTCCTGTACCCCAATCCTCTGCCCCAGGTCAGAATCCCCTCCTGCACCAAACTCCCTCCCAGGAAAAAGGTTTGTATACAGGGGCCCCACAAAATCTAATAGCCCTGGGCCCACAGAAGAGTTAATCCGGCCCTGCTGTTAGGATGGGACTGGATGTGCTCCTCTCCCCGGAGGACAAGAAAATCCAGGACATCCAGATAGGACCACATGGAAATATGGGGCATGGCTGCTATGATGTGCTCACATATGTGAATTTTCCCAAGATGGGATTGTGAAGGGGCACACCTGAATGTGTGCAAGCATTTAAACATGGAGGTGATGTCTGGTCAAGATGACCCTACAAGCACTAGAGGGCACACAGGTAAAGAGATGGGCCAGTCCAGGTATGAAGCAATGCAGTGTGGGATAGCCATGGGATGACTGCATGAAGGGGTATAGTTAATTTGAAATAGAGATGCATCTGTACAAATCTTACACCAGTATAACTCATTATGGAACAGAGTTATGTTGCTTCCAAAGCCAATTAATTGAAGTGGAATAAGACTCCAGATAAATTTTAAAAAAGAACCTTGTGTGTGTGCCTATGTGAGAAAAGCAACAATACAAAATCTCTCTTTTTGCTCTATCATTTTCTCTTGCTGATCTTCCTTCCTCTCCACTGCCGAATTCCTGTTGGAGTATTAGTGGTACATCTTTCTATGGGGAGATTCTCATAGTCTTCATTAGCTTTATTACCACACGTTGCACGTGTAGCCGTTCATATGCTTCCTCCTTTGACACTTCATATCGTGGGATCTGAATAGAATTTGTAAATGTGACTTCTGATTAGCACTAGTAATTGTTCCATCCAGGGCCCGGGAATTTTCATCCTTTTCTTCTTTTTGAATTAACCTGTAATACACACAACAAAATTTACACATCCCCATTTGTCCTTTTTTTTGTTTGTTTTGCAAGCAGTGAACCCACTCCCGTCCTCTAGTCTTTGTACCCTAATTGGGCCCTAATTGGTCAAGGACAAGATAGGGGCCCTTCCATTTAGGAGCTGGGAATGGATGGTGTTGACCTGGAATCTTGTACATCACTACATCTCCCAATGTGGGTAGATCACACCATGCTGTGACTCTTGCTGTTCCTTGCTCATCTTGCCAGGCCACCGCCTGCTGTACCTGTTTTAAATGGTTGATTAGAGTTAAAATCCATTCTTGTGTTAAGCCGCATGTAGTGACTTCCCCAGGTACTGGGGAAAGTAGATTTTCCCACCGTTCCATGGGCCTTCCCATGAGATCCTCATATGAAGAAAATCCTGTGCCCTTTGATTCTCGGGCCCTTATTCTCATTAAGACAAAGGGCAGTAACTGTGACCAGTTTTTCCTCCCATTTCCACTCCCTTTCTTAGCTCACTTTTAATGGTGCGGTTCATGCGTTCCACCTGCCCTGCAGCCTATGGGTGATAAGCAATATGGAACAATTGTGTGATTTCAGTGAGGTCTGATAGCTCCCCTAACAGATCTGACTGGAAAGCAGCTCCTTGGTCTGAGTCAATCACCTTTGGGACCCCTCAGCGAGAGAATACCTCATTTACCAGTATTTCAGCAGTTACTTGGGCAGTTTGATACTTTGTGGGGAAAGCTTCCACCCACCTGCTGAAAGAATCCATTACCACCAACATGAATCGTTTTTTTCTGTGATCTGGTGGTAGGAGTCCTGTGTAGTCAATTTGAATTATTTCCCAAGGTCCCCTTGGGGCTTGTCTCATTAATTCTCCCCTTAGCACCTTGTGAGGTCTGTTGTGCCTGGCACAGTCCAAATAATGTTCCAGATGTGATTTTAAATCAGCTGCCATTCCTGGCCACAAGCACGACCTTTTTAAAGTTCCCAGTGCCTCCTCAATCCCGGGCTGTCCCCTTGACAAGCTCCCATGCACCCAGCTTAAGAAAGCTGTCCGGCCACAATAATAAAATTGCTTTTGCATGTCCACACTACTCTCCTTGTGTAGGTGGTGGGTGTCCTCACCAGGAGTGCTTGCACCGATTTATCTGTCAGTGGGGAACATTGTGGGATGCTTCTGAAAGGTAACAACAGTCGATGTAAGCAACACAGTGTCTACACTGACACTGTGTCCACCTAACTACATTGACCAAAGTACTACCCCTCTCACAGAGGTGGAATTATTAAGTCAATGTAGTGGGTGAGTTACATTGGTGGGAGCTACATTTTAGTGTAGATGCTTACAGAGTTAGGTCAGCATAAGCTGCCTTATGTCAATCTAACTCTGTAGTGCAGACCAGGCCTCAGGGAACTGAGAAAATCCCACAGAGTTTAAATTTAATGGATATATCCCATCTCCTAGAACTGGAAGGGACCTTGAAAGGTCATTGAGTCCAGCCCCCTGCCTTCACTAGCAGGACCAAGTACTGATTTTGCCCCAGATCCCCAAGTGGCCCCCTCAAGGATTGAACTCACAACCCTGGGTTTAGCAGGCCAATGCTCAAACCACTGAGCTATCCCTCCCCGCCCTGGCTAGAGTGCTAGACTGTGACCCAGGACAGCTGAGGCCAAGTCTACATTACACACTTACTTTGGGATAACTATGTCGCTCAGGGTGTGAAAAATCCACATCCCTGAGCAATGCAGTTATACCGACTTTAACTCCCTATGTAGGCAGCACTATGTCGGTGGGAGAGCTTCTGCTGACTTAGCTATCGCCTCTTGCGGAGGTGACATTATTAAGCTGAGATGAGAGCTCTCTCTCATCAGCTTAGAGCATCTTTGTCAGAAGTGCTCCAGTGTTGCAGCTGTGCCAATGCAACTTTATAGAGTAGACTTGTCCTGAGTTTTATTCTTGGCTCAGGTACTGACCCGCTGGTGACTTTGGAAAAGTCACTTCACCTCTCTGTGCCTCAATTTCCCCATCTGTAAAATGGGGATACTAATACATTTCTCTTTTCTAAAGTACTTTGAGATCTACTGATGAAAAGTGATATGTAAGAGCTAGGTAATATTAAGGCATCTTTCTACTGGTATAATTTTGTCCATGCTAGGAGTTGTACTGGTATAAACTATTTCAGTTATAAAACAAACAAACAAACAAACTCTAATTTAATGGTTATACCAGGACACAAACTGTGTGTGGACTAGGCCTAAGAATTCTTTTTCTTTCTATTTTCTCTCCCATGGTGATCATACTGTCAGGACTGACAGAGAGATCTGATGGACACTGGTGTATCTCAGATATGAGGCCCAGGATATGAACCATGCTCTGATTTTACCATTTTAATTATCTTCCCTTAACCAGGAGCTTTGTGGTGCAATTTTTCCAGTTAGGTGTTATTGAAAGTAAAAAATATCATGATCTTTTTAAATGTCAGATTTGCTACTATGGACATGGGTACAAGGGATGAAATCCTGATCCTGAAGTCAGTGGTAGAAGTTTGACTTCACTAGGGTCAGGATTTCATCCTAGGCAATTTCCAGACTTTGGCTACTTTTTTATCTCTAGCCCAGATGTGCTAATCAGCCCCTGCCCTCACTGGGAAGAAAATTGAGGGAAAGTGTGATGTTTTAAAAATAAATTGTTTCCGAGAAATTCAACAGCAAATGTAGATCTGGAAAGTGTCAAAAGCACTGAAAGCAGCTGTTCTGTCCTGTGTTCAGAATTCTCAAAAGAATTTTACTGAACTTGTCATAAGGAAATAAAATTCAGACCTGGGAACAATCATGGGAAATTTCAATCCAAAATGCCAGGTTTGGAAAAGTTCTGTTTCTGAATACAAAAAGGATTTATACTGAAAGAGCCTCCTCAGTCCTAACTTTAGTGTCACTGTACTGTAATGCCAATTGGAATGTTATATATATACACCCCCACATTTACATGTCCATATCAGTGACAGACTCACTAATGTCAGGAGAACAAACTAGACTACAAATCTCTGCAACAACAATACAGTAGAGGCTGTTTATCAAATTTAGAGACAATGGAACTCCAGAGCTAGGGTGACCAGACATGAAATGTGAAAAATCGGGACGGGGGTGGGGCATAATAGGAGCCTATATAAAAAAAAGACCCAAAAATCAGGACTGTCCCTATAAAATCAGGAAATCTGGTCACCCTATTCAGAGTCCTCTTATTAGACAGAAAGAGCTTCCTATGTAAGCCAGCAGATGGTGCTCTTTCTACCCTAAGTACATACAAGTCTTCTATCAATACCATTTGCTAGGAACAATTTCATGTTAAGAGGATATTTTTATCCTGAAAACTGGATTATTAATGTTGCAGAATTACCCAATTTGTGATGATTGTTTTTGGTGGTTGTGGAGGACATCTGTGGCTCAACTGGGGTTGTAGAACCTGGAAATAATGTTTTCAAAGGATGTACATTTTGTTGCATGTTATAAGGGATCGGTGGGGTTCATAACAGGGCAAGTGCACTTAGCGAGAATCTGAACTGGGAACCAATTCAACTCCTGCATCCCCTCATCCCAAAAATCAGAGTGAGGCATAATTGGCAACATTTTCCAAAGAGCTTGGCTCCCATTTAGACACCAAAATAAGTAGTTAGATTTTCAAAAGAGCTCTGAGCTTGGGTGCATGTTGGGCATTGAACTCTAGAAAATCTGACTCCGCTTATAAGTGATGGGCACCAATCTGGCCCCAAAGGTGTTTGTTTTACCAGTCACCTAAGTGTTGATCCCACCCTCTGCTCCTACCAGCCACAACCAGAATAAGACACTCCAGCACTACAACCTCCCCGCCCCCCATCCACAGCTGGGAACTGATCTCCCTCTTAGCTCTCCCCAAAACCAGAATGAGACATTCCTATTGATTTATTACAAATTGTAAATGCCACTGAATTACCTCTTTAGTCAGTCCTGGTGGTTGCAGAGTGTGTTTGTGGCTCAGGTGTCTCTTGGGTGGTCTGTGAAACTGAAACCATAATGGGCTTTGGTTTATGGGACTCACTTCAGCATTTTAATTATAGTTTTCAGCAGCAGATATCTGTGTATCTGCAGTCATGAGATCCAGGTCTACAAACCAGGCCTCTGAGGAGGGCTCTAATATTTATGTAGTATTACATATTTCAGTAGCTCCACAATTTTAGCTTACATGCAAAAAAGAATAAAAAAACAGTGATGGAGAAAGTGGGAAGGAAGAGGGTTTAGTAGGAAAGAGGAGAGGCTTATTATTGAACAGAGGTTAAGGAAAGGGGGCAAGTGTGACTTTGGGGAACCTGTGTAGATGGAAAGTTAGTGCATGGCAAGCTAAGGTGTAAATCTACAGTTCACTAGTATGCCACTCACTAACTATTCATGTGGACCCTGCTACTGCGCACTAAAAGTTCCCTTTGAGGTACTCCTGTGCCAAAGAGCTAGATGTCAAAGTGCACCAGAGAACTTTTAGTGTATGGTAGCAGGGGCTACATAGGCGTTCTAGTGTGCAGTAGATTTTCATCCCATCTTGCCATACACTAACTCTCCATCTAGACAAGCCCTAAGACTCTTCTGTGCCTTCCTAGATCTTCAGCTTGCTCAGGGGCCGAAACTCTCCCCTGTGTAACATAGAGCAGTTTGAGAGCTACTTTTTGTTAAGTTGCCTACAGTAGCCCATTAGGAACTGCTTGGCCAGATGAGGATGGGGCACAGCGCTATGTATTCTTTGTTGTTTTTCATAGCAATTAGTTTTGATCATTTGGGTTTGGTTTTTCTTTTGATAGTTTTAATTGTAAAAGTTCATGGGGCTCAACATTTTGAAAGCCAGTTTTTCACCCCGCTTCTAGCTGATGAGGATTCTCCTAAAACTTAAAAATAGTAGAGCTATTGCTCTGGGATGTGAGGGTCATAAATTCACATCCCAGCCAGCAGCTGGAGAATCACAAATAGCAAAGACCAGCCAAGCTGAAATCACAAATCAAAGTGTTTGTGGCATTTTAAGCAGAACTTAAATACAAGTACCAGTGTCACCCCTATTACCACAAGAAGACCAGTCACAGCTGTCAGTGCAAGCACATGGCCTCTGGGGCAGCATATCTTATCTGCAGGGAGAAAGAGAAAATCCAAGAGAGGAACAGCTAGGGAAGAAACTCCTTTTTCCCAATCTGCTGCTGAGATAATGTTCCTCTTCCTTCTCCTCTCTGAGTTCAGCAGCTAGATGAAAACTTGTCAAGTTATGTCAGATTCACAGCATTGAACTTCCCTGTTTATATTACAAATACAGCAATGTGGACTCAAATGAGAACCGAGAGAGATCTTCCATCTCAGCTTGACCCCTTTTCCTGGCAGTGCAGTACCTTCTGGAGCCACTCTCCCATCAGCTGGGTGTTCTTGTCACTGCTCAGTGGTTGCTGAGAGGAACACTAAGCTCTAAATAGTACCATCTTCCCATGGAATTCCAAGAGCAAGCCCAGACTATGTTATAACAAATAAGGACTATTATGCCATGCCCCAACATGGTAAATTTTGCAATGGAGATCGGGTTTCTCTTTCTCCCTGATCGTCTCCTCTTACTTTCTATGATTATCCCATTATGTGATTTCTTTCCAGGGTTTATTTCAAGAAGATCCATGAAATATTCAATGTTCAACTTGGTAGGTACCAACCATGCACTATTGATCAGCCAGAGAAATGGGTGACTCAGATCCACAAGAGATTTCAAGGGAGACCAGGGTTCAATGGCCCCATGAGCTCATCATATGACATTGAATATCACAAAGGGGAAAGAGGTCTCTCCATTTTCTCCTACTTCAGCACCCTTCTGGAATATTTGCTCACCTGGTCCAGGCTGACCTATGTCTTTGGTAGTTACATTTACTTCTTGATTGATGGGACCAGAAGAACAAGTTGAGGTTATTTACTATGTTATCCATAGTTCTATAAATTAAGCTGGGTTACCCCAGAGAAAAGCCATGCTGAATCTTCTGGCCTCTCATGATGTATGGTTAAAGGTCTGATTAACTTGCTTCCTTCCCTATCTCACACTCAGCTCTGCATTTCTTAGTTTAAACCACATGCAAAAGTAACAAAGTGCTGACAGGCTGTAATATATAGGTATTCCTCACCCAGCCAGTACCAGGAAGTCTGAGGAAACCTCAGGAGAAAGTTTTTGTTTGTGAGATTTACCACTCAAACAAGTAATTCCATTCTGAAAAGTGTCTATGAAAAAATGGTTTCTTCTTACTCAGCAAGTCAACAGACCCCATTGATGCACATGCAGAGTGATGTATAAGGACTTCACAGACTACAAAAAATTTCTACTGTGTTTTTCTCCTGTTTGCCATGATGAATTAGCACAGCTCAGAAAGGGCTAACTGGAGTTTTGGACTGGGAACTTTCAAAAGTTTTTTCTCTTAATTAATTAGCTTCTTAGAGTTGGTAGGACAACTCCCACCTTTTCATGTTCTCTGTATGTGTATATATATCTCCTCACTATATGTTCCATTCTATGCATCTGATGAAGTGTGCTGTAGCCCACAAAAGCTTATGCTCAGATAAATTTGTTAGTCTCTAAGGTGCCACAAGTACTCCTGTTCTTTTCGCCGATACAGACTAACACGGCTGCTACTCTGAAACCTAGCAAAAGAAATGATAACTAAGTTCCAACTACAGTGTGAGATTCTACCTTCAGTTACTCCTGTGCAGTCCCACTGAAGATATCTATTTGAATGCTTATACCTGAATTTAGGTGCCTCTAACAGGTGTGTATGTAGGTGACTAAGGCCCAGTCTACACTACAAGTACAATTGAATTTTCTAACCCTAAGTTTGCATATTATATTAAATTTGGCAGAGGTTATCAGTGATAACAGAGAGATAAAAGAACTGATAACCTCAGGCTTCTTATAAAACTGCAATATCACACTCCTGACTCCCAGTTTTCTCTCTTCACTTATATCTGTATTCACCCAAACAGCCCCCCACAAAAAATACCAGTTGCTTTTGTTTGTTCAAACTAAAACAAAATAATATTCATCTTGAACAAACAAAAGCAACTGGTATTTTTTGTGGGGGGCTGTTTGGGTGAATACAGATATAAGTGAAGAGAGAAAACTGGGAGTCAGGAGTGTGATATTGCAGTTTTATAAGAAGTCTGAGCAGTCTTTGGCTGCATATTCAGCATCATCACGTTGTAGATCATGGAAGTAACAGTCCCTCACTCTTAACACCAGGTAAAATTAACCCCTTACATGGGATAGAAGTGCAACATAGGCTACAAGTTTGGCCTTCAACATAGCAATGAATTTAATTAATTTAATTATACAAGATGTTCAGGTCTGGGCTGCTCACTACCAGAAAGATACTGACAAGCTAGAGAGAACTCAGATAAGAACAAAAAATTATTAAGGCCAAGCTTTTCAACAAAAGCAGCCTGAATTAAGCCTACCTAATTTTCAAATATGCTGAGCGCCTGATGGCTCCCATTGATCTCATTGTGACACCTGTTGGGTGTGCAGCACTTTTGAAACTTAGGCAGGTGCCTAAACATGGCTTTAGGAACCTCACTTTAGGCTCCTATTGTTGAAAAGCTTGGCATAGGAGTTTGTAGAAGCTGACTTATAAGGAAAGACTTAGAGATGAGGACAAGTTGCTAAATGTAGAACTCACTTGAATTTACACTGAACCCAAAGCTTTTGAGGTTCAAATTTCATTTTTTTCTGGCAGAACATGAATCCTGAGCTGCTGCTTGTAACCATGGCTATGTCTGCACTGCAGCTTGGCTAAGTGACCACAAAAAGGAAACTGGATTGTAACAGTCCAGCAGTATGTAAAGGGCAAAAACAGATGTATTTTATTTAGAGCTACTGAGGGGTTATAATAGGAGTAATAGGATGGCGTTAGAGCAAAGGGAAATTTCAGCTGGGTAGAGTCCTGTGTAGATGGGGAATCTGTTAGAATGTGGAATAATCTCCCAAGGGAAGTGGTAGAAGCCCCATTGATTGGGTCATTTAAAACTCAATTGGACAATGCTAAGTGGACCATAAGGAATCATAAATTATGCAAGATGAGGGCAGAGGGTTGATAGGAATATGGATTATTGTGACCATATAGGTATTTTCATCTCTATGGTTCTCTGACCAGGAAAGGGATTGGTGGAAAAAGAAAGGGAAAGCAGTGACAGAACTCAAGTTAGCGATCTCATTATAAAAACACATTGTTGGCAGTGAAGACACAGAGAAGAGGGAGGTGTTATCTATAAGCAGAACTGCACCATGTTAAATTAAGGTATAAAGACCAGCCCTTCCTCCATCCACAGGGCCCTGGAGCCTCCTTCCCTCCTTCTCCATCATCCCTCCCACAAGGCCTGGAACATTCCATAACACTCATGGTGACCCAGACTGTGAGGGTGGAATGGTCAGTTGTAGTACAAAGCACAGCACAGAAAGCAGTGACCTACCTCCCTTTACCAGCCTCTGATTGGGCTACCACAAGCAGGTTCAAGTCAGCATAGGTGATGTTTTTTGACATTTTATCCTTCCTTATCTTTTGCCGTGTTTTGTGTCACTGTCAGAACTTGACTCTAGTCTGGGTATGGCTCAAAGCTTCTTTTGCTAAAACTACCCCCTTTTCCTGTCCTCAAGAACGAAGTCTCAGTCCCTTTCTGTTGTATCGTTTGACCACTTTAGTGGCAAAAGAGGAATTTTAGCATGCTACTGACTTTTTTTGGTGGTAAGTCATAGGGTGTGCGATGACCTTAACAGCCTTTGGTTCTCAAGTCCCTTTGCGTGTGTTAAGGGGACATGTATTCCATGCATTGGAGAACACTTGGAAGTGATCATTCAGGGGCCTCTGCCCCTTTATATCTTCTTCAACTGCCACATTAGGTGAAATCACATTTCAAGAGATCAATCTAGCTACCAGATATGCAGATAGAGATCATACTGAAGGGCGAGCTTCCAGGATCACTCACCAACTGTATTGGTTCATCACATACCACCTTCTTAAACAACTAATGTTTGAAGTACCACATGCAAATGTCTCCTTTATATGCACATTTCTCTGGAGCCTTAATAAGCTTAAGTATTTTGAATTTGACTGATGGAGATCTGCCTCAGGGAATTTGGAAGAGTAGGGTGTTCAGCTGCAGGAGCCTGTGTGGGAAGGCTAGAAGACATGAGATTTATACCTGGTCAAGATTTTTTTGACAAAATGTTTTTTCATCAGCATATGCAGATTTATCAAAATGGAACCTTTTCACAAGAACCTACAGTTTTTGATTAAACTGTTCTCAGGAGAGGTGCCTCACATCCAAGATGGAATTTCTAGTCAAAGCCAGAAACCCACCCCAGAATAGCCTGGTAGTCAGGGCACTCATGTGGGGTAAGGAAAAACCAGCTTTATAGCCCTACTCTGGCAGATTTGAACCTGGGTCTCCCACATCCCAGGAAATGCCCAATCAACCATGCTGTTGGTTATTCTTGTATGGGTGGAGGTCTCTTGCTCTCAGTCCTTTTTTTCTCACAAAACATTTTGCAAGGTCTCAGTTTCATCCTGATATGGAATGGGAACATTTTTGAAATCACAAAATGTTTCCCACCCAGCTGTAATGAAGTTAGACCCAGCTGTAATTAAGTTAGAAGGTAGGTGCTCTGGCTGGAGTGCAGTGGGGCTGTGGTGTTGAGTGTCAGGGAGTAGAAGTGCAGGGGGGTTGAGGAGTAGAGAGGTGGGGAATCTTGGCAGGAGGGAGGCTTTACCTGGGTCCCAGGCAGCATCAGCTTCAATTCACCCTTGTTCCAAGGTTTCAGGGTCCCAGGTCCACTCTGAGCCTGGAAGCAGTGCCAGTCCCACTGCAGCTCCGACCTCTCTGGAGAGTCTTTCCCACAGGTCTCCTCCTGCCCTCACCCCATACTTGCAACTCCTTCCCTTTGGTAAAGGGATTGCACAGCCCTCCTCCATGGAGCTGGGCTGTGATTCAAACAGCCTTTCCCACTCCACAAGTCTCTAGGTTTCAGCCTCACTCCATGGAGTCTCCCTGGGTTCTTGGACTCACACATTTCATCCCCTTGGTTCAGGAGCCCCTAGATCTTTTCCCTGGGGCTGGTTGTGATTCAGGTAGGCTTCCCCATCCCAGGAAGACTCTCTCACAACTTGATGTTCCTCTATAATTCTCCTCTCCAGGTAGGGTGACCAGACGTCCTGATTTTATCGGGACTGTCCTGATATTTGCTTATTTGTCCCACATCCCGACCTACCTTCAGTCGGGATGCGAATTGTCCCACTATTTTGCCTCCGCTCACAGGTGGAGCGGAACCCGGAGGGGGCTCGCGCCCCCCTCCGCCCTGACTCCACCCCTTCCTTCCCTCATTGGATCCCTCCCCAAATCCCCCCTGGCCCCGCCACCAGCCTTGCCCCCTCACTGCCCCACTGGATTCCTCCCCAAATCCCCGCCCTGGCCCTGCCTCTTCCCCAAGCACGCCGCATTCCTCTTCCTCCCCCCTCCCTCCCCGGCTTGCGCTGATCAGCTGTATGGCGGCGCAAGTGCTGGAGGGAGGGTGGAGGTGGAGACGGAGCAGAGGCAAGCTGGCGCAGGGGGAAGGAAGAGGGGGGCATGGAGCCCCGGGGCGACTGTATTTTTCATTTTTTTTGCTCCGCTGCTGATTTTTTTTTATTCCCCCCCCCCCCACACACGTCCCGATATTTCACCTGTGTGATTTGGTCACCCTATCTCCAGGTTGTCTGCCCTTTCTATCCTCCTGGGAGTCACGTAACAGCTGGGTTTTACCATGTTAAGAAGGTAGCTGCCTGAATAACACCTGTCCCCCATTTCCCAGCTAGTCTGCTGTTTCCTTGAATCTGTTTCCTTAAGGAAGCCATGTCATGGAACAGGGGTTGGCTGGCCCTGGGCTCCACTATCTCTTAAAGGGAAAAGACTGTCATGGAAAAATTTACCCACACATCATTTTTAAATCAGAGACTCAAGCCTGAGGCCCGTTTATTGAACACACACCAACGCGTTGGGGCTGGCGGTATTAAAACTACCAACCCCGATACAAGGTACACAGAGCCTTTTAAAGCATAAAACCACAAACAAATTACACAGAGTTACTGTAATAATAACCATATTAGGAATAAGGGAGTCAGGGTCTTGTGGTACTTTCCAGCATTCTTTTGTAACCTTCCCAGAACTGGGCACAAATTAGAGTTAGGAGCTTTTTGGTGGTTTCTGACAGTGACATTTCTTTGCCTTATATAGGGTGTCCGTTACACAAATGTTCCCAACAGGGTATGGTTACACAATGGAGTACTGGTGCAATTGGAGTAGGGGGAGGCAGGGTTACACAAATGAGGTAGGGGGAGGCATGATGACTCATTATGAATGATTATTTTATGCTTATTGCTACACACAAGCGGTTATTTTATACTTATTGCTTCACACAAGCAGTTATTATATTTTAACAGTCATAGGCACAAATTGCAATTATTCAAGTTGCTGGGGCTTTCCACCCTCCTCTGCCCCCCCTTGTGGGCTAACCCCTGACTGCCACTGTCAAGGAGTCCAATGCCCTAGCCTGGTTCAGGCTTACAGCCTGTCAGCCACAGGGTGGGCCCAGCCAAAGCAGAAGAGCTTGGAAAATAGAGGCCTGGCCTATTTTTCCCTCACAAGACTATGCAGTGAAAGCGTACCACATCCAGCAACCTCACATACCACCAGTGATACCTGTACCACAGTTTGGGAATGTCTTCTCTAGGGATTTGTCTTCACTGCAAAGATAACTGGGGAATAATCTGCAAAAGGCTGATGCTAGAATGGCAATGGTTGAGCCTATGTAAGCCCCATTACTGATGAACAAATTCAAGCCCCACCCTGAGCATGATAAAATGCTTTCATTGAGAGGCAGATGGCAGTTGTAGGTACAATAAAAGCACTTTCCTGTGAGTTGCTATTAAATGTCTGAACTTGGCTCTTACCTATAGAAGAGTATAGGGTTTTTTCTGGGGGTTCAGTTTTTACCTTGCTCATTGCATATCTGTTACCAGGGGGCAAAGGACACTGTTCCTATGGAAGAGATAAATTTAAATAAATAAATGGAGATATCCCGTGACATTGTGCAGTCTATATGGTTTTATAAAAACATGATAATAAGTAATATAATGTAACTGGGATAGTTTTATAAAGATTTGATAATAAGTGAATATAATGCAACTGGGATATGCTTCGTGCAAAAGGTGTCTTGTAAGGTATCATTACAAAGCTCATAATCTACTGAGTGTGATCATCCTATTTGTAGGAATGTACCACCCTTGTATCTAAAACTAGAAATATAAAACATAACTCTGAGGGCCTACTGTAATTATGTAAAGTGTGGGCCATTAATGATGGTTTGGAATCTTGATGACTCCCATTAACCAGGACCATTGTCTGCAGATGGCTGTGTTTACCTGTTAGTCTTCCTGTATATGTGTGTGCTGGCAAGTGGGCAATGAAGTCTTGCAGTGACATGTGATCATGTCACCTGAACTGGAATCCATCTTTAACCTGGTGCTTTTCCGGGGGGGGGGGGGGGGGGGGGGGGAGGTGGAAACCCAGAGGGACAAAGGGTTCCCGCCTTATGCAAAAGATATATAAAGGGGTGGAAGAGAACAAAGGGAGAGAGGAGCCATGGTGAAGAATACCCTAGCTATCACCTGAGCTGGAACAAGAGCTATCCAGGGGAAAGAATTGTGCCCAGGCCTGGAAGGTGTCCAGCCTGAGAAAAAAACTTACTGAAGCATCTCTGAGGATGAGGTTATCTGTATTCAGTTTGATTAGACATAGATTTGCGCATTTTATTTTATTTTGCTTGGTGACATACTTTGTTCTGCCTGTTACCACTTGAAACCACTTAAATCCTATCTTCTGTATTTAATAAAAATTAGTTTTATTTAGTAATTTACTCAGAGTATGTATTAATACCTGGGGGAGCAAACAACTGTGCATATCTCTCTATCAGTGTTATAGAGGGCAAACAATTTATGAGTTTACTCTGCATAAGCTTTATGCAGGGTAAAACGGATTTATCTGGGTTTAGACTCCATTGGGAGTTGGGCATCTGAGTGCTAAAGACAAGCACACTTCTGTGAGCTGTTTTCGGGTAAACTTGCAGCTCTGGGACACGTGATTCAGACCCTGGGTCTGTGTTGGAGCAGACGGGAGTGTCTGGCTCAGCAAGACAGGGTGCTGGAGTCCTGAGCTGGCAGGGAAAACAGGAGCAGAGGTAGTCTTTGCACATCGGGTGGCAGCTCCCAAGGGGGTTTCTGTGATCCAACCTGTCACAGTGGCGTAGTTGAGCAGGGTCTGTGCACAGCTGATTGCTTTGAGATACTGGTAGTGATTTTAAGTGAGTTTTAAGTGTGGTGGCTGGAGAACAGAAAAAGTGGTTACTGGTTTGTTATTTTCTGTTTGCTTATTTTGGGAAAGGGAAGTAGGGACAGAAAAGGAAGCAAAATAAGTAAGAATGAAGATCAAAAGAAGCTAAAACTACACAAGTTACAAATTGCCCAGAAAGACTGAACAATGGGTGCTGGGAATGTCTCTGTTAACTAAGAAGCCCCTGAGCTGAGTGCATCTCAGGCCTTGGCTACACTTACAAGTTACAGCACTGGAAAGGCTCCCCCAGCGCTGTAACTCACTCCCCGTCCACACTGGCAAGGCATTTGCAGCGCTGTATCTCCGTGGTTGCAGCGCTGCATGTACCCCACTTCTCTGAGAGGAATAGCAAGTGCAGTGCTGCCACTGCACCGCTGCGGCACCAGTGTGGCCGCCCAATGCACTGTGAATGGCCTCCAGAATTATTCAGCAGTATCCCACAATGCCTGTTCTAGCCACTCTGGTCATCAGTTGAAACTCTACTGCCCTGGCCTCAGGTAACCAACCATGTGACCGACCCTTTACATTCCCCGGGAATTTTAAAAATCCCCTTCCTGTTTGCTCAGCCTGGCGTGGTGTGGAGTGCTATCAGCGAATCTTTCCAGGTGACCATGCCTCCACGCGCCAAGCGAGGCCCAGCATGGAGCAATGGCGAGTTGCTGGACCTCATCAGTGTTTGGGGGGAGGAAGCTGTACAGTCCTAGCTGCGCTCCAGCCGTAGGAATTACGATACCTTCGGGAAGGTATCAAAGGACATGATGGAAAGGGGTTATGACCGGGACGCCCTGCAGTGCACGATTAAAGTGAAGGAGCTGCAGAGTGCCTACTGCAAAGCCTGCGATGCAAACGGCCACTCGGGTGCTCCCCCCACGACCTGCCGATTCTACAAAGAGCTGGATGCGATACTTGGGGTTAACCCCACCTCCACTCCGAGCATCACCATGGACACTTCAGAGCCGGTGGGGGGGGGAGGAAGAGGAGGAGGAGGAGGAGGAGGAAAACGGGAGTGATGGTGGTGGGCCAGATGGAGACACCCCAGAATCCCTGGAGCCATGCAGCCAGGAGCTCTTCTCGAGCCAGGAGGAAGGTAGCCAGTCGCAGCGGCCGGTACTTGGTGGAGGACAAACAGAAGAGCAGGTTCCTGGTAAGTGGGTTTTTTTTTTTTGGGAAGGAATTTTTTCGGTGTGGGCTCTTTGGGAGAGGACGGTTAGGCATGCATGCCTAGATGCGGAATAGTGCTTTGATGTGGTTTATTACATCGCAGTAATCGGCCTTGATAATCTCCTCAAATGTCTCATCCAGAACATGTGCAATGCGCTTGCGCAGGTTTATCGGGAGAGCCACTGTGGTCCTTGTCCCAGCCAGGCTAACGTGTCCACTGTGCTGCGAGGGGCGGGGGGACCATTGCTGCATATGGGCCATGGCGGAAGCCGCATTGCAGTAGAAGACCCTCCCTTGCGTCCCAGGTCACCCTCAGCAGTGAGATATCATCCAGGACAAACTCCTGTGGAAAATGTTGGGACAGTGTTCAGTGTAGGTGCCCCCTGAAGCTGTTGGCTCTCCCCAAGGCACAGAAACCCAGAGGACAGTGCAGCCCTGAAACAATCAGTCCCCCTTACTCACCATTTTGAGGATCCCGTGGGATATGTGTGCTCTGTTTCGGACAAGAAAATTATGCTATTGTGTAGACCCTGTGTGTTTTCTACTCCTTAAGTGCGGGGGGAAGCATTACTCTGTCTGGTATAAATAATGCTGCCTCTGTTAAATGTTGCGTTTTGCCTATACAGCTGAATCAACCTTGAGACCTCAGCCGTCCCTCTTATCGCCCGCTCAGAGACTGCAAAGACTCAGGAAGAGACCGCGAAAAAGCAAAGAAAACATTCTGCAAGAAGTGATGCGGCAATCTGTGAAAGAGAATGAGAAAGCACAGGACTGGAGGGAGACAGAAAGCAGGATCCACCAGGAAAATGCAGTGCACCAGTGGCAAAGCACCGCGCACCGGCAGCAAAGCACTGATAGGCTCATAAGCATCCTGGAGCGCCAAGCAGACGCTATCCAGGAGCTGGTAGCCATGCAGAAAGAGGAGCAGTACCACAAACGCCACCCCCTCCCCACAGCCCTTGTCCCAAAACTCTTTCCGTTGTGCCCCACTGTCACCTCCAACCCACTTTCCCCAACTTCCGTGTTCTTCACGCCACCCGCTGCCCCCAACACCAGTATCTTCACCACCCAGCCCTGAAAATCACGACCCTTACCCTCTGCACTCAACCCCCATCACCATGCAGTATAGCTGTCCTGAAGTGCAGCACTCACTGCACAGCACACCAGACAGGACATATGCGAATCTGTGATTGTACTGTTCCCCACTCCACCCCCTTGTTTCTTTTCAATAAATAATTTTTTTTTCTTTTCAATAAATGGATTCTTTGGCTTTGAAAACATTCTTTATTATTGCATAAAGTAAAAGACTCCTTAGCCCAGGAAATAAATAGGCACTGCAAGTCTGCTTGTCTGCTTAGCAAACACTGATTCCTAAAGATTGGAACTACTGCACTTCACTCCCGTGCAGGGCACCAGATATCACTGCTGGTTTTCAGCCTCAAATTGCTCCCTCAAGGCATCCCTAATCCTTGCAGCTCCACATTGGGCCCCTGTAATAGCCCTGCTCTCTGGCTGTGCAAATTCAGCCTCCAGGTGTTGAACCTCGGAGGTCCATGCCTGAGTGAAGCTTTCACCCTTCCCTTCACAAATATTATGGCGGGCACAGCACGTGGATATAACCGCGGGGATGCTGTTTTCGGCCAAGTCCAGCTTCCCATACAGAGATCACCAGCGGCCCTTTAAACGGCCAAAGGTACACTCCACAGTCATTCGGCACCGGCTCAGCCTGTAGTTGAACCGTTCCTTGCTGCTGTCAAGGCTTCCTGTGTAGGATTTCATGAGCCATGGCATTAACGGGTAAGCGGGATCTCCAAGGATCACAATGGGCATTTCAACTTCCCCTACCGTGATCTTCCGCTCTGGGAAAAAAAGTCCCAGCCTGCATCTTCCTGAACAGCCAAGTGTTCCGAAAGATGCGTGCGTCATGCACCTTTCCGGGCCAGCCTGTGTTAATGTCAATGAAACGCCCATAGTGATCCACAAGCGCCTGGAGAACCATAGAGAAATACCCCTTCCAATTAACATACTCGGATCCTAGGTGGGGTGGTGCCAGAATAGGAATGTGCGTCCCATCTATCACCCCTCCACAGTTAGGGAAACCCATTTGTGCAAAGCCATCCACTATTTCCTGCACGTTACCCAGAGTCACGGTTCTTCTGAGTAGGATGCGATTAATGGCCTTGCAAACTTGCATAAACACTCATAGACTCATAGACTTTGAGGTCAGAAGGGACCATTATGATCATCTGGTCTGACCCCCTGCATGATGCAGGCCATGGTCGACTTTCCCACTCCAAACTGGTTTGCGACCAACCGGTAGCTGTCTGGAGTTTCCAGCTTCCAGATTGCAATAGCCACCCGCTTCTCCACTGGCAGGGAAGCTCTCAATCTCATGTTCTTGCGCCGCAGGGTGGGGGCAAGCTCCTCACACAGTCTCATGAAAGTGGGTTTTCTCATCCGAAAGTTCTGCAGACACGGCTCATCATCCCAGACTTCCATGACGATGTGATCCCACCACTCGGTGCTTGTTTCCCGAGCCCAAAAGCGGCATTCCAAGGTGCTGAGCATGTCCGTGAATGCCACAAGCAATTTCGTGTCGTACACGTTATGTGGCTCGATAGCATCGTCGGACTCCTCACCCTCACTCTCACTGTCACTTTGGATCTTAAGCAATAGTTCAACAGCCAAATGTGACGTGCTGGCAAGACTCGTCAGCATACGCCTCAACAGTTAGGACTCCATTTCCCGCAGACAGATCGCGCTGCACAGAAACCATTGAAAGATGGCACCAAAGGTGGATGGAAACAAAAGGATTTCTGGGATGCGAAGCAATGCATCATGGGGCATTGGGACAGGACCCAGAATCCCCCGTACCCACGCCCCCTTCCCACAACCCACGGCGCCAGAATGGGAAAAGGTGCTCTGTGGGATAGCTGGCCATAATGCACCGCTCCCAATAGCGCTGCAATTGCCGCAAATGTGGCCACAACAGTGCGCTGGGCAGCTGTCAGTGTGGACAGACTGCAGCGCTTTCCCTACTCAGCTGCACGAAGTCAGGTTTAACTTACAGCGCTGTACATCTGCAAGTGTAGCCAAGGCCTTACCCTGTGTATGTGCAGTGCCCAGTACAGGGATCCTGACCTCAGTTAAAGCTTTGAGATGCTATTAAAATTCCTAACAAGTGGGCCTCAGTCCTTTCCCAGGTGACGGGTGCTGGGAGGCGGGGGAGAATCACTTTCTGTGGCCAGTTCAAATCCTAGCCTTTTTTGTTGAGACCTTCCCCAAAGGGGCCAATTGATTCCAATAGTGTGGATCTCTTCTTGTGATGTTGGCATTTTCTGCCCTGCTGGATCTGTTATTCCACAGAAGGAAGGCTTAGGCCAGTGCTTTATGCTTTCTCCCTGATATTCTCTTTGCTCTGTAGCTGGTTTGGTTGTGAGGGTATTTTTTCCTGCTTAAAATGAATTTATAGCTGTGCAGCTGGAGAGATTTTATTTTCTACACCTAACTTGTCAATGTGACTTACTAATACTGTAAAACTGTATGAATAAATGTGTGTAAGGCTGGGAAACTAAATATTTTTATGGAGTGGAAAAAATGAAACACATTTTTTCTTGATTCTTTTTCGCCGTCAGCTCTGACCTCAGAGGAGTGAGATGATTTTGTCTTTTTAACTCACATGGTGGAAGTCTGTGCTTTCATGATAAATGTCCCAAGGTCTGTCCTGGCTGATGACCTGTGCTGGGATGCATCATACATTAAAAAACCTAAACTCTACAGGTTGTTAGAAAATGGGATTTTTTCCCCAACAGAAAATTTTGACAAAATTGAAACCATTATTATTTTGTTGAAATTTTCCACAATGATTTTCAAATTTTTGCAGGGAAAAAAAATCATATTGGAACAGTATGTGGTTTTCAGTTTTCTGACAACAAAACTGAACATTTTCGAGGAAAGCAGACACTTTCTGTGAAAACGTTTTGTTTCTCAAAAACATTTCAACTGAAATTTTTGGAGCTGTCCTATACTTCCCCTTTAAAAAATCAACACAGTGTTGCAATTAGAGAAATATTTCATTTCAGAATTTGGAGGTATTTTTGACACTGGAAGGAAACATCCATTTACAGTTTTAAAAAAGAAAACAGAAAACTAGGTGTGATAATGAGGTGTTACCTGCCCAGGCATAGGATTCCCATAGTTTGTGTGTCTTCACATTTTGAGGAAGAGGCAGTACCTCTGTAGTGTTTAGAGCTTTGGAAGTCACCTGATAAACACCCTGTCACTGTATTATGATAACACAGCATTTACCAGTTAATCCTCCTGTCAATGGAGGCAATTCCAGCACATTTACTGGCTAAATACCTTGATGCTGGACATGGGAGAGTATTTAACAGGTAAATCATACTCACTTGTTGGATTGTTGACTAAAGAGCATTTAACTGGATAGTGATCAGAGAACACTGGGTAGGTATATAGCCCGAGACTGGATAATGATTATAGAGTGTTTATTGGGTAAATACCCTGTTAGTGGACAGTGATTACTGAAAGGCCAGTGGGTACATACCAAGTGACTGCCCAGCTACCAGGGATCCTTGAATGAGTAAACACTCAGTAGACATTAAGGGCAAGAACAGAGTCTAAAAAGGGGGTCTTTATCCTCTTGCAATACTGTCTTTTCTGCAGTATATTGCAATATTTTCCTGGATTTAGAATGGAAGATTATACTAAAAGGCATTTTTATCACAACAGGGATCTCAAAGACCTTAGTAGGTAAATACAGTTTCATGCCCAGTGATTTCAGAGACTTTGCTGGGTAAATTTCCTGTCACTGCTACGGATTTCAGAAGCTTTACCAGGTAAATATCCCATCACCACACAGTAATTGTAGAGGCTTCAATGGGTTAATTATATCTTGTAACAAAACAGGGATTCTGCCCCTCAAATTCTACACTGGGAGGAAGTGAGAAGCCAGGTGAATGACAATTGTGTCAGCAACAGGAGAGGAAGAGGCAAGATCTCTGCAGTGCTGAGAGCCTGGGAAATCACAGCTGCAGCCCCCCGGAGGTTTGCTGTGACTTGGGGACCCCGCACTCCGAGGCGTCCAGAAATGTCATGGCAGAGACCACTCTCTGGAATCATAATGTCCCGGATTATACCACTCTCATTTTTCTGCAGCTCCTGGGAGTGAAAGGAAAAAGGGAAAAACTTAGCATGTTTTTCAAAATGGCAGGGGCTTTATTTTTCTTAGTCTAGGCACAATGTGCCTCAGGTGCCATCTGACCAGGATGCATCACTGAACTTGGTCCGCTGGTTGGGTCATTAGCTTCCCTGGCCTGGGCCAGGTACTGATGGGGAGTGTGACATGAAGGCTGATCCATGCCCCACTGGGGATCTATTTACCAGATGCCACATGACTCCTGGGGTTAACACTACATTTATTGGAGTGCCTAGATTAGTTGGTGTCTTATTTGTAGGGTTCCCACCCACATGTCCTATAGGACAAAATCGTGTCATATTTCTTCATTGTGACATCAGGGTAGCAATTTGAAAGAAGACAGGAGAGTGGAATTTTGATACCTTCTTGATAGAAATGATTATTTTTCTGATTTATGTATAAGATGACCAGTTATCCAATAGATGTGCTATAATGTATATAGATACACCATATGTGCCAATGTTTTTCCTGACTCATCCTAATTTCCTTGGGGTGATCCCACATCCTATAAACACCGCCTGAGGACATGCAACACTATCACTTTGTGCCAAAAGTATTATTATGTTTCAAGAGTTTGTCCTATCAAATAAACATGTGACAAGCCTAGCAGTGCTCAAAATAAATTCTGGGTTCTTGAACAGTCCTTCAAACTGTGGATTCAAAGGATTTTCTGATGGCTCTATGAAAATCAGGACTGTCCCACAAATTTCAAGATGGGGGATGCTGTCTTCTGCAGGTTAGTGCTGCCTTCCTAATAACCAGCTGGGCTCAGAATTCTTTAGGAAAGAGACCATGTCTATATCTGTGCTTGTACACAATAGAACCCCACTGAAACCTCTGAGCACTACCATAGTACAAATAATAATGAACAGGACTTCTTCCTCACCGTTCAGATTCCTCACCCATAGTAAAGTATTGAATTGGACAGATATCTGACGGGAATGGCAGATCTACTGTCTCCTGAATTACTTGATCTAGGCAACTGTCACAGGCAGGATGCCAGATTACAAAATCCACTGGTCCAATCCAGAACAGCAAGTTCTGTTAACTATGTAAGCATAGTCTATATGTAAGCATAGCCTGTATGCTTTCCCAGGAAATATTTAGCTGAAAGATTAAATTAAAATAATAGGGTTAGAAGGGACCACAAGGGTAATCTAGTCTGACCCCCATGCCAAGATGCAGGATTTGTTGTGTCTAAACCATCCAAGAGAGATGGCTATGCAGCCTCCTTTTGAAAACTTCTGGGGAAGGAGCTTCCACAACCTCCCTAGGCAGTCTGTGCCATTGTCCTACTGTTCTTACAGTAAGGAAGTTTTTCCTGAGATTTAATCCAAATATGCTATGCTGTAGTTTGAACCCATTGCCTCTTGTCCTGCCTGTGTTGCAAGAGAGAACAACTTTTCTCGATCTTTTTACGGCAATCTTTCAAGTATTTGAAAACTGCTATCATGTCCCTTCTTAATCTTCTGTTTTCCAAACTAAACATACCCAATTCCTTCAGCCTTTGCTCATATGGTTTGCATTCCATCCCTTTGATCATCTTTGTTACTCATCTCTGGATCCTTTCCAGTTTCTCTATATCCTTTATATACATCAGAGACCAAAATTGAACACAGTACTGCAGCTGAGGCTTAACCAGTACCGAGTAGAACAGTACTATCACTTCCTGTGACTCGCATGCTATGCCTCGAGATCCATGAGTTTGTAAATATTATCGGCCCATTATCGCCAGTGGCTCTGAGATTCCTTCAGCTAATTCCTTCAGTGTCCATGGGTGAATAGCATCCAGCTCCGCTGATTTGAATTAATTCAAATTGGTCAGAAGATCTCTGACATGTTCTTTACTTATTCTGATCTGCCTATATTGGTTTCCCTATATTGTCTATGGTAATTCTGCTAGGCAGCTGGTCATATGTGCTAGGTATTGACAGCTCTGCTTTCCTATCATCTTCTGTTCCCAGGTCACCTTCTCAATTGAGCAGCGGACCCACACCATCCTTGATCTTTCTTTTATGTCTAACATATTTGAAGAAGCCCTTCTTGTTGTCTCTAATGTTCCTTGCCAACTGTAACTCATTCTTTGCCTTGGCTTTCCTGATTTTGTCCCTAGATGCTCATGCTAGTCCCATGTAAACTTCTTTGGTGACATAGTTCCGTAGCTCATTAGATGAATCCTAAGAGAGTGTCCTCTAACCAATACACAGATGAGGATTAAGATGCATTGAAAGATTTGAGCAGAAGCACTAACTCAAATAGCAGGGTATAGTAGGGTTACCATATTTCAGCAAGCAAAAAAGAGGACGGGAGGAGCCCCACCCTAGCCCCGCCCCTGCCCCTCCCACTTCCCGCCTCCCCAGAACCCCCAACCCTCCCCCCGTTCCTTGTCCCCTGACTGCCCCCTCCTGGGACCCCTGCCCCTAACTGCCCCCCAGGACTCCACTCCCTATCTAAGCCTCCCTGCCTCTTGTCCCTTGACTGCCCCAACCCTTATCCACACCCCCACCCCCAGACAGACCCCTGGGACTCCCACGCCCCATCCAACCACTCCCCACCCCCTGACAGCCCCCCCCCGAACTCCCAACCCATCTAAACCCCTCTGCTCCCTGTCCCCTGACTGCTCCGATCCCTCTCCGCACTCCTGCCCCCTGACAGCCCCCCCCAGAACTCCCAACCCATCTAAACCTCTCTGCTCCCTGTCCCCTGACTGCTCCGATCCCTCTCCCCACTCCTGCCCCCTTGACAGCCCCCCCCCCCAGAACTCCCAACCCATCTAAACCTCTCTGCTCCCTGTCCCCTGACTGCTCCGATCCCTCTCCCCACTCCTGCCCCCTTGACAGCCCCCCCCAGAACTCCCAACCCATCTAAACCTCTCTGCTCCCTGTCCCCTGACTGCTCCGATCCCTCTCCCCACTCCTGCCCCCTGACAGCCCCCCCCCAGAACTCCCAGCTCCCCACCCCCCTGCTCCTTGTCCCCTGACTGCCCCTTCCTGGGACCCCTGCTCCTAACTGCCCTCCAGAACCCCACCCCTAAGCCTCCCTGTTCCTTGTCCCCTAACTGCCCCCTCCTAAGACCACCCCCAACTGCCCCCCAGGACCCTACCCCCTACCTGTACCCTGACTGCCCAAAACTTTCTCCACCCCCCCCCCAAAAGCCCCCCCCCCCCGTTTCTTGACTGCCCCCTCCAGAACCTTCCTGCCCCCGGTCCCCCTTACCCTGCTGCTCAGAACAGGGTGTTGGGCTCTGTGCGAGCCGAGCCGGACACGTGGCTGCGCTTCCCAGCACAACAAAACCCGGTCCCTGGCCCTGCACAACAAAACCCGGTCCCTGGCCCTGCACAGTGCTGCCGGACCGGGTTGCAGGAGAGGCCAACTCAGAATGCAGGGCGGCTCCGGCTCCTCTATGGCCGCTCAGGAGTCCAGCCCGGGATTTTTCTGCAGCCCTCCCAGCCGCTCGCTCTGCCGGGGGAGGGGGAAATCCCGGACATTGTGAGTGCTTTACAAATTCCCCCCGGACGCTATTTTTAGCGCGAAAAGGAGGACATGTCCGGGTAAATCCGGACGAATGGTAACCCTAGGGTATAGGGGCTGTCAGGATTGAAAGGCATTAGCAGAATTGTGTATGTGTAGTGCCCAGGACTAGAATAGAAGGGGGGCCACAGAATAGGATTGAGTGGCATTGGCAGAGCTGAGTGTGCAATGCGGGAGGTCCAGGGTTAGACTCTCAGGGGATGGAGTAGTCAGTGAAAGTGTAAAGTGAAGTGAATACACCTGCCTATAGGCCCTTCCTTTACATGTGACCCAGTGGATATCAACAGAGTGCAGGTGCCATTATGTGTGTAAGGCACTGACTCTGGTTCTGACATGTGCTTTGGTCTTGAACTCCAGAGCTGACCATGTTTCTCCAACCCCTAACCACTCAGCAAGATAAAAGCAAAGGACACTTACATCAATGGTTTTAATCATGACTATCTGATCAGCCTCCTTGGCTGCTTTCTCTGCAGTCTTGATGGTTTCATTGTTCCATTCAACATAGTTCATGGCAATCATTCCTTCCATCGCACTGCAGGAGAAGAGTAAAGGGGATTTGGGAGAGTGAGGAAGACAAGTGAGGAGGGAGAAGAAGAGGAGAGAAGAAGGAAGGAGAGAAAGAAGAGGAAAAGGAAAGGAGATTGTTATGGTATCACAAATGAAAAATTTCTGAGTAGGGTTCAATCAGGCAGGTCCAGACATATGCAACATCAGCAACATCCCTTCTCAATTATCTCTTTCAATTGGCATCCTCCCCATCCATGGCCACATCCCTCAGAAGTTTTGCTCTTTGTTCCCCAGAAATGCATCTAATGAGGGACTTACTCTGAGGCCTCCTGGCCAAGTGCGTGGGCAATCTGCTGGATATCTGGATATCCCATGCAGCTGGAGATGTTGTTGCGAGGGTAATAGAAGAGGAATGCCAGGCACATCTCATTCAAGGTACTCGGCCCACCCTTCAAGGTACAGAGAGCAACACAAAGTTCTACTAAGACACAGTGGGAACAATACTACCCATAGTGTCATTACCAGCCCCTTCTATAGCTTAGCCCAAGCCAGACCACAGGGTAATTCTGTGTGATGAATGATACTACGCAGCTGCGTTCGATTTCAGTTGTGGAGACCCATTTCCCTGCTTGGGAAGCCATCCCTCAATCACAGTATGAATCTCTGTATATGTCAAAGAAAGCTTGCACTGCTTTAGTCTGGGGATAGAGGGCATTGTTCTCCAACATCTATCAATCCAGCACCTTTCAATAGAACTAAATTAGTCTTAAACGCATAGAAAATTTGCAGATAGAAATCAGACTTACGAAGGTGATTTCCGTCCGATCCAAAGTTTGAAAGTTACATTCCACTAGGATCTCATCTCCCTGCAGCACAAAACAGGTCACGTAGTCAGAGCTGTAGGAGCAGGGGCCACTCCCAAAAGTGTGCCTGGAGAAAGCACAGAGCAACCGGTACCCACCAGTGGGAACCTGGAAACTATGTGAGACAGTAATAGGCTCCAAACCAAAATGACGGAGAAAAATTGTGTCACTATGTAAGCCTGTTCTGCCTCCTCTGCATCCCAGTCCCCAGCCCACAAACTATGTCCCAGTGGGAAATCCCAGCAGAATATACCACTTTGATGGTGATGACTTCCTTCAGGTCCCGTGTTTCCTGCAGGGCGAAGTCATATTTATTGTCCTCGCAGATGATCCTCACCTGCTCAC
This sequence comes from Malaclemys terrapin pileata, assembly GCF_027887155.1. NCBI lineage: Eukaryota > Metazoa > Chordata > Testudines > Emydidae > Malaclemys > Malaclemys terrapin. The sequence goes on from NC_071505.1 coordinate 140,100,145, forward strand.
CATTCCTGGTAGGGATGAATAAGGAAAGGATATCAGAGGCATTTCGATACACTGCTCAGACTAGGGATGTGGATGGGAACTAGTTCATATAAAATAATAACTAGTCCCTTTTTTCTCACGAAGACTCAGTCCTTATGTGTCCCAAACCTCACACCTTCCTCCTCCAAACCCAAAGGTTGAACTTTATGCCCCAAAATGAAAAGCCCAGAACTGATCCCCTGGCCAGACTACAACTCCTGTGAGGCACCTGCAGCCCTGCGATACCAGAGAAACTCCATCTTAAAATCCCCAGATCTCTGGCTTCCATTTTAAATGAGCAAGAGTCACTCCACTATTAGATGGAAGCTGCAGTTCATGTAGTGCTCAAGACAGAATTGGCAGTTAGAAACAAGACTACAAATAGAACTGACAGTTTAGAATGTTGGGACGCATCCAAAGAGAATGTTGGCAGTTGGCATCCAAGAAAGATCTGAAAAAAGATATTAGCTAAAGTGTCTAGAAAGTTGTGACAGAATGGTATAAAGGTCAGGGTGTCAGTGGGCAGGCAGCAGCAGCAATAGCTGAGGAGCTGAGGACAGAGAGATCAGCAGAGGGAATCCTGTCACTGGAGCAGAGGGAGAAGAGTCAGAGAGAGCGAGAGAGAGACAGCATGCAGGAGACATAGTAGAGCATAGTAAGTCTGTCAGATAGTTTAGTGTTAGTGTGTATAGACATCTTTATTAAACATTACATATATGTTTAATAAAGATGTGTATATATACAGTAACACTATACTAAACTTACTATGCTGTACTGTGTCTCCAATCACTCTCTCTCTCTCTCTCTGTGTATATATATAGTGACAAAGTTCTTCCTCTATCTTGGTGGGTCCTGAGCTTTTTGGCAGATTTTCTTGCCTCAGAGATTCACCATGTGGGTTGGGGAACAGCCCAGAGACCTTCCCCTCTGGGAGAACCCACAGTCCAGGTCAAGTGGGACAAGCCATCTGCGTTGCCATGGTGGCTTCCGGCCCCATGTTGTATGGTGAATTGGAAAGGTTGTAGGGACAGGAACCATCTGGTCACCCTTGCATTCTTCTCTTTATTTCGCTGCATCCACTGGAGGGGTGCATGATCGGTCACAAGGGTAATACCGTCGTCCCAGTAGGTAATTCCAAAGTGTTTCCATGGCCCATTTTACAGCAAGGCACTCTCTCTCAACCACTGCATACTTCTGCTCTCTCGGGAGGAGTTTCCTGCTGAGGTAGAGAATCGGGTGTTCTTCATCTCCAATCATCCGCTCCCAATCCTACTTCAGATGCATCTGTTTGTAGAATAAACTCTTTGTTGAAGTCTGGGGGCTATAAGCACGGGGTTACTGCAGAGGGCTGTCCGTAGATCCGTGAATGCTTTCTCTGCAGCCTCTGTCCACTTCACCATGTCTGGACCCCACGCTTTTATCAGTTCTGTCAGGGGACTCGCTCTGGTGGCAAAATGGGGAATAAATCACCGGTAGTACCCCACCACACCCAGGAATGCCCGGACTTGCTTTTTCCGATTTGGCCGAGGCCAATTTTGGATAGCCTCCAGTTTGTTCAGTTGGGGCTTGACCATGCCCCTTCCTACAATGTAGCCAAGGTATTTAGCCTCAGCTAGCCCTATAGCACACTTGGCTGGATTGGCTGTGAGGCCAGCCCGTCTTAGCATGTCCAGAACCACTTCCACTTTTTTCAAATGGGTCTCCCAGTCGGGGCTATGAATAATCACGTCATCCAGATACGCAGCTGCATAACTGGGATGGGGCCGCAGGACCTTGTCCATAAGACACTGGAAGGTGGCAGGTGCCCCATGCAATCCAAAAGGAAGAACAGTATATTGAAATAGACCCTCTGGGGTAGAAAATGCCTTCTTTTCTTTCGCATCTTGGGCAAGGGGAATCTGCCAGTATCCCTTTGTTAAATCAAGGGTGGTCAAAAATCGGGCATTTCCCAGGCAGTCAACTAACTCATTGATACGGGGTATGGGGTATGCATCGAATTTGGATATCTCGTTCAGCCGGCAAAAGTCATTACAAAGCCTAGTAGTGCCATCGGGTTTGGGCACCAACACAATTGGGCTCGACCATTGATTGTGGGACTCTTCGATGACTCCCAGCTCCAACATCCTTTTTATCTCCACCTTGATCTCCTCCCTTTTCATCGCTGGGACCTGGTAGGGCCTTAAAGTTACCTTTGCCACAGGGTCTGTGATAATGTTGTAATATGTTTCAGTGGTCCAGCCTGGTTTGATTGAAAACACATCCTGGTATCGGTTGATCATCTCAGTTACTTCCTTCTTCTGGTTTGGTGTCAGATCAGTGGATATCCTGATCTGCTCCTGCAGGTTATTTCCCTGGATCGGGGTCTCTTGGACCACTACACATGCCTCTCACTGGTGCCAAGGCTTTAAGAGGTTAATGTGATAGATCTGTTCCTGTTTCCAGCGTCCTGGCTGCCACACCTTGTAGGTTACTTCCCCCCCACCCCTCCGGGTTCAACCACCTCACAGGGCCTGCTATTGGGCCAAAAGCTTGCTTTTTGCCGTGGGTACCAACACCATCACCCGATCCCCTGGTTGGAACTGTCGGACTTTTGCCTGGCAATTGTAATGGGTTCGCTGGGCCTCCTGCGCCTTTTCCAAATGTTCCCGTACAATAGGGGTGACCCGGGCAATCCGGTCTCGCATCTGCAATACATGTTCAATTATATTTCTCCCCTCATTGGGTTCCTCTTCCCAGATCTCTTTGGCAATATCTAATATGCCACGGGGGTGGCGCCCATATAATGATTCAAAGGGTGAAAACCCAGTTGAGGCCTGAGGTACCTCCCGTATGGCAAACATAAGGTAAGATAGTAGGGTGTCCCAATCCTTCCCGTCCTGATTTACCACCTTCCTTATCATAGCCTTGAGGGTTCGGTTAAACCTTTCTACCAGCCCATCGGTCTGCGGATGATAGACTGAAGTTCTCAGGGTGTGAATATGGAGCAGTGTACAGAGGTCCTTCATTAGCTTTGACATAAATGGGGTTCCTTGGTCTGTTAATATCTCCTTTGGTAGCCCCACTCGGGCAAAGATCCCCACCAGATCTTTAGCTATTGTTTTAGAGGCTGTGTTCTGCAGGGAGACGGCTTCTGGGTAGCGAGTAGCATAGTCCAAAACAACAAGTATATATTGGTGTCCCCGAGCTGTCTTCTCCAGGTTCATCGCTATTCGCTCGAAGGGGACCTCTATGATGGGAAGGGGTACTAAAGATGCCCTCAAGTGGAGGCACAGTACCTCCGCACTTCTTCATGTACACGGGCCAGGAGAACCGTCATAGGACCCATGCCAGGATCTTCTCTACTCCCAAATGTCCCCCAAAAAGATGACTATGGGCAAGACTTAATACAGCGTTCTGGTGTTTTTGAGGTACTAGGATCTGCTGTACCTTCTGCCCCTGTATTGGTGCAACCTGGTATAAGAGATCCTTCTTCATTATGAAGTAGGGTCCTGGTCCCTGGGTTTTCCCTTCCACGGGGACCCCAACTATTTCAGTCAACTCCTTCCTAATGTTGTCGTACCTTGGGTCTTCAGCCTGGTCCCGTCCAAAATTTACTCTCCGAGGGCTAATCTGCCCAAGAGCTAGAGGCCCAGTCTCTGTTGCCTCTACTGGTTCAGAGGCGTTAGGGTGGGGGTCAGACTCAGGTGCTTCTCCCTCCTGGGCGGCCTCCTTTTCAGCTGCTCGGGTTTGCCTATCTACGAGAGTGACCTTCTGGCTTTGGGTCAGTATTTGGGTTCCCAAGGCCTTAGCTGCCCTTCTTTCCCTTTTTGTCTTTCTACCCTGTCTGGGAGTGGAGAACAAATCCGGGGATATTTCAGAGAAGACTGGGGGTTGACAGTCTACTATGGATGCCTTACTAACTTCAGGGTTCCCCTCTTTCTCCAATCCTCCTACTGGGAGTAAGTCTCCAAACCCTGGGAAGTCCCTCCCTATGAGCACCAGGTATGGGAGTTTAGGGACTACACCTACTGCTACCACAGTAGTGTTCCCCTGGATTTCAATTTTTACTGGGATGGTGGGGTAATAACCAACTGTCCCATGGACACATGTTATCCTGGTATGCTTAGCCCACAGCAGCTGACTACACTTCACGAGCTTCCCTGAGATAAGCGTGATAGCACTCCCCGAATCAACCAGTGCCGTGGTCTCTACCCCATTTAGTTTCACTGGTCTGGTGTACATATGTGGGGTTAGCAAGACCCCTACAAGGTGGATTAGGGAGCATGGATCTGCCCAGTTCCCCAGGTTACACTGCATAGACTCCTCGGCATTGGGACACTGTGCAGCTATGTGTCCCCACTCCCCGCAGGCATAACATCTGTATGGAGCCCTAGGCATTCCCTGGTCTCTTGGTTTGGGTAGTCTAACATCCTGATCCTCTTCTCCCTCAGTACTCTGACTCTTTTTCCACCTGGGCTCTCCTGGTGGCCCAGTCACCTGAGCTCTAGAGCTTGGTGCTGCTAGTTTAACCCGGGATGCCTCTTCCTTAACTGGTTGGGTCAGCTCCCTCGCCGTCCTTTGCCTCTCTACCAGTGCGACAACCTCATCATAGGTGGAGGGTTTGTTCTGGCTTACCCAGGCACGAAGGTCTGGCGGTAGCCCCCTCATGTATCGGTCGATGACAAGAACCTCTAGTATCTTTTCTGGACTCCGGGACTCAGTTTGCAACCACTTCCGTGCAAGATGGATGAGGTCATACAATTGGGACCGCGGGGTTTTGTTTTCCTGGTACCCCCACTCGTGATACCGTTGGGCCTGCACTGCTGTCGTTACCCCAGATCTGGCCAGGATCTCTGCTTTCAGCTGGGGGTAGTCTGATGCAGCCTCTTCAGGCAGATCATAGTAGGCCTTCTGGGCCTCCCCACACAGGAATGGGGCGAGGATGCCAGACCACTGATCTCGAGGCCAAGCCTCCTGTAGGACTGTCCTCTCAAAGGCCAGAAGGTATCCCTCTACATCATCCTCCTGCATCATTTTCTGCAGCCAATGGCTGGCCTGTATGATCTGCGTCCCATCATGGCCACGGTTCAGCTCTGTAAGGGTCTTTACCTGGTTTACCAGTTCCCGCAACATAGCACGGTCCTGAGCAGCCTGGTCCATGAGCAGGCGATTAGTCTCTTGCTGCAGCCATACTGCCTCCTGTTGGGCTGTTGCCTGGACACGGATAGCCTCCTGCTGGGCAGCCGTGGCTTGTATCAGTGCCCACACTACATCATCCATTGTGGTGAAAAAAAATAAATAACCCCTCTCCTTTTTTTTTTTTTTTTTAAATCACCCTCCTTCTTCCACTGCACTGTGCACACCAAAATCCCACCGACACTAGTTGTGACAAAGTTCTTCCTCTATCTTGGTGGGTCCTGCCCTTTTTGGTGGATTTTCTTGCCTCAGAGATTCACCATGTGGGTTGGAGAACAGCCCAGAGACCTTCCCCTCTGGTAGAACCCACAGTCCAGGTCAAGTGGGAGGTTTGGGGGGAACCCGAGCCTGCCCTCTACTCCTGGTTCCATTCCAGGGCCCTGTGGACTGCAGCTGTCTAGAGTGCATCCTGGAACAGCTGTGCGACAGCTACAACTCCCTGGGCTACTTCCCCATGGCCTCCTCCCAACACCTTCTTTAGCCTCACCACAGGACCTTCCTCCTGATGTCTGTTAATGCTTATACTCCTCAGTCCTCTAGCAGCACGTCCTCTCACTCCCAGATCCTTACACACATACCTCACTAACTGGAGTGAGAGTCTTTTTATACCAGGTGTCCTGATTAGCCAGTCTGTCCTAACTGGTTCCAGCAAGTTCCTGCTTGTTCTGGAACTGCCCCTGTTACCTTACCCAGGGAAAAGGGATCTATTTACTCTGGGACTAATATATCTGTAGCCATCTGGCCTGACCCTGTCACAATATATATATATGGGGGGGGGGGGCAGGGGTAATAAAGATATGTGTTAGTTGTAAATGAACTTAAATATGTAAGACTTAAATAATATCTAAGAGCTCCTGTCAGCCACCTGTGGAAGATTAGCTCTATGAAGCAGGTTGCAGCCACTTATCACTTTAAACTGTAAGGCAATATAGTTTGGAGTGCTCTTTAACTTGTTATAAGGGATTTGTGGTTTAGATTACTATTTTGTCAGGGATTATTGGTTGCATCAATAAAAGGTGCCTTGTTTTGGAAAAAAAATACTGCTTGTGTCAATCATTTATCGGAAGGTTGTATCTGTGTCCTCCAGGTATTTCTTTAGCCACCCTGGTGACCAATACCCAATGAGAACGGATTGGTATGGTTATAACAGGTGGGCCATTCTCGGGGTATCCTGAAATCTGTTTTGGGGGTAACACCATGACAAACCACACTGCTCAGGCAGAGGGGAGACAGCATTGCATCATGGAAAATTTAGTCCAGCCATGAAGCCCAGCCCTTAAGAGAGAATGGGGTCATCAGGCACCTCAACTACAGCTCCCATGTGGCAATATGCCATACTAGGGAAATACAATTTATGTTGAATTCACTTGAAATGAAATTTTTGGATCAGTTCAACTGAAATATTTAGATTCATGTTGAACCCACTTAAAGCATTTAGTTTAGTTTTCCTGATGAAAAATCAACAAATTTTCCATGGAGAATTCCTGACTAACTCTACTGTTCCTATAAGACTTTCAGGCTAGAAGGGGGGATACCCACCAAGACTAAAACATCCCTATATTCACAGGTCTGTCTCATGACCTCTGAACCCAGCTTGCAGGTCAGCTACAGTGCCAATGCAGGGAAAATCTCAATCTCTGGTAGTCCATTTGGATACAATTTGAACATGCCTCCTAACAAAAACTCTGAATCTTTATTGGATCCATCTGTCATTAGTTACAACCCATCCTCTCTCTTTCTCTCTCTCTCTGTCTTCTCCCTTGGGTGAAATTCACCTGAGGCAGATACCCACACAAGGCTTACACACCACTTAAATACTCAAAACAGGGCTTAAACTGTACTTCTGTGGTGCAGAGATCTTGTGCTGGTCCTCTGCATATGGGAAATCTCACTCTTTCCAAATTAAGGATCTTAGTGAAATGTCTGTGAAATGTCAAGGTAGCCTCAAGAGCCAAGAAGGCCTTTGTTTGAGAATTTCTCCCCATGGGTCCCGTAGATGCTCAGCTTCTTTCACATTACTCTGGGTTGTTACACCAGGTTCTAAGTAAAACACTTTGGACCGAAGATAGGTGTGTGCTTTAGATTTTGGAGCTGACCTGAAGCAGAATGTCCCCAGGCATTAAGCAGGTTTGGATCTGGGATTTTGGTTCAAGGTCCAGCTCTATTTTTGATACCACTACAACAGAAAGATTGATGTTTACCCACCCCTGTTATGGAGGCTGCCTAGAGTTTAATGCTTAATGCTCAAGTCACAGTCTCAGGCACAAGCCCACATTGGTAGACTGGTGATGGTGTGGCCCTGTGTTTCCCCATAATGATTTCTGAGGATGCACCCCTAGAGGGATTCAGCAGGTACTCCCCTCTCTGGCCAACCAGCTCTGCTGGCTGTCCAGTGGTGCAAGGCCATACCAGACAGCTCCTTCCCTTGGGCTGACTAGCTCAGGAGAATACAGGGACTGCATTTGCATCTGGCTCTTACAGAAAAGAGAGGGAAGGCTCCTTATACCTTCCTCTGCCCTAGTGCACCTGTGCAAGGGTCCAGCTCAAATTCTCCCTCAGGATCTTGCTGTCCATTGAGTTGAGTCTGATCCCCCAGGATTTAGTTCTCTGCATTGCAATTCAGAAAAATGTTGGACTCCCAGCCATAGTCTCTCACCATGACAGGTACATGGGGTCTAGTCCAAGAAGGTTATTCCTTCCATTATACCCCAGAAAGGTTCCCCTGTCCCCTGGATTAGATTGAACCCCAGGCATGACCAGCTGAAGTGAGAATTCAATTTTTTTTACCGGTACTGAACAACTTTCAGTCCTCTCCCAGCCAGATGAGTGTGCAGCAAGAAGCCAAACACCTTCAGATCTGGCACAGGTGTCCCATTCATCTGCAGATCAAAGGAAAGAGGGTTAGAGAATGGCTGTCTGGTCCTGCTAGTGCAGCCCGGGGTTGGCTATTGGGGTCTGTGATGTCCATAGGCTTCAGTTCTCTTCTATAAATGTCAAGGCTAATTTTAGCTCTCAGTTTTAAAAAGGAAGCTTCTAGCCCATTTCCTTGCAGAGGTCATCTTGGGTTGACAGTTTGTCTTCCTGAAAACTGCAGGTTATTTTCAGTCCCTGCTGGGCCACCTAGAATTAGTTGCTTGAGTCTGGGATTTCTGAAGCTGGATATCCCTTGATATTTTGGGGGGGAGTGGGGGATGGAGGGAGGCTACACATGAATTTTCAGCACTGTGAGTTCCACTGATGACCTGAGGGCTGCCACCAGCTCTCTCTGGACTACCAGCTGGTGGCTGGCAGAGAGCTATCACTGCTGATGAACACCCAGGGTTGGGCACTCTAAACACCTCTGGCACAAACTCTCTCTGGGATCCTGGAGAAGTCATTACATCTATCTTTCACCTTCTCTTCTATGGGGATAATATTGACTTGTGCATTGGACCTGAAACCTTCAGTTAATGCTCCTCTTTCCTTATCTGCAGCATCGCCTGCTGCTCCATTCTTACTGCTTCTTCTGAATAATCACGCTGAGCCATATGGTAGTTTTTTAAAATGGAGACTAGGGTGACATCTGCACTTAATTAATTTCAGGCATGACCTGAGCAGGATGTGAACCTAGGGGGAAGGGGAATTATTGGCTTCCCAGAACTTACCTCATTGAACTGACTGCTTTTGCAGAGTCCATAGGATTTGTAGGCATCTGCTCCAGGGGGAATGAAATGGACAGGGAAGGTGAACACCCCTGTTTGTAGCACTCCCATGTCATATGGCCGCAGGTCCGGGGTGCAGTAGAATCGTATCCCTGAGTTGTCAATTAATCCTATAAAAACACACTGACTCTCTCAACAACTTCTCCAGTAGACCTTCTTGCTCTTATGCTCTCCCAACTTCTCATGCCCCCTGAGAGCCTCCTTGCTGAACCCCTGTCTCTCCCATCATTCACACTGTCTGTCCTCAGCCCTCCCATATTTCTCTAAGCATCCTCATATTCCTCATATACCCCCAGCCTTGTCCTAACCACACATTCCTTAACTCCCTTATACAGCTCTATGCTTCCTGCACCACAACTCTACTCTGGTATTGCCTTTCTCTCACCAACACTCCAGTACTTCCAGATCTTTTATGTAGCCTTTGATCTCCCTGACCTGGTAATACTGCCCCAGCACCTCCATATGAGGAAGCACTGGTTAGTGGTTAAAACATGGGACTGTAAGTCAGCAAAAGGGGCTGTGAGTCTGTTCCCAGCTCTGGTGCTGAATTGCAGTGTTGTGGTCTCAAGTAGGTCACTTAAAATCTGTGTTTCAGTTTCCCCTTCTGTAAAATGGGGATAATAATTAATGCTGATTTACCTTTGATGGTTGTTGTGAGGCCTAAGTCACTAATATTTATAAAGCATTTTTGAGTGATACGGTCAGAACTATACACATGCAAAATAGTGTTGTTATGAGCCTCTCACATACCCCTGGCTCCCTCCTGATCCTCTGATAAGCATGTGAGACTATTCATTTGCTTAAAGTTAGGCCTAAGTTTAATGCCTTTGTGAATTGGGGACCTTAACAGGTTCCTCTTGCTGTCATGGAACTTGTGCTAATTAAGACCAGAGGTCATTTCATTTGGAAGCTGGTTTCTAGTGTGTATGTAAGAGAAAAAAACATGAGAATGACAATTATGAGCCCCTTTTCATGGCCGTTTCTTGCCATCTTTACCCACCTGGTATCAAGTCAAAATTGCTGTAGTGGATTTCCAGCCGGATATATTGAGGATCCATAGGTGTACCTATGGAGATTGCAGCTTCATTTGGGAACTGGTAGGACTGAGGGGAGGGGAAAGAAGAAGAACGTTTACAATTCAGGAATCATTTCTCATCTCTTCTCAGCTGTTTCCTTCCGTGCAGAGAGCTGGAAATTTGCAGAGAGGTCCTGATATTCATGTGTCAATAACTACTGGTATGTGCTAGAACTGGATGGGAATGGGAATTCCTACTCTGCTTGAAATTCTGAATACGAATGAAAGACTGAAATTCTTAAGTATCCCATGAAATGAAAGTTCAGGAAGAAAAAGATTTGGGACTCTTGAAATGTTTTGTTTTTACTTTATCATTTCAATTCATTTAAAGGTCTACATAGATGCTCATTTTATACTATCTAAAATATTAAGTAAAATATATACATATTAAATTATATAATAATAAAACTAATATTTAATATAAAAATGGCAATGAAATATATCAAAACATTTCAACTACAGATGGTCAAAATTTTCAACAGAATAGATTTCTAGTAAAAAAGCAGTTTCACTGAAAAAAAATATTTCACAGGAATGTGTGGATTTTAACAAAATGTTTCATGGGAAAAAATGGAAAGATTTCATCTTGACAATGAAACAGTTTGATTAAATTTGTTTCAAATGTTATATTATATTAAATATTAGTTTAAATATTATTTTATGTCTATCCATAGTATATTTAATGTTATGTTTGTGTATTATATATTGAGTTTATAATATAATATAATATAATATAATATAATATAATATAATATAATATCTAAACAAAATACTGCACATCAAAAGGATAAAATGGAAATAAAACACTCTCATGGTCCTGAGATGACAATTTTTAGATTTTTCCTTTTCTGGGAAATTTTGAAATTTATTTTTATTTGGAACATTTTTGCTTTCCAAAGGTTGGAATTTCCCATGGAATGGAAATTCTGACTCCAAACTACTTCTACTTTTATCATTGTCAAAACAAAATATTTTGACATTTTCCTGTAAAAATTTAGACAAAATTGGCCAATTCCAGCATATGATTAAAAAAGAACCTCTAGTTTTCAACAGAAAACTGTTCCATTGAAAACTTTCAACTAACTCTACTATGTACAAATGGCATCTTGAGTGTGGTTTTTCCATGTGTGCCAGATCTGCTGACTTTGCCAATTAAAATGTTTTTACTTCTATTCTGTGATTTATCTAACCACTCTCCTACCTTCCAACCATGGAAATACAGATGTTCCATGAAAGGCAAAGTGATTATCACAGGGTGGATGATGAGAACATCTTTGCAGCACCAGCCACTAGGAATCACTCACCCAGAGCTGCATCTAGTATTGACTTTCCCACATGAGTCAACCGGATTTTACTTTTTATTTTATTATGTTGAAAAGGAAAGAACATCAGAGAGGATTACATAGAAGCCAATAAAATAATAGCTTTTTAATGTGGCATATAATTAACCTGTGGAACTCTATGACTCAGGATATTATTACTTAGTGTCCATAAAGGATTTGCCATGTGTATGAATAAGAATAACAACACAGAATGACAACAAGGAATCTGGTGGCACCTTAAAGACTAACAGATTTATTTGGGCATAAGCTTTTGTGGGTAAAAACCTCAGATGAAGAAGTGAGGTTTTTACCCACAAAAGCTTATGCCCAAATAAATCTGTTAGTCTTTAAGGTGCCACCAGACTCCTTGTTGTTTTTGTAGATACAGACTAACACTGCTTCCCCCTGATACTTGACACAGAGTGACAGCAGCTAGTATAAAAATTACGAGGGCCATCAATCCTCATGCTTCAATGGTTAAACTGAGCACTTTCTGGGGAGGGTCAGGAAGAAATTCTCCAGTGAGACAGTACTGCAGAATTAGATGCATTACAGGACTAGTCTGACCAAAGGGTATCATCAGTCATAACAAGAGGTATGTCCTGTGATGAACCATTCATACTCACCCCTCCTCCAATGGCCCAGCCTACAATCACCTGGGAGCACAGGGCAAAATCTGGATCGGCCCCATAACAATCGCTGATGCCTGTGGGTAACACACTGCCATTGCCACAGGCATAGACCAGAATGTGATGAACCATCGATCTGTTCTGGTGGGTTGTTATTATGGGCTCAAACTGTAACCAAGAGAAAGATTTGAGGAAAGTTATCCTGAACCCTGAAAACCTGTCTCCAGGTTACTAAAAGGAGTAGTCAATAGAGACCTGAACAGAGGGACATGGGTCTGACGGTCTCCAGAAAGGGAAAGCAGCTTGTGTCTTGGGCACATTCACCCTTCTCCATAGTATACTATTGTACTGTCTGAGTGCACTGATGTGGAGTGGATATCTTCCCATGAAGCATCTGGCCATTGCGAGGGAAAAGACTAGATGGGCCATTGACCTGGTATACCTGGAGGAGGTGGTGGTAGTGGTGGTGGTGGGGGAGTTCAGCCTAGAGAGATCATTACTTTACTCTGAAACTCTGCACCAAATGGATGATTGAAGATATTGAAACCCTGTTGTCTGTACCCTTCTCCATCCCGCATCTGATGCTCAGTCAAGCAGCTTGATGAACATGAGAAATTTAACCAGATTTCCTTGAGGGTTCAGCCAGACATGATTTGCTGGCAAAAGCCCAGTCATGCAAGGTTCTGGGTGCCTTTAACTCCCACTTACTTCCATGAAAGCAGCAGGGATTCAGCACCTCTTTGCTGGCTCTTAACACTTTGCAGAATCAGTCCATAGATTGTTGTGTAGCTATATCAGAGCTGTCAAAAAGTATTCACATTTTCTGTTTCGTGGAGTTGCATAGGCAGATCTTCACCTTTTACTACCACACCATTTCTTCCCCTCTGAAATTTTCTTTTATATGATTTAAATGAAGTGTTTATTTTTATATTAGAAAAAAATGCAAAAATATGAATATTTGCATGCCCTTAATTGGAAAGTCATCTTCACTTGAAAAATGAGCTGGACTTCGAAATGGGCTGTGGTGTTTGGCTTTTTAAAATTATGTGTATTGTACCTTAATGAAAGTTGCATTGCAAAAATGGTTAGTTTTCTATTTTAAACAAATATCTCTAGTAATTTCCAAGTGCAAGAGCAAAAGTCTTTGCACCTTTTATAAACTTAGAATATCCTGAGTACTGTCCACTAACAAAGAGACACAGACAAATAAAATGAATCAAGTTAATCCATGGAGTCAGCCCACTGAAGTTGGTAGGATTTATACTAGGGATTGATTTGGTCTGTTGCATCCAAAGACTCTCAGAGTTATACAAGATGCTCCCAAGGACACAGACAGAAAGACAGGGTGCTTCAAGAGAGACAGATGTAGAGACCAGATGTTCCCACCCAAGGACACTGAAAGGCAGACAGGATACTCTCAACATAGACTAACAGGATGCTCCAAAAGACAGACAGTCAGACTTGTCAGGTTACCTTGTAAATGTGGTGCTTCTGCTTAAGGATTGGCAGTGGGATAAAAGTACAGGCATATGTGGTTTCATCAACTGGGATGGGAAACTGAAAAAAAAAAAAAAAAAAAAGCAGAGAAAACTAAACTTGCCAGGGCACGAGCAGCAGCCCAGGCAGGGTGCAAGTATGAATGGAGAGGCAAAATGGAGGAAGAAAATGGAGAATCAGATTGATAGCTGGGCCCATGTCCCCACGTTCTTTAGCACTGTCCCATTTCATCAGGAGACTGGCAAGAAATACATTTGTTTTTGGCAGCAATAAGTGGGCTGGTATCAAAGAAATAGTGAAGGCTTTAACAATTTTTTTCCAGTGAAAGAATTAAACAATTGCCAGTGAATTTTCAACAAATCCTTTTCCTTCCACATTTCCCCCCTCCCCCACCACCCCCCACATATAATTTGGAATGACATTTTCCATATCAAAATCTAAGTGTGGGAACTCTCCATCATGCTCCATCATACCCTGTCTCAGTCATATTTTGCCAATTGCCTGAGGTCACAAACCCAGACCAGAGAGGAATGGGTATCATCATGTTCTCTATAACCTATCCCACTCCTTCTGGTATATCAGTAGCAGTGTTGTTTCTCAAAGCCAGTCATGCATAGTGTGGTGCACTGCTGCTGAATGCTCAGGTTCACCCAGTGTGCAGCAGTGGACGTGTCATATGTGGTTTCTCCACTGATCCACCTGTCCATGATCAATGCACCCTCCCCTGTCACAGCTCCCAAGGGCTCTTTCTGCATGCTACAGACATGGCACAGATTGGGATCTGCAACAGGCTTCATCAGCTGGAGGAAGCCCTCCCCTTCCATGTGGGAGCAGGTAAGTAAAACTAGTTGAAACTTGGCATATCCATTCCAGGGGAAATTCTGACATTTTAAAAAGTTTTAATTATGAATCAGAACAAAAACTTGACATTTTGAAATTTCCATGGGAAGGAAATTCTGAAAATTTTCATTTAGAAAAAAATCAAGGTATTTCCATTCAATTTTCTCTAAATGAAATGGAGCAGCAGGCTGCTTCAACTCTGGGGGATTCCCTGGACTGCTCCTTTCTCCAGAGAAGACCTCAGGCTGCCCCCAACTCTTGGGGAATCTCTGGATTGCCCCCAACTCAGTTTTGCTCCCTCACAGTGCTTTGGCTTTCTTGGCCATGATGACACTGGAGCTGAGAGTTTCCTTGTGGCACTGCTGCTCAGCCTTCTGGCCAGTGGCTATATTTGCTGCTCCTCAGATACAGTGCATAATGTTGGATAGGCTCCCCTCCCCACAGCCAAGATGCTACCCCACATTTCTGCAGTTTTACAAACCTAAGATCAATGCCCATTCGAAGGCTAAACCTGCTCCTACAGAGCTGAGTAATTGTGCAGGTGTCACTATTAGAGTTTAGAGGAACTGCACCCTGGTGCCAGCTGGTTAGCAGGGGGTGCTGTATCGTGTGATATTGCTGCTTGCATTGGCAGATACTGTCTAGGTGGAGCACTTTCCCTCCCCCCACTTTGCTTCAATAGTGGTAGCCTCTACTTTTCCCCACCAGGTGCCAAGCCTCCTTATTTTGCAACTGCGCTGAACAATGTCAGTGGTGTACCACAGTGAGTTGGTCCTTTTTGGCTACTTCTTCCACCTGCCCTAGAGCACCTCACAGACAGACCCTCACACTCCTCCCTTACCTTCTGCCTGATGTACACTGAGCTAGCCTGATCAGAGTCATCATCTGTCACTTTGTAAACCATGCCAGGATGATTAATCAGCAGAGGAACTACTCTGAATCCCCCTGCTCCTCCATCACTGGTAATAGCCAGGTAAGAGCCTGCACCACATCCTCTGTATTTAGCACATTTGGCATCCCTGCCTGATGTCCTTTTCCTCTAGATCACTACGTTCAAAAATATGTAGTTGTTTACTTGAAGTAGGTCAGTGTGATCAGCTTCTACTTGTAGAATTTGTGGGTTTAAGACAGGGGATGCTATGTTTGTGGTGATGTCTATTTTAATGGGACCCCAGCTCTTTGTGTGGATGCTAACTGTGTTCAATCCTCCTCCAGTGCTCTCATGATCCCTTGTTCCTTGCATACAAGTGCTGCTGTGTCACCAGTAATGGCAGTTTAGTAATGAATGTGAGACACTGCTTTTGTTAGTACAGGAAGGAGCACGGTGTGTGCTGTGTTTTCCAGAGCTCTAGCAGAGCCATGATATAGGGGCTATTCCTGAGTTCCCAGCGCAGCTCTTCTCCCTGAGGAACATGCAGTTTCCAATAACAGGCAACAGTAAACTGGGAGCAGTAAATACACTTGTTATATTTTGACTGTGTGCTTCCATGAGACACTATAGTTATTATAGGCAGGGCAGGTAACCCTATCTATTAAGGTCACCTAACATTTCCCATTGTAAGGCTCATTTTCTGTTGCTTATAACTTTGTGAAACTTTAACAGTTTGGGCTGAAATTTCCCATGCTGGATGTTTGACTCAGCCTGAATATATATATATTTTAAATTCACCAAAAAGAGTTCCAACATTTCTAAGAAAGAAGCTAGGAAAAATACATTGTTTTGCCCATGTTTTGAAAAAAAGAAGAAGGTTTTTAGACCTTTTCTTTGAGAAGCCCTAGGTCCTCCATGCTTTGGAGAAGACTCTTGAAATTTGACATAGGCTAGCCTTTGTGTCAGGAATGTGGCCTTTTGCCACCCCCACCCCCCCCCACCATGAAAATCTGCCCAAATGTGGCCAAGTTATGTAAGCCTTTGACAAATTGCAGTTTTGCACATGCTCAGTATAGACTGATTTTGGAAACTAAAATCTTCAAGTGTCCATCCTTACTGAACGTGCTCCGTCCCCTCACAGCTCCTCGTGCTAACCATTCCCACAGAGCATGCTCTCACCAGCCCAGGGCTACAGGGGCAAAGCTGGCTTTCCCTGTAAAAGCTGTTCCCAGCAAGAGTGATGCCACATACTGAAACTGAGAACTGGAAGCCTGTGCTCTCAATGACCATTCTGCTGGAGCCCTGGCAGCATGAAGGAGGAGGCTACCTGATTCAAATGCAGAGGGGACAAGAGTTGGACTGCGGATGGTGGGTGGGAGGGAAGGGTGTCCTCTTTCTTGTTTCTTGGGACAAGAAACCTGGTGAGACTGAGACTGGAGGGGGAGAAAAACTGTGATTGGGTGTTGGAGAGGGGCGAATGAGATGGCTGTGTACAGAGACTGGGACTGGGAGCTGAGGGGCAGGAACTGGGCTGGCTGGGCAAAGAGACTCAGAAAAAGGGGGAAATGCTGGTGAGACTGGTTGGTCAAGGAAACGGGGACTGGAAGCCAGTGGGGAGGTGGGCAAAGGGAATCTGGAACTGGTTGAGTGGGAAGGCTGGAACTGGGAGCCTGTATAGGGGGACTGGGAGATGATGAAAGAAATAGGGGAAGAGGGTTGGCTAGGAACCAGCTGGCTGGTAGAGACACTGAGATTGGACAAGAAGCTGGAGAGACTGGGGCTGGCCGGAAAAGGAGAATGGCACTAGGAACCAGTAACATGGATGGAATGGGGAAAGACAGAGAGGTCTGATAATGAGCTGGGGTGCATTGGGGTTGGCAGAGACAGATCAGATGAGCAGCTGTAAGGGGCGAATTGGGCCTGAATGGACAAGAAGACTGGGACTGTATGTGGGAAGGGAGAGAGACTGGGAGCCGGGGATTGGGACTCAGAAAATGAGCCTGTGGTGGGGAGACTTAGACTTTCTGGGAAGGAGATTGAGACTGGAATGATAAGTCTGAGGAGTAGAGACTGGGTAGGTACACAGAATGGGACTCAGCCAAGGAGCTAGGGGTAGGAAAGAGACAGGACTGGGATGGGGGAGATGGAGCAGAAAATATCAAGCTTTTGAAATACAGGCAGAAGATGCTGTGCCCACTGCAGCACACTCCTACAGAGCCTTCAGTGGAACCAGTATTCCTGAGTCTCACTATTCCTCTACTATCAACAAATATCTGTGAAACCCAGTGGCAAAGTATTCCATCCCCATCTCATGCTCAGAGGATGACAATCTACTGCTGCTGTCAGTTACTTTGTTAACTCCAGTGGAAGAGGTCAGGTCAGGTCAGGTTGCCACATGTTGGAGTTTCTGGTTTTTTCAGTTTGCTTTATTAAGAACATAGGCAATCACACACACACAAATATATCCAAAGAACATTAAAGTCAACATTGTAAAGTCAAACAGCCAAATGTTAGGAAGTGCCAGAATTAAGGCTACCTATGAAACCTTAATTCACCTCCCTTGTGAATATGCTTTATGATGCAGTCTTTCTTCCATGATCACATGCTACTTTATTCCACAGGACCCCTGCCTCATTCAGTGCACAAGATAGACCTGCCCTAGGGATTAATCAGGGTTGTGTATTAAAGGTGGCTGTTGTGTTTAGGATGTTTGCCTCGTTTGTTGCAGAAGCTGGAAGGTGTGTAGTGAAAGAGGCAGAAAGAGAAAGGATGGCCTCATGGTTAAGGGAGGTGAAGAACTGGATGCCCTGGACTCAAGAATTGGCTTCTATTCCTGCCTCTGCCACAGAGTTCCGGTGTGATGCTGGGCAGGTCACTTAAACCAAACTTTTCACAGATGGCCTCTAATTGTTTCTCATTTTATAGGTACCCAATTTGAGACCCTGGGGTCTGATTTGAAGAAGTGCTTAGTGCTCACAGCTGTAACTGAAGTCAATGGGAGCTGTGCTTGAACATATAAAGTGCTATATAATGCTACATAGTTGGAAAAAATCAGATCCTAAGCATCTAAAATTGGACACCCAAACTTAGTGAATACTGTTAAACTTAATCTCTCCGTCTCTCAGTTCCCCATTTGTAAAAAGGAGAGAATATTACCCCACAACCTTATAGGGGTGCTGAAAAGATACATTAATTAATGTTTGTGAAGCACTCCAGTACTATAGTGATGAGCACCATAGGAAAGCCCACAAGGAAATGAATAATTCTATATTCAGAGCCAGCTTTTAAAAGTGTGCAGTAAATAAAGCCTGAGGCCACTCATTGAGTGATGAGGAGAATAGATGCTCATTCAATGAGCACCCTCTGTCCAGTGCGCTGAATGCAGCAGAGTCCTGTGAAAAAAAAATTGTATGTGATCATGGAATTAAAGATTGTTTCATAATGCATACACACAAGGGGACAAACTAAGGTGCTACAGACAACCTTAATTCTGGCATTTCCTAACTTTTCAATATTTGTCTTTGCAACCTTAATAATGTTCTTTTAACATAGTTTTTGTGTGTAACGTATATACGTGATAGAACAGCCAAACAGCACAACAGTGTGTTTTATTTTTCAAATAAAAGTCAAGTCAAGGGAACATTCCTGAGAGCTGAATAATCACTTTTGTTTGTGTGTAATTTTCTTTTGGTAACAACAGAAATTTAAACTGGTCCCAGCCTATATCATTGGCCTGAAAAGGAAGAGGTAATATCCCCAAATATTTCCCTAATATAGAACGCAGCCTAGCCCTTCCTCAAAACAAACCCATCCTCTTCCACTTTACTACTGAATCTCTCTGCCCATTCACACATTCATTAAGATAGCCGTGTCCATCCATCCATCCATCCATCCATATTGGCCACCATCAGCTCTACTGAAAAGAATGTCAGGGAGTGGGGATTCTTGTGTCCAGAGGATAGGCAGTGCTGTGGTCAGATACTCACATCATTTAGCTTCAGGTCATAGGTGAAGAATATTTTGGGGTCATTCAATTCAGTTGGGCTTATGACCCGCATCAGAAAGAGAGATTTGAGGAATCTTTGGCCTTTGGAGAACTGGACTGTGTCGTCAGTGCCAAAAGCAGAAATCAGGCGTGCGGTGTCACCCTGTAAGGAGAGAAATTTACTGCAAAATCCTCCTCAGGACATCACAGCTTCCACATACCTGCATATACACTCTCATTCACAGACATACACACACACACTCACAGTACACATGCTGAAACATACTATGCACATTCCACACATCGAAACGCCCACACCTATTACACCCCTACAATGAGACATACATTAAAATGCACTACACACATTACACACTAAAACACACATCCCTCACATTACTGATATGCACACACACTACATGCCTCCCACACACAGTTCATTCCTACATAAGAAAACACAGCGAACATGTGCACAGTGCAACCACACAAAACACTTCTGTACAAAGGCTCATGATCATTTCCCGTAAGGCAAAACCCTTCAAAAAACATTATCCAAACACATTCCACAATCATATTACACACTGCACCACAATATTCACATACACACATGTACAATGTTTAAGGACCTGGTGAGTGAAAGAGAATAGGTTGGAGATCAAGAGGAAAGGTTTAAGGATTTGGATGAGGCCAGAATTTTCAGAAGTGGTCACTAGTTTTGGGTACTTACATTTTTGTGTGTGCCCACAAGTTGAGACACCTTGTCTGATTTTCAGGTACTGAGGTTTATGACTATCAATGCCAACTAACAAAGGGTTCACTCTTCTATAACAGCAATTCTTAACAGGCCTGACAAACTCACTACACCAAACACACTGCTTTTCATTTATCTTAAATAGTGTCTTGTAAGGTATCGAAAGCTGATATCAAGCTGGGCATTAATATCATTGTGAAATGTATGCACTGATGATATTTTAAAAGTTATGTACACATCCTGGAATTATGTTTTAAATTGTGTAACTTGGCAGAACTGACAAACAGGTTTCTTCCAGAGGAAGATAAAATGTTTGTCTCTTTGTCCAATGTAAATTAAGATTATAAGACAAATCTGCATGTGGCATAAGCAGGGTGATGGGAAGACACCTGAGACTAAACCAAATGAGGTTGTCTTGTCTCTGGGTAGCAGAGCCAACACTAGTCTGCACAGAGACAGTGATGCCTGTGGAGACCTGGAAGGCAGTGCTTGTGGGGTCAGAGGCTGTTGGTTTCACAGAGCTGAGCGACAGTAGACGCAGACAAGACTGCCTCACTCTAAGGGCAGGTAGTGGTGAAATACCTCACAGCTCTGGGTACCCCTGGGGAGCATCACAAGATCCATGAGAGCTAAAGTCTGACACTAAAGGCCAAATTTTCAGAATTGCTGCACGTGTTAGTGAATGTGGGAAAATGTCTATTTGTGTGCCTGTTCTGTGAGTGCACTTAGTGCAACTTCAAATGTAATCTTGGTAACTGAGCACTGATGACCAGCCATGTATCTAAGTGGTCATTTGTACATGCAGTTACATGCAGAATGATAACAAATGTGTCCCCAATTTAGATCCACAAACATATACATTTGTGTAATTAGAGTTCTGGTAATCTGTCCATTAATGTACCAGTGACAAAGCAGATCTTTTGAAAATAGGGCTTCTAGGTACTGCAATAATAATACTAATTAAGAATAATAATATCACTAACTCATTTGTCATTTTTAGGTTGATCAGACTTTTTAATTGTAATTTTGCTATCAATCTGAATCCCCTGTACAGCATTTCAATTAAAAAAGAGCCGGGGTGAGACTTTCCAAAACACTTTGCATTTTGCATATGCTGTTCCCATTGAAACAATGGATTTAATGGGAACTGAGTTATACAAATGATGAGCACAACTGAAAGCCCCATCTTATGTCTTTAACAGCTTGTATCATATACTGCACTCAAGTGATGGTTCTATATATGTGATGTTCATTGACTTGTAAAATTTATCTTCTTTATTAAAGAGGCAGATCCATGATCTATGAAAGAGGGATAGATAGAAAGAGGCAGACAGAAAAAGAGGAGTAGGAAAGGTTGAGGTGAAGGGTCAAGAGTGCAAAAAGAGACTTTAAAAGCTCTGCCTAAGTTTAGTTGCGTTTCCCAGAAGCCAGAGGTTGTATTCAAGCCTCAGAATGTTTTGAGGCTCACATCTCCCCAGTCCTGAATACTGTCCACACAGAGGTCTATACTAAAAGGGAACTACTAATCCTATCAACACATTCTACATCATCATAAACTGTTGCAATGCGCTCTTATTTTTAGACTGTATACTTCCTGTTCCTCTACTGTAATAAGAGAAGTTCCCTGTTTAAGGTCTCCGGTATACATCAGAGTACAGGGGGGAGGCATGTTTGTTTCACTTATATGTGGCTCCTTGTGCAGAAGGATTGTCTCCTCCATTACCGTGATATCCAGGTCATTTGGGTCACATGTCTGGAAGTAGCGTTTGAACCGCAAGGTGGTGAAGGTCTCATCCTCTGTTAGTGACAGCAGCTGGTAGTCCTGGCTGTTGTCCTCCTTGAGATTTTCCTCATCCACAGCATGCCAGTCCTGGATTGGACATGGAGAGAGATGTCAAATCAAATGAGGAAACAACACAGAGAGAATAGAAGTAACTTCTCTTCACATCCTGAGACTGCATCTCTCTAAATAGTACTGATAGAGATTGAATAATTGTTAAAGTAACTATGACATTGAAAGGCCCCTCTGCCTTCATTGCGAGTTTCCTACAAATCAGAGAAACACAATAGTCACATTTTGTCCATTCCCTCCCTCTCTTCAATGTGACAGTAGCCCCTGGAGTCCCTGTGTACTGACACCTATATAGTGACAGAATGACCTTTGGTAATCCAGACTAGAGCTGGTCAGAAACATTTAGATAAAACTTTTTTTCACTGAAAAGTGTCATTTAGTCAAAACCAGAATGCTTCATGGAAACATGTTGGTTTCAATGCAAATTTAATCAGGAAGGTTTCTCAGATCCAGGATACTGGGAGGAGAGGGAAAGCAGAGTTTTTCTAACCACCAAGCTATAGAGTCTCTCTCTTACACACACTTTTTCTGACCACCCCTAATCCTGACACATATCAGCTGAAGAACTAAAGATCAGTCTCTTACTCATGTGTGTCACACGATCAGTTTCAGAAGTAAACTAAACTGAATCTTTGGCAAAAAATGGAGCAAGTGAAGAAGTCAATAGAGCAGATGATTAAAAGAGCTGTGCACCCAGCACCTCCCATTGTAACATTTATGGGCAGATTTTCAAAAGAGATCAGCACCCAGCCTTTTAAAAATGGGCCCTGGTTATGGGTGATGAACACTTCTGAATATTCTGCCTAGCAGACTGCTTTATCAGTACAGTCACTATAAGAAAACGAAACACGTTTAGAATTTATACACACATACAAAGGGATTGAATGAGGTAATCAAAGGTGAGTGCTACCCTATGAGAACAGGAGAAGCTGTCAGGCCACATTTTTAAAGATATTTAGATGCTTAAAGATACAGATAAGGGTGTAGTGGGATTTTCAAAAGTGCCTAGGTGCCCAACTCACATTGATTTCAATGAGAATTAGGCTCCTAGTGCTTTCAAAAATCCTAATAGGTACCTATGTGAATCTCTAGGTGCCTAAATACCTTTAAAAATGTTGCCTGCCATGCCTAGACTTCAAAATACAAGAGCATTTTCTGTACTGCTGCAAGTCAAGGGTTTTGGCAAGTTGACTCAATACGGAAAATGCAAAATTGTACACCTTCAACTCTCCTTTTGGGAAATAGATGTTTAAGTGACTTCTCTCCAGGATTGCCTCAGGATCAGAGGGGTGCAACAAAGCATGAAATCCTACATCTTGAGACCAGAAGTGAATAGGGCAGAATCATTGAGGATCTGATGATTTGGAGTAAAACCAAGGAATTGAATAATGTTCTGTAGCCTGCCACAGAAAAGGAATTTAAAGTAAACGGGAACCAGGCTGGGCTGAATGAGATTAGTCATGTAGGACAAATATGTAGTGAGAAAAAAGTTCAACCGACCCAAGGAAGATGGAGACAACTGTATAAATGAAACGACTCTAAAACAAGATTCACAGCATGTTATCACATCCAAGCAAATTCACCCCGCATTTCTCATCATTAAGGGCTCCACACAGGATATTTCTTGAGGACAATACAGAATGGCACTGCAATGATGGACAAGAGATCCAACCCCACAATGTATACTCCTGGGTTTTGTCTAGTTTCAGACTGTTGTCCATGGGTCAGTAGTGGTCTGCACAGCACTTGCTGGTGGTGCACAAACAGCTGTTGTTTTTCTCCTAATTTCTAGCTTCAAAATTGCATTCAATGACCTTTACCCATTCATCAGTTACCTTCCTAATACTACTTATCTGTGTAAGCAGTTGAAGAGTTTTGATTTGAATGGGAAGGGAGGTGATCAATGTAATTGTGAATGTGACGGGAGGTGGTCCTCAATCGCAACTGAGAAAGGTGGTGCCGTCAAAATACGCTCTGTGACTGAAATATAGTCCATACACTATGAAAGAGTTTGAGGAATTCCCCCCCGACACACACACCTTTGAAATGGACAAAAACCAAAATTTCCTATGACAGGAGGCCTCCTATATCCCCCTATAATATCACCACCTCACTCCCATCAACCCATCCCATTTCAAATTAACAAGCAGAACACCTTGCTTAACTATTTATGTGCTCAGAATATTTTTCTGGTACAAAGTACATTTTTTTCAATTAAGTGCACTTAATATAAGTTTCTTTGCCAAGTAAAGTCCCCTCTATCAACTATGACTGTGAAAGCATTTAAATGTGAGCACATGTCCCCAGGACAGACGTTTATCATGGGATAAGAGGGAACATTTTTATAGGAGCCCCTTGTGAATATATTGGTAGCACATCTCTGCTCCTTGGGGTGACTGTCCAAACCCTAGCATCACTTTCACTGCATTTCCTGATACCCAGCCTGACATTCTTTTTTTCTGCTCAATTTCACCTCCATTGCCTCTAATTGTAGCTTCTCAGATCCCTCTAAACCTCTCCTTTACCAAGCTGGGAATCACATTACAGAGGAGAATTTGAAAATGCCTCCTTTGTTTTCTATTCTTTGAAATTCCCCTTTGTGTTACTTTATTTACTAAGCTAAAAATGCAAAGATGAACAGTCCCAAAATGAGTTACACAAAAGCCAATAAACAAAATAAGTATTAAAAACTAAAAGTAAAATCATTCACTATAGACAGTTCTTAACCCTGAGACTTATTTGGAAAAATATCTCTCACTCTTGAGAAAGACAGAGAAGAATGATTAAGAGAGAGAGGGAGAGAGAGCAATGTAATCATACACACATACTACAGCTACACTAAACTACATTCCGCCCCTCCCCCCCGAATTTACCTAGTGTTTGTACAACTGGTTCAGCTAATAGGTGAGTGCTAAGATGGGGTGTAGATGTGTGTATTCATGTGTGCGTGTGCGGGCTTGCCTATATTCTTATAAACCTTTCTGGATCTGCCAAGACTATTGGAACCTCTTTGCCCCTCACCTGTGGTTTCCCAGCCATCAGCGGTCCCATGCTAGCCACAATCTTGAAGTTACATAAGCTAATGATTTGGGGTGCCTCACTGTTAGGAGGACACATGAGACACCTTAAAAAATTAAAACATCTCTGAATCATTTTGAAAATTCTGGTCATTGTGACCAGAGTTTCACAACCATCCAACGAAAACATGCAAAACTCATTTAGTTTCAGATTCAAACATGGAAATGAAACCAGCTGAGTAGAATAGATATATTTTGACCCTGCAAAGTTTCATCAATGTTCAGAAAAAAAAAGCCTCTGGGTAAACAGAACTATTCTGAGATTAAGCTTTCTAAGGGGCTTGGTGATAACTAAATACATGGTAATTTTTTTGCAAGTAACACCCAAGTCTTCACAGAACTCATTGGTTTGGTTAGTTTCTCATGTTCACCATACTGTACTGAGTTTGAACTGTGTTCTGTAATGGGCAAACTGTTCTGTAATGGCTTTGATTTTGCAAAACCTAATCAGCTGGGGTTTGGTTCTGCAAATTCAGAATGAGGAATAGTTTGGATACAGGTTAAATTTTATCTGGCCTTTCAAGGACTGGGAGAAGTCAGAGTGGTAGGGATTTAGTCCATCTCTCGTCTGGATGGAAAAAAAGACACAGCAAAACTCAAGGCAAGTGAAACCACAGTAAGTGAAACTGACAAAACAGATGTCATCAGAATCCACATAAAATAAACCAGAGGTTTTCAACCTTTCCAGACTACTGCATCCCTTGTAGGAGTCTGATTTATCTGGCATACCCGCAAGTTTCAGCTCACTTAAAAACTACTTGCTTAAAAATCAGATATAAAAATACAAAAGTGTCACAGCACACTAGAACTGAAAAATTGCCTATGTTCTCATTTTTACCATATAATTGTAAAATAAATCAATTGGAATATAAATATTGTACTTACATTTCAGTGTATAGTTTTTAGAGCAATATAAACAAGTCATTGTCTGTATGAAATTTTCGTTTGTGCGGACTTCACTAGTGCTTTTTATGTAGCCTGTTGTAAAACTAAGCAAATGTCTAGATGAGTTGATGTACCTCCTGGAAGACCTCTGTGTACCCCCATGGGTACACATACCCCTGGTTGAGAATCAATGAAATAAACCATACATGATTTCCCCTATCTCTAGTCATAGGGGTCATTGAACTGGTGGACCAGGGACTTTCATTAGAGCATAGGCATGTTAGTAACAAGAAGCATGCAGTGTTTTCAGGTATGTATCTAGGTGAGGGCAGGTAGCAGGTGTGTCTGTATGAGCATGTATAGTGGTGAGGGATATAGGTGTGAACCTAGCTGCATGTTGGCTGCATGTGTGTTGGTGCATCAGCCATGTGTTAGCAGGACTATACTGCTTCTGGAAGCATCCACTGACCTGATAGTAGATGGAACAACCCAAACTTATCTAAATCTTCCTGCTTGTGAACTCAGCCCGCATAGAATCCTGCCTTGAATGCAGTACATGTAAAACATGACCCTCTTCAAAGGGGGAAGGAGGGGCAATGTTTTCAACTTACAGAGAAATAGATGCTGCCATTGGGGAAAACGCCCCCGATCACAATGTCAGACCCAGGCAACTCTCCATGAGGGCTGAATCCAAATGCCACCCAGCCAACAGTGCGGACCTGGAGCTCAAAGGTCATCATCTCCTCTTCATCATGGTCCCAGCGCATGAAGACCATGTTTGAGTGGTCCAAGAAAGCAGAGAAACGCAACGGGGGAGGTGAGGGCTGGCTGGAGCAAAGGCACGGGATGGACAGGAGGAAGAGAAAGCTCTTGGTCCACAGGAGGCTCATCATCTTCATCAGGATCAGGGTAGCCTGTCTCTCGTGCTGATCCCCTGGGCTGGATGATCTGTGGTAAGGGGTCCAACTTATATGGATGTCTAGCGAGGCAGGGCCTGGTGCCAAAGAGGAAGGGCAGCAACTTGTTCTTCTACATCTGATTAAGTAGATGGCACAAAGTCAACACGTTACATAATACACCTTGGTGCCATGCCCGGGGGAGACAGGTACCAGGGACCCTATGTGCTAGTGTCACAAGATATTGAACAGCTCTTTGGACCTAACTGGATGCAAGAGGGGGCTCAGCATTCCCATCCAAACTGGTATTCTGAGAGCCAGCATGTTACCTCAGTTCACAAAGAGAAAGGATTTCTTTTAAGGACTCCTCTCATCAGCTAGCCCCTATCTTGTAAAGGCTGGAGTGAGCCCCAATCATTCATTAGTATCACATAGTCATTAGCCGTGAGGGCCGTTCAGAAGCAATATGTTGCTGAATCTCAGTCCATTCCTCATGGGAGGAGAGTCTGCATCAGAAAAAGCACCATCAGTTGGGGCAGTCCCAGTGTCAGTATCAGGAAAAAGACCGTGAGCGCTGGAGACTGCATTCCCCTCGTGGAATTGGGTCCATCACAAGTAATAGCCTTTTTTCCAAATGATAGCACTCAGAATAGTGTACAGAATTCAATAACAATGGAAGAGGGTGAGAGAGAGAGATTAAAAAGTGCCCATGTCCTAATATTTTTAACCTATCTCCCCCACCCTGTATCCTTATACAGCTGACTTTGTCATCCATTTCTTATGTCTTGTCTTTTAGAATGTAAGCTGTTTGGGGCAGAGACTGTCATTTACCATATGTTACCTAGGAACACAATAGATCCCCATCATCTGATGTTTTAAAATCAAGACTATCTGTCTTTCTAAAAGATACGCTGTAGCTGAACCGGAAGTCACGGGCTTTGATGCAGGCATTATTGGGTGAAATTCTCTGGCCTGTGTTATACAAGTCAAACTAGATGATCAGAATGGTTCCTTCTGGCCTAAAATCTATGATTCTATGTTTATACAGCACCAGCACAATGGGGCCCTGGCCTGATTCACCTCTAGGCACTACCACAACAATAATAATAACAGTATAAAGGCAAAAAGTTTCCCCCTGGGTTCTGAAATAATACAAAAACTGTCAATGAGACAGAGAGAAAAAGAGAGTCTGTTCTGTGTGACTGGAGCTTCAGAGAGAGGGCTCTCACACCAGGTGAAATTTGGGGAAGGGACATAGAGGAGGAAAGTGCTGTGGTTCTTGAGAAGAGTTGCTGGGGTGCATTGTAATGAGAAGCCACATCCCTGAGGTAGGCTGAAGGAATGTTTCAAATAGCAAGAGAGCTATTTTCAGTTTGTTCCTGCAATGCCTGGGCAGGCAGGGTAGTTGTCTGAGGCGAGGGTGTGATGCATGGCCATGCTTTTTAGTACTGTATGTGTGGGGCAGATTCTAAAGAGCAGGGACTTGAGGCCATTGCTACAATAGTTAAAGAAGGGGGATTTGAATAGTATGAAAGGGGATATGAATTAGAGAAACACCCTTGTCCCATGCATTGCCCCTTGACTGGGAGACTGGAACACCAACAAAACACTTTAACCCTCCCAGAGACATTATCAGTGTGCAGTAATAATATCAACAGTGGCGGCCCCCAGCAACCCAGCAACCACCCAACCAGTTCCGCAGGGAGTGGCTTGTTTTTCCTCAGTTGCTTTGTCTCATCTCCAATATGAGTTATATAAACCACTGTGATCTGTTTCCTCACCCCATGAGCCACAACTAACACCTGTGGGGGGAGGGGGTTGTTGTGTCAGGGGGTTGTTAGTTCTTTCTTTATACCTGCTAGAAATGCCCAGAGCAGCTTTGCATATTAATCCGCTGGGACTGGCACTCCCAAAACAGATAGAGAACAGAGAAGGAAGGGCATCTAATCAGATTCTTAGGGACAGGATTTAAATGGATCAGGTTCCACACGTTATTCTTGGATCCAAGGTTGTTTTGCTGACAGTCTTGCTGAAGACAGTGAATGTATGTGTGTTGCATTCTAGCCTCTTTTTGTGAACAAAGCTAAACCATTGCAAAATACAGCACAATTAGCGTCTTCTGTTCAAGAGAGGTCTAGGACACATATCTTTGGGTACTGCAAGCAAGAGAGAGGTGCAGGCAGAGCTGTGTGAGGATTTCAAGAATAGGATACCACACGATGCTGCATGTCAGGACTGAGGGGCACAGGCAAAGCTGTGTCAGAAGCTCAGGACTGGAAGAGCAGGGGGCTGCAGGGCAGGATTGAGGGGCACTGGCAGAGCTGAGTGTGAAATCCAGGACCAGAATAGCAGGGGGTGCTGCAGCACAGGACTGAGAGACATCAACAAAGGCTATGTGGGTGTGTGGGTGTGTACAGAACAGCTCCTGCTCTGCCTGTCACTGGCCAGCCCCTGCTTTTGTTTTCATTGTCACAAAATCTAAACTCATGTTCACTTTCTTTTGCAAAGGAAGGGCAGAGAATCTCTGCATCACATGGAGAGGATGTGAGATAAGAGGATGCACCTGAGACGTTGCTGGAAGAGGCAACATCTAGGGATTACAGGAGGAGATATTTTAGGCCTTGGCTACACTGGCAATTCACAGCGCTGCACTTGCTGCGCTCAGGGGTGTGAAAAAACACCCCCCCTGAGCACAGCGAGTGCAGCGCTGTAAAGCGCCAGTGTAATCAGCGCCTGCAGCACTGCACACTCGCTCGCAGCGCTGCAAGCTATTCCCCTCGGAGAGGTGGAGCCATGGCAGCGCTGTGAATCCGTGAGTGTAGCCAAGGCCTTAGCTGTGTGACAGAGATTAGAGTTGCATGGTTTCTTTTAAGGAGGAGGATTTGGGCAAGACTCCCTGTCTCCATATCAGTGGTGACTGGCATGGGAGATATATCCAGGAACAGGAACAAACCACACAAACTGACAATGAGAAACATGCCAAGCAAGATTATGAAATGAAAGAGGAGCTAAATGAGATAAAAAACGCCTTTAGAAGACTAAAAGAGCAGAAGAGCTAGGTGTAGAGTGAAAGGAGGAGGCTCAAATCCATAAGGCCAGCAGCACAATAGCAGCCTTGAGGATCTGTGTAACACAGGAGACAGAGACACCCACAGAAGGAAAAGGGCAGACTGTCAAAAGCAGATCAAACACCCCAAACTGGTGGTATGTTCCATAATCAGGTTTCATTAACCCAGTAACAAATGTGAACTCCTGGATCACTATAACAGTGTTACCATGGAGTCACAGACAGTCCACGTGGGCACTCCAGTCTACCTTGCCACCCAGGCAAGCTGGACTAAGTGATAAATGGTCACTTACACCAAAAATCACAAAATATTCAGATTCCTTCCAGTCCCAAGTAACCGTCACTTATCCCACATCAATTTGTACCTTAGAAGTCACAACAAAGACAATGCTTGTAGCCAGCCCTGTAATAAATTAACTAAAGATTTATTAACAAGGAAAAAGAAATGAGAGTTATTTACAGTTTAAAGCAAGCAAACATATATGCACAAATGAGCTTCAGTCTGTGATTCAAAAGGTGACAGAGATGTAGTAATCAGTCACCACTAAATGTCTTTTTAGGGCTTAACTCAGGTCGACCTTGGGGCTCTCTGCTTTTTGTTTCTTAGCTCCAGCCCCTGTGAGAGTCCAAACAGCATTGAAATGTATGGAATAAGGTCTTCTGAATGTACTTCTCCATGGATAGATGGACCAATTCACAAAGCTTTTGTCCTATGATGGCCCACTTAAATTTGATAGTCTTCCGGGATGGGCAGGGGAGTCACTCTTCCCATCTGAGTTCACAAATTCAGAGCAGGCATTTGTACAATTACAAAACAAACTTATATTTTACCTTGTAGCATGGAATACAGACATTACAAGTGAGATTAATGCATGCAACAATTTACAAGCATTTCGTAGAGTCTAAACTCTAAATACATTCTTATAAGACTAATAGCTGTTTTGAAGAAAACTAGCATACAAGTGAGCTGGTTTGGTTTCCAGCTATGAGTTTGTCAGTTCTTAGCTAATGCATATGGCGTTGGCCAGAGCTGGCACTTGGTTTACCAGCATCACAACCTCCTTACACCATCCTTCTGCTTCCCAAATGCCTGCAGAGGAACAAGTAATGCCATCAGTATGTGCTCCATATTGTGAAGACATACTTATAAAAGCTTGTCAGTTACATTTGGGCTGTGGTTGAAAAATTGTCTTTCTGGCCCACACAAATATGTTATAGATGCATTTTGAATACAGCAGAGTGTTTGCAAAATGGGTATCAGTGAGACCAGAGAGGAGGAGGAGGTAACAACAGTCAATATGGGGAATGTTCAGGGCCTGAAAATATGTTTTGGTTGTCTGGGCAGAGAGAAGGGTCTGGTAACTGATAAGTTGTGGAGGAAGAAGTGGGAGGATTTGGACACAGCTGGGGTGGGAGGAGTCAAAGACGATCCCCAGGGTTCAAGTTTGGGTGAGAGGGAGGGTGACACTGTCAAAAGCAAAGGAGCGCAAGGTAAGATGACAGGGGTTAGGAGGAAGAATAAGGTACTCAGTTTTTGCCATGTTAAGAATGAGGGACTTGCACGCTGTTCAGGAAGAGATTATGGAAACAGTCAGAAATGCAGGATTAGACAGAGGGAGCCAACTCAGGCATGGACAGTCAAATCAGGTCAAGTCAAAGGTTGTAGTTTTGAGGGAAACGGTTGTTAGATAAGAGAGGGGAAGAGGTCAAAGGTGGAACAAGCTCTCAGGAGAACATGTCAGAGCTCAGGGTGAAACAGAACTGTGACTTGCAGGATGGCTTATGACAGCTCAGACTATCCCAGCCACAGGATACACATGCAGAAGAGTTACCTGAACAGAATAAGGGTAAATGTTGCCTGGGGGAGATGTCTTTGCTACAACATGTTGTATGTCTGGAGCATCCTCACCAACATTCACATTTCCCGGCTGTCCCTGAATTCAATTCAAAATCACAGACTCTGTTTTTTAGATCTTCTCCCAACTCACCATTCCCTGATCTTATATCCACTTACTGCCCCACACAGCCCAATCTGTCTCCCATTGCTCCCTCTAAATAAAGCTGTGCCTTTCCCTCTGCTCCCCTTGCACCAATGCACTCAGTCCCATCTCTCCTTTATTATGCACCCTGACGTTTTTCACTTGTTTTTCACTTAACATTCCCTCTCCCTGGAAGATAGTTTGTGTTATTGGCTATGCAAGAAACTGCATATACATGCATTGTATCGTATTGCATTGCATGGTGTTGTATTGCATCATACTCTGTTGTGTCACATTGCAATGTTTTGCACAGTACTATATTATGCTACACTGGATGATATTACAATGAAATGTATGGTATTACATTGTGTTACATTATAATGTGTTGCATAACACTGAGTATTCAACATTACACAAAGCCAGGCCATCCATCCAGCCTTCTGCATGAGTGAGACATCCTATCCAAATCCTACGCTGCTATAGAAAAGATTTCTGGAGTAATGTTGCTACTTTGTGGCCACATACTTTTCTTGCAAAGATGTAGCAACATCTTAGACTGAATTCAGTAGCTGGAAAAATTCCTTTATGTATTTAGTCCCAGCGGAGAATTTCCTGATATCCACATTTCACACATTTCAATGAACAGGCAGTGCCACCTGCCTCCTGGGCTATATCATACAAACACCTGTATCCATTTTCCTTTGCTAGCTCGGTGGAATTGCTTCTTCAGAAATGGTTTGGATTGGATTACAGATGGGTATTTATCTATCCTCTCTCCATAAGTGTAACTATCTCCCAGTTATCAGCAATGTATCTTCTTACATGCAGGTTTGCAATACCACTCACTAATAGCAAGTATGTTTCAGACCACCCCAAGTGCTGCTGCATTATCCCTGTGGCCAGGGGCGGTAGAGCAACCACTTCCAGTATTGATGGAAGGGGAGGGCAGGAGAGAGCACACACTGATACCTGTGGTCAGACATCTACTTTACACAGCAGGGATGTGTAAGTTTCATCCCCTCTCCGCCCACAAGCTCTACAACCCCCCAAAGACACCTCCCTGTGTAGATACGGAGAGGGACATGACGATGCTGCAGTTCCTCTCTCTGCTAATGGGGCTACTGGTCCTTGACCTCTCAAGTGAGCCTAGGGTGCCCTACAGCAGCCACTTGGGTGGGGTCAGGCTCTCTGGAGAGGTTTCATCACACCATAAGATGTCAAGCTTTGTCTTTCAAGTGCAGAGGGCAGATTAGTGGAGCAGTCAGTTAAACAGCAGGAGGCAGGTGGACTAACACCAGTAGTACAAAGACCTGTCAAGGTAGTTAGGGGCACCATTATCTTTCCCATCAGCAGTAGCCCCATCACGTCTCCCGCTCTGAATCTCTCTCTCCACAGGCTCCCCACACACAGGATACACCTGCACTCTCATTGTATTTGCTCTCTTTTGTTTCCCACACACACTATTCGGTTCTGACAGCTGGTCACTAGATGGAGCCACAATCAAACGCACAAACTGGTGTGTTACACTGACACTTCCCCGTCTGGTCAGTGCCCTCAGCACATGATGCATAATTTGCTCAGAACTGTAACCTTTAGCCA
Organism: Malaclemys terrapin pileata; assembly: GCF_027887155.1. Lineage (NCBI taxonomy): Eukaryota > Metazoa > Chordata > Testudines > Emydidae > Malaclemys > Malaclemys terrapin. Next base: position 140,133,361 of record NC_071505.1, read on the forward strand.
GATACATTTTTAGTTAGAGTTTCTGTGCATGGGGAAATTGACTGCAATAGCTATCCAGACTAACTTCTCTGACAAAGCCCCAGTGACAGTGGTTCTTCTGGTGTCTTTATCCTACTATGCAGAATACAGACAAAGAGACACTTGCACTGGCATACGTTCTTAAAGAGAGATAACATAAAAACAATCATTTTGAATATAAAAAAACATATTAAGCAATGAATATAATCCACATTCTGTGCATTGTGAAGCCTTGGTATCTGAAGCCCCTAGAGTCTGAGCCAGGGTGACTCTAGTCATGTATCAGGAGTCTATGTTCATAGCTAGGATTTGTGGTCTGCTACATGATCACATGTGACATCTCCTCTGATGGCATCTTCCCCATCAACATTTCTCAGGAGAAATTCTCACTCCTGCATTAGAAGCAGGAAGGCATCATCCGGGAGAAGGGGACCAGACATGAGTCTCCAGGATATTCATGAAACTGGCCATCCAGAAAGCAGAATGATAGGAGGTCATGAGAAGCCATGAGCCTTTCCTCTGCAGTGACACCATAGTGTTTCTCCTCCCACTGAAGAATGTATTTGTCCATCCCCTCTCACTTCCCTTGAAGCGCAGAGAGAAGGAAACCCAAAGCATAGAGGAGACAGAGCAGGGCAAAGCTGACATCATGTGGAGACATCTCCTGCTCTCAGCACTGCTTCTCTGGGCCCCAGGTACTGTCTGAGTGGCCACGGGGATGGGGTGGGGTAGACAGGCCCAGAATCTCAAGTTGAAGGGACACATTCTCGTCATTGAGACTGAGGTGTGAGGGGATCGCTGGAGACTGCATCTGCTTAGAAATGCTGGGAGAAACAGAGAGAACCACTCAGAAACAAGGACTTGTGGGTAAAACACCCAACTCAAGAGTGAATCCTAAATAGGACACACTTAGCTCATATCCCATGAATTGACTGCATATGGAAGTCAGCTCTCAGCCAAGAATCTCCCACAATGACTCCTGTTTGGCTGAACAGTGAAGATGACTGTCCTGTTTTTCATTTTATCTTTTATTCTGCTTCTCAATTTTTTTACCCTCTTTCTCTCCTTCTGACTTTCCTTCTTTCCCTTCCTTCCTCCCTGTCAGACTTTTTCATCAACTTGTCACCATCTGTTCTATCATATTGTTTCCTGTTTCCTTCCAGGTGTAGGATCGGCCTATGTGGAGCAGCTGCCCTTCCTCACAGGGGTTGCAGGAGAACCCCAAACTCTGCAGTGTACATTAAAAGAAACGAGCCACTACTGGATGTACTGGTACTGGCAGAAGGAGGCAGAGGAGCTGGGGCAGCTCTTCTATTCTTCAGGAGATGGATCTGGGACCAATTTCACAGCTGAGCCCATGTCAGCCTGGAGGAAGAACAACAATTGGCATCTACAATGGAAAGACCTTTCATGGTCAGACTCAGCTGTGTATTACTGTGCCTGCAGCACTGCACAGTGACACAGAGCCCTGAGACAGCCAGCAAAAACCCAGCAAGACAGAGACAGGGGAGGAGACAGGGGAGCTGTGTGTGCCTAGGAGTTGAAAGGACACTGTAGGGCAGTGGTTCCCAAATGAAGTGTCTGGGATATACAGAATGTCTCCCAAAGGGGTGCAAAGAGCCCCTGGAGCCCCCATCCCAGATCACTGACCTGGTCATACACTTGAGATGTGACTTGGGCTCTATTAATAACAATGGGAGTTTTGCCACTGATTTCAATGGGGCCAGGATTTCACTGTTGGGCTTTCAAAATCAGACATTGCTCTTTACTGCTTGAACTTCTCTCTCTTGCCTTCCCAATTCCTTCCGTTCCTTCTCTATAGTCTCTCATTCTCCTACTATTTCCTTTGTTCCAGCTCCCTCACTTTCAATTCCTTTCTCTTCACTTTTTCTGTTTCTTTAAATCAAACACCCAAATCCAATTGCAGATCCCAGCTCTCATTCCCCTGTGGTTTGGTCTGACTGTGTCTCTGGGGACTGTCCTGATATGGTCTTATTCACATGACTGCTGAGCCATAGATATCTAAGTAGGAACAGATGGAGTAGAAGCGATTAGGGGGAGTTATTTCTGTATACGGGATTACTGGAATACCCTGTCCAGTTCTGGGGCCCACAATTCAAAAAAGATGTTGAAATATTGCAAAGGGTTCAGAAAAGAATGATTTGTCATCTGGAAAACCTGCTTTACAGTGAAACACAAAAGTTCAATCTGTTTAATTATCCAAGGGTAGGTGAAGAGGTAACTTGACTACAATCTATAAGTACTTGCATGGGAAGAAGATTTCTGGTCATGGACTGCTCTTCATTCTATGGCATAAAGGCATAATGAGATCCAATGGTTAGAATCTGAATTTAGATTAATTCACACTAAAAATAAGATACAACTTTTTTAACAGTGAGCATAATTACCCACTGAAAAAACTTCCCTTGGGATGTGGTGGATTCTTCAACATCTGGAACCCATAAAGCCGGTTTGTATATCTTGATACGCTTTAACTGAGCCAGATGCTGTGGGTTAGATGTAGGAATTAGTAGATGAAATTCTCTGGCCTGCGCTATTTGGGAGGTCAGACTAGATGATCATAAAGGTTCCTCGTTGTCTTAAAATATATGTATCTGTGAATATATGAGATGCCTGTGCTGGTATGTGTTGCAGGTGAACGGCTGCAGTTTATGGATCAACCTTTAAACCTGCATGACCAGCAGGGGTCATCTTTGAGCATCCCCTGCCAAATGAAAGACACCATGTACTCTGTCATGGAGTGGTACTATCAGGCAGAGGAAGGCAATGAGCTAGAAGCTTTCTTCCTTTCCTCAGATAAGGAGACAATCACACCATACATGGATCTAGTCTACATGGTGATTAGAACTTTCATGAAGTACTTTGTGTGGGGATTCCCCAGCTGAGACTGCATCATTCAGCCATGCATTTCTGTGCCTGCAGCAAATCACAATGTGAGAGAGCTGTGAGAAGGTGCAGCAAAAATGAGACAGAGAGGGGAGGAGAGAGTGGAGGTCCCCAACCTAACCTAGTTCCCTGCAGCTGCCATTCCCTCTAAGTGTGGATCATGTGAGAGATAGATGAACAGGGCTGTCTGCAACATCTCTCCATTCCCTGTAGAGGGCACTGAACTACTATTAAGAATTTCTGAAATTAATACTCAAATTTGGCATCCGATCAGCTTGTAGGAGGATGATTTCAAGTAGGGAGGCCATTCTATATCATGAAGAGTCAAGATTTACCCAGAAGGGCTCCTGAAGACTTTGGAAACAGGAGACGGCCTGTTGGTAACAGGAACCACAACCTGTAAAGCTCCATTATTCATAGAGCTGGGACGTGGCAGTTGATGGTATCAGCCGAAGCAGATAGACACAGGGTCGGTGCAAGGAAGTTTCGCACCCTAGGCAAAACTTCCACCTTGTGCCCCCTCCCCCAGCCCTGCGGCAGCTCCCTGCCCCTCCCCCCGAGGCGCCCCCCCGCGGCAGCTCCCCCCCCGCCTGGGGAGCCGTGCAGCAGCTCCCCTCCTGCCCTGAGGCATCCCCCCCCCCCCCCGCGGCAGCTCCCCACACCCCGGCCTGGGGATCCGTGCGGCAGCTCTGACCCAGGGGAACCCCTGGGCTGCCGGCGGCACGCTGACCCGGGGAACCCCTGGGCTGCCGGCGACGCGCTGACCCGGGGAACCCTTGGGCTGCTGGCGGCAGCTTAGACTCCCTCTCCCTCCCAGCGCAGCGGCTGCTGTTAAAAACAAAAAAAATTGGGGGCGCTGCTTTTTGGCGCCCCCAAAACTTGGCGCCCTAGGCAACCGCCTAGTTGGCCTAAATGGTAGCACCAGCCCTGGGTAGACAGAAACCATGAGGGTGGAAGATAGGTGCGTAAGGAGAATGTGGCTCTGAATTTCAAACAGGGAATGACCCTTGACATTTAATGCAAATCAGGGGTTAAGGGAAGAAATGCTCAGTGGACTTGGATATGAGTGTGTATAAATGCCACTGAATGTTGGACAGAGCTGCCCTTACAGTCCTATTTCTGCTGTAGCAGTATATCCTTATAAGCTCAGGAATGTTGTCTTCCCATTGGTGCACATGGTGCTGGAGATGTAGTAAACAGATAAAGTCAATCAAAAACCTCTAGCAATACATTGAAATGAACAGAAATCATTCCCATAGCACAGAGCTGACCCATTCGGAGACAAATCTAGAATGAAGACAAGGACCTATGCTCAGGAAGGTCCATCTATATGACTGGTGCAAGTGTAAGAGATATTGGGCATCCACATGGCAATTGAGTGTGATACTACAGGAGTCACCAGCACATCCACTAAGAATCCCCACCAGCACCAATATCTGCTGTGGTTCGATGTACGGAGCAGCAGAGATCCAAGGGAAGCTGTCTGTTCCCTTTTGTCTGCTGCCCTTGTAGGTAATCACGTTTAATTCAGCTCAGATCACACCTCATTGTGGAGGCCTTGGCACAGTTCTACAACATGCACAAAAACTGAGCAACCCCCATTCAGCCCATCATGTACAAGTTAGTGGGCTCTTTTTCTTGTAGCACCTTAGAGACTAACAAATTTATTAGAGCATAAGCATTCGTGGACTACAGCCCACTTCATCGGATGCATATATGCATCCGATGAAGTGGGCTGTAGTCCACGAAAGCTTATGCTCTAATAAATTTGTTAGTCTCTAAGGTGCCACAAGTACTCCTGTTCTTCTTTTTGCGGATACAGACTAACACGGCTGTTACTCTGAAACCTGTCTTTTTCTTGTGTAACTCACATGCTTTTGCAATGACCCATCTACCCTCCATACTTTTGCCAAGTATGCGCGATATACATAATGACATAATAGATGTGTGTGCATATAGATTCCCTCGGCTCCTGCTGTGCAGCACTGCCCAACAGGACAGGATGGACAAGATAGCCTGCTAGAATGCATTGTGTGTGTGTGTGTGCGCGCGCGCGCACAAATGAAATTGACGCTGTTCTCTAGGGGAGGGCATGTGCCTGAGTTCTTCAAGTTTTCTCAATTCCCTCTACTGTCCAGGTGGGAAGAGCTGCTCCTCTTAGTCTGGCAGTGTCACACAGAAAGAGCAGGTGCTCTGGGCTGGGCTTAATACATTTATCAACACTGATATCCCTGGCCATGCCTATTTACCATACACAAGGGATGTGTAAGTTTCATCCCCGCCCCTCCCTCCCTCCCACCCCCCCGGGCTCTGCAAACACCCCACAGACACCTCCCTGTGCAGACACTGAGAGGATCATGGGGATTCTGCAGCTCCTCTCTCTGCTAATGGGGCTGCTGGCCACTGCCCTCTCAGGTGAGACTGGGGCTCCCTGCAGTAGCCACCTGGGTGGGGTCAGGCTCCCTGGAGAGGTTCATCACCCCATGGGGTATTCCCTTTGTCTTTCAGGTGCAGAGGGCAGATTAGTGGAGCAGTCATCCCCATATTTAATGGTGCGGTTGGGAGCATCAGAGTCAGTGACCTGCACCTTGAAGGACACAACCTACCCCTGGATGAGCTGGTACCTGCAGGATGCCCAAGGCCAGATGCACTTCCTGGAATCTTTAAGAAACAAAGGTGATACTGGTAACACATTCAGGATGGGAACATCCTATCAGACTGAACGGGTCAGTGATACAGAGCTCAGGCTGGAGATGAAGAATGTGACTCAGTCCCAGATCATCTACTGCACCTGCAGCAAAGGGCACAGTGAGAGAACAGAGCAGAAATGGTGACAAAAACCTTCCTTCATTCAGGGATAACTGTCCAACTGGGGGAATCTCAGCCCAGCACCAGCAGTCTGAAACCAAGAGGCTCTGGGGGAACTGGTCAGTTATCCAGCAGGAGAGAGATGAGCTAACACCAACAGTGCAGGGACCCTTCAAGGGAGACCCCTTATCAGTCAGGGACACTGTTATCCTTCCCATCATCATCAGCCCGCAGCACACATCTCTCCCCACTGTACACGCTGCTAACTCTCTCCCTCACAGGCTCCCCACAAACAGGACACACCTGCACTGCGGTCATGTGTGTTCTCTCCCTTTCCTACTCACTCTCATCAGCTCTGCCAACCCGTCGCTAGGGGGAGCCATAATCACACACACTAACCAATGTGTTACACTGATGTGCCCCAGGCTGCTCAGTGCCCTCTGCACATGTTGGATTATTTGCTCAGAGGTGTAACCTTTAACCAGTTAGGTTTATTAAAATAAGAAATGGTGTATTTTCTGGTTTCTTTGTCCTTCTTCCCAGAAAATAGACAGCCATGATCACACACACTAACCGATGTGTTCATAGAATATCAGGGTTGGAAGGGACCTCAGGAGGTCATCTAGTCCAACCCCTTGCTCAAAGCAGGACCAATCCCCAATGCCTCAGGCTGCTCAGTGCCCTCTGCACATGACAGATAATTCAGTCAGCTAGGTTTTTAATGAGGGCTTCTGTACATAGGGAAATTGACCAGAATAGCTATTCCACAATAGCTTCATCGGTGGGCACTCTTATTCCAGAATAGCTATTCCTCTTTAAATTCACACCTTCCCTCATTCTGGAATAACTTCCGTGAAACTCTTAAAGACAGTGATTCTTCTGGTTTCTTTATCTTCTTGTCCAAAAAACAGACATAGGACCATTGGACTCATGGATAAAGAGAATGAGAGAAATAACATAAAAACAATCAATTAAAATATGAAAAAGTAAATTAAATAACAGACTCAGGTCCTCCTCCTGAGTGAGTCTAGTTGAGTGTATCCACTGAGTGTCAGGATCTGCTGTCCATCACTAGGATCTGTGGGCTGCCATGCGTTCCCTCCTGTGTTGGTGTTGTCTCTATCATTCCTCAGGAGAAATGCTGATTCCTGCATTAGTGGCAGGAAGTTATCATCCAGGAGAATGAGACCAGACACCAGTGACCAGGAGATTCATGAAATTGACTGTCCAGGAGGCAGTGTGAGGGGAGAACATGGGAGAACATACGTTTCTTCTCTGAAATGACACCTCAGTGTTTCTCCTCCCACTGAGAAGTGTAGTAGCCCTTCCTTTCTCTCACCCATTGAGGTTCAGAGAGAAGGCAACTGAGACGATGGAGGAAACAAAGCAGGGGAAAGCTGCCATCATGTAGAGACATCTTCTGCTCTCAGCACTGCTCCTGTGGGTCCCAGGTACTGTCTGAGTGACCATGGGGATGGGTGGGGCAGGCAGGCCCAGCGTCCCAAGTTGAGGATACACATTCTCATCACTGAGACTGAGGTGTGAGAAGATCTATGGAGACCTTGTCTCATCTCAGATAACAATTGGCAGCTTACATGGAAACACCTGAGGCTGTCCGACACAGCTGTGTACTACTGCCCTGTTCTCTTTTGCTGCTCTGTCACAATTTGCTACCACTTTTCTTTATCATTGGTCCAGTGATAACAAATTGCGATGTATGGGATACAACAGCCACAATTTGCAGCCTCTCACCTTCCCCATCCTCTGGTCGAGGAATAGCAAATTGTGACAGGATATCAACCATCCATCAAATTTGCTACCACTATATCAGAGGATGACAAAGATGAAACATAGCAATTGTGATGGATGGTTGATACAGATCCATGGTTCACCGCACTATGAATCAATACAAGCACTCCTGGTGAGGACACTCACTACAGACACAAGGAGCCAAGTAGGCACGTGCACAAGTGACATACTAACTGTGGCAACTGTATGTTGATATAACTTGACCTAACATAAATTTGTAGTGTAGATGTGGCCATAGGTATGTGAATTATTTGGGAGAGGTAACAGCAAAACTATGAGGCTAGGCCAAGACTCACTCGGGAATTTAGACTCCTACTTTTGTGGATCTGGGCGTCATGCACCCTAAAGGGCTCAAAAAAGAACCCAGTATCATCTATTTCTTGTTTAAAATGACATAATTTGGGGTTGTATAACTTATTATTTTTGAATTCTTGTTGCAAGCAATCTTGGGGTGGTAGATGTGGTTTCATTATGTTGTGAAGGCCAAAACTATAACTGTATCCAAAATAGAATTAGATAAATTCCTGGAGGATAAGTCCATCAATGGCTATTAGCCAAGATAGTCAGGAATGAAACCCCATGCTCTGGGTGTCCATGTCTCTAGCCTCTGACTGCCAGAAGCTAGGAGCTGGCAGCAGAATCACTCGATGACTGCCTGTTCTGTTAATTCCCTCTGAAGCACCTGGCACTGGCCACTGTCGGAAGACAGGATACTGGACTTGATGGACCATTACTGACCCAGTATGGCCATTCAGTAAAAATTACAGTAGATTTTGCCTTTGAGAAGGATTTAATATGAGATAGTATACTGCCCTTAGTGAATATTTGGCAGAAACACCCGTCCCCAACTTCTTTCTCTCTCCACTGGGCTCTGGCATCCAAACCTTATCGAGTGCAGTTCAGTTGAGAGTGGGTGACCCCCTCAATCAGGACAGGCTAAATACAGTTCTGCTGCCCTTTACTCATACAATAACAAAATTTCATTACCCCACCCAGGGCCAGCTTTAGACCGATTCAACCAATTCCCCTGAATTGGGCCCCGCGCCTAAGAGGGCCCTGCGCCCCAGCCCCGGTATGGCGTACCGGCAAGAGCTGGTGCACTGTACCGGGGTGGCCCGGCTTTCCCAGGGGGCAATTTAAAGGGCCTGGGGCTCCCAGCAGGGGCTGGAAACCTAGGCCCTTTAAATTGCCAACAGAGCCCCACTGCTGGAGCCCAGGGGTAGGGCTCTGGGGGCTATTTAAAAAGTCCGGGGCTCCCGCTGCCTCTACCGCCCTGGTCTTTTAAATAGCTGCTGGAGCCCCGCCAGTTCCCCAGGGTTCCCGCGGTTATTTAAAGGGCCGGGGCATTAGAAGCAGGAGAGCCCCGTGCTCTTTAAATAGCTCCCAGAGCCCTGGGATAGCGGGGGGCTCTGGGAGCTATTTAAAGGGCCCGGGGCTCCAGCTGCCTCTGCTTCACCCCCTGCCCGCACCAGCCCCACACCCCCTGCTCTGCCAACAGCCAGCCCCATCTCCAGCCAGCCCTGCACCCCCTGCCCGCAGCCAGCCCCTGCTGCACCCCCTGCCTGCCTCCAGCCCCACACCCCCTGCCCTGCCTGAAGCCAGCCCTGCACCCCCTGCCCTGCCTAAAGCCAGCCCTGCACCCCTTGCCCACAGCCAACCCCTGCTGCACCCTCTGCCCTGTCTCCAGTCAACCCCTGCCGCACCCCCCTGCGGCCCTGCCCGAAGCCAGACAGCCCCACACACCCCCTTGCCCGCACCAGCCCTGCACTTCCTTCCCTGCCCGCAGCCATCCCTGCACCCCCTGCCCTGCCTGCAGCCATCCCCACACCACCTGCCCTGTCTCCAGCCAACCCCTGCCGCACCCCCCTGCCTGAAGCCAGCCAGTCCCACACTCCTCTGTCTCCAGCCCTCCCAACCCCTGCAGCACCCCCCTGCAGCCCTGCCTGGAGCCAGCCAGCCCACCCCACACACCCCTGTCTTCAGCCTGCCCCGCACCCCTTGCCCTGTCTGCAGCCAGACCCTACCTCCAGTCAGCCCCTGCCCTGCCTCCTGCCACCCCATGTCCATTGGTGCCCTGCAGTTCCCAGGGCAGTAACCTTGCACACCTGCTTCAATGAGGGGGGCAGGGAGCAGCTGGGACCCACACATGTGCACACCCTAGGGTGACCAAACAACAAGTGTGAAAAATCGGAACAGGGGGTGGGAGGGTAATAAGATCCTATATAAGATAAAGACCCAGGGAGTGGCAGGGACCCACACATGTGAAACGGATCTCATTAATAACTGATCAACAGCATATATGATGCAATGTACATAATATATAATTTTATTATTTATATAGTTATGGAAAGTAAATAATACATGGAAGAAATTAAAGGCTTTTTTTAACATGTTTTTTTTTTGTTAGTCATCCCTGTCGGGGCCCCGCCGAAAATGTTCGAATTGGGCCCTGCACTTCCTAAAGCCGGCCCTGACCCTACCTTACTTTAGGCTGGCTGGCTGCAGACTGAATGTTGCTAGGTCCAGATCACATTCTTCCCTACAGAGCCCACTAACAGGACCAGGAAAACCTCCCAAAATGTAAAGTAATAGCTTACAATTTTAAACACAGTTTTAAATAAAGCACAATTATAGGACTCATTGGTACATCCCCCAAGAGACCCAACTAATGCCAATATCTCCTGTGGTCTCATGTATGAAGCAATTAAGATCTAAGAAAAGGCTACCTGTTCCCTTTTTCTGCTGCTCTTGTAGGGAATCATGTTCAATTTGGTCCTACCTACATGTCATATGGGGGGCATTGTCAAAATTCAATTTTTTCTAAAAAAAGTGAGCAATCCCCATGCATTCAACATGTCCCAGATCTGCTACGTAAGGATAATCAAGTGTTCTCTTTTTCAGCTCAAACTTGAGCTCTTTTAAAAATGATCCCATCTGCCCTCCATGCTTTTAACATATATGCTTCATGCACAGGATGGGATAATAGAGCTCCCGAGTATACAGACTCCCTTGCGCCTGCAGTGCAGCACTGCCTGACAGAACAGGCTGGACAAGGTGGCATGCAGGAATGCAGGGGTGCCTCTGTGTGTGTGTGTGTGTGTGTGTGTGCGCGCGCGCACAAACCCGCCACTGTTCTCTAGGGGAAGGATATGCCTGAGCTCCTCAAATTTTCTCAGTTCCCTTTACTGCCCAGGTGGGCAGAGCTGCTCCCCTTAGTCTGGGAATGTCACATAAATAGAGCAGATGCTCTGGACTTATACATTTATCAACACTGACACCTCTGGCCAAACCTATTCATTACAAAGAAGGGATGTGAGAATCTCATCCTCGCCTCTCCCCGGGCTCTGAAAACACCCCACATACACTTTCCTGTGCAGATTCTGACGGGGACATGGAGCTGCTGCAGCTCCTCTCTCTGCTAATGGGGCTGCTGGCCATTGCCCTCTCAGGTGTGACTGGGAATCCCTGCAGCAGCCACCCAGGTGGGGTCAGGCTCCCTGAAGAGGTTCATCACCCTATGGGGTATCCCCATTTGTCTTTCAGGTGCAGGAGGCAGATTAGTGGAGCAGTCATCCCCATATTTAATGGTGCAGTTGGGAGCATCGGAATCAGTGACCTGCACCTTGAAGGACACAACCTACCCCTGGATGAGCTGGTATCTGCAGGATGTCCAAAGCCAGCTGCACTTCCTGGTGCAATCAGGAACCAAGGGTGGCCCTGAGGAAATATCCTTGATGGAAACATCCTACAGGTCTGAGCGGGTCAGTAACACGGAGCTCAGGTTGGAGATAAAGAATGTGACTCAGTCCCAGACCATCTACTGCACCTGCAGCACAGGGCACAGTGAGAGAACAGAGTGGAGATGGCCACAAAAAACCTCCCCTGGTTCAGAGATGTCTCTTCCAATGGGGGAACCATATCCCAGCACCAGGAATCTGAAACCAAGAGGTTCTGGGGGGGACTGGTTAGTTATCCAGTGGGAGGGAGATGGGCTAAAATCAACAGTGCAGAGACCCCTCAAGGGAGAACTCCTTGTCAGTCAGGGACACCGTTATTCTTCCCATCAGCAGCAGCCCCCATCACGTTTCTCCCTGCTGCACACGCTGCTAACTCTCTCCTTCATATGCACCCCCCACACAGGACACACCTGCACTCCGGTCATGTGTGTTCTCTCCTTTTCCTATTCACTCTCATCAGCTCTGCCAGCCCATCGTTAGGGGGAGCCATGATCACACACACTAACCAATGTGTTACACTGACACGCCCCACGCTGCTCAGTGCCTTCTGCACATGTTGGATTATTTGCTCAGAGGTGTAACCTTTAACCAGTTAGGTTTATTAAAATAAGAAATGGTGTATTTTTTGGTTTCTTTGTCTTTCTTCCCAGAAAATAGACTGATAAACACCTGCACTCACACACATACACTGAGAGAAAGATAATATAAAAATCAGCTACAATATGAAAATCTGAATTAAATGCATATGAGGCCTGCACCAGAGTGACTGTAGTTGTGTCTATTTACTGGGTGTCAGTCCCGTATCTGTACCTAGGATCTGTGGCCTGCTATGTAGAGACACATGTGTGCTATCTTGATGGTGTGTTCCTCATCATCATTCCTCAGAAGAAAATCTCATTCCCATGTTAGTAGCAGGAAGGCATCATCCAGAAGAAAGGGACCGGGGCACCTGTCTCCAGGAGATTCTGAAACATCTCATCTGCTTTGAGACACTGGGGGGGTTAGGAAGTGAATCATCAAGCAGCAGTGACTTGTGGGTAAAATGCATCCACCTGAGATCTGTGAGACCCAAGAGTGAATCCCAGATGAGTCTCCTAGTGCATGCCCTGTCTGTTCAGTCTACAGGGACATCGAATCTCCCACAAGAAAGGTGACTGTCCTTTCTGTTTTCTGTCTTTTTCTGCTTCTCAGTGTTTCTCTCCCTCTTTCATCACTCTTTCCAATTTTTTTAATTTTCTTTCATTTAATCTTTCCCTTCTTTCTCTCTCTCTCTCTTCATATTCTACCCTCATTTGTCCCCTTATGGTTTTGTCAGTTTTTTCCCATTTTTCTCCAGGGTTCGGCTCCCTCTAAGTGGAGCAGCTGCCCTTCCTCTGCAAGTGGGTGTACTGGTACCAGCAGTGGGCTGGAGGGACTCTTCTACTCTACCGGGAATATATCTGGGACCAACTTCACAGCCAAGCCCATGACAGCCCTGAGGAGCAAGAAAAACTGGGACTTAAAATGGAACAACCTTTCACTCATTTGTGTATTACTGCACCTGCATCACTGCATTGTGACATGGAGCCCAGAGACAGAAAGCAAAATCCCAGAGACAGAAGCAGGGGAGAAAGTAGAAGCAGCTGTCTGTGCCTAGGAATCAGAAGGCAATGGCAGGGCCAGGGTTCCCAGACAAACTCTCTGGGATATATGGGATGTCTCCAAAAGGGCTGTAAACATATCCGGGAGCTGCCATATCAGATCCCTGGCCCATTCACACCATCAGTCTCTGGGTTAGGGGGTTTCTCTCCATTGCCCTCCGTTCTCTGTCTCTATACTTTTATATTTCTTCCCCCCACCCCTTTTCTTTCTTCCTTCCTTGAGACTTATTCCAAAATTCAGTCACTGAGTTCATTCCCACTCGTCCTGGTGATTCCTCACCTCCAATCAAATCACACGGCCTTGTGTTGCTGGGCCTGCAGCCAAGAAGGACAGTGTGATAGAGCTGCAGAGAGGTGGCACCAAAATAATTGGGAGAATAAGGGAGTCAGAGCAGTTCACCATACCAGTCCCTGGCAGGTGCCCTTTCCTGCTGCTGAGCACCACTAGGGGCAGAGAGGGAGAGGAAGAGGTCTGGCTGCACCCTCCTTCGAGTGCCATAATGATGACACTGTCCATTGAACAAATCTCCAATGTGACCAGCAGCAAATGAGGGTAGTGTCAGTGGGGGGACAATCTGTATAAGGGTGAGTGAGTGTTGGTCCCGAGCCTGCAAATGTACCTTCACCTAGGGCTTCAGGAGACCCTGACACATCAGATTGTCAGTGTCACAGGTGTGTAATCTCCATTATACAGAGTACAGAGAAGGGGCAGCTGATGGCATGATGAGAAGTAGATGGAGAGACATGATCAGTGTGGAAAATGGCTGGCTAAAGGCAATGCTGTCTGGCCAGGGCTGGCGCAACCCATTAGGCAACCTAGGCGATCGCCTAGGGCGCTAACATTTGGGGGGCAGCAACTGCGGCAGCCAGATCTTCAGCCACCCAGGTCATCGTCGGTATTTCGGGGACGGGACCTTCCGCCGCCTCTGTCGGGGGTGGCATTTTGGGGGCGGGACTTCCGCCGCCTAGGGCGGCAAAAAAGCTGGCAGCGCTCCTGTGTCTGGCATTCCAATGCAGATAAAATCCCCTAATATTTAGGTTTAATCAGAGGTGTATGAGAAGAAATACGCAGGTGATTTGGGGATGAATGCGCACAAAGACCACTGCTGGGTACCACATCTGAGAGAGCTGCCCATACAGTGTTTTTCTGCTATAACAGTACGTCCTTGTTAGCTCAGGAATGATGTCTCTGCATTGCGGCACATGGTGCTGGAAATATAATGGCCAGTTACAGACAATCAAAAACCTTGCAACCCTAGACCACAGGTGAGTGGAGCAGCAGCTATAGTAGTGACAAGGTAGGGGGTATGGTCGGAGAAATCGAAGAGTCACCTTCATATAGCAATGCAGGGCTTGAAATACTGCTGTGATCAGAGAGCTGTCCGCTGCAGCTAAGAGCAGGCCCTGGTCTGTGCTGTCAGGTGAATATAAAGTTATAAATGAAGGAACATATTTGTGAAGGAGCACAAGTTTTCTTCAGTTCATGTGGAGAACAGAATAACAGGTTCCAGTCCAGCTCTGGTAGAGAGCAAAGCCATTCCTATCTGCTGACGATTCAGCACCTAGCAACATAGGGTTCTGTGGCACCTTTAAGACTAACAGATATATTGGAGCATAAGCTTTCTGATGAAGTGGGCATTCACCTACGAAAGTTTATGCTCCAATACATCTGTTAGTCTTAAAGGTGCCACAGGACCCTCTGTCGCTTTTTACAGATCCAGACTAACACGACTACCCCTCTGATACTTGATTCAGTACCTGTGTGAAATGAATGGGCCGATCTCAGTGGCACAAAAAGTGATGACCCCATACGTTTGCGTGTACAGTGGGAGTATCGAGAGGAGAGTGTTACCCTGAGGAGAAGACAAAAAACTGAATCTAAGTATCTCACTGTTTGGTTCTCATGATCCCTCTTTTCTCCAGCTTTCAGTTCACTCATTGAATTGAAAAAAAAAAAAAAAGACACAAAATGCACCTACCCTTCAGAAATACATCCCACACTTAAAAGTAATAGCCCACGCACAGCTGCACAAGGATCATATCTCCTGCTAATTACAATTCTCTCACTGTTCAATAACTCCCTTCCACCTCAAAAGTTCTGCCATTTAATATCCTCATTCTGCCTAGCCCCTCAGTACAAAATTCTCTCTCATTTTTTCTTCCTCCTATCCATTTTTTTCTTTTCTTCTCTCTCTCTCATATCATTTCCTGTCTCACACGTCTCTGCTCCCTGGTTGGCCAGTGGCTGGAAATTCTGACTCAGGCTCAGGCTGTGTGTGTCTGCAGCTGTCTCAGCGAGATCCCCAGCCAGATGAGCAGCTACCCAATGGTTCCCCATTTGCTCTTTATTGTTGGTCTGTCCTCCTTGGGTAAGTGAAAGCTTTTAAATTAAGCAAAAGCACATGACGGAGTCTATGGATCTCTTCATTTTTAGAGACAGTAGAGATGGGACAGATCATCTTTCCCATTACCCCCATCCCTAGCCCCTGCGGGGTGGTTTCCAGTGTTATATTCTCCAACACTTTCTACAGTGAGATTATAAAATGAAGGCAGCAATAAGGCTTCCACCCCTTCCCATGGGGAGATCACCCTCACCTTTGGCAATGTTTCCTGGGGATCATGAGCCTGAAACTCCCCCATTTCTCCAATTTAATCTCATTAAGCCCTCATCTCATTTTATTTCTTTTTCCTCACAGGAAGGGCCGTCCGTCAGCCCCCAGACATGGTGGTCAGTCAGGGACAGCCACTGACGCTGAACTGCTCCCAAAAATCAACCACTTACACCAACATGTACTGGTACAAACAGGCTGTGGGGAAGGATGCAAGGCTGCAGCTGGTGTTGTTTTCTGTAGAAGGCTCCGGGAGTGCAAAACCAGAGAACCCATTTGAAGGTCACTTCCAGAGCAGTGAGACAAAAAACTATGTCCTGTCTCTGTCTGCAGAGAGTGCCAAGGTGCAAGATTCAGGCACCTATTACTGTGCTAAGCAAGATCACACAGTGCCTCAACTGCCGAAAGTGCTTAGCATAAACCTCCCAGCAAAGGGAAAGGACTTCCCTTCCCCCACAGCCATGCACAGCCCTGCCTCCTGCATAATATGTGTAAGAGGGGGAATGGTCCCGCTATTGTGGGGAACTTTCCTGGCTTCTGCACTACCCCGGTGAAGTGGGCTGGCGAAAGGATCTGAGTCCTCGCTCCCACTCCCTGTACCCAGAGGCCTCCCTGCCCTTGAGGGCTCCCCTTCCACTCTCCTGTCTGGCAGAGTCCTCGTAACCCCAACAAGGCTGGGCCCAGGATTCCTGGGGGGCTCAACCCCCAACCCTGCTGTGGTCACCTAGGACAGGGGCTAGCGTGTCCCCACTCCGGGGTACTCTCTCTGCACTGGGCACCTCCCTGTCCCACTGATTATTCCATACAATTTAAAACAAATACAAGTTGTTTAATTAACAATTAATCTAAAGAAAAGAATAAGGAAAAATGGGAGAGGTTAAAGGAAAACACATCACCCCGCTCTGTGGCAGGGAACATCACAAACAGTGTCTCTGGACATCAGGGCACTCCACAGTCTGTTCCTTTTAGGTCCCAGATTTCCTTCTCAGGTCCTGGCTGTGCTGCAGGTATGCTGCGGGTTGAACACTTGCAATGGTGGTGGCCACACACCTCTGGGCTTCGAGTGGTGGGACCCTTCTTCCCAGCATCAGTCCCCCGTCAGGTTAAGGTCCCCCTCCCGGTCTGGCCTGCAAGGGCCCTTGTCTGGGGGTGTCTTTCTGTGCTGAGCCCTTTGCCCAAGGTCCCCCCTTGGCTGGCCACACTTGCTCACCACACCTGGCTCTGTGGCTGCAGCTCTGCTCCCTGCACAGGATCTGCTCTCTCTGGCTCTGTGGCTGCGCCTCTGGCCCCTCTGGATCTGGCACAGTTCTGCTCTCCAGCTCAGCTTGGGCCCCTGCTTTCTCCTTAACTCGGCCCCACTCAGTCTGACCCAAGCAATTCCAACTCTTACGGAGGACGGGACCCACCCTGGCCTCCTGTCTCGCTGATTAGCCTGCCCGCCCTGTCAATCAGGATAACCTGGAGCATTGGCCTCTCGCCATTGTCAGTCTCAGGGTCCTGATTTCCCATCGACCCCTCCCCTTTTAGTGCTGGGAGCTAGCCAACCAAAACACCCCCACTGAATGTTAGTAAGGGGCAACAGTCCCCTTACATATGCACTCCATCTTGCTCTAACATCTCTCTCCCCTGTCCCTATGTATCCTCCTCTCCATTCTCTATCTTCTCTTCTGCCTCTCTCCTCCTCTTTTTCTGAACCTTTCCTCTTTCCTTCTTCTCTCCTACTAAGGCTATATCTACACTATAGCTTATGTTAACGTAACTTATGTCTCTCAGCGGCTGAGTAAATCACCTCCCTGAGCAACATAAGTTACACTGCTGTGAGTGCCGGCGTGGACAACCGCTCTCTGGGACTAGGGTAGTTAAGCTGACAGGAGAGCTCTCTCCAGGTCAGCTTAGAGAGGCTACATTAGAGACCTTGCAGTGGCAGAGGTGCATCGGTGCAGCTGCGCCGCTGTAAACTCTCTAGCGTAGCCGTCTGTGATGAAGTTCGGGATTTTTGTAGTGTTTTATATGAATAGTGTGTGTGCCTCAGTTTCCCTGTGTGCTGCATATTTAACAAGGTGGTGCGAGAGGGTTTGTAGTTGCAGAGGACCAGCTGTGACCTTGCCTAGCAGCTGGGACCCCTGGAAAATGGGGAATATTAACAACTGGTAACTTAGTGGCTAAGAGGCCCACCCCAGCTTGGCAGTCAGATGGACAATGGGCTGAGGAGAGAGGACCCTGGTGACCTGACCAACCAGTTCCAGCCAGAGGGGAACAAAGGACGGAAGAGAGAGGGCCCCAGCGACCTGTTTACCTGGGATGGAAGACAAAGGACAGGGAGGAGCTGTTGGGGCTAGTGACATCGGATGCCCAGCTGGAAAGCGCAGGGTCTCTGGACTCGGGAGAGAGAGCAGGCAGAGCCCACCTGGATGTAGGGGAGACTTAGATGTACTGTGCTGAGGGAGGCCAGAACTGAGGGCCCTGAGAGTTTCCTATGCTGTGTTCAGATGTTGAATAAACCCTTCCGTATTACGCTGGCTGAGAGTCGCATTGGTCTAGAGAACAGGGTTGCATTATTCCCACTGGGAGTGGAGGCCTCGGGGATCCAGAGCGAGTGGACTCCCTGAGGGGGCCCATGGCGAGAGATAGGCGTACTAAAGCTCAGAGAGGTGCAGTGCCAGAAGGCGGCAGGCCTTAACCCCCAAGAGAGATTTTACCCCTGAGAAGGGATCTAACACTGAAGGAAGTTCCCCCCAGGGACCGTACAGGGCCAAGAGTGTGCACAACCTGTGAGTCCATGACACTATGCCCTAAATCTTTTTCTGTTCATCCGGTCCTCTTTTCTTCTTGTCTCTCTTCACCCTCCCCGTGTTCTTTTCTCCTCCTTGTCTCTATCCGATACAATCACTTTTCATTTCTTTCTCTTTCCCTTTTTTCTCTCCTCTTCTCTCACACCTTCCCTTCCCCATTCTCCCTGTCGCCTCATTCACTCCTCCCTCTCATTCTCCTCCCTTCAATGGAATGAAATTGGGCAAGGGGAGCCATTTCAAGTGGATGTAGGAGACCTTTCCGTCCTTCTGTGCTCTTCTGCTTTCTCCCCTCTGTTCTCTCCCCTCACTTCCCCTCTTTTAACCCATTCCTCACTTCCCCTCCTTATTTCTACACCTCTACTCTCTCATTCCCCATAGTCTCTCCCCCTTTACAAATTAAGGGCCTGGTCTCAAGGCTGTTTCCTGGTGAGCCCCAAAGTCAGTGTTTCCCTGGAGTACAACAATTCCAGCCCCAGGGACAGCACCACTGACTTCTGCCTTGCAGGGAGCCACAGTGCAGGAGATAACAGGGCCACAATATGACCCCCGTCCTGCCAGCCCGCTTGGTCAGAAACTCCTCCTTTCAATCCTGTCTCTCTTCATTATGGCCAATACTGAGCTGGGGACACATATATCAGATTAGAAAGCAGGATAATTTTCTAACAATGAGTTTGTTAGTCTGTTGGATTGTGCCACTCCACTAGGGTTACCATACGTCCGGATTTTCCCGGACATGTCCGGCTTTTGGGGGCTCAAATCCCCGTCCGGGGGGAAATCCCCAAAAGCCGGGCATGTCCGGGAAAATCGTGAGGCTCGGCCGGGGCCTCTTTGTGCGGGGCCGGGGGCATGGTGCCGGGCCGGGCCCGCGGGGCTGGGAGCCGGGCCGGGGTCGGGGAGCCGGGAGCCGCGGGGCTGGGAGCCGGGTCGGGGAGCCGGTCCGGGGTCGGGGAGCTGGGAGCCGGGCCGGGCCCGCGGGGCTGGGAGCCGGGAGCCGCCGGCCCGCGGGGCTGGGAGCCGGGAGCCGCCGGCCCGCGGGGCTGGGAGCCAGGCCGGGGTCGGGGAGCCGGGCCCGCGGGGCTGGGAGCCGGGAGCCGCGGGGCTGGGAGCCGGGTTGGGGAGCCGGGCCGGGGTCGGGGAGCTGGGAGCCGGGCCGGGCCCGCGGGGCTGGGAGCCGGGAGCCGCCGGCCCGCGGGGCTGGGAGCCGGGTCGGGGTCGGGGAGCCGGGCCGGGGTCGGGAAGCTGGGAGCCGGCCCGCGGCGCTGGGAGCTGGGAGCCGGGAGCCGGCCCGCGGCGCTGGGAGCTGGGCCGGGGTCGGGGGGCTGGGAGCCGGGCCGGGGTCGGGGGGCTGGGAGCCGGGGGTGGTCGGCCAGGGCCCGAGCCGACCCAGGCTGGAGCCGCCAGGGGCCAGCCTGGGCCGCGCCTCCTCCCCCCCACACTCCCCCTTACCTGCTTCAGGCTTCAAGCAGGGGAGGGGGCGGAGACTTTGGGAGGGGGCGGAGTTGGGGCGGGGGCGGGGTTGGGGGCGGGGCCGGGGCCCCCCGGGAGTGTCCTCCATTAGGAGGCACAAAATATGGTAACCCTACACTCCACCCTTAGCAGGAAGCTAGTTCGTGCCTTAGCAGCTCTGACATATTCCTCCCAGCAGGGGGCAATGGTGTATAGACACACAAGCCAGGCCATGACCAGATGGGTTCTCCAGGGTTCAGTAACAAAAATAACCCCCCTGTACTCTCTGCTGACACTGGCAGGTTTATGGGACCAAGAATAGGACATGCAGCCTTTCACCCCAGGTCACAGGTTTGATTTCACCCAGGCTGGGAGTTACTGACTCTGGGGGCTATTCACAGCTTTGGTCATGTTCCATGTGCCCAGCCCTTGGGTCCCCTGTTATTGGGAGGGCCCGTGCCAGAGAACCCTGTGTTTTACTATAAATCTGCCTCTGTTCCTGAGATCTGTTCTAACCCTAATCTTCTATGATTCTATGAAATACTCAGCTGATTTGGGGATGAGTGCGCACAAACACCACTGCTGTGTATCACGTCTGAGACAGCTGCCCATACAGTGTTATTTCTGCTATAACAGTACATCCTTGTGAGCTCAGGAATGATGTCTTTGCATTGGGGCACATGGCGCTGGAAATACAATGGCCAGTTACAGACAATCAAAAACCTTGCAACTCTGGGCCACAGGTGTGTGGAGCAGCAGCTATAGTTGTGACAGGGTCTGGGGTGTGGTTGGAGAATTCAAAGAGTCACCTTCATATAGAAATGCAGGGCTTGAAATACTGCTGTGATCAGAGAGCTGTCTGCTGCAGCTAAGGGCAGCTCTTGGTTTGTGCTGTCAGGTGAATGTAAAGTTATCAATGAAGGAACATATTTATTTAGCACAAGCTTTTCTTCTGTTCATGTGGAGAACAACACAACAGGTTCCAGTCCAGCTCTAGGAGAGAGTAAAGCCATTCCTATCTGCTGACGATTCACTACCTGTGTGAAATGAATGGGCAGATCTAAGTGGCCCAAAAAGTGATGACCCCACATGTTTGTGTGTATAGTGGGAGTATCGAGAGGAGAGTGTTATCCAGAGGAAGAGACAAAAAAACTCAATCTAAGTATCTCACTGTTTGGTTCTCCTGATGCCTCTTTTCTCCAGCTTTCAGTTCACTCACTGAATTGAAAAAAAAAAAGACACAAAATGCACCTACCCTTCAGAAATACACCCCACACTTACAAATAATATCCCACGCACAGCTGCACAAGGGTCATATCACCTGCTAATTATAATTCTGCCATTTAATATCCTCATTCTGCTTAGCCCCCCCCCCCCCCCAGTATAAAATTCTCTCTCATTCTTTCCTCCTCCTATTCAGTTTTTTTTCTTTTCTTCTTTCTCTCTCTCTCTCATATCATTTCCTGTCTCACACGTCTCTGCTCCCTGGTTGGCCAGTGGCTGGAAGTTCTGACTCAGGCTCAGGCTGTGTGTGTCTATGCAGCTGTCTCAGCCAGATCCCCAGCCAGATGAGCAGCTACCCAATGGTTCCCCATTTGCTCTTTATTCTTGGTCTGTCCCCCTTGGGTAAGTGAAAGCTTTTTAATTAAGCAAAAGCACATGACGGAGTCTATGGATCTCTTCATTTTTGGAGACAATAGAGATGTGACAGACCATCTTTAACATTGCTCCCATCCCTAGCCCCTGCGGGGTGGTTTCCAGTGTTATATTCTCCAACACTTTCTACCGTGAGATTATAAAATGAATGCAGCAATAAGGCTTCCACCCCTTTCCATGCAGAGATCGCCCTCACCTTTGGCAATGTTTCCTGATCACGAGCTGGAAATTCCCCCATTTCTCCAATATAATCCCATGAAACTCTCATCTCATTTTATTTCTGTTTCCTCACAGGATGGGCCGTCCTTCAGTCCCCAGACATGGTGGTCAGTCAGGGACAGACACTAGCACTGAACTGCTCCCAAAAATCAACCAGTTTCACCTACATGTACTGGTACAAACAGGCCATGGGAATGGACACAAGGCTGCAGCTGGTTGTGTTTTCTACGGAAGGCTCCAGTGAAAATATTGAGAAGCCATTTAAAAGTCACTTCCAGAGCAGTAGGACAAAAAACAATGTCCTGTCTCTGTCTGCAGAGAGTGCCCAGGTGCAAGACTCAGGCACATATTACTGTGCTAAGCAAGATCACACAGTGACTCAACTGCCAAAAGTGCTTAGCATAAACCTCCCAGCAAAGGGAAAGAACTTCCCTTCCCCCACACCCATGCACAGCCCTGCCTCCTGCATAAGCTGCACTCCATCTTGCTCTAACACCTCCCTCCCCTGTCCCTATGTATCCTCCTCTCCATTCCCTATCTTCTCTTCTGCCCAGGGCCGGCTCCCGCTTTTTTGCCACCTCAAGCAGGAAAGGGAAAAAAAAAAAACGATTGCGTTGCCGCCGAAGTGCCGCCGAAGAGCAAGAGAGGGTTGAAGGACCCGCCGTCGAATTGCCGCCAAAGACTGAAGCAAAGCGACTGAATTGAAGGACCCGCTGCCAAATTGCCGCCGCAGACCTGGACGTGCCGCCACTTTCTATTGGCTGCCCTAGGCACCTGTTTCCTTCGCTGGTGCCTGGAGCCGGCCTCGATTCTTCCTCTCTCCTCCTCTTTTTCTGAACCTTTCCTTGTTCCTTCTTCTCTCCTACCAGGGCTATGTCTACATTTCAGCTTATGTCAGAGTAACTTATGTCTCTCAGGGGGCTGAGTAAATCACCGCTCTGAGCAACATAAGTTATACTGTCGTAAGTGCCGGCGTGGACAACCACTCTCTAGGGGTATGTCTACACTACGAGAGTATTTCGATTGTACTTAAATCGAATATGTGGAATCGATATTACAAAATCGAACGTGTGTATCCACACTAAGGACAGTAATTCGACTTTGTGAGTCCACACTAACGGGGCAAGCGTCGACATTGGAAGCGGTGCACTGTGGGCAGCTATCCCACAGTTTCCGCATTGGAATTCTGGGTCGAGCCCCCAGTGCCTGCTGGGGAAAAAAATGTGTCAAGGGTGGTTTTGGGTAACTGTCATCATCCAACCGTCACTCCCGCCCTCCCTCCCTGAAAGCGCCGGCGGGCAATCAGTTCGCGCACTTTTCTGGTGAGTGACAGCGCGGACGCCACAGCACTGCAAGCATGGAGCCCGCTGTGACCATCGCTGCAGTTATGGCCGTTGTCAACACCTCACAGCTTTTCATCCACCTTTTCCAGAGGCAAATGCTGAGAAATCGGGAGAGGAGGCTACGGCAGCGCGCTGAGGACATGAATTCTGAGAGTGGCACAGTACTCTCGCAAAGCACGGGACCCCGCATAGTGAACTTCATGATCACAATGGGTCATGTTGATGCTGTGGAACGGCAATTCTGGGCCCGGGAAACAAGCACGGACTGGTGGGACCGAATAGTGCTGCAGGTCTGGGATGAATCACAGTGGCTGCGAAACTTTCGGATATGGAAGGGAACTTTCCTGGAACTTTGTGAGTTGCTGTCCCCTGCCCTGAAGCGCAAGGACACCTGTATGCGAGCAGCCCTGACTGTCCAGAAGTGAGTGGCCATAGCCCTCTGGAAGCTTGCAATGCCAGACAGCTACCGGTCAGTCGCGAATCACTTTGGTGTCGGGAAATCTACCGTGGGGGTTGCTGTGATGCTAGTAGCCAACACAGTTGTTGAGCTACTGCTGTCAAAGGTAATGACCCTGGGAAACGTCCAGGTCATCATAGATGGCTTCGCTGCGATGGGATTCCCAAACTGCGGTGGGGCTATAGATGGAATCCCTATCCTGGGACCGGACCACCAGGCCAGCCAGTACATTAACCAAAAGGGCTACTTTTCAATGATGCTGCAAGCACTGGTGGACCATAGGGGACATTTTACCAACATCAGCGTGGGATGGCCGGGCAAGGTTCATGACGCTCGTGTTTTCAGGAACTCTGGTCTGTTTAGATGGCTGCAGGAAGGTATTTACTTCCTGGACCAGAAAATAACTGTTGGGGATGTGGAGATGCCTATAGTGATCCTCGGGGACCCAGCCTACCGGCTAATGCCCTGGCTCATGAAGCCCTATACAGGCGCCCTGGACAGTGAAAAAGAACTCTTCAACTACCGGCTGAGCAAGTGCAGAATGGTGGTGGAGTGTGCTTTTGGACGTCTCAAGGGGAGATGGAGAAGCTTACTGACTCGCTGTGATCTCAGCGAAATCAATATCCCCATTGTTATTGCAGCTTGCTGTGTGCTTCACAATCTCTGTGAGAGCAAGGGGGAAACCTTTATGGCGGGGTGGGAGGTTGAGGCGAATAGCCTGGCTGCCGATTACGCCCAGCCAGACAGCCGTGCGATTAGAAGAGCCCAGCAGGATGCGCTGTGCATCCGGGAGGTTTTGAAAGCTAGGTTCCTCAGTGAGCAGGGTAACCTGTGACTATTAAGTTTGTTTAAAGAGAACCTGAACCTGCCCCCGTTTCTTTACCCACTTACTGTTGATTATCCTCTCCAGCTACATACTCCGTTCACCCCGTCCCCCCACTTCCAACACACGTTTAAAAATAAAAGACATGGAACTTTGTTAATGAACACCGTTTTCTTTATTACGCATTTCATGGTTAAGTGTTGAAAGTGGGATGCAGACTGTGGTGGGTAGCGGGCGTACTGATGGAAAGAACGCTTCTAAACTCGAGGAATGATAGGCTCCTGCTCCAAGAGAGGTCCACAGTGGTGGACTGGTTGTTTCAACGGAGCCTGCCACCCCTCCTTTTCAGGACTCTGTGTGTGGGGGCTATGTGACTTTGTGGCAGGGGAGGATGGTTACAGATCCCCTGCTGCGTGGCTTTGTGATCTAGGACAAGGACCGCTGCATAAGATCTCTATCCGCCCTCCCCCGCCACAAAGTCACATGGCCCCCCCATCACCGGCAAGGTTGGGTTTGGACCTGCTGCCTCTGCCTACCCCTGGGCTGCCCTCTGCAACCCCCAGTACCCATTGACCTTCTGCTAGGCTGCAGCCTGGAGCTTTCCAGGCTGGAGCCTCCCCAGTTCCTCTGCCTTTCCCCAGCTCTGCTCCACTCAGGTACTCTGCTCAGGTCCCTCTCCCGCTACAGCCAGAGAGAGACTGTGTCAGCTCCTGGCTTCCCTAGCCTTTTATATAGGGCCAGCTGAGGCCTGATTGGGGCGTGGCCCAGCTGCAGCTGCTTCCCCAGTCAGCCTCATAGCTACTTTGTCCTGCAACAGCCCACTCCCAGGGCTGTCTTAAACCCCTCAGGGCAGGAGCAGGTGACCACCCCCCTACAATGCCGCTGTGCCCCTGATCTAGTGTCTATGATTCAATTTTATACTTACACAAGAAATTGCACCTGATTTCAGACACCAGCATTTCACAAATGTTTAATGAGGGCATCCATAAGTAAGACCCTAATAGAAAAGTATTAATTATGACCCTTGTTAGTAGCGATTTAAATAGCATTGCCTATATATATTGGTTTGTGCCAAAGAAAGAATAAGACACAGAGATTATAACTGAACACTTCCAAACTGAAATACAGGACAAGAATTCAGATAAGGGGGCTGCAGTAGGGTAACATGGAATGAGTGGTTATTAAGTAAGGATCTGTGGGAGGAGAGATGGAGAGCTTATCAAAGGTGGGAGCCTTTCCATGCAGGGCTGGGAGTGAAGCTGCAGTTCAGCAAATAATCGCTCTGAGGAATAGTATAGAGAAAAATATCTAATGTGAAATGCAGAATACGGATTTGATTCCCTTCCTATGTTGGATGCGAGTGAAAGGGCCCCTCTTTGGGGTGTTGTAATAGGATTTATGAAGTCCCTTCTCTTAGTTGGCATTTGATTTGATGCAGAATCTTCACTGACAACTGTTTCAGTTTTGGATTGGTCAGAACCAAAACAATGGGGTGTCCAGAAGGATATGCAGAAAGTAGAACTTCATAAGATAAACGGGCAGGGTTTTGAAATCTGATTGTGCCTGCCAAGATGACTATTATAGTCACAAAATATATAATGAAGAGGATAAAAAAGGAGAGCAGAGATTTCATGGCATTGGTATGGGCCGCCACACTGAGATCTTTCAAACCAGTAACATTGTTTTTCATTTTCTTGGTGTGTTTCCATTGAGAGATGAGCAATAGGATGGATGAAAATAAGAATATGATGAAAGGGATGGCAGATACAATGATTTCCATAGGCATAAAGAAGAGATATGGGATATCCTTAGTATCATTCAAGGTTCTGTTTCCTTCCGGGATTTTTCTTGAGTTGCACAGATCAAACCCAACATCAGTCCAGACTAATGGGATGGTACTGACCAAGGAAACCATCAGGGACCCCAGGAGCAGCCTTGGCACCAGCCAAGCAATTCTCAGCTTCAACCAGAGAAAGAAGGGTCGGGTGAAGTTGGCAATCTTTACAGAGTAGAAGACGCTAAGCCAGGCGGCACACCAGAGACTGACCATGTTTAGAAAATTCCACAGGATTCCGAATCCTTTGTGTTTGCATCCTAGTGCAGAAGTCCTTGGAAAAACGATATAGATGACGTTGCTCAGCATTACAATCCATTGTAGGAGAAACCTGGAGATACTCAGGGAGGTCAGAATGAGCTCACAGGAGGCCACCTTTCTGCTTTTAATCCAGCCAGTGAAAATCACAACTATAATAAATCCATTTGCCAGGCTTGCAACAAGGGACTCAAGTCCCAAAAGTATCATAGAGATGAGACCAACTGGAGTAAGCATCTTTCTAACTGTTGTTTTCCAAACCTGCGGTGATTCTTCTGTTCTTGGAAAAACTGCAAAAAGGGAAATTGTGACTCTTGTGCTGGTCTGCTGGGATGTGTCTGGTAATGACACTGTTGGTTTAAGCTTTTTCTAAGGGTAGGAACTGCATTCATAGGGATGCAAATCTCCAGAAGGATTCTGTTACTGATGACCTCATCTACTGTCCATATTTATCCATTTCTTTCCAGAGTGCTGTGCCTTTTCTGTGAAAATCTTCATTTCTTTCTTCATTCCTTTAATTTCTTTCTCTTCCCTCTCCCTCTCTCCCACTTGTTTATTTTAATTGTTTGACTTCTAGGTTATCTCACTGGCAGAGCTGGGGCTAGGCATAAGTAAGATGAAGCAATTGCTTAGGGCCACAAGCAGCTCAAGCATCCCCCTTTCACTTTTGTATGATAAGAATGTGCCTGTTTTAGTATTGTGTGCATGTGTGTGTATGTCGGGGGGAGGGATATTCCTGCTTAGGGGCCTCAATGGACTAGCACCAGCACTGCTCACCAGATAAGTTCTATTGGGAGCTGTGCTTGAAAAATGTAATGAAACCCACAGACCCTGCTCCTTCTTCCCACCACGGTAAGAGTAAATCCTATGGAAGTCAGTGACAGTTGGTAGCATGAGAATTGGATGGACTGAAGTGGCACTGATGTCATGGTGGCAGTGTATGACAATTCTAACTGTGACAGGGCTCACTAAGCTCTTGACCACCTCATGCTGTTCTGTGAGGTACAGCAGGACTTTCCTGTGCTTGGCATCCCCTATAGGTTGCCAAAATTTCTTGGTGGGTCTTCAATGGCTTGAGGCCTCCTATGGATCAGCCCTCTGTCCAAGATGCCAAGATAAAAATGAACTTCTTCTGAGGTAGCAAAAGTCCAACAAAGCTGTATATATGCCCTCACCAGGGTCTTCAGGGATTTAGCCCCAAAAAGTCAAGTGCAGAAATACTCGCCCAAAAACAGCCTGTTAAAATGTATTTAAGGTTGAGAAAGTACCAGTAATATAAAGGAAAAACATCTTTAAAAATGTTGTTATGCCTGCTCTTATAGCACGTAAATCGATATAGTGTGACCTAGTGGATAGTGCAATGGATTCTAGTCCTAGCTGTGCCACTGGCCTCCTGGGTGATCTTTCACCTCTGAATGCCTCTGTTTCCCCATCTGTGATATGGGAATGATGATACTGACCTGCTCCATACAGCACTTTGAGATCTATAGATGAATATATAAGTGCTTGGTATTGTTGTCGCATGAATTTTTGCACTGTTCAGAATGGATTTTCTGCTTGCCCTATCGCAATATGTAGTTTAGCTGTGTTGAAGCTATGCTTTATCCATTTTTATAATATTAATCCCCAGATAGTCCTCAATGTAAAAAACAGGAATTACATAAAAAGGCTTGATTTTCTTTAGGCAAGAGGAACTTCCTTTAAAAGGAAAAGGGGGATCATTAGCACATTTTGAGAGTCAGAAGTAGGCAGGAAGCACTTTAATCAGTCCTAAAGGAGTCACATGACAAGAGACTTAATTTTAAAAAATCAAAAGAAAAATATGATTTAGTGGACTCTTCAAAAATAGAAAATATCTAAATATACTGAAGAGTTGAGAATCATAATTACATTAAATAATAAAACATTATTTAACATAGCCATTGTGAAAGGAAATAAAGCATTAATATCTACTAAAGCCAGATCATATGAAAGGGGAAATTACATAGAAACCAACTGGAGCACTGACATGAAGAAAGAGCTATCTGAATTTTAGAACTAAAAAACTTTTGACGGGGTGGAGTAGAGTTTTCTTCTAGCTATACTTAAATTCTTCTTGATTTGAGAATGCAGTTTTATTTTTTTTAAGTGTATTAAATCACTATATAACAAGTGTATGACTACAATTAAAAACAACAGAAAAGAAGAAGAACTCTGTGTCTTGCTCACCATCAGAAGTTGGTCCAATAAAAGATATTACCTCACCCAACTTGTCTTTCTAATATCCTGGGAATGACACAGCTACAACTACACTGCATACAAAAATGTTAGTAGGCAGAACACAAAACAATATTTTAGTGTGGGGTGACACCCTGTTTTATTAGAGTAAGCCTTATCTACTGCATTTTCAGAAATTTAAAAATCCAGGAGTTTAGTACAGTTCAAACTTAATATGGGAAGAAGCAAAATGCTGAGCTTTAAATGAGATAAGAGCAATGAAGGGCGAACACAAAGTCAATGTTCCCGTCTCAAAACTGATTAGTTATATAAACTGTTTAATACACCTCAGTTAGACAAACTATAGAAATAATTTCTATTCTAGAATAATTTATTTTTTAACATTTCTAGAGGCAAATAATATGTTAAAAATGAATATATAGCCATCTTTTTTTGAACCTCCCTTCCCTGTCATTCCAGGTAATTAAGTCATATATATTACTGAAAAAAAGTAACTCTACACGTTTAGGCGCTCCAGTTGGCAGCCACAGGCAACGTTTGTTCTTTGGGATGAATTTAATCTGGCTGTAACCCTTTAACTGTGGTGTGTGTTATGGTACATGTATGATGTATGAAAATGGAGTTAAGGTTTTGCACACCAGTGCACATGTGATTAATTATATGTGTATTGTGTGTGATATGCCAGGTTGGAGGGCACAGATTTTAGCTGTGTTGGGGCAGAGTCTAATGCTTAATTTATAGTCCCACACATAAGTGCTGAATCACCTGCTTTGAGAATACACCTTGATGGTGCTTCTCTGTCGCTAATAGGTATGGAGAATATCACTCCTGTTTATTCCAGCTCTGTTAATTTTTTGTCCATTGTTTCAATAATGCATGTGACACATGACAGACGTTACCTTATTTTGGTTGGTCTCCCCTCCTCCCAGCCACCTTTTTGCATCCACACCTTTTAAATGACCTGGAGAAAATAGTGATTTTAAACTGGGGGGGAAAAACCTCCTGGAGACAGGGAGAAATACCTTCCACCCCAGCAGACACCAGCTGTACTCTTTCCTGAGGCCAGGAAGTCCCTAATGCTGTTAACCAATCTAATTCCAACAGAACTGGCTCGAGGTCTCTATTAACTAGGAACACTGGGCCTGCAATTTTGTCTTTGTATTGTACCATAACTGCCCCTGCCCCTGTTAGCTCTGGCCATTTGCCAGTGAATACAGTCCATAGAACTCTCATGACACCTGAAAAAAAGAACAGGAGTACTTGTGGCACCTTAGAGACTAACAAATTTATTAGAGCATAAGCTTTCGTGGACTACAGCCCACTTCTTCGGATGCATATAGAATGGAACATATATTGAGGAGATATATATACACACATACAGAGAGCATAAACAGGTGGGAGTTGTCTTACCAACTCTGAGAGGCCAATTAATTAAGAGAAAAAAAACTTTTGAAGTGATAATCAAGCTAGCCCAGTACAGACAGGTTGATAAGAAGTGTGAGAATACTTACAAGGGGAGATAGATTCAATGTTTGTAATGGCTCAGCCATTCCCAGTCCTTATTCAAACCGGAGTTGATTGTGTCTAGTTTGCATATCAATTCTAGCTCAGCAGTCTCTCGTTGGAGTCTGTTTTTGAAGTTTTTCTGTTGTAATATAGCCACCCGCAGGTCTGTCACTGAATGACCAGACAGGTTAAAGTGTTCTCCCACTGGTTTTTGAGTATTTTGATTCCTGATGTCAGATTTGTGTCCATTAATTCTTTTGCGTAGAGACTGTCCGGTTTGGCCAATGTACATGGCAGAGGGGCATTGCTGGCACATAATGGCATATATCACATTGGTAGATGTGCAGGTGAACGAGCCCCTGACGGTATGGCTGATGTGATTAGGTCCTATGATGATGTCACTTGAATAGATATGTGGACAGAGTTGGCATCGGGCTTTGTTACAAGGATAGGTTCCTGGGTCAGTGTTTTTGTTCAGTGATGTGTGGTTACTGGTGAGTATTTGCTTTAGGTTGGGGGGTTGTCTGTAAGTGAGGACAGGTCTGTCTCCCACGATCTGTGAGAGTAAAGGATCATCTTTCAGGATAGGTTGTAGATCTCTGATGATGCGCTGGAGAGGTTTTAGTTGGGGGCTGAAGGTGACAGCTAGTGGTGTTCTGTTATTTTCTTTGTTGGGCCTGTCTTGTAGGAGGTGACTTCTGGGTACTCGTCTGGCTCTGTCAATCTGTTTTTTCACTTCAGCAGGTGGGTATTGTAGTTTTAAGAATGCTTGATAGAGATCTTGTAGGTGCTTGTCTCTATCCGAGGGATTATCACTTCAAAAGTTTTTTTTCTCTTAATTAATTGGCCTCTCAGAGTTGGTAAGACAACTCCCACCTGTTTATGCTCTCTGTATGTGTGTATATATATCTCCTCAATATATGTTCCATTCTATATGCATCCGAAGAAGTGGGCTGTAGTCCACGAAAGCTTATGCTCTAATAAATTTGTTAGTCTCTAAGGTGCCACAAGTACTCCTGTTCTTCTTTTTGCGGATACAGACTAACACGGCTGCTACTCTGAAACCTGTCATGACACCTAGCGGGGGACCTGGAAAGGTTTTTGAAAAAGGTGTTTCCATAAATCAGAGAATGCTGGTTCTGTGTCCAACTTTACCTGAATCAGAACCCCATCAACCTGTAATATAATCGAAAAAGTTTGTATATAGGAATTTCCTGAGTTCAAGATAAACAGGCAAGTCTCAGGCAAGGACAATTTTGCCTCTCCAATTCCAGATCTTCTTCATCATAACTACCTGGCTCCAAATATTGTCTCCTCCCTCCTCTTCTGTAGCTCTTTCCTATGGTGAGGGAGGATGCATATGCAGAAATTCTGTTCCATGTTGTCTGTTTGGTGCAACATACATTTGAGTAAGGTATCACCATTTCCTGCAGACCCAAAACAGAGCCAAGTAAAAATGACAAGAATTTGAATCATGTGGTCTGTTACATAAGAAGTCGATGTCCCTTTGTTATGTCCTCCCATCGCTTTGTCTTATTTATTGGTTGCTGCTGTTGTGACCATCTCTATAAAGGCAGGCTTCACCATCTTTTCTGGCCCTGACATGTCTTGACAAGTCCTGACACGTAAACCTCCTCTTCACAGAAACTGCTTTGGTTTTGAAATAGATTATTCTGTTTACCACCTATAATTAGCAAACAGTTGATACAGCGTATGCAAAATCAGTATCATTTGTTTCCTTTCACTGCAGAGCATTCTAAATGGGAAAATGCAAAGATCTATGCATGAAATGGAAATACAGTAACAGAACCTTTGCCTAACATGCAGTTCAATGCATCTGTGTTTTTCATGATTAACTGTTGGAAGAGTAAATCCAGCAGAATTTTCTCCTGGGATAAGAGCAGATCGGTTTTCTTGGGGCAATTTCCTTTGCAACCCCTAGTCTGAGGATCTGGTGATCAAAAGGGAAAACATGTCCATGCTAAGTATAATGCAAATGATGCCTGAATTAAAATTAAATGGGGCCTTATCATTAATATAGCATCTTACTGATGAGCAGACAGTTTCAAGATAAACTCTTTATTATGAATGGAAACTATATCTAGAAATAAGATAAAAGTTCCTGCTACTTACTAGCTGCTGCCTGCAACTGCCCTGTCCTGGGTGCCCTTGTTTGTGCTCCTCACAGGAAGTATGTCACAAAAAACAATGTGAAAAGTATACAGGAAGTATGGCACCTCTACACTTCCTGAAGGAGTTACTGTATAGCACATTTACTACAAATAAAATACTGAGCACTACTTTCATATAATTCATCCAGTTTCCTCTGTGTTCATTTATTTCTCTTCCCTCCCATGTATATTCATTTCTCTCTCTATTTCTTTTATTCTTTGGTCCATCCTGTCAGCTTGTGAATGGAGCACCATGACCCTAAATCAAATTCAAGTTTGGCTCAAATTTAAATTATATCTGTGACGGGTTTGGTCACAGAGACTGTTACTGGATGTGCTGAAATTACCTCTGAGCCTATTTTCCCTGCCAGCTTGGGACCCCAGAACCCTGCCTTGTTGACTGAGTACAATACCTTGCTACAACACAGACCAGGTCTGGTCCATGCCCCCAGAGCTGCGGACTTTAACCAAAAACTGCTCAGCAGGTCACCTATCTCCACCACCCAGACATCCAGTTCCCAATGGGATCCAAGGCACAAATAAATCCGTTTTATTCTGTATAAAACGTACACAGACTAAACGCATAATTGTCTGCCCTCTATAGCACTGATAGAGAGATATGCACAGTTGTTTGCTCCCCCAGGTATGGGTTAATTAACAAAGAAAAGTGATTTTATTAAGTATAAACATAAGTATTTCAGTGGGTTCCAGTAATAACAGACAGAACAAAGTAATTTACCAAGCAAAATAAAACAAAATACGCAAGTCTAAGCCAAATACATTAAGAAACTGTTACCGGTAAATCTCACCCTCAAAGATGTCCCAATGAGCTTCTTTCACAGACTAGACTCCTTCCTAGTCTGGGCCCAATTCTTTCCCCTGGTACAGTCCTTGTTAGTTCCAGCTCAGGTGGTAACTAGGGGATTTCTCATGACTGGCAGCCTCTTTTGTTCTGTTCCATCAACTTTTATCATTGTGGCCAAAGGCATGAATCTTTTGTCACTTCCACCCTTCCATCTATATGGAAAAGTACCAGATTTAGGATGGATTTCAGCATCATGTCACATGTCCTGTGAGACCTCATTCTTCTTTTTTCCAGAGCTGGCCTGCACGTACTCAGGGAGGCTCACAAGTAAACAGAGCCATTTACAACCAATTGTCCTAGTCAATGAGAGCCATCAAGCTTCCAAACCACCATTAATAGCCCACACTTTGCATAATTACAATAGGACTTCAGAGTTATACTTCATATTTCTAACTTCAGATACAAGAATGATACATACATACAAATAGGATGAACACACTCGGTAGATTATAAAATTTGTAATAATACGTTACAAGAGACCTTTTGCATAAGGCATATTCCAGTTACATCATATTTACACTCATAAGCATATTTCCATAAAACATATGGAGTTCAACATCACAATAACATTACACTCTTATGTATAGTTTTATTTTTCTTTATTCTTCTCTTTCCCCCATTCTTTATTTTTTTCTTTAGTCTTTATGTACCCTTCAATTTTAGAGCAAAGGGCCTAAATTACATTTCCTATAAAAAAAAAAAAAATCATTCAGAGGAAAATTCCTGACCAGCGTTAGTCACGTTTGGAAGCTAGATGCTCCTCCCTCCCCCCCCCCCACACCCCTGTTCTCTCTGACAGCCTAATTCCTCAGATGCTTGTTCTTGCCTTTCATGGGGTGGAATCATGATTTTCCCGCTCATAGACTAGGACTGGAGTCAGGGCTGGCCTTACCATGAGGCGAACTGAGGAGGCCGCCTCAGGTGCCAAACCGTAGGGGGATACTACTAGGACCCAGAGTGTAGAAAATTGTGTCTGTTGCTGGTGCATATGTATTCTTTCTGCTCTAGATGCACAGAGATGGTGGAGTGCTGTGCTGGAGGAAGGAGGGCACAAGAGACATAACAGGCAGGGAGGAGAAAAGGTGAGAGGGAATAACAGAAAGCAGCAGAAGCTGCAGGGAGAGAGAGGAGGAGGAGCCTCTTATGTACCTCTCTAGCACCCCAGGAGCCCGGACTAATTAACACCAGCTTCTCAAGGAACTTCCTGTTTCCTGCTGCTTCCCTGAATCCACTTGAGGAGAACAGTCAGTCAACTGAAGTAGTAGGAGCCAGTTAGGCCCTTAAGACGCTGATATCTTCCCTCACTCAGGCCCTGCTACCAGGCTGCTTATTTGTCCCCTTCAATTGACTGTTGAGAGCCACTATAGCTGGCACAGAAGAGCAGTCATGAGTGAAAGAAGAAAATGCCCCTCTGGGGCAGCATTCAGAAAAAAAAAAGAAAGCAAAGGAAGCTTTTCTATCTAAGCAGGAAGGAGCTTTCCTGAGATACATAGACACAAACATTCACGCTGAGCCTTCCAGCGCAGTGAGGATTTGAGTGGTGAGGAGATGCCTGATCTTCCAGTTAGGCAGAGTGCAGGTGACCTGGCAGCTACTGTAGCATCCATATCTCCATTTCAAATGGATGTAACCATACACATTCCTGCAGAAAAGTGTAGATCAGAGAAGAGTGTGGTGGAGGCACAAGAAACAGCTGCTGCTGAGATTAGTTCCCTAAGTCTATATGATACAGGACTGTGGACCCACTTGAGCAGTAGCCTGAGAGACTTCCTTGTACTGCATGGGCAAGTGAAAAATTTCATGTTCCTCAAAGACAATGAAAATAGAAGTTTCCACCCAACACATTACTGGCGTGAAATCCCCAATGGTGACAAAGTGGAGAGGCCATGGCTTATGTACTCCAAACCCCAGAATGCTGCATACTGTTTTTGTTGCAAACTCTTCCAGTCTAATGTTCCAGCCACATTGGGTTCTACAGGAACAAAGGACTGGAAAAATCTGGCATGCCATGAGAAGGCAGCAAATCACCAGAGAGCATTCCATAGGTGGAAAGAGCTTGAGATGAGACTAAGGTTAAAGGCCACCATAGATGATCAGCATCAAGAGAAGATTGCATCAGTCTCTCTTTACTGGCAAAATGTTCTGAAAAGGCTCCCTGCCATTGTGAGAATGCTTGCTACCCAAAACCTAGCACTGCGTGGCACTTCAGATCAGTTGTATGTGCCAAACAATGGAAACTTCCTTAAAATTGTGGAGCTGATGGCTGAGTTTGATGCTGTACTCCAGGAGCATCAAAGAAGAGTCACTACCCAAGAAATATACACATACCACTACCTTGGAAAAACAATTCAAAATGAGATCATACAGTTACTGGCAACAAAAGTCAAACAGAAGATTGTGGCAGATCTGAAGTCAGCAAGATATTACTCTGTTATTCTGGACTGCACACCTGACATCAGCCATATGGAACAAATGACTTTAATGGTGCGTTTTGTAACAACAACAGAACCTAGTGAAAATGTCCCTGCAATGGTGACTGTCAGAGAGCATTTTCTAGAATTTATTGACATTAATGATACTACAGGAGCTGGTATGACAAATGTGCTTCTTAAAAAGCTGGAAGATACAGGAACTGCGATAGCTGACATGAGAGGTCAAGGCCGATAATGGTGCCAATCTGAGAGGAAAGAACAGAGGAGTGCAGACACGGATCCAAGAGTTAAACCCTCGAGCTTTTTTTGTCCCATGCAGTTCTCATTCATTGAACTTGGTGGTCAGGGATGCAGCATCAGCTTCTAGTGAGGCTGCTGACTTTTTTAGTGTAATTCAAAGCATCTATGTATTTTTCTCTGCATCAACTCATCGATGGCAAATTTTGAAGCAACATCTGGGAACATCCTCTCTGACACAAACCACTGATGGGAAAGTCAAGTGGAGGCGATAAAGCTTATCAACCAAATTGGGAAGATAGATGATGCCATAGTTTCCATTATGGAGGATAATGCTATGACAGGAACTGTTCATGAGAGAACAGTAGCAGAGGGAAGTGGAATCACCAGAAACATTCATAACTTCAAATTTCTGTGTGGCTTATTGTTGTGGCATGACATCCTGTTTGAAATTAATGTTGTAAGCAAGAGACTCCAAGGTGTTGACCTTGATATATCTGGAGCAATGGAACAACTGGACAAAGCAAAGTCATACCTACAGTCTTACCGGTCAGATGAGGGATTTCAAAATGTTCTGAAGCGTGCACAGAAGTTGGCAAAGGAACTTCACACTGAAGCTATTTTCCCACATATTCAAGAATACAAGAGTCACCGAAGAAGACATTTTGATTACGAGGCACAGGATAATCCCATAAGAGACCCCAAACAAGAATTCAAAGTTGAATTCTTTAACCAGGTGCTAGATTGTGCAATACAGTCAGTTGAAGAACGTTTAATGCAGCTCAATGAACACAGCAGTATATTTGGGATGTTGTATGATATTCCAGAACTCCTCACTATACCTGAAGAAGACCTACACCAGCAATGCAGGGCACTAGAGACAGGGTTGACACATGATGACATGCGCGATATTGATGTGAGTGGTTTAGGTGATGAACTGAAAGCTCTTTCAAGATATATTTCAGCAGGATCAACTCCAAAGGCTGTTCTGGAATATATGTGCACAAATAAGATGACTACCCTCTTTCCAAATGCTTTTGTTGCTCTGTGCATACTTCTAACACTTCCTGTAACAGTTGCCAGTGGAGAATGCAGCTTCTCCAAGCTGAAGTTAATAAAAACACATCTACGCTCCATAATGACACAGGAGAGGCTGGTCGGCCTTGCAACCATCTCAATAGAGCATGAGCTGGCCCAGAGTATGGACCTTCAGGAAGCAGTTCAAATCTTTGCAACCAAGAAGACATAGAAAGCACCACCTTGATTATTCAAACAGATAAAAATGCCAGTGTTTACTATGCAGACAAGAAAAGTTACATTTGCTGTTCAGGCATTTGAAAGTTAAGTGTTACTTAAAATTTTTGAACAAGTCATTTTAAGTTGTTAGTTCTCCTTTATTGGGGTAGGTAGCAGAGCAGTACCATGAGAGTAGAACAGGAAAAAGGCAGAATTGAGACCTTTCAAAGTTTTGGCACAAAGTTGGGGGCGTCATTTGAGCTCCCCGCCTCAGGTGCCAAATGTTGTGGGCTGGCTCTGACTGGAGTCAGACTACAGTATAGGTATGAAGTGCTCACCACCCTGCAGATTCGACTGGGTTTCAAGAACCCATGTTTCTTCCCCTTGTGATCTGTGACCCGTGATAGTGACTAGCGGCCTTCTTAAAACAAAGTGTTTTATTTAACAGTTGGAACAAAGCATTACAGTCAAAAAGGAATGTAGGAAAGTACTGCAATCCCACATTGGTGCCCTACACTTGGCTTCTTCAAACACCCTCACAGGTCCCTGTGTTTGACCCTGTTTCTTGTGTTTGATTGATCTTTGTCCTCCAGGAGGCTTCTCCAAGTGTTGGCAAGCTTTGGCCCCTCCTGTTCCCCTGTATGCTGTCTGGGGAACAAGCCGAAATAATCAGCGCTATTACAGTAGTTCTGGCATTTTCAGCTCTTTTCAGCTCTTATGTGGCAGCTGATAAGAGATCATCATGAGCCATGTCCTCCTTACAGCCTCACCCATCAGATGGTGCCCTCTTGAGAAGCACTTAAACTGAAACATTCATACAGAAAACACCATCCCAATATTCTGTGTTAATAAATATGAAAGACACCCCCAGATTTGTCACACACCCAGTATTCCCCACTGTGAATGAGATGAGGTGAGAGGTGGGAATGGATAGTCGTCCCCCAGGCATTCCGCGGGGAGGCTTAATCAAAGATTTGGGTTGGAAGAGACCTCAGGAGGTCATCTAGTTCAAACCCCTGCTCAAAGCAGGAACAACCTCTACTAAATCATCCCAGCCAGGGATTTGTCAAGCCGGGACTTAAAAACTTTAAGGATGGAGATCCCACCACCTCCCTAGGTAACCCATTCCAGTGCTTCACCACCCTCCTAGTGAAGTAGTTTTTCCTAGTATCCAACCTAGACCTCCCACACTGCAATTTGAGACCATTGTTCTGTCATCTGCCACCACTGAGAACAGCCTAGATCCATCCTCTTTGGAACCCCCTTTCAGGAAGTTGAAAGCTGCTATCAAATCCCCCCTCACTCTTCTCTCCTGCAGACCAAATAAGTCAAGTTCCCTCAGCCTCTCCTCATAAGTCATGTGCCCCAGCCACCTATTTTTTGTTGCCCTCTGCTAGACTCTCTCCAATTTGTCCACATCCTTTCTGTAGTTGGGGGCCCAAAACTGTACACAATACTCCAGATGTGGCCTCACTTGTGGTGAATAGAAGGGATGTGACAGACCCAGACCAGTGGGGTACAGGAGTCTGGTAGAGGGCAAATATACTGGTCACTGGATGAGTAGTTTTCTGTTCCTTGAGTGACCAGACCTATTGGGATCCAGGAAGCTAAAGGATCCCCCCCAGCCTAAGGGGGGGGTCCACAGGACCTGGAGACCAAAAAAATTACAGGGGACAACTACTAAAAGAACAGGGACAGGAGTGAGGTCAAAGGGTCAAACGAAGCGAACCAGACGGGGATACTGAGCAGAGAACCCCGGACAGCACCCACTGCTCCTCAAAGGCGTTAAGGGAGCCAGTGGACACCGCCCAGAGGAATTCCGCCCGGATACGTGAAAGAACGGAGGATCTGAAATACGCCCCACAGTCACAGGAAACTCCATCCGCCAACCTCCTCACTCTGGTTTTATGGATGGCCAGTTTCGCTAGGGCCAGAAGGAGGTTGACCAGGAGGTCCCGCGACTTTGTGGGGCGACGGATAGGGAGTGCATAAATAAAAAGGTGAGGAGAAAAGTGCAACCAAAATCTTAATAAAATATCCGTGAGGAGCCGGAATAGGGGCTGCAGCCTGGCGCACTCCAGGTAAACATGCGCCAGGGTCTCCCTCACGCCGCAAAAGGGGCAGGTGTCTGGGATAGGGGTAAACCGCGCCAAGTACACGCCAGTGCTCACGGCTCCATGAAGGAGCCGCCAACTGATGTCCCCGGTGGGCTTTGGGATCAGAGCAGAATAAAGGCTGGCCCACCTCCTCACCCTCCAGAGGTGGCAGAAGGTCCCGCCACTTCGTATCGGGGTGGGACGCGAGGGTGAGGACATGAAGAACATGGAGCACGAGCGTGTACAGATGTTTCCTTGGCGCGATCCGGAACAGATCCAGCTGCAGATGGTGCAGCCGGCTCATGGCGAATGGACGGGGAGGGGGCTGGTTGGGTCCATGGGACAGGGGTCCGATGAAAAAGTCTGGAGGGCTCGGAGTGGAGGGTGGGCGGGGTGTGCCCTCTCGCAGGAACCGGTCGAGATAGTCCCGAGCAGCAGGCGGCAAAGTGGCCCTCACCTCCTGAAGTACCCGCCGGGGAGTACGAGGTCTGGAGAGCCCCATGCGCTGAGCGAGTGTCAGGGGATCCAGCCAGTCTCCCTGCTTGTAGTCCAGGAGGTCTCCGACTTTGATGACTTCTGCTAGGACCAACCTCTGGCACACCATCGGGGACTCCGCCACCTGCACACAAAGCTGGGGGTTGTGTAGCAGGGGCTCCGCGAGGAGATCTGCCCCCACGGTGGCCGCCACGGACCTGGTCACTGAGAAAAGTTTCCAGGTCCGGAGGAGGTCCTGGTAGAAGACCGGCAGCTCGGAGAGGCCTCGCGGAAGACCTCTCGGATGGAGACAAAGGAACTGCCGGTCATATCAGAGCCCTCGGAAGCGGCGCAGGAAGGCGTGCGCCAATACGCTCCATACCGGACTACCTGCACCATAAAGGAGCCTCTGCAGGGCCTGGAGGCGGAAGACGTGGACCTGAGCGTGCAGACACTTCAGGCCCTGCCCTCCCTCCTCCAGGGGTAGATGGAGAACCCCCGCAGAGACCCAGTGCAGTCCTGACCAAAAGAACTCCAGAATCAACGTCCGGAGGGTGGTCAGGAAGCCCGGGGCCGGGACCAGGGTGTTGAGCCGGTACCAGAGCATGGACAGGACTAGTTGATTGAGCACCAGTGCTCTCCCTCGAAGGGAGAGACACCGGAGCAGTCCTGTCCATTTCCGGAGCCGCTCCGACACTCTGCCCTCTAAACCTAGCCAGTTCTCCGGCGGAGACGGATGCGTGGCAGAAAGGTAAACGCCGAGATAGAGCAACGGACCCGCGCTCCACCGGATGGCCTGAAGCGTGGGTGGGAGGGAGCTCACCTTCCACCCGTTCCCTACCACCAGGCCAGAGATCTTGACCCAGTTAACCTGGGCGGAGGAGGCCGCCGAATAAATGGTCTGGCAAGCCTCCACCCGCACCAAGTCGCCCGGGTCCTGGACCACGAGGAGCACGTCGTCGGCATACGCCGACAGGACCAGCCGCAGCTCCGGCTCCCGCAGCACCAACCCTGCCAACCTCCTACGGAGGAGACAGAGGAAGGGCTCGATCGCCAGAGCCTACAGCTGGCCCGAGAGGGGGCACCCTTGACGTACTCCTCGCCCGAAGCTGACTGGTTCGGTCAGGGTCCAGTTGAGCCTGACCAAACACTCTGCGGAGGCGTACAGCACCTGGAGAAAACCCACAAACTGGGGCCCGAAGCCAAACGCTTGCAGAGTGCCCAGGAGATACCCGTAGTCCACCCTGTTGAACGCCTTCTCCTGATCCAGGGACAGGAGGGCGAACAACAGACCATCCCTACACCCGAGTTCCAAGAGGTCCCGGACCAGATACAAGTTGTCAAAGATGGTGCGGCCCGGGACGGTGTAGGTCTGGTCTGGGTGGATCACGTCCGCCAGCACGGACCCTAGCCACAGCGAGATGGCCTTCGCTATGATTTTATAGTCCGTGCTGAGGAGCGAGATGGGACGCCAATTCCGTAAATCGCAGAGGTCCCCCTTCTTTGGCAATAAGGTGAGCACGGCTCGCCTGCACGACAGAGGGAGGACCCCGCCCTGCAAGGACTCGGCCCAGATGATGAAAAGGTCCGGGCCGAGGACGTCCCAAAACACACAGTAGAACTCCACAGTCAGCCCGTCCATGCCCGGAGATTTATTGGTGGGCATGCGGCGGAGGGCTTCCGAGAACTCGGCCAGAGTGAGAGGCAACTCCAGCCAGTCGCGGTCGCCCACGCTGACCGTTGGGAGCTCATCCCAGAGCATTCTGCAAGTGTTAGAATCGGTCGGATCCGGGGAGAAAAGGCCTGCGTAGAAGGCCCTGGCCCTCCCGCACATTTCTGCTGGATCCGTGAGGGGGGTGCCGTCCTCTGCTAGAAGGCAGGTGACGTGCTTCTTTGCCCCCCTCTTTCTCCATGGCATAAAAGAAGCGGGAGCCACGATCCATATCCCGAAGGAGGCAGATGCGGGATCGAACAAAGGCACCTTGGGCCCGATGGTCCTCGAGGGTCCGCAGCTCTTCCCACTTCTCCCGGCACGCTCCGCAGAGGGATGGATCACCGGGGCTGGCAGCCAGACGCCTCTCCAGCTCTAAGACCTCCCGTTCCAACTGCCCTATTGCCGCATGCCTCCGTCGGCTGGCGCCCCGGGTGTAGTCATGGCAGAAGAGCCGGGCGTGCACCTTCCCCAGGTCCCACCACCGCCACGCCGAGGGAAAGGCACGCCGCTGCCCTCGCCAGGCCAGCCAGAACTCCCGGAAGGACGCCACGAAGCCCACATCCTCCAACAAGCTATTATTAAAGTGCCAATAGGCCGGCCCCGGCCTCTCCGCGCAGAGAGAGGCTGTCACGGTGGCTAGATGGTGATCTGAAAAAGGGGCCGGCCAGATGCTGGAGGAGTGGGCCCGGGAAAGATGGAAGCGTGACATATAGATGCAGTCCAAGCGGGAGTGGTACGACCGATGGACCTCCACCCGGACAAAAGTGAATGTCGAAACGTCATCCGGGTGGTGGTCGCACCAGACGTCCACCAGGGAGTGATGTTAGATGATCTCCCGGAGGACATCCGCGGCGGCCGGGTGCTGCTCGGTCCCCGAGCGGTCCCGTTCCTCAAGGGTGGCATTAAAGTCCCCGCCCAGGACCAGGCACTCGCGAGGATCCAAGGTGCTGAGGACGGCAGACGCCTGCTGATAAAAACACAACCTCTCCGGGCCCAATGTCGGGGTGTAAACGTTGACGAGATTAACCACAAGCCCCTC
This sequence comes from Malaclemys terrapin pileata, assembly GCF_027887155.1. Taxonomy (NCBI): domain Eukaryota; kingdom Metazoa; phylum Chordata; order Testudines; family Emydidae; genus Malaclemys; species Malaclemys terrapin. The sequence continues at coordinate 140,175,704 of NC_071505.1, forward strand.
CACGCGGACCCGGAGGTGCAGCAGGCGGCCCGGCACAGCCTTGGCGACCCCCAGCACCTCGGGCCGTAGGTCGGGAGAGAACAGGGTTGCTGCTCCAGCCGTACGAACTGTGAGGTGGCTAAAATAGACCCTGTCCCCCCACTCCAGCCGCCAGCTAGCTTCAGCGGCCAGATCCGTATGGGTCTCCTGCAGGAAAAATCACAGAGTACCCCCCCTCCTGAAGGAAGGAGAGCACCTGGCTCCTGCGGAGACCCATCCTACAGCCCCGGGTGTTTTACTTTGCGAAGATGATCGGTGCCATGAGGAGGGCTGGGGGGGATCCTCGCTAGCAGAGACACCCACGGCCTCCATCGGGCCACGCAACAATCCATGACCTACCCCATAGGCAATTAAGGAGTCACGGAAGAGGCGGACCCGTTGGTAGGCCGCGGCCGCTTGCCTCTTGGTCCGCTTACCCTCCCCCATGAGGGCCCTCGCGGCTCGGAGGATCTGATGGAAATCCCCCCATCGCTGGAGTGCAAGCTGTACCTTGTTGCGGGAGCCACGGACGTCCTCAAGGAATTCCCGTAGCTCCTCTCTCAGCGTATGGGAGGGTGGAGTTATCGATCTATGGCTATCCCCCAGCGGGGCCCCTGTCACAGCCCCGTGGCCCACCGAGACGGGCAAGCAGGGTGCAGACCCTTGACGTGGCATCCGATGAGCTGGCGCCACGTGGCCCACCTCAGACCCTGGCTCAATGGGGGGCAGCAGAGGGAAAATAGCAGCCCCTGGTGGGTCAGGACAGGGAAAAACAAGGGCCGCTCCTTGGGGGTCATCCTCTGGGATATGGAAGGAGACAACCCCAGGGGCGGCAATAGCATCATGGGATATGTAGGGGACAGGGACGGGGTCGGTGACAGGGGCAGGGTCCGAGTCAGGAATAGGGACAGGGGAAGGGGCGATAGTGGGATTGGGGGCCTCAGCAGCCAGGCCACTGGGTGGGGGGGCTGGCACCCCACAAAGGGGCTCAGGGATTTGCAGGGAGGGAGGTGGGCCCTCGGCGATGCCTGACTCATGCTCCAAGGCAGATGGTAAGGCCACGGCATCCGTAGGTGGAGAATCAATGATGGGACCCTCACCTGGGAAGGAGGTCGGCTGCCCCTCAGCCATGAGGGAGTCCCCTGGCGACTCGGGTGCCAATCGCATGGCACTGGCTTTCACCTCAAGAGGCTCGGCGGCCGCTAGCAGGGTGCCATCTGCGGCAGGGTTGGTGGAAGAGTCCAGGGGCTCCTTGGAGGCGGCAGCAGAAGCAGTGGGTAGGGGGACGGAACATGGGAAAAGGGGGGCCGAGGTGAGGTCGCTCAGATCGAGGCCCGCTGGCAGAGGGTCGTCCTCCCCCTGCTTAACCGGGGTCAGACCCAGGGCCTAAATCTCCTCATAAATGGAAGGGAGATCACCTTCCACCACCCCAGGGCTCTCCCCGCCTGCACCCGAAGCAACGCTCACCGAGGTGCGTGCAGGGGCTTCAGATTGTAAGGGGGCGAGAGGGGCTCCATCGGGGGCTTCCATAGGAAGGGACTCTGGAGGAGGGGTAGTGCTATCCTCCGATGCTGCCACGTCTTCCCTAGCCAGTAATGGTGGACAAAACCCACCTGGGGGCAAAGCGGAAGGCTCAGCATCGGTTCCCCCCTTCCTGGTCTTCCGGGGGGCTACCGCATCAGATGGAAGGAGCGGAGCTCGAGCCTTCCGCTTGCCCCGCTTCCCCTGTACTAAGGGCCAGCCCTCCATGGCATCATCCGGGGGCTGGCTAACAAGAGTCGGGTCAGGGAGCAAAAGCGAAGGCTTAGGGACTCAGGGAGGCAATGGTGGGGCAGCATGGAGGAGGGAGGATTCTCCCTGCGGCAAGCCCTCTTCTATGACCAGCGATATCCCTACCTCACCCTCCTCCACAGGCCCCGCCAGATCGCAGGCGGCAGAGGCGGGGCCCTCTCGCTCGTCTAGGCGCACTCGGGGAGATACCCCTTGGGCCCGAGCGGGAGTGTTGGTGGGCCGGAAAGGAGGAGGGGCGGCTTCGGGCACCGGGCAGCTAGGGGCGCTGGCGATGATGGGGCCGGCGCCCTGCCAGGGCTCGGGGGTCCCTGATGTCCCTCCGTGCCAGGCCAAAGGACAGTCCCTCTGGACGTGTCCTATTGCCCGGCAGAGGTAGCACCGGGCCTCTCCTGTTGAATAATGCACCCGGTAGCGGGCCCCCTGGTAGGGGACCAAGAAGGACCCCTCAAGCACCTCACCATCACGTGCCGCCGGCGGTAGTTGTAACTGTACCTGCCGGCGGAATGAGAGGACATGACGGAGGGCGGGGTCTTTGCAGCCCAGTGGGAGAGGGCTGACCACAGAGATCGGCCTCCCCAGGGTAGAGAGGGCGGGTAACAGGGCGGCATTTGGAAGCAAGGGAGGGACAGAAGTCAGGACCAATCGGGCGCCCAGGTCTTCTAGCGGTTCCAGGGGGACGTACACACCCCCCACCGCCAGGCCCTTCTCCACTGCCTCCTGGGCAGCCGCCTCCGATGCTAGGAAGAAGATGACCTTGCCGTACATCTTGGAGGCCGCCACAATGGCCGTGGGCCCCACCACCCTCGCCGTGGGCCCCACCACCCTCCCCAGCGCCCGCACGTAGGTCTCCACGTGGGGCGAGGCGGGTACCAGGAGGCAACGGACGCCGTGCTTCCTGGTCAAGGTGGGGAAGGGGCCCCGGCCGCTATAGATGGTAGCAGAGGTGGTGGATGGGGGAGATGACGTAGTGGCAGGCGGGGGGGTCGCCGCCACCTGGGCGTATGCCCTGGGAGCTGGGGGTGGGACACCCATAGAGCTGGTGGAGGGAACAATAGGGAGGGACGCCACGGCCTGTTGCGGGGCCGCGGCAGTGGGGGCACCCCCTGCCATGGAGGGCCTGACTTTTTTAGCGGGGCCTTTACCCTTCTTCGTGCCCTGGCCCTTCCTGCCAGCTGGGGGGACTCCCCCAGAGTCAGAGGGGGCGAGGGACATGGCAGCAGCGGAGGTCACCTCATTACCCACCGCTGCCGGCACTCCAGCAGGGGTGGTAGTAGGTGGCTCGGCAGCAGCGGTTGAGGTAGAGGCTAGGGGGGTAAGATGGTGGGGAGGGTGGAGGAGGGGTAGCAGGGTCTGCCCGAGGGATCTCACTCTCCTCGTCCCCTGCCATAATGAGGACGGGGGGAGAGCAAACACTGGAGGGGGGGTAGGGAAAGGGGAAGCAGGTTGACCACTCCTCCCCGCTAGGCTGTAGGCAGGGGAGGAGGGCGCCAAAAAAGGGGGGGGTGGATGGGGAGCTATCAAGGGCTAGGGGTCAGTCACTGACTCAGGGAAGGTTTCTGGCTCCTCTTGTTGCACCAAGGAAAGGAGGATATAACAGCATTGGGGGGGTGCAGTGAGATAGAATCAAACTAAAACGGGGAGGGGCACAAGTGCATAGGAGGGGACATGGGCGCACGAGGGGAGGGGCTAATCAGGGCAAGGGGACCGCAGGGGAAAGGGAGCAACCAGGCGGGAAATGGGACAGAGGAACCATGGGGCTAGCTTCGGCAGCTGGGGTGGGTCAAACAAAGGCTGCAGAGGGAAAGGGCGGGGCAGGTAAACAAACTGGAGCTAGCGAGGGGCTGGGGCAAGGGGGAGGGGCAAAAGGCAGCAAGGGGCAAATGGGTAAGCAGCAGGGGCAAAGCTGGGGGCTTGTTGCAGGGGGGAGGGGGTCAGTCAAAAATGGGGGGGGTACGTGCACCCACGTGCGCTTGCAACAAAAAGAAAGTCCTTGGAAGCTGGCTCCTGTATCAGGCCCAATGGTGGCAACAGGGCATAGCAAGCCTAGGTGAGCAGCTGAAATCCCAGAGGCAGGAGCTTGAGGTAGATGGTAAGTAGCCAGTGGGGGTGGTGGAGAGGGCAACGATGATGGTGGTGGTGGGGGTCAGGGGGGACACAGATGGACCAGGGGGCAGGCTCCACACCACACCCCGTGTCCCACAAATACAGTCTAGACCCCCACAAGAGCACAGTTCAAAAGTTACTCAGTCCATGAGAACCCCCTCCACGGTTGTCTGTTCCTACATGCTTCCCAGCTGGCAAATGGTCTTCTCCTTCTCCTTGGGGCTCCAGCAGCAAACACAGCAGCTTTAGGCAGCAGTCTGGTGGCTAGCAGGAAGGACCCCTCTCAGGTGGTGGTGTCCTCAGCAGCAGGAGCAATAGCTGGCTCCCTCCCTCCTCTGGGCAGTGGGCCAGCAGCCCCCCCCCCTCCAAGGGGCTGTAACTGGAGCAGCAGCAACTAAGGAGCGGGGGATCTAGCAGCCAGCCAGCCAACAAGCAGGTTGCAGAGATGCGGGGGGGTTAGCCCAGCCAGGAGAGTAGCTGGAGCAGCAGCAACAGACAGCAGTTGTAGGGAAAACCCAGGGCCTAGAAGCAGGAGGAGCAGCTCTCAGCCTACCTCCCTCCAGGCCAGTGAGGTACAGGAGTCTGTTCAAAGGCAAACACACTGGCCACTAGCTGAACAGTTGTCTGTTCCCTGAGTGACCAGAGTAGGGGCTGTACTAGAGTAATCACAAACCTGCTAGAACCAGTTAAGTCAGGCAGGGTAATTAAGACACTTGGCACCAATTAAGAAAAAACTGCTAGAATCAATTAAGGCAGGCTAATCAGGGCACCTGGGCTTGAAAAGGAGCTGACTTCAGTTTGTGGTGTGAGTGTGAGGAACTGGGAGCAAGAGGTGCAAGGAGCTGAGAGTGTGTGCTGCTGGAGGACTGAGGAGCACAAGCCTTATCAGACACCAGGAGGAAGGTCCTGTGGTGAGAATAAGGAAGGTGTTTGGAGGAGGCCATGGGGAAGTAGCCCAGGGAGTTGTAGCTGTCATGCAGCTGTTACAGGAGGCACTATAGACAGCTGCAGTCCACAGGGCCCTGGGCTGGAACCTGGAGTAGAGGGTGGGCCCGGGTTCCCCCCAAACCTTCCAATTGACCTGGACTGTGGGTTCTTCCAGAGAGGAAGGTCTCTGGGCTGTTCCCTAACCCACATGGTGAATCTCTGAGGCAAGAAAATCCGCCAATAAGTGCAGGACCCACCAAGATAGAGGAGGAACTTTGTCACAGGGAATAATCACTTCCCTCCATCTGCTGGCAATGTTCCTATTAATGCAGCCCAATATGCCGTTCGCCTTCTTGGCAACAAGGGCACACTGTTGACTCATATCCAGCTTCTCGTCCACTGTAATCCCCAGGTCCCTTTCTGCAGAACTTCTGCTTAGCCAGTCAGCCTCCAGCCTGTAGCAGTGTATGGGATTTTTCTGTTCTAAGTGCAGGATGCTACACTTGTCCTTATTGAACCTCATCATATTTCTTTTGGCCCAATCCTGCAATTTGTGTAGGTCACTCTGGACCCTATCCCTACCCTCCAGCGTATGTACCTCTCTCCCCATCTGTGAATTTGCTGAGGGTGTAATCCATCCCATCATCCAGTTCATTAATAAACATATTGAACAAAACCAGCCCCAGGACTGTCCTCTGGGGCACTCCGCTTGATACCAGCTGCCAACTAGACATAGAGCTGTTGATCACTACCCGTTGAGCTCAATGATCTAGCCAGCTTTCTATCCACCTTATAGTCCATTCATCCAATTCACACGTCTTTAAGTTACTGGCAAGAATACTGTGGGAGACCATATCAAAAGCTTTGCTAAAGTCAGGGGACATCACTTTCCCCATATCCACAGAGCCAGTTATCTCATCATAGAAGGCAATCAGGTTGGTCATGACTTGCCCTTGGTGAATCCATCTTGACTGTTCCTTATCACCTTCCTCTCCTCCAAGTGCTTCAAAATGGATTCCTTGAGGACCTGCTCCATGATTTTTCCAGGGACTAAGGTGAGCCTGACCAGGTTGTAGTTCCCTGGATCCTCCTTCTTCTCTTCCCTTCCCTTCACCATTGAGGGCTGCTCACCTCCTCTCCATACTGTGCTTTCCAGTGCAACAGTCTGGGAGCTGACCTTGTCTGTGAAGAGCAAGGCAAAAAAAGCTTTGAGTACTTCAACTTTTTTCACATCATCTGTCACTAGGTTGCCTCCCCAATTCAGTAAGGGTCCCACACTTTCCCTGACCTTCTTCTTGCTTCTAACATACCTGTAGAAACCCTTCTTGTTATCCTTCACATCCTTTGCTAGCTGCAACTCCAATTGTGCTTTGGCTTTCCTGAGTACAATCCTGCATGCTTGAGCAATATTTTCATACTCTTCCCTAGTCATCTGTCCAAGTTTCCACTTCTTGTAAGTTTCCTTTTTGTGTTTAAGCTCACCAAAGATTTCTCTGTAAGCCAAGCTGGTCGCCTGCCACATTAGCTATTCTTGTCTCTGCTCTCAGTAATTTCTGGCCAGAGTAGCTATCGAGGGAGACTGGGTAGAGGACGTAAGCAACTTTCTGAAGTAACTGACTCCTCTATAGAAGCAGAGGCACAATTCTTTCCTGGAGCTTCTCTTGCTGCAGACTTGCTACTCAGTACTCCTTACTTTGGGCTAAGCTTCCTAGTGGTTCATTCTAACCTGTGGAACTATTTCCAGGGAAAAGTTGCTGCTCAATTTAAGGGTAGCAGAATCTAGAGCTAAGTACTTGCAGGTAATCAGTAAGACTAGTCACAAAAATGTCTGGGAAAAGTTTGTTCATTTAAGGAAAAGTGGGTTTTCAACTAAATGAAAATTTGTGGAAAGTATCTTCTTTCCTAGGGAGAAATTTTTGTTGTTGGAAAACCAAAAACCTCACATCGAAAACGTTCAGCTGAAAACTGTTGTGGTTTTTTGGCAAAAACTTGATATTTCCAGTAGAATATTTTTTCCAACCCTGAGAATTTTCACTATGCAAGGTATCCCCCATAGGAAGTACAGAAAATACAAGGAAATATTGGTGTGACCTTACCTATTTGTCTGAGGTAGAGCTAATATGATTGCTTTTCCACGGTTAGTGAGAGAGAATGGGTCTCTCATGGGAATTTGGTTTATGAAGTCCTCTGTCTCAGATGACTCTTGAATTGATGTACAATCCTCACTGTTACCTATTTCCATTTTGGATTAGTAAGTATCAAGACAATGGGGTGTCTAGAAGAATATGCAAAAAGCAAAGCTTCCCACAGTAAATGTAGAGGGCTTTGAAAGGGGATAATTCTTGCTACAATAATAGCCACAAAACATCTAAGGCAGAGTATAAGAAAGGAGATTAGAAGTTTCCTGGCAATAATAGGATACTGGGGTCCTTGAAGTCAGTTCTATTGTTTTTCATCTGCCTGATGCCTCTCCACAGAGAGGTAGGTGAACAGGATGGATGAAACCAAGACTACAATGAAGGGAATGGAAGCCATCAGAATAAACAGAGCAGTTAATTTAGGAAGTAGTTTATTTGGGTAATGTTAGTCCAGATGGCCTGTGGTAGATTTTCTGTTGAAGATTTCTACTATGTGAAGATCACTAGCTGCACTCAGCCTTTCTGCCCACAGCTAAAACTAAGAATCTTAGCTGATGCCCAGACTGCTCCTGGGGTCCCTGATAGCTCCTTTAGTTACCTCTATCCCATTACTGTGGGGTGATATCAGACTCTCCCCACTCTCTGATTCAGGTGGCACTCCAGAGACTGAAACTGTTTAGATATGGCTGTGACGTTATTGACATAAACTGGGACCATATAGATCATCGTTGCAACCAAGGTCCGGTAGTGGCACCCAAATCTTGTATAAAGGGGGTCAAATGGGGTGTCTAGGACAAGGTTATGGTTTACTGGTTATGATTATGCTGTCTGTATGTGTGTATCAGTTTTGTAGTTGAAGTTATGAATATTGGCTCTATACTGTCTGTATGGCAAACTTATGCTATGCTTTTGGATGACATCCCAGACAAGCTGAGATTAGCTCTGCCTAGCCTGCTTGATGGCCCATTAAGGACCATCAGCTATACAATGGACCCATTGAGAGAAGGCAGATACGCCTTGTACCTCAGCAAAGTATGCAGGGACTGGCCCATGTGACTCCAGACTCCATTTTGCTGTAATTTTCGACAGTAAGAACAAAGAGGTGTTCTTACACCTGGAAAAGACTATATAAGGCTGATGCCTGATCTCCATCTGGTCTTCAATCCTGCTTCTTACCTCTGGAGGGACTTTGCTACAAACTGAAGCTCTGAACAAAGGACTGAATGACCCATCCCAGCTGGGGATGTATTCCAGAGACTTGATTTAAACCTGCAGTTTATTCCATTGCTGCTGCAAGCCTGAACCAAGAACTGTGCCATTACTGTATGTAATTGATTCCATTTAACCAATTCTAATTCTCATCTCTATCTTTTCCCTTTTATGAATAAACCTTTAGATTTTAGATTCTAAAGAATTGGCAGTAGCGTGATTTGTGGGTAAGGTCTGACTTGTATATTGACCTGGGTCTGGGGCTTGGTCCTTTGGGATCAGGAGAACCTTTTTCTTTTACTGGGGTATTGGTTTTTATAACCATTTGTCCCCATAACGTGTGGCACTGGTGGTAATACTGGGAAACTGGAGCGTCTAAGGAGATTGCTTGTGAGACTTGCGGTTAGCCAGTGGGGTGAGACCGAAGTCTTAGTCTGGCTGGTTTGGTTTGCCTTAAAGGTGGAAAAACCCCGGCCTTGGGCTGTAACTGCCCTGTTTTAGCAATTTGTCCTGAGTTGGCACTCTCAGTTGGGTTCCGCCAGAACCGCATTGTCACAGTGGCGTAGTCGGCAGGATCCACAGAACCAGGTCAATTAAGCTTTGGGTCAGAACCCCACGCTATCCAAATTTGAATTTTGGGATTGAGAGTTTTGTTGGTTAAAGAGCTGCTGCAATGGCTGAGCAAAGAGCATATGAGGGACTTGGCAAAAAAGCCCTGGAAAATTTGTGTTCAGAAAAGAGGATAAGCTTTAGAAAGAAAGCTACAAAGGAAGAACTGAGAAATCTGTTAATAGCCAGTGATCAGGGGGCAAGAGCACAGCCCTTACCTGAGGCTGCAGAAGATGCAGAAAAGATTAGGATGCAAAGGGTGACAAGTCAAATGCAATTTGAGCATGAACAGAAGCTAGCAGATCTTCGATTGCTGGAGAGGCAAAAAATAGCAGAGTTAGAAAGAGAGAGAGAGAAAGAGGCTGCTGAGAGAGAGAAAGAGGCTGCTGAGAGAGAGAAAGAGGCTGCTGAGAGAGAGAAAGAGGCTGCTGAGAGAGAAGAGAGAGCTCATAAGGGACGTCTAGAACTGCTCGCTGCTGAACAGGAGACGGCCAGACTTCAGCTCCAAGTAATGGAAGAGCGGAGAAAGTCATCCCCACCTGGTACTCCACTTCCCCCCCACCATGAGAAAAACTGGGAAAGGATGTGTCCCATTTACAATGATACTGAGGATATAGAGGAGTTTTTGTCTACCTTTGAACGCCTCTGCAATCTGTACCAGATCCCTGAGGGTCAGCGAATGCCTGTCCTGCTGACCAGACTGACTGGAAAAGCCAGGGAGGTGTTTAATGACTTGGGGGAACAAGAAGCCTTAAATTATGAGCGGTTTAAGGATTCTGTGTTAAGGCGGTTCAAGGTTACTCCTGAATCTTACAGAGTTAAGTTTAGAGAGTTTAAAATGTCTAAGGATTGTACTTTTGTAGAATGTGCTCATAAGCTGATGGGTTTTGTTAAAAAGTGGGTTATGGGAGCCAAGGTTCATGGGAGTTTTGAAAAACTGCTGGATTTAATAACTTTGGAACAGTTCTTAAACATTGTGCCGGACAATGTGAGAGCAGCTGTGTGTGACAGGGACCCTGAGTCAGTCCTATGGGCAGCAGAGGTTGCGGATGCCCATACCCAAAACAGGGCTCGAGAAGGGTGTAAAACCCCGGGGAAAACTGATCACCATTCTCCCCAGTTCAAGAGGAGGGAAGGATTTAAAAGTAAACCTGACTCTTCTGAAGGAGTTCAAGGGGGCCCGGGGGGTAGGAACTCACATCCCAGGACGGAACAGGTTACATGTTATCACTGTGGTATGCTGGGTCACATGAGACCAGACTGCCCGACACTGAAGGGCAGCCCAAAACCAGCAGCCCCAAATGCCACGGCAAATGCTAACCCTGTTGTTGTAAACTCACAGGCAAGCCACACAGAGCCCAGCATTGGTGCCCTGTGTGCAAATGCTGTTTCTGTGGTCTCTGAAGAATTTAACCTTAAAACTCACATTAGAGCTAAATATGGGGGAAATAATGCAGAGTTTATTAGCAGTGCAGAAGTTAATGGAGTCCGGTGTATGGCATGGAGGGACACCGCAGCAGATATTACTCTGGTTAAAGCAAGTCTTGTCAGGAAGGAAGATTATTTGCCAGGTGAAGATATAACTGTTGTAGCCTTATCTAAGTATTTTGTCAGGGTGCCTTTGGCTAAAATCCACCTGAAATGGAAGGGATTGGAGGGCACTATGGTTGTGGGAGTAAAAGACATAATCCCTAAGGATATTATGATTGGAAATGATATTAAAGCTATGGTCAGTCAAGTTAATACAAACCAGGCACAAGAGAGGATTGATCCTAAGGTTGTGCCTATGGAGGGTTTCTCCAAAGGTTTGTCTTTGGAAAGTAGCGGTTTGGCTGTGAATGAAGTTTCTGAATGTCTATCTAATGTCTCAGAAGTAAATCTGGAATTAGATCAAGCGAAGGGAGAGGAGAACAAGGAGATTTTGGATGAGCCTAGGCAGTCATGTGAGCTGATGGCTTCATCTAGTCAGCAGTTTGGGAAGGCAAGGAGAGTGGAAGATGAGTGTCCCTATACCTTATCTGTTTCCTGTGCGAAGAATAGTGATAGTGAAGGAAATGTGCCTGTGTCTGTCAGGGGTATTGACTTGCCTATGGAGGAAGCTACCCCAGTCTCCAAGCAGTTGTCTGTGAACAGCCCGGTGTGCTGGGACAAGGGAAATGAAATCCCAAACTGTGTGTCGGGTAAAGGAAAATGTGTCTCCAACTCTTCTTTGTCTGTGGAGCAGACAGAAGGTGCCTTTCGGCCTGTGATGGTTGAGAGTAATTTAGCTGTCTCAGAGTTGGTTCTGGATTCAACTAAAGCCCAGGAAGGGAATGGTCCTAAGTTTGCATCTGCTGGGGAGAATGGCACCGTAACTAGGTTGCATCCAGTTAGTGTCTTAGCAAAATCCCAGAGACCAGACAATTCTGATGCTTGTATTGGGCCTGTTGCTCATGTGTGGTTGGAGAAGGGTGTAACAACTCTGTCTGATCAGGGTGATACCCTAGCCAGGGCACAAGAAGAGCAGAAAGGTAATTTGGTTGTGTTACCTACGGACAGTTTAACAACTTGTAGCAAAAAGGAAAAAATTTCTAAGCTGGTGTGTGGCAAAGAGAAGGGAAATATTTCTAACCTTTTATCTAGGAAGTCTATGGGTTCGCCTGAAAGGGGATTGTGTAGAAATCTGCCTGATGGGCCAGAGGTGATCCTGAATGTAAGTAAGTCCCAGACAGAGTCTGTTGTTGCTCAGGAAAGTGTGCCTTTAGAGCAAGCCCTAGGTGCAGAGGGTAAGGGCAGAATTTCTGTGAGGGGTGAATTGCTGCTTAGAAAAGCTCCTGGAGAAAGGAATCCTCATGGTACTCGGTGCAAGCAGTTCCCTGCAACTGAAGGGTGTGAGAGTGATTTAATCAAGGAAGTTTCAGTTCCTAGCAGCCAAAAATTGTCTGTTGTGAATGGATCCTCTGACTTTCCTTTTAAAAGATCCAGTGTGGGTAGCTTTGAGAAGGTTTCAGAGGAAGTAAAAGTTGTTAAGGAATTGAGGCAGCCCTATAACCAAGTGGCTGTGTGGGGCCAACTTGTTGGGGAGACAATGGTGTTGGAACAGGAATGTCTCCTTTCTGATTCTTTAAATGAGCAGTTTGTGCTTCAGGGTTTGAGGACAGATTTGGTTACTGATGTGTCAGAGCAGAGCAGTTTTATGGCTAAATGCTTGAGGATGCGGGGGAGAGCAAGCAAACTCTCACCCGCAGACTCTTTGGATTGGTGTGGTATCTCTTTAAGACAGAGTCCAGCCTTGGAGATGATAGCAGTTACGAATATGAAAACTGGTGGACTGGCTCTGGTCTGGGGTAGTGCAAATTACTTGCCTGGCTGGGAAAGGAAGGACTTGCTAATAGCTGTTAGCACAGAGGGCCCACCCCATCAGCCAGTGAATTCTGTTAAGCAAGAGAAATCGGGGTTTGATCCTGCAGGACAAGGAGGAAAGAGAACACTGAATTTTGCAAAGGGAAGCCACAGGTTAACCCTAAAATGCCCAAACTCCAATGGTATTGAGCCAAAGGTGTGGCATGACAAACATGACTGTAGATGGACACTTGCAATGAACTTGTTGTTGTTGCTAAATTTTGTAATTAACAATGTGCCTAATCTTTTGGAGAATCCCTTGAACATGTTAAAAGGAATACATGAGAACACACGTTATGTTAAAAGGCCTTGTTACACTGGGGTTTCACAGGTAATGCCTATGAACATTATGGGAACTTTTCACAGGGGAAAAGACATTCCAGATCTAATGTGCTGTATGAAAAGGAAGACTGAGGCACACTACCATATTGCTTTCATGGCTAAATGCCAAGATTCCTGGACTATGAAGAACATCAATATTTGCATTTATTCGATGTTAATTGGGTTCCAAACATTTGCCCGAGCTGGTATGGATAAAGTAGCAGTTTTCTTTAGCTCTTGGCAAGATCACATGGCACATACAGAAACCATGCTGCCAGAGCAGATCCAATCCACTATTGTTCTAACTAAGTGTTACCTTGAGTTTATAAAGAGTTTCAATCATGTGGTTGAACATGATTTTGATAAACCGTTTCTGTTATACACTGGTACGGCTTCTAACCCCATACTAGCTGTAGTGAAACAAAACCCAGGATGGGGAGCTCTTGGGATGCAGTCAGTGATGTTTGTGTCATCCCTTCCTGCATCAATTTTGCGTTGGGGGTGTGACGTTATTGACATAAACTGGGACCATATAGATCATCGTTGCAACCAAGGTCTGGTAGTGGCACCCAAATCTTGTATAAAGGGGGTCAAATGGGGTGTCTAGGACAAGGTTATGGTTTACTGGTTATGATTATGCTGTCTGTATGTGTGTATCAGTTTTGTAGTTGAAGTTATGAATATTGGCTCTATACTGTCTGTATGGCAAACTTATGCTATGCTTCTGGATGACATCCCAGACAAGCTGAGATTAGCTCTGCCTAGCCTGCTTGATGGCCCATTAAGGACCATCAGCTATACAATGGACCCACTGAGAGAAGGCAGATACGCCTTGTACCTCAGCAAAGTATGCAGGGACTGGCCCATGTGACTCCAGACTCCATTTTGCTGTAATTTTCGACAGTAAGAACAAAGAGGTGTTCTTACACCTGGAAAAGACTATATAAGGCTGATGCCTGATCTCCATCTGGTCTTCAATCCTGCTTCTTACCTCTGGAGGGACTTTGCTACAAACTGAAGCTCTGAACAAAGGACTGAGGACCCATCCCAGCTGGGGATGTATTCCAGAGACTTGATTTAAACCTGCAGTTTATTCCATCGCTGCTGCAAGCCTGAACCAAGAACTGTGCCATTACTGTATGTAATTGATTCCATTTAACCAATTCTAATTCTCATCTCTATCTTTTCCCTTTTATGAATAAACCTTTAGATTTTAGATTCTAAAGAATTGGCAGTAGCGTGATTTGTGGGTAAGGTCTGACTTGTATATTGACCTGGGTCTGGGGCTTGGTCCTTTGGGATCAGGAGAACCTTTTTCTTTTACTGGGGTATTGGTTTTTATAACCATTTGTCCCCATAACGTGTGGCACTGGTGGTAATACTGGGAAACTGGAGCGTCTAAGGAGATTGCTTGTGAGACTTGCGGTTAGCCAGTGGGGTGAGACCGAAGTCTTAGTCTGGCTGGTTTGGTTTGCCTTAGAGGTGGAAAAACCCCGGCCTTGGGCTGTAACTGCCCTGTTTTAGCAATTTGTCCTGAGTTGGCACTCTCAGTTGGGTTCCGCCAGAACCGCATTGTCACAATGGCCATGGACACTGAATGCTTCATGATAACAAAAACATGGTGGAATAGTAGTCATGACAGTAGTACAGGTATCGAAGTACAGGTATGGTCAGAAAAGACAGAAATAAAGATAAAGGTGGTGGAGTAGCATTGTATATTAATGATGAGGTAGACTGTAAAGAAATTAGAAGTGATGGAATGGATAAGACAGTCTGTTTGGGCCAAAATCACTTTGAGAAAAAAGCTATTATAGGTTACACAAGCACTAGCTTGGGGTGTGCTACAGCCCTCCAGGATCCAGTTTGGATATTGAGAGAGATCTGTTACAGGTGGCTCGGAGGGCTGGATTTCCTAGTGGTTACAGCACGTGGCTCACAGCCCCCTGTTTGGTTGAGCAGCCTCAGTCTTTAAGGCCAGGATGGGTAGGGGAATCTTGGCCCTTCCACTCCACTGGGTCCCAGCCCAGGGCCCTGTGTACATCAACCCCTGAATGCGCGGAGGAGTTGCGAGGGGCCCTCAGGGAGTCAAGATCTGCTTCCCTGGGCTACTTCCTACTGGTATGTTCAATTGGGAGTGTGGCCCCTCTAGTCCAATTTGCTGGGTGGCTTGTTTCCCATAGGGTCTCCTTTTGGGTCTTGGGCAGTGCCTTGCCATGGTCCCAGGTGCCTTTAGGCAGGGTGTAGGGATATTAAAGAAGGAACTAACAGTGACCCCCTCAAGAGACAGTGACCCCCTCATAATTTGGCCCCCATACTTTAAAATCCAACAGTTTCACCAAGTACAAAAATCTCTTGGGTCTTCTGTTAAAACTTGTAAGCTACTGTCTGTAGAAACCATTGATTATATCTATCCTGTGAAAGATATTTTACTACTATGTAAAACTTACAAACAAGTTAACTGACTTTGTTATACAATGTAAACAAACATATAAGCTGTTAAGTGTCTTTCACTTCATTCAACTGCTCCTAGGACAGATCCCCACCCTCTGTGATTAAAGGGCCGGGAGTCTCAAATGAATTAGCACACACTCTGAAAGTGGTGGAGACAGTAAATTAAAATATGGTTAAGGGATGGAATGTATGCTGATGAATGCTTGATATACATGGATGGTTAGGGAGGTGCCAGCCTAGAAAAGGAGTATCCATAGGCCGAAGAATGTGTCAAGTGGATGACCAGAAACCCCCAGAGGGTAAACTGGGACCCACCCCATCACCTGGAAGGATGAGAAACACAAACTTTGGACAGTGTGGAGCCACCAGGAATGTGCCACTTTGGACAGGAATGTGTGCCATCTGCTGATTGAGTCAGCAACAGCAGGATGAAACAGCTCCCATAGACTAACATAGGAATTAATTCCTATAAGAAGGGACTCTAAAGACTGATGACTTTGAGTCTCTGGTTCTGCTGCCAGCCTCCAGGAGCATCAGGTGCACCTGACACAGACTCGGCTCCATCCTCATGACCAAGATACCTGGCCAGTAACTTGGCATGAGCAACTTCTAGGCTGGTAACTATAACACCTATACAGAACTTGAATGAATGATTGTGTGAATGAATCTCTCTCTCTCTCTCTCTCTCTCTCTCTATGTGTGTGTATGTATAAGAAATAAGTAGTCAAACAACGTTGTTTACTTTTATCTTTTGCTTTATCAGTATATTTACAATAAATGTGGCATCTTTGCCTTATCCCTCTTAATAAGATCCTGCTGGTTTTTATTCTATTGGTATAACAAGGGCAGCCACAAGCTGATGAGGGCAAGCCCCACAATGTCTCTGGGGTTTACTCACTCAGTTACCTCTGGTGACAGGGGCTCCTAGATCCCCTTCAGGGTCTTCCTTGGCTGGGGAGACAGTGCTCACTTCCAGATGGCTACCTTGGCTGGAAGGCTATTGCTCATTCCCCTCAGGCAGGCTAGCTCCTGCCTCTTCACCAGTTTTCCCTAAGAGTCCCTACATTTTAAAGAACTGCATTTAAAACTAAATTTAAAAGGTTGTGAAGTCTAGCACTTAAAATTTAGGAATTACCTTAATTCAGCTCCCTTGTACATATGCATTATGACATAGTCTTTACTTACATGGACATTTACTAGCTTTTCCACAGTGCCCCTTTCGGTGCACTGGATGGACAGTGCTCACGTAGTGAGCAGCCATTCAGTATTACTACACACCTTTGGAACCCTGCTCTGAATACAATATATTAATTTCCTCTTGGATTTTTCTATGGAATTCATCACCATAATATCTGAGTGTTTTACAAACCATAGAGTATTTATCTGCACAATACCTCTGTGAGGTGATATGGGAGTATTATCCGCAGGTTACAGATGGGAAATGGAGGTACAGTGATGTGATTAGTATATACCCACTTTGGGCAGCCAAACTGAGATGGCCGTTGCTTCATTTTTTCCAAGAACGTAGCATTTTATAACACTTGTTCAAAACAAAGATCTCACTGACTTCAATTGCAGCTGTGAGTGCTCAGAACTTTTGGAAATAGGATCCCATGGTCTCAGTTTAGGAACTCAGAAGTTGAGGACCACACAATTAGTGACCACTGTGAAAAGTGATTTATGTGACTCGGTCAGCATCCCATAAGAACTCTGTAGCCGAGGCAGAAATAGAAAACAGTTCTCTAGGGTGACATTCAACTCCCCAAATCATGAGACCATCTCTTATTTTCCTGCAGTCCCATGTCTCATTCACTTTAGACCTTCCAACCTGTGCAACAGTGATCCTGCAGGCAACAGCCTCCTTCACTACACAGCTCTGATTCGTTCCCTGAGCACCTTCCAATCTGTGCACTGATGAATAAAGCAGGGATCCTGTGAAAAAAATATTACATGATCATGTAACTACCGACTGTATTATGACACAAACACACAAGGGGCCCTAATTAATGTAGCACATATCTGGCATTTCTTAACTTTTTAGTGCTTGTTTTTACAACATTAATGTTCTTTTAATGTAACTTTTTGTATGTAATCTTCTAGGATTTATAAAAAGCAAATTTTTTAAAAATAGAATTTCCTATCACATTGAAGTATGACTCCACATGGTTCACGGCATAGACCTATACTACTAGAACTAAGAGAATATCTGATGGCAGTGGTAGGTTATAATTCTCTATATAGGCTAGTTACTAGATGGATATGAGGTATACATTCTGCCAGTGGGTTTCACGGCTGTTTGCCAACAGCCAAGAAATGTTGGGACTCAGGACTCCTGGGTTCTGTTCCAAGTTCTGAGGAGAGTATTCTCTAGTGGTTACAGACTCTTCTGCCTAATCCCATCCAGCCTGTCCTTATCCCAATCACAGTATTCCCACACACCCCACCTTTGGCTTCTCATCCCAGACCAAGTGTCCCAGCCTCCCTTCTTCCGCTGCTTGTTCCAGTACCAGTTTCCTTCTCTGTTCCCTAGATTACATATCTCATTTTCCCCTAACCCCCTCAACTCCATGTCCCAGTCCTGTTCTTCCTTCTCCTTCCCTTTCCCACCCCTTTGTCTCCATGGCCCAGTCCCCCACTTTAGCTCAACATCCCATTGCCAATATACTCCCCATTCGCTCTTGACTCCCAGTTTGAGTCACCTCCTCCTCCTCAGCAGCTTAACCTGGTCTCCCCATCCCACTCATGCTCCACACACACTCCCCTACTTTTCCCTGGCCCCTGTTCACAAGGTCTCCACTCACCAAAAGAGCTTCCACTTTCTCCTTGTTGCTTGGTGGCAGCAGGGGGATAGAGCACAGTGGAGACAACCTCCTTGCTCTCAGGTCCTGTGCCTGGTGTCACAGTGGCCTGCAGTAGCCAGGAATAGCAATTGCAGGAAAAGTGCTGCTCCACCCCTGCACTTCTGGGCAAAAGCATGGTCAGTGCAGATAGACTCTACAGAGAATTTAGCTGAAAAACTGTAACAAGTCTCTTCTGAACATGTATGAAGTTCAGTTTTCATAGACTTATAATTTGGCCAAATGTGGAGATATTTTACTGTGATGGCAAAAGGCATGATGCCGTGATGCTAGGGCAGCCCCCATCCCCTCCCCCAGCCATAATTCAAGTTCCTGCTCTTATGTATGGAGCTGTTAGAACTTTTCAGTGATTTACTGCTGTGAATTTTTTAACGTGACAAATGGCCAAACTATTTAGCTGAAACATTAACAGCTTGAACAGTTAAAGTGTGGCAAAGTTATAAGCAACTGAAAACAGGACTGAAATAATGGAAAGTGTTATTCAACCTTAACAAAGCAGTTACTACCTGCACCACCTATAATTACTCTACATACAGGCATTGGCTGCAGCTAATGTGTTTCTTGAAGACTTTCCAAAAAGAATGCTGAATTTAGGAGTGACTTCTATAATCAATTAGCATATTTAAATCTAACTATTTCCATGCTGCAATCAGGGTAGTGAGGATGTGGTCAAGCAGCCCTGTACCATGGTTAACTAGTACAGCTTTTTCTGAAAATGCCATGTACCATATTGTCTCTTCTTTTCCAGCACCCACTGATGGCACTTTGTTGCCCACTCTTTCCCTGACCAGAAATAAGGAAAGAACATTGAATCATGGAACTGCATGTGCTTACACAGGGAGACGGAGGCAGTATACAAATTACACATTGCACCAGATATTATGCCAGTGATGATGAATGTTTGCCTCTGAGTTAGTGCCTTTTTTTTTTTTTTTTTTTTTGCATATCCTTACTGTTTCAGTCAGTCTGAGGCCAGACTTCGAAATCTTGGAGCATTGTTTCTGATGCTTATGGAGCTAGATGCCTAAGGAGCCATTTAGAATGTGAGACCTCACAGTTCATATAAGCAAAGCTCCTTTATGACAGAGCCATCTTTTGTACTATGTGTGTTTCTGTGTTTCCCTCCAGCAAATTGTGTGTATCTTTCCCTTCTTTAGCCTCCACTATTATATCATATGTCTATGAATACCACTTAACTGTGAGACTAGTCTTTTCTGAAAAGCCAGAGTCTTGCCTGCTCATGTTGGGGGCAGGGAGTGAGTGCAAGAATCCCATAAGAGAGGTAATATTGTGGGTATATTTTCAGAGCAACTTCTGCACAGTAGATGTCCTCTGAAAATTGATATGCTAGTCAGGGTGACAAAAAGAGATCCTTCTTTTTTCCTACAATGTACGCAACTCACCCACTTCGAAAATTCTGGCTAAGTGACTTATGCAGGATCGAACCAGATGTCTGTGTAAAGGGAAATCCCATCTTCTTAATCCAGTATCATTTACCTAACCACCTTCAGCTCATAAACCCCATTCTATTTGAAATACACCAGTTTATTCTGTGAAAGAGTTTTCAAGTTTAGATTCACTTTGAGAATCTAGAAAGAAAAGTCTAACCAAACTAAAATTAAGATTTTTTTCATCAAAGTAGTCACCTGAAAATGTTACATCTTTTTTAAAGCAGGGTAAAGCACAAATGTAGTAATTTTATTTATTTATTTTACAGTTAATTAGATATTTGACACATAATAAAGCATAGGCCAACCCATGGTGATTTATACACTGGAGTCATTAAATCAGCTCCCTGTATCATTTAATTCTGTAATGCATTTTGAGAAATATTTTTGAAAGATGCTATATAAATTAGTGACTGCTTTAACCCCTTAACTCTCTCCAGTCTGGGCTGTCTCTCACAATGCCTTGCTACTGACAAGCAGGAAGCCCCTCCAGGCGCTGTTATCACTCAGAACAATACCATGTGGAACCCCTCACCCAGCTAGATTGCATGAATGCTCACACAGAGAAAGGCACCAAAGCCAAATCTCTCCAGCTTCCAGCATTATATCTCAGGAATATACCATTTTGCACTGCTCAAAATGAGCAGTGCAAATTTATTAATTGGTTCACCACTTCACCAATGGAAAATGGATATACACTAGTCTTTCCAAACCTGAGCAAATTACAAAACACTTCTGGCAAACTCACTGGTAAAGATAAACAGTTAAACAAATAGATTTTAAGTGATAGGCAAAAAGTCAGAGTTAGTTACCAAAAGAAAAGAAAATATAAGCATGCAGTCTAAACTCTCAACCCTATTAGACTGGGCAACATCTAGATTAAGCAGTTTTTCTCACCCCACTGGATATTGCAATTCATAGTACACAGATTTCACCCTTGAAACCTGGCCCAGTTTCCTCTGTTGGAGTGTTAAGACTTCTCAGTGTCCTTGTTGCTTGCAGCATAGATGGGGGAAGGAGAAAGACACAGTGGCCACGTTTGGCCTGTTTTATACCCTTAGTCCATGTGCTTGTAGAGCACAAGTGCAGGCATGTCTGGGGGCATTGCTGAGTCTCCAGGGAAGGCTGAGAAATTCCCCTGGTGTGGCCTCATGCAGGTGAGTCATTGAATTGTTGCTTCCTTGCTGGACAATGGCTGGTGATTTCTGTTCAGCAGCATCCACCCAGGTGTTGGTTACCTCCCTTGTCATTGTCTCTGTATAGCTAGTATCTGGGCGCCTCCAAAACCCACAGCACATTTTAATGAAAACCATGCAACCCAATTCTTATAATTTCATATGTATTGGTGATACACATATTTAGATAGAACAATGTCTTTCAGCAGATCATAACCTTTCCCCGATACATTACAAGGCATGCTTTATATGCAAGATCATGATTATATAAAATGAGGAATATGGGGGTTACAGGACATTCCCCCAAAGTATAGACTGTCCCACTCTGTTTTTACCAAGGCTAGCTGTGCCTAGGCTAAAACTAAATATCTCTCTGCCACCCACTTCCTTTAATATAACCTGCATCTGTAGAGCATATGGAGAAGAAACCCAGTTTACACCTCCTATTCCGTAGCATGCTCGTCAGCCCGATTCAGTAAAGATATTGACAGGAGAAAGAGAGAGTCTTTAAATGACCAGTCTTTAAGTGATGGAAAATGCCTCTTGACAACTTGTTGTAATGGTCAATTATCCTCACTGTTAAAAATGTGCACCTTATTTTCAGTCTAAATTGGTCTAACCTCAGCTTCTGCATTGCCTCTAGTTATACTTTTGCCTGCTAGTAAGGAGGTTTCAGCCTATCAGAAATTTTCTTCCTAAGTAGGTACTTATGTGTTTTTCATGAGGGACATAATTTAATGTGCCCATTCCATGCTGATCATTTCATATGTGGTCAGTTTTCTGCCTAGTTTCAATGCAATTCACAAACTAATCTACCATTCATGACTATGATAAAATCCATTTGCTATAATCCTGCCAATGGAATCGGTTACTAAAATCACTACGTGGAAAAAAGGCTGGAGGTGTTTCTACTTATCACCAGCAAATCCTACCTAGAGTTTCAGTGGAAATTTCACCAACACAATTCACAGGAAAAATTCAGCTAACCATGATCTATTAGTAGTTAATCATCAAAGGTACAGCTACATGAATGGGGGAAAGGTTCTGTTACTTTTTTCCATTACATGCACATATCTTTGCATTTTCCCATCTAGCTGAATGCAAACAAATGACTGATTTTATTTATATAGTCACAACCATTAGCTAATTTCAGAGTGTGATCAGAATCTATTGCAGAGCTGAAACAATTTCCATGAAGAGAGGATTACATGATACTATCCCATTTGGTAATCAAATTGGGCTTTAGAACCTGTAGGAGCTATCATAAATTACCAGAGCCCTGGGCAACAGGGACATATTTAACTTTAAAACACTAATAACAGCTATAAGATTCTGGATGATCAGACTATCAACTACATGCAACTCCAATGACTCCAACTCCAACCATTTTCACATGCCAAGTTATTTCTTTAAATGTACTAGATTAAATTTAAAATTGTCTTTTTGTATGGGATCTCTCATACTTCAAGGAGATGATGATATCACCATCGCCCTCAAGGAGGCAGCAAAAAGCTCCTGTATTACAGCTTCTGACTTCTCCAGTCTCTAGTGAGCAGGTTGCTCAAGTCCAGTGATTCCATTTCTTCCATCAAGGTCCCATTACCTAGCATTAACACCTGATCTCCACTACACAAGGTTGATACTAGAGCCAGCTGATTTTTTCTTTACGAAGGAGTTAACTAGTAATTTAGACCTTTGTCTAGATTGCTGATTTCAACTACTTACTGTTTATTATGCATGATGTGTGATTTGTCATCTCAGTCACAAAGGATTGTTTCTGCTCCCAGAATGAATGACTGAAACATTGAAAAAAAGACATTAACTAATAATGCACTTTTCAGAACAAATTTTCAGACAAATGCCATTTGTACTAAAATTCATGAAATTTTCAGAATTTGTGAACTTTATACAAATACACCAGCCACTACAAATAACCATTTGAAGAATTGGAAAAATTTAACAATTTGTTAAGGGTCATGAGGGATTGTCAATGACTGACAATTTATAAAGCAAGATTGGATGTTTTTCTAAAAGATTTGCTCTAGGAATTATTTTGGCGCAGTTCTATGGCCTGTGTTATATAGGAGGTCAGACAAGATGATCACAATGTTTCCTTCTGTCCTTGGGGGTCTATGAATCTATGAATATGACACCAAGACTAACAATGAATTCAGTACATCTATTTGCAGATCAGTTTGGATGCAGGAGTTACCGGATGAAATTTCAATGGCCTGAGTTCTGCAAGACATCAGAATAGATTATCATAATGGTCCTTTCTGGCCTTAAAATCAATGGACCTATGGAAAGCCTATTTCTAGTTCACTTCTCCTATTATTTGACTGGCTTTAGTTTTTATTATATTTAGCTCTGGTTTTCTAAGATGTCATTTAGGCTCCTCCTTCATCTCAAAAAGGATACTTTTGTAAGCTTTAGTGTGAAGAGGCTACTGATCAGGGCTCATATAGATGATCCACCTTGGCAGAGTTTCCAATGTTTGAAGATTTTATGACTAATGCAAGATGGGCTACAAAATTCTTTGGGCCAGATTCTCATCTCAGTTACACTGTTGTAACTGGGAGTAATTTACTGATTGCAGTGGAATTATTGTAGATTTACACTTGTGTACTTGAGAGCCATATGTAGGTGCTTGTGAGGGCTTTGAGTTCATTATCAGCTAAATGGAAAACTCTTTATTACTGTGTAGAGTAAAACACAGTTCTACTCTAAAACAATGGACTCAGCAGTCCCTGCACTTTAAAAGAAGTATGAACTCTCTACCTACCTCCTTCCAGATTACAAAAAAGCATTAACAAGCTATCTAAGCTTTACTTTAGCTATCCTTTAAAGAAGGAGCTGCCAATCTCCCTCTACATTCAGCAGGGTATCTAAGCCCCTGTCCCACCATCTGAGGGGCTGCCCAGAGCAGTGGGGCCTGGTTTGTTTTGTTCAGGTGGTGGCGTGGTGCCTGCTGGTTTACTTTTGGGGGTGTAGGCATCACTGCATCAGTTTCACTCAATTCATATTTTCAAGACTTTCTTTGCAACCCAGAAGGCAAGACACCATTTTGTGTGTGTAAAATAAATAAATAGAGGAACGCTTAAATTTTGACCTCACATGACTGGGAACCATGTGCCTTTGCTTTAATCCAGCCCTGCCCATGGTTTATCAGAACCTCCCTGAGGGGAAGCTGAGTTCTGAGAAAAACCAGCTGTGGATCACCAGCAACCTAAGGCCACAAATCCAGGAAGCCACTGCTAATTTAATGCCCACACCCCTATTCATGAGTAGGGTGTAATACTGTGGGTGGCATATTACAACATACCGATCATATGCCATCACTGCCAGAAGCTACAGATACATATGGGCTGGTCAATGAGATGGGTTTTCTGAGATGGGCTCAGGAAGTTGACTAGCATCTGAGATACAGTGCTGGATGTGTAGCAGATGTCGACATAGGAGGTGACTCAGGGAGAAATACACTGGGGTGTGGAGTCAAGAATCCATTCAGATGAGCATCAGTGTTATTCCCTGCCACAGTAATGGTGTAGATAATGGAGCACAGCCAGAAAAGGAGGAACTGCATCTTTGGGTCATTGGAAAGACCCAGCAGAAGGAAGTCTGTCACTGATGTGTGGTTCCCCATCTCAGCACTACATTCTCTGCTTTCTCTGCAAAGATAGAAACACAATGTGAAATATACATTCTCAGTGTACGTGGGAAGTTATCAGCTTGGTGCATGCAGCACCGACTGCCCCGGGGATGCTGCCAAACTGAACGTGGCAATTGCCACACACTGGATTTTTGTGTTTTCCTATTCAATTTAGAGTATTTGGTCCCTTTGACAGGTCAAAATAAATTTAAAAACTCAGCACTTTGCATCTTCAAAGTGCTTTATTAAAACAGTAATAACACCATCTAGCTCTTATTGAGTGGTGTTCATCCATAGATCTCAAAGCACTTTACAATGGAGGAAAGCATCATCAATCCTGTTTACAGATGGGGAAACTGATGCATAGCGCGATGAAGTGACTTGCCCAAAATCACCAGCAGACCGGTGGCAGAGCCAGTAATAGAATCCAGTCTCCTGAGTCCCTGTCCAAGGCATTATCTGTTAGGCCACATTACCCAATTAAGCCTTGCAGCAGCCCTGTGAGGTAGGTAAGTTTATTTGCTATCCTCACTTTACAGACCAGGAAGCTGAGACACACAAAGGTGCAGGCAATTCCCTAAAACCCTACAGTGATTCGATGATGTTCAGGTGGTAGCATATCTTATATGCATTTAACCTTTTTTGAGGGCGCTAGGACAGCAAAACCTGTGGCAAATGAATTATGTTGGTTACATCAATCTAGGTTAGGTTTCTGGAGTTAGAAAATACTTGTTTCTTACCAGTGCTCCTGCGGATTGCATCTCCTTTACATGAACAGCAGATCATATTTGTTCTTTGATACATTATCATGTGTAACATGCACTCAGACAATACTCTGGTTGTGTGTACAAAAATTTTCCTAAAAAAATATATATTAGAATTTCAAACTTGATGATTATCAATAACAATTTCCCCAGAGTCTCCTTTCCCTCCACAGCAGGATATACCTTTGCTTGCACATTCTCCATGGGTAGAGTTTTACAAGAATAACCCTGCGCCAAATGTAGAACTTTTACTTGGCACTTCACTAAAACAAAGAGAATTGATTTACTAGCTCAAAGTTTATTGGTTAACATTTGATAAGTGTTGCAATATGTTTGATACTGTACAAGTCATAAAATGCAGATAGCCCTTCCTCTAAAAGCTTGATATGAGCAAGTAAATCACTTGCTTTTACTAGCTAAGTAAGGGCTTGCAGTCTAAACTACACTGAATTCATTTTCCTGATATGATATGCAATTTGGTATTTGTTTAACCAAAAAGCTTTAAACCCATATTTCATTTATGCAAATAAACTGGTGAGTTTAAGCCCTCCCATATGAATACAACTATAAACGTCCCTATTCTGAAGAATTATGCCTCCCAGTCTTTAGTGAATGCAAAATTCAATGGTATTACAGACATGATCTTCTCCAAATGTTCCTATACAAAGTGTTCCCTCTTGAGCATGTCCTTTGTCTTATTTAGCAGATTATCATGTTTTTACAATACAGAAACAATTGGCAGGAGACTTTAGGCGATCCCGTTTGGGTTGGGATAATTTACTTGTTGAGCTGTATGCACGCCTGCCTAGTGCACAAAAAGATTCATAGATTCATAGACATGAAGGCCAGAAGGGACCAACATCATCATCTAGTCTGACCTCTGCCACATCACAGGCCACAGAACGTCACCCACCCACTCCTGTAATAGAACCATAATCTCTGTCTAAGTTACCAAAGTTCTCAAATCATGATTTAAAGACTTCAGGTTACAGAATCTATTATTTACTCTAATTCAAAACAGCAAGTGACCTGTGCCCCATGCTGCAGAAGAAGGAAAAACTGGGGTGTTTGCCAATCTGACCTGGTGAGAAATTCCTTTCTGACCCCAAATATGTCCGCCAGACACCTGAGAAAGAATTCTCTGTAATAAATCTCTAGTGTCCCATATCCGGTTGTTGGAGATATTTTGCAATAGCAGTCATGGATGGGTCATATGCCGCTGTAGGCAACCTCATTATACCCTCTCCTTAATAAACTTATCAAGCTCAGTCTTAAAACAAGTTAGATTTTTTTGCTAACTTGTCTTGGAAGACTGTTCTGTTACCAAGGTGTCAAGTATCAGGGGGTAGCCGTGTTAGTCTGTATCTACAAAAACAACAAGGAGTCTGGTGGCACCTTAAAGACTAACAGATTTATTTGGGCATAAGCTTTCGTGAGTAAAAACCTCACTTCTTCGGATGTAACTGCATCCGAAGAAGTGAGGTTTTTACTCACGAAAGCTTATGCCCAAATAAATCTGTTAGTCTTTAAGGTGCCACCAGACTCCTTGTTGTTTCTGTTACCAAGGGTTTTGCTGAACCTAAAGCTCTTGGTTACTTTACTCTGCGAGGTCGTGGTAATCAAATAAATAAATGGGGATATGGCCCATCCGGCTGATAGATAGTTGATGCAAGTAGGCAAACAAAAGTGCTTTTACTCAAAGCTTCTACTTTATTTAATATACAGCACTTACACAGGTCTGCAAGAGGCTAATAGAGCACCCCAAATTAACCCCAGATTAATATTCACCTAAGCTTTTGGGGAGGTCTTGAGTAGGCTTTCAGTGGCCAGTTTTCCATCTGCAGAGGACCTCGAGAGGTGTCCAAGTGTCCCCTGAACTCAGATTTCTTCCTCTTTTGATACCCAATTTCTTCGTATTACATATCTTTTTAATTAAAAAACTGCTGAGAAGAAGTTAAGTGTGGAGTTTTCCAGCCTACAAAGTGGTTAACCATCAGTTAACCAGCTGTATTTCACAGAGCAATAGCTAACTATTGCCAGACTTTCCATCTTGCACAACTGCATGCTTCAGCAAAAAGCTCAAGTCATGCAGGCACAGGGTCATGTTTAACCCTCGTGATCACTCAGTTCTCTCTCCCCTCCTGGTCTGTTAGTTTTGCTAAGATTTCAGAAAATGACCTTCTTTTAGTGGATTTCAGCAATAAGTATAACTATGGGTATTCCAGCTGCAGGCAGTGGTCTGCGCTGGGCTACCAAAAATCTCCCCCTCCTACAGTTCCAGAACCTAACTCCTCTGATGTTTAGAAACCTTGATCTAATTTCAAGCCTAAACTTCTTGAAGGCCAGTTTATATTCATTTGGTTTTGTGCCAACATTGTCCCTTAATTTAGATAACTCCTCTTGCTTCCTGGTGTTTATCCCTAGGGAAATATGACATAGCCGCATCAAGTATCTTAAAGCCTTTGTTCAAGAAAGTACTTAAGCTCATGTTTACCTTTTAAGTATATGCTTAAGTTCCATTGACATGGCTTAATGTTAAGCACATGCTTAAGCACCCAAACTGAATATGGATGCTTTTCTGAATGAGGGCTTAAACGTCTATTCTATTCTATTCTATTCTATTCTATTCAGGTTTTATACCACACTCATCACTGTAGTATGTGAGCATCTTCCTGTCATGTATTGAGCAACAAAACTAACTTCTGTATGTTTACTGATTGCTAATAATTTCACACTAAGCTCTGTATCTAAACTGGCTCACCTGCAGGTCAATCTGTTCCTGGTATCCAAATAGGTTTATTGCTCCAAATACTAGCTTGATTTCAAACAACCATTGTAACTGTCATGGTTATTACAGGGCTAGCTGCGCCTCCATCCCCCTTTCTGGTATCTTTGAGTGCACCCCCTTGGGGTAGGAACAAAGAATTAGAGAAGATATGTAAAACAACAAACAGCTGACATGCATATCTCTCTTAGCTAGGGTCCTACCATTCCATGATGGTGACCTTGGCAGGAATATCTTGAGTCTCATTTCCCTGGCCACTCCCCTTGCTCTTTCTTGAGAGTCCTTTTTCAGTCCTGCTACCTTCTCTGTTCTCTTGTGTTACCCATTTTCTGGCCATTCCGAGCCAAAGCCAGTTTTATAGATTGGCTGAACATGGAGGCAGAATCATCAAAGCTAACAGTTCTGGCATTGTCCCTTAACAACTCTTACATGTTTTCTGAGAGAGCATCATCTGGCACCATTCTTCCCCTTCCTGCATGTATTCCAGATAGACCCCAGTTGAGTTAAACCAATACAATCATACTGTAAACACAGGGCCGGTGCAACCACTAGGCGGACTAGGTGGCCGCCTAGGGCACCAAGTGTTTGGGGGCGCCAAAAAGCAGTGCCCCAAACATATTTGTTTAAACAGCGGAGCACAAGGCTGCTGCTGCTCCCCACCTCCTGGCTCCAGAGGGGCTGCCCGCGGCGCGGCCAGTCCCTCCCCCCCGGGGGAGCAGCTGGCAGCGGAGCGGGGAAGGGGAGGGTCTAGAGCTAGCAGCTGCGCCTTCTTCCCTGCGCCGTGGGCCGATTTGGGCTCCCCGCCGCCCCCGGGGCTCTCAGCAGCAGGGGCAGCAGCAGGCTCGGGCGCGGGGGAGGCTGGCTGCCTGTGCCGCCGCTGAGAGCCCCGGGAGCGGCTGAGAGCCCGGCTCGGCCTGCCATGCAGGAAAGAAAGCACAACTGCGCTCTGCTCTTCGGGAGGAGAAGCTGGGTGTCTACACCGCCTGCAAGGTACCTACGCGGGTTGCAGGGAGCCGCACGGCCCCGCGGAGCGCCAGGGGGTGGGCAGGTCCAGTCCCTGGCCTGGGGAATGGTGTATGTGGGAACAACCCGGGCACCCCTCCCCCAGCCAGCGCCACCCCCTCCAACACCCACCGACCAGCTACCTTCTCTCCTGTGCACCCCATGCCCCAACAACCCACCTGGTCCTGCCACTTTTGCCTCTGGGCAACCTCCACCCAGCAACAGACACACACCCCCAGCCAGCCACGGCCACCTTCACCCCTGCGTCAACCTCGGGAACCCCCCCCCCTGCACCTGCCATCTCCCTTCTGCCCACTCCTCCCTTGTGCAAACCCCTCCGTGCCACCTTCACCCCCCTGCAACCACCCCAGGCACAAACACACCCCTGCCTGCCCGCCCCTTGCAACAACCCCCTCCTGCCCACTTCTCCCTTGTGCCACTCCCTCCCTGCCACTGCACCCCCTGCAACGAGCCCCTTTTGCCTCTGTGCAATCTCTTCCCTGCCACTACACCCTCCTCCCACCTCTTGGCCACCTCCACCCCCTGCAACAAGCCCATGCACTCCCCTCTCTGCCACCTTCACCTCTGGAAGAGCCCCCATATGACCCTCCTCTTTGCAGCCCCCCCATTTCCCCTGCACTTTGTGAACATCTGGGCCCCTGGGGGGAACTTGGCCATAGGAAGGTGGGGGCTGGACATCGGAGGGGGAGTGCAAGGTGGAAGTTTCACCTAGGGCGCAAAATATCCTTGCACCAGCCCTGTGTAAACACCATCGCAGTAGTCAGACCCATTTTCAGTATTCATGAATTTACGAAGTAGCTCTGAATCCATAACAGTACCGATGGCGTATTGGTACCACTGTGTCTCTTGCTGTTTACGTCCTTTATCTGTATAATCTTAGATATATTTTGTGAACCTAACTATTAACTCCATTATGAAATAAATGAATGAAAAGAAATTCAATATCTCCCATTTTCATGAAGAAAATAGTGATGTAAACTTGAAGGGATGACATCCCCTTTGGAAAATTGGTCTACTAATGTTACAACATTTCTGAATTTGGAAACAACTCCTCTGACAGAAAGACTTGGAAAATAAAAGTGGTCTACAATTTTTGAGAAGTCGTCTGCTTCAGAGATAAAATGTGCTATTTATTATGTATTTTGATGTGCTGAATTCAAATATGACAATTAAGACAACTGGTTGACTACAGTTTCTAAGATATTTAAGTTTTTACATTTTATGTCTATGTATATTGTGTAGATAGTAGAGTTTTAATCATAAATTGTAAACCTAGGTCTTTTCATGTGTTTATGGTTGCTTTACATGATAATATTTCACCTGTCCTGTTTATGTAACACTTTAAAAATCAGCAAAAGGGTTATATAAATAAAATTTATTATGAAACAAAAGGCAAAACATTATTCTGTACATAGTTTAGTTCTATTCAGTGTCTACTCGGCGCTTCTTGGCTTGTCTCTTGTATTCATTAAATGGAGCATCTCTTGTCACTGTCCAGCAATAGTCTGCAAGCATTGATGGGCTCCATTTGCCCTGATAGCGTTTCTCCATTGTTGCAATGTCCTGGTGAAATCGCTCGCCGTGTTCGTTGCTCACTGCTCCGCAGTTTGGTGGAAAAAAATCTAGATGAGAGTGCAAAAAATGTATCTTTAGTGACATGTTGCAACCAAGGCTTTTGTATGCCTTGAGGAGGTTTTCCACCAACAACCTGTAGTTGTCTGCCTTGTTTCCAAGAAAATTTATTTTACTAACTGGAAGGCTTTCTATGCCGTCTTTTCCTTGCCACACAGTGCATGGTCAAATGCATCATCTCGAAGAAGTTCACGAATCTGAGGACCAACAAAGACACCTTCCTTTATCTTAGCTTCACTTAACCTTGGAAATTTTCCACAGAGGTACTTGAAAGCTGCTTGTGTTTTGTCAGTGGCCTTGACAAAGTTCTTCATCAGACCCAGCTTGATGTGTAAGGGTGGTAACAAAATCTTCCTTGATTCAACAAGTGGTGGATGCTGAACACTTTTCCTCCCAGGCTCCAATGACTGTCGGAGTGGCCAGTCTTCCTTGATGTAGTGGGAATCTCTTGCACGACTATCCCATTCTCAGAGAAAACAGCCCTGCCCATGGTTTACTTGGATACACAGCAGTACTTTGTGTATCCAGTCTGCAGACCAAGCAAGAGAGCAACAACCTTCAAATCACCACAAAGCTGCCACTGATGTTGGTCATAGTTTATGCACCTCAAAAGTTGTTTCATGTTATCATAGGTTTCCTTCATATGGACTGCATGACCAACTGGAATTGATGGCAAAACATTGCCATTATGCAGTAAAACAGCTTTAAGACTTGTCTTCGATGAATCAATGAACAGTCTCCACTCATCTGGATCGTGAACGATGTTGAGGGCTGCCATCACACCATCGATGTTGTTGCAGGCTACAAGATCACCTTCCATGAAGAAGAATGGGACAAGATCCTTTTGACAGTCACGGAACATGGAAACCCTAACATCACCTGCCAGGAGATTCCACTGCTGTAGTCTGGAGCCCAACAGCTCTGCCTTACTCTTGGGTAGTTCCAAATCCCTGACAAGGTCATTCAGTTCACCTTGTGTTATGAGGTGTGGTTCAGAGGAGGAGGATGGGAGAAAATGTGGGTCCTGTGACATTGATGGTTCAGGACCAGAAGTTTCATCCTATTCCTCTTCCTCCTCTGACTCAAGTGGGAATGATTCTGGTGCATCAGGAACCGGCAGTCCTTCTCCGTGGGGTACTGGGCATATAGCTGATGGAATGTTTGGATAATGCACAGTCCACTTTTTCTTCTTTGACACACCTTTCCCAACTGGAGGCACCATGCAGAAGTAACAATTGCTGGTATGATCTGTTGGCTCTCTCCAAATCATTGGCACTGCAAAAGGCATAGATTTCCTTTTCCTGTTCAACCACTGGCTAAGTTTTGTTGCACAAGTGTTGCAGCATATGTGTGGGGCCTACCTCTTGTCCTGATCTCCAATTTTGCAGCCAAAATAAAGGTGATAGGCTTTCTTAACCAAAAGTCACTTCACCACAAACATAGCAGAAGTTATCTGCACTATTCACACAAGTATGAGGCATCTCTGCTCACTTTGGCTAAACAGAAATGTGTCCTTTTGCAAAATCAAACACTGACAAATAAGAGAGCACGACACTGTATGATTTCTAGAGCTGATATAGGGCAATTTGTTCAGCAGAGTGATGTAAACTTCATTATGATTGCATCATCCATGACTTCTAGGAATAACATGATGCAATTCATATCAT
The DNA here is from genome assembly GCF_027887155.1 of Malaclemys terrapin pileata. NCBI lineage: Eukaryota > Metazoa > Chordata > Testudines > Emydidae > Malaclemys > Malaclemys terrapin. The sequence goes on from NC_071505.1 coordinate 140,207,653, forward strand.
GTATGACGCAATACCAGCTTCAGATTGCATCACTCATTGTTTTGCCTAAAAAGCAAGTACTGGCCAAACCCTGTCATAGATTTATTCATAGATCCAGTCAAAGATGTATTTTAGTCATTTCTGGTTTAAATTGAGATCCCTTCCCTTTATAACTCACTTATCCTCCGCCATTCCCAAGTCAAGGGTCGTATATACTGACCCAATAGAATATCTTGAAAACTAGAGCCAATCAACAATTTTAAGCATCATTTTTGTTCTCAGTGACCCAGAATTAGTAAAGTTTGACTACATTTATTTCAGAAGCATTTTGGCTGTAGAGCAGTGTTATAAGTCTCCTTTGCTAATGCCGCCTGTGTTGCAGGGCAGGGTGGAGACAGTAAGCAATTGAGGAGGTCTGTGTCAGAACCAGTTCACACATGGCTGAGAGAATACATGACAAACTAATTCCCTTGACTCTCTCTTGGAAGCAGACATGAATTAGGCTGTGTGAAAGGAGTAGGAAACACAATGGGCTCAGCAGGGGGAGGGATGCTTTCTCACTGGAACCTAGATCTTCTTCTCAATGTACATGGTGTGGATGCTACGCCCTGATGTAGTCCGGTACTCCCCATACTCAGTCTTTATCTTTCCACCTTGGGTAATGGTCAGCTCCACCGGCACTGAAATGGTGACCTCCTTCCTCGCAACGTTGACTGTCAGCTCTGTGTGGGGAGGGGTCTTGGCTGGCAGAGATATCTCAAGTTTTTCCTTAATGGTGGTTGACACACTCTTCCCTTTCTCAAAGATGAAGGTGCTGGATATTTCTGTCTCCACAAAGATGGAGGAGTGTGAGATCCCCACTTCCACCTCTACATTCTAAGAGTAGAGGAGCTACTGAAGTTGAAGCTGTGGGTACTTCCTGCTGGTTGTGATGGTGAAGGTTTGTTCATGATCTGTTGCATAGGTTTCTACAATCTCATCAATCACAATTTCCTTCTCCTTCTCCACCTTCTACTGCTCCCATAGGACCTTGGAGGTAACAACAGGGAGACCGGGTAGCAAGGGATGCACATGGGAACACTGGTCATGGAATCCAATCATCCCATAGTCGTGAAGCCTCTCTCCTGACTGGGCTATGTAATACCAGCCTCCTTGATTGGGGTGTTCATAGAGAAGCCAGGCACCTCTCTGGACAATGTGAGAAGATGCCTTGTCACCAGAGCCGTAACTAGGTATTTTTGCGCCCGAGGCAAGAATATAAATTTGCGCCCTCCCCCAGGGCCGGCTCTTCGGCGGCAATTCAGCCACAGGTCCCTCAGTCCCTCTGGGAGGGAAGGGCCTGCTGCCGAATTGCTGCCGAAGAATGAATGAAGTGGCGGCGGTAGAGCCTGTGATTTTGGGGGGTCTAACTCATGATTTTTGACTGCTTGGGCTGGTAATGTTGCTTCCAAGATGGTCTTTGGTTCCAGTCCAGTTCAAATCCAGAGAGGGACTCACTCTAAGAGAGGAGGGAGGTGCTGGATATCAGCAGTGGCCACTAGGGATCAGCATGTGTCCTGAGAATGCTGGGAGTTCAGGTTTTCAGGGCAGGATCTGGGGTGGCAGGTTTGTAGAAATTTTGGTGGTGCCCAGAACCCACCCCCACCCAAACTCTGCCCCCCCCCCCCCACCTGCTCTGGGAGGGAGTTTGGGTGAGGGAGGAGGTCTGGGGTGCAGGCCCTAGGTTGGGGCAGGAGATTGGGGTGCAGGCTCTGGGAGGGAGTTTGGGGATGGGAGGGGTGCAAAGGGATGGGGTGCAGGGGTGAGGACAGTGGGTTGTGGCTGCAGATGAGGGGTTTGGAGTGTTGGAGGGGCTCAGGGCGAGAGTAGGAGTGTGGGGGGTGAGGGCTCAGGCTGGGGCTGGGAATGGGAGGTTTGGGGTGTGGGAGAGGCTCAGGGCTCAGGCAGAGGGTTGAGGGTGTGGTGGGGGGGTGAAAGCTCTGACTGGGGTGTGGGCTCTGGGGTGGGGCAGGGCTGGGGATGAGTTTGGGGTGCAAGCAGGCTGCTCCGGGACAGGGGCCAGAGAGGAGGACTCCCCCCAGCCCTTTCCCTGTCGGCAGCAGCAAGCTCTGGGGGAGGAGCCCCCCTTTCCTGCCCCCCCAGCAGCACACTCACCCCCACCACTGTCACTGCATGAGCTCCTAGGGCCCCTCTCAGGTCCAGGAATCTCCCTCACCTCCCCCGTGGTGGGTGCCAGGGGGTGCTGTGTGCGCCTCCTCCCCTGCTGTTGCCCCTGACTGTAGCCTCACTGGGGGTGAGGAATGGGGCTGCCCCTTGCCCAGCGTGGGGCAGGAGCAGTGACTGCGGGCTGGGGCGGGGGGCGCCCTGTGCTGCTGGAGGGTCCTGCCGGAAAAGGGAAGGGTCTGAGGGGGAAGGGCAGGCTCAGAGTCAGTCTGCCCTGGCAGTGAAGAAGGGGGGCACTAGGACCCCGCGGCAGCAGTTGTTGCAGGGAGGCAGCAAGGAGCTGCTCTGCTCTGGGGCCGGGAAGAGCGGGAGGGAAGCAAGTCAGGTCGCGGAACACTCGGGGGAGTCGCGGGGGGGCCTTAGGGGGGACCAGGGGGAGATCACCTGGGTTATAAATATCTCCATGCCAGCAGCTTTTTTTTTCTCTCCACCACTTTCTGCGCCCTCCTGACTTTGTGTGCCCGAGGCAAGTGCCTCACTCGCCTCGCCCTTGTTACAGCACTGCTTGTCACCAAAATATCCTGTAGACAAGTCAGTCTCCTTCATTAGCACCTCATAGAGGGTCACAGAAGGTGATCAGAGGTTGTCCAGGTCTTCATAAACCAGTTGCAAAGAGGAAATGTGGTTATTCATACCTACGCCTCCATATTCACCTTCCTTAAAAGCATGGACTGGTCCTCCATAATCAGGATCTCTGAAGGCCAGCCACGGCTGCCCAATGACCTTCAGTGAGGAAATGGTGTCATCGAAATCCACCTGCCACAGTTCAGACCTGCTGCAGGTGAACGCTTTGGCCAGTCCCCCAAAGTTCGCACCTTGGTAGGTGATGATATTATTCATTCCGCACTTTCTTGGGAATGTCCCTCTTCTTAGTGGCTCTGACTGAATCGCACGACAGGAAGGAAGGAGCCTATCTCAAAGAGCAGAGTCAGGTGCAGCTCTTGCTCTAACAACATGCACTCTGATGGGAGAAAAGTTAAAGAGCATGAGTTGCAACAGCATTGCTGTATGGGGAGCTCATGACTCTAGTGGGGGCTGCATGTCTGGATGGAGGTGCCTGTGCAGGGACCCGAGGGCTGAAATTGCAGGGGGTAACAATGCTGGCTTTGGTGGGACCCAACTGAGAGTGTCAATTCAGGACAAATTGCTTAAAGCAGGGCAGTTACAGGCCAAGGCTGAGGTTTCTATGCACAGCAAGGCAAACCAAACTAGCCAAGCAGAGAAGACATCGGTATTACCCCATTGGCTAACAAATCACACAAGCAATTCCTTTAGACACTCCAGTTTCCCAGTATCACCACCAGTGCCACTCGTTATGGGGATGAAAAGTTATGAAAACCAATATCTCAGTAAAAGAAAAAAGGTTCTCCCGATCCCAAAGGACCAAGCCCGAGACCCAGGTCAATATACATGTTAGATCTTACCCACAAATCACGCTGTTGCCAATCCTTTATCATCTAAAATCTAAAGGTTTATTCATAAAAGGAAAATGATATAGATGAGAGCTAGAATTGGCTAAATGGAATCAATTACATACAGTAATGGCAAAGATCTTGGTTCAAGCTTGTAGCAGTGATGGAATAAACTGAAGGTTCAATCAAGTCTCTGGAGTACATCCACAGCTGGGATGGGTCATTCAATCCTTTGTTCAGATCTCCAGTTTGTAGCAAGGTTCCTCCAGAGGTCAGAAGCAGGATTGAAGATGAGATGGAGGACCTGCAGCAGTCTTTTATAATCTTTTGTGATGTTGCCGTTCTTTCTTTGTCCCAAGGACAAGCATTCCAGCACATGGCATGAAAAAACCTTTGAGTTCTGTCCATAGGCATATCCCTGCATGCCTTGCTGAGTCACAAGGTGTATGTGCCTTCTTTCAATGGGTCAGTTGTACAGCTGATGGTCCTTAATGAGCCATCAAGCAGGCTAGGCAGTGCTGATGCCAAATTATCTGGGGTGTCACCCAGAAGCATAACACAAGTTTTAAATACAGACAGTATAGAGCCAATACTAATAACTTTAAATACAAAAATGATACATGCACACAGATAGCATAATCATAACCAGTAAACCATAACCTTGTCTTAGACACCTTATTTGACCCCCTTTATGGAAGATTTGGAGCCACTACAGGACCTTGGTTGCACCAATGATCTATACGGCCCCAGTTCATGTCAATAATGTCACACAGGGCCATGAAACAGATCGAAGGGAAATTTAAAACTGGATTTCAGGAGACATTCCCTAATAGCGATAGACTGATTACTCTTTGTCATCATCTCCCCAAGGAACACAACAGAATCACCATCACTGGAGATATTGGAAACCCTACAGGACAAAACTCCAAGGAATGGCTTGTGGAGAACATTTCTGCATTGGCCCCAGATGGGTGGACAAGATGACACCAAATAATAATAATTATTATTATTACTCATCTGTGGACATGAGATCTGGTACATGTATTGTGAATATCTCCGGTCTGATTTAGGGGAGGACAAAGGAGTAGGAGGGGAATAGAGACAAAGAAAAAAGTGCCCCCCGCTAGAGATAGGGCCTGTTGATAACAATGAGACAACAATGTGTTTGGGCACAAAGGCAGGTTGGGTATAACCAGACTAGACTAGGGTTTGATTCTGCTCTCATTTCCGTCAGTTTTAGCTTTGTGTCATTAACTTCAGTGGAGTTACTCCTGAGTAGAACCATGCCCTCTAGCCTCTGATGATATCTCCCTTTACCTGGCTGAAAAATAACATTACATAATAATAATACATATTAATTAATTAATAATAATTACCAATATCCTTCCCCTTGCCTGAGCCTCCTCCCTACTTCTCCCAAGGGTTTGTAAGCAGAAATGGACTCCAATATGGATTTGATGGCTTAAAATAGAAAGACATATAACTTAAGACCCCTTAACCGTAACAAGGCCAGTGTGGAAGTATGGGGGAGATACAATCAAACCTATAGGATCTAATGTATCTCCTCTATTCTATTCTTCCTACAATGCGGGGCTGCTTTCTCATGCTAATTTTCTTGAATCTATAGCGTCAGAGTAACTGATTGGATGGGGATATTTCTGGGTTCCAGGTTATTAAAGGTGGTTTTAAAAAAAACGTTCACATTGCTTTTCATTCTCTCTCTCTTTCCCTCCTTCTAAAATATGTAAATAAATGAATGAAATTAGACGTGCCTTTCAAAAGAAAATTGAATCCTATCTTCTTGCAGCTTCACAGAACACCATCTGTCATGTAGACAGCAATGCAAGTCCAGGAATTTATATGGACACGCTGTGATGTATAAAACAATACATCAGGCAACTAGAGAATAACCTTGGACACAAATGTGGGGTGGGGGAGGGAGGAGGGAATATTATCCTACCACAAAAATTAGGATTACAAAGTATTTCAATGTAAAGTTTATGATTTAACTACTGTGGGCATTTAATGATTTATTATTATTATATATTCTTATTATTACTCAGAACCAGTTTGCAAAAAAATCTTCAGAACGAAAGACTGCATGATTCAGAGAGCATTAAAGATTTTAAATAAAATAATCATGATAATTAATAATAAAAGGTGAGGTGTCAGATAAGCTTTCCCCCGTTTGAAATGCTTTTCCCATTGAGGAGCTTCGTTTGAGGAAAGCCTGAGTGGGAATTCAGATTCTAAAATACAGATCTCTCTGTAGCTAGTTGTTTTATTACAACACATCCACACGGATTAAAAGTCTGTCAGTATGCCAGTGAATGTGTCAAGAAAACAAACAGTGGAGCTGCAGGAAGCTATGTAGACAGCAAAGGAAACAAACATGAAACGATTGCAAAACAGAAAACGGGGAAAGGACAACAGCGACATTTCTTTATTTAGAAGAGAATCGGGGATCACTAGAACTTTCCGAATTGCTTATTGCTATTTTAAAATGCTGATTATTTTACTAACGAGGTTCTGAAAGCAAGAATACAAAACAAAATAACAAGCCACTACGCAGGTTAAATAGCGATCTTCCGAAAAATATTAATAGCGCCTTTCAGCTGCGAGGTTGGTTGGAAAGAACGGATAGATAAATAGCTTTAGAAATTTACAGCGTGGCAACATATAAAACGGGAAATTATAGCATTAGTTATAGGAGAAAGTTGTGTAAGGTTTGTCCATACAGCGTATTGAATTCCCTTTCTTTACGATTTGGGTTGATCTCAAACAATATCCAGCGTCTGTGCTGGCAATCTGAACAAAGAGAGATTTCAAATAAAACGATTCTAATTTCACCTGCAAAAGAATATTAAAGAGAGCTTACCTTGCATGAGTCTTTGCAACAGTCTTTCTTAAAGCCCTCTTTCCCCCACCCTGGAGCTTTTACAGTTCGGAACTCCAGGAGAGGAACATTAAAAAAATAAATGAAAAGAAGCGAGTTGTTCTATTTGAATTGGAAAAGGCAGATCTCATTCTTTGTGATGGCCTCGCAGGCCCAGAAATGGAAGATATTATCTAATTTTTGGAGAGTATAAATAACAACCTAGGTAATTTAAGACGTATTAGAAATACATTTCCGCATCAAAGTCTTTTTTCTCCCAGAGATCTGTAATATATCAGTAGCCGGTGTGTTTCGAGGGGGGCGAGGCTGCAGGTGGGGGGATGTGTTGAAAAGAGCTGTTTGTCCCTTCTCTTCCTCCTACCAGGTCTCGATAAATAACAAAAGAGATGCAGAGATAAACACAATCAAGATATCCGCCCCCCCCCCCACCTTCCTAATAGCAGGACAATCGATAAAGATGATGGTCGGGACAAGATTTAATTTAGTTTGTACTCCTTGGCTTACCCCTGTAAAGAGAAAATGATATTCAGGTCTCTGATATGATCTGGCTCAGAAATGAGATTGTTTGGTAGAGATAGGCTTTGTTCAGCTGATGTCTCTTCTATTCCCAGGCGCACACTACTGTAAATCAGGAATAATGATGCATCCCCTTCTTTTTTATGTATGTGTTTATTTACTGGGGTGGAGGGAAATAAATGTTTAGTTTTCTTCCAATCCTTGAAGATCAGATTTAAAATATACCCGGTATCCTTCTGTCCCAACTCCTTCTTTATCTCATATACATATATAAAGAAGGATATATATATATAAACCATTGCCAGTGGCTTGGAAATGCTGCAAGGGATGATGTTGATGAAAAAGTGCAAGTCCCCCTTGTAGTGAAAGCAAAGCAAAGAAAAGTTGGAGAAGATGGCAGAGGGAGAGAAACAGAGAGATGCTGTGGACTCTCTCCTGGTACCAAAGGGTTGAGGAGCCTGGAGATGGTGGAAGAGATAAAGGCATAGGGAAAGAGGGATGGCATTCCCCCGCCCCTTTAAATTGATATTTAATGGGAAATCCTATTGGACAGAAACCTGGATATGAGTCACTTAATTGGACTTGACATCTGTCACAGTGTGGGAGTTTTCACAGCCCAAATATTTTCAGCAGAGCAGATTCTCACTGAATCTGTGCCAAAAATTATAACAATTGAAAGCAGCCCATGATAGAAACCTTAGCCTCTGGATATGCAGGCTCTGGCCATGTTTGCTCCCTCGCTCCCAAAATATTGGCTATCCACTCATATAGAAAAACACCACTGGCATTTTGCATGGAAGTTAATAAAGAAGCTTTAGACACCAATCTGCAGCATATACATTATACACTAAGCTCAGTGAGACTCCTCAGACTGTGCTCCAGCACATTTCTTTAGTGCTAGCCCAAATATCCAATGTACCTGGAGGCGCACCCAGTCTGGATGGAGTGTGGGGGGAGGAAGGGACATGGTGGCCCCAGGTTGTTCAACGAAACAGCTAATAGCCTGGGACAGCGGTTTGCAACCTTTTTTCATTTGCGGACCCCTAAACAATTTTGAATGGAGGTGGGGACCTCTTTGGAAATCTTAGATGTAGTGTACAGCCCCCCACAGGGATCTGCAGACCACAGGTTGAAAACCACTGGTCTGGAGGACGCTTAGCCCCCGAGTCAGGAGAGACAATGGGATGTGGGGTGCAGGGTTCTATGCTGGGGCAACAGCTTCTTTAGCACTGAAATGAGCCAGAGCTTGGTTTTAGAGAGATGCATGGCACCGCCTGGCACCAGGGAAGACCCCCAGGGCAGTACCTCTGGTACATTTTCTACTGCCAGCATCTTGGGATGAATCCATTGCCAAGAAGCATTTCTTTGGTGGGAAGGGGAGGCTCTGTAGTCATGGAGCCAGGCCTTCTGGGGTCTGCCCTGACTCTGCTGTTGACTGGATGGATGGCCTTGGGCAAAGCACTTCTCCTCTCTGGCCTTGGGGTTCCACAACTATGCAAGAGGGGGCATAGTGCATGGAGGCGTCGAGAGCCCCAAGTAGTAATGCACTTGCCCAGCACCCTGGGATTAATTCAGGACCCATGTAAAGTGCTTTGAGATCTTTGCATGGAGGACATCGGCACAGGGCAAAGCCTCAGTAAAGGTTTTTTAATAATAATAATAATAAAAACATTATGTTGACTGGGACTGAATAATTTGGCTGCTCTGTGGGGTTTCTGAGAATAAGAAATATTCCGACAATAAATGCAGTGCCTAAGTCACCGTGGGTGTACATTGGCAGAGAGCCATTCCAGTCAATGGGGGAGGACATCTCTGCAAGGTGCGTCCTTTGGAAAGGGACATTGCTTCCTGTGATGGGGTGGACTGGGTCCAGAAGCCCTGTGCTGGAGCCTTGCAGCCCTGCCTCACCCCACCCCACAAAAGGGCAGTAGAAAGGTCCTCCAAGCTTCCTAGCTTGGCTGTGTGAGAAGCAGCCAATCGGGGCCAAGCAGGCTAGTATAAGAAGAGATGCAGGGACAGAGTGAGTTCAGTTCCTTGCTAGAGCTGGAGGAGAATGGATAGTGCTCCTGGTTGGCTGCTGGGACTCCATCAAGACAAGGCTTGAGGTAAGTGTGAAGAATGAACAGAGGATGTGGGGAAGTGGTTCAGGGAATTGTAGCAGTGATAAAGTTTTTTTATAGGGATGTGGTGGATGGCTGCTCCCTAAAGGGTCCCTGGGCTGGGACCTGGAGTAGAGGGTGGGCCTGGGTCCTCCCCACCATCCATTGGGAAACTGGGCTGGACTTTGATACATTCCTGAAGGGGAAACTGAATTCTTTTAGTGGCCCAGGTGAAGAGCTGGGGCTGGAAAGGTCCAGAGAGATGAAGAGTCTCCAGTGAGGGAGCCCTGGGGGATGTGGTCTTGCATGAGGGTCAGGACTGCTTGAAGAGTAGGGACCATTTGAGACAGCCCAGAAGTGGGTGAGACAGTTCAAACCAGGGTACTGTGATAAGCCCTGCTGAACTAATTAAGGAGTGAGCTCAGGAATAGGGCTGCAGATAGAGACATTACTGAGGGCTTTGGGATAGGCCTGGTTGGACTTGTGTCCTGGAAGTGTTTTTTTTATCTCACGGACTTACTGTGTGTGACTCGGCTGGAGGGCTGAGTCACTGAAAACCCACCACAAACTAAGAGAGCAGGCATGTGCACTATGAGATGGGGGTACTTGTGAGAGTGAGTGCACCCATTACACTTCCCCTCCCACATTGCCCTGAGGTATCAGCAGGCAGCCAGGGCCTTCCGTTTTAGTGCTCTAACTGTCCATCACTGCTCTGGATTCCTGGAGCTGCTCTTTGGCCTCACCATTCCAATGGAGTCCCCTGGTGGTGGCTGCCCTTAAAGGGCAATCCTGACTGTAGAAGAAATATTGCATTTCTGCAGCCTAGCCTCTGGCTGGGAATCTCTAAAATGTATGTCCCCTGAGCCTTGATCCTGACCCACTCACTCACAGGCGCTGACTTTTGTTTTTTGCCGGTGAGTGCTCATCTCTGTCCACTCCCTGCTGTGTGACTGGTGGGCTGGGCCTCGGGGGGAACAGGCTAGGCAGGGCCTATGGACAGCCCTCTGCAGAATCTGAGGAAAGGGAAAACTGTAACTGTGAAGACCATTTTCTACCTAGGAAGAAGAGATGCAAGTACAGATCTCAGGGGCATGATTGAGCTCCAAAATATTAGGACTGGATCATCCTTTTTGCATCTGCAAGCAGAGGGAACCAAAATTCTCCCTCAGGAGGGCATGGAACTAGGTAGCTGCAGCTGTGTAGTAACATCCCCCATTCCTCACAGCTTGCAGATGCTCCTTCACAGGGGCTCTGTAAAGATCAGGCTCCACATGTGTGGAAGATCCAAGGTCACTCTCCATTGCTTTGCCTCCTTCCAATGCAGCCAGACGTCCCAGTGCATATTAATGCAGATCCAAACAAGTATTACTGTTTGCCCCATGGATTTGGGGAGTGAGGAGAATCTGTCATAGTGTGGCTGGTCCTTTCTCCCCAAATCCACATGCACTGCCTATCCCCTGCTCACCTGTGTTATCTGGCTCCTCCTGCCCAGGGACTTCTATGTGGGGAGAGGTGCACATGCTGTGAAGGCAGCTTTCCCAAACTACTGGGAAAGGGGTCTGGAGATGATATCCCTATCTTATGGGTTTAGACCAGTGGCCCTCAACCTTTCCAGACTACTGCACCCCTTTCAAGAGTCTGATTTGTCTTGTGTACCGCCAAGTTACATCTCGCTTAAACTACTTGCTTACACAATCAGACATAAAAATACAGATGTCACAGCACACTATTACTGAAAAATTGCTTCTTCTCATTTTTACCATATAATCATAAAATAAATGGATTGGAATATAAATATTGTACTTGCATTTCAGTGTACAGTATATAGAGCTGTAAAAACAAGTTGTATGAAATTTTAGTTTGTGCTGACTTCACTAGTGCTTTTTATGTAGCCTGTTTTAAAACTAGGCAAATATCTAGAAGAGTTGATGTGCCCCCTAGAAGACCTCTGTGTACATGTACCCGTGGTTGAGAACCACTGGTTTAGACTGTGGCACCTCACCATAGTATCTGAACACCTTCCATTTATAATCAATAGAGCAGTGCCTAGAGGACTTCATGGAGTCTCTGTCACTTCTCCCTTCTTGGGACCAAAACTCTGCTTGGGTTTTTTATTTGGAATTAGTAGATGTTAGTTTAGTTCTTGCTGTTTAGGTTGATTTTGTGTCTGTCTCTCTTGACATTTAAACACCTCCTTCCTGACTCTTTGATCCACTCAGGAAAGAGAAATTTCTGTTCCATGGAAACTTTCAAGGTTTTGAATTATCATCCAGTCAGCTCTAGAAGTGACTAAGCCAAGTGCACTCCATGGATGATAATCGGACATCCCACTCCCAAGAGTTCGAATCTAGGCACTGCTAGCTAGTAAGCCACTTGATCTCAAGTGCTTGCGTGGTCCATAATGAAGAGTTGACATCTAAGGCAGACAAGAGCCAAAGCATATACAGTGGTATAGATCAGAATGAACATTATGAATTGTACCCAGAAATAAATTGACAGTGTAATCTACAGAGCAGTTATTCTATGCTCCATTAAGCGAGCAGACTGCCATATTCTGCACTAGCAGAGGGTTCCAAATTGCCTTTAAGGGTAGCCAAATCAACCCACAAGACCTCCAAGGCCACCCACAACAATTACATGGGAAAGTGCAATACATGTGCAGTGGGGATTCATAATCCCGAGCGCTGTGGGAACACGTTTTGTCAAGAAAAGAAAATTCATTAAACAGAATGTTCTGCAGCACTCAGTGAGAACAGGTGAGAGACAAAGGTGTCATCTGTGAAGTTGTTTTTGTGATGTGGACATCTGTCACACTGGGAACTGGATCCAGACTCAAGCTCATTTCACACAGGTCACCTGCAATCTTTTTCAGTATTACTACCTGAGTTACCTTTGAACTGGCAAAGGTTTGTGAGGGTGCAGGGTATAACTGAGGACAGAAATTTGCCTGTGGAAACTTCCTTATGGATGACGAGGCAAAAGGATGAAAGAACCCAGCTTGACTCTCAGGTTCCAGGTCAGCCATTGGGGGGGGGAAAAGCCATCAATTTTAACTTGCACCATGAGCACAACTGATCTGGAGTCATGGAGAGATTGAACATGGAAACCTACAGTGCCACTTCTATAGCATCACTTTTCAGAGCAGAGCCACATTTTAAGGCTTTCCTCACCGACACATTCTCTATGTTAAAGGGGCCGCTTAGAATGTCTTGGAACATTCACTCTCTTTTATAGCATCTGCCATTCAAGTTGCTGGCATATGCTGCCCATGGAAATATATGGAGTTTGTCTCTCTTGGATGTGTTCCTTGGCAAATAAATGGTCAAGCAAATTAAAACACTGAGCCATGAAAATCAGAGTTGTTTGAAAAATATCTGCAGTGTACATATTCCAGTGGTGGTGGTTATTGAAGTTTGGGTGACTTTTTTTTTTTTGCTTTCTACTAGTCACAGGTCTCTGGTCATAGGGAACAAGGCTATGTTTATAATTACCCATGTGTATTTGGGCTGCTTACAGGAGAATCCTGAAATAGTGGAAAGCTAAATAAATCTTTTCTCTAGGTCAAAAGAGTAGGACCAGCAGTCAGACACACCCCCTAGCAGCCACTGCAAAGTGCCAGGGCAGTGCAGTGATAACCATTAATATTAATTCTTATATTGCACTCTATCCTCAAAGTCCCCTACAAACAAGAATTCACTAAGCCTCACAACAGTCCTGTAGGTAAAGTATCCTGTGAGGTAGATGACTGTTGCAGATTCATACATCTCGGTAGGATAGATTAACTAGCTCCTCTGCCCCAAAAGGATCAAAGCTAAGCCTTGGCTTCAAGCTGATTCTGGTCTGACTGGGACAAAGGTATAATTGTCATCCTTCCACTCCACAATCCTAGTCCAAAAATGCGATTTGGAGTATGCCCACCTACATGTGTGGCACCTTTAAATGAGTTTGATTGTGATGGTGGCCATGAGGTCCTAATGCAGCCTGCCTACTATTGTGATACGCACATTAAGAATCTAGAGTGGATCTAGAGCTATTTCAATGGGGCAAACTCATAAAAGACTACTTGTAAATATGTTTGCAGATGAAACTGGCAAGATCACTGGGCTGTTCTTTGTGGGGTCTGTAGTTCATCGGCATTTGGTTGGGTGATGTTTGTGATGGGTTGTCCCCCTTACAGGGTGCCACCTGATGTACAGGGGTACCACTGAGCCCACCTGTTCCACCAACCTGGGCTCCTGCTAAGCCAGGCCCTGAAGCCTCCTCTAGCACACACATAGGTAAGGCCACACCCAGTTGCAGAAAGACAGACACTGAGATCAGCTCTGCATGGGAAGATTCAGCTTGGGGATTGGCCAGCACTCAAGTGCACACCCCCTCTGGAGGGTAAACCCAAAACTATATTGTCTTGCACTGCACAGAAATCTGTACAGCATAAGCTCATGAAAATCACCCCTCCCTCAATGTGGAGGAAGATATGCACAGCTTTTTGCCCCCCAGTTATGAATTTCACAAACTGGTTTATAGAAAACAAAAACAAGTTTTAAGTAATTAGAAGAGATAGCAAGCAGATTACTGAGCAAATAAAGCAATCATGCAAATTAAACTTAATACACTAAAGAAACTGGCTACAGGGAGCAATTTATCACCCTAAATGTTGTTTAAAGTGTGTTGCAGAGATTCTTGAAGACAAACTGCTCTTGCTTGCAGCTTAGAACTCCAGATATTCTTTCCACAGGCCAGACACTTCTAGCCAGGGTCCAGTCCTTTCTTCCCCAGATCATTCTTAGGTGTTTTCAGCAGTCATCTTGGGCGCTGATTCAGTGAAGAACTGACCTAGATTAACTGACTTCCCTGCCTTAAATAGGATTTACATATGGCGGGAATCCTTTGTTTCCCAATTTGGTCCCTCACTCCCTATTAGTGGAAAAATACTAATAGGCCAAGATGGGGTCCAGTGTCAGGTGACATGATCACATGACCCTGAAGTGTTAAAGCAGCATCCCAGGAAGCTTCTCAGGAAGGTGGGAGATTAGCTCTTCAGAGTCCTTGTTCTCCCTAATGGCCCATCCAGGATGATTGCCTACTGTCTGGTGGGCATTCCCCAGGTGCAAACCCACTTGTAATTGTTAAATAGTCAATATTCCTAACTTCAGATCCATAAATGATACATGCATACAAATAGGATAATCATAGTCAGAACATCATAACCTTTACAATGATACCTCACGAGATCCATCTTGCATAAAACATATTTTTGATATGCCAAATTCATATCCTAACAATATCTCTATGAAGAATACGGGGCATAGTCTCAATGTTTTAATCTGCAAAAATATTAATGAACAATTAGTGTTGTCACCATCAATGAGTGCAGTTGGTAGAAAGCAAAGATAACCTGTAAAATATTTCTGTATTTAGAGAAAGATAAGGTCACAATTAAGCCATGCTAAGGCAGCCTTCAGAACCCAAAGCCAGAGGTCTGATCCACTAAGTCCAGCTAATAAACTAGACTGATACGACCCTTGGACTGCTCCCTCTGCAGATAGTCCTTACATTGTACACACATTTACTAAGCAGTTTGGGTGACTGACAGTGGCAGTGAAGGAAGTTGTATAGAACTGGCACTGACGGGGTTAATGCAATGAGATAGAAAAGGGTAAGTGAATGTAATCTTTGCAAAGAGCATTAGCTTATAGCAAATAGTTCATATAAACACTGTGAATAACTAGTGAATGGTTGGTATATGGAGCATGGTATATGGGGGGAAGGATAGCTCAGTGGTTTGAGCATTGGCCTGCTAAACCCAGGGTTGTGAGCTCAATCCTCGAGGGGGCCATTTAGGGATCTGGGGCAAAAAAAAAAGTAGTTGGGGATTGGTCCTGCTTTGAGCAGGGGGTTGGACTAGATGACCTTCTGAAGTCCCTTCCAACCCTGATATTCTATGGCAAACACATATATCCCCCTCATTCACAATCAGCACAATACCTACCCTCATTCATAGGTGTTGTCTCTGTGGATGTTTTGGGGCTCAAGCACCCACAGGGGAAAAAATAGTGGGTGCTCAGCACCTATGAGCCACAGCTGTTGAGTGCTGCCCCCAATGAACTGATGAGGGAGGTGCTGCTGATTGGCTGTTTGGCAGCTGCAGAAGATGCATGGAGAAGCGTGGTAGACAGGGTTAGAGTGGGGGCAGGAAGAGCAGGGGCAGGGCCTCAGAGCAGAGCTCACAGGGATGCAGCACCCCTCAGAGACCAATAAAAGTTGGCATCTATGCTCATACTTCTCATAAAACCACAAACTTGAGCCACAAGGTTGCAGGTCATCACAAGTAGTGAATAACCATATAAGACAAAGAAATCCTAGATAATATGTTTGCATAAAGGAGTCAGTGATCACCTAGCAATAGATACATTCATAAACATCCTGGCCATGGATATGTCACAGAAAAAAATGGCCTAAGTAATTGCATAAATTAGTTGTTATGAATATTTTAACCAGCTGGGACGGACAGAGAGATGGCTAGTTAGTAGATATAGGCAGTAGAGTGAAAATGCTACCACATTTGGAGCAGAATGTGGCAAGCAGGTCTTCTATCTGTAGGGCACTCTGGGTGAAAGGTGGGTGTGTGGTTCAGTGGCTAGAATGGAGCGGGGAGACAGTGAATCAAGAACATGTGTGTTCTAAACCTGGCTGTAATACAGACTCAGAGTTTGGCTTTGGGCAATTTATTTCAACTGTCTCAATCTCAGCTGTGCCCTCTGAAAAATGGTGATAATGCCCACCTACCTCACAGGAGGTAATGTGAGGCTAATGTCCCTAAAGCTTTTTTGAGATCCATAGATGTAAGCTGCTCTAGAAGTGCAACTGATGATTTATTAGTATTGTTCCTAATTAACTGACTATAAAGGAAGTTCTAATTCTCCTCCTCTTGGTGGTCCCTCGCAGTACTTCCATCCTTGCTCCCTGTGATTCACTTGCAAATAGGAGACTAAAACTTATTGCTTGATTAATAATTAAAAAGCATATAAAATTCATACCATTTTAATACATCCCGAGAGCAGACTGAGTTTTGCTGCAGCACAGCGCATAAGCAGCCCGGACTGACCAATTTATTTCCACTTGTTTAGGTCTGACCAGATGAAATTGGCTTTGTTCTGCCTCTTGCGGGTTCTCTGGTCACTCTTGATAGATGCAGATAAATTGTTTCACACCCGCTTCCCTACTCACGATTGCCTTTATTGTAATGCACAGATGTCTCAAGCATAATGAGGACATGCATGTTTCTTCGCCCTCCCTGGAGCACGCAAGGGAAGAACAAAGGACAGTCCAGTCCATTCCTCCATCCAGGAACATTGCCCACCAGTTAGTGTGTTAGGGGGCTGCTGGCAGCAGCTAGTCTGTTCTTGCCTGTGCAGAAAGTTGTTTATTCCTCTTGTATCACTTTCTTCACCCTATCCTCCAAGAAACTCTTCCAGTTCTCTGAAAAGCCACTCCCTTCGGATATGGTTTCCCAACATTGCCTTGACTCCATCTCTGGTAAAATCTTTGTCCAGGCCTTAATTGCCTCAGCTACTGCAACTCTCTCTTCCTTGGTTTCTCCAATCTCCAACTCTCCAGATTCCAGCATGTGCAGAAGGCAGCTGTCCACATCTCCTACCTCCTCTGGGATCTCCACAGGCTGTCCATCCATGTTGTGGTCTAAGTCAAAGGACTCCCAAGCCAAAGCTCCTCAGGCTGACGTGGTTAAGATACGTTAGTTTCATAGCCAATGGTACCCAAGGGAATGATGTGGCCTGCATTATGTCTGCTCGCCTTTGGCTGCCCTAACCCGATAGCTCATGTACCCATTTTTGCAGGTAAGTGAACTAAAGTCAGCTGTTCAGTGTGAGATTGAGCATGACTCAGGAGTGTCATCAAGTACCTTCACCACTCAGACACTGCACCTGTGTGTCATAGGCTAATGCAAAATTGCCATCCTGGTTTTTAAGAGTCTCCTTGGACTTAATCCAGTCAGTCTCATGGATCTTTTTCCCTTTGCACTCCCTCTGCTTGCAAGTGTTAGGCAAGAAGATTCTTTTCCCAAAGAATCAGGCAAGCACAGACAATACTGAAGGGGGTTTATTTATAGTACCAAGAAGATTGACAAGCAGCCTCAAAGATTTGGTGCTATAGTGGTCAGTTATATACATTCTCTTATCAATTCATTTGCATTTATCTGTACATACAGAGACAGACATTGTTACAAGTCAAGAGAGAACCCTGAACAAAGATTAAAAATAAGAACAGTACTTACATATAGAGGTCATCCTAATTGCATCAAACATCTATGACTAAGTTGCAGGGAAAGGAGGCTGGGGGCGGGGGTAGGGATGAATGCTTACAGATATCTAGTGGGCTGTGAAGGGAGGGTTTATTCTGTTCTAAGAACTAAATTACTGGGTGGCATAAGCTTATCAATTGTTTACAATTGTCAGTGCCTTTTGAGCTACTGAAATATTCCTGCTTGCTTGTCTGGGCCCGATCCTGTTTTCCTCACTGAACTGTCTATTTCCATGGGCACAAGCTTTGTTCCATCTTACCGATAAGCTGAACTAAGTTATGTATTGACAGAAACTATGTCCTTGCTTCTCAGCAGTTTCTGTCTTTTTCTGCTGGCTGAATTTTAACTCCTTCCTGACACAAGCAACAGCTTCTTCTCCACCTCTTCACATCATTTCTTTGCTACAGGCTCCAGAGCTGCTGCCTCCTTCCCACAGATTTGTCCATCTGGAACCACCTCCTCACGTCGCTAGCTCATCAACTTTCCATCGTGTTTGAAACCTCAGCTCTAAATACCCATCTTTCTTCTTGCTTGTACCTCTTAAATAAGAGTGTCTGGATGGGGAGAGAGAGTGCTACTGATAATTGAGAAACATTCCATTAGTGCCTTAACTTTTTCAGGTAGGCCTTCCTTTATTTGCAGCCAAAACTTTTCACGACCCCCTTCTTACATCAACTACAAATGTAGAAGCAAACCTATGAATGATCACAATGGTAAGCCTATATAATTTAGTTGTCTTTTTTTCTAGAGGTTGACAAAGAATACTTCTCCTTGAAGGATGAGGAGATAGGAGGATTGAGGAAATGAGATTTTGATTTGCTTTAGATTGTAATAACATTTACAATTCCCCATAGCCCCACTGATTGCCTTTTGTGACCCCCACCGTGGGTCATGACACACCAGTTGAGCAACACTGAACTAATGAATTCAGTTTAATAATATGCTTACATGGGTGCTTTTCATTCATAGATCTCAAAGCTTTTTTCAAAAGGTGAATATGTCGCATTAGTTTCACTTGACAGATTGGGAGGGGGGGGGAATTGGGTATGGATGAGTTACTCTGTGCCCTCGGACAAGCCAGTTAAGTCTGGAGGAGTAGGGATGGGAATATGACTTCCTTTTAGCCCCAGCACTTGGATAACAGGAGTCACTGATATGCTATGGTGGGAGACTCCCCTCTCCCTGCTCCCCTCAGCAGGCAGGGTGGGATAGAGTTGTTAGGAATGGATGCTGTACAAAATACAGTTGTTAGATTACTGGGCCCCTTGGTGCAGCCACTGATTGGCCCCTGTGGTAGGGAATGTTCTCATGGGATTTCAGGCCCAATCATGTGCAGTGCTGGTGGTATTCTTCACAGGATGGACACCTGTCCCACTGAGCCTGCAGCCACAACTCAGCAAAAATCAGACCCCTCCCCAAGAAACCTGCTGAGCAGTCTCTAGATAAACAACCTTGATTTAATTGCTGGCCAGGGCTGGATTTGAATTGGTGCTCTAGTAACAAAAGGCAGGGCTAGTTGAAGTTGCTGCATCCACTCTGCTTCCTTTTTTAGATGTGTTTTCCCTCCCCATGTTTCTTCTCCCTGTCATTCATTTACCTCTGCGCTGCAGTGCTCTGGGCACTGGCTGCCAGCTCCCTGACAACCACCCCTCCACAGTATCCCAGGGAATATACTGAGGCCCGATTCTCTGCTCACTTAAACCCAGAGAAGTCAGGTGTACGTCTGTGGGATTGTGCAGATGGAAAATCCATGTGCCTGAGAAGGAATTCAGCTCGCAGAGTATAGATGTGGCCACACAATACAAGGATCTTTAAGATCTAATGTGAACTCCCTGATTTCTTGACAGATTTAGCTTTTCATGCCCATCTCCATACTCTATACATTGTAAGTGAAACACGCATCTGTTTTTCATTTGTAGCTTTTCATCTCAAGGAAAATTGCAGGATGGGTTACAGCAGCAGAGAGAGTGTGCGCTGCAGCTAATAAATGGCCATTTGTTAGTGTTGTATAGACTTGAGGGGATAGAGGGATGTATTCCCAGGCTGTAATTTTACTGCAGGATTAACATCACATAACATTTTACAAGTTTTCTACTTCTTTTCTCCACACAAGCCCTTTGAGATACAAGCAATATCCTCCTTTGTCTGGGGGGCTGAGTATGGGCTAGTGAGAGATGGAAAGGGGAGGATGAGAGGAAAGGCAAGGTGACAAGAGAAGATAGAATGGCCGGGGAGAGTGAGAGGAGAAAGGTCGGAAGGCAGAAGGGAGGTGATGGGACTGAAAAGGCAAGAGATGCGGAGACCAGAGAGAGAAGGGGGCAGGGAGAGGGAGGAGTCCTTGAATCACAGAATGATGGAAGGACTCTGGGGTACCCCTCTCTCCTCATTGTTAATGTTCATGGAATGCTTTTGGAATTTAAATATTAAAATGAACTTCCATTTATACAGCAATTTTTATCTTGGAGGCAGCCACCTTTTGACCAACTGATTCTACAAGTTTCCTGGTAGGAATAAGTTTGTCCACTCCTGAAATACAGCTACCTCTGGGGTGGAGGGCAGCAGCTGTTTAACAGCACACAGCAACATTACACGCCATCTTAGGACAGGGAGTGAAGTAAAAAACCATATCCAGCTGAAAGTGAAACTTATGGAAGCAGAATGTAATTACCCAAAAGAAATTTGGCCAGGACACTGGATGAGCTGGTACCGGCAGGATGCCTAAGGCCATCTGCACTTCCTGGTGCAATCAGGAACCAAGGGTGACCAGGAGAAAATAATCCAGAAGGGAACATCCTATCGGTCTGAGCGGGTCAGTAGCACAGAGCTCAGGTTGGAGATGCAGAATGTGATTCAGTCCCAGACCATCTACTGCACCTGCAGTAAGGGCACAGTGAGAGATTAGAATGGAGATGGTGACAAAAACCTCCCCTAGTTCCGAGATGGGGGAATCACAGCCCAGCACCCAGAGTCTGAAACAAAGAGGCTGCAGGGGAACTGATGAGTTATCCAGCAGGAAGAAGATGGAAAAACACCAACTGTGCAGAGACACTTCAAGGGAGACCCCTTCTCAATGTCAGGGGCACCGTTATCCTTTACATCAACAGCAGCCTGCTTTGAACATGCTGCTAAGTCTCTCCTTTAGGTCCTCTCAGGGGTGCTGGAACAATTTGTAGAGTGGGAGTGCTGAGAGCCACTGAACCAAACTTTAAACCCTGTATATGATGGAAACCACTTAAATCCAGGAGGTGCAGCAACACCCCCAGTTCCAGCACCTATGGTTCCACACACACAGGACACACCTGCACTCTGGTTATGTGTGCTCTCTTCTGTTTCCCATACACTTTCATGCACAAACCGCTGTGTTACACTGTTTGCTCAGTGTTCTCCGCACATGAGGGGTAACATGCTCAGAGTTGTAACTTTACACCAGCTACAGCTTTAATTTAGAAACTGGTTTTTTTCTGGTTTCTTTTCTTCTTCAGGAAAGAGCCAGACATACACCTGCACTCACACAGATACATACAGAGAGAGAGATAACAACACAACAATGAACTGCAATAGGGAAATGTAGTTTAAATAACAGATATAGTATCCACCCTGTTCATACCTCAGATCTGTGGCATGCTATGTAACCACAAGCGTCCTCTCCTCTGCTGCTGTCTTCCCCATCATCACTCCTCAGGAGGAATTCTCATTCCTGTGTTAATGTCAGGAAGGTGCCTTTCAGGAGAAGGGGGCACAGACACCAGTGTCAAGGACATTCATGAAACTGGCCAGTAAGAAAGTACAGTGAGGGTCGATGTGGGAATCTCGTAAGTCTCTCCTGTGCAATGACACAATAGAGTTTCCCCTCCCGCTGAGTAGTGTATTTGCTCTTCCCTCTAACTCTCCTTGAGGCAGAGAGAGGAGAAAACACAGAGCATAGAGAAGCCAGAGCAGGGGAAAGCTGCCACCATGTGGAGAATCTCCTGCCCTCATCACTGCTCCTATGGGTCCCAGGTACTGTCTGAGTGACCATGGGGATGGAGTGGGGCAGGGAGGTCCAAAATCCCAAGCTGAGAAAGCACACTCTCATCACCAAGACTGAGGTGTGAGGGGATCTCTGGAGACCACGTCTCATCAGCTTTGCGTCTCTGGGATGGACAGAGCGAACCAGTGAGGAGCAAGGACTTGTGAGTAAAAATGCCTCCACCTGAGATTGTTGGATCTTGAGTAATTCCCAGATGTAAGACCTTCAGTGCATGTCATGTCAGTTCAGTTAATAAGGAAGCGAGATCTCAGGCTAGAATATCATACGATGACTGCAGTGTTTTGCAGAGGGAAGGTGACTGTCCTGTTTTATTTTTTCTCTCTTTATCTCCACTCTTCAATTTTTCATTCTCGCTTTCTCTCCTTTACCTTTTCCTTCATTTTTCTTCTTTCCTTTCTGTTGCTCTCTCTCTCTCATCTCAATTTGTGCCCTGAGTTGGCACCACTTGGTTCTTTTCTGGGGTATGTCTACACTGCATAAAAACCCAAACAAAACCTTATGGCAGCGAGTCTCAAAGCCGGGGGCAACTGACTTGGGCTCAGGAGGCTTGTGCTACAGGGCTAAAAATAGCATGTAGATGTTCAGGAGTCCAGGTTCCAGCCTGAGCGGGAACCTCTACACTGAAGTTTTTAGCCCTATAGCACTAGCCCCACAAGCCTGAGTCAGTTGAACCAGGCTCTGAGACTCACTGCCAAGGTTATTTATTTATTTATTTGCTGTGTTGATTTACCCATGCTATTTCTTGTTTCCTTCCAGGTGTGGGTTCCACCTACACAGAGCAGCCACCCTTCTTCACAGGGTTTCCAGGAGACTCACTCATTTAAAAAGTCTGAATATTACCATATGTATTGGTACTGGCAGCAGGGAGGCAGGAAGCTGGAGGGGCTCTTCTACACTGGAGTGAAGGGACATGGGAACAACCTCATGCTGAAGAGGAACAACAATTGGCAGCAAACATGGAAAAGCCTTTCACGATCAGACTCAGCTGTGTATTACTGCAGCTGCAGTACTATAGCACAGTGACACAGAGCCCTGAGACAGTCAGTCGAAACCCAGGGACAAAGACAGGGGAGGAGATGGAGGGAGCTGTGTGTACTTAGGAGTCAGAAGGACACTTAGGGAGTGACTTTGGCTCTATTAATAACAATGGGAGTTAAGACATTGATTCCAGTGGTCTCTCAAAATTAGACACATATTTCTACTACTTGTACTTTTCTTCCTTGCTTCCCCACTTCCTTCTATTCCTTTCCTATTCTCTCTCATTCTATTTCCTTTTCTCCGTCTCCCTCACTTTCCCTTTTTTTCCTCTTCATTTTTTCTATTTGTTTAGATTAAACACACAAATCCAATCAGTGACCCAGCCCTTGCTCCTCTGTAGTTTGGTCTGACTGTGTTTTTGGGACTGTCCTTATCTAACTCTAATGGCCTTATTCACATGATTGCTGATCTCTGGATGTCTAAGCAGAGGAATATTGGGTAGGAGCAGGGAGATAGTATTACCTCTGTATACAGCATTGGATAAACCATTACTGGAATATTGAGTCTGGTTCTGGTGTCTACATTTCAAAAAAAGTGTTGGAATATAACAAAAGATCCAGAAAATAGCTTCAAAAATAATTCAGGGTCTGGAAAACCTGCCTTAAAAGAGAGACTAAGACTACGTCTACACTATGAGCTAGTGGTGTGATTCTCCTGCTTAGCTACTCATACTCGCACTCATTCCTATTGTCCTACAGTGAGTATAAATAGCCATGTAGCTGCAGTAGCAAGGGTAGCAGGAGTGGAGGCATAGCTTAGCTGGGCCGAGTATGTACTCATGAGGTTCAGGTGGGTTTGTACTGCCAAAACCCTGACTACCACATCTACCCTGCTATTTACATCCATGCTAGCTTGAGGAAAGCTAGCGTAAGTATGTGTATGTGAGTGGGGGATTCACACCCCTATCTCATAATGTAGATGCAGCCTAAAACTCTAAATAAAATCTTAGCTGGTTCAAGGTTATTGTTCTGAGTAAATTATCCATCAAGTGATGAGGATACTAAGAAGTCTGGGGCATGTCAGTGTAACGCACAGGTTAGTACATATGATCATGGCTCCCTCTAGCAACTGGCTGGCAGAGTTGATGGGAGGGTGAGGGAGATAGGGGAGAGCACATCTGACTAGTGTCCTGTGTGTGCATGTGAGGGAGCTCTCTGATCACAGCAACTTTCCAAGCTCTGCATTGCTAAGTGAAGGTTACTCTGTATGAACTTTCCAACCACAACCCACTCCCTGCCATAACCACAGCTGCTGAGCCACACCTGTGTCCTAGGCTCTCTCAGCATGAGAGTAATTTGCAGTGGTGTTGCTACACTGACACACACCCCTCATACAAAAGTGCTGCAATGATGTAAATCAGGGCTTATAGTGGTGAATCTTACTCTGGTATGTTTAATGTGGCTACTGCATAGGGTGACCAGACAGCAAGTGTGAAAAATCGGGACGGGGTGGGAGGTAATAGGAGCCTATATAAGAAAAAGACCCAAAAATCGTGTCTGTCCCTATAAAACTGAGACATCTGGTCACCCTACTACTCCAATATGTACTTCCTTAATGTAGGCAGGGCCTGAGATGTGAAATGCTGCAAGTCATCAAAGTGTCTCAATCTCATGCTCTATCTCTGGGGTTTTGCTGGCTGTCTCAGGGCTCTGTGTCACTGTGCAGTGCTGCAGGCACAGTAATACACAGCTGAGTCACACCGTGAAAGGTTTTTCCAGTTTAGGTCCCATTTTTTTTTGTTCCTCCTCAGGGCTGTCATGGGCTCAGCTGTGAAGATCACCAAATGGTCTTCATAAGCATAGAAGAACTCCTCCAGCTCCCTGACTTCCTGTTGCCTATACCAGTATTTCTTGTCACAGTTGGATTGTTTCAGTGTATATTGCAGGTTTGGGGAGTTTCCTGAGTACTCTGTGAGGAAAGGGAGCTGCTCCACATAGGCTGAGCTCACACCCAGAAGGAAATGGGAAACAACACGAGGAAAATGAGAGGACAGAGGTAGAGATATAGGGAGTGAGAAAAGAAGGAAACACAAAGTCAGAAGCAACTAAAATGTGAAAGGAAAGGAAAAGAGTTGCCTTCTCTCAGTGAACCATTTGATCTCTCCTGAGTGAGACCTATCTGTGAGTTGAGCTGAGTCTGCCATGCACTAAACTAGTGGGAGCTGCACTAAGCATGTCCTGTCTGGGAATCACTCTCCACAGGGCTCACAGTCTAGGGAGAGATGAATTTGTTCCCAAATTATCCTGTTCTGTGATGATTGTCTCCCAGGATTTCAAAGCAGATGAGACATGAGTTCCAGACTTCCTCTTCCTCTCAGTCTCAGAGATGAGTACGTCCACTGGACAAGGGACTCTGCACCTGCTTTTCCCATCTCCAGTCCTTGCATTGCTCAGCTGGTACCTAGGACCCAAATGATCAGCACAGGGAGGAGGAGATGTCTCCACATCCCAGAAGTAGTTTCCACCAGTTCTATTTCCTCCATGGTGTGAGTTGCCATCTGTCTGTGCTTTCAGCGGAGTACAGGAGATGGGCTTATACGTTCCACAAGGAGAGGGGCTGCAAACCCTGGAGCCCCACCCACTTGCATTTCCATTTGTGAGTTTCTGTCTGCATGTTTTTGGTTTTCTCTCTTTATGGGACTCTGTCTCTCTGCTGTAAATCAGGAATAGCCCTACTGAGGTCAATTCCACAGGTGTACAGCCAGTGCAAGTGAAAGCAGAGCCATGTGCAATGTGTCTCTGTTTCTAGATCTATCTGTGTCCATCCCCTGGTCTGCATCAGAAAAAAACATCTAAGAAAGTGATTCATTATAGTGTGCTCAGAAAACCACACAGGGATATGACTAAAGTCCCACATGGCCTCCAGAGTGAAAAGATTGGCAACTGTGTAATGCAGGAGAGTAAATTAGAAGAAATGGGAGAGAGGGATGGAGGTAGGCTATGGGTGATACAGGACATGACGATTAGGGGGCTGGAGCATATGACTTATGAGGAGAAGCTGAGGGAACTGGGATTGTTTAGTCTGCAGAAGAGAAGAATGAGGGGGGGATTAGACAGCTGCTTTCAATTACCTGAAAGGGGGTTCCAAAGAGGATGGATCTAGACTGTTCTCAGTGGTACCAGATGACAGAACAAGGAGTAATAGTCTTAAGTTGCAGTAGATTGGATATTAGGAAAAACTTTTTCACTAGGAGAGTGGTGAAGCACTGGAATGGATTACCTAGGGAGTTGGTGGAATCTCCTTCCTTAGAGGTTTTTAAGGTCAGGCTTGACAAAGCCCTGGCTGGGATGATTTAGATGGGGATGGGTCCTGCTTTGAGCAGGGGGTTGAACTAGATGACCTCCTGAGATCCCTTCCACCCCTGATATTCTATGTATCTATAGCGCAGATGTTGCCTGGGACAGGCTGGGAAAGAAAGAAAAGAGCAGCATGTTCAGAGGACGGGGGATGGAGTGAGTAGCACGTGAGGTGGCTGCTGCTGACATTTATGAGCACATCATGTTTATTATAGTAGAAATATCAAGTCCTTCCCCAGATTTTACATCAGGCCCTTTTCCTTTCCCAGGTAGCTGTTTTTTGGGAAGCTAATTATTTTGCCTGGGCTGAGACTGCCCAGTGCTTAATTTGCAATGAAAGAGGTGCCAGATATCAAGCAATTAAGTGGTAGGGCTCAAGCTTTTTTTTTTTTTTTTTTTTTTTTTTTTTTGCTTTCATAACTGACTTGGCAAGCCCAGAGGTGCCAGAGCTATGAACTGCCAGGGCTCAGCTCTGACAAGCCCCAGCACAAATTAAGCACTGAGGCTGCCTGTCTGTTGGTAAAAGCAGTGCTGAATCAGGAGAAATGGCAGCGGGGGGAAAGGAGGATTAGTTGCTATATCCACTCTGCTCTCCCACTGTGCCCTGTGCTGCAGGTGCAGTAGATGGTCTGGGACTCAATCACATTCTTCATCTCCAACCTGAGCTCTGTGCTACTGACCCGTTCAGACCTGTAGGATGTTCCCACCCAAGATATTTCCTCTCAGTCACCCTTGGTTCCTGATTGCACCAGGAAGTGCAGATGGCCTTGGACATCCTGCAGGTACCAGCTCATCCAGGGATCGGTCATGTCCTTCAAGGTGCAGGTCACTGACTGACACACTCCCAGCCTTATGAAATATGGAGGTGACTACTTCATAAATCTGACCCCTGTACTGGAAAAACAAAGGGGGATGCCCCATGAGGTGATGAACTTCTTCAAGGATCCTGAGTCCACCCGGGTGGCTGCTTCAGGGAGTCCTGGCCTCACCTAAGAAGGCAGTGGCCAGCAGCCCCATTAGCAGAGAGAGGAGCTGAAGCATATCCATGTCCCTCTCAGTGTCTGCACAGGGAAGAGTCTGTAGGGGGCTTGCACAATCCAAGGGAGAAAATGAAACTCACACATCCCTTGTGTAACCCCTTTGGGGTTTAGAGAGCATGGCCCTTTAAATCTTTTTCCTAAGCGGGAGGGGGAGAGTAAGAAAAAAGGAGGGAAACTCCAGGGGGCAGTGCTGGAACTCCAAGGAAAGGGAGAGGCAGCCTGCAGGCCCTGGAAAAGTGAAGCAGCAGAGAACCTGCCTGAAGCCTGGGAAGGACAGGGCTGATGGGGGACACCCCAGGACAGGAGCCAGGAGGAGCACTGTGCCAGGGAGGAATTGCCCGAGAAGGACAGGCCGGAGCTGGACCCAGTATCAGGGCTGCCAAGAGCTGCATGGGGCTGTGAGTACTGGGGCTTGGGGCTCTGCGTTGGGGACAAGGAGGGAGTCTGTAGCTAGTTAAATGGGGAGGTGGTCGCTCTGTGTGGCTTTGCAGAGAGCGGCCGAAGAGGGCACCGGAGGGGTTTGTTGGGGGAGAGTTCACTGGTGCCGAAGACGACCAGGAACACCCAAGACTCACCACTGGACTGGAACTTTGCTCAGGACTTCTGAACTCTGTGTGCAGACACACTGCTCAGTGTCTGCCCTTCCAGACTGTGCTACCACTGGGCCTGTGGGGCTTTGGCTTGGATGCAGCCCTGTCTTACTGCTCCCCCTATATTTCCCCTTGTTGGTTTTTCTCCTCTCATCCCTCTGTAAATAAATATTTCCCTTGTTATATCCACTGTACTTTTCCTGTGGGTGTGTGTGTGTTCACTCTGGGGGGTTTGGAACAGGTGCCCCTGGGGTGGAAGGGATTTCTCCTGCTGCATTCCTGCGCACGCCTTCTCTTGGCCAGAGCTGCCTGCATAGCAGACTCCATCTTGGCCACGAAGGCGCTAAAGTTACATTTGTATGTAGTGAATAGGTTTGTGCCAGAGGTAACAGTGTTGATAAATGTATTAAGCTCAGTGTGCCTGCTGTTTGTGTGTAACACTCCCATACAGAGAGGAGGACCTCTGCCCACGTAGACAGTAGAGGGAATTGCTAAACCTTGAGGAACTCAGGCACATTCCAACTCTTAGAGGACAATGCCAATTTCTTGTGCACATACCACACACACTCCTATGTTCCACAGGCTACCTTACGCAGTCTGTCCTGTCAGGCATTGCTGCACTGAGAGGTCACAGGGAGCCTTTTTCTACAGTGTCCCATTATCCCATCATGTGCAGTGCATGTGCTATACTTGGCAAAATCATGCAAGGTAGGAAGATTTGATCATTTGGGAAAGGACATGAGTTACACAAAGAAAAGAGACCATGTTATTTTTATGCCATAGCAGAGCTAGGACATAATGCTGTACACAAAGATTGCTCTTTTTTAACATCTTGTAGAAGTTTGGTAATGGCCCACCAGTATGTGGTATGGGTTTGGCTGAATTGAAAATGATATCCTATAGGACCAGTAAAGAAAAGGGAACAGGCAGCTTTCCTTGGTTCATAGTTGCTCCGTACATGGGACCATAGCAGATATTGGTGCTGATGTGGACTGTCACAGGATTATCAGTGATTCCTGTAATTGAGGTATATTTAAACAGTGTTTAAAATTGTAAGCTATCATTTTAAATTTCAGGGGAGGGGTTCCTGGTCCTGCTTGCAGGCTATGGTGCTCGGTAGGGAAGCATGTGATTTGGGCCTAGCAACAGTCAATCTGCAGCCAGTCAGCCTAGAGTAAAGTGGGAGAAGTTGTGCCTCTTTGTCTTTAGGGAGCAGCCTGTTTTATTTCTCTGTGTTTTGGGGTTCTTGTGTGTTATTGTTCTGAATTCTAAGAAATAAAGCACTGTTATGTCCAATCAACCATCGAGAATATTTTTTCTATTTCTTTAATTTTTCTGTGTTTATGCTATGACCATAACAGTAATATAAACATGTGATTCCCTATATTTATCATACTCACCCTGACCGGAATAATTATTCGGCAATGGCTTGCCATGTAGACAATCTTATTCTGGAACTGCTATTGTGCTTCAAATTCAGACCCTACTTTATTGTAGAATAACTTCAGACAAACCCTTAGAGATGATGTTTCTTCTGCTTTCTATATTCTACTTTCCAAAAAACAGGCAGACAGACAAACTCTGGCATTAGTACACATTCACAGAGAAAAAGCATAACACTGTCCTTCTGAATATGAGAATACTGTATTAAGCAATACATGTAATCCATATTCAGCCATTCTGTAAATAATCCAGTGTTAGTAATCCCCTAGACTAGTGGTTGTTAACCTTTACTGCAGCCTGCACCCCTTTGGTTCTCAAAATTGTTGAAATAGGTCAGTTCTTTAACCCTAGATATATTATAACTATAGAATGAAAGAGATCGAATTATATATTTAATTTCACAGTAAAATTAAGAATACATGAAAATTTACACACTTTTTTAAAGTTTAACAGCTCAGTGACTCTTCTGCTGTTGCTTTTGTTCAATGATGTTCGAGAAACAAGGAACTTTTTTTTGAAATAGCCACACGCATGTCATCACTCCCATTTACACAGTTTCTGGCCTTTGTTTTGATGTGTAAGAGTGATGAAAATCCTGTCTCACACAAGTATGTAGTCGCAAATGGCACAGGGATCTCCAGCGCTGTCTTCACCAGTTGTGGAAATGGTGCTAGTTGAGCACACCAGAAATTCTCAAGCTTCATTGTATCAAACTCCATTTAGATTCAGCCATTGGCTTGTAATTCAATGAGATCATCTTTCATCAAATCACTATCGTTGATGGAATACAGGTTAAAAAGAAATGGATCAGGTATCCATTTCTTTGCCACATCAAGATCTCCAGTGGAAAAATATCCTTGGAAAG
This sequence comes from Malaclemys terrapin pileata, assembly GCF_027887155.1. NCBI lineage: Eukaryota > Metazoa > Chordata > Testudines > Emydidae > Malaclemys > Malaclemys terrapin. The sequence goes on from NC_071505.1 coordinate 140,237,400, forward strand.
AGTCACTCAGCTGTTCCAAATGCTTTGTCACTTTAGTTGTGATGGTCATTCCTTCATTTTCCGAAACAACTGTTTCTTCAAGAAAAGGAAAGTTAGTGAAATTTCTTTTCTCAACACACTTTATCCAAACTGGAAATTTCCAAATACAAACATATAACTTCTCTCTGGCCGTTACCGTGTTCATCCCAGTTCCTTGCATAGATGTGTTGAGTTCATTTAGGTGTGTGAATACAGCTGCCATGTACGCTAGGCAAAGGATAATCTCTCTATTTTCAAAGTCATCAACTAAATTACTGCTTTGGTTACAAAGAAACTGACATTTCTTTGCGCATTTCAAAAATACAAGTAAGCCACAGGAAAGCCACCTCACTTCTGTATGGAAAAGAAGGACAGTGTGCTCGGCACCAATTTCTTCACAAAAAGCATGGAAGAGGCGATGATTTAGAGCACATCCTCTGATGAAGATTATTGCGCTCACTGCAGTAGACAAAGTATCCTTCAATTTTGTAGGCAAAGTCTTTGCAGCAAGTGCGTTACGGTGCAACATAAAATGTGCGATCATGATATGAGGTACTTTTTTCTTTACATAGGCAACAAATCCTGATGTTTTTCCTAGCATGGCAGAGACACCATTGGTGCAAATTGATCCACACACGTCAAGCGTTATTTTATGCTTCAGAAAGAAGTCTTTGATGAGATTGAACACATTGATACTTTTCGTAGTTAATTGTAATGGTTCACAGAACAAGAATTCTTCTAAGATTTCTTTCTCCTTTACATACCACACAAACACCAACAGTTGACTGCAGCCATCAACGTCAGTTGACTTGTCAAGCAGAATACCCACTTTAAGAGGACTAGATCCTGTGTCTGCAGTACTGCATAGTGACGCAGAGCCCTGAGACAACCACCAAAAACCCAGAGAGGCAGAGGTGGGGTGGAGATAGAGTGCATGTGTGTGGCTAGGATTCAGAAGGCTATTGAGAAGCCATGGTTCCCAGATGAAGTGTCTGGAATATCTGGGTTGTCTCCAAAAGGGCTGTTAAGAACCCCAAGAATTGCCATATCAAATCACTGGCTCATTCACACAGTTGGTTTCAGGTTTAGGGGGTTTCTCTCCATTTCCATCTTTTTCCTTTCCCAATAACTTTCTCTCCTTTCTCTTGGTCTCAGTGCTCTCTTTTATTTTTCTTCCTTCTTTTCTTTATTCCTTGAGATTTATTCCCCCTATCGAGTCACTGAGCCTATTCCACTCCCCTGCAATCACACGGTTGCCCTGTTTGACCTCCTCTCTTGGCTGCAGTGGCTGCGCCAAGTGCCCTGGTATATTGTAGGGAATGGCTGCTGTCTCTGGAGTTGAGTGCCTCTCCCATTCCCTCTTATCTGATCCCATACCCACTCGCTCTACTCTCCGGGGTAATCCGGGGCATCCCCTGCCTCCTGAAGAACACAGCATATTATTTGATCTACTGTGACTGTCAGGCAGTGGGGATCATGCTGATATTAACTCAGATATGCAGTCAAACGCTTGTGGCCCCCCAGATAACTACACAATGGAGAGGTATGTGTGCATTCAGTGCAAGGAGCTCCTGGCCCTCAGAGACTGTGTATGGGCTTTGGAGACCAGAGTGGCTGAACTGGAGGAGCTGAGGGAGACAGAGAGGAATATAGATGAGACTTTCCTGGACACAGTAGAACGGTCCCACCCCTGGTCTGACAGCCTCTGTGCTGTTGAGGAAGATGAAAGTCCCAGGGAAGGAGAGCATCTAACTGGAGCTGAGGAAAACAATTCCATAGTTGGGATCCTCCTTCCAGATGATGTTGTGATATCCTCTCGCACTGAGGATACCTCTCCAGGGGAGGGGACTCCAGCTATTAGAAAGAGACCGGTATTAGTAATGAGTGATTCAATCATTAGAAACATAGACAGCTGGGTTTGCGATGACCGGGAGAACCGCATGGTGCCTTGCCTGCCTGGTGCGAAGGTTGCAGATCTCTCGAGACATCTAGATGACTTATGTGCAGTGCTGGGGAGAAGCCGGTGGTCGTGGTACATGTAGGTACCAATGACATAGGGAAGGATAGGAGAAAGGTCCTGGAGGCCAAAATTTAGGCTGCTAGGTAAGAGATTGAAGTCCAGGACCTCCGTGGTAGCATTCTCTGAGATGCTCCCAGTTCCACAAGAAGGGTCAGTTAGACAGGCAGAACAGCAGTGTCTCAATGTGTGGATGAGACGATGGTGTAGGGAGGAGGGCTTTAGATTTATTAGGAACTGGGGAAACTTTTGGGAAAGGGGGAGCCTATACAGGAAGGATGGGCTCCACTTAAACCAAAATTAAACCAGATTTTCACCGCCGCAGCGCCTCCCCCGGCACGTCTGGGAATTAGCTCTGTCCTCTGTGGGATGCCCTCTGCTGGTGGTGTCCCGTCCATCATCCGCTCCTCTGTTGGTGTCTGGACCCGCATTGTTCCCCGCTCAGCGACGGCCATTTCAGGCCACTGCCCTCTGGCAGTGCCCCCTAGTCTATCCTCACCCCCTTCCGCGGGGGGCGGGGAAGGAGGGTTAAAGCAGTCTTTCACTTCGCCCCAGCCGCAGTGGCCAACCACACCCCAAAGTCTAACCCCTTCCATCAGGAGTCTGGTGCAGTCCGCTATGGCCACTTCCAACAGCCAGCTGTAATACAAGGGGGAAGCAGGGACCCAGGCCCACCCTCTACTCTGGGTCCCGGCCCAGGCGCCCTCTGGCAGCAGCCGCCCTGCCCTCCTTCACTCCCCTTGTCTGTCTCTCCTCCCTGGGCCGCTTCCCCTTCGGCCCCTTTGCGCCTTGTGGGCCTTCTATCAGGTCCTGCAGCCTGGCAGGTACTGGGCTGGAGTTCCCTTCTGCCCTCCCACCCCCCCCACCAGCCTGCCCAGCACTGTGCTGTCCCAGGTGCTGGTCTCCTCGCTCAGCAAACAGACCTTCCCCTCTGCTCTCCTGTGCAGCCTTTATATAGGGCCCAGACTAGCCCTGATTGGAAGGCTCTAATCTCAGCCCTGATTGGCTCGCAGTAAGCCCTTCCCTGATTGGCTGCCGGCCTGGGCAGCTGCTCTGGCCTACTCTAGCCCCCTTTTGCATGAGGGTGGGGCAGCTGCCCCACCACACTGACACTTAACATTAAAAAGGTCGTAGAGCAGTTTTTAAACTAAGAGTTGGGGGAAAGCCAACAGGTGTGGAGGAGCACATGGTTCAGACATCCCTTAGGGGAGGATCTATTAATAGAGAATCTCTATGTCCTAGTGAGGACAAGAGGATGGAAAATGACAAAATACAGGCAGGATCTGATCAGAAACAGCCAAATGAAAGAATCCCATTCAATTACATTGTGTAATGGCAGACAGCTAAAAGGAGACACGTTTTTAAAATGCTTATATACTAATGCTAGAAGTCTTAATAATAAAATGGGTGAATTAGAGTGCCTCGTATTAAATGAGAATATTGATATAACAGGCATCACATAAACTTGGTGGAATGAGGATAATAAATGGGATACAGAAATACCAGGGTACAAAATATATTGGAAGGACAGAACAGGTCATGATGGTGTGGGAGTGGTATTATATGTGAAAGAAAGCGTAGAATCAAATTAAGTAAAAATCATAAATGAATCAAACTGTACCATAGAATCTCTATGGATAGAAATTCCATGCTCTAATAATAAGAATATAGCAGTAGGGATATATTACCAACCACCTGACCAGGATGGTGATAGTGACTGTGAAATGCTCAGGGAGATTAGTGAGGCTATTAAAATAAAATATTCAATAATAATAATTGTCAGGGTTCCTTCCCCACTTTGAACTCTGGGATACAGATGTGGGGATCCGCATGAAAGACCCCCTAAGCTTATTTTTACCAGCTTAGGTTAAAAACTTCCCCAAGGCACAAATTCCTTTCTAGCCTTAGTATCGCTGCCACCACCAAGTGATTTAAACAAACATTCAGGGAGGGCCACTTGGAGCCCTACCTTCCCCAAATATCCCCCCAAGCCCCTACACCCCCTTTCCTGGGGAGGCTTGAGAATAATATCCTCACCAATTGGTACAGGTGAACACAGACCCAAATCCTTGGATCTTAAGAACAATGAAAAATCAGTCGGGTTCTTAAAAGAAGAATTTTAATTAAAGAAAAGGTAAAAGAATCACCTCTGTAAAATCAGGATGGTAAGTACTTTACAGAATAACAAAATACTCAAGAACACAGAGGATTTCCCCTCTAGGCAAAACCTTAAAGTTACAAAAACAGGGATAAACCTCCCTCTTAGCACAGGTAAAATTCACAAGCTGAAACAAAACGTAATCTAATGCATTTTTTTCTGCTATTACTTACTATTTCTGCCAGACTAGATGCTTAGTTTAGATATGCTTAGGGAGATATAATTTTCCTGTCCTGGTTTCTTGGCTGGCTTTGAGAGACACAGACCAAAACCTTCCCCCACAGATTTGAAAGTATCTTCTCCCCTTATTGATCCTTTGGTCAGGTGTCACCCAGGTTATCTGAGCTTCTTAACCCTTTACAGGTAAAAGATAAATTAACCCTTTACAGGGTAAAGAGGGATTTTATGCTACCCTTAGCTGTATGTTTATGACAATAATAATGGAGGATTTCAATTATCCCCATATTGACTGGGTACATGTCACTTCAGGACGGGATGCAGAGAAACTTTCTTGACACCTTAAATGACTGCTTCTTGGAGCAGCTGGTCCTGGAACCCACCAGAGGAGAGGCAATTCTTGATTTAGTCCTAAGTGGAGCAAAGGATCTGGTCCAAGAGGTGAATATAGCTGGACCACTTTGTAATAGTGACCATAATATAATTAAATTTAATATCCCTGTGGCAGGAAAAACACCACAGCAGCCCAGAAAGGGGAACTACACAAAAATGAGGTTAGTTAAACAGAAATTAAAAGGTACAGTGACAAAAGTGAAATCTCTGCAAGCTGCATGGAAACTTTTTAAAGACTCCAAAATAGAGGCTCAACTTAAATGTGTACCCCAAATTAAAAAACATAGTAAGAGAACCAAAAAAGAGCCACCGTGGCTAAACAACAAAGTAAAAGAAGCAGTGAGAGGCAAAAAGGCATCCTTTAAAAAGTGGAAGTTAAATTCTAGTGCAGAAAATAGAAAGGAGCATAAATACTGGCAAATAAAGTGTAAAAATTTAATTAGGAAGGCCAAAAAAGAATTTGAAGAACAGTTAGCCCAAGACTCAAAAAGTAATCACATTTTTTTTTAAGTACATCAAAAGCAGGAAGCTTGCTAAACAACCAGTGAGGCCACCGGACGATCAAGGTGCTAAAGGAGCATTCAAGGAGGATAAAGCCATTGCGGAGACACTAAATAAATTCTTTGTATCGGTCTTCATGGCTGAGGATGTGAGGGAGATTCCCAAACCTGAGCCATTCTTTTTAGGTGACAGATTTGAGGAACTGTTCCAGATTGAGGTATCATTAGAGGAGGTTTTGGTACAAATTGATAAATTAAACACCAATAAGTCACCAGGACCTGCTGGTATTCACCCAAGAGTTCTAAAGGAACTCAAATGTGAAATTGCAGAACTACTAACTGTAGTCTGTAACCTATCATTTAAATCAGCTTCTGTACCAGATGGCTGGAGGATAGCTAATGTGACACTGTAATGATGCTGCTGTTGGTGGGACATTTCTGAGAGTGCCAATTGAGGACAAATTGCTTAAAGCAGGGCAGGTAGAGCCCAAGTCTGGGGTTCCTATGCACAGCACGACAAACCAAACCAGCCAAACAGAGAAGACTTTGGTTCTACCCCACTGGCTAACCATATGTCATACAAGGAATTGCCTTAGACCCTCCAGTTTCCTAGTATCACCACCATTGCCACTTGTTATGGGGATGAATGGTTATGAAAACCAATACCCCAGTAAAAGAAAAAAGGATCTCCCGCTCCCAAAGGACCAAGCCCCAAACTAAGGTCAATGTACAGATCAGATCTTACCCACAAATCATGCTGTTACCAATCCTTTAGAATCTGAAATCTAAAGGTTTATTCATAAAAGGAAAAAGATATAGATGAGAGCTAAAATTGGTTAAATGGAATTACATACAGTAATGGCAAAGTTCTTGGTTCAGGCTTGTAGCAGTGATGGGATAAACTGCAGTTTCAAATTAAGTCTCTGGAGTACATCCACAGCTGGAATGGGTCATTCAGTCTTTTGTTCAGAGCTTAAGTTTGTAGCAAAGTCCCTTCTGAAGTAAGAAGCAGGATTGAAGACAAGATGGAGGAGCTGCAGCAGCCTGTTATAGTCTCTTGTCATATGGCCTTTCTTTCTTTGTTCCAAAGACGAGCATTCCAGCATATGGCATGAAAAACCTTAGAGTTCTGTCCATAGGCATGTCCCTTCATGCCTTGCTGAGTCACAAGGTGTATGTGCCTTCTTTCAATGGGTCAGTTGTATAGCTGATGGTCCTTAATGGGCCATCAAGCAGGCCAGGCAGAGCTGATGCCAAACTGTCTGGGGTGTTACCCAGAAGCATAGCACAAGTTTTAAATACAGACAGTATAGAACAATACTTATAACTTTAAATACAGAAATGATACATGCACACAGATAGCATAATCATAACCAGCAAACCATAACTTTGTCTTAGACACCATATTTGAGCCCCTTTATACAAGATTTGGCGCCACTACAGGACCTTCATTGCACCAATGATCTATACGGTCACATGTTATGTCAGTAACGTCACAGATGCCAATTTTTAAAAAGGGTTGCAGAGGTGATCCCGACATTTACAGGCCTGTAAGCCTGACTTCAGTACCGGGCAAAATGGTTGAAACTATAATAAAAAACAATATTGTCAGACATATAGATGAACATAATTTGTTGAGGAAGAGTCAACATGGTTTTAGTAAAGGGAAATCATGCCTCACCAATGTACTAGAATTGTTTGAGGGGGTCAACAAGCATGTGGATCAAGGGGATCCAGTGGATATAGTGTACTTAGATTTTCAGAAAGCCTTTGACGAGCTCCCTCACTAAAGACTCTTATGCAAAGTAAGCTGCCACAGGATAAGAGGGAAGGTGTTCTCATGGATTGGTAACTGTTTAAAAGATAGGAAACAAAGGGTAGGTATAAATGGTCAGTGTTCAGAATGGACAGAGGTAAATAATGGTGTTCCCCAGGGGTCTGTTCTGGGACCAGTCCTATTCAGCATATTCATAAATGATCTGGAAATAGGGGTAAACAGTGAGGTGGCAAAATTTGCAGATGATACAAAATTACTAAAGATACTTAAGACCCAGGCAGACTGCAAAGAGCTACAAAAGGATCTCTCAAAACCGGGTGACTGGGAAACCAAGTGGCAGATGAAATTTAATGTTGATAAATACAAAGTAATGCACATTGGAAAGTATAATCCTAACTATACATATAAAATGATGGAGTCTAAATTAGCTGTTACCACTCAAGAAAGAGATCTTGGAGTCATTGTGGATAGTTCTCTGAAAACATCCACTCAATGTATGGTGGGAGGCAAAAAAGTGAACAGAATGCTAGGAATAATTAAGAAAAGGATAGATAATAGGACAGAAAATATCATGTTGCCTCTATATAAATCCATGGTGTGCCCACATCTTGAATACTGTGTGCAGATGTTGTCACCCCATCTCAAAAAGATATATTGGAATTGGAAAAGTTCAAAAAAGGACAACAAAAATTATTAGGGGTATGGAACGGCTTCTGAATGAGGAGAGATTAATAAGAGTGGGACTTTTCAGCTTGGAAAAGAGACAGCTAAGGGGAGATATGATTGAGGTCTATAAAATCATGACTGGTGTAGAGAAAGTAGATCAGGAAGTGTTGCTTACTATTTCTCATAACACAGGAACTAGAGGTCACCAAATGAAATTAATAGGCAGCAGGTTTAAAACTAATAAAAGGAAGTGTTTTTTCCACACAATGCACAGTCTTTGGAACTCCTTGCCAGAGGATGTTTTGAAGGCCAAGACTATAACGGGGTTCAAAAAAGAACTAGATAAATTCATGGAGGATAGGTCCATCAATGGCTATTAGTCAGGATGTGCAGGAATGGTGTCCTTAGCCTCTGTTTGCCGGAAGCTGAGAATGAACGACAGGGGATGGATCACTTGATGGTTACCTGTTCTGTTCATTCCCTCTGGGGCACCTGGCACTGGCCACTGTCAGAAGACAGTATACTGGGCTACATGGACCTTTGGTCTGACCCCGTAAGGCCATTCTTATGTTCCTCCTTCAGTATCTCTCCCTCATTTCTTTGTTCACACAGCCACTCCTCAGGGAGCAGGACAGTTATCTCGGGGGAGGAAGACTCATGCTGCAAATGGCATAATGTGATGGAGATGGGCCCCAAACACTAGCCCAGATTCAAATCAGCACACGAGTAGCAAATCCTCCCACCTTCCTATGTCAGGTCTCCCTCTATGAAGGACCCAAACTACATCAGTGAATGTGAACACAATGGAAGTTTAGGGAAGTTCCGATCCAAATGTAGATCCAAACTCTGCAGGGTTGGGCCCAGTTCTAGGTTAAACCAAGATGGAAGAATTATTTCTCATTTCATGTTGCACATCCACAACAAATTATTTTCATCACAGCAGCTAGCTCTGGGAATTAAGAACTGGGCCAAGCAACATTTCACATCTGAGGCCCTGCTTACATTAAGGAAGTACATACTGGAGTAACCAAGTGAAACATATTACAGTAGGATTTACCACTGTAAGCCCTGTTTTGCATCAGTGCAGCACTTTGTATTAGGGGTGTGCATCTGTGTCATTATATCAGTGTAGCAACATCTCTGCAAATTGCTCTCATGCAGAGAGAGCCTAGGCCACAGGTGTGTGGAGCAGCAGCTACTGTTGTGGTAGGGTGTGGAATGAGGTTAGACAGTTCACAGGATCACCTTCCTTTAGCAATGCAAGGCTTGGACTATTGCTGTGATCAGAGAGCTCCCTCACAGACTCCCCACACACAGGACACTAGCCAGGTGTGCTTTCCCATATCTCCCTCACCCTCTCATCAGCTCTGCCAGCCAGTCGCTAGAGGGAGCCATGATCACATGCACTAACCGGTGTGCTACACTGACATGCCCCAGACTTCTTAGTATCCTCATCACTTGATAGATAATTTCCTCAGAGCAATAACCTTGACCCAGCTAGGTTTTTATTTAGGGATTCTGGGAAACTGACTGGAATAGCTATTCCAGAATAGCTCCCCGTGTGTATACTCTTATTCCAGGATAGTGATTGCCCTTCAAATTCACACTCTACTTTATTCTGGAATAACTCCTGACAAAATCTTAGAGATGATCTTCTTCTTGATCCTTTATCCTAATTTCCAGAAAACAGACTGATGGACTCTAGTACTAACGCACATTCACAGAGAGATAATATAACACTATCCTTCTGATTATAACAATACTGTATTAAGCAATAAATATAAGTCATGTTCTGTCATTCTGTGAATAATCCAGCCTCAGTACCTGCAACCCATTAAGCCTCAAGGGGACGTTCCAGTTACCTGTCAGGAGCTCCTGTCCATATCTTCTAGGATATGTGGCTTGCTACATGGCATTAGTCCTCTCCTGTGATAGCATCTTCTCCCTCATCATTCCTGAGGAGAAATTCTCATCTCTGTGTTAGTGGTAAGAAGGCATCATCAAGGCAAAGAGGACAAGACAACAGTCTCCAAGGGATTCATGAAACTGGTTGTTCAGGAAGCAGAGAGAGAGAAGAGGACATAGGCAGCCATAACTTTCTCCATAAAGGGACACCACTTTGTTTCTCCTCCCACTGAGGAGCATATTTGCTCTTCAGCTCGCTTTCAACTTGAGGCGCAGAGAGGAGGAAACCCACAGTGTGGTGGAGACAAAGGAGGGGAAAGTTACCAGCATGTGGCAAAATCTTGTGCTTTCAGCACTGCTCCTCTGGGTCCCAGGTACAGTCTGAGTGACCATAGGAATGGGGTGGGGCGGGCAGGCCCAGAGTCCCAAGTTGGATCCAAGTTGAGGGACACATTCTCATCACTGATACTGAGGTATGAAGGGATATTTGGAGACCACGTCTCATCTGCTTTGAGACGCTGGGAGGAATGGAGAGAATCACCAAGGACCAGAGATTTATGGGTTAAAATACACCCACCTGAGACTGTCAGAACCAAGAGTGAATCCCAGATGGGAGACTCCTAAGGCATGTTCAGTCAATTTAGTCCACAGGGAAGGCAAATCTAGGCCAAGAATATTGCACAAAGATCCCTGTTTGTTTGCACAGGCAAGGTCTTTTCCATTTTCTGTCATTTTCTCCTCATTTTTTTCTCTCTCTGTTTCTCTCTTTCAAACTATTTTCTCTCTCCCTCTCACACCTCCCCATTTTCTGCATTCACTCATCCCTCATATTTCTGTCAAGTTTTTGTAATGCTTCTTTTCTAGGCATGGAGTCAGCCTATGTGGAGCAGCCGCCCTTTCTCACAGGGGCTCAGGAGAATCCTAAAACCCTGCAGTGTACATTGAAACAAAGCAGCTGCAACTGGATGTACTGGTACAGGCGACGGGAAGGCAGGGAGCTGGAGGGACTCTTCAACTCTCTAGAAGGTGGATCTGGCACCAACTTCACAGCTGAGCCCATGACAGCCCTGAGGAGCAACACAAAATGGGACCTAACATGGAGAAGCCTTTCACTGTCAGACTCAGCTGTGTATTACTGTGCGTGCAGCACTGCACAGTGACACAGAGCCCTGAGACAGCCAGCAAAAACCCAGAGAGATAGGAGGAAACAGAGGGAGTGCACGTGCCTATGAGTCAGAAGGTTATTGCTGGGCCATGGTTCCTAGACGAATTGTCTATGATACTGTAACCCTTCTGCCCATCTAACTTGGCAGCAACAAGGGCCGGGTTCTGTATCTAGGGGTTCCGTTTCAATAACGCAATGCAAAACCGGCTCGAGCCCCCATCCAGTGACCTGGGACAATTACATACCACCTCCTGGGCACCTCTAGGAGGCAATACTTCCCCTCTCGCAAGCACGGAGTCTGAGTGTAACAGAAAATGTTTAATAACATGAGGTAAACGACATCAGCATTAAATCGGAAAAACAACACAAACAGGCGTCATGAGCAAAAACCCACCCCAGCAAATTGGGCTGTGTCCTTTCTCTTTGGTTCTTGAAACCAGCAACCCAAGAATCACCAAAGTCGCAAAAGTCCAACAACCCCAAAGTCTCTTGGGTCCAGCAACCCAAGGATCACAAAAGTCCCAAAAGTCCGACAACCCCCCAAAGTTTCTGTCCCTGATCAGTGCAGCCCCAGAGTTCAAAAGGGGGGGGGGGTGAGCAGGGTGTTAAGGGGCACCTTACGTGATCCGAGGCCAACCGGCTGCTTCTCCGTGGGGTTCCACCGCAGCCTTCACCACGAACTGCTCCACTCCACCCGCAGTCCCACTCCTGCCGTCCCACGAACTGCTCTGGCAGCTGCTCCGCTCCGCTCACCGACCTGTGAGCCGCGCCACTCCGCTCACCGACCTGTGAGCCATGCCGCTCCGCTCGCCCCCGCTAAGCTAAGTTAGCTTAGCAATATAGCTTCAGGCTCCCCCACTTGTAACACAGCCTCAGTGATCTCAGCTCTTAAATAGCTTTAGCTCTTTTGTGATTTCAGCTCTTAGTGACTTCAGCTCTTAGTAGTAGGGGAGCCCCAGTGCTGGCGCACTATTGGCCCAAAGTGAACTCAGTTAAGCAGCCTGTAACTCCATTAGACTCCTAATGGAATCAAAGTTAGCTCTGACATTTAACAGTGGAGAGAGGAGGTAGTGCAATTGGTGTTTCAAACCCTCAAAGAGGGCCCATACCATCAGACTTAAATACCTGTCCCCCTCCTCCCTCAATTCACTGGGTTTTGTAACCCATGCCCCTTGTCAAGCAAGTGCTACTTAGGTAATGGTGAAGGACTCACTCAGTCCTTCTGTCATACAACAGTTCCACTGGCCTTGATTCACAGAATCAGGGTAACAAAACTTTATTCTTCCTGCCCCAATAATAGAGAAACTAGGGATCCCACACCAGCCAAAGTAACCACTTTGAGTTGCTGTTGTTTCATGCCAGGCGAGTGGGTGTGCCTATGCAAACCAGATCAGCCCCTGGAGTTCTTTTCCACACTTGCCATAATTCACCACCAGATGTCAGGGTAGAGCTCATCCTGACTCTGCTTACAATACATTTGGTGTCTCCAGATGGGCTATAAAGATCCCCAGGAACTGCCATGCCATACAACTCAAGATATGGCTCTCACTCTCCTGCAATCCTTTTTCTTTCCAAATAACTTTCTCTTAATCCCTGTCCTCTCTATTATTCTTTCTTTCTTTCTTTTCCCCAATCCAGTCAGTAAGCCCATTCTTACTCCCCTGCAATGCTATCATGTTCTTGCCCTCCCTGACCTCCTGTCCTGGCTACAGTGGTTGAGACAAGTGCTGTAGTGTGTTGTAGGGGGTGTAGTAAGATAATGCACTGAAACATAAACCCTTATCAGAGACCCAGTATGAAGCCTAAGTCCTGAACTAAAGTAGTGGTCAAGACTTTGCTAACATAAAGCAAAGTTAAGCTGTGAGCAAAGTCAGGCCCTGTTCACAGAAGCTGGCAAGGAAAGGGCCGATGTTGCAAAAATATACATATCTAAAAGGTACTGGACACTAGAGATACCAGAACACTCCAATACTTGCACATTCCACACAGATAACAAGGAACAGGCTGACACATCCTAAAGACAGGGCAAAAAGGTAATATGATGGATGGAGTTGTTTTGTTCTAACAACATGTACAAGGTGAGAGGCGGCACCTTACTGCGTAGAGGGGTTGCACCGCAATATGTCAGGAATGATGTGTAACTTGTTTGTACCTGTGTATAAGAATGCATCTCTGGGGCAATGTCTCTGTCCAGCCTAGGAGGCAGTGGAGAGTCCGGTCACTGATTGAGCTGTGTCCATTGTCAGGGAGCACATATTCGTTGTGTGCCCTGTAGAGTCTGCCGGAAACTATTACCGTGCTTCATTTGACAATAAACCTGGCCAGGTGCCTTCGTACCTTATCGGAGTCTGTGGTCATTGGGGGTTCTCTCGGGGTCTGCTGTGTGTGCGATCTGCACAGAGCCGGGGCAGCACACAGAGGGAACACAGGCACGCAGCCAACTGTTATCTACATTGAGCAGAGCACCACATCGGTGGCGTCTGACGACAGGGGGGTGGGCTACAGTCTGTGGAGCTGCCTTTTCATCTCCCTGGGTTTCTGGTTGTCCCCTCTCTTCCGATGGATAATATGTATGACTTCATATACTAGAAGAGTCAGGCAACGGAAGGGATGCCTGAAGTCCGTTTCATTCCCTAAGAGGTGCAGTCAACACATCACATATGACCCCAGATAACTACACAATCAAGAGGACCACCACAAAGCCCTTCATCCTGGTGATTCCCAGCTGCACTCACATTACACAGCTCTGTGTTGCTGGGCCTGCAGCCAAGGAGGACAGTGAATGAGAGCTCCAGAGAGGTGCACCAAAAGGAAATGGAGAGAAAGAGAGGGAGAGGTATATATATATAGAGAGAGCAGCTCCCCATCCCAGTCCCTGGCAGGTTCCTTTTCCTCCTGCTGGGCATCACACTGGAGGGAGAGGAACAGATTTTGTGGCACCCTTCTTCTATGCCCTAATGGCACCACTGTTCGTCTAACAAATCTGCAATGTGACCAAAAGCAAATGGGGGTGGTGTTAGTGGAGAGGAAGTTCAATATAAGGGAGAGTGAGTGTGGATAATGAGCCTGCAAACTTATCTTCATCAAGGGCGTCAGGAGACCCTGACACATCAGACTGTCAGTGTCACAGCCACCAGCTCAGGTGTGTAAACTCCATTATCCTAGTGCTGAGAAGGGGCAGCTGATGGCATCAGGAAAAGCAGAGAGACAGACACAGTGAGTGTGGAGGATGGCTGGTTAAAGGCAATGCCATCCTGAACTCCAGTGGAGATAAAATCCCTTAACACTTGAGCTGAATCAGAAGTTTAAGAAAATAAATGCTCAGCTGAATTGGGGATGAGTGCGCACAAACACCACTGCTGTGTACCACGTCTGAGAGAGCTGCCCATACAGTGTTATTTCTGCTCTAACAGTCCATCCTTGTGAGCTCAGGAATGGTGTCTTCCCATTGATGCTCATGGTGCTAGAAATGCAGTGAATAGTTGCAGACAATATTAGACTCAAGACACTAGGCCACAGGTGTGTGGAGCAGCAGCTATAGTTGTGACAGAGCATAGGGTGCTTTGGAAAGTTCAAACTCTCACCATCACATAGAAATGTCAAGATAATTTGGAACTGGAAGGCTGCTGTGATCAGAAAGTTGCCTGCTGCAGTTGAGAGCAGGCACTGTGCTGTCAGGTGAATGTAAAGTTATAAAATAAGTCATTTATTTGTTTAATACCAGTTCTTCTTGTGTTCATGTGGAGAATAACACAACAGGTTCCAGTCTAGCTCTGGTAGAGAACGAAGCCATTCCTAGCTGCTGATTGTTCAGATCTTGTGTGATATGAATGGGCAGATCTCAGGGGCATAAAAAATGTGATGAGCCCATACAACAAACTCGAAGGTATGTTGTGTGATCTCCCTGTAGCTTGCATGTTTAGTGGAAGTCTCGAGAAGAGAGTAAGGAGGAGAGAAAAAACTGTTTGGCTCTCATGGTGGCTCTTTCCTCCAGCTCTTAGTTCTGTTACTGAACTGAAAATAAACCAACACCCGTAATGCCCCTACTCCTCCACACAAATACCCTCATAGTAGGAATTAGGATCATACACACAGCTGTGTGAGGGTCATATCTCCTGCTAACATGTATTACAGTAATTCAACTGCTGTCTCATTTAATGTCCTCACTCCGCCTCCCCACCCCCTCCCTCAACAAAACTCTCTCGCTCTCTCATCACTTCCTGTCTCACAGTCTCTGCCAGAGGTTGGAAGTTCTGATTTAGGCTCAGGTTGTTTGTGTCTATGCAGCTGTCTCAGACAGATCCACAGCTAGATGTGCAGGTATCCAGTGGTTCCCTGTTTGCTCTTCATTGTTGTCCTGTCCCCTTTGGGTAAGTGAACACCACTGAAATCCATTAAATTAACCAACAGCTCATGAATGAGGACAGACCTGCTCGCTATTATCAGAGACAATAGAGATGGGACAATTTTTAGAGGGCATTTTTCCCATTGCGCACCATCCCCAGTCCCTGTGGGGTAGTTTCCAATGTTATATTCTCTAAGGATGTCTACAGTGAGGTTATAAAATGAAGGAGGTAATGAAGCTTCCATCCCCTGGTAGATCCCTCACCTTTGGAAATGTTTCCTGATCTCTAGCCAGAAAGTACCCCCCCCCCTTTCCCCAATTTCATCACATTAAACCCTCATCTAATTTCATTTCCATTTCCTCACAGGATGGGCCATCCACCAGTCCCCAGACATGGTTGTCATTCAGGGACAGCTACTGACACTGAACTGCTCTCTATCAAAAACAACCCAAATCTTTGCAAATTATTCCCATGTACTGGTACAAGCAGGCCGTGGGGAAGGACGCAAGGCTGCAGCTGGTGGTGTTTTCTACAGAAGGCTCCGATGCAAATGTTGAGAAGCCATTTCAAGGTCGCTTCCAGAGCAGTGGGACAAAAAACTATGTCCTGTCTCTGTCTGCAGAGAGTGCCCAGGGGCAAGACTCAGGCACCTATTACTGTGCTAAACAAGATCACACAGTGACTCAACTGCCGGAAGTGCTTAGCATAAACCTCCTAGCAAAGGGAAAGGACTTCCCTTCCCCCACACTCATGCACAGCCCTGCCTCCTGCATAAGATACACTCCATCTTGCTCTAACACCTCCCTCCCCTGTCCCTATGTATCCTCCTCTCCCTTCCCTAACTTCTCTTCTGCCTCTCTCATCCTCTTTTTCTGAACTTTTCTTTTTTCCTTCTTCTCTCCTACTAAGGCTATATCTACCTTATAGCTTATGTCTGTGTAAAGTATGTCTCTCGGGGGCTGAGTAAATAACCTTCCTGAGCAACATAAGTTACACTGTCGTAGGTGCAGGAGTGGACAACCGCTCTCTGGGACTAGAGTAGTTAAGCTGACGGGAGAGCTCTCTCCAGGTCAGCTTAGAGTGGCTACATTAGAGAGCTTGCCGTGGCACAGGTGCATAGGTGCAGCTGCACTGCTGTAAACTTTCTAGCGTAGCCGTGTGTGACAAAGTTGGGGATTTTGGTAGTGTTTTACATAAATAGCATGTGCGCGCCTCAGTTTCCCTGTGTGCTGCATGTTTAACAAGGTGGTGTGAGAGGGTTTGTTGTTGCAGAAGACCAGCTGTGACCTCGCCTAGCAGCCGGGACCCTGGACAACAGCCTGGAGGTGGGGTACCCTAACAACTGGTGACTTGGTGACTAAGAGGGCCACCCAGCTTGGCCGTCAGCTGGTTCTGGCCAGTGGGAGGACATAGGGCTGAGGAGAGAGGACTCCAGTGACCTAACCAACCAGTTCCAGCCAGAGGGGAACAAAGGATGGAAGAGAGCAACCTGTTTACCTGGTCTGGAAGACAAAGGACAGGGAGAAGCTGTTGGGGCCAGTGATATCGGATACCCAGCTAGAAAGCACAGGGTCCCAGGACTGGAGAGAGAGCAGGCAGAGCCCACCTGGATGCAAGGGAGACATAGATGCACTGTGTTGAGGAAGGCCAGGCCTGAGAATTACCTATGCTGTGTTCAGACACTCAATAAACTCTCCTGTTTTTCGCTGGCTGAGAGTTGCATCGGTCTAGAGAACAGGGTTACATTATTCCCGCTGGGAGTGGAGACCCCGGGGGTCCAGAGCGAGTGGACTCCCTGAGGGGGCCCATGGTGAGAGACAGGCGTGCTAAGGCTCAGAGAGTTGTGGTTCCAGGAGGTGGAGGGGCTTAAACCAAAAGAGAGAGTGGACCTGCGAGAAGGGCTGTCACACTGAATGGGGTTCCTCCCAGGGACCATATGGGGCCAAAAATGGGCACGACCTGTGAGTCTGTGACACCGTGCCCTAAATCTTCTTCTTGTTCTTCCGGTTCTCTCTCCTTCTTCTCTCTCTTCACTGTCCCAGTGTTCTTTTCTCCCTCTTGCCTCTATCCCATACACTCACTTTTCATTTCTTTCTCTTTCCCCCTTTTCTCTCCTCTTCTCTCACACCTTCCCTTCCCCATTCTCCCTGTCGCCTCATTCACTCCTCCCTCTCTTTCTCTTCCCTTCAATGGAATGACATTGGGCCAGGGAAGCCATTTCAAGCTGGATGTAGGAGACATTTCCATCCTTCTATTCTCTTCTGCTTTCTCCCCTCTGTTCCCTCCCCTCACTTCTCCTCTTTTATCCCATTCCTCACTTCCCCTCCTTATTTCTATACCTCTCCTCTCTCATTCCCCAGAATCTCTCCCCCATTACAAATTAAGGGCCTGGTCTCAAGGCTGTTTCCCAGTGACATCTGTGAACGCCAAAGTCAGTTTTTCCCTGAAGTACAACAATTCCAGCCCCAGGGACAGCACCAATGACTTCTGCCTTGCAGGGACCCACAGTGCAGGAGACAACAGGGCCACAGTATGACCCCCAGCCTGCCAGCCCGCTTGGTCAGAGACTCCTCCTTTCAATCCTGTCTCTCTTCATTATGGCCAATACTGAGCTGGGGACACATATTTCAGATTAAAAAACAGGATAATTTTCTAACAAAGAGCTTGTTAGACTGTTGGATTGTGCCACTCTACCATTAACAGCCAGCAGAGGAAGCTAGTACATGCCTTAGCAGCTCTGACATATTCTTCCCAGCAGGGGGCAGTGGTGTATAGACACACAAGCCAGGCCATGACCAGATGGGTTCTGCAGGGCTCTGTAATAAAAATAACCACCCGTCCTCTCTGCTGGCACTGGCGGGCTTATGGGGACCAAGAATAGGACATGCAGCCTTTCACCCCAGGTCACAGGTTTGATTTCACCCAGGCTGGGCGTTACTGACTCTGATTCATGGTTTTGGTCATATTCCATGTGTAGGTTTCTGAGAGCAGTGCAATGAATCGCTCTCCGAAAAATGGTGTTATTTCTGATCCAGGCTTGGTGATGGACACCCTAGAAACAGAGACACACAATGTGCTCTGCTTTCACCTGATTGGCTGTACTTGTGTAGAATTGATTTGACTTCAGTGGGGTTACTCCTCAATTACATCAGGGACAGTGACAACAGAATAAGACCTACAGAGAGAGAAAATTAAAAACATGCAGAGAGAGAGACACAAATGGAAACCAATGTGGGTGGGGCTGGAGGATCTGTAGTCCTGTTGGCAGCTGGAGATCACTTGTAGAGTGTATTAGCTCATCCCCTTCACTCCCCCTAAGAGGCAGACAGATGGTAACTCACATCATGGAGGAAACAGAACTGGGAGACACTACTGCAGGGATGTGGAGACATCTCCTCCCTGTACTGCTCATCTGGGTCCCAGGTATGGGCTGAGAAACACAAGGAATGGGGTTAGGGTAAAGAGGAGCAGAGTCCCATGTCCAGGGGACACACTCTCTTCTCTGAGACTGAGGGTGGAGGGGATGTCTGCTCCCCACATTTTATCTGCTCTGAGACCCTGGGAGGAATAGAGACCATAACTAAGGAGTGGGGGAACTAAAGCAAAAATACCCCTCCCAGTTGGGACACCCTTAGCATAGCTCCTACTGACTCAGTGCATGAGAACCTGACTCACAGACAGGACCGGCTCAGTGCAGATCCATTTGTTTGCTCACAGAAGTCACTGTTTTTGTTTCCTTCCCATTTTCTCTGCTCGTCACTCCCTCTGGGTTTCCCTTCATTCTTTTCTCACTTGTTCGTTCTCTCCCCTTCTGTCCTCTCACTCTCTGCCCTTGCGGTTCTGTCATGTAGTTTCCCATTTCCTTCCAGGTGTGGGCTCAGCATATGTGGAGCAGCTGCCCTTCCTTACTGGGCGCCATGGACACTCCCTAGCTCTGCAGTGTACACTCACGCAATCCAACTGTGACAGGATGTTCTGGTACCGGCAGCGGGGAGGCAGGGACCTGGAGGGGCTCTTCTACTCTTATGGAGACCAATTGGTGAACTTCACAGCCGAGCTCTTGACAGCCCAGAGGAGCAACAAAAACTGGAACCTAAAATGGAAAAGCCTTTCACAGTCAGACTCAGCTGTGTATTACTGCGCCTGCAGCACTGCACAGTGACACAGAGTCCTGAGACAGCCAGCAAAATCCCAGAGAGACAGAGAGAGGGGAGGAAATAGAGGCAGCTGTGTGTGCCTAGACGTTGGAAGGACAATGCAGGGGTGTACTTCCAAGATGAAGTGTCTGGAACATACATTGTCTTCAGAAGCAGTGTAAGGATCATCAGCAACCCCCACACCAGATCAGTGACCATGTTGCACACTTGAGATGTAATTGGCTCTATTAATAGCAATGGGAGTTTTGCCCTAATGGGACCAGGATTTCACTGTTGGTCTCTTGAAATTGGACATTGATCACTATTATGAACACTTTTCTCTCTTCCTTGAAATTTTCTTCCATTTCTTTCCTATTCTCTCTCATTCTCTCTCACTATTCCCTTTGCTCCAGCTCTCCCTTTCCATTTCTCTCTCTTCATTTTCTTTAAATTAAACCCTCAAATCCAGATGCTGATCCCAGCCCTCGCCCTGTGGTTTGGTCTCACTGTGTCTCTGGGGACTGTTCTGACCTGACTGTATTGCCTTATTCACATGATTGCTGAGCCATGGATTCTATGCAGGGGAATATGGAGTAAGAGCAGGAAGGTGGTATTACCAATGCTGTATACAGAGATGAGACCATTACTAGAATTACCTGCCTAGTCTGGTGCCCACAATTCAACAAGGATGATGATAATTAGTGAGGGGTCAGAGAAGAGCCATGAGAATGATTAAAGGATTAGAAAACCTGCTTTATAATGATAGGCTCAAGGAGCTCAATCTTAACAAAAGAAGGTTAAGCGGTGACTTACAGTCTATAAGTACCTATAATGGGGAAAATATTTGATAATGGTCTCTTCAATCTAGCAGAGATAGGCATAACCTGATCCAATGGCTGGAAGTTGAAGTTAACAGTTAGTAAATAACCATTGGAACAATTTACCGGGGTCATGGTGGATTCTTCAGTGCAGCACTGCAAGACAAGATAGTCTGGACAAGGTGCATCTGTGTACTGTGTTCACATGAAATTCTCACGGTATTCTAGGAGATGGCATGTGCCCGAGTTACTCAAGGTTTAGCAATTCCCTCTACTGTTCTGGGGGGGGCGGGGCGGCAGAGCGGTTCCTCTGAGGATGGGAGTGTCACACACAAACAGCAGGCACGCTGAGCTAGTACATTGATCAATAGTGTTACCTCTGGCAACGCCTATTTACTACTACACTCGTCCTCTCCCCTCTCCCAGGCTCTGTAAACCCCCTTCCTCCCAGACAGCTACCAGTGCAGATGCTGATAGGACATGGAGTTGCTGCAGCTCCTCTCTCTGCTAATGGGGCTGTTGGTCACTGCTCTCTCAGGTGAGGGCAGGGCTCCTTGCAGTAGCCACCCAGTAGGATCAGGTTCCCTGGGGAGGTTTCTCACCTGTTGGTTATGACCCCTTTGTCTTCCAGGTAGGGTGACCAGATCAGAGAGGCGAAATATCGGGACGCGGGGAGGGGGGGGGGGGGAAGGGGGCGGAGCCAACAAATAAAAAAGCCGGTAGGGAGAAAAAAAAAAAAGCACGAACAAGCGGGAAGCGCCTAGGCTGGTGCCGGTAAACAGCGGCCCCTGGGTCCCGGGATGCAACAACCCCCGCCCGGAGCCCGATGCCGCGGAGATGGGCACGGACAGGGGGAGCACCCCCGCCAAGTCCCTGTGCGGAGACCGTCCTGGGCTGGCCGCGGGCGCGCCAGCGTGTGGCAGCCCCTTCCCTGGCAGGCTTCAGCTCCCCGCGGGCCCGGGAGTGCAGCCCGACCAGCCCTTCCAGCTGCTACTCTGCCTCTCCCTCGCCACGTGTCAGGCAGAGGCATCTGCCTGGCACCCAGCGCCATCTACACCCCTCCGGGGCCGGGGCGCATGTGGCGGAGGTGAAGCCCCCAGGAACCGGAGTCCCCACGCGGACAGCTGCTGCCCCCCCACCCATGGGCGCGTAGGGAGCCGGTTCCCCAGGCTGGACCCGAGGCTGCCCCCTGCAGGTACCCCCCCCCGCCCTCCTGCCTGCGATTGGGCCAGGGCCAGGCCGGACTCATCCCGCTGTCCCCGGGCCTCCTCCCTCCAGCGCTTGCCTGGGAGGGAGGAGGAATGCGGCATGCTTCGGAAAGAGGCGGGGATTTGGGGAGGGATCCAATGGGGCAGTGAGGGGGTGGGGCCAGGGTGAGGATTTGGGGAGCTATCCAATGGGGGAAGGAGGGGGCGGAGTTGGGGCGAGGGAGGGGGCGCGAGCCAGAGCGGAGGGCAAACATTGGTCGGGACGCGGGACAAACGAGCAAATATCGGGACAGTCCCGACAAAATCGGGACGTCTGGTCACCCTACTTCCAGGTGCAAAGGGCAGATTAGTGGAGCAGTCACCCCCCTATTTCATGGTGAGGCCAGAAGTGTCACAGTCAGTCACCTGCACCTTGAAGAACCCGACCTACACCTGGATGAGCTGATGTCCAAGGCCATCTGCACTTCCTGGTGCAATCAGGAACCAAGGGTGACCAGGAGAAAATAATCCAGGAGGGAACATCCTATCGGTCTGAGCGGATCAGTAGCACAGAGCTCAGGTTGGAGATGCAGAATGTGATTCAGTCTCAGACCATCTACTGCACCTGCAGTAAGGGCACAGTGAGAGATTAGAGTGGAGATGGTGACAAAAACCTCCCCTAGTTCCGAGATGGGGGAATCACAGCCCAGAACCCAGAGTCTGAAACAAAGAGGCTGTAGGGGAACTGATGAGTTTTCATTCCCCCTTTCTCTCCTTTACCCTTTCCTTCTTTTTTCTTCCTTTCTTTCTGTTGCTCTCTCTCTTTTTCATCTCAATTTGTTCCCTGAGTTGGCACCACCTGGTTCTTTCATGGGGTATGTCTACACTGCAAAAAAACCCAAACAAAACCTTATGGCAGCGAGTCTCAGAGCCAGGGCAACTGACTTGGGTTCATGGGGCTTTTGCTACAGGGCTAAAAATAGCAGTGTAGATGTTCAGGCTCCGGCTGAATATTGGAGTCCAGGTTACAGCCTGATCGGGAACATCTGCACTGAAGTTTTAGCCGTATAGCACTAGCCCCACAAGCCTGAGTCAGTTGAACCAGGCTCTGAGACTCACTGCCAAGGTTATTTATTTCTTTATTTGCCTTGTAGATGTACCCATGCTGTCTCTTGTTTCCTTCCAGGTATGGGTTCCACCTACATAGAACAGCCACCCTTTTTCACAAAGGGTGTGCATCAGTGTCATTATATCAGTGTAGCAACATCTCTGCAAATTGCTCTCATACAGAAAGATCCTAGGCCACAGGTGTGTGGAGCAGCAGCTACTGTTGTGGTAGGGTGTGGAATGAGGTTAGACAGTTCACAGAGTCACCTTCCTTTAGCAATGCAAGGCTTGGACTATTGCTATGTTCAGAGAGCTCCCTCACAGGCTCCCCACACAGGACACTAGCCAGGTTTGCTTTCCCATATCTCCCTCACCCTCTCATCAGCTCTGCCAGCCAGTCGCTAGAGGGAGCTATGATCACATGCACTAACCGGTGCGTTACACTGACATGCCCCATACTTCTTACTATCCTCATCACTTGATGGATAATTTGCTTAGAGCAATAACCATGAACCAGCTAGGTTTTTATTTAGGGATTCTGGGAAACTGACTGAAATAACTATTCCAGAAAAGCTCCCCATGAGGATACTCTTATTCCAGGTTAGCGATTGCCCTTCAAATTCACACTCTACTTTATTCTGGAATAACTCCTGACAAAACCTTAGAGATGATCTTCTTCTTGATGCTTTATCCTAATTTCCAGAAAACACACTGATGGACTCTAGTACTAACACACATTCACAGAGAGATAATATAAACCTATCCTTCTGATTATAATAATACTGTATTAAGCAATAAATATAATCCACATTCTGTTATTCTGTGAATAATCCAGCCTCAGTAACTGAAACCCACTCAGCCTCAAGGGGTCACTCTAGTCACCTGTCAGGAGCTCCTGTCTATATCTTCTAGAATATGTGGCTTGCTACGTGGCATAAGTCCTCTCTTGTGATAACATTTTCTCCCTCATCATTCCTGAGGAGAAATTCTCATCTCCATGTTAGTGGCAAGAAGGCATCATCAAGGCAAAGAGGACAAGACAACAGTCTCTAAGGGATTCATGAAACTGGTTGTTCAGGAAGCAGAGAGAGAGAAGAGGACATAGGCAGCCATAACTCTCTCCATAAAGGGACACCACCTTGTTTCTCCTCCCACTGAGGAGTGTATTTGCTCTTCAGCTCGCTTTCAACTTGAGGCGCAGAGAGGAGGAAACCCACAGTGTGGTGGAGACAAAGGAGGGGAAAGTTACCAGCATGTGGCAAAATCTCGTGCTTTCAGCACTGTTCCTCTGGGTCCCAGGTACAGTCTGAGTGACCATAGGAATGGGGTGGGGCGGGCAGGCCCAGAGTCCCAAGTTGGTCCCACGTTGAGGGACACATTCTAGTCACTGATACTGAGGTATGAAGGGATATTTGGAGACCACATTTCATCTGCTTTGAGACGCTGGGAGGAATGGAGAGAATCACTAAGGACCAGAGATTTATGGGTTAAAATACACCCACCTGAGACTGTCAGAACCAAGAGTGAATCCCATTTGGGAGACTCCTAATGCATGTTCAGTCAATTCAGTCCACAGGGAAGGCAAATCTCTGCCAAGAATATTGCACAAAGATCCCTGTTTGTTTGCACAGGCAAGGTCTTTTCCATTTTCTGTCTTTTTCTCCTTCTCATTTTTCCAGGTATGGGGTCAGTGTATGTGGAGCAGCCGCCCTTTCTCACAGGGGCTCGGGAGAATCCTAAAACCCTACAGTGTACATTGAAACAAAGCAGCTGCAGCTGGATGTACTGGTACAGGCGATGGGAAGGCAGGGAGCTGGAGGGACTCTTCAACTCTGTAGGAGATGGACCTGGCACCAACTTCACAGCTGAGCCCATGACAGCGCTGAGGAGGAACACAAAATGGGACCTAATATGGAGAAGCCTTTCACTGTCAGACTCAGCTGTGTATTACTGTGCGTGCAGCACTGCACAGTGACACAGAGCCCTGAGACAGCCAGCAAAAACCCAGAGAGATGGGAGGAAACAGAGGGAGTGTATGCACCTGTGAGTCAGAAGGTTATTGCTGGGCCATGGTTCCTAGACAAATTGTCTAGGATACAGTTGGTTTCTCCAGATGGACTGTAAAGATCCCCAGGAACTTCCATGCTATACATCTCAGGATATGGCTCTTTTTCTCTCCTGCCATCCTTTTTCTTTCCAAATGATTTTCTCTTATTCCCTGTCCTCTCTACTATTCTTTCTTTCTTCCTTTCTTTCTTTCCCCCAATCCAGTCATTTAGCCCATTCCTACTCCCCTGCAATGCTATCATGTTCTTGCCCTCCCTGACCTCCTGTTCTGGCTACAGTGGTTGAGACAAGTGCTCTAGTGTGTTGTAGGGGGTATAGCAAGATAAGGCATGTGCCCGGCCCTGGGGCCCCCTATCATTACGGGGCCCCAAGCCAGGGAACCCTGTGTTTTACTGTAAATCCACCTCTGCTCCTAAGGTCTCTTCCAACCGTAATTTTCTATGATTCTGTGAAATGCTCAGGTGACTTGGGGATGAGTGTGGAGGCTGGCTGGCTAAAGGCAATGCCGTCCTGAACTGCAATGGAGATAAAATCCCTTAACACTTGAGCTGAATGAGAAGTTTAAGAAAAGAAATGCTCAGGTGACTTGGGGATGAGTGCACACAAACACCACTGCTGGGTACCACGTCTGAGGCCTTGTCTACACTACGAGAGTAGTTCGATTTTACTTAAATCGAATTTTTGGAATCGATATTGCAAAGTCGAACGTGTGTGTCCACACTAAGGACAGTAATTCGACTTTGTGAGTCCACACTAACGGGGAAAGCGTCGACATTGGAAGTGGTGCACTGTGGTCAGCTATCCCACAGTTCCCGGAGTCCCCACTGCCCATTGGAATTCTGGGTGGAGCCGCAAATGCCTTCTGGGTAAAAAAAATGTGTCCAGGGTGCTTTTGGGTAACTGTCGTCATCCGTCCATCACTCCCACCCTCCCTCCCTGAAAGCGCCGGCGGGAAATCAGTTCGCGCACTTTTCTAGTCAGTGACAGTGCGGACGCCACAGCACTGCGAGCATGGAGCCTGCTGCAACCATCACTGCAGTTGTGGCCGCTCTCAACGCCTCGCAACTTATCATACACCTTTCCCTGAGGCAGATGCAGAAAAGTCAGGCGAGGAGGCTACGTCAACGCGGTGATGTCCTGAAGTCTGAGAGTAGCACAGACCTCTCAGAAAGCAGGGGACCCAGCGCCGAGAACATCACGGTGGCAATGGGTCATGTTGATGCCGTGGAAAGGAGATTCTGGGCACGGGAAACAAGCACTGAGTGGTGGGACCGCATAGTGCTGCAGGTCTGGGATGAATCCCAGTGGCTGCGAAACTTTCGCATGCGGAAGGGAACTTTCCTGGAACTTTGTGAGTTGCTGTCCCCTGCCCTGAAGCGCAATGACACCCGGATGCGAGCAGCCCTGACTGTCCAGAAGCGAGTGGCCATAGCCCTGTGGAAGCTTGCAACGCCAGACAGCTACCGGTCAGTCGCGAACCAGTTTGGGGTGGGCAAATCTACCGTGGGGGTTGTTGTGATGCAAGTAGCCAAGGCAATCGTTGATGTACTGCTGCCAAAGGTAGTGACCCTGGGAAACGTGGAGGCGATCATAGATGGCTTCGCAGCGATGGGATTCCCAAACTGCGGTGGGGCCATAGATGGAACTCACATCCCTATCCTGGCACCGGAACACCAGGCCAGCCAGTACATTAACAGAAAGGGCTACTTTTCCATGGTGCTGCAAGCACTGGTGGACCACAGGGGACGTTTTACCAACATCTACGTGGGATGGCCGGGCAAGGTTCATGACGCTCGTGTTTTCAGGAACTCTGGTCTGTTTAGACGGCTGCAGCAAGGTATTTACTTCCCGGACCACAAAATAACTCTTGGGGATGTGGAGATGCCTATAGTCATCCTCGGGGACCCAGCCTACCCGCTAATGCCCTGGCTCATGAAGCCCTATACTGGCGCCCTGGACACTGAAAAAGAACTCTTCAACTACCGGCTGAGCAAGTGCAGAATGGTGGTGGAGTGTGCTTTTGGACGTCTCAAGGGGAGATGGAGAAGCTTACTGACTCGCTGTGATCTCAGCGAAACCAATATCCCCATTGTTATTGCAGCTTGCTGTGTGCTCCACAATCTCTGTGAGAGCAAGGGGGAGACCTTTATGGCGGGGTGGGAGGTTGAGGAAAATAGCCTGGCTGCTGATTACTCACAGCCAGACAGCCGGGCGATTAGAAGAGACCAGCGGGAAGCGCTGTGCATCCGGAAGGCTTTGAAAGCAAAGTTCCTGAGTGAGCAGGGTAACCTGTGACTTTAAAGTTTGTGTATTGAGAAGCTAAACCTGCCCCCGTTTCTTTACCCAGTTAATGTTGACTATCCTATCCAGTTACATACCCCCTTCACCCCACTTCCAACACACGTTTCAAAATAAAAATAGTTCTACTTTGTTAAAGCACACCGTTTTCTTTAATACTGTATTCGCGGGAATTTTTTAAAACTGGGACGCAGACTGTGGTGCGGAGCGGGTGTACTGTAGTGGCGCGAATGCAGCTTCTAAACTCAAGGATTGACAGGCTCCGCTGCGGTGGGATGGTTGTTTCAACGGAGCCTGTCACCCCTCCTGATAGGGACTGTGTGTATGGGGGGGTCTATGTGACTTTGTGGCAGGGGGAGGACGGTTACAGATCCCCTGCTGTGTGGCTCTGTGATCCTGCCTAAGGACCGCCGCTTAAGATCTGTAACTGCCCTCCCCTGCCACAAAGTCACAGAGCAACCCACCCCCCACCACATAACATGAAAACAACCTCCCAGACTAACCAGGGTAACTAGTCACTGCATCACTGCACTATGTATGTGCCCTGCTGCTGTGCCTGCCCCCGACTATATACCCTGCCAAAGGTGACTGTCCTGTTGAATTACCAACCCCCTGTCCCCCCCTCCTCCAAAAGAACATGATGGAAACAGTAGTTAACAGAAACGTATTTTTTATTATCAACCAAACATGGAACTGGGAAAGTGAAACTTGGACGGGGGCTTGTGTCAGGCGGGAAGGAAAGAACTTGTCAAATTTTGGGGAATGAGAGCCTTCTGCTGCTCGAGCTCTCTGCAGGGGTGGAGTGAGAGTTAGCAGGGACTCTGCCGCCTCTCCTTCTGTGCACTTTGGGTGAGGGGAGTATGGGACTTGGTGGCGGGGGAGGGCGGTTAGAGATGGACTGCAGCGGGGCTCTGTCCTCCTGCCTCCGTTCCTGCAGAACATCCACAAGGCGCCGGAGCGTGTCCGTTTGCTCCCTCATTAGTCCAAGCAGGGTTTGAGTCGCCTGCTGGTCTTCCTGACGCCACCTCTCCTCCCGATCCATGTTGGCTTGGTGCATTCGGGTCAAGTTCTCCCGCCACTGGGTCTGCTGTGCTGCCTGGGCTCTGGAGCAGGCTATAAGCTCCGAGAACATGTCCTCCCGTGTCCTCTTCTTCTTATGCCTAATCCGCGCTAGCCTCTGGGAGTGTGATGACAGGCTAGGTTGTGAGACAGTCGCAGATGGGGCTGTGGGAATGGGAAAAAGGGAGTGAATTCCTCAGAAAGATAAATGTAGTTGTGAACAAAGAACATAGTCTTTCTCTGTGAACAAGACCATGCACAGCACCTATCACATGCGCACTCAGCACAAGGTCGAATTCTCGGCCTTCGCATTCAGTGCCTGGGGTCTTCTACAGCACATTTGAGAAGCCTCTCAGGAGAACGGAATTTCTGTTGCAGGCAGACATGGTAAGCCGTAGACTTGTGGCAGCTTAAAACTTTAATATTAGCAATGGCCTCATTTCACATTGAAATCAATGTCGGTCCCTGCTGCCAGCAATTCGGCAAGCAGGAAGTCTGCTCCTGTCCCACACCCTCGCGGCTGTCCCCGGGAACGATCCCTTTCGGCTGCCCCTCTCCCACCTCCACCGCGTGGCTGCAAACCAGCGGTTACAGTTCTGTAAAGGAACGGCAAAGCAGTCCCAACACTAACATTCCCCTACCTCATTCAAAGCAGGTCATCATGAGCGACATCACCCTCATGAGGATCTCTGACAGCGAGAAAGAGAGAATGCTCCGGGAAAGCCTGCAAAGACCAGGGCCGTATGCCGCCATGCTGTGCAGAGCAATGATTCCAGAGTACTTGATAGTCTCGTGGCGTGGCAACGTGTCCTACTACGGAGGACCCAATAAGGCCGCTCTCCCCAAGAACCTAATGCAGCGGATTTCCAATTACCTCCAGGAGAGCTTCCTCGAGATGTCACAGGAGGATTTCTGCTCCATCCCCGGACATATAGACTGCATTTTACTGTAGCTGCTGTAGCAGTGACTAACCAGTAGAGCGGCTTGGGCAGGACAATCATGCAAAACCGGACATTGCTAGATTTTTTTTCAATAGTTGCACTGCCCATGACTGAACCGTTAAGCTAATCAAACTAATCATGAGAAACCCATTTTTTAAATTGTTAATATTCCTGTTCTGTTACAAATAAATGTTTAGATTTTTACAACACTTACTGGCTGATCCTTCCCCAGATTCTGTGTCCGGGGTAACGGCTGGGGAGGGTTGGTAGGGGATCTCTGTAAGGGTGATGAAGAGATCCTGGCTGTCGGGGAAATCAGCGTTGTGAGCGCTGTCGACTGCCTCGTCCTCCTCATCTCCTTCCTCATCTTCCCCGTCCGCTAACATGTCCGAGGATCCAGCCGTGGACACTATCCCATCCTCAGAGTCCACGGTCACTGGTGGGGTAGTGGTGGCGGCCGCACCGAGGATGGAATGCAGTGCCTCGTAGAAACGGGATGTCTGAGGATGGGATCCGGAGCGTCCGTTTGCCTCTTTGGTCTTCTGGTAGCCTTGTCTCAGCTCCTTGATTTTCACGCGGCACTGCGTTACATCCCGGCTGTATCCTCTCTCTGCCATGTCTTTAGAGATCTTCTCGTAGATCTTTGCATTCCGTCTTTTGGATCGCAGCTCGGAAAGCACGGACTCATCGCCCCACACAGCGATGAGATCCAAGACTTCCCGATCAGTCCATGCTGGGGCCCTCTTTCTATTCTGAGATTGCACGGCCATCACTGCTGGAGAGCTCTGCATCGTTGCCAGTGCTGCTGAGCTCGCCACGATGTCCAGACAGGAAATGAGATTCAAACTGGCCAGACAGGAAAAGGAATTCAAATTCAAATTTTCCCGGGGCTTTTCCTGTGTGGCAGTTCAGAGCATCCGAGCTCGTACTGCTGTCCAGAGCGTCAACAGAGTGGTGCACTGTGGGATAGCTCCCGGAGCTATTAGCGTCGATTTCCATCCACACCTAGCCTAATTCGACATGGCCATGTCGAATTTAGCGCTACTCCCCTCGTCGGGGAGGAGTACAGAAGTCGAATTAAAGAGACCTCTATGTCGAACTAAATACCTTCGCGGTGTGGACGGGTGCAGGGTTAATTCGATGTAACGGCGCTAACTTCGACATAAACGCCTAGTGTAGACCAGGCCTGAGAGAGCTGCCCATACAGTGTTATTTCTGCTAGAACCGTACAGCCTTGTGAGCTCAGGAATGATGTCTTTGCATTGGGGTGCATGGTGCTGGAAATACAGTGACCAGTTACAGACAATCAAAAACCTTGCAACCCTAGGCCACAGGTGTGTGGAGCAGCAGCTATAATTGTGTCAGGTGTGGCAAAATACCTTCTTCGCCTCAGCTAGCTCAGTCCTTTTTAGCCTTGGAGTCACAGGCTTGGGCAAGGCAAATCCTTACAGGTAGCACAGGGTCCGGCTATTCCTTTTCTCAGTCCTTGTGCTTGTTTTCCTTCCCTTCTGGGGAGGGAGTGCAGCCTTCCTTCCTGGAAGGGTTCGGTGTCTTGCTGCACCCAGCCTACTGGCAGCTTCTCTGCTTCTCTCACTCTCTCGCCCCCACCCCTCCTTCCACGCAGGGGAGGGTTTAAAAAGGTCTCAAGCAGTTAGAGCCAACTGAACCTAATTAGTTTCCTAGTAACCCCTTTTCCATCTGAACCTTATTTCCCCGTGGTTATCTCTCCTCAGTAGATAGGGAGAGGCCTTTTAACCCCCTGGGACTAATTTCTACCCCCCTTTGTAGCTGTTTGTCCTGGGTTTACCACATATCCCGCCCCGCTCAACACTACGGGGTTGGGCTACTTGGGTTGGAAAGCAGTGCACTCTCGACAGGCCATCTGCATTGCCATGTTGGGTTCCAGACCTATATCGTACTGTGAAGTGGAAGGGTTGAAGCAACAAGAACCATCTTGTTACTCTCATGTTTTTTTCTTTGTTTTGGTGCATCCACTGCAGAGGGGCATGGTCCGTGACAAGGGTAAACCTCCGTCCAAGTAGATAGTAGCAGAGGCTTTCTATGGCCCATTTTAACGCCAGGCATTCCTTTTCCACTACGGTGTATTTCCGTTTCCTAGGCAGGAACTTCCTACTGAAGAAGAGGACGGCGTGTTCATCATCTCCGACCATTTGTGAAAGTACCGCCCCCAACCCTACTTCAGAGTTGTCGGTTTGTAGGATAAACTCGTTCTCCCAGTCTGGGGCTACTAGTACGGGGTCTGTGCAGAGGGCCGTCCTCAGATCTGCAAAAAGGCCTTCGGCCGCGGTAGACCATTTTACTATGTCTGGGCCCCGAACTTTTGTTAGGTCCGTTAATGGGCATGCCCTGGTGGCAAAGTGGGGAATGAACCGTCTATAGTACCCCACTAGTCCCAGGAATGCTCTGACCTGTTTTTTCCAGAGTGGTTGGGGCCACTTCTGTATAGCTTCTAACTTGTTGAGTTGGGGCTTCACCACGCCCCTCCCTCTGTAGAAGATGGACCAGGCACCAACTTCACAGCTGAGCCCATGACAGCCCTGAGGAGCAATACAAAATGGGACCCAACATGGAGAAGCCTTTCACTGTCAGACTCGGCTGTGTATTACTGTGCGTGCAGCACTGCACAGTGACACAGAGCCCTGAGACAGCCAGCAAAAACCCAGAGAGATGGGAGGAAATAGGGAGTGCACGTGCCTATGAGTCAGAAGGTTATTGCTGGGCCATGGTTCCTAGACAAATTGTCTAGGATACATTTGGTGTCTCCAGATGGGCTGTAAAGATACCCAGAAACTGCCATGACATACATCTCAGGATATGGCTCTTTTTCTCTCCTGCCATCCTTTTTCTTTCCAAATGATTTTCTCTTATTCCCTGTCCTCTCTACTATTCTTTCTTTCTTCCTTTCTTTCTTTCCCCCAATCCAGTCATTTAGCCCATTCCTACTCCCCTGCAATGCTATCACATTCTGGCCCTCCCTGACCTCCTGTCCTGGCTACAGTGGCTGAGACAAGTGCTGTAGTGTGTTGTAGGGGGTGTAGTAAGATAATGCACTGAAACATAAACTCTTATCAGAGGCCTAGTATGAGGCCTAAGGCCTGAACTAAAGTAATGGTCAAGACTTTGCTAACATAAAGCAAAGTTAAGCTGTGAGCAAAAGTCAGGGCCTGCTCACAGAAACTGGCAAGGAAAGGGCCTATGTTGCAAAAATATACATACCTAAAAGGTACTGGACACTAGAGATACCAGAACACTCTGATACATGCAAATTCCACACAGATAACAAGGAACAGGCTGACCCATCCTAAAGGCGGGGCAAAAGGGTAATATGATGGATGGAGTTGTTTTGTTCTAACCAACATGTACAAGGTGAGAGGTGGCACCTTACTGCGTAGAGGGGTTGTACCTTGCTACATAGAGGGGTTGCACCTCAATACGTCAGGAATGATGTGTAACTTGTTTGTACCTATGTATAAGAATGCATCCCTGGGGCGGTGTCTCTGTCCAGCCTAGGAGGCAGTGGAGAGTCCGGTCACTGACTGAGCTGTGTCCATTGTCAGGGAGCACATATTCATTGTGTGTCCTGTAGAGTCTGCCAGAAACGATTACTATGCTTCGTTTGACAATAAACCTGGCCGGGTGCCTTCATACCTTATCAGAGTGTGTGGTCATTGGGGATTCTCTCGGGGTCTGCTGTGTCAGCTATCTGTGCAGAGCTGGGGCAGCACACAGAGGGAACACACGCACGCAGCCGACTATTATCAACATTGAATAGAGCAGAGCACCACACTGGTGGTGTCTGATGACAGGGGGGTGGCTGCAGTCTGTGGAGCTGCCTTTGCAACTCCATGCATTTCTGGGTGTCCCCTCTCTTCTGATGGACACTATGTATGACTTCATATACTAGAAGAATCAGGCAGTGGAAGGGATGCTGGAAGTCCTCTTCGTTCCCTAAGAAGTGCAGTCAACACATCACATATGACCCCAGATAACCTCATAATCAAGAGGAACACCACAAAGTCCTTCATCCTGGTGATTCCCAGCTACACTCACATTAGACAGCCCTCTGTTGCTGGGCCTGCAGCCGATGAAGGCAGTGAATGAGAGCTCCAGAGAGGTGCAGCAAATGGAAATGGAGAGAAAGAGAGGGAGAGTGTGGATAACGAGCCTGCAAATGTACCTTCATCAAGGGCATCAGGAGACCCTGACACATCAGAAAAGCAGATAGACAAACACAGTGAGTGTGGAGGATGGCTAAAGGCAATGCCATCCTGAACTCCAGTGGAGATAAAATCCCTTAACACTTGAGCTGAATCCAAAGTTTAAGAAAATAAATGCTCAGCTGACTTGGGGATGAGTGCTCACAAAACACCACTGCTGTGTACCACTTATGAAAGAGCTGCCCATATAGTGTTATTTCTGCTATAACAGTCCATCCTTGTGAGCTCAGGAATGCTATCTTCCATTGGTGCACATGGTGCTAGAAATGCAGTGAATAGTTGCAGACAATATTAGACTCAAGACCCTAGGCCACAGGTGTGTGGAGCAGCAGCTATAGTTGTGACAGAGCGTAGGGTGTTGTTGGAAAGTTCAAACTCTCACCGTCACATAGAAATGTCGAGATAATTTGGAACTGGAAGGCTGCTGTGATCAGAAAGTTGCCTGCCAAAGCTGAGAGCAGGCACTGTGCTGTCAAGTGAATGTAAAGTTATAAATGAAGTCATTTCTTTGTTTAACACTAGTTCTTCTTGTGTTCATGTGGAGAATAACACAACAGGTTCCAGTCTAGCTCTGGTAGAGAACGAAGCCATTCCTAGCTGCCGACTGTTCAGATCTTGTGTGATATGAATTGGCAGATCTCAGAGGCATGAAAAATGTGATGAACCCATACAACAAACTCCAAGATATGTTGTGTGATCTCTCTGTAGCTTGCGTGTTTAGTGGAAGTCTCGAGAGGGGAGTGAGCAGAGAAAAAACTGTTTGGCTCTCATGGTGTCTCTTTCCTCCAGCTCCTAGTTCTGTTACTGAACTGAAAACAAATAAACACCCAAAATGCCTCTACTTCTCCAAACAAATACCCCCACAGTAGCAATTAAGATCATACACACAGCTGTGGGTCATATCTCCTGCTAACATTTATTGCAGTCATTCATTGTTCAACTGCTGTCTCATTTAATATTCTCACTCTATCTCCCTACCCCCTCCCTTATCAAAACTCTCTCGCTCTCTCATCACTTCCTGTCTCACGGTCTCTGCCAGCTCTGCCAGAGGTTGTAAGTTCTGACTCAGACTCAGGCTATGTGCAGCTGTCTCAGACAGATCCCCAGCCAGACGTGCAGGTACCCAATGGTTCCCTGTTTGCTCTTCATTGTTGTCCTGACCCCTTTGGGTAAGTGAACACCACTGAAATCCATTAAATTAACCAACAGCTCATAAATGAGTGGACAGACCTGTTCGCTCTTATCAGAGACAATAGAGATGGGACAGTTTATAGAGGGCATTTTTCCCATTGCACACCATCCCCAGTTCCTGTGGGGTAGTTTCCAATGTTATATTCTCTAAGGATGTCTACAGTGAGGTTATAAAATGAAGGAGGTAATGAAGCTTCCATCCCCTGGTAGACCCCTCACCTTTGGAAATGTTTCCTGATCTCTAGCCAGAAAGTAACCCCCCGCCCTTCCCCCAATTTCATCACATTAAACCCACATCTAATTTCATTTCCATTTCCTCACAGGATGGGCCGTCCGTCAGCCCCCAGAC
This sequence comes from Malaclemys terrapin pileata, assembly GCF_027887155.1. Taxonomy (NCBI): domain Eukaryota; kingdom Metazoa; phylum Chordata; order Testudines; family Emydidae; genus Malaclemys; species Malaclemys terrapin. Next base: position 140,271,913 of record NC_071505.1, read on the forward strand.
ATGGTGGTCATTCAGGGACAACGACTGACACTGAACTGCTCTCTATCAACACCCCAAATCGTGACCATGTACTGGTACAAACAGGCCGTGGGGAAGGACGCAAGTCTGCAACTGGTGGTGTTTTCTATAGAAGGCTCCAATGCAAATGTTGAGAAGCCATTTGAAGGTCACTTCCAGAGCAGTGGGACAAAAAACTATGTCCTGTCTCTGTCTACAGAGAGTGCCCAGGTGCAAGACTCAGGCACATATTACTGTGCTAAGCAAAATCACACAATGACTCAACTGCTGAAAGTGCTTTGCATAAACCTCCTAGCAAAGGGAAAGGACTTCTCTTCCCCCACACCCACACACAGCTTTGTGTCTTGTATCAGAAACACTGCATCCTGCTCTAAGAGCTTCATCTCTACTCCTCCTCACTTGTCCTCTTTCTCCTGTTTTCTGCTCCTCTCCTCTATCCCTCCTTATCTCTTCTCCTACATCTTCCTAAATTTTTCTGTTCCTCTTTCCTTATCATCTCTCTTCACCCTCACTGAGTTCTTTCATCCTTCCTTTCTCTAGTCCATTCTCTTACTTTTCATCTCTTTTCTCTCCTCTTCCCTCAGTTTACTCATTCTCTTCTCAAGTATCAGGGGGTAGCCGTGTTAGTCTGTATCTACAAAAACAACAAGGAGTCTGGTGGCACCTTAAAGACTAACAGATTTATTTGGGCATAAGCTTTCATGAGTAAAAACCTCACTTCTTCAGATGCATAAAGTGAAAGTTACAGATGCAGGCATTATATACTGACACATGGAGAGAAGGGAGTTACTTCGCAAGTGGAGAACCAGTGCTGACAGGGCCAATTCAATCAGGGTGGATGTAGTCCACTCCCAATAATACATGAGGAGGTGTCAATTCCAAGAGAGGAAAAGCTGCTTCTGTAATGAGCCAGCCACTCCCAGTCCCCATTCAAGCCCAGATTAATGGTGTTAAATTTGCAAATGAATTTTAGTTCTGCTGTTTCTCTTTGAAGTCTGTTTCTGAAGTTTTTTTGTTCAATGATAGTGACTTTTAAATCTGTAATAGAATAACCAGGGGGATTGAAGTGTTCACTTACTGGCTTTTGTATGTTACCATTCCTGATGTCCGATTTGTGTCCATTTATTCTTTTGTGGAGGGACTGTCATTCTCTTCTCCATACTCCCTCTCCCTTTTCTGTTCCATAATTCCCTCTTTCATTCCCTCCTCTCTTCCTCCTCCCTTCAATGGGATGAAATTGGACAATGGGAGCCATTTCTGGCTGGATGTAGGACATAATTTCTCCCTACTGTGCTCTTCTGCTTTCTCTCCTCACTGCTCATTCCTCTCATTCCCCTCTTTTACCCCTTTCCTCTCTTCACCTCACCTCGCTCATTTCCCACTTTTCTTTCTTCTCCTTTACACATTAAGGACCTGGTTGGAACATCTGCACACCCCTAAGGCTGCTGTTCCTCAGAGCACAATTCCAGCCCAAGGGACATCACCACTAATTTCTGCCCTGCTCAGAGCCATAACTCAGTAGGCACAGGAGACAGCTGTAATGTCAAGAACTGCTATCAGACAGAATTTGCTGCTTGGCTTGTACTGAACAAGCACATATGGACTAAGCATGCTCAGTAACATCTTTTAAAGCCACTGCCCTTGCTTTGCCCTCACTTGTGATTAAAATCTGCTGCCTGCTGTTTACAGGGGCTAAAAGGGGGCAAAGAGGGGCAAATCGGAGGAGGGGGATGGGCAAAGTCAGTGCAGGAGGCAGGGGGCAAGGAGAGAAGCCGAGGAGCAAAATCAGGGAATGGGGTAGGAGCTGGGGTTAAGCCCAGGGGTGAGGAACTGCTAAGGTTGCCAGGCATCCAGTTTTCGACTAGAACACCCGGTCAAAAAGGGACCCTGGCAGCTCCGGTTGGCACTGCCGACCGGGCCATTAAAAGTCCGGTCGGTGGTGCAGCGGGGGTCCGGGGCTAAGGCAAGCTCCCTGCCTGCCCTAGTTCCACGCAAATCCTGAAAGCGTCCGCCAGGTCTCTGCAGCCCCTAGCTCCACAGCTTCCATTGGCCTGGAACCGCAACCAATGGGAGCTGCAGGGCGGCGCCTGAAGGGGTGAGGGCAGTGCACAGAGCTTCCCTGGCAGCCCATGCATCTAGGGGCTGCAGGGACCTGGCAGCCACTTCCTGGGAGCTGTGGTAAGCACTGCTGGGACCCCGCACCCCATGCTCCTTCCCACACCCCAAACCTCTGCCCCAGCCCAGAGTCCCCTCCCGCACCCAAACTCTCTCCTGGAGCCCACACTCCCCCAACATCCTGCCCCAGCCCCCTCCTTCACCCAAAACCCCTCATCCCTGGCCCCACCCCAGAGTCCACACCCCCAGCCGGAGCCCTCACCCCCTTCTGCACTCCAAACCCCTCAGCCCCAGCTCAGATTCTCCGTCTGCACCCCAAAACCTTAATCCCTGGCCCCACCCCAGAGCCTGCACCACCAGCTGGAGTCCTCACCCCCCCACACACACCCCAACCCCCTACCCCAGCCCAGAGCTCTCTCCCACACCCTGAACCCCTTATTTCTGGCCCCACCAGGAGCCAGCACCTATCTCAGAGCCCATACCCCCCTACACCTCTACCCCAGCCCGGAGCCCTCTGCTGCACCCCAAACTCCTCATCCCCAGTCCCATCCCAGAGCCCACACCCCCAGCTGGAGTCCTCATCCCCTTCCCACACCCCGACCCTCTGCCCCAGACAGGTGAAAGTGAATGGGGGGGGGAGGAGAGCAAGCGATGGAGGGAGGGAGGATGGAGGGAGTGGGGGCAGGGCCTTGGAGAAGGGACGGGGCAGGGGCGGGGATTTGAAGAAGGAACGAGGCGGGGCAGGGCAGGGGTGTTTGGATTGTGCAATTAGAAAGTTGGCAATCCTGGGCACTGCCAGGCGCTGGCAGAGGGCAAATCCCTGGCACAAGGATGCACAGAGGGGGTAACAGTTACCCTGGTGGGATGAGCCATCTTCCATGTTTACAGAAATAGGGTGGAGGGCAGAGAGGCTTTTTTATTTCCCCTCTCACGAGACAGTACTCTGCGAACAGCAGAGGCTAACAGCGGGAGTTTGCCTGGGAGTTCGCTTGGGGAGAGCGCACTGAGGCTTTTATCTGCAGGTTTCTCTGAGTAGTTCCTGCAACAGTTGAAGTTCTTAAGAGGACGGTGATATGGAAGGTGAGCGATCAGCTGTTGTCACCTGCACAGGCTGTGCCATGTTTGTCTTTCTTCCACAGGACAGAAGCGACTTTGTCTGTACAAAGTGCAAGCTGGTCTCCATATTGGAAGAGAAGGTTCGAGGCCTGGAGAAACGAGTATCGACTCTGCATTGCATAAGGGAAAATGAAGATTTCCTGGACAGACATCAGGAGATGCTTCTACAGCCACAATGTTCTGAAGATTCAGAGCAGGCGCAGCAGGGACAGAAGGATTGTGAAGAGGTTTGGCAGCATGTGACCTCCAGAAGGAGAAAGAGGAGCGTCCATGCACCAGCAATGGAGATACAGGTGAGCAATCGTTTCCATGTTCGCTCTACAGGTACTAATGCGGAGAGTGGACTAGATGACCCATCTGAGGGAAGAGAGCAGAAGGAGACTCCACCGATTGGAAGGCAAAAGATGCACTGTCCTAGGGTTGGGGGTTCCACGACCACCACTCCCAAGAGGAGGAGGAGAGTGGTGGTGGTCGGGGACTCCCTCCTCAGGGGGACTGAGTCATCTATCTGCTGCCCCGACCGGGAAAACCGAGAGGTCTGCTGCTTGCCAGGAGCTAGGATACACGATGTGATGGAAAGACTGCCGAGACTCATCAAGCCCTCGGATCGCTACCCCTTCCTGCTTCTCCACGTGGGCACCAATGATACTGCCAAGAATGACCTTGAGCGGATTACTGCAGACTACGTGGCTCTGGGAAGAAGGATAAAGGAGTTTGAGGTGCAAGTGGTGTTCTCGTCCATCCTCCCTGTGCAAGGAAAAGGCCGGGGTAGAGACCGTCGAATCGTGGAAGTCAACGAATGGCTACGCAGGTGGTGTCGGAGAGAAGGCTTTGGATTCTTCGACCATGGGATGGTGTTCCAAGAAGGAGGAGTGCTAGGCAGAGACGGGCTCCACCTAACGAAGAGAGGGAAGAGCATCTTCGCCAGCAGGCTGGCTAACCTAGTGAGGAGGGCTTTAAACTAGTTTCACCGGGGGAAGGAGACCAAAGCCCTGAGGTAAGTGGGGAAATGGGATCCTGGGAGGAAGCACAAGCAGGAGAGTGCAAGAGGGGAGGACTCCTGTCCCATGCTGAGAAAGAGGGACGATCGATGAGTTATCTTAAGTGCCTATACACAAATGCAAGAAGCCTGGGAAACAAGCAGGGAGAACTGGAAGTCCTGGCACAGTCAGGGAACTATGATGTGATTGGAATAACAGAGACTTGGTGGGATAACTCACATGACTGGAGTACTGTCATGGATGGATATAAACTGTTCAGGAAGGACAGGCAGGGCAGAAAAGGTGGGGGAGTTGCGTTGTATGTAAGAGAGGAGTATGACTGCTCAGAGCTCCGGTATGAAACTGCAGAAAAACCTGAGAATCTCTGGATAAAGTTGAGAAGTGTGAGCAACAAGGGGGATGTCATGGTGGGAGTCTGCTATAGACCACCAGACCAGGGGGATGAGGTGGACGAGGCTTTCTTCTGGCAACTAGCAGAAGTTGCTAGATCGCAGGCCCTGGTTCTCATGGGAGACTTTAATCACCCTGATATCTGCTGGGAGAGCAATACAGCGGTGCACAGGCAATCCAGGAAATTTTTGGAAAGTGTAGGGGACAATTTCCTGGTGCAAGTGGTGGAGGAACCAACTAGGGGCAGAGCTTTTCTTGACCTGCTACTCACAAACAGGGAAGAACTAGTAGGGGAAGCAAAAGTGGATGGGAATCTGGGAGGCAGTGACCATGAGATGGTAGAGTTCAGGATCCTGACACAAGGAAGAAAGGAGAGCAGCAGAATACGGACCCTGGACTTCAGAAAAGCAGACTTTGACTCCCTCAGGGAACAGATGGGCAGGATCCCCTGGGAGAATAACATGAAGGGCAAAGGGGTCCAGGAGAGCTGGCTGTATTTTAAAGAATCCTTATTGAGGTTGCAGGAACAAACCATCCCGATGTGTACAGAAAATAGTAAATATGGCAGGCGACCAGCTTGGCTAAACAGTGAAATCCTTGCTGATCTTAAACGCAAAAAAGAAGCTTACAAGAAGTGGAAGATTGGACAAATGACCAGGGAGGAGTATAAAAATATTGCTCAGGCATGCAGGAGTGAAATCAGGAAGGCCAAATCACACTTGGAGTTGCAGTTAGCAAGAGATGTTAAGAGTAACAAGAAGGGTTTCTACAGGTATGTTAGCAACAAGAAGAAAATCAAGGAAAGTGTGGGCCCCTTACTGAATGAGGGAGGCAACCTAGTGACGGAGGATGTGGAAAAAGCTAATGTACTCAATGATTTTTTTTGCCCCTGTCTTCACACACAAGGTCAGCTCCCAGATTGCTGCACTGGGCAGTACAGCATGGGGAGAAGGTGACCAGCCCTCTGTGGAGAAAGAAGAGGTTCAGGACTATTTAGAAAAACTGGACGTGCACAAGTCCATGGGGCCGGATGCGCTGCATCCAAGGGTGCTAAAGGAGTTGGCGGGTGAGATTGCAGAGCCATTAGCCATTATTTTTGAAAACTCATGGCGATCGGGGGAGGTCCCGGATGACTGGAAAAAGGCTAATGTAGTGCCCATCTTTAAAAAAGGGAAGGAGGAGGATCCGGGGAACTACAGGCCAGTCAGCCTCACTTCAGTCCCTGGAAAAATCATGGAGCAGGTCCTCAAGGAATCAATTATGAAACATTTAGAGGAAAGGAAAGTGATCAAGAACAGTCAGCATGGATTCACCAAGGGGAAGTCGTGCCTGACTAACCTAATTGCCTTCTATGAGGAGATAACTGGCTCTGTGGATGAGGGGAAAGCAGTGGATGTGTTATTCCTTGACTTTAGCAAAGCTTTTGATACGGTCTCCCACAGTATTCTTGCCGCCAAGTTAAAGAAGTATGGGCTGGATGAATGGACTGTAAGGTGGATAGAAAGCTGGCTAGATCGTCGGGCTCAACGGGTAGTGATCAATGGCTCCATTTCTAGTTGGCAGCCGGTTTCAAGCGGAGTGCCCCAAGGGTCGGTCATGGGGCCGGTTTTGTTTAATATCTTTATTAATGATCTGGAGGATGGTGTGGACTGCACTCTCAGCAAGTTTGCAGATGACACTAAACTAGGAGGCGTGGTAGATACACTAGAGGGTAGGGATCGGATACAGAGGGACCTAGACAAATTAGAGGATTGGGCCAAAAAAAACCTGATGAGGTTCAACAAGGACAAGTGCAGAGTCCTGCACTTAGGATGGAAGAATCCCATGCACTGCTACAGACTAGGGACCGAATGGCTAGGTAGCAGTTCTGCAGAAAAGGACCTAGGGGTCACAGTGGACGAGAAGCTGGATATGAGTCAACAGTGTGCTCTTGTTGCCAAGAAGGCTAACGGCATTTTGGGCTGTATAAGTAGGGGCATTGCCAGCAGATCAAGGAACGTGATCGTTCCCCTTTATTCGACATTGGTGAGGCCTCATCTGGAATACTGTGTCCAGTTTTGCTCCCCACACTACAAGAAGGATGTGGAAAAATTGGAAAGAGTCCAGCGGAGGGCAACAAAAATGATTAGGGGTCTGGAGCACATGACTTATGAGGAGAGGCTGAGGGAACTGGGATTGTTTAGTCTCCAGAAGAGAAGAATGAGGGGGGATTTGATAGCAGCCACAACTACCTGAAGGGGGGTTCCAAAGAGGATGGAGCTCGGCTGTTCTCAGTGGTGGCAGATGACAGAACAAGGAGCAATGGTCTCAAGTTGCAGTGGGGGAGGTCCAGGTTGGATATCAGGAAAAACTATTTCACTAGGAGGGTGGTGAAACACTGGAATGCGTTACCTAGGGAGGTGGTGGAGTCTCCTTCCTTGGAGGTTTTTAAGGCCTGGCTTGACAAAGCCCTGGCTGGGATGATTTAGCTGGGAATTGGTCCTGCTTTGAGCAGGGGGTTGGACTAGATGACCTCTTGATGTCCCTTCCAACTCTGATATTCTATGATTCTATGATTCTACTTCTCAGCACCTGCTTCCCAGCGTTGTGTCCTTAAAGGCATCCTATTGCCTAGACACAGCAGCTCTTTTCTTTCACATATAATGTCCTGAGGTGCTAAAGGAGACTTGAGTCAGTGAAATATTTTACACCCCCTCCCAAAATAACCTGTGTGTTACACAGTTTTAGTATTTTAAAGATTCCCTCATCAGTTTATATGTCTGCATAAAGTCTCCTAGTAGTTCACAAATTTGTCTTTGCTGGTGCTGTGATTCCCTGAATTGCACTCCCTTTCTTGCAATCCATTTTAAAATGTGTCTTGCTCCTTCTAATTGTTTACTTTTTAAAATATGTATTTATTATTATTACTACTTTTAGCACTTCATCATTTACATTTGTCAACATTGTGCATAGGGATGTCATTGTGCTATTTAATATTTTAATAGCAAATAATCATCTGTGGTTTTAGTACAGCACTTCCTATGTTTTTACAGTGATTTTTAATTTTTAATTTGAAAATTTTAATTCTAAATTTTTCTTTTCCTTTTTATAGCACATGTTGATTCTGTTGGCTCATATGACTTCCAGTCTGACTGATTTCTGGCCTGGTATCAAAACTTCTTCATTTTTATTTGATCCACCAGTGGGGATTGCCTTTCTCAACTGTTATTTTGCCTCTCAAGCCAGCCCTTAGTGCTTTTTCACATGTCATGGCTGGTATGTAGAATTTGGTTCCAAAGTATTCACTAAGGGCAGTATACGATCTCATAGTAAATCCTTCTCAAAGGCAAAAATCTACTGTAATTTTTACTGAACATAAGAATGGCCTTACTGGTTCAGATCAATGGCCCATCTAGCCCAGTATCCTGTCTTCCAACAGTGGCCAGTGCCAGGTGCTTCAGAGGGAATGAACAGTACAGGCAGTCATCTAGTGATCCCCTGTCTTCCACTCCCAGCTTCTGTCTGTCAGAGGCTAGGGACACCTAGAACATGGGGTTGCATTCCTGGACACTGATGGACTTATCCTCCAGGAATTTATATAATTGTTTTCTGAACCCAGTTATAGTTTTGGCCTTCATGACATAATGTACACACATCTACAACTCCAAGATTGCTTGACAACCATAAAAATGACCTGACAGACAGAAGGGAGGTGTTTTTCCCCAAACTGGTTAGACACAGAAAGCAGTTATGGGAAAGCTGCTGGAAAAAGGTGCAGCTGATCAAAGGGTAAACATACAGATAGCACAGACCACAGCCCTCAAGGAAAAGGGGCCAGAGAATGACTCAGTGCTGGGAGGAGGAAACACAGGGTAACCCCCAAAAGGGAGCTGGATTTTTTGCATATGTAGAGTCCTGGGGTTGGGAGACAGCTCTCCAAAGGGCCAGCCAATATTCAAGATCTCCCTAAACCCCCACCTTTCCAGACCCTGAGGTACCAAAATCCCAGAAACATGATTAAATTAAGAGCCCACTTAGAAGGGAACACTGCAGGGAAAGAAAAGCCAGTGACATGGGAGGGAGACAAATGACATCATGGGTAATGAACAAAGCAACCTCCAACAGAAGAGGCTGGCCCAGGTTTAATGGACAAACCTGTATATTAAGGACTGCAATATCTAGAGGGGCGAGAAAAGCTGCTTAATCTAGATGTTACCCAGTCTAATAGGGTTGAGAGTTTAGACTGCCTGCTTATGTTTTATTTTCTTTTGGTAACTAACTGTTACTTTTCCCTATAACTTATAATCACTTAAAAACTATCTTTTGTAGTCAATACATTTGTTCAACTGTTTATCTTTACCAGTGAATTTGCCTGAAGTGTTTGGTAATCTGCTCAGGTTTCCAAAGGCTGGTGTATATCCACTTTCATTCAATGAAGTGGTGAACCAATCAATAAATTTGCATTGCTTGTCTTGAGCAGAGCAAGAGGGTATATTCCTGAGGTACAGTGCCGGGAGCTGGGGGGATCTGGCTGGTGCCTTTCCCTGTGTGATTCATGAGTGGCAAATGCTGAATGGGCCATGGAGAGCTTTCTGTGAATGGGGGGAGGGAAGAGGAATAGCAGGGGGAGTAAAAGGAACTACTGAGACTTGTGGAGGTATGGGGGTGGGGGGATCAGGCTAGGAAGTAGTGTACTGGTAGTTCCTACTGCCATTCTTTTGGCAGTTCTTTGGCAGCTGGTGCCCTGTGGACCCCCCCTTGGCAGCTAGTGCCTGGCACCCTGTGCCCCCATCCTCTTTGGCAGTTGGTGCCCTGAGCACCAATGTCCACCTGTCCTATCCCCTTTCCCACTCTGACTGCTGGTGCACATGCTCCTGCTCCTTCCCTGTGCCTGGTTTCATTCCTGGGACGTGCAGTGGCTGGAAGGCAAGACAAGGCTGGACCGGGACTCCTCCCTGGTCCCTGGTGACCAGCCTGGTCTTGTGTGCCATGAAAGCCATTCCAGCCTGTCCTCCTGGTCCAGCGCTCATCTCTGCACCTCTGCGGGACTGGAGCTGACAGCCAGCGGGGCCCCGGCAGGGTTCCAGTGACAGGCAACAGCCTCCTCAGGATCCCCCTGCAGGGTTCAGTGACAGCCTCCTCAGGGGGCCCTCCTCAGGGTTCCAGTGAAGGGCAACAGCCTTGCGTGGGGGGGCAGGGACCCCGCAGCTCCCAGCCACTACAAAGCGTTCTTGCCTCAGTGAGATATTGGGGCGGGGGAATGGAAAACATTGAGGGTGTGTGGAAATATAGATTTCCCCACAAGGGGCAGAGCAACAACTATTGAGGGATATCTTTGCTCAGCATGGTCGGCAAGGTGCTTGCAAGGGTCCTCTTGAAAAGACTTCAAGTCCTTGTTGACATAGTCTACCCTGAGAGCCAGTTTGGGTTCAGAGCTGGATGCTCCATGACTGATATATCCTTCATATTGTACTTGTTGCAAGAAAAAAAGCCATGAACAACAGGCACCCATGTATGTAGCATTCATTGACCTACAAAAGGTCTTCAACATGGTTAGAGTAGGAATGGCATCTATAAGGTCCTGTTGAAAATTGGCTGACCACAAAAGGTTCTATCCCTATTCAAAAAGCTCCACAAGGGCGGGGCCGGCTCCAGGCACCAGCCCAGCAAGCAGGTGCTTGGGGCAGCCAAGGGGAAGGGGTGGCAGGTCGGGCTCTTCGGTGGCAATTCAGCGGCAGGTCCCTCGGTCCCTCTCCGAGGGAAGGACCTGCCGCCGAATTGCCACCGAAGAAGAAAGCGGCAAAAACCCTGGAGCCGACCCTGCACAAGGGAGTGAAGGCAACCATCCAGTATGAAAATGAAACATCATCTGACTTTAGTATTGATACTGGTATGAAGCAAGGCTGCATCTTAGCGCCCACTGGCTTTGGCATCTTCTTCTCTGCTCTTCTGAAGTATGCCTTTGGAAATGATCAATCTGGCATACTAATTGAATCAAGGATGGACAGCAGCTTAACATCAGACAATTCCAGAAGGCATGTCACAGAAGGCATGTCACCCAGAAGGCATGTCACCCAGCTCACTATTCAGGAACTGCTTTTTGCAGATGCTACTCATAGACTCATAGACTCATAGACTTTAAGGTCAGAAGGGACCATTATGATCATCTAGTCTGACCCCCTGCATGCTGCAGGCCATAAAACCGTCCCTACCCCTTCCCTGGACTCTGCTGTTGAAGTCCCCAATCCTGTTTTAGGTGACTTCAATCGGCAGAGACCCTCCTGCTAGAGATCCCTGCCCCATGCTGCGGAGGAAGGCGAAAAACCTCCAGAGGCTCGGCCAATCTGCCCTGGAGGAAAATTCCTTCCTGACCCCAAAAATGGCGATCAGTCAGACCCCGAGCATATAGGCAAGAGTCACCAGCCTGACCCCTGTCAGCCATTATATGATTTACCTACCATTGTTTGGTTTTCCTTGACTACTATGTTTTACCATTAAACCATTCCCTCCATAAATTTATCTAACTTAATCTTAAAACCAGACAGGTCCGTCGCCCCCACCGTTTCCCTCGGAAGGCCGTTCCAATATTTCACCCCTCTGACGGTCAAAAACCTTCGTCTAATTTCAAGCCTGAACTTCCCCACGGCCAGTTTATATCCATTCGTTCTCGTATCCACATTAGTACTAAGCTGGAATAATTCTTCTCCCTCCCTTGTATTAATCCCTCTAATATATTTAAAGATAGCAATCATATCCCCCCTCAGCCTTCGCTTTGTCAGACTAAACAACCCAAGCTCCTCTAGTCTCTTTTCATACGACAGGTTTTCCATTCCTCTGATCATCCTAGTGGCCCTTCTCTGCACCCGTTCCAGTTTGAGTTCATCTTTTTTAAACATGGGAGACCAGAACTGCACACAGTACTCCAAGTGAGGTCTCACCAGCGCCTTGTACAACGGGAGCAGGACCTCCTTATCCCTACTAGATATACCTCGCCTAATGCATCCCAAGACAGCATTGGCTTTTTTCACCGCCACGTCGCATTGTCGACTCATAGTCATCCTGCGGTCTACGAGGACCCCTAGGTCCTTCTCCTCTTCCGTTACTTCTAACCAATGCGTCCCCATCTTGTAACTAAAATTGTTATTAGTCATCCCCAAATGCATTACCTTACACTTTTTACTATTAAATTTCATCCTATTTCTGATACTCCAATTCACAAGCTCATTCAAGTCTCCCTGCAGGATATCCCTATCCTCCTCCGAATTTACAACGCCTCCCACCTTCGTATCATCCGCAAACTTTATCAGCCCACTCCTGCAATCGGTCCCGAGGTCAGTTATAAATAGATTAAATAAAATGGGTCCCAAAACCGAACCTTGAGGCACTCCACTAGTAACCTCCCTCCAACCCGACAGTTCACCCTTTAATACGACCCGCTGCATTCTCCCCATTAACCAATTCCTTATCCACCTCTGGATTTTCATATCGATCCCCATGTTTTTCAGTTTAACCAATAATTCCTCATGGGGTACAGTATCAAACGCTTTACTGAAATCCAGGTATATTAGGTCCACCGCATTTCCCTTATCTAATAAATCCGTTACTTTCTCAAAGAAGGAGATCAGATTCGTTTGGCACGATCTGCCCTTCGTAAAACTATGTTGTAATTTATCGCAATTGCCACTAACCTCCAGGTCCTCAACTAGTTTCTCTTTCAGAATTTTCTCTAACACCTTGCACACTACAGATGTTAAACTAACAGGCCTGTAGTTACCCGGATCACTTTTTTTCCCTTTCTTGAAAATAGGAACCACATTAGCTATTCTCCAGTCTAACGGGACCACCCCCGAGTTTACAGATTCATTAAATATTATCGCTAACGGGCCTGCTATTTCCCGCGCCAATTCCTTCAATATTCTCGGATGAAGATCGTCCGGTCCTCCCGACTTAGCCCCATTAAGGCAATCAAGTTTTGTTTCTACCTCGAATACGGTAATCCCCCATCCCGAATGCCCCTCTGTAGTGGTGCTAGTATCCCTAATACCTTCATTGGCCTCATTAAACACCGATGCAAAATATTCATTGAGATATTGCGCCATGCCTAGATTGTCTTTAATCTCCTCTCCGGCAATAGTCTTCAGCGGTCCCACTTCTTCTTTCTTTGCTTTCTTCCTATTTATGTGGCTGTAAAACCTCTTACTATTGCTTTTAATTCCCCTCGCTAGGTCCAACTCTACACGGCCTTTGGCCTTTCTCACTCTATCTCTACATTCTCGGACTTCACTAAGGTAAGTTTCTTTACTAATCCCTCCCCTCTTCCACTCTTTGTACGCTTTCTGTTTTTTCCTAATCACCCCTTTGAGTCGGTCGCTCATCCAGCTCGGTCTAAATCTCCTGCTTTGTAATCTTTTTCCCTTTTTTGGAATGCAGGCCTCCGACAGCTCATGCATCTTTAACTTGAAGTAATCCCAGGCTTCTTCTGCCTTTAGATCCCTTAATACGTTTGCCCAATCCACTTCCCTTACCAGTCCCCTTAATTTGTTAAAATTGGCCTTTTTAAAATTATAAACCCTAGTCTTTGACTTAATTCTGTTACTCCTCCCATGTATTTTAAACCGAATTAGCTCATGATCACTGGAGCCCAAATTGTCCCCCACTAGCACTTCCTCAACGAGGTCCTCACTGCTTACCAGAATCAAATCTAAAGTGGCCTCCCCCCTCGTCGGTTCAGCTACCACTTGATGAAGGAATTGATCAGCAAGCACATCTAGGAACATCTGAGCCCTATTATTACTACTAGCGTTTGTGCCCCAATCTATATCCGGGAAGTTAAAGTCCCCCATAATTACACAGTTTCTATTAGTAATTACTTCTCTAAACACATTAAATAGTTCCTTATCCATATCCTGGGTCGATCCCGGCGGTCTATAGCACACTCCAAGCACTATCCCCGGAGAGGCTCTAGTAGTCCTATTACCCAGTGTGAGTATTGCCCAGACGGACTCTGTGTTATCTAATCCATCCACTATTATTTCTTTACAGCTTATTTCACTGTTGACATACAATGCCACCCCCCCACCTTTACCTTTGTTCCGGTCTTTCCTAAACAGCGTATACCCCTCCATACCTGTGTTCCAGTCGTGACCGTCATTCCACCACGTTTCTGTTATTCCTACGATATCCGGTTTCAGCTCTTGGACCAAGAGCTCCAATTCCTCCATTTTATTACCTAGGCTTCTCGCATTGGTGTATAAACACCCTAATGTATGTCGTTTAGCCTGTCTCCCATTAGTAGCACTATATGTTGCGGGCCTCCTTGCGCCCGTCCCCCCTGTCCTTCCTATGTCCAATCTCGTCTCCCCGGCTATGTCTCCTCTCATTTTACTCACCTTTTCCATACTGGAATCTGGCGTGGAGATTAACTGTGCATCTCCCAACCATCTCCCCAAACTTCCTAGTTTAAAGCTCTTTTGATAAGATGAGCCAGCCTCCCTCCCAGAAGTCTATTTCCTTCCCTACTCAGGTGAAGCCCATCCCGCGAGAACAGGTGTCTGTCCCCAAAAGCCTCCCAGTGGCCATACATCCCAAAGCCCTCCTTATAGCACCACTCCCTTAGCCAAGTATTTATTCTCACAATCCTATCAGCCCTTTGCTGCCCTTCCCTCGGAACGGGCAGAATCCCACTAAAGATAATCTGAGCCTCTATCTCCTTGAGCGTCTTCCCCAGCCTGGCATAATCTCCCTTGATTCTCTCTAACGAGAACCTAGCCGTGTCATTCGTTCCTACATGAAGGATTATCAAGGGGTTCTTACCTGCTCCTTTTAGGATCCTTTTCAACCGCAGGTCCACATCGCGTATCTTTGCGCCCGGGAGACAGCACACCCTTCTGTTCTCCGGGTCCGCCCTGGTCACAGGCCTGTCCAATCTCCTCAGTAATGAGTCTCCAATTACATACACCTGCCTTCGCCTGGCAACAGTGCCATCTAGTAATCTAGTCTCTAATCCCTCTAGTCCTGACCTGAGCCTGTTCCTATCTTCCCTAATGCTCCCCCTTATGCCTTCCTGAATCCTCCCGGGGCCCAGAATTGGTGCTGTCTCCATCAACTCCTCCCCTCTCTCTCTCGGACTAGCCGCTCTTCTCTTCTTCCTCACTCTCCCACCTTTAGCCGCCACCTGCTGCCCCTCCACCTCGCTATCCAAACACTCGAACCTATTCCTGAGTTCTATTCCCCCCTCACTGGCCCTTCTTTTCCTTGGCCTGCATTCCTGCTACTGCATTCGTCTCTAATTCACCTGATGAACTTCAGGTCATGATGAACAAGTTTTCTGATGCATGCACCAAGTTTTGCATAGTAATCAGTATGAAGAAAACAGTTGTCATGTCACAAGGTACCAATATTCCACCTAAAATCTATGTCAATAATGAAGCTCTGGACAACATGGATCATTTTTGCTATCTCAGCTCAATTATCACCAGCTCACTTTATCTTGATAGGGAACTTAATGCTAGAATCGGCAAAGCTTCCGTTCCCTTTGGCAAACTTACCTCACGTATTTGGAACAACATGTTGCTAACCCTGAACACAGAGGTGTCTTTATCAGGCTTGTGTCCTTAGTACCCTTCTTTACAGTTGTGAAAGCTGAGTTACATACTCCAAGCAGGAGCAGAGATCGAACAGTTTCCACCTCCGCTCCCTTAGAAAAATCCTTGTTACTTTGGACCAGCAGATCACCAATAACGAGATCCATGAGAGAACCACCCTACAGTCTGTGCAGACTTTGCTGGATGTTCGCAGGCTTCACTAGTTGGGACACATGGAGTGTATGCCTCAAGATTGTCTGCCAAAGGCTGTGCTCTATGGCCAACCTAAGAACTTCCCGCCATACAGAGGAAGGCTAAATCTCCAATACAGTGACAAGGTCAAGCAAGGCGTCAAGAAATTCAGCATTCCCACTGACCACTGGGAAAATCCTGCACACAATCATTCAGTCTGGAGAAGACGGGGTAAGACAGGTGCAGTCACCATGGAGAGCCATCAGAGAGCCAGGCTGAGGCTCACAGGAGAGCGGGGAAGCAGAGCTTCAACTTCCATCTGGCGAGTGGGCCTGAAGCCACTGTGGGAAGGTTTGCAACTCACACATCGGGCTGTTTTCCCATACCATTGCTGAGCCCACTGACAGACTGACTTTGTTGTGTCTCGTTTCATCTGTCAAGAGATTGGATGGCCATGAGCAATAGGTGGTGTTACATCCACATGCCAAATATGCAGCTGCTTACCTCGATGATGTGGTTATACATAGCCTAGACTGAGAGACGCACCTAGAAAAGGTGGAAGCAGTATTGGATATCCTGAGGGATGCAGGTCTCACTGCAAATCCCTCCAAATGTGCAATAGGGCTAGCCAAAGCCAAATACCTCGGTTACATCGTGGGAAGGGGTGCAGTGAAGCCACAATTGAATAAGTTAGAAGCAATAAAAAGTTGTCCCCGACCAATCCGGAAGAAACAGATCAGAGCATTTCTGGGGATAGTAGGAGATTCATTCCCCACTTTGCTACCAGAGCATACCTGTTGAAGGGCTTGATAAAAGCCCAAGGCCCTGACATAGTAAAATGGACCAGTGTGGCTGAAGAAGTGTTTACAGATCTGAGGACGGGCATCTGTAGTAATCCAGTACTTGTAGCGCCAGACTTTGAGAAAGAGTTTGTACTACAAACAGATGCCTCTGAGGTTGGATCGGAAGCCGTACTTTTTCAAATGCTAGGAGAGGAAGAACATCCAGTCCTGTTCCTTAGTATGAAACTCCTGCCCAGAGAACAAAGGCATGCCATGGTAGAGAAGGAATGCCTTACTGTAAAGTGGGCCATGGAAACCCTACACTACTACCTACTCGGACAGAGATTTACCCTCATTACTGACCATGCCCCTGCCTAAAATGGATGCACCGGAACAAGGAACAAAATGCAAGGGTAACAAGATGGTTCTTGTCGTTGCAGCCCTTCCACTTCCGAATGCAACACAGGGCAGGGATCAAGCATAGTCTATCAAGGGTGCATTGTTTCTCATCCCAAGTAGCTCAACCCCATGTTGTTGAGCGCGGGGGCAGGGGGGGCGGGGAGAGGGAATATATGACTGGACTGCTGCAGAAGGGTCTGGGAAAATAGGTATGTTAGCCCTAGAATGCTAAAGGCCCTTTTTCCAATAAGACAAGCTGGGAAGGGGTTACTTCAGGTCGATTAGGGATACCTTAGTCCAATTAAGGGCTACCTGAAATCTGTTAAAAATCTCTCGGTGGGGGGTGGGGGGGAGCGCAGGGGAGGAGACAAACTGCTGCAAGGCTGGAGGCAGCAGGGAGATAGGCTTCTCCAGTGTGAGAGACTGTGCTCCTCCCCATAGGGGAGACACCCAAAACCCAGTGCCTGTTTAGGGGAAGGACTGACACCCTAGGGCCAGCGACAGGACAACACCTGCCCCAGTGTGGGGTCAGGAAAAAGCATTCCCCTTTTGTTTCGATGCGTTATAGACTTTTTCCCTTTGTTTGGCAGAGGAGCACTCCTCAGCCCTGCCCTGAGGCCTACCGGGAAGGCTCCGAGAAACAAACCCTGAAGAGGGAAGACAGACATGCTCCAGAGTGGGGGTCTGATTTACCCCAGGCCCTGTCCCTGCCAGAGGAGGGAGCGGTAAGTCTGGCAAAGCAGAAAATAGATGTGGCAAGGCACCCTTTCACTTGGATAAAGTTTTCTTCTTCAGCTTTTCTCTTAAACAGTTGTGCAACATTAATCTGACTGAGTGCTGTTAAACTGCTTCTGCATTCCACTCCAGAAGTGGTTGCACTTCAATACTGGCTGAGTGAATACTAGAAATACAGACCGTAAAGTATTTTGAGACCCTTCCATCTGGAAGGTACTACAAAAATATGTGATGACTTTTGTTTTCAGTAAGGTTACTTGTTACTATGCACTATACCTAAGCAGAAAAACAGCCAAAGAACATTTACACAAATACAGACACAGTGTTGCATCAAACTCTATTTATTCTGTAGAGTTGGAAAGTCTAATATATGGCTGAGGAAAGATAGTGGAAGATAGTACTGGTCACATGGCATGAGAGCATCTCAGTTAGCAGCGATGGTATTTTGGATCCAGGAGACATAGTTGCACACTTTAGTGTAGACCCCAGGGTAGCCTCTCTGTGCACAACCAATTCCCCAGGAGACAATCCCCTGGAGGCTCCCATTGCAGACTACTGGGCCACCGGAATCCCCCTGCAACAAAGATTGGAAATGGGGTTTAGCAGGCATTACAATCAAGAGGGGATTCTGCCTTTTGGACAAAGTAGCAGGGATACTAAGTCCTTTTGGTGGCTTATGGGAAAGTCTAGTAATGAGAGGGGCAGTTTGAGAGTGCTGATCTCATGTCAGCCTTGATATCACATTTTAAGTTAAAGGTGCTAGATGAAAAGCCCACAGGATGGGAATGTTCTGTTTATTCAGAAAAGAAGTATGGCACAGACAGCTTCACACAAGTCCACTCTGTCTCATGTTAATGGCCTGTGGCCTGGAGACACCATATCTAATTGCCAAAAGGGAATTTCTTTTTCATTGGTTAGAGACAAAGGACAATCTGCTGGTTCCAAGTATTTGGCTGGGATTCAGGAGAAGTGAGTAGTGCTCATGGTTCTGCCAGGAACTTTCCAAGTCATCCACATACTGATTTGCAAGCTCCCATTGACCCCAAGACAAGTTGAGCTGAAAACTGGGCTATCGAATCATCCTGTGCTTCAGTGTTCCATCAGTACATATGAATTGTGAGGATCAATCCATTCATGTGTTCTGTTGGGCGTGAATGTACATGATGATACGTCCCTCAGAACAACCCGCAGAGCCAACATTTCTAAAGTGGCCATTGATTTTGGATATCTCCACTTTGGGGACCCACCTCAAGACACCTTGATACTGATTTTAATGTATGCTAAGCACCTGCATCTTTTAAAGGCTTAAGTTGGAGCAGCAGGTGTTCACGGCCTCTGAAATCCAGGGCCAAGGAGTCTCAAGTCTGGCATCAAAAAATAGAGGCATTCAAAATCCATGACTGATATTGAAAACTTTAGTCTAACTAACTAAATAAAAATCAGTCCTTGGCCTCTGCTGAGACTGCCAAGAATGGGGCCAAGAAGCATCACCAAAAATGGTGTGTTATGAGGTGAGGACAAGTTTCCAACTAGGAAATAGACCAAGAGTGAGCAACATATCAGCCAGCAACAGATTTCAGTCCTTCAGGCAATAACTAACCATGTGTGATGCCTATTTTGTAGAGGGTTGAGTAGGGGTGGAGGGTAGAGACAAGTGAGAGGTGTGGGGGAGCTGTTTTACCTGGCAGGAATCTTTGCCCCCCTCCAGGTATCCGATACAGATCATGTTGCTAGTGATTTGTCCTGGATAGGCGCTGCTGCACTGGCTGGAGGACAGGACAGGAGCTTTCAGGCACTGCAGGAGGTCAGGGTAGTTAGCTACAAGAAAGGGGAGGCAAATTAATAATGGAAATCCTTGAATTCATTGTGAAATTACAGCTGACCTTTCAGTAACTGGAACAGTGCCTTCTCGCTAAGTGACATTTCTATCCCCTTGGCTTTTTCTCCAGCAGCTCCCAGCTTTCCCACAGGATCATTATCATAGCATAGGGACTCCCTTCCTCCAGAGGGATCAGAATCCACAACTGGGGATTTGTTCAGCCTGATCCATTGCACGGATTAAACTCTCTGGATTCCAGAAAATGGGCAGCCAATTGGGCTAAGAAAAGAGCAGCACAAAGATTAGAGGAAATCAGTGAACGGAAAAGACCAGTTGGATCACTCTGAGCCAGCTTCTGCACTGGAGTCATGGGTGGTAGTGTAGCCTATGGATAAGTAGCCAGATACCCCAAGTGGATTTGGGTCATTCTGTCCATCCCTTTTCCTGCTCCTTAGGCTAGTGCAGGAGTCATAGTGTAAAAATGGAGTTATAATGTAATAATCTTAAATTTGCAATAAAATATTTTGCCATCCTTAGAGGCATGGATAACCCATTGAGTTCATTGATCTCAGGGGGAACTGTGGGTGCTCAGCAACTCTCAGGATCTGGCCCATTGAATGTCCCAAATAATGGTGATGGAGGGCTTCCTCCTGAATATCATAGAGAAATGTGTTTCGTGCTTCAGCCTGCCCCATGCCAATAATAAAGAACAAGAGAAAATCAAGGATATTAGAAGAGAACATATTTAAATAAGACAAAGGGCCCCTGCTCTCCACAGGCTTTTCCCTTTGAGCCATGATTCCTCACATGGGTTCTCTCTTCAAACCACCTCCCTTACAAGTGCTATCCCTTCCCCAAACTCTCTTCCCTGGGGCCCACCACTGGGTCAATAAAGCTCTCCAGGGTCCTAGTGAAGCTCTACACTCTCAGAGGAGCACTCACTGCCACTGCTGAGGGTGTTGCCCCAGCCAGAGATCAGGCACTGGGTGCCAGTGGCCACACAGCTGGTCGGAAGGGCAATTGTCTTGACGTAGGAGTTGAGGGTTGCTGCACTGGACAGCTTGATGAGCATGATGTCATTGTTCAGCGTCTGGGAGCTGTAGCTGGGGTGACGGATGACTTTGGCTGACGCAATGAACTGCTCAGTTCCTTCTTTGACTGCAATGTTGTGTTCTCCAAGCCTCACCTGGATAGAGCTGGAAAAGAGGAAGGAATAACAGCATCCTCACCAGCACTGTCACCATCGTTATTCATCATCATTATCATAACAACCCTCAACATCACTATGGATATTACCACAACTATAGTTGCCATCAACGCCAGCACTAAGGTCTCTGTTGCTCTAGTTCAGTGGGTAGCTCTCTAGCTTCAAGTTAACACACCAAGATTTAGATTCATACCCAATCCACAGTGCAGGGAAGTCCTGGGAGCACTGCTTTGGCTGAAGCACAATTTGGGGAGCGGGGAAAGGAGACCTGAGTGATATTCTGATTGGCCTACACCCCTCTGCACATGTCACAGAACTAGAGATGGTCAACACGAGGGACAAATTTCCACAAAAATTGTTGTCAAAAATTGGTCCTTTTATTCTTTGGCAAATATCAATATTTGAAAAATTTTGGCCAGCTCTATACATATCTCTCTGTGCTTTATTTTTTTCTATTTCTAAAAATTTCTAATAATTCCTACCTCACAAGGGTGTTTTGAGGCTTAATTCAAGAGCTTTGAGCTTCTCAGGAGAAGGTGCTGTAGAAGTGAAAAGTACTATTCTTTCTGGTGGAAAAGGGAGCTGAGTGGCAAGAAAGGCTCTGCTTTAAAGGAGACAGTACACTGAGCTCCTACCTACTCCTCTTTGGTGGGATCCCAATGATGGCCCTACAAGGCAGCACTGAAGAAGCAGTGGGTATTGCACTGTTTGAAGAGCTGCCCCACAGTGGAGATGTCTGGTAACCTGGCATGTTGCAAATTAAAGATATCAAGGTGATTTACAGAAATAGTCTGGGAAAACCCTGGTGTCCCTATCAAACCATTCCCCCATCCCAACAGTCAACAAAATAGGCTCTAACAAGGCTACAGGTGAGTTGTTAGAAAAGAACTGTGACACATAGTCCCTGCATGACCACTGCACTGTCACCAGGCAAAGTGCTTTGGCATCCCAAGAATGTGTATGGTGGTGGAGAGATGCCCATTTTGCTCTGCTCTGCTCTTCATTCATTCATTCTTTGTTAGTCCATCATTCCACTTTTTGCAACTTTGCTTCATGATCCAACTCCCACAAAGCCAATTTCCTCCCTAAGGAAAAAAAGAGACTTCCAGAAACTATTAGACCGCTGTAGGGCACTTTGATCTGGAGGGGTGATTCCAAGCTCAGGGAAACATTCTTGTGCTAGCTCTAATTGAACAAGCATGCTAAAAGTAAGAGTGAAGCCATGGCAGTGCAAGTGGTGGGAAGGACTAGCAGCCCCAAGTATGTTCCTATGAGCTCAGATGGGTAAGTGCTTGGGGGTGGCTAACCCTTCCTACCACTCACACTGATACAGCTACACTCTATTTTCAGCATATATGTCTCCTTGAGTTGGGAATCACACCTCCAGCTCGAAGTGTAGACATACCCATCAATGGTCACCAGGACAGGTGCCTCATGCTAGGACATTAGATTCAGTACTAACTCAGAAACAAAGGTCACCCAGTACTGAATCATCACCTCATGTAGCACAGTATCCTCCTCTGGAGCACTGCAGTCAGTACTGACGCAGAAACCAGAGTCTCTCCTGGGCCTCTCTTCACTTCTTGAAGGACTCAGGAATTTCTTGACAGTCTCCCCTGACCCATGCTTAGTTAATCAGATGTGACACTCTCAGAGCAAACGGGCATTATGGCTAGAGGGGAAGCAGTAGTTTAATAGCACAAATATTTTCTACTCACGATTTGTAGCAGTGAGCAGCTGAGACAACCCATCTGCTGTTAATGAGGGCGCCTCCGCAGAAATGGTACCCGATGTTCAGGGATGCCTGGTAGGGCAAAGAGTTCTTTGAACAGGTGTAGCCTCCCACAATCTTGTCATCATCAGCATCATCGATGGGGAAGGCAACTGGGTGAAAGAGGAAGATATAAATTAATATCTATTATGGGGATCATGGAGCCCATCTGGATGAGGGGATTGGGAATGGGATATGACGCCTCTCACTTTTAGAACGCTGACTTCGCTTCAAGCTCAAACTGGTGGTGGCCAAAAGGTCTCCACAGCTGATGGCTCCTTGTTGGTTGCTCTATTAAATCAGGCTGTGGGACTCAATCAGTCCAGCTTCTAGTGCCCATGTGTCCATATTACAATCAAACACTGTGACAATTAGCCCATGGCTGATAGTCTCAGCAGAGAGGTCAGGGTGTGTGCATGTTTGGAGGTCAAGGTAGATTGCACTAGTGTTGCCTTGGCAATTTGGGGGATAAAATAGGACTTCACCCTCCAGCACTATGCAATCTGGCACTTTTCATCACATCTAAACTTCACTGTAAAGTACAATAAAAATGAACTTACCAGCCACTCCCAGAAAGGCTACAACCAGGATGTATTTCATGGTCTTCCTAAGGATCCAAACACAACTCTGTAGACTAGAGGAGGGAATTGCTAGGTATTTATCCTCCTGAACTGGCCTTATCTCCAGCCCAAGGATTTCACCAAAGGAAAATAAACAATGGAAAGTTTGAAAACCCAACTTTAGTCATTTATCAGGCACAGGTAGCAAAAAAATTAAAAAAAAACAAAACCCAGAGTTAATCATAAACTTTCCGTCAGCTATTTTTAAAATTATTAAGATTCAGCCTTCAATTTAAAAATTAAATGGGAGCTTTGGACAGTTTTTTCTTTGATTTTATTCCAGGATTTGTTAGTGCACTATTTACCCAGATCAAAGCACAAAACCTTTTGAGATTCATCTGCCTTTCTAGAATGTACATTTTCTTTCCAGTAGTTAAAAGATACTATAAATCAGAGTTGGAGAAGACCTTTTATTAGGTTGTCTCTTGTCCATGTCCTCTTCCTGGCCAATGCAGGTTTATTTTTATAAAGTAGAACCTCAGAGTTATGAACACCAGAGTTACAAACTGACTGGTCAACCATACACCTCATTTGGAACCAGAAGTACGCAATCAGGCAGCAGAGACAAATAAAAAAGCAAATACTATACAGTACTGTGTTAAATGTAAGCTACTAAAAAAAGGGAAAGTTTAAAAAAAAGATGACAAGGTAAGGTAACTGTTTTTGTGCTTGTTTCATTTAAATTAAGATGGTTAAAAGCAGCATTTTTCTTCTGCATAGTAAAGTTTTAAAGCTGATTCAGTTTTAAATCAATGTTCAGTTGTAAACTTTTGAAAGAACCATAACGTTTTGTTCAGAGTTACGAACATTTCAGATTTCAGAGTAGCAGCCGTGTTAGTCTGTATCCGCAAAAAGAACAGGAGTACTTGTGGCACCTTAGAGACTAATAAATTTGTTAGTCTCTAAGGTGCCACAAGTACTCCTGTTCTTTTTGCGAACATTTCAGAGTTACGAACAACCTCCATCCCCGAGGTGTTCATAACTCTGAGGTTCTACTCCAATATACTATCCCTGTGGTGGTGGTGATGGTGATTTTCCCACTTCTAAAAACCGAAATTATGGGGCTTTCACAACTTCACTTGGGAGACAATTCTTCACTCTAATAAATCTCCCCGGACTCATCAATCTAGCCAAGTATTGTATCTCAGTTTGGATTTTTTTTTAAATTTTGGCATGTTCTATAGAAATGTAACATTCCAATAAAAATATAGAACTCCCAATATAATAATGATTATTTTGACAAAATTAATGAATGAGTAGGGAAGGGCAATCAGGTCCACCACACAGCTAGAAGGGAAACTGAAGGCAATGCCTTTTACATTGAAAAAAGGTATTTTTTAAATAATTAACCTGTGGAACTCACTGTTGCAATGTATTCTTGAAACACATTGCTAAGGGCCCAGTGCTGCCACCTTAATACCCTTTGAGTAATATCTTACAATGTGAGTAGTCCCATTGATATCAATGGGAGCTGCTGCACTTTTGAAAACCGGGTCACTAATCTAGATGCCTAAGTATGGATTTGGAAGATTAACCTTTGTAACCATTTTTGAAAATTTTGGTCAGTGTATCACTTGAGTCTCAGAATGTGCTTAAATGGATTTAGTAGAATGTATAGATAAAAACAACACCCCCAAATCCTTGGCTGAGGTGAGCACTCATTTCTGCGAGGATACTGGCCATCAAAGATTAAAGTGTTTGTTCACACAGCTGCCAACTATACTGAGTTGGCGTCTGACTACCATGGGATGACAGCAGGTGGTTGTTGGCTCAGAATAATCCCAGATGGTTGTTGGCTCAGGATAATCCCAGATGGTTGTATACCTGGCCACACTCTGAATTTTCATAGGACACTGAAAGTTCTGCTTTACTCTTAGTCTTCTGGTCAGGGCTGAGAGATCTGGTCTGGGGAAGGTATTTGGGAGGGAGGGGAGTTTAGAGTGGAATGAAGCAAGTTAGGAGCACAACTTTATTGTCCAGATGGGCGTCTGGTCCAAGACGAGCTCATCCTATGTTTTGGATTAATTGTGTAGGGTTGTAAATTTGTACCTCTGCATGGGGTTCCCTATGGGCACTTTTTAAATCTAAACAAACAGAAAAGGATGAGAGGATTTTTTTAAAAAAGAAAAGGTTCTATATCGACAGTAGCCATGATAAAAATTACCTGGGCCATCCAATCTCATGCTGCAAGGTCTATGCTCATCACCAGCCAGGGCAGGTGCTGAGGCAGTTGGGAAAGGAAAGTATAATATTGTCCAATTTGATCCATTTGGGAGGCTTTATTTCCATCCCACTGGAACAAGAGGCATTGGCACAGGAACAGGATGTTGGACGAGATGGAAAACTGCTCTGTTTCAGTAAGGCTCTTATTTTGTATCAGGTGTCTCCTGATTACTTGCATTAAAGAACTGCTCCAGTAGAAAAGGTGTTGGGGGAACTGGGAAGGAGGAAGCTATTTGTGGACCATTGTACATTGGACCAAACTCACCCTTGGTGAAGGTTCAACTTCTTTGACTTGGGATAAGTTTTGCTCCTTGTGGCTGAAGTCTTACCTTATACTGGCTTGGAATCAGCCAAATATCCCTTCAGATCAGTCTGCCTTGATAACTCCTTAGAGTATCTTTATAAATGCTCAAGTGAATCACTCTTCTTCCTTCTGGCCTTGGTTCTAACTTTCCTCATTTCCAGACTTCTGTGCTTCTCCAATCAACTCTTTGGTCTCCCACTGAGATCCGAATCAGGAAAGTGATATTATATTTGTTCTTTCTTTGTTTTTGTTTTAATCTGAAGTTAAAAAAAATCACTCATATTGAAATTGGACTGGACTTTGTGAATTGGAAAAATTTAACTCCAAGGGCTGTATATCCAGAAACTCTCAAGAACACTAAAATTCCTTATTAGAATAGAGATGGAAGGGTATATCCCATTCTGCATTCTCTTTCACCTAGTCTCTTTTCTTGCAGAAGAATTTTAGATCAGTTTCAAATCAGCATTTATATAGTCTTGGAAAAATTGATTTTTTAATACTATTTTGATGGATAATACTGATGTTTATTTTAAAGCATTTTCAAAGATTTTTACTGATTTAAATTTTTACAGTTGTGGAAAATTATGGCAGGGTCAGACAATAATATTTGAATGAGAGTTTATGCTGAGATTCAAACATTAATGTTTTCTAGTCATTAAAACACGAATTGTCAACATCACATGTCAAAACATACAGTATAAATATCCTTAAATCAAACTCTAATATAGTCTCAAGCAGCATTTTTCTTACTTAGCCTATCTGTAACTTTCAATTACACTGCTCCACAGCCAAAATGGTTCTGAAATAAATGTAGTCAAACTTTACTAATTCTGGATCACTGAGAACGAAAATAATGCTTTAAATTGTTGATTGGCTCTAGTTTTCAAGATATGCTATTGGGTCAGTATATACGACCCTTGACTTGGGAATGGCGGAGGATAAGTGAGTTATAAAGGGAAGGGATCTCAATTTAAAACAGAAATGACTAAAATACATCTTTGACTGGAT
Source organism: Malaclemys terrapin pileata (assembly GCF_027887155.1). NCBI lineage: Eukaryota > Metazoa > Chordata > Testudines > Emydidae > Malaclemys > Malaclemys terrapin. The sequence continues at coordinate 140,298,175 of NC_071505.1, forward strand.
CTATGAATAAATCTATGACTGGGTTTGGACAGTACTTGCTTTTTAGGCAAAACAATGAATGATGCAATCTGAAGCTGGTATTGCGTCATACATGATATGAATTGCATCATGTTATTCCTAGAAGTCATGGATGATGCAATCATAATGAAGTTTACATCACACTGCTGAACAAATTGCCATATATCAGCTCTAGAAATCATACAGTGTCGTGCTCTCTTATTTGTCAGTGTTTGACTTTGCAAAGGGACACATTTCTGTTTAGCCAAAGTGAGCAGAGATGCCTCGTACTTGTGTGAACAGTGCAGATAACTTCTGCTATGTTTGTGATGAAGTGACTTTTGCATCACAAAAGCGCAGTATAACCACTATGGTTAAGAAAGCCTATCACCTTTATTTTGGCTGCAAAATTGGAGATCAGGACCAGAGGTGGACCCCACACATATGCTGCAACACTTGTGCAACAAATCTTCGCCAATGGTTGAACAGGAAAAGGAAATCTATGCTTTTTGCAGTGCCAATGATTTGGAGAGAGCCAACAGATCATACCAGCAATTGTTACTTCTGCATGGTGCCTCCAGTTGGGAAAGGTGTGTCAAAGAAGAAAAAGTGGACTGTGCAATATCCAAACATTCCATCAGCTATACGCCCAGTACCCCACGGAGAAGGACTGCCGGTTCCTGATGCACCAGAATCATTCTCACTTGAGTCAGAAGAGGAAGAGGATGAAACTTCTGGTCCTGAACCATCAATGTCACAGGATCCACATTTTCTCCCATCCTCCTCCTCTGAACCACACCACATAACACAAGGTGAACTGAATGACCTTGTCAGGGATTTGGAACTACCCAAGAGTAAGGCAGAGCTGTTGGGCTCCAGACTACAGCAGTGGAATCTCCTGGCAGGTGATGTTAGGGTTTCCATGTTCCGTGACCGTCAAAAGGATCTTGTCCATTCCTTCTTCATGGAAGGTGATCTTGTAGCCTGCAACAACATCAATGGTGTGATGGCAGCCCTCAACATCGTTCACGATCCAGATGAGTGGAGACTGTTCGTTGATTCATCAAAGACGTGTCTTAAAGCTGTTTTACTGCATAATGACAATGTTTTGCCATCAATTCCAGTTGGTCATGTAGTCCATATGAAGGAAACCTATGACAACATGAAACAACTTTTGAGATGCATAAACTATGACCAACATCAGTGGCAGCTTTGTGGCGATTTGAAGGTTGTTGCTCTCTTGCTTGGTCTGCAGACTGGATACACAAAGTACTGCTGTTTTCTCTGCCAATTGGATAGTTGTGCAAGAGATTCCCACTACATCAAGAAAGATTGGCCACTCCGACAGTCATTGGAGCCTGGGAGGAAAAGTCTTCAGCATCCACCACTTGTTGAATCAAGGAAGATTTTGTTACCACCCTTACACATCAAGCTGGGTCTGATGAAGAACTTTGTCAAGGCCATTGATAAAACACAAGCAGCTTTCAAGTACCTCCATGGAAAATTTCCAAGGTTAAGTGAAGCTAAGATAAAGGAAGGTGTCTTTGTTGGTCCTCAGATTCGTGAACTTCTTTGAGATGATACATTTGACCATGCACTGTGTGGCAAGGAAAAACGGCATGGAAAGCCTTCCAGTTAGTGGCAATAAATTTTCTCGGAAACAACAAGGCAGACAACTACAGGTTATTGGTGGAAAACCTCCTCAAGGCATACAAAAGCCTTGGTTGCAACATGTCACTAAAGATACGTTTTTTGCACTCTCATCTAGATTTTTTTCCACCAAACTGCGGAGCAGTGAGCGACGAGCACAGCGAGCAATTTCACCAGGACATTGCAACAATGGAGAAACGCTATCAGGGCAAATGGAGCCCATCAATGCTTGCAGACTATTGCTGGACAGTGACAAGAGATGCTCCATTTAATGAATACAAGAGACAAGCCAAGAAGCGCCGAGTAGACACTAAACTGCTATGTACATAATAGTTTTTTGCCTTTTGTTTCATAATAAATTTTATTTATATAACCCTTTTGCTGATTTTTAAAGTGTTACATAAACAGGACAGGTAAAATATTATCAAGTAAAGCAACCATAAACACATGAAAATTACATAAATTACAATTTATGATTAAAACTCTATCTACACAATATACATAGACATAAAATGTAAAAGCTTAAATATCTTAGAAACAGTAGCCAATCAGTTGTTTTAATTGTCATATTTGAATTCAGCACATCAAAATACATAATAAATAGCACATTTTATCTTTGAAGCAGACGACTTCTCAAAAATTGTAGACCAGTGTTATTTTACTGAAATTTAACTAACCAATCCTAACACATTGTAACATGGTTATTTAACCAATTATATCCCACCACCTTAATTGGTTTACACCCAACTAATTTTGTTATACAGCAGACAGAAACAATCACAGAACCAGACAGAGACCATGCAAATAAACATACAAAACAATACAGAAGTGAGGATTTCACAACTACATCTATAAAGACATAAGGGTTTTCCAGCTGTGTCTATTGATAAGTGAGTTCTTACCAGACAGAAAACTATCAAACTAAATTTCCTTTTACATCTTCTAGGCTTTTCCCTTTCTCTGGAGGTGATAGGAATATCAGGACAGGATTGTATTCCTAACAGCCCAATAGCACCTTATTTCAATGTGACTGGTTTGGAATGTGAGGATGTGACCATACACTTCCCAGTTTATGGCTGGTCTCTGCTGCTTAGCCAAAGGCCTTAGCCTAAGAACCAGGCCTCAGACTGTCACAGTAAGAGAAGGCCCTTACACAGACAGACCGTGATTTTGATTCTCTCTTTTATACCTCTATAACTAGCTAAGTGATAAGAATACACCTAAATTCTTAAAGTAGAGGCCTTTGCAGACAGGCCTGAATATCTATATCCTAACATGCACCTTGAAATATTGTTATGGTATTGTAAGCAGGGTCTGAATGAGCTCTCCCCTGATAGCTAGTTGGGGACGAGGAGAGACTTCAGGTGCAGACTGTATTTACATGAACATACCTATTCTGCTTAGATATCCAGCAGACAGAGCTCAAAGTGATCAACTTTGGCTGGTCTTGGGTTACAAATCACTGTAATACTGAATGCAGGGGTAGTGAAATGTTATCAGTGTTGTTATCTTTATTGTATGAGTAAAGGGGAGCAGAACTGTGCTTAACCTGTCCTGAATTAGGGGGTCACCCTCAGCTAAAAGGAACTCGCTAAGCCAGAGGCTCAAATGCCAGAGCCCTGTGACAGTAAGAGGGGTGCAGAAATGTGTCCCAGTAAGGAGATGTGGCCTCTCCCTAAGGGTCTCTGGTCTGGTTTAACCTCTTCCTCCCCACTGTTCAAAGATAGAGCTAAATAGGTTTCATTAGGAGTCTTGTTATTTTAGTGCTCAATAGAGCTGAAATCAGTTCTGGTGGGATAGCATTTCCTCCCAACCTGCTTCAAGTTCCCCCACTAAGAGCTGACAATCACTAAGAGCTAAAAAGTACTAAGCACTGACAATCTGATCTACTGGGTAGATTCCTGCCAGGAGATTTCACTGCTGTAGTCTGGAGACCAGCAGCTCTGCCTTACTCTTGGGTAGTTCCAAATCCCTGACAAGGTCATTCAGTTCACCTTGTGTTATGAGGTGTGATTCAGAGGAGGAGGATGGGAGAAAATGTGGGTCCTGTGACATTGATGGTTCAGGACCAGAAATTTCATCCTCTTCCTCTTCCTCGTCTGACTCAAGTGAGAATGATTCTGGTGCATCAGGAACCGGCAGTCCTTCTCCATGGGGTACTGGGCGTATAGCTGATGGAATGTTTGGATAATGCACAGTCCACTTTTTCTTCTTTGACACACCTTTCCCAACTGGAGGCACCATGCAGAAGTAACAATTGCTGGTATGATCTGTTGGCTCTCTCCAAATCATTGGCACTGCAAAAGGCATAGATTTCCTTTTCCTGTTCAACCACTGGTGAAGATTTGTTGCACAAGTGTTGCAGCATATGTGCGGGGCCCACCTCTGGTCCTGATCTCCAATTTTGCAGCCAAAATAAAGGTGATAGGCTTTCTTAACCATAGTGGTTATACTGTGCTTTTGTGATGCAAAAGTCACTTCACCACAAACATAGCAGAAGTTATCTGCACTGTTCACACAAGTACGAGGCATCTCTGCTCACTTTGGCTAAACAGAAATGTGTCCCTTTGCAGAATCAAACATTGACAAATAAGAGAGCACGACACTGTATGATTTCTAGAGCTGATCTAGGGCAATTTGTTCAGCAGAGTGATGTAAGCTTCGTTATGATTGCATCATCCATGACTTCTAGGAATAACATGATACAATTCATATCATGTATGATGCAATACCAGCTTCAGATTGCATCATTCATTGTTTTGCCTAAAAAGCAAGTACTGTCCAAACCCAGTCATAGATTTATTCATAGATCCAGTCAAAGATGTATTTTAGTCATTTCTGGTTTAAACTGAGATCCCTTCCCTTTATAACTCACTTATCCTCCGCCATTCCCAAGTCAAGGGTCGTATATACTGACCCAATAGCATATCTTAAAAACTAGAGCCAATCAAGAATTTTAAGCATCATTTTCGTTCTCAGTAACCCAGAATTAGTAAAGTTTGACTACATTTATTTCAGAAGCATTTTGGCTGTAGAGCAGTGTTTTCCGAACCGCAGGGGTCTCCTGGCAACCACAGCAGCAAAAGGGGCAAAGCGTGAGGCCATGGAGGATGGAACACACTTCACCTGATCTATGTGCATTTCCGGATCCAGTTCCAAAATTCTCTGCTTGATTTTAAACTCCACCATGCACTGGTCTAATCAGCTCACTGACCTTGTGTTTGTATTGCTCCCTCCTCACTTCTATCATGCATCAATGGGCTCCTCTCACCCATTTTCACTCTCTGCCTCTCTCTCTTTCTGGGAGCATGAAACTGGCTTTTATTTCCTAAAACAGACAAATCTCTCTGAACCCCAGTTAATTTTATAAACACAGACTGGGTGTCAGTAACACCTGCTGATACTGATGTCTGCAGCAGAATTTGCACAAACACCCATATTTAGCCATCGGCACTAAAACAACCATCTCATGGATAAGAGTTCTCCTGATACGCCCAGCTACTTCCAATAGTGCCCTTGCTCTGCTTTTTTTTCCAAAGAGCTCCCTATAGTGTTCTCTTCCCTCTGTGCCTGAAGTCTGAGCACCATTGAACTACAGGAGCCATATCAGGCAATGCTAGACAGATGTCAATAAACACTGAAATCCCCACAGTGCCTCCCAGTCTCGAGAACTCCACAGCTGACTGTAGATTGCTCATCTAGCAATCTCCAAAATGCAGTTATACATAGGATTTGGATTTTCTCACCATTGCAAGTAGGGAAGTGAAGGAAGATAATTTCTACAGGGAGGGGATGGGGAAACTGAAGGAAATGAAATATCTAGGCAGGACGATCTCAAGGAAAGCAAAGAAAGATCTCTCAGTGGGAAGGGAGTATGTGTTCAAATGTACTCAAAGAGAAGCCTGAGTGACAATGAATCAATATATAAAAAACTACTAACAAATTTAAAACTAATTTACTAAACAACTGTGTATTTCCATTTATGTTTTGACTGTATTTTTTAAAGTATCCCTGGCTTGCCAATGTGTTCCACAGATTTTGAGAAAACTGGAAACATTTCCATTGCACTGCTAATGCGCTCTGAGACTGCAATACACTCAGCATATGGTTCAGTCTTCCAAGAAAGATAGTGAAGAATAACTTCTACTAAAATGGGAAGCAGGCAAAATGAAATTACACAAATTGGGATTTACCCAGGAGCTGGGGTTAACACCCCTGCATCTCTTGCAAAAAGAGCTGAAGAATTTTTTGTGATATGAGTGCGGAGAAGATCGGTTTTATATCTCATCTGGAAGAATATTATACATCATTCATCATGAAGGTTTTTTCCCCTCCTTAGGTCTTCAAAGGTGAAGTCATAGCAGGAGGAGTGGCTCTGGCCTCCTCATCACTTCCTGTCACCTTCATAAGACCCAAGAGGTAAAAAAGAGAAGAATAAAATTTGCTGGTAACAGGGGCGGCTCTATGTATTTCGCCGCCCCAAGCATGGCAGTCAGGCAGCCTTCAGCAGCATGCCTGCGGGAGGTCCACTGGTCTCGCACCTTCCGTGTACCCGCTGCTGAATTGCTGCCGAATCCGCGGGACCGGCAGGCCTCCCACAGGCATGCCGCCGAAGGCTGCCTGACTGTTGCCCTTGCAGGGACCGGTAGGCCGCCCCCCGCGGCTTGCCGCCCCAGGCATGCGCTTGGAGCGCTGGTGCCTGGAGCCGCCCCTGGCTGGTAAAAATATTGAGATTCCTGCTACTTCTGGTGCCTGATAAGAACCTAGAAATCCTGCCCAAGCCCTACAAAAAACAGAGTCCATCCAGGTGCACAGGCAGAGCACAGCTTCCCTACAGATATGTACAAACTTCCCCCCTCACTGGATCTCAGAGCCTCCTGTCTGAGTCCAGCCTGAGTCCAAAAGTCTACACAGTGATTTTTTAGCCCTGCAGGCTGAGCTCCAGAAGCCTAAGTCAGCTGGCCCTGGCCATCTGGGGGTCTTTTATTGAAGTGTATAAGCTGAGATGCTAAAGCACACCTGATTTCAAAGAATCAAAACCACAGAGGAATTGTTCATTTCCAGGGGAAATAGACTTTTTTGCTGCTGACTGGTACAGACACTGGCATTTAAAATGAAAGGCCTCTCGGGAAAATCAGGGAAAATCTATGTTGTGTGTCACATTGTGAGCTTTGTGTTTGAAATAATAAACTGTGCCATGAGGAAAAGGCCTAAAAGAAACTGAGACATGGCATTAGACTCTCCTGACTGGGAAAAACAGGCCGGCATGCCTCCAGTTGCATATAAATATTGCAGCATGCAATACCAGTGATTACCACTGGGGGTCAAGTATTAGTTAGGATGACCTTCTCTCTCTCTGCCCTCTTTGAGAATGTATGTGTGTGTGTCTTTGCATATGTGCGTGCAACTGTTTTCGCTATTGTAATGATCAAGTGACTGTATGAATCCTACTTTATGTTAACTATGGGCTAGGTGCTCATAACACTTCCTGGTAAAGCTCCCTGTCACAGAAACAGAATTGTTCAAACTGACACTTAAGTTTGATCTTGGCACTAAAATAATGTATTTTTATTTTTTATTACAGAAGCACATACAGGCCTCAACCAAGATCAAGGCCCCACTGTGCCAAGCCCTGTACAAACCCATAATAAGAGACTGGTCCCTGTCTGAAAAGTTCAACATCTAAACAGAGAAGACAGACAAAGGGCTGGGGAGAAACAGACACAGAGAGGGGGACTGGCCTGCTTGCCTCCTTCTCCTCCCATGGCTGGGAATGGGCAGAAGCACTTGGCCCATCCTCCTCCACATCCCTATCTTGTAGAGCTGCTAGAAAGGATACCACAAGAGGGAACAGACATATATCATTTTCTCTACATGGTACAGTCTGATGGGTTGGTCTGCAACTGGCATCCAATATCCTCTATGGGTTGGAGAATGGGAATGGGACAGTCTTTCCTGGTTCCTGTCAGCTGATGAATCTAATAAGATCAGACTTTCTCTCCAGGTAATTGCGGTGCTCCAGCTCCTAGCCAAGACACACCGGTGCTGAGGCCACTGCAGAAATGGAAAACTCCAGTGAGAACAAGAGTTAACAAAAACTTTTTGAGACATAATACCTGTAGTTTTGGATCTATTCTTATTATATCCACATCTTGGGTCTAGAGCTAACCATAGTGGTCTATTGAAGTGTGCAACTGTCTCCCCAAGGGATGTGGTGGAGGCCCCATTACTTGAGACATCAAACACCAGGCCGGACAAAGCGTTGGTCTATAGTATGTAAGGGCTTTTCCCAGCTCGGGCTTTTCTGATTGGTTTGCTTCTTTTCTACAGTCTACTCAGTTTATGATTTCACCAGGCAATAATTTGCAGGAAGTAAATCATAGGTCTAAACCAGGCAGCTGCTAGAAGAAGCAAGGACTGATGGTGGAAGGTGAACTTAGGTTTCAACTGGTGATGTCACTAACAAGGGCCAAGTGGGCGGCTGCTTGTGGGGCAGTGCAAGACGTATCCCCAAGCAGAAAATCTGATGTGTTCTCTAACTGCCCATTTCATTTTGTCTTAGGCAGGGGTTATCAAACTGGGGGTCGTGACCCCTCAGGGGGTCGTAAGGTTATTACCTGGGATGTCGCAAGCTGTCACCCTCCACCCCCAAACCCCACTTTGTCTCCAGCATTTATAATGGTGTTAAATATATTAAAAAGTATTTTTAATTTATTAGAGGGGTCGCGTTCAGAGGCTTGCTATGTGAAAGGGGTCACCAGTACAAAAGTCTGAGAACCACTGGTCTTAGGTGATTCAAATGTTCAAAAGTTTAGGATCTCAAGGGTGAATATGGAAACCAGCTACAACTATTTGTAAGGTCTGAACACCAAGGAGAGAGAGGAATTATTTTGGATGGCACACAGGGGACATAATTCGGAGGGAATGAGATTAAATTGGACAGAAGGGAAAATTTTAGTCTAGACAATCAGGAAACATTTCCTCAGATTGAGGTCTTACTGGGCTGTGGAATAATGTACCCCATGGAAATGGTGGAAGCCACATAATTTAAAAATAGGAGTAAATAAAGTCCAAGAAAATATGCTGTGGGGAAAAATCCTGTTCTGTCTTGGGGTGGGATGAGCAAGATGTGAATTTTCCCCAACTCTAATTTCTACGATTTTAGTACGTGTCTAACAATGCACAGGAGGGTTGGAAAAAACAGCTGTTTTTTCTTGGATAGACTCCAAGTGGCTCACATTACAGCCATTGGGGTATTTTCTACATTGTAAAGTTCTGGAAATAACAGTGCTCCATTGTTTTCCATCTCTAGTTGTCACAATAACAAAAAGCTTTTCTTTTACTGGTGTATCTTGGTGTCAGCGAAAGGTACTAGATATGACAGCTCCCTAATCTTTAACCAGAGGACACATACATTTGTTAGCTTTAGTTGAGATTTGATGAGATCTCAACACAGTTCTCCTCCACCTCTCTGGAAAAGTCTCTCTCTCTCTCATACAACACCCAAACAATAGGTCAGGCACATATGTATAATTAAATAGATATATTAGTGGACTATCCTGCAGCCCTCCTCCTGTATTTATATTCCTGGCATATAGCTGATCATCAATTGAATGACTGAACATTTTTAAAAAGACCAATAAAGAATAAGGATGAAGAATAATAACAGTGAGCAAAAATAGTAAATAGTACCATTCACACACAAAAACTCCTGCTTCCATACACCTAAGCATGTGACTATTTATTTAATAGCATGTATTCATCATAGCAACCTCCCAACCACTGATACAGACTAAAGCTCTTCTGCTTGAATGTTCGTTGATACCAAATAAGTTGCAGAAAGATGGTTAAACCGAAGAGCCATTCAAAATATTGGATGAATGAATATTCATAAATACTGTTTTGTCTGCATTTGATGAGTTCATTCAGATAGATAGATAGATAGATCATTTTCATACCTATATAAATTCCTACCCCAAAAGATTTCACAGCAATCTGCAAACTCTGAATACAGGGAACATTCCTCCACTTCTGGACAGGAACAGGCCTGCCATTTGGCCAGTACAGTACATGACATTAGCATAGGATGGAAAATCAAATTGAATACTGTATAGTGGGGGTGATTTTGAGAACACACAGAAACCTTTAACCTTGTTGGAATTCTCAGTCCAGGTCTGTTGGAGGCAAACACAGCAGTAGATAGAATACTCTGGGATCTTTAACCACCATGAATGCTCAGGCCTTAGTTTTAAAAGCTCATTGGGAAGTCTGAAATATATAGGTAAATATCTGAGACAAAGTGTAATTTCTTTCTTCCCTGACACACTTTTCAAAGACAAACTGGCAGCATTGGGAGGGGTATTGCACTCCTCTCACTTCCTGTTGCCTTAGCACAGCGGTTTTCAAACTGTGGGTTGGGACCCCAAAGTGGGTCGTGACCTCATTTTAATGGTATTAGACTTGCTGGGGCCCAGGGCCAAAGCCAAGGACTGAGCACCACTACCTGGGGCCAAAAACCAAGGGCTTCAGCCCTGGCAGCAGGGCTCAGGTTACAGCCCCCTCACCCCTGGGCTGAAGCCCTTAGGGTTCGACTTTGGCCCCAGGGGTGGTGGGGACCAGGCTTCGGTCCCCCCTCCTGCAGTCTTATGGTAATTTTTGTTATCAGAAGGGGGTCATGGTGCAATGAAGTTTGATAACCCCTGCCTTAGCAAAATCCAAGTTCTATAAGAACCAATCCTGTAACATTTGTTGCTAGAGATGTTGAAAATTCTTCTCCTTCTGATGCCTGGTAAGAACCCAGAACCTGCAATGGGGGTACTGCGGCATGGCTGGTCACAGACAGGGGTGGCATTGGGCAGAGGACCCTTTGGTGCCTGGCTAATGAATCTCTGCTCCTTTCCACCTCGCTCACACAGGTGCTGGGGTTGGAGACCTCATCTCACAGTGGCCAAGAGTAGCAATCCAGAAACCAGGGAAGTCTGTGACCATGAGCTGTTATTAGAACAAAACTGCCCGCACAAACATATTTTATACCAGCAACCCCAGGGAGCAGTGGCAGATTAGCCACTGGGCTGACGGGGTCTGTGCCTAGGATCTTCATGCCCCAACCCCACTCCCCAGCATGGTTCGGGCCCAGCAGCAGGACAGAGCAGCTTTTCCCCTGCGCTCCGGGTCCTGCCTCAGCAGCTGGAGGCCGCCTCCTGGGTTCTAGTGCCAGCCTGTTTTCTCTACAGCTGTGAGTGCGGCCTGGGCCCGTGGTGGTGGGAGGGGAGACAGAGCTTCTCCAGTCTTGGGGCCGCAGTGGAGAGAGTGAGAGAGATGCTGACTAATCAACCTGCACCTGAGATCACAGACTTATGGCCTTCAAAACTATGAACAACAGCAGCATTGACAGTGACACTAGGTATGGAGCTGCATCTAGGCACTCAGATACCACTGAGATTGGTGCTAGACAGAGAATAACAACTAACAGGGGAATCAATCCTTCTACATAAACTGTTCATGACCTATGGACAGAAATAATATTAATATTTAACAAATAATTGCTCCTCCACATGCCTGCGTCTCCACTTCATGTACAGTATTGTGCAAAGAGGTTAGTTATGGGGGACTTAACATCTTCCTTTAAGCACTGACCACTCTCACAGATAGTCCACTCTATCTTTGCCTGTGCTGCTGGAATTTAACTAACTCCCCATTGCCTACAGTGCGTTGAATTCCCGGGAAAGGAGAAGAAGAAAGTAGCTGGACGATCAGAATGGTCTAATATTAGCCTTCCCCACTATGGCCACTTGAGGGCAGTGTAGTGCTAACAAACCAAAGCATCCAGGAGCAAAACCAGAAAAAGAGTCAACAATCTTCCTGGCTGAGTCTATAGCTTCACCCCCCGCCAATTATCAAGTGTGGAGGAGACTATCTGGACACAGGAGAGATGGGGAGAGTCAGAGAGGAGGGTATCCTTGTCTGAGAGTTTGCAAATGCAGAGATTATTTAAAGCACCAACATTGATCTAGTGTCTTCCATTCTCCTGACAGATCCTAAAGCATGCTGCATTCTAACACTAGGAAATTCTCACCCACCACTGAAATGTAGCAAATACAGGGATGGAACATGGCAGCTGTCCTTTGCCAGTAATGCAACAAACTGTGTCATGTGACTTCTCCCTTTCAAATTGCACGGGGGATCTAGAGAAGCAGAAAGAGATCCAGATTTGGCCAGGACACTGACTGAGCAGGAAACAGACATATCCCAGAATGCTCACTGTCAGGACCACACAACCCTAATGTAAAAATATTTTCACTGATCAGTGTGAAGCAGCAGCAGGCTTCATATAGAAGGAGAGGGGCCCAAGCCACACATTTTGCATCAGAATGTCTAACCACCACAATTCCAAGGTGTGCAGATCTGGGCTTGGAGTTTTATCCATAATGGTTGCACACTTCAGATCCACATGTGGACCCAGCTTTACTACCTCCCATATTTGCACTGCCTCATGATCATCAGTTCTTCCCCCTTTTGTGGTCTTGCAGAGCTCCGCCTGCTAAAGGCACACAGAACTTTGTTCAATAGAAATGATCACTCTGGCTTCTCTTTGCTGCAGATGCCATGTGGAGGGCACTGGGTGTCTTCCTGGTTTTCCAGCTGCTGTCAGGTATGAAACTGTCTCTGATAAATGTTTTGACTCCAGGATGATACAGCTTTACTTTAGCATCTGAGATGAGAAGCAGAATGTGGGGAGGAGGGTGTTTGCTGCAGATGATGGAAGCTTCACAGGTGAAGGCTCCAGTACCATACTGACAAGAACATGAGAAGGAACAAAGGTAGGAAACCTTTGCTAGTTGAATGGCAGAAGCAGGGAGAGATACAGAGTAGCTGCTTCCAGATGTCAGGAACTGCGCAGGAGCGGGTTTATGTACTGACTGTAGTAAGGTTGTGTGAAGAGACAGAAGTCAGGCCCTTAATAGAAGTAAGGAGAGGACAGGACAAGCATAAAGTCAGTGAGGTGATTAGACCTCACTGTCCATGGAGGTGTTTAAAATCAAAGAAGAAGTTTTGGAACTGTATTCTGAAATGCACATAGACCAGGTGAGGTGTGTTCCATCCTCCATGACCCGCATTCACCCTGTCCCCTCCACTCTGCTTTGCAGGTCTTTGCAGTGGGGTGACGGTGATGCAGAAGGAGAAGTTTATAGCCATCCAGAATGGGAGCAAGGGAAGTATCCCATGTGAACATGACGACAGCTCCTACTATATTGTCCTGTGGTATCAGCAGAAGAAGGGTGCAGAAAGGCAGCTGCAGTTAGTAGCCACCTCTTCAGATGTGAATTCAGCAGAAATGGAAAAAGAGTTCAAAACCAGATTCAAAGTGACACGGCCAGCAACACTGAAAACCTCCCTGACAATCAACCCGGGGATGGTTGAAGACACTGCAGTGTATTTCTGTGCAGCTAGTAAAGCACAGTGAGAGCTTCATGCCTCACAGCTGTGCAATAACCCACCCGTGCTGCTCATCCCTCGCAACACACACACTTCAGGCCCAGCCACACACAGAAGTGGCGTGACAGGGGAGAGAGATTTCACTTAGCACTTAACAACGGTGAAGGGTACCTAGTCACCAGCCCTGGAAGCCAAGCCATTTAGTTAGCCAGAGGCAAAGGCAGAGCAGTGCAAGCTTCCTTTCCCCAGACACAGGGCCGGCTCTAGCTTTTTTGCTGCCCCAAGCAGCAAAAAAAAGCGCCGCCCCCCAGGCCTCCACCGAGCGCCGGGCCGCGCCGCCCCCCCCCCGCCGAGCGCCACCAGAATCCCCCCCTAGAGCGCTGCCTCCCTGCGCTGCCCCCCCCGCTGAGCGCTGCGCGCCGGAGCCCCCCCCCCCCCGCGCCGAGCGCCGCTGGAACCCCCCCCCGAGCACCAAGCCCCGCGCCGCCCCCCGCCGCCCCCCGCCGCCGGAGCCCGCCGCCGGAGCCCGTCCCCTGCCAAGTGCCGCCGGAACCCCCTTCCAGCGCCGTGCCCGCGCCGCCCCCCTCGCTGAGCCCCGCGCAGCCGGAGCCCGCCCCCCCAGCACCGCGCCGCCGGAGCACCCCCCCCGCGGAATGCCGCGCCGCGCTCCCCCCGCTGCCCCTTACCAGGTGCCGCCCCAAGCATGTGCCTGGTGCCTGTAGCCGGCCCTGCCCAGACACATACCCCTGCATGAATGTGCTGCTTAGTTGCTGCCCTGAGGGCACCACAGCTACAAGGGAGAGTGTCATTTGCCAGGGAGTCAGTGTAGTCCAATGACAGGGACTCCAGACACCTGGGCTCTGCTCCCACATCTACCACTGACTTTCCCTATGACTTTGGGCAGGTCACTTACCCTCCCTGTGCCACCGATTCCCCTTGTAAAACAGAAAGAATGATAGTCACCTATGTTTGGAAAGTGCTTGGAGGGAGGGATAGTTCAGTTGTTTGAGCATTAGCCTACTAAACCCAGGGGTCTAGGTTCAATCCTTGAGGGGCCAATTTAGGGATCTAGGGCAAAAATCTGTCTGGGGATTGGTCCTGCTTTGAGCAGGGGATTGGACTAGATGACCTCCTGAGGTCTCTTCCAGCCCTGACATTCTATGAAATCTGATGAGTGTTCATTAGGTGTAAATTCAGTCTATGGCACATGCAGTCTTTGGCCAACTAAAAAAAGAGACTCTCCTGCTTTATGGACAGCTGGAACTGGGCTTGAGAGCCTGCAAATAGTTTCTGACAGACTGTCATGACTGAGTTGGGGCTGTTGTTAAATGCTGTGGAATGTTGTTGCTGCTGCTGTGTTATTAGTTCTTGGAGGTCTGATGTTAGCTGTACTACCAGACAGTGGAGCATGTTGATTCAGCAGACCTCAATGTTACTTATGAAGAAAGACCACAGGCCTTTGGTGGCAAAGGCATTCGGCCAGGTTTATTGTCAATACTAATGCCCCATAGTAGCAACAGGTACACTAACACATGTATGCCCATGACAATGGTACCATCTTATTCAGCACACCAGGACTATGTCCCCTTGGCTGGAGAAAGGTGCTCCTGCTATAACTTCTCCTTTCATACATTGATACAAACAAGTTCTGATTACACTCCTGATCCTTCTTATACCTGCTAGTTCAAACAAAACAACCTTATCCATTATCCTGTCATTCCGTGTCTTAAGAATGTGTTTAAATATTTTCTTGAGAACTCTCAGTTTTCTTGTACTATCCTCTCCTGTCAGGGGAGGTTAGCCTCTCCTTACTTACTTGGCTTAGCTTACTTGGTTAGCCAATACCTACTGTGTTGTTATTTTGCCAAGGCCAGGCCTACTCTGGTTCACTGCCTTTAGTTCATGCTGTTAGTTATGCCTATGGCTCCAACAAGGCCTCCAACAGGGCAGGTAGGAACTGGTGAGCTAGAGGAAAGGTTCTGTAAATCATTCTCAGCATCTCTTCCCCAAAGGATCTTTGCCCCATTATATGCCTACCTTGCATCAGAGCCATCAGCCGCTTCTCCAAACCCCACCGTAGGGATACTCCAGTGGAATGACTTTGTTCTTGGCATTATTTATTTCCTGGAATCTAACAATGTAACAGGGTCACTTGCCTCTGAAGGACTGGAGAGACTGGAGCTAGCCACCTCTGGCTACTGAATGAGCTACAACCAAGAATATCAGATTAATGACCTTTCTCTGCCCCTCCTTCCACCCCTCCCCCCAGCATATCTGTGACTGTTAATGTTACAAAAGTTCCCAAATTCAATATGGTGATTTTGGCCCTGGCTGCAGGAGCTCAAACCCCATATCTGCCTTTTCCCTGACCAGCAATCCATTCTCTCCCCGCCCTCAACTCCCCATTGACTTTATCCCTACATCATTTCTTCTCTCCCCCCCCTCCCAGTGTCACTTCTGCCTCTCCTGGGTTCTTTCCTCTCTTCTCCCAGGCATCGGGGTGGGGGGTTCCAACAGAGTCCCCTCTCCCCCTTCCCTGTCTGAGTGCTGAAGGGAAGAGAGGGGTGGGGGAAGCAACATGGGAGCTACACCATTGTGCACTGGAGAGCAGGAGAGCTTAGCACCCTGACTTGCTGGGAACTTTCTGCTCCCTTCCCCTTCATTGAGAAGATTGTCAGCTCCTGAGGGGAATGAAGAGAGCTTTGCCTTCTTCCTGGAGCAGCTCTGATTGTCTGCTCTTCTCCAGAAGGTGGGGCAGTGGGTAAGGCAATGAATCAGAGGAGGAGGATTTCCCCCACAGGCAGGGCTGAAATTTGCCAGATTTGCAACTTCCCCATCATCACAAACTGCCTGCAGCCCTGGTCCAAACTCCATCACTGAGAGCTGGTAACACTGGCAGCATAAGGGATTAGAACCCATGACCTCCAGATTCAAAACTTTAGCCTCAGCCAAGTGATTAAACAGAGCTGATCATTCTACTCTGCCCCAGAGGGAACTAATATACCAGAGTTGCCATATCCCATCCAATAGGGGCAGTGTCACATACAGATAAACAGCCCACACAGAGGCACGTGGTCCCCAACAGCAAATCTCCCTCTCCTGGGCCAAGTGAGGTTCAGGTGCCCCTGCATCACTTCCCGGGCACTGTCACTATTACCCCAGAAGAAGAGATGGACAATAGCTTCATTGACAGTGAAACTAGCTATGGCTCCGTATCTAAACACTCAGATTCTGATATTGGCACTAGACAGACAGACAAGCGGAAAGTAACAGTTACCAGAGCCATTGGTCCACCTGCTTCAGGGCATAAACTTTTGAGGAGCCGGGGAGAGAAATAATGAAGAGCATTTAATGAATAAATGTCTCTCCTCCACCCCCACATCTGCACTCTATGTATGTTAGTGTGCAAACAGGTTCATTGGGGGGACATGGCACCTTTTCAGCACAGTCCAATGTCATGTCCACCCCATGTTCACCGGTGCTGCTGGCATTTAACTAACTCCCCAGTAACTACAGTGCTTCGGATTCCCAGGAAAGCAGAAGAAAGGAAACAGACTATCAGAAATATCTTCTATTAGCTTTCCTGGTAATGGCCCTGGAGGGGGATCGGAGACACAGGGAACCAAAGAGAAACACTTGAGAAGATTTCAATGAGATGTTGGAGGGCAGTGAGAAAGGTAACACACGTGGAATGATGTCATCAGGAGTGAGACCAAGATCTGGAGTGTCAGAGAGAAGTTGCAAAAAAGAAGGCTGAGATGGTATGGGCATCTACTAAGGATGGATGAAAGAAATCATATTAAGGAGGCACTTGAGACTAGAATTAATGGGCAGAGAACAAGAGGATGGCCAAGAAAATGGTAGTGGACTGTGTATGGTAGGATGGAGTGGGCAGGGAGTGAGCCTTCCACCAGCAAGCCAGGAAAAGATTGTTCCAGCAACCTGACCCCCCGCTAGCTGGGAAAAGAGAAGAAAAGAAGAAAAGGAAGGGCAAGAATTGGTCAGTAATACAGTGTTTAGGGCACCCACTTGTGGGTTAAAGATCCCTGTTCAAATCTCTTGTCACCATCAGGTAGAGGGAGACTTGACCTAGGGGTGTCTACCACACTCCAGGTGAGTACCCTAACCACTGGCCAGTTATGAAGGAGGTTGTCCTCCTCCAGCCATTTGTGTGGAACTAGGCAGCCTCAGAGCATGTCTACCAGATTGGGCCCACAGGCAAGCTAGGCAGCCAGACACCTGTCTTACCCCAGTTCATGGATCACTCCGGAGCTCAGATGTTTGGGCTCCTTGAATGAGGCAGCAGTGTGCACACCCAGAGGCAGAAAAATAGACACCAGAGGAACTTTTACTCTCAAAACTTTAGGCATTTACAGGGTTAGGCAGCAGCCAAGAGGGAGTTTTGTGCATTGCAATAGTGTTTCAATCTGGGATTTAGGTGCCTATGTATCTTAGTGTATCCAGGCCTTTGTGCCTGAAACCCTATCTGATAGAAGTCTGGAATAAGCAATACATTCCTTCTGGTCAATCTGCCTTGATAACTCCTCATATTGTCTTTATAGACTCTAGAGTGCCTCTGCCTTATTCTTTTGGTTTTAACTTTCCTCTTTTAGAGAATATGCTTCTCCAACCAATTCCTTCCAGTCTCCCTCTGAGATCTGAATCAGAGAAGTGACTTTATATTTGACTTCATATTTGTTCATTTGTTTTTGTTTTGTAAAATAATCACTTAAATTAAAAGAGCATTAGACTAGATTTTGTGACCTGGAAAAATGTAACCCCAAATGCTGTTAATCCAACAACTTTCAAGAGCAGTAAAATTCCCTAAAAGAATAAATGGACCAGAACTCGGGTTCTATAGATGAAAAGATCCAGATCCCATTCTGCACTATCCTTGACCCATTTTGATGTCTTGCAGAAACATTTTAGGTTAGTTTCAAAGTGGTATTTATAATGTAACCCTTCTGGCAGGTGGAGCCGGCAGCAACCAGGAAATCCAGGGTTTCCTTTTCAACAATACCTAGGGGTTCCTTTTCAACAATATAATACAGAACTGGCTCAAGCCCTACCCAGTAACCTGGGAAAATTACACACCACCCCTGGGCGCCTAAGAGAGGCAATACTTCCCCACTCGCAAGCACAGAGTCTGAGTATAGAAAAGAAACTTTTAATGAAAGGAGGGAAGTTACCCAACATTGATTAGGTAAAATGCCACAAGCAGTATTCATAATCATAAAACTGTAAGCAGGACACTCACCCCAGAGTGCGTGGGGCAGAGTTTTCTGTTTCATGTTCTTGAGTTCTACAACCAAGGGTTCCTTTTCTGTGTCCCCCATATGCTACACACAGTGGGTCTCCTTGGTGAGTTAGGAGTAGGACCCAGGGTTCAGAGGTACATTTTGTGAGTTCACCTCCCACCCAGGGAAGAATGCACCTTACTTATTCTGCCATCTGAGCACTTGCTCTGGATGGCTGCTCGCCAGCCACAGTTCCTCTCCGCTGGCTGCCCCACCATCTACTCATTCCTTTCTGCTGGCCACCCCACTAGCCGCTGTCCCACTCCACTGGCTGCCCCACCAGCCGCCTGCTTCCTCCAGCCACTCCCAGTGGCCACCTGCCTCTCTGCTGTGACCTCAGCAGGTCAATCTCTTAAGATTCTACCCAGTGGTTAATGATTGCCAGTGCTTAGTACTTTTTAGCTCTTAGTGATTGTCAGCTCTTAGTGGGGGAACTTGAAGCAGGTTGGGAGGAAATGCTATCCCACCAGAACTGATTTCAGCTCTATTGAGCACTAAAATAACAAGACTCCTAATAAGAAGAACAGGAGTACTTGTTTCAGAGTAACAGCCGTGTTAGTCTGTATCCGCAAAAAGAAGAACAGGAGTACTTGTGGCACCTTAGAGACTAACAAATTTATTAGAGCATAATCTTTCGTGGACTACAGCCCACTTCTTCGCATGCATCCGAAGAAGTGGGCTGTAGTCCACGAAAGCTTATGCTCTAATAAATTTGTTAGTCTCTAAGGTGCCACAAGTACTCCTGTTCTTCTTTTTGCGGATACAGACTAACACGGCTGTTACTCTGAAGACTCCTAATGAAACCTATTTAGCTCTATCTTTGAACAGTGGGGAGGAAGAGGTTAAACCAGACCAGAGACCCTTAGGGAGAGGCCACACCTCCTTACTGGGACACTTTTCTGCATCCCTCTTACTGTCACAGGGCTCTGGCATTTGAGCCTCTGGCTTAGCGAGTTCCTTTTAGCTGAGGGTGACCCCCTAATTCAGGACAGGTTAAGCACAGTTCTGCTCCCCTTTACTCATACAATAAAGATAACAACACTGATAACATTTCACTACCCCTGCATTCAGTATTAAAGTGATTTGTAACCCAACACCAGCCAAAGTTGATCACTTTGAGCTCTGTCTGCTGGATATCTAAGCAGAGTAGGTATGTTCATGTAAATACAGTCTGCACCTGAAGTCTCTCCTCGTCCCCAACTAGCTGTCAGGGGAGAGCTCATTCAGACCCTGCTTACAATACCACAACAATATTTCAAGGTGCATGTTAGGATATAGATATTCAGGCCTGTCTGCAAAGGCCTCTACTTTAAGAATTTAGGTGTATTCTTATCACTTAGCTAGTTATAGAGGTATAAAAGAGAGAATCAAAATCATGGTCTGTCTGTGTAAGGGCCTTCTGAGGCCTGGTTCTTAGGCTAAGTCCTTCTGCTACGCAGCAGAGACCAGCCATAACCTGGGAAGTGTATGGTCACATCCTCACATTCCAAACCAGTCACATTGAAATAAGGTGCTATTGGGCTGTTAGGAATACAATCCTGTCCTGATATTCCTATCACCTCCAGAGAAAGGGAAAAGCCTAGAAGATGTAAAAGGAAATTTAGTTTGATAGTTTTCTGTCTGGTAAGAACTCACTTATCAATAGACACAGCTGGAAAACCCTTATGTCTTTATAGATGTAGTTGTGAAATCCTCACTTCTGTATTGTTTTTTATGTTTATTTGCATGGTCTCTGTCTGGTTCTGTGATTGTTTCTGTCTGCTGTATAACAAAATTAGTTGGGTGTAAACCAATTAAGGTGGTGGAATATAATTGGTTAAATAACCATGTTACAATGTGTTAGGATTGGTTAGTTAAATTTCAGTAAAGTAAGGTTAAGATATAGCTAAGCAAAACTCAAGTTTTACTATATAGTCTGCAGTCAATCAGGAAGTAAGGGGCGGGAATGGGAACAGGGAATGGGGGTGGGGGAATTGGAATCATGTTTCCCTAAGGGGGGGAATGGGAACAGGAAATGGGAACAGGGACACAGGCAAGGTTCTGTGGTGTCAGAGCTGGGAAGGGGAACACTGAGGAAGGAAACTGGAATCATGCTTGCTGGAAGTTCACCTCAATAAACATCGAATTGTTTGCACCTTTGGACTTTGGGTATTTTTGCACTCTGTTCATGCGAAAAGGACCAGGGAAGTGAGAGGGTAAAGGAATAAGCCCCCTAACAGTGCAATGCCAAGGAGAAACGTTAGAGGTCAAGTGTTAACTTCACAGGGCTCCTCTCACCCACTCTCTCTCTCTGTGAGCATGAAACTGGCTTTTATTTCCTAACACAGATGAGTCTCTCTGAATGCAAATGAATGTTATAGATGCAGACTGGGTGTCAGTAACACCTGCTGGTGTTGATGTCTGCAGCAGAATTTGCACAAACACCCATATTTAGCCATTGGCACTAAAACAACCGTCTCATGGATAAGAATTCTCCTGATACGCCCAGCTACTTCCAATAGTGCCCTTGCTCTGCTTTGTTTCCAAAGAGCTCCCTATAGTGTTCTCTTCCCTATAAGCCTAAAGTCAGAGCACCGCTGAACTACAGGAGCCATATCAGACAATACTAGACAGATGCCAATAAACACTGAAATCCCCACAGCACCTTCCAGCCTCGAGAGCTCAAGAAGCTGACTGTAGATTGCTCATCTAGCAATCTCCAAAATGCAGTTATACATAGGATTTGGATTTTCTCACCGTTGCAGGTAGGGAAGTGAAGGAAGATAATTTCTACAGGGACGGGATGGGGAAACTGAAGGAAGTGAAAGATCTAGGCAGGAAGATCTCAAGGAAAATAAAGAAAGATCTCTCAGTGGGAGGGGAGTATTTGTTCAAATGTACTCAAAGAGAAGCCTGAGTGAAAATGAATCAATATATATATAAAAAAACTACTAACAAATTTAAAACTAATTTACTAAATAGCTGGGTGTTACCATTTGCGTTTTGACTGAATTTGTTTTAAAAATATTTCTGGATTTCCAAAATATTCCACAGATTCTGAGGAGAAAATTGTGGAAAACAAGAAATATTTCCATAACCCTGGTAGTGCAACAATAAAACTTCAACATGCTCAGCACATGGCTGAGTCTTTCAGGAATGGAAGGAAAGAATAACTTCCACTACACTGCTGGGGGCAGAATGCAATAACATGAGTTAGGATTTGCCTGGGAGCCAGGGTTAACACCTCCGAATCTCTTCTATAAAGTGCTGAAGAAATGTTTGTGACCATGAGTGCTCAGGTGACCAGTTTTGCATGTCATCTGGAAGAACATTATACACCATTCCAATTTCTTCCCTACCCAGGTTTTCACAAGGGAAGTTTAGTAGAGGGAGGGGCTCTTGCCTCCTCATCACTTCCTGTCACCTTCATAAAAACCAAGAGATAAACAAGACAGAAGAGTAAAATTCACTGGCCAAACATGTTGAGATTGCTGCTGCTTCTGGTGCCTGGTAAGAACCTAGAAATTCTGCCCCAAGCTTGGTGCACAGGCAGAACACATTTTCCCTACAGATACGCACAGGCCAGGATATCAATGAGGATGTTTGCAGAGTTCTGGGACCCTGATGCAGAAGAGACATCAACAACTGAGAATATCAGTGAAAGTGTTGGGGGCACCTAGGGATTATCTATTGAAGAAGGGTTAATGGAATTTAATCTGCACAGCTCAGCCAAACTTCTAGTGACACGAGTACTAAGTATTATGACAACTATTTGGAGGCTTATATGCCTGTCAAGGAAGAAGAATTGCTTTGGATGGGATAAGGTTATGTAACTAGGGGTAAATGGTGTGAAACTGTGTAAAAGGGGGAAATACCAGTCTAGAACCCAGGAAAACCTTTCTAACAATGAGGCTGTGCTAGGCTGTGCAGTAGTCTCCTAAGGGAAGAGGAAGAAAAACCATGGATTTGGTACTTGGAAACTGGACTGATGATTCCATAGAGATGATTCTAGAGGGAGCAATCCTACACTGGCTGAGGGAGAGGGAGGCATTTAGAATGTGATTTTAAAGGGTTTTTACATCTCTAATTTCTAGGGTTTTTGTCTCTGCTTCTCTCACACAGGTTCTGGACTGGGAGTCCTCATCTCGCAGTTCCCAAGAACAGCACCCCAGAGACCTGGAGAAACCATAGAGATAACCTGTGTCCAGAATGAAACCAGCTATACTTACATGTACTGGTACAAGCAGCTCCAGGGAGAAGGTCCAAGGTTAATAGCCCAAAGTGTGCATGGGTCCAATGCTACTTATGAGAAGGGGTATAATGCATCCAAGTTTCCAATCACTAGACTCAATACCGGGATTTCTTCCATGAGCATTGTGGATCTGAGAACCCAGGATTCAGCCAACTACTTCTGTGCTGCCAGTGAGCACACAGTGCTATGAGGAGATCAGCAACTCATTCAGAAACTTGCCCCATAAATGAGAGAGAGCTGAGAACAATGAGAGAGAGATGATGCTGACAGGCCAAAGCACACCTGGCTTCAAAACCACAGAGGCACTGTTCTCTTTCCATGGAAACAGACATTTTGCAGCTGTCAGTGGCATGCCAAATAAAAGACCTCCCTTAGCCTGTATTGTTCAGAGGAACAGCTTTGTTTTGTGTTATTTTCTGGGTTTTCTGTTTGAATTAATAAACTGTGTCCTGAAGAAAGACCTGAAAGATATTTAGGTGTTAGTCCCTCCTAAACTTTCAGGCCAGCATTTCTACAAACCAATAAAATATCATAGAGTGCAATGCTAGGGGCAACCACTTGAATTAATCTTGAAATGTGATGGGCTCCTCTCTCTTTCTCTCTTTGTGAATGTGTATGTGTTTGTAATGTTCAAGTGACTCTATGAATCCTAGTTTATGTTACCTATGGATTTGAGGCCAGTAACATTGCCTGGTAAAGCTCCCTGTCGCAGAAGCACAATTGTTCACACTGACATACAAGTTTGATCTTGGCACTAAAATCATTTATTCTTATTTTTTTATTACAGAAACACATAAAGGCCTCAAGATTAAGGCCCCACTGTGCCAGGCCTTGTACAAACCCATAGTAAGAGACTGGTCCCTGCTCTGACGAGTTCAAAATCTGAACAGACAAGACAGACAAAGGGTGAGGGGAGAAACAGAAGCCGAGAGGGGGACTGGCCCGCATGGCCTCCTTCTCCTCCCACAGCTGAGAGGGAGCAGGAGTCCTTGACACACCCTCCTCCATATCCCTGACTCTCTTGGAGAGCTGGTAGAAAGGATACCATGAGAGGGAACAGGCATATGTCACTTTCTCTATCATGGGAGTAGGAGGCACTCTACATGGTACAGTCTCGTGGGTTATTCTGGGACTGGCATCGAATAACCTCTTTGGCTTGGAGAATGGAAATGGAACAGTCATTCTTGGTTCCCATCAGCTGGTGAATATAATAAGATCAGACTTTCTCTAATGCCAATTATGGTGCTCCAGCTCCCAGCCAGGAGACACAAGTTCTGAGGCCACCGCAGAAACAGGGGAAAACTCCTGTGAGAAAAATAATTAATGAAACCTTTTCGAGTCTGTACATATTGGGTTCCGGGAAGTGGGAGGGCGAAGCCTGCTGTGACGTTGTGCAGTCTACATGGATTTATAAAAACCATAATAAATGAATATAATGTAACTGGAATATGCTTCATGCAAAAGGTCTCTTGTAAGGTATCATTACAAAGCTTATAATCTACTAAGTGTGATCATCCCATTTGTATAAATGTACTACTCTTATATCTAAAACTAGAAATATGAAATATAACTCTGAGGGCCTATTGTAATTATGTAAAGTGTGGGCCATTAATGATGGTTTGGAATCTTGATGACTCCCATTAACAAGGACCATTGTCTGCAAATGGCTGTGTTTACCTGTTAGTCTTCCTGTATATGTGTGTGCTCGCAAGTGGGCAATGAAGTTTTGCAGTGACATGTGATCATGTCACCTGAACTGAAATCCATCTTTAACCTGGTGCTTTTCCAGTGAGGGCGGGGTGGAAACCCAGAGGGACAAAGGGTTCCCGCCTTATGCAAAAGATATATAAAGGGGTGGAAGAGAACAGAGGGAGAGAGGAGCCATCATGAAGAATCCCCTAGCTATCACCTGAGTTGGAACAAGAGCTGTACCAGGGGAAAGAATTGTGCCCAGGCCTGGAAGGTGTCCAGTCTGAGAAAAATTTACTGAAGTATCTCTGAGGGTGAGATTATTTGTATTTAGTTTAATTAGACATAGATTTGCGCATTTTATTTTATTTTACTTGGTGACTTACTTTGTTCTGTCTGTTACTACTTGGAACCACTTAATTACTATTTTCTGTATTTAATAAAATCACTTTTCATTTAGTAATTTACTCAGAGTATGTATTAATACCTGGGGAAGCAAACAACCGTGCATATCTCTCAATCAGTGTTATAGAGGGCGAACAATTTATGAGTTTACTCTGCATAAGCTTTATACAGGGTAAAACGGATTTATCTGGGTTTAGACCCCATTGGGAGTTGGGCATCTGAGTGCTAAAGACAAGCACACTTCTGTGAGCTGTTTTCAGGTAAACTTGCAGCTTTGGGGCAAGTGATTCAGACCCTGGGTCTGTGTTGGAGCAGACAGGAGTGTCTGGCTCAGCAAGACAGGGTGCTGGAGTCCTGAGCTGGCAGGGAAAACAGAAGCAGAGGTAGTCTTTGCACATCGGGTGGCAGCTCCCAAGGGGGTTTCTGTGATCCAACCGGTCACACCTGCCCACTGCTAAAGGATCCCCCCCAGCCTAAGGGGAGGACCCACAGGGCCGAAAACCCAAATGATTATGGGGGACAACTAATGTAAAAACAGGGACAGGAGTGCGGTCAAAGGGTCAAAAGAAGGGAACCTGATGAGGACACCGAGCAGAGAACCCCGGACAGCGGCCACTGCTCCTCGAAAGTGTCAGTGAAGCCAGTGGACGCCGCCCAGAGGAACTCTGCCCAGATATGTGAACGGACAGAGGATCGGAAACAGCCCCCACAGTCACAGGAACCTCCATCGGCCAATCTCCTCTCCCTGGTTTTACAGATGGCCGGTTTAGCCAGGGCCAAGAGGAAGTTGACCAGGAGGTCCCGTGACTTTGTGGGGCCATGGATAGGGAGTGCATAAATGAGAAGGTGAGGGGAAAAGTGCAACCAAAAATGCAACATAATGTTGGTGAGGAGCCGGTGTAGGGGCTGCAACCTGGCACACTCTAAGTAAACGTGAGCCAGGGTCTCCCTCACGCCGCACAAAGGACAGGTGTCTGGGACAGAGGTAAAACGCGCCAAGTACACGCCCTTGCTCATGGCCCCATCAAGGAGCCGCCAGCTGATATCCCCGGCGGGCCTCAGGACCAGGGTGGAATATAGGCTGGCACACCGGGGCTTCTCACACTCAACAGGTGGCAGGAGGTCCCACCCCTTCGTATCGGGGTGGGACATGAGGGTGAGGAAGTGAAGAGTGTGGAGCACAAGCGTGTATAGATGTGTGACGTTATTGACATAAACTGGGACCATATAGATCATTGTTGCAACCAAGGTCCTGTAGTGGCACCCAAATCTTGTATAAAGGGGGTCAAATGGGGTGTCTAAGACAAGGTTATGGTTTACTGGTTATGATTATGCTGTCTATATGTGTGTATCAGTTTTGTAGTTGAAGTTATGAACATTGGCTCTATACTGTCTGTATGGCAAACTTATGCTATGCTTCTGGGTGAAATCCCAGACAAACTGAGATTAGCTCTGCCTAGCCTGCTTGATGGCCCATTAAGGACCATCAGCTATACAATGGACTCATTGAGAGAAGGCAAATATGCCTTCAGACTCAGCAAAGTATGCAGGGACTGGCCCATGTGATTCCAGGCTTCATTTTGCTGTAATTTTCCACAGTAAGAACAAAGAGGTGTTCTTACACCTGGAAAAGACTATATAAGGCTGATGCCTCATCTCCATTTGGTCTTCAATCTTGCTTCTTACCTCTGGAGGAACTTTGCTACAAACTGAAGCTCTGAACAAAGGACTGAGGACCCATCCCAGCGGGGAATGTATTCCAGAGACTTGATTTGAACCTGCAGTTTATTCCATCACTGCTACGAGACTGAACCAAGAACTTTGCCATTACTGTATGTAATTGATTCCATTTAACCAATTCTAACTCTCTTCTCTATCTTTTTCCTTTTATGAATAAACCTTTAGATTGTAGATTCTAAAGGACTGGCAACAGCATGATTTGTGGGTAAGATCTGATTTGTATATTGACCTGGGTCTGGGGCGTGGTCCTTTGGGATCAGGAGAACCTTTTTTCTTTTATTTGCGTATTAGTTTTCATAACCATTTGTCCCCATAACGCGTGGTACTGGTGGTGATACTGGGAAACTGGAGTGTCTAAGGAAATTGCTTGTGAGACTTGCGGTTAGCCAGTGGGGTGAGACTGAAGTCCTCTTAGTCTGGCTGGTTTGGTTTGCCTTAGAGGTGGAAAAACCCCAGCCTTGGGCTGTAACTGCCCTGTTTGAGCAATTTGTCCTGAGATGGCATTCTGAGTTGGGTTCCGCCAGAACCGCATTGTCACAAGATGTTTCCTTGGCGCGGTCAGGAAATGAACCGGCTGCAAGTCGTGCAGCCGGCTCACGGAGAAGGGGCGGGGGAGCCGGTTGGGTCCACGGGACAGGGTCCCGATAAAAAGGTCCAGAGGACCAGGGGTGGGCAGCAAGGGGCAAAGCTTGGAGGCCTGTTACAAAGGGGAAGGGGTCAGTCCAGAGGGGGGTAGGTGCGCCCACGAGCACTTGTGCAAAGTCAATGTGTGGGCTACCTGCCGCTGCAGGCCCAAACGATGTCAATAGGGCGCAGCAGGCCAGGAGAGCAGCAGAGTCCCAGAGGCAGGAGCGGAGGCAGATGGTAAATGGGCTGTGGGGGTGGTGGAGGGGGCAACGGTGGTGGTGGGGGACTTGGGGGGGGGACACAGATGGACCAGTGGGCAGGCTCCACGCCACACCCCCTATGTCCCCACAAACACAGTCTAGACCCCCACCACTGGAGCACAGTTTGAAAATTACTCAGTCCTGAATGGCCCCCTCCACAGTGGTCTCCAGAGTCCAGTGCACTCCCCCAGCAGCTGATGGTCTATGTAGTCCTCTTCCTTCTCCTCCAGGCTCCAGCAGCTCCCCAAAACAAACACAGCAACAGCAGCTCTGGCAACCCTGGCAGCCAGGAAGGAAAGACCCCCCACAGGTGGTGATGGTGAAGGTGGGGTCCTGGCTTCTCCCTCCAGAGATGGTGGGGAGGGGGGGCTGGCCGGCAAGGCCCCTCGCTCAGCAGCACTGTCAGCAGCAGCAGTCTAGGGAGGGAACACTCCAGCCAGCAGCAGCAGCCCAGGGAAGGAAGGGAGAAGGGAAAGCTCCAGCCAGCAGGGCAGCTGGAGAGAAGGAGGAGGGAGAGCTCTAGCTAGCAGGGCAACCAGAGAACACTGAGCACGCTCTGTAGAGAGGTGGACACCCACTCCTACCTTGAGGGGTTGGAAAAGCCCTGCAGAGGGCTGGGGCTGGGTAAAAAGGAGCAAAACCCCGGCTGATTGGGGAAGTGGCTGCAGCTGGGGCCACGCCCCAAACTGAGCCACTCAGCCTTATAAGAAGGCCAGGGTAGCCAGCGCAGAAGAGTCTCCCTCTGATAGGAGAGAGAGAGAGGCAGGCAGGCAGGCAGGCAGGCAGGCAGGCAGGCAGGCAGGCAGGCAGGCAGGCAGGCAGGCAGGCAGGCAGGCAGGCAGGCCGGGTTGTAGGGAGCTCACCTGGGGACTTAGAGTAAGGCAGGGCTAAGGAAAGGCCTTGGGGGCTGAGAAGCCCTAGGCCAGCAACTCCCTAGGCTGCAGGGCCTGGTCCTAAGCCCATATAGGTATTGGGTTTGCAG
The DNA here is from genome assembly GCF_027887155.1 of Malaclemys terrapin pileata. Classification (NCBI taxonomy): domain Eukaryota; kingdom Metazoa; phylum Chordata; order Testudines; family Emydidae; genus Malaclemys; species Malaclemys terrapin. Next base: position 140,326,489 of record NC_071505.1, read on the forward strand.
AGGGGCAGCCTGAGGGGGGTAAATGCAGCCAGTCCAACCCCCTTGTTGCTGGTGATGATTGGCTGATAGACTGCAGTCTGCCCCAGGGCATGGGGGCTAGATGGTGACTGGCAGTAGCCACGACTGAGGCAATGTTGGGATAAGGGGTGGGGGTTCCCCTGGCTGGGGAGACCCAGAGAAAGAGTGGGGTATTCCCAGGGGGGGCAGCATCTAAGTCAAGGGCACTGGGGTCTGGGAGGGACATGGGGGGCCAACGACAGGTGGATCACTGGCCTGCAGAGGGCGCTCCAGAGGCTGGTGAGCTAATTCCCTGTATGACCAGCAGGAGGTGCCACAGGGGTGAGTCTACACCTGATTAGAGACCTAATAGGAAGTTTGGATTAATTTTTACATCTTGGGTCTAGAGCTAACCATAATGGTCTATTGGAATGTGCAACTGTCTCCTAAGGGATGTAATGGAGGCCCCATTACTTGAGACATCGAACACCGGGCTGGACAAAGCATTAGTCTATAGTCTGTAAGGGCTTTTCCCAGCTCTGGCTTCTCTGATTCGTTTGCTTATATAATTTGCAGGAACTACATTTTGGGTTCAGCACTAGGCAGCTGATAGAAGAAACTAGGACTGATGGAGGAGGGTGAACTTAAGTTCAACTGGTGATGTCACTAACAAGGGGCAGGAGGGCAGCTGCTTGTGGGGGCGTGCAAGATGCATCCCTGAGCAGAAAATCTGATGTGTTCTCTAACTGCCCATTTCATTTTGTCTTAGGTGACTCAAATGTTCAAAAGTTTAGATCTCAAGGGTGAATATGAAAACCAGCTACAGGCATCTGAAAGGTCTGAACACCAAAGGGGAAGAGGAAGGCCTTTGGATGGGTACAAAGGGGCCATAACTTAGAGGGAATGAGATTAAATTGGATGGAAAGGAAAAATTTCCTCACATTGAGGTCTTACTGGGCTGTGGAATCAGGGCTGGCTTTAGCAAGAGCGGGGCCCGCCCCCAGGAATCGAGCCGCGCCACGGGGGGGCAGCCGCGGGACGGGATGGGGGGGGAGCCGTGGGACGGGACGGGATGTGGGGGGGGGAGCCGCGCCGCGGGACGAGGGGAGCCGCGCCGTGCGGGGGGATGGGGGGGGACCCGAGCTGCGCCGTGCGGAGGGACGGGGGGGGGACCCGAGCCGCGCCGCAGAGGGGACGGGGGGAGACCCGGGACGGGACCCGTGCCGCGGGGGGGACGGGGAGGGGACCCGAGCCGTGCCGCGGAGGGGACGGGGGGGGGACCCGAGCCGTGCTGCGGGGGGGACGGGGGAGACCTGCGCTGCGGGAGGGGGGACGGGACCCGAGCCGCGCCGCGGGGGGGGGGGAGACAGACAGGACCCGAGCTGCGCCGCGGGGACTGGGCCGGGCCAGAGCCGCTGGGGCCTGCGGGAACGGGCCCGTGCCTCCCCGGAGCCCTTCTCGCGCCCCCATTCCCACCCCCACCCCAGCTTACCTTGTGCTGCTGGCTCCCCCTGCAGGGGAGGGGGCGGGGCGTTCAGGGGAGGGGAGGAGGGGCCGGGGAAGTGAGTGCGGGGCCCTCTTGGCGCGGGGCCCAATTCAGCCGAATCGGCTGAATCGGCCTAAAGCCGGCCCTGTGTGGAATAATGTACCCCAGGGAAATGGGGGAAGCCCCATAATTTAAAAGTAGGAGTAGATAAAGTCCAAGAAAATATACTGTAGGGAAAAATCCTGTTCTGCCTTGGGGTGGGATGAGCAAGATGTGAGTTTCCCCAACTCTAATTTCTATGATTTTAGTATACGTGTCTAACAATGCACAGGATGGGCTGGAAAAAACTGTTTTCTTTTCTAGACTATAAGTGGCTCATGCTACAGCTATTGGGGTGTTTTCTCCATTGTAAAGTTCTGGAAATAACAATGCTCCATTATTTTTCATTGTCAGGTGTCATGGTAAATACACAGTAACAAAAAGCTTTTCTTTTACTGGTGAATCTTGGTGCCAGGGAAAGGTGCTAGACATGACAGCTCCCAGAGACTGAACCATAATCTTTAACCAGAGCATACATACATCCCTTTGCTTCTGTTGACATTTGATGAGACCTCAACAGAGTTCTCCTTCACCTCTCTGGAACAAGCTCTCTCTGCTACAACATGCAAACAGTATGTTTAATTATACACATGTATCTGACAAACATATTAGTGGACTGTAATTGAGTCATCTCCTGTATTTGTAATTCTGGTTCATAACTGGCTACTCAGATAGCATGACTGAACATTTTTAAATAGAACACACACAAACTGCTTCTTGCACAAACCTAAGCATGCGACTATGTATGTAACTGCATTTATTCAGCACAGCCACCACCAAACACTGATACAAACTAAAGCTCTTTTGCACGAATGATCATTGATCACAAAAAAGTTGCATAAAAATGGTTAAACCAAAGAGGCATTCAGAATACTGGATGAATGAATATTCATGAATATTGTTTTTGCTTCATTTGACCAGCTCATTCACACTTAGACACAATGTGTATCACTTTCATACCCATATGAATTCCTATCCCAAAGGATCTTCTACAGGCTCTGAACACAGGGACCATTCACTCACTTCTGGGGAGGAACAGGCCAGCCATTCTGGCCAGTACAGTACGTGCCATTGGCATAGGATGGAAAATCAAGTTGAATACTGTAGAGCAATGAAATTGCAGGGGTGATTTTGAGAACACACAAAAACCTTTAACCCTGTTGAAATTGTCCAGGGGTCTGTTGGAGACAAACACAGCAGTAGATAGAAAGCTCTGGGATCTTTAACCACCATGAATGCTCAGGGGGTTAAGTATCAGGGGGTAGCCGTGTTAGTCTGTATCTACAAAAACAAGGAGTCTGGTGGCACCTTAAAGACTAACAGATTTATTTGGGCATAAGCTTGCGTGAGAAAAACCTCACTTCTTCGGATGCATAGAGTGAAAGTTACAGATGCAGGCATTATATACTGACACATGGAGAGCAGGGAGTTACTTCACAAGTAGAGAACCAGTGTTGACAGAGCCAATTCAATCAGGGTGGATGTAGTCCACTCCCAATAATAGATGAGGAGGTGTCAATTCCAGGAGAGGAAAAGCTGCTTCTGTAGTGAGCCAGCCACTTGGGTTAAAAGGCTCATTGGTAAGTCTGTAATATAGAGGTAAATATATGAGACAATCTGTCATTTCTTTTGACAGGTTTCTGCGTAGCAACCGTGTTACTCTGTATCAGCAAAAAGAACAGGAGTACTTGTGGCACCTTAGAGACTAACAAATTAGGCCTGGTCTACACTACGGGTTTAGGTCGACTTTAGCAGCGTTAAACCGAATTAAGCCTGGACACGTCCACACAATGAGGCCATTTCTTTCGAATTAAAGGGCCCTTTAAACCGGTTTCTTTACACCACCTCCGAAGAGGGGATTAGCGATAAAACCGGCCTTTGCGGGTCGGAATTGGGGTAGTGTGGACGGAATTCGATGTTATTGGCCTCCGGGAGCTATCCCACAGTGCTTCATTGTGACCGCTCTGGACAGCGCTCTCAACTCAGATGCACTGACCAGGTAGACAGGAAAAGACCCGCGAAGGTTTGAATTTCATTTCCTGTTTGCCCAGCGTGGAGAGCACAGGTGACCACGCAGAGCTCATCAGCACAGGTAACCGTCATGGAGTCCTCCCAGGATCGCAAAAGAGCTCCAGCATGGACCGAACGGGAGGTACGAGATCTGCTCGCCATATGGGGAGATGAAGCAGTGATAGCTGAACTCCGTAGCAGTAAAAGAAATGGAAAAGTATTAGAAAAGATCTCCAAGGCCATGAAGGACCGAGGCCATAACAGGGACACACAGCAGTGCCGCGTGAAAATTAAGGAGCTAAGGCAAGCCTACCACAAAGCCAGAGAAGCAAACGGAAGGTCCGGGGCAGAGCCGCAAACTTGCCGCTACTACGCGGAGCTGCATGCGATCCTAGGGGGTGCAGCCACCACTACCCCAACCGTGTGCTATGACTCTCTCACTGGAGAAACACACAGGGAAGACGGTTCGGGGAACGAGGAAGATGACGATGGAGGTACTGTAGGTAGCTCACAGCAGCAAGGAAGCAGAGAAACTGGTTTCCCCAACAGCCAGGATATGTTTGTGACCCTGGACCTGGAACCAGTAACCCCCGAACTCACCCAAGACCCTCAGGGCACACAGGAGACCTCTGGTGAGTGTAACTTTGTAAATATTTGTAAACATTACAAAAAAAAAAGCAAGCAAGTCTGTTAACGTGTATGGGGATGGAGCGGAAATCCTCCAGGGACATCTCCAGAAAGCTCTCCTGGTTGAAATGGGGTGATTTTATTAAGGGGGACATTCAGAGGCGCCCGTTCCTGCTCTTCTGACCAGAAATGTTCCCCGCTGTTAACCACGCGGTGGGGGGGAGGGGTGAAGTGATCATCCCAGAGAATCGTGTGTGTGTGTGTGGGGGGGGGTGGTTTACTTGTGTTTGTGCCGCATGTTAACCGGGAAACCGCAGCCCCCTCCTTTTACATTGAAACCCCATTTTAAATGGACAACCCAATTCATCCTTGATATGGGAAATGCGCTGCTGTTTGCAACCTTTCCCGCATGTTAAGAAGGTTAAAAAAGCCAAAACACTGTGGCCTACGATGGCTGCCTGCAAGCCGAAATATGCGACCTTGTAATGAAAGAGTGTACCCATTGTTCCCTAAAATGTGTCTTTTTTAACCACCTCTCCCTTCTCCTCCACCAGCTGCAAATGTTTCTCCTTCGCAGAGGCTCGTGAACATTAGAAAGAGAAAACGTAAGACGAGGGACGAGATGTTCACGGAGCTGCAGATGTCCGCCCAGGCTGATAGAGCACAGCAGAATGCGTGGAGGCAGTCAATGACGGAGATGAGAAAAGCCCAATATGAACGAGAGGAGAGGTGGCGGGCTGAATCGCGGGAAGAACAGAGCAAGTGGCGGGCTGAAGACGATAGGTGGCGTCAGCTTGCAGACAGACGGCAAGAGGCAATGCTCCATCTGCTGGAGCATCAAAGTGATATGCTCGAGCGTATGGTTGAGTTGCAGGAAAGGCAGCAGGAGCAGAGACCGCCGCTACAGCCCCTGTGTAACCAACAGCCCTCCTCCCCAAGTTCCATAGCCTCCTCACCCAGACGCCCAAGAACACGGTGGGGGGGCCTCCGTCCACCCAGTCACTCCACCCCAGATGATCGCCAAAGCATCAGAAGGCTGGCCTTCAATAAGAGTTAAAGTTTTAAAATGCAGTGTGTCCTTTTCCATCCCTCCTCCCCCACCCATCCCAGGCTACCTTGGCAATTATCCCCCTACCTCTGTAAGGAACTAATAAAGAATGCATGAATGTGAAAAAACAATGACTTTATTGCCTCTGCAAGGGGGAGGGGAGGGTGGGGTGGGGTGGTTGGTTTACAGGGAAGTAGAGTGAACCGGGTCGGGGGGGGGGGGGGTTGCAGGGTTCATCAAGGAGAAACAAACAGAAGTTTCACACAGTAGCCTGGCCAGTCACAAAACTCGTTTTCAAAGCTTCTCTGATGCGCACCGCGCCCTGCTGTGCTCCTCTAACCGCCCTGGTGTCTGGCTGCGCGTAATCAGTGGCCAGGCGAGTTGCCTCAACCTCCCACCCCGCCATAAAGGTCTCCCCCTTACTCTCACAGATATTGTGGAGCGCACAGCAAGCAGCAATAACAATAGGGATATTCTTTTCGCTGAGGTCTGAGCGAGTCAGTAAGCTGCGCCAGCGCGCTTTTAAATGTCCAAATGCACATTCCACCACCATTCGGCACTTGCTCAGCCTGTAGTTGAACAGGTCCTGACTCCTGTCCAGGCTGCCTGTGTACGGCTTCATGAGCCATGGCATTAAGGGGTAGGCTGGGTCCCCAAGGATCACGATAGGCATTTCAACATCCCCAACGGTCACTTTCTGGTCCGGGAAGAAAGTCCCTTCCTCCAGCTTTCGAAACAGAGCAGAGTTCCTGAAGACGCGAGCATCATGTACCTTTCCCGGCCATCCCACGTTGATGTTGGTGAAACGTCCCTTGTGATCCACCAGGGCTTGCAGCAGCATTGAAAAGTACCCCTTGCGGTTTACGTAGTCGGTGGCTTGGTGCTCCGGTGACAAGATAGGGATATGGGTTCCGTCTATGGCCCCGCCACAGTTTGGGAATCCCATTTCAGCAAAACCATCCACTATTGACTGCACGTTGCCCAGAGTCACTACCCTTGCTATCACCAGGTCTTTCATTGCCCTGGCAAATTGGATCACAGCAGCCCCCACCGTAGATTTGCCCACTCCAAATTGATTCCCGACTGACCGGTAGCTGTCTGGCGTTGCAAGCTTCCACAGGGCTATCGCCACTCGCTTCTCAACTGTGAGGGCTGCTCTCATCTTGGTATTCTGGCGCTTCAGGGCAGGGGAAAGCAAGTCACAAAGTTCCATGAAAGTGGCCTTACGCATGCAAAAGTTTCGCAGCCACTGGGAATCGTCCCATACCTGCAGCACGATGCGATCCCACCAGTCTGTGCTTGTTTCCCGGGCCCAGAATCGGCGTTCCACGGTATCAACCTGCCCCAGTGACACCATGATTTCCACATTGCTGGGGCCTGTGCCTTGTGAGAGGTCTATGGCCATGTCAATTTCCTCATCACTCTCGTCGCCGTGCTGCAATCGCCTCCTCGCCTGGTCCGGGTTTCGCCTTGGCATGTTCTGGCTCTGCATATACTCCAGGACAATGCGCGTGGTGTTCATAGTGCTCATAATTGCCGCGGTGATCTGAGCGGGCTCCATGATCCTAGTGCTAGTTATGGCGCCTGGTCAGAAAAAAGGCGCGAAAGTAGTATCTGATGGACCAGGAGAAGGAGGGCGGGAGGGAGGGAGGGAGGGAGGGCCGAGTGACGACATGGCGTACAGGTACAGGAACAGGGAGAAACACAAACAACTGTCACACAGAATGGTCCCCCCAAAGATTAAACTGGAAACCCTGGGCTTAGCAGGCCGTTGATTTCACGGAGGAAGGGGAAGCAAATGAATACAGAACAAATCTATTTTTTACATCTTAAGGTGGCAGCCGACGCTGCAGCATGAGTGACAGCCATACCAGTACGATGATGATGGGTACCAATCATAATATACCATCATCTGCCAAAAGGCAAGGGGCTGCTGCTGTGTAGCAATGCAGCCCCACGTCTGCCAGCCCCACGTCCGCCAGCACCCAGCATCGCCCTCGGCCTCTTCTGGGTGCTTAGCAGACAATATTGGGCAATTGGCAGAAAATAGTATATTATGACTGGTAACCGTCATCATCGAGACAGTAGCATGTCTGCCCAGGTGGCCATGATTGACAGCCACTCCAGTATGATGACGACGGGTACCAGTCATAATATACCATTGCCTGGAAGGGGCTGGTGCAATGCAGCCCTACGGCTGCCAGCCCCACGGCTATCACTCATGCTACACCGTCTACCGCCAAAAGGCAGTTAGCAGCTGCTGCTGTGTAGCAATGCAGTCCCACGTCTGCCGGCACCAAGAGGACATATGGTGACGGTGAGCTCAGCTGTGCTGAGCGGGCTCCATGTTGTCTGCACAGGTAACCCAGGTAAAAAGGCGCGAATCTATTGTCTGCCGTTGCTGTGACGGGGGAGGGAGGGGCCTGACGACATGTACCCAGAACCGCCCGCGACACTGTTTTGCATCATCCGGGCATTGGGATCTCAACCCAGAATTCAAAGAAAAGGCGCGAACCGCTTCTCGGCTCGAGCTGTGGCGCAAACGTAGTATCTGACGGCCTAGGGGAAGGAGGGAGGGGGGCCGAGTGACGACATGGCGTACAGGCACAGGGAATTAAAATAAAGAACGGTGGCTGTGCATCAGGGAGAGACACAAACAACTGTCACAGACTGGTCCCCCCCAAAGATTAAACTGAAAACCCTGGGTTTAGCAGGCCGTTGATTTGACGGAGGGAGGGGGAAGCAAATGAATACAGAGAAAATTTATTTTTTACATCTTAAGACGACGGTGCAGCGTGACTGATAGCCCTCGGCATCTTTCTGGGTGCTTGGCAGCAAATACGGGGCGGTGTATGACGATGGTCTTCAGGCCTATTGCACGAGCTGCTGCTCAGGGAAGACTCTGCTAATGTGCGATGACCCGACTTGTAATAGGCCGGCTAACAGTCATAATACACCATTTACTGCCAAAAGGCAAGCCCCACGGCTGCCAGCACCCAGATCGCCGATGAAGGCTACCAGTCTACTGCACCGTCTACCGCCAAAAGGCAGTTAGCAGCTGCTGCTGTGTAGCAATGCAGTCCCACGTCTGCCGGCACCAAGAGGACATATGGTGACGGTGAGCTCAGCTGTGCTGAGCGGGCTCCATGTTGTCTGCACAGGTAACCCAGGTAACCCAGGTAAAAAGGCGCGAATCTATTGTCTGCCGTTGCTGTGACGGGGGAGGGAGGGGCCTGACGACATGTACCCAGAACCGCCCGCAACACTGTTTTGCATCATCCGGGCATTAGGATCTCAACCCAGAATTCCAAGGGGCGGCGGAGACTGCGGGAACTGTGGGATAGCTGTGGGATAGCTACCCATAGTGCAATGCTCCGGAAGTCGACGCTAGCCTCGTACTGTGGACGCGGTCTGCCGACTACAGCACCTAGAGCATTTTATTGTGTGGACATACACAATCGGCTGTATACAACCGATTTCAATAAAATCGGCTTCTATAAATTCGAACTAATTTCGTAGTGTAGACATACCCTGAGTCTCTAAGGTGCCACAAGTACTCCTGTTCTTTTTGTCATTTCTTTCTTCCCTGACACACTTTTCAGAGACAAACTGGCAGCAATGGGAGGGGTATTGCACTCCTCTCACTTCCTGTTGCCTTAGCAAAATCCAAGTGCTACAAGAACCGATCCTGTAACATTTATTAATAGAGATGTTGAAAATTCTTTTCCTTCTCATGCTGAGAGATCAACCTGCACCTGAGATTACACTTCAAAACTATGAACAGCAGCAGCATTGACAGTGATATTAGCTATGGAGCTGCATCTAGGCACTCAGACACCCCTGAGATTGGTGCTAGACAGAGAGTAACAACTAACAGAGGCATAAATCCTCCTACATAAACTGTTCATGACCTATGGACAGAAATAATATTAATATTTAACAAATAATTGCCCCTCCACACACCTGAGTCTCCACTTCATGTACAGTATTGTGCAAAGAAGTTAGTTATGGGGGACTTAGCATCTTCCTTTAAGCACTGACCACTCTCACAGATAGTTAAATACCAGCAGCACAGGCAAAGATAGAGTGGATTAACTCCCCATTGCCTACAGTGCGTTGAATTCCCGGGAAAGGAGAAGAAGAAAGTAGCTGGACGATCAGAATGGTCTAATATTAGCCTTCCCCACTATGGCCACTTGAGGGCAGTGTAGTGCTAACAAACCAAAGCATCCAGGAGCAAAACCAGAAAAAGAGTCAACAATCTTCCTGGCTGAGTCTAGCTTCACCCCCAGCCAATTATCAAGTGTGGAGGAGACTATCTGGACACGGGAGAGATGGGGAGAGTCAGAGAGGAGGGTATCCTTGTCTGAGAGTTTGCAGATGCAGAGATTATTTAAAGCACCAACATTTATCTAGTGTCTTCCATTCTCCTGACAGATCCTAAAGCATGCTGCATTCCAACACTAGGAAATTCTCACCCACCACTGAAATGTAGCAAATACAGGGATGGAACATGGCAGCTGTCCTTTGCCAGTAATGCAACAAACTGTGTCATGTGACTTCTCCCTTTCAAATTGCACGGGGGATCTAGAGAAGCAGAAAGAGATCCAGATTTGGCCAGGACACTGACTGAGCAGGAAACAGACATATCCCAGAATGCTCACTGTCAGGACCACACAACCCTAATGTAAAAATATTTTCACTGATCAGTGTGAAGCAGCAGCAGGCTTCATATAGAAGGAGAGGGGCCCAAGCCACACATTTTGCATCAGAATGTCTAACCACCACAATTCCAAGGTGTGCAGATCTGGGCTTGGAGTTTTATCCATAATGGTTGCACACTTCAGATCCACATGTGGACCCAGCTTTACTACCTCCCATATTTGCACTGCCTCATGATCATCAGTTCTTCCCCCTTTTGTGGTCTTGCAGAGCTCCGCCTGCTAAAGGCACACAGAACTTTGTTCAATGGAAATGATCACTCTGGTTTCTCTTTGCTGCAGATGCCATGTGGAGGGCACTGGGTGTCTTCCTTGGCTTCCAGCTGCTGTCAGGTAGGAAACTGTCTCTGATAAATGTTTTGACTCCAGGATGGTACAGCTTTACTTTAGCATCTGAGATGAGAAGCAGAATGTGGGGAGGAGGGTGTTTGCTGCAGATGATGGAAGCTTCACAGGAGAAGGCTCCCGTACTGTGGGCCATACTGACAAGAATGTGTGAAGGGACAAAAGAATGAAATCTTTGCTAGATGAGTGGTGAAAGCAGGGAAGGATACAGAGGAGCTGCTTCTAGAAGGCAGGAACTGCACAGGAGTGGCTTATGTACCGACTGTGGTAAGGTCGTGTGAAGAGACTGAGGTCAGGCCATTGATAGAAGTGAAGAGGAAGCAGAGCAAACACAAGGTCAGTGATGTGATTAGACCAGTCTGTGTTGGGGTTGAAAAGAAAGGCAGGAGTTTTGGAATAGGAGCCTGAAATGCACATAGACCAGGTGAGGTGTGTTCCATCCTCCATGGCCCGCATTCACCCTGTCCCCTCCACTCTCCTTTGCAGGTCTTTGCAGTGGGGTGACGGTGACGCAGAAGGAAAAGTTTATAGCCATCCAGAATGGCGCGAGGCAAGAATCCCATGTGAACGTGATGACTAATCTTACATTACTGTTCTGTGGTATCAACAGAAGGCTGCAGAAAGGCAGCTGCAGTTAGTAGCCACCTCTGTATATGGGAATTCACCAGAAATGGAAAAAGAGTTCAAAACCAGATACCGTGTGGCACGGCCAGGAAAGCTGAACACCTCTCTGATAATCAATCCGGGGATGGTTGAAGACACTGCAGTGTATTTCTGTGCAGCTAGTAAAGCACAATGAAAGCTTCATTTCTCACAGCTGTGCAATAACCCACCAGTGGTGCTCATCCCTCGCAACACACACACCTCAGGCCCAGCCACATACAGAAATGGTGTGACGGGGACAGGGATGTCACTTAGCACTTAACAACGGTGAAGGATACCTAGTCACCAGCCCTGGAAGCCAAGCCCTTTAGTGAGGCAGAGGCAGAGCAGTGCAAACTTTGTTTCCCCACACATATACGTGCAGCTAGGGCACCACAGCTACAAGGCAGAGTGCCATTTGCCAGAGAGTTAGTGTAGTCCAATGGACAGGAACTCCAGACATCTGTGATCTGCTCCTACATCTACCACTGACTTGCCCTATGACCTTGGGCAGGTCACTTACCCTCCCTGTGCCTCCGATTCCCCTTGTAAAACAGAACAAATGATGCTCACCTACCTTTGGAAAGTGCTTGGAGATGAAATCTGATAAGTGTTCATTAGCAGTGACAGTAGGAGTAAATTCAATGTATGAGACATTCAGTCTTTGGCTAACTAGTGAAAGGGACTCTGCTTTATGAACACCTGTCCCAGCTGGAACTGGGCTGAGAGCCATCAAATGGTGTCACACAGTCTTACAGACTATAATGACTTGAGTCATGATTTATGTGGGTACAGGTAGGAACTGGTGAGCTAGAGATGAAAGGTTCTGTAAACCTCAACCTCTCTGCCCGAATATGTACCTGCCCTGCATAGCATCCACTGGTAGCTCCTCCACAGGGAAACCCCAATGGAGCAACTTGCATAGATTCCAGGAAATAAATAATGCCAAGAACAATGTAATTGGGTCTCTTGACCCATAAGGGCTGGCTACTGAATGATCCACACCTGGGAGAACAGATGACTTCCTTGTAAAGACTGGCAGGACACTACAGGGAACTGGGGGTGCTCAGGAAAGGCTCCTGGTCCTTGTATTGTCTTTATGAACTCCCAAGTGCATCACTCTTCTTCCTTGCCCCTCGTGTTTTAATTTCTGTATTTTACAGAATGTGCTTCTTCAAAAAATGCCTTCATGTCTGCTTCTGAGATCTGAATCAGGAAAGTCACTTTATATTTGACTTTTCTGTGTTTTTCTTTTCCTTAGTCTAAAGTAAAATAATCACTTAGATTGAAAGAGCATTGGACTGGATTTTATGAACTCGAAAAACTTTACCCCAAGGACTGTCAATGCAGTAACTGAAGAGTACTAAAATTCCCTAAAACCATAAATGGATAAGAACGTAGGTGTGACTGGGAGTGACCGGGGCAGCCCTCACTGGAAATGCCAATGTCAGGGCAGGCTGCAAAAGGGAGAGCAGACTCCCAAGACTGGTGGGTAATACTGAAGTTAAATCTCCCAACCAGTCACAAACTGTGCTTCTGATCCCCCACACGGGTTATCAAGAAGCAAAAAAAAAAAAAAAAGAAAAAAAAGAAAAGAAATATCACAGCCCCCTTTATTGTCCCTTTATTGTATTCCAGTCTCTGGCTCCCAATCAGCACCTATGTCCAGTACAGTGAGAAGTTATTTTAAACTATGCTCCAATATATAAAATGTTCTTCTGACCCCAAAGGGTCAACCAGGTCACCAGGTCAGCATAGGTTTGGCTCTTACTCAAAATACCACACTGCCAGCCAATCCTTTAGTATCTAAAACTAAAGGTATATTATAAAGAAAAAAGAAAGAACAAGAAGAGAGATGTTAAGTAGTAAAGCAGTCATATACATACAAAGACTTCAAAGTCCATATATCAGGTTCCTAGCAGTATTGGTGTGTTTGCTGGCTTGAAAGTCCCTCTGGAATACATCCATAGCTTGGATGGGTCATTAAGTCCTTTGTTCAGAGCTTCAGTTTTTAGCACAGTTCCTCCAGAGATAAGAAGCAGGATTGAAGACAAAATGGAGAAGATGCAGCTGCCTTTTATAATCTCTTGCCATGTGGCCTGTGCTTCCTTTGTTTTAAACACAAACTGCCCAGCACATGGCCTGAAAGCCTTAGAGTCCTGTTCATAGGCATGTCCCTGCATGCCTTGGTGAGTCATAAGGTGTATCTGCCTTCACTCAATGGCTCAGTTGTATAGTTGATGGTTCTCAATGGGCCATCAAGCAGGCCAGGCAGTGCTGCTGCCAAACTATCAGGGGCTGACACCCAGAAGCATAGCACAAGTTTGAAATACAGACATACCCACAGATATGTATGTCTACACTACGAAATTAGGACAAATTTATAGATGTCGGTTGTTTAGAAATCGTTTTTATAAGGTCGATTGTGTGTGTTCCCACACAAAATGCTCTAAGTGCATTAAGTCGGTGGACTGTGTCCACAGTACCGAGGCTAGCGTCGACTTCTGGAGCATTGCACTGTGGTAGCTATCCCACAGTTCCCGCTGTCTCTGCCGCCCATTGGAATTCTGGGTTGAGATCCCAACGCCTGATGGGGCAAAAACAGTGTCGCGGGTGATTCTGGGTACATGTCGTCAAAGTCCAACCCTCCCTCCCTCCCTGCCGTGAAAGCAACGGCAGACAATCGTTTCGCGCCTTTTTTCAGCCCAGACACCATAGCACTGGGATCATGGAGCCTGCTCAGATCACCGTGGCAATTATGAGCACTTTAAACACCATGCGCATTATCCTGGAGTATATGCAGGACCAGAACCTGCCAAGGCAAAACCAGGTGAGGAGGTGATGGCAGCGTGGTGACAAGAGTGATGAGGAAATTGACATGGAAATAAACCTCTCACAAAATACGAGCCCCAGCAATGTGCAAATCATGGTGTTAATGGGGCAGGTTCATGCCGTGGAACTCTGATTCTGGGCCAGGGAAATAAGCACAGACTGGTGGGACCGCATAGTGTTGCAGGTGTGGGACGATTCCCAGTGGCTCCGAAACTTTCGCATGCGTAAGGGCACTTTTATGGAACTTTGTGAGTTGCTTTCCCCGGCCCTGAAGTGCCAGAATACCAAGATGAGAGCAGCCCTCACAGTTGAGAAGCGAGTGGCAATAGCCTTGTAGAAGCTTGCAACGCCAGACAGCTACCGGTCAGTCGGGAATCAATTTGGAGTGGGTAAATCTACTGTGGAGGCTGCTGTGATCCAAGTAGCCAATGCAATCAAAGAGCTGCTGGTATCAAGGGTAGTGACTCTGGGAAACGTGCAGGTCATAGTGGATGGCTTTGCTGCAATGGGATTCCCTAACTGTGGTGGGGCGATAGATGGAACCCATATCCCTATCTTGGCACCGGAGCACCAAGCCAGCGAGTACATAAACCGCAAGGGGTACTTTTCAATGCTGCTGCAAGCACTGGTGGATCACAAGGGACGTTTCACTAACATCAATGTGGGATGTCCGGGAATTTACATGATGCTCGCGTCTTCTGGAACTCTGGTCTGTTTCAAAAGCTGGAGGAAGGGACTTACTTCCCAGACCAGAAAATAACTGTTGGGGGTGTTGAAATGCCTATAGTTATCCTTGGGGACTCAGCCTACCCCTTAATGCCATGGCTCATGAAGCCATACACAGGCAGCCTGGACAGTAGTCAGGACCTGTTCAACTATAGGCTGAGCAAGTGCAGAATGGTGGTAGAATGTGCGTTTGGACATTTAAAAGCACGCAGACGCAGTTTACTGACTCGGATAGACCTCAGCGAAACCAATATTCCCATTGTTATTACTGCTTGCTGTGCACTCCACAATATCTGTGAGAGTAAGGGGGAGACATTTATGGTGGGGTGGGAGGTTGAGGCAAATCGCCTGGCCACTGATTACGTGCAGCCAGACACCAGGGTGGTTAGAAGAGCACAGCAGGGCGCAGTGTGCATCAGAGAAGCTTTGAAAACCAGTTTCATGACTGGCCAGGCTGCGGTGTGAAAATTATGTTTGTTTCTCCTTGATGATCCCCCCCCCTCCCCCCAGTTCACTTTTCCTTCCTGTAAGCTAGCCACCCTCCCCTCCCCGCTTCGATCACCGCTTGCAGAGGCAATAAAGTCATTGTTACTTCACATTCATGCATTCTTTATTAATTCATCACACAAATAGGGGGATAACTGCCAAGGTAGCTCGGGAGGGGTGGAGGAGGAGGGAAGCGCCGGGTGGGGTGTAGCGGCGGTCTATGCTCCTGCTGCCTTTCCTGCAGCTCAACCATACACTGGAGCATATCAGTTTGATGCTCCAGCAGCCAAAACATTGACTCTTGCCTTCTGTCAGCAAGCTGACACCACCTATCCTCTTCAGCCCGCCACTTGCTCTCTTCAGCCCATGATTCACCCGCCACCTCTCCTCGCCTTCATATGGTGCTTTCCTGCACTCTGACATTATCTGCCTCCACGCATTCTACTGTGCTCTGTCAGCGTAGGAGGACATCTGGAGCTCCGAGAACACGTCATCCCGAGTGCGTCTTTTTCACCTTCTAATCTTCACTAGCCTCTGTGAAGGAGAAACATTTTCAGCTGGTGGAGGAGAAGGGAGAGGTGGTAGTTAAAAAGACACATTTTAGAGAACAATGGGTACACTCTTTCACATTAAATCTTGCTGTTCACATTACACAGCACATTTGCTTTCATTACAAGGTCACATTTTTCCTCTTATATTGAGGGCCTGCTGGTTTGGTGTGAGAGATCACTCATGCAGTGCCAGGCAACAGAATTCGGCTTGCAGGCAGCCATGGTAAGCCACAGTCTTTTGGCTTTTTAAACCTTCATAACATGTGGGAATGGTTTCAAACAGCAGCGCCCTCATTTCCCATACCAAGCGGCCGTTGGGTTGGCCATTTAAAATGGGTTTGCAATTTAAAATGGGTTTGCAATTTAAAAGGAGGGGCTACAGTTTCTGGGTTAATGTGCAGCACAAACCCAACTAACCACCCTCCCCACCTCCCCACACCCAATTCTCTGGGATGATCACTAACAGCGGGGAACATTTCTGTTCAGCAGACCAGGAACGGACACCTCTGAACGTCCCCTTAATAAAATCACCCTATTTCAACCAGGTGACCATGAACGATATCACTCTCCTGAGGATAACAAAGAGAGATAAGGAATGGATGTTGTCTGCATGCCAGCAAACACCGGGACCATACGCTGTCATGCTTTGTTATGCAATGATTCCAGACTACGTGCTACTGGCCTGGCATGGTAAAATGTTCTACCATGGAGGACAGAATAAGGCAGCCCTCCCCAGAAACCTTTTGCAAATGCTTTGGGAGTACATGAAGGAGAGCTTTCTGGAGATGTCCCTGGAGGATTTCCGCTCCATCCCCATACACATTAACAGACTTTTCCAGTAGCTGTGCTGGCCGCGAATGCCAGGGCAAATTAATCATTAAACACCCTTGCTTTTAAACCATGTGTAATATTTACAAAGGTACACTCACCAGAGGTGCCTTGTGTGCCCTCAGGGTCTGGGAGCACGCCTTGGGTGGGTTTGCGGGTTACTGGTTCCAGGTCCAGGGTGAAAAACATATCCTGGCTGTTAGGGAAACCAGTTTCTCTGCTTCCTTGCTGTGAGCTATCTTCAATGTCTTCATCATCAGCTTCCTCGTCCCCAAAACCTGCTTCCATGTTTCATGATTCTCCATTGATGGAGTCAAAGCATAGGATTGGGGTATTGGTGGCTGCACCCCCTAGCGTGGCATGCAGCTCAGCGTAGAAGCGGCATGTTTGCGGCTCTGCCCTGGACCTTCCGTTTGCCTCTCTGGTTTTTGGTAGGCTTGCCTTAGCTCCTTAATTTTCACGCGACACTGCTGTGCGTCCCTGTTATGGCCTCTGTCCTTCATGCCCTTTGAGACTTTTGCTAACGTTTTGGCATTTTGTTTACTGCTATGGAGTTCAGCTAGCACTGATTCGTCTCCCCATATGGCGAGCAGATCCCGTACCTCCCGTTCTGTCCATGCTGGAGCTCTTTTGTGATCCTTGGACTCCATCATGGATACCTGTACTGATGAGCTCTGCGTGTTCACCTGGGCTCTCCACCACGCTGGGCAAACAGGAAATTCAAAATTTCACGAGCCTTTTCCTGTCTACCTAGCCAGTGCATCTGAGTTGAGAGTGCTGTCCAGAGCGGTCACAATGGAGCACTCTGGGATAGCTCCCGGAGGCCAATACCATCGAATTGCATCCCCACTACCCCAAATCCGACCCAGAGAGGCCGGTTTCAGTGCTAATCCCCTTGTCAGAGGTGGATTAAAGAAATCAATTTAAAGAGCCCTTTAAATCGAAAAAAGGGCTTCATCGTGTGGACGGGTCCAGGCTTAAATCGAGGTAACGCTGCTAAATTCGACCTAAAATCGTAGTGTAGACCAGGCCTATATCTCATAATACAAAGGTGATACAGACACACAAAGGAGATTATCATATCTGGCAAATTATAACATTTTTGCAGATACCTTACATGTCATATCTGTCATAACTCATTACAATTTTACAATATTATATCCTCAAGTGTCCCCCAGATTCCATACATTGTCACACTAGGTCCTAGAGATGAAAGGTTCCAGATCCCATTATGCAGATTCCTTGGCCCTTTCTAGTCTCTCACAGAAACATTTTAGGTCAGTTTCAAAGTGGCATTTATATCAAAACAATATTTCAAGATGCAATGCCAAGGAGAGGCACTAGAGGACATGCATTGACTTCACTGGGCTCCTCTCCTCCACTTTCATGCTCTGCCTTTCTCTACAAGTGTGAAATTGGTTTGTATTTTCCAACTCTCTGGTTCCTAGTGAATGTTATAGACACAGATTGGGTGTCAGTAACACCTGCTGATATTGATGCCTGCAGCAGAATTTGCACAAACACCCATATTTAGCCATCGGCACTAAAATGATCTCCCCGGGGGTAAGACCTACACCCAGCTACTTCTAATAGTTCCCTTGCTCTGCTTTATTTCCCAAGCACTCTCTAAAATATTCTCTTCCCTTATTATCCAAAGTCTGTACACCACAGAACTACAGGATCCATATCAGGCAATGATAGATAGATGCTAATAAACAATTCCTATAGATACTCCCAGTCACAAAAACCTACAGCCAATAGTAGGTTGTTCATTTGTAGGCTGTTCATTTAGTGATCATAGCCAGAGTGACCACAGTTGATGTCATTGCACCAGACATCATCTAATGAAGTCCCCAGATCTGGCTCAATCCTGTGAACCCACAAATCTCAGGGGTGGCCCTGCAGGCAGCGTCAGGTGGATTCCTGGCATGCACCCCTTTGTGTGTTGATGGAGAGTTTGAAAACACAGTGTGTTGGGGTGTTTTTGTCCCTTATGGTAACACGGCTGAAGAGCATGCAATGCTGCTTTTGAATATAATGAGTGACTGAAGGAAGGCCAGATCTTTGCAAGACTGTGACATTTTGCACAAGGTCAATCCACTTTATACTCAGGATTTGGCATTGACAGCTCATATGGAATGCTTCTATCCACTTCAAGTCTGCATGTAAGAGGGTGCAGGTTTCTGATCCATATAGAAATACAAGTAGTACATAGATGTGATAGATCCTGAACTTTGTATCAGTGCAAAGACATTTTTGAATTCATAAGCTAGACATGGGCTTCATTCAGGAGGAGGCAACACCTATTTATCAAAAAACACCCTGTTTGCTGCTACCATTTAATGTCTGCTTTGCAGCCTATATAAACGAACTCATCAACACTCTCCATGGTACTTGACCCCACCCGCACCGGGGGTTCTGGTGACCCAGCTCCAAGGTTCTGGACCTTGGTCTTCTGCCATGAGATGTTCAACCCCATAGTGCGGGTAGTGTTTTGGAGACCTTGAAGGACAGGGCTGAAATTCTCTGGCTTCTCTGTAAGCAAGGCAGCAGCATTTATGTAGTCTTGGTTGGCAAACTCTTCTTGACCAACCTTTATTCCGACATGTGGAGCAGCAACTCCTAATATCTAGTCAATAGCTCAACAGAATAGTGGCAGGGCAAGATTTCATTCCTGCCATACAATTGAGGTTGTGTAGAAACATGGTGAAAGCTGTGAACAAATGTGCTCTCTTACACCAGTACTGGTGGGAAGATTATGCACCAGATTTAGCAGAACAATTGGAATACCAGCTCCTTTTGGTGCAAGCCAAAGTGCTGACCTGTCTACCAAATCAAAAGCAGCTTTGATGTCGATATATACCATATGAAGCGGGTGGTTAAATTCTCAGTGAAGCTCATCCAGAAACTGAAGAGTAAGGACAGCATCTATTGTTGACTGCCCTGCAGTGAAACCTGACTGCTGTGGACAACGGTGTCTGTTAAGGAGCAGGTTTCAGAGTAGCAGCCGTGTTAGTCTGTATCCGCTGCTTTTCTTTTCTTTAAAGGAGATGATTTAGACTAGGATCATCTTCTGAGACCCAGGTGCAGCTCTCTCCCTGCTTGTGCAGAAGGGAGAAGTGGCACAACTGCAACTCTACTGTAAACTCTGCAGGAGCCCCAAACACCACCCAAAAAGCAGTGGAACCTCATGAAGTTTTCTGGCAACACGGCTGCTACTCTGAAACCTGTCATTATGCAAGGCACTGCATTTAGCCGTATGGAATGGAAATCCATCAACCTCATGTTAAGGAGCAGCTGCATCCTACCAAGCAGAAATGTGAGCAAAGACATTTCCAGGGATGGATAACAATGAGATTGGCCTGTAGTTGCCACACGTGGTGTGAGATGCTTTGCCCTTGCACAGGGACACTATAATGCCAACTTTTCATTCTGCTTGTACTTTGCCTGATGCCCACACTTGTTGAACAGTTGATACAGGCTGATGTTCATTGTTTCCAAGGTACCTATAAGCAGTTCAGGTGGAATACCATCAAGTCCACCAATATGTCCATTCTGTAATTTTTGGATGACCTTTCATAAGTCCTTGAGTGACAGAGGATTAGTGTTCATCCCTGGGTCTGCAGCTCTGTGGTTCGCCAGGTCACATAGCTCTAGACCCACGGAAAGGAGGCCCTTGAAGAATTCCACCTGGACTTCAACAATTTCCACCCCACCATCAACCTCAGCCTGGACCAGTCCACACAAGAGATCCACTTCCTGGACACTACAGTACAAATAAATGATGGTCACATAAACACCACCCTATACCGGAAACCTACTGACCGCTATACGTACCTACATGCCTCCAGCTTCCATCCAAGACACATCACACGATCCAATGTCTACAGCCAAGCCCTAAGATACAACCGAATTTGCTCCAACCCCTCAGACAGAGACAAACACCTACAAGATCTTTATCAAGCATTCGTAAAACTACAATATCCACCTGGGGAAGTGAGGAAACAGATTGACAGAGCAAGACGGGTACCCAGAAATCACCTACTACAGGACAGGCTCAACAAGGACAATAACAGAACACCACTGGCCATCACATACAGCCCCCAGCTAAAACCTCTCCAGCGCATTATTCACGACCTACAACCTATCCTGGAAAATGATCACTCACTCTCACAGACCTTGGGAGGCAGGCCAGTCTTCGCTTACAGACAACCCCCTAACCTGAGGCAAATACTCACCAGCAACTACACACCACACCACAGAAACACCAACCCAGGAACCTATCCCTGTAGCAAACCTCGTTGCCTACTCTGTCCCCATATCTACTATGGCAACAGCATCAGAGGACCCAACCACATCAGCCACACTATCAAGGGCTCATTCACCTGCACATCCACTAATGTCATATATGCCATCATGTGCCAGCAATGCCCCTCTGCCATGTACATTGGCCAAACCGGACAGTCCCTCCGCAAAAGAATAAATGGACACAAATCGGACATCAGGAATGGTAACATACATAAGCCAGTAAGTGAACACTTCAATCTCCCTGGTCATTCTATTACAGATTTAAAAGTCACTATCATTGAACAAAAAAACTTCAGAAACAGACTTCAAAGAGAAACAGCAGAACTAAAATTCATTTGCAAATTCAACACCATTAATCTGGGCTTGAATAGGGACTGGGAGTGGCTGGCTCATTACAGAAGCAGCTTTTCCTCTCCTGGAATTGACACCTCCTCATCTATTATTGGGAGTGGACTACATCCACCCTGATTGAATTGGCCCTGTCAACACTGGTTCTCCACTTGCGAAGTAACTCCCTGCTCTCTATGTGTCAGTATATAATGCCTGCATCTTGTAACTTTCACTCTATGCATCCGAAGAAGTGAGGTTTTTACTCACGAAAGCTTATGCTTAGTCTTTAAGGTGCCACCAGACTCCTTGTTGTTTTTATAGCTCTAGACAGTCATCAACAGGTTTGTGGGTCAGTGTGCTTTCATAAGGTGTTTTCCATCTGTCCAGAACCTCGTCTGTCAATGAGCAGGGAGAACTATCTGGTTTCATAAGGAGGAAGATGGAAGGCTGTTTATGGCTGCCAGCCAGGTGCATAATGGCACTGTAGGCAGGATGCAAATTGTTGTTTTTTAGGCTATCTGCTTTGTCAGCCAGGGAGCTGACATAGATCTCAAAATCAAATTTTGCCATCACCCAGAAAATGCCTTTCAGACATTTACATTCTTGTGCTTCTGCCATTTTTGCGAATACACCTCTACCCCGATATAACGCTGTCCTCGGGAGCCAAAAAATCTTACTGCGTTATAGGTGAAACCGCATTATATCGAACTTGCTTTGATCCGTCGGCATGCGCAGCCCCGCCCCCCCAGAGCACTGCTTTACCGCATTATATCCGAATTCATGTTATATCCGGTCATGTTATATCGGGGTAGAGGTGTATATCAAAGGCCTCTTCAGAAAGCTGAGGTTTCTTGCATAACCATGTGAAGATGATTGTTGCAGCAGCAGCATGTGATGTAGTGTCATTATCTGAGAGGGTACCAAAGGTACGTCTGTGACCCTTGATGGCCTGTGTGTATTTCCTGACTTCAAAAAGATCCTCAGAAAGATGTTGGTCATTGTACTGTTCGTGAACATCTGGCTTGTGAGGAGTTGGAAGAAAGCAGAGAGAGCTGAGTGATAACTAGTCTATGGTCTGAGTTGGCTTGTGCTTCTGTGCCACTGAAAACCCAGTGAGATTTCACTATAGAATGATTTCTGATGAGGATGTGGTCAATTTCCTTCAAGGCACATCCACTGATTGAAATCCAGGTCCAGCAATGGTTGTTAAAGTGCCTAAACCAGGACCACATAACAAACAAGGCCTCGGCGGCACACAATGTCAAACACCAGGTGGTGATGTCCAAAGGAACCTATCATGGTTTCATATCCAGTTCAATCACAGTCAGTCATGGCACTGAAATCTCTGAGCACTAGCAATGTGTCATGTGGCAGAGCTGACTAGATTTCTCTCCTCCCCAGGTTTTCAAAGGGAAGCCAGAGGCGAGGGAGGGGCTCTGGCCTCCTCACCACTTCCTGTCACCTTCATAAAAACCAAGAAGTAAAAAAAAAGAGAAGAATAAAATTCATTGGCAAAAATGTTAAGTTTCCTGCTGCTTCTGCTGCCTGGTAAGAACCCAGAAATTCTGCCCTGACCCCTACGAAAGATGGAATCCAGCCAGGTGCTCAAGAAGAGCACAGCTTCCCTACAGATACATACAGGCCAGGACATCAATATGGATCTTTCCAGAGTTCTGGGAATTGGATGCAGAAGCAATGTCAAGAAACTGGAGAGAGTTCTGAGAATATCAGTGAAAGTATTGGGGGCACCTAGGGACTATCTATTGAAGAAGGGTTAATGGAATTTAATCTGCACAGCTCAGCCAAACTGCTAGTGACATGAGAACTAGGTACTATGACAACAATATTTGGAGTGTTACATATCAAGAAGGAAGGAGAATTGTTTTGGGTGGGCAAGGAGGTGTAACTAGAGGTAAATGGGGTGAAACTGTGTAAAAGGGGGAAATGTTAGTCTAGAAACTAGGAAACCCTTCCTAATAATGAGGATGGGCTAGGCTGTGCAATAGTCTCCCAAGGGAAGAGGTAGAAATGCTATAGCCTGAATGGGTGATGCCGTGGAGATTATGCGATAGGAGCGATCCTACATTGGTAGGGGAAGTGGGAGGCATTTTGAATGTGATTTCATTGGAAATTGCTAATTTCTAGGGCTTTGGCTCTGCTTCTCTCGCACAGGATCTGGACTGGGAGTCCTCATCTCTCAGTTCCCTAGAACTGTAACCCAGAGACCTGGAGAAACCATGAAGATAACCTGTGTCCAGAATGAAACCAGCTACCCTTACATGTACTGGTACAAGCAGCTCCAGGGAGAAGGTCCAAGGTTAATAGCCCAAAGTGTGGATGGGTTCAATGCTACTTATGAGGAGAGGTATAATGCAACTAAGTTTCCAATCACTAGACTCAATACCAGGATCTCTTCCATGAGCATTGTGGATCTGAGAACCCAGGATTCAGCCAGCTACTTCTGTGCTGCCAGTGAGCACACAGTGCTGTGAGGAGATCAGCAACTCATTCAGAAACCTGATCCCCAAATGAGAGAGAGACATGATGCTGACACGCCAAAGCACACCTGACTTCAAAACCACAGAGGCATTGTCGGCTTCCCAGGGAAACAGACTTTTTTCAGCAGATAATATGGATGCAAAGTGAAAGGCCTCTGGGCACGTGTAGCCTGTATTGTTCAGGGGAACAGCTTAGTTTTCTGTTACTTTTTGAGTTTTGTGTTTGAATTACTATAAAGACTATAACAGGGTTCAAAAAAGAACTAGATAAATTCATGAAGGATAGGTCCATCAATGGCTATTAGCCATTGTGTTCATAGCCTCTGTTTGCCAGAACTTGGGAATGGGCGACAGGGGATGGATCACTTGATGATGGGGACAGACTAGCTATGCGGCAATTCTGCAGAAAAGGACCTGCGGATTACAGTGAATGAGAAGCTGGATATGAGTCAACAGTGTGCTCTTGTTGCCAAGAAGGCTAACGGCATATTGGGCTGCATGAGTGGGAGCACTGCCAGCAGATCAACGGAAGTGATTATTCCCCTCTATTCGACATTGGTGAGGCCACATCTGGGGTATTGCATCCAGTTTTGGGCCCTCCATTACAGAAAGGATGTGGACAAATTGGAGAGAGTCCAGCGGAGGGCAACAAAAATTATTAGAGGTCTGGGGCACATGACTTATGAGGAGAGGCTGAGGGAACTGGGATTATTTAGTCTGCAGAAGAGAAGAGTAATGGGGGATTTGATAGCAGCCTTCAACTACCTGAAGGGGGATTCCAAAGAGGATGGAGCTAGGCTGTTCTCAGTGGTGGCAAATGACAGAACAAGGAGCAATGGTCTCAAGTTGCAGTGTGGGTGGTCTAGATTGGATATTAAGAAAAACTATTTCACTAGAAGGGTAGTGAAGCACTGGAATGGGTTACCTAGTGAGTTGGTTGAATCTCCATCCTCAGAGGTTTTTAAGGCCTGGCTTGACAGAGCCCTGTCTGGGATGATTTAGTTGGGGTTGGTCCTGCTTTGAGCAGGGGGTTGGACTAGATGATCTCCTGAGGTCTCTTCCAAACCTAATCTTCTATGATTCTTGCATCTGAAGAAGTGAGGTTCTTACCCACAAAAGCTTATGCTCCCAGTACTTCTGTTAGTCTCAAAGGTGCCACAGGACCCTCTGTTGCTTTTTATGATTCTATGATTACCTGGTCTGTTCATTCCCTCTGGGGCACCTGGCATTAGCCACTGTCCGTAGACAGGATACAGGGTTAGATGGACCATTGGTCAGACCAAGTATGGCTGTTCTTATGTTCTTAATTAATAAACTATGCCCTGAGGGAAAGGCCTTAAAGAGACTTAGGCTTTAGACCCTCCTAGACTGGGAAAAACAGGCAACCAATCCCACAGTCTCATATAAATATTGTAGAATCCAATGCCCACTGGGGGTCAATCTTGAATTACAATGGGCTCCTCTCTCTTTGTGAATATATGTATGTATGTGTTTGCATATGTGCATGCAACTGGTTTTCACTTTTGTAATATACAAGTGCTCTATGAATCATAGTTATTGTTAACTATGGATTAGAGGTCAGTAACATTGCCTGGTAAAGCTCCCTGTCACAGAAGCACAATTGTTCACACTGACATCCAAGTCTGATCTTGGCACTAAAATCATTTATTCTTATTTTTTTTATTACAGAAACACATAAAGGCTTCAACCAATATCAGGGCCCCACTATGCCAGGCCCTGTGGCAACTCATAATAAGAGACTTTTCCCTCATCTGAGGAGCTCAAAATCTAAACAGAAAAGACAAACAAAGGGTGGAAGGAGAAACAGAAGCACAGAGATGGGGTCTGGCCTGCATGACCTCCTCTTCCCATAGCTGGGAGTGGGCAGGAGTCCCTCAGCACAACCTCCTCCACATCCCTGACTACCTTGTAGAGCTGGTAGAAAGGATACCATGAGAGGGAACAGGTATATGGTGCTTTCTCTATCATGGCTGTAGGAGGCTTTCTACATGGTACAGCCTGGTGGGTTACTCTGCGACTGGCATCCAATATCCTCTTTGGCTTGGAGAATGGGAATGGGACAGTTGTTCCTAGTTCCTGTTAGCTGGTGAATATTATGAGCTCAGCCATTCTCTCATGTGTGTGGTGGTGCACCTGCTCCCATCCAGGACACACCAGTGCTGAGGCTACCACAGAAACAGGGGGAAACTCCTGTGAGAACAAGAGTTAACAAAAACTTTTTGAGCCATAATAGCTTTGGATCTATTCTTATTATATCCACATCTTTGGTCTACAGCTAACCATAGTGGTCTATTGGAGTGTGCAACTGTCTCCCCAAGGGATGTGGTGGAAGCCTCATTACTTGAGACATCGAACACTGGGTTGGACAAAGAATTGGCTTATGGTCTGTAAAGGCTTTTCGCAGCTCTGGCTTCTCTTATTTGTTTGCTTCTTTTCTACAGTCTAGTCAGCTTGTGATTTCACCAGACAATAATTTGCAAGAATTAAACTGTGGGTTCAGCACCAGGCAGCTGCTAGAAAAAACTAGGTCTGATGGCGGAATGTGAACTTAGGGCTGGGTGAGCGGTACAGGCTGGTTTTTAGAGCTCACCAGGAGGCACCAGGTGTCCGTTAGCACTTCCAGTTTACAGTTACTGAATGATAGAAATGATAACCAACCACACAGACGACAGGCAGCTCAGGAAGGCTGTTTGTGAGGCTGAGCAAAATGCAGCCCCATGTGGAAAATCTGATGTGTTCTCTAACTGCCCATCTCCTTTTTTCTTTGGTGAATGTAACATTCAAAGGTATAAAGCAACAGAGGGTCCTGTGGCACCTTTAAGACTAACAGAAGTATTGGGAGCATAAGCTTTCGATCTCAAGGGTGAATATGAAAGCAATGCTGCAACACTGTCCCCACATCAGGTCTAAGCCTGTCTCTAGGCCTTCTAACCAATGATTTCAGCTCTGGTAATCACTGAACAGAAACAATACCTCTCAACTGAGGGTGATCAGCCCTATCTTTCAACACTGGAGAGGAATGGGTCAAATGGTTTGCAGGACTCTTAAACAGAGTTCACACCACCAGATAGGAACTACTGTCCCCAACCACCTTCTGACTTTCATTTGGATTTTGCATCACAACTCCCTGCTTAGTAAGTGTGGTTCAATATAGGGAGACCCCCTCAGTCAGCGCAAGCCAAGCACCGTTCTGCTGCCCTTTACTCATACAGTAAGGATGACAACATTTCATTTCCACAGCATTCAATACTAAAATGTTTTTAAACCAAAACAGCCAAAATTGATCACTTTGGCAAAGCAGCTCTCTCTGCTGAACACCTAGGCAAAGTAGGTGTCTCTAAGCAAATAGATGCACTATTCCTGAAGTCTTTCCCCCCAGTTCATACTAAATGGCAGAGCAGACCTCATTCAGACCCTGGCTGACACCTACAACACTCAAACAGTATGTCAGACACATATGTATAACTAAATAGAGGTAACAGTGGACTGTATTTCAGCCTTGTATTTAAAAATTCATGGCATGTAACTTGTCACTCTGATTGAGAGTTTTTAAAAAGAAGAATAAAGAATAAGGATGAAGAATGATAAGAATGAGTAAATAATATCATTCACATGCAAAGATTCCTGTTTGCCTACACCTAAGCATGTGACTATGTATGTAACTGCATTTGTTCAGCACAGCCACCCCCCAACCACTGATACAGATTAAAGCTCTTTGGCCCAAATGTTCACTGACAGGTTAAACCAATGAGTCATTCAGAATACTGGATGAATAAATATTTATGAATACTGTTTTGGCTGTATTTGGCCAGCTCATTCATAGATAGAGTGAGTGAATGAGTGAGTGAGTATCACTGACATACCAATATGAATTCCTATCCCAAAGGAGCTCATGGAATTCTACAGGCTCTGAACACAGGGACCATTCACTCACTTCTGGGGAGGAACAGGCCAGCCATTCTGGCCAGTACAGTACGTGACATTGGCATAGGATGGGAAATCAAGTTGAATACTGTAGAGCAATGAAATTGCAGGGGTGATTTTGAGAACACACAAAAACCTTTAACCCTGTTGAAATTGTCCAGGGGTCTGTTGGAGGCAAACACGGCAGTAGATAGAAAGCTCTGGGATCTTTAACCACCATGAATGCTCAGGCCTTGGGTTTAAAGGCTAATTGGGAAGTCTGTAATATACAGGTAAATATCTGAGACAAACTGTCATTTCTTTCTTCCCTGACACACTTTTCAGAGCCAAGTGGCAGCAGTGGGAGGAGTATTGCACTCTTCTCACTTCCTGTTGCCTTAGCAAAATTCAAGTGCTACAAGAACTAGCAACTGTAACATTTGTTGCTAGAGATGTTGAAAATTCTTCTCCTTCTGATGCCTGGTAAGAACCCAGAACTCCCAACCTGCAATGGGGATACTGCGGCATGGCTATGCACAGAAAGGGGTGGCGTTGGGCAGAGGACCCTTTGGTGCCTGGCTAATAAATCTCTGCTCCTTTCCCCCTCGCTCACACAGGTGCTGGGGTTGGAGACCTCATCTCGCAGTGGCCAACATCAGCAATCCAGAAACCAGGGGAGGCTGTAACTATGAACTGTTACCAGAACGGCACTGTCCGCACAAACATGCTCTGGTACCAGCAACCCCAGGGAGAAGGTCTGAAGTTAATAGCCATTACTTATACTGGGTCACGTCCCTCTTATGAGAAAGACTTCAATGAGAGCAAGTTTGTGATCAGCAGAGAACAACAGAGGCTGTCTGACATGACTGTGAAGAAAGTGACAGCCAGGGATGCAGCCACCTATTTCTGTGCTGCCAGTGAGCACACACTGCTGTGAGCGGATCAATGACTCAAGCAAAAACTTGCCCTCCCCTTAATGAGAGATATCATAGGGGTGTGTGGGGGGGAGAGTGTGTATGAGAGAGATGTGAGATCAACTTGCAGCTGAGATCAAAGACTCACAGCCTTCAAAACTATGAACAACAGCAGCCTCGATAGTGACACTAGCTATGGATCTGCATCTAAGCACTCAAATAGCACTGAGATTGGTGGTAGACAGAGAGAGTAACAATTATCAGGGTCTTTGATGCTCCTACTCAGGGCATAAGCTGTTCAGGACCTGGGGACAGAAATAATATTTAATGTTTAATGAATTATTGTCCCTCCACACAAACACATCTCCATTTCACATATAGCATTGTGCAAAGAGGTTAGTTATGGGGGCCTAACATCTTCCTTTAAGCACTAGCCACTCTCACAGACAGTGCACCCTGTCTTTGCCTGCACTGCTGGAATTTAACTAACTCCCCAGTGGGTACAATGCTTTGGATTTACAGGAAAGGAGAAGAAGAAAGAGGCTAGACTACCAGAACTGTCTTCTATTAGCCTTCTTGGCCATGGCCACTGGAGGGCAACATTGTGCTAACAAAACAAAGTAGCAAAGAGCAAAATCAGAGAAAGAGTCAACAGTCTTCCTGGCTCTGTCTATTTTGTCTCTAGCTTCACCCCTATAATACACAGCCAATGACCAAGTTTGGATGAGAATGTCTGGACACAGGAGAGATGGGGAGAGTCATGGAGTAGGGTGTCCTTGACTTATTGTAAACCCCAAGCATTTGCAGATGCAAATTACTAAAAACTTCCATATTTCTCTAGCACCTTTCAAAAGCACGGCGCATTCTAGTGGAAATTGTGACCTATCACCAATATGTAGCCAATACAGGGATGGAACTAGCACCTGTCCTTTGCCAGTAATGCTACAAACAGGATCATGTCACTTCTCCCACTGGAACAGCAAAGGAGTTTTAGAGAGCAGAAAGAGAATACCACTTGGCCAGCACAATGACTGAGCAGAAACTGACATTTCCAGAATGCTCACTATCAAGACCATGGAACCCTAATGTCAAAATATTGACGCTTCAATGTGAAGCATCAGCAAGCTTTTTGTAGTGGGAGATGGGCTCAAGGTGAACACTTCATATACGAATGTCTAACCACCACAATTCTGGGGTGTGCGGATCTGGGTTTTAAGTTCTATCCTAAATGGAACACAACATGGCTGCCAACTTGTTCTGGATGCTTCACTCCCTCCAATATGTGCTCTGCCTCATGATCACCAATTCCTCCCCCTTGAGCAGTTTTACAGAACTCCGCCTCCTGAAAAGCATGCAGCACCTTGTTCAATTACTGAACATCATCTCTCTGGCTTGTCTTTGCTGCAGACGCCATGTGGAGGGCATTGGGTGTCTTCCTTGGCTTCCAGCTGCTGGCCGGTAAGAAACTATCTCTGATATACTTTGCTGACTCCAAGATAATGCAGTTTTACTTTGTTTAGCATCTGAAATCAGATGTAGCATTAGTGGGAAGAAGATGTTTGCTGAATATGAGAGAAATCACAGAGGAGAAGGCTCTATTACCAAATTGGCAAGAATGTGTAGGACAAAGTGAGGGGGCCTTTGCTAGATGAGTGGAGGAAACTAGAAAGGACCACTTCCAGATGGCAGGAAGTGCATGGGAGAGGGCTTATGTACTGACTATGGTAAGGTTGTGTGAAGAGAGACCATTGATAGAAGTGAAGAGGAAGCAGAACAAACACAAGGTCAGTGATGTGATTAGACCAGCCCATGAAGGGGTGAAAGTGAATCATGTAATGCACATACACCATACTCCATGGCCTTCATTCACCCTGTCCCCACCACTCTACTTTGCAGGTCTTTGCAGTGGGGTGACGGTGACGCAGAAGGAGAAGTTTATAGCCATCCAGAATGGCCGCGAGGCAAGAATCCCATGTGAACATGATGACAAAACTTACATTACTGTCCTGTGGTATCAGCAGAAGGGTGCAGAAAGGCAGCTGCAGTTAGTAGCCTTCTCCGTAGATGGGAATCCAGCAGTAATAGAAGATCAGTTCAAAACCAGATTCAATGTGACACGGCCAGCAACACTGAACACCTCCCTGACAATCAACCCGGGGACAGTTGAAGACACTGCAGTGTATTTCTGTGCAGCTAGTAAAGCACAGTGAGAGCTTCGTGCCTCACAGCTGTGCAATAACCCACCAGTACTGCTCACCTCATGTATCTTGCAACACGCATACCTCGGGCCCAGCCACATACAGAAATGGTGTGATAGGGGACAGAGATGTCACTTAGGGTATGTCACCAGAGTGGAAAAAAAAAAACACAGGAGCTAACAGTGTAGACGTTAGGGTCTGAAACCCCATGATGCAGGAGCGTTTTAGTCATGCAGAATAACCAGGACAGGGGGAGAGGGGCAGCCGCCCAGGGTGTAACACCGGTGGGGCTGTAAAAATGAGGCAGCGCAGGATCAAGCCCAGTGGTATCCGCCAGAGCCCAGGGTGCTCAGCACTCTGCACCCCGCAAGCTTGTGGGTCCATTCACCTCAGTGAAGTAGGCTCTACCCAGCACTCAGACAGATAGGCAGGCAGGTCTTTGAGTCCCATCTGGTGGGAAGGGCAGAAGGCTGGTTCCAACTGAGCTATGGCAATGACTGGAGGTAGTAGACCAGCTACATAGGTGCAGGGTTAGCGGAGAAGGGGGCACAGGAGGGGAGTGCAGGGTTAGGGGAGGAGGCGGCATGGGAGGGGAGTAAAGGGTAAGGGAAGAAGGGGATGCGGGAGGGGAGTGCTGGGTTGGGGAGAAGGAGGCGTGGGAGGGAAGTGCAAGTATCGGGGAGGAGGGGGCGAAGGAGGGGAGTACAGGGTTAGCGGAGAAGTGATGCAGGAAGGCAGTGCAGGGTTAGGGGAGAAGAGGGCGCAGGAGGGGAATGCAGGGATAGGGGAGAAGGCAGCGCGGGAGCGGAATGCAGGGTTAGGGGAGAAGGGGGCACAGGAGGAAAGTGCAGGGATAGGGGAGAAGGTGCACAGGAGGGGAGTGCAGGTTTAGGGGAGAAGGGGGCACAGGAGGGGAATGCAGGGCTAGGGGAGTGTTACCCAGGGGGGTTTTAACCCAAAGCTCTTGGTAACTTTTATTTTGTTCAAGGTGGTGTTAGGAAATAAATTAAGGGGGACATGGCCGTCTGATTGATATATGGCTGGCATAAAAAGGACAACACAAGAGTGCTTTCACTTAAAGCTAAACTTTACTTAATCTTAAGCACTTACATATGTCCTCATCCCCCAACCCTCAATAATTACTGAAGCTGAGTGTAGCTTTTGAGTGGCACAGTGACTTACCGATGGAAGCCTAACTACCGTCTGCTGGTGGGGACCTCAAGATGCGTCCAGAGGAAGCGTTCCCGAAGAAACCCTCCAAAGAGTCCAGCTTCCTTAAACTTTCCCCCCTTATTTATACATTAGTAATACAACAATGACCTATTACTTAAAGAAAACTAAGCAAGCAATATTTAAAGGTTAAGCAAGAGGTTTTTTATGATTGTTAAAAAAACAGATATTTTGTGTGTGTGTTATGCCTTGAGGCTCTGACAGACACATTCCCAAGGGCACACATAGACAAGTTGTCTGTTTTTTTAAAATGCATATATCAGCAATTTTAATATTCTTAGCAGGAAGGATGCGGGGTCAAGCTGCCCTTTCTATGGCACCCAAAACCCCCTCCCCTCCTGCCTTGGTTAAGCTAAGGTCACTGCATGGCCAATTTACAGCCTCCTGACTTGGCTACTATTAACAATAAGCAATAGTGGTTTCAGGCACTTTACTGGTTTGCCAAAGTTTTCCTGTATAGGAGAAGGGTCACAGGAGGGGAGTGCAGGGTTAGGGAAGAAGAGGCTCACTAACCCCACATATGTATACCAGACCAGTGAAACTAAATGGGGTAGGGACCACAGCACTGGTTGATTCGGGGAGTGCTATCATGCTTATCTCAGGGAAGCTCGTGAAGCGTAGTCAGCTGCTGCAGGCTAAACGTACGGGGATAACATGTGTCCATGGGACAGTTAGTTACTACCCCACCATCCCAGTAAAAATCGAGATCCAAGGGAACACTACTGAGGTAGCAGCAGGTGTAGTCCCTAAACTCCCATACCTGGTGCTCATAGGGAGGGACTTTCCCAGGGTTTGGAAACTTACTCCCAGTAGGGGGATTGGAGAAAGATGGGGACCCTAAAATTGGTGAGGCATCCACAGCAGACTGTCAACCCCCAATCTTCTCTGAAATATCCCGAGATTTGTTCTCCACTCCCAGACAGGGTAGAAAGACAGCTAAGGCCTTGGGAACCCAAATACTGACCCAAAGCCAGAGGGTCGCTCTTGTAGGTAGGCGGACCCACGCAGCTGAAAAGGAGGCCACACAGGAGGGAGAAGCACCTGAGTCTGACCCCCACCCTAATGCTTCTGAACCAGTAGAGGCAACAGAGACTGGGCCCCTAGATCTTGGGCAGATTAGCCCCGGGAGAGGAAATTTTGGACGGGACCAGACAGAAGACCCAAGGTATGACAACATTAGGAAGGAGGTGACTGAAATAGATGGGGTCCCCGTGGAAGGGAAAACCCAGGGACCAGGACCCTACTTCATAATGAAGAAGGATCTCTTATACCGGGTTGCACCAGTACAGGGGCAGAAGGTACAGCAGATCCTAGTACCTCAAAAACACCAGAACGCTGTATTAAATCTTGCTCATAGTCATCTTTTGGGGGGGCATTTGGGGGTAGAGAAGACCCTGGCACGAGTCCTATGACGGTTCTTCTGGCCCGGAGTACATGAAGAAGTACAGAGGTACTGTGCCTCCTGCCCGGAGTGTCAGCTGCACAGTCCCCGTCCCCACTTGAGGGCACCTTTAGTACCCCTTCCCATCATAGAGGTCCCCTTCGAGCGAATAGCCATGGACCTAGTGGGACCCCTGGAGAAGACGGCTTGGGGCCACCAATATATACTGTTGTTATTTTGGACTATGCTACTCGCTACCCAGAAGCCGTCCCCCTGCGGAACACGGCCTCTAAAACTATAGCCAAAGAGCTGGTGGGGATCTTTGCCTGAATGGGGCTACCAAAGGAGATATTAACCGACCAAGGAACCCCATTTATGTCGAAGCTAATGAAGGACCTCTGTATGCAGCTCCATATACATACCCTGAGAACTTCGGTCTACCATCCGCAGACTGATGGGTTGGTAGAAAGGTTTAACCGAACCCTCAAGGCTATGATAAGGAAGGTGGTAAGTCGGGACGGGAAGGATTGGGACACCCTACTACCCTACCTTATGTTCGCTATCCGGGAGGTACCTCAGGCCTCAACTGGGTTTTCTCCTTTCGAGTTATTATACGGGCGTCACCTCCGTGGCATACTAGATATCGCCAAAGAGATCTGGGAAGAGGAACCCAATGAGGGGAGAAATATAATAGAGCATGTAATGCAGATGCGAGACTGGATAGCCCGGGTTACCCCTATTGTACAGGAACATTTGGAGAAGGCACAGGAGGCCCAGCGAACCCATTACAATCACCAGGCAAAAGTGCGACAGTTCCAACTAGGTATCGGGTTATGGTGTTGGTACCCACGGCAGAAAGCAAGCTTCTGGCCCAATGGCAGGGGCCCTATGAGGTGGTTGAACCTGTGGGGGAAATAACCTACAAGGTGCGGCAGCCAGGACACAGAAAACAAGAACAGATTTATCACGTTATCCTTCTGAAACCCTGGCATGCACAAGAAGCATGCACAACGGTCCAAAAAGACCTAACCCAGGAAAACAAGCCTTCCAAACAGGTGAGAGTGTCTCCCGATTTAACACCAGACCAGAAGAATGAGGTGTCTGAGATGATCTTCCGGAACCAAGATGTGTTCTCGACAAAACCGGGTCGAACAACCGAGACATATCACCACATCTTCACGTATCCTGGGGCCAAAGTAACAATGAGGCCCTATCGGGTGCCAGCGGCAAAAAGGGAGGAAATAAAAGCAAAAGTAAAAAAAATGCTGGAGTTGGGGATCATCGAAGAATCCCACAGTCAGTGGTCCAGCCCAATCATGCTGGTGCCCAAACCTGATGGCAACGACTTCCGGCGACTAAACGAAGTATCCCAGTTCGACGCGTACCCCATACCTCGCATAGATGAGCTAGTGGACCATCTGGGTAATGCCCGGTACTTGACTACCCTAGACTTGACAAAGGGGTACTGGCAGATTCCCCTTGTGGAAGATGCGAAGGAAAAGACTGCGTTCTCTACCCCAGAGGGTCTTTTTCAATATACTGTCCTCCCTTTTGGACTACAGCTACCTTCCAGTGCCTCACAGACAAGCTATTACGCCCGCATAACAGTTATGCTGCTGCCTACTTGGATGATGTGCTCATTCATACCCCAGACTGGGAAACCCACCTGGCAAAGGTGGAGGCAGCCCTCAATACCTTCAGGCAAGCTGGCCTTACAGCAAACCCTGCCAAGTGTGCTGTAGGGTTTACAGAGGCCAAATATATTGGCTACATTGTGGGAAAAGGTCTGGTAAAACCCCAAGTGAACAAGTTAGAGGCCATCCAAAATTGGCCCCGACCAAGTCGCAAGAAACAAGTCCGGGCATTCCTAGCTGTGGTGGGGTATTACTGACAATTTATCCCCCACTTTGCCACAAGGGCAAGCCTCCTGACAGACCTAGTGAAAGCCCGTGGACCTGATCTGGGGAGATGGTCTGACGCAGCAGAGGAAGCATTCACAGACCTACGGACTGCCCTCTGCAGTAACCCCGTACTGATAGCCCCTGATTTCACCAAGGAGCTTATCCTGCAGACGGATGCATCGGAAGTAGGGTTGGGGGCCGTTCTATCACAGATGGTCGGGGAGGAGGAACACCCAATTCTATACCTCAGTCGGAAACTCCTTCCAAGGGAACAAAAATATGCAGTGGTGGAGAGAGAATGCCTTGCTGTAAAATGGGCCATGGAAACATTGCGCTACTACCTGCTTGGCCGCAGATTTGTTCTCATGAACGACCATGCCCCTCTTCAATGGATGCAGCGGAACAAGGAGAAGAACACAAGGGTGACCA
Organism: Malaclemys terrapin pileata; assembly: GCF_027887155.1. Taxonomy (NCBI): domain Eukaryota; kingdom Metazoa; phylum Chordata; order Testudines; family Emydidae; genus Malaclemys; species Malaclemys terrapin. The sequence continues at coordinate 140,362,000 of NC_071505.1, forward strand.
GATGGTTCTTATCCCTCCAACCTTTCCAGTTCCATGTGCAACACAGAGCAGGGAGCCGTCATGGCAACGCCAATGGCTTGTCACGTGTGCACTGTCCGGCATCCCAAGCTGCCCAACCCCTTGGCATTGAGCAGGGGGAGGGATATGTGACAGACCCAGACCAGTGGGGTACAGGAGTCTGGTAGGGGGCAAATATACTGGTCACTGGATGAGTAATTTTCTGTTCCCTGAGTGACCAGAGCAGGGGCTGCACTAGAGTAATCAGGAACCTGCTAGAATCAATTAAGGCAGGCTAATCAGGGCACCTGGGTTTTAAAAGGAGCTGACTTCAGTTTGTGGTGTGAGTGTGAGGAGCTGGGAACAAGAGGTGCAAGGAGCTGACAGTGAGAAGGTGTGCTGCTGGAGGACTGAGGAGCACAAGCGTTATCAGACACCAGGAGGAAGGTCCTGTGGTGAGAATAAGGAAGGTGTTTGGAGGAGGCCATGGGGAAGTAGCCCAGGGAGTTGTAGCTGTCATGCAGCTGTTACAGGAGGCACTATAGACAGCTGCAGTCCACAGGGCCCTGGGCTGGAACCTGGAGTAGAGGGTGGGCCCGGGTTCCCCCCCAAACCTCCCAATTGACCTGGACTGTGGGTTCTTCCAGAGGGGAAGGTCTCTGGGCTGTTCCCTAACCCACATGGTGAATCTCTGAGGCAAGAAAATCTGCCAATAAGCGCAGGACCCACCAAGATAGAGGAGGAACTTTGTCACAAGACCTATATACCAAATGTGTTTGGTTTTGGGGTAGTACACAGCAGATAAAATCTATATTGAAGTCCAAGAGCTTTGTGTTGATGGCCCACAAAGGGCAACTGACTCTTACAATGAGCCAGAGAAGAAGCTTATCCCCGCCCGGTGAGCCTTCCTGTGGACGGTTTAGAAAGAATATGGGCAATGGCTGCTCCTGTGAGTCAGCAAGCCATGTAAGAGCATGTGACTTGCTCATTTGACCCTGAACTCCATCTTGGGCCTGTAATTTCCTACAAACTGAGACTGAAAGCTTTGTTTGGGACAGTAAAATTCCATTCACATGGGAGAGGGTATAACATCTGGAAACATCTCCAAGTTTTCTTCATTTCCTCTTTCATTTCTCTGGACTGGATTTCTAACAAGGAAGCTCTAAATAAGGACTGATAACCACCAAACTCTTTGGGTAATTTCCAGAGAGACTTTTGCAGAGTAGCAGTTTATTCCATCAATGCTTCAAACCTGATAAGAACTTGGCACTCTCTTGTATGTAAATTATTTCCTTAACCATGTTAACTCTCTTCTTCCTTTCTCTTATGAATAAACCTTTAGATTTTAATTACTAAAGGATTGGCAGCAGCATGATTAATGGGTAAGATCTGAGTTAAAAAATTGACCTGGCTGTGTGACTGATCTCTTGAGCTCATAGAAGAATAGGGTTGGAAGAAACCTCTGGAGGTCATCTAGTCCAACCCCCTGCTCAAAGCAGGACCAACCCCAACTAAATCATCCCAGCCAGGGCTTTGTCAAGACAGGCCTTAAAAACCTCTAAGGATGGAGATTCCACCACCTCCCTAGGTAACCCATTTCAGTGATTCACCACCCTCCCAATGAAATAGTTTTTCCTAATATCCAACCTAAACCTCCCCCACTGCAACTTGAGACCATTGCTCCTTGTTCTGTCATCTGCCACCACTGAGAACAGCTTGGCTCCATCCTCTTTGGAACCACCCTTTAGGTAGTTGAAGGCTGCTATCAAATCCCCCCTCATTCTTCTCTTCTGCAGACTAAACAAGCCCAGTTCCCTCAGCCTCTCCTCATAAGTCATGTGCCCTCTGCTGGAATCTCTCCAATTTGTCCACATCCTTTCTGTAGTCGGGGGCCCAAAACTGGATGCAATACTCCAGATGCCAAATAGAGGGGAATATATTGATCTGCTGGCTATACTCCTATTCATGCAGCTTAATGTGCCATTAGTCTTCTTGGCAACAAGGGCACACTGTTGACTCATACCGAGCTTTTCATCCATTGTAAGCCCTTTTCTGCAGAACTGCTGCTTAGCCAGTCGGTCCCCAGCCTGTAGTTGTGCATGGGATTCTTTCATCCTAAGTGCAGGACTCTGCACTTGTCCTTGTTGAACCCCATCAGATTTCTTTTGGCCAAATCCTCCTATTTGTCTAGGTCACTCTGGACCCTATCCCTACCCTCCAGTGTATCTACCTCTTCCCCCCAGTGTAGTGTCATCTGTGAACTTGCTGAGGGTGCAATGCATCCCATCATCCAGATAATTAATGAAGATGTTGAACAAAACTTCCCCAGGACCAACCCCTAGGGCACTCCGCTTGATACCCGATGCCAACTAGACATTGAGCCAGACGATCTAGCCAGCTTTCTATCCACCTTATAGATCAGAAGAACCTTTTGTTTGATGAAATTGGTTTTCAATAACTACTCATAGTGACTGAGTGGTGAAACATGGGCTGGAATGTCACAGCAGTGGGTGGTGAATTGGCCTCTGATCACTTCCTGTTACCTTAGTATAATATGAGTGTTAAGGAACATTTGTTGTTAGAAATGCTGAAAATTCTGCTCTTTCCAATGTCTGGTAAGGCCCCAGAAATCCCAGACTGCCCTGGGGGTGAAGCAGCACAGTTTTTCTGCAGCTGATGAACACCCTGAACCTGGGTAGCTGGTGACCCCCCTGTTGGGGGAGGCTAGGCCCCGGCCGCTTCCATTGTGCCAAAGGCCCCACCCCTCCCCATCTACCCCTCCATCTGCCCACCCTTCCCTGCAGGAGCCAAGAGCACACCCACCCAGGGCTGGGGGGCCAGGGAATGAGGCCTCAGCCCCAGTGCTCTGGGCAGCGCGGCCAGCCCCAGTTTGCTGGGTGGCACCACTACTGGTCCCGGTGCTCCGGGCTGCCAGGCAGCATGGCCAGCCCCAGTTTACCAGGTGGCGCAGCCCCAGTCCCAGCCACCCTGAGTCACTGCGGGAGGCAGGCCAGCCAGCCTTAGCCAGCCTGAACCAGCCAAGGCAGAGTCTGGGAACCACAGGAGGGGGGGGGGGCCTGTGGCGGAGCATAGGCAGGGCATGCTAGGCTGTTTGGTAAGGCACAGCATACCCCTGCCTATGATACCCATTGTCCATGACCCTGAGTATGTCAGGAGGAGGTAGAGGACCTTTTGGTGCCAGTCTAATATATTTCTGTTCCTTTACCTTTTGCTCTCACAGGTGCTGGGGTCAGAGACCGCATCTTGCAGTGGCCAAGAGCAGCAATCCAGAAACCTGGGGAGGCTGTGACCATGAGTGGTTACCAGTATGACATTGCTCGCACAAACATGTATGGTACCAGCAAACCCAGGGAGAAGGGCTGAAGTAAATAGCTACTGATATCATTGCATCACCACCCGTCTGTGTGAAGGGCTACAAGGAGAGCTGTGATGGGTTGGATCACAGAAACCCCTTTGGGACTGCCTCCTGATGTGCCTAGACTACCTCTGAGCCCATTTTTCCTGCCAGCTTGTGACTTCAGTACCTTTCCTTGTTTGAGCCAGTAATCTCCCACCAGTTCTAATTCTGCCATTTTCCCTAGCAACAAATCCTTCTCTTGGATCAGGTCCCTCCTGATCACAGAAATCTCTGCACCCGTGTCCCTCACTCCTAGGAGTACTTTCCCATTAAGCATAGCAGCATGCATATGCTCACTGCTTGGTTACAAATCCTGTGTGGAAAGAGGTAGCAACCTGGCTCTGAGAAGCAGCAGCTTCATGTGTAACCTGCTGCCTGTTCCCCCCCAGGTATTAATACTTACTCTGGGTTAATTAATAAGCAAAAAGTGATTTTATTAATTATGAAAAGTAGGATTTAAGTGGTTCCAAGTAATAACAGATAGAACAAAGTAAATTACCAAACAAAATAAAATAAAACACGGAAGTCTAAACCTAATACAGTAGGAAACTAAATGCAGGTAAATCTCACCCTCAGAGATGTTCCAGTAAGCTTCTTTGATAGACTAGCCTCCCTCCTTCTAGTCTGGGTCCAGCAATCACTCACACCCCTGTAGTTACTGTCCTTTGTTCCAGTTTCTTTCAGGTATCCTTTGGGGTGGAGAGGCTATTTCTTGAGCCAGCTGAAGACAAAATGGAGGGGTTTCCCCAGGGGCTTATATAGTCTCTCTTATGGGTGGAAACCCCTTCTCCTCTCCTATGCAGATTCCAGCTGCCAAATGGAGTTTTGGAGTCCCATGGGCAAGTCACATGTCCATGCATGACTCAGTTCTTTACAGGCTGATGACACACTCCAAGGAAAGCTCAAATGTGGATTGACATCTCTCAACGTTCATTGTCAGCTTAAGTGTTTCTTGATTGGGCACTTACTGAGAATAGCCTTTTCTCAAGAAGCTGACCAAATGCTTCACTGAGGCTACTTAAAATCAAACAAGTACATAGCCAATATTCATAACTTCAAATACAAAAATAATACATGCATACAAATTGGATGAATATATCCAGTAGCTCATAACCTTTGCAGAGATATGTTACATGGCATATCTAGCATAAAACATACTCCAGTTATGTCATATTTACACTCATAAACATACTTCTATAAAGCATTATGGGGTGCAATGTCACAGAGCAAGTTTCTGAACAGAAGAGAACAAGAAGGGCTGTCTGCTATAACTGAAAAGAAGATGGCATCTCAGGATGCAGCCACCAATTTTTGTGCTGCCAATGAGCACACAGTGTGGGGAGAGGATCCAGAACTCAAGCACACATCTGCCCTCCCCTGACAGAGAGAGAGGAACTGAGGAGGGGAGGAAGAAAGAGAGAGAGAGAGATGCTGAGAGCTCCAACAGCACCTGGCATCAAAGACAAATAATTTTCAAAACTATGAATAATAGCAGCCTTGACAGTGGCACTAGCTATGGATCTGCATAGAATCATAGAACTGGAAGGGACTCGAGAGGTCATCTAGTCTAATCCCCTGCACTCCTGGCAGGACTAAGTATTATCTAGACCATCCCTGACAGGTATTTATTTAACCTGCTCTTAAAAATCTCCAGTGATGGAAATTCCACAATCACCCTAGGCAATTTATTCAAGTGCTTAACCACCCTGCTAGTTAGGAAGTTTTTCCTAATGTCCAAGCTAAACCTCCCTTGCTACAATTTAAGTCCACTGCTTCTTGTCCTATCCTCAGACATTAAGAAGAACAATTCTTCTCCCTCCTCCTTGTAACAACCTTTTATGTACTTGAAAACTGTTATGTTCCCTCTCAGTCTTCTCTTTTCCAGACTAAACAAACCCAATTTTTTCAATCTTCCCTCATAGGTCATGTTTTCTAGACCTTTAATCATTTTTTGTTGTTCTTCTCTGGACTTTCTCCAATTTGTTCACATCTTTCTCGAAATGTGGCACCCATAATTAGACACAACACTCCACTTGAGGTCTAATCAGTGTGGAGTAGAGTGGAAGAATCACTTCTCGTGTCTTGCCTACAACACTCCTGCTAATACATCTTGACAAATCCATTCTGATGGTTATTTATCACCTTCTTATCTTCTAGATGTTTGCAAGTTATTGCTTAATTATTTGCTCCATTATCTTTCCAGGTATAGAAGTTAAGCTGACTGGTCTGTAATTCCCTGGGTTGTCCTTACTTCCCTTTTTGTAGATTGGCACTATATTTTCCCTTTTCCAGTCTTCTGGAATCTCTCCTGTCTTCCATGATTTTTTAAAGATAATTGCTAATGGCTCAGATATCTCCTCAGTCAGCTCCTTAAGTGTTCTATGATGCATTTCATCAGGCCCTGGTGACTTGAAGACATCTAACTTGTCTAAGTAATTTTTAACTTGTTCTTTCCCTATTTAAGCCTCTTCTGATCCTACCTCATTTTCATTGGCATTGACTGTGTTAAACGTCCAATCACCACCAACTTTCTTGGTGAAAACCAAAACAAAGAAGTCATTAAGCACCTCTGCCATTTCCACATTTTCTATTATTGTTCCCCTCCCCCACCATTGAGTAATGGGCCTATCCTGTCCTTGGTCTTCCTCTTGCTTCTAATGTATTTGTAGAATGTTTTCTTGTTACCCTTTATGTCTCCAGCTAGTTTGATCTCATTTTGCGCCTTGGCCTTTCTAGTTTTGTCCCTACGTACTTGTGTTATTTGTTTATATTCACCTTTTGTAATTAACCTAGTTTCCTCTTTTTATAGGACTCTCATGATCCCAATTCCCCCACCCCCAGTCCCTGTTCCCATTCCCCCCTTACTTCCTGATTGACTGCAGACTATATAGTAAAACTTGAGTTCTGCTTAGCTATACCTTAACCAATCATTTTACTGAAATTTAACTAACCAATCCTAACATACTGTAACATGGTTATTTAACCAATTATATCCCACCATCATCCTTGCTGCCAGGCATTCACCTCCAGGATGCATCTGTCTCTGCCTGGGCCCATACCCTTGACCGGAAGAGAACACCACCTGTGCTCCCAACTCCTTCACCCTTACTCCCAGAGCCCTGTAGTCACTTCTGATCTGCTGAGGATCAGACCTTGCAGAATTGTTAGTGCCCACATGGATGAGTAGCATGGGGTAGTAGTCAGAGGGCCGGATGATCCTCAACAATCCCTCTGTAACGTCTCAGATATGGGCCCCTAGCAGGCAGCATACCTCCCGGGAGGAGGCAACAGATGGGTGCCTCTGTCCCCCTCAGAAGAGGGTCATCAATCACCACTATCCTACGTATCCTCCTGGGAGTGGTAGCTGTGATCCTTCCAGCCTTGGGGGTACATGGCTTCTCCTCCTCCAACTTTGGGGGTGATTCCTCATCGCTCATTGCCAGGACAGCATAATGGTTTTCCATCATGCATCTAAGCATGCAGATAGCACTGAGATTGGTGCTAGACAGAGAGCAACAATTATTGGGGCCATTGATCCTCCTGCTTCAGGGCATAAACTACTACATGAATAAATGTCCTTTCCTCCCCCCGCCCAACACACATCCAGACTCCATATATTGTGTTATGAAGAGGCTCTTTATGGGGGACTTTAAACCTTCATTTTGCATTGACCACCCTGTGTTCACCTGCACTGCTGGGATTTAACTAACCCCCCAGTGCCTACAGTGCTTTGGATTCCCATGAATGGAGAAGAAAGTCCTAGATTACCAGGACTACCTTCTATTAACGTTCTTGGCTATGGCCACTGGAGGGCGACGTAGCACCAACAAAACAAAGCAGTAAAGAGCAAACCAAGAGGTTGGAACAATCTTTCAGGGAGTGTTTGTAAATACAGGAAGGGCTTAACAGTGTGCCAGTGACTGGGTGTGGAGGAGAATGGCTGGACGAAGGAGAGATGGGGAGATTAACAGAGTATGGTTTCTTGTTCTGACTGGAGAGTTTGCGAGTTTGGAGATGCAGATATAGTGAAAAGTGCCTAAAACTAGTTTGTGATACTCAGTGGATGGAATCACAGTGCAGATATTTCCCTGCTGTGTGTATAAATAGTAGGGGAAAGGTCACTGACTGCGCTTAGAGACAGATACTCCTTGCACAAAGTATGTGTCTCAGGAATTTCATTCTCACACAAACAAGCACATAAGCCTTGACTCCCACGGTCACTCTGGAATTGGTTAATCAATGGCTAAATGATGAATGTCACAACAGGAGCACAGACATCATGGCAACTGTGATCTATTGTGATCTTTGCTGTGGCAGAGGGTGTGGCTGTTGAGTCAGGATGATCATTTATCTGTATTATTCCCTATGCACAGGCAAATAGTAACATTGTGGAAGAGTACAGGCCTGAAACAGGAATGAAGAAACAGGCAGCACTAGTGCAGGCTGCATCTATACTTGACACACCCACCCACCACCTCCTCACTAATGTACCTCACTCAAGAGGGTGGAGTCAGAGCTCATTCAAAAAAGCCCTTTTTAGTGGTTGATCTCTCTGCTCAGATGATCATTTAGGGTGTCGTGAAGTCACCCCTGTAGTCATGTGACATAGGCCCATTGACTTGCAGGTCATCTGTGTCTCAGCTGGGAATCCAGTTCACCGCTCCCAGGCAGGGAGGAATGTGCACAGGCCCCTCTGGTTCTGCTGTTGTGTCTGTGAGTGTAAGAGCCTGGAGACATACCACAAACAGATCCCTTCTGTTGTCTCCAGGTGTAGGAGAAGAACCAGCCCTACAGAGCAGAGCTGTATAAAGGGCAGTGCTGGGGGAACATCCCTGCTAGTGAGGCAGAGATGGGGATGCAAATGGTCTGGTATGTGTCCATCTGTTTCATGGCAGCAAGTAAGTCATTGGCTGAATGAATCCCCATCCCTGTGTTTGCAGGACACGGCTCTGAACATTTCCCTCTGTGACATTTCTTTTGTCGCCGTCTCACATGTTTTGTCTCTTTCCCTCACAGGATGCTCAGGTGCTCAGATCAACCAACCCCCGAGTCTGGTCCTGGAAAAGGGACACCGAGCCCAGCTCGTATGTAAACAAACCTATGGGCATAACAACATGTTCTGGTACCGGCAGGACCCAGGACAGGGTTTCCAGCTGCTCTTCCTCTTTGTTCATAAACAACAAACAGACAAAGGCAATGTCACTGATCGATTCCAAGCTGAAAGGCTGCAGACTGAGCTCTTTCACTTGGACATCTCACCCGTGAAGCCAGAGGACTCGGCTGTGTATTTCTGTGCCAGCAGCTCAGACACAGTGCTTCAGAATCACCTCCTTCCCCTGCAAAAACCTCCTCCCCTTGCTACTGCAGCTCCCTTCCCAGAGAGGGGCTTCCCCCTGCATCTCTACCCACAGCCAGTGCAGTAAGAGGGAGGAGAGGAGGAGGAAGTCACAATCTATGTCAACACTATATGGGTACCTACAGGAATGAGGAGGGGATTAAGGCCCACTCCTCTGGGTAAGAGGAAATGGGATAGGACAGCGCCCCTGGGAGATCCATGCAGGACACACAGGCACAGCACTAATATAATCTGCCACTGTGTCCTGGCCCTGTGTCCATAGATACATCTGCCCCCCAAATCCTTAACTAACCAGTGATGTGTAGTGTTTGGGAGCAGAACCCACACTCTCACACTCGAAAAGAGCAGGCCTCAGCCTGCCAAGTGAGCAGAGTTGAACCACTTGCTCTGCCCTCAGTAGGAACTGATACAAACAGAAGGTTTGGCATATCCCATACAGTAGGGGGTATCAGCACATACTGATAAAAAATGCACCATGGGGCATGTGGTCCTGTACACAATCCTTAGTACCCTAGAAGAAAGAGTCTCATAGCAGAGCAGTAATGGGAGCAGAAAAACGGCTGCATGGTTTTTGCTCAGGAGCCCTCTGCTCTTGGATTTTCCATCAGTGGTGAGTGCACAGGAACATTTTTCTCTGTGTAGAGTAACACACTTCCATCTCCTTTGTTCTCTCCATGTTTGTCAGCACCCTTCCATCCTTGTCTCTTCTCATGTTCCCGCCACCACCTTGAGAGCTCTCACCTACTTTCCATGCCACCCCTTCCAAATGAAAAACTAAAACTGTATCTTAGTTCCTTAGTCTGTAAACTAAGAGTTGTAACTAACAGTTTACTTGTCAAATATTTAGATTGAAAGCTTCCTGGGGCAGGTGCTGTGTCAGCCATTGGGTCCAAAAATGTGCTACGCACTTTACAGACAAATAAGACCAAGGCCATGTCTATATTGCACTTTCATCAGTAAAACTTTTGACTCTCAGAGGTGGACAGCTCTCTCTTGCCGACAGAGCGGCAACACTGCATACCTTACAGCAGCACGGCTGTAGCAGCTGCTGTAAGGTGCACAATGTAGACATATATGCATCCGAAGAAGTGGGCTGTAGTCCACGAAAACTTATGCTCTAATAAATTTGTTAGTCTCTAAGGTGCCACAAGTACTCCTGTTCTTCTTTTTGCGGATACAGACTAACACGGCTGCTACTCTGAAATGTAGACATAGTCTTAGATTGTGTATTTGAGTTTCTCTGTGTCCACCATGAGACATCTTAAAGAGGATTGGTTTTCAAAGGAAAGGTACTTAAGACTTCCTTAACATCAGACCCCTTTACACTGTTTTAAGTTAGATATACATGTGAGGGTACCCCCCATAAGGCTTTATGGAATATGCTTATGAATGTATGTATGACATAACTAGAATATGTTTTAGGCTACATATGCCATGTAACATATCTATGTAAAGGTTATGATATACTGAGTGTATTCATCCTATCTGTATGCATGTATCATTTTTGTATTTGAAGTTATGAATATTGGCTGTGTACTGGCTTGATTTTAACTAGCCTAGTAGAGCATTTGGTCAGCTTCTTGAGAAAAGTGCAAATTAAGTGCCCAATCAAAAACCACTTAAGCCAACAATGAACTTTAAGATGTCAATCTACATCTGAGCTTTCCCAGGAATGTGGCTTGGCTGGTAAAAACTGAGTCATGCATGGACATGTGGCTTGCCCATGTGACTCCAAAACTCCATCTTGGAGCTGGACTTTGCATAGGAGAGAGGAGGGGGTCTCCACCCACAAGAGAAAGTCTATTTAAGCCTGTGGGAGACCCCTCCGTTTTGGTCTTCAGCTGGCTAAAGAGATAGCCTCTCCACCACCAAGGATACCTGAAAGAGACTGGAACAAAGGACTGTAACTACAGGGGGTGTGAGTGATTGCTGGACCCAGACTAGCAGGAGACTAGTCTGTAAAAGGAAGCTTACTGGAACTGGTGAGGTTGTATTTGTATTCTGTTTCTTAGACAGACTTGTGTGTTTTATTTTATTTTGCTTGGTAATTCACTTTGTTCTGTCTGTTACTACTTGGAACCACTTAAATCCTACTTTCTGTATTTAATAAAATCACTTTTTACTTATTAATTAAACTCAGAGTATGTATTAATACCTGGGGGGGGGGGGACCAAACAACTGTGCATATTTCTCTATCAGTGTTATAGAAGGCGAACAATTTATGAGTTTACCCTGTATAAGCTTTATACAGGGTAAAACAGATTTATTTGGGGTTTAGACCTCATTGGGAGTTGGGCATCTGAGAGTTAAAGACAGGAACACTTCTGTAAGCTGATTTCAGGTTAAGTCTGCAGCTTTGGGGCACTTGGTTCAGACCCTGGGTCTGTGTTGGAGCAGACTGGCGTGTCTGGCTCAGCAAGAAAAGGTGCTGGAGTCCCAAGCTGGCAGGGAAATCAGGGGCAGAAGTAATCTTAGCACATCAGTTGGCAGTTCCCAAGGGGGTTTCTGTGATCCAACCTGTCACAGTACGTTAGATATATCACTGGGTATTTTGGAAAATCTGTATGTTAGTTTATAATAATAATCAACTTCATGCAGTAGGTAGGTGATTAGCTACATTAAGTTAATGGGGTACTTGGGACAGAGGAAAGATGCATTGTTAGAGTTGTGTCCTTTCAGAAGATACATTAACCCAAACTCCCCTTCAGTGGCTCTGATGGGCTGTCTGGACAGATGTTAAAATTCCCCAGATATTTTCTTAAGGAGATGGGGGATAACCCCAGTCCTTCAGGCTGTATCTACACTACAGAGCCTATGCTGGCCTAGCTATGTAGGTATAGCTATACTGACAGAGCCCTCTAACGTAGACACAGCATACTCTGACAACAGGAGCTTTTCTGCCAGTGTAGGAACTCCCCCACCCTGAATGACATTAACTATGCTGACGAAAGTGTGCTTCTGTCCGCATAGTTGCATCTCACTGGGGTTTAGCCAGCATAGCTATGTCACTGGGGGCTGGTTTTATCACTGACTGACATAGCTATGCCGGTATAAGTATTAAGTGTAGACCGAGCCTCCTTAAAATAGGTTATAAGCCTGAGGTTGCTGTGAGCTGATGCTCAGCAAAATGGCCTCTGCAATGTCTACGCAGTGTCTATACTAGAACACGCATAGAGCTGATTCCACAATCAGCTCATCCAAATAATGGTTTCCATCTCATAGCTGGGAATTGAGATCACCTCTCAAGAGGGTCCAGCAGGATAAGCCTGAACCTCCTCAGAAGTCTCCTTTGGGTCTGCCTGTGCAGGAGCCAATGGTGGTGACAATGACAACAGGTCCCGCCTATGGGTGCTGATAGCAGAGCCATATAAAAGTCAGTGCTGGGGAACACCTCTAAAGATGGAAATGCAGCTAGTCTGGTGCATGGTCTTTTGTCTCTTAGGAGCAAGTATGTTTTTGGCTAAGTTGTGAAATCCTTGTCCTGGAGTTTGCAGGGTGCAGCTGTGGAGGTTTTCCCAGGAGCCACTGGTTTCACTGTGTCTCTCTCATGTGTTTTGTCTCCTTCCCACAGGAGGCGCAGATGTCAGCTTCAATCAGACACTGAGTCTGGTACTGGAGAGAGGAAAAACAGCGGAGCTACAATGTGAACAAAATATTAATTATGATTACATGTACTGGTACCAGCAGCTTCAGGGCAAAGGATTGCACCTGATCTATTACTCCTATGATACAGCTAAAGTAGAGCCAGGAAATATTTCTGAGAGAGTCACAGCCATCCGTCCACAAACTCAGCTCTTTCAGTTGAAAATCTCACCTGTGAAGCCTGAGGACTCGGCTGTGTATTTCTGCGCTAGCAGCTTAGACACAGTGCTTCAGAGTCACCTCCTCCCTCTACAAAAAACATCTCCCCTTCCTGAACACCACTTCAGAGAGAGGAACGCCATCTCCCACAGAGGAGGGAGGTGTGCTGCCACACAAAGGAAAATAGCTCATGGTCTATATTAAGAGCTCCAGAGAGGAGTAAACTTCTGATTATTACATAAGATGATGCATTCCCCAGAGATCTCCAGCTCCCATCTGATAGCCCTCTACTTTTTCAAGCACCACAAACCCCTACGCAAACTGCTAAGCCCAATACTAAGTCCACCCTAGCCCCATTGTGATCCTGATCCCCTCCGTTCATTCCCAGTAGCCAAAGCCTCACCCCATCTTTCCCCCGAATAACCACTCAGGCTATGTCTGGACTGAAAACACAAGGTGTGATTGCAGCTTAAGATGACATATTCGAGTGAGCTTTAATCTAACTAGTTTAGGTCCTGGGGCAGTGAAGCTGCAGTAGTCCAAGCTTCGATGAAGGCTAGCCCCACAAGTAATTACCCAGGGTTCGGGGTGGGTTTGTTCTGAAACTCACATGGATGCAGCTTAACTACCCAAGCTAGTGAAATTAAAGCATGGCCATTTGTCTCTTGGGAACATATATGTCATCAGCTGAGATATCAAACCTCATCCTTGTGTTTGCAGGATACAACTTTATTGCCATGAGCCATTTGCTTGACTGGGTCCATCTCTTGTATTTTGTCTTTTTCCCTCCTCGGGACACATAGGGAGTCTGGCAATGGAGAGATGGCAGTAAAGACAGCTGTCTTGGAAACTAAATGATAGGTATGATAGTCTACCTGGTACTAGCAGCCTCTGTGAAAGGCTTTGATCTCCTGGTCTGGTACCATAAAATATGTAGAGAAATGTGGTGTTCCGGGGGGATTTGCAGGTGCTCACTGGGAGACGTGGTTCTTTCAGTCAAATCCCTCTCCAATGAAGTGAATGACTCAGCTGCGTGTTTCTGCACCAACATGTAGACGTATAGCACCTTAAAAGCTTCCTCCTATGTAGTAAGACTTCTCCTCCCTCCTCTGGGAGAGCAGCTCTCTCTTACCAGCCCTGCACATTGTTCAGGGCTGGAAGGGACACTGGCTATGCTCTAGATTAACCTTTAAAACAAGTAAGTTGCAACTGCAGATAAGTCAAGTTGCTTATGTAACACTGACAGATCCCAGTCATCAGTGGACAGGATTGAACTTGGGACCTCAGGAGATGTGCAGGTTACACTTACACAGTGCTCCCAAAGCACTCCCTAGCATGCCCATACCAGCTGTTTACTTCTCCTGCACAGTCCCCTCAATGCCAAGCACCCAAATCCCTGCTCCAAAGTGCTGAAGCTGCTTACAGTGCCTTCTTTACTTCTGGTCTTCATTTCTTCCAGACACTGAATCCTTACTTAACGACCAGTAACAACCAGGCCTTGTCTAGACCTGGGGAAAAGGTGAGTTTTTTTCAATTGTATTAGTCCAATCAGCTAGCTGGACTCCACAGAAACCCCACTTAACTCCAGTGCAGGCACAGTTTAATGCTTCTAGTTCAGTTTTATCAGATCCAGCCCAGGCTCCCCCTGGGCATAAACTCCATCAGTTTAACATATATTAAAGTACAATTGCTTTGTCCTGACTTGAATTTTAGGAGGTGTCAATTAGACTGAGCTAGGTAACTGGACCCAACTTCACACCTTTTAATCCTGATCTAAACAAGACCTCATCTCCCCTAAGAAGCACCCTAAACAGCCCCAGCTGGTTAACCCTTATTCAGCCCTCCTAACAGACATCTCAAACCTTTACTCCCAGCTTGAACCTCCTCTTAACCACCTTGGTTACCCTGGGCTACTTCCTACCACAGTCTGGGTGGGGAAGTCTGTAGTCCAAAGGTCCTCTGGGTACACAACGGACAGCAGTCCTGGTGACTCCTTTACAGGTACAGTCTCCTCCAGGGGCAGGACTCAGCAAAGCGCAGGTTCAGCTCCAGGGTTCCGCAGCAAAGTGGAGACGTCTGTCTCCTACCCTGGTTCCCATTCAACTGAGCTGCAGAGCACTCCCTTTATACTTTCTGTCCCACCCTGGTATTTCCGGTGAGAGGGGTGAGGCGGCTTTGACTCCACCCCCCAGGGGGAGTATAGTGGTCCCTCATTCTCAAATCCAGAGGGAGAGAGGCCGCTCCGCATACTGTTCCTTCCTCCACCAGTTGGATGTCTTCTAAATGTCATTAGGCAACGTTTCTGAGGGTGAAGTTGATAAAGTGCCAGCTGCACAAGAGAAAAATGATGACAGACCAGAACTTTGTTTTCTTTTCATTAAAATATAGTAACATACAATCACATGCAAACTTATGGAGAGAGCAGATCTGACAAAGCCTGTACAATGAAAATTCACTCAGTATGTGTATGCATCTTTTTTCTCGTAATTGTTCAATGTATGGCCCCAGCCCTTATTTTCTGCACATTGTTCAAAACTTGTTCTGAAGAAAGGATTTTTAATTTCTTCATGTTTTTTCCTAGCAGACATTGACTGATTAATTTCATAAGCCCTGTGAGGAGAGGGAGTACTATCTCCATTTTATAGATCAGAAGTCTGAGACCCAAAGAGATTAAGGTCAACACTTTTCACTATTTTTGGGGGTGGGGGCAGTTTGAAATGCTTAGCTCCTGATTTTTCAGAATACACATCTACCTCGATATAACACTGTCCTCGGGAGCCAAAAAATCTTACTGCGTTATATTGAACTTGCTTTGATCCACCGGAGTGTACAGCCCCGCCCCCCCGGAGCGCTGCTTTACCGCATTATATCCGAATTCATGTTATATCGGGTCATGTTATTTCGGGGTAGAGGTGTACTTAGCATGTTGTAACACTTCATATGTTCAAGCATAGCTCCCTTAGACTTTGTTGCATCTATGATTGCTCTGCACCTCTACAAATCAGAACGCAGAGTCTCAAGTTGGGCACTCTAAAAATAAGGAAGCCTGGTTTAAGTGACTTACCCAGCATCACAGAGGAACTCTGTGGCAGAAGCCGGGATGAATCCAGTTCACCAGGGTAGCATTTAAGTTCCTTAATCATTAGACTATCCTTTCCCTTCCTGAAATCCCTGTCCTTATTCACTACACACCTTCTTGTTTCTGTAAGAAATGAGGCAGATAACAGGTTCACCTACTCCACAACCTTGATTCATCCACAGAATAGGTTCATCTTGTGCACTGAATGAGGCAAAGATCCTGTAGAACATTCCACCATGAGCAACAAAGGTCATCAAAGGGAGTGTGGCCACACACCCTTAGCACTGGTCCCTACAGTGGTGAATACCCTTCACCTAATCTCCCTGCTCCTCCCACAATTCCCCTAGAAAAAGCCCATCCCTCAAAAGATATGCCCCCCATTTTATCTAATTTGTAATGGGGTATCGGAATGGAAGTCTGGGGAGAAGTACATACCTATCCTGAAGGCTCATGACAAAAGGGGCTAGAGACACCTCCCTGAAGTACCAGGACTGTATGCTGAGCCCAGTTGGGGATGATGGTTGGATTTCCTTTTTATTTTTTATTTTTCCTTATCTGGGATCAGAAGCGAAGGGGCAGTGGTAGGAAGTGACCCAGGGAGGGTAACTCAGAGGGTCCACCTCCCACAGGGGTGAATGCTGCTGACCCTCCTAGAGCTCTGGGTCAGAGGCTGGTGAAGTGGGTGGGCTTGGGCTCCCCTACTACTATCCCACGACTGACTGGACACTAACCACTAGGCCAAACAGACCACCAAGGACCCTACTACATAATTCCATCACCAAAACACTCCCACACCCCTCACATCATCTTCCCTGTTTGTAAGCAGCAGGTCAAGAGGAGCACAGCCCCTAGTGTGTTCCTCCAGCACTTGCACCGGGAAGTTGTCCCCAACACTCTCCAAAAACTTCCTGGGTTGTCTGTGCATTGCTGATTTGCTCTCTCAACAGATGTCAGGGTGACTGAAGTCTCCCATGAGAACCAGGGCCTGTAATTTGGAAACTTCAGTTAGTTGTCCGAAGAAAGCCTCATCTACCTCATCCTTCTGGTCTGGTGGTCTATAACAGACGCCCACCATGACATCACCCTTGTTGCTCTCACCTCTAAACTTAACCCAAAGACTCTCAACAGGCTTTTCTCCAGTTTCATACTGGAGCTCTGAGCAATCATACCACTCTCTTACATAAAGGGCAACTCCTTCACCTTTTCTCCCCTGCCTGTCCTTCCTGAACAGTTTATACTCATCCATGACAGTACTCCAGTCATGTGAGTTACCCCACCAAGTCTCTGTTATTCCAATCACATCATAGTTCCTTGACTATGCTAGGACTTCCAATTCCTCCTACTTGTTTCCCAGGCTTCTTGTGTTTGTATACATGCACCTAAGATTATTAGTCAATTGCCTCTTCCCCAGCTCATCACTAGATGTCAGGGGAGAGCACATTCAGACCCTGCTTACATCATATTTCTCAAACTACAAACTAACTCCATTTTGAATATGGAGCTTCTTTGTCTCCTCTGTTATTTCTTTACCTCTGTGGTGGACTGAAATCCCAATGCGTGGTGACATAAGGCTAAGAATAGAGGGTTGTTAAACGTTGATGGTGTTAGTGATATTAATATAGTATTCAGGCCTAGCTATTGTCCTGAGATAGAATTTGGGGGTTTGTTTGCCCGTTTGATTTATGATATACTTATATTCTCACTAACATGTGTGAACAAAGAACAAAGAAACTGTGAGTTGCATCTGTCCACAATCGGATGGGGTTTATAGCACAATGATAAAAGATAAGGAAGAGAGTTAAAGTGTTGCTGGTTTTTGTGGGAGTTTAAAATTCCTCAACTCCTATCTCAGCCTCACCTCAGTCCCTGGAAAAATCATGGAGCAGGTCCTCAAGGAATCAATTTTGAAGCACTTTGAGGAGAGGAAAGTGATCAAGAACAGTCAACATGGATTCAGCAAGGGCAAGTCATGCCCGACTAAACTAATTGCCTTCTATAATGAGATAACTGGCTCTGTGGATGAGGGGAAAGCAGTGGACATGTTATTCCTTGACTTTAGCAAAGCTTTTGATATGGTCTCCCACAGTATTCTTGCCAGGAAGTTAAAGAAGTATGGGCTGGATGAATGGACTATAAGGTGGATAGAAAGCTGGCTAGATCATCGGGCTCAATGGGTAGTGATCAACGGCTCCACGTCTAGTTGACAGCCAGTATCAAGTGGAGTGCCCCAAGGGTCGGTCCTGGGGCCGGTTTTGTTCAATATCTTTATTAATGATCTGGAGGATGGCATGGATTGCACCCTCAGCACGTTTGCAGATGACATTAAGCTGGGAGAAGTGGTAGATATGCTGGAGGGTAGGGATAGGGTACAGAGGAAACTAGACAAATTAGAGGATTGAGCGAAAAGAAACCTGATGAGGTTTAACAAGGACAAGTTCAGAGTCCTGCATTTAGGATGGAAGAATCCCATGCATTGCTACAGACTAGGAACTGAGCGGCTAGGCAGAAGTTCTGCAGAAAAGTACCTAAGGGTTACAGTGGACAAGAAGCTGGATATGAGTCAACAGTGTGCCCTTGTTGCCAAGAAGGCTAATGGTATTTTGGGCTGTATAAGTAGGAGCATTGCCAGCAGGAAAGAGTCCAGCGGAGGGCAACAAAAATGATTAGGGGGCTGGAGTACATGACTTATGAGGAGAGGCTGAGGAAACTGGGATTATTTAGTCTGCAGAAGAGAAGAATGAGGGGGGATTTGATAGCTGCTTTCAACTACCCAAAAGGGGGTTCCAAAGAGGATGGATCTAGGCTGTTCTCAGAGGTGGCAGATGACAGAACAAGGAGTAATGGTCTCAAGTTGCAGTGGGGGAGGTTTAGTTTGGATATTAGGAAAAACTTTTTCACTACGAGGGTGGTGAAGCACTGGAATGGGTTACCTAGGGAAGTGGTGGAATCTCCTTCCCTAGAGATTTTTAAGGTCAGGCTTGACAAAGCCCTGGCTGGGATGATTTAGTTGGTGTTGGTCCTGCTTTGAGCAGGGGGTTGGACTAGATGACCTCCTGAGGTCCCTTCCAACCCTGATATTCTATGATTCTAAGGTCAAGGAACCAGTCAGGAGGGGCGGGGGTGGATGTTGGGGAGGCATAAGAATCACTAACCCTGGTCGAAACACAACCTCACTTCCTACCCCTCCAATGGGATACAAAAGAGGTGATACTGAGGCTCCTGACCCACGGCCCTCCAAAATGGAACATGACCATAAATTGTAAGGGATGGTGCCGGGGTCATGCACTACAGGTATAATTATGCCTGCTAAGAAAGAGGAGGTTGGACAGGGAAAAGTTCTACTGGTTTACAACGCTATGGATATGCTTGCTTGATTAACTCCAATGAACATTGCATTGCCTGTACTTTGGACTCAGCTTTCTGTCTGTGTGATAAGAACCAAGGGTATGGTGAGGGGGAAGCCCTAACAGATGGTCGTCTACTCACCTGAAAGCAGCCTTGGAAAAAGAATTGGCTACCACCCAGAAGAATAAGCCTGTCCAGCTGGGCTGGTAACTAAGCAATAGCTCACCTGCTGGGAGGGTCTTTAAACATCTTATGAGGCTGATTAGGGGGTCAACTGAGACAGGAGACTCTGGCCTAAGCCCAAATAACACTCAAGAATGGTGAGAACCCAGGGAAGAGCATGTGGGTGTTTTATAGTTTTGTCTAGATCTGTATTTTTGTGCTATCTAAAGTAAAGAGTAATTCTGTTAGCACACAGGCTTTGCAATGGTTTCTATTTGCTTCAACCACCACATGTCCCTTAAAAATTAAATGGCAAACCAATGTGCCCACAAGATTGGAGTTCTGAGAAGGGTGTGTGTAAACCACTAGGGACTGTGGTGGAGCCAGCCCTTGTTATACGGTTTAGGCACTTGCTTCGTGGTGTCTCAGCTGTCAGTAAGGGGTGCTAGATGGACAAGCTATACCCTGAGAGGTATTACCTGAACTCTGCTCAGACTCAGGAAGCTTAAGACCACACAGGTCCAACATGTTGGGACCCCAGCACAGCAATCTACTGAGTGTCCAGCAGGGGGAGCTTTACCACAGCTGTGGCACTCACCATTCATTATTGGGGCAGAGAAAAGCTTGAAAATGTGACCCAAGTGTCCCCTAATGGTTAAAAGACCAGAAGGAAAAAAGTTATCCAGAATTAATTACTTTTTAAATCTCTGGATTTTTAAACCACTCTTGTGTTTTTGGGGGGGATTTTTCAACATTTGGGGTTGACAATAACGCAAGTTCCTAACCACTGAACAATCTTCCCCCCTTGGCAGTTCAGTCCTAACCTCCTTCTTGCTGCCCCTATTATTATTATTGTTAAACATGTTTATGGCAGTTGTGCCTAAAGGCCAACCGAGTTTGGCCCCCATTGTGCTGGGTGCTGTACAAACACAGAGCAGCAGACAGTCCCTGCCCCAAAGAGCTTACAGTTTGAACAAACCAGAGAGACAAAGGGTGAGGAAAGG
Source organism: Malaclemys terrapin pileata (assembly GCF_027887155.1). Classification (NCBI taxonomy): domain Eukaryota; kingdom Metazoa; phylum Chordata; order Testudines; family Emydidae; genus Malaclemys; species Malaclemys terrapin. The sequence goes on from NC_071505.1 coordinate 140,382,162, forward strand.
GCTGGAACACACAAGCAGACAGAACAATGCGATGGCAGCCAACATCATGTTAGTGCCATGAAGATGACAATGATGATGATGATGAATTGGACAGGATTAGTTAGGAGGGGATCAACTAAATGGAACAAAAAAGGAAGGGGTGAGAGGGACAGAGTGGGGAGAGGAGGGTAAGAGGGGCATGGCGTGAAGCTGAGGTGGGTCAAACTAGATTATAACAGTGGTGCCTTCTGGCCTTGGAATCTGTGCAGGGACTTTGAGGGAGCAGGAGGGATGGAGCAAACAGCCAGGCAGTGCAGGGCAGAGAAAGTCCAGTTAAAACTGTAGAAAGTTCTCTGAATGTCCAGAGGTCCCAGCTTCAGCTGCTTCTGCCAGCTGGAGTCCCTGGTTGGCTCCTCGCTGCAGTTCTCCCTAAGGGCCAGATGGTGGGAAGGGTCCTAATGCTTTTGTCTGTGTGTATGTGGAGGGGGCGGAGAAGACAGGGGGTCTCTCCTACACAGTCCTGAGTCCACACTCCATGGAGCCGCTGGAGGGAGTGATGGCACTGTCTGGGCCCCATTTATCACTCACCCCCATGCAGCAGTCCCTGCTTTGGCTGCTTCTGCTCCTACTAGCTGAAGAATAAGGGCCTTGTACAAACTTCCGTGATGCAGAACCATCCCCAGGTCACTTCTCTTTGATCCCTTCCCAGTCCCTCCCTCCAGGCCCTGTCCCTCAATGCTCTCTGCTATAAGCACCTATTTGTAAGCGGGCTGTTGTCTCCTGACTGAAACTAAGTGCGTTCTTTTTTGGTTGGCACTTTCCCAGTACCAGGAGAAAGGGGAAGGGCTAGAGAAGAGTCAGAATCCTGGGACTGACAGGCAGGGCCGGCTCCAGGCATCCGCTAAGGAAGCAGGTGCTTGGGGTGGCCAGTACAAAGGGGTGGCACGCCGTCCACTATTGGGGCGGCCTGTCTGGGTCTTCAGTGGGAATTCAGCAACGGGTCCCTCAGTCCCTCTCTCCCTCTTTGAGCTGCCACCGAAGTGCTGCCGAAGAGGAAGAGAGGGCACTTCCCTCTCTTCCCGCCGCCAAATTGCGGCCGAAGAGTGGAGCAGCGCGATTGAGCTGCCGCCGAAGTGCCGCAGATTTTTTTTTTCCGCTGCTTGGAGCGTCAGAAAACCTGGTGCCGGCCCTGCTGACAGGTCCCCACAGTCAACAGGGAAGGCCAGCTCTCCAACTTAGCTGGATTGACAAGATGAGCAGGCCAACGAGGAAGTCAAAAGCCCAGGGCTGTTACCCACACAATTTAGGGCTCTCATACCCCTACCCCTTTTTTTGGGGTACTCAGGAATAAGGGACCCAACTTTAGCCCTCCATGGGTTCCGGGCTCTACCGTTCCATGGGCTCTGGGCTAACACCTGTTCCCTGTGGACTCAGGGCTCTATGGGTCTGTGGGGCTTTTTACCAGTGAAAGAGCCTTAGACAGTAATATCCTTAACCTCTATTTATTAACAGTCACCAAAGCAGAACGCACACGTTAAGCATACAATGCTCACAACTCCCAATAAGGCAGACAAACTTTTCTTGATGGCCTGTCAAGATTAGATCATCCAGGGCTCCTGCTTCTGCATGATATGGTTTGCAGGGTGAGGTCTGGCAGCTCTGATCTTGAGCTGTGTCCTGGACTTAGGTTCAAAAGAACTTCCTTTTGGACCCCAGTTTATATAGTTAAAACTTAAGTCCTACCTTCACCAGTCGTTTTAAATTAGAGTAATACAAAGCCATGTTTTTCACCAATCCTAGCCCCTTCTAAAACAATTCTTTACCCAACCATACCCCATCACCTTAGTTGATTTAAATCTTGCAAAATTAGTTATGCAACAGACAGAACGAATTAAAGAATCAGACAGAGCCCAAACAGATAAACAGAGAAGTAGGGACCTTAAAGACAAAACAATAAAGTATAAATTTTACAATCAAAACTATTGATAAGTGGTTTCTTGCCAGACAGAATGCTATCAAACTAAGTTTTCTTTAACCATGTTAAGATCTCTTTCTTTATCTGATGATGATGAGTGCTATTCGGACAGAAGTGCCTTCTTAACCAGGGCCGGCTCCAGGGTTTTTGCCATCCCAGGCAGCCAAAAAAAAAAAAAAAAAAAAGCCGATCTGCGGCGGCAATTCGGCGGGAGGTCCTTCGCTCCGCATGGGAGTGAGGGACCATCCGCCGAATTTGCCGCTGAATAGCTGGAGGTGCCACCCCTCTCCGGAGTGGCCGCCCCAAGCACCAGCTTGCCAAGCTGGTGCCTGGAGCCGGCCCTGTTCTGAACAGCCCAATATTAAATTGTTTTGATTAAATTTAGATGGAATGTGAAGATGTGATTCTCTGCAACTTAGCTCATGGCTGCGGTTTTTACTCTGGCTGCTGCTTTTACTGCAAAAAAAGGCCTCAGACCATACAGTGCTGCTGTATTGCAAATAAAATAGAGCTGCGCACAGTGCATGGGGAGACAGAGCGAGGTGGGGTCCTAGGCAGAGAGGGACCAATGGAGGGTGTCAACGCCAGACAAGAGGGCATTGCAGGGCGGACTCAGAGAGGGACGTGACCTCAATGGAAGAACTGATATTGGGGAGAAGGGTCCTGCCATCTAGAGCCTGAAGGCATGTAATGGCCACCAGAGCAGGTGTCTTACCCCGGTATCACCACAGTGCAGCCAGGGTCTGGGAAGGAGGCCTGTGAATTTTCCAGAGTTCCAAAAACTATTATTTATAAGGTTCATTGTGCCCATATTGTGAGGTTCCTTCATCCTTTAACCATCTCAGCTTTTCCCTTAGTAGTTTGTAGTTGCTTTTTAGTGTGGTTTCAACTCAATGTAGTGGTCACTGGATCAGGGACATGGATGGTGTGGAGAGAATATCCCGGAGTGGGGACACCCTAGCTCCGGTCCTGAGTGACCCATCACGAGACCTGTGGTTAAGCCCCTCAGGGATCCTGGGCCCAGCCTTACCATAATTACAAGGACTCCACCTCATGGGAGAGAGAAAGAGGACTCCTCAAGTTAAGTCAGGCATCTGGATAAAGGGAGCTGGGGCAGGGACTCAGATCCTTTTGCTATCCAATTTGACTGCAGTAGTATAGAAGACAAGATAACAGAACCATTACCATGCCTACCATATTGATCTAGCTATGTAATTTTATACCATCAATCACCATAATATCTGGTGTGTGGGAGGGTAACTTTTGCATGCTGGCCAGTGAGACATGGCAGCTGGGTGCACATATTAGCTTTCTGAGGGTGAGTTGTGATTTATATGACAGAGAAGGATTCAAGCTCCTTTGAATAAGCATAAGGGGGGCTTACTCTCCTCAAGATCCACAAAGGATATACATGGCTTGGGCTTGTCTACACAGAAACGTTCAGGAAAATTAATCTGGATTAACTAAAGATGTGAGTGTAAAGTGGGTGAATGTGAGTGTAAAGTTAACCCGCTGTGGATACTCTTATTCATAATCAAAGTGGCCTTCATTCAGTTAAACTATAGCAAACTAAGGTCAATTTCATTCTCAATAACAGTGTTCACACAGAGGTTTGATGTGGTTTAACAAATCTGCTTAAAAATTAATTTGGGTTAATTTTCCTGAGAGTCCCTGTGTAGACAAGCCCCTAGCTTTAATGTAAATATCTGAGATTCGGTGATCAGAAGCCACATACATACAGCCCCTATGGTCATCCGCTATCCACAGAGAAATGACAGAGGGATAGAGTTTGTGACCTGAGGCTAGCTTCCCAGTTGGAGGAGACATTTTAAAGGAAGAGGTTCACTCACTCAGCCATCAAACGGATCTGGTATACACATCATAAGCTCTGACATGCTCCATCCAGTGGAGGGAAGTGGCACACACAAGTCCATCTGTCCATGTCTAGAGGAACAGCTGCACATTTCAGCAAAGTAGTGAGGTTTAGAGGTGCTGCTGGTGGTACCATCCTTTGATGGAGCTTGAATCCCTGCAGGGCTGTCCAGGTGAAAGTTAAACTTCCTCTACAATTAGGTGGGGGTAGAGGAAGGTTGATCAATGTGGTACCCCACAGGGTCTAATATCTGAGGTTTCTTGTCAGCTGTTCTTCAGTCACACTGCTCACCTAAGCTGTCCCTGCAATAAAAAGTCACTAATAGTAATAATAGTTATTAGGTTTTTCACTTACCCGGGATGATACTGCAACATGAGGATGCCTGACAACATCCCTGTGGGCTAGGTAACTATTGTAACATATGCATGCCCTCCTAAGATGTAATGGCTACCACCATGCTGAACACCAAGGTTGTTCAAAACTACTTGGTCACAGTGTAACTAGAATTTAGGGTATGTCTACACTAAGGGATTACTCCGAATTTACAGAATTTGATTTTTGGCAACCGATAGTATAAAGTCGAGTGCATGCAGCCACACTAAGCACATTAATTCGTCGGTGTGCGTCCATGTACCGAGGCTAGCGTCGACTTCCAGAGCGTTGCACTGTGGGTAGCTATCCCATAATTCCCACAGTCTCCCCCGCCCATTGGAATTCTGGGTTGAGATCCTAATGCCTGATGGGGCAAAAATTTGTCGCGGGTGGTTATGGGTAGATATCATCAGTCAATCCTTCCTCCGTGAAAGCAACGGCGGACAATCATTTTGAGCCCTTTTCCCTGGATTGCCCGGGCAGACGCCATAGCACGGCATCCATGGAGCCCATTCAACCTTTTTTCACTGTCACCGTATGTCTACTGGATGCTGCTGACAGACGCGGTACTGCAGCGCTACACAGCAGCATCCCCTTGCCTTTGCAAGTTAGCAAAGACGGTTACCTGCCATACTGTACCATCTGCTGCTGTCATGGGTGCTCCTGGCCGGCCTTGGTGAGGTCGGTCGGGGGCGCCTGGACAAAAATGGGAATGACTCCCCAGGTCATTCTCTTCTTTAAGTTTTGTCTAATGGAGAGTCAGTCCTGCCTAGAATATCAGGCAAGCCTACTAAAGAACCAGAGAGGCAAACGGCCGCTCCGGGTCAGAGCCCCAGACATCCTGCAGAAATGATGAGCTGCATGCCATTTTAGGGGGTGCCCATACAACAACCCCACCCATTGCTTCCCTCCTCCCCCACCCCTCCCGGGCTACCTTGGCAGTTATCCCCCCATTTGTGTGATGAAGTAATAAAGAATGCATGAATTTGAAACACTGACTTTATTGCCTCTGCAAGCAGAGATCAAAGATGGGAGGGGAGGGCGGTTGGCTTACAGCGAAGTAGAGTGAACCACCATTCTGCACTTGCTCAGCCTATAGCTGAAAATGGGAATCTGTGATAAGCACTAAATAGAAGCACAGGCAGGACTGAATCTCCATTTGTGTGTGGGCCTTTGGTTGACACTGGTAAACTACAAAATGTCCCAAGATATGTATGTTGGGGGACAATTCTAAACGGCAGCTTTATTTTTTTATTTGCAGCAAAATGTAGAGGTCTAAGTATCTGATTGTGAGCCCTGGAAGCAAGGGGTAGGCTGGGGTAGGTGTGACCGCGCGGTGCTGCTGACTGGGAGAGCAGCCTGAGGCAGAAGCCTCCAGATGGCATGATATTCCAGGCAGGACTGAATCTCCATTACACAAAACTTAAAGAAGAGAATGACCTGGAGTCATTTCCATTTTTGTCCGGGCGCCCCTGACCGACCTCACCAAGGCCAGCCAGGAGCACCCATGTCTGCCCAGGCACCCCGACCGACCTCACCGAGGTCAGCCAGGAGCACCCACGGGACAACAATGATGGTTACCAGTCATACTGCACCGTCTGCCATCTGCAAGGCAAGGCAAAGGGATGCTGCTGTGTAGCGCTGCAGCACTGCGTCTGCCAGCAGCATCCAGTAGACATACGGTGACAGTGAAAAAAGGCGAGAAACGATTTTTTTCCCTTTTCTTTCATGGGGGGGTGGGTGGGAGGGCTGATGACATATACCCTGAACCATCCACGACAATGTTTTTGACCCTTCAGGCATTGGGAGCTCAACCCAGAATTCAAATAGTTTTCAGAGAGTGCGGAAATTGTGGGATAGCTACAGTCGTCAGTCGCCCCTCCCTCCGTGAGTGTCCATTTGATTCTCTGGCTTTCTGGTACGCTTGTCTCAGCTCCTTAAGTTTCACACAGCACTGTGTTGAGTCCCTGTTGTGGCCTCTGTTCATCATGGCCTTGGAGATTTTTTCAAATGTTTTGGCATTTCGTCTTTTGGAACGGAGTTCTGATAGAACAGCTTCATCTCCCCATACAGAGATTAGATTCAGTATCTCCCGTAGAGTCCATGCTGGAGCTCTTTTTTGATTCTGGGACTGCATGGTCACCTGTGCTGATGAGCTCTGTATGGTCATCTGTGCTGATCAGCGCTCCACGCTGGGAAAACAGGAAATGAAATTCAAAAGTTTGCGGGGCTTTTCCTGTCTACCTGGCGAGTGCATCCGAGTTCAGATTGCTGTCCAGAGCGGTCACAATGGTGCACTGTGGGATAGCTCCCGGAGGCCAATAGCATTGAATTGCAGCCACACTAACCCTAATTCGAAATGGCAATGTTGATTTCGGCGCTACTCCCCTTGTCGGGGGGGGGAGTACAGAAATCGATTTTAAGAGCTCTTTATGTCGAAGTAAATGGCTTTGTTGTGTGGATGGGTGCGGGGTTAATTCAATGTAATGCTGCTAAATTCGAACTAATCTCGTAGTGTAGACCAGGCCTTTGCCTTCCTGTTCCATAAGCCTAGGCCCTGGCTACTTAACCTATAGGAGAATTTCCACTAGTTGTTAATGGTATAGTATCTGTGACACGGCGGAACATTTCTGATTCCCTCAAGTACAGGTCTCTGGTGCACCTGCACATTAGCCAGTTCATCACAGGATGGTAATTAACCATGAAAGGGATGTTATTGTCTTTCCAGAAGTAGCGTGAGCTGCTGCAGCTTGGAGATGCATCAGATATTTTGATGGACAGCTAAGTCTCTCCCACACAGTCAATCCTATTATTCTGTTAGTGGAACTAGAGAAGATCCATCTTAGGCAAATGGAAGGAGGAAGGAAGTGAAGCAGACAACAATCTAGGCCTGAGAGAACTAGAAGCTCCCTGGATAAAGCCTGGGAGAGGAAAGGTTTACGTCAGGAGCATCCTGCCTGGAAGACAGGAAATTCCAAGTAAAAAAGGGCCTGATGATGGAGACCTAAATCCAGGGACTACTGAAGGTGCTGGTTTGGGAGTAGACTTGGGTCAATTAGGCCCACTAGGCTACCTGTCAAAGAGGAGACACGCGCCGGAGACTTTAGGATTCTAATTCGGAGAAAGTCTGTCTTAACCCAAATCCTGTGGAACACATATATTTATGGGGGGTTAGTCTAAGTTTAGCCCAAAAACATTAGCTGTGACCAGCCAGTTTCTATTAGTACTATGAACTGGGTGGTGCCCTTAGACTATTCACAGTTTCAGGTTTTTTATTGTAATCCGTGTAGTTGAATTTCCCTACACTCTAAGTAACCCACATCTATTACTAGATCTCTGCCACACTGTTTATGTGACTTCTGAGTATAAGTGACATTCCTGGGCAATCCCTCTACATATAAATTGCTGATGTGGTTCTAATAGGAGCACCTATAGCACTTGCCTTCAGGATTTGTGGTGTGGTTGTCCTAGCTATCAACATGAATTCTGTGCACCTCTGCTCACTTCAGGCCTGTCTGGGCCAAAGGTGCTAAAGGATTATTATCGTTGCTGTAATACTGGTGGGGAAGCTGAAGCATGAAGCAGTGAAGCAACTTGAACAAAGTAACACAGTGAGCAAGTTTCAGAGCTGGGAGCAGAATCCCAGAATCCTGACTATCAGGCTGCCTGCTTTGCCTTCTGGACAACACTACCTGTAAAGGTGCCCTGGTGACACAACTCAGTCATATAAGGCCCATCTCCTCTCCCCAAATTACCATGGGAACTTTCCAGAGAGTGCCTTTCTGTCTGTAGGTCTGAGAGCCAGTGCTGACAATAAGACAAGAACTTGCCTACCAGTGCCTATGGCACGACCAGAGCTACAGAGCAGAGCTGTACATAACCCAGTGCGGAGGAAACACCCCCTGCTCAGTGGGACAGACATGGGGATTGAAATAGTTTGGTATGTGGCTATTGGTCTCATGGCAGCAAGTAAGTCAATAGCTGAAATGTGAATCCCTGTCTTGGAATGTGCAGGGCATGGCTCTAAATGTTTCCACTGGAGCCATTTGCTTTATTGTATCTGTCTCAAATGGTGTTTTTCCCCCACAGGAGGTACAGATGCTGGATTAACACAAATACCAAATCTGATACTGGCAACAGGACAGACAGCTCGTCTGAGATGTGAACAAACTGATGAGCATTACATTATGTATTGGTACTGGCTGCAGCAAAGAAAGGGGCTGCAGTTGATCTATTCTTCTGTAATAAACTCTGTGCAGTCAGGGGACTGGAACACATGATTTATGAGAAGAGGCTGAGGAAACTGGGATTGTTTAGTCTGCAGAAGAGAAGAATGAGGGGGGATTTGATAGCTGCTTTCAACTACCTGAAGGGGGGTTCCAAAGAGGATAGATCTAGGCTGTTCTCAGTGGTGGCAGATGACAGAACAAGAAGCAATGGGCTCAAGTTGCAGTGGGGACGTCTAGGTTGGATATTAGGAAACACTATTTCACTAGGAGGGTGGTGAAGCACTGGAATGGGTTACCTAGGGAGGTGGTGGAATCTCCTTCCTTAGAGGTTTTTAAGGTCAGGCTTGACAAAGCCCTGGCTGGGATGATTTAGTTGGGAATTGGTCCTGCTTTGAGCAGGGGGTTGGACTAGATGACCTCCTGAGGTCCCTTCCAACCCTGATATTCTATGATTCTATGAGAGGGTGATGATAGTGCAGAGGGATTCACAGCCTCCCACCCTGAGATCGCACTCTTTCACTTGACTATTTTCCCTATGACAGCAAATCACTCTGCTGTGTTTTTCTGCACCAACAGCAGACCTACAGCAGAGCTACACAGTGCTCCAGACTCCCCTCCTCTCTATACAAATTCCTCCATCTCCCAGGAGAGAGGCCAGTGCCCCCAGCACAGGAAGTGGGAGTCCCTCGGTATGAACAGATATTGAGAATGAAGAGGTGAATAAAGGGGTGAGGACTATGTTTAAATATAAAATATACTTCAGAATTTTCCTAAATGGCCACTGATGTTGGGCACTTCCATTTTTGCATGCAAAAACTGTGGCCACTGTGACCCCAGGTGCCTGGGGTAGCCCTCACTGAAAATGCAAAGGTCAGACAGGCTGCAAAAGGGAGAGCTGATAACCACCAGTTTGGGGAGTTACACTGAAGTTAGATTCACCAACCCGTCACAAACTGTGCTTCTGATCCCTAACACTGGTTATTGAGAAGTTGAAAAATGAAATCACACAGCCCCCTTTATTACATTCCAGTTCTCTGGCTCCCATTCAGCACCTAGGCCCAGTACAGTGAGAAGTTATTTAAAAACTCTGCTCACATATACGAAATGCAACAGAGGGTCCTGTGGCACCTTTAAGACTAACAGAAATATTGGAGCATAAGCTTTCGTGGGTGAATGCCCACTTCATCAGACACAAGTGATATATACGAAATGTTGTTCTGAACCCCAGAGGGCCACCCACGTTGCCAGGTCAATATTAGCTTGGGTCTTACCCAAAATACCACACTACCAGCCAATCCTTTAGTGTTTAAAACTAAAGGCTTATTATAAAGAAAAAAGAAAATACAAGAAGAGTTGCAATATGGTAAAGCAATCAGATACATACAGAGACTTCAAAGTCCATTATCAGGTTCTTAGCAGTAGAGGTGAATTTGCTGGCTTAAAAGTCCCCCTGGAATCATCCAAAACTTGGATGGTTCATTCAGCTTAATAGCTCATGTTTTGCTTTAATTTCTAGGTGATTCTAATAGTATGTGAATTATGTGGTCTCTCGGATTTCTTAGACTTAACAGTAGTGTTCTCCTCTTTTTCTGTCTTGGCAGATGACCTTCCAGAACTCCTACAGTGCGTGAATGTTCCTGTCCTAATGGATACAGGCAAAATCACTGAAAATATGATGTTCCTGGGATACCTGGAGGGTGGCAAAGACTCCTGCCAGGTGAGATGTTTTCCTCTGTCTTCTCTTTCTGCACAGACATGGTTCAGCTACTCTCATGCCACTTCTTCCACTGTTAGTGCCAAAGCTACTTTATGTTATAAGTTAACTCAGTTTTGTGGTGACACAACAGCAGCAAGTCCTTAGAAGGGAGTAGAACGTAAAGAAGGATGGGGAGCTTGGCAAGTAGGAACTAGGCATGATGGACAGCATGGAAAATGGCATGAAAACAGAGTGGGTGTCTATATGCCAGCATTGCTGGTGCCGAGGAGGGGGCAAAAGGGGACTGCACTACAAGGGGTTACGGCTATGGCAGAGTTGAATCAAGGGATGAGAAGTTTGAATCAGATCTGCAAGGTTTAGGGTAGCCCCTGGATGGACTTAGTGATGGTGGAAGGGGAAGATGGGATGAGAGGGTCTGAAGATCAAGTGAAGAAGCTCTGATCAGCTCAGAGCATCTGAAAAGAATTAACTGCAGTTTAATAGGAGAAAGAATTTGCTGAAGATGATATGGCTTTAACTTTGGGAGACGAGCTTTGATCCAGGCTCTGATTGGACAGATTGGATACCTGTAGCGAGGCGGTGGGATACCCCACAGCCCCACTGAGGGCTGAACCTCCCCTAATACCAAAGTGGGCAGAGCCACCGGGTCCGGCACCTGCCCCTCAGAGGTCACGGCGCCGACCCGGAAGTATAAAAGCCAGCCTGGCAAGCTCAGTGGAGAACAAGCCGTTGGAGAGAGCAGACGTCTGTGGCCGGGCTCCCGCTTGGGAGACAGCAGCAGGCTGCGACCGGCCTGCTGACTCACCAGGCCAGCCAAGCCTACCCCTCGCCCATTACCCTGAGGAGGACTGGCCAAGCCTGCCCCTTTCCTGCTATCCGGAGGAGGGGCCGAACCTACCCTTCGCTACCTACCCGGAGGAACCGATGCTGGTGGAGAGCACCGAGGACACTAGTACGGCCCAGGTACCATACGAGGGGGAGTGTGGAAGTAGCCCAGGGGCAGCCGACCCCAATCTGGCTGCAGCACTGCCCGAGCCTATGTCAGGATCCCCACTGACAGCAACGAGTTTCCGCCACTGCTAAGGCCCCGGGCTGGGATGCAGTGGAGTGGGAGGGCCTGTGTCCCCCCTGCCACCCATGTCTTGGGTGGCAGACTCCCCTTTTCCCTGGCCTAGAGAGGCTGGGGCCTGTTACAAACAGTAACTCCTCTGCTGGACAATGGCAGGTGATGGGCGTTGGTTACTTTCCTTGCTGTTGTCTCTGGGAAACTAATATCTGGCCGATTTCCCCAATATACAGCATGTTTTACTGACAACCATACAACACAAACAATGCTACAAACATTGACTCAGCCCCTGCTTAAGGACCTGGGTTCCTGACTGACTATTTGGTTGCTGCCCTGCCCTGATCTAGGGCCTGGGCTGCCACAAACATTGGCTCAGCCCCTGCTTGAGGGCCTGAGCTCCAGACTGCGTGGTTGCTGCCCCGCCCTGATTGAGGGCCCGGGGCTTTTTCTGATCTATTGGCTCAGCCCCTGCTTAAGGGCCTGAGCCCCTAACCGTGAGTTTGCTGTCCCACACTACCGCTGGGCCAGGACGGACGGTGGACCACAGCAAGGCGGTGGGATACCCCACAGCCCCGCTGAGGGCCAAACCTCGGCCAAGACTACTACAATACCCTATTGGGGATTGAAGCACAGGATTCAAAGCCCTTCCTTTAGTTCTCTTGCCCCAGTCCAGTCTTGGTTCAGAGTATTGTGGGATGCACCATATGGAGCTTTGAACCTCTAGGATATTATTTCCAGCTGCTGATGAGAAGAGAAAGGGATTGGATGGTCTGGAAAAGGAACTCATTGAGTTGGGAAGAGGGATTTTGAGGTCTCTTTTCACCTTTCCTCCTTCCAACCCATCTGACACATCAGACCCTGTTTAGTTTAAGTATCTTACCCAAAGCTTTCAAAATTCCCCTCTAATTAATTGAAAACATGCCTGAATTAGCTTGTGTCTGTAACACCCAAACCCTTTCCCTCACAGGGCAATTCTGGTGTCCCAGTCGTGTACAACGGCAAGCTCCAGGGAGTCATGTCCTGGGGGACTGTGTGTGTGTGTGACAGGGTCCCCGGGGTGCAGCCTGAAACTGTGGGACCGCTGTGCCCCCTTAGCTCTCCAGCCTGGGCTGTCTCTCACAATGCTTTGCTAGGGACCAGCAGCAAACTCCTCCAGGAGCTGTTATCATTCAGCATAACTGCATGTGGAGCTCCACACCCAGCTAAATTGCATGAATGCTCCCAGAGCCACTCATGAATCATACAGAGAAAGGCACCAGCCAAATCCCCTCAGCTCCCAGCCTTGTACCTCAGGAATATACTGTCTTGCACTGCTCAAGACAAGCAGTGCAAATTTATTAATTGGTTCACCACTTCATCAATGGAAAGTGGATATACACCAGCCTTTCTAAACCTGAGCAAGCACCCTTACCAAACACTTCAGGCGAAGTCACTGGTAAAGATAAACAGTTAAACTAGTTTATTGACTACAAAAGATAGGCAAAAAATCAGAAATAAATATAAGCATGCAGTCTAAACTCTCAACCAATTAGACTGGGAAACATCTAGATTAAGCAGTTTTTCCCACCCTAATGGATATTGTAGTACACAGTTTCACCCTTGAAACCTGGGCCAGTCCCCTCTGTTGGAGTCTTCAGTCTTCTCGATGTCCTTGTTGCTTGCAGCATAGGTGGAGGAAGGAGAAAGGCCAAGTATAGGACCACTGTGTTCTGTTTTATACTCTTGGTCCATGTGTTTGGAGAACACAAGTCCAGGCATGTCTAGTTGGCATTGCTCACTCACAAGGTGAAGCAATACCCCAGTGTGTCTCCTGTGAGTGAGTCATTGAATTGTAACTCCTCTGCTGGACAATGGCAGGTGATGGGCGTTGGTTACTTTCCTTGCTGTTGTCTTTGGGAAACTAATATCTGGCCGATTCCCCAATATACAGCATGTTTTACTGACAACCATACAACACAATCTCATAACTTCATATGCACTAATGATATACTTATTTAGATCATAAACTTTACCCTGATACCCCACATGGCATGCTTTATATACAAGATCACAATTATATATAAATGAGGAATATGGGGGTTACAGGGCATTCCCCCAAGGTATAGAATGTCACAGTGTGCTCTACAGGGTTACCCGGGAGTCCACACCAAGGTCTGCAACTAGATTGACTGGATCGAGGAGACCGTTGCCAACAACTAAAATATCCATCTCCTGCTGGCTTCCTGTATAACCCATTTCAAACAGAAAGGAAATAAGCTGTTTAACAAGTTAAAAATGATACAAGGTTAGCTATCTATATATCTACAGTGTCGTTTTGTCTCTATGTTTTCACATCACCAACCAAAATATTTTTATTCCCACCCAAACCCTGATGGGATTTTTGCTCCCTGATGGACTTTCTTTCATCCACTAGGAATGGGTGACTATCAATCAGCCTCTGAAGAATGCCTGTTGTTTCTGTGGAATTTGCTGGCTAAGGCAGCCCCTGCCCTGCCCATTCTGTTTGAATGGGGAATTTGGCTCTGTAACAACTTCTCCAGCCTCATCTTCCACAACTACATTCTCAGATATGGGGAGCAGCCACAATGAAATTCTCTCTCCCAAACTGTAAGAACTGGCGTCTGTGTAAAAGATTAAATGGATCTTGAAACAGATAGGCCAAGAAAGGAGCAGTCCCAAGAGCCGTTTTCAACTCTGAAAAGGCTAAATCATACCCTGCTGACCACTGAAATGGTTTCTCTTTTTTTACTATTTCCTGCTTGCCAGAAACATTCAGCAAATGAACAGGGATCCATTCTTGTTTCAGATCTACAAGAGCTTTAGCAGCTAATATTCTTCCAAGAACCTGGGTCTCAAAACAGGTTTCAACCATTCCCCATCTCTTCCTTGCTGGAAAGCTACCATAGCACATATAATTGAAATGATTTCTGCCCCTGGGGGCAGGACAATTCATTCACTGCAAACCAGCTGTCTATAAATCATGTGCGCCTGGCAGGGCCTGCGCAACCCATTAGGCGACCTGGGCGGTTGCCTAGGGCGCTAACATTTGGGGGGCGGTGACCGCGGTGGCCAGATCTTCGGCCGCCCCGCTCGTCGTCAGCATTTTGGGGGCGGGACCTTCCGCTGCCTCTGTCGGGGGCAGCATTTCGGGGGTGGGACCTTCCGTCACCTAGGGCAGCAAAAAAGATGGCAGCGCTCCTGGCCTGGGCCATATCTTAAGGGAATTTACACAGACTGAATTTGTAAGACACTTTTCCTGGCATTGATTGCACATTATTAGCCATAACTTACCCACTATTTGAGCCATTAAGACTTCTTGCTGAAATTCCAGAGGTTCAATCTTTAAACCCAATTTTCCTAGTTTTTGGATGGTGCCCTTGTCCCAGTCATTGTCTGCATTTGAGACCAATTAGGTGGTTCCGTTTTGGATCCCCTATTCCACAGCCTTTTTAACATGTCTTGTCTAATACCTTTTATGTTTGAGTTTGTGTGAACTATCCTTATATATATCACAGATCCTAAAACTCGCTTAATAGCCAAACTCCCATTGTTGTTTAAATGCCCAGAACGAAACAAAATCTGTGGGGCTGATTCTTGTACATATAAGCTTTACCCCTTCAGCTTAATGTTCTTCCGTTTCCCAAACTGTGAGATATATTCACTGGACACTTGTGACAGCCTGCCTTATCCTGCTTTAAACTTACAACACTCCTTTTTGTGGCCAGTTTTGTCACAGTCCCAGCATTTAATTGAATGGTTTCCTTTAATTTTTACATTATTGCCAATTTCCCTTATTTTACAAACCAAATTTATCCTTTGTTCCAATGATTCAATAAAGTCATAAACCAGGTTAGAATCCCCTCTTTCATCATACATATTAGGCCTGGTCTACACTGGGAGCGGGGGTCTCTCCACAGGGGGAGAGTTGTTCCTGGACCACTTGGTTCCCAAAGAAGAGGGACAAGACTAGTCTTTGGGCAGATGCCCTCAATGAAGGGCCCAATTATGGGTTTTTCAGGCTCCTCAAATTGTTTCCCAGCTTCACTTCCATCTCACCTGGGTTAATTCATAGATTCATAGATTCATAGATTCTAGGACTGGAAGGGACCTCGAGAGGTCATCGAGTCCAGTCCCCTGCCCGCATGGCAGGACCAAATACTGCCTAGACCATCCCTAGTAGACATTTATCTAACCTACCCTTAAATATCTCCAGAGACGGAGATTCCACAACCTCCCTAGGCAATTTGTTCCAGTGTTTAACCACCCTGACAGTTAGGAACTTTTTCCTAATGTCCAATCTAGACCTCCCTTGCTGCAGTTTAAACCCATTGTTTCTGGTTCTATCCTTAGAGGCTAAGGTGAACAAGTTCTCTCCCTCCTCCTTATGACACCCTTTTATATACCTGAAAACTGCTATCATGTCCCCTCTCAGTCTTCTCTTTTCCAAACTAAACAAACCCAATTCTTTCAGCCTTCCTTCATAGGTCATGTTCTCAAGACCTTTAATCATTCTTGTTGCTCTTCTTTGGACCCTTTCCAGTTTCTCCACATCTTTTTTAAAATGCGGCGCCCAGAACTGGACACAATACTCCAGCTGAGGCCTAACCAGAGCAGAGTAGAGCGGAAGAATGACTTCTCGTGTCTTGCTCACAACACACCTGTTAATGCATCCCAGAATCATGTTTGCTTTTTTTGCAACAGCATCACACTGTTGACTCATATTTAGCTTGTGGTCCACTATAACCCCTAGATCCCTTTCTGCCGTACTCCTTCCTAGACAGTCTTTTCCCATTCTGTATGTGTGAAATTGATTTTTCCTTCCTAAGTGGAGCACTTTGCATTTGTCTTTGTTAAACTTCATCCTGTTTAACTCAGACCATTTCTCCAATTTGTCCAGATCATTTTGAATTATGACCCTGTCCTCCAAAGTAGTTGCAATCCCTCCCAGTTTGGTATCATCCGCAAACTTAATAAGCGTACTTTCTATGCCAATATCTAAGTCGTTGATGAAGATATTGAACAGAGCCGGTCCCAAAACAGACCCCTGCGGTACCCCACTCGTTACGCCTTTCCAGCAGGATTGGGAACCATTAATAACAACTCTCTGAGTACGATTATCCAGCCAGTTATGCACCCACCTTATAGTAGCCCCATCTAATTTGTATTTGCCTAGTTTATCGATAAGAATATCATGCGAGACCGTATCAAATGCCTTACTAAAGTCTAGGTATACCACATCCACCGCTTCACCCTTATCCACAAGGCTCGTTATCCTATCAAAGAAAGCTATCAGATTGGTTTGACATGATTTGTTCTTCACAAATCCATGCTGGCTATTCCCTATCACCTTACCACCTTCCAAGTGTTGGCAGATGATTTCCTTAATTACTTGCTCCATTATCTTCCCTGGCACAGAAGTTAAACTAACTGGTCTGTAGTTACCTGGGTTGTTTTTAGTTCCCTTTTTATAGATGGGCACTATATTTGCCCTTTTCCAGTCTTCTGGAATCTCTCCCGTCTCCCATGACTTTCCAAAGATAATAGCTAGAGGCTCAGATACCTCCTCTATTAGCTCCTTGAGTATTCTAGGATGCATTTCATCAGGCCCGGGTGACTTGCAGGCATCTAACTTTTCTAAGTGATTTTTAACTTGTTCTTTTTTTATTTTATCCGCTAAACCTACCCCCTTCCCATTAGCATTCACTATGTTAGGCATTCCTTCAGACTTCTCGGTGAAGACCGAAACAAAGAAGTCATTAAGCATCTCTGCCATTTCCAAGTTTCCTGTTACTGTTTCTCCCTCTTCACTAAGCAGTGGGCCTACCCTGTCTTTGGTCTTCCTCTTGCTTCTAATGTATTGATAAAAAGTCTTCTTGTTTCCTTTTATTCCCGTAGCTAGTTTGAGCTCATTTTGTGCCTTTGCCTTTCTAATCTTGCCCCTGCATTCCTGTGTTGTTTGCCTATATTCATCCTTTGTAATCTGTCCTAGTTTCCATTTTTTATATGACTCCTTTTTATTTTTTAGATCGTGCAAGATCTCGTGGTTAAGCCAAGGTGGTCTTTTGCCACATTTTCTATCTTTCCTAACCAGCGGAATAGCTTGCTTTTGGGCCCTTAATAGTGTCCCTTTGAAAAACTGCCAACTCTCCTCAGTTGTTTTTCCCCTCAGTCTTGATTCCCATGGGACCTTACCTATCAGCTCTCTGAGCTTCCCAAAATCTGCCTTCCTGAAATCCATTGTCTCTATTTTGCTGTTCTCCCTTCTACCCTTCCTTAGAATTGCAAAGTCTATGATTTCATGATCACTTTCACCCAGGCTGCCTTCTACTTTCACATTCTCAACGAGTTCCTCCCTATTTGTTAAAATCAAGTCTAGAACAGCTTCCCCCCTAGTAGCTTTTTCAACCTTCTGAAATAAAAAGTTGTCTCCAATGCAGTCCAAGAATTTGTTGGATAGTCTGTTCCCCGCTGTGTTATTTTCCCAACATATATCCGGATAGTTGAAGTCCCCCATCACCACCAAATCTTGGGCTTTGGATGATTTTGTTAGTTGCTTGAAAAAAGCCTCATCCACCTCTTCCACCTGGTTAGGTGGCCTGTAGTAGACGCCTAGCATGACATCTCCCTTGTTTTTTGCCCCTTTAAGCCTAACCCAGAGACTCTCAACACTTCCGTCTCCTATGTCCATCTCTACCTCTGTCCAAGTGTGTACATTTTTAATATATAAGGCAACACCTCCTCCCTTTTTCCCCTGTCTATCCTTCCTGAGCAAGCTGTACCCATCCACACCAACATTCCAATCATGTGTATTATCCCACCAAGTTTCAGTGATGCCAACAATGTCATAGTTGTATTTATTTATTAGCACTTCCAGTTCTTCCTGCTTATTCCCCATACTTCTCGCATTTGTATATAGGCATCTAAAATACTGGTTTGATCTTTCCTCCCAGTTTTTTCCTGACTCTCCTTTCTCTCTGCCAATATAGCCCACACTCCCTCTTGTTTCCGACTCATTTCCCCGGTCTCCATGTTCCCCACTTACCTCAGCCCGCTGTATCTCATCCACGTGCTTTATCTCTCATGGACACCATTACATCCACGTGGTAGTGTTGGTCAACTCCACAGAGAATAAGATAGAAAATTATATAAATAATTTCATACAAAAAATGTTAAAAATTCTAAAGCTGAGAAATGCTTGAATTACAGTTGCCTGTGCAGCCTCAGTTCAACCCCTTGTATGTATGCACTATGATACATATATTGTGATGCAGTGATTACATGATCACATGCTATTTTTCCACACAATCTGTGCCACAGACTGGATGGTGCTCAGGGAATGAGGCAGCTGTTCAACTTTTCTTTTTATCGTCATCATTCACTAGGTAGCACCTGCCTTTTTTATCAAAGCCTGCATTGAAAACAGCATTCTGAATTTCTTCATGGGCTTTCCTACAGCTCTCATCTCCACAGAATTTAAGAGCTTCACAAATGGTGCATTTCACTCTTTGTGCATGGAAATGTGGCAGAAGGAGGCATGGAGAGCAGCAGGGCACAGAAGAGGCAGGACCAATGTTGATCAGCGGTGAGCAAATGATGCTGCTACAAACCCCATCTCACGAGGCTTGGGGAGTGCTGAAGACCTGTCACTTAAGAGGAGGGTGGCTCTTGCTCCTGTGCCTGCACATTGACCCCTAAAGGCATAATGGTGCTATTGGAGGTTGGGGGGGTGAAGTCCAGCTATGGGGGAATTTGGAAGTGCTGGAAAGATAGTTATTCACGTTCCCTTCTTCCTTCTGCTCTTCAGAAGAAATGTCTGTTAATCTCTGACCTTGCTGTTTAGTTTGTACTTTAATATGGAAAGTCAGGTTTGGTGTATGGAAATTTTCCTTCACCTCATTTGCCCTACCTGGCTTTATGCAAGGTTAACTCTTTCATTTACAAAACATCTTTCTCAAACTGCTCTACATGCATTAATTAACCCTTACAACACACGTCTGAGATGAGCATTATTAGAAGGGAGGAAATTTGAGGCACAGACAAATCTGACAAATAACACATAGCAATTCAGTGACAGAGCTGGGAATAGTGACTGACTCCCAATCTCCTGCTCCAACTAGGTAACATTGCTTGACTCATGCAAAAGTAATCACTGTGGACTTGAGGTACTTTCCGGGTGGGGGTGGGGAGACAAATGGGAACCATTCACTGCATATTTGCCTGTTTGGATGAGACTTCACATGGTATCTGAAGGTCCTGTGGCACCTTTAAGACTAACAGAAGTATTGGAGCATAAGCGTTCGTGGGTGAATGACCACTTCATCAGACGCAAGCTTATGCTCCAATACTTCTGTTAGTCTTAAAGGTGCCACAGGACCCTCTGTTGCTTTTTACAGATTCAGACTAACATGGCTACCCCTCTGATACTTGACACATCTGAGATTACAAATGAAATGAGCTTGTTGAGTCTCATATGAGTCTCTCATTTGTGAACATCACAAAACCTCTACCGCAGGATTTTGCAGCGACTGTGCAAGAGAGGCCCAAGATGGGTTTTAAAGAGCAGGGGTCAGCACAGAGTGGCTTTAGCAGAGTTCTGCAGGTTCATATGACTGGAATAGCCAAACAAACTGCAAGTGATAATTAACTTAACAGGGGGTGTTGCAGGTCAGAATTCAGATTCTTTAAAGGAGTTGTGGGGGACCCTGTTTCATATACCATGTGCTGGGCAAAAACATAAAAGGACTCCATGCTTGTAAAACTAAATGGACTCTTTATTAAGAGAACTATTTACAGAGATGCTGCAGCTAGCATTCCAGCCATGTTCACACAGACTGACTTCCTGACAACTTGTGTTCCTCCCTCCAAGTACCAGGCAAGTTGCTACAAGCCCCATGGCTCAGATGGCAAGAGGTCCTGCAGGGAAGGACTGAGGGTCATTGGCAGAATGGTGTGGGGAACTGCAATGTATACAAAGGTTCTGCACTATGCCATGGTCTTTAACCAGTCTCCTGGGAGTAACCCCTTTAGTGATCTGAATCCCAAGGATCCACAGTGTTCCACAAGGGTAGGCCCATAGCCTCCATGACTCCAAAACAGGGTCTTCAGATGCCAGCAAACCCTGTCTCTCTGTGTGTCTCTCTGCAGCAAGTCTAGCTGAGCCAGACTCCTGTGAGATGTTTCAGAGTAGCAGCCATGTTAGTCTGTATCTGCAAAAAGAAGAACAGGAGTACTTGTGGCACCTTAGAGACTAACAAATTTATTAGAACATAAGCTTTCGTGGACTACAGCCCACATCCGAAGAAGTGGGCTGTAGTCCACGAAGGCTTATGCTCTAATAAATTTGTTAGTCTCCAAGGTGCCACAAGTACTCCTGTACTCCTGTGAGAGACTTTTTCCCTCTTTCAG
This sequence comes from Malaclemys terrapin pileata, assembly GCF_027887155.1. Classification (NCBI taxonomy): domain Eukaryota; kingdom Metazoa; phylum Chordata; order Testudines; family Emydidae; genus Malaclemys; species Malaclemys terrapin. The sequence continues at coordinate 140,402,778 of NC_071505.1, forward strand.
GGTGTAATGCTCTTCAGTAAGTATCTGCAGCAACACCAGGCACTCTTTTGACAATAACATAACCTTTTTAGCCACCTGGAATACAGCACCGAAACTCGTCATGTTAGCATGAGAGAGGCAGGCTTAGGACAGCGTTCATAGCAGTGGAAGCCAGGGCTTTGCCATGCCCTTTTTCTTCCTGAGCTCCATCTTCACTCTCTCCCAGCCCTTTTTCTCTTTGCCTGTCCCAAATTTCCCACTGTTTGTCTGTGAACCCTCTTCTTAGCCCGAGCTCCTGACATACTTTGTCTATTGTCCTCCTGCTGCAAGCCACACTGAGTTCACATGGCCACCCAGCCTTGGACTCTCAGTTGCTAGATGCTAAAATTCTGGTCACCGGCTCTTCCATTGTCTCCTCCAGGTCCTCCATTTACATTTTTAGGTTATATGTAGTTCATGTTAATGACTCTGGTCTCCATCCATGCAGCTAAAGTGACTCAAACACCCATTGCTTCCCTTTACACTCAGTGTACGGCAATACAAAGCTCACAGGGAAACCAAGCTACATCTATGGACCATAAAAATATTGCCAACAATTTTTGCATTCATCACAGGAGCCCAGGACTGGCATAGCAGGGCGCTTCAGGGCAGAACTGAGGGGCATTGGCAGAGCTGTGTGGGGAGCCCAGCACTGGAATAGCAGGGGTGTGCAAGGTAGGATTAAGGCACATCAGCAGGGCTGTATAGAGTTGAACATTTGCTCTTTTAATTTCAGGAAATGCTTGTTCCAGTCTCTGTGGCACCTGCAGTTCCTTTATTACCTTTTTAGCTCGATAAGGTAACTATATTTGTCTGAACTGATGTAAGACCCTGGGAAGTGAGAACCTGGTGGACATTGGGTTGGGGAGATAACACTCTCTGAGAGGTATAAAGTGAGGTGATTTCTTCAGCAAAACCTGTCACAGCTAACAGTGCTCACTAACAGCGACACCATGAAGTTTCTCCTGATTCTTGCCTGCTTAGGAGCAGCAGGTGAGTTTTCCAAAGCAGTTTAATTCTCCTGATCCTCTGATGCTCCCCAGGGATCATTGGTGCTCTACCACAAACCTACTGCTTTCCCCTTTTCTTTAGGTTTCCCTATCTCTCTGTCTCTTTCAGTCTGTCCCTTCTGTCTCCCTTTCTGCTTCTCTCCCTTTTTCTGCCCCCTTCAGACTTCTAAATTTCTGCTCCCTCTCTGAGACACGTTTTTTCTCTGCATTTGCTTCTCTCTTTCTCTCTCTCTGTCTTTCCCTCTGTCTTTTCTCTGTGTACTTCTGTCTCCTTGCAATGAAACAAAAAATTCCAGTGGCAGTTTCAATTGTTCTTGACATTCTTCTTCATTTCTTGCCCTAAACTGATGTGTATTGTTTTTGTTCACTGTTAAACAGCTATCATGTTCCATGCCCGATGTGGCAGTCCTTTAGTGGTGGGTGAAGTAATTCTTATATATATATTATGATACAAGAGGGCCCGGGAGCAGTGGGAGAGTGGTTGAGGGGAAGTATATAAGCCCTAGGCTAATTAAGGTGTGGTTCCCTCTAGACTAGGGAGGGTTGCTACATGTTAATTGGAGCACCTGTAGTCAATTAAGGCTCTGTTAGCAACCTAATAAACCCCCCTGCTTCAGGCAGTCAGGGGAGAAGGAGAGAGGACTGGAGCTTGGAGGTGTGCTGCAAGACTTGAAAGAGCAGCAAATCAGAGTAAGGGAGACCCTGCCCCAGCATTTAAGGACTGAAGGTACCCCACTGAAGAGGGTAAGAATCCACAGGGGTTGAGAGTGGCTGGGACTCAGAGTAAGGAGCAAACCCAGACCTCTCCCCTGCTTCCTTCCTTTACCATGTTTGTGGGCCACTAGCAGGGCCCTTAGTGCCCCAAGAACAGGAGCAAGGGGTGGCATCTTAGCCCCCTCCCAAGAAAAGTGCAGGACCCACCATACTACATTAGCCATCTTGTCACTTTTACAAACTTGCTCTATTTTTTTTATATAACACTTTAAGATCTTTCAGTGTTTGAGATCTGAGAGAAATCCCCATCATTATTTTACTTGGCAATGAAGGAACAGAGTTGGTGAGACCAAACTTGCTTTCTTCCAGAACCAGTATAGTTGTTACAGCCTTATGCCTTAAAGCAAGGGAGAGTAAACTATGGCCCGTGGGCTGGATCTGGCCAGTGAGGCCTTTCAATCTGGCCTGTGGGATTGGCAGCCCTGTGGCGCAGTGGGGCTAAGGCAGGCTGCCTGCCTGCCCTGGCCCCATGCCACTCCTGGAAGAGGCCGGCACCATGTCCCCGCAGCCCCTGTGGGGCAGGAGTGCGGCCATAGGGCTCTGTGCACAGCCCTCTCCTGTAGGCACTGCCCCCTGCAGCTCCCATTGGCTGGGAATGGGGATCCGTGGTCAATGGGAGCTTCAGGGGTGGTACCGCAGGTGAGGGCAGTGCATGGCATAGCCACCTGCCCCTCCCTACCCCAAGGAGCCACTGCCGGACATGCTGGCCACTTCTGGAAGCAGCATGGGGCCAGGGCAGGCAGGGAGTCTGCCTTAGCCCCGCTGTGTGCCACTGCCACCCCAGAGCTGCTTGATGTAAGGGGTGCCAGGCTGGAGCCTAAACCTGTGCCCTGCACCCCTTCCTGCACTGCAACCCCCTGCCCCAGCCCAACATTCATGGCCTTGCATACAATTTCCCCACCCAGATGTGTTCCTTGGGCCAAAAAGTTTGCCCACCCATGCCTTCGAGGGTGGTGAGCATGAAACATGGACAATTTGAGGAGGGCAGGGCTTCAAGAGATGTGGAGAAGACTCCTGTAAGCCAAAGCTTTTAAGGGTATGGTTAAATAATTTGCTGCTCATTAACTGCTGCATTTCAAGTCACTGGGTTCCAAGTTATTTTTTTAACACCTGATTTCCCCATTTCCTTCAGTTGCTGTCCCTGTTGATGATGATGACAAAATCGTGGGGGGCTACACCTGCTCTGTCCCCTACCAAGTGTCCCTGAACTCTGGGTACCACTTCTGCGGGGGCTCTCTCATCAACAACCAATGGGTCGTGTCAGCTGCTCACTGCTACAAATCGTGAGTGAAGGTTAATGCATTACATATTGCCTGTGGCCATATAGCCTCTGGCTGAGATCTTGTCAGATCTAATCAGACCTGCCCAGTATGTGGATAGCAGAGCAATAAAGGAAAATCCATGTTGCAGGGTGACATCCCAGTGCCCAAGCATGGTATCAGGAAGTGTTTCTGACCACCATGAAAGTTCCCACAATACTCTTCTCTGTAGTAGGGTTGACAGTCCCATCTGTCCAGGCCAATTTCCAAAATTGTTAATTACTTTCTGTTCTCCCCCAGAATTTTCAATTGGATCCATTCTTCTTCATTTCCTGACCTAAAGTGTTAAGTAACTCTGCTAGGTACTGCTAGACAGCTGCCCCATGCTTCCCTAGAGGTGGCTATATATCTGTGGAAGGGGTGACGTGATCCCTATACAAACTTTCTATACAGAGCCTAGTTCTGCCCTTCAGTATCCAGATGCAATTGCCATTGCAGTTCATACTGGCTGAGGACAGAACTGGATCCACCTTCAGGGACATAATTGACCTTGGGATGAAAGTTTGTTAGTGCAATGTAATATGTTATTGCTACTCCCACAACACTAAAGAAACTAAACCAGCCACCATTCCTGGGTTCAGGAGGATCTGGAGAGCTTAGCTGGTTCCATGCTGTAAGGACCATCCTGAGCTGACTCTGGGGGATGGTTTAGATCAGGCGTTCTCCAGCATATTCATTCTCCAGAGCATTTCACAAGTGAAGGGTCCTCTCCTGTACACACCCCACAAATGGGTTCTCAGAACCTTTCATTCTTTTCACCCTGGGCTACAGCTGGAGATCTACTGGACAGGTATGGAATTCCCATCTCTATCTTTTATTATTAGACCTGACAGAGCTTGTGAATTTCACTGTTACTGTGTCATGTAAACAAATATTCAACCAGAGTAAGAATCAGTCCTCCTGCTTCTGGACATCTGTCACTCCCCATTTGGGATCAAGCATCAAAATTCCTCTTCCTGGTATGCTCTTACACAATTAGGCTCGCTGGGAGGATTTAAGACCTTACGCTAAAGCATCTAGCTTGTGCCCCTGTTGCAGATGGGATACCAAACTGGATGGCCCCTTGCTTTGATTTCAGTACGAAGACTATTATGAAAGCCAGTCACAATTATTTCACTTGTGATCTATGACAGAATTTGAATGTCATCACTACACAGTGCACTGAACTATGTAGTGCCACCTAGTGGTCACATCTTATGCTATTTGTGGTTAACTGTCCTCCATGTTGCCTGGTTGATTTTTTTTTTTTTTTTTTTTTTTTTTTGCAGCCGCATCCAGGTGAGGCTCGGGGAATACAACATCGATGTGTTGGAAGGGGACGAGCAGTTCATCAACTCCGCTAAAGTAATCCGCCACCCCAAATACAATTCGTGGCTCCTGGATAATGACATTATGCTGATCAAGCTGGCAACCCCAGCTGCCTTGAACTCTCATGTCACAGCAATCTCTCTTCCTTCTGCCTGTGTGGCTGCTGGGACTACGTGTTTGATTTCTGGGTGGGGAAACACCCTCAGCAGTGGCTGTGAGTATGAATGTGCTTCACACATGACACACAGCCCACTTATCTTATTACAGTTATGGGACCCAGATACATTTCAGTCTTGACCTGCAGCTCTTTTTGCACTTGCAATCTTTGGGTCCACACGCTCAGCTCTGCCAATGCCCCTCAGTCCTTCCCTGAAATAACCCCTGTTCTATTCTAGTCATTGAGGTCCTCCTCACAGATGGTACAGTAGTTCTTACTGCCCTCTTCTTTATTGGATTCTCTAGCCCAGAAATCTACCAGTCTTTGTATTAATTGGCCTGTCTGCTTTCTAAGATGAATCTTAGTGTTCTCCCCTCTCTGTTGGCAGCTAACTACCCCGAGCTTCTCCAATGTCTGGATGCTCCAGTCCTGACTGACGCTGAGTGCAGTGGTGCTTACCCAGGACAAACCACTACAAACATGATCTGCGTGGGATTCCTGGAGGGTGGCAAAGACTCCTGCCAGGTGAGCTGCCTTTCATTTTCTTGTTCTGCAGAGATAGGGATCAGCTGCTCTTGTCCCTCCTGTTCCAGCCAGAACTCTGAGAACCTGCAGAGAATTAACCACAAGATGTGATGAGGAAAAGAATGTGCTCAGGAGTTTGGAGGGTGTGTTTGGGGATGTGAACTGGATGGCTCAAGGGATCAAGCTGTGAACTTCAGGGCATTTCAACCTCTGGGTTATAGATGTAATTCAGTCTCTGATAGGGGGTGGGGATAAACAGGATGGACAAAACAAGGACAGAGGCAGGTGTTTGCTTTCAATACAGTCTCAGATCAGCAGATTTGGATATATGAAGCTTTTTACCACAGTTAGCATTGTAGTTCCAGGCACTGCTGATGGGTGTTAGGTGCATGATGGTCAACAAAGGAAACTGGGATTTTTGAGCTATCCCCTATTCCCTGCCCATCAGACATATCAGAGTATATGGACTCTGCTGCTCCTTACCTAGTGCTTTCAAGATTCACCTGCAGCTAGTTGAAACCTTTCCCATTAGCTGAATAGATTCCTCTGCCTGAGTTAACTCGTGTCTGTAACACCCAAATCCTTTCCCTCACAGGGCGATTCTGGTGGCCCAGTCGTGTGTGGTGGTGAGCTCCAAGGAATTGTGTCCTGGGGGATCGGGTGTGCTCTGCAGGGTTACCCTGGAGTCTACACCAAAGTCTGCAACTATGTTGACTGGATCGAGGAGACCATTGCTGCCAACTGAGACCTCCATCTGCTGCTGGTTTCCTGGTGACCTTTCCTTCCCTCCCCCTTTAATTCATCTTTGAAAACCACATAGTACAAATAAAGCTATATTAGCTGTAGCAAGTGCTTTCTTGGTGCCAGAGTTTTTCATAACACCTTACTGTTCCCTAGCACTCTCATTGCTAAAGTGCCGTATAGATGGTGCATAATAGGATCACTGCCCCAGCACTGAAGTGATCCATCTTTGAGTGAAACACAGCAATACTCTGCATTACAAACTAGCTCAGAATGTGAGGCAGGATAGTGGATCCAGTTGTACCTGCTGGGGGAAATTTAGGGAGGCTGTGTTTATTCAGGATGGACTATGGCCGGGACTTCTCTAAACATACAAAATGGTTCATGGGTCTTTTAAAATTAGACTTAGTAGTTTGTGCAAAGTGGTGACTGATAGCCCTAAAGACTGATCCACAATAGGAGGCAAAACACAGGCAGCAACAGAACAGGCCCCTCTCTCTCGACAGTACAAGATTGTTCTATAGCAGGGGTTGGCAACCTGCGGCACGTGTGCCAAAGATGGCACACGAGCCTTTTTTTATGGCACGCTGCTGCTTGCCGTGGTCCTAGCCCCACTCAGCCCCCCCACCACCGATTTCTCCGGCAGGGGCAGAAAGTAGAAGCTTGGTCATGCCAGCAACCAAGCTCTTCTCTCCCCGCTTCTTCCCCCAGCATGGTGCTTTCCTGCCCCTCTCCCTGCCACCAATCAGCTGATCGCCCTTTGGGTGGGGGAGCTGAGCTGAGCCGCAGCCTGCTCGCTGCTTGGGGGAGGAGGCAGAGAAGTGGTGGGGATGGGGCATGTTCCCTCCAGCCCCCCGCTGTGAGCACAAGCCGAGCACCCCAGCCCTCTGCCCTGCACCCTCTCAAACACCTCCAGCCCCTGTTCTGACCTTAGCACCCACACACACACCCAGCCCTCTGCACCCCCCCACACATACCCAGCCCCCCCCATGTCCTGCACCAAACAGGAGCTCCTGCACCCCAGTCTGGGGTCCTGGCTGCTGGCCCCTTGCCAGCCAGGGTCCCGCAGGCCCTGCTCAGCTTGCTGCTGAACTAGGTAAACGGAACCCCAGGCCGGGAGTGGGCTGAGTGGGCTGGCAGCGTAAGATCAGCATTTTAATTTAATTTTAAATTAAGCTTCTTAAACATTTTGAAAACCTTGTTTACTTTACATACAACAATAGTTTTGTGTTATAATATAGACTTATAGAGAGAGACCTTCTAAAAAATGTTAAAATGTATTACCGGCACATGAAACCTTAAGTTTAAGTGAAGACTTGGCACACCACTTCTGAAAGGTTGCTGACCCCTGTTCTATAGAGTGTATTCTCTAGTGCTGAGTCCAGTGCTGCTCTAAAGGACTTGAGTGATGGGGCCACCACTTCCCTGGGAGACCATTCCACAATCTAACAGATCTGTTAGAAAATATTTCCAGAAATGTTTCCCCTTTGCTCAGTTTTGTCACATGTACTTGTGGTCCTTTTGCCTCATCGAAATAGATTTAAGATGTCTCTCTCCTTGTCTCCTCTTTGAATACATGCAGGATACACTCAATGGCTCTGGAACACTTTTTACAGTGGGGGTGCTGAAAGCTAGTGGTCCCCAAACTTTTTGTCACACACCCCTTGCCCCTGTCCATGCCTCCTTTCCCCAAAGCTGGGACCAGAACCGGGCTGTGGCTCTGGGAGAGGGGGGAAGCATGGACAGGGGTAAGGAGGCTGAGGCTGGGCTAGGGGCCAGCAGCGGACCCCCAGGTGCAGGGCTGGCAGCATTGGGACCCTGGACATGGGGCCAGTGGCCTGGACCCTGTACAAAACCTGGGGGTGCTGCAGTTTTTTGGGGGTGCTCTAGTTCCTGTGCCTATGGATACACTTGCACTCCTGTACCTCTGACTATCACACATACAATCTGAAACCTTTCCAATTTCAAACCCAAAGTGGAGAACGGTTTCCCTCTGCTGGTGTTCTGGAGAATTACCTCTTAAAGTTAACATCCAAGTGAGGCGCCAACATCATTCACAGGAATCATGATACAAAGTTAAATAGAAACAAAGGGAGCAAAGTGATTGACCAAAGGATCTCCATCTCACAGGACAGGTAGCTTGTGGGCTGGGGCTCATTAGTGACATTAAGGACATTAACAGCCACAAAGTCAGTTCATTATTATCCTGAAAACTCTCCTTTGCCCTGACTACAAAAAACTTGACAACGATTAGGCTGCTACTGTGCAGAAACAACAGCCTGTCATGCTGACCAATATTGTTTCATAGTTTCCTTGTACTTACTGTAGCCATCTGTTTTCTCTTGGTTTACACTTAGATTGTAAGCTCCCTAAGGAAGGCACTGTCTTTTTGTTCTGTGTTTGTACAGCACCTGGCACAATGCAGTCCTGGGGCATGACTGGGGCTCTGAATGCAAATCATGCAAATGCCTCTTTATATAATAATAGTTATTATTAATAATAAAGTAATAGTAGTACAGAGAAGGTAAAATCAAAGCCTAATTTTATAGAGACTTTGCTATTGTGATAATGGTCCCTGTATTAATACCTAGAGAGACAGAAAGGCAAAGAGATACATTACACACTGTCCAGAGATGAGACAGTGACAAATGGGCAGTTAGATAATGTCCCAAAATAATAGTTTTTTAATGTAATCCACTTTGAAATGGCAAACACACACACAATTGTTCCCACAGGTTAGTGGCCCCCAAGTGTGCAGAAGCACATAGCTTTGGTGGTGCAGAACATTTGCTGCTGCAGAGGTGCTTACATTTCACTAGTGCTGAAAACCCTTCATTACTGTAGAGACCACACGTAGCGGTCATCCAGCCAGTGCTTAAAGTGGTCTGAAAAAAACATGGGAATGGCAGGTTTGGTAAGACTGTTAAGGTGTGCCCCTTAACAACCCAGCTTTCTTTCTTTATGGGGGGCAAATCTGTGACCCCCTTGTGACACTGCCTGTGCGCGCACCCCCCCATACACACTCTCTCTTTAAGCACTGCATTTCGCCAGCATACCAAATGCCCAGCTGTACCCCCCTGCCCTGATGCTAAGTACTGCTGCTAGCCCCTCTTTCCTCTGCAAACCTGCTGAGGCCTTACCAGCTGCTCCCTGCTGAATAGTCTATGTCAGGGTTTCTTGTGTGTGTGTATCGCTTCCTAGTGCTGGCTGCCTGAGAAGAGCTGGTCCTATAGGTAAAAGGGCTGGACTGGCTTTGGGGGTTGGGGTATGCCCCCTACTGGATGATTCTGTTAGAGCTTTTTCATGTGTCTACTCCTTCCCTTGGCTGGCTCAGTGTGTGCAGGTTTTAGATTTAGCTGCCATGACATCTTCCTTCCTGGGATGCACCACAACTGCCCTGTAAACAAGCCTCTGGGGAAGGGCTCAACTTTATGTGTGATGTAGGTAAACAGGATGTCATGTGACCTGACCTCATGCCCACTGAGAACATCTATATAACGGTGGTGCTTCACAGAATCGACCATCGTCTCTGTTGCTTGACCCCGTTACTGATAGTCTCAGCAAAGAAGTGAAGGACTGAATGGGCCACGGCGGCTCAGCTCTCTTCATGTTCCCAGATGAGATCTCTTCAGGGTAGGATTGCAACACATAGTGCATGAAAGAAACCTGCATTGCCACTGTCTATGGTATGCCACTCAGAGGTTTGCCATTCCAAGGATAAACAGAAGCCTCAGACTCCAGGGACTGTCAATCTAGCTCGTCTCTCTTGCACTGTGCTCACACTCTGGGCATAAACAAGTACAACCCAGCCAGATTTTCAGAGAAAATATCAAGGCTCAGGAAAAGCTGTGAATAAAGGCTCCAATTTGGCAGGTGCACACAGGGCCTCATGGCTCAGTGCTAACAGGTCTACGTTGGATTTGAACACGGGTTGCCAATCTCACAGGGAATGGGAAAGGCCGAGGGACAGAGGGGTGCGAATGGAACATGCAGAATGCTGTGGAGGTAGAAAAAAGCTGTCTCTGAAAACAGCTCACTAACAAAAAAGCTTGCCGCTGACTTATTCTAGCCATGGAATAAGGCTTCTGCTAAAAATATGTGTTATGAAGAGATGGCTACAGTTAGACATAATCCTTCCTTTTTACACACACACACACACACACGCAGTCACGGAGCAGCTGAGGAAATAGATTGTGGTTTTGGAGAAGCTCTCTGATGGTGATTGGCTGATGTCATGGAGGGGTGGAGCCTTGGGTGGGATTGTTTTTGTATGAGATTGTAACGTCGTGGGGACAGGGGGCCCACGGTGATACATTCCCTAGGGAGGCCTTTACAAAAACCTCCCTGGGGGGGTATCCCATTTGAGAGTGTGCCAGGACAGATATAGCGCAGTATGCAGCACATTCTACCTGGACTGTGCCTAGAATGTGCAGTAGCGAGGCATGTGGATTGCATCTGGGACATACTTAGGCCATTCTACAGCACAGCAGGCACTTTCCACCTGGGTCTGATATATCTAGAAGACTGCAGCACAGCACGTGTTCTACCTGGCTGGGACGTACCGAGAGCATTTGGCTCCACTCCATCGGGGATGCAACAGAAAGATCAGCAGCTCTGCTTGCATATTCTACCTGGGAAGTATTTGGTAGAACAGCCAGTCCTGGGTTGGAGCTAAAACATTTGTGAGCACAACAGATTCAGCTGGGATATACCTAAAATGCATGTCAGTGCAAAAGGGAGAGACTTCATATTTTGCTGGTGTGATAACCTCTTGCAATAAGTGGCCCATTATTCATGTGAAAACCCTCCCAGAAAAAGACAATCCAAAACATAACAGAGATCTGACAGAAACGTGACTTGTTGTGTCAGCTGCAAAACACAGAGGTAATAGTGATTTAAGTGTAAAACTCCATTGGATCTTTCACTCTCCAGTTCAGCTTCCTGTATCCTTTGGGCTTGGCTGATCATAGTGACAGGCTTAAGGCTTCCTCATTATTAACTCAGGGATGGCAGGGGTTAGACTATCAGTGACTGAACCTCCTGGACTATCTTTGGGGCTTTGGGTTAATTTCTTTAATCTACTAGGAAACCCCATAGTGTTCAATCGGGGTCTTCCTAGGACTTTGGCACTCTGATAGCAGAGGAGACGAAATCAGGAGCTCTTTGCTTTCATTCAGGGATAAAAAGGTGAGAACATCGCACTCTCTACAAGCACCTGTTTATAGTTATTCCTAGGTCCCATTAAGTAACTAGTTCATTGACCATTGTACACTCACTAGTTACAGGGCGAATGGCTGCCTACTCCTTGGAACACAGGACTGGGAATCTGGAGCTACTAGTCACCAAGAGGTTCTGTTCTTGGCACTGTCCCTGACTTGCTTGATAACCTTGGGCAACTCAGTTTCCCCATCTGTAAAATGGGGACAATATGTATTGATCTCACAGGGGTAGGTGAGGACTGTTTAGATAATGTCTGTAAAGCAATTGGATTGTGAAATATAAATAAAACAATACTAGGATCAATAAATAACGAACACTACTCTAATGAATGCTGAGTATTGCACAGAAGCAATGCAGACTGTTTTTATGCCAATGATCACTATACTGGGGCTGAGTGGCCCTCATATCTCTGGGATTTTAGATAGAGTAAACACCTCTTATGTCTGTCCACATCACCTGGAGCATGTCCCTTTCTTCTGCTTCTGATGCAGCCCCTTGTCACTGTGACCAACGATAAAGTCTATTTTGGCGCAGGCACAAAACTCACTGTATTAGGTAAGAAAATCCCATTTTTCTTTATAATCCCTTGAAATCCCAGATCTCCCCTTTTGGGAACAACCCCCCCATCCACATCCCCCTTTGGTTATTGAGCTGGTGTTTTCCCAGTGTGTCAATTACCAAGCCTACTTCGGAGAAGGGACTAAACTCACCGTTCTAGGTAAGGACATAAAATTCCTTGCGGGTTGCTGAATGAATGTAATGTATGTGGATAATGGGGCTGCCCTGGCAAAGAATTAGGAAGGGTGAGGGACTGTGATATATTTGTGTATATTAAATTTGTATTAATATAACAACCTCTGAAAAATCTCTCTGATCCACAAAGGTGTAAGTATTCCCCTAGAGAGCTAGTTATTCTGAGGCTACAGAGCATTAAAAACCAACACATGCATCAGCGCATCTGTCCAGCGGGGACTGAGTTACAATCATGTTTTAAACAGCACAAACAATAGTGTATAGGGATCAAACCAGAGTCCATTAACTTCAGTAACTCTGGTCCCTTTGGGATTGAACATATACATGTTTTGTCTGGGGTGACAGGGTAAAACAAGCAAATATGCATGATATTTTTAACAGACAAAATAGAACAAACAAACGATCCGTTTTATCACAATCCGTGCTCCCAGATGCCTTGTGCTCTAATTCCCAGTTGCTCTTTTTCCATCCACTCGGACACAGGACCCCTAACAACAGACCAAATGGGGTAGACTTCTTGGCACAGCTATCCCAGGAAAAGGGATCATTTAGCCAATGGGAAAGCTTAGTGCAATGAGAATCCAAAAACCCCAGGAGAAGGTGCTGCTTACTGACAATAGAAAGCCAGGTCTAATGCATGTGGTTCAAACACAATAAAAGGCTTGTGGGGGATATTCCCATGTAGGCCCCCCCATTTGGATTTGGACATCCCCAAGTTTGATGGTCAAAACAAGGCTGCCTTTATAACCCTGAAAAATTACCATTATGTTGTCATTGGCACACAGTTCTCCCCAGGTCAATGTACTTGCTAGCACCAGTCTTTTGATTGCACCAGTCCCTTGTAATGAGGATGTAGAAGGATTATGGGTTATTGGTGGTGATTTCCACAACAGGGACAGTGACAAAGAGTCCTATAGTAATTTTTCAGTGTTTAATAAATCTTTATGAGATGTGAGTAAGTCTCAGGTACCTGGCTTGAAGGAATTCAAGGTGTAGGACCCAGATTGACTGCAGCCTAGATTGTTGCAAAGTCCACTTTGAAGATTTCTGGTCAAGACAGGGAAGAAAAACTAATGGAGCAGAGAGGGTCTCCCCTCGGTGCTTGCTGAGGACCCTTTATCCTTACTGTGTTCAGGAAACTCTGAACAGCCTGGGGGATGGGACAAGCTGCTAAGGAATGATGTGGAATCACTACCACTAGAGATCAAGGCAGAGACTAGAAGCCCATCTATTAGGGATGGTTTAGGGACAGTGTACTCAGTCCTGCCCTGACAGAGGGGAATGGACTGGAAGGTCCCCGCCAACCTTAAATGAATCAATATTTGTTTTAACAGAGTGTAAACATCAAGTGAGATAAGACTTAGATGGGGGAAGGGGTGAGAGATACCGGGATGACCATGAGCAAAGGGAAGGATTCTGGATGGATATTAGAAAGTATTTCCTACAATGAGTCTGACTGAGTCTCCCATCAGTTGAGTCATTTAAACCTGGAGTAGATAGAGCCCTGGAGAAGACATTGCAGGGACCAGTCCTGCATTGGCCCCCAGCAGGTATGGACTTGGTGTGACCTAACAGATGGTTTCCATCTCTTATTTCAATGGCATTATAATTTGCTGTGCCTTTGGTTTCTCTTTCTGTTGGTGCATGGTGAGGAGGGGGATAGATTGCAGGGTGGGTTCAGCAGAGTGAGTTTGGAGGGAGGTTTTCCTGCAGCTGCATAATGGTGTGAACTCTGAAAGACAATACTTTGGCGATGGCACCAAACTCACTGTCCTAGGTAAGAGAGAATCCCGAGTTGTGTGTTGTTTGTGATATTGTTAAGATATTGCCATACGAGACCTGACCAATGCTTCACCTAGTCCTGTGTCCCACTTACTGGAACAGGCCTCTGGTCCTTCTAGTCCAGTGACCCACAGCTAATACCAGATGTTGCAGAGGCATGTGTGACCCCCACCCTGTCCATAAAGTAGCTGCTAGTGCCTTCTGGTATCATAGTGGCAGGCCTGATACCAAGCAATGGCCAACACAAGCCCTGGAGCCTGTGGATTGATAGCCCTGGTGTTTTTACCCTAGCTGGTGTTATTGCACGTTGTATTCTGAGCCATATGTGTGTCTAATTCATTTTGGATTCAGCCATGGGACTAGTCAATCTCCTCACGCTACAGAGCAATTATGTGGGGCTAAAAAAGATAAAATGAGATGGTGGGGGGAGTTGCAGTGATTCATTCCTCGTATCCTCCCTGGGCTGAGATGTATTATAACATAAGCACTCACTGGGAGTCCTATGACAGGAGAAAGGAAGAAGTAACAGCTCTCTCCAGCCATTCCTGAAGTGAGTAAGGAGGTTGGGGTGGGGGACTCGTCCGCAATCTATGTGGTTTTTGCAACTCTCCTGCCTCACTGTGTAACAACCGAGAGCAGTATTTCGGAGACGGGACCAGGCTCACAGTGTTGGGTAAGGAATAGGCTACTGGCTCCTGGGCTGTGGGGTTGGTGGTGGTGGGGGGGGGGGGGGGGCGGGTGGCTAGGGAGAGCAAAGACTGATGTCATCTCTGGGACTGTTGCACTCCACAACTTTCTTCTCTCACTGACTCCAATAAAATGTCTGACTGACTATCTGTCACTCTATCTTTTTCTTGATTTTCCTCTCTCTGTAATGTTCTTATTCCCTCTCTCTCTTTGTCTCTCTGTGTCTCCCACACACAGTTCCTCTCTCTTGTCCCTCTCTTTCACCCTCTCTGGGGGCTGTTTTGAGATAGGAAGGACATTATAGAATCATACGCTCCTCTTTGCCGCCTGTCTTTTGCTGTCGAATGCCAGAGATTAGTCTGATTGCAGTCTCCAGTGATACAATCTGGCCATGATCGCTACAAAGTTTCCTGAGTTGGGAAGTAGTGGGGGCTGGGCTAGGCTTTAGCAGTTGTGGGTTTTATTCTGACAGCTTACAGCTGTGCTCTAATACCTCTCCCCTTATCTTCGGAGCTGGCACTGTGCTCACTGTTACAGGTAAGAGGTCATGATTTATCTCCCCATTCCCCTGAAGGACGCTTAAAAGTTTCCCTTATGCAAGTGACATGTAGCATTCACACAAGTGGAGGTGAGGGAAAACTGGCAAGACAATTATTCAAGGCACAATCTCTATCCAGTTGGCCTTGCCATGAAGATGGGGGAAAAGAACAATGATAGTGTACTCACCCATCAAAAAACATTGACCTTGGCAAGTGGTTATATAAAATAGACTATTCCTAGGCTACTGTATCAATAGATTTCTTTCAGATTCTCTCTTTCTATGTGTCTGTATGTCTCAATCTCTCTGTTTCATTCTTAGTCTGCCCATTTCTCTGGCCTTCTATGTTTTCTGTGTGTTTTGCAGTGTTGTTGCAGCTGTGTTGGTCCCAGGATATTAGAGTGACAAAGAAGGAGAGGTAATATCTTTTATTGGACCAACTTCTGTTGGTGAGAGAGGGCTGGTTCCAGGCCCGAAGAAGAGCTCTGTGGAGCTTGAAAGCTTGTCTCACCAACGGAAGTTGTTCCAATAAAAGATATTATCTCACCTACCTTGTCTTTTTGTGTTTTATCCTTCTCTAGCTCTGTCTCTTTCTTTGCCTTTCTTTTTATCTCTCTCTCTCCCTCTCTCTTTGTCCTCCTTTTTCTTCTCTGTCTGTTTGTCTTTGTTTCTCTCTCTGTTTCCATGTCTCCACTCTCTATTCCTTGAGGGCAGGATCGGATGAACACACTGAGCATTTACATATACCACAGAGGCTTTGAAGACAACAGAAAACAGTTTGTAAAACAAAACACTAATTATGATGGTGGGGACAATAAAAGGGATCATAGCTCCCCCATAGTCACAGTATTGCTTATGGGGAGGGGGAGGCAGCTGCTCAGTTTCCTACCAGACCCCTACTACTGTGCTCTGCAGGCAGCATGCTAAATTTCGCGGAGGGGACTCATCTCACTGTACTAGGTAAGGACTGACTATTGTGGTTAATATTAATTGCTGAAAGAAACCACCAGGATTTGGAATCCAAATTAAAACTGCCAAGCATTTTGAGTCAGGTTCCATGTCAGATAAAAACCTCCACTGACTTCCACATACCCTAGAAATGGTTCCTCTACAGGAGCCAGTCAGACCCAGTGAGCTGCGCGGTGTGCTGGCTCTCTGAAATGGACAGTGTAACCACTCAGTATTATGTGTCATTTGTATCATGTGCTTGTATTCATGTCTCTATGTGTATCTGAGAGACCAGGTGGGTGAGGTGATATCTTTTATTGGACCAACTTTTTTGGTTGAGAGAGACAAGTTTTCCAGCTACACAAAGCTCATCTTCGGGTCTGGGAAAGTTACTTAGTGTGTCAGAGCTACATGTAATTTCTTGGGACTGACATGACTACAACAACACTGCCTACAATCTATATGTATCTGCACAGCTGTCTGTACATGAGTCTAGGCTGGGTAACTTTGTGTGGTTTCCCACCTGTCACAGCTCCCCTCTCCCTCTCGTAAGCTATAAGTACCAGTTTGGCTTAGTGAGGGGTAGTAGGGAGGGAGCAGAGAGAGCATAACAAGTTCCTGCTTAGAGAAACCCAGGAACCCCTCTATCCGGCCAGGTGTCTGTTTGGTACGATCACCCCCAGCAACATCATCTGTTTCCCCTGGTTTATTCAGTATAAGCACCAACCCTGCCATTTCCCCAGGCCCTGCCTCTGCTGGGTGTCTCTGGGGCGGGGTTGAGGGAGGAGATGTTTTTGTATGAGGTTGAACGGTTGTGGGGACAGCAGGGCCACGGTGATACATTCCCTAGGGAGGCCTTTACAAAAACCTCCCTCACGTAGTGGATAGGATGCAAGGGCCCCTGGGGTATGTGCACTTCTTGACACCCAGGGCTCCACTGGGAGCTAACTGTACATTTTCAAGGTTTTGTTCATCCCAACCCTGAAGTGTTCCTGGGCCAGATCCACAAAGGATGACTCCTAACCAAGACCACACAGCAGACCCCGGTGGGAGGAGATTCCCTTTGGCTCACCCAATAGCTCTTCTATCTATGGGACACCCCAGGACAGGACAGTCTGCACCAGATGGGCATCCTCTGTGGAGGAATAAAATGTGGGTGGTTGCCTTTGAAAGTCAAGCCACATGGCAGCCACGTTCCTCCACATGCCACCTTTCTGCACCTTCCATCGGTGTCTCAAAGTGTCTTTCCCAGAGGGGCCAGTGTCGCCGGAATCCCACCCCAACGTGGCTGGGGAAAACCGTGGTTGATTTTGCCAGGCCTAGCAACACTGTGTTCTGGCAGCACTGTGTACTTTGGAGAGGGGACCAGACTCATTGTCTTAGGTAAGTGACTTCTAGGAATTAGGGATCTAAAAAAGCCTATCACCTCCCATCTTCTCCATCCTCCCACCCCCAACTCTCCCAGGTGAGTGTATACCCTACAGGAGATTCTCCAGGATGCTGTTCAGACCAGTTTTCAATGTCTCACATGAGGGGCTTCCACCACTTCCCTGTGGGAGACCGTCCCACAGCCTAATCCATCTTATCACTAGACAATATTTCGTAACACAGCCAGCCATACTTTGGCCAGGGGGCCAGGCTGACAGTGTTGGGTAAGTTTCCTCTGGGCCATTCTGTCTATTATCCCAAATAGGGTCTGTTTCCTCTCCTCCCTGGGTGTTACAAGCTGATTATCACAGTTCCCCCTCCCCACCTTTGCTCTGGGGAGCGGTGTATTTTGAGATGGTCTTTGTAGCGCTGTGATTCATCTCCAGCACAGTTTGGTTCCGGGACACGAGTGACTGTATTAGGTAAGGAAAGAAGCTCAGGCATTAAATAATTGGTGACAATGAAATACCTTTTTCAAGAGTAAATGAAAAAGTCATGTGTGCAAATTTGTCCAGAATAGGGTCTGAAGGAACAGGTTGCAGTATGGGATGGGTGAAATCCAGAAGAAGATTCCCCTCCCTTCCCCATGCACACCACCACCACTGCCCTTTGACTGCAGGAAAGGGTCACTGCTTTTAAAATTACATGAGAACAGGAGTCTCAACCTGGACTCGGTTGTGGGGTGGGGTTGAGATTGTGGAGAGAGAGAGAGAGAGAGAGAGTTATTCCAAATGAACACAGGGGTTTTTCATCATATCTGTCCTCCATAAAAACATCATTTTCTAACACTGTACTCAGTGCTTGGAGGTTGTTGGGGGGGCAGGGAGCGGAAGACACATTATCTTATATAAGATTACCTAAATCTGTTGTGTCACTTTAGATAATCCGCACCCTCTCCCCCAACTGGTAACTTCCCTGAGGCTGCCTTATTCCCATAGCTGAAGGCAGGTGATTCCTGTACCTCTTCATAGCACTGTGTAAACACACCACAGTACTTTGGCGAGGGTACCAGGCTGACAGTGTTGGGTAAGTTTCTTCGTGGACATTCTGTCTATTATCCCAAGCAAGGTCTATTAGTGAAGGGATGTCTGACACGAGCAACAGACAGCAGTAAGGGGTTGATTTACTAGACAGGAATAAATGAATGTAATTGCTTGGATAAAGGTGACTAACGGTAGGTATGAGAACTATTTGCAAGGGTGCAAAGAGGGAAAGGAGGCCCCATTTCCAGGATCATTTAAAGTGAGTACCGGGAGAAAGCCCTAGAGACTGCACTGCAGGGGGTAATCCTGCCCTGTCTATGGGATTGGGAAGGAAGGTAAATCTTTGCTATCTCTAACTTCTATGATGTGACTCAAACACCCAAATTCCCAGAGGCTTGCAAATAGGCATCAGGCTGACATTTCACCAGGTAAATTCAGGATTCAAGGAAGGGTAAAAGGAGCAGAGAACAGGGTCCACCTGAGAAATGGCAGCCCCTTGGGGGGCAGTGGTGTTTCTAGACTGTGGGATGTTTCTAGGCTGTGGGTCTATCACTGTGTAACTACGCTGAAGCTTACTTCGGCGAGGGCACCAGGCTCACAGTGCTAGGTAAGTGAAATCCAAGCAGATTAAAAGTCCCTGCTGTAAAGGCACTGGCAAATTTTGGAAGGGATCAGGTTGGGGAGAGTCAGGGGTGTCCTGGAATATCTCCTCTAGTGCCTGTATAGCCTGAAGAGGCTCAGTGTTAGGAGGCAGGTGGGCAAAGAGTCCATGGGAAGATCTAGAGAAGGATTTTTTTTCTCTCAAAGCTTGTCACTTTCTTTGTCTCCCCAAAGCATTTTAAGTGCAGCATATTGTGCAAACAAATGTAGCTGATGTTCTGAGCTCAAGTATCACTGGTATGTAGCCTCTGGCATTACAATGTGTTTTAGCTGAAAGCGAAGAAATGTTGTCTGGACAGCAACTCTTTCCAATAAGTGCCCTGTGGTTCTCAAATCTCCACCTGGAACAGCCCATGAGGGTTGAGCAGAAGGGAGCTCAGTTTAATGTCTCCTCCAAAGCAGTTTAATGTGCCTTCCAATGGGGCATCATCCCCTCTTCCCCATAGCACTGACACTATGCCAGCACTGGGTGCTCCAATTAGAGGTTAGAAGGAAGCCTGGTTTAATGTCTCCTTCACCTTAACAGAAATTTCAGGGTAATAATCACTGCCATTTGGGCTACTGCCTGGAGGTTTTAGCAGTAAGCAAATAGGCTGTGTAAACACACAGCCGGTATATTTTGGAGCGGGGACCAGGCTCACAGTTCTAGGTAAGAAAATGCATCTTCCAAAGTATCTCTGAACCAAGCTTAGCAAAATGGACAGTTCTTGTCTGAGGGAATTTGTCCCCATATAACTATTTCTTTTTTGGTTAGACACATTGCAAGGAGAGTGGGCGTTTTTCCATTTAACCCCAATAAGATCGGTGTCTAATATGTAACCATGAGAAAGGTGGACATTCTACCTTATCGTTTCAATTTTACCTTAGTAGCTAACTTTTCCCACAGTTGCACTGGTTTCAGTGGGTGGCAGGATAAAAAGTGGTCCTTGGTCATTTAAGTAAACAAAGAAATGGAGAGAAAAAGAAAAACACACAGAAGAACCCAGACAGGGACAGAGGCAAAGAGACATGTGGAGTCAGAGAATGTGAATGTGGAAGCCATTCGGAGAAGGGATGAGAATTCGCCAAAACATCTCGCTACTTGAACTAAAAATAATAAAGCTGGAGATAATATAGAAAGCAAGGCAATAAGCCTTCGTGCCACGATTTGAGTGTTTCAAGAAAGAGACTGAGGGAGCTCATTGTATGTAACCCAGGGGAGAGCTGGCTCAAGGTGATGGTGGGACTTGATCAGAGTCTGTAGATCCCTCCAAAGGAACAGAGAATTATCTACATAAATGGAAACAGAAAGAACGGGAAGCAGCTGCCTGAAGCAAAGGTTGGAAAGGTTTAGGGCAAGCTATTAACAGATATTTCTGTGCTAGTGTTACATGGCATGGGGAACAATTACCTGCTGGCACAAGCCAGTGAGCAGCTTATGCCATGAGAACACAAAATGTACAGGTTCCCCCCATACTCCTGTGACTAGTGTTTACTAGCCTCCAGCAACTGCTGCAGGAGAGGAGATCAAGGCTCCCTTGGGCTTTACATTTTGGCTGCCTCTGCCTTTGAAGACGTTCACTTTGATTATAACAGTTTCACGCTGTGTTCTTACAATTCCCCGCTGAACTTCGGCCAAGGGACCCAAGTGACTGTCTTAGGTAAGTGGAGGCAGCCAGCAAAATTGTGGGGATCTAACAGTTGTCTGCCACTGGCCCTGGGAGAGGCTTCTATGGTGACACATTGTCATCTTCCACACAGATAGACAGAGACCAGTATTTACCAGTCAGTGATGCTCAGACCCTACTGAGAATGCCATGCATGGTATAGACCCGCTCTCTACAGCTCCGCTGAGACCATATCTTGAAAACTGCATTCAGTTCTGGGTCCCTCAATGCCAGAAAGATATTGACAGAGCAGAAGGGGGCTGAAGGATGAGAAACAATTAAAATAAAATATGTTTCACTTGACTAAATGCCAGCTAAGCATTCTACATGCATGGGAAAGGTAAGCAGGGGGAGGAATTATTTAGGGTGCTCCAAGAGGGTAAGTATAGCATCAACAGGATAAAACTGAGGAAAAGGGGGGAATACCAGGCTGCAAAGGGGTGAGTATGTCTTAACAGGCAGATCAGAAGATCTGTTAGGCTGTGCAATGGCAGGGTATGGGATGGGGAGTGGCCCAAGGGAAGTGGGAATTGCTTAGGACAATGAAGGCTAGGATTGCATAAAGCACTATACAAACAGGGTTCAAGTAACTCACACTGGGAGTAACTCCCACTCCTTATGCAAGGAGAAGCCCTCCTGTGTGGGCTTGGAGGAGTGGGTGGAAAGAAGGTGGAAGTCTGGAAAGGATTAAAGCTGGATGGAATGTGACCTGATTCTAGGACCACAATGCTGTGTTCAGCACTCCCAAACAGACAGATTCCCTCATCATCCAGAGGCCAAGAATTGCTCTCCTGGGGAAGGACAGATGGGAGATTTCAGGGTCTTTGGCTGACAGTGAAGAGGAGGAAGAGAACTTCTCCTTCACTGCAGCCCACCGCTTCCTTCCCTCCTCTCCCCTCTCCAGCGAGAACTTTGCTGATAGGGGTGTCAGGCTGTGTTCTGCAAATATACTGTACTTCGGAGAGGGAACACGGCTCACAGTTCTGGGTAAGAGATACCAGCAATAGTGTCTGGGACAGAGCTAACAGGTCATAGGCTGGTAAATACAGCAAGAAAAAGGTTTGGGGAGAGACACTGAGAGAGACAGAGGGAGAGGAAGGGAGTTGATAACTGGGGAAGAGAACAAACTAATCAGCCCCATTACTGATATTAAACCTGTCCTGGGCATAGACAACTGCAGTATTAACTTTGCCAACATTTTCTTGCCATGCTAATAAAATTATTGGAAAGAAAGAAAGAAAGAAAGAAAGAAAGAAAGAAAGAAAGAAAGAAAGAAAGAAAGAAAGAAAGAAAGAAAGAAAGAAAGAAAGAAAGACTAAGACTGTATATGGTTCTAATCTCATGTGGTTAATGGCTGGAGCATCTCCTTCAAGTCTGGAATGGGAGGAGATCTCAAATCTAATCAGAGAAAGAAGGGAGAGCACATGGGCCCCTAGAGTGATACTCAATATCTAGATTGCAATATATATCTGATGGAAACGCCTGGAAGCCCTGCTCAGTGCCCACTTAGGGTGCTAGCTGGACTCTCTTAGAAATGAAGCCCATGCAGTGCCAGCAGCCCACAATTATACTACACCTATTCAGAGGTGGTGCCTCTGCCCCCTCCTCCATCCCGATCCAGTATAATTCCTGGGATGACTCTGTCTTCCTATTGCAATGTCTAAGGTAGCATCTGTCCCTGAAAAGGTGGTGAGGGGAAGAAGATTGAGGGTACAGAGATTCATTAGCAACAGGACTATCCTGCAGCAGTTGGGAGAATCATAGAATCATAGAACAAACAGCGAGATTGGATGGGGGTGTAAAGGAGGGGGAAGGTGGGAGAAGGAACTTGGAGGATAAACATTGACCCTGGGAGTGTGTGGTGATGCTGAGGCTGAGGTGCAGAAGCAGGGGATGAAGTGCTTTACTGTGGAAAGGGAAATGAGGGGTCTTTTGAAATATGAGGTCTGATCCAAATCATCATTGGGGAGCACATACAGGATATTAGTCTTCTAAATGCTGCTGAGACAGCACAGCTAGATGGCTAGATGCACATACTTTCTCCTGAGCATGCCTTTGGCTACGATTCTGGAAGAGTCCAGCATTTTAAGGGTTAACAATGGCATCTCGTGGGGAGCACTCCAGAACTGGGTAGTGAGTAGTTTTGATGTTGCAATGTGAAGCTGTGCTCCACGAACATCCAGTATTTTGGAGCCGGAACTCGACTGACAGTTCTGGGTGAGTGAACATGATGACAAAATAACATAACATATGCCCCACGCTGGGAGAGGACTGGGTTTGGGAGTGTGAAAGGGGCAGGATTCTTGAAGCATGAATTGGTAAAACTAAATGAAGAAGGAAGCCTTTGGGGTGGATAGCAGCATGTAGAATATTCTCCACAAGTGTCATTGCTTGAGTTATTTAAAACTAGGGCAGGACAAAGCCCAGGAGAGTAGACTATAGAGAACAATTCTGCACTGGCTAGGAGAAAATAGACTAAATACAATCTAACGGCACTTTATGGAGATGGTAGTATCCCCTATCTCCACCAAAGCAACCCTGTTCTGCCCAGTCCCTAAGGAGTGTAGAGTGGTTTTGGTGGGGTTTGGATGGAGAGGAGGATTGGAAGGGATGGTTTTGGTGCAGCTCCAAGAGGCTGTGAACTGGAGCAAACACACAGTATTTTGGAGCAGGGACACAGCTGACAGTTCTGGGTGAGTAGAAAGAGAGAAACAAACAAACAAAGAAAGAAAATAGCAGGCAAAGAGACTAGAATAAAAAACAGTTTTTAGAACCATTTCTGGTGGCAGCCAAATTGATGAACTTGTCTCTAATGGGGTTAATCTAGAGAAAAGAGGGACAGAGAAACAGACAGACAGAGATTAAAACAGAGAGTGAGGGATGAAGCAGAGAAACATAAAATAATGAAAAGCAGGTAAGTAGAAACGAGTCTCTGTTCCAGGGCATTTGTAGAATGGAGGGGAAATGCTGTGCTCTGGTTCTGGTTCAGTGCAATATTTTGGAGACGGAACCCGACTCACAGTTCTAGGTAAGAAAAATAAATAGTTTTATCATCTCATGATCTTTCTCTAGCAGCCCAGTGGGATCTGTACATTTCTTAAGAAACCCATAGCCAATAAAAGGCATTTTCATTTTGGGAAGATCTGAAAAAGGAAGGTGTAAAACACTTGGGTGAAATCGCGGCTCCCTTGGCATCAATGGCAAAACTCCCACTGACTTTAATAAGGCCAGCATTTCACCCCCAGAATTTTTTTTCTTGCTGGTTTGTGATTGCACCAATCTATATCAGAAAAGATAATTCTGTGCCTAACATTATGTGATCTGCCTGGGACATGTCTGGAGAGCATATTTAAGGAGAGTGTGCTGGATTTGTAATAAAAAGGTGACGAAAAAAAGGAATAAAAAAGGAAACAGACAAAGAAGACACACAAGAGAGAAAGACAGGGAAGGATGAAATACTAAGGAGGAAGATGATTGGTTTTAAGCGTATCCATGAGGCAATAACTAGGAATAAAGGGGCTGGAACTGAATTAAAGAGAAATCCTTCACATAGTGTATCGGGAATCATTTCTAGTGTGTGTGGGGAGAGACCTTGAAATAGTCTCCAAAGGGAAATGGTCGAAGCCCCTTGAGAGTGTACTGTAAGGCAGTGGTTCGCAACAAGGGGTACACATATCCCTGGGGGTATGCAGAGGTCTTCCAGGGGGTATGTCAACTCACCTAGATATTTGCCTAGTTTTACAACAAGCTACATGAAAAGCTCTAGCAAAGTCAGTACAAGCTAAAATTTCATACAGACAATGACTAGTTCATACTGTTTCTCAAACTGGGGCTCATGATTTAGTTTATAATTATATGGTAAAAATGAGAAAGTGAGCAATTTTTCAGTACTAGTGTGCGGTGACACTTTTGTATTTTTATGTCTGATTTTGTAAACAAGTAGTTTTTAAGTGAGGTGAAACTTAGAGGTATGCAAGACAAACAACCTCCTGAAAGGGGTATAATAGTCTGGAAAGGTTGAGAGTCACTGCTGTAAGGAATAGCCTTGCTCTGCTTGAGAAGAGGGGGTACAGTAGGCGTAATGAAACAAGTCTTTGCCCCATGTCTAAGGGCTGAGATTCTGCTCACTCAGACACACTTATTTGCAGACACAACTTAACAGACCTTCACCATGAGGAAATGTTGTTGAGTGGTCAGTCTTATTTTTTCTGTTCACAATTCTTATCCATGTACTCCTGGTTCTGCAATATATTAGAACAGCCCATACAATCCCTCTGTAATGCTGGTAGAAGAGACACAGGGAGGTTGGATGAATAGGAGCACTAGTTAAAAATAGGAATTCTTTTATCAGAAAATTTGTGAAGAAAACGATAACACATTATTTCAGTCAACATTTCTACAGAATGTTTCCAATTTTTTTGATAAAACAATTAGAAACAAAAAAAATTCAACCATCTGTAATTAATAGCTTGATTTTTAGGCTATATTCATATAGGTCCACAGATAATGTGTTAATTTAATCATATATACTAGGAATGTGGTAAGAAAACTCTTCATAATAATATTTAGTATTTTGCATCCATAGATTTCAAAGCACTTCACTAGGCTGGGTGGACATTACAAGTTTTACAGCTTGGGAAATTGAGGCACAGATCAGTTAAGTGACTTGCCCAAGGTCACATAACAAGTGTGGCCTAGTTGGGAACAGAACCCAAACCTCTTGATTCCTGGCCCAATTTTCAAAAGAGCTCTCCACCCAACATGCTGAGCCTTTGAAAATCTGTCCTCCTAGTTTGCTGCATATATGTGAGTTGAGCTCTTTTGAAAATCTGGCCCACAGAGTCTGGTGCTCTGTTCATTGAAACCCACTGCCCCCTCTGTCTAATAAGGCACTGTCTAGACATCATTCCCTTGAAGAAATAATATCTGTGGAGGAAGAATGGGGATCTCTTTCAGAAGATGGCAGGACAAAGATGGAAAACCTAGCATCCAGGAAGGAAAATCTAGTATTAAACAATAGGAAAAAATTATTATGAGCCAGAGGAAGTGGGCCATGGAATTGACTCCCCTTGTGGAATGGGTGTAGTATCCCCTCTGCCACTGCAAAGTCAAGAGCAGAATAAAGAAAACTGTAGTGGAAGCGATGGAGCTGATGAGTCCTGTGAAAGTGGGAAGTACATCAATAGCAGAGGTCCTCCCTATGTGCCTTTCATGGTCATATAGGTTTTTATTCACATGTGTTCATTTTGTCTCTATAGAGAGACACCACAGGCCTAGCCCTGCAGTCCCTACTCAGGCTAAACTTCCATTGACTTCAATGAGAGTTCAGCCTGTGTGAGGAGTGTGTAGAGTCAAGCCCTTGAACCGTAAGTTGCTACTTTGCTCAGTTTTACTACTGCCCTGTGTCTCTGTGCTCTGGATATGAACAGTATTTTGGCACAGGAACCAAACTGACTGTCCTGGGTAAGGAAGGGTTTGTTTGTTTGTTTGTTTGTTTGTTTGTTTGCTAAATAACAAAACATTCACAGTCTTGGGCTTGTGTCTCAAGCTTCTCTTTGGATATTTGTGGGCTGGATTTTTTCTTTCTTTTGTCCTTTTTAAAATTGCGGGAGAGAAAGCAAAGAGAGCTTGCTGAGAGATTGGAAAGTTTGGGTAGCAAAAGGAGGGTGCAGTCTTCAGCATCTTTTTCTGAGGTGAAACAGAGCACCCCAATGCAGTAAGGAATTACAGAGCAACAGGGCTCAATCAATGACGAGATATAGAGACTTTACATTTGCTCTGTAGCTGTTTTTTTTAAATATTGGGGCCAGATTCTGCAGCCAACACTTCTTATTGACTTCAGTGGAAGTGGTACATATACAGTGGTTACTGATTGAGACTCGAGTACAGTATAATAAAAAAATATAATTTTCTCTTTTGATTTAAAATGATGGGCCTTCTGTGTAGAGTTCTAAAGAGGTCATTGAATCTGCCTCTAGAAGCATCTCCCTCCTCACACAACACGTTCAGAGTCAGATACATGGATCCAGGAGGGGTTGTTGGCACAAGGCAGGAGAAGGTTTGTGCAGGGCTCTCTGTGTCATCTTGATTTCTGTTCCAGAGGATGTGTCCAAGATCACTGACCCCAAAGTGGCCATCTTTCCCCCATCGAAGCAGGAGATCAAAGAGAAGAGGAAGGCCACCCTGGTGTGCCTGGTCACAGGTTTCTACCCTGACCACATCAAGCTGGTTTGGTGGGTGAACGGTGTGGAGAGGAAAGAGGGGGTGAGGACGGATGAATCTCTTATGGACAAAAACAAAGAAAAATACTCACTGACCAGCCGCCTGAGGCTCTCACGCCAGGAATGGTCCAACCCCAAGAACATATTCCACTGCCGTGTTGAATTCTGCGGGAATAAGAACAAAACATATGATGAAGTCATCAGTGGTGTAGCTGGTGAGTACTGAGCACAAAAGCCCTAGTGTGCTGGGATCTGGCCTCTTCAGCATTCCCACCTGTAGGGTTAGGAGTTGGAATGGAAGGCAGGGCTCCTGCCCAGCACACTACGTCATCACCACTTAAATCACTGCTGTCCCAAGAGAGAGTCCAAGAGTGGGAATTGTCACCGCAGAGTTCTGCAAAGCAGAGCAATTTGCTAAACCCTGGGGCACCAGGACCACTGTATGCCACACTCCAGCCTCTGCCAGCCCTTGGGATCTGAGACCGGAATCCAAATCAGCTCTCCTACAAGCTAGTGAATAGACACATAATTCTCCCTTCCACCCTTCCCCCACCCAATAAATTGTGGGAAACTGGGAGTTCCTTGTAAAAGGCACATATAGCTGGGCTCAGATACTAACTTCTGCTTGTTTCTCCTTTCAGATTGCAGTGTCTCAGAAGGTCAGTTAAAGCCCCTTCTCCCTCTGTATGGTATGCATGTGCACATGAATGTTCAGGTATGCATGCACGTATGTATACATTGATTTACTGCTGTGGATGTTTGTGCATGTGGGCATATGTATTCATGCTGTCATGCACAGGTGTGCATGTGCTTATGTGCATATTTGTATGTGTGGGTGCACATGTGTGTACATGTTTCTTGGTTCACAGAGATGTGGGTGTGCACGTGTGAGTATGTGCATAGGAACATACACTGGGACTCACACCCCTCCACTAACAAAAAGTTTTGTGGGACCTGTACTAACCACCACTGGCCAGGAATTCAGCTTTAGATCTCATCCTAAAGATATAACCTTCAGCAGCACAGAGCCCCTAAGACCACACTGGGTCAATAGGTTCAGTACTGACTCAGAAGGGACAGCACCCCCTATTGAGTCACCTACCCCACTCTCTGCAGCACAGCACCCCCTAGCACCACACTGATGTATTGGGATCAATGTTAGCTTTGGGGGAAGGCTGCCACCTTCTGAGTCGCCACCACTTCTTCAAACTCTTAGGTTTTCCTTAGCAGTCTTCAAACCAATTGCTGGCCAGGGTTGACAATCTTTAGCTTTGGATCCAGCCCTCCTTGATGGTACAGCCATAGGCAGCCAAATGGGCAGTCGGTGCAATGCTTATCTGAAAAATCCACTATCTTCTGCTAATCTATAGGATTAAAAGAGCCCCCCTGGGCTAGGTAAATTCTCCAAAGAAATCTTTCACTTCTCTGTTGGTTTTGATGTATTATTTCCCCCCTTGCTTTTCAGAGTCGTATCTGAGAAGTGCCATGGCAGGCAAGAGTGTGTACGTTCTGCTCATTTTCAAGAGTGCCTTGTATGGGGTCTTTGTGATGGGGCTAATGCTAAGGAACAAGGTGAGAGGAGGTTTCCTATTCTATGCACTCTGGACCAGGTCCATTCTAACTAGAATAGAGGTGGTGGGTGGGGAGAGGACTAGTTTGGACAAAATGAGAACAGCCATGAACCTCTGCGCCTCCCCCCACCCCCCAATGAAATCTGCACGACTTTTAAGATGTAAAACAGTTTAGTGAAGTGTTTCCGCGCCCCTTCCCCCATGTCTCTGCATCTCCTGGTTTGCAAGAGAGTGAGCTAGAGTGATGGAGAGAGTGCAAGTGTTGAGAGAGAGAAAGGGGGAGAGAGAATGCAAGAGAGAGACTGGAGAAGGAAGAGGAAGAGTGAAATGTGACATAGACAAAAGATGACAAGTTTCAGAGTAACAGCCGTGTTAGTCTGTATCCGCAAAAAGAAGAACAGGAGTACTTGTGGCACCTTAGAGACTAACAAATTTATTAGAGCATAAGCTTTCGTGGACTACAGCCCACTTCTTCGGATGCATATGCATATGCATCCGAAGAAGTGGGCTGTAGTCCACGAAAGCTTATGCTCTAATAAATTTGTTAGTCTCTGAGACAAAAGATGGGGAATGAGAGAAAATTGAGAGAAGAGGAAGAAAGATGAGAGTGAAACAACCGAGAAAAAATGAGAGAACAGAGAGAGAATCAGAAAACATGTGAGGGAAAGAGAAAGAAAATGAGAGAGAGAATAAAAAGCGAAAGAGAGAGTGAGTTAAGAAAGCTTGTTTATCTAGTGGTGTGCTTGCAGTCATCCATTCTTTCTCATTTTTAACAGTGCTTATCGGAAATATCTTGAGGCCATCTGAGCTGACTCTTTCTTTTCCAATCACACATGAGGCCTTCAGCATAGTCAAGCAGAAACCACAGTTTCTGTTGTGCAGAAACTTTCATAGCCTTAGTGACTGAATGGGAAAATCCAGTGTAAGGTTGCATCCATCGGATATGCCCCTGACCATTACTTAACAGGAAGCACCAACAATAAAATAGCAGTGAATCTCCTCCAGCTAGAGCACTGGCTGGTGGCAGTGGGAATCTGAGAAATTACAGATAAAAAGACACATTTGGTCACAATTTGTACATTTTCTTCCCCCACACCAGTCAATAGAGGGTTGTTTCCTGAGGTCTAGTCCCCAGGGTCAATTTGTGTCTATCCTTGAGGTGTACACCATTCAAACACAGTGACCCTGATTTTTCTGTTACTAAGGGTTTGTCTACACTTAAAACGCTACAGCACTTCAGTGAAGACACTACCTATGCTGGTGAGAGTGGTTCTGCTGTCGGAGGATGTAATCCACCTCCCCGAGAGGTGGTAGCTACGTCAATGGGAAAATTCTCCTGTTGATCTAGTGCTGTCTGTACTAGGGGGTAGGTCAATTTAACTCTGTCACTCAGGGGTGTGGATTTTTCACATCCCTGAGCAACATAGTTATACTGACCTAATTTTCTAGTGTAGACCAGCCCTTACACCAGTATTATGTTGGAGTGATCCCATTAATGTAAATGGAGTTATTCCTGATTTACACCAGCATCAGTGAAAGGAGAACCAGCTGATCTATCTATCTACTAAAATATTAATCTAATTTAATCAACCTTCTGTCAATTAGGTACCCAGTACATATTTAGTTCCTTTAATGTCTCCTCATAAATTAATCTATCTAGATCCTTAATCTATGAACCAGAATGGAGATGGGGATGGCTGTGCATGAACAAGCTGCACTATGGAAAACTTGACTGTTTGCTCCTCCCCCTGGTGTTTCAATCACAGGATGATCATTGCTTGGTTCTCAGTGGTTAGTGATGGCCCATGACTAATCTCCAGTTCTATTCCCTTCCCTCCCACAGCAAGTGCAGTAGAAGAAGCTGGCCCAAGGTGGATGACACAACTTCCTGGAGAAAGAAGGAGCTGCAGCTGCATTCGTTTTACAAGTCCTGATTTTTTTCAGAAACCAGCACAGCACTTAGGCTTTTGTTACAATAAATGTACAAAGACAGCAATTTAGGGTTGTCTGGCTGTATTTGCTTGTTTGAAACAGCAGCTTTTAATAAACATTTATGGAATCCTTAATGAGGTTTTCTGCATTTTTTTTTGTCAGCTGCTAAAATATGAAACAAAAATGCCTGTAACATTCACAGAACTTAGAGAACATAGTATATTAGACTGGCTTTGTTTGTGAATACATGAGCGAATGATGTCAGGCCACAGAAAGGATAAGAGACCTAACGCTACTGCCAGCTAAGTGGGGTAGTGGGGTTGGGTTGTCGCTGTTAGTGTAAATGGAAGAGGCCTGTGTTTCTTGAGCTGAAGGGCTAGAATTGTAGTCCAATCTCCCAAGGGGTCTCTATGTGTGAATTATGTAGCAATTGTATTGGCTGCAGTATATGAGTCCATTACAATAGGGAGTCTCCATGCAATGTCATCCCACTGTGCACCTACTCTTGTATCGCACCCTCTGCTTTGCCAAGAGGAACCCACCTCCTGTTTTACTGAAAGAAACTCATTGTTCCTACTAGTCAGGTTTTCTCCTTCCTGTTACAGTGGATCAAAGCATTGGACCATCTAGTCCAGTGTCATCCCATCTACTAGTTTACCAGGAGAGAACCATGCATCCATCTACACTAGTATCTTACTTCTTGCTGTGTTGGAAAAAACACTGTTCCATCTCATCCAGTCCCGTTTTTGATAATGGAGAATAAGAAAGCTTAACTCTCTCTCCCCCATTTTGTCCATCTATCTAAATATCTATCTTAAGTATCTTTACAGAAACCCACAGGAGTGCATGGCACTCTACAGGTAAAAAGACAAGGGTCCTGACACTAGGCGCTTACACTCTCAGGCTTGATCTATACTTAAAAAATTATATTGGCATAGCTACGTCAGTCAGGGGTGTGAAAAAAACACAGCCCCAACCGACATATCTACGCAGAGAAAATACCCAGTGTAGTTGCAGCTATGCCTATAGAAGATTGTTTCTTTTGACATAACTAACATCATTGAGGGAGGTGGTGTGCCTACATGGACACAAAAACTTCTGTTGGTATGGGCTATGTCTACACAAGGAGGCTATGCTGAGATAGCTACGCCAGCATAGCCTCGGTAGAGTAGACATAGGTGAAATCTGGAAGATAACACAAGAAATAATGACACCAGGCTATGGTGAGTTTTGTAGTGAAGAGGCAGCCTTGCTGGCTCACTTCTTTTACCATGTAGCATTTTGAGTTGCACCACATGTAAAGTAGCATTGCTACCACTAGAAGGGCTCTCATAATAGTCATGGAACATTTCATTTCAAGCCATTTATTATTATAGTGGTGTGGAAGTAAGGAAGGGAAAGGGACAATAGTGAAAAATGGGAGTCATATACTGCTTAGCAGTCAGTGCTGTTTTAAGCTTGAAAAATAGATAACACAAGTTTTTATGTTTCATTCATTTCTTGGGCATTAGTAGTGGAAACCATCTAAAAATGGTACAATATTATACAACAAGAGGAATTTCTTCCTCACCACAGACAGTGAAGCAGGAGAACTGATAACCCCAGATAGTGTCCCTACAAATATCCTTATTCATAAGATTGTCTAACCTTTTTTTTAACTCTTACTAAATTAATATCCTTTGGCAGTGGGTTCCTCAGGTTAAATATTGAGTGATTCAGAGGCAGCTCATTTAATCCCAAGGCACGGTGAGGGAAGCAAGGGCATCTGTTATGTAGAGATATGTCCAAGCCAAAGCCCAGTATCCAAACACCCCCAGATTCTATAAGTTCAAATACAGATCTGAATTTTGTGACTCATGCCCATCTCTAGTTTTATGTTTTCATAGATTCATAAGTTCCAAGGCTAGAAGAGACCATTGTGATCATCTAGTCTGAAATTCTGTATAACCCAGGCCATAGATCTTCCCAAAAATAATTCCTAGAGCAGATTTTTTAGAAAAACATTTAATTTTGATTTTAAAATTATCAGTGATGGAGAATCCACCACAATCTTTGGTAAATTGTTCCAGTGGTTAATTACTCTCACTGTTAAAGATTTATGCCTTATTTCCAGTCTGAATTTGTCTAGATCCAACTTCCAGCCATCAGATCATGTTATACCTTTCTCTGCTATATTGAAGATCCCATTATTAAATATTTTTCCCCATGTAGATACTTATAGACTGTAATCAAATTACCCCTTACACTTCTCTTTGTGAAGCTAAATAGTATGAGCCTTTTGCATCTATAAGGCAGGTTTTCTAATCCTTTAATCATTCTGGTGGCACTTCTCTGAACCCTTTCCAATTTATCAACATACTTCTTGAATTGTGGATACCAGAAATGCACACAGTATTCCAGCAGCAGTTGCAAAAATACCAAATACAGAGATGAAAATAATTTCTCTGCTCCTACTCGAGATTCTCCTGTTTATAAAACACAGATTGCATTAGCTTTTTTGGCCACAGAGTCACACTGGGAGCTTATGTTCTGCTGATTATCCCCAATGATCCCCAAATCTTTTTCAGAGTCACTGCTTCCCAGGATAGTCTCCCATTATTTAAGTAATTTATTCCCAGATGTATACATTTACGTTTAGTCATATTAAAACACATATTATTGGCTTGTGCCCAGTTTAGCAAGCAATCCACATTGTTCTCAACTTGTTGTCTTTGTTATTTTTGTATCATCTGCAAACTTTATCAGTAATGATGTTATGTTTTCTTCCAGGTCATTGATAAAAAGTTAAATAGTATAGGGCCAAGAACTGATCCCGTGTGACCCCACTTGAAACACATCCACTCAATGACTATTCCCAGTTTACAATTACATTTTGAGACCTATGAAATGTAGTTGTAGCTATGTTGGTCCCAGAATATTAGGTAGTAAGGAGACAAGATGGGTGAGGTAATATCTTTTATTGGACTAACTTCTGTTGAGGAGAGAGACAAGATTTAGGCCACTCTACCTTGAATGGTTCCTTACAATATGTGTTAACTAGTTATGCTAAACAATCTGTTCCGCTCTGCATTTTGCTGTGATGCTGGGAGTTCCTTTCCCAGACTTGAAAAAGAGCTCTGTGTAGCTTGAAAGCTTGTCTCTCTCACCAACACAGTTTGTTCTAATAAAAAATATTACCTCTTCTCCTTCTCTCTCATTTCTAGACCTATCAGTTAGCCAGTTTTTAATACATCATTCTAGTCTTTTAATCAAAATGTTAGGCAGTGCCAAGTCAAACACATTACAGAAATCTAAATATATTGTCATCCTATTACCTTTATCAAAAAATTGTCAACTCATCAAAAAAAGATATCAAGTTAGTTTGACAGGATCTGTTTTCCATAAACCCCTGGTGATTTGCATTAACTACATTATTCACATTTAATTCTTTATTAATCAAGTTCTGTATCAGCTTGTCCATTATCTTGCCCAGGATCGATGTCAGACTCACTGGTCTGTAATTACCCAGGTCATCCTGTTTACCCTTTTTAAAAATTGGCACAACATTAGTTTCCTTCCAGTCTTCTGGAACCTCCTGAGAGCTACAAGACCTATTGAAAATCAATATTAATGGTCCACTAAGAGCTCTTCAGTCAGAGCTTTTCAAATTGTCTCATGCAAGTTATCTGGACCTGCTATTTAAAAATATCTAACTTTAGTACATTCTGTTTAACATCTGCCAGAGATACTAGTGGAATGGAAAGAATGTTATCATCACTATATGATTATACCGCATCGTCTGTTTCTTCCCCAAATACAGAAAAGAAATATTCATTGAACACTTCTGTTGCATTATTATTGATAATTCTACCTTTGCCATCTAGTAATGGAACAATATCATTGCCATGTTTGTGGTAATGAGCAGGGATTCAGATGGCAATACTCTCCCTTGGAAGGATAAATTCTTACTTAAAGAGACATAACTTCCATATCTCTTTAAAGAGTTCAATCATTATTGTGGAAGGGCTTCGATGCAATACAGATCTAAGGACAGCAGCAAAAAGGCTAAGGGAAAATGATAACTAGGGTCTAAAAACGTACAAAGCTGCCTAGACAGGCTTGGTTAAAATCACCATAGTCCCCATTTGTGTACTTTAGTATTATCAGTAATCACTCCTAGAAAAGGAAGGTGAATAGCAGGGGCTCGAATAGCAGGGGAGCAACAGGGCAGGACTGAGGGACATTGGCAGGGTTGTGTGGGGAGCCCAGCACTGGAATAGCAGGGGGATGCAGGGCAGGACTGAGGGGCATTGGCAGAGCTGTGAGGGGAGCCCAGGGCTGCAATAGTAGCGGGTGCTGCAGTTCATGGGGTGAGATGGAGCTGGAGAGCTCAGCATGGGATGGCAGAGAACATTTCAAACGGCCTCGTATGCAGATTAAAAGAGGCAAGGGAATGGCTTAAATTATGACCCTAACCAACCTTGATATTGTTCATTTACGAGAATAGCAGTTGAGTTTTATACATAACAGGATGCGGTTTAACATTTGCTTGTGAAACCGTTTCTGTAACTCATCATCACTTCTTTCCACAGCAACCCCCCGCACTCCACTCTGAGGCACATGTTAGACTGAAATAGCAGTGCCTATCTGTCCCACCTAGGCTGGTGGTTTGGCCGCCTTGCCTTATCACATAATCTTGCTGCACAGAAGGCTGCAGCGGGTGTTTGCAGAAGCAGCCGTTGCTCCTGATGTGTCACATGAAAACTAGGGGTTTGTGGGTCTTTGTAGGTCACTGACCTGTTTTCAAA
This sequence comes from Malaclemys terrapin pileata, assembly GCF_027887155.1. NCBI lineage: Eukaryota > Metazoa > Chordata > Testudines > Emydidae > Malaclemys > Malaclemys terrapin. Next base: position 140,437,786 of record NC_071505.1, read on the forward strand.
AATGAGAAAAACATGATTTTTCTGGGTCTCTCTTGAATGACAAACATGAGGCACTGAAAGAGAACTGCTGATTGCATATTGCCTCAGCACCCCCTTTTTCCTCACAGTCACTGCAGGATTGTTCCCTACTCTGTTCTCCAGAGCTGCCTCTGGTCTAGTTTTAAATATCTAAGTAACAGGGCTTCCACTTTTCCCTTGGGAAAGTAGAGCACAGGATAATACATTTTCTCACTGTGAGGGAATGTTACCTAGTTATCCAGCTTGAAATTTTCCCTTGTAGCTCAATGTCATTATTACTATGCATATATGAAACAGCACCATAGGTGTATGATGCTTTATGGCATGAAAAATATGATTTAAGATCTCACAATTTAATTAGACAGAATTCAGCAAGGGATGACAATAAGCAAACAATCTGAAAGTGCTGCACACATGTCTATAACTGTTAAGATTTGTTTTTCCATGCACTGCACCTTTATCTTTCCAGAAATCTACAGTTTGCTGCAACCAGGTGCTTCTTGGTGTTTAGTTCAGATGCAGGATGTTCCACACGTGACACACACACCATACTCTCTTAGGAAGACTTTATGTTTGTGCTTTCTTATGTTGCAGCCATTTAGGGCCGTTTTTCTGGCTCCCTAACATCAAAGAGTACTTTATACCATGAATAGTACCAATGAAGTCAATGGCACTACTTGTGAAACGTGGTACTACATAAGGGTGTTATAATCTACCTCTTACGCTGAAAACTTATGATAGCTCTTGAGGTATGGAAGGCATTTTGGTGGGGACAAGCAGGAATGAGAGTTCCAGCCGTGAGAGATCGTGGTATGCATATAATTACATATGCATCTTGTTGGTTTCGCCCTTTGTTTTTTTGTCTTCAGCACTGGAAAAACTTTCCCAGAGAGTAGTTATCAGTGGTTCACAGTCATTCTGGGAGGGCATAATGAGTGGGGACCCGCAGGGATCAGTTCTGGGTCCGGTTCTGTTCAATATCTTCTTCATCAATGATTTAGATAACGGCATAGAGAGTACACATCTAAAGTTTGCAGACGATACCAAGCTGGGAGGGGTTGCAAGTGCTTTGGAGGATAGGATTAAAATTCAAAATGATCTGGACAAACTGGAGAAATGATCTGAAGTAAATAGGATGAAATTCAATAAGGACAAATGCAAAGTACTCCATTTAGGAAGGAACAATCAGTTGCACACATACAAAATGGGAAATGACTGCCTAGGAAGGAGGACTGCGAGAAGGGATCTGGGGATCATAGTGGACCACAAGCTAAATATGAGTCAAATATGAGGAGTATTGGCAGAGCTATGTGGGGAGCCCAGCACTGGAATAGCAGGGGGCTGCAGGGCCCCCTTGTCTTTCCTGAAGGCAAGTTTTGTGGTTGTTCTCTAATTTCCCATGTCTTTTGAACTCTTCCTCGTTCTTTGCTCTTGCAAAAAAAGCGAACATCCTTCTGAGATGTATTAGCAGGAGTGTTGTAAGCAAGACACAAGAAGTAATTCTTCCGCTCTACTCTGCACTGGTTAGGCCTCAGCTGGAGTATTGTGTCCAGTTCTGGGTGCCACATTTCAGGAAGGATGTGGACAAACTGGAGAGAGTCCAGGAAGAGTGACAAAAATGATTAAAGGTCTAGAAATCATGGCTTATGAGGGAAGATTGAAAAAAATGGGTTTGTTTAGTTTAGAAAAGAGAAGACTGAGAGGGGACATGATAACAGTTTTCAAGTACATAAAAAAGGTTGTTACAAGGAGGAGGACAAGAAGCAATGGGCTTAAATTGCAGCAAGGGATGTTTAGGTTGGACATTAGGAAAAACTTCCTAACTGTCCGGGTGGTTAAGCACTGGAATAAATTGCCTAAGGGTGGTTGTGGAATCTCCATCATTGGAAATTTTTAAGAACAGGTTAGACAAATACCTGTCAGGAATGGTCTATATAATAATTTGTCCTGCCACAAGTGCAGGGGACTGGACTAGATGACCTCTTGAGGTCGCTTCCAGTTCTATGATTCTATGATTTCTATGATTATAGCAGAGTGGCAGTTAAGGTTAAGAGTCACTTGCTAATTAAAGGATCATGCTTTGAAGTGCTCTAAATCCTCATGGTTAACCAGAATGCCTTGAAATTTGGTGTGCCTCATGGGAGTGTGGGGTAGGGTTAGTAATCCAAATTTACAGTCATTCGACCAAGGGGTTCCCAAGATACAGACCCTGAAAAAAACAGCTTTTCTTAAAGTTCACAGATTTTATAAACTTTGATTGCAGACTGGGCTTTTAAAGTACTAATGGCTTAATTGGATGGGAAGGGGAAGGGGAGCTGGAAATGATGGTGTGGAGCTATACGTTGCGGGGGATGGTAAGGGAGGGCGTGGAGATGGTGAGAGATACACCAGTCTTTTCTCATGTGCTTAAAGTGACTATAGCGCCCATGTAAAAAAACAGTCAAGTTTTGGGGATGGAGACCATACTTGAGTTTTCTCTCACCAGCCTCGTAAGAAACAATGGACTCCAAACATTTCAAAGCCCAACCATTACCCCCATTCTATAATAACAAAGAGGGTTGGGGGGCGACACTTAACAGTCACTTAATAGCAGCTGGGTGGTCTATTTAGGGAACAGTAGACTCAGACAGCCTGGGTTCTGTTCCTGACTCTACCACAGGCCTGCTATGTGGCTTTGGCTAAGTCATTTCAACTTGCTTTGCCTCAGCTTCCCCATTTATACAAGAGGGATAATTATATTTCCCTCCTTGATAAAGTTCTTTGAGATGTACTGATGAAAAGCATTATGTCAGAGCTAGCTATTATTCTCATTACCTGGCCACAGTAGCATCTCAGCTGCATACCTGCATGATAACTACAGAAACCTAAATGACCACTAACTCCTACCAACAACTTTTCTCTTTCTGTTAAAAAACAAAACAAAACAAAACATTTTGTGCCCTTCCAGAACATTTAGTGCCACAAAACACAAGCTTGTGACAACCAGAAAAGGAAAAGTTAAGATAAATGCCCATACAACCTTAACTCTGTCCTCTCCCCAATGCACCATGACATATACTTACCACCCTGCCTTTGCACTGTACTGAACAGGAGCTCCATATACCTGTCCTACACTCGAATGATTAGTGTACACACACAAACAGAACACCAAGACTGCTAAATTTTACAACCCGTTTTACAACCCCTTCACTGTTATACACACGATGCCATCTACCACTCTGCTTTCACTTACCTTTCATTAAACCCACAGCACATACTCATCTCCCAACTCCCACCTAACTGCTGACAGTTCCCATGGCAAGAAGACCCCTCCCCTATGCCCCACTGCTGACATGACCTACACAGATCTGAAACAAGGCATTCTAGATCTCTCAAGGCACTTGCGCACAGCTTTCCTTTGATCACACACACAGGGGGGTCAGGGAGAGGGGCTCACCCCCAAGCAGCACAGCTTCCCCCTAGATACACTCGTATCACAAACACAGCTCTGACAAGCTGCTCCAATTAATCCCTCTACCATTCATTACAGCTAACCCTAACCCAATGAATGCAGCTGCCGACATGCAGATCATTCCCAGCGGCTATTGCCAGCTCCAGGAAGGTGGAGTTAAGGTTGTGCTAAGGGTGACTTACACATACTTAGTTCTTTTCAGCTTTCCTGCTATAACATCTTTCCTGAAGACAATTTAATGAGTTTTGTGGTTGTTCTCTAATTTCCCACATCTATTGAAGTCTTCCTGGTTGGGGTGAACTTTCAAAGTGCTGTGCAGAATGTATGTCCTGAGATTGCCTTGACTTGTAACATTCTGACATGTATGTGTCCATGGATGGCTGTCACTGTCCCTACTGGACAGGCTGTTTCAGACCTGTAACATTTTATCATTCACTTCATTCCGCTCTATTGCAGGGGTTCCCAAACTGTGGTATGCATATCCCTGCGGGTACATGAGACATCTCCAGGAGCTACATGGGAGAAATTGTGTAATGGTTGATTTTATTCATTTTATTTATTGCATTTCATAATAGGCTACTCAGACGAAGCTTTAAAACTCTGTGGGAATTTGTTATATAAAATACGGTAATTAATTTACTTCAAGATGCACCAATGATAATACAGATACACAGAGATGCTGATGTACAGTGCTCTCACATCCAATCACCGTACAACACAGGTTCAGTTGTCCAGCAATTGTCAGGTCTAACTGAGCACAGAACTTAGTCAGGGTTGTTGGGGGTTTTTTGATTGTATACATTGCACTATATCTCTACATAACAGTGAAATAGGGACAGATGGCTAAAGACAGGTAATGTTAAGAAGAACACAGGGTCGGGGCGAGAGGGGTTCCCTGCTCCCTATAGGAGTGCAGGGTGAGCAGAGCAGGGCAAGCCCCCAATCCTGCTCCCCGGCAGGAGTGTTGGGTGGGCAGAGCAAGGCAAGTCCCCATGCCCCGACCCCGCTCCCCGGCAGGAGCACCGGGGGTGGGGGTGGGCGGAGGGACTGCAGGTGGAAGGGGTGGGAAGGGGCCCTCACTTGCTGTGGCCCCACAAAACATTAATCTGCCTCTGTGTGTAAGGGGGTACACAATAAGAAAAGTTTGGGTACCTCTGCTCTGTTGGCTATGAGAATGGCTCTAGGAAGAGTATTGTTTTTTTGGAACACAAAGTTATGATTTCTATTTGCCCTGTCTCATGCCTGCATGATGGGAACTGCATGGTTGCAGCTGTGACATCCTGAAGAAGGGACAAGCCAGGTGAACACCAGGGCAGGTATATGGTTTGGGAAATAACCCATATTTAAGAGAGCTGCTCTGCCTTTGATTCCCTTCTCCCCCAGAAGCGCTTTGCTAGTATTTCTATGCATAATGAGCTGTTCCTGTCTGCATGGGAACAGCCTTATCTCCCTCTTATGTGAAGATGGGAGGAGAAGATCTCTTGGAATGGGGGAGGTTTTTGTAGAGGGAGGAGGTGACTCTGAAGTGCTGTGTCTAAACTACTGGCGCAGAAATACACAGCCGAGTGCTCAATCTTCACAGAGGAGGTGTTCAAGTGAAAGACTTCGATCTGTGGCCGGTAGGCTGTGAAATCATTTTTAATGTCACTGTCACCATCTTGCTTGCTGTCTTTACCAAGAGAGTAATAGATCAACTGCAGCCCTTTCCCCTGCTGCTGATGATACCAGTACATAGAGTTATGATTATCAGTTTGTCTGCATGTCAGCTGGGCTGTCTCTCCTCTCTTCAGTACCAGACTTGGTGTTTGGGTGATTTCAGCGTCTGTGTGTCCTGTGAGACAAAACAAAAGAAACAAACACAGTAAAACAAAGGAGCTGTAACCTGCAGACATCAGAAAGGGGATTTCATGGCTCCACCAAAGACTTACTTGCTCCCAAGAAGCACAGGGCTGCCGTGCACCAGACTAACCACATCCCCATCTCTGGGGCCTTTCCCCAGCGAAGGGTTTTATATGGCTCTGCTCTGTAGGGCTGCTTCTGCACTGATAGGCACCAGAGGGGGTGCACACATCAAAACTGATATAGGAAAGCTCAGGGCCACCCTCCCATTCCTCCCAATTTCAGGGAATCCCTGAAATTCTCCCCCTCATGCCTGGAACTTTGTATGACCCCCATTTTCCCTCCCCCATAGCAGGGTCCCCATTTCTCCCCTTCTCATACCAGTAGCTCTGTATTATGTATGCACCCCCTTCCTCCATGCCATACCCCCTATTCCCCAATCTTCTCCCCTGCCTGCTGTGTCCCCATTCTCCTTCCTCCCCATTACTCTCTTCCCCTCCATGCCAGGGGCTCTGTGTGGCCTCTCTTCCCCTATGTTCCCCCTTCCCTTCCCAACCCCGCATGGCAGGGGCTGTATGTGAAAACTTGTTCCCCCATTCCCCCAGGGCCGCCCAGAGGATACAGGGGGCCTGGGGCAAAGTGGGGGAGCAGACATAAAAAAAGGCGCCACCCTCTGCGGTGCTTGTACTCATCGGGCGGTGCTCCGAGTCTGTGGCAGCAGCGGGTCCTTCACTCACTCCGTGTCTTCGACAGCACTGAAGGACCCGCTGCCAAAATGCCACCAAAGACCTGGAGTGACTGAAGGGCCCGCCGCCAAAGTGCCGCCGAAGACCCAGACAGCTGGGTGAGTAGCCAGGGAAGGGATTCTCGTCCAGGGCGGGGCCCGGGGCAAATTGCCCCACTTGCCCCCCCCCGGGCGGCCCTACAGTCCCCCACGTTGCAATTCTCCCCATGCTAGTGTCCCCTATTCTTGCCCACATGGAAGGGGGTTCTATGTGACCCCATCCCTCCTGCCCTCATAGCAGGGTCCCCCATTCTTCCCCTTGGCAGAGTCTGTGTGTCTAACCCCATTCCCCCCTCCCGCAGTTTTCCTCTCCCCCCATTAAGGGGCTCTGTCTGCCCCCAGTGTCCCCCCCTTTGTCCTCTGCCTCCACACTAAAGCCCCCATTCTTCCCACATGCCAGAGGCTGTGTGCATGCCCCCCCTTCTCACATGGCCCCCATTCTCTCTCCCCACCCCCCCACCACCATTATTATTCTTCCTGTCTCAGGCTGTCAATATGTTAAACTCTATTGGAAGGGTGAGCAGGGATGAGATTGTGTACTGATATGCTGGAAGCCATTGATGGGTGCCATCAACCAGATGTTAAAGGTTCTTGAATCTGTGGCTGTGCTAATGAGCTGGTGGGGGATTCATGTGTTCCCCTTTTTATTTTCCAGTCCTCCCCAAAATCAACAGGGTTCTCACCATTCATGTATAGAACATTCCCTGAAATTCTGGAACAGATCAGATGTGGTGTTGAAAAGTTAGAGAGGGAGAGATGCTGTTGAGTTAAATAAGGCCTTTGCAAGTTCAGCTAAGAACTATTATCGTTAGATGGAAAACCAGATTTTCTCCCTCAAAAACCCAATAATTTTTGTACCCATTTTTCTATCAACATAATGCAATATTTTTCTATTGACAGAAAATGTCAATTTTCATTTAATTTTGCCTAACAGTGTCATTTATTTTAGTTATCCAGTTTAAAAAAGCCAAAGTGACATTTTAAGTTGGAAAGAAATTAAAATTATTTTTTCAAATCAAGATTTTGACATAAAATGTCATTTTCTTTTCTCTTTTTTAACCAAAAAGCCAAAATGAAATAAGTTTTACTCAATACTAAAAGAACATTTAAGTTTTGACATTTCCTGTGAGAAAATAGAAAGTTTTCATTGGAATTGACGTTTTCCATTTAAAAAATTCCATTTTTTACTAAACCATATTTTTTGGTGGGAAAACTTTACAAATGAAAAATGTTGTCCCACTCTAGTCACTGTTGACTCGTGCATCCATAACCGTACAGGTGCCCTTTGGAGGAGGCTAGGATCATTCCATGGGACCCTTGGGAGAGCAGATCTGTAGCCCCCAAAATCAAGAGCACTGAATGGACCTGTGTGGCACAAATACAGTAAGTAAGTATAAGACAGTGTGAACTAGTGAATAGCGCACTAGACTGGGACTCAGCAGATCTTGGGTCTATTCCTGGCTCTGCCTGCTGGGAGACTTTGGGCAAGTCCCTCCACCTCCCTGTGTCTCGGATTCACCATCTGTCAGATGGGGATAATAGAGTGACAAGGTGGGTGAAGCAGTGGTGAAAGAGACAAGCTTTTGAGCCACATTGAGCTCCCCTTCAGGGGATATGGAGATAATGACACTGATCTCCTTTGTAAAGCACTTTGAGATCTATCAATGAAAAGCATTAGATAAAAGCTAGGTCTTGTTATTAAGGGAATTCTTAATGCAGGGGCTGTATGCGCAAACCACAGCAGCCATTCCACCTTCAGCGTTAGCTCACAGACCCTCAGACGCCATTAGCTCTTTCATTTCCCTTTGAACAGCCCACAAGATACAGGAAAATCAGAACTTATCATCTCCTCTTAGGGGCAGCCCATGGCTGTGTGTGGGACACCCCTGCAACGTGAGCACACAGCACCCACCAAAAGCAGAAGGGACCTGGGCTGGATACCAAAAGATAGTAATTCTAACAAACCCTTTCCCCTTAGGGCTGTCCTGCAGTGCCAATGCTATATATAAACCTAAGTCCTGGTAATTCTACAGTCTTCTGGTCCATATGTAAAAACATTATCCACTAACCTGCAAAGCCACTTTAAAATCTGTCAGAAATGCACACTGGGCTGCGCTGAGGATTTCCACCTCTTCCTCTGAAATAAGACCCAGTTCCCTGCCCCACTGCAGAAACCAGAGACACCTAGAGTCTCCTCTGTTGAGACTCTCTCTCCATTTCAAAAGGGAAAGGGCACCACCTAGGGGTATGGACGGATTTTACATTGATATGTAATGCCGTACTTCCCATGGTCCTCCCTCTATATGAAAAAATCTACCAACAGCCAGGGCTGGCGCTTCCATTTAGGTGACCTAGGCAGTTTCCTAGGGCGCCAGGATTTGGGGGGGGGTGGCAATTTGGCGGCGGGGGGTCCTTCCATGCTACGGGTCTTCAGCGGCAATTATGCGGCGGGTCCTTCACTCACTCCGGGACCCGCCGCCGAAGTGCCCCGAAGACCAGGAGCACAGAAGGACCCCCCTGCCGCAGAATTGCCAACGACGACCAGGAGCGCAGAAGGACCCCCGCCTAGGGTGCCAAAAACCCTGGCGCTGCTCCTGCTGACAGCCCTGACTGGACAAGGGCAAAGATCGTTCAAAGGCTAGAGAAAATTGTAGCCCTGCATTGAGAAGGTTGAGGTGCTGGGTTGAAACTGCTGGCTCAGAACCACACAAGCCATGTCTCTGTTTCCACAGGAGAGAGAGTCAAGACAAAAATCATATTCTCTAGTCAAGAGGCTGTGACTCCCCTCCATAAGGTCACCATTGCAGGGTTATTATAGGCCATAAGCCACATTCTGACCTCCTCACTGAGGGATGGAAGTGACACACACATGGAAAATATCATTGGGTGTGTGAAACAGTTCCAGTCAACAGCCCTAAATAATCTGCACCATTGGTTCATATTCTTAGGCCCCGTGGATTCTTTTGTCCTCCTCCCATCCCACTGTCAAGACAGGCATCAATGCTTGTGAATCTGCACCTTTGAGCTCCCCAAGTTTTGCCATCTGAAACATGAGGGCAATAATCCTTCCCTACCGCCCTGACTGGTGTTGTGGGGCTATTTTCACACTCCAAGATCCTCAGACGGAAGGAATTGTGAAAGTGTTGTTCTTACATGACAAATGGAGATATTCATATCAGGTGAGTACATCCCAGAGAGATGGATTGCCCCCACCACAGTCCATTCTCCCACCTTGCACCTCTCCAGTGCTAAGAGAGGCAGCCAGCACTGGCAGCCAGCCTCTTGCTGGTGCTGGGGTCTGCAAGGAAGGGGAGGAAAGAGGAGGTTTTTGTAGCAGGAGAGCAGATGACTGAACCCCTGTGTCTGAACTGCTGGAACAGAAATACACAGATTCAATGTCACGGATGAGATGGTGAAGTAGAAGAGCTGAGCCTGCAGCCAGGAGGCTGTGATTCTCTCTCTAGTGTCATCGCTCTGCACATCTTTTCTATCAAGCGAGTAAAAGAACAGCTGCAGCCCCTGCTCCTGAACCGGTCGATACCAGAGCATCCAAGTGTGATTGTAAGTTAGTTTGCATTTCAGGTGGGCTGGGTTCCCCTTCTCTAGGACCAGACTCTGGGTTTGGTTGATCTGAGCATCCTGCAGGGGAAAGAGAAAAAGCACACGAGGAAGAGACCATAAAACAAATGGCTTGAGGAAAACATTTGCAGCCACATCCCCAAACATCTAGATGGAGATTTCATGCCTCAGCCAATGATGTATTTGCTCCCAAGAGGCACATAGCCAGCACCAGAAAATCCCCAGCCCCACCACTGTCTAACTGAGCAAGGGAGTTTCCCTGAGCACAATTTTATACAGGTGCTCTGTAGGCCTGGTTCTGCCCACAGGAGCAAGAGATGGGTCTCTTAGTTGTATTATTACTGGTCAATTATATTATCACTTTTTTCTGCAGCCACAGACCTGGATTGCTCCAAGCTCATTGCACAGGGATTTGATGAGGGGATCTGGGGTCGTGACCTGGAGCTGGACTGTTGGGACTGGGATGGGCATTTGGGGTATCATTACAGTGAGGCATTTCTGAATGCAGGGATTACAAAAGCCAACACAACAGCCATTCTATCTTCAGCAGTAGCTCATGTGCAGCCTTGGATGTTACAGATTCATTTACATTCACTGAAACACTCTTCTAGGCGGACAGAATAACCTGAATAGCCCACCTGAGGCTGGGCAAAAGCAAGTTCAACTGATCATCTTTTCAAAAGGCCACCACACAAGTCCTTGTGTAGGGATTTTAACCATGACTTTCTGACAAGGGCGCTAATTGCTGAGCCACATGTCCCTTAAGGGTACAATGCATTGGCTGAGTTTGGATGGAAGGACTGGCACGACAGCTGGTAATCTGTGCCCTCTTCACTGGAGCTGGTTGAAACATTTTCACCAAAAAGTTTTGTCATCAAAATATGCTGTTTGTTCAAAGCTGAATTAGTGCAGGGAAACGTTTCATTTCAAAAATGTTTTTGATGGGAAGGTATCTGAGGTCCAGGGTGGATTATACAGTCACCCCCAGAAAGAGAGAGAGCAAAAGAGGGACCGTGATTGCAGCTCCTGTAGATATACCCAAGTCAGCTTTACTCTCGCTAGTTTGAGTATGGGAAGAGTGAAGTCATGGTAGCAACAACTTCTGCACAGGCTAGGCTTCTAAGCTATTATTTAGGTTTCCGGGTGGGCTTTTACAGACTGGGCTGAAGAACAGGCTGCCTCACATGCTGGCATGGAAAAGGGCAAATATAGTGCCAGTCTATAAAAAGGGAAATGAGGACAACCCAGGGAATTACAGACCAGTCAGCTTAACTTCAGTACCTGAAAAGATAGTGGAGAAAATAATAAAGCAATCAATTTGCAAACACCTAGACAATATAAGGTGATAAATAACAGTCATCATCGATTTGTCAAGATTACATTATGTCAAACCAACCTAATAGCTTTCTTTGACAGACCAACAAGCCTAGTGGATAGAGGGGAAGTGGTAGATGTGGTGTATCTTGACTTTATTAAGGCTTTTGATACTGTCTTGCGTGACGTGGAGGACTGGGCCAAAAGAAATCTGATGAGGTTCAACAAAGACAAGTGCAGAGTCCTCCATTTAAGAAGGAAGGATCCCATGCACCGCTACAGGCTGGGGACCAACTGACTAAGTCAGCAGTGTGCCCTTGTTGCAAAGAAGGCTAATGGCATATTGGGCTGCATTAGTAGGAACATTGCCAGCAGATCGAGGGAAGTGATTATTCCCCTTTATTCAGCACTGGTGAGGCCACATCTGGAGTATTGCGTCCAGGTTTGGGCCCCCCACTACAGAAAGGATGTGGGCAAATTGGAGAGAGTCCAGCGGAGGGCAACAAAAATTATCAGGGGGCTGGAGCACATGACTTATGAGAAGAGGCTGAGGGAACTGGGCTTGTTTAGTCTGCAGAAGAAAAGAGTGAGGGGGGATTTGATAGCAGCCTTCAACTACCTGAAGGGGGGTGCCAAAGAGGATGGAGCTTGGCTGTTCTCAATGGTGGCAGATTACAGAACAAGGAGCAATGGTCTCAAGTTGCAGTGGAGGAGGTTTAGGTTGGAAATTAGGAAACACTATTTCAGTAGGAAGGTGGTGAAGCACTGGAGTGGGTTACCTAAGGAGGTGGTGGAATCTCCATCCTTAGAGGTTTTTAAGGCCCAGCTTGAGAAAGCCCTGGCTGGGATAATTTAGTTGGGGTTGGTCCTGCCTTGAGCAGGGGATTGGACTAGATGACCTCCTGAGGTCTCTTCCAACCCTAATCTTCTATGATTCTATGACTTTCTCATCAACAAACTAGAGAAATGCAACCTAAATGGAGCTACTATAAGGTGGATGCATAACTGGTGGGAAAACCATACCCAGTCAAGCAGGAAGGGGTCCCGCAGGGATCGGTTCTGGATCCGGTTCTGTTCAAAACCTTCATCAATGATTTAGATAATGGCATAGAGAGTACACTTATAAAATTGGTGGACGATACCAAGGTGGGAGGGATTGCAAGTACTTTGTAGGATAGGATTAAAATTCAAAATGATCTGAACTAACTGGAGAAACGGTCTGAAGTAAATAGGATGAAATTCAATAAGGACAAATGCAAAGAACTCCACTTAGGAATGAACAATCAGTTGCACATGTACAAAATAAGAAATGATTGCCTACGAAGGAGTACTGCAGAGAGGGATCTGGGGGTTATAGTGGATCACAAGCGAAATATTAGCAGAACACTGTTGCAAAAAAAGCAGATATCATTCTGGGATATATTATCAGGAGTATTGTAAGAAAGACATGAGAAGTAATTCTTCTGCTCTACTCCACACTGATATGGCTTCACTGTTCAGGTACCCAAGTTATCTAAATTAAAGCTACCTCACATATTTCAAATCAAGCTCTAATCAAACCCTGTGACTTCAATCTAGACATACCCAGAGGGAGACCCACATTGAAAACTACACCTTTTCAACACCAAACTGGACATTTTCACACAATCCTATTTTGCAGAAGCCATTTGAAAGGTTTTGTTTTTATTCCAATGCAGAACAAAAATGAAATTTAAAAGCTCAAAAGTTGTGGCAGAACAGAATTGTTGTTCTCCGGCCATTTCTACTCCAGACTCAACAGCTCTGATTCCCTCAGGTAGAGAAGGAGCACCATCTAGTGGCTGCAGATGGATTTTTACAGGAAGATATCTTTCAAGCAGTCACTCTTGCTTATAGTGGCCCAGTCTAGAGCCATTTAGCACCTACAAATGCTTTTCTGACCAATTACATTTTAAAAAGTAATAGTATCCAAACCCCTCTGCTGATGCTGATGCTGATGCTTCATATCTTTCCTTGTTGGGATTTTCCTTGATGTCAATTCAGCTGTGATCAAATGTGTGTACGACACTGAAAACAGCATGTCAGCAAATAGCCAGGGGAACAGAACTGAAGTACAGTGGTCTGGACAGACTGCAGGGAATGGGAGGAGACACATTCCCAGTAGATATAAAGTCACAAAACAAGTAAAAATTGAAGGCTTGTAACCAGGCACCTCGCCCATCACATTAAAGCAAATTCATTTTCCTCTTGTCTTCTTCATACTGACCTAATTATTGTAACCCACTGTGGTAGTGGCCACTGGCAAGAAGTGTGATGAGGCAGCTGGGAGGAGGTGTCTGTGACATACCTTGGGGGAGTGTCTTGTAACCCCCATATTCCTCATCTCTATATAATTATGATATTGCATATAATGCAGGCATGTTAGGTATTAGTGAAAAGGTTATGATCAGCTGAAAGGCACTGTTCTACTATATATGTATATCATTAATGCATATGAAGTTATGAGAATTGTGTTTTATAGTTGTCACTAAAACATGCTGTAATTTGGAGAATCAGCCAGATATTAGCTTCCCAGAGGCAACAGCAAGGAAAGTAACCCACGCCCAAGCAGAGTGTCAAACAACCTGTCAACAGCCATTGTCCAGCAAGGGAGCTACAATTCAGTGACTCACCTGCATGAGGGCACACCAGGGGAATTGCTCAACCTTGCCAGGAGATTGAGCAATGCCCACCAGACATGCCTGGACTTGTATTTTCCAAGCACATGGACTGAGGGTATAAAACCGAACACAGGGGGCCCATGCTTGGCCTTTCTCCTTCACCCACCTATATTCTGCAAACAACAAGGATACTCTGAAGACTCCAACTGAGGGGACTGGCCCAGATTTCAGGGGTGAAATCTGTGTACTGTGGACAGCAATATCCAGTGGGGTGAGAAAAACTGCTTAGTCTAGATGTTGCTCAGTCTAATAAGGTTCAGAGTTTAGACTGAGTGCTTATATTTTATTTCTTTTGGTAACTAACTCTTGACTTTTTGCCTATCACTTAAAATGTACCTTTTATAATCAATACATTTGTTTAATTGTTTATCTTTTCCAGTGAGTTTGTATGAAGTGTGTGGCAAATCTGCTCAGGTTTGCAAAGGCTGGTGTATATCCACTTTCCGTTGATGAAGTGATGAACCAATTAATAAATCAGCATTGCTCATCTTGAGCAGTGCAAGATGGTATATTCCTGGGGTGCAGTGCTGGGAGCTGGGGGGATTTGGCTCTGGTGCCTTTCTCTGTGAGATTCATGAGTGGGTCTGGGAGCACTCATGCAATCTAGCTGGCTGTGGGGCTCCATATGCGGTTGTGCTGATTGATCACAGCGCCTGGAGGGGCTTATTGCTGGTCACTAGCAAGGCATTGTAAGAGACAGCCCAGCCTGGAAAGAGGTAAGGGGGCACAGCCGTCCCACAGTCCCAGGCCGCATCCCAGGGATCCAGTCACAGTGTCCATGTCATAAGAAGTAGTCTATGAATGGAATAGTACTTTGAGAATGACAGTCATACTGCCTATTCTCCAAGGCTTTGTCCAATCTAATTTGAAATGACTCAAAAATGGAGCTCCCTACTTTAGGGAATAATAGATCATAATGTTATAATATATTATCTTGCTTTCCTGCCTGTAATTTCCACTCTCTTCTTAGTTCTATCACATCAGTTATCTCCCTCAGCCCACCCCGTCCTCCCACTACCAAAAAAATCGTCTTACTCCTTGATTTAAAAGGAGTCTGTTGTGGAAAAGCTGAAAAGCTCAGAGGGGTTTATCATCGATGTGTCAGGACATGGCTGATGTTGCTTCCATTTCCTGTGTCTTTACTCAGAGCCTTACTTTTCAAAGCTGTGTTCATAGACAGCTTTGCTATTCCCTCTCTTCACTTGCAGCTGCTGCTTGCTGCACTACAAGGGATGGGCACACAGGCCAATGAATGGGGAGGAGGGGGAGTTTTTGTCCAGGCGCTGCACACACTTGTTTCAGTGTGTGGCTCCAAACCCAGTAATACACTCCTGTGTCATTAGCTAAGAGGCCGTTGATGCTCAGGAGAAACTCCTTGTCCTTTGTTCTGCTTGTGCTGAAGTGGCTCGGCCCACTATTATCTACTTGACCAGTGCTTACTGAGTAGGCGAGCATGTAGATCTGTCCACCAGAAAGCTGCCTATACCAGTAGATGTAAGGATTAGATGTCCCTTCCAAAGAAGATTCTAGGGAAACCTGTCTGCCCAGCTCTTCCACCACTGACTGCGGATTCTGGACAATGGTTGCAGAGTGAGAGCCTACAATCCAAAAGGGAAACTAGGGACTGTTGGCACGTAGAAAGAGATAGAACCTACCAACTGCTTAAAGCTTTGCAGGATCAGGGCCAGAGTTCTTAGCAACTTGCATGACTGAACCCTGGATGAACTGTTCAATAACTCTTTTATCCTTTTAAACCATACTTGTAAGAAAGGAGGGCTCTTAAATTCATACATATTGTATTAGAATAGTATACCTTCTCAACTTTGTAAAACATTTTGGGATAAATAATGTTACACAAATATATGTATTATAACACTTGATATAGAAATTACATTACAATCATAAATAATAATTATATTTTAATTAATAAAATAAAATGACTACATATATTTAAGAAAGCTATGATAATATAATGTTACAAATCTACAAATATTAGCTAACTAGATAGATAGATAGATTTTCAAATGCCAGAAGGGTGGTTTTAAAAATCTTCCCAATTAACAGAATTTAAATGAGAAAATTGTTTTACTTACATGAAACAATTGCTAGAAACCAGAGCAGTGCAGGGACTGAAGACAGTGTCCCCTTTAAGTTGTCTTCTCATACTTTCCTCTGACTAAAGCCTGAAACCTCCCCTCTCTTGTCTCTAGGTCAAGCAGCTGTGTAATTGCCATCTCCTACACTGACACTTGCTGTGCATTTTTGAGGTGGCAGGGGCATGGAGTGGCTCAGCTCATAGACAAACACAGTGACTGATTGGAGATACTGGCAGAATCACCATCACCAGGGTATAATTAAAGAAAGGGACCTGGTTCAGAACAGTATTGCAGGGTATAAACAGAGTTATGGTCTGACTCTTGCAAGGTTCTGAGTGCCCTTAACTCCCCCTTACTTCAGTGAGGGCTGAGGACATACAGCGCGTTATAAGTTTGAGCCCTAGATGCTGAACTGCTAGGGAATCTCTCACCCTCATGTACAGGATTCAGTTGATCATCTGATTTGGTGTCTGGGAAGAATCCCCATCTGCAGGGGATATCAGCATGAATTTCGGGGTGTCTGTGAAGCTGGTGAATGTATCACAGGGAATAATTTTGCAGTGGCTGGAAAGAGGTTGGATGTCAGATGAGGCCGCAGATATTTCTTGCATCACGAATAGCTACGATGAAACATGACACAGATGTTCCCCTTCAAGGAAAGAAGGGAGAAGCTGGGCCTGTGACTCACAGTGTCAGTGGGAGAGGACAGGGATCTCAGCTCAGCTCCTCATAGCGAGGGGGGAGGGAGTTTTTGTCCAGGGGCTGCACCCACTTTGCTCTGTGTGTGGCTCCAGGCACAGTAATACACCAGTATAATTTCCCTGTAAGCTGTGCAGGCACGCAGCAGCCTATTTAGCCTATTCAGGGAACACACGCAGCGACCTGCCGCACCCAGGGACCGGCCGGGAGAGAGGCACCCTTCCGCCGCCCCAACCTAGCACGGCCTCCAATCTGCTGCGGCTGGGGAGGACCTCTGCCGGCTCCAACTCTGCTGCAGACTGGCCCTGCCCCGGCCGGGGCGGCCCGGCCCAGCCCCAGGCACGGCCAGAGTGGTCCGGCCCGGACCCAGGCACGGCCAGGGCAGTGCAGACTGGACCAAGGCTCAGCCAGGGCAGCGTGGCCTGGACTGGCCCCAGGCACGGCTAGGGTGGCATGGCCCAGTCCTAAGCACAGCCCGGGTGCCCCTTCCCCAGCCCGAACCCAGCCCCAGCCCTGGAGCTGCCACAGCAGGAAGAATCATCTCTCACCCTCAGCCCAGGTGCTGCTGTGGGGAGTCCTCTCTCCCCGCCATAGCCCCAAAGCACTTTCCTGCACCCCAACCTTCTGCCCCAGCCCTGAGCCCCCTCCCACACTCCGAACCCCTCAGCCCTACCCCCACCACATGAATTTTGTTATGTGCACCAATATGAAGGTGATGTGTCAAACATCACCTCCATATCGGTGCACATAACAAAATTCATTCCGCACATGGGTGGGAAAAATTAGAAGGAACACTGATACACTCCCGTGTCTTTGGGGAAGAGAGTGACTGTGCTCAGTGTCAGGTTCTGCTTGGTCAGTCTGGCAGCCTTAAAGCATTTCTCTGGACCGTGATCAATCAAATCCTTGTCTCTGGAGAGAAAGAGCATGTGGAGGGCTCCTCCCTAGGGAGGCTGCTGGTACCAGTACATGTAGAGGGTTGAACTGGGGACCAGCAGTGCAGCTGGACAGAGGAGCTGGGGGGCAGAGAAATGAAGCTGGGGGTCTGGTGGAGAGTCTGAGAGTGCCCGTCTGTGAATGAGACACAGAGATGTATGGAGAAAGAAAGGGGACAGGAATCAGAAAGAAAGACTGAAGGCAAATGGCAATAAGAAATATCCTCTCCATTCTCCCCTTACAGTGCCGGAGAGTCAGGAGGGTGAGAAGCAGACACAGCCGCTCCAGCATCTTCCTGCCCTGCAAACTCACGGATCTCAGAGCCGGACACATCGTCTCTCTAAGGCCGGTTATTCTGCTCTTCAGACATTTGACACCAATATTCAAATTCTTCTTTCACACGTTCCCTCTCTCCCCCTCTTGACCCACAATTTGTGATGATCTTTTTCTAGCCCCTTATATACTTTACTCTCTCCTTCTCTTGACACTCCCTTCCATTCCACTCCTCCCTTTCCCAGTCTCCCCACGCTTTCCTGGGTTTTCTTTGTATCTTCTGTTCCTTTTTCTGTCCAAGCAGTATTCTGTGCCTCTGTTCCTGTTCTTGTCACTCAGACCTTCCTACCCAAACCTCGACCACCAATGGGCCCTGCCAAGCCTTCCAGGTTTGGTCAGGTTGTAGAATTTCACCCAAGCATCCTGCCTCACCTCCCCTGTTCCTGGACCTTTCCCTCTAAAGTTGTTTGAAATTATCTTTCTCCCTCACACACAGATTCATGACAGAACCGGAAAATGCTGCTGTCCCCTTCCCCTCTGGCTTATCCAAGACACTTCAAGCCCCAATAAGAAGCCCCAGTAACTCCACTTAGGGGCAACACACTGAAAACAATGGGTATCCTGGGAAGCACACCATAAACAGTGACAAGTACCTTCACCACTGTGTCACCCCTGCCACCAGCAACCAATGCCAGCAAAGGGCCACTATTTAATTGAGGGAATTGTGTCTCTCTGCCCTGAAAGTGGAGGCAGAAGTTGGGTGTCTGGCTGTAATGGGCATAGTAGAGATAGAAAGAGCCTGGAGCACTGGGCCTGGTACAAGACTGGTGGCCTGACACAGGCTGTGAACCAAAGTCAATCCATGTGTCATGGAGTCACCGGGCCAATGCTCTGGAACTACCCCGTACAAAGCCAGTCGGGACCCTAGGGTAGCATGCCTCCTCTCTCTGAGCATACTGTCACCAGGGCAAGAAGCTTACACAGCTTTAACCTTCCTGGATCTGACCTCGGAGCATTCAGCATCCCCTTCCACACCTTGTGCTTCCCGCAGCGAGTCCGCCTGGGCAGGGCTCCTGGGGAAGCTAGAGGGTCCTGCACCCCAGCTCCTCAGTCAGCAGTGACTCTCAGCCAGCATGTAGAACAGAATGGTTTATTAGTTGACAGGAACACAGCGCAGAACAGAGCTTGCTAGCACAGAAATCAGTGACTTTCAGCCAAGTCCATCCTGGGGAGTCCTGGGCCAGGCAGCCTGGACTTCCCCTCTTCCAGTCCCCCCAGGCAGAATGCCCAACTTCCAGTGACCTGATCTTTGACACCCCCATTGCTCCTCCTCCTTCTCTTTGTCTCGCTTCCCAGGAAAAGAGTCACCTGGTCGTCATCTGGTTGCATCCCCCTCATGGGTCTCAGGTTATGAAGGGCACTGGCCATAGCATACACCCAGGCAGCTGGAGCAGCCTCACGTGCCCCAGAGGTCTCAGCCAAAGTCACACACCTATTCCCACCACCGAAGAATTGGTGCGGCACACAGAGAAACAGAGGCGCACACAGTATTCATGCAAAACAGTAAAACTCTGTGTGATGGGGTCCGCTTACCCCACACTAGCCCAGACAGGGTTAAGCCCCAGGTATTGACAGCGGAAGTCCCGCCCCCGCAAGACTGGGCATGCTTCAAGTGCTCTAGTAGTATAAAGGGAGGGAGACCAGCTCATGCTGGGGTGGAGGCCGCTGAGTCAGTGGCAAGCCGCTATGCCACTGTTAGGGCCCTGGGTCAGGGCCTGGTGGAGTGGGGCTGCCACACCCCAACGCTATAGACTGTGGCCACTAGGCCACGCTACCCTACACCAAAGGGCTGCTTTATGGACTCTGGCCATTAGGCCCCACTTCCCTGTAGCAAAGGGAGACTCTATAGACTCTGGTCATAAGGCCACGCTGCCCTGCCCCGAAAGGGTGGCTCTATAGACTCTGGTCGTTAGGACATGCTGCCCTGCACCAAAGGGTGGCACTATAGATTCTGGCCGCTAGGCCATGCTGCCCGGCACCGAAGGGTGGTGCTATAGACTCTGGCCTTTAGGCCGTGCTGCCCTGCCCCAAAGGGCGGCGCTATAGACTCTGGCCGCTAGACCACGCTGCCCTGCACTGAAGGGCTGCTTTATGGACTGTGACCGATGGCCCACACTGCCCTGACCCTAGGGGCGGGGACTGTCACACTCACATAGGCTCAACAGTAAGGCTCACATACAACATAACAAGGGAAAATCCCCACTTTGTCGACCATGTATTAAAGCAGATGATTATAAGTTCACTGTCTGGTGCATGAACTTGCCAAAGTTGCTGCTAGGCCCACCTAAGAATTACTAAGCACTAGATATATACGTAAATACATTCCAGAAGGTTAGTAAAAATACACCCCAATCTAGTACAAGATAAGATGGTTTGACAGAGAGGGAAGACAATCTTTGCAAGCAGGCTGGCTAACCTAGTGAGGAGGGCTTTAAACTAGGTTCATCGGGGAAAGGAGACCAAAGCCCTGAGGTAAGTGGGGAAATGGGATACCAGGAGGAAGCATGAGCAGGAGAGTGCAAGAGGGGAGGACTCCTGCCTCATACTGAGAAAGCAGGACAATCAGCGAGTTATCTTAAGTGCCTATACACAAATGCAAGAAGCCTGGGAAACAAGCAGGGAGAACTGGAAGTCCTGGCACAGTCAAGGAACTATGATGTTATTGGAATAACAGAGACTTGGTGGGATAACTCACATAAGTGGAGTACTGTCATGGATGGATATAAACTGTTCAGGAAGGACAGGCAGGGCAGAAAAGGTGGGGGAGTTGCATTGTATGTAAGAGAGGAGTATGACTGCTCAGAGCTCTGGTATGAAACTGCAGAAAAACCTGAGAGTCTCTGGATTAAGTTTAGAAGTGTGAGCAACAAGGGCGATGTCATGCTGGAAGTCTGCTATAGACCAACAGACCAGGGAGATGAGGTGGACGAGGCTTTCTTCCGCCAACTAGCAGAAGTTACTAGATCTCAGGCCCTGGTTCTCACGGGAGACTTTAATCACCCTGATATCTGCTGGAAGAGCAATACAGCGGTGCACAGACAATTCAGGAAGTCTTTGGAAAGTGTAGGGGACAATTTCCTGGTGCAAATGCTGGAAGAACCAACTAGGGGCGGAGCTCTTCTAGACCTGCTGCTCACAAAGAATTAGTAGGGGAAGCAAAAGTGGATGGGAACCTGGGAGGCAGTGACCATGAGATGGTTGAGTTCAGGATCCTGACACAAGGAAGAAAGGAGAGAGCAGAATACAAACCTTGGACTTCAGAAAAGCAGACATTGACTCCCTCAGGGAACTGATGGGCAGGATCCCCTGGGAGAATAACATGAGGGGGAAAGGAGTCCAGGAGAGCTGGCTGTATTTTAAAGAATCCTTATTAAGGTTGCAGGAAAAAAACATCCCGATGTGTAGAAAGAATAGTAAATATGGCAGGCGACCAGCTTGGCTTAACAGTGAAATCCTTGCTGATCTTAAATGCAAAAAAGAAGCTTACAAGAAGTGGAAGATTGGACAAATGACAGGGAGGAGTATAAAAATATTGCTCAGACATGCAGGAGTGAAATCAGGAAGGCCAAATCACACTTGGATTTGCAGCTAGCAAGAGATGTTAAGAGTAACAAGAAGGGTTTCTTCAGGTATGTTAGCAACAAGAAGAAAGTCAAGGAAAGTGTGGGCCCCTTACTGAATGAGGGAGGAAACCTAGTGACAGAGGATGTGGAAAAAGCTAATGAACTCAATGCTTTTTTTGCCTCTGTCTTCACAAACAAGGTCAGCTCCCAGACGGCTGCACTGGGCAGCACTGTATGGGGAGGAGGTGACCAGCTCTCTGTGGAGAAAGAAGTGGTTCGGGACTATTTAGAAAAACTGGACAAGCACAAGTCCATGGGGCCGGATGCGCTGCATCCAAGGGTGCTAAAGGAGTTGGCGGATGTGATTGCAGAGCCATTGGCCATTATCTTTAAAAACGCATGGCGATTGGGGGAGGTCTCGGATGACTGCAAAAAGGCTAATGTAGTCCCCATCTTTAAAAAAGGGAAGAAGAAGGATCCGGGGAACTACAGGCCAGTCAGCCTCACCTCAGTCCCTGGAAAAATCATGGAGCAGGTCCTCAAGGAATCAATTTTGAAGCACTTAGAGGAGAGGAAAGTGATCAGGAACAGTCAGCATAGATTCACCAAGGGCAAGTCATGCCTGACTAACCTAATTGCCTTCTATGAGGAGATAACTGGGTCTATGGATGAGAGGAAAGCAGTGGATGTGTTATTCCTTGACTTTAGCAAAGCTTTTGATACGATCTCCCACAGTATTCTTGCCAGCAAGTTAAAGAAGTATGGGCTGGATGAATGGACTATAAGGTGGATAGAAAGCTGGCTAGATCGTCAGACTCAACGGGTAGTGATCAATGGCTCCATGTCTAGATGGCAGCCAGTCTCAAGCGGAGTGCCCCAAGGGTAGGTCCTGGGGCCGGTTTTGTTCAATATCTTCATTAATGATCTGGAGGATGGTGTGGACTGCACTCTCAGCAAGTTTGCAGATGACACTAAACTGGGAGGAGTGGTACATTCACTGGAAGGTAGGGATAGTATACAGATGGACCTAGACAAATTAGAGGATTGGGCCAAAAGAAACCTGATGAGGTTCAACAAGGACAAGTGCAGAGTCCTGCACTTAGGACGGAAGAATCCCATTCACTGTTACAGACTAGAGACCGAATGACTAGGCAACAGTTCTGCAGAAAAGGACCTAGGGGTTACAGTGGACGAGAAGATGGATACGAGTCAACAGTGTGCCCTTGTTGCCAAGAAGGCTAACAGCATTTTGGGCTGTATAAGTAGGGGCGTTGCCAGCAGATCGAGGGACATGATCGTTCCCCTCTATTCGACATTGGTGAGGCCTCATCTGGAATACTGTGTCCAGTTTTGGGCCCCACAATACAAGAAGGATGTGGAAAAATTGGAAAGAGTTCAGCGGAGGGCTGGAGCACATGACTTGTGAGGAGAGGCTGAGGGAACTGGGATTGTTTAGTCTGCAGAAGAGAAGAATGAGGGGGGATTTGATAGCTGCTTTCAACTACCTAAAAGGGGGTTCCAAAGAAGTTCCATCTAGACTGTTCTCAGTGGAAGCAGATGACAGAACAAGGAGTAATGGTCTCAAGTTGTAGTGGGGGAGGTTTAAGTTGGATATTAGGAAAAACTTTTTCACTAGGAGGGTGGTGAAGCACTGTAATAGGTTACCTAGGAAGGTGGTGGAATCTCCACCTGGATGGGACCTCTTGGGAAGCCAGAGGGCCCTGCACCCCAGCTTTGCAGTCAGCAGTGACTCTCAGCCAGTGTTGTAAAAGAGATCCAGGGCCTAGTGTCCCAGACTCCCCCTCCGACTCCCAAACAGGAGACTGAACTGGATCCAGCTGCCTGGCCTCAGACCACCTGTAGCCCCTCCTTGTTCCTTTGTCTCTTTCCTGGGGGAGCAGGTCACCTGGTCTGCATCGGCACCTCTAACTGATTCTTGAAGAGGAGGAGGCCCGGACATAAGTTGCCAGGCTACAGAGTGTCAGCTGTTCTCTGTCCCAGGCAGCCAGGCAGCAGTCACACCTGCCCCCTATGGGTCACTGAAATGATCACACACCTAAATACCATAAATACCACATACCACCACCTAAATACTTGAGTAACACAGATGGGAAACTGAGGTACACACAGAGTATTCAGCGAAGACATTAAGAATATCCCCACTTCATCACATCAGCAAAGTACTGATCCTGAGTGGAACCTTACAAACTGGTGTGTTCTGTTTCTTTGGGAACAATGGATCTGGTAGTTGTGGGAGGAGCCTGTAAGAGGCTGGATATCACAGAGGAACACTTCAAAGGAACTCGGGAACTGGCGTGCATCTATTATTAATCTGCAAGGTGAAGACAGGGCTGCACTTCACTTCACCCAAAGAGTGCTTGAGTGGCTGACAGGTTGGTGGTATTGGGGAACTAACAACCAGCTAAGCACAAGCAAGACTCTCTCACAAGATGGCTCACAGTCTTGGGTACTCTGAGAACTGTCACACAGAGCTTCCATGATTCCAGTGGAATGAAGAGTTGAGAGTCTTCCAATATTCCTGTGATGTAACAAGTGTTACAGATGAAGAAACAGAGGCACAGAGATGCCTTAAATGTCAAGTCAGTGGCTGAACTGGAAAAAGGACCTACACATTCCTGGCTCCTGGCCTCACTCTTCAAAACTAAAGCATCCCAGTCTAAAACCAGATTTTTATAGCAGAGCTGTTTCACCAGCATATCCAACATAGGCTATACCTACTCTACGAACTAGGGTTGTGATTCCCTATATGTGCATACATACTCGCCCTAGCTTTCATTAATCTAGCATGAGTTTAAATAGCAGTGTAGCAGTAGCATGGGCTAGTACTTGGCACTACAGAACTGTTCCTTTGCTGCACTCTGGTATTTATACTTATGCCAGCTTGCTGAGAATATATGTGCAGTGATTATCATTGACTTGTATCATTCTGACAATTATGTGTGCATGGGTGGTTTCCACTGCCCTCTATTGGACAGATTATTTCAGATCTGTCGCCTTTTGTAGTTCACTTAATTTTTATCTATTGGCTAAACTGATGGAACAAGGAAGAGTCTTGGGTTTTTGGAACACAGTTGCATTTTCCATTTGCCCTGCCTTAAATCTATCATTTGACTGATAGGAATGGCATGACTGCAACAGTGACATCTCAATGACTAGTTAAGTGAACACCAGGTGGCTATATGTTATGAGGCTCTTACAGGAAAATAACCCATACTCAAAGTAGCTGCTGATTCTTTCTGTCCCATCATCACCTTGCTGGAGTTTCTATGCATAATCCTATTGCACAAAAAGTGAATACCATTCTGGGATATATTGGCAGGAGTGTTGTAATTAAGACACAAGAAGTAAATCTTCCACTCTAGTCACCACCGATAAAGCCTCAACTAGAGACTCTAGAGTACTGTGTCCAGTTCTGGGGTGTGTTGTTATTGCTAATGGTGATTTTTGTAACTAATGTGTTGCTATTACCAAGAACTGTAAAAATGTACAATGTGCCTAATCTATTGGAAAATCCCTTGAACATGTTAAGAGTACTGCATAAGAACACACTTTATGTTAAAAGGCCTTGTAATGCTAATGTTGCACTGTTAATGCCTGTAAACAGTATTAGAACTTTTCACAGGAGAAAAGACATTCCAGACTTGATGTGCTGTATGAAAAGGGAAACTGAGGCACACTACCACATTGCTTTCATGGCTAAATGCCAAGATTTCTGTACTATGAACAACATTAATATCTACATTAACTAGATGTTAATTGGGTTCCAAACATTTGCCAGTTTGAATGGATGAAGTCATTATTTTCTTTAGCTTTTGGCGAGATCACATGAGTCACACAGGAATCCTGCTGCAGCAGCAGATCCAATCCACTATTGTTCTAACCAAGTTTTACCTTGAGTTTGTAAAGAGATTCAATCATGTTATTGAACATGAGTTGGGTAAACCGTTTCTGTTATACATTGATATGGCTTCTAACCCAGTACAAGCTGTAATAAGACAGAACCAAGGATGGGGAGCTTTTGGGATGCAGTCAGTGATGTTTGTCTCATCCCTTCCTGCATCAATTTTGCGTTGGGGGTGTGACGTTATGAGTGTAATATAATATTTCATTGGAAGGTGACAGGGCCAGAAAGAGTTAATTAACTCACAGACTAACCTGACCCAGGGCTGAACTTTAGAGACTTGTTAGGAAGATATGTAAATGAATAGAGCTTTGAAATGCAAGTCTGCATTGTTAGAGGTAAAAGGGTAGATGTTTGCTCAGGGCTTGTGATGTAAGCAAACAAGTCTTGTCTATTGCTATAGCTTTAATTCAAAGATCAAAAAGGGAATATTAACATTTATGATGATACTTGAGTGAAATAGTATTATTGTCCAGATGTCTCTTTGAAGGTTGTGGTAACCTGTATCTGAACTGTTTAATGGATAAATTATCCTGTGCTAATTGCCTTGATGTTTAAAAGAAGGAAAGTTAAGCCTACTGTTTTCTCAGGACAAAAGGCTGCTGGAAATGTATTAAAAACCTTGGGACATGATCCTCCTGCATCTCAGATCTGCTTTGGGTTTCAAGAGGGGGAAACCTTAAGCCACAAAGAGTGAGATCCCCAGTCATTGACTGGAACCATCCTGAATATGGACATTGGACTATAACCTATGGACTATTTCTATTGACAACTACAAGCTCACCTCAGCTATGTATCTGAACCTCAAGAATTGAATTCAAGTATGTATGTATGTATATTGATCTTTTAACCAACTCTCTCTCTCTTCTCTTTTTTAATAAATTTTAGCTTAGTTAATAAGAATTGGCTATATGCGTGTATTTTGGGTAAGATATAAGTTATAATTGGACCTGGGTATGTGGCTGATCCTTTGGGATTGGAAGAACCTTTTCTTTTATATGATGACATAAGATTTTCAGTAATCATCATCATATCTGACAGGTGTGTCTGGATGGAGGCCTGGGGCTGGGTACTTTAAGGGAACTACATTGTTTAGACTTCTAAGTAACACTGGTCTACAATTTTTGAGAAGTCGTCTGCTTCAGAGATAAAATGTGCTATTTAGTATGTATTTTGATGTGCTGAATTAAAATATGACAATTAAAACAACTGATTGGCTACTGTTTCTAAGATATTTAAGTTTTTACATTTTATGTCTATGTATATTGTGTAGATAGTAGAGTTTTAATCATAAATTGTAAACCTAGGTCTTTTCATGTGTTTATGGTTGCTTTACATGATAATATTTCACCTGTCCTGTTTATGTAACACTTTAAAAATCAGCAAAAGGGTTATATAAATACAATTTATTATGAAACAAAAGGCAAAAAACTATTATGTACATAGTTTAGACTATTCAGTGTCTACTCGGCGCTTCTTGGCTTGTCTCTTGTATTCATTAAATGGAGCATCTCTTGTCACTGTCCAGCAATAGTCTACAAGCATTGATGGGCTCCATTTGCCCTGATAGCGTTTCTCCATTGTTGCAATGTCCTGGTGAAATCGCTCGCCGTGCTCGTCACTCACTGCTCCGCAGTTCGGTGGAAAAAAATCTAGATGAGAGTGCAAAAAATTTATCTTTAGTGACATGTTGCAATCAAGGCTTTTGTATGCCTTGAGGAGGTTTTCCACCAACAACCTGTAGTTGTCTGCCTTGTTGTTTCCGAGAAAATTTATTGCCACTAACTGGAAGGCTTTCCATGCCATCTTTTTCTTGCCACGCAGTGCATGGTCAAATGCATCATCTCGAAGAAGTTCACGAATCTGAGGACCAACAAAGACACCTTCCTTTATTTTAGCTTCACTTAACCTTGGAAATTTTCCACGGAGGTACTTGAAAGCTGCTTGTGTTTTGTCAATGGTCTTGACAAAGTTCTTCATCAGACCCAGCTTGATGTGTAAGGGTGGTAACAAAATCTTCCTTGATTCAACAAGTGATGGATGCTGAACACTTTTTTCCTCCCAGGCTCCAATGACTGTCGGAGTGGCCAATCTTTCTTGATGTAGTGGGAATCTCTTGCACGACTATCCCATTCGCAGAGAAAACAGCAGTACTTTGTGTATCCAGTCTGCAGACCAAGCAAGAGAGCAACAACCTTCAAATCGCCACAAAGCTGCCACTGATGTTGGTCATAGTTTATGCACCTCAAAAGTTGTTTCATGTTGTCATAGGTTTCCTTCATATGGACTGCATGACCAACTGGAATTGATGGCAAAACATTGCCATTACGCAGTGAAACAGCTTTAAGACTCGTCTTCGATGAATCAATGAACAGTCTCCACTCATCTGGATCGTGAACGATGTTGAGGGCTGCCATCACACCATCGATATTGTTGCAGGCTACAAGATCACCTTCCATGAAGAAGAATGGGACAAGATCCTTTTGACGGTCACGGAACATGGAAACCCTAACATCATCTGCCAGGAGATTCCACTGCTGTAGTCTGGAGCCCAACAGCTCTGCCTTACTCTTGGGTAGTTCCAAATCCATGACAAGGTCATTCAGTTCACCTTGTGTTATGAGGTGTGGTTCAGAGGAGGAGGATGGGAGAAAATGTGGGTCCTGTGACATTGATGGTTCAGGACCAGAAGTTTCATCCTCTTCCTCGTCTGACTCAATTGAGAATGATTCTGGTGCATCAGGAACCGGCAGTCCTTCGCCATGGGGTACTGGGCATATAGCTGATGGAATGTTTGGATAATGCACACTCCACTTTTTCTTCTTTGACACACCTTTCGCAACTGGAAGCACCATGCAGAAGTAACAATTGCTGGTATGATCTGTTGGCTCTCTCCAAATCATTGGCACTGCAAAAGGCATAGATTTCCTTTTCCTGTTCAACCACTGGCGAAGATTTGTTGCACAAGTGTTGCAGCGTATGTGTGGGGCCCACCTCTTGTCCTGATCTCCAATTTTGCAGCCAAAATAAATGTGATAGGCTTTCTTAACCATAGTGGTTATACTGCGCTTTTGTGATGCAAAAGTCACTTCACCACAAACATAGCAGAAGTTATCTGCACTGTTCACAAAAGTACGAGGCATCTCTGCTCACTTTGGCTAAACAGAAATGTGTCCCTTTGCAAAATCAAACACTGACAAATAAGAGAGCATGACACTGTATGATTTCTAGAGCTGATCTAGGGCAATTTGTTCAGCAGAGTGATGTAAGCTTTGTTATGATTGCATCATCCATGACTTCTAGGAATAACATGATGCAATTCATATCATGTATGACGCAATACCAGCTTCAGATTGCATCATTCATTGCTTTGCCTAAAAAGCAAGTACTGTCCAAACCCAGTCATAGATTTATTCATAGATCCAGTCAAAGATCTATTTTAGTCATTTCTGGTTTAAATTGAGATCCCTTCCCTTTATAACTCACTTATCCTCCGCCATTCCCAAGTCAAGGGTCGTATATACTGACCCAATAGCATATCTTGAAAACTAGAGCCAATTAACAATTTTAAGCATCATTTTCATTCTCAGTGACCCAGAATTAGTAGTTTGACTACATTTATTTCAGAAGCATTTTGGCTGTAGAGCAGTGTAACCAGTGAGGTACTATAGAAGCTGTTTTGTGCTGGCTTGGTAAATCTAAGTATTGGAATATCCACCAGCATTTGGGGTTTGTCTGCCCCGTTTTGTTTGCAGTTCACCCTGATTGAGTGACCTCAGCTGGCTCCCACGGGCAGCACCGTCACAGTAGGCTTTATGGACTTGGAGTAGAAGCCAGTCACCAGGGGATAGATATCTTGATGATAACTCCAGTCTGGGTGAATGGGCCATCACTGACACACCTGCCAATGAGGTAATGCAATGCTCAATTGTGTAGCCTTGCTCCACCCCAAGACTGTCAATGGAAACCACCAGAGACAATTGTAACTGACCAAAACTACTTGGAGGTAAAAAAGAAACATTACAACAGACAGGGAATCGCCCTGTCTATCAGTCCAGACAGAAGACTGTTCTGGTATAATACAGAGTTGGGAGAAGCACTCTGGATCCTTTCACTGAGGAGGCAACCTGAGGAGTGCAAATTTTTTCATGAAAAATTGGATCCTGGTTCCTGTGAAACCAGCCAGGTTGGCAACAGACTGAACTTTGGGAGAAATCTACTTTATTAGATGGGAAAGGTAAGTCTTAATAAGTAAAAATAATGAGGAGTCCTTGTGGCACCTTAGAGATTAACAAATTTATTTGGGCATAAGCTTTCATGGGCTAAAACCCACCTCATCAGATGCATGGAGTGGAACATACAGTAGTATAAATACACAGCATATGAAAAGATGGGAGTTGCCTTACCAAGTGGGGGGCAGTGCTAACGAGCCAATTAAATTAAGGTGGAAGTGGGCTATTCTCAACAGTTGACAAGAAGGGGGAAATCACTTTTGTAGTGCTAATGAGGCCATTGTAAACAAGGTGGTCCATTTCAAACAGTTGACAAGAAGATGTGAGTATCAGCAGTGGGAAATTAGTTTTTGTAGTTGTTACCGAAATATCGGGTCCACCTAGCTGAGAGCCAATAACAACCAGACAGGGATAAGGAAGAGTTGCTTTATTCTGCAGAAGAAAGGAGAGCTTTGCATCTTGGTACAAAAAACTCTGTCTTACACACATTTTACAGATCCTTTATACACATTCAGACAAAGGTCCTTGCAGTGTTAACACTTGATTGGTGGTTGTCAGACCCGTGCTTTTGCTATCTGGTCAGTGAAAACCAGCTTGGGACCAGCTCCAACTACCTTAAGGCCATGAAGGGAAAACAGTTGAAAAGTTCAGGCTACTGTGTCCTTAAGGTGTCTGCTTCCCCCAATGGCCGTTGGCTGACATAACGACTGCTCTATTAGGAGGGTTTCAGAGTAACAGCCGTGTTAGTCTGTATCCGCAAAAAGAAGAACAGGAGTACTTGTGGCACCTTAGAGACTAACAAATTTATTAGAGCATAAGCTTTCGTGGACTACAGCCCACTTCTTCGGATGCATCCGAAGAAGTGGGCTGTAGTCCACGAAAGCTTATGCTCTAATAAATTTGTTAGTCTCTAAGGTGCCACAAGTACTCCTGTTCTTCTATTAGGAGGGGTCACTAGTAACTTTCACAGTCCCCCCTTCGGGCCTGATAAATTCAAAAATTGTCAGGCCCGTTACGCAATTTGCGATCAAGCTGGAGGGACAGATACTGGGTTTTCTTATGGACAGCAGAGCTTTTGATCATAGTATTACATATGCATTTGGCACATTGTATCATTGTCCAAATACCACATAGAAAAAAAAAGAAAGAAACCATTTAACAATTATTCAAAAGAGCCCCGTAAACCATGATTCAAGGTCTGGAAGGAGGTCCTCAAAACTAAAGGTGTGATCAAGAGATACAGCATGGAAAACAACAGCAGCATTCTTAATGGCTTGTAAATCCTGCTCAATTAAGCCAGAATGATTAACATAAAAACAACATTTTTCCCCGATGCGAGCACAAGCCCCCCTAATTCGGCATTCATAGCAGCTAACACACATCTATTTTGCAAAGCTATTTCTGCCACCTCATCAATCTCCTGTTTCAACTTTTGGAAAGCGTCTATTAATGCATTAGCTACTTTTTCTAGTTCTGCAAAAATATTTACTACTGCTTTTTCTAGCTCAGCTACCCCCAACCCAGGAATGAGCGCACGAACAAAGGAGTGAAACCCCATTTGCCTGACTACTAGGGGATTGTTGGTGCATTTCGCTTGAGTCCTTATGGGGGAATGTGAAAAACTTATGGGCATAGCTGCCCAGGTTGAGGATCTGGCTGGAATCCAATGTGTCGTTTACTTGGACATCTGGTAACACCCGGGCCACACCACACCGACCTTGCCAACCTGGAGGGAGAGCTTTGTAGACATTGTGGCCACAAATAAAATACAATCCAGGGGTCTCTAAATAGAGGGTAAGGGTATTACCCACAACTCGATGGCGCCAGGTCACCCATTCATCCCAGTGCCAGGAGTTACTCACTAGGCAGTCCTGGCACCTCCAATGGGAAACATGGGTATTGTTTAAAATGGCATGGGTATTGTTTAAAATGGCAACACAATATGTAACCCCAAATATGTTAGCTGTGAAACTTGCAAGTGATCCCATGGACTCTGGGCATCCAGACATCCTTTCAAGGGATGTGTGGGGCAACAGAATGCCAGAGTAAATATCCATATAATACATATGTGTCTTATTTATGGGGCCTAATGGGAGGAATGAGGGAAACCACTGCCCTTGATAACGAATGCCTGTTGGTTTCACAGTAATGGCCATGTGCAGGAGACAAGGGGGTTTTGGGGCATTCCCAGAGGTATTTAAAGGGTAAAGGGTTCCATTTCTGACCTCAAACCAAAGGGTTTGATCACAGGCCTCCAGGGGAAAGGTAGCCCACTTCCTTCAGCATTTTCCAAATAAAGGGGCATGTTATACCCAATCCCAAGAACTTCAAAAAGGGACCCCCTTAGCTGCCCAGTAATAATGCCAAACTTCAGACCTTCTCCCATATTTGTCATATTGATATTCCCCAACTTATGCCCATTAAGTTTTCCGTACTACCTGTAAGGAGAGTACTTCAGAGAGATTTGCAGGTACAGCCCATAACCCTATTCCTTCCTCAGAGCGGGTTTTGTGACACAGCCAACAATCAGATAAGTGTCCCAGTGTGGCTATTCACTGAAGAGGTTTAGTGGCTGGGTGTGGGTTAGCTTGTACAAGGGGCAGACCCAAAAGCAATAGCCACTGCAGCACCGTCTGAGAACCCATAGTTATAAAGTCTTAGGATTTTGTTCACCGGAACAGAAGTTTTAGTCCCTCAAGAGGTTCAGCTTTCCAGGTATTGTCTGCTTCTGGCTCTTCCGGGTCACGGTGGGAAGAGCTGGTGGTGCTCCCTCGAGGTCCGAAGTCATCTGCTTCTGGCCCCATCCTAGGGGCTAGCTTGACTCGGGTGTGGTGTATCCAAGTGTCTCGCTCTTTCACTCGAGTAGCAGTGTGAGAGGTAAGAAGGACTTGGAAAGGGCCCGCCCGCCAGGGTTGGAGAGGCTCGTGTTTCCACTCTTTCACATAGACCCAGTCTCCTGGAGCGATCCGGTGGGCAGAAATATCAGCGGGTAGGGACTGAAATTGAATTGGTAAGCGTGGCCCCAGCTGTCCTTATCTAAAGGAATACTAAAAAAAAGCATTACACAAGTCTATTACTGAATAACAAGCAGTACCTGCTGGAATGGCAGTCAGGATTGTGTGAGGGTTTGGCACCACATTGTGTCTAGCTTGAACAACCTTATTTACTGCACATAAGTCCTGGACAAATCGGTATACCGGTTTTCCCTCTGAGTCCATGTCAGTTTTTTTTGACTGGCAGAATGGGAGTATTGAAAGGAGACTTGGTGTGAACCAGCACTCCCAACCGCAGGAATATGGTGATAAGACTCCGGAGGCCAAACAGAGCTTCTTGGGGGATGGGATACTGACGAATCTGAGGAATTTCAATGCCTGGCTTCAGGGTTATACGCACTGGCTCTGTCTGGAGAGTACCCAAGTCTGCCCTTGAAGTGCCCCACAGGGAGATGTTTACCTCCTGTCTGAGTCACTCGGGTAGGATTGGGTCCGCAGACAGGATCAGGTCCTTTGAAACTTGGGTTAGAACAGCACACAGCTGGGGAAGTTGGGTTTGAAGCAACCGAAGAATGATTTTGTCATCTGAAAAGAAAATCTGAGCATGTAGTTTACACAACAGATCTCTGCCTAAGAGGTTAACTGGGGAATCCGGAGCTAGAAGAAAGGCATGGGAGGCGGAGACCCCAGAGATTTTTACAGCAGCCTCCTGTAATACAGAAGAGTCAAATGGCTTTCTGCCTATACCCATACTGGAATGCTCTTATCTGTAAGGCTTCCTCTCTCCGGCTTTGCAGTAACAGTAGAAAGTGCAGCCCCTGAATCCAAAAGACAAGAATAGGCGGTTCCTCCCAATGTTAGGCGAACCTGGGGGTCTGTGAAGGAACAAACATAAGTGGTAAAATCATTTGAATAGGTGACAAGAGGACCCCCTTGTTACCGTCATTCCTCATTAGCAACAGAGTCTGTTCTTGTTACAGCCATCTGTTGTTGAGGTCGGTCTGGGCGACGGGGTTGTCGTCCGGTAGGTCAGTTCGGACTCTCTCTCTTCCAGTGGCCAAAGCTGCTTACAGTAGTTACATATGTCATTGGCTTGTCTCGGGGTCCCCCCATAATCCAATTTTGGTTGCCACCTGGGGGGGTCGCTGCCACCCTCCCTGTTTTTCATTTCCAGTGTTTACAAGGGCTGCTAGCATCCTCACCTGTTTGGTCTCTTGAACTTTTTTCCCTTATATGATATACCCGGGTGGCCACGCTTACCAGTTCCTCCAGGGATTTTCCTTCCGCACCCTCGAGCTGCTGCAACCGCTTCTTGATGTCCGGGGCTGACTGGGAAATAAAAATAAGCCTGACCGTGGACTGTGTGTCCATGGCCTTGGGATCTGCATTTTGGCAGATCTTTGTTGGTAATATCTGTCTCGGTAGACCTGCTGTCCTGGGCTCTGTTGAGGAGGGTACCGGGTCCACCGCAATTGGTAATGCTGCCGCCGGGGGTGGGCGTGGTCTAGAGCAATACATGGGGGGATATCCTCCAAATAATCAGCCTCGGGAGGGGCAGAAGCTTTCGGGAATAGAGGGGCCTGAATCTGTACCTTCTTCATGCGACGATTAGTCTCATCGTCCCACAAAAACCAATAGTCCATTTGCCCCGGCGCTTGGTTTTCCAATGTCAGGCGTAAGGAGGTTAAATGGGTAGGAATATCAAAGGAAATATCTTTCTCTGCTTCCACAACATACTCGGGCCATGCAGTCCCCAGGACTGGCCAATCCTGGGTGCAAAGTTGTAAAAAACGCTTCCTTGACATCCCTTTTTGAACACCGGGTAAGGGCCGTTTGCTTAACATATAATCCAAAGGACTATCCTTTGAGGGTTTTACCAGAGACCCACCCATCTGCCTGCTGACACTCTAACAAAGAATTACACAGAGAACAGAGGGAATTATGGCCTAATAGGATCCTATTACAGGAATTTCTACTAATACTGACCGCTACAGGGGACCGGACAGAAGGATCCAAATTCGACCTCAGAGCATCATTGCACGCGATGGCTTGCACTCTGAGGAATTACGAATGAGAGGCTCAGTTCCGTCCACACACCTAACACCCAAATGTATAAGACAGAAATTCATTAACTGGTTAACCAGACCAGAACCAGAACCAGATAGTGTCTCCTTATCCTATTAGGACTCACCTTATCGGAGCACGAACCCCAGGGGCTGCAGTGAAGCAGAAAAAAGGGGTGAAACACCCCGTTGGCGCCGTTCCCAGTTCGCCGCAGCCATCCGGAGTCCAATGTCCAAGCTAGGAGAGTCCCGGCGGAGTCTCCAGTAACTGTCATCTGAAATATCGGGTCCACCTAGCTGAGAACCAATAACAGCCAGACAGGGATAAGGAAGAGTTGCTTTATTCTGCAGAAGAAAGGAGAGCTTTGCATCTTGGTACAAAAAACTCTGTCTTACACACATTTTACAGATCCTTTATACACATTCAGACAAAGGTCCTTGCAGTGTTAACACTTGATTGGTGGTTGTCAGACCCGTGCTTTTGCTATCTGGTCAGTGAAAACCGGCTTGGGACCAGCTCCAACTACCTTAAGGCTTTGAAGGGAAAATAATTGAAAAGTTCAGACTACTGTGTCCTTAAGATGTCTGCTTCCCCCTAATGGCCATTGGCTAACATAACGACTGCTCTATTAAGAGGGGTCACTAGTAACTTTCACATAGTGACCCATCCACTCCCAGTCTTTATTCAGGCCTCATTTGATGGTGTCCAGTTTGCAAATTACGTATAGGTCCCAGTTCACATTGTATTATTTGTTTTGTATTGTAACCATTTGTTTTGCCCACTCTCTCTTGTTTCTAGTTGAATCAATACTCTTTCTTAAATAAATCTTCTTTTGTTTTCTTACAAGGGATGTGTGGTTTACAGGAGCAGCGGCTTAAGGTAAAATGAATAAACTGGAGTACACCGCTCCTTTGGGGGCAGAGGAGTTGGAATTTCTATGAGTAGCCAGTGTCGAGGGCTGAGTATCACAGGGGAATGCTTCAAAGGGACTCCGGGACTGGGGTGCACCTGTTGTTAACTTTCAAGGTGAAGACAGGGCTGATATGGCTCGGAAGAGAGTGGTTGAAAGGCTGGTGGTGTTAGGGAGATGACAGCCAGCTAGGCACAGGAAACAGTCCCACACGCTGGAGACAGAGTGGTAACATGGTGACTCACAATCCTGGGTACCCCAAGAACCATCATAATGCTTGTGACATTCCAGGGGCTCTTTGCATCGATCCATTCCACCCCACCCCCAAACTCCCGCATACCCCCCACTATTTCAGGGACTCCTTGCAACTCCCTCCAGTCTCCCCCATGCCAAGAGCTCTGTGTGCCACCCATTCTCCTTCCTCCAGTACCAAGGTCACCCATTCTCCCCTATGGAAGTGACTCTGTATGTGTCCCCATCCCCGTATACCAGGGCCCAACAATTTCCCTCTGCCAGCTGTTCTGTGTGCCCCTTTCCACCTCCACCCTGTTCCCACCTTCACCCTCCTGCCAGGGGCTCCGTGTGCCCCCTGTTTCCCATTTCAGGGTCCCCCCTCTATGTGTACCCCCATTTCCAATTCCTCCCCATTTTCCCATGGCAGGATCTCTATGTGGACCCACATTCCTATTTCCCCCATGCCTTCCACTCCCCTCCATGCCAGAAGCTCTGTGCCCCCCATTCTCTCCTTCCTCCCCTTACAAGGGGCTCTGTGTCTCCCATATTGGGGACTCTTTGTGCTCCCCTTCCCTCATATCAAGTTCTTCCAATCTCCCCTATATCCAAGATTATTGTGTCCTACATTCCCCTCATAGCAGGGACTTTTTCTGTGCCCCCATTCCCCTCTTTCCACTATCTTTCTCATTCTCCCTTCCCCCTATACCAGGGTCCCCCTATACCAGCACCCCCATGGCATAGGCTCTGTGCACCCTGCATTCCCTCCTCCCCCTATAGCAGGATCCCCATTCTTCCCCCAAAGGCAGGAGCTTTGTGATAACCTTAGCTGCCCCACTCCAGTAAAAAGGAGCCCTGGAGAAGGCTGTGGCTGGGAAAAGCTAGGCTGATTGGGGAAACAGCCACAGCTGTGGCCAGCTCAATTTGAGCCCAGCTGGCCCTAATAAGAGGGCTGTGGGCTAGGAGCTGAAGGAGTCTTAGGGCACATCTTCACTACCCTCCGGATCGGCGGGTAGCAATCAATCTATTGGGGATCGACTTATCGTGTCTAGTGAAGACGCGATAAAATCGATCCCCAATGGCTCTGCCGTCGACTCCGGAATCCACCGCGGCAAGAGGCAGAAGCGGAGTCGACGGCGGCGCGGCAGCTGTCGACTCGCCGCCGTCCTCACAGCCAGGTAAGTCGACCTAAAATATGCAACTTCAGCTATGCTATTCACATAGTTGAAGTTGCGTATCTTAGGTTGACTCCCCCTCCTCCCCCCCCCCGTAGTGTAGACCTAGCCTTACTCTAGCCCTGGTGTGGGAAGGGCTAGCTGCTTGAGAGCAAGGTATCTGAAACAGAGCAGAGCAGTGCTAGGGAAAAGGACAAAGGAAGCTCCAGCCTGGAAAACCTAGGGTTACCATGTGTCCGGATTTTTGGTCCTCAAATCCCCATCTGGAGGGAATTGCCAAAAAGTCGGACATGTCCGGGAAAATAGGGAGGGGGGTGTCCGGACTGGGCCGCACCTCCTCGCGCCCTCCCCAGCCCCAGCCCCAGCTTAGAATCATAGAATCTTAGAATATCAGGGTTGGAAGGGACCTCAGGAGGTCATCTAGTCCAACCCCCTGCTCAAAGCAGCTTACCTGCTGCCTGCCTGCTTCAGGCTTCCCGTGAATTAAATGTTCGCGGGAAGTAGGGGAGGGGGAGGAGCAGGGGGGCGAAGCGTTCAGGGGTGGGGGCGGAGTTGGGGCGGGGACTTTGGGGTAGGGGCAGGGTCGGGATGGGGTGGGGCCGGGGGCGGAGTTGGGGTGGGGCCAGGGCCCTGTGAAGTGTCCTCTTTTTGGACACTTAAAATATGGTAACCCTAGCAAAACCCCCAGGCTGTAGACTTTGGTGAAGGCCTACAGAGGTACTGGGGCTGAAGAGGGGCCGCCTGGGGATTGGCAAAGGCGCAGGTCCTAACCCCTTGCCAGTGATGAGTGGTTTATTAGGGTTACCATATTTCCACAATCAAAAAAGAGAACACTGGGGGGGGGAGCCCCACTCTAGCCCTGCCCCCATCCACTCACTCCCAATTCCTGCCCCCTGAATGCTCCCCTCAGAACCCCCAACTTCCCTCCACTCCTTGTCCCCTGACTGCCCGCTCCTTGGACCCCTGCCACTAACTGCCCCCTAGGACCGCACCCCCTATCTAAGCCTCCCTGCTTCTTGTCCCGACTGCCCCCTCCTGAGAACCCCCCACCCTAACTGCCCCCCTAGGACCCTACCTGCCCCTGACTGCCCTGACCCTTATCCACACCCCTGCCCCATATTCACACCCCCACCCCCAGACAGACCCCCAGGACTCCCATGCCCTATCCAACCACTCCCCGCCCCCTGACAGGACCCCCCGCAGAACCCCTGACCCATCCAACCCCCCCCACTCTCTGTCCCTTGACTGGCCCCTCCAGAAACCCCTTGCCCCTTCTCCAGCCCCCTGGCCCACTTACCCTGCTGCTCAGAACAGCATGTCAGGCTCTGCGCGGAGCCTGACACGTGGCTGCGCTCCCCAGCGCAACACACAACCCGGTCCCTGCCCCCGCACAGTGCTGCCAGAGCGGGGCGCTGGGCAGCAGGGGAGGGGGAGCAGGGGAGAAGGAGAAGGGGGGGGGAGGAGGAGCTGCCGAGGCCCGATGTGAATGGCCCGGCCGGCTGGTGATCTGAGAATGCAGAGGGGGGAGAGTAGCTCTACAGCTGCCGGAGTTCAGCCTGGCCAATGATCTGAAGCTGCGGGGGAAGGGCTCTGGCTGTCGGAGCCCCATGCGAGCGGCTAAATTTACTGCAGCCCTCCCAGCCGCGCCTCGCTCTGCATGGGACATTTTTACAAATTTCCCCCCGGATGCTATTTTTAACACAAAAAGTCGGACATGTCCGGGAAAAGCCGGATGAATAGTAACCCTAGGTTTATAGACTTCAGTCTTCCCCAGTGAGTAGGGGCTAGATGATGACTGGGGTTCCTGGGGAGGGGAGGCCCAGAGAGTGGGGATACTGCTGGGGCAGAACCCTGAGGTAAAGGGCACCAGGATCCAGGAGACACAGGCGGGCCAGTGGCAGGCGAGACACTGGCCAGGAGGAGGCACTCCATATGCTGGAGAGCTAATTCCCGAGATGACCAGCAGGAGGTGCTGCACTGGTGAGTCATCACTTCGCTAAACCCTCATTTTCCCCCTTTCCCCTTGCTAGTGGCTTTGTGTGCCCCTCCCCCCCCCCACCTGGGGTTCTGAGTACCCAGTCCCTCCCTCTCCCATGCTAGGGTTCCCTTTCCTCCCCCCCACCCCATACCAGGGCCTATGTACACATCTAGGCCCTTCTTCTCCTATACCCTCTTCCCACCACACACCACCCCATCCACACATTATTTTTCTTTCTGTCTCTGTGATAGGTCATTCAGGTGTCACCATATTGAACTCTGTTGGGAGGAGGAGATGGAGAATTGTTATGCAGAGGTGCTAGAGACTGTGAGTGTTAAAGAACTGACCACAGATTCATGTGTCCCACATTTTCCTCCTTGGGGTTTTCAAATTTTCATCAAAATCAAAAGGGTCTTGGCCATTGATGACTAGAGCATTTTCTGAGATTTTTGGAATTAATAGGATATGGCATTCAAAAGTTATCGCATTATAGACACACAAATATAGAAATCCCATTGACTAGAGTTAAGGCCTTTGTAAGGATCACTTGGAGTTCCTGTTTCCCCAAAATATCCCCCCAAGTCTCTTCATCCCCTTTCCTGAGGAGGCTTGAGACTAATATACCAACCAAATAGGTAACCAAGGTGAGCACAGACCACACCCGCTGGTTTTTAGGACACTAAAAACCCAATCAGATTCTTAAAAACAGAACTTTATTATAAAGAAAAAAAGTAAAAGAAGCACCTCTGTAAAAATCAGGATGGAAGGTAATTTTACAGGGTAATAAGATTTAAAACACAGAGGATTCCCCTCTAGGCAAAACTTTAAAGTTACAAAAAAACAGGAATAGCATAGGGAAAATACACAAACAAAAGATAATCTAATGCATTTCCTTGCTATTACATCTAATATTACAGAAATAGTAAGTATCATTTTAGTAGGCACTGGGTTACTTGTTTGGTCTCTCTCTTTGTCTCAGAGCACAAAGCAAAAACCTTCCCCCACAAATTTTGAAAGTATCTTTTCCCTTTACTGGTCCTTTTGGTCAGGTGCCCAGCCAGGTTATTTGAGCTTCTTAACCTTTACGGGTAAAGGAGGGATTTTATGCTACCCTTAGCTCTATGTTCATGACAATAGGTATTCAGAAAACCAATATTTTTGCTGAACAAAATTAAAACAAACACTTCGTTCAAATTTTTTGTCAAAAAATATTGTTTGCCTACAGAAATGTTTTAACTGACACAAGATGAAATGTGGTGGGTTTTTTCAAAAAAGTTGGCAGAAAATGACAATTTTCATTTAGTTTTGACTTAAAATGTCATTTCATTTCAGTTTTTTTAGTTTGAAAAAATGAAGAAACATTTTAAGTCAAAACTAAATAAAAATTTTTGTTTCAAATTGATGTTTTGACATAAAATGCTATTTCCTTTACCCACAAAGACAATGCAATGGTATGTTAAGTGAAATTTTAGATTTGACATTGCCCATGGGGAAAATTGAAAGTTTTCATTGGAATTGACATGTTCCCATCAAAAATACTTGTTTTGACTAAAACATATTTTGGGTGGGAAAATTTGGCTTATGAAAAGTCTAGTCACTATTGACTCTTACAGCCCCAGAGGTGCCCTATAGAGGAGTCTAGGTTCATTCCATGGGGCCATGGAGAGAGCTGATCTGCAGCCCCAAAACCAAGTACATGCAGTAGGATTCTGTGTCACAGTTACAGTAAATATGAGGTGGTGTGGACTAGTGGATAAAGCACTGGACAGACTCAGCAGATCTGGCTTCTGTTCTTGGACGTAGCCTGTTGGGTGACCTTGGACAAGTCCCTTCACCTGCTTCTGCCCCACTTTCCCCATCTGTATAATGGGGATAATGATACTGATCTCCTTTGTAAAGCACTCCCAGATCTACCAATGACACACATTGGATCTTAATGTCATGGGCTCAGATGCTGTTTGCTCTTTCACAACTCTCTCAATAGATCGCAAGATAAAGGAAAGTCAGAGCTTATAATCCCCTCCCAGGGGCAGCATATGGGTCTCTGTGTGGGACACTCCTGAAACATTAGCACAGAGCACACACCAAAGGCAGAAGAGAGCTGAACTTGATTCCAAAGCACAACACCTCTAACAAACCCTTTCACCTACAACTGTCCTGTGGTGCCACTGCTATGTATAAACCCATATCTTAGTATGGAGACAAATCTACAGTTTTTGGCCCATATGTAAGTGCACTATCCACTAACCTGTGATGACACTTTGCAATCTATTGGAAATATGGACTGAGATGGGCTGAAAGTTTCCTATACAGAGAAAGCCACTCTGCTCTGCTGAGACACTCTTTCTGTTTCAAAAGGTTATGTTTGGATTTTACATTGATACTTACAGACCGTAATTCCCACAGTCTTCAATATGAGAAACTCCATTGACAGTGAGCAAACAGTGGACAGAGAAAGCCACTCTGCTCTGCTGAGACACTCTTTCTGTTTCAAAAGGTTATGTTTGGATTTTACATTGATACTTACAGACCGTAATTCCCACAGTCTTCAATATGAGAAACTCCACTGACAGTGAGCAAACAGTGGCTGAGGGCAAAGGGGCTGAAGAGATTTGTAGCCCTGTATTTAGGAGGTCACCCTAAAACACCTGGTTGAAACTGCTGGATCAGAAACAAACAAGCAAGTCCTCTGTCACCATGGGAGAGATAATCAGGCTGTGACTCCCCTCCATAACGTCACCATTTTTGAGTCTATCTGGACAGTCTCACGAGCTCTCAGGACAGAGAGACCAATGGGCTTTTCTTCCTTCTCAGCAGGTAAAGCTCCTGTCACCATGGATATGGTCCCCAGGGCTGTTAGGAGAGCTACTGCTGAGTTGGCTTTACAAACTGCACTAAGAAATGCCATTCATGACATCCAGCCTGAAGTAGGGCAGTCTCATTATAGACCTCAAACCAATTTAGTATTTTATCATCCAGAGATGTATGTGATACACACACACACACGCACAAACGGTGTATATCAATGGGTTTGTGAACCAATCCCAGTCAACAACCCTAGATAATCTGCACCATTGGATCATCATTTTAGACCCTGCCCCCATCCCCCTAAGAGGGCATCTCTCAAGCCAGGTGTCAATGCTTGTGAGTCTGCACCTGTGATGTGTCTCAGTTTTGCCATCTGAAACATGAGGGCAATAATCCTTCCCTACCTCCCAGACTGGTGTTGTGGGGCTATTTTCATTACTGTCTGCAACACACTCCGAGATCCTCAGATGGAAGGCCTTGTGAAATTGCCGTTCTTACATGACAACAGGCTAAATTCATGCCAGATGAGCATGTCCCAAACAGAAGGATCCTTCCAGCCCAGTCCCCTCTCCCACCGTGCACCTCTCCAATGCTAAGAGAGGAAAGTAGCATGTTGCCTGCACTCCCAGCCAGCCTCCTGCTACTGGTGCTGCAGGATGCAGGGAAGGGGAGGTTTTTGAAAAGAAAATGGGTGACTGAACCCCTGTGTCTGAACTGCTGGAGCAGAAATACACAGATTCAGTGTCACGGATGAGATGGTGAAGTAGAAGAGCTGAGCCTGCAGCCAGGAGGCTGTGATTCTTTCTCTAGTGTCACCGCTCTGCACAGCTTTTATATCAAGCAAGTAAAAGGACAGCTGCAGACCCTGTTCCTGAACCGGTCGGTACTAGAGCATCCGAGTGTGATTGTAAGTTAGTTTGCATTTCAGGTGGGCTGGGTTTCCCTTCTCTAGGACCAGACTCTGGGTTTGGTTGATCTGAGCATCCTGCAGGGGAAAGAGACAAAGCACACGAGGAAGAGACCATAAAACAAATGGCTCAGAGGGAAACATTTGCAGCCACGTCCCGTAAACATCTGGATGGAGATTTCATGCCTCAGTCAATGGTATATTTCCTCCCAAGAGGCACATAGCCAGCACCAGACTATCCTCATTCCCACCACTGTCTAACTGAGGAGGGAAGTTTCCTGAGCACAATTTTATACAGCTGCTTTGTAGACCTGGTTCTGCCCTCAGGAGCAAAAGATGGGTCTCTTAGTTATATTATTACTGGTCAATTATATTATCACTTTTTTCTGCAGCCAAAGACCTGGATTGCTCCAGGCTCATTGCACAGGGACTTGATGAGGGGATGTGAGGTGTTGACAGGGAGCTGGACTGTTGGGACTGGGATGGGCATGTGGGGTATCATTACAGGGAGGCATTTCTGAGTGCAGGGACTACGAAGGCCAACACAACAGCTGTTCTACCTTCAGCAGTAGCTCACATGCAGCCTTGGATGCTGCGGATCTGTGCACTTTCACATGAATACCTTTTTAGATCCAGAATGGTCTGAGGTCACCTGAGCCTATGTGGCTACTAACTCATGCAAATAACCCCGTCTTTACTGTTCCCTTGTCCTCTTGGCACATTTGCCTTTATTGACCTTCAGCATGCTGTCAAAATCCTAGACTGTGACCTCACTGGGGCTGGGACTCTCTTCGTGTTATTTGTTTATGCGGTGCCTATTGCAATGGGGCCCTGCTCCCTGACTAGGTCCCTTAGGTACTGCCACAATGGATACAATATGAACAAGCTCAATATCACAACTCCTGTCAGGGACAGCCCATTGCTAAATGTTGCCCCCTGCCTCCACTGCTCCCTTGTGGCCTTAACACTGAGTACTCATTAGAGACAGGCAGAAGGGGCTTTGCTTTGGTGTTGCTTACACACCATAGCACTGCTAACAATGCAGCATCCCCTCTCCCCAGGGCCCCTGCACTGCTAGCAGTAGGTGTGAGCCCAGGCTGAGGTGGGGATTTGACACTTCCCTATAAACTGC
The DNA here is from genome assembly GCF_027887155.1 of Malaclemys terrapin pileata. Taxonomy (NCBI): domain Eukaryota; kingdom Metazoa; phylum Chordata; order Testudines; family Emydidae; genus Malaclemys; species Malaclemys terrapin. The sequence continues at coordinate 140,481,449 of NC_071505.1, forward strand.
ACTGACCCTTTCCCCCATGCAATCTCTCAGGCGCAGGGCCAGCTCCAGGGTTTTGACCACCCCAAGCAGCCAAAAAAAAAAAAAAAAAAGCCGCGATCGCGATTTGGGGCGGCAATTTGGCGGGAGGTCCTTCGCTCCAAGCAAGAATGAGGGACCATCCGCGGAATTGCCGCTGAATACCTGGATGTGCCTCCCCTCTTCGGAGTGGCTGCCCCAAGCACCTGCTTGACAAGCTGGTGCCTGGAGCCGGCCCTGCTCAGGCGCTCACACTTAGTGGAGCACTCATGGGGTGATGGTTCCAATCTCTGCCTCTCAGATGAGGCCCTGCACTGCTGCCCACTGGAGTTACAGCTGGGGGGGCCTGATTCCCCATTGTTCAGCTCCTGGTTTGTAGTCATTCAGAGAGGAATAAACCACTATACAAGGTGCAGCAACTAGGGTTGCCAACTTTCTACTCACACAAAACTGAACACCCTTGTGGGTTTGGGTTCTGGGTTGGGGCCAGAAATGAGGAATTAAAGGTGTGGGAGGGAGCTCCAGGCTGGGGCAAGGGCTTGGGGGGTAGGGGGTGCGAGTACTCTGGCTGGGGGTGCCGACTCTGGGGTGGGACTGGGGATGAGGGGTTTCGGGTTTAGGAGGGTGCTCTGGGCTGGGACTGAGGGATTCAGAGGGCAGGAGGGGAGTGAGGGCTGGGACAAGGGGTTGGGGCACAGGAGTGGGTCAGGAGTTCAGGCTCCAGGCTGCGCTTGCCTCAAGTAGCTCCTGGAAGCAGCAGCATGTCCAACATCCAGCTCCTACGCGGAGGTGCAGCCAGGTGATTCTGTACGCTGCCCTGTCTGCAGGCGCTGCCCCCGCAACTCCCACTGGCTGTGGTTCCTGACCAATGGGAACTGTGGGGGAAGCACTTGGGGAGGCTGCAGCCTGCAGAGCATCCTGGCTGCCTCTACTCGTAGGAGCCAGAGGCATGACATGCCGGCTGCTTCCTGGGAGCCGCATGGCGCAGAGGCTAGTAGTGAGCCTGCCAGACCTGCTGTGTGGTGCCAACAATCAGACAGTCAACGCCATGGTCAGCAGTGCTGACTGGAGCCGTCACAATCCCTTTTCAACCGGGTGTTCTGGTTGAAAATCGGATATCTGGTCACCCTATGCAAGCTTTACACACACTCCGGTGGAAAGAGGTGACTGTAATGCTGCCAGATAAAGCTCTTGTGAGGAATATGATTGAATCCAGGCTGGTAACTCCCTTTGGAGCCCCTGGTGGTTTGATGTCAAGCAACATTTCACATTAACATGGCGCAGTTTTACGGGCAGACTTATGTATGGTTGTTTGTGGGGTACTGATCTCCCTTCCTGGACTGATTATGACAAATGAGTCATTTGTATATGAGTGAGTTTCCACCGCTACCTTTATAATTAGAACTGCTGCTTAATATAATGAGGAAAAAACCATTTTGGGGAGACGCCAGTGTCCACGCATATGTGTGTGGTGAGCTGAGAACCAGGGGTTCAGTAATTATAACTGGGGTCTGGTAGGCCTACCCTACTTGCGAGCCTGTCCTCTGGGAAAGTAAAAATAAGTTTATAAAGTATCACTATAACATGTAACAATGAATGTTGATAGAAAAGGTGCAAAAGGGAGACACAGGGACTAAATCAGTCCAAACAAAAAGGACTACTGACATAACTCAGGAGAATCATGTCTGTCAAAAAAAAGTGTGGGATGAGAAATTAGGCTGAATTAGTGAACAAAATAATGAGAGGGCGGGCTGTTCTGCCTATCCCTTCCTTTTGGGGGTTTTAAAGTAAAACAAATTTTGGGAGGAAAATAGAGAACAGCTGACTGACTGAAGGATGGAAGAAAAGGAAGGAGTGAGCTTCACCATCATGGTTGCTACCTTCACAGTCTTTTGAGATCCCAGGATTCACCATAACACCGTAGGTCCTTTGTCATCCTGATCTGGAGAAATTTCCTGACCAGACTGCTTGGCCAAGGAGAGGGACCCAGATAACACTGCCACTTCCAGTGACTCCGGCTAAATCCTGAACACTTCCTGGAATGTGAGACTTAATCATCCTCCCTCCCCCCTTAATACTTTCTTTTTCTTCCCCACCTTATTTCTTTCATATCCTTCTCTTTTTGCCTTCTAATTATTAAAAGTCTGCAACACTGCTGTAAGCCTGTGTCCAGAAAAGCAGCTAAAACAATGCCATAACAGCCCAATACTGGTACAAGTTTGCCAGGTCTGGAGGTGGCTGATGAGACAGTGGGATGTGCCTCTGTTTCTCCAGCAGCAAGGTTTCCAGTAGGAGTCAACACCAAAATCAGAAGCTGTGTTTTATATCTTTGCTGTCCCCTCTTTTGTGTGTTTGTCCTGTTTTGTCTTCTAACAGAATTGGACTTTAACAACAACAGCTCCAGCCCATCTCAACTAACTTCTTCTCTTTTCTCCAAAATTGGATGGGGCAGAGATGGGCGTTGTTTTTAAAAAGACTCTCAACTGAAGGAAAAGGAAACAAGGGATGTCATTAAAATGAAAGTCTTAGTTAATACTTCCCATTTCAAATGCTTTAACTGTTTTTCCTTCTTTTTCTTTATCTTTAATAAAAGATTAAGAAGAATTTTTAATGGTGTGTTTTCCATGGCACTAAGCAGGCTAAAATCTCTGTATACCGAACCCTAAGCTTTGTTTAACACTGTTTTATGGTGGATAGTGACAGGATCGTGTTAACACCTTTGATTCTTTGGGGCCATATATTTCATCAACAGTAATGCAACAGGCTGTGTGTTTCTAGACACATGGGACAGGATCACGGTGGTTTAAGCTCAGAAGCGGATGTCAGGATACATGAGACTTACAAGGGCCAATGATTATTATTCTTACACCACTAGCTGTGTTCATGGCAGGGGTTTATATTCTGTGCATCTCAGGTGGCTCCCCACACTGAAAGGTGTTACTCTATTCCCCATTCTTCTCTCTCCCTCTGGCCTCTCTGCAGCACTCACAGAGAATGTGCCTTGTTGCTGTCCCTGTGGTGTGGCTGCAGAGAGACAAAGAACAGATGAGGTTTTTGTAGAGGGAGGAGGTGACTCTGAAGCGCTGTGTCTGAGCTGCTGGCGCAGAAATACACAGCCGAGTGCTCTGGCTGCACAGATGAGATGTTCAAGCGAAAGAGATCATCCTGCGGCTGGTCGGCCTGGAAGTGACTAGAATTTGTGCCTTTCTCTCTTTCTTCTTTATAGTAGAAGTTAAAGAGCAGCTGCAGTCCCTGCCCTGGGTCCTGCCGGTACCAGAACATGCTGTCATGCCCATAGGTTTGCTGACATCTGAGATAGGCAGTCTGTCCTCTCTCCAGCACCAGACTCGGTGTTTGCATTATTTTAGCATCGGTTTGGCCTGTGGGGAGAAAGAGACAAAACACACAGGACAGACAGAATAAAACAATCGTCTCAGAGGGAAATGTGTAGAGTAGAATCCTGCAAATGCTAGGACAGGGATTTCTTTTCCCAGCCAAGGACTTACTTGCTCCCAAGAGATACATGGCTGCACACCAGACTATGCACATCCCCATCTCTGTCTCACTGAGCAGGGGGCAGTCCCCCAGCATGGGGTTTTACATAGATTTGGTTGCTTCCTGGTACTAGAGGGCAGGATCTGTTTGTGTTTCCCCACAGACACAGGGGGCCCCTTCTGTGGAGGTCTGGTTATCTGTGGCCTTGACCCTGGGAAAAGTGTGTGGTACTGGGAATTGTATCTTTAAGTGGGCTAGCATCTGAGGCAGGCAGTCTGGTGGAGGGGCGCTGCAGAAGATTATACTCTGTTATGCAGAGGTAGTTGAGGAGCTATAGCATTGAATAAAGAGCTTCTGTCTGAAGTACCTCAGGCCCAGAGTGATCACTGAATACCACACGGTATTAGGAGCAAACAGAAATTTAAGATGTAACATGAAAGGAAGAACAGAGCAACTAAAAACTCCACCAGAGGTGAAACACTCTGGAAATATGGAGGATACAGCATGTGATTGCAGCTGGAGCTAACATACATGAGCTACATTTAATTTTGAGGGATAGCTCAGTGGTTTGAATATTGGTATGGTAAGCCCAGGGTTGTGAGTTCAATCTTTAAGGGGGCCACTTAGAGATCTGGGGGCAAAATCAGTACATGGTCCTGCTAGTGAAGGCAGGGGGCTGGACTCAATGACCTTTCAAGGTCCCTTCCAGTTCGAGGAGATAGGATATCTCCTTTAAAAAAAAAAAAAAAAAAAAAAGTGAAGTTGCAGCAGAATGAGCTTCTACACAGATTGGCCCTAAGGGTAATTACCCATGGTTCTGGGTGGGTTTGTCCAGTCTATTCTTAAATTTGCACTGTTGTGGCTTCACTGCCCGAGATAGTGAAATTAAAGGTAGGCCTGGTAAGTTTACTTGAGCTGTAATCACATCCAGTGACTACAGTCTAGATCAGAGGTGGGCACACTACGGCCCACGGGCCACATCTGGCCCACAGGAACCTCCTGCCTGCCCCCTGAGCTCCTGACCCGGGAGGCTAGCCCCCGGCCCCTCCCCTCCTGTTCCCACTCCCCTGCAGCCTCAGGTCACCCCGCCTGCGGTGCAATGCTCTGGGCAGTGGGAGTCTGAGCTCCTGGGGCAGAGCCGCTGCAGAGCCCGGCCTGTCCCGGTGCTCTATGCTGTGCAGTGCATGGCTGTAGCGCTGCCAGCCACGGGTGCTCCAGGCAGCGCAGTAAGGGGGCAGGGAATGGAGGGGTTGAATTGAGGGCAGGGGAGTTCGGGGTGGTGGTCAGGGGGTGGGGGTGTAGATAGGGGTTGGGGTGATCAGAGGGTGGGGAACAGGGGGTTTGAATGGGGGCAGGTGGTTGGATGGGGTGGCAGGGGCAGTCAGGGGCGGAAGTTCTGGGGGCTGTCAGGGAGCAGGGGGGGGTGGATGGGGCAGCGGTCCTGGGGGGCTCTCAGGGAATGAGGGGTTGGATGGGACAGGAGTCCTGGGGGTGGGCCATTAGGGGGTGAGAAGTGTGTGGGGTGGGGGCTGGGCCATGCCCCCCTCCCCTAACTGGCCCTCCATACAATTTCAAAACCTGATGTGGCCCTCAGGCCAAAAAGTTTGCCCGCCCCTGTTCTAGATATACCCAGACAAAGAGAGAGAGAGAGACACACACACACAGAAAACTGAATCTTTTTCCACTAGAAAAGGGATGGTTTGGGCACAATTCCATTTTGTAGAAACACTTAAACATTTTGTTTTCATTCCAGTGAAGAACAAAAATGAATTTTGAAAGCTCAAAAGATATGGCAGAACAGATTTGTCCCACAGTAGCCAGTTCTATTCCTGCCACAGCAGTGCTTTGATTTCCTAGGGTAGAGGAGGAGCACCACCTAGTGGCTGGCGAGAATTTTTACATGGAGATATTGCCTTTCACGCAATCACTCTTGCTAGTTGTGGCCCAGTGTAGGGCAATTTAGCAGCTACACATGTTTTCTGGCCAATTACATTTTAAAAAATAATAGTATCCAAACCTCTCTGCTGCTTCCTGGGATTTTTTCCTTGACCATAGAATATCAGAGTTTGAAGGGACTGTAGAGCATAATCAGACAGATCTTTGCCCCACATTCCTAAATGGCTCTCTTAAGGATTGAACTCACAACCCTGGGTTTAGAAGACCAATGCTCAAACCACTTAGCTACCCCTTCCCCCTCTATCCTGCTTTCAATTCAGCTGTGACCAAATTTGTATAAGCCACTGAAATCAGCATGAAAGCAAACAGCGAGGGGACAGAACCAAACTACAATGACCTGGAGACACCATAGGAGAGGGAGCTGCAGGCAATGGGAGAAGGCATAGTGCCAGTACATATAAAGTCACAACACAGGTAAAAAAATGGAGGGATGTAACCAGGAGCCTCCCCCATCACATTAAGCAAGGTCACTTTACTCATCTTCTTTGTCCTAATGATTGTATTGTGATAGCTGCCACTGATAAGGTGTGAGATGAGGCAGTTGGGAGTGGAGGTGTCCATGTGATGGTTGTGATCTATGTACAGAATAGGCTGAGAATGGCAGCCATACGGCCTATTCCCCAGGGCTCTGTCCAGTCCAGTTTTAAATTACTCAAAAAGTGGAGATTCCAGCTTCTCATGTATGGAGTAGTAGATGGTACTGTTATGAAATATTTATCTTGTAATCCAGCCTGTAATTTCTTAGTTTAACCATATCAGTTATGCCTCCTCAGCTCACCCCACTCCTCCCTTTATCAAAATCATTTCTCTCATTCCTTGATTTCAAAGGAATCTACTGTGGCAATTCTCTTGCCAAGAGATTCTCTGCTAAAAAGTTCGGTGAGGTGTATGTGTTTTTCACTGACCAGTCAGGACATGGCATTTCCTGTGATTTTATCCACAACACTGACATCCCAACGCTATGTTCCTCCTGACCTTTGTGATCTCCTCTATTCACATGCAGCTGCTGAACTGTGCTGGAAGGGATGGGTGGACAGGCCTGTGTGCATGGGGAAGAGGGGTCCAGGTGCTGCAAACACTTGGCCCTGTGTCGACTCCAAGTACAGTAATACATCCCTGTGTCATTGGCATATAGGCCGTCAATATTCAGGAGGAACTCCTCATCCTTGGGTCTACTTGCTTTGAAATGACACGGACCGTTAATTTGTGCTTACTGAGTAGGCGAGCATTTGGATCTGTCCACTAGGAAGCTGCCTATACCAGTAGAAGTTGGGGTCAGATGACCCTTCCAAAGAACATTCTAGGGAAGCCTGTCTGCCCAGCTGTTCCACCACTGACTGCAGACTTTGAACAATGGGTGCAGAGCAATTGGCTAAAATCCTCAGGGAAACCAGGAACTATTAGCACAATGAAATAGAACCCCCCCCTTGCAACCGAGATTAATGCAATGGTAGGAAATTAAGTGAAGAAAAGAGGATTAATTAATTATTGGTGAATAATTCTTCATGATTGATGGTTAATCATTATGTATTTTTTTTCCTAAGGGACAGTCTACACACAGATTTACACCAAAATAACTAAATAACTTGTAAATAAGATCTTCCGTTATTTCAGTGCAAGTCTGTGTGCAAACACTTAATGGGAATAAAAGTGTTCTAGGGATTTAGCTTAAAGTGAAAAAAACACAGTGTCATGGTTTTACAATGTATTGTGCATAGCCAGTTTAGAATTTCCCTTTCCAATAAAGTTAAAAAGAATACAAATTGCTTAAATGCTTTGTGGGATCAGGGACACAATTTTTAGCACCTTGCAGGGCTGAGCCTGGGGTAAACTTCTCAGTAACTCGTCTGTCTTTGTGAACCCTGTGTGAAAGAAGGTGAGATCTTATATACATGTTTATTTTATTAGCATATTATAGCTTCTAAAGTTTGTAAAGCATTTTGAGATATACAGTGTTCTAGAAATGTATGTATTATAATACTGATATATGAATTACATACTCATTAATAATTATAGTTATATTACAATTAATAAAATAGTACAGATTCGTACACTACACATATTTAACATAAGCTACTCTAATATAATGTTCATATAAACAAATATCGCTAGCTAGCTAGATTTTTCAAGGGCACTTCTGAAAATCTACCCCAGAATGTGAACACCCTCCCCGCCCCCGTCCTTAATGCAGGTGACTGTGTAACTGCCATTTCCCCTTTCACTGCATCCACAGACATCTCCGACCTACACTCACACCAGCTGCGCATTTCTGAGGGAGCAGGGGCATGGTGTGGCTTAGTTCACAGACTCACACAGTGACTGATTGGAGATACCGGCAGAATCACCGCCACCAAGATATAATTTAAAAAATGGACCTTGTTCAGCAACAGTATCGCAGGGTATAAACAGTCATGGTCTCACTCTTAGGCAAGGTTCTGAATACCCTTAAATCCTCCTAACTTCAGGATTGAGAAGTTACAGGATTGAGCCCTAGATGCTTAACTGCTAGGGAATCCCTCACCCGCACGTGCACAATTCAACTGATCATCTGATTTGGTGTCTGGGAAGAACTCCCCAACCCCAGGGGCATATCAGCATGAATAAGGGTGTGCCTGTGGAGCTGTGAGCAAGAAACCTCCATTAGGATCAGATGGGTACATCATACACCGTCACCTGCCATATCCTGAGACTATTGGAATGAGGGAATATTCTTGAACCTTGGACATTCTCATCTCTGATGTTTCTAAACATTTGATTTCTTTTGAGATGTGTCATTATCTCATGACCGTCACACACATTTTTTTACCTGTACAGTTTTAATATAATACAGCACAGCAAGAGAAGGGAATAAGTGCTCCATTGGGAGGCCAGAATCCCATAAGCAGTTGCTAGATATGGTCAAAAGACTCATATTCTCTTACTGAGATAACATGAGTGATTTTATATCAGCCCATTTGGAGAGAGCTCCACTGCCTGCAATGTAAAACTGCTCCAGTGCATAGAGAGCATATACTGCCAACAAGAGATACAGACACACGGGACAAATTCAGTCAAAGCACAAACTGGCATAGACCTTTAAAAGGACATGCGACTGTTTAAGCCTGGGCAAAAACTGGTTTTCATTACCTTAGCTCATTTGTCAATCTCTAGCACATCCTACATCTAATAGCTCATACCATTACAAAAAGTGATAGTTCTCCTGGGAAGGGCAGGAGACGGGGAGTGAGGACCCCAGTTTTTATCCCCTAGCTCTGTCAGCAAATCACTGCATGACTTTGGACAGTTTAACCCATTTCATATGTTCTCTCTGTCTGTCTCTCTGATGTTTCATGATTCCCTAATATCAAGCTGAAATCTCCTCTCCATTCTATCTCTGGTCAAAAGAACCAGAGCAAATTGATCAAAGGGGACCATTTCGTCTGATAGTAGCACATTCTCCTTATTGTATGGAGATGGGAGGAGCTGCTCTCTCTGAGGGAGTGTTGGGGGAAGGAGGGAGGTTTTTGTAGGGGGAGGAGGTGACTGAAGCACTGTGTCTAAACTGCTGGCACAGAAATACACAGCCGAGTGCTCAGTCTTCACAGAGGTGATGTGCAAGTCCAAAGACTTCGATCTTTGGCCGGGAGGCTGTGAATCCATCTTTAATATCACCTTTCTCCTTGTTATCTACAGCAAATGAGTAATATCACCTTTATCCTTGTTATCTACAGCAAATGACCAGCTGCAGTCCCTTCCCCTGCTACTGGTTATACCAGTACATATTATCATGACCATTAGTTTGTCTGCATGTCAGCTGGGCTGTCTGTTCTCTCTTCAGTACCAGGCTTGGTGTTTGGGTGATTTTAGCGTCTATGTGTCCTGTGAGACAAAATACAAGAAACAAACACAGTAAAATAAAAGAGCTGTATCCTGCAGACACCAAAACAGGGATTTCATGGCTGCATCAATGACTTACTTGCTCCCAAGAAGCACAGGACCGCCATGCACCAGACTAACCACATCCCCATCTCTGGGGCAATGATCAGTGAGCATTTCCCCAGTGGATGGTTTTATACGGCTCTGTTCTGTAGGGCTGCTTCTTCACCAATAAGCACTAGGTGGTCACACACTTCAGAGCTGCTGTAGGCAGAGCTTATTGCACACATATGGCCACAGACAGACAGGTTGTTTTTTGTGGAGGTGAGGGGGGAGGTAGAGTTAAAAAATAAAATACTTGCTGTTGAATATCACTTTAATTGAGTAGTTTTCTACCATGACTACATTTGCCCATTTTTAACAAAGAGATTAACAATCTTCTGTTCCACAGTCAGTGTTTCCTTTATTTCTCAACACAAACACTAATTTTAGAGGGTCTAAAGCCCCCCTCAGCCCACAGTCGGGAATGCCCGTGACACATCAGGGGCACTTTTCATCAATCCATTGCATCTGCCCAAACTTCCTCTGTTCCACCCTCCCAACTAGGGTTGCCAACTTTCTAATCACACAAAACCAAACACCCCTACCCCTCCCTTTCTCTGACGCCCATGCCCCACCCCGTCTCCAAGGCCCCACACCTTGCTCACTCTTCCCCACCCTCAATCACTTTCACCGAGCTGGGGCAGTGGGTTGGGATACAGGAGGGGGAATGGACTCTAATCTGGGGATGCAGGCTCCGGGGTGGGGCTGGGGATGAGTGATTTTGGGGTACACAAGGAGGTTCTGAGTTGGGGCAGGGGATTGGGGTGTGGGGAGTGAGGGCTTTGGCTGGGATTGTAGGCTTGGCAGTGGGGCTAGGGATGAGGGGTTTGGGGTGTGGGAGAGAGCTCCGGGCTGTTGCAGGGAGTTGTGGTGTGGGGGAGCACAAAGTAATCAATGCCACCATAGTGCTAATTCTGTGTGCCCCCCATCCCCACAATCCAGGATCCCCCATTCTCCACCCCAGGAGGAGCCATACCCCTCTTTCCCCAATCTCTCTCATTCCCCTTCTCCCTATTCCAGGCTGTGCCAAACTCTGCCCTCCATCAGCACTTCTGTGTGCCCCATTCCACCTCCCATTGTTCCCACCTACCCTCCATGCCAGGGGCTCTGTGTGGCCCCTCTTCCCTCCTTCCATGCCCCCCCATTCTTTCTCGCATGATAGGGGTTCCATATATATTTGACTCCCTCTTTTCCCTCTATTCCTATCTCCCATAGCAGGGATTCTGTGTGTCCCTCCATTTTCCCCTCCACCTATTCAAGGGTACCCCATACTGCCCATCCCATGGCAGGGGTTCTGTGTGCCCTGCATTCTGTCCTCCCCCTATAGCAGAGTCCTCCATTCTTCTCCCATGGCAAGGGCTCTTTGTTACCCCTCATTCTCCTGCTTCCCTCCATGCTAGGGGAGCTGTGTGCCACCCTCCTTTATACCAAGATGACTCAATCTCTGCCCCACCAGGAGTTCTGCATACCCAATTTCCCCCCGCCCAGTACTAGGGTTCCTCTTTCTCCCCCTCCCTCCAATTCCTGCCAGTGGCTGTGTGCACCCCTCTTTCTCCCATACCCTCTTCCCCACACCATTATTCTTCTTTCTGTCTTGATGGTAAGTCATTCAGAGTGTCAACATATCAGGGCCGGCGCTAGATGGCGCTCATGGCAACCTGAGTTGCACAGGCTGGACTGCAGTTCAAGCTGCCCTGCCGCTAGAGAGCCAGAGCATCATCCCCCGGAGCTGAGCCCAGGCTGCGGCAGCGAGAGGGGCTTAGCTCCGGGGGATGATGCTCTGGCTCTCCAGTGCAGGGCAGCCTGAACTAAAGTCCAGCCTGTGTGTGAAGAGCCGGGGAGGGAGGGAAGTGGGGCCCGGGATGCAGGGAGGGAGGAGGGGTCCTGCTGCCGCCACCGCTGCCGCTCTGAGTCTCCACAGGGAGGCGCGGCGTTTCCCCGCTTGAATGGGCTGTGCAGGGCACCGCCGGGCTGGGCAGGGGGTGCGGATCCCAGCTCACGCGCTGACAGGGTGAGTGGCTGGGCAGCCCGAGCTGCCAGCGAACTGCTGCCGCCCCCTCCTGCCCCCGGACCCGGCCCACCGTGCACCTCCCCCGCCTCAGCCTCGCGCCTCCTGCCCTGGGTGGGTAGAGGCAGAGCCCGGCTCCGAGCGGGTCAGCGGATACTGCCCCGCCAGGGGATCCTCGTGGCTCGGACACCTGGGGCTCAGTGTCCGTCCTCTCCGCTCTGCCTGCACGGAGCTGGGGAAGCAGCTGTCAGCATCTGCCCCTCTCAGCCCTTGCACCCCCCATCCCGCTTGCAGCCCCTCCACTTGTACCTCACCCCATCGCTCTTTCTCCACACCCCTTCCCCTTGTACTCTCCCTTCACCCGCATCTCTCCCCTTGTACCCTCCCTCAGCCCTCTCCTCTCGCACCTCCCCCCTTCCCCTGCACCTCTTCTCCCACAACCCTCCTGATACCCCCTCTCCTCCTCCACCCTCCTCCGCGAGTACATCACACCCCACTTCTCTGCCTTTGTAGAGCCCCCAAGCACCCCCGCACACGCTCCTCTGCCTAAACCCTCTTTACTAGATCCCCATCCCTTTCTGGGTACAAGGTTTGAGCGTTAGTCCCTATGCTTTCCATGTGCATTTGGAGCACTAAAGATGTGGTTGCTGGGGATTTGGGGGTGAGATTTACACTAAAGTGAAATAAAAATAGGAAAAACAGTTTGATCCCCACCTGCAAGTGTAAACGGGGATTGCTGTGGTGAAGAAGGAGGTCACGTTTGGGGGGGGAGCCCAGGGCTGGGGTGGCAGGGGATGGAGGAGGGCACTGGTGAAGGGGGAAGAGCCCAGGGCTGGGGTGGGGGGCAGCCAAATTTTTTTTTGCTTGGGGCGGCAAAAAACCTGCAAGATATTAAACTCTATTGAGAAGATGGACAGAGATGAGGTGGAGTATTGTTATGCTGGAAGGCATTAATACGTGCCCTCAACCAATTTCAGAGAAAGCAGTGTTTCTCAAATGTGGCCACCATGGCTGCATGCAGCCATCAAGGGCTTTTCGTGTGGCCACAACCTCCTGGGAGGTGATTCGGGGAGGAGAGGCAAAGCAGTGGCCTCTCCCCTGGAGCCATTAGCAGTGGTTGGGCCCTGCCCCAATCTGGAGCCACAAATGCTGGAGATGCAGGCAGTCGGCATGAGTTCCCCACCTTCCCGGGGGTGGCTGGGCTTGGGCTTCTGGTTTCAGTCCTGGCCACAGAGTTTCAGGCTCTAGCTGAAGGGCCAAGGGCTCCAGCCCTGGCCTTCAGCTGCACAGCAGTGGGTGCCACCCCTGGGATCACCACTCCACTTCCCCAACACTTCTGGTCCCCACTGCATCCTCCAGCTCCGGGCTTCAGCCACATGGCTACAGGGCTCTGGTCCCCGGGCTCCAGCCTCAGGCTCACCACCACCCCCATTGCCCCTTCTTTGCAAGAACGTGCAAAGCACCTTATTAGTTTCTATTCTGCTTAGATACAGAAAAGAATAGTAACAACTGTACATTATTTTAATTATTGAGTCTGCAAAAACCCCTACATAAATAAATTACAATGTTTTGGACATATATATGTGCATATTTATTTGTTTTTCTTAAAGTTAATTAAGTATTTTAGGAAAAATTCTCAGAGCGGACACCAGCAAGAGTTGGTGGCCGCACTTTGAAGCCACCAAAAAAGTGTACTGTCACTTATTTCCTAGACACCACAGTACAAATAAGTGATGGCCACGTTCACACCACCCTATACCGAAAACCCACCAACCACTATGCCTACCTTCATGCCTCCAGCTTCCACCCCGGACACACCACACAATCCATCGTTTACAGCCAAGCACTGAGATACAACCGCATCTGTTCCAACCCCTCAGACAGAGACCAACACCTACAAGATCTTCACCAAGCATTCTCAAAACTACAATACCCACACAAGGAAATAAGGAAACAAATCAACAGAGCCAGACGTGTCCCAGAAGCCTCCTGCTACAAGACAAGCCCAAGAAAGAAACCAACAGAACTCCACTAACCATCACCTACAGTCCTCAGCTTAAACCTCTCCAATGCATCATCAGTGATCTAAAACCCATCCTGGACAATGATTCCTCACTTTCACAGACCTTGGGAGGCAAGCCAGTCCTTGCCCACAGACAACCTGCCAACCTTAAGCATATTCTCACCAGCAACCACACACCGCACCATAACAACTCTAACTCAGGAACCAATCCATGCAACAAACCTCGATGCCAACTCTGCCCACATATCTACACCAACAACACCATCACAGGACCAGATCAGCTACAACATCACCAGTTCATTCACCTGCACATCCACCAATTTTATATATGCCATCATGTGCCAGCAATGCCCCTCTGCTATGTACATTGGCCAAACTGGACAGTCACTACATAAAAGGATAAATGGACACAAGTCAGATATCAGACATGGCAATATACAAAAACCTGTAGGAGAACACTTCAACCTCCCTGGCCACACAATAGCAGATGTAAAGGTAGCCATCTTACAGCAAAAAAACTTCAGGACCAGACTCCAAAGAGAAACTGCTGAGCTCCAGTTCATTTGCAAATTTGACACCATCAGATCAGGATTAAACAAAGACTGTGAATGGCTAGCTAACTACAGAAGCAGTTTCTCCTCCCTTGGTGTTCACACTTCAACTGCTAGCAGAGGACCTCACCCTCCCTGATTGACCTAACCTCGTTATCTCCAGACTGATTCTTGCCAGCATATTTATACCTGCCCCTGGAAATTTCCATTACATGCATCCGAAGAAGTGGGCATTCACCCACGAAAGCTTATACTCCAATACATCTGTTAGTCTTAAAGGTGCCACAGGACTCTCTGTTGCATATTACAGACAGACAGACGGACAGAGTTTGAGGGTACGTCTATACTTACTTCCTGGTCCGGATGTAAGCGATCGATCCCGGAAGTGCTTGCCATCGACGCCGGTACTCCAGCTCAGCGAGAGGAGTACGCGGCATCGACGGGGGACCCTGCCTGCCGCGTCTGGACCCGCGGTAAGTTCAGACTAAGGTACTTATTAACGTAGCTGAATTTGTGTACCTTAGTCCGAAGTGGGGGGTTAGTGTGGACCAGGCCTAAGTTTCAGGCCTTTGTAAATGTGGCCAATCATCTGGTATTTCATATCACTATTATAGCTATTCAGAAAACTAACATTTTTCCTGAAAAAAATTGGATCAAAAATCCTTTGTTTAATTTTTTTCTGTCAAAAAAATTCTATTTTCCTGCAGAAAGTTTCAAACTGACTCGAAATGAAAAAAAAAAATTCTTTGAAATCAACATTTTGAGTGAAACTGGACCAGGGCCAGCTCTGGCTTTTTGGCCGCCCCAAGCAAAAAAAAAAAAAACGGGGCGGCTGGAGCGCAGGTGCAGGGGGACCGGCTGGCGGGGGGCAGGGGGAGGGAGCGGGTGGGAGAGAGAGAGAGAAGGGGGCAGCCAGGGCTACAGCAGGGGCACTGCGCCGCCTCCTGCTGCCTGCCGCGAGGGCTCCGCTCTGGTCGGGAGGGAGGGAAGGAAGAGGACGGCCCTGCAGGGTGCTCTGGTTCTCCACGCCGCCGCCCCCTACAGGACCGCCGGAGCGGAACAAGAACAACAACAAAAAAAAAGCGGCCTTCCGCCCTAAGATTGGGCAGAATGCCGCCTCCAACAATCTGCCGCCCCAAGCACCAGCTTGCTCAGCTGGTGCCTGGAGCCAGCCCTGAACTGGACAATTTCATTTAGTTTTGACTTAAAATGTTTTTATTTCACTTTTTTTAACTAAAAAAAATACAAGCGACATAAAAATTATTTCAAATTCCCATTTTGACCTAAATTGTCATTTCTTTAACCCAAAAGCAAAAATGCAACGACGTTTCTAGTCAAAACAAAATGATCATTTTAGTTTTGATATTTCCCACATGAAAATAGAAAGTTTTTATTGGAACTGACATTTTCCCATAAAAAAATGCCATATTTTGGCTGGAGAAATTTCCCTATAAAAATGTTGTCCCACTTTAGTCCTATTGACTAAAAAAAAGGGTGCCCTTTGGAGAAGTATAGACTCATTCCATGGGGCTTTTGGGAGAACTGATCTGCAGTCCCCAATATCAAGAGCACTGAACAGGCCTGTGTGGCACAAATTTAGAAATTATGAGGCAGTGTGGACTAGTGGATAGAGCACTGGACAGTGACTCCTCAGACCTGGGGTCTATTGCTGGCTCTGGCCTGTTGGGTGACTTTGGGCAAGTCCCTTCACCTGCCTGTGAAACAAACAGCGTGGTGGCATGCTGACCCCAATAACAGGGGTCCCCCAAAATTCAGGATAAATCTCATCTAACAATCTGTCCCCGAGTCCTGGCCAGTGGCACAGCAGGGCGCAGGCAGGCAGGCTACCTGCATTCTGTGGCCGGTGGCCCCTCGCTCCTCTTGGAAGCAGCTGGCTACTGGCACATCTCTACGTGCCCCTGGTGGGGGGGAGGTGGTTCCGTGTGCTGCCCCCACCCCACTAAGGTGCCAGCAGCAGCGCAGCAGGGTTAGGCGGCTCCCTGCCCGCACTGCCTCCCTCCCCCCAACGCTGCGCCGCTACCCGAAGTGGCCAGCATGTCCCTGCAGCCCCTGTGGTATGTGTGTGTGTGTCTGCACATTGCTGCTGCCTCGAGGGCCAACTCCACAGCTCCCATTGGCTGGGGGATGCGGCCAATGGGAGCTGTGGGGGCAGCACCTGTGGGCAGCGGCGCACAGAGACACCCTGCCTTCCCCCTCTTCCCCCCACTTTGGGAGCCGTGCTGCCCAAGGTAAGCGCTGCCCCCCTGACCACTCCTGCACCCCAACCCCCTGCCGCAGCTCAGAGCCCACACACAAAAAGAAAAAAAGAATGAAAAATGGTGGGGGGAGATAAGAGAGAATGTTCTTTTTCTTGGCTGGGTCCTGAGGGGGCCCCCCCGAAAATGAAGCTGTGCACAGGGCCCCACTAACTCTAAATCCGCCACTGTGCAGGGGCTGTATAGAATCATAGAATCATAAACTTTAAGGTCAGAAGGGACTATTATTGATCATCTAGTGTGACCTCCTGCACAACGCAGGCCACAGAATCTCACCCACCCACTCCTGTAACAAACCTGTGTCTGAGCCATTGAAGCCCTCAAATCATGTTTTAAAGACTTCAAGGTGCAGAGAATCTTCCAGCAAGTGACCCGTGCCCCATGCTGCAGAGGAAGGCGAAACCCCCCCCAGGGCCTCTGCCAATCTGCCCTGGAGGAAAATTCCTTCCCGACCCCAAATATGGCGATCAGCTAAACCCTGAGCATGTGGGCAATTCTCACCAGCCAGACACCCAGAAAAGAATTCTCTGTAGTAACTCAGATCCCACCCCATCTAACATCCCATCACAGGCTATTGGGCATATTTACCACTAATAGTCAAAGACCAATTAATTGCTAAAATTAGGCTATCCCATTATATCATCCACTCCATAAACTTATCAAGCTTAGTCTTGAAGCCAGATATGTCTTTTGCCCCCACTGCTCCCCTTGGAAGGCTGTTCCAGAACTTAACTCCTCTGATGGTTAGAAACCGTCTAATTTCAAGTCTAAACTTCCTAATGGCCAGTTTATATCCATTTGTTCTTGTATCCACATTGGTACTGAGCTTAAATAACTCCTCTCCCTCCCTGGTATTTATCCCTCTGATATATTTATAGAGAGCTATCATATCTCCCCTCAGCCTTCTTTTGAGATAGGCAAACACTGCAGCGATTCCACCTTCAGCGTTAGCTCACAGAGCCTCAGACGCCATTAGCTCTTTCACTTCCCTCTGAACAGCCCACAAGATTTAGAAAAGTCAGAGCTTCTCCTCTCATAGAATCATAGAATATCAGGGTTGGAAGGGACCTCAGGAGGTCATCTAGTCCCACCCCCTGCTCAAAGTAGGACCAATTCCCAACTAAATCATCCCAGCCAGGGCTTTATCAAGCCTGACCTTAAAGACCTCTAAGGAAGGAGATTCCACCACCTCCCTAGGTAACCCATTCCAGTGCTTCACCACCCTCTCCTCTCAGGGGCAGCACATGGCCGTGTGTGCTGGACATCCCTGTGACATTAGCACAGAGCAAGAGCACCCATCAAAAGGCAGAAGGGAGATGGGCTTAATACCAAAGCAGTGTACAGTAGGTCTTCAGAGTTACAAACAACAGTGTTACAAACTGACCAGTCAACCCCACACCTCATTTGGAACTGGAAATACACAATCAGGCAGCCAAAAAGACCCCCCCCACACACACACACACACACAAAAGCAAATACACTGAAGTACTATATTAAACACAAACTAGTAAACAAAATAAAGGTGAAGTTTAAAAAAAAGGTTTGACAAAGTAAGGAAACTGTTTCTGTGCTTGTTTCATTTAATTAAGATGGTTAAAAACAGCATTTTTCTTCTGCATAGTAAAGTTTTAAAGCTGTATTAAGTCAATGTTCAGTTGTAAACTTTTGAAAGAACAATCATAACATTTTGTTGAGATTTGCAAGCATTTCAGAGTTATGAACAACCTCCATTCCTGAGGTGTTCATAACTCGGAGGTTCTACTGCATCTTTAATAAGCCCTTTCCCTTGTGCTGTCCTGCAGTACCACTGCTCTGTATTTATCCATGTCTTAGTATGGAGACTTAGCTCTACAGTCTTCTCTGGCCCACATGTAGGAAATGCACATTGCGCCGGGCTGAGAGCTTCCATCTCTGATTCTAAATGAGACGCATCCCTTGCCCTACTGCCAAAATCAGAGACAGTTGGAGTCTGCTCTGCTGAAACTCTATTTCAAAAGGGAAAGGGCACTACCTAGTGTGTATAGTTGGATTTTTACATTGATTTTTATTTATTTATTTAAATGGAGATATCCCATCTCCTAGAACTGGAAGGGACCTTGAAAGGTCATCGAGTCCAGTCCCCTGCCTTCACTAGCAGGACCAAGTACTGATTTTGCCCCAGATCCCTAAGTGGCCCCCTCAAGGATTGAACTCACAACCCTGGGTTTAGCAGGCTAGTGCTCAAACCACTAAGGGTGGTAATTCCCACAATCCTCCATGTGAAGAACTCCATTGACAGCACTGATATTGGGCTGAAGAGAATTGTAGACTTGTATTGTGGAGGTGGCCCTGAGGTGCTGGGTTGAAACTGCTGGCTCAGAAACATACAAGCAATGTCTCTGTCTCCACGGGAGAGGTAGTTAAGCAAAAGATCATAGAACACAGCCTCCAGTCTCCAGGCAGGAGTTTGTGACTCCCCTCCATAACATCACTATTTTCAACGCTATCTGGACGCAGTCTAGGGAGCTATCAGGACAGAGAGACCAATGGGCTATTCTTCCTTCTCAGCACGTAAAGCTGCTGTCATCATGGATATGGTCCCCAGGGCTGTTATGAAAGCTACTGCTGAGTTGGCTTTACAAACTGCACTCAGAAATATCACCCATGACATCCAACCCCCAATTACAGCAGTGTCATTAAGTCAGTTTAGGAACTTATCATGCAGAAATGGAAGTGATACACACACATAGAGTATATCCGTGGGTTTGTGATCCAATCCCACTCGACAGCCCTAGATAATCTGCACCATTGGATCGTCTTTTTAGCTCTGATGGATTCTTATCTACCCTACCCCCATCCCACTAAGAGTGCATCTCTCAAACCAGATGTCAGTGCTTGTGAATCTGCACCTTTGAGCACTGCTGGTGGTGGGGGCTGCAGGGAAGGGGAGGGAAGAGGAGGTTTTTGTAGCAGGAAAGCAGATGACTGAACCCTGTGTCTGAACTGCTGGAACAGAAATACACAGATTCAGTGTCACAGATGAGATGGTGAAGTAGAAGAGCTGAGGAGGCTGTGATTCTCTCTCTAGTGTCACCGCTCTGCACATCTTTTATATCAAGCGAGTAAAAGGGCAGCTGCAGACCCTACTGCTCCTGAACTGGTCAGTACCAGAGCATCCGAGTGTGATTGTAAGTTAGTTTGCATTTCAGGTGGGTTGGGTTCCCCTTCTCTAGGACCAGACTCTGGGTTTGGTTGATCTGAGCATCCTGCAGGGGAAAGAGACAAAGCACACGAGGAAGAGACCATAAAACAAATGACTCAGAGGGAAACATTTGCAGCCACGTCCCACAAACATCTGGATGGAGGTTTCATGCCTCAGCCAATGATATATTTGCTCCCAAGAGGCATATAGCCAGCACCAGACAATCCCCATCCCAACCTCTGTCTAACTGAGGAGGGGAGTTTCCCTAAGCACAATTTTATACAGCTGCTCTGTAGGCCTGGTTCTGCCCTCAGGAGCAAGAGATGGGTCTCTTAGTTATATTATTACTGGTCAATTATATTATCACTTTTTTTCTGCAGCCACAGACCTGGATTGCTCCAGGCTCATTGCACAGGGACTTGATGAGAGAATATGGGGTCTTGACTGGGGGCTGAACTGTTGGGACTGGGATGGGCATTTGGGGTATCATTACAGTGAGGCATTTCTGAGTGCAGGGACAACAAAAGCCAACACAACAGACATTCTATCTTCAGCAGTAGCTCACGTGCAGCCTTGGATATTACAGGTTCATTTACATTCACTGAAACACTCTTTTAGGTCTGGGACCATATATTGTCACCTGAGTCTTTGTGGCTACTAACTTATGCAAATGAACCTGTTTTCATTGTTACTTTGTTCTCTCCAGGACTCTTGGCATATGGTTGTTTTTATTTACATTAAGTTTGGTGTCAACATCTGAGACTGAGTCCTCTCTGAGGAAGGGATTGACTTTGTGTTACCTGATTCACCATTGCCTGCACCTTTAGTGTGCTACACTGGTGTAAAGTAGGTATTAAATGCTACCATTCTGATTTTGATGCTGTTTTGTCTTCACTTTTAATAGTGTAAATCACTGTACAAGGCTCTGGGCACTGGTGAAAAGGACCAAGTATCTTTGGTGTAAAAGCTCCATTTCTATTGCCACAGAGAGAAGTGCAATAGAATAGAAATGGATTTTTACATAGGAATTCACCAACCACTCCAAGATTTACACTCACACATACTCCAGTGGGAAGAGATGACTGAAATGGTGCCATATAAAAGCTCTTCTTCTGAATGTGAATTGAATCTGGGCTGTTAGCACACATTGGAGTCCCTGGTGGTTTGATGTCAAGCAACATTTCACATTAATATGACGCAGTTTTATGGGCAGGCTTATGTATGTATGTGTGGGTGGGCACAGCTGTCCCTTACTGGACTGGTGATGACAGTTGAGTTTTCATCACTACCAAAATAACTAGAATTGTAGCTTAACATAATGGGGAAGAATCCTGTGTTTTGGGAAGGTTGTGAGTTCCTGTGTCCATTCATATGTGTGTGGTGAGCTGAGGACCACGGGGACAGTTTCTTTACAGACACATGGAAAAGGATCATGGTGGTGAAAGCACAGAGCTGGATGTCAGGACACATGCTGTTTATTCCTTCCTCTGCCCCTGACTTCTTTTTAACCTTAGGAAAGTCACTTAACTGCTCTGTACCTCACTGTTCCCATATCTAAAGGGGAAAAGAAACTTTTCTTGCATTGTAGGATATTGTTATGTAATTATATTCAGTGATGTCTGTAAAGCACTTTGGCATCCTCAGGTATTAAATGTCTGACAAGGATTAAATATTGTTATTCTCACATGACTAGCAGTGTGTGTGGGCCTTGTTGCTGTCCATGTGGTGGCAGCCAGCCTGCGGCTTCCTCTGCTGGGGCTGCAGAATGACAAGGAACAGATGAGGTTTTTGTAGACAGAGGAGGTGACTCTGAAGCGCTGTGTCTGAGCTGCTGGCGCAGAAATACACAGCCGAGTGCTCCAGCTGCACAGACGAGATGTTCAAGCGAAAGAGATCATCCTGCGGCTGGTCGGCCTGGAAGTGACGAGAATTTGTGCCTTTCTCGCTTTCTTTTTTATAGTAGAAATTAAAGAGCAGCTTCAGTCCCTGCCCCAGATCTTGCCGGTACCAGAACATGTTTCTGTGCCCATCAGTTTGTTGACATCTGAGATAGGCAGTCTGTCCTCTCTCCAGCACCAGACTCGGGGTTTGGGTTATTTTAGCATCTATTTGTCACATGGAGGAAAAAGACAAAACACACAAGACAAACAAAAACAATCAGCTCAGCGTGAAAAAATGTAGAGTCAAATCCTGCAAATGCTGTGACATGGATTCCATCTCCCAGCCAATGACTTACTTGTTCCCAAGAGATACATGGCTAAACACCAGACTATGCACACCCACATTGCTCTCTCCCTGAGCTGGCGCAGTCCCCCAGCATGGGGTTTTACATAGCTCTGGTTCCTTTCCAGCATTGGTGGGCAGGCTCTGTTTGTGTTTCCCTCATTCCGGGGGCATGCACTGGGGAGGGCTGGTTATCTCCTGCAATGACCCTGACTAGGTGTTCAAGATTCCCAACTGAGGAAGTTGGGCAGGGCAGCAGGTTAATCCCCACTTCTCTCTTGTGGACAGAATAGCCTGAATAGCTCATCTGAGGCAGGGCAAAAGCAAGTTTAACTGACAATCTTTTCAAAAGGCCACCACACAAGTCCTTGTGTAGGGACTTTAACCCATGACTTTCTGACAAGGGCGCTAATTGCTGAGCCACATGTCCCTTAAAGGTACAATGCATTGGCTGGAATTTGGATGGAAGGACTGGCACGACAACTGGTAATCTGTGCCCTCTTCACTGGAGCTGGTTGGAACATTTTCACCAAAAAGTTTTGTCTTCAAAATATGCTGTTTGTTCAAAGCTGAATTAGTGCAGGGAAACGTTTCGTTTCAAAAATGTTTTTGATGGGAAGGTATCTGAGGTCCAGGGTGGATTATACAGTCACCCCCAGAAAGAGAGAGAGCAAAAGGGGGTCCGTGATTGCAGCTCCTCTAGATATACCCAAGTCAGCTTTACTCTCGCTAGTATTGGTATGGGAAGAATGAAGTCATGATAGCAACAGCTTCTGCACAGGCTAGGCTTCTGAGCTATTATTTAGGTTTCCGGGTGGGCTTTTATAGACTGGGCTGAAGCACAGGCTGCCTCACATGTTGCCATGGAAAAGGGCAAATATAGTGCCAGTCTATAAAAAGGGAAATGAGGACAACCCAGGGAATTACAGACCAGTCAGCTTAACTTCAGTACCTGAAAAGATAGTGGAGAAAATAATAAAGCAATCGATTTGCAAACACCTAATAAGGTGATAAATAACAGTCAGTGTGGATTTGTCAAGATTAAATCACGTCAAACCAACCTAACAGCTTTCTTTGACAGGCCAACAAGCCTAGTGGATAGAGGGGAAGTGGCAGATATGTTGACTTTAGTAAGGCTTTTGATACTTGTCTTGCATGATGTGGAGGACTGGGCCAAAAGAAATCTGATGAGGTGCAACAAGGACAAGTGCAGAGTCCTGAACTTAGGAAGGAAGAATCCCATGCACTGCTACAGTCTGGGGACCGACTGGCTAAGCAGCAGTTCTGCAGAAAAGGACCTGGGGATTACAGTGGATGAGAAACTGGATATGAGTCAGCAGTGTGCCCTTGTTGCCAAGCAGGCTAATGGCATATTGGGCTTCATTACTAGGAGCATTACCAGCAGATCGAGGAAAGTGATTATTCCCCTCTATTCAGCACTGGTGAGGCCACATCTGGAGTATTGCATCCAGTTTTGGGCCCCCCACTACAGAAAGGATGTGGACAAATTTGAGAGAGTCCAGCAGAGGGCAAAGAAAATGATCAGGGGGCTGGGGTACATGACTTACGAGGAGAGGTTGAGGGAAGTGGGCTTGTTTTATCTGCAGAAGAGAAGAGTGAGGGGGGGATTTGATAGCAGCCTTCAACTACCTGAAGGGGGTTCCAAAGAGGATGGAGCTTGGCTGTTCTCAGTGCTGGCATATGACAGAACAAGGAGCAATGGTCTCAAGTTGCAGTGGGGGAGGTCTAGGTTGGATATTAGGCAACACTATTTCACTAGGAGGCTGGTGAAGCACTGTAATGGGTTACCTAGGGAGGTGATGGAATCTCCATTCTTAGAGGTTTTTAAGGCCCGGCTTGATAAATCCCTGGCTGGGATAATTTAGTTGGTGTTGGTCCTGCCTTAAGCAGGGGGTTGGACTAGATGACCTCCTGAGTTCTCTTCCAACCCTAATCTTCTATGATTCTATGACTTTCTCATAAACAAACTAGGGAAATGCAACCTAGTTGGAGCTACTATAATGTGGGTTCTTAACTGGTTGGAAAACCATTCCCAGTCAAACAGGAAGGGTCCAGTTCTATTCAAAACCTTCATCAATTATTTAGATAATCGCATAGAGAGTACACTTATAAAATTGGTGGATGATACCAAGATGGTAGGGGTTGCAAGTGCTTTGGAGGATAGGATTAAAATTCAGAATGATCTGGACAAACTGGAGAAATGGACTGAAGTAAATAGGATGAAATTCAATAAGGACAAATGCAAAGAACTCCACTTAGGAATGAACAATCAGTTGCACACGTACAAAATGAGAAATGACTGCTTACGAAGGAGTACTGTGGAGAGAGATCTGGGGGTTATTGTGGATCACAAGCTAAATATGAGCATAACACTGTTGCAAAAAAAGCAGATATCATTCTGGGATGCATTATCAGGAGTATTGTAAGAAAGACATGAGAAGTAATTCTTCTGCTCTACTCCACGCTGATATGACTTAACTGTTCAGGGACCCAAGTTAGCTGAATTAAAGCTACCTCACATATTTCAATTCAAGCTCTAATCAATCTAATCTAATCTAATGTAATCTAATCTAATTTCAATCTAGATATACCCAGAGAGAGACACATTGAAATCTATACCTTTTCAATACCAAAATGGATATTTTCACACAATCCCATTTTGCAGAAGCCATTTGAAAGGTTTTGTTTTTATTCCAATGCAGAACAAAAATGAAACTTAAAAGCTCAAAAGTGGTGGCAGAACAGAATTGTTGTTCTCCTGCCATTTCTACTCCTGACTCAACAGCTCTGATTCCCTCAGGTAGAGAAGGAGCACCATCTAGTGGCTGCAGATGGATTTTTACAGGAAGATATCTTTCAAGCAGTCACTCTTGCTTATAGTGGCCCAGTCTAGGGCCATTTAGCACCTACAAATGCTTTTCTGACCAATTACATTTTAAAAAGTAATAGTATCCAAACCCCTCTGCTGATGCTGATGCTGATGCTTCATATCTTTCCTTGTTGGGATTTTCCTTGATGTCAATTCAGCTGTGATCAAATGTGTGTACGACACTGAAAACAGCATGTCAGCAAATAGCCAGGGGAACAGAACTGAAGTACAGTGGTCTGGACAGACTGCAGGGAATGGGAGGAGACACATTCCCAGTAGATATAAAGTCACAAAACAAGTAAAAATTGGAGGCTTGTAACCAGGCAGCCTTCCCCATCACATTAAAGTAAATTCATTTTCCTCTTGTCTTCTTCATACTGACCTAATTATTGTAACCCACTGTGGTAGTGGCCACTGGCAAGAAGTGAGATGAGGCAGCTGGGAGGAGGTGTCTGTGACATGCTATACCTTGGGGGAGTGTCTTGTAACCCCCTGTGGTGGGGCGATTGCCCCACGCCCAGAGAGGGTGGGCTGCAGCAGGCCTAGGCGCCTGCGCAGATGCACAACCAATCAGGGAAGGGCTTACAGAGAGCCAATCAGAGGACAGATTGGGGCCAGCCAATCAGGGCCCGGCTTAGCCATATAAAAGACTGCCCAGAGCAGGAGTGGCAGTCTGTCCCAGGCCTTCAGAGGGGAAGGTCTGTCTCCAGAGCTGGGAGTCCAGCACCGCGGACAGCGCAGTGCAGGCTAGCCCGAGAGAGTAGGAGAAGGCCCTACTCCATAGCCTGCCAGGCGGCAGGCCTGGGAGGAGGAGGCCTAGCGTAGCGAAGGGCTGTTGGGGAAGCGGTCCAGAGGGATAGACGGAGGAGGAAGGAGAAGGAAGACAGCGAGACTGTCACCCGAGGGCCTCTGGACCGGGACTCAGAGTAGTGGGTGGGCCTGAGTCCCCCCCCTTTTTCCCCCTCTGTTTGCTGTGCTGCCCTACGCACAGCCACAGGCCGCAGGAAGCGGCCAGCCCGAACCACGCCAGGTCCTAGACTGTAAGGATCAGACTCGAAGGTGTGGGGCTGCTGTTTACCCCCCCACCCCGGAAAGGGGTGTGAATAGACAAAGGGACACTGTCGGAGGACAGTGTTCCAGAAGTGGACGCCGAACGTTGGGAGCAACGCAAGTCCATGCACCCCACAAAGGCGAGACGACAGGCGGGACGCCACCCAAAGAGGGTGCTCTACTGGCTCAAACTAATTCCCCGAGACGACCAGGAGGAGGCGCCGCAGCGGTGAGCTACCGACCCTGTCACACCCCCATATTCCTCATCTCTATATAATTATGATATTGCATATAAAGCAGGCCATGTGAAGTATCAGGGAAAAGGTTACGATCAGCTGAAAGGCACTGTTTTACTATATATGTACATCATTAATGCATATGAAGTTATGAGACCTGTGCTGTATGGTTATCACTAAAACATGCTGTAAATTGGGGAATCAGCCAGATATTCGCTTCCCAGAGGCAACGACAAGGAAAGTAACCCACGCCCAAGCAGGGTGTCAAACAACCCATCAACAGCCATTGTCCAGCAAGGGAGCTACAATTTAGTGACTCACCTGCATGAGGCCACACCAGAGGAATTGCTCAACCTTGCCAGGAGATTGAGCAATGCCCACCAGACATGCCTGGACTTCTGTTTTCCAAGCACATGGACTGAGGGTATAAAACTGAACACAGGGGGCCCATGCTTGGCCTTTCTCCTTCACCCACCTACGCTGAAAACAACAAGGATACTCTGAAGACTCCAACTGAGGGGACTGGCCCAGATTTCAGGGGTGAAATCTGTGTACTGTGGACTGCAATATCCAGTGGGGTGAGAAAAACTGCTTAGTCTAGATGTTGCCCAGTCTAATAGGGTTCAGAGTTTAGAGTGAGTACTTATATTTTATTTCTTTTGGTAACTAATTCTGACTTTTTGCCTCTCACTTAATATAACTTAAAATCTTTTGTAGTCAATAAATTTGTTTTACTGTTTATCTTTACCAGTGAGTTTGCATGAAGTGCATGATAAATGGGCTCAGGTTTCACAAAGGCTGGTGTATGTCCACTTTCCGTTAATGAAGTGATGGACCAATTAATAAATCAGCATTGCTCATCTTGAGCAGTGCAAGATGGTATATTCCTGGGGTGCAGTGCTGGGAGCTGGGGGGATTTGGCTCTGGTGCCTTTCTCTGTGAGATTCATGAATGGCTCTGGTAGCACTCATGCAATATAGCTGGCTGTGGGGGCTCCACATGCTCTTGTGCTGAGTGATCACAGCACCTGGAGGGGCTTGGTGCTGGTCACTAGCAAGGCATTGTGAGAGACAGCCCAGGCTGGAAAGAGTTAAGGGGGCACAGCGGTCCCACAGTCCCAGGCCGCATCCCAGGGATCCAGTCACAGTGTCCATGTGATAAGTGGTATATGAATGCAATAGTACTTTGAGAATGGCAACCATACTGCCTATTCTCCAGTTTTAAATGATTCAACAAATGGAGCTTCCAGCCCCTTCTTTAGGGAGTATTAGATCCTAATGTTATAATATATTATCATGCTTTCCTGCCTGTAATTTCCCCGCTTTTCTTAGTTCCATCACATCAGTTATCCCCCTCAGTCTCTTCCACCTTGATTTAAAAGGAGTCTGTTGTGGAGACTCTCTTGGCAAGAGAGTCTCCGCTGAAAAGCTCAGAGGGGTTTATCATCGATGTGTCAGGACATGGCTGATGGTGTTTCCATTTCCTGTGACTTTACTCAGAGCCTTACTCTTCAAAGTTGTGTTCATAGCCAGCTTTGCTATTCCCTCTCTTTACATGCAGCTGCTGCTTGCTGCACTACAAGGGATGGGCACATAGGCCCGTGCGTGGGGAGGAGGGGGAGTTTTTGTCCAGGTGCTGCACACACTTGTCTCAGTGTGTGGCTCCAAGCACAGTAATCTACTCCTGTGTCATTAGCTAAGAGTCCATTGATGCTCAGGAGAAACTCCTTGTCCGTGGTTCTGCTTGTGCTGAAGTGGCTCGGTCCAGTATTATCCACTTGACCAATGCTTACTGAGTAGGCGAGCATGTAGATCTGTCCACCAGGAAGCTGCCTATACCAGTAGATGTAAGGATTAGATGTCCCTTCCAAAGAACATTCTAGGGAAATCTGTCTGCCCAGCTCTTCCACCACTGACTGCGGACTCTGGACAATGGTTGCAGAATGAATGCCTACAATCCAAAAGGGAAAACAGGAATTGTTTGTACATAGAATGAGATGCAACCTCTCTTCCCATGATGATTAAAGCAATAGTAGAAAATTAAGTGCAGAAGAGTTTATCAATTAATTATTGGCCAATAACTATTTATGATTGGTGGTTAATTATTATGTATTTATTGTTTTTCAGGTCAACACACAAACTTGAACCAAATTAACAACATAATTTGTATGTTACATCTTTTGTTGTTTCAGGTAGACAATATTATTAGGGAATAAAAGTGTTCTATCAATTTAGCTGAACTAGTAAAAAATAATGTCATGGTTTTACAATGTAATTGGTGTGGCCAGTGTAGAATCTTCCTTTCCTATAAAGTAAAAAAGGATACCAACTGCTTAAAGCTTTGCGGGATCAGGGCCAGAGTTCTTAGCAACTTGCATGACTGAGCCCTGGATGAATTGCTCAATAACTCTTTCATCCTTTGAAACCCTACTTGTAAAAAAGGAGGGCTCTTAAATTCATACATATTGTATTAGAATAGTATACCTTCTCAACTTTGTAAAACATTTTGGGATAAATAATGTTACACAAATATATGTATTATAACACTTGATATAGAAATTACATTACAATCATAAATAATTCTATTTTAATAAATAAAATGACTACATATATTTAAGAATATGATAATATAATGTTACAAATCCACAAATATTAGCTAACTAGATAGATTTTCAAATGCCAGAAGGGTGGTTTTAAAAATCTTCCCAATTAACAAAAAAATAAATGAGAAAATTGTTTTACTTACGTGAAACAATTGCTAGAAACCAGAGCACTGCAGGGATTGAATACATTGTCCCCTTTAAGTCGGCTTCTCATACTTTCCTCTGACTAAAGCCTGAAACCTCCCCTCTCTTGTCTTTAGGTCAGGCAGCTGTGTAACTGCCTTCTCCTACACTGACACCTGCTACGCATTTTTGAGGTGGCAGGGGCATGGAGTGGCTCAGGTCACAGTCAAACACAGTGACTGATTGGAGGTACTGGCAGAATCACCATCAGCAGGGTATAATTAAAGAAAGGGACCTGGTTCAGAACAGTATCGCAGGGTATAAACAGAGTTATGGTCTGACTCTTGCAAGATTCTGAGTGCCCTTAACTCCCCCTTACTTCAGTGAGGACTGAGGACATACAGCGCATTATAAGTTTGAGCCCGAGATGTTGAACTGCTAGGGAATCTCTCACCCTCATGTACAGGATTCAGTTGATCATCTGATTTGGTGTCTAGAAAGAATGCCACATCTTCACGTGTCTGTGAAGCTGGTGAATGTATCACAGGGAATAATCCTGCAGTGGTTGGAAAGCGGTTGGATGTCAGATGAGGCCTCAGACATTTCTTGCATCGCAAATAGCTACGATGAAACATGACACAGAATGTTCCCCCTTCAAGGAAAGAATCATAGAATATAAGGGTTGGAAGAGACCTCAGGAGGTCGTCTAGTCCAACCCCCTGCTCAAAGCAGGACCGACACCAGTGTGGCAGCACCAATGTCGAATAGAGGGGAATAATCACTTCCCTCGATCTACTGACAATGCTCCTACTAATACAGCCCAATATGCCGTTGGCCTTCTTGGCAACAAGGGCACACTCAGAACCGTAACTAGGTATTTTTGTGCCCAAGGCAAGAATATAATATTGCGCCCTCCCCCCTAGGCCGGCTCTTCTGCAGCAATTCGGCCGCGGGCCCCTCAGTCCCTCTTGGAGGGAAGGGCCTGGGGAAGTGGCACCTATCCTGCAGCCCCAGCCCCAGAGCTGCTGCAGCAGGGAGAGTCACATCTCCCTCCCAGCCCAGATGCTGCTGTGGGGAGTCCTCTCTCCCTGCCATAGCCCCGGAGCACCCTCCTGCACCCCAATCTTCTCTCTCAGCCCTGAGCTGCTCATACCCGGCTCTACCCCAGAGCTCACACCCCTGCACCCCAACCCTCTGCCCCAGCCCTGAGCTCCCTCCCCCACACTGAACCCCTCAGCCCCTCCCCCACCACATGAATTTTGTTATGTACACCAATATGAAGATGATCAGCAAAGTGCTGATCCTGAGCGGAATCTTACAAACTGGTGTGTTCTGTTCCTTTGGGAACAATGGGTCTGGTAGTTGTGGGAGGAGCCCGTAAGAGGGGCTGGATATCACAGAGGAACACTTCAAAGGAACTCGGGAACCGGGGTGCATCTATTATTAATCTGCAAGGTGAAGACAGGGCTGCCACTCAAGAGTGCTTGAGTGGCTGACAGGTTGGTGGTTTTGGGGAATTAACAACCAGCTAAGCACAAGCAAGGATCCCTCACAAGATGGCTCACAGACTTGGGTACTCTGAGAACTGTCACACAGAGCTTCCATGATTCCAGTGGGATGAGGAGTTGAGAGTCTTCCAATATTCCTGTGATATAACAAGCATTACAGATAAAGAAATGAGGCAGAGATGCCTTAAATGTCAAGTCAGTGGTTGAACTGGGAAAAGGACCTACAACTTCCTGGCTCCTGGCCTCACTCTTCAAAACTAAAGCAACCCAGTCTAAAACCAGATTTCTTTAGCAGAGCTGTTTCACCAGCATATCCAACATAGGCTATACCTACTCTATGAACTAGGGCTGTGATTCCCCTATGCATGCACACATACTCGCCCGAGCTTTCATCAATCTAGCATGAGTTTAAATAGCAGTGTAGCAGTAGTATGGGCTAGTACTTAGCACTACAGAACTGTTCCTTTGCTGCCGCTTCCCATATTATCACAGACACTCTGGTATTTATACTTATGCCAGCTTGCTGAGAACATATGTGTTTTGACCAGGGGCGGCTCCAGGCACCAGCGCAACAAGCGCGTGCCTAGGACAGCAAGCTGTGGGGAGGGCGGTCTGCCGGTTGCCGTGAGGGCGGCAGTTAGGCAATTCGGCAGCGAGTACACCGAAGGCGCGAGACCGGCAGACCTCTGGCAGGCATGCCGCTGAAGCCTGCCTCACTGCCGTGCTTGGAGCGGCAAAATACATAGAGCCGATAAAGTACATGCTGCTGAATATCATTTTAATGTAGTTTTTTACTATGTTTAAATCTGCCCACTTTTAATAAAGTGAGATAATGAGCTTCTGTTCCAAATGCAGTATTTTCTTTATTTATTAACACAATCCCTAATTTTTTTGTCGGAGGAGGGGAAAGCTAAAGCCACCCCATGGCTCCAGCTGTGTGAGCCTGTGACATAGAGGCTCCTTGGCAAAGGATCCCCTTTCTTTGAAAACAACTCTCACATTAGACCTGACAAATTCACTATACCTCACATGTGTCTTGCAATATATTTACCCTTACAGAGCCACATATAAGGTATCTACAGAAAGCTGATGATTTATCAAGTCTCATAGTCATTGTGAGATGTATATATGGGTAATATTTAAGGAATAATATAATTCTATTGAAAGTAGGCTTTATGGACTTGGAGTAGAAGCCAGTCACTAGGGGATAGATATCTTGATGATAACTCCAGTCTGGGTGAATGGGCCATCACTGACACATCTGCCAATGAGGTAATGCAATGCTCAATTGTCTAGCCTTGCTCCACCCCAAGACTGTCAATGGAAACCACCAAAGACAACTGTAACTGACCAAAACCACTTGGAGGTAAAAAAGAAACATTGCAACACACAGGGGATCACCCTGTCTATCAGTCCAGACAGAAGACTGTTCTGGTATAATACGGAGTTGGGAGAGGCACTCTGGATCCTTTCACTGAGGAGGGATCTTGAGGAGTGCAATTTTTTTCATGAAATTCTGTGAAACCAGCCAGGTGGGCAACAGACTGAACTTTGGGAGAAATCTACTTTATTAGATGGGAAAGGTAAGTCTTAATAAGTAAAAATAATGAGGAGTCCTTGTGGCACCTTAGAGATTAACAAATTTATTTGGGCATAAGCTTTCATGGGCTAAAACCCACCTCATCAGATGCATGGAGTGGAACATACAGTAGTATAAATACACAGAATATGAAAAGATGGGAGTTGCCTTATCAAGTGGGCGGCAGTGCTAACGAGCCAATTCAATTAAGGTGGAAGTGGCCTATTCTCAACAGTTGACAAGAAGGGGGAAATCACTTTTGTAGTGCTAATGAGGCCAGTGTAAACAAGGTGGTCCATTTCAAATAGTTGACAAGAAGATGTGAGTCTCAGCAGTGAGAAAATTAGTTTTTGTAGTGACCCATCCACTCCCAGTCTTTATTCAGGCCTCATTTGATGGTGTCCAGTTTGCAAATTAAGTTTAGGTCCCAGTTCACATTTTCTCCTTCCTCCCCTTACAAGGGGCTCTGTGTCTCCCATACTGGGGACTCTTTGTGCTCCCCTTCCCTCATATCAAGTTCTTCCAATCTCCCCTATATCCAAGATTATTGTGTCCTACATTTCCCTCATAGCAGGGACTTTTTCTGTGCCCCCATTCCCCTCTTTCCACTATCTTTCTCATTCTCCCTTCCCCCTATACCAGGGTCCACCAATCTCCTGCCCAACTACGTCATTCTCCCTCCCCCTATTCCCAACTTTCCCCCACGCCAGGTATTCTGTGTGGTCCTTATACCCCCATTCCAGAGTCACCCATTCCCTTTCCTATCCCAGGGACCCCATGTGCACCTTACCCCTCATTTCCCCCTATTCCCAACTGCTATACAGGGGTTCTGTGTGCCACCCCATTCACAGTTCCATCCATTCCACAGTACCTCATAGTGCACCCCCACGGCATAGGCTCTGTGCACCCTGCATTCCCTCCTCCCCCTATAGCATGATCCCCATTCTTCCCCCAAAGGCAGGAGCTTTGTGATAACCTTAGCTGCCCCACTCCAGTAAAGAGGGGTTAAAAGGAGCCCTGGAGAGAGCTGTGGCTGTGGCTCACGCTAGCCCTGGTGTGGGAAGGGCTAGTTGCTTGAGAGCAAGGTACCTGAAGCAGAGCAGTGCTGGGGAAAAGGGCAAAGTGAGCTGGGGAGCTCCAGCCTGGAAAACCCCCAGGCTGTAGGCTTTGGTGAAGGCCTACAGAGGTACTGGACCTGAAAAGGGGCAGCCCGGGGATAAGCAAAGGCAGTAGGTCCTACCCCCTTGCCAGTGATGAGTGGTTTATAGACTGCAGTCTGCCCCAGTGAGCAGGGGCTAGATGACGACTGGCAATAGCCACAGAGGCAAGGTAGGTTTAGAGGGTTGGAGGTTCCCCTGGGAGGGGAGACCCAGAGAGTGGGCATACAGCTGTGGCAGAACCCTGAGGTAAAGGGCACCAGGGTTCAGGAGGGACACAGGGGCCAGCGGCAGGCGAGACACTGGCTAGGAACAGGCACTCCATATGCTGGAGAGCTAATTCCAAAGATGACGAGCAGGAGGTGCTGCACTGGTGAGTCATCACTTCACTAAACCCTCATTTCCCCCTTTCCCCTTGCTAGTGGCTCTGTGTGCCCCTCTTCCCCCTGCACCAAGGGTTCTGTGTACCCAGTCCCTACCTCTCCCATGCTAGGGTTCCCTTTTCTCCCCCCGCCCCCATACCAGGGGCTATGTACACATGTATGCCCTTCTTCTCCCATACCCTCTTCCCTCCCCCCACCCCATTATTCTTCTTTCTGCCTCTGTGATAGACCATTCAGGTGTCAACATATTGAACTCTGTTCGGAGGAGGAGATGGAGTATTGTTATGCTGGAAGTGGCTGCCATCAACCAGTTGTTTCATGTACAGACAATTGCAGAGGTGCTAGAGACTGTGAGTGTTAAAGAACTGACCACAGATTCATGTGTCCCACATTTTCCTCCTTGAGGTTTTCAAATTTTCACCAAAATCAAAAGGATCTTGGCCATTGATGACTAGAGCATTTTCTGAGATTTTGGAATTGATAGGAGGTGGCATTCAAAAGTTATCGCATTACAGATACACAAATATAGAAATCCCATTGACTAGAGTTAAGGCCTTTGTAAGGACCACTTGGAGTTCCTGTTTCCCCAAAATATCCCCCCAAGTTCCTTCACCTCCTTTCCTGGGGAGGCTTGAGACTAATATACCAACCAAATAGGTAACCAAGGTGAGCACAGACCACACCCGCTGGTTTTTAGGACACTAAAAACCCAATCAAATTCTTAAAAACAGAACTTTATTATAAAGAAATAAAGTAAAAGAAGCACCTCTGTAAAATCAGGATGGAAGGTAATTTTACAGGGTAATAAGATTTAAAACTCAGAGGATTCCCCTCTAGGCAAAACTTTAAAGTTACAAAAAACCAGGAATAAACCTCCCTCTTAGCATAGGGAAAATTTACAAGCTAAAACAAAAGATAATCTAATGCATTTCCTTGCTATTACAGCTAATATTACAGAAATAGTAAGTATCATTTCAGTAGATGCTGGATTACTTGCTTGGTCTCTCTCTTCCTCTCAAAGAGGACAACAACACAGAGAGCACAAAGCAAAAACCTTCCCCCACATATCTGAAAGTATCTTCTCCCGTTATTGGTCCTTTTGGTCAGGTGCCAACCAGGTTATTTGAGCTTCTTAACCCTTTACAGGTAAAAGAGGGATTTTATGCTACCCTTTGCTGTATGTTCATAACAATAGATATTCAGAAAACCAACATTTTTTCTGAAAAAAAATTAAAACAAAAACACTTTGTTCAAATTTTTTGTCAAAAAAAAAAAATCTGTTTGCCTACTGAAAGTTTTGAACTGACTCAAGATGTAATGTGGTGGGTTTTTTTAAAAAATAGTTGGCAGAAAATGACAATTTTCATTTAGTTTTGACTTAAAATGTCATTTCATTTCAGTTTTTTTAGTTTGAAAAAATGAAGAAACATTAAGTCAAAACAAAATAAAAATTCTTGTTTCAAAATGATGTTTTGACATAAAATGCTATTTCCTTTACCCGCAAAGACAATGCAATGGTACGTTAAGTGAAATTTTAGATTTGACATTGCCCATGGGGAAAATTGAAAGTTTTCATTGGAATTGACATGTTCCCATCAAAAATACTTGTTTTGACTAAAACATATTTTGGGTGGGAAAATTTGGCTTATGAAAAGTCTAGTCACTATTGACTCTTACAGCCCCAGAGGTGCCCTATAGAGGAGTCTAGGTTCATTCAATAGGGCCATGGAGAGAGCTGATCTGCAGCCCCAAAACCAAGTACATGCTGTAGGATTCTGTGGCACCGTTACAGTAAATATGAGGTGGTGTGGACTAGTGGATAGAGCACTGGATAGACTCAGCAGATCTGGGTTCTATTCTTGGACGTAGCCTGTTGGGTGACCTTGGACAAGTCCCTTCACCTGCTTCTGTCCCAGTTTCCCCCTCTGTACAATTGGGATAATGACACTGATCTCCTTTGTAAAGCACTCCCAGATCTACCAATGACACTTATTGGATCAGAGCTAAATATTAACAAAATCTTAATGTCATGGGCTCAGATGCTGTTTGCTGTTTGCTCTTTCACAACTCTCTCAATAGATCGCAAGATAAAGGAAAGTCAGAGCTTATAATCCCCTCCCAGGGGCAGCATATGGGTCTCTGTGTGGGACACTCCTGAAACATTAGCACACACACCAAAGGCAGAAGAGAGCTGAACTTGATTCCAAAGCACAACACCTCTAACAAACCCTTTCACCTACAGCTGTCCTGCGGTGCCACTGCTATGTATAAACCCATATCTTAGTATGGAGACAAATCTACAGTTTTTGGCCCATATGTAAGTGCACTATCCACTAACCTGTGATGACACTTTGCAATCTATTGGAAATATGGACTGAGATGGGCTGAAAGTTTCCTATACAGAGAAAGCCACTCTGCTCTGCTGAGACACTCTTTCTATTTCAAAAGGTTATGTTTGGATTTTACATTGATACTTACAGACCGTAATTCCCACAGTCTTCAATATGAGAAACTCCATTGACAGTGAGCAAACAGTGGCTGAGGGCAAAGGGGCTGAAGAGATTTGTAGCCCTGTATTTAGGAGGTCACCCTAAAACACTTGGTTGAAACTGCTGGATCAGAAACAAACAAGCAAGTCCTCTGTCACCATAGGAGAGATAATCAGGCTGTGACTCCCCTCCATAACGTCACCATTTTTGAGTGTATCTGGACAGTCTCACGAGCTCTCAGGACAGAGAGACCAATGGGCTTTTCTTCCTTCTCAGCAGTTAAAGAGTAGCAGCCGTGTTAGTCTGTATCCACAAAAGGAACAGGAGTACTTGTGGCTCTAATAAATTTGTTAGTCTCTAAGGTGCCACAAGTACTCCTGTTCTTCTTTCAGCAGTTAAAGTTGCTGTCACCATGGATATGGTCCCCAGGGCTATTATGAAAGCTACTGCTGAGTTGGCTTTACAAACTGCACTAAGAAATGCCATTCATGACATCCAGCCTCAAGTAGGGCAGTCTCATTATAGACCTCAAACCAATTTAGTAACATATCATCCAGAGATGTATGTGATATATACACACACACACACACACACACACACACACACACACACACACACACACACACACACACACACACACACACACACACACACACACACACACACACACAGAGTGTATATCAAGGGGTTGGTGAATCAATCCCAGTCAACAACCCTAGATAATCTGCACCATTGGATCATCATTTTAGACCCTGCCCCATCCCCCTAAGAGGGTATCTCTCAAGCCAGGTGTCAATGCTTGTGAGTCTGCAACTGTGATGTGTCTCAGTTTTGCCATCTGAAACATGAGGGCAATAATCCTTCCCTACCTCCCAGACTGGTGTTGTGGGGCTACTTTCATTAATGTCTGCAACACACTCCGAGATCCTCAGATGGAAGACCTTGTGAAATTGCCATTCTTACATGACAACAGGCTAAATTCATGCCAGATGCGCACATCCCAGAGAGAAGGATCCTTCCACACCAGTCCCCTCTCCCACCGTGCACCTCTCCAGTGCTAAGAGAGGCAAGTAGCTTGTTGCCTGCTACTGGTGCTGCAGGATGCAGGGAAGAGGAGGTTTTTTGTAAAGAAAATGGGTGACTGAACCCCTGTGTCTGAACAGCTGAAGCAGAAATACACAGATTCAGTGTCACATGTGAGATGGTGAAGTAGAAGAGCTGAGCCTGCAGCCAGGAGGCTGTGATTCTCTCTCTAATGTCACCGCTCTGCACATCTTTTATATCAAGCAAGTAAAAGGGCAGCTGCAGACCCTGCTCCTGAACCAGTCACTAGCAGAGCATCCGAGGCATGATTTTAAGTTAGTTTGCATTTCAGGTGGGATGGGTGCCCCTTCTCTAGGACCAGATTCTGGGTTTGGTTGATCTGAACATCCTGCCGGGGAAACATACAAATCACAGGAGGAAGAGACCATAAAACAAATGGCTCAGAGGGAAACATTTGCAGCCACGTCCCACAAACATCTGGATAGAGATTTCATGCCTCAGACAATGGTGCATTTCCTCCCAAGAGGCACATAGCCAGCACCAGACTATCCTCATCCCCACCACTGTCTAACTGAGGAGGGGAGTTTCCTGAGCACAATGTTATACAGCTGCTCTGTAGGCCTGGTTCTGCCCTCAGGAGTAAGAGATGGGTCTCTTAGTTGTATTGTTACTGGTCGATTATATTATCACTTTCTTCTGCAACGACAGACCTGGGACTTGATGAGGGGATCTGAGGTCCTGACTGGGAGCTGGACCGTTGGGACTGGAATGGGCGTTTGGGGGTATCATTACAGGGAGGCATTTCTGAGCACAGGGACTACAAAGGCCAATACAATAGCCATTCTACCTTCAGCAGTAGCTCACGTGCAACCTTGGATGCTACGGATTTGTGCACTTTCACGTGAATACCTTTTTAGTTCCAGAATGGTCTGAAGTCATCTGAATCTATGTGGCTACTAACTTATGCAAATAACCCTGTTTTTACGGTTCTCTCCTCCTTTTAGCACACTTGCCTTTTTTGACCTTCAGCATGCTGTCAAAATCCTAGACTGTGACCTCCCTGGGGCTGGGACCCTCTTTGTGTTATTTATTTATGCAGTGCCTAGTGCAATGGGGCACTGCTCCCTGACTAGGTCCCTTAGGCACTGCCACAATGGATGCAATATGAACAAGCTCAGTATCACAACTCCTGTCAGGAGATTGCTGAATGTTGCCCCCTGTCGCCACTGCTCCCTTGCAGCCTTAACACTGAGTACTCAGCAGAGACAGGCAGAAGGGGTTTTGCTTTGGTGCTGCTTACACACCATGGCACTGCTAACAATGCAGCGTTCCCTCTCCCCAGAGCCCCTGCACTGCTAGCAGTAGTGTGAGCCCAAGCTGGGGTGGAGATTTGACACTTCCCTATAAACTGCACTGACCCTTCCCCCCATGCAATCTCTCAGGCACTCACATTTAGTGGAGCACTCATGGGGTGATGGTTCCAATCTCTGTCTCTCAGATGAGGCCCTGCACTGCTGCCCAGTGGAGTTACAGCTGGGGGGCCTGATTCCCCATTGCCCAGCTCTTGGTTTGTATTCATTCAGAGAGGAGTAAACCACTATACAAGGTGCAGCAACTAGGTTTGCCAACTTTCTACTCGCACAAAACCGAACACCCTTGGTTCTCGGTTGTGGCCACAAATAAGGAATTAAGGGTGCGGGAGGGGGCTCCAGGCTGGGGCAGGGGTGCAGGGGATGCGAGTACCCTGGCTGGGGGTGCAGACTCTGGGGTGGGGCTGGGGATGAGGGGTTTCGGGTTTAGGAGGGTGCTCTGGGCTGGGACTGAGGGATTCAGAGGGCAGGAGGAAGAAGAACAGGAGTACTTGTGGCACCCAAGGCTAGGTCTACACTACCGGGGGGCGGGGTCGACCTAAGATACGCAACTTCAGCTACGTGAATAGCGTAGCTGAAGTTGCATATTTTAGGTCGACTTACCTGGCTGTGAGGACGGCTGCGAGTCGACTGCTGCCGTGCCGCAGTCGACTCCGCTTCCACCTCTTGCTGCGGTGGATTTCCGGAGTCGACGGCAGAGCCATCAGGGATCGATTTTATCGTGTCTTCACTAGACGCGATAAGTTGATCCCCAATAGATCGATTGGCCCTTAGAGACGTGCCCATAGAGACGTGCCCTTAGAGACTAACAAATTTTTTAGAGTATAAGCTTTCATGGGCTACAGCCCACTTCTTCGGATGCATATAAAATAGAACATATATTGAGGAGATATATATACACAGAAAGGAAGATGATGTCTGTCTGTATCTGTACGAGTTTTTTCATGAAGTTGATGGACTTCCACTCCATACGGCTAAATGCAGTGCCTTGCATAATGGCAGGAGGGGGATCAGGGCTGCGGCAGGGGGTTGGGGCACAGGGGCAGGTCAGGAGTGCAGGCTTACTTCAAGCAGCTCCTACATGGAGGTGCAGCCAGGCAACTCTGCACGCTGCCCTTTCTGCAGGCGCTGCCCCTGCAACTCCCACTGGCTGTGGTTCCTCACCAATGGGAGCTCTGGGGCAGCACTTGGGGAGGTGGCAGCATGCAGAGCTCCCTGGCTGCCCCTACTCGTATGAGCCAGAGGCACGACATGCCGGCTGCTTCCTGGGAGCCACGTGGCGTAGAGGGTAGTAGGGAGCCTGCCAGCTCCACTGTGTGGTGCCACCAATCAGACAGTCAAAGCCATGGTCAGCAGTGCTGACTGCAGCCACCACAATCCCTTTTCAACCGGGTGTTCTGGTTGAAAATCGGATACCTGGTCACCCTGTGTAGCACTGGTCAGTGGGACCAGGCATTTCCTGTGTATAAACTCCACTTCTATTGCCACAGGGAGAAGTGCCATAGAGAATAGAAATGGATTTTTACATAGGAATTCACCAACTGCTGCAAGATTTACACACGCTCCGGTGGAAAGAGGTGACTGAAATGCTGCCACATAAAGCTCTTGTGAGGAATATGGATTGAATCCAGGCTGGTAACTCCCTTTGGAACCCCTGGTGGTTTGATGTCAAGCAACATTTCACATTAACATGGTGCAGTTTTATGGGCAGGCTTATGTATGGTTGTTTGTGGGGTACTAATCTCCCTTCCTGGACTGATTATGACAAATGAGTCATTTGTATGTGAGTGAGTTTCCAACGCTACCTTTATAACTAGAACTGCTGCTTAATATAATGAGGAAAAAAACCATTTTAGGGGGACACGCCAGTGTCCACGCATATGTGTGTGGTGAGCTGAGAACCAGGGGTTCAGTAATAATAACTGGGGTCTGGTAGGCCTACCCTACTTGAAAGCCTGTCCTCTGGGAAAGTAAAAACAAGTTTATAAAGTATCACTATAACCTGTAACAATGAATGTTGATAGAAAAGATGCAAAAGGAAGAGACAGGGACTAAATCAGTCCAAACAAAAAGGACTACTGACATAACTGAGGACAATGTGTTAAAAATCATGTCTGTCAAACAAAAGAAGTGTGGGATGAGAAATCAATAAACAAAAGGGGGAGGGATAGCTCAGTGGTTTGAGCATTGGCCTGCTAAACCCAGGGTTGTGAGTTCAATCCTTGAGGGGGCCACTTAGGGATCTGGAGCAAATTCAGTACTTGGTCTCACTAGTGAAGGCAGGGGGCTGGACTCAATGACTTTTCAAGGTCCCTTCCAGTTCTAGGAGATGGGATATCTCTGTTCATTTCCTTATAAAAGTTATTGTGTTGAAAATTAGGCTGAATTAGTGAACAAAATAATGAGAGGGCGGGCTGTTCTGCCTATCCCTTCCTTTTGGGGGTTTTAAAATAAAACAAATTTTGGGAGGAAAATAGAAAACAGCTGACTGACTGAAGGATGGAAGAAAAGAAAGGAGCAAACTTCACCATCATGGTTGCTACCTTCACAGTCTTTTCAGAACCCAGGATTCACTATAACACTGTAGGGCCTTTGTCATCCTGATCTGGAGAAATGTCCTGACCAGACTGCTGGGCCAAGGAGAGGAACCCAGATAACACTGCCACTTCCAGTGACTCCGGCTAAATCCTGAACACTTCCTGGAATGTGAGACTTAATCATCCTCCCTCCCCCCTTAATACTTTCTTTTTCTTCCCCACCTTATTTCTTTCATATCCTTCTCTTTTTGCCTTCTAATTATTAAAAGTCTGCAACACTGCTGTAAGCCTGTGTCCAGAAAGGCAGCTAAAACAAAGCCATAACAGCCCAATACTGGTACAAGTTTGCCAGGTCTGGAGGTGGCTGATGAGACAGTGGGATGTGCCTCTGTTTCTCCAGCAGCAAGGTTTCCAGTAGGAGTCAACACCAAAATCAGAAGCTATAATTTATATCTTTGCCGTCCCCTCTTTTGTGTGTTTGTCCTGTTTTGTCTTCTAACAGAATTGGACTTTAACAACAACAGCTCCAGCCCATCTCGACTAACTTCTTATCTTTTCTCCAAAATTGGATGGGGCAGAGATGGGCGTTGTTTTAAAAAAGACTCTCAACTGAAGGAAAAGAAAACAAGGGATGTCATTAAAATGAAAGTCTTAGTTAATACTTCACATTTCAAATGCTTTAACTGTTTTTCCTTCTTTTTCTGTATCTTTAATACAAGATTAAGAAGAATTTTTAATGGTGTGTTTTCCATGGCGCTAAGCAGGCTAAAGTCTCTGTATACCAAACCCTAAGCTTTGTTTAACACTGTTTTATGGTGGATAGTGACAAGATCATGTTAAAACCTTTGATTCTTTGGGGCCATATATTTCATCCAAAGTAATGCAACAGGCTGTGTGTTTCTAGACACATGGGACAGGATCATAGTGGTTTAAGTTCAGAAAAGGATGTCAGGATACATGAGACTTATTCCTTCTTCTGCCTCTGTACTGACTTCTTTTTTGTCCTTTGGAAAGTCCCATAAACCTTGCTGTGTCTCTGTTTCCCCATCTGTAAAGTGGGGATATGAATCCTTCCTCATGACACAGGATGGTGTTGTGGAGCTATAGTCCATTATATCTGAAAAGTGTTTTAAGACCCTCAGATATTGGGTGCTCTATAAGGGCCAAAGATTATTATTCTTACACCACTACTTGTGTTCATGGCAGGGGTGTATATTCTGTGCATCCCAGGTGGCTCCCCACACTGAAAGGTGTTACTCTATTCCCCATTCTGCTCTCTCCCTCTGGCCCCTCTGCAGCACTCACAGAGAACGTGCCTTGTTTCTGTCCCTGTGGTGGGGCTGCAGAGAGACACAGAACAGATGAGGTTTTTGTAGAGGGAGGAGGTGACTCTGAAGCGCTGTGTCTAAGCTGCTGGCGCAGAAATACACAGCCGAGTGCTCTGGCTGCACAGACGAGATGTTCAAACGAAAGAGGTCATCCTGCGGCTGGTCGGCCTGGAAATGACTAGAATTTGTGCCTTTCTCGCTTTCTTTTTTATAGTAGAAGTTAAAGAGCAGCTGCAGTCCCTGCCCTGGATCCTGCCGGTACCAGAACATGCTGTTATGCCCATAGGTTTGCTGACATCTGAGATAGGCTGTCTGTCCTCTCTCCAGCACCAGACTCGGTGTTTGGGTTATTTTAGCATCGGTTTGGCCTGTGGGGGGAAAGAGACAAAACACACAGGACAGACAGAATAAAACAATCGTCTCAGAGGGAAATGTGTAGAGTAGAATCCTGCAAATGCTAGGACAGGGATTTCTTTTCCCAGCCAAGGACTTACTTGCTCCCAAGAGATACATGGCTGCACACCAGACTATGCACATCCCCATCTCTGTCTCACTGAGCAGGGGGCAGTCCCCCAGCATGGGGTTTTACATAGATTTGGTTGCTTCCTGGTACTAGAGGGCAGGATCTGTTTGTGTTTCCCCACAGACACAGGGGGCCCCTTCTGTGGAGGTCTGGTTATCTGTGGCCTTGACCCTGGGAAAAGTGTGTGGTACTGGGAATTGTATCTTTAAGTGGGCTAGCATCTGAGGCAGGCAGTCTGGTGGAGGGGTGCTGCAGAAGATTATACTCTGTTATGCAGAGGTAGTTGAGGAGCTATAGCACTGAATAAAGAGCTTCTGTCTGAAGTTCCTCAGGCCCAGAGTGATCACCGAATACCACACGGTATCAGGAGCAAACAGAAATTTAAGATGTAACATGAGATAGGGTTACCATATTTCAACAAGCAAAAAAGAGGACGGGAGGAGCCCCGCCCTAGCCCCGCCCCTGCCCCTCCCACTTCCCGCCCCCCCAGAACCCCCAACCCTCCCCCCGTTCCTTGTCCCCTGACTGCCCCCTCCTGGGACCCCTGCCCCTAACTGCCCCCCGGGACTCCACTCCCTATCTAAGCCTCCTTGCCTCTTGTCCCCTGACTGCCCCAACCCTTATCCACACCCCCACCCCCAGACAGACCCCTGGGACTCCCATGCCCCATCCAACCACTCCCCACCCCCTGACAGCCCCCCCCCAGAACTCCCAACCCATCTAAACCCCTCTGCTCCCTGTCCCCTGACTGCTCCGATCCCTCTCCACACTCCTGCCCCCTGACAGCCCCCCCAGAACTCCCAACCCATCTAAACCCCTCTGCTCCCTGTCCCCTGACTGCTCCGATCCCTCTCCCCACTCCTGCCCCCTTACATCTCCCCTAGAACTCCCAGCCCCCTACCCCCCGCTCCTTGTCCCCTGACTGCCCCCTCCTGGGACCCCTGCTCCTAACTGCCCTCCAGAACCCCACCCCCTACCTAAGACTCCCTGTTCCTTGTCCCCTAACTGCCCCCTCCTAAGACCCCCCCCAACTGCCCCCCAGGACCCTACCCCCTACCTGTACCCTGACTGCCCAAAACTTTCTCCACTCCCCTCCAAAAGCCCCCACCCGTTTCTTGACTGCCCCATCCAGAACCTCCCTGTCCCTTCTCCTGCCCCCCCTTACCCTGCTGCTCAGAACAGGGTGTTGGGCTCTGTGCCAGCCGGACACATGGCTGAGCTCCCCAACACAACACAAAACCCGGTCCCTGGCCCTGCACAGGGCTGCCGGAGCGGGCTGCAGGAGGAGGAGCTGCCGGCCGGCTCAGAATGCAGGGAGGGGGGGGTGGGAGGAGGAAGCTGCTCCGGAGTCCAGCCCGGGACTTTCCTGCAGCCCTCCCAGCCGCTCGCTCTGCTCTGCCGGGGGAGGGGGAAATCCCGGACATTGTGAGTGCTTTACAAATTCCCCCCGGACGCTATTTTTAGCACACAAAAGGAGGACATGTCCCGGTAAATCCGGACGAATGGTAACCCTACATGAGAGGAAGAACAGAGCAACTAAAAACTCCACCAGAGGTGAAACACTCTGGAAATATGGAGGACACAGCATGTGATTGCAGCTGGAGCTAACATACATGAGCTACATTTAATTTTGCTAGCTTGGGTACTGGAAGAGTGAAGTTGCAGCAGAACAAGCTTCTGCACAGGCTGGCCCTAAGAGTAATTACTCAGGGTTCTGGGTGGGTTTGTCCAGTCTATTCTTAAGTTTGCACTATTGTGGCTTCATTGCTCCAGTACCCGAACTAGTGAAATTAAAGCTAGGCCTGGTAAGTTTACTTGAGCTGTAATCACATCCAGATACTACAGTCTAGATATACCCAGACAAAGAGAGAGAGAGCGAGACCTACACAGAAAACAGAATCTTTTTCCACTAGAAAAGGGATGGTTTGGGCACAATTCCATTTTGTAGAAACATTTAAACATTTTGTTTTCATTCCAGTGAAGAACAAAAATGAATTTTGAAAGCTCAAAAGATATGGCAGAACAGATTTGTCCCACAGTAGCCAGTTCTATTCCTGCCACAGCAGTGCT
The DNA here is from genome assembly GCF_027887155.1 of Malaclemys terrapin pileata. Classification (NCBI taxonomy): domain Eukaryota; kingdom Metazoa; phylum Chordata; order Testudines; family Emydidae; genus Malaclemys; species Malaclemys terrapin. Next base: position 140,526,023 of record NC_071505.1, read on the forward strand.
TTGATTTCCTAGGGTAGAGGAGGAGCACCACCTAGTGGCTGGCGAGAATTTTTACATGGAGATATTGCCTTTCAAGCAGTCACTCTTTCTAGTTGTGGCCCAGTGTAGGGCCCTTTAGCACCTACACATGTTTTCTGACCAATTACATTTTAAAAAACAATAGTATCCAAACCTCTCTGCTGCTGCTTCCTGCCTTTCCTTGTTGGGATTTTCCTTGATGTCAATTCAGCTGTGATTAAATTTGTATAAGACACTGAAATCAGCATGTCAGCAAACAGCCAGGGGGACAGAACCAACCTACAATGACCTGGAGACACCATAGCAGAGGGATCTGCAGGCAATGGGAGAAGACACATTCCCAGTAGATATAAAGTCACAACACACAGGTAAAAAATGGAGGGATTTAACCAGGAGCCTACCCCATCACATTAAGCAGGGTCCCTTTACTCTTGTCTTCTTTGCCGTAATTATTGTATTGTGATAGCTACGACTGATAAGGTGTGAGATGAGGCAGTTGGGAGTGGAGGTGTCCATGTGATGGACGTGTTCTATGTACAGAAAAGTATGGCAGCCATACAGCCTATTCCCCAGGGCTCTGTCCAGTCTAATTAATTATTGGTGAATAATTCTTCATGATTGATGGTTAATCATTATGTATTTTTTCTCTAAGGGACAGTCTACACACAAAATAACTAAATAACTTGTAAATAAGATCTTACATTATTTCAGTGTAAGTCTGTGTGCAAACACATATTGGGAATGAAAATGTTCTAGGGATTTAGCTTAAAGTGAAAAAAACACAGTGTCATGGTTTTACAATGTATTGTGCATAGCCAGTTTAGAATTTCCCTTTCCTATAAAGTTAAAAAGAATACAAATTGCTTAAATGCTTTCTGGGATCAGGGACACAATTTTTAGCACCTTGCAGGACTGAGCCTGGGGTAAACTTCTCAGTAATTCTTCTGTCTTTGTGAATCCTGTGTGAAAGCAAGGTGAGATCTTATATACATGTTTATTTTATTAGCATATTATAGCTTCTAAAGTTTGTAAAGCATTTTGAGATATACAGTGTTCTAGAAATGTATGTATTATAATACTGATATATGAATTACATAATCATTAATAATTATAGTTATATTACAATTAATAAAATAGTACAGATTCGTATACTACACATATTTAACATAAGCTACTCTAATATAATGTTCATACAAACAAATATCGCTAGCTAGCTAGATTTTTCAAGGGCACTTCTGAAAATCTACCCCAGAATGTGAACACCCTCCCCGCCCCCGTCCTTAATGCAGGTGACTGTGTAACTGCCATTTCCCCTTTCACTGCATCCACAGCCATCTCCGACCTACACTCACACCAGCTGCGCATTTCTGAGGGAGCAGGGGCATGGTATGGCTTAGGTCACAGGCTCATATAGTGACTGATTGGAGATACTGCCAGAATCACCGCCACCAGGATATAATTAAAAAAATGGACCTTGTTCAGCAACAGTATTGCAGGGTATAAACAGTCATGGTCTCACTCTTAGGCAAGGTTCTGAATACCCTTAAGTCCTCCTAACTTCAGGATTGAGAAGTTACAGGATTGAGCCCTAGATGCTTAACTGCTAGGGAATCCCTCACCCACACGTGCACAATTCAACTGATCATCTGATTTGGTGTCTGGGAAGAACTCCCCAACCCCAGGGGCATATCAGCATGAATAAGGGTGTGCCTGTGGAGCTGTGAGCAAGAAACCTCCATTAGGATCAGATGGGTACATCATACACCGTCACCTGCCATATCCTGAGACTATTGGAATGAGGGAATATTCTTGAACCTTGGACATTCTCATCTCTGATGTTTCTAAACATTTGATTTCTTTTGAGATGTGTCATTATCTCATGATCCTCACACACATTTTTTTACCTGTACAGTTTTAATATAATACAGCACAGCAGGAGAAGGGAATAAGTGCTCCATCGGGAGGCTAGAATCCCATAAGCAGTTGCTAGATTTGGTCAAAAGACTCATTCTCTTACTGAGATGACATGAGTGATTTTATATCAGCCCATTTGGAGACAGCTCCACTGCCTGCAGTGTAAAACTGCTCCAGTCCATGGAGAGCATATACTGCCAACAAGAGATACAGACAGACGGGACAAATTCAGCCACAACATGAGCTGGCATAGACCTTTAAAAGGACACGCAACTGTTTAAACCTGGGCAAAAACTGGTTTTCATTACTTTAGCTCATTTGTCAATCTCCAGCACATCCTACATCTAATAGCTCATACCATTACAAAAAGTGATAGTTCCCCTGGGAAGGGCAGGAGACTGGGAGTCAGGACTCCAGTTTTTAAACCCTAGCTCTGTCAGCAAATCATTGCATAACCTGGGGCAGTTTAACCCATTTCATATGCTCTCTCTTTGTCTCTCAGAGGTTTCTTTCATGATTCCCTAATATCAAGATGAAATCTCCTCTCCACTCCATCTCTGGTCAAATGGTCGTAGAACCAGAGCAAATTGATCAAAGGGGAGCATTTCGTCTAGAGAAATGGGAAATTTTCCCTGAAGGCGAGGTGTGTGTTAGGGAGGCAATAGTCCCCCTGAAGGGAGCAAAATAATGTCCATTTATACCTAGGCTGGTGAATACATCACAGGGAATAATCCTGCAGTGGCTGGAAACGGGGTGGGTCAGATGTGGTCTCAGACATCTCTTCCATCACTAATAGCTATGATGAAACATGACACAGATGTTCCCCCTTCAAGGGAAGAAGGGAAAAGCTGGGGCTGTGACTCACAGTGTCTGTGGGACGGGACAGGGCAGGGGACTGAGCTAGTGGGAGAAACCTGATCTCAGCTCAGCTCCTCACAGCAACAGGGGGAGGGAGAGTTTTTGTCCAGGAGCTGCACCCGCTTGGCTCAGTGTGTGGCTCCAGGCACAGTAATACAGCCCCGTGTTGTTGGGGAAGAGGCTGTCTGTGCTCAGCGTGAAGTTCTGCTGGGTCGGTCGGGCACCAATAAAATGTTTCTCCAAACTGTCGTCAATCAAATCCTTGCTTCTGGAGAGAAAGAGCATGTGCAGGGCTCCTCCCTGGGGAGGCTGCCGGTACCAGTACATGTAGAGGGTTGAACTGTATCCCTGCAGGTAGCAGTCCAGCTGGATTTTAGAGCCGGGGGGCAGTGAAATGAAGTGGGGGGTCTGGTGGAGAGTCTGGGAGCGCCCGTTTGTGAATGAGACACAGAGATGAATGGAGAAAGAAAGAGGAAAGGAGTCCGAAAGAAAGAAGGCAGGTAAATGGCAATGAGAAATATCACTCAGTTGTCCCCTTAAGTGCGGGTGGGTCAGGAGGGTGAGAAGCAGCCACAGCCGCTCCGGCATCTTCCTGCCCTGCAAACTCACTGATCCCAGAGCCAGACGCATTGTCTCTCTAAGGCCGGTTATTCTGCTCTTCAAACATTTGACACCAATATTTGAATTCTCCTTTCACACGTTCCCTCTCACCTCCTCTTGACCCACAATTTGTGACGCTCTTTTCCTGGCCCTTTATATACCTTACTCTCTCCTTCTCTTTGACACTCCCCTCTGTTCCACTCCTCCCTTTCCCAGTCTCCTCTCTCTGTCTCTCCTCTTCCCTCCCTCGAACTGCTCAAGCACAAATCACATTATTTCTGTGCCTCTGTCACTGTTCTTGTCACCCAGATCTTCCTACCCAAACCTCGCTCACCAATGGGCCCTGCCAAGCCCTCCAGGTTTGGTCAGATTGTTGCCAGCACAGAGTGCCCGAGGCAAAGCAACAGCGGGGTTCGTTGCCCGGTGTGCTTCGCGCCAATAAACACACCAGGGGGAGAAGCAAACAAAGTTTATTTGGGATTCCAAAGCAGTGCTAGGAGACAGGCACGTCTCAGATCAAGCACACTAACAGGAACAGTCTTTCTTCTTTTATACATTTTTCAGTTAAGCCTCACCCCGCCTTTCCCCTCTAGCCCTCCCTTTCTCACCACCCATTCCTTCCTCTACCCCTCCTGTCCCTGGTAATAGTTACTAAGCAAATAACGATTACATTTAAGCAGTTAAGTCATTCTTGGCAGCTATAAGCCTAGCTTGTTAGTAACTTCTTTAAACCATTACCTTATCCTTTTTCCCTGCAGCCAGAAACATGCAGGCCTCATTATTACCGCTTGAGCAGGGGGTTGCACACAGATAACTGGTTGCTTACATATTCCAATTGCACCTGGCTTTTGAGGTTGATTAGAGTTTAAACATGGAAGGATAGAGTTTGGTTCACTTAGGCCTAGTGCAGGAAGGCTTCACTGACACTTAGTGGCCTTCCACCCTCCCGAGTTACCTAGGGTGAGGCCTAGTGACGTCAACAAGATTATAGAATTTCACCATCCAGCTAACAGAGCATCCTGTCCACCTCCCCTGTTCCTGGACCTTTCCCTCTAAAACTGCTTGAAATTATTTTTCTCCCTCACACACACACATGTGACGGAACAGGAAAATGCTGCCGCCCTCTTCCCCTCTGTCTAGTCCAATGCACTCCAGCCCCCAATAACAAGCCCCAATACCTCTATTTAGGGGCTACACATTGAAAGAGATGGGTGTTCTGGGGACCCTACAAAGAACAGTGACAAACACCTTCACCTCTGTGTCACCCCAGCCACGAGCAACGAATACCAGCACAGGGCCACTATTTAAGTGAGGGAAGAGGTGCATTCTATTTTATTTTGCTTGGTGACTTACTCTGTTCTGTCTGCTACTACTGGGAACCACTTGAATCCTACTTTCTGTATTTAATAAAATCACTTTTTACTTATTAATTAACTCAGAGTATGTATTAATACCTGGAGGAGCAAACAACTGTGCATATCTCTCTATCAGTGTTATAGAGGGCGAACAATTTATGAGTTTACCCTGCATAAACTTTATACAGAGTAAAACAGATTTATTTGGGTTTAGATCCCATTGGGAGTTGGGCATCTGAGTGCTAAAGACAAGCACACTTCTGCTAGCTGCTTTCAGGTAAACCTGCAGCTGTGGGGCAAGTAATTCAGACTCTGGGTCTGTGTTGGAGCAGACGGGAGTGTCTGGCTCAGCAAGACAGGGTGGTGGAGTCCTGAGCTGGCAGGGAAAACAGGGATAGAAGTAGTCTTGGCCCATCAGGTGGCAGCTCCCAAGAGGGTTTCTGTGATCCAACCAGGGCCGCCTGGGGGGGAGGGGCAAGTGGGGCAATTTGCCTCAGGCCCCGGGCCCCGCAGGGGACCCCACGAGAATGTCGGAGGCTCCCGCCCGCCTCTGCCGCTGCATTCCCCTATCCCCCGGCGCCTCAGTGCACCGCATCCAAGAGCGGCCCTGGACAGCGCTGCAGCGTCCTGGCTCTGGCAGGGCCTGAGCTCCTCCTGCTCAGAGCTGTGTGATAAGGGGGCAGGGCTCCGAGCTCCGGGCCAAGCGGCGGGAGCTCAGGTCCTGTGGAGCCAGGCCGCTGCAGTGCTGTCCAGGGCCGCTCCTGGACGCGGCGCACTGAGGCTGCGGGAGAGGGGGGAGGTGGGAGTAAGCAGCATGGTAAGCCCCTCTAAGCTGGACACCCCCGACCCCATCCCCCGACAGCCCTGACCCCCAGCTCTGAGCCCAGCCCCTCTGAACCGAGCACCCCTCTGACCCATCCCCCTGCAGCCCTGACCCTCTGAGCCGGGCACCCCCCAACCCCATCCCCCCACAGCCCTGACCCCCAGCTCTGAGCACAGCCCCTCTGAGCCAGACACCCCCCTGATCTCCCCCCCACAGCCCTGACCCCCAGCTCTGAGCCCAGCCCCTCTGAGCCAAGCACCCCCCTGACCCTCCCCCCCACAGCTCTGACTCCCCGCTCCAAGCCCAGCCCCTCTGAGCTGGGCACCCCCCGACCCCATCCCCACAGCCCTGACCCCCCAGCTCCGAGCCCAGCCCCTCTGAGCCGGGCACCCCCTGACCCCATCCCCCCACAGCCCTGACCCCTAGCTCCAAGCCCAGCCCCTCTGAGCCAGGCACCCCCCGACCCAGAGCCCAGCTCCCCACCCAGCCCTGGGCAACAGGCAGCGACAGCTCATTGGCACCAACCATCACCATCACCTAGCGACAGCCCATTATGTAATTGCAAATGTATACATACCATTAAAGCATTTAATGTTTTTAAATAATGTATTTCGTGTATTTTCAAATTATTAAAAAATATTTCAATGTATTTGACTGGTTATTTTTTACATTTCCAAATACATGTTACTATAGTATTGCAACTCTCATTCCAGCCCCGCCTCCTCTGCCCATTATTTCTCCCATGATAGGGATTCCATATGTACTTTACTCCCTCTTTTCCCCCATTTCCATCCCCCATACCAGGGGTTCTGTGTGTCCCCCCATTTTCCTCTCCACCTATTCAAGGGTACCCCATACTGCCCATCCCATGGCAGGGGTTCTGTGTGCCCTGCATTCTGTCCTCCCCCTATAGCAGAGTCCTCCATTCTTCTCCCATGGCAAGGGCTCTTTGTTACCCCTCATTCTCCTGCTTCCCTCCATGCTAGGGGAGCTGTGTGCCACCCTCCTTTATACCAAGTTGATTCAATCCCCCAGTACTAGGGTTCCTCTTTATTCCCTCCTTCCAGTTCCTGCCAGTGGCTGTGTGCACCCCTCTTTCCCCCAGACCCTCTTCCCCGCACTATTATTCTTCTTTCTGTCTTGATGGTAAGTCATTCAGGGTGTCAACAAATTAAACTCTTTTGAGAGGACGGACAGAGATGAGATGGAGTATTGTTATGCTGGAAGGCATTAATATGTGCCCTCAACCAGTTGCAGAGAAAGCAGTGTTTCTCAAATGTTTACATTTTTTCTGTCAAAAAAATTCTGTTTTCCTGCAGAAAGTTTCAAACTTATTCGAAATGAAAAAAAAATTGTTTGAAATCAACATTTTGAGTGAAACTGGACAATTTAATTTAGTTTTGACTTAAAATGTTTTTATTTCACTTTTTTAAGTTAAAAAAATACAAGTGACCTAAAAATTCTTTCAAATTCCCATTTTGACCTAAATTGTCATTTATTTAACCCAAAGCAAAAATGCAATGACGTTTCTAGTCAAAACAAAATGATCATTTTAGTTTTGATATTTCCCAATAACACGGGACCCCCAAAATGCAGGATAAATCTCATTTGACATCCTGCCCCCAAGTCGTGGCTGGTGGTGCAGCAGGGCTCAGGCAGGCAGGCTGCCTGCATTCTGTGGCCAGTGGCCCCACGTTGCTCCTGAAAGTGGCTGGCTACTGGCACATCTCGACGTGCCCCTGGTGGGGGGAGGTGGCTCTGTGTGCTGCCCCCACCCCAGGCAGTGCACGGAGACCCACTGCCCCCCCTCTCCCCCTAAGGGGCATGCAGAGATGTGCCAGCAGTAGTGCAGCAGGTTTAGGCGGCTCCCTGCCCACACTGCCTCCCTCCCCACATGCTGAACCGCTCCCCGAAGTGGCCAGCTCCACAGCTCCATTGGCAGCACCTGTGGGCAGCGGCGCACAGAGACACCCTGCCCTCCTGCCCTCCTCCTCCCCCCCCCGCCTAGTAGCCGCTGCCAGAGGGGTGTGCCGGTCACTTTGGGAGCCACGCCGCCCAAGGTAAGCACCACCCCCCGATCCCTCCTGCACCGCAACTCCCTGCCACGGCTCAGAGCCCACACCCAAAAAGAAAAAAAGAATGAAAAATGCGGGGGGGAGAATGTTCTTTTTCTTGGCTGGGTCCCAAGGGGAGGCCCCCGAAAATGAAGCTGTGCACAGGGCCCCACTAACTCTAAATCCGCCACTGTACAGGGGCTGTTTAGGCAAATTCAGCAGCCATTCCATCTTCAGCGTTAGCTAACAGAGCCTCAGACGCCATTAGCTCTTTCACTCCCCACCCCACACACACAAATGCAAATACACTGAAGTACTATATTAAACACAAACTACTAAACAAAATTAAGGGAAAGTTTTTAAAAAAAGGTTTGACAAAGTAAGGAAACTGTTTCTGTGCTTGTTTCATTTAATTAAGATGGTTAAAAACAGCATTTTTCTTCTGCATAGTAAAGTTTTAAAGCTGTATTAAGTCAATGTTCAGTTGTAAACTTTTGAAAGAACAACCATAATATTTTGTTCAGATTTACAAACATTTCAGAGTTACGAACAACCTCCATTCCTGAGGTGTTCATAACTCGGAGGTTCTACTGCATCTTTAATAAGCCCTTTCCCCTGTGCTGTCCTGCAGCACCACTGCTCTGTATTCATCCATGTCTTAGTATGGAGACTTAGCTCTACAGTCTTCTCTGGCCCACATGTAGGAAATGCACATTGAGCCGGGCTGAGAGCTACCATCTCTGATTCTGAATGAGACGCATCCCTTGCCCTACTGCCAAAATCAGAGACAGTTGGAGTCTGCTCTGCTGAAACTCTGGCCTGGTCTACACTACGACTTTAAATCGGATTTAGCAGCGTTAATTCGAATTAACCCTGCACCCGTCCACACAATGACGCCATTTAATTCGAATTAAAGGGCTCATTAAATCGATTTCTGTACTCCACCCCGACGAGCGGAGTAGCGCCAAAATCGATTTTAGTATTTCGATTTAGGGTTAGTGTGGCCGCAATGCGATGTTATTGGCCTCCGGGAGCTATCCCACAGTTAATCATTGTGACCGCTCTGGACAGCAATCTGAACTCGGATGCACTGGCCAGGTAGGCAGGAAAAGCCCCGGGAACATTTGAATTTCATTTCCTGTTTGCCCAGCATGGAGAGCACAGGTGACCACAGATAGCTCATCAGCACAGGTAGCCATGCAGGCCGATAATCGAAAAAGAGCACCAGCATGGAGCGTACGGGAGGTACTGGATCTGATTGCTATATGGGGAGAGGATTCAGTGCTAGCAGAACTTCGTTCTAAAAGACGAAATGCCAAAACTTTTGAAAAAATCTCTAAGGGCATGATGGAGAGAGGCCACAATAGGGACTCAGATCAGTGCCGCGTGAAAGTCAAGGAGCTCAGACAAGCCTATCAAAAAACAAAGGAGGCAAACGGTCGCTCCGGGTCAGAGACGCGGACATGCTGCTTCTACGCCGAGCTGCATGCAATTCTAGGGGGGGCTGCCACCACTACCCCACCTGTGACCGTGGATTCCGGGTCAGGGATAGTCTCCTCAGCTACACCTGAGGATTCTGCGGACGGGGAAGAGGAGGAGGAGGAGGAGGACGAGCTTGCAGAGAGCACCCAGCACTCCGTTCTCCCCAACAGCCAGGATCTTTTTCTCAGCCTGACTGAAGTACCCTCCCAACCCTCCCAAGCCAGTATCCAAGACCATGACCCCATGGAAGGGACCTCAGGTGAGTTTAGCTTTTAAAATATAAAACTTGTTTTAAAAGCAAGCATTTTTAATGATTACTTTGCCCTGAGGACTTGGGATGCATTCGCGGCCAGTACAGCTACTGGAAAAGTCTGTTATCGTGTCTGGGGATGGAGCGGAAATCCTCCAGGGACATCTCCATGAAGCTCTCCTGGAGGTACTCCAAAAGCCTTGCCACAAGGTTTCTGGGCAGTGCAGCCTTATTCCGTCCTCCATGGTAGGACACTTGACCACGCCATGCCTGCAGCAAGTAATCTGGTATCATTGCCTGACAAAGCCTGGCAGCGTATGGTCCCGGTGTTTGCTGGCATTCAAGCAACATCCGTTCTTTATCTTGCTGTGTGATCCTCAGGAGAGTGATATCGCTCATGGTAACCTGGTTGAAATATGGGAACTTAATTAAGGGGACAGAGGTGGCCGTTCCTACTGGGCTGTTTGCCTGTGGCTGAAAAGAAATCCTTCCCTGCAGTTAGCAAAGCGTGGGGGGGGGGGGGGTAATTGGCCCTGAGCTTTTCGCGTTTGGCTAGCAGGGATCTTCCCTGATACCTGCCACGCAGTGGGGGGAGGGATAAAGTGATCATCCCAGAGAATTCATGGCCGGAGGGGAGAGCGGGGGGGTTAGTTTGGTTTCTGCAGGGATCTTCCCTGATACCTGCCACGCGGTGTGGGGAGGGGTACAGCGATCATCCCAGAGAATTCATGGCCGGAGGAGGGAGCGGGGGGGTTAGTTTGGTTTCTGCAGGGATCTTCCCTGATACCTTCCACGCGGCGGGGGGAGGGATAAAGCGATCATCCCAGAAAATTGGATGGGGGGGGTTAGTTTGTTTTCTGCTGCTGAAGGTAACAGGAAAACCGCAGCAGTCAACGGGCTTTGCTTGGTATGTGGGAAAGGAGGGCGCAGAAGCCGAAAGACAGTGGCTTACCATGGCTGCATGCAAGCTGAATTCTATTGCCCGGACCTGCGTCTGTGATCTCTAACACCAAAGCCACAGGCACTCAATATTAAGATGGAAATTGCGACCTTGTACTGAAATCACATGTGCTATGTACTGTGAATAGTGTTTTTCACCAAGAAAGAGTATAAGCATTGTTCTGTAAAATGTATCATTTTAAAAACTTCTCTCCTTTTTCTCAACCCTCCCTCCAGCAGCTGCAAATTTATCAAGCCTCCCTCCTCCGTCACGAAGGCTATCTCAGATAAGGCGGCGTAGAAAGAGGACAAGAGACAACATGTTCACTGAAATAATGGAATGCACCCAAAATCAAAGAGCTCATTTGAATGAGTGGAAGGACACTGTAACTAAATTTAGGAAAGATGCCAGTGAACGCGAGGTCCTGAGGGACGCTCGAGATGAGAGGTGGCAGGCTGCAATGCTGGGGCTGCTGCGTGAGCAAACGGACATGCTCCGGCGTCTGGTGGAGCTTCAGGAACGGCAGCAGGATGACAGAGTACCACTACAGCCCCTGTATAACCTCCCTCCCCCCTCACCATGTTTCATATCCTCCTCACCCAGACGTGTAAGAACGCGGGGGGGTAGGCTACGTGCACCTTCCCACTCCACCCCAGTGGACAGCCCAACCAAAAGGCTGTCATTACATTGAATTTGTTCAGTGGCCTTTTACTTCCCTCCTATCCTCCTCCCAAACCTCACCCAGATTACCTTGTTGGTTCTCTCCCTATGTTTATTATCAGTTAATAAAGAATACATGATTTTTAAATGATATTGACTTTATTACGTTTGAAAGAAAGCTGGGGGAACGGGGAGGGTGGGTTCCTTACAGAGAATGAATGAGTCAATAAAGGGGGCGGGTTTTCATGAAGGAGAAACAAACAGAAATTTCACACTGTAGCCTGGCCAGTCATGAAACTGGTTTTCAAAGCCTCTCTAATGCACAGCGCTTCCTGGTGTGCTCTTCTAATCGCCCTGGTGTCTGGCTGCGCGTAATCAGCAGCCAGGCGATTTGCCTCAGCCTCCCACCCCGCCATAAAGGTCTCCCCCTTACTTTCACATAGATTGTGGAGCACACAGCAAGCAGAAATAACAATGGGGAGATTTCTTTGGCTGAGGTCAGAGCGAGTCAATAGCGATCTCCAGCGACCTTTTAAACGGCCAAATGCACATTCTACAACCATTCTGAACTTGCTCAGCCTGTAGTTAAACAGCTCCTGACTCCTGTCCAGGCTGCCTGTGTATGGCTTCATGAGCCATGGCATTAAGGGGTAGGCTGGGTCCCCAAGAATAACTATTGGCATTTCAACATCCCCAACGGTTATTTTCTGGTCCGGGAAGTAAGTCCCTTGCTGCACCCCTTTAAACAGAGTAGTGTTCCTGAAGACGCGAGCATCATGAACCCTTCCCGGCCAGCCCGCGTTGATGTTGGTGAAACGTCCCTTGTGATCCACAAGTGCTTGCAGCACCATTGAAAAGTACCCCTTGCGGTTTATGTACTGGGTACCCTGGTGCTCCGGTGCCAAGATAGGGATGTGGGTTCCATCTATCGCCCCACCACAGTTAGGGAATCCCATTGCAGCAAAGCCATCCACTATGACCTGCACATCTCCCAGAGTCACTAGCTTTCGTAGCAGCACCTCAGTCATTGCTTTGGCTACTTGCATCACAGCAGCACCCACAGTAGATTTGCCCACTCCAAATTGATTCCCGACTGACCGGTAGCTGTCTGGCGTTGCAAGCTTCCACAGGGCTATCGCCACTCGCTTCTCAACTGTGAAGGCTGCTCTCATCTTCGTATTCTGGCACTTCAGGGCAGGGGAAAGCAAGTCACAAAGTTCCAAGAAAGTGCCCTTACGCATGCGAAAGTTTCGCAGCCACTGGGAATCGTTCCACACCTGCAACACTATGTGGTCCCACCAGTCTGTGCTTGTTTCCCGGGCCCAGAATCGGCGTTCCACAGCTATAACCTGCCCCATTAACAGCATGATCTCCAAAGCACCGGGTACCGTGGTTCGATAGAATTCCATGTCCATATCCTCATCACTGTCCTCGCCGCGCTGCCGTAGCCTGCTCCTCGCCGCCTGATTTTCCAGGTTCTTGTTCAGCATAAACTGCACGATAAGGCGCGAGGTATTTACAATGTTCATGACTGCTGTCTTGAGCTGAGCGGGCTCCATGCTTGCCATGGTATGGCGTCTGCACTGTTCACCCAGGAAAAAGGCGCGAAACGCCGTTGTTTGCCGTTGCTTCCTGGAGAGGGGGGAGGATATACCCAGAACCACCAGCGACAATGTTTTTAGCCCCATCAGGCATTGCGATCTCAACCCAGAATTCCAATGGGCGGAGGAGACTGCGGGAACTATGGGATAGCTATGGGAAAGCTACCCACAGTGCAACACTCCGGAAATCGACACTAGCCCTGGTACATGGACGCACACCGCCGAATTAATGTGCTTAGTGTGGTTGCATACAATCGAATTTATACAACCTGTTTTCCAAATTCAAATTATATAAATTCGGATTAATCCCGTAGTGTAGACATACCCTCTATTTCAAAAGAGAAAGGGCACCACCTAGTGGGTATGGATGGATTTTTACATTGATACTTAAGGGTGGTAATTCCCACAATCCTCCATGTGAAGAGCTCCATTGACAGCACTGATATTGGGCTGAAGAGAATTGTAGACTTGTATTGTGGAAGTGGCCCTGAGGTGCTGGGTTGAAACTGCTGGCTCAGAAACATACAAGCAATGTCTCTGTCTCCACGGGAGAGGTAGTTAAGCAAAAGATCATAGAACACAGCCTCCAGTCTCCAGACAGGAGTTTGTGACTCCCCTCCATAACGTCACTATTTTCAATGCTATCTGGACGCAGTCTAGAGAGCTATCAGGACAGAGAGACCAATGGGTTATTCTTCTTTCTCAACACGTAAAGCTGCTGTCATCATGGATATGGTCCCCAGGGCTGTTATGAAAGCTACTGCTGAGTTGGCTTTACAAACTGTACTAAGAAATATCACCCATGACATCCAATCCCCAATTACAGCAGTGTCATTATGGGCCTCAAGCCAGTTTAGGAACTTATCATGCAGAGATGGAAGTGATACACACACATGGAGTATATCTGTGGGTTTGTGATCCAATCCCAGTCGACAGCCCTAGATAATCTGCACCATTGGATCATCTTTTTAGCTCCAATGGGTTCTTATCTACCCTACCCCCATTCCACTGAGAGTGCATCTCTCAAACAAGGTATCAGTGCTTGTGAATCTGCACCTTTGAGTTCCCCCAGTTTTGCCATCTGAAACATGAGGGCAATAATTCTTCCCTACTTCCCAGACTGGTGTTGTGGGACTATTTTCACTAATGTCTGCAACACACTCCGAGATCCTCAGATGGAAGGCCTTGTGAAAGTGTTGTTCTTACATGACAACTGGGGATCTTCATACCAGGTGAGTATATCCCAGAGAGATAGATTCCCCCCACCCCAGTCCCTTCTCCCACCTTGCACCTCTCCAGTGCTAAGAGAGGCAATTAATTTGTTGCCTGCACTGGCAGCCAGCCACTTGCTTCTGGTGCTGGGGGCTGCAGGGAAGGGGAGGGAAGAGGAGGTTTTTGTAGCAGGAGAGCAGATGACTGAACCCCTGTGTCTGAACTGCTGGAACAGAAATACACAGATTCAGTGTCACGGATGAGATGGTGAAGTAGAAGAGCTGAGCCTGCAGCCAGGAGGCTGTGATTCTCTCTCTAGTGTCACTGCTCTGCACATCTTTTATATCAAGCAAGTAAAAGGGTAGCTGCAGACCCTGCTCTTGAACCAGTCGGTACCAGAGCATCCAAGTGTGATTGTAAGTTAGTTTGCATTTCAGGTGGGTTGGGTTCCCCTTCTCTAGGACCAGACTCTGGGTTTGGTTGATCTGAGCATCCTGCAGGGGATAGAGACAAAGCACACAAGGAAGATTTAGTTGGGGATTGGTCCTGCTTTGATATTCTATGATTCTATGATTTTATGATTCTAAGAGACCATAAAACAAATGGCTCAGATGGAAACATTTGCAATCATGTCCTGCAAACAATTGGGTGCAGATTTCATGCCTTAGCCAATGATGGATTTGCTCTCAAAAGGCACATAGTCAACACCAGACTATCCCCATCCCCACCTCTGTCTAACTGAGCAAAGGAGTTTCCCTGGGCACAATTTTATACAGGTGCTCTGTAGGCCCGGTTCTCCCCTCAGGAGTAAGTGATGGGTCTCTTAGTTGTATTGTTACTGGTCAATTACATTATCCCTTTTTTCTGCAGCCACAGACCTGGATTGCTTCAGGCTCATTGCACAGGGACTTGATGAGGGGAACTGAGATCTTGACTGGGAGCTGAACTGTTGGGACTGGGATGGGCATTTGGGGTATCATTACAGTGAGGCATTTCTGAGTGCAGGGACTACAAAGGCCAACACAGCAGCTGTTCTACCTTCAGCAGTAGCTCACGTGCAGCCTTGGATGCTACAAGTTCATTTACATTCACTGAAACACTCTTCTAGGTCCGGGAAGGTATGTTGTCACCTGAGTCTTTGTGGCTACTAACTTATGCAAATAAACCTCTTTACTGTTCTCTTGCCCTCTTGGCACATGTTTGTCTTTATTCACTTTAAGCTTGCTGTCCTAGTCTGTGACCTCTGTGTAGGGACTTATATTTAGTGCCACTTATTTATGCCTAGTTGAATGGCTCCCTGCTCCCTGATTAGGCTCCTCAGGCTCTACCTTGACAAAATCAATATGAATAGCACAGTATAATATCTTCTGTCAGGGACAGCCCCTCACTGAATGTTGCTCCGTCTCAACTGCTCCCATGCAACCTTAGCACCGAGTACTCAGCATAGACAGGCAAAAGGGGACTTGCTCTTGTCCCTTTTAAACAGGTTGGCACTGCTAACAGTGCAGCCTCCTGTCTCCCCAGGGCCGCCCTGCACTGCTAGCAGTAGGTGTGAGCCCAGGCTGGGATGAGGATTTAAATTCACAATCTCCTGTCCCTGAGGCAAGAACAAGAACACTGCCTCATAAGATGCACTTCCAAAATTCCCACAGAGTGGAGCAGTGATGGTTCCAATCTCTACCACTCAGATAAACTGTGCAGTGGAGTTACAGCAGGGGGGCCTGATTCACCAGTGTTCTGCTCCTCTAGTGATGATCTCTACTGGTTGAAAGTCGGTGTAAAATGCTTCCATACTGATTTTGATAGTGGTTTGTATTCATTCTCAGTTGGGTAAATCACTATACAAGGTGCAGCTCTCGTCATTAGGACCAGACATGTCCTGTGTAAAAGCCCCCATTTCTATTGCCACATAGGAAGTCACTAGTAACTCCAAGATTTCTACACACACATGCTCCAGTAGAAAGAGCTGACTGAAATGGTGATAGATAAATGCCCCCTTCTGCTGAATATGGATTAAATCCAGGCTCATAGCTCCCTTTGGAGATCCTGGTGGTTTGATGTCAAGCAACATTTCGTATTTAAATGATGCAGTTTTATAGGGGGGGCTTACATATGCATGTAGCAGACAGGGGGTGGTGGTAGGGGAGGCAGCACCGCTGTTCCTTACTGGATTGGTAATGACAGATGTGTCATTTACATATAAGTGAATTTCCACCACTATCCATATAGGTAGAGCTGCTGCTTAACACAATGAGGAAGAAAGCTGTTTTTGGGGAAGGTTGTGACTTTAAGTGTCTACTCATATGGTATGGTGAATTGAGGGCCATGTATTGTTCCAGTGAAAGGAACAAGGTGGTTAAAACACAGGACTAGATGTCACAATACATGGGGCTCACAATACATGGGGCTTATGTCTTCTTTTACCAATTACTTCTTTTTACATATTATATTCATAAATGTCAATAAAGTGCTTTGAGACCCTCAGGTGTAAGGTGTTGTAGAAGGGACAAACATTTTGATCTCTTGACTGGCTGTGTTCATGGCAGGGGTGTATATTGTGTGTATCCCAGATGGCTCCCCTCACTGAAAGGTGTTACTGTATTCCCATTCTCCTCTCTCCCTTTGGCTTTTTGCTGGTGCTCACAGAGAATTAGCCTGGTCACTGTCCATGTGGAGGCAGCGAGCCTGCCACTTCCTGTGCTGGGGCTGCAGAGTGACAAGGAACAGATGAGGTTTTTGTAGATGGAGGAGGTGACTCTGAAGCGCTGTGTCTGAGCTGCTGGCACAGAAATACACAGCCGAGTGCTCTGGCTGCACAGATGAGATGTTCAAGCGAAAGAGATCATCCTGCAGCTGGAAGTGACTAGAATTTGTGCCTTTCTCTCTTTCTTCTTTATTGTAGAAGTAAAAGAGCAGCTGAGAACATATTGTAGTGACCATAGGTTTGTTCACATCTAAAATAGGCAGTCTGTCCTCTCCCCAGTACTAGACTTGGTGTTTGGGTTATTTTAGCATCTGCTTGTTCTGTGAGGAAAAGAGACCAAGCACACAGGACAGAATAAAACAGTTGTCTCAGAGTGAAAGGTTTACAGCTGAATCCTGTAAATGCTAGGATGGGGATTCCACCTCCCAGCCAATGACTTACTTGCTCCCAAGAGATACATGGCTGCACACCAGACTATGCACATCCCCATCTCTGTGTCTCTGAGCAGGGGGCAGTCCCCCAGCATGAGGTTTTACATAGATTTGGTTGCTTCCTGGTACTGGTGTGCAGGGTCTGTTTGTGTTTCCCACTGTGACACATGGCCAGAAAGGGTTAATCATCCTGCAGGCTAATTGATCCAGATTCAACCTTTAGGGACATATTGGTAGATAATGTTTGTGTTTTTGTGTGTTTACATGTATATTGTTAGTGGTTAACAATGTAATCAAATAGTCCCTGTCTATACTGTATTCTGTTAATTCAGAGATCGAAAGGAAATCTTAATATTTAAATGAACTGTAAACATAGTGATATTACTGTATTCATCACTCTTTGAAATGTATAGCAAATCACTTGTTAACGGTAGAAAACAGGCAATTGCCTTATGTTAATCCCTGTAGCAAATTGCCAGTAATGCTTAGGAAATAGGTCTACTTCAAAGTCTCCATGATTGCCTATTGTTCACCTAAGGATTCCGAGCTTGCAAAAGAAGTCCTGGAACTGTATAAAAACTCTTGGGTCCTGATCCTGTTTATCTCAGATCTGCTTGATGCTTTATGCAGGGGAAGCTTGAGTTGTAAGACTGAGATCTCCAGACCCATCTGGATCACTCTGAATATGAACTTTGGACTATAACCTATGGACTATTTCTGAAAGAACTCTTTGCAACTACAAAGCTCACCATCTCTACTATGAATCTGATCTTAGAACTGTACTCATGTCTGTATGTATACTGATCTTTTAACCAATACACTCTCTCTCTTTTCTTTTTTAATAAAATTTAGTTTAGTTAATAAGAATTGGCTGTAAAGTGTGTATTTGGGTAAGATCTGAAATATTCATTAACCTGGGAGGTAATCTGTCTGATCTTTTGGGATTGGTAGAACTCTCTTATATGATGGGAGCTGGAGCACATGACTTATGAGGAGAAGCTGACGGAACTGGGATTGTTTAGTCTGCAGAAGAGAAGAATGAGGGGGGATTTGGTAGCTGCTTTCAACTACCTGAAAGGGGGTTCCAAAGAGGATGGATCTAGACTGTTCTCAGTGGTATCAGCAGCTCCAAGTTTTTTGCTGCCCCAAGCAAAAAACATTTCCGGCGCCCGCCAGCTCCACCCCTTCCCCACCCCATTTCAACCCCTTCCCCAAATCCCTAGCCCTGCCTCCTCCCCAGGGTGCACTGCATTTCCCCTCCTACCCCTCCCTTCCAGGCAAGGGCTGAAGTGAAGCGGGGGTGAGCTCGGGGGAGGAGGTGGAGGTAAGCTGGGGGGGGAGCGGTTCCTCTACCCCCCCTTACTTCCTGCGGCCCTCCCCACGCCCCCCACCACCGCAGCTCACCTCTGCTCTGCCTGCTCCCCTGAGCCTGCCACCGCCGCTCCGCTTCTTCCCCCTCCCTCCCAGGCTTGCCGCAAAATAGCTGATTCGCGCGGCAAGCCTGGGAGGGAGCAGGGAGAAGCAGAGCGGCGGCGCGCCCGGGGAAGCAGGCGGCAGTGGAGCAGAGGTGAGCTGGGGGGGGGGGGGGGAGCGGTTTCAACCCCCCCCCCCCCCCCGCGGGTTACTTCCTGCAGCCCTCCCTGCCCCGCCTCACCGCAGCTCACCGCAAAAAAAAAAAAGAGGACTGGAGTGCCGCCTCTTTGAAAGTGCCACCCACAGCACATGCTTGGAGGGCTGGTGCCTAGAGCCGGCCCTGAGTACCAGATGACAGAACAAGGAGTAATGGTCTCAAGTTGCAGTGGGGGAGGTTTAGGTTGGATAGTAGGAAAAAGTTTTTCACTAGGAGGATGGTGAAGCACTGGAATGGGTTACCTAGAAAGGTAGTGGAATCTCCTTCCTTAATGTTTTTTAAGGTCAGGCTTGACAAAACCCTGGCTGGGATGATTTAGTTGGGAATTGGTCCTGCTTTGAGCAGGGGGTTGGACTAGATGACCTCCTGAGGTCCCTTCCAACCCTGATATTCTATGATTCTATGATAAGATTTTCAGTAATCCTCATCATATTTGACTTGGGTGTCTGGGTGGAAGCCCAAGGCTGGGTTGCTTTAACCAGTAAGGTATTAGAGAATCTGTTTTGTGCTGGCTTGGTAAATCTAAGTATTGGAATATCCACCATCTTGGGGATTGTCTGCCCCATTCTTTGGAGTTTATCCTAATTGAGTAAGTTCAGTGTGGTAACCTGGAACTCTGGTCACACACACAGACGGCCCCTTCTGTGGAGGGCTGGTTACATCCTGCCATGATCCTATGAAAAGTGTGTGGCCCTGGGAACTGTACCTTTAATTGAGTTAGCTTCTGAAACAGGCAGTCTGGTGGAAGGATGCTCCAAAAGTTCAGAGGTAGCTGAGGGGTTACCATATTTCAGCAAGCAAAAAAGAGGACGGGAGGAGCCCCGCCCTAGCCCCGCCCCTATCCTGCCCTAGCCCCGCCCCTGCCCCCACCCACTTCCCGCCCCCCTCAGAACTCCCAACCCTCCCCCCCCGCTCTTTGTCCCCTGACTGCCCCCTCCTGGGACCCCTGCCCCTAACTGCCCCCCCAAGACTTCACCCCCTACCTAAGCCTCCCTGCTCCTTGTCCCCTGACTGCCCCCTCCTGAGACCCTCTCCCCAATCCTAACTGGCCACCTAGGACCCTACCCCCTACCTGTGCCCTGATTGCCCCAACCCTTATCCACACCCCCAGACAGAGCCCTGGGACTCCCACACCCCATCCAACCACTCCCCACCCCCTGAGAGCCCCCCACAGAACTCCCGACCCATCTAAACCCCTCTGCTCCCTGTCCCCTGACTGCTCCGATCCCTCTCCCCACCCCTGCCCCCTGACAGCCCCCCCCAAAACTCCCAAACACCCCCCCCCCACTCCTTGTCCCCTAACTGCCCCCTCCTAAGACCCCCCCAAACTGCCCCCCAGGACCCTACCCCCTACCTGTACCCTGACTGCCCAAAACCTTACCCACACCTCCCAGAAAGCCCCCCGCGAACTCCCGACCCCCCCCTTGACTGCCCCCTCCAGAACCTCCCTGCCCCTTCTCCTGCCCCCTGGCTCCCTTGTCGTTGGCCTTCGGTTCGCCTAAGGGCTCTCTGGGAGCTTGCTGAGTCTGAGCCGTTCTCCCGGCACGCTGGCCAGCAGCGGGGGAGGAGCTCCAGCCTGCCAGAGGCGAATGCAGGGAGGGAGCTATGCTGCAGGGGGAGGAGGGAGAAGTGGAGGAGGGACTCTCTCTCACTGTCGGAGCCACAGGTAAGTGGCACCATCCGGCTGCCCTGTTAGCCGCGAGTGCTCTGCATGGGGGGGAGGGAGGGAAGTCCGGACATTAACAAATTCCCCCCGGACGCTATTTTTAGTTAAAAAATCCGGACATGTCCGGGGGAATCCGGACGAATGGTAACCCTAGAACTACATCACTGAATAAAGAGAAGCTCTCTCAAGCACCTTGGGCCTAGAATGATCACTGAACACCACATGGTACCAGAAGCAAACAGAAATTAAAGTAACCTAATAGAAGAATCGAACAAGTAAAAGCTCAACCAGATCTGAAACTCTCTAGAAATATGAAAGACAGTGGAGTCTGCAAGTAATTTAAACAGCCCTGTGCTCTGTATTTGCAAGCAATGAGTGCCAGTGAAAAAGAAGACAATCAGGAGGTGGTCTTATTTGTTGACATTAGTTGATTTGGATGCATTTGATGTGTTTAATAGTTTTTGATTAACTCAGGCAGAGAAAGGTAACTATGGCACTGTAAAACAGAAATTTGAATAGTGCTGCATTCTAAGTAAAAATGAGATATATAAGAGTGATGTTGTTAACCTACCAGTACAACAAGAAGGTGAAGAGTCTGTGACTGATCTAAGGCTGAAGAGCCAATCTTGCAATTTCGGGGGCCTAGCTGAGTCCCTGATAAAAGACCAGAATGTGACTGGAATCCAGAACAAAAACCAAAAAAGTAGAGAGAGACTACTGGGAGACCCAGAATTAAGCCTTGATAAGGCAATTAGAATATGCCAAGCCACAGAAGTCACCCAGTCCAGAATGAAGCTTATGGAGGGCAGACAGTGCTCTCAGACTATGGACATGACAGGGAATCCAAAATACCACAAGACAAGAGACCTGAGGCAGAAAGGCATGTGCAGATCAAAGTCAGAGTCAAGCAAGAACTGTACACAGAGCTTATGATGCTGGCAAGGCTAGGTGCCAGCTCATGCCAAGACGCCTAGGCCTCAATTGAACATTTACAAATGCATAGCTAGAAACCAGTCTGGCTCACTTGTGTGTTAGTATTGTTAAAATAGGTATTAGATTTATAAAAATGTGTCTAGTGTTTAGACTTTATGAAATGCTTGTTAGTTGCTGCATGCATTAATCTCACTTATGATATCTGTATCCCATGTTATAAGGTAATATTTAAGTGTTTGCTCTGTAATTGTACAAGTGTTTGGTCTGAAACTGTGAATCTGTACAGTCAGGAGAGAAGCATTACCAAGTGTGAACTACTAGTTTGCCACAGGAAGTATCATCTCCTGATCAACAAAAGAAGGCCCATAGACATCAGACAAACCATTATGGAACATCAGAGTACAAAACTTTGTTGATTGCTCCCCATAAACACATGAAGAGGAGACATGCACCGAGGTCTTGTCCCACTTGCTTGAACTCTGGGGGAAGGGAATAAAAATCCCTTCATTAACGAGGAGACAATGCAGGCAGAAGCCCAGCTGCAGAGTGGGGGCTATCCAGTTTATTGCACTGAGTGTAGCATGCATGATTACCTGCCCTGTGGGCGGGTGGCGTATGTGTGCATTCGGTGCAAGGAGCTCCTGGGCCTCAGAGACCACGTACGGACTTTGGAGGCAAAGGTGGCAGAACTGGAGGAGCTAAGGGAGGCAGAGAGGTATGTTGATGAGGCTTTCCGGGACACTGTAGAATTGTGCCACCTCTGGTCAGACAGCCCCTGCGCTGTTGAGGAGGATGAAAGGCCCAGGGAAGCAGAGCAGTCAACAGGAGCAGAGGGAAACCTTCCCATAGTTGGGACCCTCCTTCCAGACGGTACTGGGGTTGCCTCTCGCACTGAGGTTACCTCTCCAGGGGAGGGAACTCCAGTTGCTCGGAAAAGGCAGGTATTAGTATTGGGAGATTCGATCATTAGAAACGTAGATAGCTGGGTTTGTGATGACCGGGAGAAACGTATGGTGACTTGCCTGCTTGGTGCGAAGGTTGCGGATCTCTCGAGGCATCTAGACAGACTTATGTGTAGTGCTGGGGAGGAGCCGGTGGTCGTGGTACATGTAGGTACCAATAACATAGGGAAGGGTAGGAGAGATGTCCTGGAGGCCAAATTTAGGCTGCTAGGGAAGAGACTGAAATCCAGGACCTCTACGGTGGCATTCTCAGAAATGCTCCCAGTTTCAGGTGCAGGGCTCGGTAGGCAGGCAGAGCTTCAGAGTCTCAATGCGTGGATGAGACGATGGTGTAGAGAGGAGGGGTTTACATTCATTAGGAACTGAGGAAACTTCTGGAATGGGGGGAGCCTATACAGGAAGGATGGGCTCCACCTGAGCCAAAGTGGAACCAGACTGCTGGCACTAAACATTAAAAAGGTTGTAGAGCAGTTTTTAAAATAGAAGATGGAGGAAAGCCGACTGCTGCAGAGGAGCATGTGGATCGGACAGAGACTTCTCTTAGGGGAGAGTCTAATGATAGAGAATCTCCAGGTTATAGTCAGGAGCAGAGGATGGAAGATGATAAAGTAGGGGCCAGATCAGATGATAAACATTTACACAAAAAAGAATCTGACACATCAGAAAAGGGCAGACAAATAAACAGTGACAAGTTTTTAAAGTGCTTGTACACAAATGCTAGAAGTCTAAATAATAATATGGGTGAACTAGAGTGCCTTGTGATAACAGAGGATATTGATATAATAGGCATCACAGAAACCTGGTGGACTGAGAGCAATCAATGGGACACAATCATTCTGGGGTACAAAATATATCGGAAGGACAGAACAGGTTGTGCGGGGGGGGAGTGGCACTATATGTAAAAGAAAATCTACAATCAAATGAAGTAAAAATCTTAAGCAAATCCGCATGTTCCATAGAATCTCTATGGATAGAAATTTCATGGTCTAATAAGAATATAACATTAGGGATCTATTATCAACCACCTGACCAGGACAGTGATAGTGATGATGAAATACTAAGGGAAATTAGAGAGGCTATCAAAATTAAGAACTCGATAATAGTGGGGGATTTCAATTATCCCCATATTGACTGGGAACATTTCACTTCAGGACGAAATGCAGAGATAAAATTTCTCGACACTTTAAATGACTGCTTCATGGAGCAGCTGGTATGGGAACCCACAAGGGGAGAGACAACTCTAGATTTAGTCTTGAGTGGAGCGCAGGAGCTGGTCCAAGAGGTAACTATAGCAGGACCGCTTGGAAATAGTGACCATAATACAATAGCATTCAACATCCCCGTGGTGGGAAGAACATCTCAACAGCCCAACACTGTGGCATTTAATTTCAAAAGGGGGAACTATGCAAAAATGAGGGGGTTAGTTAAACAGAAGTTAAAAGGTACAGTGACTAAAGTGAAATCCCTGGAAACTGCATGGGCACTTTTTAAAGATACCATAATAGAGGCCCAACTTCAATGTATACCCCAAATTAAGAAACACAGTAAAAGAACTAAAAAAGAGCCACCGTGGCTTAACAACCATGTAAAAGAAGCAGCGAGAGATAAAAAGACTTCCTTTAAAAAGTGGAAGTCAAATCCTAGTGAGCCAAATAGAAAGGAGCATAAACACTGCCAAATTAAGTGCAAGAATGTAATAAGAAAAGCCAAAGAGGAGTTTGAAGAACGGCTAGCCAAAAACTCCAATGGTAATAACAAAATGTTTTTTAAGTACATCAGAAGCAGGAAGCCTGCTAAACAACCAGTGGGGCCCCTTGATGATCGAGATACAAAAGAAGCGCTTAAAGACAATAAAGTCATTGTGGAGAAACTAAATGGATTCTTTGCTTCAGTCTTCACGGCTGAGGATGTTAGGCAGATTCCCAAACCTGAGCTGGCTTTTGTAGGTGACAAATCTGAGGAACTGTCACGGATTGAAGTGTCACGAGAGGAGGTTTTGGAATTAATTGATAAACTTAACATTAACAAGTCACCGGGACCAGATGGCATTCACCCAAGAGTTCTGAAAGAACTCAAATGTGAAGTTGCGGAACTGTTAACTAAGGTTTGTAACCTGTCCTTTAAATCGGCTTCTGTACCCAATGACTGGAAGTTAGCTAATGTAACACCAATATTTAAAAAGGGCTGTAGAGGTGATCCCAGCAATTACAGACCGGTAAGTCTAACGTCGGTACCGGGCAAATTCGTCAAAACAATAGTTAAGAATAAAATTGTCCGACACATAGAAAAACATAAACTGTTGAGCAATAGTCAACAAGGTTTCTGTAAAGGGAAATCGTGTCTTACTAATCTATTAGAATTCTTTGAAGGGGTCAACAAACATGTGGACAAGGGGGATCCAGTGGACATAGTGTACTTAGATTTCCAGAAAGCCTTTGACAAGGTCCCTCACCAAAGGCTCTTATGTAAATTAAGCTGCCATCAGATAAAAGGGAAGGTCCTTTCATGGATTGAGAACTGGTTAAAAGACAGGGAACAAATGGTAGGAATTAATGGTAAATTCTCAGAATGGAGAAGGGTAACTAGTGGTGTTCCCCAAGGGTCAGTCCTCGGACCGATCCTATTCAACTTATTCATAAATGATCTGGAGAAAGGGGTAAACAGTGAGGTGGCAAAGTTTGCAGATGATTCTAAACTGCTCAAGATAGTTAAGACCAAAGCAGACTGTGAAGAACTTCAAAAAGATCTCACAAAACTAAGTGATTGGGCAACAAAATGGCAAATGAAATGTAATGTGGATAAATGTAAAGTAATGCACATTGGAAAAAATAACCCCAACTATACATACAATATGATGGGAGCTGATTTAGCTACAAGAAGTCAGGAAAAAGATCTTGGAGTCATCGTGGATAGTTCTCTGAAAATGTGGTAGTCAAAAAAGCAAATAGTATGTTAGGAATCATTAAAAAGGGGATAGAGAATAAGACTGAGAATATATTATTGCTCTTATATAAATCGATGGTAAGCCCTCATCTCGAATACTGCGTACAGATGTGGTCTCCTCATCTCAAAAAAGATATACTGGCACTAGAAAAGGTTCAGAAAAGGGCAACTAAAATGATTAAGGGTTTGGAACGGGTCCCATATGAGGAGAGATTAAAGAGGCTAGGACTCTTCAGCTTGGAAAAGAGGAGACTAAGGGGGGATATGAAAGAGGTATATAAAATCATGAGTGATATGGAGAAAGTGGATAAGGAAAAGTTATTTACTTATTCCCATAATACAAGAACTAGGGATCATCAAATGAAATTAATAGGCAACAGGTTTAAAACAAATAAAAGGAAGTTCTTCACGCAGCGCACAGTTAACTTGTGGAACTCCTTACCTGAGGAGGTTGTGAAGGCTAGTACTATAACAGAGTTTAAAAGAGAACTGGATAAATTCATGGTGGTGAAGTCCATTAATGGCTATTAGCCGGACGGGTAAGGAATGGTGTCCCTAGCCTCTGTCTGTCAGAGGGTGGAGATGGATGGCAGGAGAGAGATCACTTGATTATTGCCTGTTAGGTTCACTCCCTCTGGGACACCTGGCATTGGCCACTGTCAGTAGACAGGATACTGGGCTAGATGGACCTTTGGTCTGACCCGGTATGGCCTTTCTTATGTTCTTATGTTCTTATGACAGAAAGAAACTTGGGTCTGGTGTACACTACAGATTTAGGTCAACATAAGGCAGCTTATGTTGATCTAACTGTGTAAACGTCTACACTATAATGTTCCTCCCACCAGTTTAACTTGCCTGCTACGCCAACCTAATAACTCCACCTCTGTGAGAGGTGTAGTGCTTAGATCGATGTAGTTAGGTTGACACAGTGTCTGTGTAGACACTGCATTGCATACGTTGCCTGTTGCTGCTTTTGACAGCCTGAGCACCGCTGTGTGGGGCTGACAGCCAGAGCCCGGCTGCCCTGGGGCTGACAACTTGAGCTGTCAGCAGCCCCAGGCTGACTGCTGGAACCCCACCACCTGGTCTGACAGCCCAGGATGGCAGGGCCCCAGTTATCAGCCCTGGAGTGGCAGAGTTCCAGCTGTCAGTGCCCCATAATGCCCCATTTATGTCAATGCAAGGGCTCATGGTGAGGACACACACACCACCGATAGAAGGAGCATAGTGTGGATATGAAGAGCCAATTTAATTACTGTGATCGCTGTAGATAGACCTAACTTAAGTCAACTTAATTTTGTAGTGTAGACATGCCCTGGGTCTCTATGCTGCTTGGACTTCGAGAGGGTATGATTTCTAAGCATAAGCTAGGGATTCCCAGCTGCTTAGCCTGGGTTAGTCCTAAAGGACATATATAGCTTGCTTATTATGGAAGCTTCTACCATGTTTTGGAACCTAGGACTGTTACTCATTTGCATGCATATGTTTATTTGCTTTAACCTTGTAAATAATTCTGTTATTTCTTTTTCTTAGTTAATAAATCTTTAGTTAATGTATTACAGGATTGGCTGCAAGTGTTATCACTGATGTAAGATCTAAAGTGCAATTGATCTGGAGTAAGTGACTGGTCCTTTGGGACTGGGAATAATCTGAATATTGTCATTCTTTTTGGTGTAAAACAAAGGAAATCAGCGGATGCCACCAGTGAATTAAACAACATGTGCACAAACCTCTTAGGACACACAATCCAATCCTCTTCTTTAAAAGGGTAAATTTTATTAAAAACAAAAAGAAAGAAATACATTTGAAAACTCAGGCTATTGCTAGATTTTAAAAAACCCACTTACAAAAATTAAGCGTCAAGAATCACCTTCTTGTGGTCCAGATTAAAGGTTACAAGCAAAACAAAAGCATTTGGGGTTAGCACAGAGGAATCCACAAGCTATAAATAAATAAAAAGAAATAAACCTAGACATTTCCTGATCTACTTACATATCTGGGGGTTTCAAGTGAGTAGTTTCTAGGTATGATTTTGATGATTTTTCATACCTGGCCCCAGTTGTTACGGCATAGCTGCTCTGACCCTTCTCTCTGGGAGAACAACACAGACAGACCAATGGGGAGTCTTGTTTCAATTTTAAAAAGTTCTAGCCTTCCCATTGGCTCTTTTGGCCAGGTGCCCACTCACTTCCACTTCCTTTTACCTATGCATGCAGTCAGACTTTTTAACCCTTTACAGGTAAAGCAAGTAGAGAACAGCTACTAAGAGGGATTTTATAACTAAATGGCTGGCTGGGTCCATAAAAGGGAGCTCCCCCTCGCCTTCATTTATCACAGCTCACCTGACTCTGAAGGAGGGAGGGAAGCCAAGAGGGAAGAAAGAACATGATAAAAAGGGGAAACATTTGCCATGCTCTCTCTCTCTCTTCTACCTACATTTACAGACACCACACCAAGCGGCTGAAGCACTGATCAAAGGGGAGAGCCTGGCTGAAGAGCAACCAGACAGACTGTGGTGAGAAGCATCTAAGTTTATACGTTTCAGAGTGTTTTCTTTTCATGTGCTATAATATATATTCTGCTTACTGAATTTTTCACTCCATGCATCTGATGAAGTGGGTTTTAGCCCACAAAAGCTTATGCCCAAATAAATTTGTTAGTCTCTAAGGTGCCACAAGGACTCCTCGTTGTTGATTTTTTTAAAGTTTATAAGGGCATTGAAAGTGTTAAGATCAGCTTAGAATGTGCTTTGCTTTTATTTCATTTGACCAAATCTGACTTGTTATGCTTTGACTTATAATCACTTAAAATCTATGTTTATAGTTAATAAATCTGTTTGTTTATTCTACCTGAAGCCGTGTGTTTGGTATGAAGCGTGTCAGAGACTCTCCTTGGAATAACAAGCCTGGTACATATCAATTTCTTTGTTAAATTGACGAACTCATATAAGCTTGCTGCGTCCAGTGGGCATAACTGGACACTGCAGGATGGAGGTTCCTAGGATTGTGTCTGGGACCGGAGATATCGGCTAGTGTCATTCAGTTGCAAGTAGATGGGAGAAGCTTACCACCCGAGGCTGTGTGCCAACAGCCCAGGAGTGGGGGTTCTCACAGCAGAGCAGAGTAAGGCTGGCTCCCAAAGTCAAGGATTGGAGGTGACCTAGCAGATCACTGGTCCGGATAACAACAGAGAGGAATGTCACAACTAGATTAAAGCTAGCGCAGGTACGTCAACTCAAGCTACAGTCACACCCCATGATTTCAGTCTAGATATACCTAGAGAGAGAGAGATCCACATTGAAAACTGCTCCTTTTCAACCTGAAAATGGGCATTTTCACACAATTCCATTTTGCAGAAAAATTTGAACATTTTGTTTTCATTCCAATGCAAAATGAAAATGAATTTTGAAAGCTCAAAAGTTGTGGCAGAACAGAATTGTTGTTCTTTGGCCAGTTCTACTCCAGACGCAACAGCTCTGATTTCCCTCAGGTAGTGAAGAAGCACCACCTAGTGGATGGAAAGGGATTTTACACGGAGACGTCACCTTTCAAGCAAACACTCTTGCTAGTTGTGGCTCAGCTTAGGGCCATTTAGCATATGAATGTTTTTCTGACCAATCACACAGGGCCACCCAGAGGATTCAGGGGACCTGGGGCAAAGCGGGGGAGCTGCGGCGCTTTTACTCACCCGGCGGCAGTCCGGGTCTTCAGCAGCATTTTGGCGGAGGAGGGCCCTTCAGTTGCTCCGTGCCTTCGGCAGCACTGAAGAGCCCCCCACCGCCGAAATGCCACCGAAGACCTGGACCGCCGCCAGGCCAGGGCTCACGGGGCCGCCAAAGACCCAGACCGGAGGGAGGGATAGCTCAGTGGTTTGAGCATTAGCCTGCTAAACCCAGGGTTGTGAGTTCAATCATTGAGGGGGCCACTTAGGGATCTGGGGCAAAATCAGTACTTGGTCCTGCTAGTGAAGGCAGGGGGCTGGACTCGATGACCTTCCAAGGTCCCTTCCAGCTCTAGGAGATAGGATATCTCCATTAATCAAACTGCTGCCAGGCCAGGGCTCATGGGGCCTCTGCAGAGCCTGGGGCCTGGGCCAAATTGCCCCATTTGCCTGCCCCCCCCCTAGGTGGCCCTGCAATCACACTCTAAAAAATAAATTAAATTGGAGATGTCTTATCTCCTAGAACCGGAAGGGACCTTGAAAGGTCATTGAGTCCAGCCCCCTGCCTTCACTAGCAGGACCAAGTACTGATTTTGCCCCAGATCCCTAAGTGGCCCCCTCAAGGATTGAACTCACAACCCTGGATTTAGCAGGCCAAAGCTCAAACCACTAAGCTATCCCTCCCCCCTAAATTAATGGAGATGTCCTATCCTAAATAATAGTATACAAACCCTTGCTGCTTTGTGTCTTTCTTTCTTGGGATTTTCCTTGATGTCAATTCAGCTGTGATCAAATTTGTGTAAGACACTAAAAGCAGCCTGTCAGCAAACAGCCAGGAGGACAAAACTGAAGTACAGTGACCTGGAGAGACTGAAAGCAGAGGGAGCTGCAGAAAGTGGGAGGAGATGTAGTCCAACAGATATAAAATTGCAACACAGGTAAAACCTGGAGGGATGTAAAGAGGCAGTCTCCCCCATCATACTAAAGCAAATTCATTTTATTCTTGTCTCCTTCATACTACCATAATTATTGTAACCCACTGTGATAGTGGCCTCTGAATGGAACAGTATTAGTTTGAGAACAGCAACCATACAGCCTATTCTCCAGGTCTTTGTCCACTCTAATAACTCAAGAAATGTCGCGTCCATCCCCACCTTTAGGGAGTAACAAATCATATTGTTATAAAAAAATTCTTCCTATCCTGCCTGTAATTAATCTTTTCTTAGTACCATCAGCCTACCCCACTCCTTCCACTACCAAAATAATCCTCTCCCTCCCTGACCTCAGAGGAATCTGCTGCGGAGAACCCCTTGCCAAGAGAATCTCTTCTGAAAAGTTTGGAGGGATATATCACTGACCAGTCAGCACATGGCTGATGTTGCTTCCATGCTGCGATTTTGACCATAGCTAGTCATCCCGAAACTGTGTTCATAGCCAGCTTTGCTATCCCCTCTCTTTACATGCGGATGCTGCTTGCTGCACTACAGGGGATGTGGGCACACAGGCCCGTGCCTGGGGAGGAGGGGGAGTTTTTGTCCAGGTGCTGCACACACTTGGCTCAGTGTGCGGCTCCAAGCACAGTAATACACTCCTGTGTCATTAGCTAAGAGGCCGTTGATGCTCAAAAGGAACTCCTCATCTTTGGGTCTGCTTGCGTTGAAGTGGCTGCTCAGCCCAGTATTATCTACTTCACCAGTGCTTACTGAGTAGGTGAGCATGTGGATCTGTCCAGCAGGGAGCTGCCTATACCAGTAGATGTTGGGGTTAGATGTCCCTTCCAAAGAACATTCTAGGGAAGCCTGTCTGCCCAGCTGTTCCACCACTGACTGGGGGCTCTGGACAATGGTTGCAGAGCGAGTGCCTACAATCCAACAGGGAAACCAGGAACTATTATCAGAAAGAATAAAATTCACTGAATGCAACACCCTCCCTCCAATAATTCATGCAATGGTAGAAAATTAAGTGCAGAGAAGTTGATTAATTAATTATTGGTGAATAATTATTGATGATTGATGGTTAATTCTAATGAATTTATGGTTGCTTAGAGCTGTTCTACACACAAACTTCAACCAAATTAACTACATCCTTTGTATGTCACACCTTTAGTTATTTTAGGTGGGCAGTCTTATTTGGGAATAAAAGTATTCTGTCAATTTAGCTTAACTTGGTTAAAAAAACAAACAGCAATGTATTAGTTTTAGCATGTAATGGGTGTAGCCAGTTTAGAATCTTCCTTTCCTATATCAAGTAAAAAAAGGACACAAATTGCTTAATGCTATGCAGGATCACAGCCAGAGTTCTCAGCACTTTGCAGGACTAAGCTGTGGGTGAACTTCTAAATAACTCCTTTGTCTTTTTGAAGCCTACTTGAAAGCAAGGGGGCATATTATAGTCAAATATATTTTATTAGTATATTATAGTTCCGCAGGTTTGTAAAGCATTTTGGGATATAAAATGAAATAGAAATGTATCTATTATAATACTGATATGGAAATATTATAATAACAAATCATTATAATTATATTTTAATTAATAAAATAACACAGACATTGCATATACTTAACATAAACTACCAACAAATTAGACTAGATAGATAGATAGATAGATAGATAGATAGATAGATAGATGATTTATTTATAAATCACACTAAGGGTGCTTTTGAAATTCTCCTCCAGAATGTGAAAAATGGAACAATTCTATTAATGCAAAGAGCCAACCCAATATATCATGTCTATACATATGATGTCTTACATGTTATATACATACAGTACATACATCAGTACACACACACACATATATACAAATGTGTATCCTAAATGAAAATATAAATGACAAAAATTGTTTTACTCACATGAAACAAGAAACCAGAGCAGTGCTGGGACTGAATACATGTTCCCCTTTAAGTCGTCGTCTGAAAAGTTTCTCTGACTGAAGCCTGAAACCTCCCCTTTCAATCCTTAGTGCAGGAAGCTGTGTAACTGCCATTTCACTGCATCCACAGCCATCTCAATTTCTTAGGGTATAAACAGAGTTATGGTCTCACTCTTGCAGGGTACTGAATGCCCTAAACTCCCATGGACTTCAGGGCACACTGCACATTATATGATTGAGCCCCAGATGCTTAACTGTTAGGGAATCTCTCACATTCATGTGAAGGATTCAACTGATCATCTGATTTGGTGTCTGGGAAGAATGCCTCATCCCCAGGGGTATATCAGCATGTGTGTCTGTGGAGCTGTGGGCAGGAACTATCCTGTGACTGTGGGTGTGAGGGAAAATTCTGGGACATTGGTACTTCTCATCTTCTTTGATATTTCTAAACATTGAGTTTATACTTAGAAGTAGTTTAACCCCTCACATCCCTCACACATGTTTTGTTAACCGTACAGTTTTAATGCAAGGCAACAAAGCAGGAAGAGGGAGTCCACCAGGAGGCCAGAATCACACGGGCAGTTGCAAGATTTGGTCACAGTCTGTTATTCTCCAAATGTGATGACATGAGTGATTTTATATCAGCTCATTTGAAGAGAGTCCCACTGCCCAGAATGTATAACTGTTCCTGCACAGAGAGCATCCACTGACAAATAGAGATGCCGACAGAGACAGGCCAAATTCAACCATACCATCAGCTGGCATAAAACATCTTCAACAGGACAGGCAGCTGTTTAATCCAAGGCAAAATTTGGTTTTCATTAATATAGCTCCTTTCCCAATCTCCAGCATATCCATCAGAAAGATAATTCCTATGTCTAATAGAGCACTTCAATAGGAAAAGTGGTAGATTCTGGTGGGAAGACCAGTGGACTGGGAGTCAGGACTCCTGGATTCCATACCCTAATGCTGTCATTGACTCACTGCATGACTTGGGGCAGTTTAACCCATTTCATATGCTCTCTCTCTCTCTCTCTCTCTCTCTCTCTCAGGTTTCTTTCATGATTCCCTAATATCAAGCTGAAATCTCCTCTCAACTCCATCTCTTGTCAAAAGGTCGTAGAACCAGAGCAAACTGAGCAAAGGGGACTATGTTAGGATATAGATATTCAGGCCTGTCTGCAAAGGCCTCTACTTTAACAATTTAGGTGTATTCTTATCACTAAGCTAGTTATAGAAGTATAAACGAAAGAATCAGAATTACTGTCTGCCAGTGTAAGGGCCTTCTCTTACTGTGACAGTCTGAGGCCTTGTTCTTATGCTAAGCCTTTGGCTAAGCAGCAAAGGCATCCATAAACTGGGAAGTGAATGGTCACATCCTCACATTCCAAACTAGTCACATTGAAATAAGGTGCTATTGGGCTGTTAGGAATACAATCCTGTCCTGATAATGCCTATCACCTCCAGAGAAAGGGAAGAGCCTAGAAGATGTAAAAGGAAACTTAGTTTAATAGCGTCCTGTCTGGCAAGAACTCACTTATCAATAGCTGAGATGTGAAATCCTCATTTCTGTATTGTTCTATCACTGTAGTCTCCACTTCCCTATTGTTTGTCTGTATAATCTCTGTCTGGTTCTGTGATTGTTTCTGTCTGCTGTATAATTAATTTTGTTGGGTGTAAACCAATTAAGGTGGTGGGATATAATTGGTTAAATAACCATGTTATAATATGTTAGGATTGGTTAGTTAAATTTCAGTAAAATGATTGGTTAAGTCATAGTTAAGCAGAACTCAAGTTTTACTGTATAGTCTGTAGTCAATCAGGAAGTAAGGGGGGGGGGTGGGAACAGGGAATGGGGATGGGGGAATTGGAATCATGTTTCACTGAAGGGGGGTGGGGTGGAGAATGGGAACAGGGACACAGGCAAGGCTCTGTGGTGCCAGAGCTCGGAAGGGGGACACCGAGGAAGGAAACTGGAATCATGCTTGCTGAAAGTTTCACCCCAATAAACATCAAATTGTTTGCACCTTCAGACTTTGGGTATTTTTGCACTCTGTTCATGCGAGAAGGACCAGGGAAGTGAGAGGGTGAAGGAATAAACCCCCTAACAGACCATTTCATCTGGAGAAATGGGAAATTTTCCCTGAAGGTGAGGTGTGTGTTAGGGAGGCAATAGTCCCCCTGAAGGGAGCAAAATAATGTCCATTTATACCTAGGCTGGTGAATACATCACAGGGAATAATCCTGCAGTGGCTGCAAAGGGGTTGGATCAGATGTGGCCTCAGACATCATTCTATATGCATCCGAAGAAGTGGGCTGTAGTCCACGAAAGCTTATGCTCTAATAAATTTGTTAGTCTCTAAGGTGCCACAAGTACTCCTGTTCTTCTTCTATCACTAATAGCTATGATGAAACATGACACAGATGTTCCCCCTTCAAGGGAAGAAGGGAGAAGCTGGGCTATGACTCACAGTGTCTGTGGGACGGAACAGGGCAGGGGACTGAGCTAGTGGGTGAAACCTGATCTCAGCTCAGCTCCTCACAGCGACAGGGGGAGGGGGAGTTTTTGTCCAGGGGCTGCACCTGCTTGGCTCAGTGTGCTGCTCCAGGTGCAGTAATACAGCCCTGTGTCATTGGGAAAGAGGCTGTCTGTGCTCAGCGTGAAGTTCTGCTGGGTCGGTTGGGCAGCAATAAAGTGTTTCTCCAAACTGTCGTCAATGAAATCCTTGCTTCTGGAGAGAAAGAACATGTGCAGAGCCAGACGCATCGTCTCTCTAAGGCCGGTTATTCTGCTCTTCAGACATTTGACACCATTATTTGAATTCTCCTTTCACACGTTCCCTCTTTCCCCCTCTTGACCCACAATTTGTGACGCTCCTTTCCTGGCCCTTTATATACCTCACTCTCTCCTTCTCTTTGACACTCCCTTCCATTCCACTCCTCCCTTTCCCAGTCTTCTCTCTCTGTCTCTCCTCTTCCCTCCCTCGAACTGCTCAAGCACAAATCACATTATTTCTGTGCCTCTGTCACTGTTCTTGTCACCCAGACCTTCCTACCCAAACCTTGCCCACCAATGGGCCTGCCAAGCCCTCCAGGTTTGGTCAGGTTATAGAATTTCACCATCCAGCTAACAGAGCATCCTGTCCACCTCCCCTGTTCCTGGACCTTTCCCTCTAAAGCTGTTTGAAATTATCCTTCTCCCTCACACACGCACTCATGACAGAACAGGAAAATGCTGCTGCCCTCTTCCCCTCGGCTAATCCAAGCCCCAGTAATATTCCCCAGTAACTCCTCTTAGGGGCAACACATTGCAAGAGATGGATGTCCTGGGAACCCTACCAAAAACAGTGACAAGCACCTTCACCACTGTGTCAGCCCAGCCACCAGTAACCAATGCCAGCAAAGGGCCACAATTTAAGTGAGGAAAGAATGCAGTGGAGAGGCAGAAGGTGGGTGTCAGGTTGCCATGGGAGGGCAGGTAGATTGGCCTCTCTGTTAGGGAGAGATCAAAATTTGAGATAATAAGGAAGGGAAGGGGGATCTCCAGTGGGGAGGGGTATGTCTGGCTAGATCGATGTTTGTAGCACTGCTCCCTCTCTGTTAGGGAGAGATCAAAATTTGAGATAATAAGGAAGGGAAGGGGGATCTCCAGTGGGGAGGGGTATGTCTGGCTAGACCGATGTTTGTAGCACTGCTTCCTCGCCTATGACCCAGCAAATCCAGCCCTAATGTCATTCATAGAATCATAAAATCATAGAATATCAGGGTTAGAAGGGACCTCAGGAGGTCATCTAGTCCAACCCCCTGCTCAAAGCAGGACCTAATCCCAACTAAATCATCCCACCCAGGGCTTTGTCAAGCCTAACCTTAAAAACCTCTAAGGAAGGAGATCCCACCACCTCCCTAGGTAACCCATTCCAGGGCTTCACCACCCTCCTAGTGAAAAAGTTTTTCCTAATATGCAACCTAAACCTCCCGCGCTGCAACTTGAGACCATTACTCCTTGTTCTGTCATCTGGTACCACTGAGAACAATCTAGATCCATCCTCTTTGGAACCCCCTTTCAGGTAGTTGAAAGCAGCTATCAAATCCCCCCTCATTATTCTCTTCTGCAAACTAAACAATCCCAGTTCCCTCAGCCTATCCTCATAACTCATGTGCTCCAGCCCCCTTGTCATTTTTGTTGCCCTCCACTGGACTCTTTCCAATTTTTCCACATCCTTCTTGTAGTGTGGGGCCCAAAACTGGACACAGTATTCCAGGTGAGGCCTCACCAATGTCAAATAGAGGGGAATGTTCATGTCCCTCGATCTGCTGGCATTGCATTACTGAATACTACTTAACAATTAAATGTTAAGTAATTAAAACCTGCCCCTACTCCAACTGATTCTAATGGCAGAGTGTTCATGACTCCACTAGGCTCAGGAGTTGCAAGTCTCCCAACAGCCCTTTGAGATAACAAGTGATTTACATGCAAAGAAGATGAGGCACAGAGATGCCTTTAAATGTCTAGTCAGTGACTGAACTGGGAGATGAACTTAGAAGTTCCTGACTTCTGGCCTCACTCTTCAAAACAAAAGCACCCCAGTCTGAAACCAGGGCTCTTTAACAGATCTGTTGCATCAGCACTTCCAACAGAGAGATGAGCAGTGAATGGAGTGAGGGTGACACACACTGGCAGCACAGTGGAAATGTAGCCTCTGAATCCTAGAGCTGTGGTTCTAACATTGAAGCAAATGGGACTGTTCCTCGGGCCACAGGGATCTATGCTAGCTTATTACATGCAACATCAGGGCCTAAGATAAAAATAGTTGTGGGTCATTCATACGTTTTCTGTAGATGTTTTATATACTTGGTTTAGATAGCAAAATATTTTGTTTATTTTGGGAATTAAAAGCAAAAGAGAATTTTTTAAAATGTTACAATATTTCTTTGTATAACCAGTCTCCATTTCTGTGTCAGTTTATACAGTCTATATGGATGAAGATAAAAGGGGAATAAACAGAGGTAGTGTCATGGTAAGGGTCTACTACAGGCCACCAAATCAAAAAGAGGAGTTGGATGAGGCATTTTTAGAATAAATAATAGAAGAATCCAAAGCACAGGATAAATGAGGGACTTTAACTACCCAGATATCTGTTGGAAAATAACATAGCAGGACACAAACTGTCCAACAAGTTCTTGGAATGTGTAGGGGACAATTATTTGTTTCAGGAAGTGGAGGAAGTACCTACGGAGGCAGCTATTTTTGGTTTGATTCTAACTAATAGGGAGAAACTGGTTGAGAATCTGAAGGTGGAAGGCAATTTGGGTGCAAGTGATTGTGAAATGATAGAATTCATGATTCTGAGGAAAGGAAGGAGTGAGAGCAGTAGGCTAAAAACAATGGACTTCAACAAAGAAGTCTTCAACAAACTCAGGGGACTGATAAGTTTGGTTCCATGGGAAGGAAATCTTAGGGAAACATGAATCCAGGAAAGCTGGCAGTTTCTAAACCCGACTATACTACACAGTTTTGCGGACAGGGCAGCCGGGCTCCCATCAGGGAGCTGCCAGCAAAGCTGAGAGACCTGGCTCTCAGCTTCCCACACTACCCTTCTTAGGAAGCGCTCCTGGTGGGGACCTGCACCACCGACCCAAAGAGAGTAGTATGTATGAACATCAGCCATTGCAGTAATTAATGCAATGGCTGTAAGTCGACCTAACATAGGTTGACTTATCTTTGTAGTGTAGACCTAGTCTAAAAGAAACAATATTAAAGGCACAATAGCAAACTATCCCAATACAGAGGAAAGATAGGAAAAATAGTAAGAGTCCATTTTGGCTGTATCAGGAGCTCTTTAAGGACCTGAAAATCAAAACAAAATCCTACAAAAAGTGGAAACAAGGAGAAATTGCTATTAAAGAGTTTAAAAGCATTATAAAAGCACAAATATGTAGGAAAATGTTTGAATGGATAAATGTACTATAACTTGCAAACATAAAAGATAATAATAAGAGGTTCTATAAATATATTAGAAGTAAGAGAACAACAAAGGAAAGTGTAGGTCCATTACTTAATGGGGAAGGAGAGCAAATAACAGATGACACAGAGAAAGCTGAATATTAAATGCCTTTTTTACTTCACTCTTTTCTAAAAACGTTGATTGTGATGATACGCTTTTCACAATAAATATTAACAAAAACAACTATTATTAACAAGACAGAAGGATTTCAGACTAGAAGAGGAAAAGAACAGGTTAAGGAATAGATAGATAAGGTGGGTGAGGTAACATCTTTTATTGGACCAACTTCTGTTGGTGAGAGAGAAAAACTTTTAAGCTTACATAGAGCTCTTCTTCAGGTCTGGGAAATGTACTCAGAGTGGAGTGTCACAGCTAAATACAAGGTGGATCCATGGGTCCTACACATGCCTATCACAATATGTTGTGTACCTCATCCAGTGCACTAATTGCCCCAATAACAACTATGTTGGTGAGACCAGATGATCACTATGATCTCAAATGACCTCACACTGGAAAATGATAAAAGACAAAAACACCCTGTCACGTGTGGGTGAACATTTTTCACAAAGCAATCACTCCATATCTGACCTATCAGTCGTCATCCTCAAAGGAAACCTGAACAACACTTTCAAAAGCTGAGTCTAAGAGCTTAAATTCATATTTTTTTCTAGGCTGACTGAATAGAGACACTGGATTTATTGCTCATTACAACAATCTGTGATCTACTAACAAACCCCTCCCAGCTGCCTTACTCCCTCCCTCCCCCACCCTTTCCCTCCTGTGGATGAGAGATGTTAACAGGTCACTTCACTGCAAATGGTCCCTTGAAATATGTAGTAACTACTTACGCTAAACAATCTGTTCCACATATTTAGGGTATGTCTACTCTGAGAGTATCATAGAATCATAGAATCATAGAATAGCAGAGTTGGAAGGGACCTCAGGAGGTCATCTAGTCCAACCCCCTGCTCAAAGCAGGACCAATTCCCAGCTAAATCATCCCAGCCAGGGCTTTGTCAAGCCGGGCCTTAAAAACCTCTAAGGAAGGAGATTCCACCACCTCCCTAGGTAACGCATTCCAGTGCTTCACCACCCTCAGTATGTGTACACTGCAAAGTTGTTGACAAAACTTTTGTCTTTCATGGGTACTTTAAAAAGCCCCGCCCCACGAAAGACAAAAGTTTTGCTGATGCAAGTGGCAGTGTGAATGTGGCCCTCCTGCCGAAAAAGCTAACACCATCCCTGGGGATGGAAGTATTTTGTCAGCAAAAGTGCCAACAAACAGCATTTACACACACTGACTTTTAGCGACACAGACTTATCGCTAAAAGCTGTGTGGTGTAGACGCTCTGTGGAGCTCGAAAGTTTGTCTCTCTCACCAACTAAATTTGGTCCAATAAAAGATATTACCTCACCCACCTTGTCTCTCTAATACCCTGGGACTGACACAGCTATGACAACGCTGCACATAACAACAGTACGTTAAGGAATATTGAGATGAGATAGATGTATTCAAGTTGGCAGTGTCTCTATACAATACCTAAGGAACTAGCCAAAGCGATATCTGAATCATAATAATTATTTTGAAGAACTCACAGAGGATGGTGAGGTCCCAGAGGACTGGAGATGAGTAAACACAGTACCTGTCTTGTAAAAGGGGAAGAAGGGAATTATAGACCATACTGTCCATATTTGGAAAGATACTGCAAGAAATAATTAAACCATCATTTTGTTTAAACCTGGGGGATTATAAGGTGATAAGAAATAGCCACCATGAATTTGTCAAGAACAAATCATGCACACCAATCTAATTTCCTTCTTTGACCTGGTAATTGGCCTTCTCAATGGGGAGGAGCAGTAAATACAAGATATTTGGACTTAAGTAAAGTTTTCGACACAGTCCCACGTTACATTTTTATAACTAAACTAGGGAAATATGGTCTAGGTGAAATTACTATAAGGCAAGAGAGCATGGGAGGAAAAACAAGGAGGAGGGTGCAACAGGGAAGGCCCCATGATTCATACTGAGAAAGTAGGACAATCAGCTAGTTATCTTAGGTTCCGGTACATGAAAGCAAGAAGCCTGGGAAACAAGCAGGAAGAATTGGAAGTCCTCGCACAGTCAAAGAACTATGATGTGATTGGAATAACAGAGACTTGGTGGGGTAACTCACATGACTGTAGCACTGTCATGGATGGGTATAAACTGTTCAGGAAAGACATGCAGGGGAGAAAAGGTGGAGGAGTTGCACTGTATGTAAGAGAACAGTATGATTGCTCAGAGCTCCAGTATGAAACCGGAGAAAAGCCTT
Source organism: Malaclemys terrapin pileata (assembly GCF_027887155.1). Taxonomy (NCBI): domain Eukaryota; kingdom Metazoa; phylum Chordata; order Testudines; family Emydidae; genus Malaclemys; species Malaclemys terrapin. The sequence goes on from NC_071505.1 coordinate 140,565,907, forward strand.
TTGAGAGTCTTTGGGTTAAGTCTACAGGAGAAAGCAACAAGTGTGATGTCATGGTGGGCATCTGCTATAGATCACTAGACCAGGAGGATGAGGTAGATGAGGCTTTCTTCAGACAACTAACAGAAGTTTCCAGATCAGAGGCCCTGGTTCTCATGGAGGACTTCAATCACCCTGACATCTGCTGGGAGGGCAATATAGCTAATACAGACAATCCAGTAAGTTTTTGGAGAGTGCTGGGGACAACTTCCCGGTGCAAGTGCTGGAGGAACCAACTAGGAGCCATGCTCTTCTTGACCAGCTGCTCACAAACAGGGAAAAATTGGTAGGGGAAGTAGAAGTGGGTGGCAACCTGGGCAGAAGTGACCATGAGATGGTCGAGTTCAGGACCCTGACAAAAGGAAGAAAGGAGAGCAGCAGAATATGGATCCTGGACTTCAGAAAAGCAGACTTTGACTTCCTCAGGGAACTGATGGGCAGGATACCCTGGGAGGCTAACACAAGGGTGAAAGGAGTCCAGGAGAGCTGCCTGTATTTTAAAGAAGCCTTATTGAGGGCACAGGAACAAACCATCCCAATGTTCAGAACGAATAGCAAATATAGCTGATCTTAAACACAAAAAAGAAGCTTCAAAGAAGTGGAAGCTTGGACAAATGACCAGGGAGGAGTATAAAATATTGCTCAGGCATCAAGTAGTGAAATCAGGAAGGCCAAATCAGAATTGGAGTTGCAGCTATCAAGGGATGTTACAGTTAGCAAGGGAGTAACAAGAAGGGTTTCTACAGGTATGTTAGCAACAAGAAGAAGGTCAGGGAAAGTGTGGGCCCCTTCCTGAATGAGGGAGGCAACCTAGTGACAGAGGATGTGGAAAAAGCTAATGTATTCAATGCTTTTTTTGCCTCTGTCTTCACAAACAAGGTCAGCTCCCAGACTACTGCCCTGGGATGCACAGTATGGGGAGGTGGTGACCAGCACTTTGTGGAGAAAAAAGTGGTTCAGGACTATTTAAAAAAGCTGGACGAGCACAAGTGCATGGGGCTGGATGCACTGCATCCGAGGGTGCTGAGGGAGTTGGCTGATGTGATTGCAGAGCCATTGGCCATTATCTTTGAAAACTCATGGTGATTGGGGGAGGTCCTGGACAATTGGAAAAAGGCAAATATAGTTCCCATCTTTAAAAAAGGAAGAAGGAGGAACCAAGGAACTACAATCCGGTCAGTCTCACCTCAGTCCCTGGAAAAATCATGAAGTAGGTCCTCAAGGAATCCATTTTGAAGCACTTGGAGTACAGGAAGGTGATAAGGAACAGTCAACATGGATTCACCTAGGACAAGTCATGCCTGACCAACCTGATTGTCTTCTATGATGAGATAACTGGCTCTGTGGATATGGGGAAAGTGGTGGACAGGATATACCTTGACTTTAACAAAGCTTTTGATATGGTCTCCCATAGTATTCTTACCAGCAAGTTCAAGAAGTATGGATTGGATGAATGGACTATAAGGGGATAGATATCTGGTTAGATCATCGGGCTCAAAGGGTAGTGATCAATGGCTAGATGACTAGTTGACAGCCGGTATCAAATGGAGTGCCCCAGGGGTCAGTCCTGGGGCTGGTTTTGTTCAATATCTTCATTAATGATCTGGATGATGGGATGGATTACACCCTCAGCAAGTTTGCAGATGACACTATGCTGAGGGGAGAGGTAGATATACTGGAGGGTAGGGATAGGGTCCAGAGTGACCTAGACAAATTGGAGGACTGGGCTAAAAGGACTCCGATGAGGTTCAACAAGGACAAGTGCAGATTCTGCACTTAGGACAGAAGAATCCTATGCACTGCTACAGGCTGGGGACCGACTGGCTAAGCGGCAGTTCTGCAGAAAAGGTCCTGGGGATTACAGTGGACGAGAAGCTGGATATGAGTCAACAGTTTGCCCTTGTTGACAAGAAGGCAAATGGCATATTGGGCTGCCAGCAGATCGAAGGGAGTGATTATTGCCCTTTATTCGGCACTGGTGAGGCCACATCTGGAGTACTGCATCCAGTTTTTGGCCCCCACACTACAGAAAGGATGTGGACAAATTGGAGAGTCCAGCAGAAGGCAATGAAAATGATTAGGGGTTTCGGGCACATGACTTATGAGGAGATGCTGAAAGAACTGGGCTTATTTAGTCTGCAGAAGAGAAGAGTGAGGGGGGATTGATAGCAGCCTTCAACTACCTGAAGCAGGGTTCCAAAGAGGATGGAGCTCGGCTGTTCTCAGTGGTGGCAGATGACAGAACAAGGAGCGATGTTCTCAAGTTGCAGTGCGGGAGGTCTAGGTTGAATATTAGGAAAAACTATTTCACTCGGAGGATGGTGAAGCACTGGAATAGGTTACCTAAGGAGCTGGTGGAATCTCCATCCTTAGAAGTTTTTAAGGCCCAGTTTGACAAAGCCCTAGTTGGGATGATTTTGTTGGGGTTGATCCTGCTTTGAGCAGGGGGTTGGACTAGATAACCTTCTGAGGTCTCTTCCAACCCTAATCTTCTATGATTCTAAGTTATTGAAAGACCATCTGAAAGAGTAGTTGTCAATGATTTGGTGTCAAACTGGGAGGACATATGAACTGGGGTCTTGCAGGATCTGTCTTGGGTCCTGTACTATTCAGTATAATGACTTTCCTGATAGAGTGGTGAGTATGCTTATAATATTTGTGTATGATACCAAGCTGGTAAATGTTGCAAGCATTTTGGAGGACCGAATTAGAATTCAGAATGATCTCAGTAAATTGGAGAAATCAGTAAAATAAAATTCAATAAAGACAAATACAAAGTACTCAACTTCAGAAGGAAAAATCAAATGCACAACTTCAAAATGAGAAATAACTGACTAGGCACCAGTTCTGCAGAAAAGTATCTGAGAATTATAGTGGATCACAAATTGAATATGACCCACAAAGGACATTCCCCTCCTCCCCCCCCCCCCCAGCCTCTGCTTGAACCAAAACTGATCAGAAGCAAGATTTACAAAAAGCAATGAAAAGGCAGTGGGATACCCCTCCGGACAAGGGTGTCAGGATTAAGGCAACTCCCCTAGCCTCATTTGAATCAAAGATGGGACAGGGAGGCATCTCCATTAGCATACAGAATGGCGAACACAGATTCCAAGGCAAGAACTGGACCAGAAAAGCAGGGAAGCACTGCATGATGGGGGATCTCTGCTCCAGGTGTTAATGAACTCATGCCTGCACACACCCAGCTCAGTAGTTATCAGACCAATTCTAGTAATAAATCCTTTATTGGTATCCAAAATACTGAAGCTGCCTAATTGCATTGTGAGCTCCCTGTAAGGAACACATAGCCAGGAATGATCAGTTCCTATTGTCTAGCCTGAACAAAACAACTTTGGTATACTCCCTTGAGCCATCAATTTACCCATAAACAAATCTAGTGTTCTCCCTTGAACCATTGCTGTTTCCCTACAAAAAAACCCTACCCTGATGCCTGGATCCAAATCTGCATGAGTTCCATTGGGACTTCATCTTCTCCTGACTGATCATGCTGGGGGCTCTGCCTGTCGCCAGCACTCCAGACCCTCAGTTACCACCACCACCTGGGAACCCAGACAGGTTCAAGCTTCATGGAGTGGTGAGAACCCAACTCTCTCTCTCTCTGTTTTTTTTTTCTTCTATTCTAGTTATAGCTTTCTAACCCTGAATTGTGTGATCAGTTATCGTTTTCTAAACCTGACTTTTTAAATCAAATTTAAGCTAGATTTAATATTGTAACTGTTTTGTTTGTTTGGCTCTCCTTGTATGGTTAACATTAGTAACCCTAATAAATGAGCGTACCCCAAAGTAATGGGCAAATCTGGTAACAAAGGCAAATGTCTTTCTGCGAAATATTAACAGAAGTCTTGTATGTAAGATGCAGGAGGGAATTGTTCCAGTCTACTCAGCACTGCTATGGCCTCAGCTAGAGTACTGTATCCAGTTTTGGGCATCACACTTTACAAAAGACGTGACAAATTAGAGAGTCCAGAGGAGGCCTGAGGTTTTTAAGAAGAGGTTAGACAAACATCTGTCAGGGATGGTCTAGGTATACTTAAATCTACTTTAGCACAGGGGGATGGACTAGATGACCACTTGAGGTCCCCTGGTGGGGTGAGCTTTCAAACTGCAGTGCAGAATATATGTTCCAAGACTTTCCGCTGACTTGTAGTATTCTGACATATATGCATACGTGGGTGGATGCCACTGCCCCCTTCTTGACAGGTTGTTTCAGACCTTTAGCCTTTTATAGTTCTCTTTGTTTCCCTTTATTGCAGTGGTCCCCAAAATGTGGGGTGCGCCCGTAGGGGGGCATGGAGGAATGTTTGGGGGGCGTGTGGTCGGGCCCGGGTCAGCCCCCACAGAGGGCAGGGAGGGAGCGCCACCCATCCCTGCTCTGCCCCCAGCCAAGATCTGACCCCAGCCACAGCTCCACTCCGCCCCCTTCTCTACCCCCAGCCACTAGGCATTTTAGCACCCTGGGTGAGCAAGCATATTTGCACCCCTACCAGATTTTTTTTAGATGATATGAGTTAGGATACTATAGAGTAATAATAATGAATTTATTTTTGCATATCGGTACAGTACGCAGACAATAAAAGCTACTGTATGATTCTTTTAGGTGCCACATTAATTTTCACACAATCCTTTAACATCCCTATAGTATCGTTCTGTAAAACCTTTAAGTAAACTCATTGATAGCTACTGAAAAAAAACATGGACTGAAAATAATCATAACTTAAATACGGATACTACAATGACTTAATGGCATGAAACATATTCAGAAAGACATAAAATTGCATTTCTGTGTATAAAAAAGTGATACTGATGGTTTTCCATCATCACACACTGAGACCATGGCTAGAATAAAGAGACAAGTCAGAGAATAAAAGGAACTCAAGAATAAACAAAAGAATGAATTTACCATGGAGGTAGATTATCTAGCAATTGAATTACCAATATAGAATCTGACTTTGTATAAGCAGAAGCCACCCTTTCTCTGGCCTTTATATGAGGGAGACAGCCATTTGGGGAGTTGGGGGTGGTTGTAGGATTTCTGTTTTTTACCTTTTGCATTGTGATTTTATTTTTCTAAGAGTATTGGTTATTGTTTGCTTCCTCATACAATATTATTGTTGGCTTATACCTGATCATTTCTCCTGCTGAATCCTGCTGAGAAAATTGCGATTACGACCCTTTAAAGGTGAAGGATTATAGCAGAATGGCTTGTTTGTATAAGGCCAGTGTGGGGCCCTTCACACCGAAGTGTGGAAACAGAAGTAAGTATATGGCTGTGGTGATTGTGAAATCAGATTATGCTGTGCTTCAATCTGAGACAATGCTAATGCCATGGTTATAGTGGTTAGATGGACATATCACCGAGGTGATATGAGAAGATCTCCTAGAGAAGGGTGTCAGGAACAGGCTGGCTGGGTCACAGCACAGAATGCTACAAGCACAGGTCACAGTGGAGATGTTTCTTCACCAGTGCATATCTTACCAGCAGCCCCAATTCAGATCTGCAGCCAATGCAGATTTCCCTATTGGTCTCCTCACCTGTACAGTAAATGTCCTATTTTTATCTGTGGCACAACTGAAAACTGCCCCTAGTCCAAAATTAGAGGCCTTTTAAAAGAAAAACCTAGGTGTATTCAGCACCCTGTGCCAGTCTGCCCTTAAGGTGTAATTCCATCATGTGTGAGTGCAACTTGCTGGCCAATTAATGGAGCATTATAACAATGGATCAGAGGGAGGCTCCTTATTCTGTTCTCTGTCATAATGATTGAATCAGGCTGCGGTAGCAACAAGTAAGGGTAGGTCACAGTAACAGGAAAATATAGCTAAGGGAGGGAAGGGATCAGGGAGTGTTTTACCCCTACTGAGTGCTGACTATAAAGGCATGTTTTACTTGTGCAGTATTTACTTTCTTTGTTTCTGCTGTTGCTTCCCCTAACTGTAAATCACAAGCAGCCCAGGGCTTCTTCATTTTTCTTGTCTGAACACTTCCTCCTAAGCATGGAAGCCCCTCTGCCCCCCATTTTTTCAAACAGGGTAGGCGGTTCATTCAATCAGGGTAACTGTTACCCTCTGCCACCATCTGTCAGTGCCTCACCCCTGAGATGAGCCCTGGCTCTTATCCCCTGCCCCCAATTTTGCTCCTCAGTCCCTCCCCTATCCCTGCTTCCAGCTGTTTCACACCCACCCAAACACCCTTGCACAGTCAGTTTCTGCCCCCTGCTCAGACACCCCCCCATCCTACCCCATTTGCCCCCTTGCTCCCCTTTAACCTTTTTTAATCCCCAGCGAAGGCAGCAGCTTCAGCAGATGTTACTGATCAATAAGCATTCTCAGTAGGAGCCAAGTAGCACTCAGCGCCCTGCCCACCCATTGCCCTGCCAGAGTCCTAGTGCCAGGGAGCCTCCTCCAGCCAGGATCACTGGACCTGTGATCCCGCAGAGAGCGGGGGACCTGAGCACCCTGGGGTCCCGCCAGACACTGCTGGGCTGGGTCCTGTGAGAGAGGGGGAGGGATTGATGCCACTGGGCTTGATTCTGCTGCCACCCTATATTTATGCCCCAGTGGCTCTGCCCCCCGGGTGGCTGTCCCACTTGCCTGCCCTAGTTACTGCCCTGTCCCCAGCCCAGATCTGCCTCCCCCCCGCAACTCCTCCACTCTGCCTCCAGCCCAGCTCCAACCCCAGCCGCAGCTCCACTCAGTCCCCAGCTCTGCCTTCACCCCATGCTCCTCTGCTGAGCCATCTGTGCAGTAATGGGGGAGGGAGGAAGAGGAGAGATTCCATTACTGGTAACAGGGGGCACAACAGGAAAAGTTTGGACACCACTGCTTTATTGACAAAGTGTATGGAACTAGGAAGAACAAAGTTGCAATTTCCATGTGTCCTGTTTTATGTCTGTATTTGATTGATGTGAACCACAAGACTGAAATTATAACATCTTGAACCAGGAATGAGTTAAATGAATGGCAGGTGTCTATATGTTATGAGGTTGTCACAAGAAAACAACCCATGGTCAAAGGAGCTGCTCTGCCTTTGTTCATTTCTCACCCAGCAGCACCATGCTAGTAATTCTCTGCATAATGAGCTGTTTCTGTCTGCATAAGAACAGCCTGATGATCTCCATTTTATGTGGAGATGGGAGGAGCTGCTCTCTCTGAGGAGTGTGGGGGCAAGGAGGGAGGTTTTTGTAGAGGGAGGAGATGACTCTGAAGCACTGTGTCTAAACTGCTGGCACAGAAATACTCAGCCGAGTGCTCCATCTTCACAGAGGTGATGTTCAAGTCAAAGACATTGATCTGTGGCCGGGAGGCTGTGAATCCATCTTTAATATCACCTTCCTCCTTGTTAGCTACAGTAACTGAGTAATAGATCAGCTGCAGCCCCTTCCCCTGCTGCTGCTGATACCAGTACATATAACTATGACTATCAGTTTGTCTGCATGTCAGCTGGGCTGTCTGTCCTCTCTTCAGTACCAGGCTTGGTGTTTGGGTGATTTTAGCATCTGTGTGTTCTGTGAGACAAAACAAAAGAAACAAACACAGTTAAACAAAGGAGCTGTATCCTGCAGACACCAGAACGGGGATTTCACGGCTCTACTGATGACTTACTTGCTCCCAAGATGCCCAGGGCCGCTGTGCACCAGACTAACCACATCCCCATCTCTGGGGCAGTGATCAGTGAGCTGAGCAGCATTTGCCCAGCAGAGGGTTTTATATGGCTCTGCTCTATAGGGCTGTTTCTGCACCAATAGGCACAAGGTGGTCACACACTTCAGAGCTGGTGTAGGTCGAGCTTATTGCACACACATGGCCATGGACGGAGAGCTTGTTTTATGTGGAGGCTAGAATTAAAAAATAAAATACTTGCTGTTGAATATCACTTTAATGAGTAGTTTTGTAACATGACTACATTTGCCCACTTTTAAGAAATTGAGATAAATGAGCTTCTGTTCCAAACTCAGTGTATCCCTTATTTATTAACAGAGTCCCTATTTGGGGGTGGGGGTCCTAAAGCTCCCAACCCCGCAGTTGTGTCTGCCCACTACATGTCAGGAGCTTTTTGCATCATTCCATTCCACCCCCACAAGCTTCCTGTGTGCCTCCCCCACACCATCCATCTCTACTTCAGGGACTCCCTGCAACTCATTCCCCTCAGTATCGCCGCTCCACCCCCAGGCTCTGAGTGCCTCCTAATGCCTCCTACCTTACCAGGGGCCCCCATTTCTCCCCTATAATAGTGGTTCTGAGTGTACCTCCATTTCCTCTACCCCCCCCCCCCCCAGTATTTTCTTCCCCCCTTGCCAGGTGCTGTGCACACTCTATTCCCCTCTTCGCATGGGCTCCTTCTCCCACCTCTTCTGCCAGTGGCCCTGCCCACACTCCACCCCTGCTCCGCCCATAGGCCCCACCCCCTTCCTGAGTGCCCCCCCACAGCTGCATCCCTCCTCACCCTCCCCGCCCGCTGCTCGCCACATCCCTCCTCATCCCCCCTCCCCCCCCCGATGTGGGGGAGAGGGGCACAGCAAGCAGCAGGGACTCCGGAGAGGGTGGGGTGGGGTGGAGGAGAGGAGGAAGACTCACTAGGTAGCAACAGCAGGCAATGGAGGCCTTGGGGAAGGGGCAGAGCAGGAAGGGTATGAGGCAGGAGTTAGTGGCCGCCATCAACCAGTTGTTTGATCTATAAACAGCTACAGTACAGAGGTAGTAGAGGCTGTGGCTGTGCTGAAGAGCTGGCCAGGACTCCATTAGCCTTGAGCCTGAGTCTGAGCCCAGGCTTACACTGCAGTATAGACCTACCCCATGTGTCTCACATTTTCTTCCTCTGCGTTTTCCAATTTTCCTGAAAAGCTATAGATTTCCAGAAACTGATGCCAAGAACTTTTCCTGAGATTTTGGAATTGATTGAATGTTGTGTTCAAACTAGGGCTGTCAAGCTATTAAAAAAATTAATCGTGATTAATCGCACAATTTAAAAAAATCATTAATTGTGTGATTAATCGCACTATTAAACAATAATAGAATACTGTTTATTTAAATATTTGTGGATGTTTTCTACATTTTCAGATATACTGATTTCAGTTACAATGTAGAATACAAAGTGTACTGTGCTCACTTTATATTTATTTTTATTACAATTATTTGCACTGTAAAAAAACAAAATAAATAGTATTTTCCATTCACCTTATACAAGTACTGTAGTGCAATCTCTTTATCATGAAAGTTGAACTTACAAATATAGAATTATGTACAAAAAACCTGCATTCAAAAATAAAACAATGTAAAATTTTAGAGCCTGCAAGTCCACTCAGTCATATTTCTTGTTCAGACAATCTCTCAGACAAACACGTTTATTTACATTTGCAGGAGATAATGCTGCCCGCTTCTTGTTTACAATGTCACCTGAAAGTGAGAACAGGTATTCACATGGCACTATTGTAGCCAGAGTCACAAGATATTTATGTGCCTGATGCGCTAAAGATTCATATGTCCCTTGATGCTTCAACCACCATTCCAGGGGACATGTGTCCATGCTGATGATGGGTTCTGCTCAATAACAATCCAAAGCACTGAGGACCAACTCATATTCATTTTCATCATCTGAGTCAGAAGCCACTGAGTAGGGTGACTAGATGTCCTGATTTTATAGGGACAGTCCCGATATTTGGGCTTTTACTTATATAGGCTCTTATTACCCCCACTCCAATTTTTCACACTTGCTGTCTGGTCACCCTACCACTGGCAGAAGGTTGATTTTCTTTTTTGGTGGTGTGGGTTCTGTAGTTTCCGCATTGGAGTGTTGCTCTTTTAAGAATTCTGAAAGCATGCTTGTAGTGAGTCGGTGTGGCTCCCCTCCTGCCCAGAAGAGGGAGCCCACGTGCAGGCACCAGAGTGGGTGGGACCACCACTGCCTGTCCCTGCCCCCCGGAAGTCAAGGGGCGGGACAGGAAGTATAAAGGCCGACCGCCAGAGCTCAGTCGGCAGCCAGCCACCGCAGGGAGCAGACGTGTGGCCAGGAGCTCCCGGCCAGGAGACCGCCGAAGACCGAGGCCTGGACCCTAGCTGGCCCGAGCTACCCCAGGCACGCTACGAGGAGGAGCCACCGGAGCCCGTCCGCTCCCGTCACTGGGAGAATCCCTGGGAACCTCACCCCACCAACCCTGAGGGTGAGACTGTACCCGAACCCCTCCGCCCCTGCTGCTACCCAGAGGAGCTGCCTGAGGACCGTTGGCCTGACTTCCCGGCAGAGCTACCGGACCTGCCACCGAGCCCTGGCCGAGAGGAGCCCATGCAGATGGACTGGCCTGAGCCCGGCGCGACGAACAAGGTAGGCTTTGAGGGGGATCGTGGAAGTAGCCCGGGGGTAGCCGACCCCGGTCCGGCTGCAACTGAATGTGAGCCAATGTCAGTGTGTTGCAGCCTGGATACCCCACTGACCAGCAGCGGCAGTAACCGCTGCTAGGGCCCCGGGTTGGAACGCAGCGGAGTGGGTGGGCCTGCGTTCCCCCCTGCCACCCCCGCTCACGGGTGGCAGGCATCCCCCTCACCCAACACTTGGCTACAGAAAGCCTAGGCGTGCCTTGCCTGGGCTCTGAACTATTTGCTTGCTCAGCCCCTGCAAACAAGGGCCTGAGCTTACCTGTGTTTGCCCCGCCCTGATCCAGGGCCTGGGCTTCTGAACTGCTTGCTGGCTCAGCTCCCTGCAAACAAGGGCCTGAGCCTAACTGTGTTTGCCCCACCCTGATCCAGGGCCTGGGCTTTGAACTATTTGCTCGCTCAGCCCCCTGCAAACAAGGGCCTGAGCTTACCTGTGTTTGCCCCGCCCTGATCCAGGGCCTGGGTTTCTGAACTGCTTGCTGGCTCAACCCCTACAGTCAAGGGCCTGAGCTTTACTGTGTTTGCCCCGCCCCTGCAGTCAAGGGCCTGAGCTTTAACCGTGGTTGCTCCGACCCTGCACCAAAGAGCCGGAGCTTCGGGACTAACTGACTGCTTGTTCCCACAGTAGTGAGTCGGTGTGGCTCCCCTCCTGCCCGGAAGGGTCGAGCCCCGGCTGGGACCTATTACAATGCTCCACACCTCATCCCTCTCAGATTTGAGAAGGCACTTCAGATTCTTAAACCTTGGGTCAAGTGCTGTAGCTATCTTTGGAAATCTCATATTGGTACCTTCTATGCGTTTTGTCAAATCTGCGGTGAAACTGTTCTTAAAATGAAGAACCTGCTGGGTCATTATCCAAGACTGCTATAACATGTCCCCTGCCATATATTTCATATAATTCTGCCCCAAGTAGCTCAGTCACAAATTTAATTAATGCATTATTTTTTTAACGAGCATCATCAGCATGGAAGCATGTCCGCTGGAATAGTGGCCAAAGTATGAAGGGACATACGAATGTTTAGCATATCTGGCATGTAAATACCTTTTAATGCCAGCTACAAAAGTGTCATGCAAATACCTGTTCTCACTTTCTGGTGACATTGTAAATAAGAAGAGTACAGCATTATCTCCTGTAAATGTAAACAGTCTTGTTTGTCTTAGCGAGTGGCTGAACAAGAAGTAGGACTGAATGGACTTGTAGGCTCTGAAGTTTTACATATGTTTTGTTTTAGAGTGCAGTTATGTAACAAACAAAAAAAAAAATCTACATTTGTAAATTGCACTTTCCCAAGAAAGAGATTGCACAACAGTATTTGTATGAGGTGAATTGAAAAATACTACTTTTGTTTATCATTTTTACAGTGCAAATATGTGTAATCAAAAATATAAATTTTGATTTCAGTTACAACACTAAATACAATATATATAAAATGTAGAAAACCATCCAAAATATTTAATAAATTTCAGTTGGTATTCTATTGTTTTATTGTTTAAGTCACTTAACTGCTCTTTGCCTTGGTTTCCCCAAGTTTAAAATGGACAAGATACCTTCTTTGCACCACAGGACATTGTTGTGTAGTTATGCTGAGTGATGTCTGCAAAGCACTTTGAGACCCTCAGGTATTAAGTGCTCCAAAAGGGAAAAATAGGGTTATTCTCACACGATGGCCTACATGTATGGCAGATGTGTATCCTAGATCAGTGGTTTTCAACCTTTTTTTCTCACGACCCAGTTGAGGGAAATTGGGGATGCCTGCAACCCAATGGAGCTAGGGATGAAGGGTTTGGGGTATGGGAAGGGCTTGGGACTGGGGCAGAAGGTTGAGGTGCAGGGGTGAGGGCTGTGGGGTGGGACCAGGAATGAGGGGTTGACAGTGTGGCAGGGGGCTCAGGGTTGGGGCAGGGGGCTGGAGTGCAGGAGGGGGTCAGGGCTCTGGGCTGGGGAAGCAGGCTCTGGGGTGGGGCTGGGAATGAGGGGTTTGGGAAGCAGAAAGGGGCTCTGGGTTCGGAGAGGGGTGCAGGGCTGGGGCAGGGGATTGGGGCACGGGCTTACTTTGGGCGGTGTCATAACTATAAAGGGAAGGGTAACAGTCCTCCTGTGTACAATACTATAAAATCCCTCCTGGCCAGAGACTCCAAAATCCTTTCACCTGTAAAGGGTTAAGAAGCTCAGGTAACCTGGCTGACACCTGACCCTAAGGACCAATAAGGGGACAAGATACTTTCAAATCTTTGTGGGGGAAAGGCTTTTGTTTGTACTCTTTGTTTTGGGGGTTGTTCGCTCTTGGGACTAAGAGAGACCAGACATTAATCCATGCTCTCCAAATCTTCTGAACAAGTCTCTCATATTTCAAACTTGTAAGTAACAGCCAGGAACGGCGTGTTAGGTTTATCTTTTGTGACAGACCCAGACCAATGGGGTACAGGAGTCTGGTAGAGGGCAAATATACTGGTCACTGGATGAGTAGTTTTCTGTTCCCTGAGTGACCAGACCTATTCGGATCCAGGAAGTGGGCGGGCAAAGCCCACCCACTGCTAAAGGATCCCCCCCAGCCTAAGGGGGGATCCACAGGACCTGGAGACCAAAAAATTACGGGGGACAACTAATAAAAGAACAGGGACAGGAGTGAGGTCAAAGGGTCAAATGAAGTGAACCAGACGGGGACACCGAGCAGAGAACCCCGGACAGCGCCCACTGCTCCTTGAAGGTGTCAAGGGAGCCAGTGGACGCCGCCCAGAAGAACTCTGCCCGGATACGTGAAAGAACAGAGGACCTGAAATACACCCCACAGTCACAGGAAACTCCATCAGCCAACCTCCTCGCTCTGGTTTTATAGATGGCCAGTTTCGCTAGGGCCAGAAGGAGGTTGACCAGGAGGTCCCGTGACTTTGTGGGGCGACGGATAGGGAGTGCATAAATAGAAAGGTGAGGAGAAAAGTGCAACCAAAATCTTAACAAAATATCTGTGAGGAGCCGGAATAGAGGCTGCAACCTGGTGCACTCCAGGTAAACATGCGCCAGGGTCTCCCTCATGCCGCAAAAGGGCAGGTGTCTGGGATAGGGGTAAACCATGCCAAGTACACGCCCGTGCTCACGGCTCCGTAAAGGAGCCGCCAACTGATGTCCCCGGTGGGCTTCGGGATCAGAGCAGAATAAAGGCTGGCCCACCAGGGCTCCTCACCCTCCAGAGGTGGCAGAAGTTCCCGCCACTTCGTATCGGGGCGGGACGCGAGGGTGAGGACATGAAGAACATGGAGCATGAGCGTGTATAGATGTTTCCTTGGCGCGGTCCGGAACAGAACCGGCTGCAGATGGTGCAGCCGGCTCATGGCGAATGGACGGGGAGGGGGCTGGTTGGGTCCATGGGGCAGGGGCCCGATGAAAAAATCTGGAGGGCTCGGAGTGGAGGGTGGGTGGGGCAGATAGTCCAGAGCAGCGGGCAGCAAAGCGGCCCTCACCTCCTGAAGTACGTGCCGGGGAGTACGAGGTCTGGAGAGCCCCATGCGCTGAGCGAGCGTCAGGGGATCCAGCCAGTCTCCCCGGTTGTAGTCCAGGAGGTGTCCAACTTTGGTGACTTCTGCTAGGACCAACTTCTGGCGCACCATGGGGGACTCCGCCACCTGCACATGAAGCTGGGGGTTGTGTAGCAGGGGCTCCGCGAGGAGATCTGCCCCCACGGTGGCCGCCACGGACCTGGTCACTGAAAACAGTTTCCAGGTCCGGAGGAGGTCCTGGTAGAAGACCGGCAGCTCAGAGAGGCCTCGCGAAAGACCTCTCGGATGGAGACAAAGGAGCTGCCGGTCATATCTGAGCCCTCGGAAGCGGCGCAGGAAGGCGTGCGCCAATACGCTCCATGCCGGACTACCTGCACCATAAAGGAGCCACTGCAGGGCCTGGAGGTGGAAGACATGGACCTGAGCGTGCAGACACTTCAGGCCCTGCCCTCCCTCCTCCAGGGGTAGATGGAGAACCCCCGCAGAGACCCGTGCAGTCCTGACCAAAAGAACTCCAGAATCAACGTCCGGAGGGTGGTCAGGAAGCCCGAGGCCGGGACCAGGGTATTGAGCCGGTACCAGAGTATGGACAGGACTAGTTGATTGAGCACCAGTGCTCTCCCTCGAAGGGAGAGACACTGGAGCAGTCCTGTCCATTTCTGGAGCCGCTCTAACACTCTGCCCTCTAAACCTAGCCAGTTCTCCGGCGGAGACGGATGCGTGGCAGAAAGGTAAATGCTGAGAGAGAGCAGCGGACCCGCACTCCACTGGATGGCCTGAAGCGCGGGTGGGAGGGAGCTCGCCTGCCACCCCTCCCCTACCACCAGGCCAGAGCTCTTGACCCAGTTAACCCGGGCTGAGGAGGCCGCCGAATAGATGGTCTGGCAAGCCTCCACCCGCACCAAGTCGCCTGGGTCCTGGACCACGAGGAACACGTTGTCTGTGTACGCCGACAGGACCAGCCGCAGCTCTGGCTCCCGCAGCACCAACCCTGCCAACCTCTTGCGGAGGAGACAGAGGAAGGGCTCGATCGCCAGAGCATACAGCTGGCCCGAGAGGGGGCACCCTTGACATACTCCTCGCCCGAAGCTGACCGGTTCAGTCAGGGTCCAGTTGAGCCTGACCAAACACTCTGCAGAGGCGTACAGCACCTGGAGAAAACCCACATACTGGGGCCCAAAGCCAAACGCTCGCAGAGTGCCCAGGAGATACCCATGGTCCACCCTGTTGAACGCCTTCTCCTGATCCAGGGATAGGAGGGCGAACGACAGACCATCCCTACACCCGAGTTCCAAGAGGTCCTGGACCAGATACAAGTTGTCGAAGATGGTGCGGCCCGGGACAGTGTAGGTCTGGTCTGGGTGGATCATGTCCGCCAGCACGGACCCTAGCCGCAGCAAGATGGCCTTTGCTACAATTTTATAGTCCGTGCTGAGGAGCGAGATGGGACGCCAATTCCGTAAATCGCGGAGGTCCCCCTTCTTCGGCAATAAGGTGAGCACGGCTCGCCTGCACGAAAGAGGGAGGACCCCACCCTGCAAGGACTCTGCCCAGATGATGACAAGGTCCGGGCCGAGGACGTCCCAAAACATGCGGTAGAACTCCACGGTCAGCCGTCCATGCCCGGAGATTTATTGGTGGGCATGCGGCGGAGGGCTTCCGAGAACTCTGCCAGAGTGAGAGGCAGCTCCAGCCGGTCTCAGTCGCCCGCGCTGACTGTCGGGAGTTCATCCCAGAGCATTCTGCAAGCATTAGGATAGGTCGGATCCGGGGAGAAAAGGCCTGCGTAGAAGGCCCTGGCCCTCCTGCACATTTCCGCCGGATCCGTGAGGGGGGTGCCATCCTCTGCTAGGAGGCAGGTGACGTGCTTCTTAGCCCCCCTCTTTTTCTCCAGGGCGTAGAAGAAGTGGGAACCGCAATCCATCTCCCAAAGGAGGCGGATGCGGGATCGAACAAAGGCACCTCGGGCCCGATGGTCCTAGAGGGTCCGCAGCTCTTCCCGCTTCTCCCGGCACGCTTCGCAGAGGGATGGATCACCAGGGCTGGCGGCCAGATGCCTCTCCAGCTCGAAGACCTCCCGTTCCAACTGCCCTATCGCCGCATCCCTCCATCGGCTGGCTCCACGGGTGTAGTCACGGCAGAAGAGCCGGGCGCGCACCTTCCCCAGGTCCCACCACCGCTGCGCCGAGGGAAAGGCAGGCCGCTGCCCTCGCCAGGCCAGCCAGAACTCCCGGAAGGACGCCACGAAGCCCACATCCTCCAACAAGCTATTATTAAAGTGCCAATAGGCCGGCCCCGGCCTCTCCGCGCAGAGAGAGGTTGTCACGGTGGCTAGATGGTGATCTGAAAAAGGGGCCAGCCAGATGCTGGAGGAGTGGGCCCGGGAAAGATGGAAGCGTGACATATAGATGCGGTCCAACCGGGAGTGGTACGACTGATGGACCTCCACCCGGACAAAAGTGAATGTCGAAATGGCATCCAGGTGGTTGTCGCACCAGACGTCCACCAGGGAGTGATGTTCGACGATCTCTCGGAGGACATCTGTGGCGGCCTGGTGCTGCTCGGTCCCTGAGCGGTCCCGTTCCTCAAGGGTGGCGTTAAAGTCCCCGCCCAGGACCAGGCACTCGCGAGGATCTAAGGCGCTGAGGAAGGCGGACGCCTGCTGATGATAAAAACACAACCTCTCCGGGCCCGATGTCGGGGCGTAAACGTTGACGAGATTAACCACAAGCCCCTCCATGCGGACCCGGAGGTGCAGCAGGCAGCCTGCCACAGCCTCGGCGACCCCCAGCACCTCGGGCTGTAGGTCGGGGGAGAACAGGGTCGCCACTCCAGCCGTACGAACTGTGAGGTGGCTAAAATAGACCCTGTCCCCCCACTCCAGCCGCCAGCTAGCTTCAGCGGCCGGATCCGTATGGGTCTCCTGCAGGAAAATCACAGAGTACCCCCCCTCCCGAAGGAAGGAGAGCACCTGGCTCCTGCGGAGACCCATCCTACAGTCCGGGGTGTTTAATGTTGCGAAGATGATCGGTGCCATGAGGAGGGCTGGGGGGGATCCTCGCTAGCAGAGACACCCACGGCCTCCGTCGGGTCGTGCAACAATCCGTGACCTACCCCATAGGCGATTAAGGCGTCACGGAAGAGGCGGACCCGTTGGTAGACCGCGGCGGCCTGCCTCCCGGTCCTCTTACCCTCCCCCATGAGGGCCCTCGCGGCCCGGAGGATCTGATGGAAATCCCCCCCATCACTGGAGTGCAAGCTGTACCTTGTTGCGGGAGCCATGGACGTCCTCAAGGAATTCCCGTAGCTCATCTCTCAGCGTATGGGGGTGGGGTGGGGTTATCGATCTATGGCTATCCCCCAGCGGGGCCCCTGTCTCAGCCCCCTGGCCCACTGAGACGGACAAGCAGGGGGCAGACCCTCGACATGGCGTCCGATGGGCTGGCGCCACGTGGCCCATCTCAGACCCTGGCTCAATGGGGGGGCGGTGGAGGGGAAATAGCAGCCCCTGGTGGGTCAGGACGAAAAAACAAGGGCCGCTCCTTGGGGGTCATCCTCTGGGATATGGAAGGAGACAACCCCAGGGGCGGCAATAGCATCATGGGAAGTGGAGGGGACAGGAACAGGGTCGGTGTCAGGGGCAGGGTTGGAGTCAGGCATAGGGACAGGGGAAGGGGCGATAGTGGGATCGGGGGCCCCAGCAGCCAGGCCACTGGGTGGGAGGGGTGGCACCCCACAAAGGGTCTCAGGGATTTGGAGGGAGGGAGGTGGGTCCTCGGCGATGCCAGACTCATGCTCCAAGGCATCCATAGGTGGAGAATCAACGATGGGGCCCCCACCCAGGAAGGAGGTCGGCTGCCCCTCAGCCACGAGGGAGTCCCCTGGCGACTCGTGTCCCGGTTGCATGGCACTGGCTGTCGCCGCAAGAGCCTCAGCGGCCGCTAGCGGGGTACCATCTGCAGCCGGGTTACTGGAAGAGTCCAGGTGCTCCTCGGAGGCGGAAGCAGTGGGTAGGGGGACGGAACATGGGGAAAGGGGGGCCGAAGCGAGGTTGCTCAGATCAAGGCCCGCTGGCAGAGGGTCGTCCTCCCCCTGGGTAACCAGGGTCAGACCCAGGGCCTCGATCCCCTCATAAATGGAAGGGAGATCACCTTCCACCACCCCAGGGCTCTCCCCGCCTGTACCCCAAGCGACGCTCGCCTTGGTGCGTGCAGGGGCTTCAGATTGTAAGGGGGCGAGAGGGGCTCCATCAGGGGCTTCCATAGGAAGGGACACCGGAGGAGGGGTAGTGCTATCCTCCGATGCTGCCACTTCTTCCCTAGCCGGTAATGGTGGACAAAACCCACCCGGGGGCAAAGCGGAAGACTCAGCATCGGTGCCCCCCTTCCTGGTCTTCCAGGGGGCTACCACATCAGATGGAAGGAGCGGAGCTCGAGCCTTCTGCTTGCCCCGCTTCCCCTCTACTAAGGACCAACCCTCCATGGCATCATCCGGTGGCTGGCTAACAGGAGTCGCGTCAGGGAGCAAGAGCGAAGGCTTAGGGACTCGGGGAGGCAATGGTGGGGCAGCATGTAGGAGGGAGGATTCTCTCTGGGGCATGCCCTCTTCTATGCCCAGCAATATCCCTACCTCTCCCTTCTCCACAGGCCCCACCAGATCGCAGGTGACAGAGGCGGGACCCTCTTGCTCGTTTAAGCGCACTGGGGGAGATGCCCTTTGGGTCCGAGCGGGAGCGTTGGTGGGCCGAAAAGGAGGAGGGGCGGCTTCGGGCGCCGGGCAGCTAGGGGCGCCGGCGACGACGGGGCCGGCACCCTTCCGGGGCTCGGGGGTCCTGGATGTCCCTCCGTGCCAGGCCAAGGGGCAGTCCCTTCGGATGTGTCCTATCGCCCAGCAGAGGTAGCACCGTGCCTCCCCCATTGAATAATGCACCCGGTAGCGGGCCCCCTGGTAGGGGACCAAGAAGGACCCCTCGAGCGCCTCACCGTCATGTGCCGCCAGCGGCAGTTGTAACTGTACCTGCCGGCAGAACGAGAGGACGTGACGGAGGGTGGGGTCTTTGCAGCCCAATGGGAGAGGGCTGACCACAGAGATCGGCCTCCCCAGGGTAGAAAGGGCGGGTAACAGCGGCATTTGAAAGGAAGGGAGGGACAGAAGTCAGGACCAGTCGGGCGCCCAGGTCTTCTAGCGGCTCCAGGGGGACGTACACTCCCCCCACCGCCAGGCCCTTCTCCACTGCCTCCTGGGCGGCGGCCTCCGATGCTAGGAAGAAGACGACCTTTCCGTACATCTTGGAGGCCGCTACAATGGCCGTGGGCCCCACCACCCTCGCCAACGTCCACACGTAGGTCTCCACGTGGGGCGAGGCGGGTACCAGGAGGCAACAGACGCCGTGCTTCCTGGTCAAGGTGGGGAAGGGGCCCCGGACGCTATAGGTGGTAGCAGAGGCGGTGGATGGGGGAGATGATGTAGTGACAGGCAGGGGGGCCGCCACCACCTGGGCGTATGCCCTGGGAGCTGGGGGTGGGACACCCACAGAGCTGGTGGAGGGAACAGCAGGGAGGGCTGCCGCGGCCTGTTGTGGGGCCGCGGCAGTGGGGGCACCCCCTGCCATGGAGGGCTTGGCTTTTTTAGCAGGGCCTTTACCCTTCTTCATGCCCTGGCCCTTCCTGCTGGCTGGGGGGACTCCCCCAGAGTCAGAGGGGGCGAGGGACGTGGCAGCAGCGGAGGTCACCTAGTTACCCACCGCCGCCAGCGCTCCAGCAGGGGTAGTAGCAGGTGGCTCGGCAGCGGCGGTTGAGGTAGAGGCTAGGGGGGATGATGGTGGGGCGGGTGGAGGAGGGGCAGCAGGGTCTGCCCGAGGGGTCTCACTCTCCTCGTCCCCTGCCATAATGAGGACGGGGGAAGAGCAAACACTGGAGGGGGGTAGGGAAGGGGGAAGCAGGTCGACCACTCCTCCCCGCTAGGATGTAGGCAGGGGAGGAGGGTGCCAAAAAAGAGGGGGGTGGATGGGGGGGGCTATCAAGGGCTAGGGGTCAGTCACCGAATCAGGGAAGGTTTCTGGCTCCTCTTGTTGCAACAAGGAAGGGAGGATATAATAGCATTGGGGGGGGGGGGTGCAGTGAGACAGAATCAAACTAAAACAGGGAGGGGCACAAGCACATAGGAGGGGACATGGGCGCACGAGGGGAGGGGCTAATCAGGGCAAGGGGACCATAGGGGGAAGGGAGCAACCAGGCGGGAAATGGGGCAGAGGAACCATGGGGCTAGCTTCAGAGGCTGGGGTGGGTCAAACAAAGGCTGCAGAGGGAAAGGGCGGGGCAGGCAAACAAACTGGAGCTAGCGAGGGGCTGGGGCAAGGGGGAGGGGCAAAAGGCAGTAAGGGGCAAACGGGTAGGTAACAGGGGCAAAGCTGGGGGCTTGCTGTAGGGGGGAGGGGTCAGTCCAAAAGGGGGGGCACATGCACCCACATGCGCTTGCAACAAAAAAGAAAGTCCTTGTAAGCTGGCTGCTGTATCAGGCCCAATGGCGGCAACAGGGCATGGCAAGCCTTGAGGAGCAACTGAGTCCCAGAGGCAGGAGCCCAAGGCAGATGGTGAGTAGCCAGTGGGGGTGGTGGAGGGGGGCAACGATGATGGCGGCGGGGGGGACACAGGTGGAGGTGGTGGTGGCATTCCCAGCAGCAGGAGCAATGGTTGGGGGTCTCTCCCTCCCCTCCTCTGGGGAGTGGGCCAGCAGCCCCCCCAGGGGCTGTAGCTGGAGCAGCAGCAACCAAGGATGTGGGTGGGTCTAGCAGCCAGCCAGCAAGCAAGTAGGTAGCAGAGAAAGAGGAGGAGCAGCCCCCTACCTTCCTTCCTCCAGGCCAGAGTACTACAGGAGAGTGATCTAGTAGTCCCAGGGGTTTCTGTTCCCTGAGTGACCACCACAGGGGCTGCACTAGAGTAATCAGGAACCTGCTAGAACCAGTTAAGGCAGGCAGGCTAATTAGGACACCTGGAGGCAATTAAGAAGAAGCTGCTAGAATCAATTAAGGCAGGCTAATCAGGGCACCTGGGTTTTAAAAAGGAGCTCACGCCAGTTTGTGGTGGGAGGGTGAGGAGCTCAGAGTTAGTGCTGCTGGAGCACTGAGGAGCACAAGTGTTATCAAACACCAGGAGGAAGGTCCTGTGGTGAGAATAAGGAAGGTGTTTGGAGGAGGCCATGGGGAAGTAGTCTAGGGAGTTGTAGCTGTCATGCAGCTGTTACAGGAGGCACTATAGACAGCTGCAGTCCACAGGGCCCTAGGCTGGAACCTGGAGTAGAGGGTGGGCCTGGGTTCTCCCCAAACCTTCCCAATTCCCCTGGACTGTGGGTTCTCCCAGAAGGGAAGGTCTCTGGGCTGTTCCCCAACCCACATGGTAAATCTCTGAGGCAAGAAAATCTGCCAATAAGTGCAGGACCCACCGAGATAGAGGAGGAACTTTCTCACACTTTGTTTTCTCAACTTGTAAATGTACCTTTTGCTAGAGGGTTTACCTCTGTTTGCTGTAACTTTGAACCTAAGGCTAGAGGGGGTTCCTCTGGGCTCTTTGAATTTGATTACCCTGTAAAGTTATTTTCCATCCTGATTTTACAGAGATGATTTTTACCTTTCTTTCTTTAATTAAAAGCCTTCTTTTTAAAAACCTGATTGATTTTTTTTCCTTGTTTTAAGATCCAAGGGGTTTGGATCGGTGTTCACCAGGGAATTGGTGGCGGAGTCTCTCAAGGCTACCCAGGGAGGGAAAGGTTCTGGGGGGGAAGACAGAGTTTCCCAAATGACTCAAACTATTTGGGTGGTGGCAGCAAAAGCAGATCTAAACTGGTAGTTAAGCTTAGAGGTTTTCAGGCAGGTACCCTAAAGTTCAGAGTGGGGAAGGAACCTTGACAGGCGGCTCCCGGTCAGCAACGTAGTGAGGGTGCTAAGGTGGGCTTCCTGTTTGTCCTGGTACTACGGACTGCATTGTGCCCCAGAAGAGGCCAGCAGTACGTCCGGCTCCTAGGTGGAGGTGTGCGAGTGCCTACATGTGACTTTTGCCCAGAGGCACCACCCACACAGCTCCCATTGGCCGGGAACCAGCCAATGGGTGTGCGGCGCCGGTGTTCAGGATGGGGGCAGTGCGTGGAGCCCCGTGGCCTCCCTGCCTAAGAGCCGGACCTGCTGCTAGCGGCTTTTTGGGCACAGCGTGGTGTCAGAACAGGTAGGGACTAGCCTGCCTTAGCCGAGCAGCACCGCTGATGGGACTTTTAATGGCCCGGTTGGCAGTGCTGACCAGAGCCACCACGACCCAATGCCTTCCATTCCACCACCCAGTACTGGGTCACAACCTGCAGTTTGAAAACCACTGTCCTATGTGGCTCTCCCCACTGAAAGGTGTTACTCTCTTCCCCATTCTTCCCTCTCCCTCTGGCTTCTCTCCAGCACTCTCAGAGAATGTGCCTTGTCACTGTCCATGTGGTGGCAGCCAGCCTGCCACTTTCTTTGCCAGGGCTGCAGAGAGACTAGGAACAGAAGAGGTTTATTTTGTAGAGTGAAGAGATGACTTTGAAGTGCTGCTGCTGAAGAAATACACAGCCAAGTGCTCTGGCTCCACAGACGAGATGTTCAAGCGAAAGAAACCAGCCTGTGGCTGGTGGCCTCAAGCGACTCAGAATTTTGACTATTTCTCCTTCTTCCTTATAGCTGAAGTAAAAGAGCAGCTGACACAGATCCTGCCGGTACCATAACATGTTGTAATAGAATCATAGAATATCAGGGTTGGATGGGACCTCAGGAGATCATAAAGTCCAACCCCCTGCTCAAAGCAGGACCAATCCCCAACTAAATCATTCCAGCAAGGGCTTTGACCTTAAAAACCTCTAAGGAAGGTGATTCCACCACCTCCCTAGGTAACCCATTCCAGTGCTTCACCACCCTCCTAGTGAAAGTTTTTCCTACTATCCAACCTAAACCTCCCCGCTGCAACTTGAGACCATCACTCCTTGTTCCGTCATCTGCTACGACGGAGAACAGTCTAGATCCATCCTCTTTGGAACTCCCTCTCAGGTAGTTGAAAGCAGCTATCAAATCCCCCCTCATTCTTTTCTTCTACAGACTAAACAATCCCAGTTGCCTCAGTCTCTCCTCATAAGCAAGGCCGGCTCCAGCCACCAGCTGACCAAGCACATGCTTGGGGCAGCTCCTTAGAAGGGGCGGCCAACGTTAGGGTGGCGAGGGGCGCTCGCGGTGGTTTTGCTGGTGGTGGTGGTGGTGTTGTTCGGCGGGGCGGCGCTCGAGGGTTTTTTTTTTTTTTTTTTGCTCGTTTCAGCCGGGCAGCGCGGGGGGCGTTTCGGCGGCGCGGTGCTGGGGGGGGAGGGGGGGCTTCGGCGGCCCGGCGTGGCGCACTGGGGGTTTGGGTGGCACTCGGGGGTGGGGGGCAGGGGTTTGGGTGGCCCGGCACTCGGCGCGGTGCTCCGGCGGTTGCGGCAGTACGGCGAGGCGCTGGGGGAGGAGGCGAGGGTTTGAGCGGCCCAGCGCGGCGCTCGGGGGGTCGGCGGCACGGTGCTGGGAGGGGTTGTTATGGCAGGGGGGCGTCTTCTTTTTTGCCTGGGGTGGCAGAAAAGTTAGAATCAGCCCTGCTCATAGGTCATGTGCCCTAGCCCCCTAATCATTTTTGTTGCCCTCCGCTGGACTCCCTCAAATTTTTCCACATCCTTCTTGTAGTGTGGGGCCCGAAACTGGACACAGAACTCCAGATGAGGCCTCACCAATGCCGAATAGAGGGGAATGATCACATCCCTCGATCTGCTGACAATGCCCCTACTTATACAGCCCAAAATGCCATTAGCCTTTGTGGCAAGAAGGGCACACTATTGACTCATATCCAGCTTCTCATCCACTGTAACCCCTACGTCGTGCTCAGAGGTTTGCTGACATTTTAGATAGGCAGTATGTCCTCTCTTCAGGGGTTATTTTATCATCTGTTTCGCCTGTAGAAGGAAAAAAAACAAAACACACAAGACAGACATAATGAAACAGTCATGTCCAAGGGAAACATTTAGAGCCAAATCCTGCAAATGCTAAGATGGGTATTCCACTTCCCAGACTTAAACTTACTTGCTTCCCAGAGATACATGGCTAGACACCAGCCTATACACATCCCCATCTCTGTCTCACTGAGCAGGGGTCAGTCCCCCAGCATGGGTTTTTATGTAGCGCTAGTCCACAGCTCTGGTTCCTTCCTAGCACTGGTGATCAGAGTCTGTTTGTGTTTCCCAAAGATATAGGGGGCACCCCCTGGCGAGGGGTCATCGTAACCTCTGTACTCCTGGCTAAGTGTTGAAGAGTCCCAGACTTCTCAATGGCTGATGTGGACAGACTGCAGGCTGCCTTTCCCCTTTGGTAATCCTGGTGGTTATATCTCCAGCAACATTTTATGGACTGGTGTGGGGGGTAGAGCCGAAAGGGGATGAGAGGGAAACTGCTGGCCCTATGGGTTGGATGGAATAAAACAGACCAGTCATTTACATGTGAGGGAGATTCCACTAGCATCTGAATAAACAGAGCTGCTGCTTAACATAAAGAGGAAGAAATCTGTGTTTTGGGAAGCTTGTGAGATCCTGTGTCCACTCATATGTGTGCAGTGAGCTCAGAACCATAGGGGCCTGCATATTTCTTGACACATGAAAAAGGATCATGGTGGTTAAAGCAGAGGATTGGATGTGACAATACATAGTATTTATTCCACTGCCACTGAGTTCCTTTTTTGCACGTGTGAATATCACTTAACTTCTCTGTGCCTCAGTTTCCCCATATGTAAAGTGCAGACAAGAATCCTTCCCTGCCTTACAGGATAGTGTTGTGGAGCTATACTCCGTAATGTTTCTAAAGCACTTTGAGACCCTCAGGTATTAGGGGCTCTGCAAGGGCAAAATATTGTTATTCTCACACGACTGCCTATGCGCATGGCAGGGGTGTATCCTAGATGGCTCCCCCTTCCCTGTCTCACAGGCTTCTCTCCAGCACCCACAGAGAATTAGCCTTGTTGCTTTCATGTAGTGGCAGTCAGCCTGCTGCTTCCTGTGCTGGGGCCATAGAGAGACAAGGAACAGATGAGGTTTTTGTAGAGGGAGGAGGTGACTCTGAAGCGCTGTGTCTAAGCTACTGGCACAGAAATACACAGCCGAGTCCTCTGGCTGCGCAGATGAGATGTTCAAGTGAAAGAGATCATCCTGCGGCTGGTCAGCCTGGAAGCGATCAGTAATCTTTCCTTTTTCACTTTCTTTTTTGTTGTAGAAACTAATGAGGAACTGCATTCCCTGACCAGGATCCTGTCGGTACCAGAACATGTAGCTGTGCCCATAGGACTGTTGACATCTCAGATAGGCAGGGTGTCCTCTCTCCAGCACCAGACTTGGTGTTTGGGTTATTTTAGCATCTGCTTGGCCTATGGGGCAAAGAGAAAAGACAAACACAAAAACAATCAGCTCATTTAGAGATGAATTCTACAAATACTATGACATGGATTTCAATGTCTTACTTGCTCCCAAGAGACACATGGCTACACACCAGACTATGCACACCCCCATCTGTGTCTCACTGATCAAGGTGGCAGTCCTCTAGCATGGGAAGGGACCAGAGCTACTAAAACCCCAGCACTGATGGGCGGGTCCTGGGCCACATTTGGGGGAGGGGGAGAGGACATGCTCTGGGGAGGGCTGGTTATCTCATGCTGAGACCCTGGCTAGGTGTTCAAGATTCCTAACTGGGGAAGTTGGGCAGGGCATCAGATTAATCTCCTCTCATCTCTCAGGGACAGAGAATCTAATTTACACCTGAATAGTCCATCTGAGGCTATATCTATATTACCGCGGTAAGTCCACCTACGTTACGCAACTCCAGCTATGTGAATAACATAGCTGGAGTCAATGTACCTTAGGTGGAGTTACCGCGGGGTCTACACCTCAAGGGTCGACAGGAGAAAATCTCCCGTCGACTTACCTTACTCTTCTCGGCGGGGATAGAGTACAGGGGTCGACTGGAGAGTGATCTGCAGTCGATTTGGCGGGTCTTTACTAGACCCACTAAATTGACCGCCGGGGGAGTGATCTCAGGGTGTCGATCCCCGCTGTAGTGCAGATCTGCCCTGAGACAGGGTGAAAGCAAATTCAATTAATGATCTCCTCCAAAGGGCTGCGGCCCCCACTGCTTGTGCAGCGCCCTGTAATGTCATGCTCAGGACACCCAGAACTGTAAGACACTGTCACCCCTCTGCCTCTGCTTCACCAACAAACTCTTCAAGACTCTCCCAATCCGAACCTTACTTTGCAGGTAACACTCAGCAAACCCAAGTTCCTAAGTTCCCCCCAAGATGTCTCCAAGCTGTGTTCAATCCCACTCACTAGACACTCACAGAAATTATTGAGTTTGCTGCCTCCAGAGAGACTGTGCACACACTAAGTTGCCACTTTCTGATTGCAGAAAACTGAACACCTTTGTCCCACCCCCTGCCACCACTCACTATATCCCACCCTCCTCACTCGTTCTCTCCTACCCTCACTCACTTGCTCATTTTCACTGGGCTGGGGCAAGGGGTTGGTGTGTGGGAGGGGGTGAGGACTCTGGTTAGGAGTGTGGGCTCCAGGGTGGGGCCAGGGATGAGGGGTTTGAGGTGCAGGAGGGAGCTCCAGATTCATGGGTGGGACCAAGGGTTTTGGAAGGTGGGAGGGGACTCTGGGCTGAGGCATGGGTTGGGGTGTGGGAGGGGGGTGAGAGCTCCAGTTGGGGTGCAGGCTCTGGGGTTGGGCCAGAAATGAGGGGTTCAGGATGCGAGAGGAGCCTCTGGGCTGGGGCAGGGGTTTGGGGTGCAGGAGGGGGCTCCGGGCTGGGGCCGAGGGATTTGGAGTGTGGGAGGATGCTCAGGGCTGGGCCCAAGGGGTTTGGAATGAGGGAATGAGTGGGGGGCAGACTCTGGGAAGGAGTTTGGGTGTGGGAGGGGGCTCAAGCCTGGGGCAGGGGGTTGGGATGCGGGGTTACATCTCTGGGAGGGAGTTTGGGTGCAGGAAGGGGCTCAGGGCTGGGGCAGGGGGGTTGGGGAGGAGGCGCTTACCTCAGGCAGCTCCTGGAAGCAGCCGGCATGTCCCTCTGCCTCCTAGGCAGCCAGGGGTCTTTGTGCACTGCCCTCGTCCGCAGGCACTTCTCCAGCAGTTCCCATTGGCCGTGGATCCCGGCCAATGGGAGCTGCGGAGCCAGCGCTCGGGGCAGTGCCTGCGCTGTGGGCAGGGGCAGTGCAGAGAGTCCCCCTGGCCGCCCTTGAACCTAGGAGCTGGAGGGATATACCAGCTGCTTCCTGGAGCTGTGCAGAGCTGGCCACTGCAGCCAATCGGAATTTTAATGGCCTGGTCAGCCGTGCTGACCGGAGGCGCCAGGGTCCTTTTTCAACCAGGCATTCTGGTTGAAAATCGGATGCCTGGAAAGTCAACCCTATAGCCTGCTAGGTTAGCTATAGACTCACCCTTCACTTTGATACACAGCACTGAGATGGTTTTGTAATAAAACAAGAGTAAATTTATTAAGCAAGAACAGAGATTTAAGGGATTACAAGCAAGAGAAAAGAGACAAGGATGGATACAAATAAAACAAAATAAAACCCACTTTCTAGTGACTAAAAGTTAATCTAATCAAGTTACAATCTTTATCTAAAGCAATTTCCTTACTCACATCAAGTTACCGGCATCTCGAGCCCTACAGACTAGGGGATCCAATTTTTATGGGCTCAAAAGGTGCTATCCTCAGTGATGGATGCTAAAATGGAGTTTTGCTTCTACTTATAGTTCCCTAAACTCATGGTTTTGTCCTCCAGCATGATAAATGAATTCCCCTTGTTTGGCTTGATGGCTTTGTTTACCTCATATGTAAATGTGCTTTAATTGTTGTCTGCCTGTAACCACGCTATCAGATAGGCAAATATACAATACTGCATGTCACCAATTTACATATGATATCTTACCTGACACCTTTGAAATCCATATTATGACAACAGTGTGTGGGGCAATGAGTGTGTCAGGCCTGATGTGAGTTAAATTATGGGGGAACCTCTGCCTGTTGGCAGTGAGAGGCTTCCCAGGGTCATATCTCCCCTCTTACAATGCTGCAGGAGGGTCAGCCATGGTAAACCATAGGCAGCAGACCAAAACCTTCTTTCCTGTCTGGGAGAAAACCTGTTTCCCCCTTTGTTTCATCAAAGACTTTAAAGCATAATATCAGTGAGTAGCCATAATTCCTCATACAGTATTAATGCATACATTTCACAAGGATATTTTTCAGCAATGTGTCGCCAGATTTCATAGAATACTTTACTCAATACACTTTAATAGTACAAAAATATCATACACAATCAGTTGATTCAATTGCTTATTCTTTGTGGTTCAGACTCCTTTTCTGCCCCAGCGTGTGTCTACACCAGTGGTTCTCAAACTTTTTTTTTCACAGACCACTTAAAAATTGCTGAGGCTCTCGGCAGACCACTTAATGATCTTTCCAAATGTTGTTTGTACTGTTAGCTAACTATTGTAAAGTGCTTTGGATAAAAGTGCTATATAAAAAAAACCTTAATAATAATTAATGTTTTTTGTTCTACAAATAAAAGCACACAATTCATATTTTAATATCAGTAGTTTTACCTTTCAAATGCGAAGATGTGCCCTCTGTGCCTCGCTATGGCAGCCCCCGAGCTGGGGCTGGGAAGGAGGGCCATCTCTCCCTGGCAGCCGCAGCCCTGGAGCTGGGGAAAGTCACCTCTTTCTCTGGCCACCGCAGCCCTGCACATCCCAAATTCCCCCCACCTCCTCTCCACACCTCACTGCCACCTCCCACCTACCCCCTATTCCTCCAAAGGCCACCATCTCACCTTACATGTGCATCTTCTCCAGGATCCAGGCACCTAATTAGTGGAGCCATGCCTGCGCGGCTCCACTAATTAGGTGGGTGGCCCTTCATTCTCTTGTGTGCGGCTGCCCAGGTGCACACCTTAGAGCGAACTATCCGCGGATCACCTGAATAAAGCTCATGGACAACTGGTGGTCAACAGACCAGAGTTTGAGAACCTCTGCTCTACACTGATTGTGACACACACCCTGGTTATCTGCCCAAATCTGGTGCGTGGCTTTAACTCAGAAGTTATTGGCAAGGGTGCTAACTGCTGAGCAACATGTCCCTTATCGACTGAAGCATTGGAGAAACAACTGGTATTCTATGCCCTCTTCACTGGAGCTGGTTGGAATAGTACCAACACAACATTTTTTCATCAAATTATGTTGTTTTTTAAAGCCAAAACATTGCAGAAACATATTGATTTCAACAATGTTTTGATGGGAAGGTTTCTGAGGTCTAGGATGGAATGTCCGGTCACTCCCCAAGAGAGACAGAGGGTATGTCTAGTTCATGTAGACATAGCCAAGCTATCTTTAATCTTGCTAGATCAAATACTGAACAGTGAAGCCTCAGTAGCAAAAAACTTCAGCACAGACTATCCCTGTTATACGCAGAGTTCCGGGCAAGCTTGTACAGCCTGGGCTCAATTGCGTGCTACCATGGCTTCACTGTTCAGGAACCAGAGTTAACTAAATTAAAGCTAGCTCAAGTATCTCAGCTCGAGCTGCATTCACACCCCATGACTACAGTATAGACATACACAGAGAGAGACCCACATCAAAAACTGCACCTTTTCAACTTGAAAATGGGCATTTTCAAACAATTCCATTTTGCAGAAACATGTGATCATTTTGTTTTCATTCCAATGCAAAATGAAAATAAATTTTGAAAGCTCAAAAGTTATCCTAAAAGAGAATTGTCGTTCTCCAGCTAGTTCTACTCCTGACACAACAGCTCTGATTCCCTCAGGTAGAGGAGGAGCACCACCTAGTGGCTGTGAAGGGATTTTTACAGGAACATACCTTTCAAGCCGTGAATTTTGGTAGTTGTGGCCCAGTCTAGGGTGTTTACCACCTACAAATGCTTTTCTGACCAATTACATTTTAAAAAGTAATAGTATCCAACCCCTGTGCTGCTGTTTCTTGCTATCCCATGTTGTGATTTTCTTTTATGTCAACTCAGCTGTGATCAAATGTGTGTAAGACACTAAAATCAACATGGCAGCAAATAGCCAGGGGGACAGAACCAGAGTACAGTGACCTGGACAGACTGCAGCAGAGGGAGCTGCAGGCAATGGGAGGAGACATATTCCCAATAGATATAAAGTCACAATGCAGGTAAAAACTGGAGGGATGTAACCAGGCAGCCTCTCCCATCACATTAAAACAAATTAATTTTACTCTTGTCTTCTTCATACTGTCCTAATTATTGTACCCTACTGTGATAGTGGCCACTGGCAAGGAGTGAGATGAGGCAGTTGGGAGGGGAGGTGTCCATGTGATAGGAAGTGGTCCATGAATGGAACAGTATTAAGTTTGAGAACAGCAGCCATATGGCCCATTCTCCGGGGCTTTGTCCAGGTCTAGTTTTAAATAACTCAAGAAACGGAGCTTCCAACCCCTCCTTTAGGTTGTAACAGATGGTATTGTTATACAATATTACCTTGCTATCCTGCCTGTTATTCATTTTTTCTTAGTTCCATCACAACAGTTATGCCCCTCAGCCCACTCCACTCTTCCCACAACCAAAATAATCCTCTTCCTCCTTGATTTCGGAGGACTCTGTTGTGGAGACTCTTTTGCCAAGAGTGTGAGACAAATCATCAGACAGACCACAGCTGAACACTCAGTCACAATGACTCACCGAGGAGACCCTGGCACACATTTATATTGAGTGTGCCAGGTTGCATCTCCTTTTCCTGCTCCTCCAGAACCTTCTCAGGTTCTGGTTGCACTTTTCCCTACACCTCCTGATCTTTGAACACCACATACATGGCCCCACGAAGTCGTGAGACCTCCTCCTGGCACTGGCCAAGGTGGCTATCCACTATACCAGGAGGAGGCTGCTGGATGGAGAAGTACTCTGCGACTGTGGGGCCTCTTCCTGCTCCTCCCTGAGGTCACATCCCCGGGCAGAGTTCCTCTGAGCCGCATCCACTAGCTCTCTGGGTGCCTACAGGGAGCAGTGTGTGCTGTCCGGGGTTCTCAGCTTGGTGTCCCCCCTCTGGCTTTCTGCTTTTGACCCAGTGACGCTCACTCTCATCCCTGTTTACTTATTTGTCTTCCCCAAAACTCATCCGAGACTGTCAAGGCTGATTCCCCACTCTGGAACTTTGAGTGCAGAAGGTGGGGGCCTGCAAAGATTCTAAAAATTAATACTGGCCACTCCAGGCTTGTATTAAACTTCCAAGGATACAGCTTTTCTCTGATCTTGGATTGGTAGATGCTGCCACCACCCAAGTGCAAAACCCCCTGTTTGAGAACCCAGGAAGATGCACTTGGGAATTCTTTCCTGGGGGGTACCGTCAAGCCCTTTCACCCCACCCACCGGGAAGAGCTGAGAAAGAAAACAAAGAAAATCAGCCGTTGCCACCACCAAATTAAACAACGTGCACAAACCTCTTAGGACACAAAATCCAATCCTGTTCTTAAAAAAGGTAATTTTTATTAAAAACAAAAAGAAAGAAAATACATCTAAAAACTCAGACTATTGCTAGATTTTAAAAAGAACCCCTTATAAGGATTAAGCATCAAAATAACTTTCTTGAGGTCCAGCTTAAAGGTTACAAGCAAAACAAAAGCATCTGAGGTTAGCACAGAGGAGTCCACAAGCCATAAGGAAATAAAAAAGATAAACCTAATCATGTCTTCCTAGACATTTCCTGATCTACTTACATATCTGGGGTTTCAAATGAGTAGTTTCTAGGTATGATCTGATGATTTTTTTATACCTGGCTTAAAGCTTCTTACAGCATTGCTGCTCTGTGTCTCCTCTCCAGGAGAACAACCACAGACAGACAAAAGGAGAGTCTTGTTTCAATTTTAAAAAGTTCTAGCCTTCCCATTGGCTCTTTTGGCCAGGTTCCCACTCACTTCCTTTTACCTATGCATGCAGTCAGACTTTTTAACCTTTTACAGGTAAAGCAAGCATAGAACAGCTACTAAAAGGGATTTGGGGGCGGCGATCACGGCGGTATTTCGGTGGCGGTACCTTTTGCCACCTCTGGGGGAGGGTGGCATTTCGGGGCGGGACCTTCCGCCGCCTAGGGCGGCAGAAAAGCTGGTGGTGCTCCTGGCTGCTGGTGCCCAGCGAGCTGCTGGCTGCGCTCTTCCAGCATGGCCAGGGCTTCCACATGCCTGCCTGGTTGCCTTTGTCACCGCTGGTACCACCCCGCGCGTGCTTAGGAGTCTTGTAGCCTGCCCGGGCAATTTAAAAGGGCCCAGCAGGGGATGGGGGGCGGGGAGGTACTGTATATGAAAGTTGAAATCAAGGTTCTCCAGTTTACAGCCCAGGAGAGAGATGATGCTGAGTGGCCTGAAGGAGTCTACTATGAAGGGAAAAGCAATGGTGGCGTAGATGAGATAAGCCTTTCCATGACCCTTGGGCGTAAGCAGCAACAGCAAATCCAGGAGCTGTGCACCAGCTTCGCGCCAATATTTTCAACCACCCAATGGAGTGATACACCCAGAACAGACAGAATGGGTGTATCACTCCATTAACACAGGTGATGCACACCCAATTAGAGCCCAACCCTACCGAATGGCTCCTCAAGGCAAAACCGCAATAAAAAGGGAGATCAAGGACATGTTACAGATCGGTGTAATCCACCCCTCTGAAAGTGCATGGGCCTCTCCAGTGGTTCTGGTTCCCAAACCAGATGGGAAAATCCGCTTTTGCATGGACTACCATAAACTAAATGCTGTAACTCACCCAAAGAACTATCCAATGTCATGCACAAATGCACAAATGAGCTATTGGAAAAACTGGGACATTCATCTCCACCTTAGACTTAACTAAGGTGTACTGGCAAGTGCCGCTAGATGACCCAGCCAAGGAAAGGTCAACCTTCATCACCCATGTAGGGCTGTATGAATTTAATGTGCTCCCTTTTGGACTGTGAAATGCACCCACCACCTTCCAGAGACTGGTAGATGACCTGCTGGCTGGATTTGGGGAATTTGCAGTCGCCTACCTTGACGATGTGGCCACATTCTCAGATTCATCAGCAGAACACCTGGAACACCTCCAAGCTGTCTTCCAGTGCATAAAGAAGGCAGAATTAACCATTAAGGCCAAAAATGTCAAATAGGCCTAAAAAGGGTAACGTACTTTGGACATCAGATGGGTCAAGGAACTATCAACTCCCTACAGGCTAAAGTAAATGCTATCCAAAATTGGCCTGTCCCTAAGTCAAAGAAGCAAGTCCAATCCTTCTTGGACTTGGCCGGGTATTACAGACAATTTGTACCACACTACAACCAAATTGCTGAGGATATGGCTGATAGGTGGCACGACTGTGGATTTGGAAGGATGACTGTGCTGCCTGCAGGTTGGGGACGGGGTATATATACCCAACAACAGGAGGGTGGCACAAGAGGCCTTAAGGTAAGGGAGTGTTATCGAAGGGGAGGTCATTGAGCATAGTCTGGATCTTCTTTGGAAACCCACTAGATTGCAGCCAGAAATCATGGTGGAGGACAACTCCCGAGGCCAGAGAGCAGGACGCAGTATCCACAGCATCAACTGCTGCCTGGAGAGTCACCTTGGTGACCAATTTGCCTTCATCCAGAAAGTGCTGGAAGTCCTGCTGCTTCTTCAAAGGGAGGAAGGCTTTGAAATCTGTAAGCCTCGAGTACGAGAGGAATTCATACTTGGCCAGGATGGCCTGATAGCTGGCAAGGTGGAATTGGAGGCCCACTGTGTAGATCTTGGGGCCCAGGAGGTCTAGCTTCTTAGCAGCATGACTGGGGGGAGTATTTTTAAAATGCTGCTGCCAGGTGCGTTGAGTTGCCACATGGACCACAAGAGAGTTAGGCGGTGGGTGAGAAAAAAGAAAGTCAGCCCTTTTGGAGGGGACAAAATACCAACTTTCTCCCTGCTTGGGAGTAGAGGCACAAGCGGCCAAGGTGTGCCAGACCATCTGGGCCAGTTATAAAATGGCCTCATGAATAGGCAGGGCAGTGTGGGAAGGCCCAGGGGGTTGTAATATGTCCAGGAACTGGTTCCGGGGGTCCTGTACATCTTCCACAGGTAGGTTGAGGTCCAGAGTCATCCAGTGAAGCAGAACCTGGTATTGCAGGTGGTCATTGGGGCAGGAGGAAGGAGCGGGCCAGATGTGTAAGTCTGGATGATCCTGGTGAAATGGATGGAGCCGGAGGTGACGGCGATGGACCAGTCACTGTAGTTGGTGGTGGGACCAATGGTACTTTGACTTATGGTCCCTGAGTAGGGTTTCTTCGGCGCTGGAGCATCCAGATTGACGCGTGACTTCTCACCCGACCGAGCATGGTTTGGGGAAGCAACACTGCATTTAGAGGCTGTCCCCGTCAGGGAGCCACCTTTATGCCCATGACCGTGATTCGTTTTGAGCATGATGGGCCTTGGGCGGTTATGGCAGTGCCAGCCGGGAAGGACCCAGAGAGGTGTGCACCGCTGGTGCATAGCTCCAGTCCATTGGATCCATTGTCCTTGGATCTGGTTGCATGTGTGCCTCCTCCATAAGGAACTTGCGGAGGTGAAGTTCCCTGGCCTCTCAAGTCCAAGCTGGAAAGGAGAAGCAGATGGAGCAGCGGGTGGCAATATAAGCTTCACCCTAGTGGTAAAGCCAATGTTGGTGCTTGTCGCTTACAGACAAGAACCGTAGGCACGAAGCAGTGTTTGAACCCGGCTTGCTTGGGCATAGTCCCTGGGCCGGTGGAGGAGTCCCCACAAGGGGAAAAGTCCAATGAAGGAGACCTATCTATGAACTAATGGGACAACTATATACAACTACAAAAAACTATGTACAGACAATGAGCAAAGAACAGTTCTCTTAGTGAGCTAAGAGCACCAAGGAAAAGAGATTCCGACTCTGGCCATGTGGCAGTAAGAAGGAACTAGAGTAGCGTCGAGCCGCACAGCCTCTTAAAACCTCGGACATGCCACACAGTCAATGCATGACGCACTTGCGGGTCAATGGACACTGCTATGAACAGTTCCAGCTCCAGCGCATGGTGTGCATGCGCACCCACATTTGGAATCCACATAGCGACCATCACATGAAGAAGAAATTCCATTTATACCTAGGCTGGTGAGTACATCACAGGGAATAATCCTGCAGCATCTGGAAAGGGGTTGCATCAGATGTGGCCTAGGACCTCTCTTCCATTGCAAATAGCTATGATGAATTATGAAACATGACACAGACAGATGTTCCTCCTTCAAGAAAAGAAGGGAGAAGCTGGGTTTGTGGCTCACAGTGTCTGTGGGAGGGGACAGTGCAGGGGACTGAGCTAGTGGATGAAACCTGATCTCAGCTCAGCACCTCACAGTGACGGGGGAGGGGGAGTTTTTGTCCAGGAGCTGCACCCGCTTGGCTCAGTGTGCGGTTCCAGGCGCAGTAATACAGCCCCGTGTCGTTGGGGAAGAGGTTGTCTGTGCTCAGTGTGAAGTTCTGCTGGGCCGGTCGGGCAGCTGTAAAGTGTTTCTCCGAACTGTCATCAATCAAATCCTTGCTTCTGGAGAGAAAGAGCATATGCAGGGCTCCACCCTGGGGAGGCTGCCGGTACCAGTACATATAGAGGGTTGAACTGTAGCCTGGCAGGTAGCAGTCCAGCTTTACTGAGGAACCGGGCGGCAGAGAAATGAATCGGGGGATCTGGTGGAGAGTCTGGGAGCGCCCGTCTGTGAATGAGACACAGAGATGAATGGAGAAAGAAAGAGGAAAGGAGTCCGAAAGAAATAAGGCAGGTAAATGGCAATGAGAAATATCGCTCAGTTCTCTCCTTACAGTGCGGGAGGGTCAGGAGGGTGAGAAGCAGCCACAGCTGCTCCAGCATCTTCCTGCCCTGCAAACTCACTGATCCCAGAGCCGGACGCATCGTCTCTCTAAGGCCGGATATGCTACTCTTCAGACATTTGACACCAATATTCAAATTCTCCTTTCACATGTTCCCTCTCTCCTCCTCTTGACCCACAATTTGTGACTCTTTTTTCCGAGCCCCTTATATACCTTACTCTCTCCTTCTCTTTGACACTCCCCTCTGTTCCACTCTTTCTATTCTGCTGTCTTTCCCTCTTACAGCTCATGTAGAAATCACATTATTTTTGTGCCTATACCAATATTCTTGTCACTAAAACTCTCCTACCCAGCTTCGCCCACCAGTGGGCCTTTCCAACCCTTCCAGTTTTAGTCAGGTTATAAAATTTCACCCTTCAGGTACAGATCATCGTCTTTTCACCTTCCCTGTTCCTGGACCTTTCCCTCTAAATTGTTTCAAATGATCTCTCTCTCTCTCTCTCTCTCTCTCATTCTCTCTCACACACACATACACAGAGAAGTGACAAAGCAGAAATATGCAGCATCCACCTTCCCTTCTGGCTAATCCAAGACACTCCAAAGTACAAACCACTTTCCCAAGTAATTGTATTTAGAATCATCCAAACCAGGCTACCTAGGATACTGAGAACCCCCTAGCTTGGCTGGAGGAGACTTGTGGCTTCCCCAATAGTTGCTCATGGCCTCTTTGGTCAGTGGCTGGCTCCCCTTTGACGTGCCAGCACCCAACACACTGCAGGGCCGTAGATTATGGTGCATATCTTGGTATCCCTAATAATCCAGTGTGTGATTGAATGCTGGGCATGTTTTAAAGGGAAGGCAGTTGGGAGCAAGGCAGTAATAGGGGGCCATACATTTCAAGAGATGGGTGTCTTGGGGAGTGCACATAAAATAATGACAGGCACCTTCACTAATGTATCACCCCACCTACCAGTGGCAGCACAGGGCCACTAGATTAGTGAAGGAAAAAGGGACTTCTCTGCAGTGAAGAGAGGAGAGGCAGAAGGCACGTGTCTGGCTGCAATGGGATAGCAGACAGATATGGGTCTTATATTGGGAGGGGAAACTAAACTTGGAAGAAAAGGAATAGGAAGGGGGATCTAGATGGGGAGGTGCATGTCTGGCTTATCCTGTACGTGTAGCTCTGCTTCTTGGCCTATGACCAAGCCAATCCAGTCTGATTGTCATTGCCATAATGAATATTACCTAGCAATCAAAGGTTAAATCATTGTGGAGGAAAAAGTTTGCTAGGGCCTAAACTTTAGTTAGCTCGGGCCTGGACTTTGGTTCAGACCTGAACATTAGTTAAGACTATTGTAAGAGAAGGGGTTTTAGAGGCAGAATATCTATATCTATCTATCTATCTATCTATCTATCTAAAGCAGAACTATCTATAATTACAAAGCCTGTGATTCATAATGGCTCATTAACAGTTTTGGGGAAGCTTAGGAACCGCAGTAGGACAGACTGTGAAAAACAGGAAAGCTTGCTAAGCTATATTCCTTTTTTGGAGAGTGTATTCCAAATATGGCAATAATGTTGATAAGAAAGTATGCATTACCTAATTGTGGTTTTATGCCATATAAGCTATGCAAAATTCTGTAATTGGGGGGATTGCTAGTTCACTGGTACCCCCCATGCATGCATGAAAATAAAAAGGCCTCAGGCGATTCTGATCCAAACACAACGCGTGGTCGTTTTTCCACAACATCATTAAAGGCCTGCCCCTGTTGCCATTGAAGTTAATGGACGAGCATCCATGACTCCAGTAGGAACAGGAGTTCCAAGCTCCCAACAGCCTTTGAGTAATAAGGGTTTTACAGATGAAGAAACTGAGGCTGAAATAGGAAGAAGAACCTAGAAGTTCCTGGCCTCACCCTCAGTCAAACAGAAGATGCTGCTCTATTTGCACCTGTTATCACAGCATGGTCTCTAGAGTCGGCATTGTACCAAAATACCCATGAGGAAGATGGACATGCAGACAGATCCTAGAATCAATGTAACATGATTACATCTCACCATGTTGGAAGGTACTTTGTTAGCAATACTAGCTGCTATTCTAGAAGCTGCTGCTGCTGCTGCCACACAGCAAAGAGCCCCACCAGTGACCTCTTTTCTCCCAATCCCACCCTTAGGGATGAGATAACTCAAAACTAAAGCACTGTACTGTGAGGCCAGGTTACTTTAGCAGAACTGTGTCAACTGCACTTCAACAGAGAGACTCTCTGCAGATGAGCAGTGAATGGAGTGAGGGTGACATACACTGGCAGCATATAGGAAATGTAACCTCTGAATCCTAGAGCCATGGTTCTAACACTGCAGTCAATGGGACTGTGCAGATAAATAGATACAGAGCATCAAGGGAAAAATATATACATACAAATATACATCTCAGTAAATACAGTGTACACATTCACATTAGATATTATATCAGTATATAAGATGAAATCCTGGTGCCATTGAGGTCACCTGGAGTTTTGTCTTTGATTTCACTGAGTCCAGAATTAGACCCATATGTTCTAAAATAAAGCACAAAACAGCAATTGAGTTACTTACATTAAACTATTGCCACAAAACCGAGCCGTGCAGGTACTAAATACATGTTCCCTTACGTTTTCTTACCATAAATCCTCAAACTGCCTCTCCTGCCCTTAATGTGAGCAGCTGTGTAACTGCCATTTCCTCTTTCCTCTGCATCAGCCTCTTATGGGGGGGACACCTGTTGGGTGTTCCTGCAAGCTCAGGGACACAGATCAGATCAGCTCAAAGGCACACACAATGCCTCAATGGAGGTACTAGCTGAACCACCATAACCAGGGTCTGATTGCAATGGACTCTGTTCACTATCTCAGGATGTAAACAGGGGTGAGAGCTTAACTATCAGTGACTGTCCCTCTCACGTGCAGTTTAAACTGATTCTGAAATGTGGCTTGGGGAAGAAATGTCCCCTTCCCCCAGGGCCATGTCAGCATGGATGTGGCAGTGGAGTTCCATTATCTCTGGGGGTTTCAGTCAGAAACACCTGATAGCATCAGGCAGCTACATCAGACACCAGCCATACCCAGAATCTGGGTGAATTTGGATATTCCTGATTCCTAAATCATTTCCTTTTCAGAGGAGGTTTAATGACCCCCACTCCCGCCAGCACATACACCCTGCTCACAGAATGTTATCTGTTAGTTGTTTAAACACTAAAGCAGAACAGGGGTGTCAGGGAGTCTGTGTTCAATATAACAGAGAAAGAAACATTTCTTAATAGGGGTCCATTAGACTCGTGAATCAAGCTGTGCAAAGGACAGAAGTTCTGTTTTACAAGGGATTTTGAGATCTTGAAATTTGGTTTATTCCAAATGGAGTGAAAGCTAAAAGTTTGAAATTCTTGGCAAAGGAATAAAAAAATAAAAGTGTGTTTTGGGTTGATCAGAATGTTTCATTTCAAAACAAAACATTTTGTTTCAGTTTTGACTTTTTTATTTTGTATGATATTATAATGTACCATATAACACAACATATAAAAATGAGCAACAAAAAGTTGTTGCAAAATGAAAAATTGAAACATTGCATTCTGCAAATGTAAAAATGTCCCATTTTCACATTGACTGGGGGTTTTTTTTCGTTTTTTTCCTGCTTTTCTTGCAAAATTAAATTCTGGTGACGTTGACCCGATTGTGCCAAGCTTTTTTAATTTTGACACAGTTGCACTTCTGCTGCAATTTGGGACCACTGAAATTTCTCAAACCAGCTCCACTTGGGAACAGTCAAATGGAAGCACCATTTAAACCCAGACTGGATATACCACCTTGGAAAACTAGATGTAGAGAACAATCCTGCACTGGCTGGAAAGGGGGTTGGTGGGGAGGGCAAAATGTGGCCCAGGAGGTCGGTTCCATACTGATGAGCTAGGTATTTATTATGATTTGTAATGGCCTGTAATGAGTTAGAAATCATAGAATCATAGAATATCAGAGTTGGAAGGGACCTCAGGAGGTCATCTAGTCCAACCCCCTGCTCAAAGCAGGACCAATCCCCAAATAAATCATTCCAATCCCCAACTAAATCATCAAATGTAGGGCTGTGAATCACAGTGTCCATTGGAGAGAACGGCAGGGCCACCCAGAGGATTCGGGGGGCTGGGGTCTTCGGCGTCGGGGGGCCCCCGCCGCCGAATTGCCCCCGAAGACCCAGCACTTCGGCAGCGGGTCCCAGAGCGGAAGGACCCCCCGTCTCCAAATTGCCACTGAAGACCCGGAGCGGAAGAAGCTCCGGGGGCCTGGGCCCCGTGAGAGTTTTCCGGGGCCCCCAGAGCGAGTGAAGGACCCCTCTCCAGGGGCCCCAAAAAACTCTCGTGGGGGACCCTGCGGGGCCTGGGGCAAATTGCCCCACTTGCTCCCCCCTCTGGGTGGCCCTGGAGAACGGAGCAGGGCAAGGCAGGGGACTGAGCTAGTGGGTGAAACCTGATCTTAGCTCAGCTCCTCACAGTGACAGGGGGAGGGGAAGTTTTTGTCCAGAGGCTGCACCCGCTTGGCTCAGTGTGCGGCTCCAGGCACAGTAATACAGCCCCGTGTCGTTGGGGAAGAGGCTGTCTGTGCTCAGCGTGAAGTTCTGCTGGGTCGGTCGGGCAGCAATAAAGTGTTTCTCCAAACTGTCATCAATGAAATCCTTGCTTCTGGAGAGAAAGAGCATGTGCAGGGCTCCTCCCTGGGGAGGCTGCCAGTACCAATACATCCAGGGCTCTGCATTGTATCCCTGCAGGTAACAGTCCAGCTGGACTTTAGAGCCGGGGGGCAGAGAAATGAAGCGGGGGGTCTGGTGGAGAGTCTGAGAGCGCCCGTCTGTGAATGAGACACACAGATGAATGGAGAAAGAAAGAGGAAAGGAGTCTGACAGAAAGAAGGCAGGTAAATGGCAATGAGAATATATATCGCTCAGTTCTCCCCTTACAGTGCGGGAGGGTCTGGAGGGTGAGAAGCAGCCACAGCCACTCTGACATCTTCCTGCCCTGCAAACTCACTGATCGCAGAGCCGGACGCATCGTCTCTCTAAGGCCGGATAGTCTGCTCTGATACCATCCTTTTAGTTCTCCTCCCACATGTTCCCTCCTTATACACCACCTTCCAATCCCTGACTGTGTACCTTGCAAACTGCCTTCCATGTGTCTCCCTCTCTCCTTTTACCTGGCTTTCTTTCTATCCCACTCCCTTCCCTAAACTCTCTTCAAGTCCCTTTCCCTCTTTCTGTCAAAGCAGAAGTCATATTATTCCTTTCTTTTGCTGCCCTTGCTCTTCCAATCCCCAAACCTCTTTTATTAAGGAACTCTTCTGGCTCAGTGTTTTTTAAATAGATTCCTTTTCACTCCCATTGTGGATTAGAGCCTCCTCTCTACAAACCAAATTCTTTCCATTGCCCAGTTCCTCTCCTAGGGGTCAGCTGCCTGTGCCTGGGATGCTGAGAGCCTCCTGAATGGCTGGACAGTGCTCGTGGCTTCCTCTGATGGTCACCAGCCTGTCTGCTGATGGCTAGTGGACACCTCCCCTTTGAGATGCCAGGGCAGAGCAGGCTGTAGCCCTGTAGACTATTGTCATGGTCTTGCATACCGAGTAATCCAGAGCACAGTAGCACACTGGATTTTAGCATTTCATGGAGGAAGCAACTGGGATCAAGGAAGCAACAGAGAGTCAGGAGATTGACAGAGATTATAGGGAGGCACATCCTGTATTGCTATCCATTCAAAAATTATGAGTCAGGCCCCCAGAATCATGAGATTAAAATAACAAGGAATACATTTGGGGTTCTTTTTCTTTGCCTTCTGGTTTCAGAGCCTTTAGGATGCACTCATGTCACATTCTGCAAACTTCTCTCTGCAATCAGGAAAGACAAAATATTTGATTTTTTTTAAATGAAAGCTAGGATTGATTTTCAGAAAAATCACTTGCTTCCAGGAGCTGGGGCTTTAATAAATAACACCAAACATTGTGAGTTTTATGATAAAAGCTTGAGAGTTGGCAACACAGCAATACCCCACCAACTACCAAGCAGCACCCGTCACACTGAACAATGCTCAGGATCTGTGTGTCTGAGGTGAGGTGGGGCCAGAACATATAAAGGGCTCTCAGCCTGCCTCCAATAGGGAGTTCCTATACTGGCAGGCTGCACAAAGTGGCAGCCTATATGATCAGGAATCCTGTATAAACCCTTCAAGTGTTGCTGCTTATGGAAGGGGGACTTTGTACTCTTTAGCTTCCCCTGCAGCCCCAGAGGCTAAATGCCCCACATAGTAGGGTACTGAACCCCATGAAACTAGCCATCAATACGACTGCCAGCATTCTTTTCCTTCCCTTGCCACGGGAAGGTCTGCACAGGACATAGGCTCAAAAGAATGCAGGGTAATCTTTGTCTAGAGAGGGCTCTGCCCATTCCCCAGAGAGGATTTAGTATTTTCTGGAACTGCTGGTTTAAACCAAGCAGATGTTGAGGTCCTGGTTACAGTATGACCCATATCAAAACTACTGATGCCAGGCCTCAACCTCACCCTCAAGCATTAGTTTTTTAAACAAATGTTATTTCTCCTGAGGAAGGGACTTGACTAACGCCAGAGCTCAACCTGCCTTTTGGCCATGAAGGCCTGATAGTCCAGGATATGAAAGCTGGCAAATCTTCCAACCACATGAATCCCAGCATTGCAGTTCAGGGCTCTAGGGTGCAATGCTCTTTGCAGCCAGCCTTCTCTCTGACCATGATTACTGTGACGTTGCACTCCATATGTTTTATAAAAATATGTTTATAAGTGTGGATATGATGTAACTGGAATATGCTTTATGCAAAAGGGCAATTAATGGTGATTTGGAATCTTGATGGCTCCCATTAACCAGGACCATTGGTTGTAAATGGCTCTGTTTACTTGTAAGCCTTCCTTTATATGTGTGTGCCAGCAAGTGGGTAATGAAGTTTTACAGTGACATGTGATCATGTCACCTGAACTGGAATCCATCTTTAACCTGGTACTTTTCCATTTAGAAGGAGAGGTGGGAACCCAGAGAGAGACAAAGGATTCCTGCCTTGTGCCAAAGATATATAAGGAGGTGCAATAGAGCAAAGTGGGCCAGTCATGAGGAATCCCCTAGTTACCACCTGAGCTGGAACTAACAAGGATTGTACCAGGGAAAATGATTGGGTTCAGACTAGGAAGGAGTCTAGTCTGTGAAAGAAGTTTATTGGACCATCTCTAAGGGTGAGATTTACCTGTATTCAGTTTCTTAATGTATTAGGCTTAGACTTGCGTGATTTGTTTTATTTTCCTTGGTAACTTACTTTGTTCTGTCTGTTATTACTTGGAACCATTTAAATCCTACTTTTTATACTTAATAAAATCACTTTTGTTTATTGATAAACCCAGAGTAAGTGATTAATACCTGGGGGAGCAAATAGCTGTGCATATCTTTCTATCAGTGTTATAGAGGACAGACAATTTATGAGTTTACCCTGTATAAGCTTTATACAGAGTAAAACAGATTTATTTTGGGGTTTGGATCCCATTGGGAGCTGGGTGTCTGGGTGCTGGAAACAGGAGTACTTGCTGAGCCATTTTCAGTTAAGTCTGCAGCTTTGGGGGTGTGGTTCAGACTCTGAGTCTGTGTTGCAGCAGGTTTGAGTGTCTGGCTCAACAAGACAGGGTTCTGAAGTCCCAAGCTGGCAGGGAAAATGGGCTCAGAGGTAGTTTCAGCACACCAGGGGACAGTCCCAAGGGGGTCTCTGTGACCAAACCTGTCACAATTACTTTAACCACCAAGCTCCTATGGGGAGGGAGAGAGACATAGATAGGGATGTCTTTTTTTCTTGAGTACCTTCAAGATAGAGACAGTGGTGTGAGCTGTCTGCTACGTTACACCTTCCTCATCAGTTGGTCCAAAATCTAGTTGCAAGGCACAGTTGCCAACTTTCATGCAGTAAATAAACACCCCAACTTTCACAATAAACCAAAAATCAAGCTAATCCCATTTCAAAACAAGGCCAAAACAAGCCAATCCCTAAGAACCCCAACACTCTATGTGACTAGATCCCCCCGGCATGCAGTCTAGGACTGTGGTGGGCCTGCTGTGCACCCCTGATTCTCTCCTCCCCTTGCCCCTGCTTGCCCCCCCTTGCTCCTGCTTGCTGGGAGCCGATCAAAAAAAAGAAGCAACAAGCTACAACTAGCAACAAGCTACTAGCCAATCAAACAACAAGGTACAAGTGAAAAACTAGCCAACAAGCAACTCACAAGCCAATTAAGCCAAAAACAAGCCCAATTTCTGCGTTTTTTCTGTGGGTTTGGCATGTCTGCTGCAAGGGCATGGTAATCCTATAAGACAGGGGTTTCTGGCCTGGGTAACATTCACTCTTGGAGCCATTTTTCATTCTTGGACAGGGACCAACTCAAATACAGCTTACTTAACCTGCTGTTTAAGAAGTGTCTCTGGGACCATGGTCTGTTATGGCAGCACAAAGGAGCTGCAAAACAGCCTCATTGCCACCTGAGGATTACCCCAGCATAAATGGCTCCCACCGGCTGTCAATCCCCTTTCCCACCTCACACAGGAGGCTTTAGTGCTGCGGGTGGGAGGTGGATTGGCCAGAGAATAGCCCTATTGATTCTGTATTGCTGCCATGCCCCAGAGGGCTCTGAGCTGGGGTACACAAGCTAAGTCAGCTTTCAGGGCTGGGGACTCAACCTCAGCAGCTCTGAATAGGAAAGGCAAAAATGTCTCCATTTGCTCTCTGCACCAGCACAGGGATGAATTTCACAACTCTTTACTTCTGCTGCCCCTGCATGGATACGTCATGCCACTGCATACAAAGCTGTTAAACAATTTCCACCTGTTTCCTTCTAAGGGATGGAGGAAGGTTTCAGGTAGCAGGAAAGTTTAGGGCTTCTTCCAAGACAGGAAACTTGCCTTCCCACCTCCGGGAAAGCTTTTCTGTTCTTCCAAGTTAGTGTTGCC
Source organism: Malaclemys terrapin pileata (assembly GCF_027887155.1). Classification (NCBI taxonomy): domain Eukaryota; kingdom Metazoa; phylum Chordata; order Testudines; family Emydidae; genus Malaclemys; species Malaclemys terrapin. The sequence goes on from NC_071505.1 coordinate 140,610,761, forward strand.
TACCTCACTATCCTTCCAAGCCCTTAACAAGAGCCAGTGACTCAGTGTTCATTTGCAGAGCAGCCTGGTGTTTCGGGGGTTATGTTTTGCTTCTCACAGTCGCTTGCACAATCGGATTCTCTGCTGTCTGGAAGCTGCCAGGCCTGTCTTTCCACAAACCTAGGAAGGGTAATAGTCTGGAGTATTTAATTTGGGGAGATGCTCAGGGGAGCAGGTTGGTGTCTGTCCCCACCACAACACCTCTCAACATCCCACCAGCAAGGGCTTACACAGCAGAGCTGAACCTCTGCGGCTCCACTCAACAGCCAGGGATGTGGTCTAACTGCCTGTACTTTATTCTCAGTAACGTGACCTATGCTGAACGGGGCTGACAGCAGCACACTCTCCATGTGGCTTTCCACAAGGCCCCAGGTATTTCCAGAATAACAGCCCTTCCCAGCCCCTCTCAGGGCTGGGTTATTGTATCAGTGATGCTTACTGGACCCTAGGAGGGGTTTGGAACAGGCTCTCTGCTGACTCCAGGCTCAGCAATACAGCTGTATCATTTCCTCTGGGGTCAAGAAGGATCCTTGCCAGTCTGGGATTTTGTCACTGGTTTCCTGCCTTGAAAGTGCTCTAGGGAGTTTTCATGCACAAATCCTGTCATCAATGAGTAGCAGAACAGTGTTAGTGACCCACAGGTGAGAGGCTGCCAGTACCAGAACATATAGGACATGGAAATCCCCTCCACACTGCAGTCCAGGGATGTTAAATCACCAATAGTTTTTACCAAGGACTTGGGCTGCTGTCTGGAAGATCTGTGTGGAGCTGGTGTCTAGAATTCAGAATGAACCCAGTAAGAGAAGGGGTGACTGAGACAGCAAGAGAGAGTGTTTATCTGGAACTGTATTTGTCACCATCAAGAGTCACCAAGCACCAGCTTCATAATAGAAAGGACTGCATGGGCAGTCTGCATTTTTTCCCATCAGTCCTGAGGGCCTCCTGTATATAAGAGAAACCCCTACACTCTTTATGTGGAGCTGCAGAATGCTGCTCACTTCCTGTGTACCAGTGCCCCCGTCACTCCTGGCCAGACTGAGCTGAGTTTCTTGCCAGCTTTGATTCAAAATTCGCCCTCCCCATCCTCCTACATAATTCACAAAGTGCCCACATCTCTTGTTGTAACATGCTGGCTTTCTGCTAGCATGTGTGTAAGCTCAGACTGCTCTCTAAGGCTAGGTCTACACTACCCGCCTGAATCGGCGGGTAGAAATCGACCTCTCGGGGATCGATTTATCGCGTCCCGTTGGGACGCAACAATCGATCCCCGAATCGACGCTCTTACTCCACCAGCGGAGGTGGGAGTAAGCGCCGTCGACAGAAAGCCGCAGAAGTCGATTTTGCCGCCGTCCTCACAGCGGGGTAAGTCGGCTGCGATACGTCGAATTCAGCTACGCTATTCACGTAGCTGAATTTGCGTAGCTTAAATCGACTCCCCCCTGTAGTGTAGATGTACCCTAAGTGGCTACACAGAGAGGGGACGAGACCTGTTACTAGATACTAAGGGGAATGTCCTTTAGTGCATGTGGTAGAGGTTTGAAACCTGGTAGAGGTCTGTGGTTTTTAGGCCCTCAAGAATCAGGATTAGAGCTGGTTGGAAATTTTCCAATAGAACATTTTTCTGTTGGAAAATGATGATTTGTTGAAATTAAAACATTGTGGAAATGTATCAATTTTGTCACTTATGACATTTAATCTTTCCTGCCAGTTTGTCCACCTGGCAGGTGGTCACAGAGCAAGGACCCTGGAAGCCATGGCTCAAGCCAGAGCTCTCAGAGCTTCTAGGATCCTGGTTTCTTGGTAGTCCACCAGCCTTTTTTGTTTCAAAAAAGTTGAAATGAAATGTTATTTCAATTTTTCAAAACAAGAAGTTTTGGACTCTTTTCCCCACCCTCATTTCTGTGGGAAATTTTGAAATTGCAAGTTTTCATTCCAATGCAGAACTACTTTTTTTTAAAATTGTGAAGTCCGCAGAACAGGAATTCCAGTTTCCGGTCAGTCCTAACAAGGATTCTAGTTCTGGCTCCTCAGGTTTATTAAGCGCTTCAAAGTAGGGACCACGTCTTCAGACATATTTGCATACACAAAATGCCCCATCTGACAAGTGTATCTGGAAGCTGCCCCAGTACAAATATTTCCAATAATAATGGGCCAGTTTTCAAAAGTAGACACTCATTTTGAATGCTTCAGTTTCTGAATATCAGATTTTAGTCACCAGAGGGGGCCACAAATCAGTCAAGGACAGTCCTGTTGAAATAAACAAGTATGACCTTGCATTGTACCCTAAAGACAGACAGTCAGGGATGGACCCTTGAGGACCATCTTTGGGGGTGTTCAAGAGCTGAGGACACTCCCCCAGCAAAGTCCTGCCCCTAGCCTGATCCTGACCAAACCTGGCAGCAGATCTGCGCTGATCCATCATAGCTGCCAGGCAGGGGGACACAGTGAGAGGAGATGGCTCAGGTAGTCAGGCTTTATGCAGGAGGACTAAGACCTTACAGTGTATTGTGGCAAGGCACTTTCTCTGTCTGACTGGACTTAGCACTTCCCCCTCTAGTGATGTGTGGGGAGTGGGGACTTGAGTAAATCAGCCCTACTCTAGACAGTGTTTATTTTCCCACTCTGGGTTTATTGATCAATATTTTCATGGTAGGCCTTGGGGCAGGCCCAAGGAGTGCTCCTCCACAAACAAAAGAAACAAATTCACAAAACAAAAGGTGGATACCTTTTCCAACTGCGCCCACGCGTGCGCGTGCGCGCGCGTGTGTGTCCGTCCTTCCCCTACACAGAAGCAGTCAGTTAGGTTGATTCCCTCTCCCCCTGAAGAAGCCGCCTCCTCCTATCTCATCAAAGAGGGGAGGGGAGGAGTTAAAGGTCCCAGGCAGCCCTTAATTTGGACTCAGGTGTTCCTAGTTGAGCTGAGGTAAACTCTTTTTAGCTTATAAGGAAAAGGGCCCTTATCATTCTAGGGCTAATATACCTGTTTTCCACAGCTCCCTCCCACCCACGCTTCAGGCCATTCGGTGGGGCGCGGGTCCACTGCTCTATCTCGGCATTTATCTTTCTGCTACACATCCTTCTCCGCTGGAGAACTGGCATGATTTGGAGGGCGGGGTGGCTGAGAGGTTGCGGAGGTGGACAGGACTGCTCCGGTGCCTCTGCCTTTAGGGGAGGGCAGTGGTGCTCAATCAGCTAGTCCTGTCCATGCTCTGGCACTGGCTCAACACCCTGTGCCCAACCCCGGGGTTCCTGGTCCAGCTCTAGAAGCCGGTTCTGGAGTTCTTTTGGCCGGGGCTGCACTGGGTCTCTGTGGGGGTTCTGCGTCTTCCCCTGGAGGAGGAAGGACAGGGCCTGACATGCTTGCATGCTCAGATCCATGTCTTCTGCCTCCAGGCGCTGAAGGGACTCCTTTATGGTGCAGGTAGCTCGGCGTGGAGTACGTTTGCGCAAACCTTCCTCTGCCACCTCCGAGGGCTCTGATATGACTGGCAGCTCTTTTATCTCCATCCGAGAGGTCTTCCGCGAGGCCTCTCCGAGCTGCCAGTCTTCTACCAGGACCTCCTCCGGACCTGAAAGCTGGTCTCAGTGACCAGGTCCATGGCAGCCATCCTCGTGGAGCCCCTGCCACACAATATTCATCTTCGTGTGTAGGTGTTGGAGTCGCCCTCAGTGCGCCAGAAGGTGGTCATAGTGGAAGTTACCAGACTCGGAGACCTCCTGGACTACGACTGGGGTGACTGGGTGGATCCCTCTGCACTTGGCTGGCGAATGGGGCTCTCCACCTTGGTACTCCCTGGTGCATACTTCGGGAGGTGGAGGCAGCCTTATTGCCCACTTCTCAGTCTTTTCTCGAGCGGGTCCTATGAGAGGGTATCTCCCGCCCGCCCCTCAACCCAGGGCCTCCGGATCTCTTCATTGGGCCCCTACCCCATGAGCCCTCTCAGTCCCCACCCCTTTGTATCCTGAGACAGCTGTGCGATTTGCAGCCGGTTCATTTCTGACCTGCGCCACAGGACCATCTCCATGCTTATGCTCCACACTCTTCATTTCCCCACCCTCATATCCTATCCCAACACCAAGTGGCAGGATCTTCTACCAGCTGCAGAGGGTGAGGGACCCCGGTGGGCCAGCCTGTATTCTACCTTGGTTCCACGGCCCACCGGGGACATTAGTTGCTGGCTCCTTCATGGAGCCATGAGCACGGGTGTGTACCTAGTGCAGTTCACCTCTCTTCCCAATGCCTGCCCTCTTTGTGGTGTGCGGGAGACCCTGGCGCATGTGTATCTGCAGTGCACCAGGTTGCAGCCCCTCTTCTAGCTCCTCCAGAACCTCTTGTTGAGGTTCCGGCTGCACTTTTCCCCGCACCTGCTTATTTATGCACACCCCATCCGTGGCCCCATGAAGTCGCAGGATCTCCTTGTCAACCTCCTCCTAGCCATAGCCAAAGTGGCCATTTATAACACCAGGGAGAGGAGGTTGGCTGAGGGGCAGCCTGCGACTGTGGGGCCTGTTTTCGTTCTTTCATCCAGTCATGCATCCGGGCAGAGTTCCTCTGGGTGGCGTCCGCTGGCTCCTTGGATGTTTTTGAGGAGCAGCGGGCGCTGTCTGGGGTTCTCTGCTTGGTGTCCCCTTCCAGTTTCCCTGGTTTTAGCCCTTTGACCCCCCACACCTGTTCCTGTTTTTTTTCTTCCTTGTCCCACATATTCAGTTGAGTACTGGGCTCAGTAGCTCCTCCCCAGGCTGGGGGAGGGGCCTTTAAGCAGTGGGCAGGCTTGTGCCCACCCACTTCCCGGCACTCAATAACCACTCTCTTACAGCTGTCCAGTCTGACTTTGTCACAGTGTCTTTTAGCAGAGCAGCCTGTAGCCAATGCAGTTCACAGAGAGCACAAATGATGAAGAGCTATGGACTTCAATGGGAGCAGAAAGACCTCCACACCTTGCAGAAGTCACCTTGGAACTAGCAAGCAGCTGCACTCTTCTAATGTTTCAGTCTCTGGATCAGTTTCCAAGGAAGCCTAATTAGGAGCACATTTCAGTAGACTATTCCGGGGGGTCAGATAGTGGGATGGGACAAAGACTTTCTGGTACTGTACCCAAGCATTACCTGCAATTCCCAAGCTCCAGCCACAGTCCCAGAACAGCAGGCTGTTTCTGGTAAAAGACTAGTAGTTAAATAATTAACAACACTGAACGTTTAAATTGCCAACATCAGGCTTCAGAAATAGCTCCCCATGTAGATGAATGGGTTAACTCACACCTCTCTTAGGACCCAGGGCTGACCTTCTCCTCTATGCACACCCAAGCATTTGCCAGAAGATGTAGCGGCAGCAGCTGGAGTTGTTCAAAGCAATTTGAAGCAGCAGAACCATCCCATCCTGCATTACACTGGACCATGGAGTGACTCAGAGGGAAGAGTGTTCTTTGTAGTCACCCACATCACTGCCTACAGCACAGCATCCCCATCACCACACTGGAGCATTGGGCTCAGTACTGACAACACCCTTTACTAAATCATCCCCACATTCAATGTAGCACAGTGAACCCTGACATGACACTGGGGCACTAGTTAAAGACCATTTGCAATCAAATAGAATACCAGGGAATCCCATGCAACATTAGAGACATGATGGCCAATTTCCAGTTCTTTTCTCCACAAGTCCAGTTGGATATGATATTCTTCATTTCTTGCCTTCAACTGTTGTGCACTGTTAGATAGAGATCATTCAAATTTTTCAAAATTTGATTTTTCAATGGAATTTTTACAATTTGTGTGTGTGTGTCTGTGTGTGTGTGTGTGTGTGTGTGTGTGTGATTTTTCTGCCTATTCTTCTGTTAAACAGTTGACATACCCTATCTAGAGGTGGCTGCATTTCAGTGGTGGGAATAGCAATTCCTGTATATATCGATTTTTAAAGTGCTTTTGCACCTTTGAATGCAAAGGCTATAATACTTGAAATAGCCATCATCAACTGCCAATAACAAAGCTTCCACTGTTGTTTGCAGTGTTGATGTAGCTATGACAGTCCCAGGATATTAGAGAGACAAGGGGGTGAGATAATATCTTTTATTGGATCAAATGCTGCTGGTGAAAGACAAGCTTTTGAGCTACACAGAACTGTACAGACCTGGAGACGAGCTCTGTGTAGCCTTGAAAGCTTTCACTGACAGAAGTGGGTCCAGTAAAAGATTTTACCTTACCCACCTTGTCTCTCTAATAACAAATCTGTCCACTGAGTGTCACTGCTGTGCTACAAAAATGCAAGGTATTTTCTGGACGGAACACATGTGGTTCTTGAAAGAAAAGATGTAATTCCATATTTTGTGCTATATTCACACACATACACATACACCTCAAGTGAGAAGAATGTCATGATCCCCATGAAAGAGCTGGAGAAGCACTAGAATCCCCATTAAATCAAACTTTCCTCCATCATCTCCTCTCACCTAGACCATTGCAGCTCCTTTCTCTCTGGTGTCCCTGAGTCTCAGCTCTCCAGACTCGGGCACATGCAGAAAGCTGCTGTCTGACTCTTCACATGTTCAAAAAAGGCAGGCTCAGCCCATTTCCAAATACCTCCACTGGCTCCCTGTCATTTAAGGATCCAGTTCAAAATTGCTGTCCCTCTCCCAACCCCTTACTTGACTTGTTCCAAGCTATTTCACAGATCCTCTCTTTCTTTATTCACCTCATCTGCTCATCTACTACTGGCCTCCTAGCTGTCTCTCCCTATCTTTGTTGGTAATAAATCCTTCTCCTCTACAACTTTTGAACCATCTCTCGCAACTTTCTTATCCCTCAGTCTCAGTTCATATCTTGGCTGAAAATGTATCTTTCTATCCCTTGTCTCCGACTGTCTCTCCTCCTCTCCACTATTATCTATCTCTGTAAAGAGTTTTTGTAATACAGTGTGTGTGAAAACTGTTCTACAGAATAAAGTGTTCAGGAAGATGGGGGTGTGCATATGTGTGTGCACGCTCACGCGTGTACATGCACAGAGGAGTACATTGGCACTCCCCACCTCTGGAGACCCACATTCAAATCACAACAGAGTGAGAAAGGGGTTAAACCACCACATTCACTTTGGAGGAGGATGGTTTCACGGGACTCTGCCTATTCCATGGGAGTTTTCAATCTTTGCATATTGTGATCCCTGGTGTGTAATCAGCAGGCCTTCCAAGATGGATTAGGGTATATCTACGCTGCAATCAGAGGTGTGACTGCAGCACTTGTAGACATGAGCTAACTTTGATCTAGCTAGATCAAATAACAATAACAGTGAAGCCTGGACGGTATGGACAGCATCATGGGCTACCTGATGAATTGCATACCCAGACCCATGCTGCCTTGGCTTCACTGCTATTGTTATTCAAGACAGCTTGATAAAAGCTCACTATTATTTATAGATTCCAAGGCCAAAAGGGACCCTTGTGATCATCTAGTCTGACGTCCTGTATAACACAGGTCAGAGAACTTCCCTGAAATAACGAGGAGTCCTTGTGGCACCTTAGAGACTAACAAATTTATTTGAGCATAAGCTTTCATGGGCTAAAACCCACTTCATCAGATTCACAGAGTGAAAAAGACAGTAAGCAGTATATTCTAGCATATGAAAAGATGGGAATTGCCTTACCAAGTTGGGGGTCAGTGCTAATGAGCCAATTCAATTAAGGTGGAAGTGGCCTATTCTCAACAGTTGACAAGAAGGGGAGAATACCAAGGGAGGGAAAATTACTTTTGTAGTGCTAACGAGGACAATGCAATCAAGGTGGCCCATTTCCAATAGTTGACAAGAAGGTGTGAGTATCAGCAGAGGGAAAATTACTTTTTGTAGTGACCCGTCCACTCCCAGTTCTTATTCAGGCCTAATCTGATGGTGTCCAATTTGCAAATTAATTCCAGTTCTGCAGTTTCTCATTGGAGTCTGTTTTTGAATTTTTGTTGTTGAAGAATTGCCCCTTTTAAGTCTGTTATTGAGTGTCCAGGGAGATTGAAGTGTTCTCCAACTGGTTTTTGAATGTTACAATTCTTGATGTCTGATTTGTGTCCATTTTTTCTTTTGCATAGAGACTGTCCAGTTTGGCCAATGTATATGGCAGAGGGGCATTGCTGGCACATAATGGCATATATCACAATGGTAGATGTGCAGGTGAATGAGCCCTTGATGGTGTGGCTGATGTGGAATTAATCTGCAAACTGGTCACCATCAAATTAGGCCTGAATAAAGACTGGGAGTGGATGGGTCACTTTTATTAAGGATTTATTTATCCTTCATAAAGATCCCTTCATATTCATCACCACAGTGTCCCAGCTCTTGTCTGTAGTGAGGGACACCACATGTGATTCCCTTCAGATGTATCCACCTCAATTCCCCAAAAACATTGTGCTTGTTCCCTATAGAGCTTCCAAGGAGGAGCTGTGGTTTCCAGGCCTTTCTGAGAATTATTCACAGGTGGCAGAGGAAATCCACAGGTGCTGCGGGAAAGTGGCTTCTCCTCACCTCCAGGCAACTGCTGACTTGTTTGCTCAAATACTAGTGTGTGAAAGAAAATGAAGCCCTTTGAAATATGAAGCAGTGGCCCGGAATCATCCTTCAGGTGAGTGATTGCACCAGGGTAGCTGGCAATAGCTACATGAGTCTAAGGCCAGCCTTATCCTAGGAGCTGTTTGCTGGTATAACTACACCAGTATACCAGCAAAGGACTCCTTGTGTGGACACAGCTTAGATTGTTTTGCCAGCATAGTTTATTCCAGCCACCCAAGCAAAATAAGATATATCGGCAAAGATGCAGCTTTGATAAGACAGCTCTCGGTTGGATAACACTCCTCCTCATGCCCCTGACTGACACAGCTATGCTGGCAAAAGTCCATAGTATAGACCTGGCTTTAGTGGCTCTAGGTGTTCAGAGATCCAGCAGGACCTACAGGTGCCAGATATGTAATCCTTAGTAGGCAACATAATTTCATGGAGAGAACACTCGGGAGGTGAGTGAGATTAGAATGGGGATCTGAGTATTTGTCAGGGATAGCAGGGCTGACCGACTGACAAATGGAGGGAGTTCTGGGCACTTGATGGGGTTTGGCAGGTGGGATTGGATCACCGTACTTAATTTGCCATGAGGAGTGTTTGGAGGCAGGGCATTTTAAAGGGAAGGTTTAGCAACTGATGGGGGGAGAGGGACTGATTGTTAGAGGGGACTCCATATTTCTTAGACACTAGGAGGGAAAGCTCATTTGGAGGGAGGACTGGACAGTTCGATAGCTAGGAGTGGGAGGCTGGGTTGGGGAAATCTTGGGGCTGTAGACGTGTTCATCAACAGGGAGGAGGTGGGGCAAAGGCGGCTTGCAGATGCAGGGCCACCCAGAGGATTCAGGGGGCCTGGGGCAAAGCAATTTTAGGGGCCCCTTCTATAAAAGAAAGCTGCAATACTATAGAATAGTATATTCTCATGGGGGCCCCTGCGGCGCCTGGGGCCTGGGGAAAATTGCCCCACTTGCCACCCCCCCCTCGGGTGGCCCTGTGCAGATGGTTGAGCCACTGAGAGGGAATTTGGGGATCTTGAGGAATTTAGGAAGGTTAAGTAACAAGGAGGGGGTTTAGGCACTGGGGGATGGGACCACATGGATAAATGTATGTATCCTCAAGTTTCTAAGGATTTACTCTGTACAGGACACACGTTCATCTCTCCACTTCTCAGGGCTGCAGGTTTCTTCTGTTCCTGAGCTGAGTTAGGGAGCCAGATCTGTAGGCCTCACAGGAGTTATTCCCTCTTTTCCCTTTGCAACTGCAGCATCCCTGTGGTGTCTCATGTTCCTGGGAGCTTTAAATTAATCCACTACGTCTGGGCATTCAGGTAAAGAGCCAGCAGCTGTTATTGAACACGCCCAGCTGGGCTGAAGGTCTGCACAGAATTGACTAAATACTTCCAAAAGTGCCCAGTCCCAGCATGGAACTAGGCCTGCTGTAAAACCCGGCATGGATTTTACAGGCCGCAGCCTCTCTGCTTGGGTTTTCCTCAAATCCTGGTCCAGAACTTAAATGACTGGTATTCCTCCTGGGCATTACTTATGTGAGAAGTGGGGCTGGAATACTGTGATGCTGAGTGTATTATAAATGCCTTGATTATATAGATTGACCAATAGATAGATGGAATGATAGGACTGAATAAAATAGATAGACAGACTGATGGAAAGTGGATAGCTATATAAGATAGTGGACTTTAAGCTCCTATGGGCAGGGACCTGTCTAGCTAATCCTAGGGCTATCCCCACATATCTTTGGGCATGGTACACGTTATAAATAGCAATAATAAAGATAGACACATGCCTCTTTGCTGGGTGCTGATTTTTCCCTGTCTGGTTTGTGTTTGTTCCCTGCAAGGTGGAGACCCATGTGGCAAAAGACACAACAGGAACCCTGGCGCTCCGAGGAGAAGTTAATGAGGGCTGAGAGAGACCAATGAGGTGAGCCAGACCACAGCAATGCTGAAGCAGGAACATCCCCCGCCCTACAGGGTTTGGCTGAAGCCCAGAAGAAGTCTCATTGCTGGTGGAAAATCTTGCAGCTCAGGATGCAGCTAGAAAAGCAAAGCACATAACTGGACAGTATTGAGTCCCACCCGCTACAAATGCTGACTGGCCAGTGTAGAATGCTGCAGGCAAACTGCACAGTGCCTCTCTGGGAAGCAGGACCATTTCATCCTCCAGCACCATCACTGGCTTTATATTCACCTTTTCATCCTCTCAGGGCTTGTCTACATTATGCAGCTTTTAGCGACAAGGCTGTGTCGACACAGCCTTGTCGCTAAAAGTCAGCGTGTGTAAACACTCTCTATCAGTATTTTCTCAGCACTTTTGCCAACAAAATACTTCCAGCTCCGCGAGCGGCAGTAGCTTTGTCAGCAGGAGAGCACTCCTGCCGACAAAGCCAAGTTCACACTGCCATTTGCGTCGGCAAAACTTTTGTCTTTCGCGGGGGAGCTTTTTTAAGTACCCGTGAAAGACAAAAGTTTTGTTGACAACGTTGCAGTGTAGACAAGCCCTCACTTCTTCTGGCTAGCTACAGCTTTCCCAAGATCTCATCTGTGATCTTCAATGGTTTCCATCTTCCCCAGGACTCCACTCGCTGTGCCAGGGGTCTCCCCTATGTATCAGAGAGAAAAAGAAGGCTTTGTCTACACTAGCACTTTTGTCGGCAAAACTTTTGTCAGTCAGGGTGTGGAAAAAAACACACACCCTGACCGAAATAAGTTTAACTGACAAAAGTGCCGGTGTGGACAGTGCTGTGTCAGTGAGAGACATTCTCCTTCCGATGTAGCTAGTGCCGCTCGTTGAGGATGGTTTAATTATGCCGGTGAGAGAGCTCTCTTCCTCTGACATAGAGCGGCTACACAGGAGACCGTACAGTGGCACAGATGCAGCGGTACAGCTGTGCCGCTATAAGGTCCGTAGTGTAGACATAGCCAAACTAATCCCATGAGTATAATCAATGGCAAAAATCACAGCCAAAATATTTGAAATGCACTAGAAATATGTGATAACCAGTGTTGCTAACTCACAGCTATTTAGCTGCTTTTGTGGGATTTTTCTCAGAACTGGGTCAAAAAAATGTGCTAATTTAGATTTCTGGAGCAATGTTCTGAAGGATGGTGAAGCACTGGAATGGGTTACTAGGGAAGTGGTGGAATCTCCATCCTTAGAGGTTTTTAAGGTCAGGCTTGACAAAGCCCTGGCTGGGATGATTTAGTTGGGGATTGGTCCTGCTTTGAGCAGGGGTTGAAATATATGACCTCCTGAGGTCCCTTCCAACTCTGATATTCTATGATTCTATAATTTTGAAGCAGAACTCCCCACTGAAATCAATTAGGAATTCTACTTTGAGACTGATGGCTAAATATGGCCCCCAGTGTGTAACAAATAGTTCCCTTCTGATTCTTTTCCGTACCTCCTACCCCATTCATTGGCTTCCTACCTGACCCCCTCTTCTACCTCTACACTCACATTCTTTTTTTCAGACTTATTCTCTCTCTCTCTCTCTCTTGTTCTTTCACTGTGTGTGTGTCTTTTTCTCTTTCTCTGTGTGTGTCTTGTTCTCTCTGCCTCCCTCTCCCACCGCACCTCCCCTTTCTCCTGTGAAGCTCCATTCCCCTTGTCTGACTCACCCCTCCCTTCCTGGCCTCCTTTGCTTCTCTCTCATGGGTGGTTTTGTCTCTCTGGTTTGTGTGGTCTGCCCTGCACATTCCAGCTCTTTTCTCTTCAGGACCCAACATGTTCCACACAGAGAGGGGATTTATGAGCTGGATTATGCTTTGCTATTCAGTCTTTTGTTTTCAGAACACACCTTTTTCTTTTGTGTCATATATTAGGATGTCTATGCGTCTCTGTACATATTTGTGTGTCTCTCTACTATGTGTGAGTCTGTGTGTCTATAGTATGGCTGTGTGTCTATAGTATAGTATGTGTATATGTAAGTTGGTGTATCTGTTTCGTTGTGCATGTTACACACAAATACTTAGGGCCTGATCCTTCTATTAAATGTAAGAGCTTTGCCACTGACCTCACTGGAAGTAGGATTAGGCCCTTACACACTGGTCTGAGACTGAGTGCATTTGTGTATATGTTTCTGTCTGATGTGTTTGTTTCTGTGTCATGGCTGTGAATGGGTGCAACACTCCATGTGCACGTCAGGGCTGTGCCTTGAGATGTGACAGTCTGACTTGGGGGAGAGAGGAGATTTCAGAAGGTGGAAAATATTTTAAAAGCCCGCTTGAACTGCACATGCAGCAGAATCCCGCGGAGGGTGAGAATTTAAACACCTCCTTGAAAGAAATCCCAACTGAGGGAGTCTCCACCCCCACCCCACCAGCAAGAGAGATTTGAAACAGCAGGTCTGGATGTTGCATATGCGTGTATGTGTCTGTGACACAGGAACTTTGCCCAAACTTCTTCATTCAGAGTAGCAGCTCTTTCAGCCTTGGCTTTCACTGGAGCAGGAGGAGGACAGAGCTGGGGAGGGGGACTGTTCCATTAGCTCAGCGGGGAGAAAGTATTCCCATGCCCATCCAACAAAGCAGCTACTTCTTCTCTTCTCCACCCGCAATGGCGTGGTAGAGTCTCGCTGCTCCTCACTATAGGCCAGATGCTCCCCTTTGTAGTAAAAGGGGGCAGAAAAGGGAAAGACGTGAAAAAATTTACTACAGAACTGAGCTGAGTAAGGGCCTGGTGCTAAGAAAGGCTGAGTACCTAAAACTTTCACTGAAGTTAATAGCAGCTGCAAGAGCTCAGCAGGTGCTCAGCATCTCTCAGGATCAGGCCCCTAATTAATATGTATCCATCTAGTCATAAGGAGGGGGGGAAAGGTTTGTAGTAATCAGGGGCTGTGGCTAGAAACCCCCACTGGGGGGATTAAGAAACTGGCTATGCTTTTGGGCAAGGTGTAAACAACTGTGCACTGCTAAACTTACAGCACAATCTGCAGGAAGGGCCACTGTGTGTGGAAAAGTGCAGCAAACTTTTCAGAGTACCTTGCAGTCAGACCTGTGGCCATGTCTACAGATAGCCCCTTTTTTAAATAGCCTCTGAATCATATATATTGTGGTGGGCTGGCTAAGTGTGTGTGTGTATGTTTGTATATTTATATCAGAGCCTTGTTCTGGAGAGAATCATAACTGCTTAACTGTGCATCATAGGCCTTACATTGCTAGCAGCAAAGGAAGATTCCCCTTCAATGGCTGGCACCTGGGCTTTAGCAGGAGGCACATCTAAGTTTTACCCCTTTCCACTAACCATAGGCCCAGTTTCTAATCTGCCGACAGGGGCTCCCTCCGGCTCCACCCTGTCCCTGTCCCCACTCTACCCCGTCCCCCAGTGCCCCCCCTGCCCTGCTTCTTCTCACCCCCGCTCTGCCCAGCCTCTTCCATGCCCAGTTCCGCTCCCTCCCACAGCGCATTATGCCGTCGCTCCTCCCCCTTTCTGCAGAACTGCGGCATAGCCATTCGGTCCCTAGTCTGTAGCAGTGCATGGGATTCTTCCATCCTAAGTGTCCTTGTTGAACCTCAACAGATTTCTTTTGGCCCAATCCTCTAATTTGTCTAGGTCCCTCTGTATGCTATCCCTACCCTCCAGGGTATCTACCGCTCCTCCCAGTTTAGTGTCATCTGCAAACTTGCTGAGGGTGCAGTCCATGCCAGATCATTAATGAAGATATTGAACAAAATCAGCCCCAGGACCAACCCTTGGGACACTCCGCTTGATACCAGCTGCCAACTAGACATCAAGCCATTGATCACTACCCGTTGAACCCAATGATCTAGCCAGTTTTCTATCCACCTTATCATAGGCGCCAACTTTTGCAGGTGCTGGTGGGTGCTTGCACCCGGCCCCGCCCCCCTCCCAACCCCTTCCCCAAAGAACCCGCCCAAACTCTGCCTCCTCCCTGCACCTATTGGACCCCTTCCCCAAATCTCTGCCCCGGCCTCGCCTCTTCCCCGAGTGAATCAGCTGTTTCGCAGCGGGAAGCGCTGGGAGGGAGGGGGGAGAAGCGGAGCCGTGGTGCGCTCAGGGGAGGAGGCGGAGCAGAGGTGAGCTGGGGCGGGAACTACCGGTGGGTGCAGAGAACCCACCAATTTTTCCCCGTGGGTGCTCCAGCCCCAGGGCACCCACGGAGTTGCGCCTATGCACCTTATAGTATATTCATCCAGCCCATACTTCTTTAACTTGCTGGCAAGAATACTGTGGGAGACTGTATCAAAAGCTTTGCTAAAGTCAAGGAATAACACATCTACTACTTTCCCCTCATCCACAGAGACAGTTATCTCATCATAGAAGGCAATTAGGTTAGTCAGGCATGACTTGCCTTGGTGAATCCATGCTGACTGTTCCTGATCACTTTACTCTCCTCTAAGTGTTTCAAAATTGATTCCTTGAGGACCTGCTCCATGATTTTTCCAGGGACTGAGGTGAGGCTGACTGGCCTGTAGTTTCCCAGATCCTCCTTCTTCCCTTTTTTAAAGATGGGCACTACGTTAGCCTTTTCCCAGTCATCCGGGACCTTCCCCAATCGCCATAAGTTTTCAAAGATAATGGCGAATGGCTCTGCAATCACATCCACCAACTCCTTTAGCACCCTCCCGATTCCAGCTCCTACAGACCTCTTATAGAAGTTCTGGCTGCACTTTTCCTGCACTACCTAATCCTCTCACTCCATCTGTGGCTTCACAAAGTCGCAGGATCTCCTCATCCACTTCTTCCTGGCACTGGCCATGATGGCCATCCATCATGTCAGGAGGAGGAAGTTGGATGGGGTTGAGGGAGTTGCTCTGCAACTGTGAGGCCTATTTCTGCTCCTTCCTTAAGTCACATCTCCAGGCAGAGTTTCTCTAGGTCGTGTCCTCTGGCTCCCTGGTTACCTTCGAGGAGCAGTGGGTGCTGTCTGGAGTTCTCTGCTTGGTGTCACCCCCCCTGGGGATCCCTGCTTCAGGGGGAGGGATAGCTCAGTGGTTTGAGCATTAGCTTGCTAAACCCAGGTTGTGAGTTCAATTCTTGAGGGGGCCATTTAGGGATTTGGGGCAAAAATCTGTTTGGGGATTGATCCTGCTTTGAGCAGAAGAGGGTTGGACTAGATGATCTCCTGAGGTCCCTTCCAACCCTGGGATTCTATGCTTTTGAACCCATGGCCCTCACATCCATCCCTGTTTTTTTTGTTTGTTGTCCCACAAATTTACTGTACTTGAGCAGGGGAAGGGATCTTTAGATGTGGCCTAGCTTGTGCCCACCCTTTCCCCCAGGAACTCAATAGGTGTGGGACCCATTTCTGTTCCCTGCAGTGTTCACTGACTCCTTGGAAACTTTTGAGGAGCAGTGGGCGCTGGCCCATTTTGGCTACTTGACTTTTGCCCTATGAACTTCACTGTCCCTGTTTTTTCATTTGTTGTCCCCAGTACTCAGTTGTGGCCTGGGTTTGCTGGCCCCTTGCCTGTGCCGCCCCCAACTAAGGGGGAGTGCCTTGCACTATGTCTGCCATTTTCCTGCTATCCACAACAGGTACCACAAAGTTCGGCATGGAGCCCACGGGGTTGGAGATTTCTTATATCTCCTCCTCCCACCAAAGTGCAAATTCTGCTGGTAGCGGTGGGTCGCTGCTGTCACTTTGCTGAACAACCTGCTTTGCTTTGCCAGAGCAGCATGTGCAGCTCTTGGGTTCCGCCCTGCTCTTGATTCCACACCTCTGCGGACTAATCCCTGTCAGGTGAGGGGTCAGTGTCTTGTGGGCGACCTCGCTTGCGTTGGGAGCTGGGCTCCCTCTGGGCGGTTCTGGGCAGGGCTGGGCCCAGAACTGGGGCGCAGGTTTTGCAGTGAGCTGCAGCACTTCTCGGCACCCAGCTCACGGGAGCACCCAGGCCTCGGTGACACACGAGAGAAATGCCCAAGGCAGAGCTGTGCGGCAGGGCGGCTGGACCCAGCCTGCAGCAGCTCTGATTCCCGCCCCCAGCCAGAGGGGAGCCCCAGCCCGGAGCGCTGAG
Organism: Malaclemys terrapin pileata; assembly: GCF_027887155.1. Taxonomy (NCBI): domain Eukaryota; kingdom Metazoa; phylum Chordata; order Testudines; family Emydidae; genus Malaclemys; species Malaclemys terrapin. The sequence goes on from NC_071505.1 coordinate 140,627,320, forward strand.
TCCAGGGCATTGGAAGGACGAGGGGACCCCAGCCTGCCCGAGAGGAGCTGGGAGGAGCGTGAGTAGAAAGGAGACGGCCCCAGCGCGGAGCTCCGCCCCCGCCCCACCCCGTGGGCAGAGGGGAGCCCGAGCGCCGAGCTCCGCCCCACAGGGACAAGGGAGTGTGAGCGGGGGACTGGCCCCCGCGCGGAGCTCCGCCTCCGGCAGCTTGGGAGCTGCTGACGCTCTTGCCTCTGCCGGTGGAGTGGAGAGGGAAGGAGCCGCGGCGGCTGGGTTTGGGGATCTGGCGGGGGAAAGCAGCGGCTGCAGCAGTAGCGGGAGCTGCTGCTCCGGGGCGGGGGGTCCTGCAGCCATACAGAGCCCCCTGCGCACTGCACGGAACCTCGGGAGCTGAGCCGGGCCTCTGCAGGGGGAGAGGAGGAGCAGGGGGCTGAAGGGAGAGAGACCCCAGCAAGGGAGACAGGCAGCTCAAGGGAGAGAGATACTGGGAGAAATCCTAGCAAGGGAGAGCGAGAGATCCCACCCTGGGGAAGAGCCAAAACAAGGGAGAGAAAGAGCTCCCAAATCAAGGGAGAGCGAGAGATCGTAGTAAGTGGTAGAGCGAGAGAAATCCCAGCACGAGGGAAATTCCAAGAAGAGATCAGAAGAAGAAAGGGATCGGGAGAAAGGTCCCAGTAAGTGGGAGTGAGAGCCTAGCAAAAAAAGAGAGCCCCATAAGAGGAGTCTTCCAAGCAAGAGATCCTATGAAAAAAATCAATCCCAGTAACAGAGAGATTCTAGGCAGAAAGCGACCACCAAGCCTAAGAAGACAAAGCACTAGTCAATGTACAGTAAGTAACAGTCCTGCACTGGCCCCAAGGAGATGGACTAGATGAGACCTACATTCTTAGTGTTTTAACTTTTCTGATGCTATGAGATAGATTGGCATAATTCTAGCAGAAAAGGTCCCTGAGAAAGCTTCCTGAATGACCCTAGAAAGATCAAAGTAAAGAGGAATATTATTAGGATCCCTGCAGACTAGACTGCAGAGAAAGAGAGAGGGAGAAAGAGATATCACCGTATACCAGGAGGAGAAGGGAGAACACAGGAGGGAGAGAGAGAGAGATCACAGAGTAAAGACGTTGTGATCCCATCAGAAGAGATCTGAGAGGGAGCCATCATCCAGAACATCCTCGGTTCTCTGTTGTGAGATCCTAGGGGAGAGAGAGAAGCAAACCAGGTACTTTTTCTGAGTGACATTCCAACTCCTTTTTTATGGGAAAGGGGGTTTGTGCTGTTTAAAAACCTGTGTTAGTGGGGCTGGAAGGGGGTGTCCAGACTTCCCTCTTCTTTCAGATGCTATATGCAAGCAGAGTGGGGAGAGATGAGCTGTATGAAATCAGGTCATGGTTTTGCTGCTGCACAGCTGGGCTCATGGATATTACAAGCACAAGCAGATATTGCTCCCACATGCATGGCTCGGTTTGCTTGTTTCTGGCTATTTTTCTTCTCTCTGTAGCTCTTTCAAGAGCATCTGCTAAGTGATGCCTTTTCTTTTCCTGAAGCAGGGAGAAATATGTGGAGCAGATTTACCCTCGGTGTAACTGCCGAAGTTGATGGAATTACACTAGGAATGCCTTTGGCCCTTGTGTGTTTAGGTTGTTTAATGTGCCTGCAGTGGGACATGCAGGGTATATGTGTGTTTGTGGGGGAAGGAGGGGCAGGGTAGGGGTTAAAATTAACCTACTCCCTGAGGATGGTGGAAATTCATATACCCAAACTGACAAAATCTGTGTCAGTGTGTGGGTTGTGACAGCTAACCTCACATTTACTCTATGGTCCCAGTGAAATGATCTAACTTCATTCAAAGTCTCACCTCCTATACCTGTCTCCCTTGGTTGAGGAGGAGAGCTCTTGCCCTCTCCCCCAGCTACATGGACAGAAGATGAAAGATAGTGAGGGAAAGAGTGCCCCAAGAGGGGAATCCCTCAATAGCCCTATTACTCATTAATTATTCTGCTGGGGGTGGGGAGGGAGAGACCAAATGCAAATAGCAAACTGGATTACTAACACAGAAGGCAGTGGTGATGGGGGAGTTGCCTCCAGCCATGTCTCCTACTGCTGCTTAGCCTGGCACTGCCTCTTCTCCCCATACCCAAGCAGGCCTGACACCTCAGCTGGGAATAAAGGGGAAGCTCCCTCCCTCCTCACTGTAGTGGGGTCCTTATCAGAATCCTAGAAACTAGATCTGGAAAGCTCTGTTAGAACACAGCTAATCCATCTCCCTCTCCTCCCCCTCCCCCTCCCCCCACTGCCACTGCAGGATTGTACCCTCCTATCTATTCTCCTGCCAAGGCTTCCCTTGGGGAGACTATTCCACAGTCTAATCAATCTTTGCTCTCACATGTTTCCTTAGCTCCAGCCTGAAAATATCACTGTGGCTTAAAATTCATCCCATAGTTTCAACCCCTTGTATTTCTGTAAACAATTCCTCTGGGTGTTGGTAGCCCTTAGATACCTGGAGGCAGTTATATCCCTGCCCCCGTTCCCCCACCACCCACACTCCTTTAGGTGGGTTAGATTTGTTAATCTCTCCTCATAAGTCAATCCCTCTCTCCAGCCCCGTAATAATTTTGCTCACTGTTCTCCGAATTCCTTCCAGTTTGTCGCCATCTTTCTGGCAATGGGGTGTCCAGGACTGTATGTGTGTGAGGTGCCTTAATACTGGGCAAAGTATCGTCGCCTCACTCTGAGCAGTGGAGCCTTATCAAGAGGGACTGTTGCCTCTTTGCTCTGAGTGCTGGAGCAATGTTGGCCTGGTCTGCACCTAAAATATAGGTTGAACTAGTTGTTCACTAGTGGAGTGAAAAATTCACACTACTGAGACACGTAGTTAAGCCGACTTAAGCCCCAGTATAGACCTGCTAAGTTGATGGAAGGCTTTTTCCCTCAATCTTTCTACCACATCTCAAGAGGGTGGATTAACTACAGTGATGGAAAAACTCCTTCTATTGCTGTAGCAAGTGTCTACATTACGACACTACAGTGGCACAGCTGCAGCACCCTCCCCCCCCAATGTGTGTCACTGTCCCACAAGCTGCTGTATATGCCCATAACAAAGATACCTGCTCCCTCAACCCATGAATGATCAACTTCCTTATGTCCATCATGTATGTTCGCCTCCCCCCAAGACACACACCTCTTCCCCTTCTCTGAGCAATGTGACTGACTCTTGCAGGTGCATCTCCTGCCCCTCTGCATGTCTTCTCCCCTGAGATACTCATCTTCACCATGCATGCTTCCATCTGGGAGATACTACACCCACCCTATGCACACTTCCCTCTTATAGGCTTCCTGAGACACCTGCTTTGTGATGGGATGCCCATGCACACTGTTGCTTTGTGGGACACCTGGCTTCAGGAATGCTCCCCTCCCTGTGTCTGCTCCTATTGAGACATGAATCCCCTCTATATGCACGCTCCACCATTTTCCCGCTCCAATGCCTTGGGGGAGCAGGGGAATGCACCCATAACACCCCTCCCTGCCCATTTATTGTTTTAAAACAAAAACACTATTAATGACAGTTATGGTGGTGGAGTTAATTTTTGCTTCTCCTGACTGATTTTAAAGTTCCCCCAGCACGAATAGCTTGGCCATGTGCGTATTTTATGATGTATATTTAACACAAACAATAACATACACGTGCAGAAGAAAAAGAAATAAAATATATTACATATAATCAGTGTGGCAAAGTTAATGTTGCTTGAGGGAACCCTAACTTTTTCATTGCTTGTCTTTTTGTGATTTTTAGCTGCTGCCTTACAATGCAATTCTGTTTTGCAAAGCTTGTGTATAAATGGCATCATGGGGCTCCATGTTTATCATCCATCAACAATTCCAGAACAAATGGGCTCAGCTTACACTTAAACAGATTTTACAGAAAAACAAACAAAAAGAATGTGCAAAGTGGAATGCTCACCTAAAACAAAACCTAGGAGGGAGTTGATGAACTTAACCTCTGTACTTTGTTCTTATTTATGTCTTTTCCTTGCCACCCACCCCATCTTTCTCTTTTTCCCTTCTCTTCCTGCTTCAATGTTATATTACTATTGTATCTTACCATTATAAAAAAGAAAAACCTCTTGCTCTATTTTGTCAGAAAGCTTTGTATCATCTTACAGTAATCATGTATTTTAAAGATTGTTTTTTTAACTGCCAGTCCCACAAACTCAGCTCAGCTCTGAAAGTCAAGCTGGGCTTTTTCCAACTCTCATCTCATTACTACTAACAGAACTTTTGCACATTTACATCTATGTCACCCCAATGCCTTCATATTTACTCTCATTGACACCTGTGCAATCTCATGACCTTCAATGACTGTGCACAAATGTAACTTTTTGGAGTTTAGTAAGCGCACCTGTAGATGAGGCACAAGAAAAAATGAAGTTCAGCTCCCTATCTCTGAGCTGTACTGATTCCATAGGGTGAATAGAAGTAAAAGACAGGCAAATCTTATTTTAATCACTAAAATCAGCCTCTCTGGCTCTGAATATGCATAAGGAGCAAGTCTGCTGAGTCAGAGGCCATTTGCACAATATCACTTTTCAGAGTTGAGATGCACTATATGTTGTTTGTAATTAAGAAAAAAATAAAATGCATTAGTGGTGTCTTCCCAGTGGCACGCATACAGTGCTTACAACCAATATTCCTGTGACTTCACAAATTGTGTACTCTTTTAAATGTACTCTTACTACATCTGCTCTTAAAGAAGCATGCACTTAATGGAGGCACTGGTGCTGTGTTTGCAGGAAATGCACCTATGCCTCTACGAAGTCAGCTGGGAGCCACTTGGGGACCTGGGAAAAAGACCCCTCTCTTTCCCAGGTATACACCACCTGAGAGGTGCTTGAAGACAGAGGCGCTGACTTTCTAATGTGCCGGGGGGGTGTTCGACCCCCAGCTCTGTCCCAGGCCCCACCCCCACTCCATCCCTTCCCCACTCCTGCCCAGCCTATTCCCGCCCATGCCCCCCCCAAGCCTCCACCCTGCCCCTTCCTGCCCCTGCTTCTTCCCGCCCCATTGCTCCCCCTCCCCTCCCCCAGCGCCTCCTGCACACTGCGGAACAGCTGATCCACAGCGGGCTGGCGGCACTGGTGGGGAAGGGGCTGATCAGCAGGAATGCCGGGACGGGAAGGAGCTGATGGAGGGGCTGCTGGTGGGTGCTCAGCACTCAACATTTTTTCCCGTGGGAGCTCCAGTCCCGGAGCACCCACGGAATTGGCACCTATACTTGGAGACCAGCTTCTGAAACAAATAGCACATTTGGGATCCAACCTCTTACAATCACAAGTTTCAAACTTCCAGGGCTCTAGGCTTCGGTGCATTCTGAGCTCAACGCTCAACTGCAAAGGAAATTGGGATTGGATGTGACTGTGAGCTAATGATTACTCATTCAGGCACACACAGCTCAGGGGGGAGAATAAGAGAGTTGCCCAGGGAGAAGGGGAAGATGCCTGATATTCTGGAAACAGTGCACTCTCTGAAAGCCATGTGCTTGTACATGAAACATTGACCTTTAAGTGCTGGGTTTATAATGGGCTGAAAATTCCCATTTGCCCAGACCTGTGTGTTCAAACAGACATAACCTGTGGAAACATGGACTAATTGCTAAGGAGGAGTACAAAAGAATAGCACAAGCATGTAGAGACAAAATCAGAAAGGCTAAGGTAAAATATGAGTTACACCTAGCAAAGGACATAAAAGGCAATAAGAAGAGGTTCTTTAAAGACAGGAGTAAAAGAAAGTTTATGTCTTCTTAGCAGGGAAGGAGAGCTAATAACTGATGACATCAAGAAGGCTGAAGTGTTTAATGCCTATTTTGCTTCAGTCTTCAATAAAAAAGTTAATAGTGACCAGATACTCAACAGAATTAATTTTAACAACAAGGAAGAAGCAATGCAAACCAAAATAGGGAAAGAACAGGTTAAAGAATATTTAGATAAGTTAGATCAGGATGGCCAACCTGAGCCTGGGAAGGAGCCAGAATTTACCAATGTACATTGCCAAAGAGCCACAGTAATTTGTCATCAGCCCCTCCCACCCCCGCTCCCAGCGCCTCCCACCCCTGGCAGCCCCGCTGATCAGCGCCTCCCTCTCCCTCCCCCACTTCCCATTCAGCTGTTTCGTGGTGTGCAGGAGGCTGGTGGGGGAGGGAGGAGCGAGGGCACGGCAGGCTCAGGGGAGGAGGCGGGAAGGGGTGGAGTGGGGGCAGGGCCTGTGGCAGAGCCAGGGATTGAGCAGTGAGCACCCCCCGGTACATTGGAAAGTTGGCACGTGTAGCTCCAGCCCCGGAGTCGGTGCCTATACAAGGAGCCGCATATTAACTTCTGAAGAGCCGCATGTTGCTCCGGAGCCACAGGTTGGCCACCCCTGAGTTAGATGTATTCAAGTTGGCAGGCCTGATGAAATTCATCCTAGGGCACTTATGGAATTAGCCGAAGCAATCTCAATCATTAGCAATTATCTTTGAGAATTCATGGAGGAAGGGTGAGGTCCCAGAGAACTGGGGAAGGACAAACATAGTAACTATTTTTAAAAAAGGTGAACAAAGAGGACTTGGAGAATTATAGATCAGCCAGCCTAACTTGAATACCTGGCAAGAAATGGAAGAGATTATTAAACAATTAATTTGTAAACTCCTAGATGATAATAGGGTTATAAAAAATAGCCAGGGTAGCCTAATTTCCTTCTCTGACAGGGTTATTGGCCTAGTGCAGAGGTTCTCAAACTGTCGTCTGTGGACCACCAGTGGTCCGCAAGCTCCATTCAAGTGGTCTGCAGATAGTTCCCTCTAAGGTGCGTGTCTAGGCAGCCACACACGAGAGAATGAAGGGCCACCCACCTAATGAGTGGAGCCGTGCAGGTGTGGCTCCAATTAGGTGCCTGGACATTGGAGAAGACGCACATGTAAGGTGAGATGGTGGCCTTGGGGGGAATAGGAGGTAGGTGAGAGGGGGTAGGGGGAATTTGGGACATGCAGGGCTGCAGAGGCCAGAGAAAGAGGTGACTTTCCCCAGCTCCAGGGCTGCGGCTGCCAGGGAGAGACAGCCCTCCTTCCCAGTCTCAGCTCTGTGACTACTGTGGTGGGGGAGAGACCCCCCCTTCCTTCCCAGCACCAGCTTGGGGGCTGCTGCGGTGTGGGAGAGAGGGCACATCCATCACATTAGAAAGGTTAAGACTACTGATATTGAAATATGAGTTGTGTGCTTTTATTTGTAGAACAAAAAAAATTATTATAAAGGTTTTTTTATATAGTGCTTTTATCCAAAGCGCTTTACAATAGTTAGCTAACAGTACAAACAACATCTGGAAAAATCAGTAAGTGGTCTGCCGAGACCCTCAGAAATTTTCAAGTGGGCCACGAAAAAAAAAGTTTGAGAGCCACTGGCCTAGTTTATGGGGGGAAGAAATAGATGTGAAATATCTTGATTTTAGTAAGGCTTTTGACACAGTCTCACATGACAGTCTAATAAGCGAACTAGGGAAATGTGGCCTAGACGAAATTACTGTAAGGTAGGTGCACAACTGGTTGAAAGACTATACTCAAAAAGTAGTTATCACTCGTTCACTGTCAAACTGGAAAGGTGCATCTAGTGGGGTCCCACAGGGATCAGTCCGAGGTTTGGTACTAGTCAATATTTTCATTAATGACTTTGGATAATGGAGTGGAGAGTATTCTTATAAAATTTGTGGATGACACCAAAATGGGGGGTGAGGGGGGGTGTTTTCAGGCAATTTGGTGGACAGGATTAGAATTTAAATGACCTTGACAAATTGGAGTATTGATATGTAATCAACAGGATGAAATTCAATAAAGATGAGTGCAAAGTGTTCTCTGTGATGAGAGAAAAACAAATTCACATCTACAAAATGGGGAATAACTGGCTCGGTGGTAGTACTGCTGAAAAGGAACTGGGTGGGGGGTTATAGTTGATCATAAATTGAATATGAGTAAGGCTGTGAGTTTTTCACGGAGGTCACAGAAATCATGGATTCCATGACTTTCTATAACCTTTCTGTGTCTCTCCCCACCCCCCGCCTCCTCCAGCAGCAGCAGAGTTTGGATGTGGGAGGGGGCAGGGGACCTCCCCCTTGCTTAGCTGCTAGGCGGAGACATGGCCAGGCAGATCTGCGTACTGCCTCTGCCCAGAGTACTGGATTTGCAGCTCCCATTAGCCAAGAACCGTGGCCGGTGGGAGCTGCGGGGGCAATGCCTGCAGGCGGAGGCAGCGCACGCTGCAGAGTTGCTTGGCCACGCCTCCGCCTAGCAGCTTAGTGAGGGGGATGTCGCCTCTTCCGGGGAGCCTCCCAGGTAATGCTGCCCAGAGCCTGCCTCACCCAGTCCTGTGCCCCAGCCGCCTGCCCCCTCCCATACACAAACTCTGCTGCTGCTGGGGAGGGAGGTGCGGAGCCAGGTAGGGAGCCTGCTGGCCCGCCACCCCTCCACCCCACAGCACCAGCGGGGGTCCCGAGGCGTGTGCTGTCGCCTGTGCCACCCCAGCACCAGCAGGGTTCGTAGGCGCCTCCCCCCAGCACCCAGGCCGCTCTCCCTCAGCCCCCGCCGCCAAGTTTTAGTCACGGGTATATAGTAAAAGTCATGGACAGGTCACAGGCTGTGAATTTTTGTTTACTGCCCGTGACCTGTCCATGACTTTTACTAAAAATACCCGTGACTAAAACGTAGCCTTAAATATGAGTCACCAATGTGTTGTAGTTGTGAAGACTGCTATTATAATTCTGGTCTGTATTAACAAGAATGCTGTATGTATGACACAGGAGGTAACTGTCTCACTGTACTTGAGATTGGTGAGGCCTCCGCTAGAGTACTATGACCATTTCTAGGTGCCACTCTTTAGGAAAGTTGTGGATAAATTGGAGAGAGTCCAGAGGAGAGCAACAAACATGGTAAAAGGTTTAGAAAACCTGATCTCTGAGGAAAGGTTAAAAAAACTGGGCATGTTTAGTCTTATGAAAAGAAGACTGAGGTGGGACCTGATAACAGTTGTCAAATATGTTAATGACTGTTAAAAAGACGAGAGTGATCAGTTCTACAAGTCCACTAAAAGCAGGACAAGAACTAATGGGCTTAATCTGCAGCAAGGGACATTTAGATTAGATATTAGGAAAAACTTTCTAACTATAAGGGCAGATAAGATCTGGAACAGGCTTCCAAGGGAGGTTGTGGAATCCCTGTCATTGGAGGTTTGTAAGACACAAACAGCTGACAGGGATGGTCTAAGTTTACTTGGTCCTGCCACAGCACAGGGGGCTGGACTTGATGACTTCTCGAGGTCACTTCCAGCCCAACATTTCTATGATTCTATGATTTTGCAGCTTGTCTTTTTTCCAGATTTGCCATGTAAATGTGTCCTTTGCTGTGTCTGCAGTTTCCAGTTTTAGCCATTTTCTGCACTGACTCCCTGAAAAGTAGTCAAAGTGGGTAAATTGCATAATTAAATCATGTGTACTAGAGATGGGAAAAATCTTTTAATCTTTCCTCCCAACCCCTTGACTTTGAAGATGAGTTGTGGGACACTGACCCTCCTCCCAGTTATTGTAAACTTTTTAAAGTCCCAACAGTGACCTGATCCTCTCTTCCAAAGTATAACCCTCCAGCATGCCAAGCATGATCTACCCAGCTGCCCACCCAAGGTGCACTATGCAGGACACAGAAGGTTGCCTAAGGCCATACATATCTGGCTGTCTGCAGGGTTTGACAAACCCAAGAGTGTCTAGAACTGGAAGCAAAGTTCCCCACAAGGAGGGCCTTTCTCACAGTATTTCTTTTGGGATGGTGGAGGAAAGGCTTGCAGAAGGAGACCTGTTTTCATGAGATTCCTGGATATGTTCTGCAGACTCGAGGTTCAGGAGAGCCTCCAAACTTTCAAATGGGTGTCAGAACCAACCTCCAAATGGTTAGGTTCACTTGCTACTCATGCTAAGGCTGATCCTGGGAACTGTAGAGTAAGACCCCGTCTTACCTCTGTTTCAGGGAAAAACTGTTTGGAAGAAGGTTTCAGAGTGGTAGTCGTGGTAGTCTGTATTAGCAAAAACAACGAGGAGTCCTTGTGGCACCTTAGAGACTAAAAAATTTATTTGAGCATTGTACATTGGCCAAACCGGACAGTCTCAATGCAAAAGAATAAATGGACACAAATCTGACATCAAGAATCATAGCATTCAAAAACTAGTAGGAGAACACTTCAATCTCCCTGGTCACTCAGTAACAGACCTAAAAGTGGCAATTCTTCAACAAAAGAACTTCAAAAACAGACTCCAACATGAAACATCAGAACTGGAATTAATTTGCAAACTGGACGCCATCAGGTTAGGCCTGAATAAAAACTGGGAGTGGCTGGGTCATTACAAAACCTAAACCTAATTTCCCTAATACTAATTTCCCCCTACTGTTACTCACACCTTCTTGGCAACTATCTGAAATGGGCCACTCTCATTACCACTTCAAAAGTTATTTTTCCTCCCTTGGTATCCTGCTGTCAATTGAATTGTCTCGTTAGACTGACCTCACACTTGGTAAGACAACTCACATCTTTTCATATATTTATACTTGCTCCTGTGTTTTCCACTCCATGCATCTGATGAAGTGGGTTCTAGCCCACGAAAGCTTATGCCCAAATCAATTTGTTAGGCTCTAAGGTGCCACAAGGACTCCTTGTTGTTTGGAAGAAATGATTCGTCTCTGGTGCAGTGGCACAGAGAAGGGAGGGTTTCTGGCTGTGACAAGGCAGGTCTGGGTTGGGACTCTTGCCTGGAGTTGAATCCCAATGGTCCCTCCACTCCTAGTTTGTGCTTCCTTTTCTGTAAGCTCTGCACTGTAGCACCTTAGGTGCTAGCAGTGACGGGGAATGTGAGTGTAAATGCATTAACATTTTAATCATCGTATCAACTAACCACTCTCAGAGCAGCTCTAGATTATACAATGGTTACAACACCAGCAGTTGATCTGTGCCATCACTCACACCATTACTAGCACAGGATGCACCAGTGGGAAAATGGGCAGATAAATTCTAGCACGGACAAGGCCTCAGTGATCTTCTTTCCCCAACTACTAGTCCCTAACTACTGCTTTAGATCAGAAATCAGCACAGGTGAGGCAGGTGTGTTGGGGGTCAGGATGAGGAAGATGCTGCATAAGCTGCATTGCAAATCAACAGGCTGGCAGGAGCATCCAGTGGGACGAGAGTTTGTGGCTCTCTCTCCCGCCTTGATGCAGGTGGTTTCAGTGGTCCGTGTGTGTATGTGTTGGCTTGATTTGCGTCTGGGGGTGGGAGAGTAAGGCAGATGCTGAAGATGCATATGCAGTGAAGTACTAAAGATGGATGGCGCCTGTGGGTGAGGTGCTCACTGGATGCTCAGGGCTAAGAGCTGCCCTTCCGGACAGACTCTCAGTATGGAAGGGCCCCTTCTCTGCTATGACAAGACTGAGGGATGGCTCAGGTTTAGTGACTCGGTTTCAAGCCTTCCTAATTTTTATTTTAAAAATCAGCTTGGCAAAATGCTCATTCCTTAGTGAGAATAACCTCTATGCTGGGTCTGGAGCTTTACACCAAAGCAAGTGGCCTCAGTTTTGGGAAAAAAATATCTGTTTGGGGCAAGGGTAGTGTGTTGCCCCACTTTCCAGGCTCAAGCTGGCTAGGGCCAAACTTTCAAAGGTGGTAACTGGTTTGGGGTTATCTCTGTTTGTGGGTGTCCCCCATTGAGACACTGAGGGCCTGGCTTTGAGAGGTGCTTAGCACCCACAAGTCCACTTGAAGTCAATGAGCGCTGCAGGTATTCAGACCTCAGAAAACCAGGCCTCTGTGTATCTTCAGCACCCAAAATTGGTGGCTACTCTTTTGGATGTTTTATCCTAACTGGATTTTGTTAATTTGTCCTCTTTTAATAAATAATCATAATAATAAAGTGTTGGAGAGAGTGAAAACAGGCAAACCAACTTTTGGAAAGAGGCCAAGAATGGAAAATTTCATCCCTAAAAGAAAATTATCGAAAATGGGCTTCTTGTCCTTTAATAAAGTGTTCACCATTGGGCAACCCTAACCTATGTAATTAACTGTTGAAAGAGTTAAAAAAATGGAAAGCTGCTCTTGTCCCTGGCCTGCTTTGCCAACTGAGGATATAAACTAGTCCTTAAAATCATTGTGCCTAACAGTGATGCAGCAGCTTTTGGGAGGGAGGTGGTGGGGGAGACTTAGGAATATCAGATGATTTCTGTTACCCTTTTAAAACTTTTTCCTTGGATGCCCAGCTCCTGGGATTGGGGTAAGTTTGTCTCTTCTACTGTCTTCCTTCCCTCCCTGCTTCTGAGCCACCCTGATGGGATCAGATCAGTCTCTGTAGGCACTAGCAAGACTGCACCTAGAATATTTGTGCTTAATTGTGTGCGCCTCAGTGCCTGAAAGACGTTGATGAATTGGGAGTTCAGAGAAGGGTAACAGAAGTGATTAAGGGGCTCTAGGGAATTCATAAGGCGCTATTAAAAGAACTACAGGTACTGTCGAAATGATGAGTAAAGAGGAGCTGCTATGGAGTTGAAGGTTGTAAATGCTGGAGAGGGAGAGGAATTGTTTAGAGGACCCAAGGGAGTGTAGCCAAAATAAAAAGAAACAGAATGAAATTGTGAAAGGTGGAGGATTTCAGGTGGGATATCGAGCATTTTTCGTACCCGTGAGAGCCTGTGAGAATGTGGAATGGCCTCCCAAGGGAAGGGCTGGAAGCCCCCTTGCTTGGGCCATTTGAAAGTAGGACTAGATAAACTCCTGAAAAATGTACAGGGAACAATCCTGCATTTGGCTGGGAAGGGAAAATAAAAAAGATGTCAATGAACTAAAGAGGTCTTTTCCCTCCTTCCAGTTCCTTTAGTTCTAATAAGAATCTCAGCAGCATCTGGAGTGAGGGGCTCCCATCCTTGTAGAAAACCCATCCTGACAGGTTCAGGATCAACTGAGTAATAGCAGAGGCTAGTATGTAGCGGGGAGGTGATGGGTAAGCTCTGTGCCCTGCTTTCATTTTAGGTGTAATCTCTTGTTGCCAAATGTGGCTGTGACGAGATGAACGGGTCCCCAACATCCACTGTGAAATATAGATGAGCCTATGAGACATGCAGGAGGAAGAATGGGCTTTGAGATTTATACATTATTACTTTCATCTCCGGTATTACAAATAACCCAAACACACACCAGAAAGCGATGTTACAATCCTGAAATTTTTATTGGACACACATACATGCCACCCTCTGAGGCTAGCTCTCCTCTCCCTAAATATTAATGGTACATACAATTGTCCTGATGTTGGACGAGCTAGAAGCGCAGGACAGGGAGGAGGAGGAGGAAAGGATCAAAACCTGTCAGTGCCCTACTTGACTCCATAAGCTGTTGTGTGGAATATGTCCACTGAATCCCTGCTCAGTGCTTCTCAAGGAAGTAGACAGCTTCCACAAGGTGTCTGCCAATGTTCCACTGGCAAATCTAGGTCCTCCTCAGACCCAATCACTCCTTCCCTATTCCATCCACCCCCCTCTCTGCCTCCTTACTCCACACCCCACTCCAACCTTCCCCTGATGCTGCCCTTCCAGCCTCATCTCACCCTCCAGCAAACACCTCCTAGAAAAGAGTCTGAAGTAATTGAAGCAAAGAGTATGCACAGAGTATTAATTATGGTGCCTTTTGAAAGTGTCCCTCATTGCTCTGCTGTGGCTGACCAACCATTAAGAGAAGCTCTGTGGATGCTGTTCTGGAGCCCCCCATCATTAACTGTGTGGTCCAGAATGAATCCTTCATCTGGAGGAGATAGTCCTTTAAATGAACAGCTGGGTATGTCTCATGGTATTGGGATGAAAGCAAATTAATGTTACTGATTTGAATATTCTTCTGGAGCGGAGCAGGGGCCCAAGAAACTCCTGGTACTTGTTGCTCAGTTTAACCATTTGAACACCAAGGAAGAGAATATTGGTCCTGAGGTCCTCTTCCCACCCTCTCCCACCCCTGCAGCCCCATACTGATGTCCTGTGTCCCTTGGTGATCCTCTTTTTCTCTCCTTTCCTAAGCTCAAGGCTCCTCTCACAAACCCTGGTCACTGAAAGCATCCTCACCAAATCCTCTCCTGCTGCTGATTCTCCCCATCCAGTGATGTCTTGGCTCTCTTTCCAGTCCTGATCCTTCCCTGATGTGACACAACCAACTCCCTGACCTGCAGTTGTTATGATAATACCTCAGTCTAATGCACTCCTTGATCTTTGCCAGGTCCCTACCTGACATCTGGCTAAGCCCTTCCTAGTTTCCCTCCCCTGCATGCTCTGCCTCCTTAGGTTCTATCTCCAATGTAATTCCTACCATGTGTTTTGGTTGGTTGCTTTTTGGGAGGGTTGGGGAAAGAGACTACTTACAGCAGTCCCCAGTATGGTTAAAATGGGGCTCACTCTTACTGCACAGATTAGGTTGAACCATATTTTAAACAAATTCCTGACCCATGTTACAGCCATGCAGAGTTGATTTTAAGTGTAAAGAGGATCTTTAGAAGTAGCCAGTTTCCAGCATTTTGTGCTTGTTATTTTCTTCTGTAGATCCAAACACACCACATAAAGCTGGATGAGCAGTGTTATAAGCTACATTTTACAGAAATGGAGGCAGGTAGAATTAATGATAGAGGTGGAGGCAGAACCCAGGTTGCCTAGCTTACAAGCCAAGTTGCTATGCATGATGCCACAGTGGCTCTTGAAGAGTAAGCTTCCATTAAGGTACTTCGCGGAGCATATCCACAGGTACCAAAATTAGCTCTGCAGTGCAGGGGAGCAGCCACTCCTTCAGACGCTGCACAATAACAGGGAGATTTTGGCCAAGGACACTGGGCAAAGCCTCATGTAAGCGTGTACAGTGGTCCAGCTGTTCCAGTAACAGAAGAAAAGGCCCAGTGTGGTGTTTTCCCAGGCTTTCTTCTTGCACCTCAGCAGGCAGAGAGTATAACAAATGAAGCAAAGAAAAGTCTCTGCTTGGGCCACAGCCTACTCCTCCAATGGGGGGAGCTGATTCTCCAAGGACTCCTCTTCCCTCTGACCACCAGAGAGTTGCTTTTTTGGAGTTTTCCTGGAATTATGGCTTGGCCCTACAGTCCCCAGCCCTGCAATTTTACTCTGCCCAATGGGAGAGCTGCATGGGTAATCAGGTTACGCACTGTGCTGTACCCCCACTCGACGGCAATGGGATCTTTAGTGTTTACAGACAGTCCAGGAAATGTTGCCAACCTGCAGCTCCCTAGGGCCCCACCAGTGCTAGGGAGAGATTTACTGATCATGCTCTAGCATCTGAGTGAGTGGGAGTGTGAGGAGCTAGCGAACAGGAGCAGCAAACAGGGAAGTTTTGCGAGGGGATTTAGAGAGGGGTTGTGAGAGCCTGATACTCCTAACATTCTCTAAACTTAGGCCAATAGACACCCCTCCTCCCAACCCCCCATACCAAAACAACCCCCTCCCCCCCAAAAAAACCCAACCCCTCCAAAGGCTGCAGGAGTTTAAATAATGCAGGCAGAAGTCCAGTAGCAGAGTGGGGTCTATCCAGTGTTATTGCACTGAATACAGCATGTATGATTATCTACCCTGTGGGCAGGGGGTGTATGTGTAGATTCAGTGCAAGGAGCTCATGTCCCTCAGAGACCGTGTACGGGCTTTAGAGAACAGAGTGGCTGAACTAGAGGAGCTAAGGGAGATGGAGAGGTACATAGATGAGACTTTTGGGGGCACAGTAGAGTGGTCCCATCCCCAGTCTGAGAGCCTCTGTGCTGTTCAGGAGGATGAAAGTCTCGGGGAAGGAGAACATCAAACTGCAGCGAAGGGAAACGGTCCTGTAGTTGAGACCCAGGGTAGTCAGTAGGTGGACTGTGGGCCAAATCTAGATCGCCAGATGCTTTTGAATCGACCCTGAAATTGTTTTATGTACTTATTATTATTGTTGTTGTTATTTTTTTAATTATTATTTTCTCTGGAGTCTGGAACTTGACCATACCTTGACCAAGAAAATTAGACCTTGATAAAAAATAATTGACTACCTCTGGTTGATACCCTCCTTCCAGATGATGTCCTGGTATTCTCTTGTACTGAGAATACCTCTCCATGGGATGGAATGTCAATTATTAGGAAGAGACAGGTAATAGTAATGGGGGATTAGATCATTAGAAGTACAGATAGTTGGGTTTGTGGTGACCCAGAGAACGATCTGGTGAATTGCCTGCCAGGTGCAAAGGTTGCAAATCTCTTGAGTCATCAAGATAGATTTATGGGGAGTGCTGGGGAGGAGCTGGTGGTCATGGTAAATGGGTACATGTAGGTACCAGCAACATAGGGAAAGGTACAAGAGTGAGGTTCTAGAGGTCAGATTTAGGTTGGTAGGTAAGAGATTAAAGCCCAGGACCGGCATGGTAGCATTCTCTGAAATCCTTCCAGTTCCATGTGCAGGGCCAGTTAGACAGGCAGAACTTCAGGGTCTCACTGCGTGGATGAGATGATGGTGTAGTGAAGAGGGCTTTAGTCTTATTAGGAGCAAGGAAACCTTTTTGGAGCAGGAGGAGCCTATACATGAAGAATAGGCTCCACCTAAACCAAAACAGAACCAGATTGCTGGCATGTCAAATTACAGAAGAATATAAGATGGCAATACTGGGTCAGACCAATGGTCCATCTTGCCCAGTATTCTGTTTCACAACAGTGGCCAATGCCAGTTGCTTAAAGGGAATGAACAGAACAGGCAATCATCGTGTGATCCGTCCCCTATTATCTACTCCCAGCTTCTGGCAGTCAGAGGCTAGGGACACTCAGAGCATGGGGTTGCATCCCTTACCATCTTGGCTAATAGCCATTGATGAATTAGTCCTCCAGGAATTTTCTCCACATCAGTCATGAATTTTATAGACCTGTATCATGTCCCCTCTTAGTTGTCTCTTTTTCAAGCTGAACCAGTCTTTTAATCTCTCCTCGTATGGAAGTAACAATTAAAATGGTTGTAGAGGAGTTTTAAACTAAGGGCTAGAAAAATGGGTAAGCAGTAAGGTGGCAAGTTTACAGATGATACAAAATTACTCCAGACAGTTAAGTCCAAAGCAGACTGCGAAGAGTTACAAAGGGATCTCACAAAACTGGGTGAGTGGGCAACAAAATGGCAGATGAAATTCGATGTTAATAAATGCAAAGTAATGCATATTGGAAAATATAATCCCAACTGTACATACAAAATGATGGGGATCTAAATTAGCTGCTGCCATTCAAGAAAAAGATCTTGGAGTCATTGTGGATAGTTTTCTGTCCACTCAAAGTGTAGCAGCAGTCAAAAAAGCTAACAATGTTAGGAACCATTGAGGAAGGGATAGATAATAATATCGTAATGCCACTACATAAATCCATGGTACACCCACACCTTGAGTACTGCATGCAGTTCTGGTTGCCCCATCTCAAAAAAGATATATTAGAAATAGAAAAGGTACAGAGAAGGGCAACAAAAATGTTAAAGGGTATGGAACAGCTTCGATAGGAGGAGAGATTTAAAAGACTGGGACTTTTCAGCTTGGAAAAGAGACAGCTAAGGGGCGATATGATAGAGTTCTATAAAATCATGAATGGTGTGGAGAAAGTGAATAAGGAAGTGTTATTTATCCCTTCACATCATAGGCACAGACTCAGTGGGTGCTCTGGGGCTGGAGCACCCTGGGGGAAAAATGGTGGGTGCTGAGCATTCACTGGCAGCTCCCTCTATCAGTTCCCCCCACACCTGCCAGCAGGTCCCGCAGATCAATGCCTCCCCCTCCTTCCCCATGCCTCCCCGCCCGCTGCAATCAACTGTTCGCGGCGTTCAGGAGTCTCTGGGGGAGGGGGAAGAGGGAAGGGGAGATGATGCGGCACGCTTCGGGGAGGGGGCAGAACTGGGCAGCAAGAAGTGGGAGTGGAGTGGGGGCGGGGCCTTGGGGGAAGGGCCTGGGGCAGAGCTGGGAGTTGAACACCCCCTGGCACTTTGGAAAGTTGGTGCCTGTGCTTCACATAACACAAGATTCAGGGGTCACCTAATGAAATTAATAGGCAGCGGGTTTAAAACTAACATAAGTACTTTTTACACAATGCACAGTCAACACGTGGAACTCATTGCCATGGGATGTTGTGAAGGCCAGAACTATAACTGGGTTAAAAAAGAATTAAATAAGTTCATGGAGGACAGGTCCATCAATGGCTATTAGCCAGGATGGTGAGGGATACAACCCCATGCTCTGGGTGTCCCTAAGACTCTTACTGCCAGATCCATCAGGGGATATGGATCACTTGATAATTGCCCTGTTCTGTCCATTCCCTTTGAAACATCTGGCATTGGCCACTATTGGGAGACAGGCTATTGGGCTAGGTGGACCATTGGTCTGATCCACTATGGCTATTCTCATGTTCTTAAGCTACTGCTGATTGTAGAGACGAGACAGGACCAAAGTTCCCCATAAGCTGGAGCCCCTGCTGACAGGCATCAATCATAGCAGGGTGCTTGGTGCACAGCAGAGCTGCATTCTGGGCAACAGGCTTCTTCTCCCTCCCTGCTCCTCTCTCACTGGTTCATATTTCTGTCTATATGTTCTCACGCCAAATACTGTAACTTACAATTAAAGGCTGCTCAGTGCATTGCCTGTCAATGGAATCCACAACATACAGGGAAATCAGCAAAGCTGATGTTGGTTCCTTATTCTCAGTTCCTTATTCAAAGACCACCAGTTAAGGCAACATTACAGTCCAGACCAACCTCAGTATTTGCAGTGGTAGGTTAGTGAGTACAGGGGGAGAGGGTTGGGGTGAGGAGATGGCTGAGAGTGAAGGGTATAAAGTGGGGCTGTGGGAGCAAGTCTAAGGTAGCAGCACAGGCAGCAAAGGGACTATGCTTGAGTAAATCTCCACTTGTGCTGTAGACTGGTTGTTTTAAAAGGAAGCATTCTACTTTCGGGCCCCTTGACATACATAAAAACAGTGATGATGAATAATGGTAATAATTATTTTTAAAATAAAAGTAGCCTATGTGGGAGGAGAGTGTTCAGCGCTATATGGGCTGAAAATTTTAAGTGTTAGAGCCATTTGTTAGCAGAGGGAGTGGAAGAAAAGTCTAAAGGTCAAAAAATCATTTTAACTCCCTTTAACTCCTAAACTACTGAACCAGTTGCACTTCTAACTTTCCTGAAAATTCAGGGCCAGAGCTGCAGAGCCAAATCATTAAAGTCCAAACAAAGTCCTTCGACCTTATTGAATTTTTTTTTAAATTCTCAAAGAGGACATATATACAACTTGAGTAAAAAATCCCTAACTTTGCTCCCCATCTTTGCCAACTTTTACCCAGGGAGAGCAATGTAGTTCGGAAAGAGGTATAAAATGTCTCTAGATTTGCTTCTTCATCAAGTTATAGTGCTGGTCAGTAGATTTTTGTGCCTCAGCTGGTAAATTTTCATGACAGTTCTGCAAGGGTTAGTTTTTAATAGAAAATGGCTAAGAATATTCTTTATTAATATACAGCATCCTCCTCTGAGGCATGTGAGCTCTCGCTATCCAGATATTTGTTTGACGTTAACTGGTAGAAAAAAACTTGGCATTGTGATCATTTATCTTTCATCAGCAATCAAAGTTTGGCACGGAATAAAATCTTAGCTTCAGTCACAAAAGAAACCAGTTCTGGACCTTCTCCCACTGAAGTTAGTTGCTGGTGCTTAGCAGTTGCCCCTCTCAGGTGCTGGCGCTTAGCAGTTTCACCTTTCTTGTGGCAGCACATACTATAGTTAGATGTGTTTCCCCCTAGCCTGGGTATAGACCGTGAGGCATGACTGAGGCAAATAAAGACCTGCTTGAAGGGTTTGGGTATGTACCCACGTTCATACTCTATGCACCTCTCTACTCACCCATGCCGTGTCTCCCTCTCTATACAGCTATTTCTAGCAGTGTAGTGCCCCATACTGGATACCCATTGCTGCAGTCTTCCTCTGCCACAAGAAAAGACTAGCAGTGGGGAAAGGTTCTGGCAGCTCTCCGTAACTGGAGCCTTTGCCCGCCGTAGGGAAAGACTCTGGCAGTGAGGAAAGGCTCTATCAGCTTCCCCACTGCTGGAGCTACACATACATTACACATGGCCACCAGTGGTGTATAGCATAGATATAGCCTCTGAAGGTTGGTTCCTGTTTTCTGGGACATGAGCTTTTTACTTCTGACCTCAATTGCCTGAACATTGTGTGGGGAAATGATTTATTCTCTTCTATCTTTTATGCGAGAAGCTTATGTATTTTCTTTCCTTGATAAAAAACATCTTGATGTTTTCAAACTTGTTTATATGATGGTTTGGGGCAGGGCCGGCTCTACTGTTTTTGCCGCCCCAAGCAGCGTGCCGAATTGCCGCCACGGACGGCGGGGGCAGTCCGTGTGCCTTTAGGGCGGCACGCGCATTTCCGCAGCGGCAGTGGCAATTCGGTGGCAGCTTCTGTCTTCAGCCGGAAGACAGAAGCTGCTGAATTGCTACCGCGGGCAGCTGAACATAGAAGCTGCTGCTGAATTGCTGCCGCAGGCAGCTGAATATAGAAGTTGCCACCGAATTCCCACTGCCGAAATGCACATTCCTTCCTAATGGCACATGGACCTGCTTGGAATGCTGGTGCCTGGAGCCAGCCCTGGTTTTGGGGCACTGACTACCACAGAAGTGACTGAAAATGACATTGTTAATCTAAATGTTGTTCTTGCTCCTGGTGCTGGAAAGGGAATCAGTTTGCAAAGAATTCTAAACACCACAAAGGTGAATGTTTTTTTTTACCCAAAAGGAGATAATGTTCTATGGATTATGACTGTCAGGAATATTTAACACACAAATGCTCTTAAGGTTGTTTTGTACACTCAGTGAGCCACTTCAGGAAAGCTTTAGTGCTCTGTCCCTGAGGCTGTAAATTCACCACTTTCCCCTCCAAAATGTTAAACACCCTCCTCTGCAGATATATCCTTTCCTAATCACACACTTGAAGGTTGAAAGCATCAAGTTCATTTCCAAGTGGATAAAATTGCATTTCAAGGGCCTTTACACAGTTGTATCAAGGGAAGTTTCTCTAGACATAATAGATTGAAATTGATCAGGAGAGTCCACTGAATCAGTAACTAGAGCTATTATCCGTTCTTGCTAGCAAAGAAGATGAATGTGATGGGGTAGCCACAAAATTTTCCCTTTGGGCACTCTCCATTTTATTTCTCATTTGAGAATTCGAAAGATATAATTTCTCCAGCCTTTCTATTTTTAGGGCAGCTTTTACAAGACATCCGAAGGGGGAAATGCAATGACCAAAAAAAAAGGTTTATTCTGGTTTTAGATTCTTTATGATGTATAAAAAAGGCCTAAATTTTTTTTTAGGAATATTTATTTTTTGCCTGTTTTAATATTGGAAATGTATGTCTTGTCTTCCAAGTTTTCCTTGGAATACTCTATGGAGTACTCATGAACTGACAGGATTATTGCTTCAAAAACTGTCAAGCAAGGCAAACCCAGTTGAGAGAGTAAGAGATTTTTATTCAGACTGTTTAAAAGATTGTGTGTGTGAGCACGCGCGCTCTCTACATATTTAACTCAAATACCTAATGAGCTCTTGGAAGAAAATGTATCTGTTAAAAGATTTGCAACCATACCCCTTCTTATTTATTATTTATATTACTGTAGCACTTAGAGGCTAGGGCCCCATTGTACGAGGAACTGTACAAGCAAAGAGACAGTCCCTGCTCTGAAAAGCTTACAGTTTAAGGACATCTACACTAAAGCTGCTACAGAGATACAGCTATGGTGCTACAACTGTGCCGCCGTAGCATAGACAATTTCTGCATCTATGGAAGGGTTTTTTCTATTGCTGTATTTAATCTTCCTGTCCAAGAGGTAGTAGCTAGATCATAGAATATCAGGGTTGGAAGGAACCTCAGGAGGTTATCTGGTCCAACCCCCTGCTCAAAGCAGGACCAATCCCCAGACAGATTTTTATCCCAGTTCCCTAAATGGCCCCCTCAAGGACTGAGCTCACAAGGCTGGGTTTAGTAGGCCAATGCTCAAACCACTGAGCTATCCCTCCCCCCCCCCCCGATGTAAGCTTGCTTAGCAATGCTAGCATTTCCCACCTACTAGCGTGTGGTGTTGCTGGGAATGCTTGAACTCATCGTGCACTGAGTGGAGAAGCTGCTGCAATGAAATTGACTGCATAAAGTGGTTTGTTGCATTGCTTGCCATTGAGATGATGTAGAATGTTTACACACCAAGCTTCTTTGTGACAGAACTATTTTAGCATAACCATGCACAATGCCTGCCATATCTCGCTACAGGAACATGACTAAGCATCACCCAGGCATGTTTAAGAAAGAGCTGGCCTTCCCAACTGATCGAATGCTGGTTTCTGAATTGAGCAATAAAGGTGCAGGGGACCATCATGATATTTGGTCTCTTTTATTGAGATCTTGAACATCTTAGTGTAAGCGTGGTGAGGCACCCAGATTTCACAGAAATGATACCAAAATAAATGCTTGCAATAGTAATACTAATAATAAATAACAGAGATGTTGCAGGCTCTGAGTGATCCCAGCAATAGTTTCTTTCAGTGCTTAGTTGCTTAGCATAGGCAATGTCTGAGTAGTTTGAGCATTCCTTAGGGGTTTGCACTGGACTCTTTTCTGGCTGCTCTACTGGACAGAATCATTAAAGCAACTCTTCCCTCCAGAAGCTTGCGGAAACTCGAAGAGCCATTTCTCTTTTTGGACACTGTCTAAGGGTATGTCTACACTACGAGAATAGTTCGATTTTACTTAAATCGAATTAGTGGAACTGATATTACAAAGTCGAACATGTATATCCACACTAAGAACAGTAATTCGACTTTGTGAGCCCACACTAACGGGGCAAGCGTCGACATTGGAAGCGGTGCACTGTGGGCATCTATCCCACAGTTCCCTCAGTCCCCGCTGCCCATTGGAATTCTGGGTCGAGCCCCCAATGCCTGCTGGGGAAAAAAATGTGTCGAGGGTGGTTTTGGGTAACTGTCGTCATTCAACCGTCACTCCCGCCCTCCCTCCCTGAAAGCGCCGTCGGGCAATCAGTTCGCGCACTTTTCTGGTGAGTGACAGCGCGGACGCCACAGCACTGCAAGCATGGAGCCCGCTGTGACCATCGCTGCAGTTATGGCCGTTTTCAACACTTCACACCTTATCATCCACCTTTTTCAGAGGCAGATGCTGAGAAATCGGGCGAGAAGGCTACGGCAGCGTGGTGAGGAAACATGCAGGTCATCGTAGATGGCTTCGCCGCGATGGGATTCCCAAACTGCGGTGAGGCTATAGATGAAACTCACATCCCTATCCTGGGACCGGAGCACCAGCCCAGCCAGTACATTAACAGAAAGGGCTACTTTTCAATGGTGCTGCAAGCACTGGTGGACCATAGGGGACGTTTTACCAACATCAACGTCGGATGGCCGGGCAAGGTTCATGATGCTCATGTTTTCAGGAACTCTGGTCTGTTTAGATGGCTGCAGGAAGGTATTTACTTCCCGGACCACAAAATAACTGTTGGGGATGTGGAGATGCCTATAGTGATCCTCGGGGACCCAGCCTACCCGCTAATGCCCTGGCTCATGAAGCCCTATACAGGCGCCCTGGACAGTGAAAAAGAACTCTTCAACTACCGACTGAGCAAGTGCAGAATGGTGATGGAGTGTGCTTTTGGACGTCTCAAGGAGAGATGGAGAAGCTTACTTTCTCGCTCTGATCTCAGCGAAACCAATATCCCCATTGTTATTGCAGCTTGCTGTGTGCTTCACAATCTCTGTGAGAGCAAGGGGGAGACGTTTATGGCGGGGTGGGAGGTTGAGGCACATAGCCTGGCTGCTGATTACTCCCAGCCAGACAGCCGGGCGATTAGAAGAGCCCAGTGGGACGCGCTGTGCATCCGGGAGGCTTTGAAAGCTAGGTTCCACAGTGAGCAAGCTAGGTTCCACAGTGAGCAGGGTAACCTGTGACTATTAAGTTTGTTTAAAGAGCAGCTGAACCTGCCCCCGTTTCTTTATCCACTTAATGTTGACTATCCTCTCCAGTTACATACCCCCCTCACCCCGTTGCCCCCCTTCCAACACACCTTTAAAAATAAAATAAATGGAACTTTGTTCATTAACACCGTTTTCTTTATTAAGGGTTTCGTAGTAAAGGGTTGAAACTGGGACGCAGACTGTGGTGGGGAGCGGGTGTAGTGATGGAAAGGACGCTTCTAAACTCGAGGAATGACAGGCTCCTGCTCCTAGAGCGGTCCGCAGTGGTGGACTGGTTGTTTCAATGGAGCCTGCCACCCCTCCTTTTCGGGACTCTGTGTGTGGGGGCCAAGTGACTTTGTGGCGGGGGAGGACGGTTACAGAACCCCTGCAGCGTGGCTCTGTCATCCAGGCAGACCGCTGCATAAGATCTGTAACCGCCCTCCCCCACCACAAACTCACATAGCCCCCCCCCCCCCACAGAACATGAAAACCACCTGCCAGACTGACCAGGGTGCCTAGTGACTGCAATGTGTGTGTGACCTGCTGCTGAACCTGCCCCCGTGTCTGTACCCTGGTAAAGGTGACTGTCCTCTCCAGTTACGAACCCCCTATACCCCCTTCAAACACACTCTCCTCTAAAAGAACCTGACGGAAACAGTAATTAACAGAAACATATTTTTTATTAATAACTACACAGTTAGGGGATGACACTGGGACGGGGGCTTGGGTGAGGTGCTTTTGGAGTGAAGGAAAGGACTTATCAAAACTTTGGGAATGAAAGCCGTCTGGTACTTGAGCAGTCTGCAGGGGTGGAGTGACTGTTTTCACGGCCCCTGTCACCCCTCCTTCTTGGGACTTTGGGTGAGGGGGGGATGGGACTTTGTGGCAGGAGAGGGCAGTTAGAGATAGACTGCAGCGGGGCTCTGTCCTCCTGCCTCCGGTCCTGCAGAACATCTACAAGGCGCCGGAGCGTGTCCGTTTGCTCCCTCATTAGTCCAAGCAGCGTTTGAGTCGCCTGCTGGTCTTCCTGCCACCACCTGTCCTCCTGGTCGCTGTGTGATCGCTGGTATTGCGACATGTTCTCCCTCCACTGGGTCTGCTGTGCCGCTTCGGCTTGGGAGCAGCCCATAAGTTTGGAGAACATCTCGTCCCGTGTCCTTCTCTTTCGGCGCCTAATCTGCGCCAGCCTCTGGGAGGGGGATGCCGGGGTAGGTCGGGAGACACTCACAGCTGTGGGATGGGAAAAAGGGAGTGAATTCCTCACAAAGATACATTTTTATGAACAATGAACATAGTCTTTCTCTGTGAACAAGACCATGCACAGCACCTATCACATGCGCACTCAGGACAAGGTCGAATTTTCGGCCTTCCCATTCAGTGCCTGGGGTCTTGGAGTATAGATCACACAAGCGGGGCAGGACAGCGGAATTCGGGTAGCAGGTGGACATGGTAAGCCTTTTGGCTGCTGAAAGCTTAATTTATAGCAGTGCCCTCCTTTCACGTTCAAAGCAATGCCCCTAGCGTTGGCCAGTTCCTGCTGCCGGCAATCCAGCCAGCATGAACTCTGCCCCTGTCCCACCCTCCTTGCGGCTGTCCCTGGGAAAGATCCCTGTATGCTGCCCCTGTCCCGCCTCCACTGCGTGGCTGTAAACCGCCGGTTACAGTTATGTAAAGGAACAGGCAATCAGTCCCAATACTAACATTCCCCTAATTTAAAGCAGGTCACCATGAGTGATATCACTCTGATGAGGATTTCGGACACAGAGAAAGACCGCATGCTGCGTGAATGCCAGCAAAAACCAGGGCTGTATGCAGCCATGCTGTGCGAGGCACTGATCCCGGAGTACTTGCTGCTAGCCTGGCGCAGAAAAGTTTCCTACCATGGAGGATGCAATAAGGCCGCTCTCCCCAGGAACCTAATGCAAAGGCTTTCAAATTACCTCCAGGAGAGCTTCGTGGAGATGTCCCAGGAGGATTTCTGTTCTATCCCCGGACATATTGACAGAATTTTCCTTGCACTGGCAAGGACTAAAAAGTAGAGTGCATAGGACAAAGTAATCCTGCAAAACCAGCCATTTTGAGATACTTTTGAAGTAGTTGCACTGGCAAGGCTAAAAAGTAAAGCGCCTAGGGCAAAGTAATCATGAAAAACTCATTGTTAATATTCCATTCCTGTTCTGATCAAAATAAATGTTTACATGTTTAAAACACTTACCGACTGATGTTTCCCCTGATTCAGGGTCAGGGTTAACGCCTTGGGAGAGTTGGTAAGGGATCTCCGTGAGGGTGATGAAGAGATCCTGGCTGTCGGGGAAATCAGCGTTGTATGCGCTGTCGACTGCCTCGTCCTCCTCATCTCCTTCCTCATCTTCCCCGTCCGCGAACATGTCCGAGGAAGCGGCTGTCGACAATACCCCATCGTCAGAGTCCACGGTCACTGGCGGGGTAGTGGTGGCGGACACACCTAGAATGGAATGCAGTGCCTCGTAGAAACGGCATGTCTGGGGCTGGGATCTGGAGCATCCGTTTGCCGCTTTGGTCTTCTGGTAGCCTTGTCTCAGGTCCTTGATTTTCACGCGGCACTGCGTTGCATCCCGGCTGTATCTTCTCTCCGTCATGGCTTTGGAGATCTTCTCGTAGATCTTTGCATTCCGTTTTTTCGATCGCAGCTCCGAAAGCACGGACTCATCACCCCACACAGCGATCAGATCCGATCAGTCCATGCTGGGGCCCTCTTTCTATTCTGCGATTGCATGGTCACCTGTGCTGGAGAGCTCTGCATCGTTGCCAGTGCTGTTGAACTCGCCACGATGTCCAAACAGGAAATGAGATTCAAACTGGCCAGACAGGAAAAGGAATTCAAATTTCCCCGGGGCTTTTCCTGTGTGGCTGGTCAGAGCATCCGAGCTCGGACTGCTGTCCAGAGCGTCAACAGAGTGGTGCACTGTGGGATAGCTCCTGGAGCTATTAGCGTCGAATTCCATCCACACCTACCCTAATTCGACATGGCTATGTCGAATTTAGCTCTACTCCCCTCGTTGGGGAGAAGTACAGAAATCGATTTAAAGAGACCTCTATGTCGAACTAAATAGCTTCGTTGTGTGGACGGGTGCAGGGTTAATTCGATTTAACGCTGCTAAATTTGACATAACCTCCTAGTGTAGACCAGGCCTAATTCTCAGCACCATCTGGGAGCTAGAGGTCATTCAGGAGTTAGGAAGCTATGAGCATTGAGGCAATACAGGAAGCTCGTTATGGAGGAGTTAATGCAAGAGTGATGACAGTGGGAGCAGCCCATTATGAGTGGTTGGGAGAGAGGGAAGGGGAGCAGGGAGGCACTGAGGGATTCCACACTGGGAAGGTTCTCATTTGGGCTGGCAGAGTGGGAAAGATAGGTGTATTCTGCATCAGAGAGAATTAGATCTGGCCTGAATATCCTTGTGGGAGTGGTAAGAAGGAGCTGCGAGGGTGACCAGGACAGGATGCCTATCTATAGTAGTGAAGAGGTGGCTGAGAAGCTGGGCTAGGTTGAGATTGCTGAGGAGTAACAGGTAGGGTGACCAGATGTCCCAATTTTATAGGGACAGTTCTGATACTTGGGACTTTGCCTTCTATAGGTACCTATTACTCCCACTCCCTGTCCTGATTTTTCACACTTGCTGTCTGGTCACTCTAGTAACAGGAGGGTTCAGCACTGGAAGGGGTGTGTGGAGGACATAGGATGGAAGAACCAGGAGATGGTCAGGTCTGGGTTCCCAACAGGAGTGGGAGGAAAGGGCAGGAGACTAATTTTTGGATTAGGGCCTCAGTACTACTCAATTTCTGAAGGGTTAATGCTTCCTCCTGCCATCCCATATATATACATGGCCCCCAGCCATAACATCTTCCACTTGTCCTTATTTTTGGGCCAGCACGTTGGCTGGGGGAAGAGACAGCATCTGAAATCTGCAACGCAAACTCACTGGGGCTAGGAATACTGAGAAAGCAGTATAAACTTAGGCAGATAATTTACCCCACAGATGGGTGGGGAAGGAGAATGGCTCATTTCCCCAGGCCAGCAGTGGGTCCACTTCTATCAGTTTGTTTCAAATTCTGCCTTATTCCTGATAAGAACCTTCGGCCACATTTTGTCAATTTTCCCTCTATCGCCTGGCTGATCCAACACTGAGACTGAGATCTGGTGGTTGGAACAAGGTCAAGATTGCTGGTTCTGCTCCCAGCTCTGCCACTGACTTACTGCATAACACTGGGCAAGTCACTTCACCTTTACCAAAGTGAGGCCTGATATAAGTGGATACAATTCCATTGGCTTCAGCAGATATTTCTGCACTTAGCATCTGGGTTGAATTTGTCTTTGTTCCTCTGTTTACCTCCTTGTAAAACAGTAGTCACAATACTTACAATCTCTCTCTCTCAGGGGTCTGCTAACTTAGTAAAGTGCTTTTAGATCTTGGTATTAAAGACTGCATAGGAGGACAGATGTTTATTATTTACAGCCCTCTACAGATTATTCTCCCAGGCATTGCCAGTCATGTTTTAAATGGCTCAAGCAATTGATCTTCTACCACTTCCCTTGGGGAGACTATTTCACTACAATCTAATAGTTCTTACTGTTATGAAATATTTCCTGATTACCCAGCCTGAAATGTTCCCCTTTGCTCTGTTTCATTCCCTTACTCTCTGCAATCAGGTTTCAGAGTAGCAGCCGTGTTAGTTTGTATCCGCAAAAAGAACAGGAGTACTTGTGGCACCTTAGAGCCTACAAATTTATTAGAGCATAAGCTTTCGTGGACTACAGCCCACTTCTTCGGATGCATTCAGAGTGGAATAAATATTGAGGCGATATATATATATATACACACATACAGAGAGCATAAACAGGTGAAGGATTAATGGACACAAATCTGACATCAGGAATCATAATACTCAAAAACCAGTGGGAGAACACTTTAACCTGTCTGGTCATTCAATGACAGACCTGCGGGTGGCTATATTACAACAGAAAAACTTCAAAAACAGACCCCAACGAGAGACTGCTGAGCTGGAATTGATATGCAAACTAGACACAATCAACAAAGGATTGAATAAGGACTGGGAATGGCTGAGCCATTGCAAACATTGAATCTATCTCCCCTTGTAAGTATTCTCACACTTCTTATCAAACTGTCTGTACTGGGCTACCTTGATTATCACTTCAAAAGTTTTTTTTCTCTTACTTAATTGGTCTCTCAGAATTGGTAAGACAACTCCCACCTGTTTATGCTCTCTGTATGTGTGTATATATATATATCTCCTCAATATTTATTCCACTCTGTATGCATCCGAAGAAGTGGGCTGTAGTCCACGAAAGCTTATGCTCTAATAAATTTGTTAGTCTCTAAGGTGCCACAAGTACTCCTGTTCTCTCTGCAATCAGCGTCTCTCCTTTTTCAGTGTGTACACCTTTATAAGACTTGGAGCCAGTTACTATATTCTCCTCCCTCCTTCCCCCCCAACACACATTTTAGTCATTTGTCCCAGTTATATTTAATTAGTTCTTTTTATCTCTCTTCACAAATCAGTCCCCCTGAATCACACTTCTTGCTTTTCTCTGAGCTCCCTTCAATTTTACTACATCTTCCTGATGTTTGGGGTGGCTCTAATCCCTCTGGATGCAGCATTCTAGTGCAGTCTCACTAGGGCTGTACAGGAAGGGACACTCTCCTCTTTGTCTGGCGATGCCTCTTTCTCTCACACAAATAAAGCAACTCAAATTCCATTCTACTCCCGGACCTCAAATTGTCCACCCTCTGCTCCCCCAAACTTGCCCCCCTGCTTTTTTTTCCTCACTGCTGGATCTGGAGATGATCCCTGCATGGCTGGCTCTTCTAATTGCAACTCTACCCTCCCCCCTCTAGCCCAGCCATTTCCCCTCTTTCTGTGTCGCCTGAGAACCTTGTCTTTCTACTTAGCTTACACTTGACTGTCTCCCTGAAGTGCCTTTTGGAATGCTACATGAAGGGTGCCCTAAAGAAACAAAATGTATTGTTTCCTATGAGTAACCTACATATGTCCATGACATTTGTGTAGAGGGATGGGGACTGAGCAGTGTTCGCTGATGGCTGGGCCCAGAAGGACCTGATGTTACAAAGCTGTTGCACTGTGGTAGGCTGAGTGAATCCTCTTTGTGATGCCACTTTCTCAGTATGACTGCTGCAGGTGTGTATGGTGCCTGGCATGATGAAGGATGGGCGTTTACAGACAATCTTTATACAGAGAAGAAGCACAAAGCTTTGGTTAAGGCACTAGACTGGGACTGGGTTCTTTCCTTGGCTGTGCCACACTTCCTGTTTGACTTTCACTTTTTTTGCCTGTTTCCCCATCTCTGAAATGGGGATAACACTTCTTTAAGTGTCAGAGGTGTTGTGAGGCTAAAACCATAAATGTCTGCAGTGATAACTCGCCTGAAGCTGAAATGCAGCTATCTCTGGGATGAAATGTGTCAGCAGTCTTACACAGCAGTGTCACAGGATCTGAAAAATAATCTCTCTCATTGAAACTGCCCCGGGAAATTCTAAGGAGGCAAAATGCAATTACGTGGGCTGGAATTTGGAAAGGACACAAGGTTTAACAGCTCCACTCTTTTTGAAAAAGTGCCATGAGGTGTTTCCAATGATTGCAAGCGGACAGGGCCTTGGCCATGCAGCAAGAGTGCCCCCTAGCACCATGCTGTGGGCCTGGGCCAATACTGACTCAGTGAAGCACTCCCTGTGAGTCTGGAGGCCTCCTAAACCACTGCTGAGGCATAGGGAATGAGGAGGGGGGAGGGGCAGTGCTGTCATGGCATGCATTCAATC
Source organism: Malaclemys terrapin pileata (assembly GCF_027887155.1). Lineage (NCBI taxonomy): Eukaryota > Metazoa > Chordata > Testudines > Emydidae > Malaclemys > Malaclemys terrapin. The sequence goes on from NC_071505.1 coordinate 140,658,234, forward strand.
TGTGATATAACTCTGCAACTATGGGTCAGGCACAGCATATGCTGGGGTAGGGTTGTGTTTGGTACTTATGAACCTGCCATGTCATAGCTTGAAATTGTGGCTACCTGATTTCCTTTCTTCACCTTCTCTCTCTCCCCAGTCACCCCCGTTGTGTGGAGACGCTTGTGCTTTGGCGTGGAGAGGCCCTGACCCACCTGACACTGCCTTGAAACTCTTGAAGGGAGTTGGGAGTGTTATTTGGAGATGGTGGAGTCCCTGGAGAAGCTACATGGATCTTAAGGCTGCCTTAAGGGCAAGGAGAAGAGCAGTGGGAATGGGTTGGCTGTGGCTGGTCTGCCTGTTTCACCTAGCCGCCTCACTGGAAGGTAAGAGCAGGTTTTTGTTAAGATAAGCTCTTTCTAAAGCCTGAGGAGACTGAATGGCTCAGGGGGTGCTGGGGAGCAGGCTATGGAGCCTCCAGCATGCTAATCTGTTCTGCTTCTGCTTCAGATCAGTAATGAGCAAAATGTGTCCCTCTCTGATGGGTGTTCAGTGTTTTATGAGTTGTGGAGGGTCTTAGTCCAGTTCTTAGTGGGACAGGCATCCACATTTCAATAAGCACTAATAGCATTACTCAACATCCCTGTTGGCTGTCTTGGCAGAGAGAGGCCAAGGTTTGCATTGACCCTAAACTCCCCTCTTGTTCCCAGGGGTAAGGCAGTTGAGGGGGGATTGGTTAGACTGTGTGGGATGATTGTATTGCTATTGCCCATGTCATGCCTGTTTTGTGGAATTCAGTCTCCAAAGAGCTGTTACTCTTCTACGAGACTGTGCCCATTGGGCTACAATCAGCAGCTCTTGCCCTTACGGTTTTTAACCACCAGCCCCAAAATTGCAGACATGAAGGGAATGTTCTACACTGGCACCAGGGGGCAGTTTATGCTGAGCCACTGAAGGAGAGTGGGAGAGGATGGAAGAGGGAGAACAGGAAAAAGCAGGGAGGAGAAGAGAGGCCAGAATGCTGGCAGAGGGAAGGGGAGAAGAGAGAGTAGGTGAAAGGGGAGAGGGAGAGGGAAGAGATAAGAGAGACTGAGGGAGAGAGAGACAGAATTAGAGAAGGAGGGGGTAGAGGTGTTGTAAACAACCCCCTTGTTTGTGCCAAGGAAAATCCCTGTGGCCACATATGTTCACTGACCCAAACTGGTTTGTGATGAATGCTCATCTCTCACTCACACGTGAAAGCCTTTGAAAAAAAAGGGAGTTGGAAAGCAGGAGGGAGATGGTGAAAGAAAGACGTAGAGGGAGAAGAGGAGGGGGGAATGGAGGGTGGGGAGATAGGGAAGGGGAAAGGAGGACAGAGACTGGGGAACAAATGAAAGGGAAAATGAAACCCATATCTAAAGCATTGTCATTAAGATCAAGGTCAGGAAGAGACATGTCTTTATCTGAAAGAGATGGAAAGTGGGGGATGGGGAGAGAAGAGAAATGGGCTGAGATTTATAATATAAACCAATTTGGTGTGCTGACATGATTTCCTCTGAAATTATAATGGAAGCCCCAAGCATGGAGAGGAAGGTCTGTGTCTGCACTGAGCTCACAGGCTGTCCATGTGTCTGAGCCACCAGACCTGCCCCACCCTGACTGAGGGGGCGGAGTGGATTTCCTACATACAGTACTAGCCCTTGAGACTTCACCAGTGCTTGGGAATCTGCTGGAAATGGATACCATTAACACCCCTAGCCATAGGACAGAAAGGGGGAGGAAGGGTTAGAGGGGTACAGATTGCTGTAATAAGCCATAAACCAGTTCTTTAATAAGACTATGATTTTTAGTATCTAGCAAAGTTATGAATTTAAGCTCCCAGGCTCATCTTTTGAAAGTGTTGTGCAGGTTTCCTTTGAGGATGAGGACTGATAGGTCAGATATATTGATCGTTTTGTGAAAAGTGTTCACCCACAGGGGACCTGGTGTTCATGCCTTTTATCATTTTCCTGTGTAAGTTCATTTGAGAGCACAGTGATTGTCTGTGGAGCATTTAATGAACTGAATGAGGTACACCATGTGTACTCCCGGGGAAATTCTGTGCCAAAAATTAAAAATTCTGCACACAGTATTTTAAAATTCTGCAGATTTTATTTGTCAAAATAACACTACATAATCACCCCAGTTTTAATTATTTTGGTAATTTATTTCAAAATACCCGTCAGCAAGTACGTCTGTAACAATACAGACACACACAAAAAAACTCCCAGGAGTAGAGAGTTAAAGAAACCCCTATGACAGCCCCCCCTTCCCCAGCCCAGACACCTGCCCCCTACCCCTCAGAGCTCAGGGATCAAGAGGAAGAAACAGCCTGCTTGTGTGGAGTTTCCTGCATGCTGCCATCTTTTTCCCTCAGGGTGTGCTAGGATCTGCAGCTGCTGGGAAACCTCTAGCTTCCTCCCCCTCCTCCCATCAGTGTCTTCTATGTGCGAGCTGGGCTCTGCCGGGTCCAGTGGCCCCTAGTGGCGGCCAGCAGCACTGCAACCCATTTCTGTGGGCCAAAAGGAATTCTGCGCACATGTTAATTTCTGCAAAATTCTGCATTGGCAGTGGCACAGAATTCCCACAGAAGTAACAATGTTGTAGAGGCATGTGTAGAACCCCTGGATCTTGAAAGGTATATTGTGGGGGGTGTTGATCATTGTAGGTGTTTCTGATAAGTTTGAAAATATAAGGAATATATAATATAAAGAATCTGAAGTCTAATCTTTGTTGGTTTTAGAATGAATACTTTGAAGCTTCAGATGCTGATTGTATTCTTTCTCATCTCTTAACTCAGTGGTTTTCAACCAGGGGTATGCAGAAGTCTTCCAGGGGTACATCAATTCATCTAGAAAGTTGCCTAGTTTTACAACAGGCTACATAAAAAGCATTAGCAAAGTCAGTACAAACTAAAATTTCATACTGACAGAATGAGAAAGTAAGCAATTATTCAGTAATAGTGTGCTTTGTATTTTCATGTCTGATTTTGTAAGCAAGTAGTTTTTAAGTGAGGGGAAACTTGGGGATATGCAAGACAAATCAGACTCCTGAATGGGTACAGTAGTCTGGAAAGATTGAGAGCCACTGCCTTAAGTGAAGGTGATTGTGTGTGTGTGTGTGTGTGTGTTTCTCAGGCATTTGAGTTAGATAGATTTAAACAGCCTGAATATGAATCATTTTCCTTCTCAAACCAGGTTTTGCTTGAATGGTCATAATCCTACCAGTCTACAATAATGGAAAAGCAGGGCAGACAAGACCTTAATGTATACTGAATAAAAAATAAAGGAAAAAATAGGAAAATAAGTGTTATGGCTTTTGGAGGGAGGAAAAATAATAAAATGTTCAGGCCTTTCCTTTATACATCATAAAGAAGTAAAGAAGAGCAAAAAGTAAAAACCCAATATATATTTTCCTTTGTAAGATCACCTTTGAGAGCGCACTCCTCTGGGTGGAACTGGCCAGGGACTTGCCAAGAAATGGGGGAGCAGCCTCCCCGGGCAATTCAGAATGAACCCTGGGTTCCTTCAGCATAATAAGGAGACACTAGACTGAAGACACTTGACACAGATTTGACACCCTGACACGCCAGCTTCACTGCAATGGAACCCAGTCCCCCTGAAATTTCACAGGTGTAGTCTTAGACTAGGGTAGAACATCTGTAGAAAATTTGGGCAAGGTGTTTTGGAGATGGACATTTTTTGTAGTCTCTTCACTGCTTGAACATTATAGCAGGGTTCTGGAGGCAACCCACTAGAATTAAGGTTGCATAACAGTTTCCATGATAATTCTGTTTCCAGACATTCACAGCTTTGAGAAGCTATTACATTTGGGGGCTGATATTTCCTGATTTGGTTTCTGATTCAAGGTGAAAATTTTGTTTCCTTGAAACATTTCACGGAAAAATGTTTTTTTTTTTTTCAGTGAAAGGAAAATGGGAGGGAAATAATTTCTATATTTGCAGCCCTTCCCCTAAGGTGTGGTTCAAGCCCTTTTCTCCCTCTCACCCTCAATGATATTGCTTCTGGATTCTTTATCTTGGCATCTCGTGCCTCCACCCAAGGGGGACCATGCTAGTGTCTGGAACACAAGGGCTGCTGTCCCTTGGGAAAATGTTTTCTGACAAATAATGTAGTAGGAGTGTAGTCCAGTACACAAGGAATAAAATAATTATCACAATCCCAAAAGTAACAATATAGCAACAGGGGGGACTTTATTAGGTAGATGACACAAAGGATAGGGGATAATGAATGAATGGTAGTAACTAGAATAATAAAATATCAACAATACCTTAAACCCTCCCCCTCCCAAGATTTACATGGGCCCAGCCCCCCAGCTCCCTCCTAGCACCTGCCTAGGCAGATAGTGGATTGGAAATCAGTTCTTTACTGGGTGATGCAACACCATAATCATTGGTCAGCTTAAAACTAACAAGCAAAATAAATAAAATGGGATTTCTTACATGATCTTCACCCCTAGAAGGGTAGGATTGTGCTGAGGCTCCCTGGTCTGTAGTCCACTGGAAAGTGAAGCTGGCTTTCAGCAGCCTGACTAAGGGTATGTCTTCTCTACCAACGTTAAAGTGCTGCTGCAGCAGCGTTGCCCTGGCAGTGTTTTAGTGTGGCTGTGTAGTTGTGGCACCAGCATGCAAAAAAACCCACCCTCACGAGGGGAGTAGCTCTCAGCGCTGGTACACTGTCTACACTGCCACTTTACAGCACTGAAACTCGCTTCACTCAGGGGGGTGTTTTTTCACACTCCTGAGCGAGAAAGATTCAGCGCTGTAAGGTGGCAGTGTATACAAGGCCTTAGAATCACTCCTCAACCTCCTGGGTTGCTGGTCTCTGCTGGGCTGATGCCCTTTAATGACCCAGTGACCTCCCACTGAGTTCAAATTTCCCTTCGGGTAGGAATGGGAAGTTGAATGGGGACCTGCCAGGCTGTGATGCTTCTCTTTCTGCCCCAACAGACAACACTAAAAGTAAAACCAAACCCTTTATCTTTGAGTTCTGGCTTATGATTGATTCTTGATGTAACTTCCAGCTTGTAGCTCGGGGGCGGGCAAACTTTTTGGCCTGAGGGCCACGTCAGGTTTCCAAAATTATATGGAGGGCCGGTTAGGGGAGGCTGCGCCTCCCCAAACAGCCAGGCGTGGCCTGGCCCTCGCCCCCATCCGACCCCCCCGCTTCTCACCCCCTGATGGTCCCCCCAGGACTCCTGCCCCATCCAACCCCCCCGTTCCCTGTCCCCTGACAGCCCTCCCTGGACCCCTGCCCCACCCACCCCTCCCTGTCCCCTGACCGCCTCCAGGTCCCCCGCCCCTGATTGCCCCCTGCCATCCCATCCAACCCCTCCTCTTATTCTTGACTGCCCCCCGGGACCTCCGCCCCATCCAACCACCCCTTCTCCCTGCCTGCCCCCAGAACCCCTACCCCTGACTGGGGCTCTGCAGCTGCACTGCCTGGCAAGAGCTCACAGTCCCGCCACACAGAGCATTGTGCCAGCGGCGCAGTGAGCTGAGGCTACGGGGGAGGGGAAACAGCTGAAAAAGGTCAGGAGACTAGCCTCCCGGGCCAGGAGCTCAGGAGCCGGACAGGAGGGGCCCGATGGCCATAGTTTACCCACCTCTGTTCTAGCTCCACCCTGGACTCTAGACAATTGGGAAAACAAAGTCCTGAACCTTTGTAGCCATTGCTGCTGTAATGCAGGGATAAGTCCTCTAGATCAGTGGTTTTCAGCCTTTTTTCATTTGAGGACCCCTAAAAAATTTCGAATGGAGGTGGGAATCCTTTGGAAATCTTAGACATAGTCTGTGGACCCCCAGGTGTCTGTGGACCACAGGTTGAAAACTACTGTTCTATGGTAAAGACAAGCTTTCATGGACCCCTTAGACATAGTCTGTGGACCCCCAGGGTTCCTCGGGCCACAGGCTGAAAATACTGCCCTAAAGGCTCATTGTAATATGTCAGGAACAACTAATTCCATGGGGGATTACATTTTATGAACAATGCATAAGAAAAACTTGCAGCGTTATATAATACAGAGCTACAGGCCAAATGATTGAGATTAGAGTCGTTTTGTCAGTGCAATAGCCCTCCCCAAGGAACAGTGTGCAGTCTTGTCATACAGGAAATTGATTTTGATTTGACTGAGTTATAAATGTTTGAAAATCATGTACTGTTCATGCAGATGTATTTATTTATTTATTTTGCTAAACTTGGTAAGTGCACACCTAAGGAAAAATGTGTTCTGTATGTGTGAATGGCTAATTTTGCTTTACCGTGAACCGTTCAAACTCCAGAATGGTCCATACCAGACTGGATAACCTTTCCAAATGTTTTGGGCAAATTCAAGATATGGTAAAAAGGATAATTCTGCTGCTTCAGTAGCATTTCTTCTTACCAAAATGCCTCATTGGCATAAGAGAATATATACCGGGCTATGAGCTCAGGCAGTCCTACATTCTACCCCTATTTCTTACACTGACTGGGCTTAATATAGTGAAAATCATCTTAAGAGTCCAACAGTAATCAATTGCTTGCTGGAGGAGGTCTTGTAATAACCTTGAGAAGACATTATCTTTGAAGCAGTTTCTTAAAGGGCATCTGCAAAGTCAAAAAAATGGGCTCATGTCCTTGTTTGCTTCTTTATTCTGTATAAAGAAGGCCTCAAAGGGTTGGTTTTTTTTAAAGAACGTTTTCTCTGTTTCATTCTCCTGCTTGTGTTTCATATTAGAAATTCGGGTCCTGTCTAAGCTGGAAGACTCAATAATGAGTAAAGAACTAGTAAAATGATGACATCACAAGAGGCAAGAGTGTGGAGGCTGAGCAGTTGAGAGGGGAATGGATTTTAGTGGGGCTGTTTAAAACTTTGGGAGTTTTTTTGTTTTTGTAAACATCTATTTAACTTCATTGACTAATGAACATTGTGGAGAAGAGAAGCTTGTATTAAAAGTTCAACACCCATGACCCATCAAATGAAGAGTGAGTGCTTACATTATGCACTGTTTAAGCTTCCTAACAGATGCTCCAGCAAAACCAGAATTGACACTCCTGATATTTCGAAGGCAAAAAACAGGAAGGGGAAAAAAATAAAAAACAAAGACATGAAAAAAATGTCAGGCCACTTTTGTATGTCATAAAGGGCAACCTGACTGACTGCAGTAGGACTATGTAGAAGAGGAAGCACTTGACTCAATAGCAAATGTTGCCAGGATCAGCCCTTCAGTTGTAGAAGAAAATATATAACACTGTATTACTAGAGGAATAATAGGTGATCATATGATTAGATGGTATCACAATACATATGCAGAGTTAATTTGGGCATTTAGTCTTATCTTTCCTGACCTCCCTTTTCTGATTCTTTAACTGTGTACAACCTGACACTAACACAGGGATTATTTTTTTACACTGAAATTACCCAATTTTAAAGCTTTTATAAAAGCAAAACAATCGCAACAACAAAGAAAGGAAAAAAGCAGGGTGGATTGCTTTAAATCCAAGTGATTTAAATTACTCACTTTAATTATGATTTAAATCAGCAAGCAGGAAATCTTGGTTTACATAATCTATTTTAATCTTGTTTGCATTTGTACTTTTTAGCTCTTTTCCTAACAAAGGTTAATTCTCACTTGTCAACTATTAAAAGATGTTGATTTGCAACTAAACATACCTTTTACACTCACTAAATTTGGTACTTTTCTTTGCTAATCAGAGGGTTCACTATTCAATACACATTTATTGAAGCAGTTACATAGCTTAAGACATTCAGATTTTTAATATTTAACATTTTTGTATTATATTAGAAAATGGTTAATAATGTATTATTTTCTAGTTGATTACTTTTTTACTAATGTTTTATGTTAAGCTGTATTTGGATGGAACTTGGAATTTAATTAAAAATGAACAGAAGCAGAATTTTAATTCTTTTTTATTAGTTACGTAAAACTATCTTAAATGTGGTGGATACATAAGAAAAAGGGAAGTTTATAAAAAAAGTAAGTTTTATCTGTAGTTAGTGAATTGTGATTGTTACTCATCACCACGTCGAACAAGATTTTAGAACTAGTAGATCTCATCCTCTCACACCTTACTTCGATTCATAGCATGGAAGGGGAAAATAAGCTGTCCTTCTTTTTCAACTCCCAGTTGGTTTCTCAACTTTGAATGAAATAGTCATTTGAACTGAACTAGTTGGAATTGAAATGAGGAAGATATTTTCTCTGCACCTGCAAAAGAGGCTACTACTGTCAAAAGCTGGTTTATCACTTCAACAAACTTTGGTTCCTGGTGCTTAGCCAGTGACTTCCACTTGTTCAGTAGTATGGCTTTCTTTAAAATTTCAGCAACAAACATATAGTGCTTGAATGCTATTATTTTTATTGAATGTAAATATTGAATTACAGTAAAATTAGACCTTAATATAGATTGTGATAATTTCAATTTTAATTTTAAATGGATTTATTTAAAAAAAATAAAAATGTATTTAATTTAAATAACAAAATAGTATTTAAATTAAAAATATATTTTTGAGTGTTTTTAAATTACTATTTTTATCCACCCTAGAAAAAAGGATTATCACTGTCCAAGGCTCCAGATCTCTGCTGGTTTACAAACAGTTTGTGTAAATTTCACAATCTCAGGCCATTTGGCGATCCTGACATCCTTGACAGAAGCTAGCAGAACCCTTGAATGGAGGTCTCTTATGTTCTGAGAAAAGAATACTTCTTAACATTAACAATTTCTGTATTAAAAGATTCGTATTTAGAATTTAACATCTGTATAACATATGCTTAATTACCTTAACTGCTTGGAATTAGTTAAATATATGTTAAATCTGTCCCAGTAACTTTCATATCAGTAACATAAGTAGAATATGGGTACAGAGATTCATACTAATTAAAGAAAAAAATTAGCAGCATTTTAAGGAAGGCATGTCCAATAAGAAATCCAACCTCACTAGTCTCATTTGTGTCAATTTAGAACCCCCTCTCATATATAATATGTTCTCTCCTATAACAGGCATATTTATTGCTCTATACTTTGTGTTATTTTGGAACTGCAGACTGTAAAGAAGTCATTTTTATTAAGAGTAAAGACTGCTGCTATATTTGATACTGAATTTATATGAAAATTGCTATTGGTGAGTACGTTTTTGGACTATGTTCATAAGAGCATAAAAGCTGCCATACTGGGTCAGACCATGGTCCATCTTGCCCATAATCCTGTCTCTGACAGTGGCTTGTACAGGAGCTTCAGGGGTAGTGTAAAGAAAAGGGCAATTATGGAGTGATTCATCCCATCTTCCATGCTCAGTGTGGCAGTCAGCAGTTTAGGATCTCTCTGAGCATGGGATTGCATCCCTGACCATTTGTTTTGCTTGTTTTATTTACTCATTCTTTTAAAAAATAGCCACTACTATTAGGACATATGATTCAGTCACTACTATCTATCTTATTTCACTGTGCCACACTATTTTCCAGAACAGGACGTATTTCTAAACTGGTTAAAACTGGACTGTGGTATCTATGTATTTTTTACCATAATTTTTCTTATTGCCACCTAAATAAAACAAAGTTTGTAAAAAAGAAACAGCCCAGAGAAAGCAATATTTTAACTTTATTATGACAGTTTGAATATAGGTCACCTGAAAAATACAAATTAATTCCCCTGCTATTTGAGATGTTGTAAACAAGAAATCATAAAATCGCAGTGTTAATGCTGTTCTAGAACCTTATTTCTGTGAGGCAACAGATTGCAAAATCCTACAGTAATAAATTACTGCTCAGAGGTGTATCTGTCTGTATCAGGGGAACTAAAAAATCCTGTTGAATGTATAGTATATTCCTGCTGAGAGAATTATTAAAATTCCTATCCTGAAGAGAAGAGAGCTCAACATGTAAAATGTGTAAGTGCTGAATCCTGTGGGCTGTGGGTTTCCAGAAGGCAATGGGAGTTTTAGCTACTCAGCAGCTCTCAAAAGATATGCTGAATAATGAAGAGAATGAAATTAAAGGTAGCATTTCATAATGAAAATAATATTAAAAGATGCAACACAAGTGTATCTTAGGCGGTTGAAACAACTCTATGATATTATGTAGATTACTTGAGAACCAGTATGTGATCATGAGATTGTTTTGGAATGCATAGCACAAGAGGCAGTTTTAAGGTGGCACATGTTTCACACTGGTATATTCACTTTGCTGAGTGACCATAATATGGTGTGAATGTAGTTTCTTACATTTTAGTTTCCTTGTTTGGCTTGCCATGACTCCAAAGACACTAGGTCTAAGAACTCCCCATTCGTTTCAATATGTTGGTTTTGGCAAGGATTGGTGCTTTTGACCAGAATTTTGGGGTTTGTGGGTAGAATTGTTGACTAATTTGGGGTTTTGTGGGAGGGGTCTACAGGAAGCCATGATGGGAGAGGGATGGGGCTAGTTTTGGGAGAGTGAGAGGAGGAAAGATGGGGGTAGAGGGGCGGGGAACTATGTAGGAGGGAGTAAAAACAACGAGGAGTCCTTGTGGCACCTTAGAGACTAACAAATTTATTTGGGCATAAGCTTCCATGGGCTATAACCCACTTCATCCGATGCATGGAGTGGAAAATATAGTAGGCTGGTATAAATACACAGCACATGAAAAGATGTGAGTTGCCTTACCGAGTGGGGGGTCAGTGCTAACGAGGCCAATTCAATTAGGGTGCATGAGGCCCATTCTCAACAGTTGACAAGAAGGTGTGAATATCAACAGAGGAAAATTTATTTTTTGTAGTGATCCAGCCACTCACAGTCTTTATTCAGACCTAATTTGATGGTGTCAAATTTGCAAATTAATTCCAGTTCTGCCGTTTCTTGTTGAAGTCTGTTTTTGAAGTCTTTTTGTTGAAGAATTGCCACTTTTAAGTCTGTTTTTGAGTGTCCAGGGAAATTGAAGTGCTCTCCTACTGGTTTTGAATGTCTCATTTGTGTCCATTTATTCGTTTGCATAGAGACTATTTGATTTGTCCAATGTACATGGCAGAGGGGCATTGCTGGAGGGAGCGTGCACAGAGAAGAGACAAGAGGAGAGTGTAGGAGGGAATGAGCAACATGAGGTATTGAGAGAAAATAAGATCCACGTAGCAGCTTTTTTTACTGTTTCCCAAATAAATCTACTAAGTCCACTTTACATGCCCCTTCCTACATGATGGGGGAATCAGAGACCCTAATGGGAGGGGAGAGGGGATAGAAGTTCCTATCTGGGAGACATAGGAAGTCACATGGTGAGGGGGTGAAACAGATTGATCAGCAACATGGACCATTCCTGTGCAGTTTGTGAGCTCTGCAGGGGCTCCTGTTGCTAAGCAATTCTTAAATGTTTTGTAAAAATGAAAGGAAATTCCTAGCAAAAATCTTTGGTAAATTTGAAGTTATCCCTTAAAAATTTTCCCAATCTGAACAATTCCTAGTTTGAGTCAATATATTCAGAATAAAGAAGGAGAGAATGGAAATTCCTCTTTATCCCCATTCCTTTTTATCTTGCCCCATAATTTGAGAACAAGAGGTGACTATATGAAATAAATGAGTAGTCAAGTTAGAATGAATGAGTAGTCAAGGGAATGCATTTTAGGCAGAGTATAATTAACCAATGGAATTCACTGCTGTGGAAAGTCATGGAGATAGATACTGTAGCTGGATTTGGGGGTGGAGGAAGGGAGAGTGGACAGTTTTATGATAAATAATTTGTTGTGTGTGTGAGCTAAAATAACACTAAGGATAACAAGATAATCAAATCTTATGTTACAAGATTTAAGATTGCTTCAATGATTAAGGAGGGATTTTAACCCAGTATAGAATGTTGCTCAGTTGACAGGAGTTGTATGCGGAACTTTTGTCTTCTGCTAAAATATTCGGTGTTGTCCCCTGCCAGAGATGGGGTACAGGACTAAAAGGATCAAGTGATGTGATCTGATATGGATACTGCATTAGGTAGGATATTGCACTAGAGCAGGGATCTCAAACTCAAATGACCACAAGGACCACATGAGGAATAGTACATTGGCCCGAGGGCTGCATCACTGACACCCCTCCCCGCCCTGGCTCCACCCCCACTCCACCCCTTCCATGAGGCCCCGCCCCTGCCCTGCCTCTTCCCACCCCCATTCCATCCCCTTCCCCAAAGTCCCCTGCCCTTATTCCAACCCTTTCCCCAATTCCCTGCCCCTGCCCCGCCTCCTCCCATGAGCGCGCGGCTCCCTGCTCTTCTCCCCTCCCTCCTGGAAAGCGAGAAGCACCTGGAGGTAGGCAGAGGAGCAGGGACGCGGCGCGCTGGGAGGGAGGGAGGGGCAGCGGGGGAGGGAGCTTGGCGGCAGGGACAGCTCTAGGCCTGCCAGTCGCTGTGAGGGTGGCAGTCAGGCGGCCTTTGGCGGCGTACCTGCGGGAGGTCTGCTAGTCCCGCGGTTTCAGTGGCAATTCAGCAGCTGGTGCGCTGAAGCCGCGGGACCGGCAGATCACTCACAGAAACGCCACCGAATCCACGTGACCGTGGACTGTGCCCGCAGGCGCACCGCCGAAGGCCACCTGACTGCCGTGCTTGGGGCGGCAAAAAACATAGAGACACCCCTGCTTGGCGGCCGCAGGAAATAACTCGGGGGAGCGGGGGCGGGAGCTCTGGGAGCTTGTCGGGCTGCAGCTAATAACTCCGCGGACTGGCGCGTGTTTGAGACCCCTGCACTAGATAGATTGTTGGTCTGATCTAACATGGCAGGAGGCTGGATTTCTAGCAGGATCTACTTTCCCTCCATGCTGGGGTACTGGACTAAACAGAGCAGTGGTGTGATCTGTGTTGGTGGAAGGCAGGATCCTGGATGAGGTAGGCCACTAGTCTGACTAAATGTGGCAAGGACTCAGGACTAGATGGGACCATTGATCTGATCGAGGACATGCAGCCATTGAGAGTGGGGAGGAACAGGGGAAACACCGCTGTGCTTGTAAATGTCCGGTACTCTTGTTGCATACCTTTGCATCGGAGTTATGGCATTGAGGGCCATTTTCTCCACATGTGCCGTGCATGCGCACACTTATCGGTTTCTAATGCATCTTGCCTTTTTAAATATTCACCATTGGAGGGAGAGTCCTGTCAGCGCCAGGCTGCATGTATCCGTTAGTCTGTGAAATATTCATGCGCTCGATAAAGATTACCTGGGTCACTGGAGAGAAGCCATCTGGGGAATATACTGCCTGCCAGCAGCCCAGAGCCCAGGCAGTTGAACAAGGCTTTTCTATTTTCTTTCTTTCTTTCTTTCTTTCTTTCTTTCTTTCTCCCCTCCCCTAAATCCCCCAAATCCCCTTTTCTTTCTCCATCTCTTCTCAGATTTTCATGCTCTGCGTTTGGGTACACTTAAGCAGAGGAAATGACTCAAACCTGATTTAGAAAATGTTCTTTGTTCATCAAAAAATAAACCCATTGGTTATTCCATCAGAATGAAGCCATGCTGGTGAAGCAAAGAGATGTCAAAGTGCCACCCCAGTGCCAGATCGTGCCATTCAGGCACTGATGAGTATGGTGTGGTGCAGAGCTATAGCGCCCCAGAGGTGGCTTGGGGAAGGATTGTGCCTCATGGAGGAGAGATGTGGCCCTGCTTCCTCCCTGCCTCCTTTGGTGTGATATGCATCCCTACAAGCATACAAAGGGAGAAATCCCTGCACTCTCTTGATACTGCTGTTGTGTCCTCCTTGGGCTCCCTACTCTATAAAGGCTTGGGACAAGCTCATCTTTAATATTCTTTTCACAAAGTTGTTTTAAATGGTATTTCCTAATTTTTATAGAAAACAAAATGAAAGAAAAACAGTAACAAACAAGCAAGCAGAGTTTTAAATTCCAGAACTTCAGAGAGCTGTTGACTCGCAAAAAATACCAGCATGTGTAAATTCGATACAGTGACCTTCCACCCCCTCTCCTTTCTTAGTGGTCTCAGAAATGAGGTACATTGGTAGGGGATATTTGTGTGTGTAGCTTGTGCTGCTGCAGCCAGTGCTGTACTGCTTTGGACCTAAATAGAGGACTTTAGTCTCCAAGGGTAATTAAGTCTGGCATCTTCCACCAGGGCTAAAATTACTTAGGAAAGAAATGTAGAATGGTTGCTTGGATAGGGCTTGATCCTTGGAGGTGCTGAGTATACTGGACTCCTGGGAAAGTCAATAGGTTGTAAGAGACTTGGCCAATATCATTTAACAGTGGCAATTGGCGGAGCTAGAATTAAAACACAGGCTTTCCATCTGGTGCCTTAACCACTGGATCAATCTGAATCCCAGAGACCATCCATTGAGTCACTGAATTGCAGACCTTTCCCTAGATCATAGGGGAAAGCTGGGAACAGAATTCTGACTTCTGGATGAGGCCAGGCATGATCTCAGAACACAGATCTCTCTGCGAGTGAGGTGTGTGGGGCTGGAAGCACAGTATATCCCCTCCAGGGGATGAGATGCAGGAAGGAGTCTTGTAGGGAACATATCGAGCTTGAGCAGCTGATGTTTGGAAAAGTACAAAAGACTATTTTTTTAAAAACAGAAATACTTCTGGATACAACGGGAGAGACCTCGGAAATTGGCTGGACCACCCACCCTCCTGATGGGGTAAGTGCTCCCTGGCCCTCTTTCTTCCTCCACCACCTGTGGGAAGGCTTACATAGCCATCTGGGAAGGTGGGGTTGGAGCGGAATAGGTTTCTTTTCCAGTTTTCATGCATACGGAGTATCCAAAATGCTTTATATTGTGCTGAGTCAGATACTGGACCACACAGGCAAAGGCATTAGAAGCATGTGACTGAGAGAGGGGGATACTAGAGCTACAATGTTAGATTCATTTCTAACTCTGGGTGTTTTTCCCCCTTCAGAAGTACTCATGAAATCTTAAGCTTCCACAGGGACAGCCCAGCTGAGTCAGAGCTAGGTGCAAGGGAGCTGTTTTTAACACCTTCTCCAAAGGACGCTCTGTCTCTCTCTGTTTTGTGTGTCTCTTCTCTGTCTTGAGATAGGAAAGGCCAGGGCAAAGAGAGGTGTCGCCAAGACATTTAGGATGCTAACATTGCACTGCAGTATCCCGTTTCCCCCTAGTACTCTCCAGCAATGCCAGCCTGGGGTACTACCTGCCCAACAGAGGGTTGAATTGAGCTTTGTTTAACACCTCCACTGCAGGGCAGCCCCTTTAACAGTGCAGCAGTCCTTGCTCTGAGTGCTGTCAGAATCAGGCATCAGCCCAAGTCCCAGTGTGGGGCCCCAGCACTGTTTGTCCAAGAGGCAAGTAGAAGGCTCAGATAGAAGGAGCCTGTTGTAAAGATAGTGAGTCCTGGTCCCTGTGATCCAGAGACCTGTGATCATTGTATCCCAGATTTGCCGCATGTGTGAAACCCCTCTAACAACTTCTCCACCTCTCTCTCCACTGCCCATTCATCACAGTGGGACGAGGTGAGTGTCCTGGATGACAAGAAGCACCTGATCCGAACCTTTGAGGTCTGCAATGTGGCTGAGCCGGGCCAAAATAACTGGCTGCGCACTCACTTCATAGAGCGGCGTGGGGCCCACCGAGTCCACGTCCGTCTCCGCTTCTCGGTGCGTGACTGTGCCAGCATGCGGACCGTGGCTTCTTCCTGCAAGGAGACCTTCACCCTCTATTACTATCAGGCGGAAACCGACATGGCTACACAGGATCTGCCTGAATGGCGTGAGGGGCCCTGGACCAAGGTGGATACCATTGCAGCTGACGAAAGCTTCTCACAGGTGGACAGCACTGGGAAGGTGGTGAAGATGAACGTCAAGGTACGCAGCTTTGGGCCGCTCACCCGGCGTGGCTTCTACCTGGCATTCCAGGACTCAGGGGCCTGCATGTCACTGGTGGCTGTACAAGTCTTCTTCTACAAGTGCCCAGCTGTTGTGAGGGGGTTTGCCTCCTTCCCAGAGACCTTTGCCGGTGGAGAGAGGACCTCGCTGGTGGAGGCGGTGGGGACCTGTGTGGCGGATGCAGAGGAGGCAAGTACGGCCGGGTCCTCTGGCGTCAGGCTGCACTGCAATGGGGAAGGCGAGTGGATGGTGGCCATTGGGAGGTGCACCTGCAGGCCTGGCTACCAACCTGCTAATGACGAAGGAGCCTGCAAAGGTGAGAGACTTCCTCCTTCCCCCATACTACCTATACCTTTCCCTGTTGGGTCTCTAAGCCACAGTGAGCAGCTGCTTAAAAGTGCCAGAATGAGACCCCTGGAGAGCAAATCCTCTCTCTACCCCAGAGCAGGCATAATAGCAGTGTGTCCTCTTCACAATCAGTGAGTCTCAGCCGTGACTTAGAGGGACCACTTCTAGGGCCGAAGAGGGGGGTTTGAGCCTCCATGGCCCATTTAGGGCTCAGCTTCTCTGCTGATTTTGCCAGGATATACACCTCTACCCCGATATAACGCGACCCGATATAACACGATTTCAGATATAATGCAGTAAAGCAGCGCTCCGGGGGGGCGGGGCTGCACACTCCAGTGGATCAAAGCAAGTTCAATATAACGCGGTTTCACCTATAACACAGTAAGATTTTTTGGCTCCCGAGGACAGCGTTATACCGGGGTAGAGGTATAGTGCCAGCAATGATGATGTTCGGTGTGAAAAGGTCAGCTGCCGACTAGGAATTGGACTCAACCCCTACTTCATCCTCAATTCACATAAGATTCAGATTGGGCCTAAACCTGGGCAGTCCTGAGTATCCACATTCCACACTGAGTTTAAGATTTCATAGAATCATAGAATCATAGAATATCAGAGTTGGAAGGGACCTCAAGAGGTCATCTAGTCCAACCCCCTGCTCAAAGCAGGACCAATTCCCAGCTAAATCATCCCAGCCAGGGCTTTGTCAAGCCGGGCCTTAAAAACCTCCAAGGAAGGAGACTCCACCACCTCCCTAGGTAACGCATTCCAGTGTTTCACCACCCTCCTAGTGAAATAGTTTTTCCTGATATCCAACCTGGACCTCCCCCACCGCAACTTGAGACCATTGCTCCTTGTTCTGTCATCTGCCACCACTGAGAACAGCCGAGCTCCATCCTCTTTGGAACCCCCCTTCAGGTAGTTGAAGGCTGCTATCAAATCCCCCCTCATTCTTCTCTTCTGGAGACTAAACAATCCCAGTTCTCTCAGCCTCTCCTCATAAGTCATGTGCTCCAGACCCCTAATCATTTTTGTTGCCCTCCGCTGGACTCTTTCCAATTTTTCCACATCCTTCTTGTAGTGTGGGGCCCAAAACTGGACTCAGTATTCCAGATGAGGCCTCACCAATGTCGAATAAAGGGGAACGATCACGTTCCTCGATCTGCTGGCAATGCCCCTACTTATACAGCCCAAAATGCCGTTAGCCTTCTTGGCAACAAGAGCACACTGTTGACTCATATCCAGCTTCTCGTCCACTGTGACCCCTAGGTCCTTTTCAGCAGAACTGCTACCTAGCCATTCGGTCCCTAGTCTGTAGCAGTGCATGGGATTCTTCCGTCCTAAGTGCAGGACTCTGCACTTGTCCTTGTTGAACCTCATCAGGTTTTTTTCTGCCCAATCCTCTAATTTGTCTAGGTCCCTCTGTATCCGATCCCTACCCTCTAGTGTATCTACCACGCCTCCTAGTTTAGTGTCATCTGCAAACTTGCTGAGAGTGCAGTCCACACCATCCTCCAGATCATTAATAAAGATATTAAACAAAACCGGCCCCAGGACCGACCCTTGGGGCACTCCACTTGAAACCGGCTGCCAACTAGACATGGAGCCATTGATCACTACCCGTTGAGCCCGACGATCTAGCCAGCTTTCTATCCACCTTACAGTCCATTCATCCAGCCCATACTTCTTTAACTTGGTGGCAAGAATACTGTGGGAGACAGTATCAAAAGCTTTGCTAAAGTCAAGAAATAACACATCCACTGCTTTCCCCTCATCCACAGAGCCAGTTATCTCATCATAGAAGGCAATTAGGTTAGTCAGGCACGACTTCCCCTTCGTGAATCCATGCTGACTGTTCCTGATCACTTTCCTTTCCTCTAAATGTTTCATAATTGATTCCTTGAGGACCTGCTCCATAATTTTTCCAGGGACTGAGGTGAGGCTGACTGGCCTGTAGTTCCCCGGATCCTCCTTCTTCCCTTTTTTAAAGATGGGCACTACATTAGCCTTTTTCCAGTCATCTGGGACCTCCCCCGATCGCCATGAGTTTTCAAAAATAATGGCTAATGGCTCTGCAATCTCACCCGCCAACTCCTTTAGCACCCTCGGATGCAGCGCATCCGGCCCCATGGACTTGTGCATGTCCAGTTTTTCTAAATAGTCCCGAACCACTTCTTTCTCCACAGAGGGCTGGTCACCTTCTCCCCATGCTGTACTGCCCAGTGCAGCAATCTGGGAGCTGACCTTGTGTGTGAAGACAGAGGCAAAAAAATCATTGAGTACATTAGCTTTTTCCACATCCTCGGTCACTAGGTTGCCTCCCTCGTTCAGTAAGGGGCCCACACTTTCCTTGATTTTCTTCTTGTTGCTAACATACCTGAAGAAACCCTTCTTGTTACTCTTAACATCTCTTGCTAACTGCAACTCCAAGTGTGATTTGGCCTTCCTGATTTCACTCCTGCATGCCTGAGCAATATTTTTATACTCCTCCCTGGTCATTTGTCCAATCTTCCACTTCTTATAAGCCTCTTTTTTGCGTTTAAGATCAGCAAGGATTTCACTGTTTAGCCAAGCTGGTCGCCTGCCATATTTACTATTCTTTCTACACATCGGGATGGTTTGTTCCTGCAACCTCAATAAGGATTCTTTAAAATACAGCCAGCTCTCCTGGACCCCTTTGCCCTTCATGTTATTCTCCCAGGGGATCCTGCCCATCTGTTCCCTGAGGGAGTCAAAGTCTACTTTTCTGAAGTCCAGGGTCCATATTCTGCTGCTCTCCTTTCTTCCTTGTGTCAGGATCCTGAACTCGACCATCTCATGGTCACTGCCTCCCAGGTTCCCATCCACTTTTGCTTCCCCTACTAGTTCTTCTCTGTTTGTGAGCAGCAGGTCAAGAAAAGCTTTGCCCCTAGTTGGTTCCTCCAGCACTTGCATCAGGAAATTGTCCCCTACGCTTTCCAAAAATTTCCTGGATTGCCTGTGCACCGCTGTATTGCTCTCCCAGCAGATATCAGGGTGATTAAAGTCTCCCATGAGAACCAGGGCCTGCGATCTAGCAACTTCTGCTAGTTGCCAGAAGAAAGCCTCGTCCACCTCATCCCCCTGGTCTGGTGGTCTATAGCTGACTCCAACCACGACATCACCCTTGTTGCTCCCACTTCTCAACTTTATCCAGAGACTCCCAGGTTTTTCTGCAGTATCATACCGGAGCTCTGAGCAGTCATACTCCTCTCTTACATACAACGCAACTCCCCCACCTTTTCTGCTCTGCCTGTCCTTCCTGAACAGTTTATATCCATCCATGACAGTACTCCAGTCATGTGAGTTATCCCACCAAGTCTCTGTTATTCCAATCACATCATAGTTCCCTGACTGTGCCAGGACTTCCAGTTCTCCCTGCTTGTTTCCCAGGCTTCTTGCATTTGTGTATAGGCACTTAAGATAACTCAATGATCGTCCCTCTTTCTCAGCATGAGACAGGAGTCCTCCCCTCTTGTGCTCTCCTGCTTGTGCTTCCTCCCAGGATCCCATTTCCCCACTTACCTCAGGGCTTTGATCTCCTTCCCCCGGTGAACCTAGTTTAAAGCCCTCCTCACTAGGTTAGCCAGCCTGCTGGCGAAGATGCTCTTCCCTCTCTTCGTTAGGTGGAGCCCGTCTCTGCCTAGCACTCCTCCTTCTTGGAACACCATCCCATGGTCGAAGAATCCAAAGCCTTCTCTCCGACACCACCTGCGTAGCCATTCGTTGACTTCCACGATTCGACGGTCTCTACCCCGGCCTTTTCCTTGCACAGGGAGGATGGACGAGAACACCACTTGCGCCTCAAACTCCTTTATCCTTCTTCCCAGAGCCACGTAGTCTGCAGTGATCTGCTCAAGGTCATTCTTGGCATTTCCTGACTCTTAACCCTGTGGTCAGTCAGTCCCTTAGATCAAACTGCTTCTTAAGTGGTTTATATACAATGTAGATTCCTACTGTGCTCCACCCAGCACTGACATACAGCCACCTCAGCACATAGCAACACAACACAGCAGTTTAGGTCAATGCAAGAAATAAGAGTAATGTATTATTTAGTTTCAACTGCGGGGGCAATTGTACACAGTCAGAATGTAATCTACTCAAATAAGAAATTGGCCAGCACATTGGGGTTAAGATTCCTGTGGTCAATGCCCAGTGAAAAACGCCATGAGGTTTTTAAAGAACCTTATTTATATCACCTTGTACGTGCATTATGTGAAGTGATTGAAGGTGCAGTTAAGATTTTATATGGATATCAATTAATTCACAACCTTATTAAAATATTGTTGTAAATGTAACAAAGTTAAATCGAAAAATTAAAAACAAAGTTTGACAGTTGGGAAATTCATAGTGCAGGTGACCCGCAAAGGAAAAAAAAATGCTCTGTGCCGTTTATTTGTTTCTTGTTGTTTTAAGATGGATTTAAAAGTGGAGGCCTATTTCTCCTACTTGTTTTTTATCTTAGAAACAAGTGCCAAGTCCCATCTTTCTTGTTTTTGCTGGAAGGCTTCCTGGCTGACTCAAGGCTTGTCTGGACTTGGAAAACTGGTGCTTTTTGCAATGCAGTTAACTCAGTCAAACTAGCTAAACTCCATTGAAATCTCCACTTCACACCAATGTAGACAAAGTTTAACACCTTCAGCTTGATTAGACCCACTAACTTCAAGCTAAAGTGTTAAAATGTCTGTCTTTTTTTACTGTCAGCAATAACTGAAGTGCAGGAAGGTCTGGCCTGGTTCCTCCAGTCCCTCTGTCCCCAGTTGAGCAGTAAGAATAACTCTGTCCAATCTCAAAAGCCCATCTACCATGACAGTGGACTCCAGTGAGTTGCTGTCATTGGCATCTTTTGCCTTGTGGCATGCACCTTTCAGGTTTTTGATTCTTCACCTGTACTGAATTCCCATCCAGCAAATCCTCTCCTCTGCCAGGCTCATGGAGGTGTTCTTGTAGACATGTTGATTTTGGGTACATCTCAAATCATGCTGCTTAGTGACCTCACACCAGATATCCACCAGAACCTTGGTGTCAGCCTCTGACCAGCTGGCAACAGGCTGAGAGAAGGAACTCCCAGATGGCATTGCTGTTCAAGTGCTGTGTAGAAATGGAGCAGGCTGCCTGGATTATGGGGTTTAAACATCTTCTCAGTGTATATAAACTGGTAGGTGACTTCTGGTGCAGGAGAAAGGAGTAGGTTTTTAGCAAGCTTCTGGAGGTAGGGACTATCTTTTTGTTCTGAGTTTATACAGTGTCTCACTCCCAGAATAGAGTATTGGGGGAATTGGAGGAAAGCACTGGAGGACTGTCAGGATCTGAGTTAGGTAGCCTGCATCTACACTGCAAAGTGGATGGGTTAGCCGGAGGTAACGCAGAACTCAGGCTCTAATCTATACTCACAGCCAGGTTCAGCTAACTTGGATTTAAAGCACCTCCAAACCCGTCTCAGAGGTTTTTGTGTGGATAGTTTTGTGAGTTGGACTAAAATCCATGTGAGAGCCTGGGTAAACTCTGCAGTGAAGACATAAGCAGTGATGTGAAGCTGGCTTCTAGATCTGTACTGTATATACACCATAATGGGTAATAAATTTCTAGATGATATGGTATATCCAATGTGAACCAGAATCAAAATCAAGTTACTCCAATACTGAAGGTATCCCACTAGCTCTTCTTCAATATCTTTTCTGTTTTTACATCATGGTAGCTGAAAAGGCAATACTGGAAGTGTGAATGAGGTATACTTGTTAAGTGTAAGGCAGTTATTAGGGATTAGCTAAAAGATGAGACATATTACATAGTCAGAGCTAAGATTGTTTGTGGAACCCTCACTTTGAATTTCTAGGCTTCCAAATATTTGGTGGTTTTCAAGCAATTAGAATGTTCTGATAAATTCAATAATTAAACTGGAATTTATTTACAACATTAAATGTATCTTACTAAAGGTCGCCCCCCATCCTGGGAATTTTTTTACCTTTTTTAAAAAAATGTGAAAACATGCTTTAGATTGCTATATTTTTTTCTGATAAGACAGCATTTTACTGCAGTTATGAATGTGTTGTAGAGGCAATACAATTGTTTTCAAAAATGGATGACCAAAGTTTGACTCCTGAAACCATATTTAGGCAACTAGCAAGGGTCCTGATTTTCAAAAGTAGTCAGTACTCAACGGTCTCATTGAAACTGCTGGGTGCTCACCGTTTTTGAACATCAGACCACTGATTTAGGTGGACTATGGACTTAGAAGCCCAATTTTAGGCACCCACTTTTGAATATCTTGACCCATATGTTCAAATGAGACATACATTTCTTAAGCCAGAGTGCTTGCACTTAATAGGGAGTTCAAATGCTACAGGCTGTCCTGGAAGAGCATGTCATTTTCTTGAAATGGAATGATTTGGCTGATGTAGTTTACAAATGGTGATGTGTTACCAGATACTTTATCTAACAAATTATTTGAATTTATCTAAAAAAACTACATGCAGAGGATTAAGGGTTTCCTAAATTATGCACAACCCCTTTAGATTTTACTTCCAGCTTCCTTTTTTAAGAGCTTTCCTCCTCCGTTCCTACATTCTTTATCTTAAGCAATTATGAAGTCTCCTAAGATTCCCCAAATTATTCCCCTCCAAAGGTCTTTGTTAACAATCACTTCCATTTAAATTCAAGTAAATCTGGCTCAAACACCTGAAGTGACAGGTCCTGTGAAAGCTCCACTGCCCTGTCTATTGCAGTTCAATTTGAATGTGTACACTAATGGTGTACCAAACCAGTCCTGAAGGAGTACATTAAATAAAACATGCATACCTTCATTTAGCTTTCAATTAAACATTTCCCTAAACGATAGCATCAAAACAATAGATACCTTGTGCAATACTCTTAAAACATGCTCATACACATTCCTGAAGGCTAACAGTGACAGTAATAGTGTTAATGATAGCTTCACATTTTGAAAACATTTCAAAATTAACAGTTTCTAATAAGCAAGTATGTGCTTTCTTTAAAGATAAGGCAGAGTTAAAATATTTGCTGTTTTTAATCTCCTTGAAGCATATTGAAAGCAGAGGGCTTGCTTATTATGTTTGCATTTTGACCTTTTCCCTAGTTTATGGTTACGCATTTTCTCTTCCCGTGCTTTCCTTTGAAGACAACCAGGGTACTTCCACAATCTCATTTGGGAAAGTTACCTAAGACATAGTGTCTGCATTTTGGCCATACTTTTCTACACTGGTGGAGGTTTCTATCACTGCCATCCTTTGTCATATTTCTGATTGGATTTTTGAAGTTCATAAATCTTTCTTGATGCTGTATTGTTTTCTTCAAGTTTTCCTGCACTTCTTCAAGTTTTTGGTATGCACTTTGCCCCAAAGTGAGTCCTATTTCTCCTCTTAAATAAAAAAGATAAACTTGTCTACTTGATGGCTGCCCCAGAAAAGACCAGCTGACTTTTACTGCCTTTTATTCTTTCAGAGATTGAACCTGCCCCATTGAAGGCAACAGAAGCTTTGCCATTGACTTTAGTGGGTACAGGGTCTGGTAAATATAGAGGAAAAAATAGAGTTGCCCGGAGTGGATGTTTCAGAGATGGAGAGAATGAGTTTCCTGAGGGGAAATCTTCAGTTGTATTATTTATAGTATTTATACATCTACAGTATTTCTCAAAGATCAAGGATAATGGAAGAACTTTGTACCACATAAACTTGCGGGCTTTAGGCTGAGACTGTTTTTACTCTATTATTGGTGTGGCCTCACATAGTTCTGTGTCTCTTTGTATTTGTGTCTTCCTAAATAGAAATAGTTTTCCTCCCAATCCTTGTCCTATCCACTTTTGCAGTTATACATTAACCAGTTAGCCCTTGCTGGAACAAACACTTGGCTCTAGTCCATCACTGTACTCTGAACCTGGATCCACACAGGTAAGAAAAAAAGTGGCTTTAAAGTGACTGGTCACTTGTTTACAACTGCATGTGGTAACATTAATATTGTAAAAAAGAATCTAGAAGAATATTTTTACGAATATATGTGTAATGTGTATTGAGTTCTGCTGAATCAGGTGTAATGCGTCATTGGGATGGACTAGATTCAAAAAATGAATAAAATATCTCCCAGAATTAGCAACTCTTCGTTATCAATCTAATAATCTCTTTTAATAAAGATGCATTAGCTTTATTTATATTTTCCAATATGCATTCTATTTGATTAAAAATGATTTATAACTGCAAGGGATATAATGATGCATGCAATGAGTATAATTTATCAGACAAAAACTTAGTTAAGGTAGCATTTCTGAAAGCCAGGAATTTCCAGGTTACACTTAAACTCCTCCCCAACAGTCCAAAACAACAAATGAACCAGAACAGCTATTCTCTCCACATGGCTCTATGATCACTCCATGTAAAGCTAACATATCTGTAAAGAGTATCTCAGTTGACGTGAGGTGATAGAGATTTCACATGAAATGGGGGTGGGCATTTCTATCTTTATGAAGTGTAAGAGGCCATGTGCTGGTGATGCTCTCTGAATAGGTTGAACATATGTTGTGAGTGGGCAGGTGCATACAGTCAGAGTGTAAACAGGTGGATTCCCCATCCTGTTCCAGGCAGGATGTACTCAGTTTGGATATGGTCCAAACCTGCCCCCTTCCTGGGGTTTCCCTTTATTGTTCACTTAAATAACAGAACAAAATACAAACCACAATCTAAGCTTCCTTCTCAATTTAATTGTTCCTAAGGCTTTCCCCTGTGAGATCTTTTTATCCCTGCCCTTCGTTCCATTCCCAGTGAGACCATCAACCCCTTTTACACCCTGGGTTAGAGATAAATCAGACCCCCTGGTCTGGCTGTGATGAATCAGCAAAATATCTCTGCATCAATATGCAGGGTCTTAGAACCTGCCACTCCAATTATTTCATACATGACATGCATCCGACGAAGTGGGTATTCACCCACGAAAGCTCACGCTCCAATACGTCCGTTAGTCTATAAGGTGCCACAGGACTCTACTGCTTTTACAGATCCAGACTAACACGGCTACCCCTCTGATACATGACAATGTTGTCAGTGGTAAAGATGCGTGGTGTGCAGGCATATTGTTTTCACATGGTCTCTCTCTCTCTCTCTCTCTCTCTCATTCAAAGGTTTCCCACTTGTACAATAAGGATAATGATAGATAACTATCTTACAGGAAAGGATGTTAGGCAGGAGCTATAAGGGAAATGTATTATTACGGTCAGATGGTGTGGCAAAAACTGGGAATTAGAAAGGGTCTGGATCTGAACTTTGATGGGTGTTAAAAATCTGAACCCATATCTGGATGTCACAAATGGCCCCTTTCTTTCAAATAGGCTGAATGAAAACCCTAGATCTGAAGAGCCTGAATGTAGAGATGTTAAAAATCTGGACCTGAAATTTGTGGCTTGAGCCCATCTCAGCTACACAAGAATAGAACTCGGGTGTGCCTGGTGCTCAATACACTAGGCTGCACTGTATGTAGGTCCCTTATTCTATTGCTGGTCCAGCAAGGTCTAACATACTTTTATGTATGTCTACATTGCAAAGAAAAACCCACAGTGCCGAGTCTCAGAACCTAGGTTAACTGACACGGGCTTGTGAGGCTGAAAATAACAGTGTAGCTGTTCCCCCCCCCCCCCCCCCCGGAGCCCAGGCTCTGAGACCCACCCCCCACTCCAGGTTTCAGATCCTAAGCCACAGTCTAGTGGGAACATCTACACTACTATTTTTAGCCCTGCAGCCTGAACCCAGTAAGCCCAAGTCAATGGTCCTGAGCTCTGAGACTTGGTGGCGCAGGTTTTCCTTTGCACTGTAGACATACAGTGACTCCTCACTTAACGTTGTCCCGTTGTTACATTGCTGATCTATTAGGGAACAAGCTTGTTTAAAGTTGCACAATGCTCCTTTATAACATAGTTTGGCAGCTGTCTGCTTTATCCACTGCTTGCAGGATTCTCTGGAAGAGCAGCCCCTCCTTTTGGGGATTAGAACCGGGGCGGGGAGGGGCAGCAGCTCTCCCTCCCCCATCAGCTCCCCTAAATTCCCTGTAAGGTATGTGGCTCTGCTGCTGCCCAGCAGCAGTTCAGGTGGCCCTCCTGCCACTGCTCTGCTGCTCCTGCCCTCTGCCTTAGAGCTGCTCCCAGGAGCTTCCTGCTTGCTGGGCGAGGGGGGGAGAGGGGTGCTGATATCAGGATGTCCCTCTGCCCTCCGCTCCGTACCCCCTCTCCACAAAGCGGAGGAGGGGGACAGGGCTCAGGGACAGAAAGAAGGGAGCTTTCTGGAAGCTGTTGCTTCCTGTCTGAACTGGCTGATCTGCTTAAAAGGGCAACGTACTTGAAGTGGGGTCAGCGTACTTAAAGGGGCAATGCACATCTCTCTCACTCATGCACGCACCCCCCAGCACTTTGGAAAGTCAGCACCTGTGCAGCTGTTCATGTGCTGTCAGGAGGAGGGAATGCTACGCTCCAGCTGGATAGCGTGGGCTCAACATCATGTTCAGTTTTTGCAGGGAAGTGTTTGCAGCTACTACCCTGCATCTATTGTGTTTCCTCCGTTCTGCCTCAGTCCATGCTGCCTTGTAGAGTGTGAGGCTACATTAACAACAGCGTATTAACCCTTGCGGGCTCAGCTGAGTGCTAGTTCATCATTTAGCAGCCAGGCATTCCCTGGGAAATATCCCACCTTCTTACTTCACCACCTCAACCAAGCTTCACAATCATTCGTTGCTGTGTACAATATTAAACTGTTTGTTTAAAATTGTTTAAAACTTTTACTGTATATGTATATAATGTCTTTTGTCTGGCAAAAAAAATTTCCCTGGAACCTAACTATTTACATAAATTCTTATGGGGAAATTGGATTCTCTTTACATCGTTGCGCATAAAGTCACATTTTTCAGGAAGATTACTACAACGTTAAGTGAGGAGTTACTGTACGCATAAAGTCTGTCAGAACCTTGGCATGCTTCATAAGAGTGGTGGTAGGGGGACTTTGGGAAGTTCATTGGGATCAGGCATTCCTAAATCTCTTTATTTCAAGTTGTTTAATTTCAAGAATATGTGCCCCAGTTCTTTGAAAATAGACTTATATGACAGTTATGATCAAGAACTTTTGCATAAACCATACTTGAAGTTTCTAGGTCAAACCAGCTTTGGAAAGATGATGTGCAAAAAAGCATTCTAAGAATTTACTCAACCTGATGTTCAGCATCTCTGAAAGAGTTTGTGTAGTTTACCCCAAATTTGGTCTCCAATTTTTCTCTGGCCAAACACCACCCGTCCAATACCTGCAGTGGAAAAGAACTTTTTTGACGATTTTATGGAGGTCCAAAAATTGAGCTAATAATGGACAGTTGGTTCCAATCTCAAACACAGGGAGGCTATCACCTCTGCATAATAACGGTAGTAATAAAGAGCTCAATTCTGCTGTATTTACACTGAGTAGTACCTTACTCCATGAGTAATCCAATTGATTTTAGTTCATTTCTGACATCCTGATAATCCGCTTCCACCATTCCATGACAGATATAACAATGCATAGCTCTGACAGATGGTGCAGAGCTGGCCTTTCAATGCCACTGTAGAAATTGTGGACTGAAATTTCATTACAGCTAGGGCTCTCAATTAATCGCAGTTAACTCGTGCGATTAACTAAAAAAAATTAATGACGATTAATTGCACTTATGACAATAGAATACCAATGAAATTTATTAAATATTTTTGGATTTTTTTTACATTTTCAATATTGATTTCAATTACAACACAGAATACAAAGTGCACAATGCTCACTTTATATTATTATGTTTGATTACAAATATATGCACTGTAAAAATGATAAACAAAAGAAATACTATTTTTCAATTCACCTCATACAAGTACTGAAGTGCAATCTCTTTATCGTGAAAGTGTAACTTACAAATGCAGATTTTTTTTTTTTGGTTACATAACTGCACTCAAAAACAAAACAGTGTAAAACTTTAAAGCCTACAAGTCCACTCAGTCCTACTTCTTATTCTGCTAATCGCTAAGACAAACAAGTTTGTTTACATTGATGGGAGATACTGCTGCCTGCTTCTTATTTACAATGTCACCTGAAAATGAGAACAGGCATTCGGATGGCACTTTTGTAGCCGGCGTTGCAAGGTATTTACATGCCAGATATGCTAAATATTTGTATGCCCCTTCATGCTTCGGCCACCATTCCAGAGGACATGCTTCCATGCTGATGATGCTCGTTAAAAAAATAATGTACCAATAAAATTTGTGACTGTACTCCTTGGGGGGACAATTGTATGTCTCCTGCTATGTTTTACCTGCATGTTATAGCAGTCTTGGATGATGACCCAGCACATGTTCATTTTAAGAACACTTTCACAACAGATTTGACAAAACACAAAGAAGGAGATTTCTAAAAATAGTTATTGCACTCTACCCAAGGTTTAAGAATCTGAAGTGCCATCCAAAATCTGAGAGGGACGAGGTGTGGAACATGTTTTTAGAAGTCTTAAAAGAGCAACACTCTGATGCGGAAACTACAGAACCCAAACCACCAAAAAATAAAATCAACCTTCTGCTGGTGGCATCTGACTCAGATGATGAAAATGAATATGCGTCAGTACACACTGCTTTGGCTTGTTATCAAGCAGAACCCATCATCAGCATGGAAGCATGTCCTCTGGAATGGTGGTTGAAGCATGAAGGGACATATGAATTTTTAGCGTATTTGGCACGTTAATATCTTGCAATGCCAGCTACAACAGTGCCATGAGAATCCCTGTTCTCACTATCAGGTGACATTGTAAACAAGAAGCAGGCAGCATTATCTGCTGCAAATTGTAACCAACCTTGTTTGTCTGAGTGATTGACTAACCAAGAAGTAGGACTGAGTGGACTTTAGGATCTAAAGTTTTACATTGTTTTATTTTTGAATGCAGTTTTTTTTTTTTTACACAATTCTACATTTATAAGTTCAACTTTCATGGTAAAGAGATTGCCCTACAGTACTTGTATGAGGTGAATTGAAAAATACAATTGTTTTGTTTTTTTACAGTGCAAATATTTGTAATAAAAAATGTGAGCAGCGTGCACTTTGTATTCTGTGTTGTAATTGAAATTAATATATTTGAAAATGTAGTAAACATCCAAAAATATTTAAAATAAATGATATTCTATTGTTGTTTATCGCCAATTATTTTTTTTAATCGCTTGACAGCCCTAATTACAACATTTTCCCCGGAATACAATAGCATTGGGCTGTTCTTGACTGGGTTTTGAGGGAAAGGAAAGCTTTGTTCTTTTTCGAGTGATTGTTCACGTTGATTCCAATTAGGTATGCGCACGCCACGTGCACAGTCGTCGGAAACTTTTTCCGTTAGCAGCTCCCGTCGGGTTGGCCAGGGAGCTCCCCCCTGGAGTGGTGTCCTCATGCTGCTCAATATATGACCCTGCCAACCCAACCCCCTTCAGTTCCTTCTTACCATCCGTGGTGGCATTGGAACTACGTTACCTTGCTTGCCTGCAAGTCTTTCCTTAGTCATTCTTAGTTCTTCACAGCTTTTCTTTCGTTTTATTGTTTAGTTTATTATTTAGTACGATAGCTTTGGTGAGTGGGTCGTTCTCCCCACACCCCGCCTTGGGCTCTGAGGCATGTCTCAAGCCCTAGGATTTAAATCTTGCAGTCTATGCAAGAAACCTATGCCCAACCCTCCCTCAGGCCAAGGGCAGGGCCCAACCAAGCCATTGTCAGGATTAGGGTGACCAGACAGCAAGTGTGAAAAATCGGGACGGGGGTGGGGGGTAATAGAAGCCTATATAAGAAAAAGACCCAAAAATCGGGACTGTCCCTATAAAATCGGGACATCTGGTCACCCTAGTCAGGATCCAAGCAAGGGTTTTGAAGAGATGCCCGAGGATGGTGTACCAGCCATAATCACGTATCCTTCCCCCCATTTTTTGAACCGTCTATCCCACTTCTACCGTGCATGGTCCCATATAACATTGGACCGCTGGGTTCTTTGCATGGTAGAAGTGGGATATTCTCTCCAATTCTGCTCTTCCCCTCCCTCCCACCCCCCTTCCCTGTCCCTCTTCAGGGACCCCTCTCACAAGCAACAACTTATCCAGGAGGCGTAGGCGCTCCTCGCCATGGGAGCGCTAGAGGAGGTCCCTCAGGAGCTCAGGGGCAAGGGATTCTACTCCCGATATTTCCTAATCCCCAAGGCCAAGGGGGGTCTCAGACCCATCTTAAACCTGCGAAGACTCAATCAGTTCATGGTAAAGTTGAAGTTCCACATGGTTTCCCTGAACACAATTATCCCTTCCCTGGATCCGGGGGACTGGTACGCTGCCCTCGATATGAAAGACGCATATGTCCACATAGCCATCTGGCCGCCTCACAGACATTTCCTGAGGTTCGTTGTCAACCACATACACTATCAGTTCACGGTGTTCCCATTCGGGTTATCAACAGTGTATGTCAGTCATCGCAGCTTTTCTCCGAAATAGACAGGTGCAGGTGTACCCCAGAGGTGTACCCCAGAGGTGAAAGTAAGCCAGTACACCGTACCGGGGCGGCCCAGCTTCCCCAGGCAGCAATTTAACGGGCCTGGGGGGTGGCAGCGGCAGCTGGGGGCTCCGGCAGCGGTTTAAAGGGCCCAGGGCCCCCCATTGTGCTGCCACTCCTTCCCCATCTGATTACACAGGACCACGGCCGCCTGCTTCACCCAGACCTCCCAGTCCCTGCACCTCACGGCCTGGAAGCTTCATGGTTAAACGCAAAGGAACTCCAGTGCACAGAATCGGTGATGGAGGTGCTCCTTGGTAGCAGGAAACCTTCCACCAGGGCCACCTTCCTGGCCAAATGGTTCTCGTGCTGGTGTAATCACAATCGAGTATCTCCACTTCAGGCATGTATACCGTTCATCCTGGACTATCTACTGCACCTGAAGCAGCAAGGCCTGGCTGGATCATTCATCAGGGAGCACCTCCCAGCCATCTCAGTGTTCCACCC
Source organism: Malaclemys terrapin pileata (assembly GCF_027887155.1). Classification (NCBI taxonomy): domain Eukaryota; kingdom Metazoa; phylum Chordata; order Testudines; family Emydidae; genus Malaclemys; species Malaclemys terrapin. The sequence continues at coordinate 140,689,421 of NC_071505.1, forward strand.
CGGAGAGTTGGAGCGTTCAGTCTTTGCCAGTCCTATGGTGGGCCATTTCCTTAAGGGCATGGAACGGCTATACCCTCAGTCTTGCCCACTGGTACCGACTTGGGACCTCAATCTGGTCCTAGCTATGCTTATGGGAGCCCCATTCGAGCCGCTAGCTACATGTTCCCTTCTGTATCTCTTGTGGAAGGTAGCCTTTCTGGTTGCAATCACATCAGCCAGGAGGGTGTCGGAGCTAAAAACACTAACCTCCGACCCCCCCTACATGGTCTTCCACAAGGATAATGTACAGCTCAGGCCGCACCCAGCTTTCCTGCCCGAGGTGGTATCCCAATTCCACCTTAGTCAGGACATTTTTCTACCTGTTTTCTACCCCAACCCACATGCCAACTCACAGGAGCAGTGATTTCACTCATTAGATGTGTGGAGGGCGCTAGCGTTCTACATTGAGCACACAAAGCCTTTCAGGGAGTCAAACCAGTTGTTTGTAGTGGTGTCGGACCGGATGAAGGGACTTCTGGTCTCCTCACAGCTCATCTCTTCCTGGGTTACAGACTGTATCCATACCTGCTATGACTTCGCCAAGGTCCCAGCCCCAGCTATAACGGCCCACTCAACAAGAGCCCAGGCCTCTTCCACCACTTTCCTGGCCCAGGTAACCATCCAAGAGATCTGCAGAGTGGTGACCTGGTCCTTGGTGTATACCTTTGCCACCCACTATGCCATCACACAGCATGCTAGAGACGATGCAGTAGAGCGATGCTCTAGTCAGTGATTCCTTAACTCCAACCCCATCCCCGTGGGAGAGCTTGGGAGTCACCTAATTGGAATCGACGTGAACAATCACTTGAAGAAGAAAAGATGGTAACTCACCTTGTAACTAGCAACAGAGAATCTTGTGGCACCTTTAAGACTAACAGTTGTATTGGAGCATAAGCTTTCGTGGGTTCGTCAGACGCATGTAATGGAAATTTCCAGAGGCAGGTATAAATATGCAGGCAAGAATCAGTCTGGAGATGACGAGGTTAGTTCAATCAGGGAGGGTGAGGTCCTCTGCTAGCAGTTGAGGTCTGAACACCAAGGGAGGAGAAACTGCTTTTGTAGTTGGCTAGCCATTCACAGTCTTTGTTTAATCCTGATCTGATGGTGTCAAATTTGCAAATGAACTGAAGCTCAGCAGTTTCTCTTTGGAGTCTGGTCCTGAAGTTTTTTTTGCTGTAAGATGGCTACCTTTACATCTGCTATTGTGTGGACAGGGAGGTTGAAGTGTTCTCCTACAGGTTTTTGTATATTGCCATTCCTCATATCTGACTTGTGTCCATTTATCCTTTTACGTAGTGACTGTCCAGTTTGGCCAATGTACATAGCAGAGGGGCATTGCTGGCACATGATGGCATATATAACATTGGTGGACGTGCAGGTGAATGAACCGGTGATGTTGTAGCTGATCTGGTTAGGTCCTGTGATGGTGTCACTGGTGTAGGTATGTGGGCAGAGTTGGCATTGAGGTTTGTTGCATGGATTAGTTCCTGAGTTAGAGTTGTTATGGTGCAGTGTGTGGTTGCTGGTGAGAATATGCTTAAGGTTGGCGGGTTGTCTGTGGGTGAGGACTGGCCTGCTTCCCAAGGTCTGTGAAAGTGAGGAATCATTGTCCAGGATGGGTTGTAGATCACTGATGATGCGTTGGAGAGGTTTAAGTTGAGAACTGTAGGTGATGGCCAGTGGAGTTCTGTTGGTTTCTTTCTTGGGCTTGTCTTGTAGCAGGAGTCTTCTGGGTACACATCTGGCTCTGTTGATTTGTTTCCTTATTTCCTTGTGCGGATATCGTAGTTTTGAGAATGCTTGGTGAAGATCTTGTTGGTGTTGGTCTCTGTCTGAGGGGTTGGAGCAGATGCGGTTGTATCTCAGCACTTGCTTGTAGACGATGGATCATGTGGTGTGTCCAGGGTGGAAGCTGGAGGCATGAAGGTAGGCATAGTGGTCAGTGGGTTTTTGGTATAGGGTGGTATTAACGTGACCATCACTTATTTGTACTTATTTGCCTAGACACCACAGTACACCTCCGAGTGGTTGTTCACGTCGATTCCAATTAGGTGACTCCCACAAGACTCTCCGTTGTTTTTTACAGATCCAGACTAACACAGCTACTTACCCTCTGATACTTGACACCCTTCTTGTAACTGTTATTCTTCGAGAGGTGTTGCTCACATCCATTCCAATACCCACCCTCCTTCCCCTCTGTCGGAGTAGCCGGAAAGAAGGAACCGAAGGGGGATCGGGTCAGCAGTGTCATATATTGAGCGCCATGAGGGTGGCACTCCGGGGGCTGGCCGGCCGACCTGATGAGAGCTGCTAAGGGAAAAAGTTTCCAATGACCGTGCATGCGGCACGCACACACCTAATTGGAATGGACATGAACACCTCTTGAAGAACAATAGTTACAAGAAAGTGAGTAACCGTCTTTTTCACTTCTGTTTTTCATTGTTGTTGTTTTTATCTTATGTTCTTTAGCTGGATTTGTTCTGCTAGGTTTGGAGTGAAAGGTTTGCCATCAAAGGGTAAACTTTAAACAGCATAGTTTGAAGCATGCATCCAGGACATAAGATGCTTTATAGCTATGTTCTCATTCATCATGGCTGAACTGTGAAGAAATGGGGAGGGATAGCTTAGTGGTTTGAGCATTGGCCTGCTAAACCATGGTTGTGAATTCAATCCTTGAGGGGGCCATTTAGGGATCTGGGGAAAAAATCTGTGTGGGGATTGGTCCTGCTTTGAGAAGGGGGTTGGACTAGATGACCTCCTGAGGTCCCTTCCAACCCTGATAGTCTATGATTTCTCATTTTGTATTTGGCAGAATAATGGAAATATAGGCTTGATCAATAGTGATACGTAGGGAACCCCCTGGCACAAAAAGTATTGTTGCTTCGTCTCAGCTACATTCAGTTGGGAGAATGAGTTTGATATCAACTCCTTAGCAAAACAGGCACTGAGCCTGCTTATTTAGAATGAAGCATTTTACCATATGTTATATGGAAATAGGATTGTCTTCGCCAGTCAAAGTGCTGGGATGTTGTGCACTTACTGAAGCAGAACTGTATACTTTCCCCCAGTTACGCAATTCCCTGCACTCCGGTTGTGGGAGTCTGATTTGCATGATGGCTGTGCAGCTTTTCTTAATAACTGTAGAGTGACTATGCAAATCCCTCTACTCCTGACTGGCTACTATAATCCATCTGCTGAGACTGTCTCCTTCACTCAGAATCTTCAAGCTGTTTCACAGAAACGATGATGCCATCTCAGCTTCTTGCTCCCTTCAGCTGAAGCAGTAAAACACTAAAATGTAAAAGAAACTCACTGCACAAAAAGTAACGAAAATGAGGCTATGAAGCTGCATAAAAGAAAATTGTTTAAAAACTGTCCCTTTTCCCTTCTCCCGCCTGCCTCTTTCCTATAGGTCAGTAAGGCTCTTGAGCCTAAACTAACTAGCATATATTCATTGCTAGTTGACACCCAGGGCTGGCCTTACCATGAAGTGAACTGAGGTGGCTGCCTCAGGTGCCAGACTGTGGGGGGGCACCACTAGGACTCAGAGTGTAGAAAATTCTGTCTGCTGCTGGTGCATATGTATTCTCTCTCCTCTAGATGCACAGAGATGGTGGAGTGCTGTGCTGGAGGAAGGAGGGCTCAAGAGACATAACAGGCAGGCAGGAGAAAAGGTGAGAAGGAATAACAGAAAGCAACAGGAGCTGCAGGGAGAGAGAGGAGGAGGAGCCTCTTATGTACTCTCTAGCAACCCCAGGAGTCTGGACTGATTAACACCAGTTTCTCAGGGAGCTTTCTGTTTCCTGCTACTTCCCTGAACCCACTTGAGGAGAACAGGTAGTCAACTGAAGTAGTAGGAGCCAGTTAGGCCCTTAAGATGCTGATGCCTTTCCTCACTCAGGCCCTGCTTATTTGTCCCCTTCAATTGAGTGTTGAGAACCACTATAGCTGGCACAGGACAGCAGTCATGAGTGAAAGAAGAAAATGCCCCTCTGGGGCAGCATTCAGAAAAAGAAAGAAAGCAAAGGAAGCTTTTCTATCTAAGCAGGAAGGAGCTCTCCTGAGATACATAGACACAAATGTTCACGGTGAGCCTTCGTTCCCAGTGAGTATGTGAGTGGTGAGGAGATGCCTGATCTTCCAGTTAGTCAGAGTGCAGGTGACCTGGCAGCTACTGCAGCATCCATATCTCCATCTCAAATGGATGTAACCATACACATTCCTGAAGAAAAGTGTAGATCAGAGAAGAGTGTGGTAGAGGCACAAGAAACAGCTGCTGCTGAGTTTAGTTCCTTAAGTCTAGATGATCCAGGACTGGACCCACTTGAGCAGTAGCCTGGGGGTCTTCCTTGTACTGCATGGGCCACAGCAAGTGAAAAACTTCATGTTCCCCAAAGACAATGAAAATAGAAGTTTCCATCCAACACATTACTGGCGTGAAATCCCCAATGGTGACAAAGTGGAGAGGCCATGGCTTATGTACTCAACAACTCAGAATGCTGCATACTGTTTTTGTTGCAAACTCTTCCAGTCTAATGTTCCAGCCACATTGGGTTCTACAGGAACAAAGGACTGGAAAAAATCTGGCTAGAAATCTGGCATGCCATGAGAAGGCAGCAAATCACCAGAGAGCATTCCATAAGTGGAAAGAGCTTGAGATGAGACTAAGGTTAAAGGCCACCATAGATGATCAGCATCAAGAAAAGATTGCATCAGAGGCTCTTTACTGGCAAAATGTTCTGAAAAGGCTCATTGTCATTGTGAGAATGCTTGCTACCCAAAACCTAGCATTGCGTGGTACTTCAGATCATTTGTATGTGCCAAACAATGGAAACTTCCTTAAAATTGTGGAGCTGATGGCTGAGTTTGATGCTGTACTTCAGGAAGAAGAGTCACCACCCAAGAAATGTACACACACCACTACCTTGGAAAACCAATTCAAAATGAGATCGTACAGTTACTGGCAACAAAAGTCAAACAGAAGATTGTGGCAGATCTGAAGTCAGCAAGATATTACTCTGTTATTCTGGACTGCACACCTGACATCAGCCATATGGAACAAATGACTTTAATGGTGCGTTTTGTAACAACAACAGAACCTAGTGAAAATGTCCCTGCAATGGTGACTGTCAGAGAGCATTTTCTAGAATTTATTGACATTGTTGATACTACAGGAGCTGGTATGACAAATGTGCTTCTTAAAAAGCTGGAAGATATGGGAATTGCGATAACTGACATGAGAGGTCAGGGCTACTATAATGGTGCCAACATGAGAGGAAAGAACAGAGGAGTGCAGACACGGATCCAAGAGTTAAACTCTCGAGCTTTTTTTGTCCCATGGAGTTCTCATTTGTTGAACTTGGTGGTCAGTGATGCAGCATCAGCTTCTAGTGAGGCTGCTGAATTTTTTAATGTAATTCAAAGCATCTATGTATTTTTCTCTGCATCAACTCATCAGTGGTAAATTTTGAAGCAACATCTGGGAACATCCTGTCTTACACTAAAACCACTGAGTGCCACAGGATGGGAAAGTCGAGTGGAGGCAATAAAGCCTATCAAACACCAAATTGGGAAGATAGATGATGCCATAGTTGCCACTATGGAGGATAATGCTAAGACAGGAACTATTCATGGGAGAACAGTGGCAGAGGGAAATGGAATCACCAGAAACATACATACCTTCAAATTTCTGTGTGGATTAGTGTTGTGGCACGACATATGGTTTGAAATAAATGTTGTAAGCAAGAAACTCCAAAGTGTTGACCTTGATATATCTGGAGCAATGGAACAACTGGACAAAGCAAAGTCATATCTACAGTCTTACCGCAGTGGCGTAGCGAGGTGGAGGGAACAGGGAGAGTGATCAGAAAAAAAGGCGCCACCTGCTGCAGCGCTTGTACTCACCCGGGTCTTCGGCGGGGCCGGCAGCATTTCAGCAGCGGGTCCTTCAGTGCCGCCGAAGACACCCAGAGCTAGTGAAGGTCCTGCCGCCGAGGTGCCGCCGAAGACCCGGAGCGCTGCTGCGGTGCTTTTACTCACCCGGCGGTGCTTTTATTGACGGGGCGGCGCTCCGGGTCTTCGGCGGCGGGCCCTTCACTAGCTGTGGGTGTCTCCGGCGGCACAGAAGGACCCGCCGCTGAAATGCTGCCGGCCCCGCAGAGCGAGTGAACGTCCCACCGCCGAAGACCGCGCCACAGTGGGTGGTGCGTTTTTTTGTGAGTGAGTTAAAAAGGCGCCACTTTGGGGGAATGTGCTCATGGGGAGCGGCCACTCCCCCTGCTTGAATGTGCAAGACACATCACAACTAAATACCTGGCCCATAGTTTCTTTCTGACTACATTAGTTAATGATTAACTTATGCTGTGAATCATGAGGGCTCTGTTGAAATCTATTGCAAAATTCCTACTGGCTTTAATGGAGCCAGGATTTTGCTTTCTGTCTTTTACATAATTTTTTTTTATCCAGTATAACTGTGGATGTTCATATTTTCCATGAACTGTCTACTCCTTTTTTGAATCTGTTCTTTCTTTCAGTGAGATCTTGTAGCAAGGAGTTTCACAGATTAATTATGCAGCATGTAAAAGTACTTCTTTTTTTCAGTTTTAAATATGTTGCTTTTCAATTTCATTGAACTTCCCCTTGTTCTTGTATTAGGAGGCAGTAAATAGAATTGCCCAGTTCACTTTGCTGTCCCATTCATTATTTTATATTCCTTTGTCAGGTCCCATCTTATTTGCCTCCTCTCAATACTAAATGGGTCTAATATTTTCATTTCCCCCCATACAGAAGCCTATCTAATATGCACCTAATAATTTTTGCCAACTGTGTCTGGATCCCATTGCAGTTCTACAGTATCTTTTGGGGGATGGGATGACCTGAAAGGTACACAGTATTTATTCCAGATGAGGGTAAGCCATTGATTTATACAAGGGCCCAAAGTGTTTTTCCTCTTTCCTTTTGAGCAGTATGACAGCCTTATTGGTGTTGTTTTGTAGTTTTTCTTCTTTTGTTTAAAATTTGACTATTTAAAATGCTCAGTATAGTCTGAGGGTGCTGTGTTCTTGGTGAGCCAGGAATAATCACTCAGCCCTCTGGTTTCATTCAGTTCCAGATGTTGTGATCGGTTTATAAAAAAGGAAGCTGTCAAGGCTGCTTCCCCACTTTGAAGTTTAGGGTACAAATGTGGGGGCCTGCATGAACACTTCTAAGCTTAACTACCAGCTTAGATCTGGTCCGCTGCCACCACTCCCAAAATGCTAATTCCCTTCCCTGGGTAGCCTTGAGAGACTCTTCACCAATTCCCTGGTGAATACAGATCCAAACCCCTTGGATCTTAAAAGAAGGAGAAATTAACCATCCCCCTCCTTTCTCCCACCAACTCCTGGTGGATCAAGACCCAACCCCCTTGGATCTTAAAAACAAGGAAAAATCAATCAGGTTCTTAAAAAGAAGGCTTTTAATTAAAGAAAAAGGTAAAAATCATCTCTGTAAAATCAGGATGGAAAATAACTTTACAGGGTAATCAAACTTAAAGAGCCCAGAGAATCCCCTCTAGCCTTAGGTTCAAAATTACAGCAAACAGAGATAAACACTCTAGCAAAAAGGTACATTTACAAGTTGAGAAAACAAAGATAAAACTAACACACCTTGCCTGGCTGTTTACTTACAAGTTTGAAATATGAGAGACTTGTTCAGAAAGATTTGGAGAGTCTGGATTGATGGCTGGTCCCTCTCAGTCCCAAGAGCGAACAACCCCCAAAACAAAGAGCACAAACAAAAGCCTTCCCCCCAGCAAGATTTGAAAGTATCTTGTCCCCTTATTGGTCCTTTGGGTCGGATGTCAGCCAGGTTACATGAGCTTCTTAACCCTTTACAGGGAAAAGGATTTTGGAGTCTCTGTCCAGGAGGGATTTTATAGTATTGTACACAGGAGGGCTGTTAGCCTTCCCTTTATAGTTATGACAGAAGCAAACTCCCCCCATTACCATTTTAAATACAGTGTGACTTGTTTAATCTTGTGGCAGTATCTCAAACTATTTGAGTTATAGGCTGGGTCATTTTCTTGTGGGTGCTGTGAAAGTTGGAGGCAGTAGTGAAATAATGCTTAAAATGGTCAGCCAGCTTTCAGCATCTGGGGATCTTTTTGCCTATGGATGGTTGCTTTAAAAGCATCATTAATGCACCGCTTGAGGGGGTGTGCAAAACCAGTCCAAACCATACACACTGCAATCACTGAAAGCTTTTCTAACGTTTCAAGCATTATCACAGGGGACAATATGGCTATTATCATTGGCAAACTGCCATTTCTTGAGCGTTTTTAGAAAAGTAACAGAAATGCAGCATCTACCTGTGTGTTTACGATCTCTGCGCGTGTGCTAAGCAATTGGGGGAAACACCCTGCCACCTCACCACTAAATAACAGCATGCAAATATTTGAAAGGTCTAAACACAAAGCAGGAAGAGGAATATTTAGTGTGGTGCATTGGGGGTAACTAGCAATAATGGGATAAAATTAAGAAAGGGAAAAACACAGCCTGAATATCAGGAAAAGATTCCATACAGTGAGATGTAGGGAGCTGTGGAATTGTCTTCCAAGGAAAGGGTTGGAAGTCCTTTGCTAGGGACTTTTAAAACTAGATTGGACAAACCCTAGACAAAGAGTTGTAGGGAACAATTTTGCACTGGGAAAATCCATTTTCCACGGGGAAATGGATTGAATGATCTAATAGGTGTTTTCTGTTTCTAACGTCTGTAATTAATGGAACACTAAATGGCTGTTTTATTTGTACTCTGACCCTCCAGACACTATGCTAGGACTAACATTATGTCACAGAACATGTTATTAATATAGCATCATGGCCCTCAGTCAGGAAGCATCTAAATATTATGTCATTCTTTGCATGATTATTTAAAATATTTATTTTGTGGATAAATATTCACATTCCTTTTAAAAACTCTGTTTGTGTATCTATCATATATAGATGGGTCATATCCCTAAAGAGAATGCTGGAGATTTCATTCACAGTTCCCTAATCTGACCACTAGACAACAACAACACCCTATTAACTTAATATTTTATTATTTATTTTGGTATAATCAATAACTCTTATTCCTGGAATGTGTACACAAGTTAAAATACACAAAAATGATTTTAGAATTAATCAAACACAAATGTGTAAATATTCTTTTACATTAGACTACTCAGATAAAGCACCATACTACTGTACTTGCCAACAAAAACAACATCTACCAAATTACTGCACCACTTCTTACTACCCTCTTCTTTCTATTTCTCAAATCACTACCTGAACAATTGAAAAATAGAGAAACTTTTGCACAATGCTCTAGATCCATTAACAAACCTGGGCCCTTGTTGATCAAAGAGAGAAATGTTCCATAGCTGTAGGAGAGGGAGAGTTCTCAGTGAAGTGCCTTTTGTGACCACCGGTTCATCCCACGGAGAGAGAGAAAGTGTGATAAGCTTTCAGGTTCTGGGACACAAATACAGAGCTATTCTGCTGACTCATCCTGGCAGCAGAATAGACGGGTCCTTTTAGTTCCAACCCAGGAGGAAAAAAGTGTATCTGTTTCTCTCTGAGGGCTGAGGCAAATAAAGGTAGGGACAAAGGAGACCAGAATAGGGAAACCGTAGGAGTAACCAAGCACAGGAGCATAGTGGGATGGTATGTGGTGAGATGAGTACAGTGGAATGATGTTCTGCAAAGGTGGACTGCTGGACATGAATGGGGTCCACCTGAGGAAGATGAGAAAGAGCATCTTAGGATACCAATTTGCCAACCTAACAAGGAGGGTTTTAAATTAGGTGGATCCCAGAAGACTTTTGGAAGGTGTTTGACACAGTTTCATATGACATTCTCATGAGCAAAATAGATAAATCTGGCCTAGATTAAACCACTACAAAATGGATGCACAACTGGTGGAAAAATCATACTCAAACAGGAGTTATCAATGGTTTGATGTCAAAATCAAATGACATATCTAGTGGGTTTCCACTGGGGACTGTCCTGGTTCTGGTACTATTCCATTTTTTCATTAAGGATTTGACGGAGTAGAGAGTACACTTATAAAATTTATAGATGACAAAGAGCTATGAAGGGTTGCAGGCACTTTGGAGGAGAGGATTAGAATTCAAAATGACTTTGACGAATTGGAGAATTGGTCTGAACTCAACAAGATGAATTTCAATAAAGACAAGTGCAAAGAACTACACGTGGGAAGGAAAAATCAGATGCACAATACAAAATGGGGAATAACTGGCTAGGCGGTAGTTGCAGAAAAAGATCTGGGGGTGATAGTGGATCGCAACTGAATATGAGTATGGAGGATAGGGTCATAATTCAAAATGATCTGGACAAATTGGAGAAATGGTCTGAGGTAAACAGGATGAAGTTTAATAAAGACAAATGCAAAGTGCTCCATTTAGGAAGGAACAATCAGTTTCACACATACAGAATGGGAAGAGACTGTCTAGGAAGGAGTATGGCAGAAAGGGATCTAGGGGTTATAGTGGACCACAAGCTAAATATGAGTCAACAGTGTGATGCTGTTGCAAAAAAAAGCAAACATGATTCTGGGATGCATTAACAGGTGTGTTGTGAGCAAGACACGAGAAGTCATTCTTCCGCTCTACTCTGCACTGGTTAGGCCTCAATTGGAGTATTGTGTCCAGTGCTGGGCACCGCATTTCAAGAAAGATGTGGAGAAATTGGATAGGGTCCAGAGAAGAGCAACAAGACCTATGAAGGAAGGCTGAAAGAATTGGGTTTGTTTAGTTTTGAAAAGAGAAGACTGAGAGGGGACATGATAGCAGTTTTCAGGTATCTAAAAGGGTGTCATAAGGAGGAGGGAGAAAACTTGTTCACCTTAGCCTCTAAGGATCGAACAAGAAGCAATGGGCTTAAACTGCCGCAAGGGAGGTTTAGGTTGGACATTAGGAAAAAGTTCCTAATTGTCAGGGTGGTTAAACACTGGAATAAATTGCCTAGGGAGGTTGTGGATAAATGTCTATCAGCGATGGTCTAGACAGTATTTGGTCCTGCCATCAGGGCAGGGGACTGAACTCGATGACCTCTCGAGGTCCCTTCCAGTCCTAGAATCTATGAATCTATGAGTAGGTATAGAAGGATTACATTTTTATCGGTAAGTGTTGATAAACGTTGATTTCATCATGCACACACAAACTAATGAATAAAATACTACATGGATAATAAATTTATAGACAGGCAAAATAAGAAAAATGATGCTTGAGAACTTGTTAGAGTTCCACCTTAATGTGTATAAAACATATTTTAATGCCGTTGTTAGCAGAGCTAGAGCAGGGATATCATTTGAGTGGGGGGGGTTGTATTTTAACAGTTAAAAAACCTTAATTTTTTGAATGTCAGTGTCTGATGTCATTGAATAGTTATTGTCTGACACACTCACTCATAATTTCCTGCAGCTGTGAAAATTTAAATTGATAAAAATAGAAAAAAATGCTTAAAAAACATTGATATTATCCATAGAAATTACACAAAAATAAAAATTTGAATTCTGCCAAGCCTAAATATGACTCAACAGTGTGATGCTGCTGCAAAAAAGGCAAATGTAATTCTGGGGTGTATTAACAGGACTGTCGTATGTAAGACATGGGCGATAATTATCCCGCTCTACTTGGCACTGGTAAGACCTCAGGTGGGGTATTGAGTCCAATTCTGGGCATCACACTTTAGGAAAGTGGTAGGTAAATTGGAGAGGGTCCACAGGAGAGCCAAAAAATGATACAAGGTTTAGAAAACCTGATCTGTGAGGAAATGCTGAAAAAATTGGGCATATTTAATCCAGAGAAGAGAAGGCTGAAGAAGGACATAACAGTTTTCAAATACGTAAAAGGTTGCTATATATAGGTTGCTGAGCAAGTGTTCTCCATATCTACCAAGGGTAGGACAAGAAGTAATTGGCTTAGTTTGCAGCAAGGGAGATTCAGGGTAGATATTAGGAAAAACCTTCTAACAATAATGAGAGTTACAGCACTGGAACAGGTTGTCTGGGGAGATTGTGGAATCCCCTTCATTGGAGGTTTTTAAGGGCAGGTTAGACAAACTCCTGTCAGGACTCATCTAGGTATCCTTAAAATGCATTTTGGGTCTATTTTATCTGTCTTCTGGTTTCTGAGTCTTGTCTCTTGAGATGCACTTGAGTCACATTTTTCAAACTTTTATCTGCAACTATGATGGCTAGAGACTCTCGTGTGGCTGGAGAGTTAAGAAGAGCACCAAATGTCAGAAGGCTTGTGATAAAATAGGGAGAGTTTACCACAGTGTGAAATGCTCTTCCTCATAGCTTCAACCCAAGCATCTGTGAGCAGCTAGGATCTACAAAGACACCCAAATAGTCACTCTGGATGCCAAACAGAAGACATTCCCATCACACCTCCCCAAATCCCTTCTTCTGCTTGATCCCCTCACGCTCCTCTCCCCATCCTACCAACATAAGGACATGAGGATGGCCATACTGAGTCAGACCAATGGTACATCTAGCCCAGTATCCTGTCTCTGACAGTGGCCAGTACCAGAGCTCCAGGGGGGAGTGTACAGAACAGGGAAGTTGGAGAGATCCATTCCGTCTTCCCTTCCCAGCTTCTGGCAATCAGAGGTTTACAGTCACCCCAAGCATGGGGTTATGTCCCTGACCATGTTGACTAATAGCGATTGATGGACCTATCCTCATTAAGTTATCTAGTTCCATTGTAAATCCAGTTATACTTTGGTCCATTACAGCATCCCCTGGCAACAAGTTCCACAGGTTAATTGTGCATTGTGTGAAAAAGTGTTTCCTCTTGTTTGTATTAAACCTCCTATGTATTAATTTCACTGGATGATGCCTGGTTTTTGAATTGTGGGAAAGAGTAAATAACACTCCTCTATTCACTTTCTCCACACCGTTCATGATTTTATAGACCTCTGTCATATTCCCCCTTGTCTCTTTCCTAAGCTGAACAGTTCTAATCTTTTTAGTTTCTCCTCGTATGGAAGCTGTTCCATACTATGGATCATTTTTGTTGCCTTTCTCTGAACCTTTTCCAGTTCCACTATATCCTTTTTGAGATGGGGTGACCAAAACTGGACCAAGTGACTATGGATTTATATAGGGGCATTATGATATTTTCTGTCTTATTTTCTATCCCTTTCCTAATAGTTCCTAACATTCTGCTAGCCTGTTTGACCTCTGTTGTGCAATGAACTGAAGTTTTCAGAGAACTATCCACAGTGACTCCAAGATCTCTTTCTTGAGTGGTAACAGATAATTTAGAATCGATACTTATATACATGTGTAGGTGGGATTATTTTTTCCAATGTGTATTACTTTGCACTTATCAATATTGCATTTCATCTATTTTGTTGGCCAGTCACTCAGTTTAGTGAGATCCCTTTGAAGTCAGCTTTGGACTTAACTATCTTGAATAATTTTGTATCATCTGCAAACTTTTCTACTTTACTGTTCACCCCCTTTCCAGACCATTAATGAATATGTGGAACAGCACAGTTCCCAGTACAGATCCTGCGGGAACCCCACTGATGGTCTTGGAGCCATTTTTAGTCAGGAGTCAACCAGACCACAATCTCATGTAGATAGTTGAGTCAGATCCTCAAAAATTATGAGATTAAAAAAAAGATTAAGGGTAAAGTTTTTGAAAGCACTTAAGTAGTTTAAGAGCCTTAGTTTCATTGAAAAGCAAAAGGAGGTAGGCTCTGAAGTACCAATGTCATTTTTGAAAATGGAACTTGGACTCCAAAGTCACTTAGGCACTTCTGAAAATTTTACCCTAACTCATATTTGGGTGCTCTTTTCTGGTTTTTGAATGCGTGTTGCCAGCTCTCACAAATGAAGAAAGTCAGGGGATTTTGGCCTCTGCTGCAGGAACTCTCGCTAGAAAACCTGAGACCAAACTACAAACGTGTATAAAGTTGATGGAGCTTCCAGCTTCTCTCTGCCCCCTGCAAATTAATTAATTATGGATTCCACATCTGCTTGTCCCTCAGCCCCACATTGCTTATGCTACACCCCCTTAGGCCCAGATTGTTTTAATTTAAATTAAATACCTTTTTCCTTTTAAAAATAAACTTGTTTAAAATTAAATATGACACTTACAACCTGTGATACGGCCAAAACTTACTGTAATCTATTACAATAATTTAAATAAATAAAAAAATAGTATGCTGCGGAGCCTTCCTCAGTTTTAATGCATTAAAAGGTGCTCCTTTTTTAATTGAATTCAGAATCGGGGAAAGATCTTTAACATCTGCAAGCTTTATCAATGTTATAATATAATGTACTGCATTAAGTAAGTATCGGTATTATTTCCAGTCTTCAAAATGAAGCGAATGCTGGTATTGACATTTTTCCAAATGTAAGTACTTTCAGTTTCTGTTGTGCAGAAAAGCTTTTGCCTTAATTAGTTTTGGTTTAAGTTTAGTTGGCAGGTGCAGAAAGAATGTTTTCTTCATTTAGACTAGTTCATTCATAGCTGAGAAACCGATTGGGAGTTGAATAAAAGCAGGAAATCTTGTTTTCTTCTTCCGGTCTATGAATAAAAAGTAAGGAGAGAATAAGATCTATTTATTATGAAAACTTGAAGAACATGGGACTAGATTGTCAAAGGTATTTAGGTACCTAAAGATGCAGATAGGTACCTAGTGGGATTTTTCAAATGCACCTAAGGTAGGCACCAAACTCTCCTTGTTTTCAACACCCATTAATTATAATCGAGAGAAAGTGGGTAAGGTAAAGGCAGTTAGGCACCTAACCTGCTTAGGTCCTTCAAAAATCCTACCTGGTTCTATTTGAATCTTTAGGCATCTAAATATCTTTGAAAAACTAGCCCATGGTGTCCAGAGATAATCTTTCAATTCACTTACAAGATTAATACTTTCTTTGTTTAATTTAATAGGGTTACCATACGTCCGTATTTTCCCGGACATGTCCGGCTTTTTAGTCCTTAAATCACAGTCCGGGAGGAATTTTAAAATATCTAAAAATGTCCAGGAAAATACAGACGTGTGGTAACCCTATCAGCAATCCTTACAACTCCCAGGTTCAGGTCATCGGCCATAGAGGTCGGCGCCGCGAAGGTTTTCTGCCAAGCCAGCCTGACAACGATGGTCAGGAACATTTCCCAGGAAACCCCATTCTGCCTGGTGGCCACGGTGCACAGCAGCATCCCTCCTAGTCCTGCGCCATCCGAGCGCACAGCCGCCTCCTCCCCGGGCTCCAACTTTCCCAGCTCCCTGAACTGCGGGGCCCGAAGCAACTTCCTGCCCCCCCCCCCCCCCCCCCCGGCTCTGGGTGCTGCTGCGCGGAGGAAGCGCCCGGCCAGGGGCGCACGGGCTGGAGAGCAGCGGGAGCTGGGAAAGTTGGAGCCCGGGGAGGAGGCAGCTGCATGCATCATCACAAAAGGACAGGGGCTTCGTTCTCCTTCACTTTGCTGTTTGTAAGAGACTAGGGATAAGGGGAAGAAGAGACCTTCTCCCTCCTTCCCCATTGCTGCAGAGAGACAGCAGCCTTTTCCAGCAAACAGGAACACAATCGGCTGCCAAATCAATTCTCTCTTATCACACCCCTAGCCTACTTACCCTGTACACTGTATGAGTCAATGGTTATGTTCAAGCGTAGCTGTATATAGAAACACATGTTACTATGCTGCAAACAAGCTACTTATAGCTTTTTGATATTGATCATATAAAATTTAGCAAGGATTTAGTGATATACCATTAACTTTGGGACTTCTTATAGAGCTGTAGTTGCCACATTGTGCTCTATGGAGCAGTTTGCCCAGGGAGGAGTTTGGTCACATGATGTTAGTTACTTATTTTTCACCTGCTAAAGTGCAATTAAAATGTATTATTACATCCTAATGAGTCTTTCCCACCTAAGCAATTTCTGGAGCTGCTACAGGGTGTCATTTAATTTGTAATTGGGGGGTGGAAGGAGAATATGTGAAAACTTAAATTTGAACTGTCCAAAGTACACTTGTCAGTATAAAGTATATGTACTTTATACTTGCTGTCATTAAATCAATGGTGGGAGTGTGTGAGACTGTGTTGCCTTACAACCACCTGTAGTGAATCCTCCCAGTCCAAAACTGGATTAAATGCAGTATTTCCATCTTGTAGATGAGCTTCAAGGTGGAACAGATGTTGGTATGTAGATGGCTTCTCTGCACTGCAAAGGGCATGTGTGAGCTATTATAGCTTCTTATTTTAGTGGTATTGGAGGCACTGTGACTGAGCGTGTGGGACTTTCAATGTCCATGTTGGTGATGATTCTTTTGGGATAGTTGGAAGATTTCCTGGCCACTTGAGGTGGATGCTAGTTCAGCTCATAAAGCTGGCCCCACTCTTGATTCAGTAGTTGGATTGGAATTGGAGATGGGGTAAAGGCTGGTAATGCAAATTGCTGGCAATGGCAATTGAGATATTGTGAAGGTGTAACATCCTTCTGTTTTCTTGTTTCAGGAAAGCTGCTGATTTTATTCTTTTATAATTGTACTTTTAGTTATTTTAAAGGTTTCAGAAAAGAGGATTTTGAAATTACTTGGAAATGGAAATAAATGCATGGAAGAGTTCTTTTTCTGAGTTCTTTCTATTAGGCTTGCCTGAATGCTGAATTGTTAGTTTCTACATAGCAAACACAGTTTTTTTCAGTTTTTTTTTAATGTTCATTTCTATTGTCCCTTGAGCAAACAAATTACATTGTTGGTGGGGAGGTCACCCTGATGTCTGATCTGTTCTTGAGAAAATTACCCATCTGGATAAATAGGATTTTTGTAACTATGTATATGTTAAAAGCAACAGTGCTTTATTAAGTTTAATGTGCTCATGAGAACATAAGCATTTTTGCAAGATTTGTAAAGAGGAAATAATTAAAATATATTAAAATTTAGTTAATGTTGCTTCTGTAAAATCTTACAATTTTATTCCCTCCTCCATTTCTGTTGTGTTCTAATCTAGAATGCTAACATATATAGGTGTGACAAACAAGTAGTGAAACTTCCGACCCCATTGTTAAAGTGGATGATTGGGCGTCCGGTTAAAAACAAAACAAATTAGGTTGTTTTTGCTACTGAACACTGTTAGCTCCTTCATTGTAATAGCTATAAGAGTTTTCCAGGACAGCAATCTGAGCAATATTATGTTGCATAGCCCAGTGAATAGAGTGCTGGAGTAAGACTCTAGACCGGCCACTGGTCTGTTGGGTGACCTTTGGCACGTCACTTCCTCTGGTTCCCTATCTGTAAAATGGACATAATGATACTGAACTCCTTTGTAAAGTGTTTTGAGACCTATTGAGGGAAAGTGCTATATAAGAGCTAGATAATTATTTATTTGCCACTGAAACTAGGCCTCTCCACAGTACTGATTTTACACTATTAATTTTCTTTACATGGTGCATACTGGGTGTCACAGATCCTAGTAAGCGCCCCTTTGTGGCCATCTCCTAGGATTGATGTGAGGGAAATCCAAACCTCTGTCCTATGGATTCCCAAGGGTGTTTTAAGATGGTGGAGCCTAAATGGGGTCAAGCCATTGCCCCAATCTCAGGGCTCAGATCTCTTGTCTGGCACCCACTTGCACAGTAGTTTCCAACACTTGGAATTTGCCTAATCCCCTGGGTGCAAGCACTGCCTCTTCAGACTCCCCATGTCTTAAACACACCTCCCTCCTGGAACTCCACCCAAAAAGATGTGAAACTTCTGGTTTAAAAGTATCAGAGGGTTAGCCGTGTTAGTCTGGATCTGTAAAAAGCAACAAAGAGTCCTGTGGCATCTTATAGACTAACAGACTTATTGGAGCATAAGCTTTCGTGGGTGAATACCCACTTCGTCAGACGCATTCTGGTTTACAGTTTAAGTATCTCTGAGATGTGAAGCAATTGACAAGGCACACATTTTGTTCAGACTATCACCTTTATGCTGTTTACTTAACAGATTACACTGCTATACAGCCAAAATGCTTCTGAAATAAATGTAGTCAAACTTTACTAATTCTGGGTCAGTGAGAACGAAATTGATGCTTAAAATTGTTGATTGGCTCTAGTTTTCAAGATATGCTATTGGGTCAGTATATACGACCCTTGACTTGGGAATGGCGGAGGATAAGTGAGTTATAAAGGGAAGGGATCTCAATTTAAACCAGAAATGACTAAAATACATCTTTGACTGGATCTATGAATAAATCTATGACTGGGTTTGGACAGTACTTGCTTTTTAGGCAAAACAATGAATGATGCAATCTGAAGCTGGTATTGTGTCATACATGATATGAATTGCATCATGTTATTCCTAGAAGTCATGGATGATGCAATCATAACGAAGCTTACATCGCTCTGCTGAACAAATTGCCCTATATCAGCTCTAGAAAGCATACAGTGTCGTGCTCTCTTATTTGTCAGTGTTTGATTTTGCAAAGGGACACATTTCTGTTTAGCCAAAGTGAGCAGAGATGCCTCGTACTTGTGTGAACAGTGCAGATAACTTCTGCTATGTTTGTGGTGAAGTGACTTTTGCATCACAAAAGCGCAGTATAACCACTATGGTTAAGAAAGCCTATCACCTTTATTTTGGCTGCAAAATTGGAGATCAGGACAAGAGGTGGGCCCCACACATATGCTGCAACACTTGTGCAACAAATCTTCGCCAGTGGTTGAATAGGAAAAGGAAATCTATGACTTTTGCAGTGCCAATGATTTGGAGAGAGCCAACAGATCATACCAGCAATTGTTACTTCTGCGTGGTGCCTCCAGTTGGGAAAGGTGTGTCAAAGAAGAAAAAGTGGAGTGTGCATTATCCAAACATTCCATCAGCTATCCGCCCAGTACCCCACGGAGAAGGACTGCCGGTTCCTGATGCACCAGAATCATTCTCACTTGAGTCAGACGAGGAAGAGGAAGAGGATGAAACTTCTGGTCCTGAACCATCAATGTCACAGGACCCACATTTTCTCCCATCCTCCTCCTCTGAACCACACCTCATAACACAAGGTGAACTGAATGACCTTGTCAGGGATTTGGAACTACCCAAGAGTAAGGCAGAGCTGTTGGGCTGCAGACTACAGCAGTGGAATCTCCTGGCAGGTGATGTTAGGGTTTCCATGTTCCATGACTGTCAAAAGGATCTTGTCCCATTCTTCTTCATGGAAGGTGATCTTGTAGCCTGCAACAACATCCATGGTGTGATGGCAGCCCTCAACATCGTTCACGATCCAGATGAGTGGAGACTGTTCACTGATTCATTGAAGACAAGTCTTAAAGCTGTTTTACTGCATAATGGCAAAGTTTTGCCATCAATTCCAGTTGGTCATGCAGTCCATATGAAGGAAACCTATGACAACATGAAACGACTTTTGAGGTTCATAAACTATGACCAACATCAGTGGCAGCTTTGTGGCGATTTGAAGGTTGTTGCTCTCTTGCTTTGTCTGCAGACTGGATACACAAAGTACTGCTGTTTTCTCTGCAAATGGGTTAGTCGTGCAAGAGATTCCCACTACATCAAGAAAGATTGGCCACTCCGACAGTCATTGGAGCCTGGGAGGAAAAGTGTTCAGCATCCACCACTTGTTGAATCAAGGAAGATTTTGTTATCATCCTTACACATCAAGCTGGGTCTGATGAAGAACTTTGTCAAGGCCGTTGACAAAACACAAGCAGCTTTCAAGTACCTCCGTGGAAAATTTCCAAGGTTAAGTGAAGCTAAGATAAAGGAAGGTGTCTTTGTTGGTCCTCAGATTCGTGAACTTCTTCGAGATGATGCATTTGACCATGTACTGCGTGGCAAGGAAAAGACAGCATGGAAAGCCTTCCAGTTAGTGGCAATAAATTTTCTCGGAAACAACAAGGCAGACAACTACAGGTTGTTGGTGGAAAACCTCCTCAAGGCATACAAAAGCCTTGGTTGCAACATGTCACTAAAAATACATTTTTTGCACTCTCATCTAGATTTTTTTCCACCGAACTGCGGAGCAGAGAGCGACAAGCACAGCGAGTGATTTCACCAGGACATTGCAACAATGGAGAAACGCTATCAGGGCAAATGGAGCCCATCAATGTTTGCAGACTATTGCTGGACAGTGACAAGAGATGCTCCATTTAATGAATACAAGAGACAAGCCAAGAAGCGCCGAGTAGACACTGACTAGGACTAAACTATGTACATAATAGTTTTTTGTCTTTTGTTTCATAATAAATTTTATTTATATAACCCTTTTGCTGATTTTTAAAGTGTTACATAAACAGGACAGGTGAAATATTATCATGTAAAGCAACCATAAACACATGAAAAGACCTAGGTTTACAATTTATGATTAAAACTCTACTAGCTACACAATATACATAGACATAAAATGTAAAAACTTAAATATCTTAGAAACAGTAGCCAATCAGTTGTTTTAATTGTCATATTTGAATTCAGCACATCAAAATACATAATAAATAGCATATTTTATCTCTGAAGCAGACGACTTCTCAAAAATTGTAGACCAGTGTTATGTACAGGAGAGTACAAATCATACTAAACAATAGAACATCCTAAACACATTGTCTCTCACTAGTCACCCTTCCCTTAGGAGTCCTCTGGTGGGGGGAATCTATATTTGTTCTGTCAGAAAGACAGGGTCCCTGCCTCCTTGCCTACCCTGTCCTGCAACAGTCTAACTCAGGGGTCGGCAACCTTTCAGAAGCGGTGTGCCGAGTCTTCATTTATTCACTCTAATTTAAGGTTTCATGTGCCAGTTATACAGTTTAACGTTTTTAGAAGGTCTCTTTCTATAAGTCTATAATATATAACTAAACTGTTGTTGTATGTAAAGTAAATAAGGTTTTTAAAATGTTTAAGAAGCTTCATTTAAAATTAAATAAAAATGCAGAGACTCCTGGACTGGTGGCCAGAACCTGGGCAGTGTGAGTGCCACTGAAAATCAGCTTAGGTTGCCTGCCCCTGGACTATATCATCACTTGCTTACACGGCAAAGTGATATTAGGAAAGCATTTGATGTATTTTAGCTGGTTTTAAAAATTAGGGTTACCATACATCTGTATTTCCCCGAACAGGTCTGGCTTTTTGCTTCTTAAATCGCCGTCCGGGATGAATTTTTAAATATCTAAAAATGTCCGGGGAAGGGGTGGGGTTCGGGCGGGGCCGGGAGCGGGGCCAGGGATGGGGGCGGGGGCTTGAAGTGTCTTCTTTTTTGAATGTTCAAATACAGTAACCCTAGTTTAATAAATCAGTTAGTTTTAGATGCAAAACATGTTTTGATAAACTTACTTTTTTCCCCTGTGCATCCAACACATTTGAGGCCGTTTTATGTCATTAATTTAAAAAAAAATTAAAATGCTGTTTTTGTGCATTTTTAATTGAACTCTAATTTCCATTCAAATGCCGTTTGGCACAAATCAAGACAAAAATGTTAATCATCATTTAGTAAATAAGAAATTAATCATTCACCATTTTCTAACAATACAAAAATGCAAACAATAAGAATCTGAATAAATGTATGTTAAGCTAAATAATCGCATAAACAAACATGTACTGATAGTTTATCCTCCTAGTTAGCAAAAAGAAGTACCAAATTTAGCGTGAACACTATATTTAGTTGCAAATCAATATGTTTTAATGGTGACCAGCCAATGAGAATCAGATGTTCTTTGGGAAAAGAACTAAACAGTACAAATACAAAATAAGATTACAATTGATTATGTAAATCAAGGTTTCCTGCTTGCTGATTTAAATCATGATTAAAATCAATTTATATCAAGCCACGCTGTGTTGCCAATTAGCACTAGTTGGCCCTTTTGTTGGCAGTATCAGCAGAGAGACCATGCACTGAATGGGGCGTGAGAACTCAGCTCCCTTCTCAAGCCTTGAGTATTAGTATGCATAGTAGTATTGTAACATCTAGAAGCCCCAGTCAAAGACCAGGACCCCATTGTGCTAGGTACTGTACAAACACAGAACCAAAAATACTTTTTCTGCTCCAAAGAGCTTACAGAGTACAATACAAGAAACAACAGGTGGGTACAGGCAAACAGGGAGTATTAGTAACCATGAGTATGTCTACACTGGAGCAAGATATGTAATTTCCAGCATGTGAGACATCCCTGTGCTGGCTCTGATTGAACTAGTTTGCTAAAAATGTAAGTGTAGCTAGGGCAGTGCAAACGGTAGCTGATCCAAGTACAATCCCATCCTACACTTTTGTTGTGTTTTGGGAACAGCCAGCCCATGCTGTACTTCTATTTTTACTGTACTAGCTTGATTAGAGCTAGTGCAGGTATGTCTACATGAGCTAGAAATTATACCTCCAGCTCCAGTGTTGACATTCCCAAAGAGACAAGATGGTCAGCATGGTAGACTATGGTCTCAGCACACCAGCAGCAGTGTTCCATCCAGGAGGATAGAGAGACATTAGGGGTAGAGTGTGTTTGGATTGGTAGGGTGGTTTGATTTGCTGCAGTCTTGTTATTATTTTATCATAGGTCATTCTTTAGGCAGCGTCAACAGAAAGGACCAAATAGGCCATGAGACTGTCTCTAGAGGCAGTTCCTCTAGCACTGGTATGAAGCATGTTTTGGGGTAAATGCAAGAGAAGGAAATGTGCACCACTATTCTGGTGCCCAGGGTGCCTGTTCTAAACTGGTTGCAGACTCCAGGGCTGAGAATCTGGCACATTCATCCCTTTATATGGTGTCATTTGCTACAGGTAAATTAGTGCAAGTGCTGCTCTTTCCCCAATTTTGGCCTCTGGCTTGAAGGGATATTAAAAAGACTCCATTTCCCTCACCTCTGGAATATGGCTCCAGCAGTTGGTCTGAGCATGTTATCAGAAAGGAGGAGTCCTCTGAAATATTACAATTTCTATAAACTCAGGAAATCTGCTTATGAACCATTAGCATCTTCCCAGGGGCTGAGCAGAGTAGTAGTGCAGGGATACACCAGAATTTAAATGAGTCTTTCGGCAAAAGGACGATTAAGGGGGAAATCTGATAACTATCTGTAACTTCTTGAATGGGGGTAAATACTAAGGAGGGAGGGGGATTGTTTAGAGTAGTCTGGATCAAGGCACGACTGGGACTTCATGGAATCTAGTAAAGCCATAGCATTGGTTGAAAAGGCCTTTTGTTCTAGTTCAGTGGCTCTTTTATCTTCCACTCCCTAATAATTATTTGAGAGGCTAAAATGTCTCCTGCTTTCTCTCTTCCCAAGGGTGAATTACTTTTGGGGGACATACATAGAATTCCATCTACCCATTGTGGGGACATGCCAGCCTGTAAGAAAGCAATAAGTACCATGCCTTAACAAACTTTTTTTAAAATGCATTTTGGGGGGCTTTTTGACATGACTGAAGGGATTTGTTGAGAAATCTGATAGTTAGCATTTAAAACATTTTTTCTTTCTTTCATGAAGGCAGAGGGAGATCTGTAGTGACTCACCAGGACGATTGTTCTGGGAGGTGGGTGGGAGTATCACAAATACAAAGTTATACAAACATTTGCAGAGGATCTAACGGAAGCTGCAGTTTTACTGGATGACCTTTCAATCCATTTATCAAAGCGGCTGCATGCCCCATTTCATGGCAGAAGAAACAGATATAAATATGGAGTAAAGACAGGAAATCTGTGTCTAGAACATTTTAATAAAATGTGTAAAACATTCACTGCAGATCTACTGATTCTTGCCAATGCTATCTTTCCTTTATTTTCCTTTCCTTTGTTTCTGCCTGTTTCACATAGCCTGGAGCTATAGCACATTGTGCTGTGGTCTCATCAGCTCACACAAGCCTGGTTTGGTTTGAGTCAGTACTTGAATTGGAGGCCACTGAGGCCTAGTCTTCACTTACCGGCTGGTCCGGCGGCATGCCATCGATGTTCTGGGATCGATTTATCGCGTCTGGTTAAGACGCGATAAATCGATCCCGGATCGATCCCGGAAGTGCTCACAGTCGGCGCCGGTACTCCAGCTCGCCGAGAGGAGTACGCGGCATCGACGGGGGGAGACTTCCTGCCGCGTCTGGACCGCGGTAAGTTCGGACTAAGGTACTTCGAATTCAGCTACGTTATTAACGTAGCTGAATTTGCGTACCTTAGTCCGATTTGGGGACTTAGTGGGGACCAGGCCTGAGCAACATGCAGGAAATGGTGTTAAGGATTCAGTGAGTGGTGCTCTTACTTTGTGAGACACTGAAAACAACAGCCTCCTCCCCAAAACAAGAAGAACATCAAAGCAACCATATTAGCGTATATTATCAAACTCAGAGACTTTAAGGCAAGAAGGGACCACAATGATGATCTAGTCCAGCCGTTCTCAAACTGTGGGTCGGGACAACATTTTAATGGGGTTACTGGGGCTGACTTAGACTTGCTGGGACCCAGGGCCGAAGCCCGAGCCCACTGCCTGGGGGTCAAAGTAGAAGCCTTCACTCTTCTGATGGTTAGAAACCTTCATCTAATTTCAAGCCTAAACTTGTTGATGGCCAGTTTATATCTATTTGTTCTTGTGTCAACGTTGGCACTTAACTTAAATAACTCCTCTCCCTCCTGGTATTTATCCCTCTAATGTATTTATAAAGAGCAATCATATCTCCTCTCAGCCTTCATTTTGTTAGGATAAATAAGTCAAGCTCCTTTAGTCTCCTCTTGCAAATAAGATTTTCCATTCCTGGGATCATCCTAGTAGCCCTTCTCTGCACCTCTTCCAGTTTGAGTTTATCTTTCTTAAACATGGGAGACCAGAATTGTGCACAGTATTCCAGATGAGGTCTCCCCAGTGCCTTGTATAATGGTACTGACACTTGCCTGTCTCGACTGGAAATACTTCACCTGATGCATTCTCAGATTGCATTAGCCTTTTTCACAGCTGTTTGACATTGGCGACACATAGTCATCCTGTGATCAACCAATATACCCAGGTCTTTCTCCTCCTCTGTCAGTTCCAACTGATACCTCCCCAGCTTACTGCAAAAATTCTTCTTGTTAGTCTCTAAATACAAGGTATTTTGCACTATTACATTTAATCCCATTTTTATTATTCCAGTTTGCAAGGTTGTCCAGTTCATCTCGTATGATATTCCTGTCCTCCTCCATATTTGCAATACCTCCCAACTTCGTGTTAACAACAGATTTTCTTAGCGCACACTCACTTTTTTGTGCCAAAGTCAGTAATAAAAATGGTAAATAAGATTGATCCAAAGATGTGGATATAGACATGAGGCTGAAGAGGTTCCTAACGAGAGCGGGAGAGAATCCACTGATTGTCCTTCATGTGGGAACAAATTATACAGCTAGATTCTCACTGGAACGTATCAAGGGAGACTATGCCAGGCTGGGGAAGATGCTTAAGGAAATTGAGGCTCAGGTGATCTTCAGTGGGATTCTGCCTGTTCCTACAGAAGGGCAACAAAGGTGTGACAAGATTATGATGATCAACAGATGGCTCAGGCAGTGGTGCTATAAGGAGGGCTTTGGGATGTATGGCCACTGGAAGGCATTCATGGACAGAGGACTGTTCTCTCGAGATGGACTTCACCTGAGTAGGGAGGGAAATAGACTTCTAGGATGGAGGCTGGCGCAATTGATTAAGAGAGCTTTAAACTAGGAATTGGGGGGAGACGGTAGGGAGATGTGCAGGTAATCTCCACTCCAGATTTTAACACTGAGAGGGAAGAAAACGAAGTAAGAAAGGATACAGCTGTGGGTAGGAGAATGGACATACAGAGGAAGGGTAGTGTAGATACCAGTCTAATAGGTGATACTGGTGGTAGAATGTCTGGGCCTAATCGGGTAAAGAATGTGAGCGAAGCCAAACAGCAAGAATTAAGATGTTTGTACACCAGTGCGAGGAGCCTAGGTAACAAAATGGAGGAACTAGAGTTACTAGTGCAGGAAGTGAAACCGGATATTATAGGGATAACAGAAACATGGTGGAATAGTAGTCATGACTGGAGTACAGGTATTGAAGGGTATGTGCTGCTTAGGAAAGACAGAAATAAAGGCAAAGGTGGTGGAGTAGCATTCTATATCAATGATGAGGTAGACTGTAAAGAAATAAGAAGGGATGGAATGGATAAGACAGAGTCTGTCTGGGCAAAAAACACATTGGGGAAGAAAGCTAGTAGAGCAGGGGTCGGCAATCTTTCAGAAGTGGTGTGCCGAGTCTTCACTTATTCACTTTAACTTAAGGTTTCGCGTACTGGTAATACATTTTAACGTTTTTTAGGTCTCTCTCTATAAGTATATATTCTATAACTAAACTATTGTTGTATGTAAAGTAAACAAGGTTTTCAAAATGTTTAAGAAGCTTAATTTAAAATTAAATTAAAATGCTGTTCTTACGCCGCCGGCCCACTCAGCCCACTGCCGGCCTGGGGTTCCATTCACCTAATCGGCAGCGGGCTGAGCAGGGCCAGTGGGACTACGGCTGGCAAGGGGCCGGCAGCCAGGACCCCAGACCGGGCGTGCAGGTGGGAATGTGTGGGGGGGGCGGGGGGGGAGAGACAGGAGCTCCTGTCTGGTGCTCAGGGTGGGGGTGGAGATGGGGGGGGGTGCAAGAGTCAGGGCATGGGGTGTGTGGGGGCTGGGTATGTGGGGGGGGTGCAGGAGTCAGAACGGGGGCTGGAGGTGTCTGAGGGGGTGCAGGGGTCAGGGCAGAGGGCTGGGTGTTTGTGGGGAGATGCAGGGGTCAGGGCAGGGACCCCAGACTGGGGGTGCAGATGGGAATGGGGGGGTGCAGGAGCTCCCGTTTGGTGCTCAGGGTGGAGATGTGAGGTGTGTGTGTGTGCAAGAGTCAGGGCATGGGGTGCGGGAGGGCTGGGTATGTGTGGGGGTGCAGGAGTCAGAACGGGGGCTGGAGGTGTGTGAGGGGGTGCAGGGCAGAGGGCTGGAGGTGTGTGAGGGGGTGCAGGGGTCAGGGCAGAAGGCTGGGGGTGTGTGTGGCGGGGTCAGGGCAGAGGGCTGGGTGTTTGGGGGGGTTCAGGGGTCAGGGCAGAGGGCTGGGGTGCTCGGCTCTTGGGGATGCTCATGGCAGGGGGCTGGAGGGGATATGCCCCATCCCCATCTCTTTCCCCAGGTTCCCGTCCCCATCTCTTCTCCCAGGTTCCCGTCCCCATCTCTTCTCTGCCTCCTCCCCGGAGCAGCGAGCACGCTGCGGCTAGGCTCCACTCCGCTCCCTCTCCCCCTCGCAAGGGCGATCAGCTGATCAGCGGCAGGGAGGGGGAGGGGCAGGAAAGCACCACGCTGTGGGAAGAAGCGGGGGAGAGGGGAGCTTGGCAGGACCAAGCTTCTGCCTCCTGCCCCGGCAGGAGAAATCGGTGGGCGGGGGGGCTGAGTGGGGCCAGGACCCCGGCAGGCAGTAGCGTGCCATCAAAAATCGTCTCACATGCTGTCTTTGGCACGCGTGCCACAGGTTGCCGACCCCTGCACTAGAGCCTCCCCTGAGATAGTGCTTGGGGTGTGCTATAGACCACCGGGAGCTGATTTGGATATGGATAGAGACCTTTTTAATGTTTTTAATGAAGTACATTCTAATGGGAATTGTGTGATCATGGGAGACTTTAACTTCCCAGATATAGACTGGAGGACAAGTGCTAATAATAATAATAGGGCTCAGATTTTCCTAGATGCGATAGCTGATGAATTCCTTCACCAAGTAGTTGCTGAACCAACAAGAGGGGATGCCATTTTAGATTTGGTTTTGGTGAGTAGTGAGGACCTCATAGAAGAAATGGTTGTAGGGGACAACCTTGGTTCAAGGGATCATGACATGAGCTATTTCAGTTTAAACTAAATGGAAGGATAAACAAAAATAGATCTGTGACTAGGGTTTTTTATTTCAAAAGGGCTAACTTTAAAAAATTAAGGAAATTAGTTAGGAAAGTGGATTGGACTGTAGAACATGGGGATCTAAAGGTGGAGGAGGCCTGGAATTACTTCAAGTCAGAGTTGCAGAAACTATCAGAAGCCTGTAATGGAAAACCTGTCTTATGAAAGGAGACTCAAAGAGCTTGGCTTGTTTAGCCTAACCAAAAGAAGGCTGAGGGGAGATATGATTGCTCTCTATAAATATATCAGAGGAATAAATACCAGGGAGGGAGAGGAATTATTTAAGCTCAGTACCAATGTGGGCACAAGAACAAATGGATATAGACTGGCCATCAGGAAGTTTAGACTTGAAATTAGACGAAGGTTTCTAACCATCAGAGGAGTGAAGTTCTGGAACAGCCTTCCAAGGGGAGTAGTGGGGGCAAAAGACATATCTGGCTTCAGGACTAAGCTTGATAAGTTTATGGAGGGGATGGTATAATGGGATAGCCTAATTTTGGCAATTAATTGGTCTTTGACTATTAGTGGTAAATATGCCCAATGGCTTGTGATGGGATGTTAAATGGGGTGAGATTTGAGTTACTACAGAGAATTCTTTCCTGGGTGTCTGGCTGGTGAGTCTTGCCCACATGCTCAGGGTTTAGCTGATCACCATATTTGGGGTCAGGAAGGAATTTTCCTCCTGGGCAGATTCGCAGAGGCCCTGGGGGGTTTTCGCCTTCCTCTGCAGCGTGGGGCATGGGTCACTTGCTTGAAGTCTTTAAACCATGATTTGAGGACTTCAGTGGCTCAGACACAGGTTTGATACAGCAGTGGGTGGGTGAGATTCTGTGGCTTGCGTTGTGCAGGAGGTCAGACTAGATGATCAATAATAGTCCCTTCTGACCTTAAAGTCTATGATTCTATTTATTCTTGAGGAACTCCACTAGTAATTTCCCTCCAGCCTGACAGTTCACCTTTCAATATGACCCATTGTAGTCTCCACTTTAACCAGTTCCTTATCCACCTTTCAATTCTCATATTAATCCCCATCTTCTCCAATTTAACTAATAATTTCCTATGTGGAACTGTGTCAAATGCCTTACTGAAATCCAGGTACATTAGTTCTACTGCATTTCCTTTGTCTAAAAAATCAGTTATCTTCTCAAACAAAGAGATCAGGTTGGTCTGGCAGGATCTACCTTTAGTAAAACCTGTTGTATTTTATCCCAATTTTCATGTACCTCTATGTCCTTAGTTACTTTGTCTTTCAAAATTTGTTCTAAGACTTTGCATACAATTGAGGTCAACCTACCAGGCACATAGTTTCCCAGATCACTGTTCCCCCTTTCTTAAAAATAGGTACTATTTAGGCAATTCTCCAGTCATGGGTGTGACCCCCGAGTTTACGATTCATTAAAAATCCTTGCTATTGGGCTTGCAAATTTATGTGCCAATTCCTTTAATATTCTGGGATGGAGATTATCTGAGCCTCCCAATTTGGTCCCATTAAACTGTTTGAGTTTGACTTCCACCTTGCATGTGGTAATTTCTACTTCCATATCCTCGTTTATATGAGCCATGCTGCCACTACCCCTAAACTCCTCATTACCCTTATTAAAAACTGAGGCAAAGTATTTGTTTAGATGTTGGGCCGTGCCTAGATAATCTTCAATCTCCACCTCATCCTCAGTGTTTAGCGGTCCCATTTCTTCTTTCCTTGTTTTCTTTTTATTTATATTGCTATAGAACTTTTTACTATTGGTTTTAATTCCCTTTGCAAGGGCTAACTCTGCTTGGCTTTGGTCAGTTTTCATTTTTTCCCATCTACTTTCTGACCTCCAAGAGGTAGCTTTCTTTGCTGATCCATTCCATCTTCCACTCCTTGTAGGCTTTCTGCTGTCTCTCAATAAACTGTTTGAGATGCTTGCTCATCCAGCTTGGTCTGCAACTCTTCGCTATGAATATTTTTCCCTTGCTTGAGATTCAGGCTTCAGATATTTTCAGCAACTTGCACTTAAAATAAGTCCAAGCTTCCTCCACATCCAGATCCTTGAGTTCTTCAGTCCAGTCCACTTCCCTAACTTATGCCTTTAATTTTTAAAGTTTGCCCTTATGAAATCAGGGACCGTAGTTGCAGACTTACAGGGAGTCCTTAGACTTATGACACAATTCGTTCCTCAGAATTGCGTTGTAAGTCGAAACGTAGTAAGTAAAAACCGCTTTTCCCATAGGAATCAATGGTATGAAGGGGGGATTGGTTCCTGAACCAAGGCTGGATACACTATTTTCACCACAATAACCCAGATTTTTGTACTAAATGAATTATAGATGACTAATGTTGCAACATCAATGTATTTACTGTACACTGTATTTTGTAAACAGCATTCAAATAGACATATAAACTCACATATGCTGCGCAGAATGTTGGCAGCCCAGGCTCAGAAAGCCAGGGAGAACGGCACACATGCTAAGCCTCAGCCAATCACTGTTCAAGCTTTCTGATTGGCTGAGCCTGGGGCCAGGAGCCAATCAAAAACAAGCAGCAACCCTACCCGGCAACAAGCTACCCTGCTGCCTCAAAGCCAATCAGAAGCAACCCCTTCCAGCTCCATACCAGTATAACGCAACTATGGTGACCAGACAGCAAATGTGAAAAAACGGGTCAGTTGTTGGTGGGTAATAGGAGCCTATATAAGAAAAAGACCCAAAAATCGGGACTGTCCCTATAAAATTGGGACATCTGGTCACCCTAAACGCAACCAGGAAGTGATTTCAAGCGAACTTTATGCAAATCAAGAGTCATAAGTGCGAAACAAGCATTGTAGGGGTGAAACGGGCAGTCAATTGAAAAGTGTCGTAAGTGGCATCTGACATAATTTGGGCGTCGTAAGTCCGAGGACTCCCTGTATTTTTGTTTGCCCTTTCATTTAATTTAAACGGAATTAGCTCACGATCACTCAAACCAAGGTTTTCCCCTACCACCAGTTCTTCTATGAGGTCCTCATTACTCACCAATACCAAGTCTAAAATGGCGTCACCTCTTGTAAGTTCAGCAACTATTTGGTGATGAAATCTGTGAGTAATGCTAAGATTTTGTTACGGATATTTTTAGTAAAAGTCAGGCACAGGTCACAGGCAATAAAGAAAATTTCACGGAAGTACATGACCTGTCCTTGACTTTTACTAAAAATATGATAAAATGGGAAGGAGCTGGGCAGATGCCTGGTGGCTGGGAGCTCCAGGGCCCCTCCCACACCTGCAGCTGGGAGCTCCAGGCCCCCCTACCCCCACCTGTGGCTGGGAGCTGCAGGGTCCCCCTGCTGCCACTGCGGAAATCCCCCTGCAACCGCCGCAGCAGCTGGGTAGCTCAGGGGTCCCTCATGCCGCCACCAGCGGCTGGGTAGCTGTGGGGATCCCCCTGCCACTGGCGGCTCTGGGGAGCTGCTGGGATCCCCCATGCTGAACGTGGCAGCCGGGGAGCTGCAGGGTGCCCTCCCCCCCCCCCCCCATCCATGGTGGCTGGGAGTTTTGGGGCACTGCTGCCTCAGGTGGTGGGGGTACCTCACAGCTCCCTGCCATTGCGGGAGGCTGTGGGACCCTGCAGCTTCAAGCTGCCGGGGCTGAAGTCACCAATTCCATAGCCTTATCTATCACATCCAGGAAAATCTGGGCCCTACTATTATTAGTAGCACTTGTCCTCTAATCTATATCTGAGAAGTCAAAATCTCCCATAATCACACAATTCCCAGTAGTATTTATTTCATTAAAGACTTTAATCCAAATTGGATCCTAGGGGTCTTTAGCACACCCCAAGCACTATCCTAGGGGAACCTCTGGTAGCTTCCTTCCCCAAAGTGATATTGTCAAACTGACTCTGTCTTATCCATTCCATCACATCTGTTGTTCTCATTGTTCTCCTGTGCTTCCATTTAATTTGTAACCACCTTGTGGCAGGGACTATAGCCTGGATCCACAAAGGTATTTAGGCTCCTAATCTCCAGATTTAGGCACCTAAATCCTATTTTTATCATAGACTATCAGGGCTGGAAGGGACCTCAGGAGGTCATCTAGTCCAACCCCCTGCTCAAAGCAGGACTAATCCCCAGACAGATTTTTGCCCCAGACCCCTAAACGGCCCCCTCAAGGATTGAACTCACAACCTTGTTCAAACCACTGAGCTATCCCTCCCCCCACTGCGATCCATAAAACTTCTGCTTGGCTGCCACTAACCCTGTAAATACCTAAACTCACTCAGCACCTTAGTTTTCATTGTAAATGTTCCCTAGAAGCCTATGCCATTGCCTCTGAGAATGCACACACCCGCCTCTCTCTAGGTCTCCAGCTGCCTATCTCCACCTAAACCTCAGAGCGATCCATGAAGTGGGTAGAGAGAGGTATTTCTCCACCTAACTCACACACAGGGCCCAATCTGGTAGGTGTGCTCATAGGCCTCCTAATTCCATACACTGGCCACAGGGGCAAGGGAGAGAAAGAGTGCTTCCCCCCTCCCCCCCCCCACTTACTTATAACCTTTACGTCTGCGGTTAGGGTACTCACTCAGGATGTGGGAAATCCCTGGTTCAGGTCCCCTCCTACTTGAGGAGAAGGGATTTGAACTTGGAGGAATGCTCTAACCACTGGACTCTCGGATATTCTGATATGGACTCCCTCAATCTCTCCTGTTGAAGTTGTTCCACTTTAATTAAATATCAATTGGGCCAGAGAAAAAGTAAGAGTGACTCTATAATCCAGTGGCTAGAGCACTCACCTGAGAGATGGTAGATCCCTGTTCAAATCCCTTCTCATCAGGCAGAGTAGGGACTTGAAGTGGTGAATTCTCTAATCCAGGGGTCTCAAACTCAAATGACCATGAGGGCCACATGAGGACTAGTACATTGGCCCGAGGGCCGCATTAACTGACACCTCCCCCCCGCTGCTCTCGGCCCCGCCCCCACTCCACCCCTTCCATGAGGCCCCACCCCTGCCCCACCTCTTCCAACCTCTTCCCCGAAATCCCCACCCCAACTCTGCCCCCTCCCTGCCCCCAGGGGGTGCAGGAGGGGTGTGGGGTGTGGTGGGGGGCTCAGGGCAGAGAGTTGGGGTGTGGGGTGCAGGAGGGGTGAGGGGTACAGCAAGGGGTCAGGGTGCTTCAGGGGGCTCAGGGCAGGGGGTCGGGTGCAGGAGGGGTACGGGGTGGGGCAGGGGGATCAGGGCAGTGGATTGGGGTGCAAGAGGATTGCAGGGTGTGGCAGGAGGTCGGGGTGTAGGGTGCGGCAGGGGACTCAGGGCAGGGGGTTCGGCTTCAGGAGGAGTTCGGGGGGCAGGATCTGGCCCGGCGCATACTGGGGGCAGGGCAGGCTCCCTGCCTACCTGCCTGTCTGCCCTGCCCCCGCAAGAGGCTGGAACGTGGGGAAGGGGAGGCGGAGGGGCTGTCTGTTTCTGTTGCTTGAGGCACCGCCGCCAGCAGCTCCCATTGGCCGCGGTTCCCTGTTCCCGGCCAATGGGAGCTGCTGGGGGCGCTGCCTGAAGCAACAGCCACACACAGCCACTCCGCCCCCCCCTTCCCCACGTTCCAGCCTCTTCCCAGAGCTGCGCAGGGCAGGGCAGGCAGGCAGGGAGCATGCCTTCCCACAGTGCATGTCCGGCCGGAGCCGCTCTGGTAAACACTGGGGGAGGGCGGGGGGGCTGCGAGGGGCTCATGGGCAGCAGAAAATCACCCCGCGTGTTTGAGACCCCTGCTCTAATCCCTGGGCTAGCCTTTATACATGAGGGAGGAGTGCCTCCTCCTTCCCACTCAGCTGTTAGGCAACAATTGAGCATACCTACTGGATTGTGCCCTGCACATAAGCTAGGCAGAGGAGCACCTATCTTCCCTTGATTTGTGGCTTGCTAGCAGAGCTAGACACCTCCCTGCAGCCTGGAACTTGGGTACCTATCTCCCTGAGAGGGGCAGGGCTTAGGACATCCCCCATTGGCTAATTTAGGCAGCTCCTGCCCAGTGTCCTGGCTTTTGGGGATTGCATTCTAAGGTGCTTGCCTCTCCCCGAGGTGCCTAACTCAGGCTTTGCGGATCCCAATGCTGTTCCTGTGATTTTCCAGTGTTGTTCCTATTAGCCAGGATGGGCAGGGATGGTGTCCCTAGCTTCTGTTTGCCAGAATCTGGGAATGGGTGACAGGGGATAGATCACTTGATGATTCCCTGTTCTGTTCATTTCCTCTGGGGTACCTGGCATTGGCCAGTGTCGGAAGACAGGATACTGGGCTAGATGGACCTTTGGTCTGACCCAGTATGGCCACTCTTATGTTCTAGGTGCCTAAAAGTTGGGTGCTGCAACACTTAAGTCCCTTTGTGGATCTGGGCCTGTATCTTCTGTCTGTACAGCACCATGCACACAGATAGTATTTAATAAATAATACAGAATTGGTGTCCCACCATGGGGTTAGTAAGGTAGCAAAGCTATTGTGGGACATTTCTGTGTGCTATTAAACAGTTGGTGCCTTTCACCCCAAAAGTGGCTGCATTTCTACAGTAGCCAAAGTCATCCCAGTATATCACAGAAATGTTGAGCATCAGTTTCATCTCGCACTTGATTATTGCAACTTCCTTCTCTGACATCTTCCCTATACTCAAATACTCTTCTGCTACATTCTGTTCAAAATTCTGCTGTTAAGCCTATCTTCTTCCCCCTTTATTAAGATCAGGGGGCTTTGGGGAACTGAGGGGACACAAAAAAAATTACCTGTGTCCCAGGGTTCCTCCCTGAGAATGCCACCCATTCGCCTCAGTGGATGGGAAACTTGATGGGCCTGGAGGTGACAGGGACAGATCCAGTTAGCTGATTGGTCCCTTGTCCTTGCCTTTCCTTAATTTAAACCCTGGCCCAGGCCACGTGGAGCCTCTCGTTGCTCCGTTCAAGCAGCCCCTCCCTGCCCACCCAGTATTAGTTTCCTCGGAGACGTGTTTTGCAGATGCTGTGGGTCTGACTGATTGCCTGTTTCGTGGTCAGGACAGACTTTTTTCTTCCCATAGGGGCCAAATCAGCAGAGGCCCGGGGAATTTTTCACCTTCCTCACAGCATACTGAAGGTGCAGTTAAGTTAAATAGGATTTATTAATTAGAGATAGCACTTGATAAGGGTGTTAGTTCGTGGTAACTTGTGGCTATTTTCCAGTGTGGCTAGAAGGAACAGTTCCCAGAAGTAAAAGATGTGGGCTTTTGCTGATAGGCCTTATGCTCATGGGATAGGGGGATACTTTGTGACCTCATGAGGAGGTGGAATCAGAAGAGCAAGCTGAGTCCTAGGGGTAGGGTGAGGACAGTGTGACAGGGTTCTTGGAGTGCAACCTGGACTGTGGGACTGCTGAGCCTTCTCTTCCACCAAGCTGGGGTATCCCACTGACTCTGTGATGCTGTTGCAAAAATCACAAACCTCTGGCAGGTATTGCACTTACACAGACATCCACAGGCAGGGACACACCCAGCTGAGTTATATAAATGATCTCTCAGCCACTCATGAACCAACAATAGAGAGGCTCCAGCTAATTCTCCAGCTCCCCAGCCTTGCTCCTCACAACTGTATTGTCTTGCCCTGGTCAGAAGCCTGATCAGTGTAAGTTCATTATCCAGTCCACCCCTCGCTCAATGTGGAGAGGACACACACTAGCCTTTGTAAACTGATCTGAGATTTCCCAAGCACGTCAACCAAAGCACACTGTTTTAGGTAATAAATCTGTTTTATATATTAACTACGGAAAGGTAGATTTTAAGTGATTATAAGTAGCAGGCATATAAATTAGAGTTGGTTATTTAAGAAACAAAAATAAATTTGCAGTCTGAGTTCTACAAACTAAACAGGATTTGAATCAAGTAGCATCTCACCCTGAAGAGAGGGGGATAGCTCAGTGGTTTGAGCATTAGCCTGCTAAACCCAGGGTTGTAAATTCAGTCCTTAAGGGGGCCATTTAGGGATCTGGGGCAAAAATCTGTCTGGGGATTGGTCCTGCTTTGAACAGGGGGTTGGACTAGATGATCTTCTGAGGTCCCTTCCAACCCTGATATTCTATGATCTAAGATGGTACAAACAGGTCACAGATCCTCAAATGCAGGTTGGAGCTTCCAACTTGGGACCACCCTCCCCCATTCAAAGTCTTTGTCCTCCA
Organism: Malaclemys terrapin pileata; assembly: GCF_027887155.1. Taxonomy (NCBI): domain Eukaryota; kingdom Metazoa; phylum Chordata; order Testudines; family Emydidae; genus Malaclemys; species Malaclemys terrapin. The sequence goes on from NC_071505.1 coordinate 140,725,469, forward strand.
GGTTTTGGAGCGGGGAAGGGAGGCCAAGTGATCATATCCCTTCCCCCCTTTTATAGTTTCTTTGAGCTTGCTGGAAAGATCTATGCTTGTGACGTGGGAGTCCACCCCCATTGGTCAGGCATTCTCCATTGTTTATGTACTTTCTCTGAGAAACCTTCTGGAAAGGCTGCTGGAAGTGTGGGTTCCCTTTAATGGGCCATCGGCTTGTCTGGCTACTCCATTGTCATACCTGAAATGCTTGTTGTTCCCAACCTCACAAAATGTTTCAGTAACACACATATAGCAAAACTTCATAACTCCACATACAATGATAGCACATACAATCCAACAGGATATTTATGTTCAACAGATCAAGACTTTTAAAAAGATACCTCACAAGGCATACTTTGTACAAAACGTATAATTATATCATACTGGTGAATATGGGGGTTCCAGGATGCTACTCTGAGGCGAAGAGTGTCACAGATTGTTTACCCCAAGTTATGGGTTAGATGGCTTGGAGCCCTGCAATCCCTGCACTGCATCCACTTAAAACACCTGGTCGGTGAAAGTCTGGGTGAATAGTGCCCCTCTCCTATTGTAAATTGAACACAGTTGCAGCCTACCATTTACATTTACAGTTGCAGCCTACCATTTCCTGATGGGTACTGAGCACTGAAGTTGTGGGTATTATCTACCTTCTGGCTAGATACAACCCTAAGATGTACTTTTAAAAACTAATTATATGTATTGCTATTTTTGATAATTGTGTGTATTTATCATTCCTCCGAGTGTTTCTTTGAAGTCCCACTAAACTGCATCTGTGCACCTGAGATATTAGGGGGAATAAGTGAGGGCTGGGGCTAGTCTATATCTGCTTCCCTGCTTTATATTCTCATTCACAAAGGAACTTGTATTTGTTCTTTTTGTCCTGTGGATATTGTACAATCTGATTCCCACTTCCGGGCTGTCTGGGCTCCCTTCACCCACATTGAATCTTGGGGTCTCCCTCCAATCCCGCCATGCTCTTCCTCTATAATATCATAGCAGGCAGGAAGCGGATTGGAGGATGAAGAGAAAGTTCTGATTAAAACCATTAAATCCTATCCAATAATCTCCCCTCCCTTCCCCCCTTCCGTACTCTGTCGCCAAAGCCTCCTGTGCTATTTGTGATGTTGAAAGGAAGGCAGGGGGAAGTGTGTGCATGTGCGAGAGAGACTCGAGCCACCCTCCCCATCCATCTGGTGTCCTGGAGCTGCAGCGACTTCCCAGATGTGCTGCTCTCAATCCTTTCTCCCTGTTTTCTCTCACTGGCATCCCATCTAATTCGCAGCTCAAGTAGCACTGGAGACTTGGCACCTGGCCCACTCCCCGTCCCAGCCTGTAGTGGATGCTCATGGTCTCGCCCAGGCCCATCTGCTGCATTAGACCTGGGTACCAGCCCAAGACACCAGCTTTCAAAGGGGAAGAAGCATGCAGATTTTCCCCAAACAGATGCAGAGTTCCCATTCCCTGGGAAAGTGCATCACATCAGCTTGGGGGAACATTCCCTGTTCTTGCAGCGCACACACCGCCCCAACTCCCAGGGCAGCCGACATCCAAACCGCATCTGAGCAAAGAGTGCTATATGTATCCTCTTGTCTGAGAATCTCCACTGCTGGTGCTGCCGAAAGCCTGTCTGTATGGCTGGCTCTGCCTTTGTTGGTCTATCTCTCCCTGCATCCTCTCCCCCTTGCTCTGTGTGTCTGGCTTTGTATCATTGCCTTTCTCTCTGTTCCTGTGTTTCGTTTTTTTCTCTCGCCTTCCCTCTGCCGAGCCTGTCTCCTTTTGTGCTGGTGCTGTCCCTTCCCTGCTCCCTCCATACCCTCTGCCACCATTCCCCAAACTTGTCACTGATACAAGTCAGTGGCGGGGCGCTCCAGCCTCCCCATCGGAACTCGTTCCGAAAGATAGGCACAAGCGGGAGGGGAGGAGGAGCGGGGAAAATGGGTCAGTGTCTCCAAGCCTGAGCAGTGCCCAGCTGAGCCGTACTGGCATTCTGACACCATGCCAAGAGACATGAGCAGACCGAGGCCGACAAAAAGGGAGGCACTTGTGCGTTTCCTGACTGTGCCTTCTCCTCTAGTGCTGCCCTTGACTTAATGGGAAGAGGCAGCACTCTCTGCCCCCCCGAGGCACTGTGGCTCCAGCCCTCTGTGCTGGCATTGGGTACCAGGAATTGAGGAGGGCTCCACTCATGCTTTCTTCCAGGGTGTTGGGACCATGCAGCTGATCAGGCTGCGCTGTCCCCGCTGAGCAGGGTGGTAGGAATTGACTGGTACAGGTAGGTATTTTCTGTGGCTGGTTGAACTTGCAGTGGAGTCAGACCAAAGGCACGTGTGTATGTACCAGATGGCGGGGGGAGGATCAGGGTGGGATTTCCTCCATGACTGTCCCAGGTGAGTAGTGTTCACTAACAGAAACTGCTCAGGGTCACAACGCAGGGGGAAAGAGCATGGACCCTTGGTTATTCCTCCACGGGGAGAGGAGAATTAAGCTTACTCTTAGGGTAGCATGAGACATGGAAGATCTGATCAGGCTGTGACGGGGGGGGGGGAGGGGGGGGGGGGGGAGAGATGTGGGATCATGCAGTGGGCCATTGAACAGGCAGGGCTGGGCTGTTTGTGTGGAATGTCAGCCCCTGGGCTCGCTGTGACTGCTGGAGCAGAAGGAGATGGGCTTTTAAATATTCAGATGCCAGTCGAGTTTGTCTTCTAGCTCTCTCAGACTTAACCCTTGCCATCCTGTTCATCGAGAGACAGGGGAGGGGAAATGCTTGTGAAAGCACTATTTAGGTTGGCAGTGACCAAACATTGTTCCCATCTGAGGGCTCCTGTGTGAAATGAGTTGGTAGTTCTCAGTCAGTGTCATAGAGAGATAGATGTCCATATCACAAATAACCACCTCCATGACCCTCTTTACTGGAGCCTGGTCTCCCTCCCTTCCCCCCTGAAGGGAGTCTCTCCAAGAGCAGGTGAGCAGGGGTTGGGGGCAGTATGGGCAGGGAGGCAGGAATTCCCCTGCTGTTGCCCCTGCCCACGGTGAACCTGCTCTGTGGATACAGAGGCCATTTGTCTCTAGTGCTGTCAATCCAGCCCCTTTGACTAAGGTTGAAAATGAAAAATGTAAGTACCTAGAAATTTTAGGTCATGGTGATTTTTCTCCAATTATTTTTTCATTAGGAAGGTGGGGGAGGCTTGAACATCTGTGAATCACATTTAATCTCCACAAATCAGCTTTGCCTGCAGTATGATTTCATGTTGCTATTTTTCCTCTTGACTGGCAATAGGAGAGTAGGAATCCCAGAGGCATAGAAATGAGGTATCCAGCCAGTGTGATCCCCTTCCAGCTGGCTCTGCCCCCATCCCTCCTGGAAATCCCGGCATGAGCCCCTAGTTTCATGCAGGACAATGTAATGATTATTTTGTCCCACTGAATAATTAAAAAATAGGCTAAAGCCCTCTCCCAGTGGTGCTCAGGATTCCTTTCTCTGTCAACTCCATAGCTCTTGAATTGCTGCCTCTGTCCTTGGGGCTAAGATAAATGGTTGGGTCTCTGTCCACACAGATTTTTTTTTTTTTTTTTTTTTTGGTGTGGCCTTCACTATTTCTGCTTCAAACCTATTTCCCAGGTGCCTCACCCAGAGGGGACAATGTCCCTCATCATTTCACCTCCGCTTCACTGATCAGTTCTGAAATCAGACGCTGCCTGGAGGCAAAGATCCCTCCCTTCTAGCTCCCCTCCTGCACCTGGCAAACAGAGTGGCTGCCACAACCAAGGGGAGTTTGCCTGTGACTTGACGTTTTAGTTTGCCCCTGGTTTGAGAAGAAATTGCAGGTGGGAAGGGGGCCTGCATGTGTATAATGTATTCAGTGAGCCAGGCCACGGCAGATTACATCAGCCATCACCCTGCTTATATGTTAAACAAGACAATACAAAAGAAGGATGTAACAAAACTGTCTCATGTGAAAATGTTCCCTTTTCCCTGGGATTTGGCTTAATAGTGAAGGGCACAAGTAACCAATATTGTCAGGATCTCTGAGTAGTATACCCTTGAATTTATTATCTACAAAGTAGGTACAAAATCTTCAACAAATGACACACAAACACACTCCCCAGGGTCTGTGTGTGCAAGGCAAGAACCTATATTGCTTGTCTATGGGACACAGCTTAGTTCAGTGTGTGGAGGACTGGCCTAGGAGTCAGGAAGCTCAGACACTAATCTGGTGTGTGACATTAGTCAAGTCACTTACCTTCCGTGCTTCACTTCCCACATTTGTAAAGTAGAAATGATCGTACTTAGCCCACCTTTCTAAAGCATTTTGAGCTCCAAGGGTAAAAGGTGCTAAGTACGGTCATTGCTGGGAAGCACTTATATTCTGTGGCCATGAGTGCTATAGTAAATCCTAGGGTGGTCTCTCCCCAAGGAATTCCAGGAGACCAAACAGAGCTTTCCACCTAGGCTAAAAAACGGGCTCTTTGCATTTCACTTCATCTGCTGCTCCTCATAGCATTCCCCTTCAGCCTCTTTTAAACTCTGTTTATTGCTGTACAAACATGGTCTGGAGAGAGGATTGCTGCTCCTTCTGGACCTTCTCTGGCCCCTTCCAAACACACCTGAGAACAAACAAGTAGTTACTGATTACACACAAATCAGGGGCCTGCTGTCCAGGGGGCAAATTGAGGTGATTTAGTAAGAGGGTCCTTTTCCCTGGGGTGGCTGCCATATTGTATGCCAGAATCTGTAAGCTTTCATTAAAAAAAAAAAAGAGTCTGGCCTTTATGGTTGTGAAGATAACATTGCAAGCAAGAATCATGTGTAACCAATGCAGTGATGTCAATCAAAGCCTGCTGGCAGCCGGAAGAAAAGGTTCTGAGGGTATGTTTACACTACGAAATTAGTTCGAATTTATAGAAGCTGGTTTTATTGAAATCGGTTGTATACAGCCGATTGTGTGTGTCCCCACATAAAATGCTCTAGGTGCTCTAGTCGGCGGACCACGTCCACAGTACGAGGCTAGCGTCGACTTCCGGAGCATTGCACTATGGGTAGCTATCCCACAGCTATCCCACAGTTCCCGCAGTCTCCGCTGCCCCTTGGAATTCTGGGTTGAGATCCCAATGCCCGGATGATGCAAAACAGTGTCGCGGGCGGTTCTGGGTACATGTCGTCAGGCCCCTCCCCCCCCGTCACAGCAACGGCAGACAATAGATTCGCGCCTTTTTACCTGGGTTACTTGTGCAGACAACATACCACGGCAAGCATGGAGCCCGCTCAGCTCACCGTCACCATATGTCCTCTGGGTGCCGGCAGACATGGGACTGCATTGCTACACAGCAGCAGCTGCTAACTGCCTTTTGGCGGTAGACGGTGCAGTAGACTGGTAGCCTTCATCGGCGATCTGGGTGCTGGCAGCCGTGGGGCTGCATTGCAACAGCCCCTTGCCTTTTGGCAGTAGATGGTGTTTTACGACTGTTAACCGTCCTATTACAAGTTGGGTCATCGCACATTAACAGAGTCTTCCCCGAGCAGCAGATCGTGCAATAGGCCTGAAGACCATCATCATACACTAACTGCCAAGCACCCAGTATTTGCTGCCAAGCACCCAGAAAGATGCCGAGGGCTATCAGTCACGCTGCACCGTCGTCTTAAGATGTAAAAAATAGATTTGCTCTGTATTCATTTGCTTCCCCCTCCTTCCGTCAAATCAACGGCGTGCTAAACCGAGGGTTTTCAGTTTAATCTTTGGGGGGACCATTGTTTGTGTTTCTCCCTGATGCACAGCCACCGTTCTTGATTTTAATTCCCTGTACCTGTACGCCATGTCGTCACTCGGCCCGCCCTCCCTCCTTCCCCTAGTCTGTCAGATACTACTTTCGCGCCTTTTCTTTGAATTCTGGGTTGAGATCCCAATGCCCGGATGATGCAAAACAGTGTCGCGAGCGGTTCTGGGTACATGTCGTCAGGCCCCTCCCCCCTCGTCACAGCAACGGCAGACAATAGATTCGCGCCTTTTTACCTGGGTTACCTGTGCAGACAACATACCACGGCAAGCATGGAGCCCGCTCAGCTCAGCTGAGCTCACCGTCACCATATGTCCTCTGGGTGCCGGCAGACGTGGGACTGCATTGCTACACAGCAGCAGCTGCTGACTGCCTTTTGGCGGTAGACGGTGTAGCATGAGTGATAGCTGTGGGGCTGGCAGCCGTAGGGCTGCATTGCACCAGCCCCTTGCCCTTTGGTAGGCGATGGTATATTATGATTGGTACCCATCGTCGTCGTACTGGAGTGGCTGTCAATCATGGCCACCTGGGCAGACATGCTACTGTTTCGATGATGATGGCTACCAATCGTAGTATACTATTTTCTGCCAATTGCCCAGTATTGTCTGCTAAGCACCCAGAAGAGGCCGAGGGCGATGCTGGGTGCTGGCGGACGTGGGGCTGGCAGACATGGGGCTGCATTGCTACACAGCAGCAGCCCCTTGCCTTTTGGTAGACGATGGTATATTATGACTGGTATCCGTCATCATCATACTGGAGAGGCTATCACTCATGCTGCACCGTCGGCTGCCAGCTTAAGATGTAAAAAATAGATTTGTTCTGTATTCATTTGCTTCCCCTTCCTCCGTGAAATCAACGGCCTGCTAAGCCCAGGGTTTTCAGTTTAATCTCTGGGGGGACCATTCTGTGTGACAGTTGTTTGTGTTTCTCCCTGATGCACAGCCACCTTTCTTGATTTTAATTCCTTGTTCCTGTACCTGTACTCCATGTCGTCACTCTGCCCTCCCTCCCTCCCGCCCTCCCTCCTTCTCCTGGTCCATCAGATACTAGTTTCGCGCCTTTTTTCTGACCAGGCGCCATAGCTAGCACTGGGATCATGGAGCCCGCTCAGATCACCGCGGCAATTATGAGCACTATGAACACCACGCGCATTGTCCTGGAGTATATGCAGAGCCAGGACATGCCAAGGCGAAACCCGGACCACCCGAGGAGGCGATTGCAGCGCGGCGAAGAGAGTGATGAGGAAATTGACATGGACATAGACCTCTCACAAGGCACAGGCCCCAGCAATGTGGAAATCATGGTGTCACTGGGGCAGGTTCATGCCGTGGAACGCCGATTCTGGGCCCGGGAAACAAGCACAGACTGGTGGGACCGCATCGTGCTGCAGGTATGGGACGATTCCCAGTGGCTGCGAAACTTTCGCATGCGTAAGGGCACTTTCATGGAACTTTGTGACTTGCTTTCCCCTGCCCTGAAACGCCAGGATACCAAGATGAGAGCAGCCCTCACAGTTGAGAAGCGAGTGGCGATAGCCCTGTGGAAGCTTGCAACGCCAGACAGCTACCGGTCAGTCGGGAATCAATTTGGAGTGGGCAAATCTATGGTGGGGGCTGCTGTGATCCAATTTGCCAGGGCAATGAAAGACCTGGTGATATCAAGAGTAGTGACTCTGGGCAACGTGCAGTCAATAGTGGATGGTTTTGCTGAAATGGGATTCCCAAACTGTGGCGGGGCCATAGACGGAACCCATATCCCTATCTTGTCACCGGAGCACCAAGCCACCGACTACGTAAACCGCAAGGGGTACTTTTCAATGCTGCAGCAAGCCCTGGTGGATCACAAGGGACGTTTCACCAACATCAATGTGGGATGGCCGGGAAAGGTACATGATGCTCGCGTCTTCAGGAACTCTGCTCTGTTTCAAAAGCTGGAGGAAGGGACTTTCTTCCCGGACCAGAAAGTAACCGTTGGGGATGTTGAAATGCCTATCGTGATCCTTGGGGACCCAGCCTACCCCTTAATGCCATGGCTCATGAAGCCGTACACAGGCAGCCTGGACAGGAGTCAGGACCTGTTCAACTACAGGCTGAACAAGTGCCGAATGGTGGTGGAATGTGCATTTGGACGTTTAAAAGCGCGCTGGCGCAGCTTACTGACTCGCTCAGACCTCAGCGAAAAGAATATCCCCATTGTTATTGCTGCTTGCAGTGCGCTCCACAATATCTGTGAGAGTAAGGGGGAGACCTTTATGGCGGGGTGGGAGGTTGAGGCAACTCGCCTGGCCGCTGATTACGCGCAGCCAGACACCAGGGCGGTTAGAGGAGCACAGCAGGGCGCCGTGCGCATCAGAGAAGCTTTGAAAACGAGTTTTGTGACTGGCCAGGCTACTGTGTGAAACTTCTGTTTGTTTCTCCTTGATGAACCCTCCAAACCCCCCCCCCCGACCCGGTTCACTCTACTTCCCTGTAAACCAACCACCCCACCCCACCCCACCTCCCCTCCCCAATTCGAGCACCGGTTGCAGAGGCAATAAAGTCATTGTTTTTTCACATTCATGCATTCTTTATTAGTTCCTCACAGAAGTAGGGGGATAATTGCCAAGGTAGCCTGGGATGGGTGGGGGAGGAGGGATGGAAAAGGACACACTGCATTTTAAAACTTTAACTCTTATTGAAGGCCAGCCTTCTGATGCTTGGGCGATCATCTGGGGTGGCGTGACTGGGTGGACGGAGGCCCCCCCACCGTGTTCTTGGGCATCTTGGTGAGGAGGCTATGGAACTTGGGGAGGAGGGCTGTTGGTTACACAGGGGCTGTAGCGGCGGTCTCTGCTCCTGCTGCCTTTCCTGCAGCTCAACCATACGCTCGAGCATATCAGTTTGATACTCCAGCAGACGGAGCATTGACTCTTGCCGTCTGTCTGCAAGCCGCCACTTGCTCTTTTCATCCCGCCATTCAGCCCGCCACCTCTCCTCTCGTTCATATTGTGTTTTTCTCATGTCCGACATTGACTGCCTCCACACATTCTGCTGTGCTCTATCAGAGTGGGAGGACATCTGCAGCTCCGTGAACATATCGTCCCTCGTCCTAGGTTTTCTCTTTCTAATGTTCACTAGCCTCTGCGAAGGAGAAACATTTGCAGCTGGTGGAGGAGAAGGTTAAAAAAGACACATTTTAGAGAACAATGGGTACACTCTTTCATTACAAGGTCGCATATTTTGGCTTGCAGGCAGCCATGGTAGGCCACAGTGTTTTGGCTTTTTTAACCTTCTTAACATGCGGGAAAGGTTTCAAACAGCAGCGCATTTCCCATATCAAGGATGAATTGGGTTGTCCATTTAAAATGGGTTTTCAATGTAAAAGGAGGGGCTGCGGTTTCCCGGTTAACATGCGGCACAAACACAAGTAAACCCCCCCCCACACACACACACACGATTCTCTGGGATGATCACTTCACCCCTCCCCTCCACCGCGTGGTTAACAGCGGGGAACATTTCTGTTCATAAGAGCAGGAACGGGCACCTCTGAATGTCCCCTTAATAAAATCACCCCATTTCAACCAGGTGACCGTGAATGATGTCACTCTCCTGAGGATAACAAAGAGAGATAAGGAATGGATATTGTCTGCATGCCAGCAAACACCGGGACCATACGCTGCCATGCTTTGTTATGCAATGATTCCAGACTACGTGCTTCTGGCCTGGCGTGGTAAAGTGTCCTACCATGGCGGACGGGATAAGGCAGCCCTCCCCAGAAACCTTTTGCAAACGCTTTGGGAGTACATAAAGGAGAGCTTTCTGGAGATGTCCCTGGAGGATTTCCGCTCCATCCCCATACACGTTAACAGACTTTTCCAGTAGATGTACTGGCCGCGATTGCCAGGGCAAATTAATCATTAAACACGCTTGCTTTTAAACCATGTGTAATGTTTACAAATATTTACAAAGGTACACTCACCAGAGGTCTCCTGTGTGCCCTGAGGGTCTTGGGTGAGTTCGGGGGTTACTGGTTCCAGGTCCAGGGTCACAAACCTATCCTGGCTGTTGGGGAAACCGGTTTCTCCGCTTCCTTGCTGCTGTGAGATACCTACAGTACCTCCATCCTCATCTTCCTCGTTCCCCGAACCGTCTTCCCCGTGTGTTTCTCCAGTGAGAGAGTCATAGCACACGGTTGGGGTAGTGGTGGCTGCACCCCCTAGGATCGCATGCAGCTCCGCGTAGTAGCGGCAAATTTGCGGCTCTGCCCCGGACCTTCCGTTTGCTTCTCTGGCTTTGTGGTAAGCTTGCCGTAGCTCCTTAATTTTCACACGGCACTGCTGTGTGTCCCTGTTATGGCCTCGGTCCTTCATGGCCTTGGAGATCTTTTCTAATACTTTTCCATTTCTTTTACTGCTACGAGTTCAGCTATCACTGCTTCATCTCCCCATATGGCGAGCAGATCCCGTACCTCCCGTTCGGTCCATGCTGGAGCTCTTTTGCGATCCTGGGACTCCATCACGGTTACCTGTGCTGATGAGCTCTGCGTGGTCACCTGTGCTCTCCACGCTGAGCAAACAGGAAATGAAATTCAAACATTCGCGGGTCTTTTCCTGTCTACCTGGTCAGTGCATCTGAGTTGAGAGTGCTGTCCAGAGCGGTCACAATGAAGCACTGTGGGATAGCTCCCGGAGGCCAATAACGTCGAATTCCGTCCACACTACCCCAATTCCGACCCGCAAAGGCCGGTTTTATCGCTAATCCCCTCGTCGGAGGTGGTGTAAAGAAACCGGTTTAAAGGACCCTTTAAGTCGAAAGAAAGGGCTTCGTCGTGTGGACGTGTCCAGGCTTAATTCGATTTAACGCTGCTAAAGTCGACCTAAACCCGTAGTGTAGACCAGGCCTGAGAGGTATGGACTGCCCCTTTTCATTATAAAGGGGTGTTAATGTCTGCAGCCTGCACATGCATTTAAGTGCAGCCTTGTTAACTCACAATGTACTGTGTAGTGGCATCGGATTTTGTATCATGAGTAAATGGAGCTTTGGGTAGGGTTGCCAACTTTCTACTCACACAAAACCGAACACCCCCTGTCCTGCCCCTCTTCCAAGCCCCCCCCCCCATGCTCCACCCCTTCTCCTAGCCCCCCACCACCTCTCCATCCCCCTGCCCCTCTGTTGCTCGCTCTCCCCAACTTCACTCATTCACTCATTTTCACCTGGCTGGCTCAGGGGGCTGGGGTGCAAGAGGGGTTGAGGGCCCTGTCTGGGGGTGCAGGCTCTGGGGTGGGGCTGAGGATGAGGGGTTTGGGATGCAGAAGGGTGCTCTGAGCTGGGATTGAGAGGTTTGGAGGGCGGGAAGGGGATCAGGGCTGGGGCAGGGGGTTGGGGCGTGGGGCATCCAGGCTTCAGGTGGTGCTTACCTCAAGCAGCTCCTGGCCAATGGGAGCTGCGGGGGTGGCACTTGGGGCAGGGGCAGTGCGTGGAGCCTCCCTGGCTGCCCCTACAAGTAGGAGCTGGAGGGGGGACATGCCGGCTGCTTCCCGGGAGCTGCACAGCGTGGAGGCTAAGCAGGGAGCCTCCAGCCCTGCTGCGTGGCAGCTCCAACCGGACAGTGAATGGCCCACCAGGATCTCTTTTCGACCGGGTGTTCTGGTTGAAAACCGAATACCTGGTCAACCTAGCTCTGGGAGACTATCATAATGTACTGTTCTCCCATTCTGCCTCTGGCCCATCTTCTGCCCATTCCTGGCCCCCATTTCTCTAACTGTGGCTGACAATGCGGCTGCTGAACCAACAGTCTGTAACAAATATTATTTTGTACAAAGAAACAAATTGGCCATCACAGTGAGTGCTTCCAGATATCAGGCCTGAGACATCAGTGTCACTGCACTGAGGTCCATGGAGTTATATTGGTGGGAAAGTGTAACTAAGTGAAGATTAAGGGCCATTGTTCACACTCCACTGTCTTCTGTTTCTTAAAGCTGCAGAGCAGCCACATGGAACAGTCCTCACAAAAAAAGAAAGATTACCAGACACAGAGAAACACTGAAGATCCATGATCTTCATTGCTGGTGTCAAGATTGCAGCTGCTTAAACCGTTTTCCCAGTTTAAGCAGCTGCAATGGGTATACAGATCTCTGACACTGCTGATCCATGCTTTGCTTAGGGGTAGAGGCAGTTTCCACTTCATATGAAAAATGTTACTTTTAGATTGAGGCCTTGCAAGGGCATGATGTCACCCACTAGTTTTATTCTTGATCAGAGTTCAACAGATATTGATGGCTGTTGGCAACTCATCAATTACTAAATAAATGAATTTGTCACTTTCATAAATATTGTAACAAATCCATGTCCAACTCTAGGATGTCAAGGTTGTCATTATTCCACACACTAGACCACTCAGAATTTCATAGCACTGAAAGAGATTTAACTCAGAACCTCCTACTCCAAAACCCATGTTCTTCACTTCTTGAACTTTAATAACTAACTAACTAACAAACATTCTATTTGATGTATAGTTGAACATTTCTGATTCCATCCAATAGAGGTCCTGGTGCTCATAACTAACCTTGACACGTTCATTACACAATAATGTAATTTTATTTTGTGTATGTCCTTGAAGTTTCTCAAATAATAAACAGAGTTAAATATAGAATCATGGAAGAATAAAGTTGGAAGAGACCTCAGGAGGTCTAGTCCAACCCCTTGCTCAAAGCAGGACCAACAGCAACTAAATCATCCCAGCCAGGGCTTTGTCAAGCCGGGCCTTAAAAACCTCTAAGGATGGAGAATCCACCACCTCCCTAGGTAACCCATTCCAGTGCTTCACCACCCTCCTAGTGAAATAGTGTTTCCTAATATCCAATCTAGACCTCCCCCACTGCAACTTGAGACCACTGCTCCTTGTTCTGTCATCTGCCACCACTGAGAACAGCCTATCTCCATCCTTTTTGGAACTCCCCCCCCCCCCCCCGCTTCAGGTAATTGAAGGCTGCTGTCAAATCCCCTCACACTCTTCTCTTCTGCAGACTAAATAAGCCCCAGTTCTCTCAGCCTCTCCTCATAAGTTATGTGCCCCAGCCCCCTAATCATTTCTGTTTCCCTCCCCGGACTATCTCCAATTTGTCCACATCCTTTCAGTAGTGGGGGGCCCAAAATTGGACACAGTACTCCAGATGTTGCCTCACCAGTGCCAAATAGAGGGGAATAATCACTTCCCTTGATCTGCTAGCAATGCTCCTTCTAATGCAGCCCGATATGCCGTTAGCCTTCTTGGCAACAAGGGCACACTGTTGACTCATATCCAGCTTCTCATCTACTGTAATCCCCAGGTTCTTTTCTGCAGAACTGCTGCTTAGCCAGTCGGTCCCCAGCCTGTAGCAGTGCATGGGATTCTTCCATCCTAAGTGCAGAACTCTGCACTTGTTCTCGTTGAACCTCATCAGATTTCTTTTGGCCCAATCCTCCAATTTGTCTAGGTCACTCTGGACCCTATCCCTACCTTCCAGCATATCTACCTCTCCCCCCAGCTTAGTGTCATTTGTGAACTTGCCAAGGGTGCAAACCATCCCATCATCCAGATCATTAATAAAGATGTTGAACAAAACTAGCCCCAGGACTGACCCCTGGGGCACTCCGCTTGATACTGGCTGCCAACTAGATATCAAGCTGTTGATCACTACCCACTGGATCTAGCCAGCTTTCTATCCACCTTATAGTCCATTCATCCAATCCATACTTCTTTAACTTGCTGGCAAGAATACTGTGGGAGACCGTATCAAAAGCTTTGCTAAAGGTAAGGTATATCATGTCCACAGAGCCAGTTATTTCATCATAGAAGGCAATCAGGTTGGTCAGGCATGACTTGCCCTTGGTGAATCCATGTTGACTGTTTCTGATCACCTTTCTCTCCTCCAAGTGCTTCAAAATGGATTCCTTGAGGGCCTGCTCCATGATTTTTCCGGAGACTGAGGTGAGGCTGACTGGTCTGTAGTTCCCCAGATTCTCCTTCTTCCCTTTTTTAAAGATGGGCACTATATTTGCCTTTTTCCAATCATCCCGGACCTCCACTGATCACTATGAGTTTTCAAAGATAATGGCCAATGGCTCTGCAATCACATCAGCCAACTCCCTCAGCACCCTCAAAAATTCATTGCATCCGGCCCCATGGACTTGTGCATGTGTCCAGTTTTTCTAAATAGTCCTTAACCTGTTCTTTTACCACTGAGTGCTGCTCACCTCCTCCCCATACTGTGCTGCCCAGTGCAGCAGCCTGGGAGCTGATCTTGTCTGTGAAGTCTGAGGCAAAAAAAGCATTGATTATTTCATTTTTTTCTACATCATCTGTCACTAGATTGCCTCCCACATTCAGTAAGTGTACCACACTTTCTCTGACCTTCTTCTTGTTGCTAACATACCTGTAGAAACCCTTCTTGTTACTCTTCGCATCCTTTGCTAGCTGCCACTCCAATTGTGCTTTGGTCTTCCTGATTACATCCCTACCTGCTCGATCAATATTTTTATACTCCTCCCTAGTCATCTGTCCAAGTTTCAGCCAGTGGACAGCGTATTGTAAAGATGACAAGAAAGAGCAGTTCAAAGATATTGTCTAGGGAATTAATTTAAAGCATTCAGTCCTAAGATCAAAATTAGATGTTTCCAGATGATATTTGAAATGATATAGTGAGTTAATAAAGTGGAGAGGTTTGGGGACATCGTTCCAGACAACAGGAGTTGCAGAAAAAAAGGCTTTCACACCAAGTGTTGAGATTGTGTAAAAGATTATTCAGGGAGGGAAAAAGTAGATAAAGTCTGAGAGGTCAGCGAGTTCTGGTGTCATGCTTTGTGAAAAAACAGGCCTTTTTAAACAGGAAGTGCATATTAAAGAACATGGCTGTAATTTGAGAACAAACAAATAGACTTCCACAGAGCTTGTGTTCCAGCGTTGTCTCCCTTACTTGCAAGGAACCACACTCTGCCTAGAACTTTGTATAGCACATAGAGACATCTAGTGGGTGAGTAAGATGCTGGAAGTCAACATAGAATTACATCTGGTGTACTGTATCCCATGTGACTTAATTTATCCCCCCTCCCCTTTTATAGATGCACCTGCCATCAATCCTGGCTGTTCTTGCAATAAAAACAGGTGGAACAATAAAGACAATGTTATTTGTAAGGAAAGACAGAGACCATTAAGTTTGCCACTAGCAATCCACTAAGCTTTATTTACACTGTTTGAATTGTACACATCCAACTTCCTGTTCAGGATTCTGGATAGTTGTGGTGCAAATGGCACTTCCTGTATTAAGTAGTATTACAATTAGAATTATAACTAGAAGACATCCAAAACTGATCTAAATGTATTCCTTCATTACTCTCCTCATATATATGACCTACCTAGTCTTATCATAGGAAAGGTGGATTGCTTTGACCTTAACCATGCAAGCTCATTCAGGGACTTGTTCTGTCCTGTGGCTGGGAATGTGTTTTTACTAGGCTAACCATTTATACATCTATTCTGTGGAGACCTTAATGAGTTGGTGTTAGGTAACGTTTCTGGTGGATTCTGAGCAGTGAGCAAATTGTTTTGTTTTACCCCCAGTTTATGCAGAGATGCCAGCAATACTTTCTTGGGTGGTGCAATAGGACAATGATTAGTCATTAGTGATTTTTCTTGCAATTTCCCTTGCCATTGTGTTAGTGCCAGCTAGTTCTGGAATTTCCATAGTCTCAGGGCATGAAACCATTTCAGTGTCCTTTTCCACAGCTGGAACTAGCTCAGGGAGAATCTTATTTTCTCCTGAAATTCTCAGTAGATGGTTTACATGTATTCTGTGGTCTAAACCAAGAACACAGAGGCCTTGGCTACACCATAACATTTAACTGAATTTCTAAGCAAAGTGTGACACAGAAGGCTCTTAATTGGGTTTGTGTGTACATGCTGCATATGTCAGCCTTGCCTGCAACCTGCTTCTTCCTGAACAAGAATGTAGCACTGTTCTTTTTTTCCTGTGTACATAGGGCCCATACTGTATATTGAATACAGAATATTAAGATATATAAGCAGGGGAATATTTAGTAGGAGCCAGGAGGTGGTATTATCTCTGTATACAACATTGGCAAGACCATTTCCGGAATACAACATCCAGTTCTGGGGTCCATGATTCAAAAGGGTGTTTGAACAACAGGAAAGAGTTCAGAAAAGAGTTACAAGAATGGTTTTGGGTCAGGGAAATTGGCCTTTCAGTGAGAGACTAAAGCTCAGTCTATTTAGTTTATCAAAGAACGTTAAGAGGTTACCTGATCATGGTCTATAAGTGCTTACGTGGGAAGAAGATTTCTGCTAGTTAGAGGGCTCTTTAACAGACAAAGGTATAACCAGATCCAATGACTAGAGACAAAAACTAGACTAGGAATAAGGCAGAAATTTTAAGTGAGCATAATTAACCATTGGAACAGTTTACCATGGGATGTGGTGGGTTGTTTATCACTTGAAACCTTTACATGAAAATTAATTATCTTTCTAAAAGATACACTCTAGCGCAACCAGAAGTAATGAGCTTGATGCAGGAATCACTGGGTGAAATTCTATGGCCTGTGGTGTACAGGAGGTCAGACTAGATGATCACAGTGGTCCCTTCTGGCCTTAAAATCTATGAAAGTGAGCTGCATTTTCTTCTGTCTTACACATCAGCTGGATTGCTGACTACATTCCAGTAGAGGAAACAAAGTGGAGAATGATATATGAGCCAGAAAAGAACCAACTGAATCTTGAAGACCAGGCAGAATTTCCAGGGCT
The DNA here is from genome assembly GCF_027887155.1 of Malaclemys terrapin pileata. NCBI lineage: Eukaryota > Metazoa > Chordata > Testudines > Emydidae > Malaclemys > Malaclemys terrapin. Next base: position 140,742,044 of record NC_071505.1, read on the forward strand.
GGCAGTTAGGGAAAAAGAAATCTTGTAAACTGAAGCACATTCAATCATGCCACGATGTCATTTTTACAGAGTGACATCTTTGTGAATAATCATGCTGCAGTAGTCACTCCTTACACATCTCAGTGACTACATGGGTTGTAAATAATTCCGAGCAATAATTTTCAGTGGAGATGGGAGCTGGGGTTCCCTCAATACTCCAAGCCATTCCTAAGGTTATTTATTATTGTTATTCCATGCAATATGTCCACTTCCGGTGCATGTCTTACACTTTTTGATACGTACGGCTGTATGTATATTCCCTCCACACACACAGCTCCCCCTCCATCTATCACATTTTATTTTTCCTTGTCCTGCTTTCCTCCCCCCGAGTTGTTTTGCTCATGGAAACCCATCAGGGAGATTCTTCATTATAGTGGAATAAGACAGCATTCTCACCCTACTCCTAACGTAAGGTACATGCATTATGTCTGGTCCAAGCTTACCTCCTTCCTGGGAATTTACTTGATTGTGAACTTAAATAACCAAACAGAAACCTCAGACTAAGCTTTCTCCTGAATGTGGCTGTTCATTGGATTTTCCTTTGCCTCAGAGGGAAACTCGAACCGGTTTTATTCTGAACTGGACCTAGAAAGACCCACCTGCTAGCATGAGTCAGCAGAAATAGGGCTTTAGCACCTGACATGTGGGTGACTCAGCACATGAGCCCTGCATTGCCACGTGGCATCCTAGAACCTGCTGTCATATTATAAATAGGGGGTTGGTTTTGCTGTATTGCACTCTTTACTCAGCTTGTGTTCCTATGTGGTAGATTTCCATGCTAGTTTCAGTGTTACTCTCTTAGCCATCCCCATTGCTAATGCTCCTTGGCCAGTAATAGAAGTCAAATCTATTTCAGATAATAAAACCCTTTCTCTGAACCATCCACAAATGAATCCACCTTGAAGCTCCTAGTCCATTCCAGATTGGGGATTTCAAGAGAGGTTTAAGAAATCACATTGAGATGGGAGGCCTGCTACCGCCACTTCAACTTTAATGGCAGTCTCAGTCATTAGTGGGGATGAGAAATGGCATATATTCCAGCTCAAAAGAGGTAATGCCTGACCTGCCGTGGGGTGACAAACTGCACAGCCAGTTAGTACAGGATTCTCCCAGCAGCAGTGTGGTCTCAGCCTGAAGGAGAATGTGTTCCTTCTGGGATCTGGAGTAATTGGTTCCCCCTTTTCATCTGTCACTGTTTTCTTTCCTATAGCCTGTCCCACTGGTTCCTTTAAAGCATATGTGGGAGATGCCACCTGCAGACTCTGCCCCGCCCACAGCCACGCTCCAGTGCCAGGCTCCAGCGAATGTGCCTGCCAAAGCCGATACTACCGCTCTGCTTCGGACACATCTGACACCCCCTGCACTGGTAAGTGTTTGGGTAGAGTGTGTGAAGGGAGCAAGAGGGATGGCCAAATAATTCAGGGGCGTCTGAGTCATTGCCTCTAAGAGCCCCTGAGAAAGAGAGAATAATTTCTCTTCACTCTTTTCCCTTGCAGGAATCTGGGGGGCACCACTTCTAATCCACTATAGGGTGTGTCTACCCACCAAATGTATTTAAAGACATTTCATTAATCCCATATATTATATACAATTCTCAATATAGTAGATACAAAAACCTGCATTAAAAGAACATTAATGTTGCAAAATCAGCTCTCAGAAATTAGAAAATGTCAGAATTCAATTTGCCCATGCAACCTTAATTCAGCCTCCTTGTGTGTATGCATTATGATGTATGTATGTCTTTAATTACATGATCACATAGTATATTTTTGTAAGGACCCCTGCCTCATTAATTGCACAGGATGGACAGTGCTCACTGAATGAGCAGTTACTTAATATGTTGTTTTATCCTCATTGTACAATGAGTAGCGCCAGACCATATTTACTAAACACTACTGAAACTCTCCTTGGAAGACAGAAATATTAATTTCCTCATAGTTTTTTTCTGGTGCTCATCACTACAGTATCTGAATGCTTCACAAACATTCATGAATTTATCTTCATAATACCCCTGCAAGGAGAGGGAGTATTATCCCCATTTTACAGATAAGGGGCTGAGGTACAGAGAGATTCAGGTCAAAAGTGTCCATTAAATTTGGTTTCCCAATTTGAGATATCTAGGACCTGATTTTTCAGAGTACTTAGTATGATATAGCACTTTATATGTTGAAGCACAACTCCCATTGTCTTCAGTTCATAGATTCCAAGGCCAGGAGGGTCCATTGTGATCCTCTAGTCTGACTTCCTGTATAACTCAGGATATAGAACTTCCCCAAAAAATAATTCCTAGAGCATATCATTTAGAAAAACATCTAACATTGATTTAAAAATGGTCAGTGATGGAGAATCCACCATGATCTTTGGTAAATTGTTCCAATGGTTAATTACTCTTGCTGTTAAAAAGTTATGCATTCTTTCCAGTCTGAATTTGTCTAGCTTCAGCTTCCAGCTACTGGATTTGTTATACCTTTCTCTGCTAGATTGAACAGCTCATTATTAAATATTTGTTCCCCATATAGGTACTTATAGCCTGAAATCAAGTCATCCCTTAACCTTCTCTGTTGGTTGAGCTCCTTGAGTCTATCACTATAATAAGTGTTTTCTAATCCTTTAATCATTCTCATGGGTTTTCTTTGAACACTCTCCAATTTATCAACATCCTTTTTGAATTGTGGACACCAGAACTGGACACAGTATTCCAGTAGTGGTCACACCAGTGCCAAATACAGAGGTAATATAACCTTTCTACTCCTACTTGAGATTGGCCTGTTTATTCATCCAAAGTTTGCATTAGCCCTCTTGGCTACAGCATTACACTAAGAGCTCATGTTCAGCTGATTATCCACCATGACCCCCAAATCTTGGAATTACCACTTCACAGGATAGAATCTCCTATCCTGTAAGTATAACCCATTTTCTTTGTACCTATAGCAGCTGTGAGTGCTCAGCACTTCTCCAAATCAGATCCGTGGGTCTCAAGTTGGGCACCCAAAAAAATGAGGAACACACAGTTAGTGACCACCTGTGAAAAATTTGGTTTAAGTGACTTGCCCGGCGTCACCCAGGAACTGTGTGACAGAGACAGGGTTAGAATCCAGTTTTCCAGGGAAGCATTCACCTGTTTTAAACATGAGATGATCCTTTCTCTTCTTGCAGTCCCTTGCATCATTCATTGCACACCTTCCAGCTTTTGCAACAAATGAGGCAGTGGTCCTACAGACAGATTCCTTCAGTACTCCACCGTGATTCATATCCAGTGGATGTCGTCCATCCTGTGCACTGAATGAGGCGGGGGTCCTTTGCAAAAAAATAGTACATGAACATTGGCCAGTTTATGAAGCCTACATTCACTTTGCAGGCACTTCTCTGTTTGTCTATTCGTCTGTAAAGTGATAACTTGTGAATGCCACATCGAATCAATTTCAAAATTTCAGGGAATTTTCTAAGCATCAGTGTCCAGAACCCTATTGATTTTGGGGGAAAACAGAAAAACAAAAGGGGACACATGGAGCCCTTTGCTAGAGCATGCTCAGTGCAGACAGAACATTCAGAGAATTTAGCTACCAGATTGTAACAAGTCTCCACTGAACATGTGCATACTGAGATTTTAAAAAGGCTCATAAATTTGATGGCTTTTTATAATAACACCACAAAGCTCATCTCTGACAAAAAGCCACCCCCCTTGCCAAATTTCAAGTCCCTGCTCCAAAGCGTGGGGGTGATAGAGCTCTTGAAAGAAAATAAAATTTTAATAGGGACAAAACAACGTATTTGTCCCTAGCCGCCTCCTAGGAAATAGCTGAAACATTTTTTGCAGAAGAATGAGAGCATGAGAGAAATAAAGAACTTGTCCTCTTATTCTCTTTCCTCTTCTTTCTTTCTCTGTCATTCTTTTGTAGGCTTTTAATATCTCATTTTCCTCTTCTGTAGGCACTCCCTCCGCCCCCCGGGATGTTAGCTACGAGATCATTGGCTCCAATGTGCTCCTGACCTGGCGCTTACCCAAGGACCTGGGTGGCCGCAAGGATGTCTTCTTTAATATCATCTGCAAGGTGTGCCCAACGGGGTCTCCGGGGCCCTGCGTGCGCTGTGGGGACAGCGTCCAGTTTGAGCCACGCCAGGTGGGGCTAACAGAGAGTCGTGTGCAGGTCTCCAATCTGCTGGCCCGTGTGCAGTACACATTCGAGATCCAGGCCGTCAACCTGGTGACTGAGCTGAGCCCAGAGGCACCCCAATATGCAGCCATCAACGTCAGCACCAGCCAGTCAGGTGAGGAGCCTTTTCATCTGACTCCAGTCCCTCCTATTGCTTTCTCTCATTCCTTCCTTCACATTCCGTGCCTTGTAGCAGGCATGGCTCTGAGTTGTTTGGCTGTGTACTATGCTCCACCTTGACCTGCCACTTCTGAGTGGTTCCTGTGTGCCCCTCTCTCTGCGGGTCCCTTTTTTCTCTTCCCCTCTTGGTGGAGAAGCTGACTTTAGCTGCCAGTATGAATGGGCATGAAGGAGCGAGGTAGTGTCAGAGGCAGGAGCTGGCCCAGAGGGAACAGCAGTGGGCGAAGTAGCGCCACTGGTCAGAGGAGCAGCTGCTTCATTGTGTGATGCAGGAGCCGCTGTCATCGTTTGGCAGGGACCCTGCCAGTTTTAAGCTGCTGCAGAAGCACTTAGCATTTCTTCGCCTTTTCATCATCCCCTCTATCTCCTGCTCGTCTCCATTTTCCCTTCAACCCCCTCCCCTTCCTCTCTCTAGTTCATCTTTCTTCCCCTAAGTCACTCTTCAGTGTCCTTCTCTACCTTTGCCCTCTTTCAAAAAAGAGTGAATCTCCTGTTCTTCTTTTACGTCTCCTCCTGCATCTCTTCAGCTCCTCTACTATCCCCTTCCCTCTCTGTGGCCTGCATTTCAGTTCATATCTCCTTAGCAAACATCACTGGGAATTCACCAACTGTGCCCATCCATGTCTTAGTGTCTGTCTTGAAAGAGAAAGATGACAGCTGGGCACAGCATGATAAAATATAGTATATATGAATGGCTGTATCCAGCACTGAAGTGCATCTACCTCTAGGATGCACAACTGTTCAGGTCAGTAAGCAAAAAAGAAAACTACATCAATGCCAACTGCTGTGGGAATGCCAAGGTGAAAGAATGCAATGACCCAAGCTGAAATTTGGTCAAGACTCAGGGAGAGGGGTTAAAACTCCTATTTTACAAAAACTATCATGAATTCTTCTACTGGCCAAAGTTCCGTTGTTTCTAACCTTCAGTGCCATGGTGCTAAAGAATGATCCTGGGATGTTATTTCCCTGTGGATGGGAAATGGTATTTGCCTTTTACAGGGTGCCCAGATATTACACTGATGACTGCCATCTAAATTTTTGTTATAGTAAAATAATAAAATAATAATAATAATAATGAGAGGGGTGCAATCCTGGAAGTATCATGACTAGAACTAAGTGTATGTCTAAACTGTACACTAAGCCTGAGTTCTCACTCAGGTTTGAGCCCAAGCACCACTTTCATCCACACACAAATCAGTCTGACTTGGGTCAGCAAGCACTCAGGACCCTTCTGGGGTGGGGGCAGAGGGGCCAGAGCCCAAGTCCCGCTGAGACTTGGATCCAAAGTGTGTCATATTGCAATGTGGATGCAGTCAAGCCATAGCCATGAGTGAGGTGGTCTGTGTAGTGCAGTATGGCTGTGCAACCTGGGTCCAGCAGTTGAAAACTCAGGTTTACAGTGTAATGTGGACTCTCAAGCATGGGCTTGGGAAACAGCAAGTTCACAACGGGGTCTGTAGTGGAGCGACAGCTCACCAGCACAGCACCTCCTGCTGGTCGTCCTGGGAATTAGCTCTTCCAGCCTGGAGCTCCCTCTGCAGGCCAGTGTCTCACCTGCTGCTGGCCCCCCATGTCCCTCTGGATGCCGGTGCCCCTCTACATCAGGGGTCTGCCCCCAGCAGTAATCCACAATCTGGGTCTTCCCACTCAGGGGGAGCCCCCAACCCTCTAGCCTCACCTTGCCTCTGTGGCTACTGTGAGTCATCATCTAGCCCCCACTCACTGGGGCAGACGGCAGTCTAATCTACTCATCACTGGCAAGGGGGGTTTAGACTTGCTGCCTTTCCTAACCCGGGGCTGCACCTCTGCAACCCCAGTACCTGCTTTGGGCCTTTACCAAGGCCTGCAGCCTAGGGAGTTGCCAGGCTGGAGCTCTTCTACCCTTCCCCAGCCCTGCTCAGCCTCAGGTACTCCAATCCTTCTCTCTCCACTGTTAGAGAGAGAGTGACTCAGTGCCTCCCTGAGCCCTTATAACAGGGCCAGGTGTGGCCTGATTGGTGCATGGCCCCAGGTGTGGCTGCTTCCCCAATCAGCCTAGCCTTTTTTTTTTTTTTTTTTTTTTTTTTTTTTTTTTTTTAGGAGCGGGGTAACTGCCTCTAATACAGGGTCCTACAGATTCAGGTTTACAATGCAGAGTAGAAGTATCCTGAGAGACCAGTTGGTTGTTTAGGCAGCTCTGGAGATGGCAAGTGAAGGGTTGCAAAGTCTATCAGAGTGATGGACCGAATAGAGGAAGCTAGTATATGGAGGGGAGATGGCAATAACATCAGGAGAATCCTGGATTGTTGCAGAAGGGTTGTACTTGGCTGAGGGTGAAGGGAATGACTTACAAAGGTAGTCTGAGAGAACTGAATGCACATATTTAGCTCTGCTAAGTGACATCTAGCATTGGGTGGGGACATGGCAACTCTTTACAAGGGTGTACACAACTAGAGGGAGAGGAATTGTTCAAGAGTGGGCTGGGGTGGGGGGTATAATCAGGAGTAATGAGATGGAATGGAGCAAAGGGGGAAACAATTTAAATTGAATATCAGGAGCTGTTTGCTACAATTGAGCTCTATTAAACTCCTAATTAAACTCTAATTAGACTCCCCAGAGAAGTGCTGGAAACCCTATTGCCTAAATCATGTAAAATTAGGCCTGGACAAAGCTCAAGAGAGCATCCCATAGGGAACTATTCTGCCCTGGCTGGGGACCAGACGTGAACTGTGCTAATATTCCTGCTCTACTTTCTGGGTTCTATGGAGTGTCTTGCTGTGAAGACAGGGAGAGGTGGATAATGCTTCCTGCGAGCAGAGAGGAGGCTGCAGATGAGCTGTGGCTGGATCATGAATATGTGGCAGGATCACCTATATGACTTGGGGGGCTTCCAGGTTTTTGAAAGGAAAAAAACCTAGGGCACTAATAGCTTCCTTGCCCCTGAGGTGCTGGAAGGTGTTAGGCATCTGGTGGCAGATTTTCTGCCCCATCACTCCCATTACCAGGGAAGCAGTGATCAACAGAGGTTATGTGGGATACCTGGCCCCTCAAAGAGTGGCTCCACAAGTGGCTGCTTGAGTATTTTGTACCTCTGGCCTCAGACACAGGGAGAGATGACTCCTGTGGGAAGGATGGTTCCAGGTGGTATCTCTGAATTCTGCTGGGGGAGGGCAGGTGACACATTAACCTCCCAAATGATTTCCCCTGCTCTCCACCATTTCCCATACCTGCCTCATTTGTGTGAATCAGTAGTGGTGGAATCTAGTGTGACCTCTTCCTTCTGGCTCTGCCCTTGAATCACCAAGTCTCTTCTCTTCCTTTGCTCATGCCTGACTTGTCTGTCTGGTTCTGCAGCCCCCCCTTTTCCTCTTGGCTGCATGGAGGCTGGTCTCTCATGCTCCAGAAGGATCTCAGGGGAGCAGCTGTGCTGACAGGCTCCTCTCCAGAGCTGCAGTATGCACTGGATGGTTATTGTGGTTGGATCCTTTTTTTAGCTCTACTCTTCCCCAAGATCATTAGCAATGAGCTTGAGATGAGCCGCCCTCGATTCGTAGTGACAGCTCACGCTAACGAGGCCTCTGTTCCTCTGTCACGTGGCCTGTCTCACTCCTGCCCCCTCCCTTCAGCCCCCTTGGCAGCTTTTCACTTTAGCTTAGATTTTCTTTTTTATTGTTACACACACAGATGGACTCTCAGCTCTTCCACTCCAAGAGAGACAGGGAAGCGGGTTGGGTTGGGTGGGAAGACATGGAGAGATGAGGAGAGAGAAGTTGGGGGACAGAGAATTTCTGAATGAAAGGGTGTAACACTCCTCTCCTCTCCATTGAATTAAGGGTAGCCAGACAAAGAATCTTCAGTCCCAGCAGCCTTTGTATCTTCCCTCTGGCCCTGCACTAACCACGGGTTCTCTCACTCCCCTCTATGACTGGGTGCATATATTCTTTGCATCCACCCTTCCCTCTTCGACATGCCCAAGAAAACCTCAGGGCAGTCTTCTGTTCTTGGAACAATTTCTCTCCTGTACTCTCCTCCATTTAGCTGTATTTCCCATTCCCTTGTTCTCTGTATCCAAGACCACTGCCCCTTTAAGAGCTTGTCTACACCTAGTGGCTCACTGTCCCCTGCTCCACAGTTAGAGATGGGATCCCATGATCGCTAAATCAATCATTTCCATGGCAACCATTGATGATGTCCCATCTCTGGGATGGGGATTCGTTTAAGGTAGGGGCACAAGGGACTGACACAGGAAAGCTCTTCACACTTACATCCTTGCAGTACAATTTGACTTGATCTTTTCCGGCAAGCTGCTATCCCAAAACAGTTTGGAGAGTAACATGGCATGCTTACTGGGATAACTAGGAAAGGGAGGAAAATATTCAGAGATAAGGCAAGGTAGAAAAATCATGTTCAGCTGAGGTTTTAGGTTTTAAGATGAATAGATAAAGAGGTGGAGGCCATTCCAGAAAACAGAAGCTGCAGAGGAGAAGGCTCTTCTATGAATAGTGGTGAGGTTGTGTAGTGGGAAGGATGGGAGGCTGATGCATGGCAAGCAAAAAACCTGTGGAACCTACTGCCACAATATGTTATAGAGGTCAAAGGCTTCATAGGATTAAAGAAAGGATTATTTATTTATATAGATTATACCATTTGCAGTTAAACAATATCTATCCTTATGCTTCAGGGCATAACTATCTCCATCTGAAAGCAGTCAGAAAGAAACTTCCCTATGGTTAGGTTATTTCAAAATTGTCCATTGGGGGTTTCCTGCCCCTTCCTCTGAAGCATCTGCTACTGGTCATTGTCAGAGACAGGATTCTGGACTAGATGGACCACTGTGCTGAGCTAGCCTGACAGTTCCTGTGTTCCTAGAAAGTGAGGAAAGGAATAGAGAGACTTAAGATCTCTGAAGTTGGCTAGAGCAAGTCCATAGAGGGTTTTAAAAGCAAAGAGAGTGTTTTTTTTTTTTAACTGAATCCTGAAACAGAGCTAATGAAGCAGTCTGAAGATGGAGGTGATGTGGTCAGGCTTCCTTGTACCTGTGAGAAGATAGGCAGCAGCATTCTGCCTATGCCAGTGTCAGAGCAATGGGACTTGGAGATGCCAGCCAGAGACAAGGGAGCTGCAGTAATCATAGCAAGAGAATCTGAAGGGCTGGGTGAGGGTTTCAGCAGAGGCTGAGCTGAGACAGTGACATTCGAGGACAATGCTGCAGGGGAACATTCAGCAGATTTTCAGGCTGATGGGCTATATGAGGAGGAGAAGAAGACTTTAGAGTAAAGAATGATGCCAAAGTTACTGACTGTGAAAGCAAATAGAAGTTCTGGGTTTAGCCGGGAAATGTGCTAGAGGATGTTCCTCTTGCCCAGGAGAAGCACATCTGATTTAGCTGGTAGAAGGTGTGAGAAAAACTACAAGTTTTCTTGGTCAAAACAGAAAGGGAACATGGAGACAGAGTGTAGTACAGGCTGTCAGAAGATATTTAGTATAATCAGCATAAAGCTGACAGATGAAGTGCAGTTCTGCTCTGTAAATTGACTGGACACATGGATCACAGGGCTCAGTGTTCATTGGCTCTCATTGATTTCAGATCAAAAGAGCTCATTTTAGAAGTACATTTTTTTTCCTAATTGTTAACTCTGAAAGCTCAGCCTGGGCTCTGAGAACCAAGCTGAGTTGTTTTCTTCTCACACATCATCATCACCAGTAATAAAGATTCTGCAAGGTAAATTTTGCCCTCATTGACAGTTGTCTCAGCTCAGGGTACGTCTACACTACAGCCTGAATAGCAGCACTGCAGTGTAGATGCTTCCTACATCAACGGAAGGCATTTGTCTGTTGGTGTAATAACAAGCTACTACCTTGAGAGGCAGTAGCTAGGCCAATGGAAGAATTCTCCCTTCGACTTTACTGTGTCTACAATGGGGATTAGCTCAACCTCACTACATTGCACAGGGTGCAAAATTTTTCACAGCCCTGAGAATATTGCTAGATCGACCTAAGATTTAGGTATAGACCAGGCCTCAGTTGTCTTCAGAGGGTTTACAGAGGTGTAACTGACTGGAACTTAGTAAAAGATTCTGTGGATGATGCACAAGATGGAATATGCTCCAGTTCCCTCTCTCTGAGCTGTGTTGTCTCTGCAGGCCAAACAGAAAAAGAACATGCCATATTTCACATTACAGAGCACTTTGGATAAGGGCAAAGATACACTGCTCAGGAGGGTAGAAGTAGATGGAAAATAGCAGAGAATGGACCCTTGTGGTACCCAAGGAGAAGTCTCTGCACAAAAGTGGAATGACAGCTAAGGACAAAAAGGGGTGTTATTTGATAGGCAGGCATGGAACAGTAGAGTAGTAATAATAAATATTTTGCTCTTCTAAAGTGCTGTCCATCCAAAGAACTTAAAGTGCAACATCCTGACAGGATCTGAGACCCCTGAATAGCTAGGGAGGTGACTCAGGGAGATGGATAGAACAATGTTGAAGACTGCAGCGAAGGCCTGGAGGCCAACACACAGAGGAACTGGTTAAGTGCACAGAGGAAAGTCATTTCTGTGTTGTATCCAGACTGAAATCTGTTCAGGATAAGGATGTGTGAAAGGTACTTGGAGAAAAAGCAGGTTCCTCATGCATTTTGCTGGGAGAGGGAAATTTAGTGATGGGATGGTTGGGAATGTAAGTCAAGAACAAAAGAATTTGACAGTAGTAGATTTGTGGAAAGTACTAGAGGAAAAAGACTTGTCGACAATGGTAATAATGTAAGGAATTCATTTGGGGAGATAGGACCAAAATGTAGAAGAGGGAAGAGAGTCAAGAAAGAAGTGGTTTTCTCAAGGCACTGGGTGCTGCTGGAAGCTGCTGTGGAGAGAAGAAGGAGAACATCAATGTAGAGGCCTTCACTGGGTGCATAGTCCCTATGACTGAAGGAGTCAGAGATGTAGAGGACTTCAGAGGAAAGAAGTTCAAAGGTGGCATCAATATGCATATCATATCTCCAGTGACATTATATCAGAGGAGGAGAAACTGCTGAGTGTGGGAAAATCATAGATATGGGAGGGAAGGGAGTTATCAGATGTGATAAACCACAGAGAATTTGAGAGTGTTGAAGAAAGAGAGTTTGAAGGAGAAAATGAATTTGAATCCACCTGAGTTTTGGTGTGACAGCAATAACACCTCCTCATTGGAGGGCTGAGTCTGACCTAAGAGGGAAGTGAGAGGGGTGGGAGGAGCAGAAAAGTCCAGGAGGGTGTCCTAATTCTCCATGTTCGTAGTCTTGTCTGGTTCTTTCATTTTTGTGAAATTCAAAACTTATAGGCAAATCTTCAATACATACCAGATTTACTGCTCATTTGTGAGAGTTTAGTATCCTCAGAACCTAACAAATAGTTAACACTACTAACTAATTAAACAGTGTCTTGATTGATTTACTAACATCTGTTCATCTTATCACTTACCAATTTATGTGAATACTTTGACTTTCATGTAATTTCCCAATCACAACAAGAGAAACTCTAATGGTAACTAGATTTATTAACAGCCAATAAATGTGATTACTAGCACAGAATATTTCAGCTCAGTGTATCAATTTTCAACATCTCTGTTACTCAGTATGCAGTTTTCTTAACACTGCAATACTCAGTTTCAGTAAATCTTATCTGTGGGTCTTGAGAAACCACATTCATGGGTGGACAGTAAACAGACCAAAGCCCATGTTTTCAAAAGTGTTAGGTTTTAGACGCCTCCATTTTTGGTTGCCCAACTTGAGGTATTTTGGGCTTGGCCTTCTGGCATGCTAACCAGTGACAACTCTGAGAACTGAGAGGGCTCAGCAACTCCAAAAATCAGAGCAAGGTTGGCAAAAGTTGGGCACACAAAATCAGAGGCATCTCTTGGAAAATGTGGCTATTTTACTCTTAATTTATGTGAGCCCTTATGCTTGTTATAAGGGAATCCCCTTTTCTGTGGATTGGCGTTAACAAAACACTGATGAACAGCAAAGAAATTACTTACCAATCAAATCCACGGAGCTAGTCCACGATCTTCAAAAGTGACTAGTGAACTTGGATGCCTCAATTTTTGGGTGCCCACCTTGAGACACTTTCAAAGGTCCTGATTTTCCAGAGGATGTATGCGCAGCACATCCTGAAAATCAGGACACCATCTAAGGTGTCTCAAATTGGGCACCAAAAAGTCAAAGTACTCAGAGTCACTAATAGATCTGGAAAATCTTGGCCTCTGTCCTATGACAGCTCTTTTTCAGGCCCAACAAACTTCCCTGGGGAATTGATTTATGTCTAGAGCAATTATTAATTATAGTTCATATTAATTGTCTCCACCAAATTAGAATACCGGCTCCAAATACAGATACTAATGTAAGGATAAAGACATGCTATACCCTGAATGATGCTGTTTGCATGTTGATCTGGCCCCCACAAACACATCTCAGTGTCTTGGCTTTTGAAGCTGTGGTGTAGTGTTGCTTCAAGAAAACACTGTTGTTCATCCTTTGCAGATGCCCTATCGGGAAGAGCTTGTTAACTGAAGAGTCTTCTTTGCTTCTTGTAGATTTTTTGTTGATGTTAGTTGAAGTTCATTGTGCATAGGCGAGAGACTTTGTTGCTTCTGTCTTTCCTGGTTGCTATGAAAACTCTAGGCCAGGCCTCTTTTGGGTAGAGTTATTTGAGCAATGTGTCAGGTTAGTGGTTCCATATTTTCTTGGAGTGTCTCATGCAAAATAAAGTGGACAAGACTTTGACTGTGACTAACTACCTTTGTATTGTGGTGGAGGTGCCTTTATCAAGCTTGTTGGAGGGCAGCATTGGTGTACAAAAAATACTGGTAATTGAAAAATCTCTTTCCTTTAATTGAAGATATGAAAAAAAATTTAACTTGGTAAAATTTAATGTTGCATGAAATCCCATCAGTGTCAGTAGGTCATTTATATGAATGCCTTGAAAGTCCATTTACAAATAACCTATCCCCCTGTACTCCTTGTGTATCTCCCACCAAAAGTCCACTCTCTTTCAATGCCCCTGCAGCCCTCCTTCCTCACATACCATTGCCAAGCCACAAACATAAGGCCCATGTGTGCAGTGAGGTGTGGTAAGGTAGAGGGACCCCAACAAGGGTCATAAAGTCTGTAGGGATGGTGTGACTCCTGACTAGCGTCATGAGTATCACCTGGAAGGTATTGACCCAGGTGGAGTTGTATTACAGTGCACTTCCTAAGGTCTGTAGGTTCTCTTATCTTCTCTTGGGAGCATTAGTGATTCTCCACTGCTGCAGACCTCAGGGAGTCAGGAGCAAAGGAGGAAGCACCATCTTTGCCCCCAGCTTCTTTCATTTCCCAATTCCTTGCTTTAACTATCTTTGAAACTAAGGGCATTCTTATTCACAAAAAAACATAGCAAAGACAAGGTAAGGTTGGAGGCACATGTCAGTGGTTTGAGTAGGTATTACTGTTCGGGAATAGTAGAGTTAAAAATAAAACAAAACAAAAATCTGTCCATTATTAGAAAGCCAGGGAATCTTGCTTTTCTCAAACAAAGCACCCAAGTTACCTTAACTCTGCTCCATTGTGATGCCACAAAAAACATTTAAAAAAACTTACTATCTTCTCCATCCATAACAAAGAGCTTCACTTACCAATGACCACAAAAAACAGAATGCCTCAATCTTACGTTTCTAGTGGTTGGGCTGCCTCATGGCTTCCTTTACTGTCAGATATGGTACATGTACAAGAATTTTCCATATGCCTGATTTGACAAGTAACATACTGAAGGCAATCATTTCCCACTCTTCATAAAGGGCCTGATCTCATGATATGTTACGGGTACCCATGATTTCAGGTGGCAGCCAATTAGGCAAGTGTCATTAGACACAGAGATAGCATGTCTCCATATATAAACCTCATGTGAAAAGAGCAAAAGTTAGAGCAGTGACAAACCATCATGCTTAGTTTTGGAGACACGTATGCATGAAATAAATTATAAAACCAATGTTCTGGGGTGCACATTTTTGATAGTACAGATACAAAGAAGGGAAGATGGTTGACTGACTTCCCTGTGAAGGCAGAGTTAGTGTGGTGTGGAGGTAGAGTAGGGTCCTTATTTAAAAAGTGCATCCATAAACTCTGCATTCCCTGGTTTTCTAACATTGGAGGGGTTATTTAACTAAATAATTCCTGATGGGAGCTCTGCACTCATTCTACTGATACATACCTGTGACCTTAACTTCATCTTGAGATTTGTGTGAGATATTTAAGAAATGGAGAGAACAGAAAGCTAAATACTTTTACTTGAATTTCCATCTTTGACAGGGTTACTGGTCTAGTGGATAAGGGGAAGCAGTAAATGTGATATACCTTGATTTTATGAAGGTTTTTGACACCGTCCCTCATGACATTCTCATAAGCAAGGTAGGGAAATGTGGTCTAGATGAAAATACTATAAGGTGGGAGAGCAACTATTTGAAAGACCATACTCAAAATGTAGTTATCAATTGTTTGCTCTCAAACTGGGAGGGCATATCTAGTGGGGTTCTGCAGGGGTATGTTCTGGGTCCAGTACTGTTCAATATTTTCATTAATGACTTGGATAATGGAACGGAGAGTATGCTTATAGAATCTGCAGATGAAACCAAGCAGGGAGGGGTTGTTATCACTTTGGAGGACAGGATTAGAACTCAAAACGACTTCGACAAATTAGAAAATTAATCTGAAGCCAACAAGATGAAATTCAATAAAGATGTGGAAAATACTACATTTAGAAGAAAAAATCAAATGCACAGCTAAAAAATAGGGAATAATTGGCTAGGTCATAGTACTGCTGTAAAGGATCTAGAGTTTATAGTGGATCACAACTGAATATGAATCAGCAATGTGATGCAGCTGCAAAAAAGGCTAATATAATTCTGGAGTGTATTAACAGAAGTGTACTATGTGAGACATGGGAGGTAATTTTCCTGCTCTATTTAGCACTGGTAAGGCCTCAGCTGGAGTACTATGTCCAGTTCTGAACACCATACTTTAAGAAAGATGTGCACAAATTGAAAAAAAGTCCAGAGAAGAGCAATAAAAATGATAAAAGGTTTAAAAAACCTGACCCTTGAGGAAAGGTTAAAAAAACTGGACATATTTAATCTTGAGAAAAGAAGACTGAGCAGGGACCTGATAACAATCTTCATGTATGTTAAAGGCTGTTATAAATAGGACAGTGATCAATTGTTCTCCGTGTCCTCTGAAGGTAGGACAAGAAGTAATGGGCCTAATTTGCAGCAAGAGAGATTTAAGTTAAATATTAGGAAAAACTTTCTAACTATAAGGATAGCTAAGATCTGGAATAGGTTTCCAAGGGAGGTTGTGTTGTGGAATCCCCATCACTGGAAGGTTTTAAGAACAAGTTGGACACACACCTGTCAGGGATGGCCTAGCTAGGGCTAGAGGGCTGGACTAGAAGACCTGTTGAGGTGCCTTCCAGCCCTATGATTCTTTTATGTCTCCTTTGCAGGTGTTTTACAAGCTTTTTCCTGGAAATTTTGTTTATTACATTTCGAACTCACTGGTGAAAGTTACCCTAACTTGGATTATTTTATTGTTATTTTCACTAAAACTATTTTACTCTTTCATACTTCTTTGCCTTAAAATGTAGCTGCTCAGCTTCATTATGAAACGTAATAGAAATGGGCATATAAAATACACTGGCGTATGTAAATGTCAAAATGTATGCACATTCAATCTAAAATGCTGGTAAATATTGTTTATTTTCGGGGGCCTATGGTGTCCTCTTTGGAGTGGGTAAGGTATATCGAGGGGTGATAGTCTGATGGGTGATTGGGTGGTAGGAATGGAAAGCATATGGAGGGACAGGATGGAAAGGTGACAATGCATATCTAGTACTATGATTATTTCAGGACACTTGTATACAATTAGTAATAAAAAAACAAGGTAATGAGCCTGAAACCTGGCCCTTAGCGGCAGTGGTGTGTGTGTGTGTGTGTGTGTGTGTGTGTGTGTGTGTGTGTGTGTGTGTGTGTGTGTGTGTGTGTGTGTGTGTGTGTGTGTGTGTGTGTGTGTGTGTGTGTGTGTGTGTGTAGAGTGCACTTTTGGCTGCCCATGCAGTATGTGCCATCATAGGGCCAGTTATCAGCCCTGCTGCCTTTCACAAGCATTAACATTCACATTACAAATAGTTTTAAAAGTCTTATGGCACTTTTTGCAGAAGTGGCATGTTCTTGGTCAAATTCCAACCAAATAATTACATTCAACCTCCCTAAAATTCTCCTTGCAGCCATGTCTGGGTACAGTGTTCTTCAGTTGTGTCCTAAAGTCTTGCATGGTGGTGGTGTGCACTGTTAAACAGTTGTTTAGTTCTTTCCCAGTTACCAGCATTTCACTGCAGATGAAGCAATTCCTTTCAGTGCAAAACTGTTTAAAAGGAAAGTGCTATCATTTTGAGAATATTTTATTATGTAAAATATTTTATTATAACTTTGGCTCACATTCTGCTTTCACTTACATTATTTTAACTGGTTCCTACTTGCCTGAGCTGGTTAAACTCCTTTGATTTGCTTCTTCCTGACTAATTTTATCTCGTTGGATATGAAAAACAATTATTTTATCTCTCTTGCAGGTGGGAAGGGAGAAGAGCCATTCTGTGGCTTTGCTTCTTTGCCAGATGTCCCTGACTTTCTCTCCACCCATCCAGGTGTTCACACATTCGGGGGCTGATCAGGAGTGTTTGTTGGGAATTTTCTGTCAGAATAATTTTCCAACAGAAAATGGCATTTTTGCAAAAAAAAAAAAAAAAAAAAAAAAAATTCCATGAGGAAATTTCAGTTTTGCCAGAAAATTTGAATTTTCTGTTGAGAAATTCAAAATGATGCCGCCTTGCCTGCCCGGGGAACTCTTGTCAATTTCACTTTCCACCCCCAGGGAGAAAGCAAAACTGACAGGAGCCTGCCATGCAGGCAACTGGCAACCCAACATATCCCATTTTGTTTCTTCTGAAATGGATGTTTCCTAGAAAGCCCTTCTCATAAAAAAAAGCTATTTATTAATTATTATTATTATTACTGTTCATCCCGTTCAGGATGAAAAAAAGTTTCAAAAATGCATAATTTATATGGAATAAATTTCCATTTCGAGTCAGCTCTACGAATCAGTGCCTACTCACCTCCATGCTCTTGCTTCTCTGCTGGGAGAGGTAATTTCTAGAGAGCTATTTTGTACATCCTCAATTCAGCGGCACACTTAAGTGTGTGCCTGGTGTTCAGCATGTCAATACACATGATGACTTAGTATATTTGAACGGGGCCTATATCTCGGTGATGCAGTTAAAAGCAAGGGAATATGATGGTCAGACAAATCAGTCTACATTTTTAGTGTATTATTTTTGAAATAATGAATCATATTCTATCCCAGGCAATTTCTTGTTTCCCTCAACCTGCTTAAATGAGTTTCAGTGTAGTAAGCAGAATTGCCAGACCCAATTGTTCCAAAATCACTAGTCAGGCCCAAAAAAACCCTAATGAAATTGACTTAATAAATCATGAGATTTTTAAAAATTGAGTTTCTCTTTTTTGCCTTCTTGCTTGTGAGCTTTTAGGGGTCATGTTTTCAAGCATTTCTCTCCAACCCTGAGGGGTGATCAGTTGCTGTTTAAAATAAATGAAAGCTGAGATTCTCACATCATCACTTCACCTCCCAGAGCTGAGGATTTAAGAAAAGACTCACGATCAAATCATGAGAGTTGGTAACACAGAGTAAATAAGACTATCCCACCCCAAAGAGACAGAGGCTCTGTATTTATCCCCAGAGTGAGTGCAGTGCTGGGATCACCCCTGACAGCATGCCACCTGCCCTGAGCTGGAGGGGCCAAAGCATAGTTCATGTTGAAAACTCCATTCAGTCCTGGGCCTCTGCGCCAGGATGGCCAACAAAGGGGCTAATTAGTGTCAGGGGTAGCAGTGGTTTTGCCATTTGGGCACCTGTCCCAGAAGACACTGGACTGTGACCCAAATGAGAGCAACTTTCATTCTTTACTGACCTAGGGCAGGATTGGAACCAGTGACCTAGGAGAGCTCCAACCCTGTCCCCAAGCCCCCAGACTCATCAAACTCCCTCAGCTCCTGGTTGCAGCTGGTGACCTAGAGGTGAAAGGCCCCCTATCTTCTTCCCAGTTGCTCCAACTATCCAAGTCTGTTCTCCACGCCACCTGACTCTGATTTATGTGCATGTGCTGCTGATTTGCACATCTTTCACATTTCACTTCCAAGGAGCTTGTGATGTCAGACAAGCCCCAGGGAAGCCAAGCTCCTAGGGAAAGGAATAGGCCTAGCATTATCCCCACTTTATAAATGTGGTGGCAGAGGCGCAGAGATGCTAAGTGGTTGACAGGATACTGTCGGTAGACTGGATACTGAGCTAGATGGACCTTTGGTCTGACCCAGTACAGCCTTTCTTATGTTCTAAGTGACTTGCCCAAGGCAACATACTGCACCAACAGCAGAGCAAAGGTCTTCTGACTCCAAGTCTTCACTGCACTACTCTTCCTTCCCCCTGCTAACTGAATAATCCATGTTGCACTTTATCACTCCCTCATGACTGACTGAGATTTCCTGGCTTCATTCACTGGCTCTAGTGGCAGGGGAGGTGACTTTCCCCACCTCCACCCTGACACATACAGCCTGCCGCTTTCTAGAGAAGGTTAGAAAAGAGCTGGGCCAGGTGTTCTTTGGTTCACATCCTTCATCTCCAGTGATTCATCTGCTATGACTGCTGTTAAGGGAGTGTAATCTAGAGGCACGAGGAGTCAGAACGCCTGAGTTCTGCTTCTGGCTTTGTCACTCTGTTTGCCTTGGGCAAGTCATTTAATCCCTCTGCCTCAGTTGCCCCATCAGTGCAGTACAGCAAATAAAACTGACCTACCCCACAGGAGAGTGGTAGGAGGCTTAATTAATTTTTTTGAAGACCTCTATGAAATCTGCTGATGAAATGTATTGTAGGAGTCTAAATTACTACTTTGGCATTGTGGTGAGGCTCAGAGCTGTGGAAAAGGTAGCATCAGTGGCACTGAACACTGGTGATCACTGAAGAGCCTATGTCCTCTTATAAAAAAGTTGGGGTCTTAACCCTAGTGTCCTGGCCAATATCCATTTTGGGACATTTCATTCTGCTGACCTAAATTCCCTAAATTCCCTGGGATAAGGGATTCTTCTTCACTTCTTGTCTTAATTTGTTGCACATGGTTGCTGTGCACTGTTAACAAGCTGCCATATTCCTGTAGTGGGTTGGTGGTGGTCCCCACTCTGGGTCTGTGGGAAGCCACTCCGCCTCACGACGTCCCTGTGTGTCGCCCACTGTTAGGAATTAGCAGGGCCACATGCAGCCTGGGACTCTGATCTGCAGTCAGGGCAGAGTAGCAAACACAATTAGGAGCCCAAGCCCTTAGTCACAGTGGGACAGCAAGAGTCAGTTCTGGCCAGTCCTCAGGCCCCCAGTGCGAGTGTGAGGAGCTGGGAGCAAGAGGCGCAAGGAAGGAGCTGAGAGTGAGAGGGTGTGCTGCTGGAGGACTGAGGAGCACAAGCGTTATCAGACACCAGGAGGAAGGTCCTGTGGTGAGAATAAGGAAGGTGTTTGGAGGAGGCCATGGGGAAGTAGCCCAGGGAATTGTAGCTGTCATGCAGCTGTTACAGGAGGCACTATAGACAGCTGCAGTCCACAGGGCCCTGGGCTGGAACCTAGAGTAGAGGGCGGGCCCGGGTTCCCGCCCAAACCTCCCAATTGACCTGGACTGTGGGTTCTCCCAGACGGGAAGGTCTATGGGCTGTTCCCCAACCCACATGGTGAATCTCTGAGGCAAGAAAATCCATCAATAAGCGCAGGACCCACCAAGATAGAGGAGGAACTTTTTCACACTGGTCTCTGACCGTGAAGGCGTATTGCTGGAGGGTAAAATACCAGCGCATTAGTCTGCCTTTGGAGTTCTTCATAGTGTTTAGCCATTTGAGGGGTGTGTGGTTGGTGATAAGCACAAAGGGGGCCCCAAGAGCGTCAATAGCCCATTTGACTGCAAGGGCCTCTTTCTCAATGACCAGGTACTTATACTCTCGGGGGAAGAGTTTTCGACTGAGATAGAGGATAGGATGCTCTTCTACATCCACCTCCTGGGAGAAGACTGCCCCGAGCCCCACCTCAGAAGTGTCTGTTTGAACCAGAAACTCACGGGTGAAGTCAGGGCTGAACATGACGGGTTCCCAATATAGGCTTTACTTAAGGGTCTGGAAGGCATTTTCACACTCGGCCGACCAACACACCTGGCAGGTGCTTTTCTTGGTCAGGAGTGCCATGAGTGGCACCACGATTGACACAAACTGGGGCACAAACCGTTGGTGGTACCTGGCCAGGCCCAGGAACTGCCGAACCTGTCGCTTTGTTGTCAGTGCCAGGCAGGCCTGTAGCACCTGGACCTTCCCTATGAGGGGGCAGACTAGATCCCGGCCAAATGTATATCCCAGGTATATAATCTCTTGCCACCAGATTCGACATTTTTTTGGGTTGGCCATGAGTCTGGCATCTCGCAGGGTGGTGGCCATCTGATTTAAATGATCCTCCCACTGGCAGCTGTAGATCAAGACATCGTCCAAATAGGCCACAGCGTACTCCAGATGGAGGTTCAGGAGTTGGTCCATCAGGTGCTGGAAGGGCGCTGGAGCTCCATGGAGGCCGAAGGGCATCTGGGTGAAATGATATAGCCCACTTGGAGTGGCAAAGGCGGTTTTCTCCCTGGAGCTCGGGTCCAAGGGGCTCTGCCAGTACCCTTTCGTAAGGTCAAGTGTCGTTATATACTTAGCTGTGACCGTCGAGGAGCTCATCAATCCTGGGCATCGGGTACACGTTGAACTTTGAGATTACATTTACCTTCCAGACGTCTATACAGAATCGGAGAGTTCCCTCAGGCTTCGGAACCAGTACGATGGAACTATGCCACTCTCCCCGTGACCGTTTTGTGACTCCCAGCTCCACCAGTGCTTGGATTTCCTTCTCGACGATCTCCCGTGTCTGTCTCCCAGATCCCCTCCCTGGGGTTCATCTGGATGGTGTGCTGCATGACTCTGGTCTGGCCTGGGAGTGTGGTGAAAGTCGTACAGAGGGCTTTCAACAGGCACCAGGCCTGTTTCTGTTGTTCTGGGGAGAGGGCGTCACCCAGTTGGGGCTTCTAGGTCTTGGCCATATCAGGGACCCGGGGACCTAAGGCTTGCTCATGAGGACAAGGGACGATCAGCAGTCCTTCACGTGTATGCCAGGGTTTCAAAAAGTTAAGGTGATAAACCTGCTTTTTCCTTTTTTGGTCTGTTTGGTGAATCTCATATGTGACCGGCTCTACCCACTGGACCACTTTGTAAGAGCCCTGCCATCGGGCAAGGAGTTTTGACTCCTCCGAGGGGAGAAGGAGGAGCACTTAGTCGCCGGGTTCGAAGGTTTGGTCCCAAGCTCCCTGATTGTAGTGCCATTCCTGAGTCCCTTGGGCCGTCTGGAGATTTTCTTGCACGAGGGTCCCGGCCCGAGTTAGTCAATCCTGTAATATGTATGTATGTATGTAGGACATATTTCAAGAACCCCTGGGAAGCCAACAGGTTGTATTCCCAGGCGCCTCTCATTAGATCCAGCACCCTGCGGGGTTGTTAGACAACAGGAGTTCAAAGGGGGAGAATTTGGTGGATGATTGGGGTACTGCTCGAATGGCTAACAACAATGGCGGGATCAGCTGGTTCCACTGTTGTAACTCTTGTGAAGGGAACTTCCTCAGCATGTCCTTTAAGGTTCTATTGAAGCGTTCAATGAGCTCCTCCATCTGCAGGTGAGGACACAGACTTCTTCGGCTTCCTAATGCCCAGCAGTGTACACACCTAGCAGAACAGCTGGGACGTGAAGTTGGTCCCTTGATCTGTGAGAAGTTCCTTGGGAAGCCCAACACAGACAAAGATCTTCACCAGTTCCATTGTGATGATGAGGGCACTGGTATATTATCATGGAATGGCCTCGGGGAAGTGGGTTGCATAGTCCATTAGGACAAAGATATAGCAGAACCCAGCATTACTCTTTGGGAGTGGTCCTACCAGTCCATTGCAATTTGCTCAAAGGGGACACCTACTATGGGCAAAGGGACCAAGGGCGCCTTCACCACCCAGTGGCCAGCTGTCACTTGGAGCACGAGTGACAGTAGTCCTTTACCTTGCAATAGACTCCCGGCCAAAAGAAGTGAGAGAGGACTCGGGCCACAGTCTTTTCCTGCCACAAGTGGCCGGCCATAGAGATGTCATGGGCCATCTTCAAAATGTCTCTCAGATGGCAACGGGGGACTACCAACTGTGTCTGAACCTCGTGGGTTTGTGGGTCCCGGTCAACCCAGTAGAGATGATCCACTACGAGCTCAAATCAGGGCCAGTGCGCCATTCTCTGGGGGTCTGTCACAGCTCCGTCAATGTGGGTCACCTGGTCATCGGCGCCACTGAGCATGGAATCGCCCCTGTGGTCTTGACAGAAGTCGGAAATGGGGTCTGCCGAGGGGTCTTCCCTCAGGGTATCTGGAGGCGGGGTCGGGTTCACAGCCTTGTCGGGGCCCTCTCCTCGAGGTCTCTCATCACTGCCTCTGAGGAGGTCTCGTTCCTTGGCCTTGTCGCTACTTTCCCCAACAGAGTCTCCTTTCAGGACCGTCTGGGAAGGCGGCGCCCCAAGATTGGCCTCCTGCAGCAAGTGGGTAAAGCCCAACCAGTCCCACCTGAGCATGATAGGATAGCCGAATGTGGGGATCTCCTGTGTCACTCCACTTATTGTCAACATGACCCGGTGTGACAGGTTGGATCACAGAAACCGCCTTGAGAACCGCCAACTGATGTGCCAAGACTACTTCTGCCCCTGCTTTCCTGCCCTGGCAGCTTAGGACTTCAGTGCCCTGCCTGGTTTGAGCCAGACCCGCTAGCCTGCTGCAAACACAGTCCCAGGATCTGAACTAAATCCCCTAACAGCCGTAGGCTTAACTGAAAGCAGTTTAAGAAGTTTTCCTGCCTTTAACACTCAGATGCCCAACTCCCAATGGAGTCCAAACCCTAAATAAATCCGTTTTACCCTGTATAAAGCTTATACAGGGTAAACTCATAAATTGTTCGCCCTCTAGAGAGAGATGCACAGCTGTTTGCCTCCCCCAGGTATTAATGCATACTTTGGGGTTAATAAGTAAAAAGTGATTTTATTAAATACAGAAAGTAGGATTTAAGTGGTTCCAAGTAGTAACAGACAGAACAAAGTGAATTACCAAGCAAAATAAAATAAAGCACGCAAATCTAAGCCTAATACAGTAATACAACTGAGTACAGATAAAAATCTCACCCTGAAAGATGTTTCAATAAGTCTCTTTCACAGACTGGATGCCTTCCTAGTCTGGGCACAATCCTTTCCCCTTGTACAGTTCTTGTTCCAGCTCAGGTGGTAGCTAGGAGATTACTCATGATGGCTCTCTCTTTTCTCTGTTCCACCCACTTATATATCTTTTGCATAACGCAGGAATCCTTTGTCCCTCTGGGTTCCCACCCCCTCTTCTCAATGGAAAAGCACTAGGTTAAAGATGGATTCCAGTTCAGGTGACATGATCACATGGCACTGTAAGACTTCATTTCCCACTTGCCAGCACACACGTATACAGGAAGACTTACAGGTAAAACGGAGCCATCTGCAGTCAATTGTCCTGGTTAATGAGAGTCATCAAGATTTCAAACCACCATTAATGGCCCACACTTTGCATAATTACAATAGGCCCTCAGTTATATTTCATATTTCTAGTTACAGATACAAGAGTGGTACATTTATACAAATAGGATGATTACACTCAGTAGATTATAAGCTTTGTAATGATACTTTACAAGAGAACTTTTTCATGAAGCATATTCCAGTTACATTAGCGTATTTTCATAAAATCATATAGAGTGCAACGTCACACCTGGGCGTCGGGGTACGCTCTTACATCCCCATGGATGCACTGAAGTCTGATTTCCCACTCTGCCAGTCCAGGGTTAGAGGTGACTTCTTGGCGGATAAGTGTCTGTCCATATCCTGAGTCTAAGAGGGCCATGACTCATTTCAGTCCCATCCTCGGCCGAAGTTGCAGTCCATATTGGGGCCTCCCGTTGCAAGTGTCCAAAATGACCACAGGAGAAGCAGGGTCCAACCTCTGGATGTCCTGGCCGAGGCATCACCTCTGTGGGAGGGCTTCGGCTATAATTCCGACCCTTTTTGTCAGGGCCAGGAGAGTGGCCCACTGCTCTGGGCGCCACCCCGCCACCACTGGACTCACTGAAAGGTCACAAGGAATGGTTCAGGGTCATCTTCGGGCCCCATCTTGGAAAGTCTTAATGGCACTGGGGAAGCAGGGGGGTTTCACTGTGCTCCCAAATGGGGGCCCGTTAGGTCTAGGCAGCAGGGTCGCAAGCTGTAGCAATTGCGGCTGTTGGGCCCTCAACTGCTGCACCAGTTGCTGTTGTTGCTGGAATTGCGATGCCTGCTGCTGCTCTTGGCTCTTGGCCAGATAATTACTGAGCTTATCGAGCTCCATCTCTCCCATTAGGAATATCTATGGTGCAGCTGATGCAGGACTTCCTACTGCAGGAGTTGGGCTGCTGCCCGAATTCTCTACCAAGTGTAGTGGGTTGGTGGTGTTCCTTTCACACACACCCTCTCCCCCCAATCTGTGGGAGACCACTCCACCTCACTGCGTCCCTGTGTGTCACCCACTGTTGGGGAATTAGCAGGGCCCCACACACTGCCTGGGGCTCTGGCCTGAAGTCAGGGCAGAGTAGCAAACACAGGAGTCCAAGTCCTTAGTCAGGATGGGACAACAAGAGTCTCTAGCTCGGGCCTGTGCACAAACACAGTGCAGGAGCCTCTGGCGGGAGTTGAGCAGAGTCTAGTGTCCTAGCTCAGCGGACTATAGGCTCCTAAGGAGAGGGAGTACTGCCACCCCAGAGGTGGGGTGGCCAAGGGGACCTGGGCCCACCCAACTCCACCATGTCCCAGACCAGGGCCCTAACAGTAGCAGAGTGGTCCAAGTCTTTGGCAACCACCCAGCCAGACAAAGGTTGACTGCCCCTGGGCCAATTCCTACCTTCCCCTTGGAGTGTACCTGGATCCATAGGGGGTGCTCTGAGTCGTCAGGTACAAGGCCCATGGTAGTTCCAGCAACTCCTCCATGGCTTGGTCAGTGGGTGACTCTGGCAGTTTTGACCAGTCCTCAGCTCCGCAGGGACCCACGGCAGTCTCCGAGCTCGGGAGCAGGCAGGAAAAGTCTGGCTCCTTTGGCAGCTGCAGCCCAACTGAGCTCCCAGACCCTTCTTTTACACTTCCTGGCTGTGTCCATGAGGGCTCAGTGAGTGGTCCCTCCCCCTCTGGGTCCGTGGGAGGCCACTCGGCCTCACTATACCACCCCAGAGGTGACTAATTTCAGTGAATGGTGAAATGAAATTGCCCCTGGATGTCTTTCAGTATATTTGTAAAGCACTGTGGGATCCTTCATGATGAGACTCCAGAGAAAAGTAAGGAAGGGCTGAAGTCCACACTGTCACCTCAAATTAAATTATGTCTTCTGAACAAGCTTTTCCCCTTACAATCTCTTCCTCCTCCTTTCTGTCTTGTTCTAGTCCCCTCTGCGGTTCCTATGATGCATCAGGTGAGTCGCACTACCAACAGCATCACATTGTCCTGGCCACAGCCAGACCAGCCCAATGGGGTCATCCTGGATTACCTGCTACGCTATTTCGACAAGGTGAGTGGAGGGCAATGGAAAAGAGACTGCCCTACTGTGAGCATTAGTGGGGGAACATGAGAAGGGAGGGACTGTGTAGGGAAAAGGAAATCTCTCTAGCTTGGGGATGCAGCTGAGAACTGAGGAGAGCAAGGGGAAGGAGAGTACTTCCAGTGCGAAGAAAGGGGAATCTGTGGTAAAAAACTGGGATTGGAAATTATTTTTCATCCAATATTTTCTCTTCTGTATTTCTCAGACTGATAGAACCAGGTGGTGTGGACCAGCAGAGGGGAGATCTCTAGCTGAGTTCATCCCTGGGATTAGATTAGATCTTTCGGAAGAGTTTAGGGATGCCAGATGCAAAGATGATAAAAGGAACTGGAGTTCCAGAAGTGATACATCTTTGAGAGGATGGGCTCATTTTTCAGCAGGAACACTCCCATTATACCCTCACAGAGGGAAATCCCATGGGACATACTGGCATCTCCATCCAAGGCTGGATAGAAATCTCTCTGTACCTGTAAAAAAAACCCTTTGCGGATTAATGCTAGGAACTGTCCATTGCCACTCAGGCTCGGATGGCACAGGATCCTGCTCTGCTCGGGTGTGTGCCGCAGGAGTTTGGAATATGGGATGGTGCCAACTCACACCTGCCATTCATTAGGCAGCATGTTGATCCATTATAGGCTGGCAGATGAGACAAAATAGTTGTTTTCCACCCACATCAATCATGACTCCTAACTGGAGGTTGGTGGTTGCAGGGCAAGATGTCTGGAGGAGAGTTCAAGTCGCCTCTTGTTCCTCATCTCTGCTCTTCCACTGGAACACATTGCACAGTTGTTCAGTACAGGTCCTTCCTCTAGTTGTAATGGTGTCTTGTAAATGGTAGTGCCAATTCCAGCAGGTTGTCCTATGGAGCACTACATATGCTGTTGCAGTGGATTCTGGGAAGAGAGAGGCAGAGTTTGGTGGGCATAGGAGGTAATGTTTCAGGTCAAGTTGGGAGATTATTGAGATGAATAGCATCTCACCAGGGCCCCGTAGGAAGATATACCACCCATCCATGTCCTAGCTCATCTTCCTCACTCTTGCCCAAATCACACTTTTCCTTTTCCCTTACTATTCACTTCCTTTAAGGTCAGGAATAAGGGGCAATGGCAAAGCTGGGTGGGGAGCCTAGGACTGGAGTATCAGGAGAAAGGGGGCTGCAGGGCAGGATCGAAGGGCATTGTACAGGGAACCTAGGATTAGTTGCTGAAGAGTGTCATCTGTAGCTGGGCTCTCACATTTGTCATCTCTGATTGGCCATTGGCTTGCAGGCAGAAGATGAGGATAACTCATTCACCATAACCAGTGAGACCAACATGGCCACTATCTCAAACCTGAGCCCAGGCAAGATCTATGCCTTCCAGGTGCGAGCCAGGACAGCTGTGGGTTATGGGCCATATAGTGGCAAGATGTATTTCCAGACCCTGGTGGGAGGTGAGTGATGCACTTGCATGTACTCTCGAACTGATACCTGCACACACACACTCACACCGCTCATGCTCACACATGCCCATACACATGCCCACTAACTCATGCTCCCAAACCCCCTCACCCTTGCACTCCTGTTCACATAATACACTTGTATCCTGCTCTTTTTCATGCTTGAAGACCCACACAGACCAACCCAGGCCTTCACAGATGCATATTTGCATATGATCACACACCCATATGATCACTCATACAAACTTCATGTGCCTGTGTGCAATCTCGAGCATATCTTTTACTCAGATTTTTGGTACATCTACATCCTCAGTCCCTTGCACTCTTGTGCAAATGCCCATCAGAACTGAAGTGTGTTAGCAACATGAGCTGTAGGGGAGCCCAGTACCGCATCACACAGGGGATCGCAGTTCATGCAGACAGGTCACAGTTCAGTGCTCTGCAATGGTCTGATGGAAATCAGGCCCCAGAGCATCCAGACAAAACCTGCTTTTTGGCAGGTTCAGCCTTCATTCATGGAGGGAGCAGTGTATCACCTGTGACAGTTCTGGGCGTGGATCAAAGGGGCTGGGTCAGGGCAACCTCTTCATACATCTCTCCTGCCAGCTGAAGGAAGGGGAGAGGTTGGCCCTGGGAACCAAGGTGGATTACGCTCAGGTGGCTGCTCAGGAGTCAGTGGATCCAGGCGAGCGTGGAGCAGGGGATGCAGAAGAGGATAGGAGGGGCTGTGGGATTTCCAGGGGGAGGAAGGGAGGCATTGGAGACAGAGAGATTGAAGGGGATAATGGAAGAGTTAATTGGAGGGTGATGAGGTATCAGGGTTTGACTGCGAGATCTAAGGGAGGCTGGAATAGTTCTCTGGGTGGAGCCTGGCTGAACTGGTAGGAGATTCTGACAGCCCTTGTCCTCTGTGTGTGTGTGTCTCTCCCTTGCCAGGCGAACGCTCGGAAATGGTTCAGGACCGGCTGCCACTTATCGTGGGCTCAGCACTTGGTGGTCTGGCCTTCTTGGTAATTGCTGCCATTGCCATCCTTGCCATCATCTTCAAGAGGTGAATTCCCTCCCCTCCTCATGCCCAGCACCTGCACCCCAGCCAGTGGATCCCCCCTACCTAAACCCACCCCTAGGGAAACCCAGTTCCACTGTACATTCATCCAAACCCCCATGAGCTCCCATCTTGCTCTGCATCTCCCTCAGGGGGATCCTACCCCATTGCTCCTAATTGAGGGCCCAATCCATTGGAAACACTCCCATTGATGTCACTGGGAATTGGATGAGCCTCAAGTGAAAACAAAAGGGAAGCTTAAAACTAGTGACCACAAGGTGTTTGGCTGCAGCATAGTACAGAATAGACTTGTAGATTAAAATTTCAGGTCAGCAAACTCTAGGGAATGAATGAAGAAATCTAGTGAATAAAAATTGATGGGAGGAAGTATTAAAATCTACTGATGTAGAAGGTGCCTGGGGAGTCTGAAAATACCCTTTAATTAAGAGCCTAGGAATTATAGCTCATCTGAAAAACAAGAATACAAGGAGTGCAGCCCACGTGGTTCCAGGAAGGACTAATTCAAAGATAAGGTAGGTTTAAAGAAAGCACTGTAGAGAAAGAGAAGGCAAATAAACAAGAGTATAGACTGTCTGTTACGATTTGCAGGGAAAAGAAAAGAGTAGCATAAACCAAAGCACAACAGAAAAACAAGAACACCCTGGGGTCTGAGAATGAATGATGGGATCCTTTTGAAAGATAAAAGCAAGAACTGATCAACATCCCCATCCTCAAACTCACCCCAACTCTGAACCCTTAGACCCTATATATGTTTCTCCATGTCTCTGCTCCACCCTACCCCCCTGCATTCTGCAAAAAGGAACCTTTTAGCCTTTCCTCTCATGTATATGGAGTACAACTATATAACCTACTTTAGAAAGCAAAATCTAGGGTTTCTTTTTTTGTTCTCTTTCCCTTTTTAATATTTGTTTTCCTTTTTCATGTAAACTTTTTTCTTTTGTTATTTTTTTCTGGGGAGGAAAGAATGAAAAAAGACAAATGTTGTTATATTTCTGTTGTAGTCTCCTGTTGTAACTTTGGACTGTTAAACTATAATTTTATGTTATGGTTGGAAATATGTGATATTATGTGCACAACTCAATAAAGCATATATTTTTTTACAAAAAGCAGAATGAATTAATACTAGCCAAAGCTGGGGCTGAGAAGGGGACTAAACGGATTCTGTAAATACATCTGTGGGAGAAGAAATACCATAGACAAAGAAGGCCCACTTATAAATGAGAGAATGGATGAAATTAATGATGACACCCAAATGGCTGAGATAACCTACTCTCTTTTATTTTAAATCAGCTTTAAATAAGAAAAATAAGTTTGGACATTTAGTAAATAAGGAAAACCTTACAAAATAGCTATTAAAAAGATTAGGTTTATATTTAGAAAATTTAAATACATTATAAATGTATATTACATTTGGAAACATTAACACATATTGTCTTTTCAATATGCAATGTAGGGTTTTAAGGGAATTACACAGATAAACTTATTTCTGGAAAATTATGGGAACCAGGAGAGGTATCAGAGGACTTGGGGGAGAAAGCAAATGTAGTGCTGACCTTCAAAACAGTAAAAATCAGGGAATGATGCTGGCAATCATCACCCTGTAATGACCGTTCCTGTTCATGGTAAAATAACTGAGCAGATCTTGAGAGAAATATTACTCACTAAAGTTGTGAAGGTTTAACAGAGTCCTGAGAAAAATACATCATTTATGAATAATGCAGGATGCAATACAAGCCTGATGGTTGTTATTTTTTAGAATTAAGGAATTAGTGGATGGTAGTTGTAGTTATGTTGTACTCTGGACACTAGTAAAGCAATTAAACCCTGTGTTTCATGAAATCGTATCTCAAATTCCAGTTGGATTGGATAGAAACAGTCATATGGATTCAAAACTGGCTGAAAAACTGTAACCTGAGGATGATGATAAGCAGAAAAGCATTGAATTGTTGGGAATCTGTGTGTTGAGATGCCACAGGGCTTGGTTTGGGACCTGGTTTTATTTAATCTGATCTAGAAGTTGTCAAATAAATGAAATACACAGATGATACTAAATTAGAAAGAGCTGTGAATACCTGTGAGGACAGAGAAGTATTATAAAGTAATATAAAGTAAAGAGAGATTAGAAATATGGGCAGAAAAATAAGAAAACAAGATTTAACTTGGAAAGTTTATCTAGAATGGCTGGAGAATGACCTGAGACATACATACTGAATGGGAGGAAGAAGCTTGCAAAGAGACAACGGAGGCTGGAAATTAGATACGTCTTTGCCATATGATGACAGCAATAAAGACTGCTGCGATTTTGAGCTGTATGCACAAAGGCATTACATCATGGGACATGGAGGCCCTGTCTGTATGATCTGTGTTCAGTTTGGGGTATCACACTACTGGAAAGACGTGTCAAGGTGGACGTAGTTCAGACAGGAGCAACAGAAATGATACGGAGGGGCTGACTAATGGGGAGAATTAAAAACAACTAAATCTGTGTAACTGGGGTAAATGACACTTAAGGGGAGAACAACATAGTTGACGAGTATAAAAAAAACATAGAAGGACGAATTATTTAGGGTGGTACTAAAAGGAATAACCTGTAGTGATGGGATGAAATTAAAAAAGTTTAGCCAGCATATTGGGTAAACCTTCCCAGGTAATTGTGTTCAGCTATGGAATAGTTTCCCAGAGGGACTGGTGGAGGTCCCAACCTTTTGCATGTTTGAAACTTGACTGGATACAGCAATGGTAGATGTGCTGTAGGGAACAACCCTGCATTGGTGGGGACCTTAATAAGTCTCTTCCATCCTTGACTTCTGTGCTTCTTTGATTCTGACCTCACACTGGGGAGCCTGGGAGACCCTTTCCTGCTTGCTTTGATTTCCCCCTTTTTTTGTGTCCCACAGTAAGAGGCGAGAGACCCCATATACAGACCGCCTGCAGCAGTACATCAGCACACGGGGTAAGTGTTACCAGGGATAGGTGGCAAGGGGTGTCTCTTCAGAGCTCACTCACATCTCTTCCTCCCTGGGGCTTGGCTATGATCATGGTTGGGCTATCTCTTCTTCCTGGTAGGGCTTGGGGTGAAGTATTACATTGACCCTTCGACCTACGAGGACCCCAATGAGGCTATTCGGGAATTTGCCAAGGAGATTGATGTGTCCTTTGTCAAGATCGAAGAGGTCATTGGATCAGGTAATGCAAGGAGAATGGCAAACCCTGCTGTATGGCCCATAGCTCTGCAACTCATGATGTGACTCAATCCTGACCCACATCACTGCTAGCCCACATTGAGAATCAACCTCTGCCCTACTTTCTGGAACAATATCAGTGCAGCTAGTGCATCCTGACCAGAGTGCACCTTAACCTTAACCCCTAGCTTGGTCCAAAGCTTTGTATAAAGCAGCATTGGAAAGGCCACCCCCAAATCCTTGTTTGTCCCCCAATCTGTTTCAAACCTTAATACACATCCTCATTCAAATTGGAGCTTTGACCATGAATTTTGTGCTAACCCAAACCCTAACCGCTACCCTGGTAGTTATCAGTCCCTGGGATCTTAACACTAGACTGTTTATCCAGCCTGTCCCTCACTAGGATCTCATGTTTCCCCATCTCATGCTAGCTGTGTTTTCCTCCTCCCCTGGTAGGAGAGTTTGGAGAGGTGTGCTTCGGGCGCCTGAAACCCCCGGGGAAGCGGGAGTACACAGTGGCCATCAAGACTCTGAAGTCAGGTTACACAGATGAACAGCGGCGGGAATTCCTGAGTGAGGCCAGCATCATGGGGCAGTTTGAGCACCCCAATGTCATCCGTCTGGAGGGTGTGGTCACCAAGAGCCGACCCGTCATGATCGTCACGGAGTTCATGGAGAATGGCTCGCTGGATTCCTTCCTCAGGGTATCCCAAGCTGGACTCTGCTCCACCCACCCGCAACTCTTTGTCACTGTCAGCTCCATCATTTAATCTCTCCATCCTCTTCTCTCTGTGTCTGTCAGATGTCAAGGCCAGTTCCCTGGAGGTTTGATGGAGATAATGATGAGACACTGAATGGATCTCTCTGGGGCAATGTGTCGAGAATCTTCCATCACTGGCCAGGTCACCCAGTGGGAGATGGGTAGACTGTTCCACAGTCCAATACAAACTCACTGATAAGAAATATTTCCTGATATCCAGGCTAAAATGCCTCACTCTGCTCCCTGTCCTGCAGTTACTATTAGTCCTATCCCCCGAGGTCTCCTTAGGGAGGTGGTTTTCAAGCTGTGCATCATAGGGCACTTTTAGGTGGTCCATGGAGCGATCTGTTGTCCAAATGGTAGTGCTTCTGCCTTCAAGCAGTAAAGCTTCCTGCTAGTTATAGCCTATTTCAGGGCTCTTAGAGTTTTCAGAGGTTTTTCTGATCAACTAAATTAAAACAAAACCAAAGATGGATTTCTCTGCTCCTTGTGAGCTGCTTCGCCACTTTCTTTACCAGGTGTCTCTTTGATGATAATTCAACCATGGCCAGATTTGCAGGTGACAGTTTGCTGACACTGCAATTGGAAGGTTATACAGCACATAGAACCAAACTAGAGACCTGAAAGATCAGAGCAGAGGAGGCTGCAGGTTGCTCTTTTTTCCTGTAGCCACGTCATCTAGCCGCTATAGAGATGGTGGAGGATCAGGAGTTGGAGGCTAGGAGAGGAAGTGTCCACAAGATGAGATGTATCTTCAGAAGTGGGTCACCAATATGAAACTGTTTGCAATCTATTGCCCTAAACACCTTTCTCCTTTCTTGATATTTACACTTGTATGGTAACTGTAGGTGGTTCTGTCTCCCACAAATTTGGCTGAACATAGACATATTTAGTTCTTTTAACTAACTTCATAATCCCTCCAGCTCCAATCCCTCATTGTTGCTTTTCTCTGCTGGCTGTAATTCCTGTGTCCACTGAGGCCTGAGTCTTTTGGGTGTGTCTCTTCTGTCTGCAGCAACGGGAAGGACAGTTCAGCGTGCTGCAGCTAGTGGGGATGCAGCGGGGGATTGCAGCTGGCATGCGTTACCTCTCGGACATGAACTATGTCCACCGTGACCTGGCTGCCCGTAACATCCTGGTCAACAGCAACCTGGTGTGCAAGGTGTCTGACTTTGGTTTGTCCCGCTTCCTGGAAGATGATGCCTCAAACCCCACCTATACTGGGGCCCTGGTGAGTTACTGGTGAGGAAACTGGGCTTCTGCTATGACTGCCCTGCACAGGCCTGTCCTGCACTCATTGTTAATTCTTTATACAAGTCTTGTGTGTGCTCCTCTTACCTATAGAACAGACAATAGCTTGGGGACAAGATACCAGGAATGGGGTACAGCACCTTCCACCCCTAGTGCACCACTTCCAGCTCGGCCTCAGATTGAAAGGACTGGAGGGATTGGGAATGGGGTGCAGAGCCTTTCACCTTGAGGTTATCAGTTTTAACCTAGCCCCAGACCGATAGTGACTGACAACTGCAGCCATGTAATCAGCTGTACAAAATGAGCTGGTGAGCTCAGTACATTGCCATGTGGGGTAAGGGTGCACATTCCAAACCCCATCAACCACAGTAGGCAACAGTTTGCTCCTGTGCTGGCCAGCTCGGCAGAGAGGCTGAGAACTGAGGAGCCACAGATACTGAACTCCTCTCCTGCCTCTGGGGCGCATGGGGTAAGTACAACACCCAAAATACCTGCCCAAAAACCTTGTACAGCACCTACGAGCAATACCTAAACCAGCCATTACATTCGTAGAGCTCAGACACCCCTAGGCCCCCTGCAAGAGAGTGGGACTGGGGCCAGGGAGCTGCAGCAGTCATCCTGTGTGCAGGGCTCAGAGGAGGATCCACTAGTTGGGTGGTGAGATGGAGATCAAATTACTGTGCTTTGAGCAAGAGCCAGCAGCTGAGTGGCTTTGAATATTTTGTCAGTTGGGGAGAGTCAGGCCAGAAGAGAAAGGGATGAAAAGCTGATCAAGTACATTTGTCCCTGGTGTTGGATGCTGGGATTTTCAAAGGAGTCTAAGAACTTCAAGTGCCCGACTCCAGTTGATGTTCAATAGGATTTGAGCACCTTAGACTCCAGTGAAAAATCCAACCATAAGGGTTAAACTTCATTAGAAAATTGGATTTGCAGCAATCAAAGGTTGGATTCTGCTCCCAACCATGCCATGGGACAAGGTGGGGATGTGAACATGACTAATTTAACCCCAAAACAACCAACAAAATATCGTTGTTCTGCACTGGTACCACGTGCTCTGGGTTGGGCTGGGCTGGGTGCTGGGATCTGGGCTCAGCCATTCAATGAAGTCTGTTCCTTGGATTCTCCGTGCCTCACAAACGCTCTGCTTGCTCCATCTCTCTCTGCTCTTCAGGGTGGCAAGATTCCCATCCGCTGGACTGCTCCCGAAGCCATCCAGTACCGCAAGTTCACATCCTCCAGCGATGTCTGGAGCTATGGCATAGTCATGTGGGAAGTGATGTCATATGGCGAGAGGCCTTACTGGGACATGTCTAATCAGGATGTAAGTTCTGTTTGGGCAGGAATGTATGTATCTCTCTGCTCTCACTGATGTCCCTCCTGAAGATAGAACAGGCCCAGATATATCTCAGTGGCTGAAGCCAGTGTTTCCCAGTTCTTATCCTGGCATGTTTCTTCCTTTGCTGCAGGTAATTAATGCTATTGACCAGGACTATCGCCTGCCACCACCCCCAGACTGCCCCACTGTCTTGCACCTGCTCATGCTTGACTGCTGGCAGAAGGAGCGGGTTCAGAGGCCCAAATTCGAGCAGATAGTCAATGCTCTGGACAAGATGATCCGCAAGCCATCTGTGCTCAAAGCCACCGGCACAGGGAGCAGCAGGTGAGATGGGCCATGGGCAAAAGACAGGTGGGATGTGGCTGGGGTGCTAGGCTAGGACCATGAGCAGAAGGAGCGGGGGAGATCTGAGACTGGGATCAATTATGAATCAAAAAGGGCGTGTGTGTGTGTGTGTGTGAAGATGGAACCAGTGCCTGGTGCACTTTACAACTGGGATTGGGGTGGTCTTGGTGATGGGAGTGTGGGGGCTGAGTGTAAGGGGAGAGGAATCTCTGTAGTGGGGCAGCCAGTGTTGGGGTGAGCAGGAAATGGGGGGCCTTGCAGATGAAGGGAGGGGAATGCCTGGGATGGGTTCATCAGGGATTAGGGGTGAGCAGAGGAAGGAGGACCCAGACTGTGGAGAAAAGGAAATCTTTATTTAAATCTGGAATTGGAAATGAGTCTTGCATACAATATTTTCCCATCTGCATTTCCCAGCCTGTTGGAACCAGATGCAGGAGGTCAGCAGAGGGGATGTCTCTGGGGGGTAGATGCAGCCAGGATTAGATGGCTCCAGAGTGGATGACGGAAACACGTCCTGCTGGCCTAGAGGGATTTTCCCGTGGGTTTTAAACCTTGGCCTAGCACAGCACAGTGCAAGGCTGGGGGAGGGGAGGAGTGCGTGCTTGTGCTCAGTTTATTAAACACCAATATAGAAAGAGACTTTTAGCCTTGGGACAGATTCAAAAGGCAGGAAAAGCAGCAAATTTCATTTATAAACCATGGTTTCTTTAGCCTTTGGCTGCTATTTAGTCTTGTTTCCTTTGATGAAGGAAAGTGTTGGAGCCTAAAAGAGCCACTCTGTGTGCATGAGGTAACTGCTAACTGGCTGTTCTAAGGGGAGCAGCTCAGAGAGGGAGAGCTAGTCCACAACTGGGGAGACACAGGGAGTGACTTCACCAGCCCCATTTCCCCAGTCTTGGAAAGCCACCCCAGCTCCAAGGGATCTTCACCCAAACAGTGAGGCAAGATCCAGCAAGTGCCAGAGGATCTGGGGCAACTGGGGATGCTTGTCCAGAGGGATTCATGATGGAGCACGATTTGGAGGGAACTGTCACCTGTTTAGCAGGGTGATTTGGGTTGGGTGGAAAAGGGAAATGGGGAATGCTGGTAAGAGAGGGCACCAGGCAGGAGCTTGTGGAGGTGCTGGGGCATGGTGGGGGGATATTAGTGTCTATCCTTATTCCATGCTGTTCTTGTGTTGTCCCACTTCCTTTCTGCTCTTCCCCCAGACTGAGTATTGTAATTGGCTGGCAAGCGTTAGCCATGTGAACTTTTAGCACTTAAGTTCCCTCTTCCTTTGCAGACCATCCCAACCCCTGCTGAGCAACTCACCCCCAGACTTCCCCTCACTCACCAGTGCCCACGAATGGCTGGATGCCATCAAGATG
Organism: Malaclemys terrapin pileata; assembly: GCF_027887155.1. Classification (NCBI taxonomy): domain Eukaryota; kingdom Metazoa; phylum Chordata; order Testudines; family Emydidae; genus Malaclemys; species Malaclemys terrapin. The sequence continues at coordinate 140,778,981 of NC_071505.1, forward strand.
GGCCGCTACAAGGAGAATTTTGACCAGGCCGGATTGACTACTTTCGATGTCATCTCACGTATGACACTGGAGTAAGTAAAGTTTGGGATGGAGCAGAGGACACTGGGTGCTGAGGGCTTCCACTCTGGAATTTTCTCCTTAGGTGGAAGAGGAGCTAGGAGATAAGGAGTAGGGAATCTTTGGAGGATACACACAGAGGTAATGGAGGGGCAGTTCAGAGCAGGGCAACTGCCATCTAACATCCTTTTAGGCCCTTTCTACACTTGAAGTATAAGTGTGTATTTGTAACCAGCTCTGACACTCATCTGACCCCAGTAAAACATACACAAGGGAGTTATGCCCACACAGCCACTTTTTCCACACCATGACTATGTGTGGGGCATGTTTGTGCATCGGCAATCACACCACTGCACAACTGAATTTGCATCAGTGCATTCTGGGAAAACCTGGGCTGCTGCTGTCCCATAGTAGCCCAGCAGGAGGACCTGCACACAGAGCAACATCAGCAGCTCATGGGACAGTGCACTCTCGAATGTCCTTCCACACTGAGAGCTGGGAAGGAGGAGGACCAGCCAGACCAGGCACACAGGCACAGTTACAAAGCAGAAATACGGTGCAGTTTGGGATATAGGAAGACAACTACCTGCTAGGCACCATCGGTACTAACCACGCTGGCTGTGGCATAAACCATTTTTAGAGCCAACCATGCCACAAATTGGGTTAAAATTGGGTAACAGTGAAGACAAAGAGAGCCAGAGAAAGGAAAGTGGCACAGAGGAGGAGGGTTGGGGCAGTTCAGAACAGGAGCCCTATCTTTACCATGCGCCCTTTCTCTCACAGAGATATCCAGCACATTGGGATCACCCTGGTTGGTCACCAGAAGAAGATTCTCAACAGCATCCAGCTCATGCGAGTTCACCTGAACCAGCTCGAACCAGTAGAGGTCTGAGGAGGTCTGAGGTTTAGACCATTTCCCCACTTCCAAACTCCAGGAAGGGAGTTCAGAGCGATTTTCACTATCCATGGGAGCAGGCGAGGAGATCCCTGGAGACTTTGTGCAGAGATAGAGTGGGCATTAAATGTCCCATGCCACCAAAACAAACCCTTGCAGTGATTTGACTGCAATGCTACAGAACTTGTGCCATTCAGATATGGGTGATTTTGTACATTGGGGAAGCACTGAGGGAAGAGGGAGCTACTGTAATGTGGGGAGGAGCTGGAAGATAGTTTGGACAGCTCAGACACGCTTGCTGCCTCTTCTCTGCAGCAGATGGGTTTGAAAACTTTACAAAGCTGTCATTGGACTGTGTCTGCGGCTGGGAGCCCATCAAAGCCACAGAGACATTTTTTGCCCTGAACCAGGCAAAATAAAGGCAGCAGAAAGTTACTTTTTTTTTTTCTAAAAGAAAATAGTCCACGTGTGTGAGGTTCTTTCTCAGGTAGTATGGGGCTGGGGCAGGCCTGTCACCTGCCATCCTTGGGTGATGGGGAGCTGGAGCACCAAGTGCGGACACATTATGTGACAGAAGATGGGGTGAGTGACCTAGTTACTGCAGTGCTGTACTGTTCCAGGGAAGGGCTGGGAAGGCAACAGTGAGCTCAGAGCTCCACACTGCTTGGTAGCAGGCAACAGTGGGGCCTTGAGTCTGCACCATGGTCCCAGGGGCTGGGAGGGGAACATATTCACTGCTGCCAGGGGCTGGGAAGGGAAGGTGGTCCCTGGATCCACATTGTTCCATTTCCCGAGTTGGGAGAGGTGGCTGAGCAGAGATTCCTGGATCCCCCCTTCTGGGCTCTGGCCATTTGAGGGGGAGCAGAGGATTCTGGTTCTAGGGATTAAAGAGGAAAGGAGGGGAGCAGAGCCTTTAGGCTCCTGCTGACAGATGGTTCTGGTTCCATTCCAGTCCCTGTTGGGAGGAGAGATCTAGGTTCTCATTCCACACCACTTAGCATCCAAGAGGTGCAGGGGCTTCTGATTCCCTTCCCACTCTATTATGGGCATTGGGGAAGGTGGCAGAGTGACCTCTTGGAGCAGAAGGTTCTTCCTTCGCTGACTCCAGTTGGCCCCCCAGAGCAGAGGAGAAAATGAAATAAACACAGACCAGAGAAGGGGAGTGTGTGGAGGATTTTACTGGGAGGAAATTGAACTCCAAACAGGCCATTGGATCTACATACACATTTAACACCTTTCATAATCCCCCATCAAGAAGGGACCAACCAAGATCAATCAGCCATGGCCTACAACCAGAGGAAGTAACAAGTCCCAACCAATCATATCTCTGATCTTTAAACAGGAGGGAGAGCTCCCAGGGAACACATACTCTGGGAATCACCATAAAGTGCATTATCTGGCAGTAAAACAAAGTCACTCTAGCATGACGAAGTCTACAGGAGGCAAGTTGTGTCCCCCTCTGATAGGCTAGTACTTGCCTGCTGACACATCTTCACCTTGGGTAAGGGGCAGGGCCTTTGGGAGCCAAGAGAAGACATGTGGGTGCCCCTGTATAGATCTATATTAAAGGGTGAAGCTGAGCTGAGCCCAGATTTCAGGGCTTTATAAAAGCACTGGGGCATGGGTAGGCAGAAAACTTCAGGGGCCTTGTATCAATAAGTCTTCTCTTGTGCCGCTGCAGGATGAGATGTCCTGACCCATCCATGCCCCTCTGCTAGCCCCTTGCAGTACAGCCTACCATTCTATAGCAAACCACTCCCCAACACCCAGGCCCGGAGGTGGAGTTTGAAAGGCAGGGCTGTTGCAGACATTAACCCTGCATGGACTGAAGTCCCATGGTCAGCCGAGCAGCTGAGAGTGGGGCAGGAGTCCATTTCTTTAAAGGTAATAAACAGACTGAAAGCTGGACTCAGAAAGCGACTGGGGAAGAATTCTTTTAAAGGGAGAGGTCTACATTACTCCAAGTAAAATTCACAGTTCAGACCTTTCAATGCACTGAAGTAGTAAAATATATTAATTTATCTTTAACAGAGGGAGAGAGAGAAAAAACACGGATTGAAATGTAAATAGAACTAAATACAAAAATAATCCAGGGGCTCTTTGAGCTGGGAGTGCGGGGGAAGAGGAGGGGATAAGAAATTCACAGCAGCACAAAGACAGTGTGAGGATAAAAAAGCATTGGCGCTGGAACCAGTCAGCAAGCCCATGCCTAGAAAATCTCTCTGTTGCTTGCCAAAGTGTCTGGGAATTCAGAGCACAACCCATCCAGATTTACACACACTATGCTTGCCAGTCAAATCTACACCATCTGAGACCAAACTAGCACCTTCAGTGCCAAAAACACAGGCATCACCATGAGATGCTAAGATGATGCTTCAGTCTCTACCGCTACCATGGTAGCAGATGCACCTTCCACAGGCCTCCACTAGAGGGCACTGGTACACGTTTGCACTAGTGAATATATTTTAGCAGTACTGCCATCTGTGTGAGGGATCAGACATTTTTCCTCTTGAATGGTCCAGGTTGGTGGGGAAGAAGTTAGTGATCCAGTTCAAATCCCAATGGCCTTGACTGGGCTGGTGGTAACATGCACTATCATGCATCAGGGATTTTTTTTTCCATGTGTGTGTTTACATTCATGCAATGGGTGACCAGCCCAATGTCCTCACACACCCCAGGCACTCCATTTAGCCCCACAGAGAGCTGCTGTGGAGTGAGCTGTCCATATGGGAGTGCAGGCAATAGGATGTTGACTACTACAAGGTGTCCATGCTGGAACATGGCCTTTACCACTGGCAGGAGAGAGGGATCACTCACTGCACAGAGGCAGACGAGCAGTCACTCAGACATGGTAGATCTCCTCTTCCTTCTCCATGGAAAGGTTGACGTGGCCCTGTAGCTGCCCTAGGGTGCTGTGCCTCAGGATGTCCCAGCCATGGCTGGAGCTCCTCCGGGACAGGCTTGGTGACACAGCTGGAGTGCTGCAAGGGGTCTTCTTCCTGTACGGAGCCTCTGTGTCTTTGTCGTCCTCCAGCTCCTGTTTGTTCTGTGAGTACTTGTCAAAGTCTTCTGTGATCTGGAACTTAAATGCTTCCATGTAGCGGTGCATCTTGTGCTGCCTGCCTTCACATCGGTCTTCCACTCTGTAGGCAGGATGAGAACAAAGACAATCAACACCAGTGTGCTAGGAATACCTACATCTCACACTTTTCAGCCCCAAGCCAAAGAAGAAGCCCCACCAACTAGGCCTCATACCAATGCAATGTCTCCCTCTTGCCAAAAGAACTAGACTACTGTATGTCAGAGACCTGAGCCACTGCAGTCAGGGGAAAAAATCAGGTGGGGAGTTGCTTGTAGGCTCGTGTTACATGATGATCTCTCATCTAGCAGTGGGAACTGGCACAGAGAGGTAACTCTCCATGCTCCACCTCCCCTGCAGTAGCAGCTGCTGCAAGAGCAGAATGGAAAGCAAAATTATTGCCTGACCTCCCTCCATCTGTTGCTTTTAGTACAAAATGCATAAGTCACCTGTGGAACTCATTTGCACAAGATCTCACTGAGGCAAAGACCTTAGAAGGATTCAGGAAAGCATTCAGCATTTGTGTGTGTAATGAAAACAGCCACAGTTCCATTAGCAAGGATAAAATACTATGAGGGTTATAAAACCCTGCTGCTTTGGAGAACAAGCCAAATTCCAGCAGGCTGGCTCAAGAAAGGACCTTCCCCTAAGGGCCAGCTATTTCATAATTACCCATGCTGGGGTTCCTTATGCCTCCGGGGTTCCTGTTACTGGGTTCTGTCAGAGACAGGATACTAGATTAGTGGGATCTGCACCGGTCTGGCAATTCCTGGGTCCTGCTGACGAAAACCAGAGCAGGCAGCAAGTGCGCTCCCCCTCTAGTCCCTCTGCCAACTTAGATACTGAGTCAGTGTGCGCCCTTGTCTCACCCAAGAAATAGTTTATTTACCTCGAAGGCAAGGCCCTGCCCACAAGCATTCTAAGGCCATGGAGCCATGGGTGCTAGGCTTTTGTATCTGTTCCTGGAGGGGAAGGAAGGTGGTGGCAATCCGAGCAGTGCAGAGTGCAGACATTGTTCTCCCTCCTACAAACCCAGGCGGAAGTGGGCAAATGGCCTGGCCTGCAGCCTAGGGGCAGCTTTGGTTTTTACATTTCATAATGCAGTGCTAGTGCACTATGGCAGCTCTGCATTAGGGCTGGAGGGCAAGGGATCAGTTAGTGTCTGCCTATATTTTGCTAGGAGCATCTCTTTTTCCTAGCCCATTAACACTCTGCCTGATGCAGGGTCACAGAGAGCCTGTCTGTCCCTTCACACAGACATCTCTAGTGTTCAGGAATCTCAGGAAGGAAAGGAGCGACTGCAGCTCCTTGAATCCCATGCCATGAGCCCTGTTGAGCTGCAGAAAAGGCTCTGGGGCATGGAGGGAGATGAAGAGAAGTATCAAGGAGTCTAGCAATAACTGAGGGATGGGTATGGAATTAACCTCACTGTTCGGCTTTTAGTTATGCTGGAGTTATTGATTTGATTAGCAGCCTGGAGTGACTGGATTAGCAGAAACAAGAAGAGTCCGGTGGCACCTTAAAGACTAACAGATTTATTTGGGCATAAGCTTTAGTGGGTAAAAAAAACACTTCTTCAGCTTACGCCCAAATAAATCTGTTAGTCTTTAAGGTGCCACCGGATTCCTTGTTATTTTTGTGGATACAGACTAACATGGCTACCTCCTGATACTTGGATTAGCAAAGTGATTGGACTAGCTGCTGCTGAGTTGTAACTCAAGCTGTTGCATCCTCACTGCATCACTAGCTTGAGATCACTCAACCTTCAACCCAGCCCACCTGACAAACCAGTTAGCTCAAGCTTAAAGCACCCCCTAACTTGAGCTAGAGATTTTTGTGTATGGACAGGAGTGAAGTTAAGGGTAACAAGTAGGGCTGTCAAGCGATTAAAAAAATTAATCATGATTAACTGCACTGTTAAGAATAGAATACCATTTAAATATTTTTGGATGTTTTCTACATTTTCAAATATATTGATTTCAATTACAACACAGAATACAAAGTGTACACTGCTCACTTTATATTTATTTTTGACTACAAGTATTTGCTCTGTAAATAAAACAAAAGAAATTGTATTTTTCAATTCACCTAATACAAGTAGTGTAGTGAAATCTCGTTATCATTAAAGTTGAACTGACAAGCGTAGAATTATGTACAAAAAAAACTGCATTGAAAAATAAAACATTGTAAAGTTTTAGAGCCCGCAAGTCCACTCAGTCCTACTTCTTGTTCAGCCAATCACTCAGTTTGTTTACATTTGCAGGAGATAATGCTGCCCGTTTCTTGTTTACAATGTCACCTGAAAGTGAGAACAGGCATTCTCATGGCACTGTTGTAGCCGGTGTCGCAAGATATTCAAGTGCCCGATGCACTAAAGATTCATATGTCCCTTCATGCTTCAACCATTATTCCAGGGGACATGCATCCATGCTGATGAGGGGTTCTGCTCGATAACTATCCAAAGCAGTGCAGACCGACTCATGTTCATTTTCATTATTTGAGTCAGATGCCACCAGCAGAAGGTTGATTTTCTTTTTTGGTGGTGTGGATTCTGTAGTTTCCGCATTGGAGTGTTGCTCTTTTAAGACTTCTGAAAGCATGCTCCACACCTCATCCCTCTCAGATTTTGGAAGGCACTTCAGATTCTTAAACCTTGGGTCAAGTGCTGTAGCTACCTTTAGAATCTCACATTGGCACCTTCTTTGCGTTTTGTCAAATCTGCAGTGAAACTGTTCTTAAAATGAACAACATGTGCTGGGTGATCATCTGAAACTACTATAACATGAAATATATGGGAGAATGTATGTAAAATAGAGCATGGGACATACAATTCTCCCCCAAGGAATTCAGTCACAAATTTAATTAACGCATAATTTTTTTAATGAGTGACATCAGCATGGAAGCATGACCTCTGGAATGGTGGCCGAAGCATGAAGGGGCATACAAATGTTTAGCATATCTGGCATGTAAATACCTACAAAAGTGCTATACAAATGCCTGTTCTCACTTTCTGGTGACATTGTAAATAAGAAGAGGGCAGCATTATCTCCTGGAAAAGTAAACAAACTCGTTTGTCTTAGCGACTGGCTGAACAAGAAATAGGACCGAGTGGCCTTGTAGGCTCCGAAGTTTTACACTGTTTTGTTTTTGAGTGCAGTTATGTAACAAAAAAAAAAAAAAATCTACATTTGTAAATTGCACTTTCACAACAAAGATTGCACTAAATTACTTGTATGAGGTTAATTGAAAAATATTTATTTTATCATTTTTACAGTGCAAATATTTATAATAAAAAATAATATACACTTTTATTTCAATTACGACACAGAATTTATATGAAAATGTAGAAAAACATCCAAAATATTTTATACATTCCAATTGGTAGTCTATTGTTTAACACTGCGATTAAAACTGCGATTAATCGTGATTAATTTTTTTGTTAGTCCCGTGAGTTAACTGCGATTAATTGACAGCCCTAGTAACAACAGTTATAACTCAGGCTAACTGTGATGTGAAGACACACCCTTAGTCTCTGTCAGTGCCATCATTATCTACTGTATAGACAGTTATGGGATCTCAATAGGATTAAATGCTCCACAAAGTTATCCTTGTGCACACAAATGGAGCTAAACTTATAGCTAGGTTTTGGGTCTGGAAGGAACTGGCCCTTCCCTGGTAGGGGAATACCAACAGGGCCCTTGAGGGAAGGGAGCATTGAGTCATGCACACAGATGTGTACAGTAGATATCCGGCATGGCCAATTTCTCTTGATCGTAGAGCACTCTAGGAACTGGCGGACTGTCATAGACAGCCCAGCAGAGTAACACCTACAGTCATGCAGCATAATCCTTCATGTTCCAGCCCAGCACCTCCCCCAAGATTTTACACTACGCTCCAGTACTCAGGGGGTCACAGTGCTCCGAGCATGAAGCTGTTCCACTTCAGTGTTGCTTTAATGGCTGCATGGAGCTGATGTGAAATCTCTGTGCCCATTGCTGCAGGCCAGGCCCCTGCGGGTCTTGGACAGTAGGGAGAAATTACTCCCCATTGTGCTCTGCTGCATGAAGTGCAGAGAGGAGGGTGCTAGACTTAAGTGTACTGGAAAAGCCCAGTGGCTCAGTTATTGCACATCTCTTTTCTAGCAGTTGCTAATGCTGGATCCTATCCCAAAGAGCTCCTGATTGAGCTATACAATATTATGAGGGGGGATTTCTTCTGGACTTTCCCAACTGATGATCAGCTTATTCCTTGAAGAAATGAAGATGGATGCCCAGTGTAAGCCTTTCCCTAACTAATCTAACTACAGATACTGCTCCTATACTGGCAGCCACTATAGTTTGCTGGCACTTGTGTGGTGCAGTTTGAAGTGAGCCCAATGTTAGCAACTGGAACCCCCTTGCTATTCAGCTTCATAGAGCAGGTCTATTCTGAAAGTGACTCTATGGCATCATGGGCCTCAGAGACTCCTGATCAAATGCACTCAGTTTACAAGTAAAGGGTCATTTGTTTCTGACGGTCTCTCTCTGCCTAGAATTTAATGGCCAGATTTTTCAAGGTATTTAGGTGCTTAAAGATGCAGGTAATGACCTAATGGGATTTTCAAGTGCATCATTTTCAGTATTAGCCACCTAGGCTCGTTTGAAAATCCCACTAGGCCACTACCTGCATCTTTAGGCACCTAAATACATTGAAAAGTCTGGCCCCAAGAGTCAAGATGGGCTCTTTCCATCTCACACACATCATCACCTGAAATAAAGGCTCTGCAGGTCACATTAAGCTCTCAGTTCTACCTAGGCAGCCCACCTGTCTTCACGCTATATCTCTGGTGTCATCTGTGCAACCCTATTGTAATCAGTAGGTTTGCACAAGTGTAACAGATTGACACTTAATGAACAATTCTGTTAACGCTGCACAAGAAGGAATAGATTCCAATTCCCGCTCTCTGAACTGTGTTGGCTCTGCAGACAACCAGGAGTAAAAATCAATGAAAACTTATTTTAGCCATAAATCAGCAAATCTAAATAGATACCAGAGTCAAATATGCTGAGAGATAAAAAGCCATTTTTACATAGCTACTTTTCTGAGCAGAACCTTCACCTTAATGTTGTCTTATCAAAAGAACCTTAATTATAATGGGTGCATATAGCTTCTGCAATAATGGAAGTTGCAAAACAGTTGCCATTATAACCCGCTGTTTTCACATGCTCATAACTTTCCAAAATGATTCACCTTCAGGGCTGCTGTAATTTTCCAAGCCTAGGCTTTGTGTGATGGGATTTTGTTGTTTTGTTTTGTTTTGGAAAGTTAGAACAAAATTCCTTCAGCTGTTTTCAAGTTCAGCCAGGATGAAAAAAAAATTGCTTCCCTTCCTCCCTTCTTTAAAAAAGCCAAGTACACGATTTTCTTTGGCGAGAACTGCAGCAAAAATAGCAGTGGTTTGAAACTTGGCCTGGATGAAGTCTGCACTGAGAACTAGTGTCTTTACTTGTTTGGAGAAATATTAATTTTAATTAACAAAAGATTATGACGGTTTCCAAACTGTATCCAACGCCCAGTAGAAACTGTATCAAACCCGCCCAGTGTTTACTTGGTTAGAGAACTACATATTTTTAATTAACAAAAAGTAAAGACTGTTTGAAAATTGTATCAGACACACCCACTAGAAAATCAGGTGCCAGTTTAGATATGCACAGTGTTGCCCACTTAACTGTGTACATGTGGAAACTTGCACATTTAAGATGTTTCTCATTTGAACTGCTGAACTCTCTTCCCAGAGAGATCTAAACATTAAGTTAACATTGAAGACAGTTGGTTTGGTAGTTTTTAAGCTTCAGAAGGTGTCAGGGAACCCTGAGTCCACCCTCCCTCCCCCTCACTCATAGTACACACTGGTACATGCATGGGTGCAGAAATGCATAATTAGCTTTCGGTATTACAGAGGACAATGAGCTACTTTCCTCGTGGAAGGGATGGGATCTGGGGGGGGGGGACATTTACGGCTGCATATCTGGAAGCACTGCCTTACAGTGAGGGTCTGTTGGGCTCTGACTATGCTGGGAGTTTTTATTACTTGAGTCATTTATAAGCTGGACTGCACAACAATGGAAGGTAGACTGCATTGGGTAGGTGGGAGCTGGACTAGGTGTAAGCCCATAGCCTTTTCCATCTCCGATTCCTATAATTCTCCCATGGGTCTTGCCCATCCTCAGGTTGCAGAGCCCAGGCCATTGCCACCTGAAATGGCTCCCATTCACAGGAGGCTACACTGTCAGAACAGGGTGGATTAACACCATCTTCCTCTCTGACAGGTTTGCACAATAGAATCCACTATGTTTAGTCAACATGTGGGCAATCCCCATAGAACTCACCTGAGGTACCAGCGGTCCCCCAAGCCATACTCCTGCCCACAGATCCCAGAGCGAGGCCAGAGGCATTGTGGGAGTTTCCGCTCCAGCATGACAGTAGTGGCAACAACCTTCAAAACAACAAAAAAGGTGTTGGCAAGACAACAAGGAGTGCAGAGATAGGGGAAGTGGGTAGAACAAGCAGCAGGAAATCATGGGGGCATAGATGGAGTCTATACTTCTCATAGACACATATGAGTGAAATACCTAGACACATGCCTACACAATGGGCCCCATTTCAGCCCTCCTCTGCCCTGGGCTGAAATAAATTCCTGTTCCATATTTTTTCATTCATGGATCTCCTCCTCCAAAAACACACATGCCTTCTACTGCCAAGAACTCAACCCACCCCAAACTGGAAGAATCCACAAGTCTCCTCAGGTAAGAAAGGAATTCAGGCTCTAAGGTCATCACTCATGGGCTACACACATACCCTAATGGGAGCCCCTGACCCTGCCCTGTCCTAGGCTCAAAGTGAGTCTATGCATTAAGGTCCGTTCACATGTGGCTCAGCAGCACCCTCACCTGTGCTCTCCAAAGCTCGTCCCGCTCGTGGGCCACGCGCCAGTGGGTGTCACCCATCATGGCGATGAGCAAGTTGAGCATGAGGAGGGTGGCGATGACGGCAAAGGCGGAGTAGGTGATGCTGTACATGAAGGGCAGGTCCACTTCATAGTTGGCGGGCCCATCGATGATGGTGAGGAAGAGCTCGAAGGTGCTGAAGAGAGCTATGGGGTAGTTATAGAAGTGGCCCAGTTCATCGGGGTTTTCAGTCTGGAAGATGACGTAAAAAGCTGGCATAGAGAGGAAAGGAGGAAAAATGAATGAGGAAGCCTCTGTGCTTTCTCTGCTCTGCCCTGCACCATCCTACCATCTGCCTGAAACAAAAGTATAGTGTTAGACTTTAGCCCAGGGCAGCCATGCATCCCAGCTGCAGTCAGACAGCCCCAGTTTCCAGGGAGGCTTTCCTGTGTCACAGAGCTCATAGGACACTTAAGAGTCCTGAGTGCTATTTGAAACTCATGTTATTTAATCATAACAGGACAACATTATGTCCTCACTTCACGTGGTATCCAGAGCCCTCATCATGACACCAGTATGGCATAAAAAAATCATAGCAGCATCAGACTGAGATTATTTTGTGCCAAAGGGCAACCTCGCCTTGCATTGATCACACAACACTGTGAATTCTAGAAGGAGAGTGAATAACTAAGTACCGCCCCCCCCCACCCCATTCCCTCTGGAGTAGAGAGGTGGGTTCCTCCTCTCTACGGAATATTGACATTTCTTCAGAACTGGGTCAAGTCCCACCAGCCCATAATATTTCCCCGTGTCCAGGTTGCTGAGATCTCCCAAATAGCCTGTCCTCTTTGGGGCTGAATCAATAACTTCATAGGCAAATGTGTCAGTTCGTGAATGAGAAGAGAGACTGGCAGAGGGGTGGGGCAATTTCGTAGGAAGGAATCTGAGATATGGGGAGGAAAAGGCAGAAGAAGGAGAAGGTATGGATTGTGAATAGCAAAGAGCAGGGAGAAAGGGAAGGGAGGAAATGAACAGACAAGTCAAATCCCAGCAGCATGGGCAGGCCTGGGAGCTTTGGGTTGTATTCTAATATAAGCTATGAAGGAGCTGGAGGACTGAGTGCCCTCTTTCCAGACAACTGTTCCATAAAACCCAATATTCCGTGGATGGATGTGCAAGACATGGTGCCCCTCAGGGTGTCCATTGAGACCCTGCTGTCTTTTAACTGGCCTTGTAGCTGTGTATCGCATCATACCTACCTGATGCAAAGCCAAGTATCACCACTGCCATGAGCCAGCAGAAGCGCATGAGATCTCCAAATATCATCTGCAGATGAAACAAAACCAACTGCCATAAGACCCCACTCTCTCACAAATACAGCCCTGAAACTGAGGCTTTGTTGTCTAATTGGTCCATGTATCCTGGTCTCTCACTTCCCACCATAGCAGATCCAGTCTTGTATCTGATATTGGAACGGACCACTGGTCCTTCTAGTCAGGAGACAGCATGGTTGAGTAGCCAAAGCAGGGCACTGGAAGTCAGCAGACCTAATTTCTAATCCAAAGGAGTTACTGTGTGAGCTGGGGAAATTTATTTAACCTCTCTTGCCTCAGTTTCTCCAGATATGTAATATACTAATGATACATACTCACTTTGTGAAAGTACTCTGAGCTCTATGGATGGGAGTGCTAGCTAAATGTTTTAGTAGTACTAATAGTTTAGTATCCCGGCTGCAGAATGGCTCATACTTGATGTTTCAGAGGGAAGTCAGAACACCTCCATAATACACTTGGTCCACCATAAGACACTGAAAATAGGGATTTCTTCTTGGTCAGCTGAAGCACAGAGACTGATAGCCGTGCCTACGGTAGTATCACTGCAGCTGGGTAATCTTATCCAGACAAATTTGTCTGGATAAGATTACCCAGTTGCAGTGATACTACTGTAGGCTTGGCTATCAGTCCAATTAAATATATATATAACTAAATTGCTTACCTCAATATTTTTTCCAGCAGTGTCATCCATTGAACTAGAGGACCCTACAGTCTGTCCCACCAGTATGACAGAGATGAAAGACTGATCTGAACCAACTAATGTTCTGAGCCAGTTTAGTGATTTCTTTGTCTCTAATGTCCACTGTACCCTTCACCGTCCTGCATGTGGCCCATCTCAGTACATAAAAGAAGAACCTCACTTAAAACAGCCTGCTAGATAAAGGTCAAAAGGGTTCTTGTCTGGCTCCAGGACCTCGAATCCCACACCAGAAACTCCTGGGAAAGTGTTTCTATTCTGATGGAAGGACCAAGATATGACCGTGGGCACATGCTGATGCATGGCATGGCTGGATAACTGCTGCTCAGGATCCATCTTTGCTGATATCTTTATTACAGTCTCTCTCCCTCTTTCAGTCAGGCAGTGGGTTGTGTTGTCCTTACCTTCTGTATCATGATGGTGAAGGGTCCCAGCATCTGAAAGCCTCGTGCGAAGTACATGACGTTGCACCAGCCCAGCACCAGGGCAAAGGACATGGGGACCACCTCTCCAGTGGTGCTGGTGAGTCGCATCACCATGGTCACCAAGATCATACAGGCATAGGTGATGCTATAGCATATAAGACAGAGCCAGGAAGATCAGAATCACATTCCCAGTCCACACTCTCACCTCCAAACACTCAAGTCTCTCCCAACAACTAACTCTCCATAATCCCCCCAACCCCCACCCACACCAGAAAGCAATCTGTATGAAATAAGGAGAGGGGGAACCTCACATGATGATGTGGAAAGGTCCTCCTAGAATAGTTTGTCCAAAGTACTTGGTGACTCCAACTCTGAAGATATCTGGAATCTAAGATACACTCTGTTCAAATTGGGGCTCAATCAGTTCACACATGCACAGAACATTAAATTATATTGATTTCTCTTACCTCAAGGATCAATATTACTATGGCTCCTATCACTGTGATCAGCTCCCCTACCAGCCTCAGATTGTCCTCAGGAGACGCATAAGATTCCTGAAAGGAGAGAAGGAGGTCCCCCTCAGTCCAACCGTGCATGGCCAGAAGAGGACTCTTATGCCCCATCTAGGCTTGAGCAAAAAAGTATTCTCCTTGCAGGATTGCTCATGCCATAGTCTCCAGAAGAGGCAGTTAGTCTAGAAGATCAAGCATGACAGCGGGAATCAGGAAACAAGGTTTCTACCCCCAGCTCTGACACTGGATGACTGCAGTGTCACCTGGGCCAACAAGGCCTCCTCTTTTGGGTGCCTTAGTTTTTGGGTGCCCAATTGAAGACACCTTGGGACTGATGTTGAGAGCTACTGAGCACCTGCAGCACTCAGTCAGTTCTGCTGGAGTTGGGGGTGCCCAGCGCTCCTGAAGAATTGGCCCTGGGAAACAAGTGAGTCTCTTTAACTGAGCTCCAGCCCACATCTGTCCACCTACCCTCTCCTCCCCCACTCTGTCCCATTTACTCCCCTTCCCATGTAGCTAACTCCCTCCATGTAGCTAACTCCATCCCCGCATCCCAAACAGTGGACCAACACACTGTTTGCCATCATCACCTATTTCACTCTGCGTGTGGGTTATACCCTTTTCCCCACCCTGCATTTGTCTGGTCTCTTCAGACTGTAAGCTCTTTGGGTACATTGTCCAGCACAATGGGGGCCCCACTCTTGGCTGGCCCTTAGGCACTACCACCAGAAACAGGATGCACTATTATAATAAGGAGGGTGCTGTAGGAGATGCTCTCCCCTTTGAGTCAGTACTGAGCCCAACTTCCCAGCATGCTGCTCGGGGGTACTGTGCTGCAGGGGGCAGATGGCTGCAGGTATTCCTTTGCCTACATAGCCTGTAAAGTGCTTGGAGACTTTTAGGCTAAAAAGCTGGGAAGATTTGTGGGATATTAATGGTGTACACAATGTACCTGCAGCAGTTTCTGGATGTAGATGGTGTTGTCCCTTTCATGTGTTTTGTTGCTCTGTCGACGTTTTAGAGGTCGATAGACACAGCACATGGTGAAGCAAATCATGTACAGCACGTAGAATAAGGCCAGGATGCAGAAATAGGGACGCCCATATTTATTCCACTTCAGACTCACCAGCTCATTCACAGGGGTCAGGTCCAGGATCCGACGGGCCTGAGACACAGACACCAGACTTCATTTATTGTGGGGCACGTCTCTGCTCCCAAAGAGCAAACTGGCAAATCACCCCAAGCTTATGAAAACAATCATAGTACGTTAAATCAAATCTGACTGGGACCCTTGTCTGTCCCCTTTTGTCTGCCAAACACAGAGCAATGACTCAAAGGACCTGGGCAGAGACAGGCTGTAGAAACAGGTCAGAATTTGTCCCACTATCCCACCTGGTCCATTAATGCCACTACACCCATCCAAAGACCTGGTGCATTCACTCTGGAACCACCTGGATACCTTGCCATGCTAATAGCAAAGAAGAGAGCAAGGTAGGAGGAGAAGAGAGGAGACAAAGACCACAGTCCTGTTAGAAATGACAGGCTCTTCTTATGACAGGTTGATGCCCAAATGGAAATATTGTAATATCCTACAGTCATAGTTCCATACCCTGCAGTGTCTCTATAGAAAGCTGTAATGCTGCAGACCATTACTCTAGAATATTGTAATAATTTCTTGTTATAAGAGAGGTTACAGATCAAGAACTTGACTTGCCAATAGATTCCAATGGGCGCCCCTTCCTAGTCTCTGCACTCTGGGTCTCCTGGAACCTGAATGGAGTCCAGCCATTGCCCCAATTTCAGGGTCCCTAGGCACACTCACAGGGCGCAGAACTTCTATCTGGCACCCTCCTCATAGCTGTTCTGGGTCCAGAGCTGACTCGCAGTACTTCCCACTTCGCAGTACTCAAACACCCCCCTCTCCCTGGACTCTACCCACCAGGTGTGAACATCTGGTTTACAGTTTAACTCCCTCGGGGGCATGCAGTAATTGCGAAGCAGACAACAAACGCACACATGCACACTTTGTTCAATCTACTAAATTGATGCTCTTTACTTAATAGATGAAGCACAGGAGAGTACAGATCATACCACACAATAAAACATCCTAAACACAATGCCCCTCCCTAGCTCACCCTCCCTTTGGGAGTCCCTGAGGGATAGTCTGTGTTCTGGCAGGCAGGCGGGCAGGGTCCTCCAGACCCTTGTGTGTCCTACCCTTGCAGCAGCTTCCCTAATCTTACTTTGCTGCAAAATGGCTCTCTCTTCCCCTGTTCCTCCCTGTGGTGTCCCTTTATAGACTCCTGCTGGGGTCACCTGCTTCTTTTGTTCTGCCTTCTGGTAATCTCCCAAACAGGAGGAGGAAGCCACCTCTCTCAGGGAGTGTAAACCTATTGTCCCAAGGTGTTTGGAGTGCTGATCATTCACCATTGAGTCTGGCCTGGCAGAGAGACATGCCACAACCCTGCTAGCTCTTGGAGGATCCACATCCATATAGGTTTTTTTCCATGACACAGTAATTTCAAAATACAATTTCATAAAGTCATCCACAACTCAGAAGTGATACAAACAGACCCCCCCCTCCCCCAGTTTGTCACACCCACATACCTCTCTTTTCTTGGTGGTGACAATGAGTTCCAAGAGAGACTGGTCATCTCCCCACGAGTCGATCTCTGTGAGGTCATACAGGGTGGAGACCAGGGGGCCGAAGGTCCATTGGATGTGCTTTCTGTTCTGCATAAGGTGCTGGAACATCTAATTGGCAAGAAGGGCAGAGCTGAGCTCATGGGAGGCTGTACATATTTGCCCAAACCACCAAGCACCACCAGCACCAGTATCCCAGGATATTGAAATCACCTGCACCCCTGCTTCAAACTCAGCTCTGAAAACACTTGTCTACAGAAGCCTTGCAGTCAGGGGGGTTGGACTGTGCTCTTATTAATTCTCAAGCCAAGCAAATTTGGGTTGGGTCAGAACTTGGATGGAAGACCTATGTGCTATAGGTATTACTGGTTCAGTAGGGAGTGCTCTCCTTTCTAAGTTTGTGCTGGGGCTTTGGGTCAGTACTGAGTTAAATGCCATGGTGCAGGTGACTCAGTAGGTGATGTTTCCTTTTCTATGTCACTGCCTCAGCCTGGTACTATGGTGCTGATGAGGCAGGAGGTGGTGCTCTTCTCTCTGAATCAGCACTGAATCAATCCTCCAGCATTTTCCCGTGGACTGTCAGTGGAAAATGTTATACCTCTCCTCCAGTGATTCTCCTGTAGTGCTTCTGACACAAAGCAGTTGCTGTATGCCCCCAAGAGGCAGCTGCACTTTGGTGGGTGAGTGATCCCTACTAGTGATATCTGGAAAGTGCTTTGGGATCCTTCAGACAGACACATGCCTCAGCGACATCAGAAACTATGAAAACCAAGTGTTGCACACAAACTCACCACAGTGTTGCCCTCAACCCCAGTTAGCTTGAATGGAGTGAGCCCCTCGTTGTTAGGGATTAAGTCCAGGGCTCCCAGCTCCCTTTCGCTCTTGTCATAGGAGAGAAGGAAGTTGTACATCTGGCAGGCAAAGATCTTGTTGGGTTGGAGAACTAGGATGTGGAGAACAGTGTTCCCTGTAGTGGAAAGAGAAACAGAGGGATGAGATAACTGGTAACATGGGAAACACAAATCACCTCCCAATCTTGACAGACTCTCAGACAATCAATATACAGACCTTGCTCAGCCTCTGTACAAGAGGACTTGCCATTAGTATTCTGTGTGGCTCTGCACAGTATGAACAGCCCCACTTGACAATTAAGGAAAAGCAGCCCCCATCTAAAGTGCTTCAATCCACAGAAAACTGAATAATAAAAGGCAGTTGGTATCGTATTTTATCTAGGCAAAAGTCTATTTAAGGTTCCAGTATAGGACTAGTCATCCTGGAACAGACCATTTCTCCAGCTAGCCAGCTCTGATATTACCACCTCACAAACTGGGATGTTTTTCCCTGGGTTTCAAGTTAGCATCTTTCATAATTTTGAAACACCAGTTCTGGCCATCTCATTTCCTATGTAAATCTTGCCTGTGATGTGTCTCACTGCAGAGGAGAGACAGGACTAAGCTGTAATGAACACAAAGGGGATTCTTTAATGAGACTGATGCAAACAGATGGACCCTTTGTCTCTGGCTCTCTTTCTGGCTCTCAGACAGGCTTTGCAGCCTATTGTCACCACACAGGGTCTCCCTAAGGCCTGGACTATGCTCTTATGGGAGGGACCGCTTGCTGCTGAGTACATTACACCACCACATTGCTATGTCCCTTTGTTGCCCTTCACTGGACCTTCTCAGTCTCACCAGCATCTTTCTTAAAGTGAGGTGACCAACTTCAGACACAGTCCCGCAAAGTTACCATCATTTGGTACCACACCATTCACCCAGCACCTTGAAAGAGGCCACTGAAGAGCTCTTACCCAAGGTGTCTTGTGCTCTGATGTTGGCTCCATGTTTGATGAGCAACTGGACGATCTCCTCACTTCCTACACAGGCTGCGAAGGATAAGATATGCTCCCCTGAAGAGAAAGGAATGGAGACAAGGGAATACATAATATGGAGTTAAAGAGAGGAAATGAAAAGAGAGGCAAAAAACCCAGACCACTAAACACATCTCTCTCTCTCTCTCACAACACAACACACACACACACAAATCTTTACGTAAAATTCCTATGCAAATGGTATTCCAAATGCTTTGCAGAGCTACCCAACAGGGAGGGGAGCAGAGAAATCAGGAGGTACTGCCTAGGCAAGGCAGAGGAGGTGCGTTTGCTGACAGGATTTTTAAAAGAGCAGGATAGTGAATGAGGCAAAGAGATCCAGGGAGTCTGTTCCATATGGAAGAAGCCACAGAGGAGAAGGGTCCTGCACCAACAAAGTGAAACTAAAACAATGAGAAGAGAGAGAACGAAGGCCTATGTCACACAACTAGAGGGAGCAGGGAGGGTCTGGTAGAGAAACTATCTCTGCAAGGCTGAGTGGGGAAAATCCACAAAGAGTTTTAAAACTAAGGAGGACAATTTGGAACTGAATCCAATTGTATCTGGATCCCACAATGAATGGGAAGGTAGTGGAGTGGGCAGAGGAGCGGTGGTTTGCTCACACTTGAGAAGACACGGAGGGACATCTTGCAGCGTGAGCTGGCAGCTGAAGAGCTGGGATTTAGAGGAGGCCATATAGCAGTGAGTCAACGCAAGCCAAATCTAACCCTGATTTAAAACAAACTCTCTCAGGCCTCCTGCTTCATGCATACGACAGAAAAAAAATGGTCACAGACAATGTTTTCAGCACACCTTTAAGGGAATGGAGAGATTGCTTATGAAGAAAGATTAAAATAGTTAAATATGAGCTGTATAGCGGAGTTAAAGGACAATAGAGGACATAATAACTGTTTATAAGTGTCTGAAGCGGAAAACACCATGGAGGAAGAGAAATTGCTTAGGATGACAGCTGAATGAGTCCACAGTGTGATGCAGTTGTGACAACGGCTAATATCATTCTGGGGTGTATTAACAGGAATGTCGTAGGTAAGATATGGGAGGTGATTGTCCCACTCTACTCAGCACCAGTGATGCCTCAGCTGGAGTCCTGTGTCCATTTCTGGGCACCACGCGTTAGGAAAGATGTGGACAAATTGGAGACTCCAGAGGAGAGCCACAAAAATGATCCGAGATTTAGAAAACCTGACCTATGAGGAAAGGTTAGAAAAACTGGGCACGATTAGTTTTGGGGAAAAAAGACTGAGGGGGGACCTGATAACAGTCTCCAAATGTGTTGAGGGCTGTTATAAAGAGGATGGTGATCAATTGTTCTCCAGGTCCACTGAAAGATAGGACAAGAAGTAATGGGCTTAATTTGCAGCAAGGGAGTTTTATGTTAAATATTAGGAAAAACTTTCTAACTATAAAAGCTTCCAAAGGAATATGTGGAATCCCCATCACTGGAGGTTTTTAAGAACAGGTTGGACAAACAACTGTCAGGGATGCTCTAGGTTTACTTTGTCCTGCCTAAACACAGGAGGCTGGACTTGACTTGTCAAGATCCCTTCCAGCCCTACATTTCTATGATTCTATGAGTCCATTAGTGAACAGAGTAAAATAGGTCAAAAGGGGAAGTACAAGCTTAATGTGAACAGGTGAAATTCACATCTGTGCAGAGAAACAGCACAGAGCCCAGGCACTACTTCAGTCTCAGTTAAGCCTGCAAAATAGAGTATAAGGCCATGTCTACACTTACAAGCTTACAGCAGCACAGCTATACCGATACAGCTGTGCAATTGTGAGAGTGTTCATGTAGCCACGTTATGCCGACAGGAGAGAGTAATAAAACCAGCGCAACAAATGGCGGTAGCTATGTTGGTGGGAGAGCATCCCCCCGCTGACACAGCGCTGTGCACACGAGCTCTTATACCAGCAAAAGTTATGTCACTCGGGGTGTTTTTTCACACCCCTAAGTGACAAAAGTTTTGCCGAAAGAAGTGCTAGTGTAGATATAGCCTAAATGGTATGTAAGGAGTACACCAGTCTTATACTGGCCCTATTCACAAGGTTGAATTTCACCCAGAAAGAGCAAAAGTTGCCCTATCTAAAGCAAGAACTAAAAATACTCTGACCTCAGAGGAGCTTCTCCCGATTTACACACATTTCAATGAGAGCAGAATCATACCCGATATATTTTGTTTGGAAAGTTTCTATCTAAATCTGTCTCTATTTTTTTAAAGCAATCACATGGGGAGATTAGTACTTTTATTTTTGAAGTCCTCTTTCTTTCCCCACTCTATAATTAAACAATAGCCAGGTAGATTTACAAGAGAATATTAAAAACCCTCTGGGGCTAAAAGCTCAGAGATGCCAAGTTTCAGTGGGTGTGGATTTTGATTTAATCTGGAGTAAAACTGCATGGGGGAAGCAGAACCCTGAGCCAACCTCCTCAACACACAGCCGCATACTCCTCTCCAGTGTTTCAAACTACTCGGAGTGAAAATTAATGAAGGCTCATTTAAAAAAAAAAAAGACAGTAAATTTCTCTGCTAGACATGGTTTAAGTACAGTCAGAAATGGGTAATGTAACACGGTTGTGCTACTCCAATTTATGTCACCCGAGGCTCTGGCCCAGCAACATCTCAAAGGAAAAATCAATCTTTAAATATAAGAATACCCCAGAAATGGATCATAGGATTTGGATAAGTAAAAGGCCTGATACAATCCTGGAGCCTTAACGTTCCATCTATGCCGCAGGGAATTTCCTGCCTGTAAGGGAAGTTCCATTGAACAGCACAGAGTTCCTGAAATAAAAGAGCCACTCCTTTCCTGTAGGTTAGCCAGAATTGTAAGGTCCCAGGCCTATTAGGTCACATCTTATCTATACCCCCTGTCCCCATACCGAAGCAGAAATGTTCCCAGCATTCTGCTCAAGAAACAGACCAGTCTCCTGTTAAGAGACAGCCCCACTTAGCATCAAATATACGACATGCTATTTTGCTCCAGCTTTTCTCTTATTCTCTAAGATGTTATCCTTTTAGTTTTAAGTGACTCCTGCTTTGAGACTTCTGCTAATCTCACAGGCAGGGCCGGCTTTAGGCCAATTCCACCAATTCCCCCGAATCGGGCCCCGCGCCTAAGAGGGCCCCGCGACCAGTGGCAGGGCCGCCAGGGTGGGGGCAAGTGGCCGAGAATCCCTTCCCTGGCTAGAGGCTCCTTTTTAATTTTTACTCACCCGGCAGCGCTCCGGGTCTTCGGCGGCACTTCAGCGACGGGTCCTTCACTCGCTCTGGGTCTTTGGCAGCACTTTGGCGGCAGGTCCTTCAGTGCCACCAAAGACCTGGAGCGAGTGAAGGACCCACCGCCGAAGACTAGGAGCGCCGCCCGGTGAGTACAAGCCCCACGTGTTTTTTACGTGTTTTTTTTTTTTTTTTTTCAGTCATCCCTGCCGGCGCCCCGTCAAAACTGTTCGAATCGGGCCCCGCACTTCCTAAAGCCGGCCCTGCTCACAGGGGAAATATTAGGGTTACCATTCGTCTGGATTTACCCGGACATGTCCTCCTTTTTGTGCTAAAAATAGCGTCCGGGGGGAATTTGTAAATAACTCAAAATGTCCGGGATTTCCCCCCTCCCCCGGCAGAGCAGAGCGAGCGGCTGGGAGGGCTGCAGGAAAGTCACGGGCTGGACTCCGGAGCAGCTGTAGAGGAGCTCCGCCCTGCATTCTGAGCCGGCAGCTCTCCCCTGCAGCCCGGCTCCGGCAGCACTGTGCAGGGCCAGGGACCGGGTTTTGTTGTGCTGGGGAGCACAGCCACGTGTCCGGATCGCACAGAGCCCAACACCCTGTTCTGAGCAGCAGGGTAAGGGGGCCAGGGGGCAGGAGAAGGGGCAGGGAGGTTCTGGAGGGGGCAGTCAAGAAACGGGGGGGGTCGGGAGTTCAGGCGGGGGCTTTTTGGGGGGAGTGGAGAAAGTTTTGGGCAGTCAGGGTACAGGTAGGGGGTAGGGTCCTGGGGGGCAGTTGGGGGGGGCTTAGGAGGGGTCAGTTAGGGGACAAGGAACAGGGAGTCTTAGGTAGGGGGTGGGGTTCTGGAGGGCAGTTAGGAGCAGGGGTCCCAGGAGGGGGCAGTCAGGGGACAAGGAGCGGAGGGGGTGGGGGGCTGGGAGTTCTGGGGGGGAGCTGTCAGGGGGCAGGAGTGGGGAGAGGGATCGGAGCAGTCAGGGGACAGGGAGCAGAGGGGTTTAGATGGGTTGGGAGTTCTGGGGGGGGCTGTCAGGGGGTGGGGAGTGGTTGGATGGGGCGTGGGAGTCCCAGGGGTCTGTCTGGGGGTGGGGGTGTGGATAAGGGTTGGGGCAGTCAGGGGACAAGAGGCAGGGAGGCTTAGATAGGGAGTGGAGTCCTGGGGGGCAGTTAGGGGCAGGGGTCCCAGGAGGGGGCAGTCAGGGGACAAGGAACGGGGGGAGGGTTGGGGGTTCTGGGGGGGCGGGAAGTGGGAGGGGCAGGGGCGGGGCTAGGGCGGGGCTCCTCCCGTCCTCTTTTTTGCTTGCTGAAATATGGTAACCCTAGAAATATTTAACAGCCTCAGAAATTCTTGCTGTTCAGAAATGTTTCCTGGTATTCAGCCTACATTTTCTCATTGCTAAATTTCACCGCTTTACTCTTAGACCCTATGGACTCTCTTTAACAATTCCTCTCTCTACTAGGCAAATGCTTCAAGGAGGATGGGATGAAATGAGATGAGATGGTATAGATGCTAGCCAGAGAGAGAAAGAGATGTGAATGGATGGAAGAAAGAGCGATGAATAAGAGAGACAGAAAGATGGATGACAGACAAGCCCAAGTACTCTGTGGCAAGGCCCTCTGGTTTCAGCAAGCCTATTGTTTAGCAAAAGGGAAATTCTGTGGCAGCATCAGATCATATTGTTTTTAAATGGACATGTTCATTGAACAAATAATGCCATCAGCACCGAGCCCTCTGGATTATTTTTGGGACCCAGATTGTGAATTCCTTACACACACTGAATAGTATCTTGCTCCATATGTAGCCCCATTGAAATCAATAGGGCCATCTGTGAAGTAAGATTCTACTCAATAAGAGGAATGTACTCATAATCTGCCCCTTTGACATGAAACTTCATTCATGTTATGGTGCCCTTAATTTTTATTACTTTCAGTGTACTGCAGAATTTTGTATTGTGTAACTGTATAGGAGAGGGTGTTGGGGGAAGCTGGAGGTTTTGACAGTTGGGTAGGAAGCAGCTGGGGATCTGAGCACCTGGGAAGGAGTAGGAGGCAGTTTGGGATTAGCACATTAGTTGGATGTTTCTGCTAAAATGGTCCACTGTAAAGCAGTTACAAATGATGGTGTAGCACCCATAAGGGAATGTCAGGATTACATTTAGCTGTGCCATGACTCGTTAAGGATTGAAAATCTGCTGAGGGCATTAAAGGGGGATAGCTCTGGTTGCATGGCAACAGCAGAGCTGTAAGTGCTCTCAGGGTATGTCTACTCTGCCATGTAAGCCCACAGTTAGTGGGACTCGAATCTGCAGACCCTGGGTTTGCAAGCCCAGGGCTTGAGCATCCACACACATTGGTGACCACAGGTTTACAGTTTGTGGATTTGGGCCCCAAATCTGGAGATCCAGCATCCACACTGCAGCACACAGACCTGAGTCAAACCATCTATCCAAGCTGCCTGGTGCTCTCCCCCACCCTCCCAGTTGTTGCCACTCTAGCCCTTAGTTCATAATGCAGTGTGGGAAAACTTGACTGTCCATCCTGCTTGTCACAAGAAGCTGTCACAACCCACCAAGTTCCCAACATCTTGCTGAGCCGTCTTTTGGGTCTGCATGCTCCAGGCAACTGGAGACAGCATCGTGGCAGAGTCACCATTTGAAGAGCTTCTCTTGCTTGTGCTTTCACTCCTGTTTCACCAAATGGGCAGAGCTTCAATGAGATAATGGTGGACATTCTGGCAGCATTTTCTGACCCACCAAAGGCATCTGGAGGAGGAGTCGG
Source organism: Malaclemys terrapin pileata (assembly GCF_027887155.1). Lineage (NCBI taxonomy): Eukaryota > Metazoa > Chordata > Testudines > Emydidae > Malaclemys > Malaclemys terrapin. The sequence continues at coordinate 140,803,429 of NC_071505.1, forward strand.
AGGAGGAAGAGGACACAGTCATTGAGCACTTGAACTGGCTGATGCTGCTTACAACTCTCAGGATAGCCACTGATGCCACCTGTGTAGACTAGCACTTCTGGATCCACAAGCACAGACTGGGCCACAAGCACAGACTGGTGGGACCATATGGTCATGTGGACCTGGGATGACCAGCAGTGGGTCCAGAACTTTCACATGAAGAAAGTTACATTTCTGGAGCTTTGTGAGCAGCTTGCCCCGACTCTCCAGCATCAGGACACACATATGAGGGCAGACAATACCAATCCAGAAGCAGGTTGCTATAATTGTCTGGAAGCTGGCTACCCCACAATGCTACAGGCCAATTGCTAACCAGTTCACCATTGCAAAGTCAACTGAGGGTAAAGTGGTGGCAGAGGTTTTTGAGGCAATCAGGCGTGCAGTTTACACCAAGGTGGCAGTCATAAAAGATATTCCAAAAGTATCTGCTAATTTTGAGAAAATGGGGTTTCCAAATTGTGCCGGGGCACTGCACTTGGCTCTCTGCTCTTGGCCCCACTCTGTGGAGGGGTCTCTGGGCAGAGGGCGCTGGGCATAATGGTTTGTGGGTGGTTAAGTGTGGGGCACTGTAGTTCTCAACCTGCGGCCCAGAAAATAATCAATATGCAGCCCACAATGATAAATAGGTTAAGAACCACTTCACCAAAGATTCACCAAAATCTGGCTGTGCTCCTGTGACCAACTAGCAAGGACTTCTTCAAGTCGGTGGCCATAACAAATACAGCGGAAGGTTCACTCAGCGGTCAGAATAAAATGGAAGAATTAAATCCCGAGCAGCTATACTTGAACCAGGGAGTGACTTTCATTTTCTGGGAGTTGATTGGCCAGTCTTGGGACTCCTAATCCCGGACCCAAATCTGCCCCCAACTGTTGCAGCCCCAGCCTCAGCCCCCTTACCCCTGTCCGCACACACTCCCCAGCCGCGGCCCCACTCCCGGCTCTTGGGAAGGGGGGCATGGACAGAGGTAAGGGAGGGCACGGCCATGAAAAGTCTGGGGACCCTTGGAGTAGCTGTTTGGGCTAGGGCTGGAGCCTGGGCTCTGAGACCCTCCCCCGTCCAGCCTGATTCTGAACTTCTACACTGCTATTTTTAGCCCTGCACCTCAAGCCCCTTGAGCCAGAGTCAGCTGGCCTGGGCTCTGAGACTTGCTGCTGCAGGCTTTTTTTTTTTTTTTTTCTGTGCAGATCTACCCTAAGAGACAAACCTGAACCTGAATCTTTTGTAGACTGTTCCAGGAAAAGCTGCCAAGGGAGATTTAATTGTTTGCAAGTACTCTGGCTTGGGGAGTTAGAGGACCTTCACATGGACATAGGCGCCCTTTAATACCTGCTAAGGGATGAAGATTTAAGAGAAGTTGTGACTCTCTGGGTATTTCTGGGTCAAGTCACAGTAAAACTGCAGCTAAACGCCTTTTCGCTTTAGTCAAATATATAAGAAGCTACTTACATGAGCAGGAAGAGTTGGAAGATCAGGGATTGTCTGCACTGGTGGCATTAAAAGATAAGATTTTATACCTCATTGCTACAACAATAGAGTAGCAAATGGAAAGAACTGATGATCATTCAGAAACAGTACAGTGAAAAATTAAAATAGAATGAAATAATGAAAAAAATTAAAACCAGCCCCCTGCTGTGAAATTTGTCACCCCACCCCAGAAAACATAACCAATTTTAAAGAAAGACTCATAGACTTTAAGGTCAGAAGGGACCATTATGATCATCTGGTCTGACCCCCTGCATGCTGCAGGCCACAAAACCGTCCCTACCCCTTCCCTTGACTCTGCTGTTGAAGTCCCCAAATCCTGTGGCTTAGTGACTTCAATTGGCAGAGAACCCTCCTGCTAGCGATCCCTGCCCCATGCTGCGGAGGAAGGCGAAAAACCTCCAGGGCCTCTGCCAATCTACCCTGGAGGAAAATTCCTTCCCGACCCCAAATATGGCGATCAGCAAAACCCCGAGCATGTAGGCAAGAGTCTCCAGCCTGACCCTTGTTAGCCATTATACTATTTACCTGCCATGGCTCGGTATTCCTTGGCTAATATCATGTTTTTCCATTAAACCATTCCCTCCATAAACTTATCTAACTTAATCTTAAAACCACACAGGTCCTTCGCCCCCACCGTTTCCCTCGGAAGGCCGTTCCAATATTTCACCCCTCTGACGGTCAGAAACCTTCGTCTAATTTCAAGCCTAAACTTCCCCACGGCCAGTTTATATCCATTCGTTCTCGTGTCCACATTAGTACTAAACTGGAATAATTCCTCTCCCTCCCTTGTATTTATCCCTCTGATATATTTAAAGAGAGCAATCATATCCCCACTCAGCCTTCGTTTTGTCAGACTAAACAACCCGAGCTCCTCTAGTCTCCTTTCATACGACAGGTTTTCCATTCCTCTGATCATCCTAGTGGCCCTTCTCTGTACCCGCTCCAGTTTGAGTTCATCTTTTTTAAACATGGGAGACCAGAACTGCACACAGTACTCCAAATGAGGTCTCACCAGCGCCTTATACAACGGAAGCAGCACCTCCTTATCCCTACTAGATATACCTCGCCTAATGCATCCCAAGACCACATTGGCTTTTTTCACCACCACGTCACATTGTCGACTCATAGTCATCCTGCGGTCTACAAGGACCCCTAGGTCCTTCTCCTCCTCCGTTACTTCTAACCGATGCGTCCCCAGCTTGTAACTAAAATTGTTGTTAGTCATCCCTAAATGCATCACCTTACACTTTTCACTATTAAATTTCATCCTATTTCTGATACTCCAATTCACAAGCTCATTCACATCTCCCTGCAGAATATCCCTATCCTCCTCCGAATTGGCAACGCCTCCCAGCTTCGTGTCATCCGCAGACTTTATCAGCACACTCCTGCAATCGGTTCCAAGGTCAGTAATAAATAGATTAAATAAAATGGGTCCCAAAACCGAACCTTGAGGAACTTCACTGGTGACCTCCCTCCAACCTGACAGTTCACCCTTCAATACGACCCACTACATTCTCCCCATTAACCAATTCCTTATCCACCTCTGGATTTTCATATCGATCCCCATCTTTTCCAGTTTAACCAATAATTCCTCATGCGGTACAGTATCAAACGCTTTACTGAAATCAAGGTAAATTAGGTCCACCGCATTTCCCTTATCTAATAAGCCCGTTACTTTCTCGAAGAAGGAGATCAGATTCTTTTGGCACGATCTGCCCTTCGTAAAACCATGTTGTAATTTATCGCAATTGCCATTAACCTCAAGGTCCTCAACTACTTTCTCTTTTAGAATTTTCTCCAGCACCTTGCACACTACAGATGTTAAACTAACAGGCCTGTAGTTACCCGGATCACTTTTTTTCCCTTTCTTGAAAATAGGAACCACATTAGCTATTCTCCAGTCTAACGGAACCACCCCCGAGTTTACAGATTCATTAAAAATTATCGCTAATGGACCTGCTATTTCCCGCGCCAATTCCTTCAATATTCTCGGATGAAGATCATCCGGTCCGCCCAACTTAGCCCCATTAAGGTGTTCAAGTTTTGTTTCTACTTCGGATACGGTAATCCCCACTCCTGTATCCCACTCTGTCACGCTGCTAGTATCCCTAATACCTTCATTGGCCTCATTAAACACCTACGCAAAATATTCGTTGAGATATTGTGCCATGCCTAGATTATCCTTAATCTCCTCTCCTGCTATAGTCTTCAGTGGTCCCACTTCTTCTTTCTTCGCTTTCTTCCTATTTATACGGCTGTAAAACCTCTTACTATTGCTTTTAATTCCCCTCGCAAGGTCCAACTCTACACGGCTTTTGGCCTTTCTCACTCTATCTCTACATTCTCTGACTTCACTAAGGTAAGTTTCCTTACTGATCCCTCCCCTCTTCCACTCTTTGTACGCTTTCTGAATGAGCCCTTGATGGTGTGGCTGATGTGGTTGGGTCCTCTGATGCTGTTGCCAGAGTAGATATGGGGACAGAGTAGGCAACGAGGTTTGCTACAGGGATAGGTTCCTGGGTTGGTGTTTCTGTGGTGTGGTGTGTAGTTGCTGGTGAGTATTTGCTTCAGGTTGGGGGGTTGTCTGTAAGCGAGGACTGGCCTGCCTCCCAAGGTCTGTGAGAGTGAGGGATCATTTTCCAGGATAATCTGATCTACAACCTATCCATTAATCTGGGCTTGAATAGGGACTGGGAGTGGCTGACTCATTACAGAAGCAGCTTTTCCTCTCCTGGAATTGACACCTCCTCATCTATTATTGGGAGTGGACTACATCCACCCTGATTGAATTGGAACTGTCAACACTGGTTCTCCACTTGCGAAGTAACTCCCTGCTCTCCATGTGTCAGTATATAATGCCTGCATCTGTAACTTTCACTCTATGCATCCGAAGAAATGAGGGTTTTACTCACGAAAGCTTATGCCCAAATAAATCTGTTAGTCTTTAAGGTGCCACCAGACTCCTTGTTGTTACTGTTGTAAGTGATCAGATAGAGAAAGAGCAGAAGCTGGGGAATGGAAGCTAAGGCAGTTGCATATAATTCTGTGCAGTCGCCTTATACACAGAGCACTGGTCAGAGAGTAAAGCAGCACTTCCTCCCAAGGGAAAAGGAGTCTCCCATGCTGATGAATGAGGTAAGGGAACTAAAGGCCAGTATTGATGCAATCTAAGATGTGAACGCTGAAATTAACATATTAAAGCAAGCTGTCCGGAACTGTGACAAAAGAACTGATAATGGTATGAGCAGCCCTGCAGCCATGAAGCAAGCCCAGAGAAGAGGCAATCTGACAGAGGCAGTACTTGCTATCACTGTTTCAGATATGGCAGGAAAAAACACTATCAGTCGAGATGAGGTATAGGAAAAGCAGAGATAAAGCTGATACTGTGTCTGATTTACCAGGAGCAGCCTGCAGTTGCTGCTCCTGAGGGAATTCTGAGCCAAAAACATTTAAAATTCTCCACACAATATTTTAAAATTCTGCAAATTTTATTTGTCAATAAATAAATGTGGAGACTCCAGCATGGCAGTGGGGAGCACAGGCCACTGGCTGCATGGAGGAGGGTAATCACCCTGCAGCCCTCCCCAGGACATGGATTCTGCAGTGAGGCTGCTCCCAACCCTGACACAGCGCAAGGGCTGGGCCGGTCCCAGAAATACACCTGGGGCCCTTTTCCTCCACGCCAGGCGCACCAGGTGTGGGCAGGCAGGCTCAGCCCGGCAGGATCCAAGTGTGGAGGGGCTTAGTGTGGGGGGATCCAGGTGTAGGATGAGAGGGTTCTGTGTGGTGCAATCTGGATGTGGGCAGCTGAGTGAGGTGTCTGGGTGTGGGGTGGGATCTGGATGCACAGGGCTTGGTTCGGGGGTTCTGGGTGCAGGGGCAATGGGATTCTGAAAGGGGTCTAGGCAAAAGTGGTTGCGGCTCAGCGGTGCAGTCTGGGTGTGGGGAACTCAGCAGGGGGGATCCAGGAGAACTTGGTGGGCTGGGGGTCCGGGTACAGCTGGTTGGGGCTCAGTGGGGAGAGGTTCTGGGTGCAGAGGCTCACCAGGGTGGTTCAGGTGCAGGGGAGGTGGGGGGCCGTTGGGGTGGTGAGGAGTTCTGTGACACTGCCACAGCCCCAGGGCCAGAGGATTTCTCTGCCAATGCCATGGCCCCAGGGCTGGAGAAGCTGTGCCCTCCCTCTCTTTTGCAATAACAAACACCTGGCTTAAATAGCCAAATGGCTTGGAATCTGGAGGTTCATTGTAGCGCGAGTGTACTGTATTTTCTCAGAACATCATGTGTTTAACATGTCCCTCCAAAAGCGATCAAATTTAAATTCCTGAGCATGCCCCTGGTGGGTGGAAAATAATATCTCAGGGACACACCTTAGAAAGCTTGAAGAGTTATTGTAGAAGTTGGGCTTGATTTTAACACTGCCATTGGAACTGAAATCCCTTCCAAGGGATGGATTGAAGTCTAGTTCCAATTAAGCAAAGATGATCACATCTTGATGGTTCCTGTGCTGGCCAAATTAGAGATCATTGGCTACAGAGTTATTGAGGAGATAGTCAAACACCGTTGCTGCAATTTACCTGAAGAGGCACCAGCCCCTAGCCTCATTAACAATATGAAATGTGTTCTTTCCTCATGTTGGCAGTTTGATAACTGAAGTATAATTAAATGCAGTAAAAAAACACACACAAATGCAGCATAAAAACATTCACAAATGCAGCTTGCTCATGTCCCATTGCTGCTCCATCCTTTTAAAGCAGGCATACACAACATGTCCCTGCCTCCACAATCAGAGAATCCCCTTTGATTATCCCTCAACAGACCTTCACTTCTTAAAGGGCAAAGGCAAATCGAATCCTGACATTCGCTTATGTGTGCCACACTCCCCGCTCTTATGTTAGGAGCATGTACTGGGCCTTTAAGAGCAGAGCACATGTTAGCGGGAACTGGATTGGGGATAGTGAGAACTGGCTGGAGGCACTCCATAGTCAGCTTTACCAACTGCACAGCTAGGAGCACATGGCTTCCCTTTGTTTTATGTAGTTCTGTTTTAGTTCTAATAAAACCTTACTTCTATATCCAGACTGTGCCTCCTTCTTACGAAACCACAAGACAACACATTGTAAATGTAATGTCGTCCCAACATTTATATTAAAAAAAATCTAACATACAGTCCATCCATTTGACTTATTAGTAGTCATCCACGAGTTCCACAAGTGCATGGTGCCGCTCTCTTACCAAGTGGCAGAGTACTTGTCAGGAACCTTTCAGAGAAAGGAGGGAAAGGCAAATTAAGATCCTAGTGGGAAGATAAGATTCATGTAGTACTTGAAAGAAAAGGGGATAGCTTAGTCTATGAAGTAAAAGCAGAAGATGAAAAAGGATGTGTTAGAGTTCTTCACTGCAATTTTTTACTTTCCTGTGACTTCTTAGTCAGGGATATAACTCCATCTTCTAACCCACCACAGCACAAGACACAGAAAACAAGGCAAGCTAGTGCAATAAGAGATAACATAAGGACAGGAGTTTGGATTCCAATGATTCTTATAGTGAGAGTGAAGATGAACCATGTTACGTCATGGTACCAGATACTCCCCATAGCACAGACATTCAATTCAGAGGTAGAGGCCTGGGAACTGAGGATGTAGTTGATTCTGTAAACTTGAAAGCAGCTGGTCGGAGTGATAGGACATTCACACCTGCTGTAGAGAAACATGAATGCCAAAACAAGACCATGGAACCTGAAACAAGTAATGCACAAGAGGACAGATCACCAGAACAATCCACTAACATGTGAAGTCACCTGACCAGCGAGAGACGAGACCCACAGACACTGACATGTGAATGATTAGGAACACCTACTTATAAGTGTCTAAATCCAACTTTTGGACTAGTGAATGTATCATGGAGTTATCCATGTGTTTGTCACATGCCATACCAAGTGCCTATTCCTGGACCTAATCTTACATTTCTATCCAAGGCTGATGTAATATTGGGAGATGAAATATTTGATAGCTCTGGATAGTTTATAATTATGTTAACTTAGTACTGTGATGCTATATGATTGAAACATGACAATTTATATAATGAATATTGCCATTGTTAGACAATTGCAACAAATGGTGTATAAATATATCATGTATGGTGTTAATGAAAATGTTATGATTTGCTAAGTATGATTATCCTGTTTATATCCATGTATCATCACAGTATCTGAAGTTAGGAATATTGGTTATATAGATCTATATCCCAAATGTGTTTGCTCCTGGGATAACATCCCCAAGGTAATTTACATCCAATCTGGCCAGCACATTGTGAATGAACTATTCAAGTTGATGGCCCATTAAAGAACACCTAACACTCACAATGGCCCATAGAAGAAACTCCTCCTGACCCAGTGAGCCTTCCTGTGGACACCTTAGCCAGAATATGTGTAAAGGCTGCTCCTGTGAGTCTTCAAAGCATGTAAGGGTCATGTGACTCTGGATTCCATCTTGGGCCAATAATAACAAGGAAGCTCTAATCAAGGACTGATGACCCCAAGCTGTTTGGGTAAGTTCCATAGAGAAATTTGCAAACTAGCAGTTTATTCTATCACTGCTTCAAACCTGATATAAGAACTTTTCAATCTCTTGTATGTACATGATTTATTTAACCATTTTGACTCTCTTCTATTTATTTTCTCTTATAAATAAACCTTTAAATTTCAGTTACTAACGGATTGGCAGCAGTGTGATTATTGGCTAAGATCGGAGTTATATATTTACCTGGCTAAGTGGCTGGTCTCTTGAGATCAGAAGAAACCTTGGTTTGATTAAATTGGTTTTCAATAGCCACTCATCACAAAGTCTAGTGTCGGGGTGGTGAAATAAGGACTGACTTCATGTTAACCAATGTGGTGAGACAGAATTTTACTTTCATTACTGGCTTGGTAGAATAACCACCAGTTTGGGGTGAGTCTGCCCCATTTCTCAGCAGCTTGTACTGAATCTGGCATCCTTAGCTGTGACCCACTGAAGCTCAGTGAAAGGTATATTTTCTAACTAGCTTGCCATATGCCCAGTAACTTGGCATGACATGGTTATAGCACTGATCATATAGGAACTGTTATTCCATAAGATATGACTATTTTGGGGAATTTGAGGTGTTCAGGACTGACTGTTCAGTTGGATAATGGAACTAAAATTGCCACAGAAGCTTTCTGCTGAATGTGACAAACTAAATTTACTTGCAGAAGGTTTCACTGTCAGTACCAGAGCTTGTTACAGAGGAAGATACTCAAAGACTAACTTGAGAATGACTGTTACAAGCCTGTGGAACTTGGATGACTGCTAATAAGTCAAATGGATGAACTGTATGATATATTTTGTTAATAGAAATGTTGGGATGACATTACATTTATGAGTGGGGAGTGTAGCACTCAGAAGTCAATGTCAGGCTTATGTTCTCCTGTGCCCTATCCCTTTAAGGACTGAAAGTCTGCTCAGGGGGTCAACAGGGATGCTCTGGTTGCAGACACAGAGATGGATGTGCTCTAAAAGGATTGAGCAGTAATGGGGCTTGTGCAAGGTGTATTTCTTTGGTTTTTTTATACTAAAGTTAATAAAACTTCAGTTTTAACTGTCCCTGGTCTGGGAGTGAAACAATGGCATAATAATTATTATCATTAGGCTTCTGAGTTAGCACCCAAATGAAAGGAATGGGTAAGTAGGCTCATCACAGAGCTATTACTACAGGCTGGCTGCAGACTCAGGCAGACATCACTCCATTGGTTTCATTCAGGTCATGTTAGGGCAAGTGGTCTTCACAAAGGCTAGAGATTTAACATTTTTTAGAAAATGAAAGCTGAACTTCTAGAGCACAATTCTGCAGCAAGGTCTGTATTGCATAGCAGTTGCATAGACAGGAATTCCCAGAGCACATGGGGCCCTGTTGACAGAGAGAGGGACAGAAAGGAAGCAGACCATACCAGATCCAGAGAGGTCACAGAACTCAGTGTGTGCCAGAGAAGAAGAGTCTGGTGGCTTTCAAGGCCTGCAGATGGAGCCCTACCAAAGTAGATGAGGTTGTGGCTGCTGGGTCTGAAGACATAGCCGGTGGCCCGTGGGTTGTTGACATCAGCCCCCTTCTCAAGCATCGCCTTCACAAGTTTGAAGTTCTTATTCACCACAGCGATGTGGAGAGCAGTCTCCCCTGCAACACACAATCACACCCCTTTTGTAATGCCAACATTGCACCACAGGGACCAGAGGCACTTCAGAGATCCACTGTGCAACCAAGGCCACTTTATTAGTAAATAACTGAGAAACCCAATGGGCAAAGTCTGGGGTGTTCAAAGGACCCTAAGGAAGTCACCTGCCCAGCTCCCATAGAATTCCAGTTGCATGTGAGTGATTAATGTCCCTGGAAAATTGCAGCCCAAACTCTTATCTCTGTTACACTGACTGTCCCAGTGACTTCAATGGATTCACCCCAGCATAAAGGAGAGTAGAATTTTGTCCAGTGTTTTCACCAATACACCTTTTATTGTCTTAGCCCTAAGATAGGAGTTGCAACTGTGAAATTAATTGCTGTTAAATGAATTACACTTGCAACTTCTCTCTCACCACTTTTCAGTGAAGTGCTTTAGTGTCTCGTTAATTCCATTTATGCTCCTGCTCATATTTTACACTTCTGTAACACTTTCCAGCTGAGGATCTCAGAGCACTTCACAAATGTTCATCAATTAAACCTCACGTTAGCCTGTTTGCAAGAGCCTGGAATCACTAGTCTGAAACTAAATGCAGCGAAATTAAGTGACTTGCTCAATAACAGGATGATGGCTAGAATTCAAGTCTCCTGACTCCCCATCCCTACTTGAGCCACTAGATCATATTCTCTCCTCCCTTGCAGTTGGTTCTGGAGTAAAAGGAGGCAACTCTTTAACAATGCACAGTGACAATACAGTTCTCGGTAGACTCTACAGAAAAAAATCCATATCCTGGTGAAAATGCAGAGGGAATTAATGAAGGTAGAATGTAATTTACAAACCCGGGAATTAATAACCCCACTCTGGAGGGCCTAGGTTTTATGTCTCATCTGGAAGATGGCCGCTCCAGCAGCACTGAATCCTCCTAACAACATGTGAGGTATTTGGGCCAGTACTGACTAATAGAGGAGACCAACCTCTAGTGAATCAATCACACCACTCCCTGGAGCTTATCTCCCTCTAGTACCACACTGGTGGTAGGTCAACCTCCGGGTCCGGCGGTAAGCAATCGATCTTCTGGGATTGATTTATCGTGTCTTGTCTAGACACGATAAATCAATCCCGGATTGATCCCGGAAGTGCTCGCCGTCGACACCGGTACTCCTGCTCCACGAGAGGAGTATGCGGAGTCAACGGGGGAGCCTGCCTGCCGCGTCTGGACCCGTGGTAAGTTCGAACTAAGGTACTTTGACTTCAGCTACGTTATTCACGTAGCTGAAGTTGCATATCTTAGTTCAAAGTGGGGGGTTAGTGTGGACCAGGCCAGAGACACTAGATTCAGTAATAATTTAGATGGAAAAGCATCTCCTACTGAATCAATACTACTTCCTCCAGCACTTAGATCTTTCCTTGGAGGTTTTCCACTCATCTTGACCCTGATTAGCTAGGAGTCCAGATATAATGATTGGATCTCAGCTTTTGGGGTGATAGTTGGGAATAGGATATCCTCCAAGGATAAAATGATCCTCTAAACGCACCCTCTTTTAAAGGACTATGGCATAGGTTTCATTTCCTGGAGATCTGTTGGGAACACAACAGCACCTATGGGTTGTTGAAAATGCAGTTAAGTGGCAGTAAAATATGACTCCCGGAAACAGATCATTTTATAAAGGGCACTTAGGAATCTGGACACAAAGCTAACAGAATTTCAGCTACTATGCCATTCCGGCAGTCTCAGCCCATGTTTATTCATCTTGGCATTCTTACCTGCATAGAATTCTGATGTCATTGCTTCATTGACAAGTTCTGGAGCTGCATCCATCAGAATCTGTGCAGCCTCCATACTATCATACAAGGCAGCCACATGAAGAGCTGTCTCCCCCAGGGCACCTGGAGAGAGAGAGTCATATATATGTGTCGTAAGTTCCTTTGCCAGCCTAGTGAGATGAATCTTACTAAGAGTAACACACTCAATCCAGAGGACTCCCTACCCTTACGCAAAGAGTGTTTTCATCCCAACCTGCCAAGATCATCCTTTTCTACTGCTTGAGAAGTATTTCCATCCTTCAGACTCAAAGTCCCAAGGCGTCCTCTCCTTGCAGCTATCCTAGACATGGACAGCATATGGAGTACCCTACCTCTTTGATGAATATCACAAGTATGGCAGGTGAGAAGTCTCTGGATGGTTTGGACATCATTTTCCTTGGCAGCCTGGAGCAAGGGAGACTCCCAGATCCTGCAACAAGAAAAATCACCAGATTAGAGCCTTATAATAAATAAGATACCCAGAGTAAACACTTTCTTCCATGTCAGCAAAGCAGTCAAAAAACAGGGATGCAGTATTTTATTACCAAGATGATAGATAGCTTAGAAATGTCTAAGAAAGCTAGACAGGCAGATGCATGTGTAATCCACTTTCTATAAGGTCAATTTCTGCATAACCAAGGGAACTGCAGTCCATTTTTAAAAAGCCTTTGTAGTCCTGATAAAAATGTCACGTAGGAAACAGAATTCTGGCTCTACTGGTAATTTATGATTCCAGGTTATTTCTACAATATTTATAAATCTTGAGTAGAAATTGCTAATAGTAGCAAAGTAACAAGTCAAATTCCCACTAATTTCCCAATGCTAGGCCACAGCATTGTCATATCTGAACATGAGTGAAACATTTCAATACATTCTTCGTATGATTGTAAAATGCTGTATTTCCATTTCAGATTCACCAGCAGATTTCATGATTATAGACCAGTATACATTGGATTAGTGATTCTTGTTAAAGCAGAGAGTTAGCTAACATTCTCATCTTTCTCTGGCACATAGAAGTACACAGTCAGTGGGCATTACATAATGCTTTGGGCCTAATTCTCATTTCACACACTGGTTTTACGCAGGTGTGCCTCCACTGATTTCAATGTGGCTACTCTGGATTTACACACTTATAAATGAAAGCTGAAGAAGGCCCTTTGAATCTGGAATAGTGAAAGAACCATAGTGGACAGTTCAGGTGCTCTAGGCAAACAGAAAAGCAAGTGGAATCTCTGTTTTAAGCAGGAATGCTAAAGCAGTTCTGTAATACTGAGCAGATACCCCCTCAACATCACTGACAAGGACTTTGGAACAATCAAAGAAGAAATACACAAGGGATCTACCAAGGAGCGCCACCAGCTTTTCTGCCGCCCTAGGCGGCGGAAGGTCCCGCCGCCGAAATACCGCAGTGGTCGCCACCCCCCAAATTGTAGCACCCTAGGTGACCGCCGAGGTCGCCTAATGGGTTGTGCCAACCCTGGATCTACCCAGTTTTCACACTGAGCCCACCGAATGCCAGAACAAGACTTGGGAAGTTTCTTCAGTGCTGTGTGAATGCTTATACAGTGCAGGCATGATTGATAAAGCTCATAGTTTTTTCCCCTCACTAGACTGTCTGAGTGTTTTGATGAAAAGGAGCTCCAACTAACAGGAGAGAGGTTCAACAGCAGAGGATGCAACACTACACAGGAGGGTACTGTGGGCATGAGCTATATCATGTTAGTGGCTATGGTGAGAAAAATGTGAATAAAATAAAACAAAATAGACAAGCTCCTAGAAAACAGATTATATTGAACAAACCTGCACTGGGCAGAGTGGAGTGGCCTAGCCCAATAGATTTTTTGTATATTGAATTTCTATTCTCAGTGGAACAGCACCTTCTAACTCCACATATCTGCTTCCTGGAGGACTTGTTCTCTCAGTGCAGGATACTAGTAACTCCCGCTGACAGCAAACAAAGACCGAATACTAATATTTTGTATTTATATAGTGCCTTACATCCAAGGGTTCTAAAGAGCTTTATGAATATTAATGAATCAACCCTCAGAATACTTGTGGGAAAGAGGGAAATATTTCCCCCATTTCATAGATTAGGCAACCAATGCACAGAGAATGGAAGCAATTTATTTAAGGTCACAGAGCAAGTCAGTGGAAGAACCAAGAATAGAACCCAGGAAATTTTGACCACCAAACACCTACTCTAATCACTAGACTACACACTCTGAGCATGTCCTATTCTAAAGAGGGTTCCAATTAAGTGCCCAATCCTACATGTGATGCTAACAGATCAGGTACCAGCTCATGCCAAAGCCCCAGGCCAATTCACTTGTGTGTTAGTATAGATTAAAGTGATTGTTAAATGTATAAGAGTATATTTGGTGTTGAAATTTCATGAAAACGAATGGGATGGTACGTGCATTGTTTTCACATACCTGTATCCCGTTATAATGTAATAGCAAACATTTACATTGTGTATACTCCTGTAATTAACCCATCAAATGCGAAAGAAGCCTTGTGAAATGCAAATGAAGAACTTTAACAGAAAAGTGATCAAAGCAAGTGATCTTTGTGTGTAATGATCAGAGGTCAAAGACTCTAAATGCATTCCTCACTCTCCATCATCAAAGGAAGAGCCCACCTGGGTAGTGAACCTAGCAGCTTGTTTTCTGTGAGAAGAAGCTATAAGTATGGATTCAAAGAAAGATCCTTCATCTCTGCACTGTTCGGATTCGAACAGGCCAGAATAACTGAACGAGAAGATGGAGATCCCCAGAGTTATTCTAGGTAGCCCTGAGAGACTTTTGGGAAACTGGCAGATGACTACATCTCTGCTACCATTTGGAATTACAGACTGTGACTCACCTGTGCATATTTTTTACCTGCTTTAACCTCTCAATAACTCTCGTTTCCTTTTTTTAGCTAATAAACCTTTAGTTAGTTTAGTATAAAATTGGCTGCCAATGTTGTCTTTGGTGTAAGATCTTGGGTAAGTGACTGGTTTCTTGGGACTGGGAGCTACCTGAATGTGGTGTGATTTCTGGTGTAAGTGACCGTTTTGCACATAGTCCAGCTTGCCTGGGTGGCAAGATAGACTGGAGAGTATAAGGGGACTGTCTGTGACTCCATGGTAAGACTGGGATAGTGGTCCAGGATTTCACATTTGTTACTGGCTTGGTGAGATCTAATTATAGCACACACCATCAGTTTAGGGTGTCTGCCTTGTTTTCTGACCATCAGTCCTGAGGTAGGCACTCCTAGTGGTGAGCCAGTCAGGCAGCATGACACTGCATTTCCCCCAATCTTTTATAAGCTGCCACGAGAGCTTCAAATTAATACAATTTTCAAAGAAAAAATGGTGTGCCCATTGGCATAAGCTACAAGGTCATGTGGCACATTGTGACACTTTTGAGGTTACCCATGGGTACAGGTGAATTGCTACTGCCTGCTTATGGGTCGAGGGAGCCTTGTTTGCCCCACTCTTTCCTTCTGCAGGCTATCAATTTGCACTCTCCAGCCCTTAGGCTTCCTGAGTGAGTCCTTGAGGCAGAACAGAGAGAACCTGTTGCTAAATTTCTGGAGGTAGTTAGCTCCCAGAGTTCTGCTTTGGCCCCGGAGCATGTATCCTGCTAACCTGTCCATACACCCCACTGCATTACACTCAAGTGCCCAGTCCCTTGGCCTCTGGATACTCTCAGTGCACACAGATTCACTGCCCGCCATGGAAGCAGTGTCCACCAGCTCACTAGTTTGACCTCAGTTACAACACTCTCCTTAGCACACAGCACTTACTGGTATCTATAGTAAAAACAAAGAGAAGTTAAAGTTTATTTAACAAAGCTTAAGCTAAAGATTCAAATAGAAGCAAGTATAAGGATTGGAAATCTATAACTACAGATAAAAGAAAAATATAAAACATAATCTAGAGCTATATTTATTAACAAGTTCCTTTCCTGTCTAACATGGTATTTCTCACCAACGGTCAGTCTATATAGCACTTCAAGTATCAGGTCTAGAGTGCTGGGATCCACTTTTCATGAGACACTGACAGAGTATTGCCTCCCTGACGGAGACCACCATGGGCCCTTCTTTCTCCTATTAGACAGTTCCAGACCTTTTGTCTCTTTTCATAACCAGGGTGTTTTATTAACTTCAGTTTGCCCTGATGCTAACCCCTAGTCAAGCCCTTTTTCTTGGGCTTTTTGTGTTCCGTTAAGGCTCAAGTCTGCACCTTGTCAGAGTGTAAACACTTGGCTGGGTTGGGTCAATAGATTGTCAGCTGTTCCCACTCTTGAGTGAGTTAGCCATGAGAACCACCCTACCCCAGATGACCAGTTTCACCTCCAGCAGCTTTGGAACACAAAGTACTTACATAACTCTTAAAATTTTTCCATCCATCCATCCCACAATAACGATGATGACCAGTGAGTTCTTAACTTTCAGCAGAGACCATACATGGCCGTAGGTAGCCACGGAAAAAAATTAGTGGATGCTTAGCCAGCTCTCCCCAAAGCCTCCCGTCTGCCTGCTCCCCACTGATCAGTGCCTCCCGATCCCTCCCAGTGCCTCCTGCCTGCTGCGATCAGCTGGAGCAGGGACAGGGCGTGCTGGGAGGAGGGGCAGAAATGGGAGGGAAGAGGTGGGACAGGATGGGGGCTTGGGACAGAGTGGGGGTTTGAGCACTACCCAGGCCTGGAGGAAGCTGGCGCCTATGCACACAGCTTTCTTTGGTGAAATATCATGCTGATCACAGGCGAAACATGTCTGTCTGGGCATGTCTAGGCAAATCCTTGAGTATAGACTTGTAACTGTGTACCCCCATCCATTGCCAATGTGGGGCACTTGGGTCACATACATGCCATAGCACAGGGACTCACCCAGCCAGTTTAGTCTGCCAAAGTCAGACAGCAGTTTGCAGTCTGATAATGTGATAGCCCAAGCAAATATACTGATTAGATGCACTCCCATGTTTCCTAAAAAGATGATGTAAACCACCTCTAGCAGCACGTAATGCAGCATAGCGTACTAAGTCATGCCCAGGCCTACAGCAGTAGGTCAAGAGTGAGGTCACTGGCAGAGCTGTGGTGCAGAGCAAGACTGAAACAACAGAGGGTGCTGCAATTCAGGACAGAGGTGCTTCGACAGATGTGTGTGGGGACATGGGACAGGAGGAGGGGGGAAGAAAGGGGGCTGCATCCCTCTCTGGACCTTCCTCAGTATAGCTGTGTGGAGAAACCCGAGCCTGGAGCAGCAGGGGAATGCAGGTCAGAAATGAGGTGCACTGGAGGAAGGGGAAAGCTTGCTCTGCATGTGCCTGCACTATATACCACTCTAGCTAGTGCCATCAGCCACTCAGTTCTGTGAGTAACACAATCTCTTCCATAGTAAAAAAGACAGATAAGATAGTGAGGCTGTAACACCCACCAAGTTGCTCTGCAGATGCTATAAACACCAAGAGCAAAGTCTGTTTTCCTGCACAAATCCTGACCCTGCTGCTCAGTACAGGTGGAAATGAAGCCTTTGCACGCATACATGTGGATCCCATTCCATCTGCCACCCTTTGTGGGGCAGGGTCCATCATATTTCCCGCCCTTAACTATGAGAAATGGATCCTGTGAGTTACACCCAGATGATCCTAACAGACAAGCCCAGCTCACTGCTCCAGAGAAAGGTGCCAAAAACCCTACTGCAGAATGCCTGCCTATATTCAGCCTGAACATTTCCCCTTTGCTCAGTGCCACCCCATTAGTCCTAGTTATTATCTTAAATAATTCCACAACATCTTTGGCATTTACATCCTCAGATATTTGCAGATATTGTGCACCCCAAGTCCCTCTTCTTTTCTGCATGACCAAGCAGCACATAGTTTGTACACCCCCTTTGGAAGGTGACATTTCTGTTTTTCCAGGCAAGATTTGGAGGCCTGGAGTCCTGCTGAATAAACTCCATGAGGCACCTGCCATTCCCAAAACAAGCTGGTCCAGAATGCTCCTTGGCAGACAGGAACAGCCTGCACCTTTCCCCAGAGGTCTGCATCAACACAAATGAGTCAATAGCTACAGGAACCCTCTAAGGAGGTCTGAGATCTGTGAGGTGGCAACTCAGACTGAGTCAGATAGAGTAATGACAGCCTTGAAGGCAGCATTGTTTGTGGGAAGAAGGAGGGAAAGAGTGTTCATGCCATTAGAGAGGGATGCAAAATTTCTCGAGGGAGAGCGAAAATTTCTAAGGTGCCTGTCTTTCCCAAAATTCAATCAGCCAGTCAAGTGTGAGAGCCATCTCTGGTGATTACCTCACTAGGGATGGAAGCAATGTATTTGTGGAAGACGGCAGAGCTTATAACAAAGCTCTATGAGCCAATGATCAAGATCAAGAGGAAGCTTTCATTGACCAGACAAACCACAGTAAAAGATACATTCCTTGTTGGCCAGCTATTGGCTGAGAGCTAGAGATGAGATAGGGCCTTTAGTGTGAGGAAGAGGGATTCCTCCCTTTCTTCCTGGTCTCCTACTCAATCACAGCCCACGACAGAGTGATGTATATACAACAAAATAAAGAACTGACTCAAACCATCACCCCTAAATATAGTTAAGCTTTGTGTACCATCTATTTTAATGGTACACAAAGCTTAACTATATTTTTAAAGAACTTTTAAAAATGATTTTAAGAGAATGCAAAGATCAGCTTTGTCATTCAGCAGAAGTATAAAATAAAAATCCAGCAATGCAAGCAGTATGGCATGCACTTAAACTCTAGGCTAAAGATGCCAGGTGTAATATCCAGGCAAGGGCTGCAGTGACTGAAGAAGAAACCATTCCCTCCTAAATATACTATCCCAGGATTTACCCTGAGCCATGAGCTGGCTGGGATAATTTGTAGATGATAGTGATGGCTTTTTGGTGGTGTCTGTATGAAACACATTAACAGTCCTCTGTTCAGCTCCTAGCAGACACATGTTCATGCTACAAAAAACATAATCCCTCCTTAGTGTCACTGTCAACCTCACCAGAGAAGGCCAAGGACTGAACGACCTTCTCCTTGCAGGGCTCAAGCACATTTGCTGGCAATCTCTCTGCCCTGCTATGCCTATGCTGTACCTGTTCTGGGGACAGAAGATTTCAATCTCCTGGGCTGACAATTGGGCACATTGTGCCAGTCCTAACTTCCCTTCCCTCTCTCTCTCTCTCTGAAACATGTCATAAGGGAGCAGGTTTGGGGTGGGAAAGGAGAGCAGAAAGCAGCAGGAGTGAATCTCAATCTGGTATCTGCTGTGGTACATTTCTGGCCAGGGAAATATCCACTCCCCCTTTCCGAGCCATAGCCATGCAACAGATGCACCAGAAAGTAACCGGGAAAGATCAGACTTGGGCATCCCCTTCAAACAGCTTGAGACTGCTGGCTGGAATCCAAGGAAGGGTGTGGCCCAAGCAGCATGGAAGGTTTGGTTACCGTGCTTTGGATGCAGGGGAATGAAAGAAAGAGGCAATTCCAAAGAGAGAAAGCTGAGAAGAGCCAGCAGCTAGGCAGCTCTGGATGCACTCCCTCAGAGATACCACCCTAAGGTATCTAAGCAGATTGTAAAATCTCTGGAAGAACAAAGATACAGCCCCACAGAAATTCAACTTGTGAGCAAGATTCCCCAAGTTAGGTCATTTGTCTGCAGCTGTCTGAGGAGTCATAGCATGCACTTACGAAACAGAAATGCACATTCTTCCCCTCACCCCACAGTTTTGCTGCCACTGTCCCTTATTCCTGATGAGGGTTGCCAGGCATCAGGTTTTCGACCACAACACCTGGTCAAAAAGGGACCGCTGACTGGGCCATTAGAAGTCCAGTTGGCTGCCTGCAGTGGGGCAGGCAGGGTGCCTGCCAGGCTCTGCATGGCTCCCGGGAAGCAGCCAGAATCTCCCTCTGGCTCCTAGGCATAGGGACAGTTACCGGGGCTCCGCCTGCTGCCTCTGTCCCAAGCACCGGCTCCCAATGGCCAGGAACCACAGACAATGGGAGCTGTGGGAGTGGCACTTGCAGGCAGTGGCAATGCGCAGAGCCACCTGGATGTACCTCCACCTAGGAGCCAGAGGGACATGCCAGCCGTTTCCGGAAGTTTCCTGAGGTAAGCGCCACCTGGAGCCCACACCCCAAACCCCCTGCCACACCCCAATGCCCTGCCCCTGCCCCAGCCCAGAGCCCCTCCTGCACCCTGAACCCCTCATTTCTGGCCCCATTCCAGAGCCTGCACCACCAGCCCAGAGCCCGTACCCCTCCAACACCCCATCCCCTGCCCCTGCTCTGTGAAAATAAGCAAGTAAGCGAGGGTGGGGGAGAGCAAGTGATGGAGAGAGGGGGGATGGAGGGAGCAGGGGTGAAGCCTCAGAGAAGGGGCAGGGCAGGGCAGGGGTGAGGCAAGGCAAGGATGTTTGGTTTTCTGCAAATAGAAAGTTGGCAACCCTATTCCTACCCCACAGCCACCCTGTTATCCCAGCATTTGGGAAGGAAGAGAGAAGCTCCCCCACCAAATGGCCAAGAAGGAATTAAATGAAAACATGACAGAAGAAAGAAATCTTCCAAGCAACCAAGAACTATGAGGCCTGAAGCTTCCCACACTCCAAGCAGCCTGGAGACATGGTTGAGCCTGTGAAGTTCAGAGGGAACTGACTCCTCCTTTGAAGGAATGAATTCTGAGATATGTGTGTAGAGATGGGAGTGCTGGAGGAAGGAGCAAGGGGGTTGTCACAGGAGAAAAATAAATAGCTGCATTTCATGTTGCAAATGGAAAATAGTGGTTGTGAAGTTACAGATTCATATCTCCCAAGGCCAGAAGGGACCATTGCGATCTAGTTTGAGCTCCTGGATAACACAGGCCATAGAACTTCCCTGAAATAATCCACCACAACCCTTGGTAAATTGTTCTAATGGTTAATTACGCTCTCTGTTAAAAATTTACACCTTATTTTCAGTCTGAATTTGTCTAGATTCAACTTCCAGACAGTCGGAAAGATTATTTTCCCTACCTACGGCCATGCAATTCCGAGAATGATGCCTTCAGGTGACCTACAGATGGCCAGAGTTGTCTAAAGTCATGTCTACTGCCAGCCCCTAAGGCCAGTGCAGGTATGTTCCAAGTCATGGAGCTTCCAGCACTTCCCTTGGGGAGACTATCCTACAGCCTCATAGACCCCTCATTTTTAAGAAATATTTCCTGGTATCCAGACTTAATTTTCTCTCTTTTCTTAGATTTCAGAGTAGCAGCCGTGTTAGTCTGTATCCGCAAAAAGAACAGGAGTACTTGTGGCACCTTAGAGACTAACAAATTTATTAGAGCATAAGCTTTCGTGGATTACAGCCCACTTCTTCGGATGCATATAGAGTGGAATAAATATTGAGGAGATATATATATACACACATACAGAGAGCATAAACAGGTGGGAGTTGTCTTACCAACTCTGAGAGGCCAATTAAGTAAGACAAAAAAAAAAAACTTTTGAAGTGATAATCAAGATAGCCCAGTACAGACAGGTTGATAAGAAGTGTGAGAATACTTACAAGGGGAGATAGATTCAATGTTTGTAATGGCTCAGCCATTCCCAGTCCTTATTCAATCCTGAGTTGATTGTGTCTAGTTTGCATATCAATTCCAGCTCAGCAGTCTCTCATTGAAGTCTGTTTTTGAAGTTTTTCTGTTGTAATATAGCCACCCGCAGGTCTGTCATTGAATGACCAGACAGGTTAAAGTATTCTCCCACTGGTTTTTGAGTATTATGATTCCTGATGTCAGATTTGTGTCCATTAATTCTTTTGCATAGAGACTGTCCGGTTTGGCCAATGTACATGGCAGAGGGGCATTGCTGGCACATGATGGCATATATCACATTGGTAGATGTGCAGGTGAACGAGCCCCTGATGGTATGGCTGATGTGATTAGGTCCTATGATGATGTCACTTGAATAGATATGTGGACAGAGTTGGCATCGGGCTTTGTTACAAGGATAGGTTACTGGGTCAGTGGTTTTGTTCAGTGATGTGTGGTTGCTGGTGAGTATTTGCTTAAGGTTGGGGGGTTGTCTGTAAGCGAGGACAGGTCTGTCTCCCAAGATCTGTGAGAGTAAAGGGTCATCTTTCAGGATAGGTTGTAGATCTCTGATGATGCGCTGGAGAGGTTTTAGTTGGGGACTGAAGGTGACAGCTAGTGGTGTTCTGTTATTTTCTTTGTTGGGCCTGTCTTGTAGGAGGTGACTTCTGGGTACTCGTCTGGCTCTGTCAATCTGTTTTTTCACTTCAGCAGGTGGGTATTGTAATTTCAAGAATGCTTGATAGAGATCTTGTAGGTGCTTGTCTCTATCTGAGAGGTTGGAGCAAGTGCTGAGAAATCCTGGAGCTTCTCCAGAACAGACTTTCTTGACCCCACTAGTTGAGACACCTGCACTCTTGGCCCTAAGGGCTTCTCAGACATATACTGAGGTCTAGGGCTTTGGACTTTGAGGTTCCCACAGGAAGTAAGGACCATCGTAAACCTCACCATCTTACATTGTAAGTGCAAGAAAAGTTTCTTTGACCTGTCTTCTCTACCATAAACAATATCAACATGTGTGTGTGTGTATATATATACAATAAAAACTGAATTCCAAAACGAGACACTCCACTGCATACACTTCCCTCTGGAAGAGTGGATGAGAGAACAAATACACAACGTTAGTCATGTTTCTTAATGTACTACTGGACGGCGCTCAGATACTATGATGATGAGTGCAGTCTAAGGAGCTATGTAAAATAAAACAGTGACAGCTGAAGAATTGCAGGCATAGAAATCTGCTGCTCTGTATAGAGGGGGTTAATAATGAATCAGAGCCAAAATACACTCGACTGGCTCAATAGGGGACTCATTCATAATAACAGAGGCCTTGATTGGTCATCCAGTTCAAGAAGCAACACATTTTTCAGATTTCTTTCTGAGCACATTGGGAAATCTGCAAAGATCAGCTCCCAGCCAACATGCTCAGCATGGCTCCTAATGAGTGGCTCAGGGGAAGGAGACATCTCCCAGCCAAGTCACACCCAGTGCTGCTTCTACTGACTCAGCTCAGAGAGGGGATGTTTCCCAGCTGAGACATGTCCCAACATGGTTCCTAATGACTTGGTTCAAAAGGTAGGTTCCTTTTAGTTCCCTGCCTGTAGCAATGAGGCAATACTGACCTTACAGGAATGGCATCACGATGCATGGTGCCAGGTTAAAGGTCGTTTGCAAGGTCTGTGCCACACTGACAAAGCAAATGGGATATTCCCCCAAAGCTACTTTTTGCAAGAAAACCCCAATGATCTTGCCCTCTGGTTGGCATTTTAGTGTCTCTAGTCTCATTCACAAACTGGAAACACAGAGACATCTGCAGAAATTAAATGAATGAAAATTCTACTACTGCCTAAATTTATCCAAATCTCCACATAAAGGTTCAGGGTTCAAGTTTGGAGGTGAAGTTTATCTGAGGGGCAGTGCTGAGTTAATTTGATCTGAGCCAGGAAAAATGTTCAGATTTTTTTAACACAGGCAAAATCTGCAAACACTAGTGCTCCAGATGAGACACACTTAGTATGGCTTGGCACTGGGAGAGATGTTCCTCAAATGCAGAACTCAGTGCACCTCCATAGAATCATAGAAGATTACGGTTGGAAGAGACCTCCAGAGGTTATCTAGTCCAACCCCCTGCTCAAAGCAAGATCAACACCAACTAAATCATCCCAGCCAGGGATTTGTCAAACCAGGAGTTAAAAACCTCTAAGGATGGAGATTCCACCACCTCCCTAGGTAACCCATTCCAGTACTTCACCACCCTCCTACTGAAATAGTATTTCCTAATATCCAACCTAAACCTCTCCCACTGCAACTTGAGACCATTGCTTCTTGTTCTGTCATCTGCCACCACTGAGAACAGCCTAGCTCCATCCTCTTTGGAACCCCCCTTCAGGTAGTTGAAGGCTGCTATCAAATCCCCCCTCATTCTTCTCTTCTGAAGACTAAATAACCCCAGTTCTTTCAGCCTCTCCTCATAAGTCATGTGCCCCAGCCCTTTAATCATTTTTGTTGCCCTCCGCTGGACTCTCTCCAATTTGTCCACATCCCTTCTGTAATGAGGGGAGCAAAACTGGATGCTATACTCCAGGTGTGACCATACCAGTGCCGAATAGAGGGGAAACATCACTTCCCTCGATCTGCTGGCAATGCTCCTACTAATACAGCCCAATATGCTGTTGGCCTTCTTGGCAACAAGGGCACATGCTGACTCATATCCAGCTTCTCGTCCACTGTAATCCTCAGGTCCTTTTCTGTAGAACTGCTGCTTAGCCAGTGGGTCCCCAGCCTGTAACAGTGAATGGGATTCTTCCTTCCTAAGTGCAGGACTCTGCACTTGTCTTGTTGAACCTCAACAGATTTCTTTTGGCCCAATCTTCCAATTTGTCTAGGTCACTCTGGACCATATCCCTACCCTTCAGTGTATCTAGCTCTCCCCCACAGCTTACTGTCATCTGCGAACTTGCTGAGGGTGCAATTCATCCCATCATCCAGATCACTAATAAAGATGTTGAATAAAACCGGCCCCAGGACCGACCCCTGAGGCACTCCACTTGATACTGGCTGCCAACTAGACATCGAGCCATTGATCACTACCCATTGAGCCCAACAATCTATCCATTTTATAGTCCATTCATCCAATCCATACTTCTTTAACTTGCTGGCAAGAATACTGTGGGAGACCATATCAAAAGCTTTGCTAAAGGTCAAGGTATTTCATGTCCACCGCTTTCCCCATATCCACAGAGCCAGTTATCTCATCATAGAAGGCAATCAGGTTGGTCAGGCATGACTTGCCCTTGGTGAATCCATGTTGACTGTTCCTGATCACCTTCCTCTTCTCCAAGTGCTTCAAAATGAATTCCTTGAGGACCTGTTCCATGATTTTGCCAGGGACTGAAGTGAGGCTGACCTGTCTGTAGTTCCCCGGGTTCTCTTTCTTCTTTTTTTTAAATATGGGCACCATGCTCCCTCTTGCTGCTTCACTCTGTGATTTCAGTTCAACAGCTTGGGATCAGTAGAGGCACACACATGCAGAACCGAAGTGAAAAATCCATTCTACTGCAGTGATTATAACGGCCACAGAGTGGCAGCAGAGGTCTGAATGATGTGAGAAAAGGCTGAAAAACTACAGGGCTCACTGAAAACTATCTGATGTGAGGTTTTTCTGCTCTGAAAGTCTTGCTCAGTTCAGGAGTACAAAGAGGAATATTCTGTACACTACTCACCTGGGGAATGGATATGAAGTCAAGCTTTAATGATGGCCAAGCAGGAAAGATCCCAGCTTGACCCTGAGAGCAGAGCCCAGGTCAAACTTGCAAGGGCTACCAATTAGAAAACACTATATTACTTACTTGTAAGTGCTCCATATTTGATCTGGAATCACAGAGTAATAAATTGAACTTCAAAATGTCACTTTTACAGTCAATTTGCAACATATGGGCCTCAGTCTTTTCTCACTTATATTGGCATAAATCAGGAGTAGCTTCAGAATCACTCTGGTGTAGCTGAAATCAGAACCGGGCTCAGTACCTGCCCTTTGGATTAGACTGCTGTATGACAAGGGATAGTTGTTTGAAAAAGTGTCCATAAAAGGGCTGAAAGAGTCACATCAGACATATCCCAGCAACGAGTCTTTCATCATTTCCTTTGGGGAGACTATTCCAGGGGCTAATAGACCTCACTTAAGGGAAATGTTTCCCAATTATGCAGCCTGGATTTCCCTTTGCTCAGTTTGATCTTGTTTAGTTCCTCCCCCTTCTTTATGGTGTTTACACACATCAGATCCTTGTAGATGCCTATCATTCCCCCTAGAGCCAATGTTTAGTCAAACAATACATAGTCAGGTTTCCAATCTCTCTTCACATGTCAGTCCCTCCAGCCCACTAATCATTTTCATTGGCCTTCTCAAAAAATTTCTCCTATTTTTCCATCATCTTTGTAACAAAAACAGCAACAACGCCCCCCCCCCCCCCCCTTCCTTGAGCCAGGAGTGATGAACGCCAGGAAGATGGCATTTCAAAGGGCAGGTAGTTTCCCCCAGGCAAGTCTGTGGTTTTAGTGGCACACACCTACCCTTTAAATCTGATCTGTGGTATATTTACACAGGTCACAGGAAGGAAGTTAGAAGCACTCCGGCTAAGCTGATTATATGAACAGGAGGCCAACAGCTCAAAAGCTATTCCCCTGCTGCAGCCCTGGAGTGCTTGAACATGGCACCCCTGCTGGAAGAGGATTCAAACAGGGGCGGCTCTATGTTTTTTGCCGCCTCAAGCACGGCAGTCAGGCGGCCTTAGGCAGTGTGCCTGCGGGAGGTCCGCCGGTCACACAGATTCGGCGCCGTTTCTGCGGGTTATCTGCCGGTCCCGTGGCTTCAGCATACTCGCTGCCAAATTGCCGACGAAGCTGTGGGACCAGCAGACCTCCCGCAGGCATGCCGCTGAAGGCTGCCTGACTACCGCCCTCACGGCGACTGGCAGACCACCCCCTGAGACTTGCCGCCCCGGGCATGCGCTTGCTGCGCTGGTGCCTGGAGCCACCCCTGAATTCAAAGACTGCTTTTCATCTTGAGAGAACCCAAAGCACTGATATAGTTTACAGAGGGATTCATCACCCACTGCCAAAATGTAGCCAGCTTTGTGTATAGAAAGCATAACACATTCCACCTCAAAGAAAAGCCACTGACAGAACCAGGCAGAAGATTAGCTGTACAGCCAAGAGAGTATTTCCTAGGCATGCAGCAGCAGGATACAAGGCAGGTCACATAAACTGGTCATGATATTCAGAGGCTGTCCGCTGACTCAGCTGCACTGGGTGGATCACAATAGAAAAGGGTCAAGGGTGGTCAGCAGAAGCTGACTTTTACAAGCTCCCTTGCAGGCTTCTATTAGTAGAGATTGTGGAGGGAAAGCACTAGGAAGCGAACAGTGTGTGATGGAGCCCATCCCATTGGAACTAAAGGTTCCATTCTCTCTTGATGGAAGTCAGTCGGAAGTGTTGGATGTTCAGCATCCTTGAAAGTGAGGTAACTGGTTTAGACGCCTAAATATGTCCTTAGGAGCCTATCATTAGACAGCCATGTTTGAAAATTTTGGCCAGAGTCCTTTGTGTCTGAGTAGAGTTATTCTATCCCGCTGTATAATCTAGGAAGGAAAGACAGAGATCCAAGTACTGTATTCCTACCATGTTGGTATTTTCCATTGCAACTGTGTCCCAGATCCAAAAGCCTCAGGATGGCCACAGATAGTTTGCCCCCTCCCCGAAGATGAGGCAATTACATGTTAGAGAGATTAAAGTTCTTCCCACTTACAACATTTTTTCATTAACAAATGTGTGGGTCCTTAAAACTTCACACCATGGCTACCTGGAGCATCACAGCAGCTGAGGAGTTAGAGCTCAGATCCTCCTGCACCAAAAAGCACAAGTTCCAACCCTTTGGAGCCTTTAGCTGCAGGCAGAACAAGGCCAATGGCACACATCTGAGCAATTCTGATTTTATGCAGGAGAGGACACCATGCTGGGCAGTTCATTACAGTTCACAGGACCTTCTAATATAAATACTGCTGGCTCTGATAGAAGCCAAGCAGAGGTTATTTTCTTATATATGTATTCATTTTTAATAAAAGGGGATACTTGGAACCAGAAATCTTGAATAACTGAATATTCCTACCCAATATACAGGAACACCCTAATTTTCGCCTGGGTACACCAACATAGGTTTGACAGATGGATGGATTTTAATTACGGGCGATGGATTTTCAGCTTGTACACTATGTACAGAACATTTCTAAGAAAATTATTGACCTTTACTTTTCAGCTGTAAAATAACTGTCTTTCAACTTTCCCATCACCTGATAATTGACTTTAACCCTTAGCTGGCAGGAGTCTGGCAATAAAAAAGGCTTTACTAAACAGATCATGAAGCACTGGGGTCAAGCACAGACCTCCTTGTCTTTTTTGCTGGAGTTGGGGTGTGAGCTCAGTGTTCAGGCCAAATTCCAGCTTGGATAATTATGACTTGCCTCCCTAAATTCCTGCTGCAGTTTCAGTTGTATATGGTGCTCCTGCCGCCTTACACTGAATTGTTGACTGTTGTGTACTGTTAAACAGATGCCTGTTCCAACTCCAGAGGCACCTGCTTTTCATTTTATTACTGATTTTTCTCCCTCTTTTTCTCTGTCTCCTCTATGTATAGCTCACATGAAACCACCTTTGCTAAGGTGGAATTCAAGTTGAAGGTGGCACGTCAGTGGTTTGAGAAGATTTTACCTTTCAAGAATATTAGAGTTAAAAAACTAATGAATGTTTGAAAACCAAGTAATGCAGAGTTTAAGGCACTGCTCACACTGGACACCCGAACTACCTTACCAGTCTGCCATCTTCCCATCTTGGCACATATAGTAGCAAAAATGTGCACCATGGAACACTGCTTTTATAATGTTTCATACAGTATGTAACATATCTCCACTACTGACTGTGGACCTTTGCTCTTTCCATATGAGTGCTCTATGTTCATGCCCCAGACAGATGGAGTATTTATATGGAGACATACAGTGACACTTGGAGAATTGATTTCCGCCTTGTGACAGACCCAGACCAGTGGGGTACAGGAGTCTGGTAGAGGGCAAATATACTGGTCACTGGATGAGTAGTTTTCTGTTCCCTGAGTGACCAGAGCAGGAGCTGCACTAGAGTAATCAGGAACCTGCTAGAACCAGTTAAGGCAGACAGGCTAATTAGGACACCTGGAGTTTAAAAAGGAGCTCACTTCAGTTTGTGGTGGGAGTGTGAGGAGCTGGGAGCAAGAGGTGCAAGGAGCTGAGAGTGAGAGGGTGTGTGCTGGAGGACTGAGGAGCACAAGCGTTATCAGACACCAGGAGGAAGGTCCTGTGGTGAGAATAAGGAAGGTGTTTGGAGGAGGCCATGGGGAAGTAGCCCAGGGAGTTGTAGATGTCATGCAGCTGTTATAGGAGACACTATAGACAGCTGCAGTCCACAGGGCCCTGGGCTGGAACCCGGAGTAGAGGGCGGGCCCGGGTTCCCCCCAAACCTCCCCAATTGACCTGGACTGTGGGTTCTCCCAGAGAGGAAGGTCTCTGGGCTGTTCCCCAACCCACATGGTGAATCTTTGAGGCAAGAAAATCTGCCAATAAGCGCAGGACCCACCAGGATAGAGAAGGAACTTTGTCACAGCCTGGACTGAGGCCAGGTCAGCACTACAAACTTACATCAGTATAACTACATCATGCAGGGGGGTGAAAAATCCACCCCCCTGAGTGATGCAGTTATACCAACCTAACCCAGTATGTAGACAGTGCTATGTCGACGGGAGAGCTTCTCACACGGACATAGTTACCATGCTGTTGGGAGAAGTTCTCCCATAGGCATAGTAGTGTCTTCACGGAAGTACTACAGCAGCACAGTTGCACTGGTACAGCTGCTCCACTGCAGTGTTTTAAGTGTTGACTTGCCCTGAGTCTGTAGGCACTGAGTGCCCTCAGGGCCATGCAGGCTTGGGCCCTTCTTGAAGGGCGGGAACACTTGCCTTCAGAATGTTATTTATCTAATTAGGAATGTTAAACACTTTTCTACCTGTCGATGTAGGAGCATGAGATCATAAAGCAGCCTGATTGTACCTGATGAGTAGGAGGCATTCTTAGCTTGCTTTGGTCCCTCATTAGATGGCACTCTTTGCTATAGATGGGTAAGGCAATCTGAGTTTCTGATCATATAAGAGTATTTCTACAAGGCAGAATTAAGGTGGTTTGGGTGCCTTGTATCACCTAGTGCTTTTCCTCTGCCTCCTGCTGCACTTCAAAACTGATGCTGAGCATCCCCGTCCTTCTCTGGTCCCCTTTGCTCTAGGTAGCCCTCCAGCCTGACACCCGCTCTTCACAGTGTCTTCATGCTCCAAAGTCCTCTCCCCTACATTGAGCCCTCCAGAGACTCATTCCCTCCAGGCCCCGGCCCCACCAGATGCATGGTGATTTGGGAAAGAGGTGTGTAACAGCAGTTCAGGGTTGCTGGAGGAGAAGGTGGAAGGGGTGAAGCATTAGCACTTCCTTCCCTTCTCTACCCCATGCTATGCATCAGCAGGAGTCCCTTAGATGAGCCATGGGAGGTTTGTCTTGGTGGAGAAGTAACTACAGCACTAGACTGGAATTCAGAAGACCTGGACTCTATTCCCAGCTCTGCCACTAGCCTGCTAGGTAAACTTAGGCAAGTTATTTCCTCATTGTGTTCCTTAGTTTCCCCAAATGTGAAATGAAGATAATGATACGTACATTCTTTGCAAAGCATTTTGAAATCTACTGATGAAATGTGCTATTTAAGAGGTAGGTACTGTTATGCCTTTGCGTGCTGCACCCCTGAGCTGCTCTTAAGTGTCCCCCTCCCCAATCTGGCTCTCTCTGCCCCTAGTTAGAGACTCAACACTCTGTGCGGTCATGCTCCATCCTTCCCCAGTGAATAAAGAGAGAGTAAAATCCCCCAGGGGATTAGGACTCACCCAGCGGCCCCCTGCTATGAAGTGACTATTGGTGCAGGTAGAAGGTCCCAGAGCACCAGCCCCTGAGGCCTGAAGCTCTCTGCTCGCCTAAAAACTGGTTTAGAGTTGGCAGAGACAGTGCAAGCTTCCAGCACACCGTGTAGCCTCCCCCACTATGACCCAAGCCTCACCTGGAGGGAGTGCATCTAGGTTCAGTGCAGCAGTTCAGTCTGCCTAGCCCAGTATTTCTCCAGAGAGGAAACCTTCTCTGCTAGTTCACCAAAGAATTATGATGCACATGCCTCCTTCTCTACCTGGCTGATAGCTAACAAAACGAGAGCCTGCCCCTTCCACTATGATAATATGGCAGTGAGAGGAGAAAACCATTCACACAAGCCTATAGTCCACCCCTCCACCAGTGTTCAATGAATCATGTAAAATCCACACTTCTCAGCTTGGCTGGGAAACAAAATGCAGCACAGACTAACTTTGCAACCTGGCAAGGGGATATTTAGTTTCTGAGCATTGCACCTTTAAATGCCTAAGAACTCTGCTTGACTGCAGAGACAGCTACCTACTGTGATCTCACTAGTGCTGCACTCCTCATGCAGGTTGCTAAGACCTTTGGGGACACATCCCACTGCTCTTAGAGCTGCAGCAAGCTGAGCTGCTCTATAATTCTTTCCCAGGGAACTGTGGGAGCATATGTCTGTCCTTCTGGGCATATGGGAGGAATTGTGGGAAGGCACTGGAGGACTATCAGAACTCGGGTGGTTTAAGCCTGTACCTTCACACTGCAAAGTGGGGAGGTTACCAGCCAAGTGAAAGCCTCATTCAGATTTTAGCCTATAGCCCCAGGCCAGCCCAGCTAGTCCAAAGCTGCACCACACTCGGCTGAGAGGGTTTTTATGTGTGGATGGGAGGGGGGTTAGGGGCAATACCCAAGTAAGATCCTGGGCTAACTCTGTAGTGAACACATAGGGTATGTCTACACAGCAACTAGACACCAGTGGCTGGCCCATGCCAGTCGACTCGGGCTCATGAGGCTCAGGCTAAGGGGCTGTTTCACTGCCATGTAGACTTCCATGCTTGGGCTGGAGCCTGGGCCCTAGGACCCTGCAAGGTGAGAGAGTCCCAGCGCTTGGGCTGCAGCCTGAGCCTGGAAGTCTACACAGCAATGAAACAGCCACATAGCCCAAGCCCTGTGAGCCTGAGTCAGCTGGCATGGGCCAGCTGCAGGTGTCTAGGTCAGGGATAGGCAACCTATGGCACGTGTGCCAAAGGCGGCACGCAAGCTGATTTTCAGTGGCACTCACACTGCCCGGGTCCTGGCCACCGGTCCGGGGGCTCTGCTTTTTAATTTCATTTTAAATGAAGCTTCTTAAACATTTTAAAAACCTTATTTACTTTACATACAACAATAGTTTAGTTATATAGTATAGACTTATAGAAAGAGACCTTCTAAAAACGTTAAAATGTATTACTGGCATGCGAAACCTTAAATTAGAGTGAATAAATGAAGACTCAGCACACCACTTCTGAAAGGTTGCCAACCCCTGGTCTAGGTGCTGTGTAGACATACTTTGCTTTTGTCTATTGTCATTTTCTTCCTTAATCTTGATCTAATCTAGCTCTAAAGCTAAAGTGGATATTTTGCTCTTTGTGTATGGAAAACAAACTGCTAACTTTGTGAAACTTTGTTTCCCCAAACAAGGAAACACAACCCAGCACAGTCTGACCACATACTCACCCACTTAATGGGATGAAGGAAGATGAGATCATCATTGGGGTTGTGCCTTTCATCTCTGGAGACCTAGGTGCTAACTTTGTGAAGGTTGAATCTTAAGAGCTTCCAACTGGAGGGGAACACAATAGCCTGTGTGTGTGTGAAAAACCAAGGCTCTCTTACCATACCCCCACAAATCTCTCATACAATATAGCCAACAATTTTTGTTATCAGTCCTTGATGAAATACAGTGTTACCAAATCTCGTGATAGTTGATACTGTTATTAAAGCTCCAGCTCCTGGATTCATGTGACTAGGTCAGAATCTCAGCTTTCATTTAAAAAATGTAATTTCTAGCTCTCATGGTTGTGGAGAAAAAGTTGAAAATGTGAAACCTTAAGGCCAGAACACTAGGAGGCAAAGCTAAAAATCTCGAAGTTATTTTTAAAAGGTTTATGATTTTTAAGCCAATCTCATGTTTTTTGGAGTCCCCAATTCATGCTTAGAGATCTGTAGGAACCAGAATTTCTCTTTTGTGGGAAATTTTGCTATTTCAAATTGGAAAAAAAACCCAATGAATTTTGCAATGTCCCACTAAATGATTTTTTTGGAAAAAAATTCATTTTGAGTCACCCAGATTGTTTAGATTCAATAAAATCAAAATGTGTTGATTAACATGTTATTTCAATTTTTAAAATGTATTTTATAATATAATGTAAAATAAATGTTGAAATGAAAAATTGAAACATTCTGGTCTGAAAAGGTGAAAATTGAACATTTCAATGCTGCATTTCAATTTGTTTTTCCAAAATAAAATTTTATTGAAACTGACATATTCCGACAGAAAGTTTGCATTTCAAGGAAATGGCATTTTCCAGTGGAAAATTTTCAACTAGCTCTACTCAAGATTTTTGAATGCTTGGGATGGCAAAACTGGAAATATTACAAAGATATATCACAAACACATTTTTTCCTCTCCCTGGCTTTACAGTCCTAAGAATCAGGACATGCCTAGACAGGCAATGATTTAAGAAACCATGGAAGAAAAGTTACCAAACATTTTAGAAACTTAAAGCAGGGTAAGCCTGCATTCAGCCCTAGAAATCTGCAAGGGATTAAGGGAGGGTGAAAGGATGAGTACTTAGCTTTATTGAACCAGTTTGCCAGTCCCTGGGTCTCACTCTGTCTTTAGGGCATGAGTGACACTCTCCTTCAGTACAATTGTACAGTACAATAGAGCCAAAGGAAAGGGGAAACAGATACGACAAGGCAAACTTAATCAGTAGGTTCAGGCCACATGAGACAGAGAGATGAGAAAATTGTTTCAGATTCTAGTGCCTAAGAAAAGATCTTCATGTTGAATTGGCCTCACGCACTCAATGTTCCTCTAATGCAGTGGTTCTCAACCCATGGCCTGCGGGTCTGCTTGTGGCCCATTCAGCACACAGCTGTGGCCCATGTGACATACTCAGGGCCATACAGGTAGTATATATATAGTTGGATGCAGTCCACATAACACAGAGAGCTGCATATGCAGTCCACAATGGTAAATAGGTTGCAAACCACTGCTCTAATGTCTTTCCCAGCCACTATCTAGACGTCAGCAGGTATCCCTCAAAGCATGTTCTCCCCATACATAATAACAACAACAATAATAGTTCTGATTTTTCTAACCGGTTACCACTTTACACTGACTGTCAGTTTCTTGAACAGGTAGCACCCACTACAGTGAATCTATGCTGCTCTGCAGGCAACAGAGACAAAGATATCACATTCTCTCACATATGGCTGGACTAACACTCCAGCTCTTTAGTTCCAAAGACACAGGCCTTTACCTAAAAGAGAGCTTCATGAGCTCAGACTAATTAGGAGTTTACTTATCTTCTCTGAGAGCCTGTCACTAGAAGGCAGTATCACACACTCACACCTACACATACAAAGCCAGTACAAAGGTCTTTTGGGTGAGGAGGTTTCAAATGGCTAATGTGCAGGATACTTCCAGAGCATTGGTCAAGCAGCTTGGAGGAACCATTTACTTAATCTGGCATTTATTTCATTTCTTTATGGCATTAATGAAATTTTTAAGACTAAGATTTTCTCACGGATATTTTTAGTAAAAGTCAGGGACAGGGATAAAGAAAAATTCATGGAAGCTGTGACCTGTCCAAGACTTTTGCTAAAAATATCAGTGACAAAATGGGGATCTGCAGGTCCCCACACTGCCTGCGGCGGGGCAGCTGTGTGGCGGCTAGGAGCTCCAGGGGCCCCCACCACAGGTTGGGTGTCGGAGCTCCAGGGTCCCCTGCCACCCATGGCTGGGAGCTGGGGGGCTCCCACCACCTGCAGCAGCTGGGGGCTGTAGGATATCCCTGCCACCCACAGCTCCAGGGGTCCCCCCCACCACCTACAATGGCCAGGAACTGTGGGGTGCTCCCCCCCATGGCAGCAGGGAGCTGCGAGGTATCCCTGCCGCTGCAGCTCCAGGAGCCTGCGGTGGCCAGGAGCTCGGGGGTTCCCCTGACACCTGTGGTAGTTGGGAGCTGCGAGATTCCCCATCACCCACAGCTCCAGGGGCCCCCACCACCTGCTGTGGTTGGGAGCTTGGAGGTACCCCGACACCCACAGCAGTTGGGAGCTGCAGGGTTCCCCTGCTGCCCGCAGCTCCAGGGGCCCCCACCATCTGTCGCCGCCAGGAGCTTGGGGATTCCCCACCACCTGCAGCAGTTGGAAGCTGCGGGATACCACTACCACTTGCAGTGTCTTGGATTTCTGGGGGCCGCCAGAGGTGGTGGGGGTGCCTAGGAGATCCCTGCCCCGGCGGTCGGCGGGGGGACCCTGCAGCTCCTGACTGCTGCAGGCTGAAATCACGGAGGTCACTGGAAGTTATGGATTCTGTGACTTCCGTGACTTCTATGACGAAATTGTAGCCTTAGCCATTGTACAAGCCAGTGATAAGACCTCATCTGGACTATTGTATGCAGTCCTGGTCCCCCATGTTCAGGAAAGATGAATTCAAACTGGAAGAGGTGCAGAGAAGAACAATCAGGATGATCAAGGGAATGGAGAGGAGACTGGACGAGCTTCTCCAGTTTAGCCTAGGAAAATGAAGGCTGGGAGGGGATTTAATTGTTCTCTATCAATTCATCATGGGTAAACATCAGGGAGGGTGAAGAGTCATTTAAGGGCAATGTTGGCATAAGAACAAATGGGTATAAACTGACCAAGGGTAAATTTGTGCTGGAAATTAGAAGATTTCTAACTATCACAGGAGTGACATTCTGGAACAGCATCCTAAAAGGTGTAGTGGAGTCAAACAACCCAGGTAGTTTTAAGATAGAGCTTGATACATTTATGAATGGGCTAACATGACCGGGTTGCCAGCAATAGCAGGAGGCTGGAATCGATGATCCAGGAGGTCCCTTCCAGTCCTATGTCCCTAATGTGTAGTACCCACTGTGTGGAGGCCTCTTATTGGGAAGTGGTTGAATGTATGACCTTCAGTCCAGTGAGAGCCATATCAATAATTACAGTAGCAGGAGTATAAGCAAAACAACCCATAACATATAATTAATAAACATCATCATGCCCCAAAGCAGCCAGCCGAACAGGAAACCATCTGGCATTACAGCCTGAGGAATGTTACTAGCACATACCCAGTGAGAAAGGGGAGAGCATGACAGAGTGCTGGCCAGTGTAGGGAAGGGACAGTCTTCTGCTGTAATGCCCATAGAGGTGATTCTCTACTGAGTCTGCTGGACCCAGACAGAACCTGTTATTCTCTCTGGCTCTATACCTCCCAGGTTGATTAATGTAGCCTGTACTGCCTAGCGTCACCACAGAAGGTCTCCCTATGTCCTGGTCTGGACTGTGGAGTTATGGAAGGGAATATGTGGAACCTCAGCATAGAAAACCCAACAGTGCCTCTGGGTCCACTTCTGTTGGATGCTGGATCCTGTGGGTGGATTTGAAACAGAACCCTAGAGGGTAAAGAGTATGTATCCCATTCCCTAATCTTCTGAGAAACCTAATCCCCCAAACTGGTGGCCATAATGGAACCAGTGCCCTAGAGCTGAAAGGCTCTATTTCACATTCCCCTAAACCATCCACTCCCTCTTTAGCAACCTGCCAGCCACATTGGATATATTGTCCTCAAATTTCATATTTTACTGAGTTATCCAGTCCTGCCCTACCCCCAGTCTGGATCGAGGCTGGAAATGGGGCCTACTGCTGAAAGGATGGGTATCATATTCCCTGTCCCTCTCGAGAGCTCAGTCTGCTCACGTGAACCATTGTCAGTTCCTACTGTAATCCATGAGCATTGTAGCATGCCGCTGCCAGTGAGACCCTACACATGTCATGCAACCTTGTCTTCCCAAGAAAAGCTGTAGCCAGCACTGTCACCGCGCCAATGACATAGCATTTATGGTAACCATCGGGTTACAAGCCTTTGTCTTCTCTTTTTCAGAAATTTTGCCACATGCGCTTACACTCTCTCCACTGGCAGGAGAACTGTGGCACCAAGCTCCAGTACTCATAATAAATTTGTTCCACCTGCTGCTCTGTTTACCTTAGGTGTAAACCTAGTTCACATGCAGCATTTGGTCATGTCTTAAATGACTCATGTTCAGTGAGAGCTGTCCATGCTAGGGTTGTGTGAATTCTTCCAGGTTCTGCTTCGACTGGGTTTAAAGTGTTTTCAGCAGAACTGATGCACAGCTTCCAATATTCAAAGATCTTCAGGTTGGAGTGAACCCCTTTTTCCTACATTCAGTTTTCATTGCAAGCCCAGACAAGACTGAGATTCACATGGATTCAGGCATGTTCATTGGGGTTTGCCAGAACCATAATAGTGGTGAGCTGGAGCCGGTTTGCAAGAACCGGTTGTTAAATTTAGAAACTGGTGTAGAACCAGTTCCTAAAGTGGCGGGCGGGCAGGTGGGCAAACTCTGGTCTGCGGGCCATATCTGGCCCGCAGGACCGTCCGGTCTGGCCCACCTGAGCTCCCAGCTGGGGAGGCTCCCCCGGCCCCTCCCCCGCTTCCCTTCCCCCAGCAGAGCCACTGGAGCCCTCGGGGAAGTGGTGGGGCTCCAGTGGCTATTTAAAGGACCGGGGCGGCAGAGGCAGCTGGAGCCCCGGCCCTTTAAATAGTCCCTGGAGCCCCCTCCCACCCCCCTGCTACCCCAGGGCTCTGGACCCGTACACACCGCACGGTTCCCTACCAGGTCTTCGGTGGCACTTTGGTGGCGGGTCCTTCACTCGCTCCGGGTGAAGGACCTGCCGCCAAAATGCCGCCGAAAACTCAGAGCAAGTGAAGACCCCCTGCTGCCGAAGTGCCGCTGAGGACCTGGTAGGAAACCGGTTCTTAGTATTTTGGGAGCTCATCACTGCCACCATAGATGGTGCTTAACAGGTTCAAAGTGGTCAACAAAGTTGCATAATCCTCACAAAGTAAATATCATACCCCTTTTACAGATGGGGAAACTGAAGCATTTGGGTTTGCCAGAACCATAATACCACCATAGATGGTGACGTGACACACCCAAGGCCACACAGTGAGTGAGTCAGTGGAAAAGCTGGGATTCACATTTAGGAATTCTTGAATCCCCACCCTGTGCTAGTTGCACTAAACTGCACAGCTAGGAAACCACCCTAATTGCTCTTTCCTTCAGACCATGTGCCGAACTCCCAGAATCGGGATTAGCAATTGTACTGGAAAATGCATGCAAGCCCTTCTTAGATTACAACAGAACTGGTTCTTCTTGTGAGCTCTCTGGTTGGTTCAGCTGTTTGAAAAGCCCCAGGCGAAAGAGCTCAGTTTAACATTTTCCCTGGAGCGGTTCCCCCCTTTCATTTTTATATCTGTGAGTGACTCAGAGTCACAACAAAATGATCCCAGCATGATAAAGCAGCAGATAGGTGGGTGTTTGTTGTTTTGTTCCTCACCATTGGCACCACCCCCACAGTACAGCACCTTGTGCCGGGTTTCATACTTGTGCCACTCTGTCACTAAGGTGTTGCTCAGCATATGCACCAGGGACACAGGGGTCATGAACTCAAGCATTCAGTGGCTCTATTTGGGGCCTGCATAAATAAATTTGGGCCTGCATTTACAACTCACATTCTCTCCATGGTGCCTGCACAGAGCAGGTCACGCTTTTCACTATGCTCAGTCACTGCACTACGTTACCTTCCCCCACTTATTATACCACACAACAGGGGGTCCCTGATATAGGTCAAAGAGGTTTGCAGATTACCAGATACTCTGGAATGGGCCAGTATGGGTCACATCAGACACCTGCCAGGACAACTGAGGAGTCTCACATCACCTTCAGGCCTTTACCCTCTGCACCAGAGCTTTGATACTTACCACAATGCAGGGGACAGGGAACTGGACTAGAAGTCAGGACATAGCCGCTGACTCCGTGGGTGCTCCGGGGCTGGAAAAAAATTGGTAGGTGCTCAGCACCCACCGGCAGCTCCCCATAGCCCAGCCCCATCCCCCTGCTTCAGCTCACCTCCACCTCCTCCGCAAGCACCCCACCGTGTCCTGCTTCTCCCCCCTCCCTCCCAGCGGTTGCATCGCAAAAGGGCTGAGTCGTGGGGCGGAGAGGAGGGGGAACGTGGTGCACTGGGGGAAGAGGCGGGGCCAGGATTTGGGGAAGGGATCCAATAGGGGCAGGGAGGGGCGGAGTTAGGGCGGGGACTTTGGGGTGGGGCTGGAATGGGGGCAGGGCCAGGGGTGGGGATGGGGTGGAGTCGGGGCGGTGCCGAGGTGGGGAAAGGGGCGGGGGGGGGGAACACGAGCACCCACTGGCGCCGGAGAAGGTTGGCACCTATGAGTCAGGAGACCTGGGGTTCTATGGCAAGCTCTAATGCCATAAAGCTTTGGGCAGGCTTTGTGTCTCATTCTAACCAAGTGGGAATAATGACATGTATCCTCATTTGTAAAGCATTTTGAGTTTCCCAAATTAACATATAAATACATTGTGTTCTTTCGAACTAGCTTCTCTTTCCCAGGGATACTCCTGCTGTTGTTGTGGGTGGGGGGGGACAGGCTGCTCCTACCCCCACAGCCCTGGTCTAGCCATGGCAGCGAAAAGGAGCCCAGGCATCATGCTTCATGTTTTTTGCTATTATCACCTTTTCAACACTCCCCAAGATATTCAGACTAGCCATGGGGAGCAACTAAAAGCAAAAACGGCTGCCACATTTCTGCTGCTGCTGTTCAGATATTTTCTTGGGGAAAGTATCTGAGGAGCTGACACAGTAACATGCCTAGACTGACCTTTGCAGCTTGAAACTGGAAACCAATAGGCCTCTGTTCACTCCTGTATTAAAGCATTCCATAGCTGGGCCACTGAATCCTAAAACCTAATCAACAAGCTAACCTGAGCCTTACTGTGCCATCACCTTAGCTTTCCCTGGACCAGGAAGTTCACATTGACCAGGTCAGCTCTGTGTTGCTGTTACACCACACTGAAAAGTAGCACAGTGAGCACATACTAGGATCCTACTTCCTCCATCCCGTCTAGCTGGGAACCAGCTGAAATCTCCTTCTATTTAGCAATATGGGCAAGATAGGTTCACAACCCCCTGATGCCTATTCATGACCCTCCTGGGGGTCACAACCCCCGGCAGAAAGACCATATGATTAAAAAAAAAAGGAAGACTGAAATCTGTGTTGCAGAGGGTATTGTTGAGAGTCCTCTGCAGAAAGCAATAGGTTAAAAATGACTCAAGTTTTGGCATAACCCACAATAAGGTGCAGAACAGATATGTTGCATCCAAGGTAGTTTAGAGAATGTTTTCAAATTTCTGCTACAGGAAGAACAGATCAATATCTGTAACTGTTCTGTTAGTGCCAAATGAGGAACGAGTTCCCTTAAGGCACACAACAGCACTAGCTGATTTCATAATCTGAAGGACTGCATGAGGCGGCATAGCATGGGCAGCATTTACAAAACCTTACTAGATGCCCAAAAGCCACAATCCCACAACTGAGGAAGAAGGCCATTCTGATTTAAAAAGCAACCTTGTTTAGAGGGGACGTGAAGGCAGCTATAAAAAACATATATATATATATACATACATATATATATATACATACACACACACACACAACAAATGAAAGAAAGGGGAAGCTCATAGTAATGAATATAAATCGGAAGTCAGGAATTGTAGAAAATTGATGAGGGAAACAAAAAGTGACTCAAGGAGAAATCTATGACCAAAAGAGTTAAGGAAAGCAAATAGGAGTTGTTTTAAATATATTAGGAACAAAAACAAACAAAAAACAATGGTATTCGTCCATTGCTAGACAGAAATGGTAAAATTATCAATGATAATGCAGAAGAGAGAGAAATGTTTAATAAATATTTCTATTCCGTATTTGGGGAAAAACAAATGATATAATTTCATCAGATGGTGATGATAACACTCTTTCCATTCCACTGGTATCTCTGGAGGATGTTACACAGAAGCTACTAATGTCAGACATTTTTAAATCAGCAGGTCCAGATAACTGGCATCCAAGAGTTTTAAAAGATCTGGCTGAGGAGCTCACTGTCTGTTAACGTTCATTTTCAATATGTCTTGGAGCACTGGGTAAGTTCCAGAAGACTGAAAGAAAGCTAATGTTGTGCCAATTTTTAAAAAGGGATGACCTACTTAGTTATAGGCTTGTCAGCCTGACATTAATCCTGGGCAAGGTAATGGAGTGGCTGACATGGGACTCAATAATAAAGAGTTAAAGGAGGACAATGTTGTGACGGGTTGGATCACAGAAGCCTCCTTGGGAGCTGCCACCTGATATGCCCAGACTACTTCTGCTCCTGCTTTCCCTGTCAGCTTGGGACCCCAGCACCCTGTCTTGCTGAGCCAGACATGCCCATCTGCTCCAACAAAGACCCAGGGTCTGAAAGACGTGCCCCAAAGCTGCAGACTTAACTGAAAGCAGCTTACAGAAGTGTTCTTGTCTTTAATACTCAGATGCCCAACTCCCAATGGGGTCTAAACCCAAATAAATCAGTTTTACCCGGTATACAGCTTATATAGAGTAAACTCATAAATTGTTCGCCCTCTATAACACCAATAGAGAGAGATGCACAGCTGTTTGCCTCACCCAGGTATTAATACATACTCTGAGTTAATTAATAAG
Source organism: Malaclemys terrapin pileata (assembly GCF_027887155.1). Classification (NCBI taxonomy): domain Eukaryota; kingdom Metazoa; phylum Chordata; order Testudines; family Emydidae; genus Malaclemys; species Malaclemys terrapin. Next base: position 140,844,373 of record NC_071505.1, read on the forward strand.
GAAAAAGTGATTTTATTAAATACAGAAAGTAGGATTTAAGTGGTTCCAAGTAGTAACAGACAGAACAAAGTAAGTCACCAAGCAAAATAAAATAAAACATGCAAATCTATGTCTAATCAAACTGAATACAGATAAGATCCTCACCGGTTCCAGAATGCTCCCTTTTACAGACTAATCTTCTATCACTCACACCCCTGGCAGTCACCGTCCTTTGTTACAGTTTCTTTCAGGTGTCCTGGGGGGTGGAGAGGCTCTTTCTTTAGCCAGCTGAAGACAAAATGGAGGGGTCTCCCAGGGGGTTAAATAGACTTTCTCTTGTGGGTGGAGACCCCCTCCTCACTCCTATGCAAAGTCCAGCTCCAAGATGGAGTTTTGGAGTCACCTGGGCAAGTCACATGTCCATGCATGACTCACAGTTTCTTACCAGGTAGCAGCCATGGGTCACATGCTACCTTGAAAGTCCTCAAGTAGACTTCTTATGTGGATTGGAGCATTCCAAGATTCATTGTCCTTTAAGTGTTTCTTGATTAGGTACTTAACTTCAACATTCCTTTCTCCAGGAACTGACCAAATGCTCTACTAAGGTTAGAAATCAAGGCAGTACACAACCAATATTCGTAACTTCAGATACAAAAATGATATATGCATACAAATAGGATTAATAGATTCAGTAGATCATAACCTTTACAGAGATATGTTACATGGCATATGTAGCATAAAACACATTCTAAGCATATTTCCATAAAGCCTTATGGGAGGTACCGTCACAAATGTAATTACAGTTGAACTTCAGAGTTACGAACACCTCGGGAATGGAAGTTGTGCATAACTCTCAATAAAATGTTATGGTTGTTCTTTCAAAAGTTTACAACTGAACATTCATTTAATACAGCTTTGAAACTTTACTATGCAGAAGAAAAATGCTGCTTTTAACCATTTTAATTTAAATGAAACAGAAACAGTTTCCTTCTCTTGTCAAATCTTTTTTTAAACTTTCCCTATATTTTAATAGTTTACATTTAACATAGTATTTGCTTTTCTTTCTTTCTTTCTTTCTTTTTTTGTTTTTGTTTTTGTTTTTTGTTACGGCTGCCTGATTGCGCACTTCTGGTTCCAAATGAGGTGTGTGGTTGACCAGTCAGTTCGTAACTCTGGTGTTCATAACTCTGAGGTTCTACTGTAATGCCAGTCAACAAGGGTTTATGGAAAATAGATCCTGTCTAACTAACTTGATTTTTTTTTATAAGATTATAGGTTTGATTGATAAAGGTAATAGTGTTGATGTAATATACTTAGACTTCTGTAAGGCATTTGACTTGGTACTTCACAACATTCTGATTAAAAAACTAAACAGACTAAAAGCTAGCTAACTTATACGTCTCAAAATGTAATTGTAAACTGGGAATCGTCATTAAGTGGGTGTGTTTCCAATGGAATCCCACAAGGATTGTGGCCCAATGTTATTTAACATTTTTAGCAATGATCTAGAAGGAAACAGAAAATTATCCCCAATAAAGTTTGCAGATGACATAAAAATTGGAGGAGTGGTAAATAATGAAAAGGACAGGCCAGTGATTCAGAGCAATCTGGACCACTTGATAAACTAGATGCACACAAACAATATGTGTTTTAATACAAATAAATGTAAATGTATACATCTAGGAACAAAGAATGTAGGCCATAATTACAGAACGGGGGACTCTTTCTTGGGAAGCAGTGACTCTGAAAAAGATTTGGGGGTGGGGTAGTTAATCAGATGAACATGAGCTCACAGTGTGTTGCTGAAGCCAAAAGAGCTAATGCAATCTTGAGTTGCATAAACAGGGGAATCTTGAGTAGGAGTAGAAATATTATTTTATCTCTATATTTGGCGCTGGTGCATCAGCTACTGGAATAATGTGTGCAGTTCTGATGCCCATAGTTCAAGAAGTATGTTGATAAATTGGAGAGTGTTCAGAGATGAGCCACAAGAATGATTAAGGGATTAGAAAACTTGCCTTATAAAACTCAAAGAGGTCAATCAAGTTTAAGGGGTGACTTGATTGCAGTCTGTAAGTATCTATATGGGGAATAAATATTTATAAAGGGCTTTTCAATCAAGCAGAGACAGGAATAACATGATCCAATGCCTGGAAGTTGAAAATGGACAAATTCAGACTGAAAATAAAGTACAGTTTATTAAAGACAAGAGTAATTAACCATTAGAACAACTTACCATGGGTTGTGGTGGATTCTCCATCACTGACAACTTTTAAATCAACATTGGATGTTTTCTTCTAAAAGCTAAGCTCTAGGAATTATTTGGGGGCAGTTCTATAGCCTGTGTTATACAGATTAGATGATCACAGCCTAGATTCCCTTCTGGCCTTGTAATCTATGAATCATCTACTGTGTCCCTCCTTGCATGTCCAATATTGTCCCCATTTCACCATACCTTTCCACTTCTCCCGATCTCTATTTTGAAGGTTGGATCATTGTTGTTGTCAAAAGGTAACACATATTAAAATCAGGCCCTAGGATTCCTACTCAGACTGTCCAAGTTAGTCCTGCTGTGGTTCAGTGTCTTCATCTGTAAAATGGAAATAATGATATGCTGCTCATAGAGGTGTTGTGAAGTTTAATTTGCTATTGTTTATAAAGTGCTCTGAGATCCTTGGATGACAGGTACTATGCATATACAAAGATGCAGGAGACTTGATAGTAACCACTACGCAAGTACTTTCCATAACTATTTTTCCTGTCCTTTTCAAATGTCCTTGCAGAAGACTTCTGTGCTACTTAATTTTTAAGTGCACTGTAAGGGCTGATATGTTCCCCCATCTTAGTTCTGTATTTTCACTGTGGCTGCTTCCATGCTTCTGGATCCTAGCTGGAACTGTTAGAGCTTCTCTACACACAGAAATTGCACCAATTTACCTAAATCAATTTAGAAAACAGCAAAGTTAAATTGGTGCAATTTCTGTGTGTAGACCAGGCCTAAATGTTAAAGCCAACCTAAAACAAACTGTTATCAAGGTGTTTTTAGTTTGACATGAAGTGAGAAATGATGCATTGCATATTTCTATAGCTCCTTTCAACTGAGGATCTCAAAGCACTTTACAAAAAGGGGCTGATATTATTGCTATTATACAGATGGGGAAACCGAGGCACAGAGAGGTGCAAAGATGATCTGAAGGTCTCACAGCCAGTCAGTGACAGAGTGAAAAAAGAACCAAGCTCTCCTGACTCTCAGTGTCCTACACTAAGTACTAGACAGCACTGCCTCTCTTGAATTCTTGAGGGCAAGGTTGATCTCTCTTGAAATTTCCCAATCTGGTTTCCAGCCCCAAGAAGGTTAAGCCAAACAGTCAAACTTTGGGGTCGTTCTCCTAAACAAGCAGAACTTTTTAGGTACTTACTCATCATTAGCAGAGATCCTTCAACATGGGATCTGTTACAAATCAGTACATTCCTCAGAGTAGTTGCATACCTAGCTTAAAACCAGTGTGACCTTTGTTTATTATTTCAGAGCCATCCTATTTGAAAATAATTTCAAGGGAGGGAAAGTATAAAAAGGAACATTACAAAAATAACACTAAAAACCCATTATCTTCATCATAAAAATTACAGAGAAATGGAAAGTTCCCACTAAGGTACGTCTTGTTCTTTCCATATCAGACCAGTTCAGGGCTATTCCTTATAATACAGTACAGCTGGACGGCAGTATATTATACAGTCCAATTTAAAAGGATTCAAGAGAAAGGCCTTCCACAACTCCACTTGGAAGACCATTCCACAGCCGAATAGATCTCAGTATTAACCATCCCATATGCTGAACGCTTTGAGAAATGTACCACTGAGAACACTTCACTATTGGCAGGTTGATGGACTATATGTAAGACTATGATTTAGTCACTGAGGTCATGGAAGTCACAGAATCCGTGACTTCCGGCAACCTCCGTGACTTCAGCCTGTGGCTCTCAGGAGCTGCAAGGTCCCCTGCTGTCCGTGGGGACAGGGAGTTCCTGGGCACCCCCACCACTTCTGCTGGCCCCCAGAGCTCCAAGCTGCCGCAGGCAGTGGTGGTACCCCGCAGGTCCCAAATGCCGTAGGCGGTGGGGGAACCCCTGAGCTCCCAACCGCAGTGGGTGGTGGGGGCCCCTGGAGCTGTGAGTGATGGGGAACTCTGCAGCTCCCAATTGCCACAGGTGGCAGGGGAACTCCCAAGCTCCTGGCTGCTGCAGGCCCCTGGAGCTGCGGCAGCAGGGGTACCCTGCAGCCCCCAGCTGCTGCAGGTGGTGGGGGCCCCGCAACTCCCAGCCGTGGGTAGCGGAGGACCCTGGAGCTCCGACAACCCATGGTGGGGGCCTCTGCAGCCCCTAGCTGCCGCGCAGCTGCCCCGTGGCAAGCGGTGTGGGGACCTGCAGATTCCCATTTTGTCACGGATATTTTTAGTCAGGGCCGGCTCCCAAGCAAGCAGGTGCTTGGGGCGGCCAACGGAGAGGGGGCGGGTCCCTCAGTCCCTCTCGGAGGGAAGGACCTGCTGCCAAATTGCTGCCGAAGAATGAAGCGGCGTGGTGGAGCTGCCGCCAAAGTGCCGTTGACCGCGATTGCGGCTTTTTTCCCCCCCCCACCGCTTGGGGCAGCAAAAACCCTGTAGCCGGCCCTGTTTTTAGTAAAAGTCAGGGACAGGTCACAGCTTCCGTGAATTTTTCTTTATTGCCCGTGACCTGTCCCTGACTTTTACTAAAAATATCCATGACAAAATCTTAGCCTTAACTATATGAGATAAAAAGATATTTTCATATTTAGTGTCTATGATTTCTTTAAAACATAGAACTTTGCCCCAACAGACAGGGTCTTTTAGAAACATCTGCATAGTGATGTCCTAATAGAGTGTAGTAAATGCGTTTGAGATCCAGATTGACATATCTAATCAGATTATCCCTACTAACAAAAAGAACAGCTGAAGGCACAAAATGTCTTTATGGTAACTGCTGACTTCAAAAACAAACAAACAGACAAAAAACAGTATTGCAGTTGGCTTAAGGCCATTGAAGAGTTTGTTCTTACTTAAGGGCCCCAGCCTAACATCAGCATGAGGCACAGGCCTCTTCCAGAGCAATACTGGTGAGATGTTACTGCAAAGTCTTACCAGAAATGTTTCAGCAAGTGAAAAGAGTTCTCCTGCATGACCCATCAGATTGCTGTTCTAGTAGAAGATGAACCCATAGAGCCTGATGATTTGCCAAATTACTGAACCTTGTCAACACCACTTGAAGTCAATGGGAGCCAGGAGTGGTCAATACCTCTGAAAAACAGCTCCACAGCACCTAATTCATCCCTGTTCTTATTCTGCTGAAGTGACTTTACACCAGGGGTGACTTTGGGCCACAGGGCCAAGTTCTAGCCTCATTTACACCCATACAATCTCACTGAGGTTGGACAGTGTCACCGAGGTTAGAATTTAGCCCATAAAAACAAAATGGCTCTGGGCTATTTGAGTTATATAATAAAACCTGAGATAAAGATAAAGATATCTTAAAACACAACTCTTAAGCATCAATCACATCTGAGTGGTTCACAATCATCACTGCTATGTTAACAGGCCAGCAATATGGCTAAGTGCACCATACTGCATTCCGCAGCTACCAATCTATATGATCATTCAGAAGAATGTGCCAGACCTTCTACATGAAATTCCAATTCCCCATGGCACTAAGTCACCTTTTTGATTTCCAGATTACCACTCAAGGCTGACACAATATGAGGTACATACATCCCACTGCAGGCACGTGGCTGTTCGTGTATAAGGAATGTGTGTATGATGTACAGATTGTAATGGAATGAAATAATACAATCGGAAAGGCAACCAACTCATATTTATAAATATTTCAGATTTACTATATGAATAATATCCAGGACTTTTACTGCACTTTATTTATTCAAAGCTCTTTGCAGACATTAACTAATGAATTTCCCTCCCCCCCCCCATACTTCTAGGAGGTAGGTAGATAAATATTATTATCCCCAATGTACAGATAGGGAAACTAAGGTAGGTAAGTCCAGGATAAGAACTCAGCATTACCTGACTCTTAGGCCTGCACTCACTCCTCCAGGCCACACTGAATGGCACTATAGCTGTCTTACTGTATGAAACTACAGTAACCTAGCAATCGCCATACTGGATCACAACAGTGGTGCACTCAGTCCAGTATTCTGTCATTGGCTGTAGCCAATACCACATGCTTCAGAGGAAGGTGGAAGAGGGCCATTCAGTATGAACATGTCCTAAGGACAGGTTTCTTTTGAATCTCAGGCAACTATGCCCAGATCTTCAAAGGTATTTAATGGCATTAGGTGCCTAAGCACATTGGAGGATCTGGGCTTGATGCTTGGCTTATGCTGTAAGCATGAGGGTTTATACTTCTTGCACATTATTTATACCTCTTGTTTTCATTATTCATTGATGTGTCTAATCCTTTTTTGGATCATGCCACATTCTTGATCTCAGTCACACCTAGTGGCAACAAGTTCCACAAGTTTATTATATATTGCATAAAAAACTACTCCCTTTAATCAGTTTTAAATTTATTGCTTTTCAATTTTATTGGACATCTCTTTGTTCTTGTATTATGAGAAGGGACACACAGGAATATCGAATTTACCTTCTCTATCCCATTCATTGTGTTGTAAACCCCTTTCACGTCTCCTTTTACACCTCTCATCTCTACACTCAACAATTTCAATCTTTTCCAAAGTGTCTTTATACCTTTAAATCATTTTTGTCACCCATCTCAGAGCCCCCTCATTTTTTGATATCTCCTTTTTTATATAAGATAACCAAAATTGAGTGCATCATTACAGCAGATGGTGTCCCATTGATTTATTATAACAGCATTATAATATTTTCAGTGGCATTCACTCCCACATTCATTACATACCCTAACATCCATCTTTGCTGTTTTTGGCCACCATTGCACAATTATACTTGTTTAACAATATATTGAATCAGCAGTAAAGAACCTTGTCTAGTGGTTAAAGCAGAGGATTCAGAAGCAAGATTTCTGGGTGCTATCCTGGCTCTGTCACTGGGCAAGTGACTTAGCCCAGCTTCGCAAAGGCATTTAGGCACCTAACTTCCATTGAAATCAATGGAAGTTATTGGAGCCTAAATGCCTCTGAGGATTTGGACCTTAGCCTCTCTGTGCTTTAGCTTCCCCATCTGTAAAATAGAGATAATGATATTTATCCAAGAATTAATTCATTAATGCTTGTGAAATTCTTTGCTATGCTCAGATAGGTGCTCCTATAAGAATGCAAAGGGTGAACAGTGTTGACTAGTCAATAGAGTCTAGCACTAGGATTGAAAAGCCCTGGGTTCTAGTCCAATCTCTACTCCTGGCCTGCTGGGTGACAGTGGGCAAGTCATTTCCTGTTTCTATGCTTCAGTTTCCCCATCTGTAAAATGGGAATAAAGACCATTTCCATAAAGCACTTTGAGATCTACTGAAAAGTGTTATACAAATGATAGGTATTATTATTGTATTAAGTATGTCATAAGATTTGCTCAGCAGCTTGGATCACTAAACAATCTAGTCCTGTGGCCAACCACAGGAAGTCAACGCCATGCACCTAATCAGTTGTCTACAACTGTGTGTCCCAGAATCCCTGGCACAGTGGCCAGACTTCCCTAATCGCTGTGCTCTAGGACAGTCATCTCTGTCTACTATGCTCGGGATTAGGGAGCCTCTCTGTCCATGGGCTCAAGCTGGTAGAAGTGTTTTCTCTGCTCTTGCTGCAATATTACCACCCCACCCAGAAAGACCCTTCTGGATTGTGAGGACAGCAGGCCTACACCAGACATCTCCCAATCCCAGATACTTGCTCTGTGGGTAGCACTGGTGCCACCCCACCCCTAAAGGCTTATAATGACCCTGATTAAAGAACATCTAAAGTAAAATGAGAGCCCCATGACTCCTTGAGGGGTGAGAGGGCTAGGATGCATCCCTGAAAGTCACAGTTCTTAGGACTCAACCCTCAAAGTGAACCTGAAGGACACAGTTTGCTGCCAGCCCTTCACAAACCAAACTTTAGGGTTTAGCTGGTGAGCACAGTTAGGAGTGGGAGGTCACCAAGGGCAAGAGAGCAGGAAGCAGCATGCTCAGGGTATGGGTTGCTCCTCCTGTCTCACTGCAGAGACCTCCTCAACGCTCAGTGGCTGATCCAAGCCAGGAGCGGTGCCCTTTCCTTCCTGAGGACTTGTTGGGAAGGAAGAGGAATTTCTGGACACTGAGAACAAAGCAGCAAGAAGTCATTGTGCCCCTTGCCACAAATCCATTTCAATAGGAGGTGAGCATTAGTTGTGGGTCTGACCCATCTCTCACATGGCACAATCATTCCACACTGAGAAGGGGGCAGAGCACTGTCACGTGAGACTACAGAACATCACAGCTGGCACAGGATCCCCATCAACTCTTCTTTCCCTCTCTGACTGGACCAGTTTAGGGGTCCCACTTCTAAGATTAGGGTGCACCTGGGTGGGGTAGATTTATTTAACGTCTATTAACTGGTGTCTGTAGCAGCTCCAGGGGCGTGGTTGCCCTAAAGCCAGCAACACAGGAAAAAATGCCTCTTTCCTCCAGAAAAGACAGAAGTGCTTCTCTGCTGGTTGGAGACAGAGATTATGTTTTGCATCCCAGCCAGGTGCAGAAAGCAGGTGAAAACTACAAGCAGCTTTTCCCTTGGGGATCTAGTTACAGTGTTTTGCACAGTTGCCTTGGGAATGTAAAATGACAGGATTGCCTGTCTTCAGGGGAGATAGCCGGGACATAGGCAAGTACTCAGAGCCCATTCTCCACTTACCTGTTGCAGGAAGAGCCCCAGATGGAACAACATGAGAGAGAAGGGATTGAAGAAGAAGTAGGAGGGAGCTGCCAGGCTGGAACTTACCTTTTCTGCTGCAGCAAGTTGATTTCATCCAGGCGTCTGGTCCAGGATTTTTCACTCTGAAACCTGCGCAACAGAGAGTTCCAGAGCCCAAGGAGCAGCCCATGATCCTCAGGCAGGAACATCCCCATTGTCCTGTGTTCTCCTCGTCAGCTGAACTCAGACCTGCTGCTCCATCCCCTTCTTCCTGTGATGTTTCTTTGTGAATGGCTCTCTACCCCTTCGTTCCAGGAGGGCAAGATGATCTGAGTGGGAGATAGATGCTCCTTCAGAAAATATCAGTTTGGGAGACAGGTGGATGGTTACAACATTTGGTTGAGGCAGGCGTCTGGCTGTGTCTCAGAAACAGATACTACCTGCTGGGGAATTGCTGAAAGCGAGAACACACCCCTCTCTACTAAGTTACCTTCTGATTTAAAGAGACACAGCTTTGTTTGGAAGCCGCTCACACTCCCACATGTCTATTGAGCAATCTCACTTCTAAACTACACAGAACTTCCATTCGTTTTTTAAATATTTTAAAGCTGATAAGAAGTTTTTTAAAAACAAGCAAAGGATGTAAAGGACGTATTAGTATCTGCAGGACATATTTGCTCCTCTGTGTGTCTCCCTGTACAAGAGGAGAGAATGAGATGAGACAGTGAATGGGAAATTTGGCCTAGGCACACAGGCAAACTGCTTCAAGCAAATCTTCCCCTCCCTCCATCACCACACTCACAACACATGCTGTAAAATCATTTGATGGGACTAGGATGACCATGGGTCCTTGAAAACAAAGCCATTTACAGTTCTGTCCCACAGTTCCAGTTGGTAGTATATAAATCAGTGTTTTGTCCAATTTGTATACATCCGTGCAGATTGTAAAAGCTGCCTGTCAGTTGACCTGCTCACAATGACTAGAGCTAGGTGATATTTTTAATGAAAATAATTAATTTGCTGAAAAATGCAGTTTGGGTCAACTCAAAACTATTTGCGAATTTTAGATGAATTCACAAAATAGTTTTGGACCAAAAATTTGCGGGAGAAGGATTTAAACACCATTCACAAAACAGCAAGAAAAGAAATAGCAGAAGAAGGTGAAGGCAGGGGTGGCAGATATTCATCCAGCATGTGGGTGAGTCAGGTTTAATTCCCCCCTCTGTCTCTAGAGAATTCCGCATTACAAAAGAGCACTCTAACCACTGGGCCATGGGATATTCTGAGGTATGTTTGTGTGTGGAGGGGGTGGTGGGGTGTCTTTCAATTTCTGTTATTGAAGCTGTTACAGTTTGTATAAATAATTAAATATTTATTGGCACAGGGACTTGAACTTGGGCCTCCCAGGTCTGTGCCCTAACATGGGCTATTCAGTCATTCTTACACTATCTTTTTGTCCCAATGTCATTATCATTATGAATGACTATGAATTGCCATTATGAAAGACAATGGGTAGTTATTGGTCTAGGGAAAGTGTGTGAGAATGATTGCATAGCCCTGTGGTTAGAGCAATCACCTGCCGGAGGAAGTGGGGGAGATTGAACCTGAATCACCCATGCCCTGGATGCGTGCCCTAACCTCTGGACTAAAAGATATGGGCATTTGTGAATCTAGTGCCTGGAAAAATGCCCCAAATAAAACCATTTCAATTTGCCAAAATTTTTCACAGTGTTAGGATTTGGTTCTACCAGAACTGATTTTTTTTTCAATTTTTTGGACCTGCCAGTGAACTGAAAAATGAGTTATTTGCCAAGCTCTGCTGAAAACAGCCTGGCTCAGCACATTACTCCTAGGGGAATTCTGCACCACTGCACAAAGCAGAATTTGTGCAGAATTCCATGTTTCCCCCACAGAATTGGGGCTGCAGAGCTTCTGGCTGCCACTAGGGGCCACTGGGCTCTGCAGAACACAGGTTTGCAGTGAGCAGAGTGCCTAACCCAGTGGAGATGAAGGCTCTGCAAGCTCTGGCTGCTCGGCTTAATACTCATTCTCTTGGAGACAGGAGAGGTCCTGAGAGACCAAGCTCTGGCAAAGGGTGAAGAAGGGCAGGGCCGCACTGCGACACATCCCCCGGCTGGACAGTAAAGAAGCTAGGGGGAGTAAAGGTTCTGGGGGTGCAGGTGTCTGGGTTCAGGGGTGCCCCATGGCTGGGTTCTGGGGGGAGGGAATGCAGGTGTCTGGGCTCTGAGGACCCCACGCAGCCCCCTCCAACACCTCCCAACTGGAAGTGGGTTGTCATAGGGGGTTCTTTAACTCTCTACTCCTGGGAGAATCTTTTTGTTGTTGTTGAATGTATTGTTGACATACTTGTTGACAGGTATTTTGAAATAAAGTATCAAAATTATTCAAACTGGAGTGATTATATTGTGCTATTTTGACAAATAAAATATGCAGAATTTTGCAAAATTTTAAAATACTGTGTTCAGAATTTTTGGCACAGAATTCCCCCAGGAGTAGCACATGCACATCCCAAAGACCAGCTCACCTCCAGGCCTGCCAATGCTGCTATCCTCTCCTTTCCCACCAGGAGGCCTGCGAATGAGCCCCCTTTCAATGAGTCCTGGAACCACTCCTCCCCCTGCATGTATAGTAAAATGTGTAGGGTACTGGGGATGGTGAGGAGTGGGGAAGGGAGGAGGGGCTTCAGTTTCACTTCCCATCCATTGCAAGACCCTTCCATGTTCACACCAACAAAACTGTCCCCACAGATTGCCCATTTTTATGACTTGGAAAACCTCACCCCAGATCAGGGTCCCTGGCCTCAAAGCCCAAGAATCATTATATTGCTTCCTCCCTCTTGCCCACCTGTCCCAGACTGCTCTGCCTTGCCAACTGGGCCTGGATTTCAGCCCATGCAGGTGTGGGGAGAGAAAAGGGCACATGTCCAGACCTGGTCTGTGGTATGGGGATTAGGTCAGTGGATGTTTCTATTAAACAGAGAGTGGGGAACCTGCAATGTGCCCTAGCCAGCACCATGATAAAGGGGGAGACAGCCTGATTTTCTAACTGTTATTAGGGAAGCACACAGCACTGAGGCATGAACAGTAATGATCATACCAGGCAGCTCTGCTGCACCCTGCTACCTCTGCAGATTTGGCACCCCTACCTGAACCTGGCCCCAAGGTGCAGCCAGTCTGCTGAACTCTGTGAGCATAAACCCTGTGAACTCAGAATAAAATCTATCTCACTGTAGCTGGCAATTAGGAGCCGACTACTGTTTTCTTTTTACAGAAACAATCAGAGCATGGGTGGCTGGGATCATAAACCACTTTCTCTCCCCGTGCCAGGGCCAATCAGGAAGTTAGAGTTGCACTTGTGCAAACATTTGAGTGGGATTATGATCGGAAAAGTACTTCAGTCTACAGCGGCCCCACCAACTCCTGCTGTGTGTGATGGGGTGAGCGAGTTAAGGTTAAATAGAAATTAACCACCCATGAACCTTTTTGTGGGTTTAAAGCAATATGCTGACAATTGTGATCCTCATTATTTTTCATTTAAAGACAGCTTCTATGCTTCCCAGAAGCACCAGGGAAAAGATACTAGTGAAATACCAGCTGTTCTAATGGCCCTAGCTGAGACTAGTCTCTCCCATGGGAAGTGCTGGAAGCCACACAACATGAGAGGTTTAAAATCTGACCAGACAGAGCCCTGGAACAGGTATAATCTTGCACTGGTGTAACCCATTGGTGAGTGTATTTTACAAGTCACCCTCTGTGCTGATCTATGAGAATATGAGTTGCTATAGTGCTTTTTCCTCTACCTATTAATTATGGATCCATAGATCAAGCTGTAATGGGCTGTGTTTGTTGTTTTTGTAATAGCTCTGGGGGGTCTCTGGTTCAGTCCTGAGAGTGGCAGCCAAGGGGCAGTTATTCAGCCCTCCATCAGATGTACTGGGTGAGCTAATTCATTCTCTAATATCCTATTTCTGGCCCTGCCAGCATGTCTGCCACTGAGGCAACTGGCCCCTTCCCCACTCAGAAAATCAAATCATTGCAGATTTAATTTGCCTTTGTGATGGGTTGGACCACAGAAACCCTCTTGGGAGCTGCCACCCGATGTGCCAAGACTACTTCTACCCCTCCTTCCCTGCCAGCTCGGGGCCCCAGCACCCTGTCTTGCTGAGCCAGACAGTCCCGTCTGCTCCAACAAAGACCTAGGTTCTGAATTACTTGCCCCAAAGCTGCAGGTTTACCTGAAAGCAGCTGACAGAAGTGTTCCTGTCTTTAAAACTCAGATGCCCAACTCCCAATGGGGTCTAAACCCAAATGAATCCGTTTTACCCTGTATAATGCCTATGCAGGGTAAACTCATAAATTGTTAGCCCTCTATAACACTGATAGAGAGAGATGCACAGTTGTTTGCTCCCCCAGGTATTAATACATACTCTGAGTTAATTAATAAGGAAAAAGTGTTTTTATTAAATACAGAAAGTAGGATTTAAGTGGTTCCAATAGTAACAGACAGAACAAAGTAAGTCACCAAGCAAAATAAGATAAAATGCGCAAATCTATGTCTAATCAAACTGAATACAGATAATCTCACCCTCAAAGATGCTTCAGTAAGTTTTTTCCTCAGCTTGGACATCTTCCAGGCCTGGGCACAATTCTTTCCCCTGGTATGGCTCTTGTTCCAGTTCAGGTGGTAGCTAGGGGATTCTTCATGATGGCTCTTCTGTTCTGTTCTGTTCCACCCCTTTATATATCTTTTGCATAAGGTGGGAACCCTTTGTCCCTCTGGGTTGTCACCCCCCCTCACTGGAAAAGCACCATGTTAAAGATGGATTCCAGTTCATGTGACATGATCACATGTCACTGTAAGGGTATGTCTACACTACGGGATTAATCCGAATTTATATAATTTGAATTTTGGAAACAGATTGTATAAAGTCGAATGTATGCGGCCAAACTAAGCACATTAATTCAGCAGTGTGCATCCATGTACCGGGGCTAGCGTCGATTTCCAGAGCGTTGCACTGTGGGTAGCTATCCCATAGCTATCCCGTAGTTCCTGCAGTCTCCTCCGCCCATTGAAATTCTGGGTTGAGATCCTAATGCCTGATGGGGCCAAAAACATTGTTGCGGGTGGTTCTGGGTACATCCTCCCCCCTCTCCAGGGAAGCAATGGCAGACAACCGTTTCGCACCTTTTTCCTGGGTGAACAGTGCAGATGCTATACCACGGCAAGCATGGAGCCCACTCAGCTCAAGACAGCAGTCATGAACATTGTAAACACCTCGCGCATTATCGTGCAGTTTATGCTGAACCAGAACCTGCAAAACCAGGCGGCGAGGAGTAGGCTACGGCAGCACGGCGGCGAGAGTGATGAGGACATGGACATGGAATTCTATCAAACCCCGGGCCCTGGTGCTTTGGAGATCATGCTATTAATGGGGCAGGTTATAGCCGTGGAACACCAATTCTGGGCCCGGGAAACAAGCACAGTCTGGTGGGACCGCATAGTGTTGCAGGTGTGGGACGATTACCAGTGGCTGCGAAACTTTCGCATGCGTAAGGGCACTTTCATGGAACTTTGTGATAGGGTGACCAGATTACCAGTATAAAATATCGGGACGGGGGCGGAGCAAAAAAAGGGGGGGGACGGAGCAAAAAAAAAAAGTTTTAAGGGGCCTGGGGCATTAGCAAGCCCCGTGTGCTGCCCTCCCCACGTAGCCTCCCGCCCCCTGGCCCGCCACGGGCATATGCGGGGCGCAGTGGGTCTGGGCAGGGGCAGCGCGGAGCGGGCAGGAGCCGGGGGGGGCGGCAGGAGCCGAATCCCCGCTGTGGCTCCTTCCCGGCAGGACGTGCCCCCCGCTACCCCGGGCACATGCGGCGCGTGTCCCCTGCGCTTAGTCTCCCGGGAAGGAGCCGCAGCCGTGAGCGGGAGGGAGAGGCGCGGGGCTCCCCAGCAGTAGCGGGGATTTGGCCCACGCCCCCGCGCCACTCACCCAGCCCCTGCCCACTCCGCGCTGCCCCCGACCGGACCCACCACACTGCCCCGCGGGCTGCAGGGCTGGAGCAGCCTTCAGGCTGCACTCCCGGCCCCGGGTGCAGCAGCCCGGGCAGAAGCCCTCTGGCGCGGCAAGGGGGCTCACAGCTGAGCCCCCCTGTCTCCCTCCCTTGCCAGCCCCCCTTTGCCCGCCCGGTGCCCGGGTGCTGGAGCTGACTCACCAGCTCCAGGATCCAGGCACTGCCGCCACCCCCTCCCTCCAGGCTTGCACCGCCATGCTGCAAGCCTGGGAGGGAGGAGGAATGCTGGGGAAGAGGCGGGGCCAGGGCGGGGATTTGGGGAGGGAGCCAATGGGGGAAGGAGAGGGCGGAGCCGGGGCGACGGGGAGCCCGAGCGCCAGAGCGGAAGGGAAAATTTCTTCTTTGTCCAGTGTCCCAACCAAACATTGGTCAGGACGCGGGACAAAGAAGCAAATATCGGGACAGTCCCGATAAAATCGGGACGTCTGGTCACCCTACTTTGTGATTTGCTTTCCCCTGCCCTGAAGCGCCAGAATACCAAGATGAGAGCAGCCCTCACAGTTGAGAAGCGAGTGCCGATAGCCCTGTGGAAGCTTGCAACGCCAGACAGCTACCGGTCAGTCGGGAATCAATTTGGAGTGGGCAAATCTACTGTGGGGGCTGCTGTGATGCAAGTAGCCAAAGCAACCACTGAGCTGCTGCTACGAAAGGTAGTGACTCTGGGAAATGTGCAGGTCATAGTGGATGGCTTTGCTGCAATGGGATTCCCTAATTGTGGTGGGGCGATAGATGCAACCCATATCCCTATCTTGGCACCGGAGCACCAGGGTACCCAGTACATAAACCACAAGGGGTACTTTTCTATGGTGCTGCAAGCACTTGTGGATCGCAAGGGACGTTTCACCAACATCAACGTGGGCTGGCCGGGAAGGGTTCATGCCGCTCGCGTCTTCAGGAACACTACTCTGTTTAAACGGCTGCAGCAAGGGATTTACTTCCCGGACCAGAAAATAACCGTTGGGGATGTTGAAATGCCTATAGTTATCCTTGGGGACCCAGCCTACCCCTTAATGCCATGGCTCATGAAGCCATACACAGTCAGGAGCTGTTCAACTACAGGCTGAGCAAGTGCAGAATGGTGGTAGAATGTGCATTTGGCCATTTAAAAGGTCGCTGATGCTCGTTACTGACTCGGTCAGACCTCAGCCAAACCAATATCCCCATTGTTATTGCTGCTTGTTGTGTGTTCCACAATCTCTGTGAGAGTAAGGGGGAGACCTTTATGGTGGGGTGGGAGGCTGAGGCAAATCGCCTGGCTGCTGATTATGTGCAGCCAGACACCAGGGTGATTAGAAGATCACACCAGGAAGCGCTGCACATCAGAGAAGCTTTAAAAACCAGTGTCATGACTGGCCAGGCTACGGTGTGAAAGTTCTGTTTGTTGAAAACCCGCCCCCTCAATTGACTCATTCCCTGTAAGCAAACCATCCTCCCCCCTTAAATCACAGCTTGCTTTTAAAGGAAATAAAGTCACTATCGTTTAAAAATCATGTATTCTTTATTAATTGATTATAAACATAGGGAGAGAACCAACAAGGTAACCTGGGTGAGGTTTGGGAGGAGGATAGGAGGGAAGTAAAAGGCCACTGAAAAAATTCAATATAATGACAGCCTTTTGGTTGGGCTGTCCACTGGGGTGGAGTGGGAGGGTGCACAGAGCCTCCCCCCACCCGCGTTCTTACACGTCTGGGTGAGGAGGATATGGAACATGGTGAGGGGGGAGGGAGGTTATACAGCGGCTGCAGCGGCAGTCTGTTATCCTGCTGCCGTTCCTGAAGCTCCACCAGACGCTGGAGCATGTCCGTTTGATCATGCAGCAGTCCCAGCATTGCAGCCTGCCACCTTTCATCTCAATCGTCCCTCATGACCTCACGTTCACTGGCATCTTTCCTGTACTTAGATACCATGTCCTTCCACTCATTCAAATGAGCTCTTTCATTGCGGGTGCATTCCATTATTTCCGAGAACATCTCATCTCACATCCTCTTTCTCCGCCGCCTTATCTGAGATAGGCTTCGGGATGGAGAAGGGAGGCTTGAAAAATTTGCAGCTGCTGGAGGGATGAAAAAAAGGAGAGAAGTTTTTAAAATGATACATTTTACAGAACAATGCTTATACTCTTTCATGGTGAACAACACTATTCACATTACATAGCACATGTGATTTCAGTACAAGGTCGCATTTTCCATCTTAATATTGAGTGCCTGTGGCTTTGGTGTTAGAGATCACAGACGCAGGTCCGGGCAACAGAATTCAGCTTGCGTGCAGCCATGGTAAGCCATTGTCTTTCGGCTTCTGCGCCCTCCTTTCCCACATACCAAGCAAAGCCCATTGACTGCTGCAGTTTTCCTGTTAACCTTCAGCAGCAGAAAACAAACTAACCCCCCCCCCCATCCAATTCTCTGGGATGATCGCTTTATCCCTCCCCCCACCGCGTGGCTGGTATCAGGGAAGATTCCTGCTAGCCAAAGGCGAAAAGCTCAGCGCCAATTCTGCCCCCCCCCACAGCCCCGCGCTTGGCTAACTGCAGGGAAGGATTTCTTTTCAGCCACAGGCAAACAGCCCAGTAGGAACGGCCACCTCTGTCCCCTTAATTAAATTCCCGTATTTCAACCAGGTTACCATGAGCGATATCACTCTCCTGAGGATTACACAGCGAGATAAAGAACGGATGTTGCTTGAATGCCAGCAAACACCGGGAACATACGCTGCCAGGCTTTGTCATGCAATGATACCAGATTACTTGCTACTAGCATGGTGTGGTCAAGTGTCCTACCATGGAGGACGGAATAAGGCTGCACTGCCCAGAAACCTTCTGCAAAGGCTTTTGGAGTACCTCCAGGAGAGCTTCATGGAGATGTCCCTGGAGGATTTCCGTTCCATCCCCAGACACGTTAACAGACTTTTCCAGTAGCTGTACTGGCCGCAAATGTATCCCAAGTCCTCAGGGCAAATTAATCATAAAAAAAACGTTTGCTTTTAAATCATGTTTTATATTTTAAAAGGTAAACTCACCTGAGGTCCCTTCCATGGGGTCATGGTCTTGGGTACTGGCTTGGGAGGCTTGGGAGAGTACTTCAGTCAGGCTGAGAAAAAGATCCTGCTGTGTGCTCTCCGCAAGCTCGTCCTTCTCCTCCTCCTCTTCCCCGTCCGCAGGATCCTCAGGTGTGGCTGATGAGATTACCCCCGCCTCGGAATCCACGGTCAGAGGTGGGGTAGTGGTGGCGGCCCCCCTTAGAATTGCATGCAGCTCAGCATAGAAGCGGCATGTCTGCAGTTCTGACCCGGAGCGACCGTTTGCCTCCTTTGTTTTCTGATAGGCTTGTCTGAGCTCCTTGACTTTCATGCGGCACTGCTCTGAGTCCCTATTGTGGCCTCTCTCCATCATGCCCTTGGAGATTTTTTCAAAAGTTTTGGCATTTCATCTTTTCGAACAAAGTTCTGCTAGCACTGAATCCTCTCCCCATACAGCGATCAGATCCAGTATCTGCCGTACGGTCCATGCTGGTGCTCTTTTTCGATTATCAGCCTGCATGGTTACCTGTGCTGATGAGCTCTCTGTGGTCACCTGTGCTCTCCTGTGCTGAGGAAACAGGAAATGAAATTCAAATGTTCGCGGGGCTTTCCCTGTCTACCTGGCCAGTGCATCTGAGTTCAGATTGCTGTCCAGAGCAGTCACAATGGTGCACTGTGGGATAACTCCCGGAGGCCAATACCATCGAATTGCGGCCACACTAACCCTAATTTGAAATGACAATATCGATTTTGGCGCTACTCCGCTCGTCGGGGAGGAGTACAGAAATCGATTTTAAGAGCCCTTTATTTCGAAATAAATGGCTTCGTTGTGTGGATGGGTGGAGGGTTAATTCGATTTAACACTGCTAAATTCGAATTAAACTCATAGTGTAGACCAGGCCTAAGACCCCAAGCCTTCATTCCTCCCAGCTTGACTCACAGGAAGGCTTGCCTGCAAACAGAGCCATCCAGTCAATTGTCCTGGTTGATGGGAACCATTAAGATTCCAAACCACCATTAATGGCCCACACTTTGCATAATTACAATAGGCCCTCAGAGTTATATTTCATATTTCTAGTTTCAGATACAAGAGTGATAACTTTATACAAATAGGATGACCACACTCAGTAGACAATAAGCTTTGTACTGATACCTTACAAGCGACGTTTTGCATGAAGCATATTCCAGTTACATTATATTCACTCATTATCATTTTTTTATAAAATCATATAGACTGCAACGTCACAGCCTTCATCACAGTTCTGCACAATCTACAGCAGTTAATTCAAGGGACAGGCTCTTTCAGATGCAAAATCCACAAAGGGCCAGAGAGCTGCTTGGATATGTGCATGTTCCAATAGGGGCATATTCCAAAATAGCACTAGCAGGACCTCACTTAACAGCTTAGCAGTTAGCAAAAACAGCACCGAGAAGACCTTGGAAATGCCCTGACTTAGGGTCTGGTTCTCTGAGATGAGGAGCACCCTGCAATCATGGACTCCTGAGGGACTTGAGGACACTCAGCACCTTGCAGTTCAGCCCTTCTCTAATAGTATATGCAGCTGAAGTGATTTACCCTATCCCACTTAAAACTAACCTGGGCAGAAAAATTCCAATAAAACTTTGTTTCTTTGGAAAACCAAAACACTTTCTGGAGATGTGGTTTTGCTGAAGTGCTGATGGAAGCTGTAACCCTGCCTGCCAGATGGGTTTCAAAACCTGCCTGGTTTCCAATCAGCTCGCCCACTCAGCTGCCTGCTAGGGATCTGAGGCTTCTGGATTTATGGTTCTAGGGATGTCTTCCAGGTGGACTGCCCCAGGGCAGACTGGGGTCCAGTCCACAGAGAGAAGCAGGGCTGATCCATGTCAGCAGGGGGCATGCAACACACACACACACACATGCACTCACAGACACTCTCACCCTCCTCCACCTCTTATCTGGCCTATCTCAGAGGTGCTGACCACAGATGTTTCCAATGGCCTCAGAAGGTTGCTCCCTGCTTGTTATGGAGAATTTCAAAAATTTTGAAATATTAAAATCCTCCACAAAATAGTTTAATTACCTTTCTCCACCCAGCTCTACTGCTGACCATGACACACCAACAATCAGGCAAGTTTTCTGGCTCAGTTTTTCAGATCCAAGAAGCACACATGACATAACCTTCTGGTACAAATCAGAGATGGGGACTGCTTGTCCAGACTTTTAATCCTACAGGAATACTACTTACAAGCCCAATTTGTGTTTAGTTTACTTATACAACAGAGCTGTGGCAGTAGGCTGGATTTTAATCTTCTTGGTGTAGATCATTAATTCTTTCAGGCAGAGACTATTTCTTTACTTGCTATGCAAAGATCCAGGTTTTCCTAGGCTGATATACTCAAGTGTTAAATATTAATAATATTAATCGTGGCTCTGCCACAAAAGGACTGTTTTTCCTTGGGCAAGTTGCTTAACTTTCCATCTCTTGGTTTGCCCATCTGTAAAATGTGTACAATAATTCTTAACAATTTTGCAACGTTGTGGTGAGGATTAACTAGAGTACAAAACATAAAGGCGTTCTTATTTGCCAATATTGACTACAAATTACCAATCTACAATTCTAAATCCCAGGGATAAAGGTTTTCTAATTGTTGCCTTTGTAATGGCAGATGCTCTAACTAATGTTTGAAGAGTACTTTCAAGACAGAAAGTGCTTAAAGTGTTAGGTATTATTATGCAAGAAACAAAAAGAACACAGATGGATTTTCATATTCCAGATTGAGTTTGTAATGCTGATAGTTAGAAAATCAGGTTTTGATTTGGAAACAGTGCAGTTTTGATCTGGAGTCACCAAGACCTTGTTTTCATAGAATCATAGAAGATTAGAGTTGGAAGAGACCTCAGGAGGTCATATACTCTAACCCCCTGCTCAAAGCAGGAGCAACCCCAACTAAATCATCCCAGACAGGGCTTTGTCAAGACAGGCCTTAAAAACCTCTAAAGATGGAGATTCCACCACCTCCCTAGGTAACCCATTCCAGTGAGTCACCACTCTCCTAGTGAAATACTTTTTCCTAATATCCAACCTAGACCTCCCCCACTGCAACTTGGCACCATTTCTCCCAGTGGCGTAGCCAGGTTTTAAGAGCAGGGGGAGCAAACATAAAAAAGGCGCCCCCCCCGGCTCCTCCTCTGGCCACGCCCCCCTTGACTCCTCCTCCGGCTGTTCCGCGCCCACCCAGCTCCTCTCCCATGCTCCCCCATCTCATCCCTCCAGCCATTGTCCCTGGCCAGCCCTTCCCCCGCCCCTCTGCTGCCGGTGCCCGGTGCCCGCCGGGCCGGGGCTCGCAGCTCGGCAGGCTGAGCAGCACTCAGCCACCCACCTGCCCGAGCCCGGCTGTGCTCCTTGCTCCTGCTCCGGCAGCTGGGCTGTTGCCACACTGAGCCCAGCCAAACGGAGCCTTTCTCTCAAGGCTGCTACCGAGGCGCCCAGCCTCCTCCACCCTTGCCGCTTCTCCCACCGGCCCGGCCCCCCTATTGCCGGGAGACACGCGCCCAGCCCAGCCCCACTATCGCACATGCTTCCCCCCGCCGCCGCACATGCTCCCCCCTGGCCCGGCCCGAGTGCTCCGGACCCGAACGGGCTCAGCAGCACAGCCCATCCCCGCTTCTCGGCCCGGCCCCCCATTGCCAGGCGGCACGTGCCCAGCCCAGCCCCGCCGCCGTACATGCTCCCCCCGGCTCAAATGCTCCGGACCCAAACAGGCCCAGCAGCACAGCCCGTCCCCTGCTCTCTACCTGGCCGCCTGGCTTGCTCCTCCGGACGCGCCCGCCATCCCCCGCCCATGGCTCCTCCGGCCGTGCTGCCCTTCAGAGAGGAGCAGGCCCCACCCGCTGGCGCCATATAAGGTAACCCCTAAGGCGTCACTTTTGAAAAATGTGCTGAGGGGAAGCGGTTGCTTCCCCTGCACCCCACTAGCTACGCTACTGATTTCTCCTTGTTCTATCATCTGCCACCACTGAGAACAGCCTAGCTGCATCCTCTTTGGAACCCCTCTTCAGGCAGTTGAAGGCTCCTATCAACCCCCCCCCCCCACACACACACACTCTTCTCTTCTGCAGACAAAATAAGCCCTGTTCCATCAGTCATGTGCCCCAGCCCCTAATAATTTTCATTGCTCTCCGCTGGACTATCTCCAATTTGTCCATATCCTTTCTGTAGTGGGGGACCCAAAACTGGACGCAATACTCCAGATGTGACCTCACCAGTGCCGAATAGAGGGGAATAATCACTTCCCCTGATCTGCTTAGCCCATCAGTCCCCAGCCTGTAGCCCTGCATGAAATTCTTCTGTCTTTATTGAACCTCATCAGATTTCTTTTAGCCCAATCCTCCAATTTGTCTAGGTCACTATGGACCCTATTCCTACCCTCCAACATATCTACCTCTCCCCACAGCTAAGTATCATCCGCGAACTTGCTGAGGGTGAAACCCATCCCATCATCCAGATCATTAATGAAGATGTTGAACAAAACCAGCCCCAGGACCGACCCCTGGGGCACTCCACTTGATACCGGCTGCCAACTAGACATCGAGCTGTTGATCACTACCCATTGGGCCCAACGATCTAGTCAGCTTTCTATCCAACTTATAATCTATTCATCCAATCCATATTTTTTTAACTTGCTGTCAAGAATACTGTGGGAGACCGTATCAAAAGCTTTGCTAAAATCAAGGTATTTTCCCCATATCCAAAGAGGCAGTTATCTCATCATAGAAGGCAATCTGGTTGGTCAGGCATGACTTGCCCTTGGTGAATCCATGTTGACTGTTCCTGATCACCGTCCTCTCCTCCAAGTGCTTCAAAATGGATTTTCACCAGGAAAAATTGTGTATTCTTAACTCAAGTACTTACTTTTCAGATGAGTTAGCAGGTCAAGTTAAAGACTTAGGGGGAAGCCTGGTCTTTAACTCGACCTGCTAACTCATGTGAAAACAAAAACAGCCTTGTGTTCAGGGATTTTATTGTGTGTTAGCTAACTTGAGTTAAGAACACGAGTTTCTTTTTTCCCGTGAAGACATGACCAAGAGAGAAAGGACTTCCATTCTGTGACATAGATGGTATATAATCTTGTTCCTGACCAAAGCCTTTTCAAGGTGCTGAGCTTGTATAAACTGCTTAGTAGTGCTCCATGCTTATCATCTCTCATGACTCCAGATTTCATGTGCTTGGGTAAAAAGTAAAGAATTGTTATTTTTCTAACTGGCAACATTGCAAGCTCAGCCTGAGATCTGAGAGACATGCTGGGTTATTTCTTGCTCAGGCATCATCACCTGTAATAAAGATTCTGCAGGCCAAATGCTGCTCTGCAATCCTGCTGTCTTCAAATGATGGCCTTAGTTAGACTTGTACAGAACTATTCCCAGGTTTAACTGTGGGCAGAATCTGAGGACAAAAGTGTTTCCTGCAATTGGAAATTAATTGATGCTGCTGATATTCAACCCTGACATGAATCTATTGCACTTTTTCATGGTTGAGTTAGCTCTGCAGGGCTGTCAGTGGTAAGCAAAATTAATATCTTATTGTATTCTCCAGAGGCAGAATCTGTGACTCTGATACACACCAGGGACAGATCAGCTGAGTAAGAAGGTGACATTTATACATAGTCTCTTTACAACATAAAAACATACTTTAAATAATAAACACCAGGGTTGAGTTGGGGTCATATTATGGCAACAGGCCCAGGAAGCAGAAAGAAGACCTAAGTTCTTTCACTTCATAGCTAGATCTGACTAATCTCTCCAGCATTTGTTAGACATCCCATAAAACAAAATAATTGCATATCATGATAGAACATGAAGACATCTACATAACCGTAGAATCAGAGAACCATAGGATTAGAAGGGATTGCAAGGGTCATCTAGTCTAACTCCCTGTCAAGATGCAGGATTTGTTGTGGCTAAACCATCCAAGACAGATGGCTATCCAGCCTCCTTTGGGAAAACCTCCAGTGAAGGTGCTTCCACAACCTCCCAAGGCAGTTTGTTCCCAGTTAGGATGCTTTTCCTGAGATTTAATCTAAATCTGCTATGCTGTAGTTTGACCCCATTGCCTCTTGTCCTGCCTCTGTGACAAAAGAAACCAACTTTTCTCCATTTTTTTTATAGCAGCCTTTCAAGTATTTGAAGACCTCTGTCATGTCCTCCTGTAATCTCCTCTTTTCCAAACTAAACATACCCAGTTCCTTCAGCCTTTGCTCATATGGCTTGCATTCCATCCCTTTGATCATCTTTGTTTCTCATCTCTGGATCATTTCCAGTTTCTCTACATCCTTTCTATACATTGGTGACCAAAATTGGACACAGTATTCCAGCTGAGGCCTAACCAGTGCCGAGTAGAGTAATACTTTCACCTCCCGTGACTTGCATGCTATGCCTCGGTTAATGCAATCTATAATTGCATTTGCTTTTTTTTGCAACAGAATCACATTGCTGACTCATTTTGAGGTTGTGATCCACCACAACTCCGGGATCCTTCTCAGCAGTGCTGCTGCCAAGCCAGTTTACCCCCATTCTGTATTTGTGCCTTTGGTTTTTCTTCCCTAAGTGAAGCACCTTACATTTGTCTTCACTGAATTTCATTTTGTTGTCTATAGCCCAGTTTTTCAGTTTATCAAGAACCCTGTGATTTTTAGCTCTATCATGTAACACAATGTTTGGATGGTATTGGAATGAGAAACACTCTCTCCATATCTATCCTGCTTGGGATGCATAGAACCCTCTGGTTTAAAGCCAATATATATCCTAGCAAAGCCACCTGGGGGGCAAGTGGGGCAATTTGCCCCGGGCCCCGCAGGGGCCCCCACGAGAATATAGTATTCTATAGTATTGCAACTTCCTTTTATGGAAGGGGCCCCTGAAATTGCTTTGCCCCAGGCCCCCTGAATCCTCTGGGTGGCCCTGCATCCTAGTAGCATTTGCTGCTTACTTTGGGACCTGGCCGAATTCAGTTCATACTGCAAACTGGGGAATTGCAAGTTGGCGGAAGTGAATTCCTCGAACTGGAATTTGGTCAGGTCATAGAGTTGATGTCCTTGTGGTTTTGTACTCGTAAAAATTAAATAATGTTGAAAAGGAAACAAGTGCGCACTCTGCACGTAAACCATCTGTTAGTAAGTTTATTGACCAAATTAAGATATATATCTATATCTATAGATAGATAGATAGATTTTATATCTATCTATCTATCTATCTATCTAATTATGAATAGGAACATTTAATAACATTTAAAATAAAATCAATGGATATTATTTTAAGTTTCATCTGTAGTGCAATATTCTATCTAATCTATCAGTACTATTGTTTTTGTCTATATATATATATATATATATGTCCATCTCTACATAGCATAGCATCTGTGGATCTGCTATGATACTGTGATATCTGTCTGCCCTACCTATCTATAGTATCTATCTACAAGCCAAGATTTTCACAAATGGGTAAAATGAGTGAGCTTATAGGTGCACAGAAGTTTTTAAAATCAGGCCAGTTATTTAGATGCCTTAATTTGGTTTTAAGCACCCAACTTTAGCTACCCACTTTTGAAAATCTTGGCAGAGTATCTATAGTAACTATGACAGGTTTCAGAGTAGTAGCCGTGTTAGTCTGTATCTGCAGAAGTGGGCTGTAGCCAGGGCTGGCTCTGGCTTTCTGGCCGCCCCAAGCAAAAAAAACAAAAACAAAAACAAAACACGCTGCAGCGCCGCCGGAGCCAGGGTGCAGGGGGACTCCCTTCCCTGCAGATGAGCCCCAGCTAGCGGGGGGAGGGGGAGGTAGCGGGAGGGGAGAGAGAAGGCGGGCGGCCAGGGAGGGCTTCAGCAGGGTGCTGCCACGCGGCCCCTCCCGCCATGACCCCTGCTGGGAGGGCTCCACATCACTCCGGTCGGCTGGGAGGGAAGGACGCAGGTTGCCCTGCCGGGCTTGCTGCATGGCGCTCCTGTCCTCCGCGCCATCGCTCCCTACAGGGCGGCCGGAGCAGAACAACAACAACAACAAAAAGCGGCCGTGCCACCCTAGGATTGGGCAGAATGCTGCCTCCTACAAGCTGCCGCCCCAAGCACCAGCTTGCTCAGCTGGTGCCTAGAGCCGGCCCTGGCTGTAGCCCATGAAAGCTTATGCTCAAATAAATTTGTTAGTCTCTAAGGTGCCACAAGTACTCCTGTTCTTTTTATAGTAACTATCAATAGTACTTTTTATAGTAACTATCAAAAGTACTTAATTATGTTCTTATTGGGTATTGGATATCCCACTGCAACCACACTGTGCTAAGTGCATGAGGAGTACAGAGAGAAACTCATTAGAAACTGAACACCTTGTGGTGAGGTAGGATGGGGAGGGAAGTCTGAATATTTTTGGTTCTCTTCTATATAGACTCTTATATGGCACTCATCACTGTAGGTGTCTTTGCACCTTCCAGTACTGTATTGAGCAACATGACTACACATCTGCCATGTGTGTACAGGGGATGGTGATCTCTCTGGTCCCATGTTGTTTGTTACAGGAATAAGTAAGGTATGACCAGAGGTGAAAGTAAGCCGGTATGGTACAGTAAGCAAGAGCCGATGCGCTAGACTGGACCGGCTTCCCCAGTCCAGCGATTTAAAAGGCTTGGGCTCCCGGCAGCGTCCAGAGCCCCAGGCCCTTTAAATTGCTGCCAGAGCCCCACTTCCGGAGCCCCTGGGTAGCGGAGGCAGCCGGGAGCCCCAGGACTCTGGCGGAGATTTAAAGGGCCCAGGGTGGTAGCGGTGGCCAGAGCCCTGGGCCCTTTAAATCACCGCCCAAGCCCTGGGGCTCCCAGCCGCCTCTGCTACCCTGGGGCTCCAGAAGTGGGGCTCTGGCAGCAAGTTAAAGGGCCTGGGGCTCTGGACACTGCTGGGAGCCCAGGCCTTTTAAATCATCCCCTGAGCTCCCAGCTGCAGAGGTGTCTGAGAGCCCTGAGTTTCGGGGGCGATTTAAAGGGCCCAGGGCTCTAGCTGCTGCTACTGCAGCACAGCCCCGGGCCCTTTAAATTGCTGACGGAGCCCCAGGGCTCCAGCATCAGGGCCCGGGGCTTCGGCTGCCGCTACCCTCCAGGGCCCTTTAAATTGTCCCTGGAGCCCTGAGGTAGCAGCAGTGGGGCTCCAGTGGTGATTTAAAGGGTCTGGGGCGGTAGCGGCAGCAGGAGCCCTGGGCCCTTTAAATTGCCACCCGAGCCCCACCACTGCTACCCCAGGGCTCTGGCAGTGGGGCTCTGGCAGCAATTTAATGGGCTCTGGGCTCCAGCCCTTTAAATTGCTGTCTCAGGAAGCCGGTCCACCCAAATATGGCGCACCAGCTCTTGCCGGCAGGGGTGGCAGGTTTGTAGAAATTTTGGTGGTGCCCAGAACCTGCCCCTGCCCAAACTCTGCCCCCCCAAACTCCACCCCCCACCTGCCCAAGTCTCTGGGAGGGAGTTTGGGTGGGGGAGGAGGTCTGGGGTGCAGGCCCTGGGCTGGGGCAGGGGACTGGGGTACAGGAGGGGTGCAGGGTGCAGGCTCTGGGAGGGAGTTTGGGGATAAGAGGGGGTGCGGAGGGAGGGGGTGCAGGGGTGAGGGCTGTGAGGTGAGGCTGGGGGTGGATTTGGGGTGTGGCTGGGGATA
The DNA here is from genome assembly GCF_027887155.1 of Malaclemys terrapin pileata. Lineage (NCBI taxonomy): Eukaryota > Metazoa > Chordata > Testudines > Emydidae > Malaclemys > Malaclemys terrapin. The sequence goes on from NC_071505.1 coordinate 140,871,978, forward strand.
AGGGGTTTGGGGTGTGGGAGGGGACTCAGGGCTGAGGCAGAGGGTTAGGGTGCATGGGGATGAGGGCTCTGGCTAGGGCTGGAGATGAGGGTTTTGGGGTGTTGGAGAGGCTCAGGGCTAGGACAGAGGGTTGGGGTGCAGAGGGATGAGGGCTCTGGCTGGGGGTGTGGGATCTGGGGTGGGGCAGGGCTGGAGATGAGTTTGGGGTGCAGGCAGGCTGCCCTGGGACTGGAGCCAGAGAGGCGGATGCCCCCCAGCCCTCTCCCTGCCGGCAGCAGTGAGCTCTGGGGTAGGGACCCCCTTCTCCCACCCGGAAGCACACTCATCCCCCCACGTGCTCCTAGGGCCCCTCTCAGGTCCAGGAATCCCCCTTGCCTCCCCTGTGGTGAGTGCCATGCTGCGGGGGCTGCTGTCACATGTGCGCCTCCTCCCCTGCTGCTGCTCCCACCCTGTAGCCTCGCGTGGGGCAAGAGCGGTGACTGCAGGCGGGGGCAGGGGCGGCTGTACTGGTGGAGGGTCCCACCAGAAAATGAAAGGGTTTGAGGGGGAAGGGCAGCCTGCCCTGGCAGTAGTGAAGGGGGGGCACTAGGACCCTGCGGCAGCAGTTAATGCAGGCAGGCAGCATGGAGCTTCAGGGGAGAGACACAAGAGCTTCCGAGACCCAGGGAGGTGCACAGGGGCAGCAAAGGGGGGCCAGCCCACACTCAGGGGAGGTGCGAGGTGGGCAGCAGGTGGGGCCAGGGGGGAGACACGGCCCCGAACATTCGTGGAGCTGGGCCCCCAGACCCTCAATATTGCTGGAGCCAGGAGGAGGAGTCACAGAGGGAGAGAATGTTCCATTTTCTTGCCGGTACGCTACTGCACCTTTTCTTACCAGTCCTCCCTACCGGCCTGTACCGGCTTACTTTCACCTCTGCTGTCACCCCTCCTCTCTTTGGCATTCACAGTACTCAACTGCTATCCTACACTAGCATATATATATAGACACACACTAGCAGGCTTAGCCACCACATATCTGCCTAGCTTGGAGATTGAAAACAACTTTTGGGGCCTGATCCTAAGAGGTGCTGATCACCTGCCACTCAGTGGGAATTGCAGGACTCAGCACCTTTTATATAGCACATTTAAGGGAATGTAGTCAACATTAAACTCATTGATAAATCCTTAACTGGGTTAATGATAAATGAGAAATGGATGGGGAGTCAGGAAATCCTGGGTTCTCAGCCTGGTTCAGCCACTGGAATCATTGTGTGTCCTTAGACAAGCATCTTAACTTTTCCATATTCTATTTTCCTCAACTGTAAAATGAGAATAGTGCTACACTATTGAACTAGCTGGTGTCTCACCACTGCCTTCTATTGGGTAGAATCAGAATTACTTAGTTGCATGTTGTAGGCCTTATCCCACTGCAAGCAATTCTCCTTTATCACACTTGGTTGGGGCCTGGGCTTTTGGGGCCAGAAGGTGCAGTGAAGTGAAGTGACCCCTTGAAGTTCTATGTGGACATTGAATTGTTACCTAGATCAGCCTCAGGTCACAGTGCTCTTGTGTGGACTAGTTAGTGTTTGCACTGTACTTTGAAGATGACAGGAGCATAAGGGGTGTGGGATACTTTGGAATGAAAGGTGCTATTTACAGCATATTACATTAAATGAAAAAAAATAAATAAATAACCCACGTTATTGGAATGTCCAGGCTGACCTGTTAATCTCTGCTCTTGTCTCTACAAGATTGTAAACTTGTTGAGGCACAGAACATGTCTTACTCTGTATTAGTAAAACACTGTATTATTGTTGGCACTATACACATGATTTTTAATAATATTTTTTTATAATTTAAATAATAATTCAATTTTAATAATAATTTTAATGATTTTAAATAATGTATTGGTATTATTAAATATCTAGCACTTCTGTGTATATAACTCACAGGTAAGCAAGCATTGTTCTCCATATTTTTCAGATGGGGAAATGGAGACACAGAGAGGTGATGTGACTAAAGCATCGCTTACTCACATGTTTTGTGACATGAGTGCCCCAGCAACAAACACAAAGAAGCAGAACCAAAATGAGGCCACAGTAAATAGCTTTTATCAGCAAATGGATGATGAACCCCCCTGAGGTTGAATCAGAAGCTTCTCCAGACAACAAACAGTGCTCGGTAAACATGGAGGCCCTGGGGTCTGGTGGGCGAGGGAAACCTGGACTAATTTCTAATACAGATTCTGGCACCCACTTGCTGCATGATTTTGGGCAAGTCTTTCCCTCAATAGTGCCGCAGTTTCCCCTCCTGTGAAGTGCTATGGATTAAAAGGAGCTACACGCTGTCAGAGCAAATTATTGTTACAGTAACTTTACCTCCAGCTCCTGGGATTGATGCTAAGTCTCAGTGCTGTCAAAGATGCTGTTGCACAAAAAATACTGAAGTTCACAGAGGGCATGTTAGCCAATGATACTGTAGACTAGTTTCATTGTCTGCACAGACCCAAATTAAAGCCATTTGCCAGTCTGGATAAGCCTAGGGTCACCAGATAGGAACAATTTACTCTGGCAGTGAATACTGATAGGAGGGCATGCAACAGACTTACTGTAATAGCTGACACCCCAGACCAAATCCTGAGAAACACTGAGCACCTTCCTCTCTTGCTGACTTCCAACGGAACTGTAAGTTCTCAGCACCGATCAGGATTTGGCTCTCCCTCTGGGAAAAAGTGTGAATTAGCATCACTCACCCTCACCTTGCTCACTCTTAGGTCAAGCATTAGAGAAACTGCCAAGATCATGACACTGCTGTGGATGGAGGAGCTGAATTCTGCCCATGAGCTACCTACTGATGGATGATGTCCATGTTCCACTTACTTTAATTGACTTCAAGATGCTGCTTGGAATGATGTTCACTGATATAACTGACTGCAGCAAGGGGTGAGCTCTCAAACAAGCTGCTCAGGGTTGTGCTCAGTGTCCATGGCAAAACACAGCAGTTGTAAGGAGCATATGTGACCAGGATAACTCCATAAAGTCAGGTAAAGAAGCAGAGAGTGAATAAGAAAATCTGTTGTAATCATGCCACCCCAAAAGCAAAACACAAACTGCTATCAAGCCCTGTCCACGGGGAGCTGCATGTCATTCTGTTAGGGCCAATGGCTCACGAGAGGAAAGGCAGCCTCATAGTTACATCAGGTAGCTGTGACCTAGGGGTCTCATTTCTATCTTTAGCTCTGATATTGACTTGCTCTGCACCTTTGGACAAGTTGCTTAAGTCTAAATTTTCAAGTGTCTACTAATCTTGGTGCCCAACTTTAGAGAGACTAGTGGGCACTTTTTAAAACATATGCCCTAAATTCTCTGTGCCTCAGTTTCCTCACATGTACAATGGGGCTAATAACCCCCACCTACCTTACAGAGGAGTTTTGAGGCTCAGTTCATTCAAGTGTTCTGAACTCTTTATCTGGCAGGGACTGTAGACATGCCAAATACTATTATCACCATCATTGGAATCCTGCTGGAAGCATACAGAATATCTAGCTGGAAGATGTGAAAATGCTCTGCAGGCTACGTTACTTCCAGCTGGGAACAAAGATACAGAGAGATGCTTTGTCTGTACCAGAAAAGATGCACCAATTTTAACAAGATTGATTTTAAATGAATTTAGTTAAACCTATGCAATCCCTACAGCACATACTTAATCTGGTTTAACTCTGGCTTAAATTATTTTAGATTAATTCAATGTAATTGTAAACTTACTGGGCCATAAAATCCAATTTTATCTGTACTATATAAAGAGCCAGGCTCTTATGCATAGGCGGCAGGTATAATAGATCAGGGAAGGCTAAGCCTCCCTTGGTGCAGCCACTGCCGCTGGATGCAGGTTTTGGCAGTTTGTGAGTGCTGGGCTTCTGCCGGAGGAAGTTTCTGCTTATTATTATGCGCCACGCAGTTTCTGGGGTGACTGAGTAGGTGGTATCTGCTGTTCAGATTCCTGGCTTCATTGGTAATCTCCCTGGATTTGAGAGAGATTACTGATGAGCCCAGGAAGCTGATTAGCAGATACTGCCTCCTCAGCAGACCCGGAACCTGCATGGTGCATATAAAATGTTCAGCGTTCTTTGGAAGAGCTTTTGCTTTTCCCATCAGGCGGCTCGGGGTCTCGGGAGGGGAGGCATGGCATGGGATGTTTCCCATTCGGGAACTGGGGCCGGCCCGGGGTTTGGGCCATCTGGCATGACCGGGACAGCTTGGGCCAGCCTGGGGATCCTCCAGCTGTGTGTTTGCAGCACATAGATTAATTACGTTATGACCCCAGCACTATCATTTTTCCTTCCATACCTCCATAACCTCTCACTTTTTTCTCTTCCCTAACTTCATAATCCTCTAGACAGTTTGAACTGTAAGTCAAATAAATGATGTATTACATCATTTGTTCATTTGTTAGGTTTTACTAGCTCAGGTAACTGGAGACCTTAAGATAAAAGACACTATATAAGAAGAAAGTGTGAACTGTTATGAGTCCATAACCTCAATGATCTATACCCTATTTTTGCCTCCTTCTAACTTTCACCAAAACTTTTGACCTGAAATTTCTCTTTGTTATGCTGATTATGCTGATTGTTATTCGAAAATATGTGCGTGGCATGGTAAATTTGCACAGCACTTTACAAATATAGATAAAGCAGTGTTGCCCACCCAGAAGAGTTTACAGTCGAAATAAGACAGACACATAGAAGACATAGAACAAGTTCCAGACAAGAGATGTGAGGGGATTATTAATGAAAGCAGAAACAAAGAAAGGATTGCTAGATGAGGTGGGAGGAGTGAGAGGGCATTTGCAGATGAAGGAAGGGAAATGACATCCAGGGTTTGCAAGGCAGCATGATAGTGAAGCTGAGAGAAAAAATGGCAGCAGAAATGTAGGCGGTGAGAGATTATTTAAGGTGCATAAATGAAGATGTGGTGCCTGAATTTGATGCACTATTTATGCTGCTTGGACATGTGGCTTGCCCATGTGACTCCAAAACTCCATCTTGGAGCTGGACTTTGCATAGGAGAGAGGAGGGGGTCTCCGCCCACAAGAGAAAGTCTATTTAAACCCCTGGGAGACCCCTCCATTTTGTCTTCAGCTGGCTAAAGAGATAGCCTCTCCACCCCCAAGGATACCTGAAAGGAACTGGAACAAAGGACAGTAACTACAGGGGGTGTGAGTGATTGCTGGACCCAGACTAGAAGGATACTAGTCTGTAAAAGGAAGCTTAGTGGGTGAGGTTTTTATCTGTATTCATGTTCTTAGACATAGACTTGCATGTTCTATTTTATTTTGCTTGGTAATTCACTTTGTTCTGTCTGTTACTACTTGGAACCACTTAAATCCTACTTTCTATATTTAATAAAATCACTTTTTACTTATTAATTAACCCAGAGTATGTATTAATACCTGGGGGGGGGGGCAAACAGCTGTGCATATCTCTCTATCAGTGTTATAGAGGGTGAACATTTTATGAGTAAAACGGATTTATTTGGGGTTTGGACCCCATTGGGAGTTGGGCATCTGAGTGTTAAAGACAGAAACACTTCTGTAAGTTGCTTTCAGTTAGGCCTACAGCTGTTAGGGGACATTATTCAGACCCTGGGTCTGGGTTTGCAGCAGGCTAGCGGGTCTGGCTCAAACCAGGCAAGGCACTGAAGTCCTAAGCTGCCAGGGCAGGAAAGCAAGGGCATAAGTAGTCTTGGCACATCAGTTGGCAGTTCCCAAGGGGGTTTCTGTGATCCAACCTGTCACAATTAGTAAAACCCATTACGCCTGCTGTCTCTGCATGTGAAATTCTGTGTCTCACCTCCAACAACAGATGACACTAGGAAAACAACTAAGGCATGGCTTGAAATTTAGGGAATAAGAGGCCATCTTCCATAGTTTTATCATTTCTCTTTTAAAATAAATGCCCCATTAACCCAGATCCATGCCTGCAGATAATTGTACAGACTAACTTGACTGGAGTCTCATCACCTGAGCTATTCCACCATAACTGACAAATGTACAGGACTCCTGCCAGGGAAAATGCAAGAAAACCACTGCAGAAATGATAGGGTTAAAAGATACTAATACTCCCCAATATGTGTCTGCTCATGGTTGTTTTCTTTCCTCTTTTTCTTCAGTTCTTCCCTCCACTAGTTGTCTTGCTCTCTGTTCTCTCCTCTCATTTTCCTTCCTTCTCTCTCTCCTCCTTTCTGTCTGTTTGGCTGATTTTCTCCTTTCTCTCACTCCACCTCTCGTTCTCCACCACCTTCATTACATTAGTAATATTTTGCTTTTCAGAAGTTGGAGCACCACCCTGCTGCCCTGTTATCACTTCCCAGCAGAGACCAAGGTGATTCCTCCCCACTGTCTCCCATAGAGAAGGATGCAGCAGGCATGGTATGCTGTAGCAATCATGAGGTTGCAGTAGTGGCTTCGGAGATGGCTTCCTTTCTTTGCTCTCTGGGCCATGATGCCAATATCTGGAAGCAGTGCCCTAGAACACAACTTTGCTGCCAAATCCTGCACGCCTGGGATTTCTATAGAATGGGCTCCAGATAGTGAGTGCACAGGGTCATGGGGAGAGGCAAGCAGTGGTTGTGCACTAAAGGCTGCGCCTTAGGTCTGGTCTGCATTGGCTTTATACAGGGTAAAACACAGTGTGTAGGGTACATGTAGCTACATGCTGCAGTGAAAACCAGGCTGCATTCACCCTGTTGTGAGTAGTTACACATGGCAGTGAAAGGCTCTGACAGTGGGGAGGCAGTGGGGAAAGGCTCTGGCAGCAGGACACTATATTGATAAAAACATCAGTGTAGCCAGGGGAGGCACTGCTTGGGCATGCAGACAGCCAGGCATGGTATTTACTGTAGGCTTCTGTACTCTACTCACCTAAGAAATGCCTCACTGTCTACATTGCTATTTATACCCATGGGAGCTGGGCATGCAGTGTCTACTCGACATGCCTCTGCAAGCGTAGACATACCCTTAAAGTAGTCGTTCCCAAACTTTAACAACCTGTGAACTCCTTTCACTAAAATGTCAAGTCTCGTGAACCCCCTCCTAAAAATGAATATTTCCAGGGATTTTTTCCTTTACCTGAGTATAAATTATAAAAGCAGTGATCTTGGAAATATAAAATTTGTTTTTGTGACATGCTTATTACATACTATTTATTATTATTAATCATTACAGTATTTTTATTACATTATGAAAACAGCAACACTCTTCCAAGATCTCACTTTGGTAGCTTGTATCACTTTGAATAAGCCTGTTATAAGACAAGGCTCCTATGTTTCATCAAGGAGTATCAGCTGTGAAACAGCATGAAAGTATTTAAGAAATCAACTCAAAGAGTTCCTCCTACACAAGCATTCAGGTCTTGAGCAGTCCAGGCAAACAACGCACGTTAAAACAAAGCTTAAACTTGTTCATAATAATTTTAAAAACAATACTAGCTGCCTATTTAATTTTAAAAACAGCAGAAAATATCCACCTCCCGTTCCATTTCTTATAAGTAGTCTTGAAGTTTAAATCTCCTCAGTGTGATAGATATGCTTGCTTTGATCTGCTTAGCTCTTGGAAGTCCTGGGGTCTCAGGGCTGCTGGCCCCGTGCTGCCCGGGGTTCCTAGGGACATCTCTGTCCGCCATTAGGGATTTTTTCCCCAAGACCCCCCTGTAACATTTCATGAAGCCCAAGGGGTTCACAAACCCCAGTTTGGGAACCACTGTTTTAAAGGCACAATCTAGCCCTAGCACTGTGTCTGTGTCAGATTACAACAGTTGTAGCTGAGACGATTAGCAAGCACTGTTTGCAAACAGCTTTTTCATGCACAGGTTTGTTTAAATTTTCAATGTTAAAAATAATTAAATTGAAATTAATTAATAATTAAATCCTTGAAAATTAAATAATGCTGACTGTGACAGATAGAGATACCTCAGAGTTGGGCTGATAGTCTAGGAGAACTCATCAAAATGGCAATACTCCAAAAGGATGTCTCTCTGGAGACATATATTTAGATCCTTGAGTGCTGAGGTTAGGGGAGTGACAGAGGATCCTGGCTGTGAAAATTATTAGTAGTATTATTAATAATAATTTGTATTACAATAGTACCTGATCAGGTTCAGGGCTTCATTGTGTGAGGCACTGTACAAACACATAGAAAGAGACAGTTGTTGCCTCAGAGAGTTTAAAATCTAAAAAATTCTAAATTGATCTATCTGTCCATACAAGTCTCATCTCTTTGTCTTTCCTCTCTCTCTCTCTCTCTCTCTCAGGGTATGTCTACACTACGAAATTAGTTTGAATTTATAGAAGCCGGTTTTATAGAAATCGGTTGTATACAGCCGATTGTGTGTGTCCCCACATAAAATGCTCTAAGTGCTCTAGTCGGCGGACCGCGTCCACAGTACCGAGGCTAGCGTCGACTTCTGGAGCATTGCACTATGGGTAGCTATCCCACAGCTATCCCACAGTTCCCACAGTCTCCGCCGCCCATTGGAATTCTGGGTTGAGATCCCAATGCCCGGATGATGCAAAACAGTGTCGCGGGAGGTTCTGGGTACATGTCGTCAGGCCCCTCCCCCTCCGTCACAGCAACGGCAGACAATAGATTTGCGCCTTTTTACCAGGGTTACCTGTGCAGACAACATACCACGGCAAGCATGGAGCCCGCTCAGCTCACCGTCACCATATGTCATCTGGGTGCCGGCAGACGTGGGACTGCATTGCTACACAGCAGCAGCAGCTAACTGCCTTTTGGCGGTAGACGGTGCAGTAGACTGGTAGCCTTCATCGGCGATCTGGGTGCTGGCAGCTGTGGGGCTGGCAGCTGTAGGGCTGCATTGCACCAGCCCCTTGCCTTTTGGCAGTAGATGGTGTATTACGACTGGTAACCGTCCTATTACAAGTTGGATCATCGCACATTAGCAGAATCTTCCCTGAGCAGCAGATCGTGCAATAGGCCAGAAGGCCATCGTAGTACACTAACTGCCAAGTGCCCAGTATTTGCTGCCAAGCACCCAGAAGATGCCGAGGGCTATCAGTCACGCTGCACCGTCGTCTTAAGATGTAAAAAATAGATTTGTTCTGTATTCATTTGCTTCCCCCTCCCTCCGTCAAATCAACGGCCTGCTAAACCCAGGGTTTTCAGTTTAATCTTTGGGGGGACCATTCTGTGTGACAGTTGTTTGTGTTTCTCCCTGATGCACAGCCACCTTTCTTGATTTTAATTCCCTGTACCTGTACGCCATGTCGTCACTCGGCCTGCCCTCCCTCCCGCCCTCCCTCCTTCCCCTGGTCCGTCAGATACTAGTTTCGCGCCTTTTTTCTGACCAGGCGCCATAGCTAGCACTGGGATCGTGGAGCCCGCTCAGATCACCGCGGCAATTATGAGCACTATGAACACCACGCGCATTGTCCTGGAGTATATGCAGAGCCAGGACATGCCAAGGCGAAACCCAGACCAGCCGAGGAGGTGATTGCAGCGCGGCGAAGAGAGTGATGAGGAAATTGACATGGACATAGACCTCTCACAAGGCACAGGCCCCAGCAATGTGGAAATCGTGGTGTCACTGGGGCAGGTTCATGGCGTGGAACGCCGATTCTGGGCCCGGGAAACAAGCACAGACTGGTGGGACCGCATCGTGCTGCAGGTGTGGGACGATTCCCAGTGGCTGCGAAACTTTTGCATACGTAAGGGCACTTTCATGGAACTTTGTGACTTGCTTTCCCCTGCCCTGAAATGCCAGAATACCAGGATGAGAGCAGCCCTCACAGTTGAGAAGCGAGTGGCGATAGCCCTGTGGAAGCTTGCAACGCCAGACAGCTACCGGTCAGTCGGGAATCAATTTGGAGTGGGCAAATCTACGGTGGGGGCTGCTGTGATCCAAGTTGCCAGGGCAATGAAAGACCTGGTGATATCAAGGGTAGTGACTCTGGGCAACGTGCAGGCAATAGTGGATGGTTTTGCTGAAATGAGATTCCCAAACTGTGGTGGGGCCATAGACAGAACCCATATCCCTATCCTGGCACCGGAGCACCAATCCACCGAGTACATAAACCGCAAGGGGTACTTTTCAGTGCTGCTGCAAGCCCTGGTGGATCACAAGGGACATTTCACCAACATCAACGTGGGATGGCCGGGAAAGGTACATGATGCTCGCGTCTTCAGGCACTCTGGTCTGTTTCGAAAGCTGGAGGAAGGGACTTTCTTCCCGGACCAGAAAGTAACCGTTGGGGATGTTGAAATGCCTATCGTGATCCTTGGGGACCCAGCCTACCCCTTAATGCCATGGCTCATGAAGCCGTACACAGGCAGCCTGGACAGTAGTCAGGACCTGTTCAACTATAGGCTGAGCAAGTGCCGAATGGTGGTGGAATGTGCATTTGGACGTTTAAAAGCGCGCTGGCGCAGCTTACTGACTCGCTCAGACCTCAGCGAAAAGAATATCCCCATTGTTATTGCTGCTTGCTGTGCGCTCCACAATATCTGTGAGAGTAAGGGGGAGACATTTATGGCGGGGTGGGAGGTTGAGGCAACTCGCCTGGCCGCTGATTACGCGCAGCCAGACACCAGGGCGGTTAGAGGAGCACAGCAGGGCGCGGTGCGCATCAGAGAAGCTTTGAAAACGAGTTTTGTGACTGGCCAGGCTACTGTGTGAAACTTCTGTTTGTTTCTCCTTGATGAACCCTCCAACCTCCCCCCCCCCGACCCGGTTCACTCTACTTCCCTGTAAACCAACCACCCCACCCTCCCCTCCCCACTTCGAGAACCGCTTGCAGAGGCAATAAAGTCATTGTTTTTTCACATTCATGCATTCTTTATTAATTCCTCACAGAAGTAGGGGGATAATTGCCAAGGTAGCCTGGGATGGGTGGGGGAGGAGGGATGGAAAAGGACACACTGCATTTTAAAACTTTAACTCTTATTGAAGGCCAGGCTTCTGATGCTTGGGCAATCATCTGGGGTGGAGTGACTGGGTGGCCGGAGGCCCCCCCACCGTGTTCTTGGGCGTCTGGGTGAGGAGGCTATGGAACTTGGGGAGGAGGGCTGTTGGTTAAACAGGGGCTGTAGCGGCGGTCTCTGCTCCTGCTGCCTTTCCTGCAGCTCAACCATACGCTGGAGCATATCAGTTTGATGCTCCAGCAGACGGAGCATTGACTCTTGCCGTCTGTCTGCAAGCTGATGCCACCTATCATCTTCAGCCTGCCACTTGCTCTTTTCATCCCGCCATTCAGCCCGCCACCTCTCCTCTCGTTCATATTGTGCTTTTCTCATGTCTGACATTGACTGCCTCCACGCATTCTGCTGTGCTCTATCAGCGTGGGAGGACATCTGGAGCTCCGTGAACATATCGTCCCGCGTCCTCCATTTTCTCTTTCTAATGTTCACTAGCCTCTGCGAAGGAGAAACATTTGCAGCTGGTGGAGGAGAAGGGAGAGGTGGTTAAAAAAGACACATTTTAGAGAGATCACTCACACAGTGCCCCAGGCAACATATTTCGGCTTGCAGGCAGCCATAGTAAGCCACAGTCTTTTGGCTTTTTAAACCTTCTTAACATGTGGGAAAGGTTTCAAACAGCAGCGCATTTCCCATATCAAGGATGAATTGGGTTGGCCATTTAAAATGGGTTTTCAATGTAAAAGGAGGGGCTGCGGTTTCTGGGTTAACATGCGGCACAAACCCAAGTAAACCACCCCCACACACACACACCCGATTCTCTGGGATGATCACTTCACCCCTCCCCCCACCGCGTGGTTAACAGCGGGGAACATTTCTGTTCAGAAGAGCAGGAACGGGCACCTCTGAATGTCCCCTTAATAAAATCACCCCATTTCAACCAGGTGACCGTGAATGATATCACTCTCCTGAGGATAACAAAGAGAGATAAGGAATGGATATTGTCTGCATGCCAGCAAACACCAGGACCATACGCTGCCATGCTTTGTTATGCAATGATTCCAGACTACGTGCTACTGGCCTGGCGTGGTAAAGTGTCCTACCATGGCGGACAGGATAAGGCAGCCCTCCCCAGAAACCTTTTGCAAAGGCTTTGGGAGTACATGAAGGAGAGCTTTCTGGAGATGTCCCTGGAGGATTTCCGCTCCATCCCCATACACGTTAACAGACTTTTCCAGTAGATGTACTGGCCGCGATTGCCAGGGCAAATTAATCATTAATCATTAAACACACTTGCTTTTAAACCATGTGTAATATTTACAAAGGTACACTCACCAGAGGTCTCCTGTGTGTCCTGAGGGTCTTGGGTTAGTTCGGGGGTTACTGGTTCCAGGTCCAGGGTGACAAACATATCCTGGCTGTTGGGGAAACCGGTTTCTCCGCTTCCTTGCTGCTGTGAGCTACCTACAGTACCTCCATCCTCATCTTCCTCGTTCCCCGAACCATCTTCCCTGTGTGTTTCTCCATTGACGGAGTCATAGCACACGGTTGGGGTAGTGGTGGCTGCACCCCCTAGAATGGCATGCAGCTCCGCGTAGAAGCGGCAAGTTTGCGGCTCTACCCCGGACCTTCCATTTGCTTCTCTGGCTTTGTGGTAGGCTTGCCGTAGCTCCTTAACTTTCACGCTGCACTGCTGTGTGTCCCTGTTATGGCCCTGGTCCTTCATGGCCTTGGAGACCTTTTCTAATACTTTGCCATTTCTTTTACTGCTACGGAGTTCAGCTAGCACTGATTCATCTCCCCATATGGCGAGCGGATCCCGTACCTCCCGTTCGGTCCATGCTGGAGCTCTTTTGCGATCCTGGGACTCCATCACGGTTACCTGTGCTGATGAGCTCTGCGTGGTCACCTGTGCTCTCCACGCTGGGCAAACAGGAAATGAAATTCAAACGTTCGCGGGTCTTTTCCTGTCTACCTGGTCAGTGCATCTGAGTTGAGAGTGCTGTCCAGAGGGGTCACAATGAAGCACTGTGGGATAGCTCCCGGAGGCCAATAACGTCGAATTCCGTCCACACTACCCCAATTCCGACCCGCAAAGGCCGATTTTATCGCTAATCCCCTCGTCGAAGGTGGTGTAAAGAAACCGGTTTAAAGGGCCCTTTAAGTCGAAAGAAAGGGCTTCGTTGTGTGGACGTGTCCAGGCTTAATTCGATTTAACGCTGCCAAAGTCGACCTAAACCCGTAGTGTAGACCAGGCCTCACTGTGCAAACCATTTAGCTCTTTTTTCCCCACTGTGTTCATATCCAAGTGTAAAATCTACCTCCTTGATACAGGCTTCCCAAGGAATGATGTCCTTCTGCCTTTAAATGCAAACACCCAACAATAACAAAACACTGACATCACCAGGAGACAACGAAAGAAGTTCTCAATGAAATTGTGACTGGAGTGTAGAAAACATGATGATAGGCATCCTATAGATATCCTAGCTAATTAGATGATAATTACTCATCTGTTAGGATAAAATATACCCGCACACTTCATTGTATATAAGAGTAAAAGAGGCATGGTAAATCCAACTGCATATTTAAAATGGGCAAAGTGTAAATTTTTCATACTTGCATTACACAACAGTGGCTTAACCTGTTTAACTCAAATTAAAAAAAAAAAAAAAAAAAAAAAGCCTTTCCTTTGGAATTCCCCTGTGGGCTGAGACTAAGCTAATGACATTTTGCCTAAAGGATTTCATTTGAGAAGTGATAGGCAGATGTTGAAACGAGAGCTGGGAAAATAACTGATTTTTTGGTTTGGTGGGTGAACTGGAAAAAAACCCATATCAGATCATACTAAAATGAAAAGTTTTTGAATTTCTCAGTGAAATGAAAGAGTCACAAAAATTTCATTTCAGGTTAAATAAAATGTTTCTCTCTGGTCTTGAGGTTTTTAATTTAATTTAATTTTTTTTTTGGTAAAATTTCAGAACATTCAAAATAAAATAAAAAAATCTTTCCAAAATGAAAAATTGGAACACTGTGAACATTTTTTGACCAAAACTAATTGCCAGAATCGACCCAAATTCATGAATAGTTTCCATCACCCAAAATAAGCATTTTTCAGCAAAAAAAAACTATTTGCATGAAAAAATGCATCCAGCTCTAGTTAAAGCTTCTGTACAGTGATCAGGGGAATTGCTAAGGGCTGGAGAGAAAAATCTCTCCCATAAGGCAAGCAGGGGCAGTGTAACAGCTACAGGGCTGAAACAGCATCTAGCTTTTTGGGCCCTCCGTGCATTAAAAATGACTGGTGAACCTGAAAAAGCCTAGGGAGTAATGGTGGATAATCAGCTGAACATGAGCTCTTAGTGCAATGCTGTGACCAAAAGGGCTAATGCGATCCTGGGATGCATAAACAGGGAATCTCGAGTAAGAGTAGAAAGGTTATTTTACCACTTTGTATTTGACACTGGTGTGACCACTACTGGAATACTATGTCCAGTTCTGATGCCCACAATTCAAGAAGGATTTTGAAAAATTGGAAAAGGGCTGTGAGAATGATTGGAAAATGTACCTTCTAGTGATAGCCTCCAGCATCAAAATCCATTTAGTTTATCAAAGAGAAGATTAAGGGGTGACTTGATTACAGTGTGTAAGTGCCTACATGGGAAAAAGAAATGTAATAATGGAGGGCTCTTCACACTAGCAGAGAAAGGTATAACACAATCCAATGGTTGGAAGTTGAAGCTAGACAAATTCAGACTCGAAATAAGTTGTACATTTTTCAAAGAGAGGGTGATTAAACATTGGGACAATTTCCTAAGGATTGTGTTGGATTCTCCATCACTGGAGATTTTAAAATCAAGATTGGGTGTTTTCCTAAATGGTATCCCCAAGTTCAAACGGGAGTTAAATCAGGGAAGTCCTATGGCCCATCTTATATAGGAGGTCAGACTAGATGATGTCAGTGGTCTGTTCTGGCCTTATAATCTATGAATCTGCTCAGCAGTAGATCCATTGACACACCCAGCCTTACCTTTAAATCCCTACTGTGTAGCAGAAAGTAGCAAGCCTTCATGGAGCTGGTGTGCCAAAAACCAGTTGCCTGTGCTGAGTGGGATGGCTAGAAGAAGGCACTTTCTGGTCATGGCAGAGAAGGGCAGGGTTTGCCCACTATGCTAATGTTTGGACTTGGCATATTTAGTTGAGTAATTAAACATGGATTGATCTGGACCTCTCTGGAAAACATGGGGAATGCCCAAGGCCATCTGGGCCAGCTACAGACCACTGCTTCCATTTGGAACGTGGCAGAGTCAAGTATTTTTCCACATTCACATTCTCCATCCACTTCCTCCCCCACCTCCTTCTGGCCACTCCCCCGTGTCTAGGGACAGATCAGAGAGTACTTTTCCATCTCAGCATCCTCCAGCTACCCAAGGATAATTTTCCGCACTACACCCATTGGAGTCACTGAGTTTATGCAGAGAAGTGCAGAGCAAATAAACTCTCTGCACTCAGCCCCTTTGCCCTGTGTTCTTTTCTTTCTTCGCCTTTAACATTTTATAAGTTCACCTAAATGCTGGTGAAAGGCACTGGCTTGACAGCATCGCAGACAGATGACCTCTGCTTATGCCCAGAGCAGGTACAGTAAAGCAGAAGCAATGCAAACCTTGCCTGCACACACTCCAGTCCCTGCCAATGTGCCTCAGTTCTAAACTCAAAGGATACTGGGGTTTCTTCTCCCATTTACTCCTTGTCTCTTTGCAGCTTCTCTCTCTCTCACACACACACTGTCTCTGAGCCAGAGAATCAACTCGTAGGGGATTCTGTCTCCACTATTCATTTCTCCTTTGTCCTTTCCACTGAGGCTATCAATAGGACACCTCTGCTCACAATAGGAAATTTAAAAGGCTGCTTTTTCATCTCAGTTCACCTGCTACCTCACTACCCAGAAGTTTCTCACTGACCTTGGGGGAAAATATCCTCAAATATATGTTAGGGCTTTGCTATAAATTCAGGAAAGTAATACACACCCTTGTTACAGTGAATCTAGACAACACTGATTGTTGATTCTCTACCTAAACATTCTTTCCCTCTTACTCACTTCAGTCTAAGTAGACCTATGGGGTGGGAAGAGAAACAGGGGCACAAAGAGGGGTATTGACTTGCCTGAGGACACACAGAATGTCAGCAGCAGAGATGGGAATAAACCCCCGCCCCCAAGAACCACTCAAATGTCTAAGCCACTAGACCACACTACCTCTGCTATTCAGAGCCAATCATTTGGCTCCAGTGCATCCCCTTTCTGCAACTCTTGCACAAAGGCAACAGAAAGCTGGATTAAAGAGCCATTTGGGAATTCCCATGGCAGCTTTCAAGTGGCTGACAATGGGTACAGGTTCTTTTCAAGAGACTGGAGGCTGAGAGAGGAGGCTGCCAGACCAGGAAGCTTGCTCATAGTTGGGGAGGCCACCCAATTTCCAGACTGTCAGAAATGCTTGCTGCTCATACAAACCAGCCTCCCATTGCCTTTGCCAATCTTCTGGAAAACTGCAGCCCACCTAGTGCTAGAAAGCACTTCTGACCTCCAGCATGCATTCCTCATGTGACTTGCCTCCCTACTGAAGCCTACCCAATTCCCCAGCATGTCTTCCATATGTGACACCAGTTGCTGGAAAACCTCCATTTCCCTGGTCCATGCTTCCATTTTTCAACCAACCGGATGATCAGGTTGTGAATTGACATGATGGAGACATGGAAGAGGAAGAAGATAAAGAGCTAGGGCACTCTTGGGTGAGAGTTGAAGAATTGTGAGAAGTCAGGAAGCAGCTCAGAAGTAGGGTGATCAAAAATTTTCAGGAGACTTTTTTTTACGAAAAATGTGTCAACCAAACTGTTTCACGAATTCACATTGATTCTTTCACAGACAAAACCAAAAAAGAAATATATTTCAGAAATGCCAGACAGTTTATTTCAACACTGTCAGAATGAAACATTTTGATTTTTTGGGCTAGATTCACAAAAGGATAGAGGTGCCACTCAACAAAGGCAATGGTAAGGTTCCCCCGTCATGCCCAAACAGCCCAGTGATTAAGGCACTCACCTCTGAGGCGTGAGACCCAGGTTTGAGTTCCTACTTTAAAGAAGTGACTTGAATCTAGCCTTCCTTCTACTAGCTGAGTGGCCGAATTCTCAGGCTACAGGATAGTCTGGTGTTGGCCTCTCTGTCTTTTCTGTTGAAACCGTTCTACTTTATATGAGATACATGCATAGTCACTGGGCAAGAGAAAGACTCTGTATGCCACTGGTTATGGCACTCAGCTGGGAGATGTGGGTGCAAGTACCTGCTCTAGAGCAGGGATAGGTAACCTGCTGAGTTCCCTAACTGCTGGGCTGTCAGACTCTGACTCTACTTTTGTCACTCTAGCTCTCTGAGGTGAAACAAAAGTTTTTCAACTTTTTCAATTGGCTGAAAATTCAAAAAAATTCCAGTGTCAGTTTGACCTGAACCAATTGGTTTTTTTTCCAATTTTTCAGAATAGACTGTAAATGGAAAAATCAGTTATTCACCCGGCCCTCTACTCAGAAGAGAGCCAGTTACCTATCACAGGGTAAAGACAGGGTGAGGAGTTAAGGATGGCCACACCTTTGGTAGGATAAAATCTTGCGGGTTAAATCTAAAAGTCTTTTCTTATTCCATTTTTGATATGCAGTTTCAAATAGCCCACGTGATTGGTGGGAATGTTTAGAATGTTATGAAATGTCTGCGGCACATGAATGTGGTTCTGCGGGTTGTGGAGTTTGCATACCATTCTCTCAGCACCCAGAGCCGAAATTCTTCCTGACCTCATTTGTCCCAACCCTAATTACAGCCTGGAAGAAGATTGCAGCACGATACACATGCTTTACCAAAGGAAAAGAAACTTTGTGCTCAGCTCTGGAGGAAGCTCAAAAAAATTAAGACAGAGTTCAGCAGAACTGCCCATTCATAAAGAAAACATGTTAGAAAAATGTCAGCGATTTTCAGCCTGGGGAGGAATGAACTCAGGGGCCTGCTAGCACACTCAGTGACTTCCCTCCCACCACGGCTCTCTATAAACACATGCATAGAGGCATGGCACCCCAGTTCCTAGGAACCCCAAATTAAGGCTACAACCCCATTCTATGGATCCTGGATCAAGGCCCTGCACCATGGTTCCCACAGAATCTGGATTGAAACTGCCTCCCATTTCTAGCCCCCCTCCCCGCCCCAATCAGAAGTGCACTAAGGCTCCCATGTACGAAAGCCACACATCCTCAAGATCCCTATGTAGCCCTTGTCATAACTATAAAGGGAAGGGTAATAGCTGTCCTGTGTACAGTACTATAAATCCCTCCTGGCCAGAGACTCCAAAATCCTTTTCCCTGTAAAGGGTTAAGAAGCTCAGGTAACCTGGCTGGCATCTGACCTAAAGGACCAATAAGGGGACAAGATACTTTCAAATCTTGGGGGGGGAAGGCTTTTGTTTGTGTTCTTTGTTTGGGAGTGTGTTCGTTCTCGGGGACTGAGAGGGACCAGACATCAATCCAGGTTCTCCACATCTTTCTAAACAAGCCTCTCCTATTTCAAACTTGTAAGTAAATAGCCAGGCAAGGCGTGTTAGTTTTCCTTTGTTTTTCTCAACTTGTAAATGTACCTTTTACTAGAGTGTTTCTCTTTGTTTGCTGTACTTTGAACCTGAGACTAGAGGGGAGTCCTCTGAGCTCTTTAAGTTTGATTACCCTGTAAGGTTAATTTCCATACTGATTTTACAGAGATGATTTTTACCTTTTTCTTTAATTAAAAACCTTCTTTTTAAGAACCTGATTGATTTTTTCCTTGTTTTAGATCCAAAGGGGTTTTGGATCTTGATTCACCAGGAGTTGGTGGGAGGAAGGAGGGGAATGGTTAATTTCCCCTTGTTTTAAATCCAAGGGGTTGGATTTGTTTTCACCAGGGATTTGGTGAAGGTTTTTCAAGGTTTCCCAGGGAGGGAATCCATTGAAAATGGTGGCAGCCGAACCAGAGCTAAGCTGGTAATTAAGCTTAGAAGTTTTTATGCAGGCCCCTACATTTGTACCCTAAAGTTCAAAGTGGGGATCTCAGTCCTGACATGGTGGTAGCGGTGGGATCATTTTAAACCCAAAAGCCAGTGAGATTTTTTTTTCCTTCTAGCTGCTTGGAAAGCCGAGCTGGAAGTAGATAGATGCACATCTTATCTCTCCTTGCCTGAAGGCAGAGGTGTTAAGTTTTTTTTACAGGTCCTTTGTTAAAAGAAGGGTTCAATTAGCAAATGACTGGTAAAAGGTATTTACAAGCTGAATTGTTTTTTTTTTCTTTTTACATCCTCCGGAGTAGCTAGTTAGAAAGTTACTGTTAACTCTGCAGCAGCCAGAGCTGAGAGCTTCCCAGTTTGTCAACTGCAAAGGGGGTGACCCAGCACAAGAAAACAGGAAAATGACTACCAAAGAAGAAAAAGCCAAAGAGGAGGCCCACAAGAGAGAGATAGAGCTGAGAGACAGAGAGGAGAAAGCCAAAGAGGAGGCCCACAAGAGAGAGATGGAGCTAAAAGAAAGAGAAGAAAAAGCCAAAAAGGAGGCCCATGAAAGAGAGATGGAGCTGGAAAAAGCCAAAGAGGAGGCTCACAAGAGAACTATGGAGCTGAAAGAAAAAGAGATGAAGATGAAAGAAAAAGAGATGGAGGAGAGAGAAAAAAAAAGGAAGCATGAACTGGAAGTAGCAAAGGCTAAGCAGGATGCACCAGCCAATGCTAACAACCCCCCTCCAGGTACCACTTCCCATCCCAGAAAATTCCCCATCTACAAGGCAGGCGATGATACTGAGGCCTTCTTAGAAAATTTTGAAAGGGCCTGCCTTGGATACAGCATCACTGCAGACCAGTACATGGTAGAGCTGAGGCCGCAGCTCAGTGGACCCTTAGCAGAGGTGGCGGCTGAAATGCCTAAGGAACACATGAACAGTTATGAACTTTTTAAAAACAAGGCCAGACTCAGAATGGGGCTAACACCCGAGCATGCCCGTTGGCGGTTCAGAGTCCTAAAGTGGAAACCGGATGTGTCATTTACCCGTCATGCCTACCGCATTGACAAAAATTGTGATGCCTGGGTATCAGGAGCAGATGTTAAATCTCTGGAAGATCTGCTGTCCCTAGTAAAAATGGAGCAGTTTTTAGAGGGTGTTCCTGAGGAAATAGAAAGGTACATCCTAGATAGGAAGCCCAAAAATGTAACTGAGGCGGGGGAGATTGAAGCCCAATGGGTGGAGGTGGCAGAAAAGAAAAAAACTAGTAGCAGTTGAAGCGAATATCAGAAGGGGCAAGCCGAAACAAAACCTTACCACCGGGAACAACCCAAGGCCCCACCCACATCCCAAGGGAAACCCCAGACGCCTTCTCACCCCACCACACCAGTCTCCACCAACCAACCTCGTCCCGGTGATACCTTAGCAGGGCGATGTTTTAGATGTAATGGACTGGGACATATAAAGGCTCACTGCCCCAAGAACCCCAACCGATTACAGTTCATTACACCCCAATCACACCAAAGATCCCCAAACCCAGATGCCTCTTTCATACCCTCGGAGCGAAGGGAAACCTTGAGAGTGGGCGGAAAGAAGGTTACCGCTTGGAGGGACACTGGGGCTCAAGTGTCAACTATCCACCAATCCCTAGTGGACCCCAAACTCATCAACCCAGAGGCTACAGTAACAATTCAACCCTTCGTGTCACAGTCTGTAACCTTGCCTACAGCCACGTTGCATGTCCAGTACAAGGGCTGGTCAGGAATGTGGACTTTTGCAGTCTATGACAATTATCCCATTCCCATGCTGCTGGGGGAAGACTTGGCCAACCATGTGAAGCTAGCCAAGAGGGTGGGAATAGTCACCCGCAGCCAGGCTAAGCAAGCTTTCACCCCCATCCCTGTTCCTGAGCCGTCCACCAGGGCCCCGTCTGTGTTACCGGAAACCCAGACAAAGGTGGTGGAACTGGATCCCCTGCCAACGACTGCAACAGCTGTAGTGGATCCAATCCCAGAGACCCAGCCAAAGCCAGTCCCAGAACCGAAACTGGCAACGCAACCAGCACCAGAACCATTGCCAGCCCTGAGTCCAGCGCTTGCAAACCCGTCTACAACTCCAATGCCAGAGGGCACCAGCGAGCCTGAACTGGCAGAAGCAGCAGATAACCCTACCCAAGAGGCTCAGCCAGAGCCTGAGTTACCACATAGTGCACCAGCGGACAGCGGTTCACAGTCAATGGAAACAGCCCCAGCACCTGCATCACTTCCAGAGGGACCAAGCCCCAGTCCACAGTCCAAGGAGGAACTGATGTCTCCAGCATCAAGGGAACAGTTCCAGGCCGAGCAGGAAGCAGATGACAGCCTTCAGAAAGCTTGGGCGGTGGCGCGGAGCACCCCACCGCCTCTCAGCTCTTCTAACCGATCCCGGTTTGTTGTAGAACAAGGACTTTTATACAAGGAGACTCTTTCTGGTGGGCACCAGGAAGACTGGCATCCTCAAAGGCAGTTGGTAGTTCCCACTAAGTATCGGGTAAAGCTCTTGAGCTTAGCCCATGATCATCCCAGTGGCCATTCTGGGGTGAACAGAACCAAAGACCGGTTGGGGAAGTCCTTCCACTGGGAGGGAATGGGCAAGGACGTTGCTAATTATGTCCGGTCTTGTGAGGTGTGCCAACGAGTGGGAAAACCCCAAGACCAGGTTAAAGCCCCTCTCCAGCCACTACCCATAATTGAGGTCCCATTTCAGCGCGTAGCTGTGAATATTCTGGGTCCTTTCCCAAAGAAGACACCCAGAGGAAAGCAGTACGTACTGACTTTCATGAATTTTGCTACCCGATGGCCGGAAGCAGTACCCTTAAGCAACACCAGGGCTAAAAGTGTGTGCCAGGCATTAACAGACATTTTGCCAGGGTAGGTTGGCCCTCCAACATCCTTACAGATTCGGGAACTAACTTCCTGGCAGGAACCATGGAAAACCTGTGGAAAGCTCATGGGGTGAATCACTTGGTTGCCACCCCTTACCACCATAAAACCAATGGCCTGGTGGAGAGGTTTAATGGAACTTTGGGGGCCATAATACGTAAATTTGTAAATGAACACTCCAATAATTGGAACCTAGTGTTGCAGCAGTTGCTTTTTGCCTACAGGGCTGTACCACATCCCAGTTTAGGGTTTTCACCATTTGAACTTGTGTATGGCCGTGAGGTTAAGGGGCCATTACAGTTGGTAAAGCAGCAATGGGAGGGGTTTACGCCTTCTCCAGGAACAAACATTCTAGACTTTGTAAGCAACCTACAAAACACCCTCCGACATTCTTTGGCCCTTGCTAAAAAAAACCTAAAGGATGCTCAGAAAGAGCAAAAGGCCTGGTATGATAAACATTCCAGAAAACGGTCCTTCAAAGTAGGAGACCAAGTCATGGTCTTAAAGGCAATCCAGGCCCATAAAATGGAAGTGTCGTGAAAAGGACCATTCACGGTCCAGGAGCGCCTAGGAGCTGTTAACTATCTCATAACCTCCCCCACCTCCAACATAAAGCCTAAGGTATACCATGTTAATTCTCTTAAGCCCTTTTATTCCAGAGAATTAAACGTTTGCCAGTTTACAGCCCAGGAAACAGATGACTCGAAGTGGCCTGAAGGTGTCTACTACAAAGAAAAAAAGGATGGTGGCGTAAAAAAGGTGAACCTCTCCATAACCCTTGGACGTCTGCAGCAACAGCAGATCAAGAAGCTGTGCACAAGCTTTGCACCAATTTTCTCAGCCACTCCAGGATGGACCAAACGGGCATACCACTCTATTGACACAGGTAATGCTCACCCTATTAGAACCCCACCCTACCGGGAGTCACCTCATGCCAAAACTGCTATACAAAGGGAGATCCAGGACATGCTACAGATGGGTATAATCCGCCCCTCTAAGAGTGCATGGGCATCTCCAGTGGTTCTAGTTCCCAAACCAGATGGGAAAATACGCTTTTGCGTGGACTACCGTAAGCTAAATGCTGTAACTCGTCCTAACAACTATCCAATGCCACGCACAAATGAGCTATTGGAGAAATTGGGACATGCCCAATTCATCTCTACTTTAAACTTAACCAAGGGGTACTGGCAAGTACCACTAGATGAACCCGCTAAGGAAAGGTCAGCCTTCGTCACCCAGGCAGGGGTGTATAAATTCAATGTACTCCCTTTCGGGTTGCAAAATGCACCTGCCACCTTCCAAAAACTTGTAGATGGTCTCCTAGCGGAATTGGGAGAATCTGCAGTTGCCTACCTCGATAATGTGGCCATTTTTTCTGATTCATGGGCAGAGCACATGGAGCACCTGGAAAAAGTTTTCGAGCGCATCCAGCAGGCAGAACTAACTGTTAAGGCTAAAAAGTGTCAAATAGGCCAAAACAAAGTGACTTACCTGGGGCACCAGGTGGGTCAAGAAACTATAAATCCCATACAGGCCAAAGTGAATGCTATCCAAAAGTGGCCGGTTCCAAAGTCTAAGAAACAGGTCCAATCCTTCTTAGGCTTGGCTGAATATTATAGGCGATTTGTACCCCACTACAGCCAAATCGCCGCCCCGCTAACAGACCTAACCAGAAAAAAACAGCCAAATGCAGTTCAGTAAACTAATGAGTGTCAAAAGGCCTTTAACCAGCTTAAGGCAACACTCATGTCTGACCCTGTGCTAAGGGCCCCAGACTTTAACAAACCGTTCCAAGTAACCACAGATGCGTCCAAGCAAGGCGTGGGAGCAGTTTTAATGCAGAAAGAACCGGATCAAAAATTCCATCCTGTCGTATTTCTCAGTAAGAAACTGTCTAAGAGGAAAAGCCATTGGTCAATCAGCAAAAAGAAATGCTATGCCATTGTGTATGCGCTGAAAAAGCTACGCCCATATGTTTGGGGACGGCGTTTCCAACTACAAACAAACCATGCTGCGCTACAGTGGCTTCATACCGCCAAGGAAAATAACAAAAAACTTCTTCGGTGGAGTTTAGCTCTCCAAGATTTTAATTTTAAAATACAACACATTTCGGGAGCTTCTAACAAAGTGGCTAATGCACTCTCCCGGGAAAGTTTCCCAGAGTTAACTGGTTAACAATTGTTTTTGAAATAAAACATATTGTTAGTTTTTATATAATCAGTAGTATGTCTAAAGGTACATGTGTCTTATTAACTCTGTTTTCTCCTAGAACTCCAGGAAAAAATCACAGCCAGTGTGGAACCAAACATCCAACACTATCTGTGATTTGGGGGGCGTGTCATAACTATAAAGGGAAGGGTAATAGCTGTCCTGTGTACAGTACTATAAATCCCTCCTGGCCAGAGACTCCAAAATCCTTTTCCCTGTAAAGGGTTAAGAAGCTCAGGTAACCTGGCTGGCATCTGACCTAAAGGACCAATAAGGGGACAAGATACTTTCAAATCTTGGGGGGGGGAAGGCTTTTGTTTGTGTTCTTTGTTTGGGAGTGTGTTCGTTCTCGGGGACTGAGAGGGACCAGACATCAATCCAGGTTCTCCACATCTTTCTAAACAAGCCTCTCCTATTTCAAACTTGTAAGTAAATAGCCAGGCAAGGCGTGTTAGTTTTCCTTTGTTTTTCTCAACTTGTAAATGTACCTTTTACTAGAGTGTTTCTCTTTGTTTGCTGTACTTTGAACCTGAGACTAGAGGGGAGTCCTCTGAGCTCTTTAAGTTTGATTACCCCGTAAGGTTAATTTCCATCCTGATTTTACAGAGATGATTTTTACCTTTTTCTTTAATTAAAAACCTTCTTTTTAAGAACCTGATTGATTTTTTCCTTGTTTTAGATCCAAAGGGGTTTTGGATCTTGATTCACCAGGAGTTGGTGGGAGGAAGGAGGGGAATGGTTAATTTCCCCTTGTTTTAAATCCAAGGGGTTGGATTTGTTTTCACCAGGGATTTGGTGAAGGTTTTTCAAGGTTTCCCAGGGAGGGAATCCATTGAAAATGGTGGCAGCCGAACCAGAGCTAAGCTGGTAATTAAGCTTAGAAGTTTTTATGCAGGCCCCTACATTTGTACCCTAAAGTTCAAAGTGGGAATCTCAGTCCTGACAGCCCTGTACCCCATTCCTATACACGTAGATCAAGAACACATTCCCAGGGACCCGAGCTCAAGACCATGCATCTCCATTCCCATGGACCTTCAAGGCTTATATTGCTATTCTCATGAACCTCAGATGACCTTATACTGCTGCTGCCTTGGCCCCCAGACCAAGTGTTTCACCTTTATAGTCTGAAGGAAGTAAAAGTAAAAGTTGGAACAACACTTCTATTATTTCTTTCCTGGCTCAGCAGCTGTACTGGTAGCACAAAATGTCATCTATATAGAAAGCCCCTCAACATGCAACAGCAAACACAAACTCCCTGTAGATCCATTATCACATGACATGGCTCAATCTGGACTAGAGTTCATTTCCTGTGATGCTACTAGAGAAGATTATCCTTGCTGTGCCTTAGAAATAAGACTCTTCACATCTAAGATTGCGGTTTTGAAATTCAATTTACACTTCTTCCTTCATTCTATTTCTTTCCCATGTTTTTGTATTTTCTTCTATTCTCTCTCTCTCTCTCTTTTGGTGTTTTCTCTCTCTTCCCTCTACTCCATCTCCTCTCCTTCTGTGAGAAGACATGATAATTGAAAATTTAAAAAGAAGTGAGACAGACAGATAGATAGAGAGGAGGGTCCAATTATTCTAACAAGCCAGTGCAGAGAGACTACTGAATCTGAATTTTCCCTCCTGCATCTTAAATCCATTCCTCTTGTACCTCAGCCCAAGGCCTAACCTACCAACGTTGGGACTAATATCTAGCCTGGGATTCAAGAAATCAGAGTTCAATTCCCTGTTCTGCCACAGACTTCCTGTGTGACCTTGGCCAAGTCCCTTAGGTCCAGATCCTCAAAGGTATTTAGGTGCCTAACTCCTATTGATTTCAATCATAGAATATCAGGGTTGGAAGGGACCTCAGGAGGTCATCTAGTCCAACCCCCTGCTCAAAGCAGGACCAATTCCCAACTAAATCATCCCAGCCAGGGCTTTGTCAAGCCAGACCTTAAACACCTCTAAGGAAGGCGATTCCACCACCTCCCTAGGTAACCCATTCCACTGCTTCACCACCCTCCTAGTGAAAAAGTTTTTCCTCATATCCAACCTAAACCTCCCCCACTGCAACTTGAGACCATTACTCCTTGTTCTGTCATCAGGTATCACTGAGAACAGTTTAGAACCATCCTCTTTGGAACCCCCTTTCGGGTAGTTGAAAGCAGCTATCAAATCCCCCCTCATTCTTCTCTTCTGCAGACTAAACAATCCCAGTTCCCTCAGCCTCTCCTCACAAGTCATGTGCTCCAGCCCCCTAATCATTTTTGTTGCCCTCCGCTGGACTCGTTCCAATTTTTCCACATCCTTCTTGTAGTGTTGGGGCCAAAACTGGACACAGTACTCCAGATGACGCCTCACCACTGTTGAATAGACGTCCCTCGATCTGCTAGCAATGCCCCTACTTATACAGCCCAAAATGCCATTAGCCTTCTTGGCAACAAGGGCACACTGTTGACTCATATCCAGCTTCTCATCCACTGTAACCCCTAGGTCCTTTTCTGCAGAACTGCTTCCTAGCCATTCGGTCCCTAGTCTGTAACAGTGAATGGGATTCTTCCATCCTAAGTGCAGGACTCTGCACTTGTCCTTGTTGAACCTCATCAGATTTCTTTTGTCCCAATCCTCTAATTTGTCTAGGTCCCTCTGTATCCTATTCCTACCCTCCAGCGTATCTACCACTCCTCCCAGTTTAGTGTCATCTGCAAACTTGCTGAGAGTGCAGTCCACGCCATCCTCCAGATCATTAATGAAGATATTGAACAAAACCGGCCCCAGGACTGACCCTTGGGGCACTCTGCTTGAAACCAGCTGCCAACTAGACATGGAGCTGCTGATCACTACCCGTTGAGCCCGATGATCTAGCCAGCTTTCTATCCACCTTATAGTCTATTCATCCAGCCCATACTTCTTTAACTTGCCGGCAAGAATACTGTGGGAGACCATATCAAAAGCTTTGCTAAAGTCAAGGAATAACACATCCACTGCTTTCCCCTCATCCACAGAGCCAGTTATCGCCTCATAGAAGGCAATTAGGTTAGTCAGGCATGACTTGCCCTTGGTGAATCCATGCTGACTGTTCCTGATCACTTTCCTCTCCTCTAAGTACTTCAGAATTGATTCCTTGAGGACCTGCTCCATGATTTTTCCAGGGACTGAGGTGAGGCTGACTGGTCTGTAGTTCCCCGGATCCTCCTTCTTCCCTTTTTTAAAGATGGGCACTACATTAGCCTTTTTTCAGTCATCCGGGACCTCCCCCTGATCGCCAATGGCTCTGCAATCACATCCGCCAACTCCTTTAGCACCCTTGGATGCAGTGCATCCGGACCCATGGACTTGTGCTCATCCAGTTTTTCTAAATAGTCCTGAACCACTTCTTTCTCCACAGAGGGCTGGTCACCTCCTCCCCATGCTGTGCTGCCCAGTGCAGCAGTCTGGGAGCTGACCTTGTTTGTGAAGACAGAGGCAAAAAAAGCATTGAGTACATTAGCTTTTTCCACATCCTCTGTCACTAGGTTGCCTCCCTTATTCAGTAAGGGGCCCACACTTTCCTTGACTTTCTTCTTGTTGCTAACATACCTGAAGAAACCCTTCTTGTGACTTTTAACATCACTTGCTAGCTACAACTCCAAGTGTGATTTGGCCTTCCTGATTTCACTCCTGCATGCCTGAGCAATATTTTTATACTCCTCCCTGGTCATTTGTCCAATCTTGCACTTTTTATAAGCTTCTTTTTTGCGTTTAAGATCAGCAAGGATTTCACTGTTAAGCCAAGCTGGTTGCCTGCCATATTTACTATTCTTTCTACACATCGGGATGGTTTTTTTCCTGCAACCTCAATAAGGATTCTTTAAAATACAGCCAGCTCTCCTGGACTCCTTTCCCCCTCATGTTATTCTCCCAGGGGATCCTGCCCATCAGTTCCCTAAGGGAGTCAAAGTCTGCTTTTCTGAAGTCCAGGGTCTGTATTCTGCTGCTCTCCTTTCTTCCTTGAGTCAGGATCCTGAACTCGACCATCTCATGGTCACTCCCTCCCAGGTTCCCATCAACTTTTGCTTCCCTTACTAATTCTTCCCAGTTTGTGAGCAGCAGGTCTAGAAGAGCTCTGCCCCTAGTTGGTTCCTCCAGCACTTGCACCAGGAAATTGTCCCCTACACTTTCCAAAAACTTCCTGGATTGTCTGTGCAGCGCTGTATTGCTCTCCCAGCAGATATCAGGGTGACTGAAGTCTCCCATGAGAACCAGGGCCTGCGATCTAGTAACTTCTGCTAGTTGCCGGAAGAAAGCCTCATCCACCTCACCCCCCTTGGTCTGGTGGTCTATAGCAGACTCCCACCACGACATCACCCTTGTTGCTCACACTTCTAAACTTAATCCAGAGACTCTCAGGTTTTTCTGCAGTTTCATACCGGAGCTCTGAGCAGTCATACTCCTCTCTTATATACAATGCAACTCCCCCACCTTTTCTGCCCTGCCTGTCCTTCCCGAACAGTTTATATCTATCCATGACAGTACTCCAGTCATGCGAGTTATCCCACCAAGTCTCTGTTATTCCAATCACATCATAGTTCCTTGACTGTGCCAGGACTTCCAGCTCTCCCTGCTTGTTTCCCAGGCTTCTTGCATTTGTGTATAGGCACTTAAGATAACTCGCTGATCGTCCCACTTTCTCAGTATGAGACAAGAGTCCTCCCCTCTTGCACTCTCCTGCTCATGCTTCCTCCTGGTATCCCATTTCCCCACTTACCTCAGGACTTTGGTCTCCTTCCCCCGGTGAGCCTAGTTTAAAGCCCTCCTCACTATCAATGGGACTTAGTCACCTAAATACCTTTTACGATCTGGGCCTTAGGCCTCATCTACAGTACAGAGTTTTGTTGACAAAAATCAGAGGGTTGCATCCGACGAAGTGGGTATTCACCTACAAAAGCTTACGCTCCAATACGTCTGTTTGTCTATAAGGTGCCACAGGACTCTTTGTTGCTTTTTGTGGACAAAAGGCAGTTTTTGTCGACAAAACAGTGGATGCATACACCCTACAATGTGACTTTTGGCAGCAAAAATGCCCTGTTTTGGTGACAAAATAAAACCACCCCCATGAGAGACAAAGTTTTTTGTGCAAAAGTTTTGTCGATAAAGTGCCAGTGTAGACACCACACTTTATTTTGTTGCTTTAATTGGCCTTCAGGAGGTGTCCCACAAAGCCCATCCTGACAGCTCTTGTCAGCAGTTTGAACTCTGTTGCCCTGCAGTCACATAAACAACCATCTGTCCCTCCCCGTTAAAAGCCCCAGGAATTTTTGAAATTCCATTTCCTGTTTGCTTGGTGTGGAAAGGTCTCATCACATCTTACAAGGTGACCATGGTGGCTTCACGCAGCAAATGCTCTCCCGCTTGGACCACTGCAGAACTGCAGGATCTGCTCAGTATTTGGGGAGAGGAGACTGTGCCATAGGTGCTGACTTCCCCTCTACCCGAGGGGTGATCGACCGCCCCCACCGCTCCAGGTCCTGCCCTCACCCTGCCCCTTCCCACTCTTGTTCCTCCCGTGCCCTTCCCGCAAGCCCCTACCCCACTCCATCTCTTCTTGTCCCTGCTCTGCCTCACCCCCACTCCACCTCTTCCCCCAAGTCCCTGCCCCACCCCTCTCCCACCCTTGCCCCTCCTCTTTCCACCCCCTTCCCCGAGCATGCCCCATCCCCGCTCCTCCTCCTCCCTCCCGGAGCCGACCTGCATGCTGCAAAACAGCTATTTGTGGGAGGGGGGAGGCGCTGGGAGGGAGGGAGGGAGAGGAGTGATCAGCGGGGCTTCCGGCATGGGAGACGTGCTTGGGGTTGGAGGGGAGATGGGGTAACTTGGCGGCTGGTGGGTGCTGAGCACCCACTAATTTTTCTCCATGGGTGCTCCAGCCCTGTAGTCCCAGCTGTGCTTGAGCCATAGGAAGTTTGATACCTATAGACACATTTCTCAAAGCTTGCGTGAAAAGAGGTAGGACCGGGACACGGTGCAGGGCAGAGCAAAGATAAAGTTGCTGAGGCAGGAGTACCATAAGGCAAGAGAGGCAAACTGACATTCTGATGCTGCACCCAAGACCTGCTGGTTCTATAAGGAGATGGACACTATCCTTGGCGGCGATCCCACTTCCACCGCCAAGAGCCTGTGGATACTTCATCAGCCCTGGACATGGCGGAAAGAGGACCTAACCTGGAGGACGAAGTCATTGAAGAAACGGAGTTCGACGACGATGTGGAGCCCACAGCAGGGTCGCCTGGTGGAGCAGGCAGCCAGAAACTGTTTACCACTCCAACCAGTCTCAACAGTTGCTCTCCGGTGAGCAAGAAGCAGGAGAGGAGACGCCTGGTAAGTAGCTGTGGTTTGTGTAGTGCGGAGATGGGTTCATGGTATAGAAAGATGGCTGTGTTTCTGTGTGCCAGACATTTCCTTGTGCAGCTAATCAATGTGGCAGAACAGGGTGTTGATGCATGCTGAGATCTCAGGGGAATCCTCCAGAGAGATCTCTGGGAAACTTTCCTGGAATTACTTGGCAATCCTCTGCCAAAGCTTCCTTGGCAGAGCTGCTTTGTTCCTGCCCACATTGTAGGAAACTTTCCCATGCCATTCAGCCATCACTTGTGCAGGGACCAAAGTGGCACTCAGGCAAGCAGTGTGTAGATTTTGTGTGTAGTAGATTTTGCTTGCTATCTTATAAGATACCTGGGCTCTCTGCATTTGGGGATGGAGAAGACCCTACAGCGAATGGCCCAAAGATTCCTCTGGCCCGGCATTTACCACGAAGTGTGGGACTTCTGTGTGGCCTGTCCAGAATGTCAACAGGCTGGTCCAAAGGGAGTACCAAAGGCACCCTTGGTCACCCTTCCCGTCGTTGGGATGCCGTTTCAGAGAATTGGCCTGGACCTGGTAGGGCCCCAGGAAAAAGCAGATCCGGCTGCCATACATACTAGTGGTGGTGGATTACATGACCCAATCCCTGAGGCAGTCCCACTATGGAACACCACACCACAGCACCAACTATAGCAGCCGAGCTCCTGAAAAGTGGGAATACCCAGGGAGATATTAACTGATCAGGGGACCAATGTCTCGTCTATACTGAAGGCAGAGCTACGTCGATTTCTGGATATCCGAGAGCTAAACATTTCAGTATATCACCCACAGACAGACGGCCTCCTGGAAAGATTCAACGGGACACTGAAGTCCATGCTGAGGAAGTTCGTAGAGGACAAGCCACGCCACTGGGACAAACCATTGCCAGCCTTGCTGTTCATGATGTGGGAGGTTCCCCAGACCTCTACAGGCTTCTTACCCTTCGAACTGCTGTACGAGTGAAACCCCGGGGAATATTTGACCTCCTGAAGGAGGCCTAGGAGGAGTAGGAGTCATGGGCCTCAGGCTCAGTCCCCCACATACTGCAACTCCCGGCGCACCTCCAGAAGTTCGGAGTGTTTGTAAGCAAAAACCTCCTACAGGCACAGCAGACCCAGGCACATCACTACAATCATGACATGACTGCACACTTTTGAATGAGGAGATAGTGTCCTGTTACTACTACTGTCAAGGCTCCTTCCCCACTCTGAACTTTAGGGTATAGATGTGGGGGCCTGCCTGAAAACTTCTAAGCTTAACTACCAGCTTAGATCTGGTCCGCTGCCACCACTCCCAATGTGCTAATTCCCTTCCCTGGGTAGATCCCAACTCCTGGTGGATCAAGATCCAACCCCCTTGGATCTAAAAAACAGGGAAAAATCAATCAGGTTCTTAAAAAGAGGGCTTTTAATTAAAGAAAAAGGTAAAAATCATCTCTGTATAATCAGGATGGAAAATAACTTTACAGGGTAATCAAACTTAAAGAGTCCAGAGGACCTCCTCCAGCCTTAGGTTCAAAGTTACAGCAAACACCCTAGTAAAAGGTACATTTACAAGTTGAGAAAACAAAGATAAAACTAACATGCCTTGCCTGGCTGTTTACTTACAAGTTTGAAATATGAAAGACTTGTTCAGAAAGATTTGGAGAGCATGGATTGATGTCTGGCCCCTCTCAGTCCCAAGAGCGACCACCCAAAACAAAGAGCACAAACAAAAGCCTCCCCCGCCACCAAGATTTGAAAGTATCTTGTCCCCTTATTGGTCTTTTGGGTCAGGTGTCAGCCAGGTTACCTGAACTTCTTAACCCTTTACAGGGAAAAGGATTTTGGAGTCTCTGGCCAGGAGGGATTTTATAGTATTGTACACTGGAGGGCTGATACCCTTCCCTCTATAGTTATGACAACTACCCTCCACAAAGTCCAAACTTCTGGCCAAATGGCAAGGGTCATTTGAGGGGGTTAGGCAGGTGGGGACCGTAGACTATGAAGTGCGGCTGCCAGGCAGATGGAAAGAAGTCCGGACTTATCATGTGAACCTCCTAAAAGAGTGGAAGACACAGGAGGGTTTGACTGATCACCCAATATCCCTCATAACCAGAACTCGGCCCGCTGATCTCATGGACCCCATGCTCATTGCGATTGGAGTAGGACTGGACATGGGGCAATGGGAGGCAGCTAGTCGGGGCCTTTGCCACCATGCTGTCACCTCACACAGGGCAGACTGAACTGGTGAGTCATCACATTACCACCCTCCCTGGCCAGAAGGTCCATGATAACCATCTGCTGCTGCCAAAGAAGATGTGGGGGTCAGTCCAGAGGGAGCTCCACATGATGCTGGACATGGGGGTCATGGAGGAATCACACAGTGAATGGTGGAGCCATATCATACTAGTCCCAAAATCCGACGGGATCGTACAATTCCGCATAAACTTCTGGGAGGTCAACACAATATCCCAGTTTAACGCACACCAGATGCCCAGAGTGGATGAACTACTGGAATGGCTGGGTAACGCAGCATTTATCTCAACGTTAGACTTCACAAAGGGGTACTGGCAAATACCTCTGATGCCCAAATCCCATGAGAAGACTCCCTTCCTTCCCCCATTCAGGCTGTATCACTTCGTCACCATGCCTTTTGGCATGCATGGGGCCACGGCCACGTTCCAATGACTGATGGACAGACTGTTACAACCCCACCACCCGTACGCAGCTGCCTATATAGATGACATAGTGGTGTACAGCCCCACATGGGAAGGACATCTTCAGCACCTTGCGGCGGTCTTGTAAGCCGTAGGAGAAGCCGGAATCACCGCAACCCAGCCAAGTGCCACCTTGGGCAGCAAGAGGTAATATATCTGGGGTATATGGTGGGCTGAGGGACTTTACGTCCCCTGGTGGACAAGGTACAAGTCTTACGGGACTACCCAACACCTACAACAAAAAGGCAGGTATGCCAATTCCTGGGCCTGGCAGGATACTACCGCTGCTTTGTGCCGAGGTTTGCAATGATCGCAGCACCTTTGTCGGACCCAACAAAGAGCTCACAGGCCCTCAAGGTACAGTGGTCAGCCGAATGTTAGAAGGCCTTCCAGAAATTGAAGGACCAACTAAGTAGGGAGCCAGTCCTATTTCACCCTGACTTCGACAGGCCTTTCATATTACGGACTGATGCATCAGAAGAAGGATTGGGAGCAGTGTTGTCCCAGGAAGACGAGGGAGAGTAGCATCCAGTCCTCTATTTGAGTAGGAAGTTGTTCCCCTGGGAGAAGAGGTACTCAATGATAGAGAAGGAGGCCCTGGCAGTGAAGTGGGCGATCGATGCCCTAAGGTACTACTTGCTGGAGAACCCCTTCTAGTTGGTCACTGACCATGCGCCACTTCGATGGCTTAACAGTAAGAAGGACACCAATGCCAGAATCACGAGGTGGTACTTTTCAATCCAGCCATACGACTTTCAAGTCACCTACCGACCCGGTAAGGCTCACACAAAACGCAGACTTCCTTTCCCAGGTAGGAGGGGAAGATGTGGAAGAGGGGCCACCAAAGGACACCTTCTTAAAGGGGGTGTGTGAGATTGGGCATGCATGCCGCGCACTGGGACTGAGGGGGTTAACCCCTCACTGAGGGCTGAGGAAGCCACGCCCCCATGGCCCTACTGGGCATGCTCGAAGTACAACACCAGTATAAGAAGGAGCAGCCTGGCTCAGTCTGGGTGGACCACTGTAGGGGAAGGAGGTGTGCTGCTGACTCCTGCTGAAGGGCTGTGGGCACTTTACAATGCAGAGGCCAGCCAGCTGACAGCAACCCTCAACTCCCAGGGTCTGGACGTGACTGAGGGAGAAGCAACTGGGGAACGAGGAAGCCACGAGATGCGGAGAAGCGGGTAGGAAGTAACCCAGGGAGTCTTTGCGGAGAGTTGGTTGAACAACCGGAAGCTAGCTCAGTGTGTTTTGGCCAGATCCCCACCAAGCTGGTAGCAGGCAACCCCACCACTGACAGGGCCCTGGATTGGGACCCGGTGGAGAGGGAGGGCCCGAGTCCCCCTACCATGGCTGCTGCCCATCTGGAGGTGGTGGCCCATCCTGATAGTGATGGATGGACTGTTAGGCCGCACAGTCTCGAGCCTGGGGGCAGGGATTGACTCTGGCTGCTAGGCTGCACAGCCCTGATGGGGGGTGTACAGGTGTGACCGCAGGCCCAACCCGCGACACAGCCTCATTAAGTACTTCTAAAATTGGCTTTGAAAGTGACTGGCTTATAAGGCTTTCTGCATGTTAATGCAGTCCAGAGATTTGATGTTTTGCAGTCTTTTCATGTAGTTTGTCAGCATTGGCTTTCCTAATTGGTCTGGCAAACCAAGCACCTCCTCCTCCTTTTACCGATTATAGCATTGGGAAACTTTCCCTCTTTGTTAGCTTTTTTGCAAAAGGTGTATCAATAGCCATCTTATGTAACTTCAATAAATGGGAAAACTTTGATCAACAAACACTGGGAACTGTGTTTAGTTTTTGGAGACACTGTTTCTTCAGTAGGTAGCTATATTTGTGCTTCAGGCTAGTTGGATGTAAATATACCACTTGAACCTTCAGATGACATGCTGATATATTCCTGGTTCTTGGTGTGTTCTTCAACTTGGTTAGTTTTTGAAGCCTTTCAGTGGAAAAATAGTGGTATTGTTTGTCTTATCATTTTGACCTGCAACGTATAAAAGAGATATGAAGAACTTAAACGTTTTGTTAAGATAATGCAAATTTAACATAAGGATAATGCAAATTACACCAAAACACATAACAGTTCTAGATTTCTAAAACAAATATAAAAAAAAAATTAAATTGACTTTTGAAAAGTAAGCAGGCATGGGATAAGAGGGAAATCCTCTCATGGATCAGTAATGGAAATAAAGGGTAGGAATAGATGGTCAGTTTTCAAAATGGACAGAGGTAAATCATGGTGTCCCTCCAGGGACTGTACTGGGACCAATATGGTTCAACATTCATAAAAGATCTGGAAAATGGGCAAGGAATTAGGTGCCAAAATTTGCAGATGATACAAAACTACTCAAGATAGTTAAGTCCAAAGCCGACTGCATAGAGTTACAAAGGGATCTCACAAAACTGGGTGACTGGGCAACAAAATGGCAGATGAAATTCAATATTGATAAATGCAAAGTAATGTACATTGGAAAACAATCTCAACTAAAAACATACAAAATGATGGGGTCTAAATTAGCTGTTACCACTCAAGAAAAATCTTGGAGTCATTGAGGATGGTTCTCTGAAAATATCCACTCAATGTGCAGCAGCAGTCAAAAAAGCTAGCGGAATGTTAAGAAGCATTAGGAAAGATGCTATACAAGTCACTAAAACATAGTCCAAACAAATGTTGCTTTAACATGACCCTCACTTTTCCCTCCACTGCACATTCCCAGAAGTAACAGAATGTCTGGTATTCTGGAAATGCATGAATGGCCACCCTAGTGCTCAGCAATTTGGAAAATCAGGCCAGTTATTCAGGTGCCTAAATACGGATTTAGGGGCCTGACCCTTGGGACCAATTTTTGAAATTCCCAGCCTATGGCTTCAGATTATTCTTCTCCTGGTTATGACTGAAGGTTCCCAAACATAAGGGCGGGACATAAGAGAGAATTCCCAATTTAATTTGGTGTAAATGAGAAGAGAATTAGGTGCAAAGTGTTCTATCTGGTTTACCCCCTTTGAAAGCCATTGCCTAGGAAGCCATCTCTCCTCAAATACCTTTCTGATTAGTGTCCAGAAATATGGATAATTCCCCATGCCTTTTACCAGCTTTGGGAACATGTACTTTGAATAACAGCTCTACTTCACAGCACTTAAATCCTAAACCAAGATAATTGCCTGTGTTTTTATTGCACATCTGAGTCCCTAGCAATCATTACCTTTTAATGACTCTCCCATCTTTTTCTGATGGCTTTGTTCATGTCATTACTTTCCTTTCCAGGTGATCTCAAAGACTGGTCCAACAGGACTCTTAAATGCAAATGACATTCAAATAGACAGTAAGTTTGGCATTTCTCTGTGGGACAAGGTTTTCCCAATCTTTGAATGAACCAAATATGTAGGCTTCAGCTCTAGTCAAGACAGATCAATGTTACTATTGCAAATTTAAAATTGCCACTACATTAATCTGGAAAGAGTATAACCACATCAAATAATCATGGGGGAAGGGGTGTTTAATTCTCTCAGTGTCTTTGTGATGTTTAAAAGAATTCTCATCCATCTCAAACACCCTCACACCTATCTGCCTCCAAGCAACCAAGAAGTCACTGACTCAAATGAGCCTCTGCTCTCAGAAAAGAGTTATGCACTGTTAACAGTTCAGTATTTTTCCTCAAGGTGGTTTATAAGGAGACCTGTCCTCCTCTTTCTAATTGGTCTTGATTGTGCCCATTGCTATTATTATTAAATATTTATATTGTGGTAGCATCCAGACGTCCCAATCAGGAGCCAGACCCCATTGTGGCAGGTGCTTTACTAACAAAAAAACATGATCCCTGCCCTAAGGAGCTTACATTCTTAGATCCCACGGTATCAATCACCAGCTGGGCAACAGAGTCACTCCTCTTGTATTGCTGAAGGAGAGATGAGAGAAGAAGTTACTCACATTGTGCAATAACAATGGTTCTTTGAGATGTGTCCCTATGGGTGCTCCACTGTAGGTGTGCTTGCATCCCTGTGCTGCTGATCGCAGAACTTTGATAGCAGTGTCTGTTGAGCCCGCACATGTGCTGTCTCTCCTTGTGCTGCACCATGAGGCTAGTCAGCGCATGCAGGCATCCCCCCTCCCCCAATTCCTCCTCCACCACAGACTCATTGACAATTACTCTGAAGTAGAGGGGACGGGGATGGGTTGTGGAGCACCCATAGGGACACACATCTCAAAGAGTCATCGTTACTGCACAAGGTGAGTAACTTCTTCTTCGAGTAGTCTCCCTGTGGGTGCTTCATTGTAGGTGACTCTGGCTAGATCGTCTGCCTCAACAGGTAGTGATCAATGGCTCCATGTCTAGTTGGCAGCCGGTTTCAAGCGGAGTGCCCCAAGGGTCAGTCCTGGGGCCGGTTTTGTTTAATATCTTTATTAATGATCTGGAGGATGGTGTGGACTGCACTCTCAGCAAGTTTGCAGATGACACTAAACTAGGAGGCATGGTAGATACACTAGAGGGTAGGGATCGGATACAGAGGGACCTAGACAAATTAGAGGATTGGGCCAAAAAATACCTGATGAGGTTCAACAAGGACAAGTGCAGAGTTCTGCACTTAGGACAGAAGAATCCCATGCACTGCTACAGACTAGGGACCGAATGGCTAGGTAGCAGTTCTTCAGAAAAGGACCTAGGGGTCACAGTGGACGAGAAGCTGGATATGAGTCAGTGTGCTCTTGTTGTCAAGAAGGCTAATGGCATTTTGGGCTGTATAAGTAGGGGCATTGCCCAGCAGATCGAGGAACGTGATCATTCCCCTTTATTTGACATTGGTGAGGCCTCATCTGGAATACTATGTCCAGTTTTGGGCCCCACACTACAAAAAGGATGTGGAAAAATTGGAAAGAGTCCAGCGGAGGGCAACAAAAATGATTAGGGGGCTGGAGCACATGACTTGTGAGGAGAGGCTGAGGGAACTGGGATTGTTTAGTCGCCAGAAGAGAAGAATGAGGGGGGATTTGATAGCAGCCTTCAACTACCTGAAGGGGGGTTCCAAAGAGGATGGAGCTTGGCTGTTCTCAGTGGTGGCAGATGACAGAACAAGGAGCAATGATCTCAAGTTGCAGTGGGGGAGGTCCAGGTTGGATATTAGGAAACACTATTTCACTAGGAGGGTGGTGAAGCACTGGAATGCGTTACCTAGGGAGGTGGTGGAGTCTCCTTCCTTGGAGGTTTTTAAGGCCCGGCTTGACAAAGCCCTGGCTGAGATGATTTAGTTGGGGATTGGTCCTGCTTTGAGAAGGGGGTTGGACTAGATGACCTCCTGAGGTCCCTTCTAACCCTGATATTTTATGATTCTATGACTCCCAAGTACTACTTATATGGGGGCTGGGACTTGGAAGTCGAGTCAGTTACAGATGACAGCAGTGTGGAGCCAAAGATGGCATGAGAAGCAGAGTCCCCAGTGATCGCATAGTGTTCTGTGAATGTGTGGACTGACATCTATGTCACTGCTCTACAGATCTGAGATAGGGACATTCTTGAAGAAGGCGATGGATGAGATCAACCTTGTGGAGTGTATGAATAGAGTCTGGAGGGGTCATGTTGCAAATTTGGTAGCACTGTCTGATGCAATTCGAACCCCATTTAGAGAGCCTTTGGATCTTTCGGCAATGGAGAGCAAAAGTCTAGGGGGACTTCCTGAAGGTCCTCATCCTGTCAAGGTAGAAGGCCAGGGCTTTTCTGACATCTAGGGTATGAAGTATAGCCTCCCTGTTGTCTCAGTGAGGCTTGGGATAGAAGATTGGAAGGTGAATCAATTGATTCACGTGAAATGGAGAGGTTACCTTAGGGATGAATTTTTGATGTGGCTTGAGCATAGCCTTGTCTGGCAAGAATACTGTGTAGGGGGTATGGTCCTCAGGGATGCTCTCTCTCCTGTTCTTCTGGCTGAGGTAATCACTATCAAGAAAGTTTTTTATATCAATAGTACGTCAGCAAACAGGTGGCTATGGGTTCTCATCCTGCCCTGGAGCAGTAGCATGGACATTTGTTTTAGTAAGTGGTGAATAGGTCTGTAGATGTTGTTCCCTATCATGTGAATAGGTTATGGAGCACAGACTGGTATCTCTCACTTGTGATCATGTGGAAATCTGTGACTAAGACTGTCCACTATCGAGTTCTGTGCACCCAGGAAGTAAGCTTCAGACAGTGTAATGTTGTGTTAGATGCACCAATTCCAAAGCCTCTTTGCTTCTGTGTACAGGGAGGGAGGTCTGGTTCCCCCTTGCTGATTGATGTAGTACATACAGCTATGTTGTCTGTTAGGATCTTTGTGTGTGATCAGCAGGAGGAAAGAGGTGCAGGTGTTCCTGACCACTCATAGCTCGAGATTCATAGACTCATAGACATTAAGGTCAGAAGGGACCATTATGATCATCTGGTCTGACCCCCTGCATGCTGCAGGCCGCAAGACCCTTCCCTGGACTCTACCGTTGAAGTCCCCAATCCTGTGTTTTAGTGACTTCAATCGGCTGAGACCCTCCTGCTAGTGATCCCTGCCCCATGCTGCGGAGGAAGGCGAAAAACCTCCAGAGGCTCAGCCAATCTACCCTGGAGGAAAATTCCTTCCCGACCCCAAATATGGCGATCAGTAATACCCCGAGCATATAGGCAAGAGTCTCTAGCCTGACCCTTGTTGGCCATTATGCTGTTCATGTACCATTGCTTCGTTTTCCTTGGCTACTATGTTTTATCATTAAACCATTCCCTCCATAAACTCATCCAACTTAATCTTAAAACCAGACAGGTCCGTCGCCCCCACCGTTTCCCTCGGAAGGCCGTTCCAATATTTCACCCCTCTGATGGTCAGAAACCTTCGTCTAATTTCAAGCCTAAACTTCCCCCCGGCCAGTTTGTATCCATTCGTTCTCGTGTCCACATTAGTACTAAACTGGAATAATTCCTCTCCCTCCCTTGTATTAACCCCTCTGATATATTTAAACATAGCAATCATATCCCCCCTCAGCCTTCGCTTTGTCAGACTAAACAACCCAAGCTCCTCTAATCTCTTTTCATATGACAGGTTTTCCATTCCTCTGATCATCTTAGTCGCCCTTCTCTGCACCCGTTCCAGTTTGAGTTCATCTTTTTTAAACATGGGAGACCAGAACTGCACACAGTACTCCAAATGAGGTCTCACCAGCGCCTTATACAACGGAAGCAGGACCTCCCTATCTCTACTAGATATACCTCGCCTAATACATCCCAAGACCGCATTGGCTTTTTTCACCGCCACGTCACATTGCCGACTCATAGTCATCCTGCGGTCCACAAGGACCCCTAGGTCCTTCTCCTCTTCCGTTACTTCTAACCAATGCGTCCCCATCTTGTAACTAAAATTGTTATTATTCGTCCCCAAGTGCATCACCTTACACTTTTTACTATTAAATTTCATCCTATTTCTGATACTCCAATTCACAAGCTCATTCAAGTCTCCCTGCAGAGTATCCCTATCCTCCTCCGAGTTTGCAACTCCTCCCACCTTCGTATCATCCGCAAACTTTATCAGCCCACTCTTGCAATCGGTCCCGAGGTCAGTTATAAATAGATTAAATAAGATGGGTCCCAAAACCGAACCTTGAGGCACTCCACTAGTAACCTCCCTCCAACCCGACAATTCACCCTTTAATACGACCCGCTGCATTCTCCCCATTAACCAATTCCCTATCCACCTCTGGATTTTCATATCGATCCCCATGTTTTTCATTTTAACCAATAGTTCCTCATGGGGTACTGTATCAAACGCTTTACTGAAATCCAGGTATATTAGGTCCACCGCATTTCCCTTATCTAATAAGTCCGTTACTTTCTCAAAGAAGGAGATCAGATTCGTTTGGCACGATCTGCCCTTCGTAAAACCATGCTGTAATTTATCGCATTTGCCATTAACTTCAAGGTCCTCAACTAGTTTCTCTTTCAGAATCTTCTCCAGCACCTTGCACACTACTGATGTTAAACTAACAGGCCTATAGTTACCCGGGTCACTTTTTTTCCCTTTCTTGAAAATAGGAACCACATTGGCTATTCTCCAGTCTAACGGGACTACCCCCGAGTTTACAGATTCATTAAATATAGTCGCTAATGGGCCTGCTATTTCCCGCGCCAATTCCTTCAATATTCTCGGATGAAGATCGTCCGGTCCACCCGACTTAGTCCCATTAAGGCATTCTAGTTTTGTTTCTACCTCGGATGCGGTAATCCCCCATCCCGTATGCCCCTCTGTAACGGTGCTAGTATCCCTAATACCTTCATTGGCCTCATTAAACACCGATGCAAAATATTCATTGAGATATTGCGCCATGCCTAGATTATCTTTAATCTCCTCTCCGGCTATAGTCTTCAGCGGTCCCACTTCTTCTTTCTTTGCTTTCTTCCTATTTATATGGCTGTAAAACCTCTTACTATTACTTTTAATTCCCCTCGCTAAGTCCAACTCTTCCTGGCCTTTGGCCTTTCTCACTCTATCTCTACATTCTCTGACTTCGCTAAGGTAAGTTTCCTTACTGATCCCTCCCCTCTTCCACTCTTTGTACGCTTTCTGTTTTTTCCTAATCGCCCCTTTCAGCCGGTCGCTGATTGATATGAAAGGATATATCCATGAGTGACCATTTGCCTTGAGTTGTGAGGCCATTTAGATATGCACTCAACCGTATGAGTGACGGATTAACAACAGTGATGCGAGAAGGGGATCCCTTTGCACACAGTGGCTGTGTGCTTCCAGCAGTCTAAGCAGTTTTAGATCCTAGTAGGTAGTGACAGGGATTTGTCCAACCCATCCCTGGTCAATCTGTAAACCGAACTGAACCACAATTGGAGGCATCACATGTGAAGTCTGGTATCACTGCTGTGCCTGCTGCCATATGTTCTGATAGTTGGAGGCAGAGTCTGGCTAGTATTTGTGGGCTGCACTGAAAGGTGTCTAAGTGAAACCAGGGATAGGAACCGGTGTTGAGGTAAGAAACGAATCAAGGTTGGCCCCTATGAATTCCAGGCTTTGCACTGGAGTGAGGGTTGACTTCTGGGTGTTGATCTGTAGACCCAGTTCTGTGAACAAGTGTATCAGTGTCAATGACTTGGTAAGCCTCTTGGAGAGATCCGACTCTTAGGAGACAATCGTCAAGGTATGGGTAAATCATTATCCCTTGTGAGCGTAAATTAGCAGTTACCACTGAAAGAACTTTGGAAAATATTCTTGGGGCTGATGAGATCCTGAAGGGGAGGACTCTGTCTTGGTAATGGTCGTGAACTGGAGAAATTGTCTGTGAGCGGATATGATTGAGACATGAAAATAGGCATCCTGGTGGTTAAGGGCCAAAAAACAGTCTCATTGTACCAATGCTGGAACGATCATCAATATCGTGACCATCTTGAACTTCTGAGCCTTGACAAACTTGTTGAGAGCTCTGAGGTCCAGTATAGAGCTCCAACTCCCTTCCTTTTGGGTATTAGGAAGTAATGAGTGTATAACCACTTGCCTTGTAGCTGGTGAGGCAATGGTTCTATAGCTTCTAACTGGAGGAGGCAATCTCCTGTTGTAGTAAACTTTCAGGGCCCCTGAAGAGAGATGGGAGGGGTGTTCTGGATTGGGTAGGGAGGTGAAATGGATGGAGTACCCTGATCAGATGATCTCCAAAATTCATGGGGGAGGGGTAGCTCAGTGGTTTGAGCATTAGCTTGCTAAACCCATGGTTGTGAGCTCAATCCTTGAGGGGGCCACTTAGGGATCTGGGGCAAAATCAGTACTTGGTCCTGTCCAGTGAGGGCAGGGGGCTGGACTCAATGACCTTTCAGGGTCTCTTCCAGCTCTATGAGATAAGTATATCTCCATATATTATTGGTTTAACACTATGCATTCCCAGGCAGTTGCTGGCCAAAAGGTTGTACAACAATGGTCAGTTGTCAGTCAGGAGGAGTGGTCTTGCAGTGCCTTGACCCACCAGTCAAAAGTGGTGCTTAGATGCATGTGGTTGGGATAAAGGATGTGGGCCAGACAACTTACATTTTGGGAATTTCCCTTTCTTCCTTTGCGGCTCATAATTTGGCTGAGGTTGGTATTGAGCTACATATGGCCTATGCTGGGATTGCAGACTAAATTGGTCTCTTTTGCCCTGGTATATAGATTCCCAGAAACCTGAGAGTAGCCCTGGAATCCTTCAGGTATTAAGGGAGGCATCGGTCTTTTCAACGAAGAGCTTCGTGCGCTCAAAGGGAAGATCTTCCAATGTGGACTGCACCTCTTTCAGGAATCCTGATAAGTGGAGCCATGATGCCTGTTGTATCACCACCGCCGTTGAGATGAACCTAGCTGCCATGTTGGTGGCGTCGAGGGCTGATTGTAGCAATGTTTTTGCCACTAGTTGCCCTTTCTTTATGATGGCCTTGAAGGTTTACTGATATATCTCTGGCAGTTTATCAATAAAGTTGTTAAGTTTGTAGTTTGTATAATCATATTTGGCCACGAGTGCCTGATAGTTGGTAATATGTAACTGTAAGGTGGCTGAGGAATACGCCTTTCTGCTGAAAAGATCAAGGCACTTCCAATCCCTGTCGTAGGGGGTAGCTCTGGACTGGTGTTGTTGGCCATGGGAATTGACAGTGTCCACCACGATGGAATTGGGTTGTGGGTGGGAAAAGAAGAATTCCAATTCCTTGATGGGGACATAATATTTTTTGTCTGCATATTTGCAAGTTGGTGCCATTGTTGCTGGGGTTTGCCAGGAGAATGAAGAGTGGTGAGTATCAAGGAGCTGATGGTTGGTGTCCTTGACCTCCTCTAGTGGTATGCAGAGGGTGTTCACCATGGTCTTTGCCAGCTCCTGGAAAAGGCGGAAGTTGTCTGCCAGAGATGGTTGGGTGAGGGGTGACAGCTTTGTCTGGAGAAGAGAAAGATATGGTATTTGGTGTTGTGTCCTCCTCAATGTCAGCTTCCTGTTCCTCCATCTCCTGAGGCACCTCTGAGGCCCTGGATGCTGTGGCTGAGGAGGTGTGCCTGGAGGGTTCTTGGGCAAGGCTTGAAGCTTGAGCAGCAGGCTGTCTGTGCACAGCCCAAGGGTCCCAATACAGCCATTGTGGTGGCATATGGCCTGGTGGAGGTGCCAATGGGTGGCCATACCAAGATGGTTGTGGTGGAGCCATCTGTGGGTACATTCTTGGGCCTTGTTGGTAATGGGTCTGATATGGAGCTTGGGAGGAGTACTGTGAGACCACTTCCTCTGGCTCATTAACTCAGCCCTCACTAGACAGTGTAGAGGCATGGCTTGGCTGTGGGAATATCCTCTGTGCCTGGTAAAAGCTTGGTGGCATGATGTTGGCACTGAGAGGCGGGGACTCAGGTGCATCCTATAGACCAAGGTCTCTGGTTTGGTGGAATTGCACTGGTACCAAACGTCCTGGTGTCAGTGCCAGGGGGATGGGACGGAGACCTTGTCTGCACCAGTATCTCCAGTGCTGCGTGAATTGTCGCTGGTGATACCGAGGTTGACTCACGTTCCAGGAGAATCTTCTTAGTGTTTACTCTTGTTCTTTGGTACCGAGGACTTGGGACCTGTGCCCATAGT
This sequence comes from Malaclemys terrapin pileata, assembly GCF_027887155.1. NCBI lineage: Eukaryota > Metazoa > Chordata > Testudines > Emydidae > Malaclemys > Malaclemys terrapin. The sequence goes on from NC_071505.1 coordinate 140,916,728, forward strand.
GTCCATGGGCCTGTTGACGATACTGATAGCCGATGGTCATCATGAGGCATGGGTGCCAGATTGAGGTGGTCTTGGTGCCGGTGGTGCCAAGGATACCAAGTAAGATGGTGATCACTTGCAGCTATCTCTGAGCTCACTTAGGGGACTTCCCACTCTTTCTTTTTAGAGGACTTATGAGAGGAGTCCTCAACCTGCTTCTTTGACCCACTTCCATTAGATGTCAAAGGTTGTGTGGAAGACTCACGTCCGCTGAAAGATTGAGGTTGGAGCGCTGCCTCCATGAAGATGATCTTTTGGCAGAACTCTGTCTTTGCAGGATTCAGCCACAGCTGCTGGCAGAGGGTACACTTTTGCTGAATGTGGCCCTCACCAAGGCAGTGAAGACACTGGGAGTGCTTATCTGCTACCAGGATTGCCCCATTGCAGGTATGGCACTTCTTGAAGCCCAGGGAGCTGGGTATACCCTGCTAAGGGGAAGGGTGGGGAAAAATAAAGGTTTTTTCTTTTATTTTAAGGGTAGAAAAAGTAAGAATTACAACTATAACTATAACTAAAACTGGGAAAAACTGTCTAACTGCAGAGCAAAAGGAAAGAACAATAGTCTTAACAGACTAACAGCTCTGTCTCTAGCCAGGGTGGTTGAGAAGGAACTGAGGGGGGCTACCCCGCGCACTCTGACTAGTCTTGTGGCACAGAATGAGGAGAGACAGTGCATGTGTGAGCCCAACAGACACTGCTATTGAAATTCTCCAATCAGCAGGGCAGGGATGCAGACACACCTACAGTGGAGCACCCATAGGGACACTACTCAAAGAAGAAAAAAAATGTGATGTTCACAGTGTACAAACAGAGAAATTAGATAAACTTGCTGGAAGGCTGCACTGTAATACTACTTTCTTGCTTAGGGGTTGTCTACACTACAAAATTAGGTTGACTTAAGTTAGATTGACCTACAGCCGCCGCAATAATTAAATCAGCTGTTGGTGTCCACACTACCCTCCTTCTGACAATGGTGTGTGTGTTAGCTAGGAGCGCTGGCACCGACTGAAGTGGGGCATTGTGGGGCACTGACAGCCAGAATGTGAGGCACGGACAGCTGTGAGAGGCTCACAGCTGGAGTCCCTCCACCCATACCCCAGGGCGGACAGCCAGAGCCCAAAGAGGAAATGTGAAATAATATGAGCCATGAAACAGACAAGAATGACAGTAGGCTCCTTGCTGTGCAATTGAGCCTGGCATGGGCTCACAGCTCCAACTGTCAGCCCTGAGGAGGGTAGTGGGGGCTCCTGCTCTGAGCCCTGTGCAGACAGCTCACGCTGTCAGCCCCAGGGCAGCAGTGGGGGCTCTCCAGCTGTGAGCTGGCAAACCCACATGGGGCTAACAGATTATATGAATAATGCAGTGTCTTCAGACACTGTGTTCCCCTAACTACCTCAATCTAAGTGCTATGTCTCTCCGGAGGTGGAGTTATGAAATCAAGATAGTGGGCGACTTAGATTGGTGGGAGCACCATTGTAATGTAGACACTTACATAGGTTAGGTCAACGTAAGACAGCTTATGACAACCTAACTCGGCAGTGTAGACCAGGCCTACAAAAGCACACAAGAACCCCAAAACAGAGCAAGAAAAAGCAGGCTGCTCCCTAAAACAATGAGGCACAACTTAACCCACCTTACTCTAGGCTGGCTGACTCTGCCAAGCTGACTGCTAGTAGGCCCAGATTGCATGCTTCCCTACAGAGCCCCCTGACTGTGAGCAAGACCTGTAGAAACCTCTGAGCATTTAAAGTGACAGCTTACAATTTCAATAGTTTCACACACCACACTAAAGCCTTACACTCCAACCCCTTTGCGCCTCACACCAGTGCCAGCACCGTGTGCACCAAATGCATTGTCTGATCAGACACGTTTTCTTTAAAGTTCCTATTTTCTCAATGCGCTCCATTACCCCATATTACTCACACCTGATCAGCACAGCATCACAAGTGTAAACAGAAGCTGAGCCTGATATGACACCCTTCCTTTATTGTCTCTGTAATGTGTGGATTCTTATCAAGGGAATCTCCACCCACTTTGGTATTCAGGGTGGATACCGGTTGTCAAATGTGGAGGTTGCTTGATTTCCCCATTTACATAGGCAATGCATCTGGATTGGGTGAGAGCGTTTGTGGGTTGAGCATCACAGCTTGCAGCTTCTTTTCTGGGCACTAAAGATGGGCCTGAATGGGAATAATATGCTGAATTTCCTTCCCTGAAATTTGGATATGAATCCAGAAACCTGTTTCACCACTCTCATCGCCTGGTGTAAATCAATCAGGTTCTTAAAAAGAAGGCTTTTAATTAAAGAAAAAGGTAAAAATCATCTCTGTAAAATCAGGATGGAAATTAACCTTACAGGGTAATCAAACTTAGAGCTCAGAGGACCCCCCTCTAGCCTTAGGTTCAAAGTACAGCAAACAGAGATAAACACTCTAGTAAAAGGTACATTTACAAGTTGAGAAAACAAAGATAAATTAACACGCCTTGCCTGGCTGTTTACTTACAAGTTTGAAATATGAGAGACTTGTTTAGAAAGATTTGGAGAACCTGGATTGATGTCTGGTCCCTCTCAGTCCCAAGAGCGAACAACTTCCCAAACAAAGAGCACAAACAAAAGCCTTCCCCCCACCAAGATTTGAAAGTATCTTGTCCCCTTATTGGTCCTTTGGGTCAGATGTCAGCCAGGTTACATGAGCTTCTTAACCCTTTACAGGGAAAAGGATTTTGGAGTCTCTGGCCAGGAGGGATTTTATAGTATTGTACACAGGACAGCTGTTACCCTTCCCTTTATAGTTATGACAGTGAGGATCCTATGTTAAAATGAATGATTCAATTTACCAATAGCCATCATGTGCTATATTGATCTGCTAATTCCACAGCCCCCTGAAGAGACTTTGGCTACTGGCCAATAGCATCCAAATATCATAGAGATGGGCAGAGTATAAAATCCTGGACAGATCAGCAGACCTATCCTTTCAAGTCCTCTGGGCAAGTTTTACAGAATTATATAATGCCCACTGGGACAAATCAGCATTGGTGTAATTTGATTGAATTCCCTGAGAGTTCAAGAACTTCATAAACATGAATTAAGCCTTATAAGACTACTATGATAAATTACAGAATAATGCAATACATTTGATTTTTCTTAATTTTTTGTTTCAAACCACCTCTGCTGCACTCTGCCCACTGATCACTCTCCCGCTGGGGCACCTTCTCGCCTTCCAGACCCCTGAACAGCTTCAAGTGACCATAGCAAGAATGGCACTCCCAACACTGACACCCCCAACTAAGCAAACACCCCCTTCAAAAATTAAAAGGAAAGAAAGAAGCCAAAAGCCAGAGACTCCATGAACTCTGCTATCGATTTTGCATGGAAGGTGCACCAATACTATGGTGATGGGCAGCAGTATAGAACCTATGGATTGAAAACTGGCTTTTGAACCATAAAGGTTAGAAAGCAAAGCTCTATTCTACTAGAAAGCCATGAAATGAAAGCCCCCTTTCCAGTACATAAATGCATATGTTTGAGCCCTGGTAGGTTGCATAATACTGTCCCTTTTAGTCATAATGTTATAGATGGGAAAGGGTATTTCAGGGAACTTTTATAGGTTTTGAAATGTTATAATTTGTTCTCCTGCTGAGACGTGCATATCTGGACTTGTGCTGCTAAGGAAGTGGGTTTTACAGAGAGTGGGAGGAAAAATTGTCCTGGGGATTAGGGTACTAAGTTGGAATTTGGGACACTTGGGTTCAGTCATTCGTTTTCACTGTTGTGTGACTGGTTATTTACTTGGGAGCTACAGTTCCACCATAAGCTTCCTGTGTGAGCTCAGGCAAATCAGCTACTCTCTGTAAAATGGGAATAATAGCATTTCCCTGCCTCACAGGTGTGTTGCAAGGACAAATCCATGAAAGATTGTAAGGTGCTCAAATACTATGTACTATGTTACAATTTACAGGAAATAATGCTGCCTGCTTCGTGTTTACAATGTCACCTGAAAGTGAGAACAGGCATACACATGGCACTGTTGTAGCTGGCGTTGCAAGATATTTATGTGCATGTCCCTTTATGCTTCAACCACCATTCCAGAGGACATGTTTCCATGCTGATGAGTTCTGCTTGATAATGATCCAAAGAAGTGCAGACTGACCCATGTTCATTTTCATCATCTGATTCAGATGCCACCAGCAGAAGGTTGATTTTATTTTTTGGTGGTTTGGGTTCTGTAGTTTCCGCATTGGAGTGTTGCTCTTTAAAGACTTCTAAAAGCATGCTCCACACCTTGTCCCTCTCAGATTTTGGATGGCATTTCAGATTCTTAAACCTGGGGTCAAGTGCTGTATCTATTTTTAGAAATCTCACATCGGTGCCTTCTTTGGGTTTTGTCAAATCTGCTGTGAAATTGTTCTTAAAACAAACGTGCTGAATTGTCATCCAAGACTGCTATAACATGAAATATATGCAGAATGTGGGTAAAACAGAGAGGGACATACTGTTCTCCTTGGGGGAGAATTGTCACAAATTTAATTGACGCATTATATTTTTAACAAGCATCATCAGCATGGAAGCATGTCCTCTGGAATGGTGGCCGAAGCACTAAGGGGGCATATGAATGTTTAGCTTATCTGGCATGTAAATACCTTGGAATGCCAGTTACAAAAGTGCCATGCGAACGAATGCCTGGTCTCACTTTCAGGTGACATTGTAAATAAGAAGCAGGCAGCAGTGTCTGTCAATGTAAACAAACTTGTTTGTCTTAACGATTGGCAGAATAAGAAGAGACTGAGTGGACTTGTAGTCTCTAAAGTTTTACATTGTTTTGTTTGAGTGCAGTTATGTAACAAAAAAAAATTCTGCATTTGTAAGCTACAGTTTCACGATAGAGACTGCACTTCAGTACTTGTATGAGGTTAATTGAAAAATATCATTTCTTTTGTTTATCATTTTTACAGTGCATCTATTTGTAATAAAAATAAAGTGAGCACTGTGCACTTTGTAATTGAAATCAATATTGAAAATTTAGAAAAACATCCAAAATATTTAATAAATTTCAATTGCTATTCTATTGTTATAAGTGCGATTAATCGCGATTAATTTTTTTAATCGTGATTAAATTGAGGTAATCACATAAGTTAACTGCATTTAATTGACAGCCCTACTATTAATCCACACTCTTGATAACTGACAAAAAAAGGTAGCCAGGACCTACTTCCAAAGATATGGGGGAGCATTAACTGGCATTGAGGGGGAATGCTGTGGCGGGGGACACTAGGATTTTGTAGAGAGCAGTAAGTGTCCTTGAGGAAGCGTTGGGAGTGTGGAGGGAACAGTAACTGGCATTGATTGGGTGTGGGGGGGGGAAGGAATAACTGGAATTGATGGTGAATGCTGCAGGAGGGGCACTAACTGGCAGAGAGGGAGTACTGGAGTTGGGGGACCACTAATTTGCAGCGGGGGGGGTGGAGTGTGTGTGGTGAGGAGGTGGTAAGGGGCAGCGAGGGGGTGCATGCTGTGTGGGGGGAGGCGATAAGGGGCAGCAGGGGGGCGTGTTGTATGTAGGCAGAGAGGCAGTAATGGGCAGTGGGCAGGAGAGGATGTGCGCTGTGTGCAATATGGGGGGGGGGAGGGGAGTTGGTCCCATGAGTGAGGGGCCAGGGCAGGGAAATTGGGGCACAGTGGGGTGGGAGGAGTTGTAAGTATCCCCTCCCAAGCAGCGGCGGAGGCGCCAGTACCTACCTCTCTGCCAGAGGCTGGAGCCAGGTCCGGGAGCCAGCCAGTTCTATCAGCAGCAGCAACCAAGCAGCTGTGGCTCTTCCTACCCTCTCGGTGGGAGACTGAATACAGTTACTTTGGCAACTGGACTTTTAGTGTCCGGTCAGCAGCGCTGACTCGACACTGCCAGGTCCCCTTTTCGACCAGACTTTCTGGTTGAAAACCTAGCAACCCTATATCAGACTGACATGCTCTCTGTTTTCAGGATCACTGCGGCAAGGTAGAGGGACTCTGGTGATTCCACTCCAGCTTCCCTCTCCTCTGGGTTGGGTAGGTGTTCAGAGGAAGTGCTAGAGAGTACTGTTTGGGAGAAAAAGCTGGGAGAATTTCTTCATGGAGATCAGGCTTCACTGAATATCAGACTGGGGATTCTCTTTATTTGCTCCTGCTCTTACAAAACTGCACACCTGAGGGCAGCAGAACTCCTGCATGTTCTCTCTATTCAGCCTGCTATGAGTATGCAGGAATTTTTTACACTGGAATGTCTGACACTGGAATTTCTTAAAGCTATAGCTCCCAGATAAGTGTCCAGTCAAAGGGTAAAAGCAAACAAAATCTCATTTGTCCACTGGTTTTGCTAACTGGCTGCTCTGCAGTTGTGTTTATTGGATTCTTGTTTCTTACAAGCAGAGTTCCAGAGGCCAAAGTGCTGGGTTCAGAGGAAAAGCATGCAGTCTGGTTGCAAATTAGAATATTTGCAACTGGTTCATTAGGAGAGATAAATTCAAACTGCATGACCTGGAAAGTTTTGCGCATAGAAGATAAGTTTCTGTAAAAATCAGTTTGAACTTACTTAAACTTCTAGCAAGGATTTTATAGCAATAAGCCACAACAGGGTGTGCATGAACAGAATACTGGTTCACACCTGACTGGTGTTGTGTGACAATAAGGGCAAGAGGTATGTGTCTTCAATAACCAGACAAGGGTACCGGTTTCATAAAATGCAAGCTCTTTTATTGTAGTTGTGAGTCTGGTTTTTTAATTCTAAATTTAAAAACCTTGGCATCTTTGTGGTGGTTCAATGAAAAACTTCTGATCCATGTGCTGCTGTAGACAAAGCCAACAATGTTAGCCTGCATAAGAAGTGAGATGGAGAATAATCCTGAAGCTATTCTATGCCCAGGGCTGGCTCCAGGCATCAGCTTCTCAAGCAGGTGCTTGGGGCAGCCGCTCCGGAGAGGGGCGGCACGTCCAGGTATTCGGCGGCAATTCGGCGGACAGTCCCTCACTCTGCCTGGGAGTGAAGGACCTTTTTTTTTGTTTTGTTTTGGCTGCTTGGGGCGGCCAAAACCCTGGAGCCGGCCCTGTCCATGCCATTGTTTTGGCAGGTGTCACCAGGTGGCACTGTTATAACAAAAAGAACTTGCAAGACTGTGTTATGCAAGTAAGTTTTCAGTCTTGGAAGAAATGCTTGTGGTGTTGGTAGTTTTTGCTATTCAAGGTCCTGTGTACAGCAGGGGTCTCAAATTCAGTTTGCCTTGGGGCCAGTGCCAGTCCTCAAAACCTACCAGTGGGTCAATAATGTCACTGAAGATGGTGTTCAGAAAAGAAAATGTTTGTGTTTTTTATTTTGAATTTCTTAGAAATAAAACTGTCATACAACTTTATATAATTCTTTGCCTGCTAGAGAATTTAGTGTTTGCCAGACACCTGGCAACGCTGCAGTTGTCAGTTAGTTGACGTTTGGTCTCTGTGACTGAGCAGTTGAAACCTTCAGGATTGCAGCAAGGTGTGCATCAGATAGTTGTGTTTGGTATTTTAGCTTGTTTATATTCATTGTGAAAAAAGTGATGCTGCCTCCATAGCTGACTCTGCCGAGCAACTAATGATAATATCTCTGTCCCTCTCCAGCCAATGTGAGCTGGGGTCAGGGGGTGGCGCCTTCAATGGACATTCCTGGCAGCGTGTCTGGCTGCTTCTCTCTGCCACAGGCTACAGTGGGGAGGTTCTCAGGCTGCAGATGGCCCACGGGCTGGGAGTTTGAGACCCCTGGTGTACAGTCAGTGGTCATTGGAGGGAGCTGTGTGAGCGGCAGGAAAATTTGGAGAACATTGGATTTATCTAGGATTCAATTATTACTTTGGTCTGCCTGAGTAAGATATATTCAAATATTGATAGTCTTTAATGACTGACCTATTCATAGACAGATGCTGCAGTGCCATCCCCTACCCCTTAGCACAAGGACTATGAGGAAAGAATACAGGAAAAAAAGACATAAGAATACAGACAATTCATAAAATCAAACTGGGATTCATAAGTTATACATACACAGTTCCCAAATCACCACACAGGGAACAAGCTAAACACTAACTGGCAAGAAGTTAGAAACAATTTCCCTGATGGACTGGCTATCCCCAGTTGTTCCCTACAGAATTTTTTTCCTTTGAAGAATCTGGCACTGGCTGTTGGAGCTCTGACGTGTGTGCTATCTAGGGCAGGGTTCTCAACCTTTTTCTTTCTGAGGCCCCCTCCCCCACAACATGCTATAAAAACTCCATGGCCCACCTGTGCCACAACAACTAGTTTTCTGCATATAAAAGCCAGGACTGGCATTAGGAGGTAGTAAGCAGTGCAATTGCCTGGGGATCCATGCCACGGGGCACCCAGGAAGCTAAGTTGCTCAGGCTTCAGCTTCAATCCCAGGTGGAAGGGCTCAGGGTCCCAGGCTTCAGCCCCATATGGTGGGACTTCAGCTTTGACCTGGGCCCCAGCAAGTCTAACACTGGCCCTGAATCCTCCCTGCCTACTGCCCAGGGCCAGCCCAAGGTTCCCTGCTGCCTGCCCAGAGAGCCAGTCCCCCACATGTGCCACCCAACTAAAAAAGGGACTATCCCAGTCAAAATGGGACCTATAGTCACCCTAGCACTATGCCTTTAGTACGAGAAGCTTTGGAGATGGCACAGTAATGAGAGTGGAAGTGAGGTGAACTCAGAATTCTTGGTCCTCCAATTACCGGAGAAAACCAGAATGTGAGGTTTTAGCTAGGAGGCCATTTTCTAGTTCTCTGCTTAAGCACTTCGGAAGCTGAACTGAAGAAAGACAGAGGTGATGGTGATGGGAGAGGAGACTATTTTGAACAGTTTGTAGCCACGGTGCAGTCTCCTTTGGATGAAGGTTCACATCTACTGTTGGTCAATTCAGCCACTTAGAAAACTCCAAGTAGTACAAAATGCTCCAGCTCATCTCCTCAGCAACACAGGCTACTCCAAACACATCACACCTGTCCTCCACTCTCGACACTGGCTTCAGATAGAATTTTGAATCAGGTTCAAGGTCTCAGTCCTTATCTTCAAGATCTCTCCATGGCCTGGGGTGAAACATACAACTTAGCAGGCCAAACATCTATTTGTCCATGGTCTGTGAATCACTGTGGGGCTCAGGAGTGAAGACTCTTGGGCGGGGGTGCAATGCACATGCCCAAAGGCTGAAACATATACATAGGGAATTTTTACCCTGAAATTTTAGTTTTAGTACATCAGAGGGCTCAGAAATGGGACTTAGACAGACTTCAGTGGTGCCAGGATCTGACCATCGAGTCTCTGCATACACTACAGTGGAAGACATGTCAATGGTTCCCTTTGCAACCACTCAGCCAGCAATCACAACCTGTTGTGTGGGGAGGGCAGGACAATGGCCTACCTCCTCTGTGCTCCTTCTACTTTGCTCCTCTGCCTCTTTTTTTTGGGGGGGGGGGGGAAGAGGGGTTACCACCCTAGGGTCTGTACACTGGTCCTTACACAAAAGACATATTGGGGGAAAGTTAACCAGTGCCTTATCCCACCCACAGCCCTGATCTGACCTAAGGTGTATAATGGGTAGGAAGATGTTTGTGCCCTTTTGGGTGGTGAGGTCTCACTTGTGCAGTGTGGGGAGCTCATATGTGGCTACATTGGCTACAAATCTTAAACATACAGTCAAAATATAACTGAACAATGTCCAACACAAGCTACAAGAAGTAGGACACAGGAACAAACTGTCATTGCGTGACTGATCATCCTAAGAGTAGGTGCAGGTGCCTGGCAACTTTTTAAGGATGATTTTTAGATGTTACCTTTCCATGAGTGTCCCATACACAATGGCTGAACCTGGTTTTTCCTCTTTTTTTAGTGCATGTATGTATTTATAATTTTCTATTAATTTTCCAAATACAACAAATATATCAAAATACCAGATTCATCATAATACACAAAGATAAATAAAGAGTTAGGATAAAGGAAGGCGAGGGGAAGTGATGTATCAATCTTCAGGGTCTACATTTATCATAGAACCCTAAAAAGACAGCACAAATTGCTTTGAATTTTTTGGGCATTCCCTTTCTGTGGAATGACAGTTGTTTATTAGCTGAGAGTTCAGCACATCACTGAGCCAGGCAACAATATGTTTTAGGGATCAGCTTTTCGATTTTTGCAGGATTAATTTTTTAGTGACCACGGGCACTCCCAAAACATATGAGCTAATCTAGCAACAAAGCATTATCTTGCCAACTGCAATCAGTATTTGAGGTCCTCTACCATTGGCCTATGTAGGGATCAGTATATCTGGAAAAGTGTCTCAGGTCTACAGTTGCTTTTTTAACATTATATAGAACTGTCTTCCATTGGGCTGGAAAGAGCTGTGTATCCAAGTCTCCATTCTCAAATTATCAATCTTTGGCAGAGGTTTTTGGGCCAGAAAAATCTTAAAAGGATACTGCTGGCCAGGTAAAACCAGGAAGTTTCCTCCAAAATTACAAGAGTTCTGGAGGTTCTGCAGCTCTCAGTGCATCTGGTCAAAATACACTCATAACTAAATTGTTGCTGAACAGCTAATCCCTCCACTTCAAGTTTTTGCCATTGATTTTAAGGATAGCATTGCTCCATATGACAGCATCTGAATGGAAGAATGAATGGAAGCAGAACTTTTTAGCCAAGTTTGACCAAGCTTGCCTTATTGCTGTTATTTTGGGAGCTCCGGAACCATCAAATCTATAATAATTTGATCCTACAATACCTGTAAGGGGGAAGAGGATATACCAATTCTTGTTCATTCTGAAGCAAGGTGGGGTCTTTGTGGTCTTAACAAAAAGGAGATACAGTAATTGTCCAAGTTGGGAAAACAAAATCCTCCCAGAGATAGGGGGAGCTGTAATTTGTTCAGAGACAGTCTATATTCTTACCTGTGCCCCAAAGGAATTTTCAGAAAATATTGACTTTCTTAAAAGAAGTTTGAGGAATAGAAATAGGGGGCCCCACCCTGAGGTCATACAAAATTATGGTAAGGACATTTTTCAGTATATTAATTTTACCACAGCAACTGAGAATTAACAAATTCCATCTCCACAAATCATTGGCCACTTGAGCAATAATTGATTCTATATTTATCTTAGGGATGTCCTGAATATTTCAGGGAATCAGTATTCCTAAATATTTCATGTAAAAGCATTGCCACTGAAATTCCCAATTTGAGAAAAAACCTTTGGGCATATTTGTTAATAGCTAAGATTTCTGATTTATCCCCAATTAATTTAATATCTGACAGGTGTCCAAGCTTAATAATAGTAGTAAGAAGGACAAGAATGGTAATCTTGGGTTGGGCTTAGATACAAAACACAAGAGCATCATCTGCATAAAGCATAATTTTGTGCTCTGTTTGGTCCACCCTGATACCATGAATGTTAATTTGTTTGGATTTTTTTGCCCCACCAGGCATTGGGATCTCAACCCACAATTCCAATGGTCAGGGGAGACTGCAGGAACTATGGGATAGCTATGGGATAGCTACCCACAGTACAACGCTCCGGAAATCAATGCTAGCCTCGGTACATGGATGCACACCGCTGAATTAATGAGCTTAGTGTGGCCGCATGCACTCGACAATTATACAATTGATTGCCCAAAAATCGAATTCTGTAAATTTGGAGTAATCCCATAGTTTAGACATACCCATAGATTGATAAAAAAGGTGGCATACGAAACAAAGTGACAGCTTCTGATGAAGCTTTCCAAGTGTTGCAGCTGATGAAGTTAACACAACAGGGAGGTATTTAATCTCCACATTTTAGTTGGGGATGCATATCCTGGAGGCCTAAAAGACTATGTATGGAGCCTCGAGCCTGGTCAGCTATAACAATAGTACCAATGCCACAACCAGTGACAGAATTGATCAAGTCTTGTAACACATAGTCCAATTTTGCATATGTTTAATGAGCTGCAGAAAAAACCCTATAGTCTCTGGCTGTAGGATCACCTAGTCTCTATAGCCATATAAATAAGAAGAAAACAAAGAAAGAAGAAGTGGGACCGCTAAACACTGAGGATGGAGTGGAGGTTAAGGATAATCTAGGCATGGCCCAATATCTAAACAAATACTTTGCCTCTGTCTTTAATGAGGATCTTAGGGATAATGGTAGGATGACAAATGGGAATGAGGATATGGAAGTAGATATTACCACATGTGAGGTAGAATCCAAACTTGAACAGCTTAATGGGACTAAATTGGGGGGCTCAGATAATCTTCATCCAAGAATATTAAAGGAACTGACACATGAAATTGCAAGCCCATTAGCAAGAATTTTTAATGAATCTGTAAACTCAGGGGTTGTACCGTATGACTGGAGAATTGCTAACATAGGTGAGATTCTGTGGCCTGCATTGTGCAGGAGGTCAGACTAGATGATCATAATGGTCCCTTCTGACCTTAAAGTCTATGAGTCTCCATACATCTTGTAAACCTATATCAGCCATGTATGTATAAAATATTAGTACTAGAGAAGATTTATCAAGGATTAGTGCTAGAGTTCCATTAAAGTCTTCAGCTGTAATAATAGGATGATGGCCCACATCATTTATACTAAAGAAAAAAAAAATTTGGAATCATCCTAGTCTGGCCCACAGAAATTGGCAAAGGTGATTACAGAATTGCCAGTTTCAGGTATGACAGTAAATCTGCCCTCCCTGTCACACCTTGTGCTCAGAATACTGACTGTAAACTTTTAATGTATTAGTATAGCAATGCCCCTCGCTTTAGAATTAAAGCAACTGGAAGCTGAGAGGCCTAGCCTATCTCTCTTCCGTTTATAAGCTTCAAGTTCTGTCAGATGTGTCTCCTGGAGCATGGCTGTGTCAGCATTCTCTTTTGTAAACAGTATTTTTTTTCTTTTAATAGAGTTATTAAAACCCTTGATATTCCAGGAGACACTTAACTATTGGAGCCAGCACTGATCACAAAGCAACTGTATATTTTAGCCAATATATTTGAATAAATGAGAAACTGCAATTTTTCCTGAGCAGCATACAGTTCTTGCATATCTAAGATGCAAAAGTTATATAATCCAGGGGTAGGGTGTCACTTGCCAGTACATATTCTACAGGAGTGGGAAGGAAATTCCTGGTATGGGAACATAACAGGAGAGGGACCGGAAGAGGAATGAGAAAACAAAATGGAAAAAGATAGTGAAGATAGAAATACACATTAGTACCATATAATCCAGATGAAGAATCTGTTTAAATGGTCCAAAAATAAACACATGACACCCAGAGGGGACCGCCGGATCAAGTAAAACTTGGAGATCCTCACAGCCACTAGTGCCCCAAACATTACAACTATAGTAATCGCCTATTATCAATAGAACCTTGATATATTAGTCCATAAAGGAAGAACCATCTAATAAAGCAATATTATATATATGAAAATAACACACACACACAATCAAATTACAGATTTTACTCTGATGCTCCTTTCCCATGAGTTAAGGCAACAGGAAGTAAATTAAGAATATTCCTTTAACCCCAATGAGAGAGAAAAAAAGAAAAGCAACTAACACCCTTCAACTTATTTAGATCCACCATATCAGATCTCAGAGATTTGTCTGCTTCTTGAGAGGAACTGAATGATACTTCTCATAGAAGATGAGGATTAGAAGGGACCTCAGGAGATCATCTAGTCCAACCCCCTGCTCAAAGCAGGGCCAATCTCCAGACAGATTTTTGCCCCAGATCCCTAAATGGGCCCTCAAGGATTGAGCTCACAACCCTGGGTTTAGGAGGCTAATGCTCAAACCAGTGAGCTATCCTTCTCCCACAGTCTCACCATTCTTAATAGGGAGTGTTCCTGGGTATTTAACAAAATACTAAGTCATCTTCCTAGCAAATTGTTTTTCTTGGTGAAAAGCTGCCTTTACTGCAACCACATCACAGGTATAATCTTGACAGATCAGTATTATAATTGCTGGTTCTCCCCCTAACAACTTCTCCTCCCCCCTCCCCTCGGATTTCTGCAATATAAACTCCTGAGTGGGTAAACTTCAGGAACTTCACAATCAGTCCTCTAGGCTGACCTCCTGCAGCTAGCTAGGGGGCAAAACAAAAATCTACTGGCAGATCAGACAACTTGGTTATCAATTTAGGGACAAATTCAGAGCTTTTACCTTTCTCTATACTGTCAGGGACACCAACAATCCTGATGTTACATTGTTGTGAGGGGCTTTCTAGAGCCATTAGCTTGGTCTTAATAGTTTTGACATCACTACAGTTCTCATAACCTGCTATTTGTTCTCTTTAAACTATCTTGCACTTCCAAAATTCTGTGTTCGGCTTCACCCATGCATCTGGATAGAGCTTGTAGTGCACTCCGAATCTCACACATGATGCTCTGAAGGGTAGAAATTGTAGATTTAATTTCAACAGTATCTGCAGCCACCTGTTGTAGCACAGCCATCACCTGTATTCCATCAGGCTCAGGCACCAGTTTGTTTGTAAGGAGCAGAGGCAGAGCTCCTTTGTTTTTTTCAGAGCTTTCAGTTTCGGAGAGGAAAATGCAGAGCTAGAGGTGTCTTGTGGGTCTCAGTGGTAAGGTGCAACATTGCTTGGGGTTGGATGGGTTTTAGTGGATGATGTTTGAGGATTCCCTGTAGAATTTTCAGAGCTCAAGCAATTTGCAGCCACCCCAGTTGTAGCCAGCTCTGATGTCTACCTAAACCTGGCTTTCATGGATTGTTAAAATTTACTGTTGGGGCACAACTGTCACCAGTTGATAAAGGGTTATCTGTTCTCACCCTTTTGGTTTCTGCATCTTTTGGCCCCATTAAGGCAATTTTTTTTAGATTAATTTACTCTGAACTAGGGCCATCAAGTGATTAATCATGATTTTTTAATTGTGATTAAATACGTTAATCATGCAATCACACTGTTAAACAGTAATATAATACCATGTATTTAAATATTTTTGGAGGTTTTCTACATTTTCAAATATATTGATTTCAGTTACAACACTGAATACAAAGTGTACAGTGCTCACTTTATATTTTTATTACAAATATTTGCACTGCAAAAAACAAAAGAAATAGTATTTTTCAATTCACCTAATACAAGTATTGTAGTACAATCTCTTTATCATGAAAGTTGAACTTACAAGTGTAGAATTATGTACAAAAAAAATCCTGCATTCAAAAATAAGAATGTAAAGCTTTAGAGCTTACAAGTCTACTCTGTCCTACTTCTTGTTCAGCCAATCACTCAGAAAACACAAGTTTGGTTACAGTTTGCAGGAGATAATGTTGCCCGCTTCTCATTTACAATGTCACCTGAAAGTGCTAACAGGAGTTAGCATGGCACGGTTGTAGCCCGCGTCACAAGATATTTACATGCCAGATGTGCTAAAGATTCTATGACAAAGCTCTATCGTTCTCTCCATGGGTCCCACGGTTCCTAGCAGATTTCGCTAGCCTCAGAGGCTCAACGTGACCCTCCACATAGCCTTTTTCTCTCCAGAGAGAAAGGTCACAACCTACTGAACCATTTTCATCATAAGTCAGCAAGGGAGGTGAGGAGAAGTAACCCTCCCTTGCAGTCTCTGTTGTCTCCCTATCTCAGTGATTAATTCAGGGGAGGAGCCCAGGGACCCTAATAGTATCAGCTATGGTAGCTGATCTTTTGGAAACAGGATATGTACAATTCCCTGAGCCACTTCCCCACAGCAGCCCATACTTCCTCAATATCTACTTCACCCTTACCTCAGGGCTCCCTCCTTGTGCCTGATATAGTTTGTATTGCTCAGTTTCTCCAACAGCACAGCTTAATCCCACAGCTCCTGACACACATGCCCACCTGACTAACTGGGAGGCTTTTAACTAGTTTCAGCCAGCCCCCGATTAGCTTCAGGCGTCCCAATCAACCTAGCGGTCTTCCCTGCCTTCTGGAAAGATCCTAATTGGCCCCAGATGTCTTAATTGACCTGGAGCAGCTGCCATTTGCTTATCCTGGTAACAGGGATTTGTTTAACCTGGGGCTACTATCTGTCTCTCACTACTTTCCTATAGCCATCTGGCCTGGAGAGAGGTGGGAGGCTACTCCTGCTGCTAGGACCTGGGCCCTCATTGCTGCTCCAGCAATTCCCCTGGCTGGGCCAGACACTGCCCCCCTTCTCTGCTACCTGGTTGCTGGCTGGCTGGTGGACCCTCACCAACCCTTTATTGCTGCTTACAAACAGGGAAGTAGGTGACAACCTAAGCAGCAGTGACCATGAGATGGTCGAGTTCAGGATCCTGACAAATCCATGGATGAGCACAAATCCATGGGGCCGGATGCGCTGCATCCGAGGGTGCTAAAGGAGTTGGCGGATGTGATTGCAGAACCATTGGCCATTATCTTTGAAAACTCATGGCGATCGGGGGAGGTCCCGGATGACTGGAAAAAGGCTAATGTTGTGCCCATCTTTAAAAAAGGGAAGAAGGAGGATCCGGGGAACTACAGGCCAGTCAGCCTCACCTCAGTCCCTGGAAAAATCATGGAGCAGGTCCTCAAGGAATCAATTATGAAACACTTAGAGGAGAGGAAAGTGATCAGGAACAGTCAGCATGGATTCACCAAGGGGAAGTAGTGCCTGACTAACCTAATTGCCTTCTATGAGGAGATAACTGGCTCTGTGGATGAGGGGAAAGCAGTGGATGTGTTATTCCTTGACTTTAGGAAAGCTTTTGATACAGTCTCCCACAGTATTCTTGCCGCCAAGTTAAAGAAGTATGGGCTGGATGAATGGACTGTAAGGTGGATAGAAAGCTGGCTAGATCGTCGGGCTCAACGGGTAGTGATCAATGGCTCCATGTCTAGTTGGCAGCCGGTTTCAAGATTAGATTGGGAATTGGTCCTGCTTTGAGCAGGGGGTTGGACTAGATGACCTCCTGAGGTCCCTTCCAACCCTGATATTCTATGAAAAGGAAGAAAGGAGGGACTTCTGAAAAGCAGACTTTGACTCCGTTAGGGAATAGACGGGCAGGATCCCCTCAGAAGTTAATATGAGGGGGCAAGGAGTCCGGGAGAGCTGTCTGTATTTTAAAGAAGCCTTATTGAGGGTGCAGGAACAAACCATCCTGAAGTGCAGAAAGAATAGCAAATATGGCAGGTGACCAGCTTGGCTTAACAGTGAAATCTTCGGTGAGCTTAAACTCAAAAAGGAAGCTTACAAGAAGTGGAAATTTGGATAGATGACTAGGGAGGAGTATAAAAATATTGCTAGAGCATGCTGGGGTGTAATCAGGAAGGCCAAAGCGTAATTGGAGTTGCAGCTATCAAGGGATGTGAAGGGTAACAAGAAGGGTTTCTAGAGGTAGGTTAGCAGCAAGAAGAAGGTCAGGGAAAGTGTGGGGGAGGTAACTGAATGGGGGAGGCAACATAGTGACAGATGATGTGGAAAAAGCTGAAGTACTCCATGCTTTTTTTTGCCTCAGTCTTCACAGACAAGATCAGTTCCCAGACTGCTGCACTGGGCAACACAATATGGGGAGGAGGTGAGCAGCCCTCAGTAGTAAAAGAACAGGTTAAGGAGTATTTAGAAAATCTGGACGTGCACAAGTGCATGGGTCCATATCTAATGCATCCAAGGGTGCTGAGGGAGTTGGCTGATGTGATTGCAGAGCCATTGGCCATTATCTTTGAAAACTCGTGGCTATTAGGGGAGGTCCCGGATGATTGGAAAAAGGCAAATATAGTGCCCATATTTGAAAAGGAGAACCTGGGGAACTACAGACTCACTTCAGTTCCCGACAAAATCATGGAGCAGGTACTCAAGGAATCCATTTTGAAGCACTTGGAGAAGAGGAAGGTGATCAGGAACAGTCAACATGGATTCACCAAGTGCAAGTCATGCCTGACCAACCTGATTGCCTTCTATGATGAGATAACTGGCTCTGTGGATATGGGGAAAGTGGTGGATGTGATATACCTTGACTTTAGCAAAGCTTTTGATATGGTCGCCCACAGTATTCTTGGCAGCAAGTTAAAAAAGTATGGATTGGATGAATGGACAATAAGGTGGATAGAAAGCTGGCTAGATCGTTGGGCTCAATGAGTAGTGATCAACAGCTCGATATCTAGTTGACAGCTGGTATCAAGCGGAGTGCCCCAAGGGTCGGTCCTGGGGCCAGTTTTGTTTAATATCTTTATTAATGATCTGGAGGATGGTGTGGACTGCACTCTCAGCAAATTTGCAGCTGACACTAAGCTGGGGGGAGAGATAGATATGCTGGAGGGTGAGGATAGGATCCAGAGTGACCTAGACAAATTGGAGGATTGGGCCAAAAGAAATCTGATGAGGTTCAACAAGAACAAGTGCAGAGTCCTACACTTAGGATGGAAGAATCCCGTGCACCGCAACAGGCCGTGTACCGACTAGCTAAACAGCAGTTCTGCAGAAAAGGACCTGGGGATTACAGTGGATGAGAAGCTGGATATGAGTCAGCAGTGTGCCCTCATTGCCAAGAAGGCCAACAGCATATTGGGCTGTATTAGTTGGAGCATTGCCAGCAGATCGAGGGAAGTGATTATTCTCCTCTATTCGACACTGGTAAAATGATTAGGAATCTGGGGCACATGACTTACGAGGAGAGCTGAGGGAACTGGGGTTATATAGTCTTCAGAAGAGAAGAATGAGGGGGGATTTAATAGCAGCCTTCAACTACCTGAAGGGAGGTTCCATAGAGGATGGAGCTAGGCTGTTCTCAGTGGTGGCAGATGACAGAACAAGGAGCAATGGTCTCAAGTTGTAGTGGCGGAGGTCTAGGTTGGATATTAGGAAAAACTATTTCACTAGGAGGGTGGTGAAGCACTGGAATGCTTTACCTAGGGAGGTGGTGGAATCTCCTTCCTTGGAGGTTTTTAAGGCCCGGCTTGACAAAGCCCTGGCTGGGATGATTTAGTTGGTGTTGTCCTGCTTTGAGCAGGAGGTTGGACTAGATGACCTTCTGAGGTCTCTTCCAGCCCTAATATTCTATGTTTCTATGATTCTAAGAAGAGAGTTAAAATGGTTAAGGAAATCATATACATACAATGACTGCAAAGTTCTTATCTTAGGTTTGTAGCACGTGATGAAATAAACTGCTAGTTTGCAAAAGTCTCTCTGGAACTTACCCAAACAGCTTGGGGGTCATCAGTTCTTGTTTAGAGCTTCCTTCTTAGAAATCCAGTCCAGGAAATGAAGCAGGAAATGAAGAAGACGTGGAGATGTTTCCAGGATCTTTTATTCGTCTGCCATGTGGATGGAATTTTACTGTCCCAAACAAAGCTCTCAGTCTCAGTTTGTGGAAAAGTACAGGCCCAAGATGGATTCCAGGGTCACATCAGCAAGTCACATGCCCTTACGTGGCTTGCTGACTCACAGGGGCAAGCCACTGGCCACTTGGAGGCTAAGAGATCTGCAGGAAGAGCCATCTGGGCAGAATGAGTTTCTTCTATGGCCCTGTGATGGGGTGGCTTCCCCTCACTGGCATAAAAGGGGATAAAAGGAGCCCTAGGGCAGCTGTGCAGGAGACAGCCAATTAGAAAGGGGTTGAGAGGAACATCCAATCATGGCCCAGCAGGCTCATATAAGAAGGGCTGCAGGGCAGAGTAGAGCTCAGTGGCTGACTGGAGCTGAAGGGGAGAAGACCAAGCTTCTAGCAGGAGGAAGGAGCGCCAGCACCTGGAACAATACAGTGCTGCAAGCAGGGACCGGGGGAGCTAGAGAGAGCTCCTGGCTGGCTGAAGCTGGCTGGAGCCACATGGGAAGCGGCCCCGGGACAATGGACTGCAGTTGCCACTGAAGGAATGGCTAGATAGAGATTGCAGGTCCCCCGGAAGGGGGGAAGACAGAGTGTGGCACAGCCAGAGAGCAGCGTCACTGAAGAGGATGCCGCAGTCCTGGGAGTGATGCAGGTCCTGAAATGAAAGTGATGGTAGTGAGGCACCACCAGAGGGGGGCACCCTGGCAAGCAGAGCTAATTCCCATGACAGCCAGCAGGGGGTGCCAGAGTGGGAGTGACCCCCATGACAGGCCCATTGTGAAGCCAATAGCCCTTGAAGGGCCATCAACACAAAGATGTCTGGCTTTAATGTAGATTTTTCCTGGTGGGTATTACTCTAGGAACAAACACATTTGGGATATAGACCTATATAGCCAATATTCATAACTTAAGATACAGTGATGATACATGGATATAAATATACTTGGCAAATCATAACTTTTCCATTGACTCCTCACATGATATACTTAGTACAAGATTTGTTGCAATTGCCGTATATCCACCATGATTCCCAAATCTTTTTCAGAGTCACTGCTTCCCAGGATAGAACCCCCCCCATGTAAATAAGGCCTATATTCTTTGTTCCTAGATGTAGACATTTATCTCTAGCTGTATTAAAATGCATATTGTTCACTTGCACCAAGCTTACCAAGTAATATTCTGTATCAGATACCAGGATAGGAAAACTTCCTCTTTTGGAGTTTTCCTATCCTGCATTACAAACTGCAAAAATGGTGGTTAGACCAATAAAGTTAGCCAAGGCCACAGAAACTACAGGAGGTAAAATCCTGAATGAAGGGACAATGTCAAGGGATGCTGAAGTCTCAACACTCCCACATGTGTTCAGGTTACAGTCCATGACCCTGTCTCTTTCTTCACAGACTTGCCTCATCTCTGAATACAGATTCCAGCAGCACTTTGTGTGTGGGTACAAAATGCTTTTTCAGGAGAATAAAATCATGGTTTATTTGCAATAATTTAGGATCTGATCCAGACAATGCATGTTGAAGTCAATGGGAGTCTTCTAACGGATGTTGGTTTGGGCCCTAAGTGAGCACTCAGACATATCTGTACATTTCCCTACCCTATAGAATGGAGTGTCAGTAACAGAATAATTCTCTGACTTACATCCTCATGAACTACAGCTGGGTGTTTAGGGCTTATTTTCATGAGGTGATTAAACCAATGGCTGCTACACAACCATGCAGTCCAGGCTGAATTTGGCTGTGAACATTTTCCTCTCTCCTGATGTCCTCACCCTCAGGCTGCCCCAAAGAACAGAAGAGGCATAGAAAGAAATGGCTACTTCTTATCAGAAGATGGAGAGACAAGAGCTCTGGCTGACCTCAATGTGCTGTACACACCTGTCGCCTGCTGTTGATGTGCATCAGAGGGGAGTTGGGAGGTCTCAGTTTCATCAGATGTCACCATCCTTGGCAAGTGCAAGGCATGTTTAATTCACCCACTAAACTTAGTAGCTGGATGATAATGAGTCCCTATCACTGTTTGCACAGATATCCTCTCACAGGGCAATAGACTGTTACCCAGGGTGCCTATTTTCCACACCCAAGACCCATTCAGCTGGATGTTTTGAGCACGTAGAGACACAGTAGTGTGTAGGTGCTGGTAGAAAGGTGTGATTTGCAACTATCAGAGTAACATGTTCTTCACTTTGTGAATCACAGATCTAATATTCTGAGAGAAGTCTGGTGCAGTCTGTCCACCAGTCTCTTGGTCTGACAAATTCCCAGAAGCAAATGGGAGATGTTTTTATCAGATCTGGCTTAATTGTGCTTTGACTTTTTGCTTTCTGTTGTGTGTTGTATTTTGAATTAGTGGCAGCAGGGTTCATGCTAAACCCAGTGCTCATGCTAAAACTGGCTTACTAGTGCCCAAATCCTGCTCTCATTGGAAACAATATATTATACATATAAAACGATGGGATCTAAATTAACTGTTAACATTCAAGAAAGAGATCTTGGAGTCATTGTGGATAGTTCTCTGAATACAACCATTCAATGTGCAGTGGCAGTCAAAAAAGTGAACAGAATGTTCGGAATCATTAAGAAAGGGATAGATAATAAGACAGAAAATATCTCATTGCCTCTATGTAAATCAAGCACTAACTCCGCCTCCAAGCACTTCGCCTGCATTTCTTCCTCCAAGTGCTTCGCCTCTGCTTCCAAGTGCTTCATTTCCAAGTGCTTCTCCTCTCTCCTCTGCTTCCACCTCTAAGCGCTTTGCCTCTAGGAAGAAATTCCTTTCTGCCTCAGTTGCAACTCAGCCTGGGTTAAGGGCATCCTACCATCCTGGCACCGGGGTCTCAGTTGGGGGAGGGATCATCCCTCCTGGGAAGTCTTCATTCCCCCATCCCCACCCTGCATTTCCGTCCTGGAGCTGGATGTCTGGGCTTGCTCTGGGTCTGTCTTCTCTGTGGTGTGCCCCTTTGGGAAGACTGGTTTTTCTAAGGTTTCAGTGCCTGACCTCAACCTCATGTACATGGTTGCCCTACTCTAGCCTAGCTATTTCGTTGCCATGAAGCTAGAAGGAAAAAAATAAACTGCTTGTTGGACTCCCTGGCTTGGCAGGCTGAATCCTTTTCGTGACTGATCCCCCCTCAGGCAGCAAAGAAAAAGAAAGAAAGAAAGAACTGCCTGGCTTAGCAGGGTACCCAAAGGAAAAATGTGTCCTTCTAAAATCCTGAGGTCTGTGCGTCTGGTTCAAAATGATCCCACCACTCTGCCACCATGTCAAGGCTGATTCCCCACTCTGGCACTTTCGCAAGGATTTTAAAAATTAATACTGGCCATTCCGGGCTTGTATTAAACTCCCAAGGTTACAGCTTTTCTCTGACCTTGGATAGGTAGATGCTGCCACCACCCAAATGCAAAACCCCTTGGAACCCAGGAAGGCGCACTTGGGAATTCCTTCCTGTGGGGTACCCTCAAGCCCTTTCACACTCTCTCTCTCTCTCTCTCTCTCTCTCTCTCTCCCCGCCCCCCCCCCCCCCAGGGAAGAGCTGAGAAAGAAAACCAAAAAATCAGCTGTTGCCACCAGCTAATTAAAAATATATGCACAAACCTCTTAAGACACCAACAAATCCAATCCTGTTTTTTAAAAGGTATATGTTATTAAAAACAAAAAGAAAGAAAATACATCTGGATCTTAGGCTTTTACTAGATTTAAAAATCCCACGTACAGAAATTAAACATCAAGAATAACCTTCTTGAGGTCCAGCTTAAAAGTTACAAGCAAAACAAAAGCATTTGGGGTTAGCACAGAGGAGTCCACAAGCCTTACAAAATAAAAAAAAACAAACCTAATCGCATCTTTCTAGACATTTCTGATCTACTTACATATCTGGGTTTCCAAATAAGCAATTTCTAGGTATGATTCTGATGATTTTCATACCTGGCCTTCATCTTCTCACAGCATAACTGCTGCCCTGTTCCCCTCTTCCCTGGAGAACAACAACAGACACAAAGGGAACGTTTTTTCCCCAAATTTAAAAAGTTCTTGCCTTCCCATTGACTCTTTTGGTCAAGTGCTCACTCCCTTTCTTTACCTGTGGACTTTTTTTTAAACCCTTTACAGGTAAAGCAAGTAGAGAACAGCTACTAACAGGGATTTATAGCTAACTGGCTGGTTGGGTGTCCATAAAAGGGAGCTACCTCCGCTTCATTTATCACAGATGCTGAAGACTTTCCTGGGCCAGCAGCTGCAGGACTGGGACAAGTATTTACCCCACCTGCTGTTCGCGTACAGTGCCCCAGGAACCCATGGGGATCTCTCCTTTGCAGTTGCTGTTTGGGAGGGGAGTGAAGGGATCCCTGGACTTGGTGAGGGATGAGTGGGAGGGGAAGGCCTCCCCCGATGGAGAATCAGTGGTGGAGTATGTACTGACTTTCTGGGAAAAGCTTATTGAGCTAATGGGTCTGGCCAGGGAGAACCTAGCCAGGGCCCAAAGGAGGCAGAAGGTTTGGTACGACCTCTCAGCCTATGGCACCGGGGACCAGGTGAAGGTTCTCATCCCGGTGAGGAAGAATAACCTGCAAGCTGCCTGGGACAGGCCCTTCAAGGTCATCAAGCAGCTGAATGAGAACAGTGTGATGGAACTGCCCAACCAGACTCTCAGCCATCGAGGGAACCAGGTCAACATGATGGAGCCATACTGTTACAGGGAGAGGCTGGTACTGGCCATGTGTGGCCAGTGGGAGAAGGGGGAAGATCCCCTGGTGGGTCTCTTCCCTGGGACAGGAGCCAGGCCCTTGCTAGAATCAATTCCCCTTTCTGATCAGCTAACCCATGCCCAGCAGGCAGAGATCAGAGAGATGCTGCATTCGCACCAGCAGCTGTTTTCCAACTAGCCTGGGCTCACTAAACAAGCTGTCTATTGGGTGGAACCGAGAACCGGCCCTCCCATCATGTGTTCCCCATTCAGAGTAACTGGGAACACAGCCCAGGCCCTGGAAGGAGCGATCAGAGACATGCTGGCTTTAGGGGTGATCCAGCCATCCACCAGCCCCAAGGCCTCTCCCATGGTGCTGGTCCCCAGGAAAGATGGGTCGATCCGATTCTGTGTGGCCTATTGGAAAGCTCAGTGCCATTACCATGTCTTATGCCTGTTCCATGCCTAGGCCTGATGAGATCCTAGACAAATTGGGGGGCACTCGGTACCCCATGACCAGGGATTTCATCAAAGGCTACCAGCAGATGCCTTTGGATCCAGATGCCAGGTTGAAACCTGCTTTTGTCACCTCTTTGGGGCTGTACAAATCCCTGGTCCTACCTTTTGGCCTCAAGGAGGCGCCAGTCACCTGCCAGTACCAGGGGGATCAGTTACTGAAGGGGATGGAGAATTTTACACTAGCATACATTGATGATATTTGTGTCGTTAGCCAGACTTGGGAGGACAATGTGACCCTGGTAAAGAGGGGGCTGGGTGACCTCCAGTATGCAGGACTGACTGGAAAAGCTGGCAAGTCCAAGGTCGGGATGGCAAAAGTGTCGTACCTGGGCCACAAGGTGGGGAGCAGTTGCCTAAAGCCAGAGCCGGCCAAGGTGGAGGCAATCAGACACTGACCCGCTCCCCAGACTAAGAAACAGGCCCAGTCCTTTATTGGGATGGCGGGGGAATACCAAAGGTTTGTGCCCCATGTTAGCTCTCTGTCAGCTTCCATCACTGAGCTACGCAAGAAGGGTAAACCAGACAAGCTGGTCTAGACTAGGCAGTGCCAGAGGGTTCTCTGCACGCTGGATCTGGTCAAGGGCCTGGTGCACCTATGCTAT
Source organism: Malaclemys terrapin pileata (assembly GCF_027887155.1). Taxonomy (NCBI): domain Eukaryota; kingdom Metazoa; phylum Chordata; order Testudines; family Emydidae; genus Malaclemys; species Malaclemys terrapin. The sequence continues at coordinate 140,941,858 of NC_071505.1, forward strand.
GACCAGTGCCCTTCATAACCTGAGACCCAGGATGGGGATGCAACCAGGTGATGACCAGGTGACTCTTTGCCCAGGAAGCAAGACAAAGACAAGGAGGAGGAGCAATGGGGGTGTCTGAGGTCAGGTCGTTGGAAGCTGGCAGTCTGCTTGGGGAGACTGGAAGAGGGGAAGTCCAGGCCACCTGTCCCAGGACTCCCCAAGATGGACTTGGCTGAAAGTCACTGATTTCTGTGATAGCAAGCTCTCCTCTACACTGTGTTCCTGTCAGCTAGTAAACCCTTCTGTTCTACATGCTGGCTGAGAGTCACTACTGACTCAGGAGTTGGGGTGCAGGGCCCTCTGGCTTTCTCAGGAGCCCCACCCGGGTGGACTCACTGTGGGAAGCGCACGGTGTGGAAGGGAATGCTGAATGCTCCGAGGTCAGACCCAGGAAGGTCGAAGCTGTGTAAGCTTTTTGCCCTGGTGACAGTATGCTCAGAGAGAGGAGGCATGCTACTCCAGAGTCCTGACTGGCTTCGTATGGAGTAGTTCCAGAGCACTGGCCCGGTGACTCTGTGACAATTGGCCATTGTTGAAAGACAGGGTATTGGGCTAGATGGACCTTTGGTCTGACCCAGTATGGCCATTCTTATGTTCTTACAATGGGCGTTTTTTGCCACTGACTTCAGTGGGATCAGGATTTGGTGCTATGGTTATAAGCATTGTGACAGACTGACAACATCTTGCAATATTCTAAATGAATTGTATTGAATTAAGTTTAACATCTTTGGGATCCATCATATTATAAATGCAATTGTGATGTATTATTGTGGAATTGTATGTATATAGCTTCTCCAAGAGACAAACTAATGCAATCTATGGAAGGTATCAGGAATGTCAAAGGAATTTTTGGAACAATACCTGTGAAGTGGATTTCCTAGGAATTACCTGGGGAATGCCAGCTACCCAGTTCAAATCCACCCTTTTGAAGCTACACCCCGGGGAGGAAAACTTGTTGTCTACTAATTACCTGCTCCTGAAAACTCCAGCTCAAAGACCCCTGAACTGTATAAAGGGTGGAATAAACCTTTTATGAGTGTGCTTGTTCTGAGCTGAAGTTGTGGTGGGCTGGTAACCACAAGGATTCCCTTGGGTGGGGTGGGTTGAAGGACTGCTCCTGCCAAAACCCATCTGGTAATGAACACTGGTAAGTTTATTAGCAGTGTTCATTATTTAGGTTGGACATTAGGAAAAAGTTCCTAACTGTCAGGGTGGTTAAACACTGGAATAAATTGCTTAGGGAGGCTGTGGAATCTCCATCTCTGGAGATATTTAAGAGTAGGTTAGATAAATGTCTATCAGGGATGGTCTCGACAGTATTTGGTCCTGCCATGAGGGCAGGGGACTGGACTCGATGACCTCTCGAGGTCCCTTCCAGTCCTAGAATCTATGAATCTATACATGTAGGTTCTTTTATTGTTTTTAATATGTTTTTTCTCAGTAATGTTTTTACCTTAAAAATAAAATAGGCTGTCATAGAACAAACTGTGTGGTACTTATAACTGTAGCAATTACACCTGTTAACTGTTTCTGAAGAGAAAACAAACAAGTGTCCTTGTCTGTGCTGGCTATAAGACAGTGAAGGTAGGGAATAGTGCAGCCTGGAAACACCCTGGTCCAAAGTAAGAGAGACACAGTTCTCCACCAGGAGAGGTGATGGCCTGTTGCCCTTGCTGGACCACTGAGGGGAAATACAGGTGGAGTTGCCCTGAACTGTGACAAGTATGTTCAAACATTACCAAATACTTTTCATGGTCAATTAAAGTTCCTTTGTTGGAATCATTTATCAAAATGGAAGTGAACAAAATATGTGGTTCTATAATGCAGGGGACAGTCTGTTGGCCACGGGTGTGTGGGGGTAGATAACACTTCTCTTTCTCCACACCATTCTTGATTTTATAGACCTCTACCATATCTCCCTTAGTCTTCTCTATTGTAAGCTGAACAGTCAGTCTTTTTAATTTCGCCTCATACAGAAGCTGTTCCATACTCTAATAATTTTTGTTGCCTTCTCCATACTTTTTCCAATTCTAATGAAAAGGGGTAACCAGATCTGCACACAATATTCAAGGTATGGGTGTACCATGGATTTATATAGTGGCATTATGATATTTTCTGTCTTGAGAGCTATCCCTTTCCTAATGGTTGCTAACATTCTGTTAGTTTTTTTGATTGCAACTGCATCGAAAAACGCATTTGATTGAGCAGATGCGTTCAGAGAACTATCCACGATGAAGAGCCACAGCATGCAGGTGGGACCCTTGGGTTGTGTCAATCCACCCCCTTCCTGGTTCTGGCGCCACTGGATTGCCTGCCCTGAACTCTCCCTCCTGCACTGCAGGAAACAGTATTACTAAATTGGGAGTCAGGAATTTTTTTGTTATAAATGGGAGTCTCCATACTTGGAAACTTGGTCAGTCTGACCAGCTCCTCTGTCCATCTCCTGTCAGCAGCTCCCCTCCTTCCAAAGGCATCTTCCTGCAGCTGACTCTTCTCCTTCTGACCAAGAAGAGGTGAGGGCCACAGGATTTGCAGAGTGACAGTCCTGAGGGCCTGTTGCTGCCCTGGAGACCAATCATGAGCCACAAAGAAGTAAAGGCAGCACGTATTGATTTTGGTCATGATGTTTTGGATGTAAAGGGGAAGTATTTCAAAATGCTCTGAGAAAGAAGCACTACCTTCCCTTGAATGTTTCCTTGCCTCCTGTAACTCCCCAAATCTCACCTCCATTTTAGTGGCTATAGTCCTGCTTCTGTTTGGGAGTTGTTTTCAACATCACACCTTTAAATCCTGATCTAGTCAAGGCCACAGGGAGTCCAGTAATGGCAGAGTTAGGCAAAGTGTAATGATTTAAAAGGGATGGTACTTAATGCTGGTAGGATGATGGAGGAGTAAAGACAACACATTGGGATTTGTAATTTGTTTAATTTGAAAAGTTGGTTGCTACTTTGAATGCATCTAGGGAGAAGGGATAAGAAATAAACCAGTTAAATATTTGCAGCTGGAATTTGCAGACACAGAATTGGAGGCCAGGTTGAAAATTTTGCCAATTACATCAATCCTTGTGCCTAATACTAGACCTCAATCTCACCTAGAAGCCAATTTCTCTCCTTTCCGGGGATTATAAAACATGACCCTTCACATTCTTTTTAGAAACTTGAATTAACTCTCAATTTAGATTCAAAATTATACTCTTTGTTATTTTTATGTATTATTACCTTAAATAATCATTGTCAATATCACGGCAAATCCCGATGGGATGTGGCCTCCTTGCAAATTGATCACCACTGCATCAATGTCTGGCAAAGTGCTTAAAGTGGTCTACTGTTTTTGTCCAGTTTATGTCCGGTTAGTTATGTTAAAGGTGTCTCGCAGAGGAAATGCAAAATTGGTCTTGTGCCCTTTTTTACATCAGTATGGTGTATAAATAAGGCCCAGACAGGGTTTTTTTGCTTGTTGTTTTAAAAAAAAGATGTTTTTCTCCTGCTTGATTTTTTTCATTGCATTTTGTCTACCCTTAAACACGCTCTTTATTACTGAAAAACTAGTGAAATGGTGACATCACAGGAAACACTACACAAAAAGATGAGCATCTGAAAGAGGAAGGGATGCTTAGACTCTTTCAAATATTTAATTTGGTTTTGTTAACATCTGTTTAACTCCAATGTTTAATGAGCATTGGGAAGGAAAGATGACATTGTTCTAGGTTCAAAACCCTTGAGCCTTTAATTAACGTGTAAGAGCTCCCGATAATCATCTCTGAGACCCTGAAGAAAAACAACTGGTTGGAAAATCGTTCCCAGAGAGTAGTTATCAGTGGTTCACAGTCATGCTGGAAGGGCATAACGAGTGGGGTCCTGCAGGGATCAGTTCTGGGTTTGGTTCTGTTCAATATCTTCATCAATGATTCAGATAATGGCATAGAGAGTACACTTATAAAGTTTGCAGATGATACCAAGCTGGGAGGGGTTGCAAGTGCTTTGGAAGATAGGATTAAAATTCAAAATGATCTGGACAAACTGAAGAAATGGTCTGAAGTAAATAGGATGAAATTCAATAAGGACAAATGCAAAGTACTCCACTCAGGAAGGAATAATCAGTTCCACACATACAAAATGGGAAATGACTGCCTAGGAAGGAGTACTGCGGAAAGGGATCTGGGGGTCATAGTGGATCACAAGCTAAATATGAGTCAACAGTGTAACGCTTTTGCAAAAAAAGCAAACATCATTCTGGGATGTATTAGCAGGAGTACTGTAAGCAAGACACGAGAAGTAATTCTGCTCTACTCCGCACCGATTAGGCCACATTTCAGGAAATATGTGGACAAATTGGAGAACGTCCAGAGAAGAGCAACAAAAATGATTAAAGCTCTAGAAAACATGACCTATGAGGGAAGATTTGAAAAAAGTGGATTTGGTTAGCCTGGAGGAGAGAAGACTGAGAGAGGACATGATAACAGTTTTCAAATACATAAAAGGTTGTTACAAGGAGCAGGGAGAAAACTTGTTGTTCTTAACCTCTGAGGATAGGACAAGAAGCAAGGGACTTAAATTGCGGCAAGGACAGTTTAGGTTGGACATTAGGAAAAACTTCCTAACTGTCAGAGTGGTTAAGCACTGGAATAAATTGCCTACGGAGGTGGTGGAATCTCCATCATTGGGGATTTTTAAGAGCAGGTTGGACAAACAACTGTCAGGGATGGTCTAGATAATACTTAGTCCTGCCTTTAGTGCAGGGGACTGGACTAGATGACCTCTTCCGGTTCTATGATTCTGTGATTCTAACAGAAGAGCAGAGATGACAGTCCTAAAGTAAAATACAAAGATAAAACAAAAGACAAATCTCCATATTTTAAAAAATCCTTTACAGATTGTTTTATTATATAGAAGTGGCCATTTTTCACAAGCAATCATTTGTTTGCTTCCACAGTTCTCTGGCTGGGGAAATGTAAAGAGGTGTCCTTGCCACGGAAAATGAGTAACAGGATTCTCTCTTCATTTGCATATCTATTCATGCAACTGAGCCCTTGGTGATCAGCAAATGGGAAAACATACACTAGCTCTTTTTGCTTCTTTTGTCGCTGTTAAAAGGGAGAACATTGTTTATAGATGGCTGACATTGGCAGAGCAGTTTTGTAAGAATGCACGGTTTCTCCCTGCCAGACACCAGCAGAACAGAACCAGGAGGGGACGTTTTCTCTCACTCAAACACCAGCAGAACTGTTGAAAGGAAACTAACTACTTGTCAACCAGGTGGAAACCCAGGAAAGAAGTCAGTGACTGTGATACTATTGTTGGAATCATGATAGCAACACTACTGAAGAGCATCTCCATGATCATTTCAGTCTCTGAGTTCCTCATAGGGATAATTGGAAATGGATTAATAGTGGCAGTGAATTACTCAGACTGGGTCAAAAGGGGAAAGCTGTCCTCCTGCGATCTGATCCTGACCAGTCTGAGCATCACCAGATTTTGCCTGCAGTGCCAATTAATGGTTGGCATTTTGTTATATGTGACACCCAGTCTAAAGAGTTCTTCCCAGAGAAAACTGTACAAAATTATGAATATTTTCTGGATGTTTCTAAATCACTCCAGTGTCTGGTTTGCCACCTTGCTCTCTTCTGTCTGAAGATTGCCAACTTCACCCATCCCCTCTTCCTCTGGCTGAAGCTAAGAATCTCTGGGCTGGTGCCATGGCTGGTCCTGGGAACGCTGGTGACCTCGCTGCTTCCCACTGTGCCCTTAGCCTACAATAGTTACAATGAATTCCACTAGGACACTACAGAGACTCTCCCAGAAACAGCACTGAGGAGAACAATCATTGGCAAAGACATTATTCACAACTAAATTTATTCTGCAACCTGGGCACTCTCGGTCCTGTCACAATATTCCTGCTTTCATCCATCCTGTTAGTCATTTCTCTTTGCAGACACACAAGGCAGATGCAATACAACACAACTGGCCTCAGTTCTGTCAGCATAGAGCCCATATCCGTGCTATTAAAGCTGTTATCACCTTTCTTATCGTCTGCGTTTCTTATTTTTTGGCTGTCCATATCATGCTGTCTTATATTTTTATAGGCAACCCCTTGATATTTATAATCTCTGTTGTTGTGATGGCTGCATATCCTTCTGGACACATCATTGTTTTGATCCTGGCCAACCCCAAACTGAAAAAGCAGGTGCCACAAATTTTGCATTATGCAAGGTTCTGTCTGAGAGGAGGGACTTAAAAACTCTATTGCAAGATCTGCAAAGATGGATCTTAACCCCTAGACATATAGCACCTAAAATGTCAATTTTGTTCACAAGAAGGTTCTGGAAAAGATAAAACATTATGAATATTTTTCCAAATGTTTGTTTCTTTGAATATTCTTCTTGGAGTCCTTCGACTGCCACCTTGAAAGCTCTTAGCTTATTGAGAATGGGAGAAATTCACAGCAGGAGCAGAAAAAATACCGTGTAAAAGAGGTATCCAGTCACACAGACTGAGTAGTAAATTATTAGCAACAAATAGTCAAAGCAGCAGCTATATTGAATTGTTTGCAAACAATCCCTTGGTCACAAAACCATGAATAGGTTACATTCAAAATATTAGATATAGTCTTAATGTGAATGAACAGATTCAGCAAGATGGAACACTATATATGGATTATTTGCAAAGAGTAGGAGAGGCTAAATGTGCTGAGTAAATTATCCAGTGTGAGCAGTTTATTCAGGTTTACCTCTACATAAATAGTTGCAATTATTAGATGAAGATTTAATTAGTTTGTAGTCAGTTGCATGGCTCTCAGTGTGTGTCCATGGTGATGAAAGTCAGTAATAGAATCCAGCCCTGATTTGCATCCTTCAGAACATAGCTGAGCCTTGCTGGATCAACAAATGGAAAAAACTCCCAAACAAATAAACTACAAACAACAACAACAACCCATCCCTTAGCATTTTTTTCTCTCTGTAAAAAGGACAAAGGCTGAGCGGAGAAGTACCCAGGATCTAATTTCTTCTCAGACTAGTCAAAACAGAATGGCACTACAGTCAGGGCTAGTCTACCCTGGCACTGCCACAGCGCTTTAACGTGCTTTGTGTGGTCATGGTGTAGCACTGGGAGAGAGCTCTCCCAGCGCTCTAAAGAAGCCACCTCAATGAGGGGCGTAGCTCCCAGCGCTGGGGCACTGTTTACACTGGCGCTTTACAGCACTGCAACTTGCTGCGCTCGGGGGGGTGTTTTTTCACCCCCCTGAGCGAGAAAGTTGCAGCGCTGTTAATTGTCAGTGTAGATGAGCCCTTTCGAGACATTTTTCTAGCCAGGCACCATCACATCTTCTGGAGCAACATCTTCCCCAGGAGTTTCTCAAGGTTACTAGCTGTACGTGTATGGTGAAGGATCCATGTGTCCTGAATTTTCTTTTCCCCTTTATCCAACAGTGTGCCACAAACTTCAACTCTCTACCAGCCTATCAAGTCTACCATACTTTTCAGGAGGGATGTAGGATTTATAATGTGTGCATGTTGGGTAAAGGAAATGCAGCATTGCCATTTTTCAGGGCTTTAGTGTGGGTTTAGCAAAATCTGAGCTTTTTCTTAAATCATCAATGCTTGAAGCCTTGTGAATCTACCAGAAGTTCAACTTTTATTCAAAATAAAAAGTTTCTAGCTCTCAGAGTTGCAAAAAATAAGCTTGAAACCTAAATGTTCTAGAGCCGGAAGACAAAGAAAAGAACCCTAAAATGGATTATTATTAAAATGTAATTGGTTTTTGAGCATTTTGGGTTGGAAATAATGGGAATAGTATTATTAATTTTGATAGGATGATGGGTGAGGAGAGTCCATGGGTTATGATTTTTAATTGTCTACTTTGTAATGTTGGCTAATATTTTGACTTGTACGTACACCGAGGCATAAAGGAATGAAAAAAAAATTAAATTAAATGTTTATAGGCAGAAAATTAGAGGTTGAAAAATGTTAATGAGTGTTCAAGCATTGAAAAGTCATGTGTCAAATCCCCAATATTATGAGATTGGCTTAAAAGTTATCAGATTTAAAAAGAATACTTTTTTTTTTAGTTTTGGTCTACGTTTTCAAGTTTTTATTTGCAACCATGAGGGCTAGAAATTTACTCCAGACAAACAAACAATCCCAAAAACCAAACCTGAGATTCTCATGTAATCACATGACTCCAGGAGCTGGGGCTTCAAGATAATCATCAAATATTGCGAGCCTCATTATAAAATTATGAGAGGAGACCACACCATACTCCCACAAACATGCATGTGCCCACAGCCACTAAAATGAGGAATTTAGAGGGGAAAAAAACAACAAAACCAACCAAAACAACAGCAAGGCCAAAGAGAAGCATGTGGCAGTGTTAGGCGGAGGAGAGTTAATAAGCTGTGAAATCTCTGAGCTGAGGCAGTTTGTAGTCTGCCTGAGTCTCTTGCCTTCCCTGGTTTTACTAATCATGGCACATGACTCTTTAGTTCAGAGACTTGCATTCTCTCTCACCCGGACACAAATTGTGCTTTTATTCCCAGGTGATTTGCAAAGGCAATAAAATTATGGGTTTGTGCTTTTCTTTGCTTCTTTAGGATTAATAAAGAAGGCCTGTAAGACTGCTTGTTTGAATTTTTTTAACACTACATTTTTTTCTCCCCCATCTTTTATTTATGTATTTGGGGGCAGGAGCATTAGAAATTCAGATCTTCTTCACCCTGGAAGGATTTATGTTAACTAGATACTTGCCCTCATTGTTGATAGTTGATACTATGCTGATAGTTTTGCTTGGATGCAATGCTGATACAGGCTGTACTGGATCACTGTGGGAGGTTTATGGACTTCCATGTTGGGTGTGCAGGCAAAACACATGATACAAGGGGGCTTTAAAAGTCTTTGCTATTCAGGAAGAGGCAAGGAGAATCTGTATTGCCATTCAATAATAGTGACATTTTTGATGTTTTTGTATTCACTGAATAGGTCTGTTCACTTACAATGACAGGTGCACAATGTTGAAGTGCTCACAGGCATCTGCTGCACCTTCGGAATATTTATAAAAGCAAAGGTGAGGTATTCAGTGAGGACTGGAATGTCTCTGTGACATTGCACTCCATACAGACCCAGGGTTTTAGAAAAGCAGACTTTGACTCCCTCAGGGAACTGATGGGCAGGATCCCCTGGGAGAATAACATGAGGGGGAAAGGAGTCCAGGAGAGCTGGCTGTATTTTACAGAATCCTTATTGAGGTTGCAGGAACAAACCATACAGATGTATAGAAAGAATAGTAAATATGTCAGGTGACCAGCTTGGCTTAACAGTGAAATCCTTGCTGATCTTAAACACAAAAAAGAAGCTTACAAGAAATGAAAGATTGGACAAATGACCAGGGAGGAGTATAGAAATATTGCTCAGGCATGCAGGAGTGAAATCAGGAAGGCCAAATCACACTTGGAGGTGCAGCTAGCAAGGGATGTTAAGGAGGGTTTCTACAGATATGTTAGCAACAAGAAGAAGGTCAGGGAAAGTGTGGGCCCCTTACCGAATGGGGGAGGCAACCTAGTGGCAGAGGATGTGGAAAAAGCTAAAGTACTCAATGCTTTTTTTTGCCTCTGTCTTCACAAACAAGGTCAGTTCCCAGACTACTGCACTGGGCAGCACAGTATGGGGAGGGGGTGACCAGCTCTCTGTGGAGGAAGAAGTGGTTCAGGACTATTTAGAAAAGCTGGACGAGCACAAATCCATGGGGCTGGATGCATTGCATCCGAGGGTGTCAAAGGAGTTGGCGGATGTGATTGCAGAGCTATTGGCCATTACCTTGGAAAACTCATGGCGATCTCGGGAGGTCCCAGATGACTGGAAAAAGGCTAATGTACTGCCCATCTTTAAAAAAGGAAAGAAGGAGTATCTGCCAGTCAGCCTCACCTCAGTCCCTGGAAAAATCATGGAGCAGGTCCTCAAGGAATCAATGTTGAAGCACTTTGAGGAGAGGAAAGTGATCAAGAACAGACAACATGGATTCAGCAAGGGCAAGTCATGCCTGACTAACCTAATTGCCTTCTATAATGACATAACTGGCTCAATGGATGAGGAGAAAGCAGTGGACATGTTATTCCTTGACTTTAGCAAAGCTTTTGATATGGTCTCCCACAGCATTCTTGCCAGCAAGTTAAAGAAGTATGGGCTGGATGAATGGACTATAAGATGGATTGAAAGCTGGCTAGATCATCGGGCTCAATGGGTAGTGATCAATGGCTCCATGTCTAGTTGGCAGCCGGTATCAAGCAGAGTGCCCCAAGGGTCGGTCCTTGGGCCGGTTTTGTTTAACATCTTCATTAATGATCTGGATGATGGGATGGATTGCACCCTCAGCAAGTTTGCAGATGACACTGCAGAAAAGGACCTAGGGGTTACAGTGGACGAGAAACTGGATATGAGTCAACAGTGTGCCCTTGTTGCCAAGAAGGTTAACGGCATTTTGGGTTGTATAAGTAGGAGCATTGCCAGCAGATCAAGGGAAGTGATGATTCCCCTCTATTTGGCATTCGTGATGCCTCATCTGGAGTACTGTGTCCAGTTTTGGGTCCCACACTACAAGAAGGATGTAGGAAAAATTGGAAAGTGTCAAATGGAGGGCAACGGAAATGATTAGGGGGCTGGAGCACATGACTTATGAGGAGGGGCTGAGGGAACTGGGATTATTTAGTCTGCAGAAGAGAAGAATGAGGAGGGATTTGATAGATGCTTTCAACTACTGTACCTGAAAGGGGGTTCCAAAGAGGATGGATCTAGACTTTTCTCATTGGTAGCAGATGACAGAAAAAAGAGTAATGGTCTCAAGTTGCAGTGGGGGAGGTCTAGGTTGGATATTAGGAAAAACTTTTTCACTAGAAGGGTGGTGAAGCCCTGGAATGGGTTACCTAGGGAGGTGGTGGAATTTCCTTCCTTAGAGGTTTTTAAGGTCAGGCTTGACAAAGCCCTGACTGAGATAATTTAATTGGGGATTAGTCCGGCTTTGAGCAGGGGGTTGGACTAGATGACCTCCTGAGGTCCCTTCCAACCCTGATATTCTATCATTCTATGATTCTATTATATGATTTTATGAAAATATGCTAATGAGTGTGAATATAATGTAACTGGAATATGCTTCATGCAAAAGGTCTCTTGTAAGGTATCGTTACAAAGCTTATAATCTACTGAGTGTGTTCATCCTATTTGTATGAATGTATCATTCTTGTATCTGAAACTAGGAATATAAAATATAACTCTGAGGTCCTATTGTAGTTATGCGAAGTGTGTGCCATTAATGGTGGGTTAGAATCTAGATGGCTCCCATCAACTAGGACAATTGACTGTAGATGGCTCTGTTTATTTGCAAGCCTTCCTGTATGTCAAGCCGGTAAGAATGAAGGCTTGGGGTCTAAAGGGACATGTGACCATGTCACCTGGTACTGGAATCTATCTTAAAGCTGCGGCTTTTTCCATTTAGAAGGAGTGGTGGGGGCCCAAAGAGACAAAAAATTCCCACCTTGTGCCAAAGGTATATAAGGGGGTGGAACAGCACAAAGGGGACTGCAGTCATGGGAAATTCCCTAGCTATCACCTATGCTGAAACAAGGACTGTACCAGGAGAAAGGATTGGGCCTGCTTTGAGCAGGGGGTTGGACTAGATGACCTTCTGAGGTCCCTTCCAACCCTAATATTCTATGATTCTATGACTAGGAAGGAGTATAGTCTGTGAAAGGAGCTTATTGAAATATCTCTGAGGGTGAGGTTTCATCTGTAATCAGTTTCTTACTGTATTAGGCTTAGACTCACGAGTTATTGTTTTATTTTGCTTGGTAATTTACTTTGTTCTGTCTGTTATTACTTGGAACCACTTAAATCCTACTTTTAATATTTAATAAAATCACTTTTTGCTTATTAACCCAGAGCAAGTACAGTAACTCCTCACTTAAAGTCGTCCTGGTTAATGTTGTTTCATTGTTACATTGCTGATCAATTAGGGAACACACTCATTTAAAGTTGAGCAATGCTTCCTTATAATGTTCTTTGGCAGCCGCCTGCTTTGTCCACTGCTTGCAGAAAGAGCAGACCTTTGCAGCTAGCTAGTGGGTGCTTGGAACCATGGTGGACCGGCAGCCCCCCTATCATCTCCCCGCTCCCCTAAGTTCCCTGTGCGGCAGCCGCTCAGCAGGCTATCAATTACCAACAGTTCAACTGTCCCTCCCCCCACTGCCATGTGCTGCTCCTGCCCTCTGCCTTGGAGCTGCTCCCAGAGACTCCTACTTGCTGTGGGGGGGGAAAAGTGGGCTAATATCACGGTGTCCTGCTCCCCTCTGCTCCTGCCACCCACTTACCCTATCTCCATAGAGCAGGGGAGAGACACGACAGGGCTCAGGACAGAGGGAGCTTGCAGGCAGCAGCTGCTGTGTCAACTTCCTCATCTAAAAAGGCAGTATACTTAGGCCTGGTCTACACTAGGCGTTTATGTCGAAGTTAGCGCCGTTACATCGAATTAACCCTGCACCCGTCCACACCGCGAAGGTATTTAGTTCGACATAGAGGTCTCTTTAATTCGACTTCTGTACTCCTCCCCGACGAGGGGAGTAGCGCTAAATTCGACATGGCCATGTCGAATTAGGCTAGGTGTGGATGGAAATCGACGCTAATAGCTCCGGGAGCTATCCCACAGTGCACCACTCTGTTGACGCTCTGGACAGCAGTACGAGCTCGGATGCTCTGAACTGCCACACAGGAAAAGCCCCGGGAAAATTTGAATTTGAATTCCTTTTCCTGTCTGGCCAGTTTGAATCTCATTTCCTGTCTGGACATCGTGGCGAGCTCAGCAGCACTGGCAACGATGCAGAGCTCTCCAGCAGTGATGGCCGTGCAATCTCAGAATAGAAAGAGGGCCCCAGCATGGACTGATCGGGAAGTCTTGGATCTCATCGCTGTGTGGGGCGATGAGTCCGTGCTTTCCGAGCTGCGATCCAAAAGACGGAATGCAAAGATCTACGAGAAGATCTCTAAAGACATGGCAGAGAGAGGATACAGCCGGGATGTAACGCAGTGCCGCGTGAAAATCAAGGAGCTGAGACAAGGCTACCAGAAGACCAAAGAGGCAAACGGACGCTCCGGATCCCATCCCCAGACATCCCGTTTCTACGAGGCACTGCATTCCATCCTCGGTGCGGCCGCCACCACTACCCCACCAGTGACCGTGGACTCTGAGGATGGGATAGTGTCCACGGCTGGATCCTCGGACATGTTAGCGGACGGGGAAGATGAGGAAGGAGATGAGGAGGACGAGACAGTCGACAGCGCTCACAACGCTGATTTCCCCGACAGCCAGGATCTCTTCATCACCCTTACAGAGATCCCCTACCAACCCTCCCCAGCCGTTACCCCGGACACAGAATCTGGGGAAGGATCAGCCAGTAAGTGTTGTAAAAATCTAAACATTTATTTGTAACAGAACAGGAATATTAACAATTTAAAAAATGGGTTTCTCATGATTAGTTTGATTAGCTTAACGGTTCAGTCATGGGCAGTGCAACTATTGAAAAAAAATCTAGCAATGTCCGGTTTTGCATGATTGTCCTGCCCAAGCCGCTCTACTGGTTAGTCACTGCTACAGCAGCTACAGTAAAATGCGGTCTATATGTCCGGGGATGGAGCAGAAATCCTCCTGTGACATCTCGAGGAAGCTCTCCTGGAGGTAATTGGAAATCCGCTGCATTAGGTTCTTGGGGAGAGCGGCCTTATTGGGTCCTCCGTAGTAGGACACGTTGCCACGCCACGAGACTATCAAGTACTCTGGAATCATTGCTCTGCACAGCATGGCGGCATACGGCCCTGGTCTTTGCAGGCTTTCCCGGAGCATTCTCTCTTTCTCGCTGTCAGAGATCCTCATGAGGGTGATGTCGCTCATGATGACCTGCTTTGAATGAGGTAGGGGAATGTTAGTGTTGGGACTGCTTTGCCGTTCCTTTACAGAACTGTAACCGCTGGTTTGCAGCCACGCGGTGGAGGCGGGAGAGGGGCAGCCGAAAGGGATCGTTCCCGGGGACAGCCGCGAGGGTGTGGGACAGGAGCAGACTTCCTGCTTGCCGAATTGCTGGCAGCAGGGACCGACATTGATTTCAATGTGAAATGAGGCCATTGCTAATATTAAAGTTTTAAGCTGCCACAAGTCTACGGCTTACCATGTCTGCCTGCAACAGAAATTCCGTTCTCCTGAGAGGCTTCTCAAATGTGCTGTAGAAGACCCCAGGCACTGAATGCGAAGGCCGAGAATTCGACCTTGTGCTGAGTGCGCATGTGATAGGTGCTGTGCATGGTCTTGTTAACAGAGAAAGACTATGTTCTTTGTTCACAACTACATTTATCTTTCTGAGGAATTCACTCCCTTTTTCCCATTCCCACAGCCCCATCTGCGACTGTCTCACAACCTAGCCTGTCATCACACTCCCAGAGGCTAGCGCGGATTAGGCATAAGAAGAAGAGGACACGGGAGGACATGTTCTCGGAGCTTATAGCCTGCTCCAGAGCCCAGGCAGCACAGCAGACCCAGTGGCGGGAGAACTTGACCCGAATGCACCAAGCCAACATGGATCGGGAGGAGAGGTGGCGTCAGGAAGACCAGCAGGCGACTCAAACCCTGCTTGGACTAATGAGGGAGCAAACGGACACGCTCCGGCACCTTGTGGATGTTCTGCAGGAACGGAGGCAGGAGGACAGAGCCCCGCTGCAGTCCATCTCTAACCGCCCTCCCCCGCCACCAAGTCCCATACTCCCCTCACCCAAAGTGCACAGAAGGAGAGGCGGCAGAGTCCCTGCTAACTCTCACTCCACCCCTGCAGAGAGCTCGAGCAGCAGAAGGCTCTCATTCCCCAAAATTTGATAAGTTCTTTCCTTCTCGCCTGACACAAGCCCCCGTCCAAGTTTCACTTTCCCAGTTCCATGTTTGGTTGATAATAAAAAATACGTTTCTGTTAACTACTGTTTCCATCATGTTCTTTTGGAGGAGGGGGGGATAGGGGGTTGGTAATTCGACAGGACAGTCACCTTTGGCAGGGTATATAGTCGGGGGCAGGCACAGCAGCAGGGCACATACATAGTGCAGTGATGCAGTGACTAGTTACCCTGGTTAGTCTGGGAGGTTGTTTTCATGTTATGTGGTGGGGGGTGGGTTGCTCTGTGACTTTGTGGCAGGGGAGGGCAGTTACAGATCTTAAGCGGCGGTCCTTAGGCAGGATCACAGAGCCACACAGCAGGGGATCTGTAACCGTCCTCCCCCTGCCACAAAGTCACATAGACCCCCCCATACACACAGTCCCTATCAGGAGGGGTGACAGGCTCCGTTGAAACAACCATCCCACCGCAGCGGAGCCTGTCAATCCTTGAGTTTAGAAGCTGCATTCGCGCCACTACAGTACACCCGCTCCGCACCACAGTCTGCGTCCCAGTTTTAAAAAATTCCCGCGAATACAGTATTAAAGAAAACGGTGTGCTTTAACAAAGTAGAACTATTTTTATTTTGAAACGTGTGTTGGAAGTGGGGTGAAGGGGGTATGTAACTGGATAGGATAGTCAACATTAACTGGGCAAAGAAACGGGGGCAGGTTTAGCTTCTCAATACACAAACTTTAAAGTCACAGGTTACCCTGCTCACTCAGGAACTTTGCTTTCAAAGCCTTCCGGATGCACAGCACTTCCCGCTGGTCTCTTCTAATCGCCCGGCTGTCTGGCTGTGAGTAATCAGCAGCCAGGCTATTTTCCTCAACCTCCCACCCCGCCATAAAGGTCTCCCCCTTGCTCTCACAGAGATTGTGGAGCACACAGCAAGCTGCAATAACAATGGGGATATTGGTTTCGCTGAGATCACAGCGAGTCAGTAAGCTTCTCCATCTCCCCTTGAGACGGCCAAAAGCACACTCCACCACCATTCTGCACTTGCTCAGCCGGTAGTTGAAGAGTTCTTTTTCAGTGTCCAGGGCGCCAGTATAGGGCTTCATGAGCCAGGGCATTAGCGGGTAGGCTGGGTCCCCGAGGATGACTATAGGCATCTCCACATCCCCAAGAGTTATTTTGTGGTCCGGGAAGTAAATACCTTGCTGCAGCCATCTAAACAGACCAGAGTTCCTGAAAACACGAGCGTCATGAACCTTGCCCGGCCATCCCACGTAGATGTTGGTAAAACGTCCCCTGTGGTCCACCAGTGCTTGCAGCACCATGGAAAAGTAGCCCTTTCTGTTAATGTACTGGCTGGCCTGGTGTTCCGGTGCCAGGATAGGGATCAAGTATCAGGGGGTAGCCGTGTTAGTCTGTATCTACAAAAACAACAAAGAGTCTGGTGGCACCTTAAAGACTAACAGATTTATTTGGGCATAAGCTTTCGTGAGTAAAAACCTCACTTGCATCCGAAGAAGTGAGGATAGGGATGTGAGTTCCATCTATGGCCCCACCGCAGTTTGGGAATCCCATCGCTGCGAAGCCATCTATGATCGCCTCCACGTTTCCCAGGGTGACTACCTTTGGCAGCAGTACATCAACGATTGCCTTGGCTACTTGCATCACAACAACCCCCACGGTAGATTTGCCCACCCCAAACTGGTTCGCGACTGACCGGTAGCTGTCTGGCGTTGCAAGCTTCCACAGGGCTATGGCCACTCGCTTCTGGACAGTCAGGGCTGCTCGCATCCGGGTGTCATTGCGCTTCAGGGCAGGGGACAGCAACTCACAAAGTTCCAGGAAAGTTCCCTTCCGCATGCGAAAGTTTCGCAGCCACTGGGATTCATCCCAGACCTGCAGCACTATGCGGTCCCACCACTCAGTGCTTGTTTCCCGTGCCCAGAATCTCCTTTCGACGGCATCAACATGACCCATTGCCACCGTGATGTTCTCGGCGCTGGGTCCCCTGCTTTCTGAGAGGTCTGTGCTACTCTCAGACTTCAGGCCATCACCGCGTTGACGTAGCCTCCTCGCCTGACTTTTCTGCATCTGCCTCAGGGAAAGGTGTATGATAAGTTGCGAGGCGTTGAGAGCGGCCACAACTGCAGTGATGGTTGCAGCAGGCTCCATGCTCGCAGTGCTGTGGCGTCCGCGCTGTCACTGACTAGAAAAGTGCGCGAACTGATTTCCCGCCGGCGCTTTCAGGGAGGGAGGGCGGGAGTGATGGACGGATGACGACAGTTACCCAAAAGCACCCTGGACACCTTTTTTTTACCCAGAAGGCATTTGCGGCTCCACCCAGAATTCCAATGGGCAGCGGGGACTCCGGGAACTGTGGGATAGCTGACCACAGTGCACCACTTCCAATGTCGACGCTTTCCCCGTTAGTGTGGACTCACAAAGTCGAATTACTGTCCTTAGTGTGGACACACACGTTCGACTTTGCAATATCGATTCCAAAAATTCGATTTAAGTAAAATCGAACTACTCTCGTAGTGTAGACAAGGCCTTAGAGTGGGGTCAACATACTTAAAGGGGCAATGCGCATCTCTCTCTCTCACACACACACACAGTGGGTGTGTGTCTGTCTTTGTCTGCCATGCTGTCTCCCCTCCCTCCATTCGTGTTGCCTTGTAGATTGTGAGGCTACATTAACAACGTGTTAACCCCTGAGGGCTCAGCTGAATGCTAGTTGATCATTTAGCAGTAAGGCATTCCCTGGGAAATATCCCACCCTCTTCCACCCTCTGACTCCACCACCTCAACCAAACTTCATACATTGCTGTGTACAGTATTAAATTGTTTGTTTAAATCTTATACTGTGTATATATATATATAATATAGTCTTTTGTCTGGTGAAAAAGAATTCCCTGGAACCTAACTCCCCCTATTTACAATAATTCTTATGGGGAAATTGGATTCACTTAACATCGTTCTGCTTAAAGTTGCATTTTTCAGGAACATAACTACAACGTTAAGCGAGGAGTTACTGTAATTAATTCCTGGGGAGCAAACAGCTATGCATCTCTCTCTATCAGTGTTATAGAGGGCGGACAATTTATGAGTTTACCCTGTATAAACTTTATGCAGAATAAAACGGATTTATTTGGGGTTTGGATTCATTGGGAACTGAGTGTCTGGGTGCTAGAGACAGGAACACTTTCTAAGCTGTTTTCAGTTAGTCTGAAGTATTTGGGGGACATGGTTCAGACCTAGATCTGTGTTTGTAGCAGGCTAGCATGTCTGGATCAACAAGACAGGATACTGAAGTCCCAAGGTGCCAGGGAAAACAGGCTCAGAGGTAGTCTCAGCACATCAGGTGACAGTCGCAAGAGGGTCTCTGTGACCTAACCCATCACAGGCTCACATTTGGGATTACTACAACTACTGGTGTCTACCTTTCAGCAGTGGAAGACACCTGCTGCCAGACCTTAGACTCTAAAATACTGAGCACAGCAGATGTGCATCACAGGCCAGAGATATTCTGTTCTTCCATTTTGTGATTATTTATTGGGACTTTATGGGGCAGGGGTGATAATGTAATATAAATCATTTCATTAATTTTATTTTTTGTATGTTGAAGGAAGGGGGACACTTTGTTTGGGTGCATGCGAGGTATTTTTTAGAGCTGGTCATGAATTTTCCATTGGAATGATTTTCTGATGGAAAATGAATTTCTGAAAAAGAAAATTGCTAAAAACTGTTATTTTCCCATTGTGAAAGTAAAAAAAAAAAGAAAGAAAGAAACATTTCATTTCAACTTATTTAGACTCAATCAGAATATTTTATTTTTTGAAATGACTTGAAACATTGCATTTTCAATCAGTTCAACCAAACTTGAAATTGTATTTCCATATCTTTGCATTGCCTCATTGGAATTGTAGTTCACACCCCAATTCTCTCCTATGGGCAGGGCTTCTTGGACAATTATATCTTCCCACAATTCCCTCTGATTGAGCTAAAGAACAGGAGTACTTGTGGCACCTTAGAGACTAACAAATTTATTTGACCATAAGCTTTCGTGGGCTACAGCCCGCTTGATCGGATGCATAGAATGGAACATACAGCAAGAAGATATTTATACATACAGAGAACATGAAAAGGTGGAAACATTTTTTTCTCCTGCTGATGATAGCTCATCTTAATTGATTGGCCTCTTACAGTTGGTATGGTTACTTCCACCTTGGGGTCCCGGCTTCCGGTCTGAGGTTCCGGCTGCTGGCCCCTTGCCAGTCGGGGTCCCAGCCACTGGCCCCTCTCAGCCTCCTGCCGGCCTGGGTGAGCAGAACTCCAGGCTGGTAGCGGCGGGCTGAGGGGGGCCGGCAGCCGGGATCCCAGCTGGCAGGAGCTGGCGGACAAACCCCAGACCAGCAGCGGGCTGAGCGGCTCAGTCTGCTGCCGATCTGGGGTCCCAGCCACCGGCCCCGCTCAGCCTGCTGCCGGTCCCACTCAGCCTGCTGCCATCTGAGTGAATGGAACCCCAGACTGGCAGCGGGCTGAGCGGGGCTGGTGGCTGGAACCCCAGACAAGGATCCCAGGTCCTGCTCAGCCTGCTGCCAGTCTGGGTTGAGCGGGCTGAGCGGGGCCGGTGGCAGGCTGAGCGGGACCGGTGGCCGGGACCTCAGACTGGCAGCAGGCTGAGCGGCTCAGTCTGCTGCCGGTCTGAGGTCCCAGCCACTGGCACCACTCAGCCCGCTGCCAGCTTGGGGTTCCATTCACCCAGATCGGCAGCGGGCTGAGCAGGGCCAGCGGCTGGGACCCCGACTGGCAAGGGACTGGCAGCCGGAACCCCAGACCGGCAGCGGGCTGAGTGCTGCCGGCACCCCAGACTGGCAGCGGACTGAGCCACTCAGCCTGCCACCGGCCCCGCTCAGCCCGCTGCCGGCTGAGTGAATGGAACCCCAGGCCGGCAGCGGGCTGAGCGGCTCAGCCCGCCACCACTCTGGGGTTCCGGCCACTGGCTCCTGCCAGCAGAGGTCTCAGCCACCAGCCTGCTCAGCCCACTGCCAGCCTGGGGTTCCCTGGGGGTCCCCAGGCCAGTAGCAGGTGCTGAGTGGGGCCGGCGGCTGGGACCCCAGCTGGCAATGGGGCAGCAGCCAGAACCCCAGAGTGGCAGTGGACTGAGCTGCTCAGCCAGCCACCGCGTACCATCAAAAATTGGCTCACGTGCCACCTTTGGCACGTGTGCCGTAGGTTGCCGACCCCTGGTTTAGACTTTATTGAATGCTTGTAAGTTGCTGCATGCATTAATCTCATTTATAGCATTTGTATCCCATTGTGACATTCCCCTCTGGTGTTATCTGGACGGGTAATCTGCGATCACCTTGACTCTGGGAGCCAACCTTGACTCTGGGAGCCAGCCTTACCCTGCTCTGCTGTGAGAACCCCCACTCCTGGGCTGTTCACGCACAGCCTCTGGCATGTGCCACCGGCCCCGCTCAGCCCGCTGCCGGCTGAGTGAATAGAACCCCAGGCCGGCAGCGGGCTGAGCGGCTCAGCCCGCCACCACTCTGGGGGTCTGGCCACCGGCTCCTGCCAGCAGAGGTCTCAGCCACCAGCCTGCTCAGCCCACTGAGGCCAGCATTCCATACTAATTACTGTCTTTTTTCCCTCTGGTGATTTACATAGTTAGAGAGCCTCACAATACAAATGCTCAAATATTGTATTTGTATTGGTAAGCTGCTCCTTAGATTGTGCAACTGAAGACACCAGCCAATATCTCCGGTCCCAGACACAACCCTAGGAATATCCGTCTTACAGTGTTCAGTTATGCCTGCTGGATGCTGTAAGCTTATATGACTTCGTCAGTTTAACAAAGAAATTGATGTGAACCAGGCTTGTTATCCCAAGGGGAGTCTCTGACATGCTTCAAACCAAATACACTGCTTCAGGTAGAATAAACAGACAGATTTATTAACTACAAAGATAGATTTTAAGTGATTATAAGTCAAAACATAACAAGTCAGATTTGGTCAAATGAAATAAAAGCAAAACACATTCTAAGCTGATCTTAACACTTTCAATGCCCTTACAAACTTAGATGCTTCTCACCACAGGCTGCCTGGTTGCCCTTCAGCCAGGTTCTCCCCTTTGATCAGTGCTTCAGTCGCTTGGTGGTGATGTCTGTAGATGGAGATGGAAGAGAGAGAGAGCATGGCAAACATCTCTTCCTTTTATCATGTTCTTTCTTCCCTCTTGGCTTTGCCCGCCCGGTTCAGAGTCAGGTGAGGATTACCTCATCGCAGTTCCGAACTGACCAAAGGAAGGGGGGTGACTCACTCGAGAGTCCAACATATCCTTTGTTGTTGCCTAGACCAGTGTCCTTTGTTCCTGTGAGGCTGGGCTGGGTTTGTCCCATACATGCTCTGACGAGGTGTGAACTGCCCCTCTGCTCTTGGGGAGTTTTTGCCTGGGCTTGCTTTAAGCCATGAGAACACCTTTTCAGCCTCATAACTATATATGTGAAATTACAACCTATAACATTACTATAACAATGATTACTATAACATTATCATAACAACAATGCTCAGTACATCATGAGCCTCCCGAAGACACCCAACATGACAAACTTTGTATTAGATACCACACAATCATATTATAAGAATGAACATGGGGGTGTAGTGTGTTCCCATGAAGTACAGAACATCACACCCATATTGTAAGGTAATATTTGAGCATTTGTATTGTGAGGCTCTCTAACTATGTAAATCACCAGAGGGAAAAAAGACAGTAATTAGTATGGAATGCTGGCCTATAGCAAAAGGTGTTATGTCCTGCCCCACAGATAAGGCCCATCAGCACCAGATTGTGGAACATCAAAGAGGACAAAAGACTTTGTTGATTGCTTTCTCTCCCCCGCCCTCATAAAGAGGAGAAGTGAATTCCTCCCATCAGCTGAGCTGGCAGCTCAGAGAAGGCGGGGGAATGGGAATAAAAATCCCTGAGAGTGAGAAACTGAATGTTTCTGCTTCTTGGCCTCTGAGAGGCAAGGATTACTAAACATAAGCAAAAGATCCCCAGTGCTTAAGAACATAAGAATGGCCCTACTGGGTCAGACCAAAGGTCCATCTAGCCCAGTATCCTGTCTTCCAACAGTGGCCAGTGCCAGATGCCCCAAAGAGAATGAACAGAACAGGTAATCATTAAGTGATCCATCCCCTGTCGCTCATTCCCAGCTTCTGGCAAACAGAGACTAAGGACACCATTTTTGCCAATCCTGGCTAATATGAATTTATCTAGTTCTTTTTTGAACCATGTTATGGTCTTGGCCTTCACAACATCCTCTGGCAGGGAGTTCCACAGGTTGACTGTGCATTGTGTGAAGAAATACTTACTTTTATTTGTTTTAAATTTGCGGCCTATTAATTTCATTTGGTGACCCCCAGTCCTTGTGTTATAAGAAGTAGTAAACAACACTTCCTTATCTACTTTCTCTACACCAGTAGCCTGGATTATCCCTAGAGAATATATAGACCTTGCTTATCACAGAAATTTCTATTACTTTTTGAAATTTAAGATTGAAACATATTTGTGTTTATATAAATTTACTTGATTTAACCTTGTAAATACCTCTCTTGTTTCCTTTTCCTATATAATAGATCTTTAGTTAGTTTATTATAGGATTGGCTACAAGCATCGTCTTTGGTGTAAGATCTGAAGTGCAATTAATCTGTGGTAAGTGACTGATCCTTTGGGACTGGGAGTAACCTGAATATTGCTATGATCTTTGCTGTAAGGGACCATTTATCACAAAGATAAACTCACGTGGGTGGCAAGACAGATCAGAGTACCTAAGGAGACTATCTGTGACTCCATGTTTAGACTGTTATAGTGCCTGAGGAGTTTATGCTAGATAATTGGTTGGTGAAATCTAAGTATTTTGGGGTGGGAATCTTGTCTGTGCTTGTCCTCACCCCTGCCTCATCAATGGAAAAGTACAAGGCTTAAGATAGATTCCAGCATCATGTGACATAGTCACATGTCACTGTAAGACCCCTAGTCTCCATTCTTCCTGGGTTGGCCCATATTTATATAGGAAGGTGTGCAGGTAAATACACCATTTACAATCAATTGTCCTAGTCAATGGGAGCCATCAAGATTCCAAACCACCATTAATGGCCCACACCTTGCATAATTATGTGATTAATGTGCACAAGCCTTGTCAAGTAGTGTCAGGCTAAGCACTTTTAGGCCTCAACCTTCTGGAAGTTGTAAGAAGTGAGTACAGTTGAATCCTGCAAGCATAAGCATAATCTAGTTAGGAAGCTTTATAGACTAAAAGGGAAACTCTGTAGAGATAGATACAGACTTGTGGTTACTATGCTCTGCAACCAAATACTTCTTTAAGCTAACTCGAGCATTTTTGAGTCTAGCAAATTGACCACAATTAGCTGCATAGAGAAGAGATGAGATGAGCACAGGTGCACAGTTAATAAAATCAAGACAACCGCAAATACCACACTGAAACATTTGGCCACCTTCATTGGTTGACCTGTTTTAAAACACAGCCAGCAAATACCATATAAATAAGGTGAAAAGACGCAAGTGTTTGTATAGTGTGTTGACCTAAAAGAGATCACTCTTTGTCAGGCTCACATATACCCCCTGAACCAAAGGGACTTGAGCTTCAATGACTATCTGTGCCTGGCCAGTGCAGGAAACGGTCGACTGAAAGGTAATGTATCTTTGGAAGAACGCAGGGTAAGGTTTCGGACTGAAGAGGTCTGATTGTGCTCGAGCTAGTTAATCTTAAATTTGTATTAATACTATAGTTTAAGTATATTAGTAAATTGTTTAAGTTGTTTAGAGATAGTAGTAGTCAATAGTTGATCAATATATAGGAACTGTATATGTTTTTGTGCCTGTCTTCAGTATAAGTTACCATCAAGTTTATCATAAAAGTCAATAAAAGTTTGTAAGTTGTTATATAAGGTTGTAGGTAGGTTAAGGTTAGTAAAATATAGTTAATCAATGTTTTAGTATTGCATATAGAATTGTATTTGTTGGGGGTGGTTACAGTACATGTGAAGTTGCTAGGCAATCAGTAATAGTAACATTGCATGTGCTTGTGACTATTTTCAATATTATTTACCTTTTATATGTGTACTTATAGGAATAGGTAGTTAATGCATAATATTACTTGTGCTTGTCTCCAGTATAACTTGCCATTTGTATTAATCCTCACTCAGTGCTGGTCTTTAATTCTGTTTTTCTTATTCTGCCTGTGTTGCCTTTATAGTCGTAAGTCATTAAAAACCTTTCTTGAGGAATAATTAGTTGTTTAGTTTCTCTTTTGCGGACACTATTCAACCTCATTACATCTGTGTTGGGTGGTGGGAAGTAGCGATCACCCAGAGTCTCACTAGGGCCCTGACTTGAGCCCCCCTAGGGCTCTGACGTGTGCCTCCTCCTTCCATTAGTCTCCACAAATTACAATAGGACCTCAGAGTTATACTTCATAATTCTAGCTTCATATACAAGAATGATACAGGCATACAAATAGGAGGAATATATTCAGTAGGTTATAACCTTTGTTATAATACCTTACAAGAGAACTTTTGCATAAAACATATTCCAGTTACATCATATTCACACTCATAAGCATATTTTCATAAAACATATGGAGTGCAACATCACAATGGGAACATGCAAGGAATGTGTGCGTGGAGAACATGGAAGGCAGTTCTGTATGGGTTGCTGGGGGAGGCGAGCACACATGTTCCACCTGCAGCACAGTCAAGTACCTCAGCATGTCTGTTTGGTCCTCCAGAAGCTGAATCATCCACTCCTGCCCCGGCTATCCATTCTCAGTCTTTCATTTATAGTCTCTCTTCATTCTCTCTGCTCACTATCAGCTGCATCAGACAAATGCAATACCTCCCTGAACGTGTCTTCCTTACTTCTCCTGGTTTGTCTCCTTATCACTGAGAGCCATTTGGACATCTGCAGAAGCTAAAGAAACAATAAACAGAGGCACTATTATCATAGAATATCAGGGTTAAAAGGAACCTCAGGAGATCATCTAGTCCAACCCCCTGCTCAGAGCAGGATCAATCCCCAGACAGATTTTTACCCCAGATCCCTAAATAGCCTTCTCAAGGATTGAACATATAACCCTGGGGTTAAGAGGCTAATGCTCAAACCACTGAGCTATCCCTCACCCCTCTGTGAGACTACACTCACAGACTTGATTCATCCATGTTAGATAAACAACTTTCTCACTTTCCCTTGGCAGGCACACAGCACAGCAAGAGCCCTAAATGTGATGAGTTTAGCCCGGGGGTGGGGGAAGGACAAGATGGGACAAAGGTTGGGGGATTCACACAGGTATCAGTACAAGCCCCTAGAACCACTATTCTGAATTTTGGCACTGTTTTCTACAGTTGATATCACGCTCCTGAGGATAACCAAGGATGCTCTTGTATGTGTGCGGCTACAGACCAGGTCCATATGCTGCTTGCCTGTGTGCTGCTTTGGTTCCTGCAGATGCAATTGCTGAATGGCAAAGTGTAGGGCATGGGGCTCACCGCTGCGGCGCCTCCTGCTGGTTGTCCTTGGGAATTAGGTCATCCCAGCTCCGGAGCACCCTCTACAGTCCAGTGATCCGCTTTACCTCACTCTGGCCCCCGTGTCCCTCCCAGGACTCGGTGCCCTTTTCACTGGGTTTCTGCCCTGCCTTACAGAACCTCCTCAGTCTCAGGGTCTCCCCCTCCCAGGGGAACCACCACCCACTATCCCCACTTCACCTCAGTCTTAGGCTACTGCCAGTCCCCATCTAGCCCCCACTCACTGGGGCAGACTGCAGTGTAAGTCACTCATCATAGGCAAAGGGGGTTTTGGACCTGCTGACTCTGCCTACCCATGGACTGTCCCCTGCAACCCCAGTACCCACTAGACCTGTCAGCAGTCCTGCAGCCTGGGCTTTCCAGGCCAGAGCTCCCAGCCCTGCTCCAAATCTAGGTTCCTGCTAATCCTGCAGCAGCCAGGCCCTTCTCCCTCTACAGACAGAGGGAGACTGTTTTGCTCCTGGCTTCCCTGACCTTTATAGGGCCAGCTGAGTCTGTTTGGGGCATGGCCACAGCTGAAGCTGTTTCCCCCAATCAGCCCAGCTTTTCCCCCTGCCACAGCCCTCTCGAAGGGCTGTTTTAAGCCCTTCCAGGCAGGAGCAGGTGACCACTCTGCTACACAAGGCAAAGTTTCCTATTGCGAGGGAAGAAATAAGGCTGACATCCTAAGAAACCTTCAACAGAGGATTGCAGAGTACCTCCAGAAAAGGTTCCTAGAGATCTCTATGGAGGATTCCCAGGAGATCCTGGTGCACATCAACAAACTTTTCTGCAGTGCCACCTCTGTCTAGCTGCACAGGGGGATGAGAAACAGATGCAAACAGTGCTAGTGTTGGTTGTTTCTATCCCTCTCCTATTCTGGGACAAAGAAAGGCAGAGCTCCCTGCAGTATCAAAGCATAATGAGTACTTACTGGAGCTCCATTCTCCTGCATCAGGTGTCCCAGCACTTTGGCTCTGGCACTGTCTAGACCCTTCCGGAGTTAAGAAGAGGACGTGGCTTGCCATGCCACCAGATGACCCTGTCGCCTTTCCCCCATCCTCCTCCAATTCCACTTCCTCATCCACGACCTCATCCTAGGGGTTCATTCCATTGGCTGCTGCCTCCAGCCCCCCTGAAGTATTCATGGAGCTCTTGGAAGTAGAGGTGGGGTTACCACTGAGGATGGCATGCAGCTCCTTGTTGAAGGGGCATGCCTGTTGAAGGGGCATGTCTTTGGCAATGCACCAGATTAATGATTGATCTCCCTTGCCTTTTGGTACGCCTACCTCAGCTCCTTGATCTTAGCATGGCACTGTTGTGTGTCCCTTTCGTGCCACTTTTCCTCCATGCCAGAAGAAATCTGCCTGTAGGTATCAAAATTCCTACAGCTGGAGCGGAGCTGCAACTACACAGTCTCCTCTCCCCACAGTTCCAGCAGATCCAACAACTCCAGGGTACTGCAGGTGGGAACTCATTTGCTGTGAGGAGCCAGCATGGTCAGCTGGGAAGATGCAATGTGAGCTGTCCATGCTGAGAAAACTGGAAGTGGAATTTCAAAAATTCCCAGGCCTTTAAAGGGGTGCATAGTTGTGTACCTGGCTGCACGGCAGTGGAGTTCGAACTGATGGCAGAGTGGTCAGGATGAGCATTGTGGGACGATTCCTGGAGGTCTCTTAGGAAAACATAAGCAATACAGTGTCTACAATGACCAGGGCCGGCTCCAGACACCAGCTGAACAAGCTGGTGCTTGGGGCGGCAGATTGTTCGAGGCAGCATTCTGCCCAATCCTAGGGTGGCACGACTGCTTTTTTTTTTTTTTTTGGTTCCGCTCCGGCCGCCCTGTAGGGGGCAGCGGCACGGAGAACCAGAGCGCCCTGCAGGGCAGTCCTCTTCCTTCCCTCCCCGCCGACCGGAGCGGAGCCCTGGCGGCAGGAGGCGGCGCAGTGGGAGGAGCCGCGTGGAAGCGCCCCTGCTGTAGCCCTGGCCACCCCCTTCTCTCTCTTTCCCGCCCGCTCCCTCCCTCTCCCCCTCCCCCGTCTCAGCCGGTCCCCCTGCACCCGTGCTCCGGCCACGCCGCAGGGTTTTTTTTGCTTTGCCATTCTGGCCGCCCCATTTTTTTTTGTTTTTTTTTTTTTTGCTTGGGGCGGCCAAAAAGCCAGAGCCGGCCCTGACAATGATACTGTGTCGCTCTAACTATGTCGCAAAAAGCTCTATGCCTCTCATCCAGATGGTTTTATTATGTCGGCATAGCAGGATAGATACATTGGTGGGAGGAACATTGCAGTGTGTACTTTTGTCGACAAAACTGTATAGTCTAGACATGACCACAGTCTTGTGATTTTGTCCCTACATGTTTGTGTTTATTCTTTTGTGTTCCTCCTTAGTAATTGGTCCATGTTTCCATTTTTGTAGGATTTATTTTTGGGTTCCAGGTTTTTAAAAAGCTCCTGATAGAGCCGTATTGAACATAAGAATGGTCATACTGGGTCAGGCCAAAGGTCCTTCTAGCCCGGTATCCTGTCTTCCGACAATGGCCAATGCCAGGTGCCCCAGAGGGAATGAACCGAACAGGTGATCATCAGCTGATCCATTCCGTCACCCATTTCCCAGCTTCTGGCAAACAGAGGCTAGGGACACCATCCCTGTCCATCCTGGTTAATAGCCATTGATGGACCTATCCTCCATGAATTTATCTAGTTGTTGTTTTTTAACCCTGGTATAGTCTTGGCCTTCACAACATCATCTGGCAAGGAGTTCCACAGGTTGACTGTGCATTGTGTGAAAAATACTTCTTTTTGTTTGTTTTAAACCTGCTGCCTATTAATTTAATTTGGTGACCCCTAGTTCTTGTGTTATGAGGAGTAAATAAAACTTTCTTATTTACTTTCTCCACACCAGTCATGATTTTATAGACCTTTATCATATCACCCCTTAGTTGTCTCTTTTTCAAGCTGAAAAGTTCCAGTCTTATTAATCTCTCCTCATATGACAGCCATTCCTTACCCCTAATAATTTTTGCTGCCCTTTTTTGAACCTTTCCCAATTCTAATATATCTTTTTTGAGATGGGGTGACCACATCTGCACACAGTATTCAAGATGCGGGCTTACCATGGATTTGTATAGTAGCAATATGATATTTTCTGTCTAATTATATATCTCTTTCTTAATGATTGACTGCCACTGCACATTGAGTGGATGTTTTCAGAGAACTATCCACAATGACTCCACGATCTTTCTTGAGTGGTAACAGCTAATTTAGACCCCATCATTTTATATGTATAATTAGGATTATGCTTTCCAATGTGCATCACTTTGCATTTATCAACATTGAATTTTATCTGCCATTTTGTTGCCCAGTTCACCCAGTTTTGTGAGATCCTTTTGTAGCTCTTCGCAGTCTGCTTAGGACTTCACTACCTTGAGTAGTTTTGTATCATCCACAAATTTTGCCACCTCACTGATTACTCCATTTTCCAGATCATTTATGAATATGTTGAAGAGGACTCGTCCCAGTACAGATACCTGGGGTACACCACTATTTACCTCTCTCCATTCTGAAACTGACCTTTTATTTCTACCCTTTGTTTCCTATCTTTTTAACCAGTTACCAATCCATGAGAGGACCCCATGAGAGGACCTTCCTTCTTATCCCATGACAGCTTACTTTGCTTAAGAGCCTTTGGTGAGGGACCTTGCAAAAGCTTTCTGGAAACCTAAGTACACTGTAGCCACTAGATTCTCCCTTGTCTACATGCTTGTTAACCCCCCCCCCCCCAAAGAATTCTAGTAGATTGGCAAGGCATGATTTCCCTCTACAAAAACCATGTTGACTCTTCCCCAACAAATTATGTTCATTTATGTGTCTGACAATTTTGTTCTTTACTATGATTTCAATCAGTTTGCCCAGTACTGAAGTCAGGCTTATGGGCCTATAATTGCATCTCTGGTGTCCTTTTTAAAAATTGGCATCACATTAGCTATCCTCCAGTCATTTGGTACAGAAGCTGATTTAAATGATAGGTTACAAACCACAGTTGGTAGTTCTGCAATTTCACATTTGAGTTCCTTCAGAACTCTTGGGTAAATACCATCTGGTCCTGGTGACTTATTACTGTTTAGTTTATCAATTTATTCCAAAACCTCCTCTAATGACACCTCAGTCTGGGCCAGTTCCTCAGATTTGTCACCTAAAAAGAAAGGCTCAGCCATGGCCTCTTACTATTCTTCCTATCTTTTCTTTTCATCAGAATATTTTGCTGTTGCTCCTTTAATATTGTCTCTGAGAAACTGCTAATTCTCCTGAATTCCTTTTCCTTAGATTTTCTTCCCATTGGACCTTAACTACCAGTTCTCTGAGTCTGTTTATATTCTTCTTTTTTAAAGTCCATTTTCCTTATTCTGCTCCTCTCATTTCTTCCTTATAATTTAATCATCACCTGCACCCAAATTGCTTTCATCCTTCAGATTTGCAACCAATTCCTCTCTCTTACTCAGAATAAAACCTAAAATGGCTTTCCTCCAGTTAGTTCTTCTAGCTTCTGAAACAAGAAATTGTCCCCAGCACATTCCAAGAATGTATTGGAGATTTTTGTTATGCCACATTACTTTTCCAACAGATGTCTGTGTAGTTAAAATCCTGCCTTGCTACCAGGTCTTGTTTTGCATATTTCTGTTATTTGCTTTAGAAATGCCCCCTCTTCCTAATTTGGTGGTCTGTATCATAGAATCATAGAATATCAGGTCATATCAGATGACCTCAGGAGGTCATCTAGTCCAACCCCCTGCTCAAAGCAGGACCAATTCCCAACTAAATCATCCCAGCCAGGGCTTTGTCAAGCCAGACCTTAAAAACCTCTAAGGATGGAGATTCCACCACCTCCCTAGGTAACCCATTCCGGTGCTTCACTACCCTCCTAGTGAAAAAGTTTTTCCTAATATCCAACTTAAACCTCCCCCACTGCAACTTGAGACCATAATTCCTTGTTCTGTCATTTGCTACCACTGAGAACAGTCTAGATCCATCCTCTTTGGAACCCCCTTTCAGGTAGTTGAAAGCAGCTATTAAATCCCCCCTCATTCTTCTCTTCTGCAGACTAAACAATCCCAGTTCCCTCAGCCTCTCCTCATCAGTCGTGTGTTCCAGACCCCTAATCATTTTCGTTGCTCTCCGCTGGACTCTTTCCAATTTTTCCACATCCTTCTTGTAGAGTGGGGCCCAAAACTGGACACAGTACTCCAGATGAGGCCTCACCAATGTCGAATAGAGGGGAATGATCACGTCCCTCAATCTGCTGGCAATGCTCCTACTTATATAGCCCAAAATGCTGTTAGCCTTCTTGGCAACAAGGGCACACTGTTGACTCATATCCAGCTTCTCATCCACTGTAACCAGTAGGTCCTTTTCTGCAGAATTGCTGCCTAGCCACTCGGTCCCTAGTCTGTAGCAGTGCATGAGATTTTTCCATCCTAAGTGCAGGACTCTGCACTTGTCCTTGTTGAACCTCATCAGGTTTCTTTTGGCCCAATCCTCTAATTTGTCTAGGTCCCTCTGTATCCTATCCCTACCCTCCAAGCCCTCCTCCCAGTTTAGTGTCATCTGCCGAGGGTGCAATCCACGCCATCCTCCAGATCATCTCTCACTAGGTTGCCTCCCCCATTCAGTAAGGGGCCAACACTTTCCCTGACCTTCTTCTTGTTGCTAACATACCTCTAGAAACCCTTCTTGTTACCCTTCACATCCCTTGTTTGCTGCTACTCGAATTGTGTTTTGGCCTTCCCGATTACAACCCTGCATGCTCAAGCAATATTTTTATTCTCCTCCCTAGTCACCTGTCCAAGTTTCTACTTCTTGTAAGCTTCCTTTTTGTGTTCAAGCTTAGCAAAGATTTCGCTGTTAAGCCAAGCTGGTCGCCTGCCATATTTGCTATTCTTTCTGTACTTCGGGATAGTTTGTTCCTGCAACCTCAATAAAGCTTCTTTAAAATACAGCCAGCTCTCCTGGACTCCTTGCCCCCTCATATTAGCCTCCCAGTTCCCTGTGGGAGTCAAAGTCTGCTTTTCTGAAGTCCAGGGTCCGTATTCTGCTGCTCTCCTTTCTTCCCTTTGTCAGGATCCTAAATTTGACTATCTCATGGTCACTGCTGCCCATGTTGCCACCCACTTCTACTTTCCCTTCCAATTCTTCCCTGTTTGTGAGCAGGAGGTCAAGAGGAGCATGGCCCCCAGTTGGTTCCTCCAGCACTTGCACTAGGAAGTTGTCCCCAACATTCTCCAAAAAGTTCCTGAATTGTCTGTGCACTGCTGTATTGCTCTCCCAGCAGATGTCAAGGTGATTGAAGTCCCCCATGAGAACCAGGGCCTGTGATCTGGAAACTTCTGTTAGTTGTCTGAAGAACGCCTCCTCTACCTCATCCTTCTGGTCTGGTGGTCTATAGCAGACGCCCACCACAACGTCACCCTTGTTGCTCTCGCCTCTAAACTTAATCCAAAAACTCTCAACTTGCTTTTCTCCAGTTTCATACTGGAGCTCTGAGCAATCATAGAATCATAGAATATCAGGGTTGGAAGGGACCTCAAGAGGTCATCTAGTGTAACCCCCTGCTCAAAGCAGGACCAATTCCCAACTAAATCATCCCAGCCAGGGCTTTGTCAAGCCTGGCCTTAAAAACCTCCAAAGAAGGAGACTCCACCACCTCCCTAGGTAACGCATTCCAGTGCTTCACCACCCTCCTAGTGAAATAGTGTTTCCTAATATCCAACCTGGACCTCCCCCACTGCAACTTGAGACCATTGCTCCTTGTTCTGTCATCTGCCACCACTGAGAACAGCCGAGCTCCATCCTCTTTGAAACCCCCCTTCAGGTAGTTGAAGGCTGCTATCAAATCCCCCCTCATTCTTCTCTTCTGGAGACTAAACAATCCCAGTTCCCTCAGCCTCTCCTCATAAGTCATGTGCTCCAGACCCCTAATCATTTTTGTTGCATTTTTAATGCTCTCTTACATACAGTGAAACTCCTCCACCTTTTCTCCCCTGCCTGTCCTTCCTGAACAGTTTATACCCATCCATGACAGTGCTCCAGTCATGTGAGTTATCCCACCAAGTCTCTGTTATTCCAATCACATCATAGTTCCTTGACTGTGCCAGGACTTCCTATTTTTTCTGCATGTTTCCCAGGCTTCTTGCATTCATGTACAGGCACCTAAGATAACTAGCCGATTGCCCTACTTTCTCTGTATGAATCAGGAGGCCTCCCCTGTTGCACTTTCCGCCCAGTATCCCACTTTCCCATTTACCTCAGGGCTTAGGTCTCTCTCGGACACCACCTGCGTAACCACGCATTCACCTCCACAATGCGATGGTCCCTACCTGGGCTTTTCCCAAGAAATCCAAAGAAACCCAAGGCAGGGAGGAGCTTAATGTAAGGGGACTGTTGCCCCCTTGCTAACATTCAGTGGGGGTGTTTTGGTTGGCTAGCTCCCAGCACTGAAAGGGGAGGGGTCGATGGCAAATCAGGAGCCTGAGACTGACAGGCCCCAGGAACAATGGGAAGAGGCCAATGCTCCAGATCAGCCTGATTGACAGGGCGGGCAGGCTAATCAGAGAATCAGGAGGCCGGGGGGGTCCCGTCCTCCGTGTGAACTGAAATGGCCTGGGTCAGACAGAGTGGGGCTGAGCTAAGGAGAGAGCAGGGGCCCGAGCTGAGCTGCTGGAAGCAGAGCTGCAGCCCCAAAGCCAGAGCACAGACCAGAGAGAGCAGAGCTGCCGCAACCAGAGCCAGAGGGGCCAGACAAGCAGCCAGGAAGCAGGTCAGAGCTGGGAGCAGAGTCACAGAAGCAGCCTGCAGAGCCGACCTGTCCTGGGGGCAGAGCTGCAGCAACCAGAGCCAGAGGCGCCAGAGAAGCAGCCCAGGGAGCTGAAGGCAGAGCAGCAGCAGCAGCCGTGCTGGGGCAGAGTGGAGCTGGAGCGGGGGCTGGAGCCATCCGGAGCTGGGTGCGGTGAGCAGCTGGGGAGAGTGAGGGGGACCCTGGGTAGCAGGCCCAGTGCAGGGAGACACCTCAGCCAAGAGGCCTTGCAGGCCAGATTTGGAGTGGGGATCATAACCCCGACCGGGGAGGGGCGACGCTGGGAAAAAGGGTCCTGCCACCTAGAACCTGAGAGCGTGTGGCCACCGCCAGAGCAAGTGTCCAACCCACAGCGTCTCTGCAGCACAGCCAGGGCCTGAGAAGCAGACCTGGGACCTACAAGGAACAGACTGAACTGCCCTGATGTTCCAGAGACACTGTTTGTAATGTTCCCTGCCACAGAGCGGGGTGATGTGTTTTCCTTTAACCTTTCCCATTTTTCCTTATTCTTTTTTAAAATTAATTGTTAATTAAACAACTTGTATTTGCTTTAAATTGTATGAAATGATCAGTGGGTCAGGGAGGTGCCCAGTGCAGAGAGAGTACCCTGGAGTGGGGACATCCTAGCCCCTGTCCTGGGTGACCACAGCAGGGTTGGGGGTCGAGCCCCCCAGGAATCCTGGGCCCAGCCTTGTCGGGGTTACGAGGACTCTGCCAGACAGGAGAGTGGAAGGGGAGTCCTCAAGGGCAGGGAGGCCTCTGGGTAAAGGAAGTGGGAGTGAGGACTCAGATCCTTTCACTAGCCCACTTCACCGGGGTAGTGCAGAAGCCAGGAAAGTTCCCCACAATAGCGGGACCATTCCCCCGCATACATTAACATATGGAGAAAGGCAGATTCACATGCACTTCTAAGGACTCCCCTCCCAGCTGGGTTAGAACCTGAAACTTTCAGCACCAAGAGCACTGACCTCTCTGTCTTGAGCTAAAGGAGTAATTCTACTAGCTGCTAGCAGTAGCTGCTACATAGACCAGCTGATAAAGAAAGAGATGTTCATATGGACAGACACTTTCAAATATATGTGTTTCAACAGCATTTAATCCCTTGTACCAGCAAGTCTTTAATTTACTATTGTGAATACTTTATTGATGTACGATTTCTAAAAAAAGCATCTTTCCACCAGGATATAAAATTCTGCACCCTATGTGGCTATTACATATCTGCTGCTGTGATTCCATAAAAGCAAAAGGGTGTTGTATCACAGAGTAGCTCTGAGGTTGTGGTCAAATTCCAGTCTGCAGTTTCACTTGTTATTCTTTTTTGTATCCTGGTCTAAGATGTTCTATAACGTGGCTGCACACACTTGAACAGTTTCTGTATTCCACTGCAGAGAAGAAGGCATATCAAACTGTTGCCAGCTCTCATGATATTTAGTAAAAAGAACAGGAGTACTTGTGGCACCTTAGAGACTAACACATTTATTTGAGCATAAGTTTTCGTGGGCTACAGCCCACTTCTTTGGATGCATAGAATGGAACATATATTGAGGAGATATATATACACATACAGAGAGCATGAAAAGGTGGGAGTTGTCTTACCAACTCTGAGAAGCCAATTAAGTAAGAGGAAAAAAACTTTTGAAGTGATAATCAAGATAGCCCAGTACAGACAGTTTGATAAGAAGTGTGAGAGTACTTACATGGGGAGATAGATTCAGTGTTTGTAATGGCTCAGCCATTCCCAGTCTCTATTTAAGCCTAAATTGATCGTATCTAATTTGCATATCAATTCAAGCTCAGCAGTTTCTACACCAATATTCCACACAAAGATGGACTACAAGATATCAGGAACAGTATCCCCGATAATGTCACAGCTAACCTGGTGGCTGAACTTTGTAACTTTGTCCTCACCCACAACTATTTCACATTTGGGGACAATATATACCTTCA
Organism: Malaclemys terrapin pileata; assembly: GCF_027887155.1. NCBI lineage: Eukaryota > Metazoa > Chordata > Testudines > Emydidae > Malaclemys > Malaclemys terrapin. Next base: position 140,977,177 of record NC_071505.1, read on the forward strand.
AGTCAGCGGCACTGCTATGGGTACCCGCATGGCCCCACAGTATGCCAACATTTTCATGGCTGACTTAGAACAACGCTTCCTTAGCTCTCGTCCCCTAACGCCCCTACTCTACTTATGCTACATTGATGACATCTTCATCATCTGGACCCATGGAAAAGAAGCCCTTGAGGAATTCCACCATGATTTCAATAATTTCCATCCCACCATCAACCTCAGCCTAGATCAATCCACACAAGCAGTCCATTTCCTGGACACTACTGTGCTAATAAGCGATGGTCACATAAATACCACCCTATAACGGAAACCTACTGACCACTATACTTACCTACATGCCTCCAGCTTCCATCCAGGATACACCACATGATCCATTGTCTACAGCCAAGCTCTAAGATACAACCGCATTTGCTCCAATCCCTCAGACAGAGACAAGCACGTACAAGATCTCTATCAAGATTCTTAAAACTACAATACCCGCCTGCTGAAGTGAAAAAACAGATTGACAGAGCCAGACAAGTACCCAGAAGTCACCTCCTACAAGACAGGCCCAACAAAGAAAATAACAGAACACCACTAGCTGTCACCTTCAGCCCCCAACTAAAACCTCTCCAGTGCATCATCAAAGATTTACAACCTATCCTGAAAGATGATCCCTCACTCTCACAGGTCTTGGGACACAGACCTGTCCTCGCTTACAGCTAACCCCCGCAACCTGAAGCAAATACTCACCAGCAACCACACATCACTGAACAAAAACACTGACCCAGGAACCTATCCTTGCAACAAAGCCCATTGCCAACTCTGGCCACATATCTATTCAAGTGACATCATCATAGGACCTAATCACATCAGCCATGCCATCAGGGGCTCGTTCACCTGCACATCTATCAATGTGATATATGCCATCATGTGCCAGCAATGCCCCTCTGCCATGTACGTTGGCCAAACCAGACAGTCTCTACGCAAAAGAATTAATGGACACAAATCTGACATCAGGAATCATAACATTCAAAAACCAGTAGGAGAACACTTTAACCTGTCTGGTCATTCAATGACAGACCCGCAGGTGGCAATTTTGCAACAAAAAAGCTCCTCAAAAACAGACTCCAAGAAGAAACTGCTGAGCTTGAATTGATAAGAAGCCGGTACCGGCCTGTACGCAGCTGACACTAAAGTGCTGCTGTGGCAGTGCTTTAATGTTGTTGCCCCTTTTACCGCCCCCGGGTCGCCGACAGGAGGAGAGGGGGCAAAAGGGGCAGCTGCCCTGGGGCTGGTGATTTAAAAGGGCCTGGGGCTCCCCGGGCTCTTTTAAATCACCACTGGAGCCCTGGGTGGATTGGGCCAGGCAGCGCGGACGGGCTGGCTGGGGGAGGCTGACCCCCCCCCAGCCCCGCCCCTTCTGCTCTAGGCCACGCCCCTTCCAGGGTTCTGGAGCCGGCCCCCATACCGGTAAGAGATTATTTACTACTTTCATCCCTGCTCTGCATCCTTCTGAAACAGGGTGCAACATCCAGTTCCTTCTATGCCCAGCCAGACCTCCTGCAGAAGGTTGGGGTCCCCATGACTCTTCCCACTTGCCCATCCTCTTGGAAGAAGCTGACACTGGCAACAGCATTAGCTCTGCTAAGTGGTAACCCAGTCTGATTGCAGGGACATTTATGGGGCCCAGTCCCTGCATGGTAGGGGAGGGAGACACCATGTTTGGGCTGGGCACTATCTGACCTTAATGTTTCCTCAGCATCTGCAGATAACCGTCTGGAAGAATGGACCACCAGCTTTACACAATCTTGTTCCCTTCTTCTCCCGCAAACAAAACAAGATGCCTCTCTGAACTCTGATTCATACTTTATAGCTAATGTAAACATTTCCTCGCGAGTCAGTGCCTCCTAATGGCGGTCATGCTTCTCCTTGTCCCTCTCCCCCCATTTAATGAAACTGATGAAGATTTATGAGTGGATTGAATAACATGCTTGGGTTTTGATATGTTGCCTCCTTGTGGGACTCTCCCTGCAGCCTTGTTCTGCTGCAAACTTCCTGGCTTTATAATGTAGCCTACTCCTGCCCAGCTGGGCTTCTTGTTCAGTTAGGCTTGGCTCTCTCTTCAGGTGCAGTCAGGTACCTGAATTGGGCCTTCAAGCCCCTATTAACCCCTTCAGGGCCTGTGTGGGCTACACCCCCTGTCATGTCATCTATCTAAGAAAGTGTTCCTTTTCCTCAGGATTTAAGTAACTCGGATGTTATGAGGACAATAGCATGTTGCGACATCATGAAGTGGCTTTTTATACCCTGTAGGCCAAAGTTTAAAAATTGGGGGCAACCTGAACTGACCTTCCCCCAAAAAATTCCTCCTGCTGCTGTCGCTGGTGCACTTTCCTTGGTGATAACAATGGTGGGAGTGACAGTGTAGCTAGGGCTCAGGCAGCAGCTGGTGTTTGAACCACTATGTTGTCTAGCCCTGCTCACATCAAGACTGTCTTTGTGTAGATGGTGTCATCAGATGGAAAGAACAGCAGTGCAAAGTATTATTTCGGGAGTGCAAGCACCCTAGCTTCAGAAAGCAGAAGTTATGTAGCTGTTCCTCAACATTTCTCAATCCAGATTCAGTCAGCAATTAAAAAAGCCCTCTTTCCAATGTGTCTAGAGCTTTCCTGGCTAGCATGCATGGATAACCCTCTCCATAGCTAGAAACATGGCTTAAGAGTGCCAGGCTGGCACAGAATCTGATCTTCTGGGAAGCACACAATGACCTCACCAGTCTGTGCTGGGGGTCCTTTCCTACCATTCGGGGCCAGCCGATGACCTGAGGGTAGTGATGCTGAGAGCGTGAGAGCCATTTGCCAGTGTTTGTGTGCTGGCAGCACCACGAAGCACTGGGAAAAGTTGAGTCAGACATAGTTCACACTCAGTGCCCTTTCAGAGCAAGGTGCCAAACCAAGGTGGGGCTCACACTCAGTGACCTTGGAGGAAATGGAGTCTCAATGCCTTTAATGACAGTTTAAAACAGTTCAGGCTGGGCTGTACATTTAGCATATCTTCCAAACAAATCCGGTGCCTTGTAAAAGGAGCTGAACTGAGAACAAATCTCTGTATCCACAGAACAGGAGCAGCACAAGCAGCAGCCCCTCATTCCCCTCTCAGGTTCAGTCTCCAAGGCCCATGCAGTCTTTGGCCCTTCTACTGAGCCTGCCAACAACAGGCCGCTTAGTGATGTCTTCTGTGACGCCCGTTTGGAACATGACAGAGACTCAAAATGACTTCACACAGGCCAGCAGTCATCCCTCAGGTGATAACATTTTTCAGTTACCACCAACATGAGCTGGACTTGAACTAGAGAACCCCTCGGGTCTAAATCCTCTATAATCACATTATCTGAGCCAGACAGTCAAACTAATTCAGAGATCTCCTACACCATAAGTCAGGGGAATCCAAGGCAATCATGGTTGGGAACCAGACGCTGCTGACCTCAGATCCTGGCACTGCACTGTTTTGCTGTGTGCCTTGGACAAGTCATTTGATTGCTCCGTGCCTCGGTTTCCCCAAGCTGAAAAGCAGGATAACACCTACTCTGCACATGAGGGGACTGTGAGGGTTAATTAGTTACTGTCTTTGAACATGTAAAGGCAGAAGTATGAACTAAGTGTTCTTAAGTTCTGAAGTGGCAGGGAGGAAACCAGGCAGAGGATAATGGAGAGGGAGCAGAGAGCGTTGCTGAGGGATGTAAAATAGAAAGAAGCACAAAGCTCTGTGGGGTGGTAGAAAAAGAAGGTGGCATTTCAAACAGCAGCGAGTGATGTATGGATTACTCTTACTGGTGAGCTGCTCTTAAACATGTGTTTTATATGCTTATCCCCATTTTGAAGTACATTTCAGATTTGTGAAGATTTTTTGCTTGCCAGTCTTGTACTTTGGAATCTGAAATTTACCAGCAGGACTGGTGTGATGCAAGCAATGCCCAGGCAAGCTGCTTCCACCTATATTGCCTGCTGTTAGTGGCCCCAATCAACTGAGTTACACTAGGGACAAGCTTAGCCCAGTGCACCTCAGCCCTGCCCTGGAGAAATCAGGCTACAGTTGCCCACAGCTGGAAAGTCATCCCAGGCCAACTCCAGTGAGCCAGAGGGGCAGGCAGATACCAGCTCCCAACTCAGGCGTTGCACATGCTGGTGAGTTTTAGGTTATTTTCTTAAATGGGTGAGTTGAAAAGACAGAGAAAATTGCTTACAATTCACCAGAATACAACAGATGGAGAATAGCACCCCTTGGCAGGCCTCTCACACCATTTGCTGCTATTTCCTTAGAGGCAGGCCCAGTGTATTCAGTGCCCATGGAATTTGTCATGAAGTTCACCACTTGCTGCAGAACCGTATTGCACAATCTTCATTTTATTTAAAAAATTATGTATTCTCCTTTGTGGTTGCAGGATGAACCTTGGAAATGTGAGCAGAGAGTAACTGATACAGCGATGGTCTCCTGAGTTTGCAGGGGGCCTGAAACAATAGCATCAAGAAGTGTAAATTGCATGATTCATCTTAGTCAGGGCTTCATGGACTCTGCAATTAAACAGCCAGGGAATTTGCCATCTTTTTCACGATACCATCGAAATTCAGCATCCCTACCATTTTTTTTTCATCCAGGCCCTGACACTTTGTTTTCTGTCTCTGCCTACAACTGCTTCTTGTTCTCCAGTTTTCCCCACAAGGGGACATTAATTGGGTTTGAGTGCATGTTCTCTGCACTGTTCTTTCGAGCCAGGCATTTAGGGGTCAGGGAGATGGTTTTGGAGCTCATCTTGCAGCCAAGAAGCGGGACAGCCAGACGTGGAGGATGGCAAGCTGGGATTCCGACCTGGAGACCAGAGCAGCCACGATCTGGGAGTTGAATGAGCCACTGAAGCTGCTTACAAACTCCCTCTGTCTTTGGTATGCATAAGGGTGGAAGATGCTTCTAAGCCAAGGCTTACAGACAAATTCTCAGGAACCAGGCCTCAGGCATAGTGAAAAAAAGCATCATTAGAAATAATCCCTGTCAAATTTTACGTCAATGAGTATTTTTAACTGAGCTATAGCTGTGTTGTTTGTGTAGGGTGGGTGGATGGATGGAAATGACGGGTGTTTCTTGGCAATCTAAATTGAAATTAACCAGGTCAGGTTTGCAAAAGCTGGGAGAGCAAGGAGCTATGGAGACATCTTCTCTAGAGATGAGAGGAACTTTCATCCTCCAGCAGCCATTTGGTCCTTGGCCTCTGTGCTGAGGAAGATAGCCAGCTGTTTTTTGTGCTGGGATGTTGGTTCCCCTAGGAACTAGGTTTAGATTGTGTATAAATATTTTATTTCTTACTATTTTAAATAGAAACTCCCCAGCTCAACTGAGCACAGCTCTGAAGAGTTTATAAAATCATTAGCCCTGGTGCTGCAGAACATTGCACAATCACCTCACCCTGCTCTGCTCTCCTAGCAGGCATTCATCTCTTTCACAGCAGAGAAAGTACCAGCCAACAATAGGATTCAATACACAAAGAGGGAGGTGACTCTGCAGGCAGATTTAAATTAGTTCTTCAGCCAGGGAGACAGAATGATGCACAGTCACTAAAACAACTAATGGTGGAACACACCCTCCTTGATCAACAAGTCATAAAGTAGAAGCAAGGTCAGATAACTAGTGATTGTCCTACCTCTCCCATATTGTGCCTTTTGTCTACAGTTCTTGCTTGTGTCTTGTCTGAACTTGGATTGTAAGCTCTTTGAGACAGGGAATTTGTCTTTGGTATCGAGAAGTATCTTGTGGCCATATGGATGCTTACTTATAAAATGCCACCCTTCAAAAACAAACAAACAAAAATGCAGCAATGGCCCCAAACACTGCACTAACATTATTGAAGGGCGGAGTGTTCGGGGGCATTACTGGAGTGTTTGGGGCTACTTAAACTCGATTAATGTTTGGAAAAAAAGGTTCAAAAAATCAGAAGTTAGAAATACATCTTTTTATTGCTTCATGGAATATGGATGAAGTGCTGTTGCTAGCTCTCTCAGCTGTATTGACTGCATTCTGGCAGATTTTCTCAAAGTGCCTACAGTATCATACTGGCACTTTGTTATTGTTGTACATAAAACTAAATAAATAGTGGAAACAAAAGAACAAGCAAGTATCAGTACAAGGACCCAATTCTGCTTCCATTTAAATCAACAGGAATTTTATTAATAACTTCAGTGAGAGCAAGATCTGGCTCACTTAGGGCTGAGGCCTGCTGAATGTCCTTCATTAGGAAGGGGGGCTGAGCTCTACAAAGATTTGCATGATTAGGATCTAACTTTGCAAGTATTCTCCCAGGATCAATATGATTACTCTTCTGAGTAACAGCTGAACAGGAGGGAAGGTACTGTGAAAACTAGCAATTGACAATCAAATCCATAGGTTCATCTTTTTTTTTTTTTAAAGTCCAATATTGGGAAAGAAAAACACTGTTGTCTGTATCCAGTTTTGCAGATCCACGACTCTTTCTACAAAGCTCAATACCTAAATTTGTGAGAATGCCCCCAAACTCCAATCAGGGTAATGATGTCCCTAGCCAGTTTGCCAGAAGCTGGGAATGGGGCAACAGGGAATGGATCACTTGATGATTACCTGTTCTGTTCATTGCCTCTGGGGTACCTGGCACTGGCCACTGTCAGAAGACAGGATAGTGGGTTAGATGACCTTTGGTCTGACCCAGTATGGCCGTTCTTGTGTCCCATTGCGCCACATGCTGCACATGCATGAGCACACACATACATGTACACACACAGACAGAGAGGAAAATATGGTCCAGTCCCCATTCAGTTATTCCAAAATCAAGCAAATAAGCGATCTTGATGTTATCTTCTGGTGACGATTATTTGAATCGTTTACAGTTTCATTTTGAAGCAAAAATTTTCTAAAATGCATTGTAATCAGTTTTTTGATGGGGGAAGAGGGTGGGTTAGGATTGTAAAAACAACCAGAAACATATAAAAGACTCAAGTAAGGTCTAGTACTCCCAGTGGCTGATGAGTGGCTAATGTGGGGACAATCACAAGAACTGTTATAAGTTATTACTCTTATTCAAACAAACAAAAACACACACAAAGCCTACACATGCTTAATCTTCAAATTTTTATTTTGAACAAAATTTTCTTAATCCACAATACCAGATCAAATCAGTTCATCGATTTCACCTCAGAGACATTTTCTGACCTACTAATTTTCCAGATACAAGAAAAGATCTTAAAACCTTGAAGTTGCTTCAGTAGAAATTAAAGACTGTTTGAGGTCACCAGTTGGCAGAGGTGGGGAAAGAGGAAGGTCTGTTCTGAAATGATAAAATCACTGGAGGAAAACAAACTGAGTATTATAGCAATAATGATCATCTGCTCTAATCAGTACCACATTTCAGAGTCTTGGGGCCGAATTACATCAGTGTAAGTTTTAATCCATGTTTACAGAGGTAGAAGAGAATACAGTACAAATGTGCAGTTTTGGTCCAAAATGTTTTAGTATAAACGAGGTTCCTTCTTACCCAATGTATTTGGCCCTTGATCTGTGTCATATCTGCTGGCTTTCCTGACCCAAACAAGTTTTTACTTCTGCAGAACCAATAAAGCTATGGAAGAGGGAGCCTGCCTCACTCATCATCAACAGAGCACTTAGAATTATGATTGTGGAAGTTTTATGAATGATGAATAGGAAAGACATAGAAAAAGCACAGCTGGATTTTCAAAACCCATGTATAGTTTGTAGAGTTGCCAGTTAGAAGAACTTTTTGACTGGAAACTGAATCAGCAACACAGACCATGAAACACAGAATATCATTGTTACAGAGTCACCATAAAAATCACACGTTAAATAAAACAAAAGGTAGTTCAGAAAAACAGATCATGGGAACATTTTTTTTTTTTAAATACAGGTATATAAAACCCTTTTTAAGACTCAAATTGGTTAAATAATAATGAGAGGACTTAAAATTGCATTTGAAAAAAAAATCATCCTTACTAGATTAGAAACCTGTTTTAGGGCCAATCCAAAGCCAATTAAAATTAATGGGTGTCTTTCCCGTGTAAGGTTCTGAGCCTGCCCAGAGACTTGATGTCATTGCAAGAATGTCCGCTTCATTCAACTGAGCACTGAAGTGAACAGAAGTTCAGGGCACTCACCAACCCCTATGAGGAGCTCAGCTTATGGCTGGTCTGGGCCCCTAAAGCAGAGCATTTACACACTCCCGGCCCAGCTATTGGGGCCCAACCTTATTCCTATTGCCATTAATAGCCAAAGTTCCATCAACTTCTGTGCAAGTTCTGGTTATCAGGCATTTCTCCTAATACCAAATGCTGAGCCCACAGCTGGACAGGTAAGGGACTGAGGATATTATTTTACAATTCTTTTTAAAATTACAAGTATCTTTCATTTTAAATTCTACACATACCTGATGATTGACTGGGATCTTATACTTGCTTACTTAGATATATCGTAAAGATATTTAGGTTCAAAATGTAGGGCTTGTTATTTTAAGAAGTTTCACTAACTCTCAAAATCTAATTTGAACCAAACCATTTGCATGAAGTGAAAATAATTAGGGGGGTTGGTTTTTTAAATGTGAATGTTCCCTTGCTCTGTTGGAAGCCCAAACGCAATAGAATTGCCCAAGTTACAGGAGACAGAATGAAGCTGGCAGGTCTAGCCTTCCCGTTCAATCTGTGTGAACTGCAAATTAAAGTCAATAAAAACAGCAGGAATGGTTAGTTAGATTTTGAAATTCTTAAAAGATTTGTAAGTTGTTATGATTAGTAACATACATAAGGACATTTAAAAAAAAAGATTCTTTGCTTCTTCATAGTATCCTTTGTGTATTTCACAAAAGGTTCTCAGACTTCCATATTATATTTCCCCCTGTCTTGCTTTGCAAGTTTCTGATGCAAAAAAGGAGGAAGGAGATTATGAATTGGAGGATATGATGAGGCAAAGTAGCTCCAGTTCATGTCATAGTGAAAAACAGCAGAGCCAATCACATTGGTCTACATTTCAACCCCATTTTATGTACAGAATTTAAAAGTAACAGGAACAACAATTCATACAGGTTTTACACCTACTGATCTCACTTGTCTTGTCCCTAGGGCACCTGTTTTGGCTAGTGAGTCTGTACGAACACACAGGGCCAACTGGAGTCTACTCTCATTTACACCTGCACAATCCCAATGGCTTTAATGAAATTGCGAAGGCCGAACTGAGGAGAGATACTGGCACTAAAAGTTTAAAGTGTGATTATGGTGACACCAAAGACAGAAAATGCACAGCTGGATTTTCAGACCCAGTGTGTGTTTTGCTGACACTTAGAACAATCATATTTTGATTTGTAAATAGAGCCAATTACATTAGGGAATTGCTAGGTAAAAATGACCTCATGGTGTTCCATCTTAATTGTGTCTCAGTCAGATTTCCAAATGGTTGAAGAGCACAGGCAGATTTGGAAAGATGAAGGAAAACTCCACCAGCACCCTTCCCTTCTCTCCTCCATTGATTAAGGAAATTAAATTACAATCACAGCAGCAATTCACAGTTTTGGTAAATGTGCAAAATCACAGATTTCCCATTTCCATAAACATTTAGTGCAAATTCCTGTGGTTAAACAGGAGGGGCTGGGAGTATAGAGATGAAAAAAAGACCAATTCACACGACTTCAATTAATCACAGTGAATAAGTATTCATCTTAACCCAAGGAGAAAAATCCCTTCCTTCGGGCTCAAGCACACATTCAAGTAGGAGAAAAATAGTACATTTAATAAAATGCACATAACTTCAAAGGCCATGCATCTGGATATGGCACTAAAGTCTGCAGCAGGGGATAGTTGCTTTGAAAGGTGGGAATAACACCATTAATAAGAAAGCCACTAGTTTCTGTTCCTTCACTCCTTGGTTCTGGATGCCAAGGAGCAGTAAAGGATGGCCTGTTACAATGGTAGGGTCTAATGCAAGCAAGCTATCTTTGGGTCCCCCTTAGACACAGAGATTGTCTCACAGTGCCTGCTAAAGAGGAAATGTCAGGCTACAAGTTCCACTCAAATTAATTCTGCTATTGGGATTACACTGTGAGTTGGTGAGGGCATGAGGCCCTCCAAAAGGGCACCTCATTTCTTCCCTGTAGTCATTTTCCTGAAGGGAGGTCCTGGCAGAGAACTAAAGGAAGAGGTGAAAACGCACTGAATTTGGAGTGGGGGACTGTGTGGATGAATCAGAGTCATTGTGGACCAGGCATCATTGTATGTTGTTAAAAGAGACAAGACTTGTTTCCGAGTTGCCTCGCAATACCTCCCACTGTGTCTCACCCAGCACTTGCTTCCCCTGTTGATTGACAGTGGCCATATAGCTCCCCCTTCCCCTCGTGACATAGCACAGGGTGAGTTGCAGCAGACATGCCTCACCACAGCTTGCCCACAGCTACACCACTGGTCTCCATGAAGACAGGGACCAAACAGCCTGCAGTCTCAACACAGCAAAGATAACAGATGGCAGGCAGATATCAGACCTGAGCCAGAGACTTCTACTTTTCCATAGGAAACACGGCTCAGGATCAATTCACCTGGAATCTCCTTAGGGAGTCATCTCACCAGCCCCTGCACCCTCTTTAAACAGGATAAAAGTCCCAGCACAGAATGTGTGACATATCCTTAGGAAACCAAGAATCACATTTCTGTAGCAAATACGATTAAAGTGCATTCATATGGCAGAAAAACACTCAGTCCCTCCTAGAGTAGTAGTGTGGAAAATGCCAGTAATAAAGGTTTGTCTTTCCTGAGGGAGGAACATCTGGCAGCCTCTTGAATGCCAGCTGTACGGGGACAGTCCCTTTAATTACTGCAGTGTCAGCAGCTACTAGTTTCCTGAGTTTAAATATTGATTTCAGTTCTGTACCAAAAAAATCTCCCAAGTCAGCTCGCCTCAATTCAGAAAGCACTGTGGTCTTTGTGGGACCAAGGGAAGGAAGATACCATGTATCACAGGGCGAGAGAGGAGTTACTGATCAGTTCATAGTTGCACTGTGGTCAGGATCTCCTGTAAATGGATGAAACCCCAGTGCTGGCACATTTTTCTGTCTGTTTCTGTAGAGAGTTACAGAGCTGGACAAACACCAAACTTCTCAACTCAGCTCCTAGCCAACACAGCAACAAGGACACATGGAAGAGGGGAAGAGGAGACTTGGACAGCGTGTCCATCCTGCAGCATGGAGCATTCCTGTTGCATCTGGAGAGCTCTTAATAGCTATGGAGTGTGGTGTCCATACTGGAGTTTCCACTAGCACCTGGAGAAAGTAATTGCTTCAACACAGGGCATCCACATTGTGGAGTCAGGAGAGATGTGTCTCAGACATGGTAGACCTCCTCCTCTTCCATGGCATGGTTGACTTCCCCTTGAAGTTGTCTGAAGGTGGTACGCCTCAGGATCTCCCAGCCACGGTGGGAACTGCTCTGGGATGTGCTCCGGGACACTGAAGGAGCAACTGGTGCTAGGTTCTTCTTGTAGGGGAACTCCCCATCCAGCTTCTCTGAGTGTTTGTCAAAGTCCTCCTTATCCTGGGTCTTAAACGCTTCTGTGTAACGATGCATCTTTTGCTTGTTGGGATCAACCCTGTCTTCTACCCTGTAGAAAGGTGAGAAGAAGTTGAATACACCAGAAACATCCCAGCTTCTCAACAATCACTAGCAACTCCACCAAGCAGCGTTCTCCCAACACCACATCCAGCACAAGGCTTAGCACATCCATGGGGGAACTAGTCACAAGTAGAGCTCCTTTAGCTTCCTCCTGTTTATACACACACACTATTGAAGGAGACCCACCACCTCCACTGGCTACTATCCATTCTCCCCACTGTCCCAAAACCTTCACTGGCATTGTTTCCTTCCCGCTCTCCAGTTCTCTATTCCCTTCACCTATTTCCTAACCACATCTTCCCCTTCCCCTTTAACCAACTGCAAATTCTTGCTCCACTTGACCACACATCTACTTCCTCTTCCCAACTGCTAGTTCGTCTCTTCTGATCTTGATAATCTGCCCTTCCCTGTGATTCTCCAAGTTGAGTCCCCGGGAAAGACACCCTTTCCACTGTGCTGCACTTTGCACCTGAAGCTCACCCCTTCTGATCCACTTCCCCTCTTTTGTTCCACCCAGGAACCTTCCTTCTCTGCTTAGCTCGCTGCTGTCTCTCTGAGGGTAGTGCTCTGCCATGCTGTGTGTTGGTAACAGGCACACGGTAGGACTGCACACACGATTGGAGTGTGTCAGCACCATTCTCCCCTTGAGGGGACCACCTGGGAGGTATGGTGTACATGTGTGGGCATGTGCAGGGGAAGGGATGGGTGGGTGGGCTACACAGCACTCTCAGCTGTAAGCTGTTGCCCATCAGTGACACTGTATAGCTAAGCTGCTTATTGTCTCCAGCAGGCTTGACATCCACAAGCATCCATCTGCTGAAACCTGCTGAGAGCCCCATTGTATAGTGCAATGGCTCCCCCTTGGGGCCTGATCCACAAAACACAGACAGGATAAATCCAGACATTGGTCTTATTCTCCTCTCACAGTGGTAAGAATCAGGAATAAAACCAGAGAAGTGAGAGGAGAATCAGGCCTGAAGTTATCCAAATCAGAAGAAATAAGTTATATTGAAACCCTAGTACAGGACTTAAACCAAAATTCTGGATCAAAACAACTTCAAACTTTGAGGGTGGTTGTTGGAATTTGGTCCAAATTTTGTGTCTTGGGTCCACTCCCTGCTGAATACATTCTACTTTGGAAACACACGACATAGAATCATAGAATATTAGGGCTGGAAGAGACCTCAGAAGATCATCTAGTCCAATCCCCTGCTCAAAGCAGGACCAATTCCCAACTAAATCATACCAGCCACGGCTTTCTCAAGTCAGACCTAAAAAACCTCTAAGGATGGAGATTTAACAACCTCCCTAGGTAATCCATTCCAGTGATTCACCACCCTTCTACTAAATAGTGTTTCCTAACATCCAACTTAGACCTCCCCCACTTCAACTTGAGACCATTGCTTCTTGTTCTGTCATCTGTCACCACTGAGAACAGCCTAGCTCCATCCTCTTTGGAACCCCCCTTCAGGTAGTATCAAATCCCCCCTCACTCTTCTCTTCTTCAGACTAAATAACCCCAGTTCCTTCATCCTCTCCTCATAAGTCATGTGCCCCAGCCCCCTAATCATTTTCGTTGTCCTCTGCTGGACTCTCTTCAATTTGTCCACATCCCTTCCATAGTGGGGGGACCAAAACTGGACACAATGCTGCAGGTGTGGCCTCACCAGTGCCAAATAGAGGGGAATAATCACTTCCCTCGATCTGCTGGCAATGCTCCTACTAATACATCCCAATATGTCGCTGGCCTTCTCATATCCAGCTTCTCGTCCACTGTTATCCCCAGGTCTTTTTCTGCAGAACTGCTGCTTAGCCAGTCCAACATAGTAACTTGACACTGTGGGGCTCATGTTAGACCCCAGGGTCCTGTCCAAATGCCCCTTTCTATTATTCTTGTCTTGTTTTGGAAGTATTTGAGTGCATTTCAGTGCTGGTGAAAGCTACTAGGCTGACACGCCCAGAGACTGAAGCCTTCTGCTTATCTAATGCAGGGGTTCTCAACCTTTTTCTTTTTGAGGCCTCCCCAAACATGCTATAAAAACTCCACAGCCCACCTGTGCCACAATAACTGGTTTTCCGCATACAAAATCCAGGGCCAGCATTAAGGGGTAGCAAGCAGGGCAATTGCCCTGGTCCCCACGCCGCAAGAGGCATTCTGAAGCTAAGTTGCTCAGGCTTCTGCTTCAGCCCCAGATGGCAGGATTCAGTGCCCCAGGCTTCAGCCCCATGCAGTGGGACTTCGGCTTTTTTTGCCCTGGGCCCCAGCAAGTCTAACACTGGTCTTGCTTGGTGGACCCCCTGAAACCTGCTCGTGGTCCCTCAGAAGCCCCGGACCTCTGGTTGAGAACCACTGATCTAATGCACAGGGAAAAGCTTCCCCAGCCACACACAACAACCCAACAAATGCTCTGCATACTTGGTAGTATGTGGGAGAAAAAAAAGAATTAAGGCTCTGTAGCCCACTCAGGGCGTGGGCCTCTCTGTTGAGATGGCCAGGTAGGAAAGTGGCTTCTGGGATATGAGCATCTATCTATGAAGAGCTGGACTGAACATATCAACTCATTTCACATTTAGTGGCACTTGAAGTACCTCTAATGGGATCAATGCTTAGCCAGCTCTGTCCTAAACCAGGTTGGAATCTGTATGGCGGAATGGCTTCATGGACCATTCCCTGAGCCACTGGAGCCAGCTAGTCCCAATCTCATTCCTTGCATTGTTACGCTGTCCCCTTCTCTTTCTCTGTGCTGCACACTTACGTGCAGTTCTCTCACAGGTGGGTGTATCCTAGAATCATAGAAGATTAGGGTTGGAAGAGGTCATCTCATCCAATCCCCTGCTACAGCTGGTCAGAACATTTTAGTCAAACCACCTTTTCACCGAAAAATGCTGTTTTGATTAAAATTATTATTTTTTTTTTGCAAAGTCCTATTGATTTCCACAACACATCATTTTTGGGGGGAAAAATTGAAATCTGTTTTTGTGAACATGTCCAAGTGTACCATTTTGACATTCCAGAGATGAAAACTTTCAATTTTTCATGTTGAAATTACTTTTTGTTTTTAAATTTACTGTATTTTATATCAAAAATAATGAAGGGGTCAACATTTAAGCAAAACACTTCAAATTTATCAAAACAAATTGTTTCAATTGATCTGAAATGAATGTTTTTTGAAATTTCGTTTAGTGAAAAATGTCAAAATTTGGGGGTTTGGTTCTGATTCAGTTTGAACATTTTTTTGAAATCTTGAAACTTTTTAGAGGATGGAAGATCCATTTTCTGACCATCTCTAGTGTGTACACACATCCACATCCACAAAGAACATATCGGAGAGGGAGACTCACCTAAGGTACCACCGGTCCCCCAGTCCATACTCCCGTCCACAAATCCCAGAGCGAGGCCAGAGGCATCGTGGAAGTTTCCGTTCCAGCATGACAGTAGTGGCAACAACCTGCCCAAATAAAAATGAGGGAGAGGAAAGTAAAAAAAACCAAGCCCAAAGCACTATCTGAAAAACCTCACTTTGAAAATCATTGACAACACCTCCATGAGCAGAGTTTAGAGGTACTGAAGGAAAGAGAGGCACCACTTCTATACTGTCTACTGAAGGGTTGCTCACTATTTTTGCTTTAATTTCACCAAGAGTTGAGCAAACCATGGACCATCTTCAAACAACAGAAAACTGAATGTTCTTCCTCCTTACACATGGTGGCAGGGAATAAGCCAGTCAGTGAACAGTCTATAGGAGATGCCACTGTGGTTTTGCAAATATTACAGCCATGAGCAGGGTAATGTCCAGTTACCATCAGGAACCCAATACCCTGCAACATCAGGAAAGTCAACCATTAAACTTCCTGGTCTGTCTTGGAAAGGCAGGAGGTAGCAGAGAAAGGTATAACATGATCCAATGGCTGGAAATTTAAGTGAAACGAATTCAGACTGGAAATAAGATGTACATTTTTAATAGGGAGAGTAATTAACCATCGTAACGATTTATCAAGGGTCGTGGTGAATTCTCCATCACTCACAATTTTTAAATCAAGATTGGATTTTTTCCCCCTAAAGGATCTGCTTTAGGAATTATTTAGGGGAAGTTCTATGGCCTGTGTTCTACAGGAGGTCAGACTAGAGGATCACAATGTCCCTTCTGGCCTTGGAATCTGTGAACCTATGAGGCGTGTCAGTGAGTGAGGAATATAAAGGTGTTGGGATGGACAAGAGAGGACAAACAGGTTTCTGAATGGTGGTTTGAAATGATATGGAGGTGTGGATAGAGTGCAAAGAGACAGAAAGGCTGGTCCAGATGTCAAGAGCTACAGAGGAGAAGGCTCTCACACCGAGAGTACCCATACTATGTGAAGGGACGGAAAAGATGGTGCTTGATATGCAGAGGGAATGAGACAGGAGACAGACAGGCTGGAGCAGACCTATCAAGGTGGTGGTGAGTTAAACTGGATCTTGAAATAAATGGGAGGCCAAGTCCATGGAGCTGTGTAAGGATGAGGGTGATGTGGCCATGCTTCTTTGCACTGCAGGAGCGATTAGCTGCACCTATCAGCACTTCTACCAGGGACAACTCTCTTCATTCTGTATTGGAAAGATTTCTCCATTGCCTGGCCTAACACGACAGAGCCCTCACCTGTGCTCTCCAAAGTTCATCCCGCTCGTGGGCCACGCGCCAGTGGGTGTCGCCCATCATGGCGATGAGCAGGTTGAGCATGAGGAGGGTGGCGATGACGGCAAAGGCAAAGTACACTACACTGTACATGAAGGGCAGGTCCACGCTGTAGTTGGCAGGCCCATCAATGATGGTGAGGAAGAGCTCAAAGGTGGTAAACAGAGACATGGGATAGCTGTAGAACTGGCCCAGCTCTGTGGGGTTCTCTGTCTGGAAGATTATGTAAAAGGCTGGAGGGGCACAAGGAAAGGTAGAGAGAGAAAGTTACAATAGGAATAATGCCCTGTGGTCAGCAACAGAGAATCTGAGGGATGGGATCAGAATGGGGATTATTGGAGTGTAAGATCTTCTGGACAGGGACTATGTCTATCTATGTGTGCAACTCCCCTCATGATGGGAGCTAATTCCTGACTGGGGCTTTTGGGCTTTACAATAATAGAAGCAATTAATAATAAACAAGCTGTGACATAGCAGAAGGCCATGCTGGGGAAAGTTCTAGCATCATTTCCACAGAAATATACTCCTGAGGAAATTCGGCACCAAAAAACATTAAAAATTCTGTGCCAAAAAAATAAAAACTCTGTGCACAGTATTTTAAAAGTCTGCAAATTGTATTTGTCCACAAATAAGTGTGGAGGCTCCAGCATGGCAGTGGGGAGGACAGGCCACTGGCTGCACAGAGGTGGGAAATCACCCTGCAACTCCCACCACCCCCAGGACATGGACTTGGTGCTGAGGCTGCACCGGACCCTGATACAACGCAAGGGACGGACCTGCCCTAGAAACACCACGGGGCCCTGCCCCTCCACACCAGGCGCATCAGATGGGGGCAGGCAGGCTCAGCCCACCAGGATCCAAGTGTGGAGGGGCTTACTGTGGAGGAATCCAGGTGCAGGGTGGGAGGGTTCTGTGTGGGGCAACCTGGATGTAGGGGGATCTGGATGCACAGGAGCTCGTGCGGAGGAGCGGGGGGGGGGGAAGGATGTTCTGGGTGCAGGGGGGGATCCAGGTAAAGTTGGTTGGAGCTTGAGAGGGGGGTTGGGTGCTGGGGGAGTGCGGCTTGGTGGGGTGGGGGTCTGGGTGCAGCTTGTTGGAGCTCAGTGGGATGGGGATCCAGGTGTGTGTAGGGGGGCTCATCAGGATGGTCCAGGTGCATGGGGGGTGAGGCTCATTGGGGAGGGGGTTTAAGTGCAGGGGGACTCAGCAGGGGGTGGTCTGGGTACACAGGTGGGAGTCTGGATGCAGGGGGGTGGGGCTCAGCAGGGAGGGTCCAGATGCAGGCAGGTGGGGCTTGGCAAGGGGGATCCAGGTGTGAGGGGGTTGGTGAGGCATGGTTTTGGTGTGGGGGTGGGGGTCCGTTTTCAAGGAGGAGGGGTCCAGATGCAGGGGGAGCTAGGTTCCGGGGGTGAGGCTCAGCGAGGGGGTCTGAGTTTGGGGGCCCCCAAATGCACAGGTGTTGGGCGGACAGGGGAGCAGCTCTCCGTAGTGACCCCTCCCCTGGTGGCTGAGGAGTGATGGAGGCAGGAAGCAGGGGGTGGGGAGGGGTGGGAGGGGGCAGAGCTGTGGGAGGTTTCTTGGGGTGGGTCTTACCCCGCTCTGGCCCCGGTTGCTCCATGCAGGGAAAATACGCTCCTCCCCCACCCTCAGCCCAGCTGGGACTAGCAGCTGATCCTAGTGCAGGATAGGAATCCCTGGTCAGGGTGTCCCGAGAGCTAGGTGTGGGAGGGTGGGGCTTGATGGGAATGTGGGGTCCAGGTGCTGGAGGGCTTCAGATGCACAAGGTGAGGCTCAGCAGAGGGTCTGGATATAGGGAGTCTCGCTATAGAAGCACGGGGGGTTGGACGGATGGGGAGTGGGTCTGACCTGGCACCAGCTGGGGTGTCCCTAGCCCCGACCCCCCACAGTGATTTACCTCTCTGCTGGTTGCTCCAGACACATGAAACAATGTGCCTGTGCTGCTAGGGAGGGGCGCACGGCCACGCTTGCATTTTCCCTTTGCTTCCCCATCAGAAAGTCATTTTTCTGCCGGAAAGCAAAGAAATCTATGGCAGATATTAATTCTGCATGCAAGCAGTGGTGCAGAATTCCCCCAGGAGTAGAAATAGAAGCCATGTGTTGTCACAGCCCTAGCTGGCTCTCTCACAGACAGCAAGGTGATGCTAGGCTGAATTACCCAGATAAGACATGGCGAGACAGCAGAGGGAACACAGCCTGGTTTACAAATTATGGTCTCACCTGATGAAAAGCCAAGTATCACCACCGCCATGAGCCAACAGAAGCGCATGAGGTCTCCAAATATCATCTGCAGAGCAAGGAGACAGGTATAGTTGCCATGAGACCCGACTCTCCCACCAAGCCAAGGACTTTTCCCCCTTCTCACTGTGTGATACTAAATATATCTGATGTTACAAGTATGTTGAAGAAAGGAGCATCAGAAAGCCCTTATGGCTAACACCTGTGTCCAGTGGAAAAGGCATGCATCTTTCCCCTATGGGCAAGACCTGAGTTCTTCCTGTCACAGAAAAGACCTCATTTCATGTTTAATATAAATCCTGTTGGAGGAAGTCTGCTCTTCTGGTTTCCCCTGTCTGGATTTGTGTACTGGGATCAGTCTCTGTGTAACAAGGTTGTGTTGTCCTTACCTTCTGAATCATGATGGTGAAGGGTCCCAGCATCTGAAATCCTCGTGCGAAGTACATGACGTTGCACCAGCCCAGCACCAGGGCGAAGGACATGGGGACCACCTCTCCAGTGGTGCTGGTGAGACGCATCACCATGGTCACCAGGATCATACAGGCATAGGTGATGCTGAAGAGGAAGAGGGAGAGCCAGGAGGATCAGCATGGGAATCATATCATCCTTCTTTCTTTTGTGTTCACACACAGGTACACTCTATCCCACATGTAGATGAAAACAGGCTAAAACTTACACTCATCTGTGCTTGCTCACTTGCCTGGCTGCCAGGCATCTCTCTCTCGCTGTCTCTCTGATACACATAAACTGATGCAGAAGGAGAAAGAAGCAAAGAAAAGCAACATCCAGAAGAGGAGAGAGAGCAGGTCTAATGACAAGGTAAAGGACAGCGGGATAGCAAATGAGAGACAAGCTACTTATGAGATTTGGAGAGGTGGAACCTCACATGATGACGTGGAACGGTCCTCCCAGGATGGTTTGTCCGAAGTACTTGGTGGCTCCAACTCTAAGGATATCTGGAATCTAAGAGGAACACTCTGGTAAGTTTGGGGATCAGATGGGTTATGCCCAAGGAGATGATCAGAACGATAATTCCCAAACTACATAGAGTTCTGTTCATCCATTGATCTTACAGCTAATTGTCCTGGATATTCAGGAAATGCAGTCACATATGGGGAGGAACATGGAAGCCGTTTAAGAGCACAGAGCATTACACAAACATCCCAGATCCAGATGGACCTACATTTTGCCAAAACAGTCGGGAAAACACCCTAACTCTTCTCTAAAGTTCCTGAAATCCTTACTGCCAAGTGGCCACAACCTCAGTTTCAGGTCTTATCTGATAGATGGCTCTTCCAGTAGCATAGTGCTCCATAGGACCCTGTCGAGGCACTAGGGTTCAAAGAATGGCCCCTACTGAGTCACCAACACAGGCCAGTCTCTGTTTAGCTTAAGTAAGAGCTCTCTTGATTAGAATCCAGGGCTGTATTGCTCACACTGTTGCTCTTACCTCCAGGATCAATATCACTACAGCTCCAATTACTGTGATCAGCTCCCCGACCAGCCTGAGTTCATCCTCATATGCCACATAGGATTCCTGAAAGGAGAAAAAGAGGGGCTACTGATTGGTATGGGGGAACACTATAGTTTCTGGAGAGGCCACAGGAGCCATCCAGGTCCAGGCTGAGCACCTGAGACATCAGGACACAGAGAATTTCCCCAACTGTACTCCCTCCCTGAAAAAGAGTATGGGGTGAGTAAATGAAAGAAGGCATAGCTGCAGCCACTGAGGTCAGGAGACAGTAGGATTTCCCCGATAGGTTGGACTGATGCCCCCAACCCTACCCGTGTGGCCCTCCAATCCCCATACACAATGCACCTGCAGCATTTTCTGGACGTAGATGGTGTTGTCTCTGTCATTCGTTTTGTTTTCTGATCGAGCTTTCAGAGGTCGGTAAACACAGCACATGGTGAAGCAAATCATGTACAGCACATAGAACAAGGCCAGGAAACAGAAATAGGGATGTCCATACATATTCCACTTCAGGCTCACCAGCTCCTTCACAGGTGTCAGGTCTAAAATCTGACGGGCCTGAGAGAGAGAGAGAGAGAGAGAGAGATCAGTTGTTAGCTGTGAGAGACATTGGTTTATAGGCACTCTCTACACTAGTTCCAGGGAGGACATTAACACAAGCTAATTTCTCCAAAGGCATCTCAGCATGAGGACACTACATTCATCTCATACACAAGCGAATTCTCAGGTCAAGTTGCATTAGCCCAGCTGCCCATAAGACTGTTGGACAAAGTGCTAAGAAAATAGGGAACACCCTTGCACTCTGGTTTTATTCATTAAGAGGGAAAGAGAGAGGGAGGAAGAGAGAGTGTGTATGTGTGTGTGTTGGAGACGATGGAAACATGGGGACATTGACTTAACTACTCTGCAACTGCACTTCCTATCCTGATGTGTTGCTCTGTACTGCTAACTTAATACTGGGTTCTAGCCCAGAGGTGGATATATTTCTGCAGTGATTGAATGACCCCTATAAAATCTGTGGGGGTATAAGGCACTGCAAAAAAGAAACTGTATTCTTGAAAACGGTAATAAATCTAATTTTTATGATCTCCTCCATCTATATGCATCCGAAGAAGTGGGCTGTAGTCCACGAAAGCTTATGCTCTAATAAATTTGTTAGTCTCTAAGGTGCCACAAGTACTCCTGTTCTTCTTTTTCCATCTAGAAAGATCTCTACCTCTTTTATGAGTCATTTTACACACTGTATGATGTGTATACTATAGGGATGGGCTAACCTCACGATGTCAGTGGTTTTTGAACCTTGTGAACAGTTCTGGAGGTTCATAGGGTGCACAAAACTAGTTCAAGTTTGTGAATCTTCTTTTCCTGTGATTGGAAGTTGTTTTGAAGACTGACTCAATTAAAGCTAAAGGTAACCTATGTTATATAAGAGATAAGACACCTTTCACTGTGAAAAACATAATCTAGCCATTAAAGGAAAGGACTGGAAGTCAGAACATTGGGTTCTATTTCCAGTAGTGGCACAGATTTCTCAAGTGATCTTGTGTAAGTCACTTAAGTCAGTTTTCAGACAGTGCCTAAACTTAGGCACCTAAATAAATGGTATGTTTTCCAAAGGTGCTTCTCTTGACGTCACTTGGAGTTGTGTGCAGTGTAATTGCAACTGTGTCAGTCACAGGATATCAGAGAGAAAAGGGTGGTGAAGTAATATCTTTTCTCTCTCACTAAGAGAAGTGGTCCAACAAAAGATATTACGTCACCCACCTTGTCTCTTGGAGTTCTGAGAATTCTGCATCTGTGGAAAACTTGTCACCAAGGCTGAAAAATTCTGCCCTCAATGTCTCTGCCTCTTTTTCTGCTCTGTAAAGTGGGTAGATTCTTCTCTTAACTTATTGGGTGTCGGTGATTTGAGAGGCTTGTGGCCAGAGCTTCAAAATTGCTTAACTCCCCTTTAAGCCCCTAAATGAAGAGGTCAAATTTTCAAATATGCTAATCACCCAACAGCTACCATTGAGAACACTGCAGTGCATCTCCTCAGCAGCACAGGTTACTGTGAGCATATAAGGCCTGTTCTCCACACTGGCTTCCCATAGAATCATGAATCAAATTCAAGGTCTTGGTTTTTCTCTTCAGGTCACTCATCCTTAGAAGCTTGACTACCGTTCCAGGATGAAGACCATGCTCAACAGCCCTGCAATGGAATTTTCTACCATCAAGGTAAAGCTCATCTGCACAGGAGACAGAACTTTCCTGGGGTTTGATCCCAGACTGTGGAATGAACTTCCACAAGAACCAAGGACCATCACAACCTCACCATCATCTTCTCCAAGTGCAAGGTGCACTTCTTTAACCTGCCTTCTCTGACACAAACAGAACAATGTACACATTGTAAAAAACAAAACTCTACCATAACTAGCAACAGAGGGTCCTGTGGCACCTTTGAGACTAACAGAAGTACTGGGAGCATAAGCTAGTCTCAAAGGTGCCACAGGACCCTCTGTTGCTTTTTACAGATTCAGACTAACACGGCTACCCCTCTGATACTTGACTACCATAACTAAACACTCCACTGCACACACACTTCTCTACCTCTCAGGGGATTGAGAGAGAATGAACCAAATGTGACAAATATTAGTCCCCTTGATTAATGCATTATTGACAGGCATTCATATATAACAATGATGAAGGTAGTATAAGAACTTAAATTACACAGAATAGAATACATAGGAACTGTTCGCTGCTGAGCTCTTTTGAATACCTGGCCCTTAATTCTCTAATATTTGCAAAGTGTGCAGAGCTCCTCAGATGGGAAATGTTCTAGAAGGGTCAAACATTGTTTTTATTACTATAAATGGGGTGATGTTGCTAATGGGGAAGGGTCCATCAACACGTAGGATAGTTGACTCCAGGAAATGATGGCATCCCAGTCTATTTGAGCCATTTGAAATAGCACTTGAAAAAAGCATTTCTGCAATGGCTATGAAGGATGTATTAGGAATGGGGGCATGGAGAAATGGAAATAAGAATATATTGTGATCATATTCTCTTCCTCTGGCCACCTTTACATTTTCAGGATTTTACAAACAGAATTTCCAGTAGCTCCCACTGGATGAAGGTCCTCCTGCAAAGGAGCAGGTTTGAGTCTTGCCTTAGTAGATTTCTGAAGTCCTCACATCAAAGATTTTGTTGGCATTAAACCAACTATCTCCTTTAGGAGAAGAAAGGGAGAGGGCTGGAAGACAGCTGACTGGGAAACACAGCAAAAGAAAAACAGTCCAGAGAAAACAAGAGAAACAAATGATAACTATACAAAGGGTTTGGCTTGTTTGTTCACCAGCCAAGGAGTTCATAGATATAAAATAATCCTATAAGTGTATGGCAATTTTTTTATGGAGGTTTTAACTGCAAGAATAAAAATAACACTGCACTGTTTTTTTAGTTTTCATATGTGAGTTTTTTTCCACAACAATAATAATGCACCTCCAAGCTATTACAAAACTGAAATCAAGCCTGTAACTACAGAATGAAAAGAAGAAAAAAGTTTCATAGATCTGGCATAGGATCAGACTGAGAAAATCAATTACAGCTTTTCAGTAATCAATACTTAACACGTCCTTTTGAAAAGATTCTGAATTATAGATAGTTCTTTCATAGGAACATTCTGGTATATACGCTTATGGGAAAAGCCCATAGAATTTAAAAGGCGTGAGACAATAGGATTCTATAGAAATGTCTCTAAATGTCCTGTCCAATGTAACAGAGAATGAGACGTGTTCTATAGAATTTCTTTACCAATATATAATATTTGTTAGAGAATTGTGTCCCTGCTCTAGCATTGTACAGTTTGGTTAAAAGTTTTTAAAGGAAGATACAGACAGACTGTCTGACTTCATAGACATGGCCCATAGAAAGGAGATATTTTATATATTTGAACTGAAAACCAAAGCCAGAAGATTGACACGCAGCCCCATTCTCTTCAATAACATCACCGTAGTGATGTAGGTCCTGATCCTAAGTGGGTATAAATCAGTATAGCTCAACTGAAGGAAATGGAATTATGCTGGTTTATTCCAGATGGGCCTTGGGGCTCAGTTTTGCTCTCCCATATGTGAATGTAACTCCCACTGACTTCAGTAGAAAGTACACCCATATATTCAAAGGCAGAATTAGGTATGTAGCTGATTGTTTATGGTGGATCAAAGTCTCCTTCAGAGGTCAAGAGAAACAGTTTATACAGACGTCAGTCATAACATGCTAAGGCAAGAGTCAAAGCCATCTGCATATTGCTTCAGCAGAAGTCAGCATATGATGTTATTTCACTTGAAAGTTATCCACATATAAAAAAATGAACCTCAGAGAATTTATTTGTTTGCTCTCAAAGATTGTTGGCCAGGTTAACAAGCTCCTCACTGGCAAACAATTTATGTTTCCCAGAGTTCACAGTAGGTTTACCACTGAAGGTAAATGAGTTCTTTCTCCAAAAAGGAAGATGGATGGCAGATTTCTAACTCATTTAGAATTAGTCTGAGTTATGACAGTTCCTTGCAGAGACAGCAAGAGAATGACATCATTGTTCTAGGAAGGACTTTAAGTAATCCTATCATTCTCAAAGATTTAGGATCATGATACATTCCTATACACCCTGAAATACAGGAGTCCGTGGCATCAGATATTTTTAGGGGCAAGAAGCAGGTAAATCTTTTCAGATTTGATTAGCAATGGACAGCAAGTAAGAGTCTCAGGCCAATAAAATATTATATTTGCATATTTTAAACGATCTGTACATTTGTTGCCCATTCGTTGCCGATACCCATTTGCCTCAGCTGTACGAAGTCCTAGGTGTCTGCTCTAAGCCTGAGATTTTTGTATGAGATACTTGGAGACGTATGGGGCCAAATTCAGAAGTATAAGGTAGATACCCTTACACCCAGTTCAGACTGCCCGAAATCTATTTACAGGTGCACAGGGGAGTCCAAGTTTGGGCAGCTTATGTACCCGGAAGCAGGAAAAAGGTGTAAATTAAATTAAGGGCTGAGAGGATACTTTAAACTACACATTCTTACAATACCCTAGTTTTGTTTCTCCTGCTAGACTCCTCTTTGAAGCCCTTACATCACTCCAGCTTAGACTCGCTTAGACCTGGTGGGTGCTGTGTGTGGGGTGTGCATAGCTAAATTACATGCTGGTAAGTAGGTGTGAATCTAAGTACTTGTCTAGATGATGAGTTAAGTGTGTGGGAAGCTGGGCTGTCAATCTACAGCGCACTAACTGGGTATATGGATCCTGTACCTGTACCGTGCACTAAAAGTTCCTTAGTGCACTGTGATCTACTCTACTTTGAAAGAGAGGTAGATCAAAGGGCATGAGGGAACTTTAAGTCTGCGTCTACACTCTGAGCTAGGGGTGCGATTTCCCTGTTTGCGTACACACTAGCTCTCATCAGGCTAGCGCGAGTATAAATAGTAGTGTAGCCACAGTACATAAAATAATTTCTATTTCATACACAAATTACAAATATTCACCTGAATACAGGCTTTTGTCTTGAAAACAATCTATAATAAGCTTTATTAAAATCCTCTGGTTGCCTAAAATGATGGCAGTGTATCACTGATATTGAACTAGTCCAGTTATGGTAGCAGAGGTGAGGATTCTGTGAGCCTAGTATGGAGCTGAACCTAAATGAATATAAGGGAGTCTAAGATGAGGAGACTTAGCTTCTCCTGACCCTCCTATCCCTTGCCCAGGGCCTGATTCTCCTCTCACATCAATGTAAACCAAAAGTAACTCAACTGATGTCTATATCTCACTGAACTGAGTGTAAGTGCAGGTTCTGCTACTGACTTCCTCTGCAACCTTGGGCAATGCACTTAGTGCAAAATTGTCAAAAGCACCTAAGTGATTTAAGAGCCTAAGGCCCATTTTCAAATGGAATTTAAGTGTTTTTTTTAAATTTTACCTGTAATCTCTCTGTGCCTTAGCTGCCGGACATAAACATTTCTCCCATTCTTGTCCTTTTAAACTGTGAAAGGACAAGGATTATCTCTCACTATGTATTTGTACAGTGCCTAGCACAATAGGGTCCTGATCTCAGTTGGAGCCTCGAGATACTACTGCAGTGCAAATAACTTATAATAATGGAGTTACAGCAGAGCAAAAGTGGGTGAGTAAGTTACAGAAGGGTGTGAATGGGAAATAGTACTTTAACAGTATGATCCATATATGTATGGGATAGAAAAAGAAGGGCTAGTCTGTTAGTGCAGATTCTGACAAAAAAATATAATTTTCATTGTTTGAGAGAGAGCTATTGCCTAGTATGAGCCCATCATGTTTTCCTCTATTTGGGAAAATAGCTTTCTCGACATTATTTAGCTCATGACATCAAGAATTGTGGATCTGCAAATGCATGCATGTCTTTGGAAGAGAGGGAGTCATCAGAATGTATTTTAAATGTTTGAATTAGTCTCCTGGACTGGCTCTCAGGTAGTTTTTATAGATCCATTTCATAATGTATACTGTCCTCTAAATGCTCACGGATACCAACACGTGCAGGGATTTAAGGGATTCTGAATATATTTAAAAAACATAGTGAGGTCAGCATATTTTCCCAGGGCTTCTAGTAGCTGGAAAAGTCATCAATAATTTTGATCTAGGACTATCTATTTCATAAGTGTTTCTAGACTTTTGCTGTATGGAAATTACATAACGTAACTAACAATGTGCTGGATTTGTTTCCCCTTCTTATAATTTCAGTATCTATTGATATTTTCCATATATTAGGAGGTCTAGCTCATTATTTGTTGATGTCATTACAATTAATGCTTTAGGACACTAATTGAGCCTTGAAGATGTTTGTGTTTTCTCTGTAAGGAAACCTGTTGTTGGCGGGTATCTTTTTTTCCCCAACATCAAACCTGGATGGTTTACCCATTTTGGTTTCTGAAGATAATTTGGAATGTTAGTTAATGAGGGACCGAATAATCAAACTTTGCATTTCTAAAGCACCTTCCATCCCAGGATCTCAAAGCACCTCAATAATCGTTAAGGAAAAGCTCACAACACCCCATGATATAGGCAAGGAGTATTGCAGCTGCACAGAATACTTCTTATTTATGTCTTTGAGACTACAGAATCAGAGAGCACCTTCTGCTGAATCAGCGACATCGCCTCCTGTAGTATTAGCATCCTTGGGCATATTGAACATGGCACAGGGCCTAAGGCAACATTCTTTAAACCATCCTCTCAAACTGAAAGTCTATGGTGTAACTGCTGTGTAGAATCATATTTGCTGTGTCACAAAGGGTTTGCTGCATTTCACTTGTTCCCTGTCTCAAATGGGCAAGAAGTGCCAGACCTTGTGGACTATATGGAATAGCTGCACAGCTGGAACTTTCAGTGTCCAGTTGGATTTCTCTTTTCAAAACAAACACTTTCTGTACAGAGACTCTGACCCCCCAGTGTACCTCTCTTTTCTTGGTTGAGACAACGAGCTCCAGGAAGGACTGATCTTCACCCCAGGAGTCAATTTCTGTGAGGTCATAGAGGACAGAAGTCATGGGGCCAAAAGTCCACAGAGTGTGCTTTCGCTTCTGCATGAGGTGCTGAAACATCTGAGGAGCAAGGAAAGGGATGGTGTGGAATCAGTCAATGCCCAAGAATTCATGCAACTCATAGTACACATATGCCAAATTGGTTAAAACAAGTTCTGCACTAAAATTTGGCACTGGGTCTTTTTGCAGTTTTCACATCTTTCAAAGGTTTGCTTCTCTGTGACATTGACAAAATGGTTGTTGCTGCATTAACAAACTCTACATCCAACCATCTGCCCCACACACAGTATTGAAGCCTCCCCTCGCTCAGAAGGTGTCATTTTTAGCACCTTCAAGCAAAAATAAAATCATAGAAAAGGCAATTTTGGGGATGAAATGTGGGGATGGATCCAGGCCGTCAGGGCTTTGGATCTGGCCCACAGGATTGCCCCCTGTGGCGCCATGGGCCACGCACCGTTCTCAGAAGCGGCAGGCACGTCCCTGCAGCTCCTGGGCAGGGGGGCAGAGGACTCTGTGCATTTCCCTTATCTCCAGGCCCTGCCCCCCACAGCTCCCATTGGCCGGGAACGGAGAACCGCGGCCTAGGGAGCTTCGGGGAAGGTACCTGTTTCTTATTTACAATGTCACCTGAAAGTGAGAACAAGCATTTGTATGGCATTTTTGTAGCAAGGTATTTATGTGCCAGATATGCTAAACATTTGTATGCCCCTTCATGCTTTGGCCACCATTCCAGAGGACATGCTTCCATGCTGATGATGCTCATTAAAAAAATAATGTGTTAATTAAATTTGTGACTGAACTTCTTGGGGGAGTATTGTATATCTCCTGGTCTGTTTTACCTGCATTCTGCCATATATTTCATGTTATAGCAGTCTCGGATGATGACCCAGCACATGTTCATTTTAAGACCACTTTCACAGCAGATTTGACAAAACGCAAAGAAGATACCAATGTGAGATTTCTAAAGATAGCTACAGCACTCGACCCAAGGTTTAAGAATCTGAAGTACTGCCCAAAATCTGAGAGGGACAAGGTGTGGGACATGCTTTCAGAAGTCTTAAAAGAGCAACACTCAGATGCAGAAACTACAGAACCTGAACCACCAGAAAAGAAAATCAACCTTCTGCTGACTCAGATGTGAAAATTAACGTGTCAATCCACTCTGCTTTGGATCATTATCGAGCAGAACCCATCATCAGCATGGACGCATGTCCTCTGGAATGGTGGTCAAAGCATAAAGGGACATATGAATCATTAGCGCATCATAAATATCTTACGACGCCAGCTACAACAATGCCATGTGAACAGAGCTGGCTCCAGGCATCAGCCCACCAAGCATGTGCTTGGGGCAGCGCCTGGAGGGGGGTGGCGCGGCGGGGCCCCGGCCGGGCTGGCCACCCTCCCCCCGGTGCTCCAGCGGGTCGGGGAGAGCGGAGAGCTGCGGCGGGCTTGCCGCCCTCCCCCCAGTGCTCTGGCCGCCGGGGAGAGCGGAGAGCCCCAGCCGGGCTCGCCGCCCTCTCCCCGGCGCTCTGGCCGCCGGGGGCTCTCCGCCCTCCTCCTGGCGCTCCCGCCGGTCGGGGATTGTGGGCCCGTGGCCGGGCTCGGCGTCCTCCCCTGCCGCGCTCGGGGAGGAGGAGGGCGGCGGGTGGCTTTTTTGCCTAGGGCTCACCTAAGGCGGCAAAAAAGCCAGAGCTGGCCCTGCATGTGAATGCCTGTTTTCACTTTCAGGTGACTGAACAAGAAGCAGGCAGCATTATCTCCTGCAAATTGTAACCAAACTTGTTTGTCTGAGCGATTGGGTGAAGTAAGAGAGAGTGGGCTTGTAGGTTCTAAAGTTTTACATTGTTTTATTTTTGAATGCAGGTTATTTTTGTACATATAATTCTACATTTGTAAGTTCAATATTCATGATAAAGAGATTGCACTACAGTACTTGTATTAAGTGAATTGAAAAATACTATTTCTTTTGTTTTTTACAGTGCACATATTTATAATAAAAAATAATAATATAAAGTGAGCACCGTACACTTTGTATTCTGTGTTATAATTGAAATCAATATATTTAAAAATGAAGAAAACATCCAAAATATTTAAATAAAGATTTAAATATTATTGTTTAACAGCGCTAATTTTTTTAATCACCTGACAGCCCTAGTTTTTAAATTGGAAATTCAGTTCTTGTCTACCCTGTTTTTCTTGGAAGAATGTGGTTGACCGTAGAACTACTAAATGTATGACATCAAGAGTAATGAAGGCTAGGTAATGGAGAGAAGGGAGAGAAGTTTCCTGGTCCTCCATGTCTGTGAAGAACCCCAGCAAAGGAAGGAAGACAAGACTTGATATTCCTTTTCTACACAATTAATAGGCTACCTGGATGCCAGTCGCCTTAGACAGAGAACACTTGAGCTACCCATTTCTGAAAGCCATCTTCTGTGAAGAGCTAACAGTGTTGTGCATGAACTCACCACGGTGTTGCCTTCCACTCCAGCCAGTTTGAATGGAGTGAGCCCCTCATTGTTTGGAATTGAGTCCAGGGTTCCCAGACTCCCATCGCTCTTGTCATAGGAGAGAAGCAGGTTGTACATCTGACAGGCAAAAGTCTTGTTGGGCTGGAGAACCAGGATGTGGAGAATAGTGTTCCCTATGGAGGAAGCAATGTAGGGATCACAAGACATGATACAGACTAGAACAGCTGATGTGCATTAAAAATAATTCTTGATTAACAAAACTAAGGAGCATATTATTGATTGATAACATTAACATCTTCTTACATTTCCCTAGCACCCTCCCAGGAACTGCATGTGGAGTAAAGTAACTGCTCAGAGTGTGTAAGGGTGGCAGAACCTGGCCATATGCAAGTCACTTGGCCCGTGCAGAACTCTTACCCAGATAATCTTGTGCTCTGATGTCAGCTCCATTTTCAATGAGCAACCGGACGATCTCCTCACTCCCCATGCAGGCAGCAAATGATAGAACATGCTCCCCTGAAGAAGAGGAAGAATCAGAGGGAAAATAAGACTCAGACCACGAGGAAATAAGCACACAAGCCAGATGGAGACATGTATGGGAATCTATGCATGCCGATCAGTCTGAGCTTGGGAAGGGAAGAGAGTTACCCAGAAGTTCAATAAATCCCATACCTCAAAAAAGTCATACTACTGAGTGAAACACATCCCCCCCCCCCCGACACACGCACACACACAAAAAATGTCAAGATGACAGAATGGGTCACAGCTAGGGGAGACCTAGGCTCTTAGAAGGGACACCGTTTAGCTAGTTGTAAGGTGAGAGAATTGCTGTTGGATGATTTGTGTTTAACATGAATTGGAGTGCCTGGTAAAAAGTGTGTAACTGACAGTCCTGGAGAGCTGAGCCCTGTATTTATCTAGAGTGGGTATAGCATGGGCAGCATCAGTGCAAGCTTTTTCCACACTCCCTCCATCACCCAATCCTCTAGTAAGAGAGGAGCAGAAGAAACCCAGTCTGTCCTGGGAGCTGCAGACAGGGACGTACCAAAATAGATAAGGTTATGGGCGCTGCGCCTGAAGAAGAGTCCAGTGGCCCGTGGGCTGGAGACATTGGCCCCCTTCTTGAGCAAAGCCTTCACCAGATTAATGTTCTGATTCACTGCGGCGATATGGAGAGCTGTCTGCCCTGCAACACATGTGCACCCAAATAAAACACATCCTCTGGGAAATCCACCTCCAGCTATTAAAACAGAGATCAGTAATCTGCGCCCAGGTTTATTGTGTGTATGTTGTGAAGTTTAATGGGCATGTGCCAGAAAGAGTTCTGCCACTTGCCAAGAATATGCACAGGCTGCACATCTGAGATGTTTTCCTGGTGGAGACCGAAGAGACACGTGGGCAGTTTGAACGATGGCTTTCAGTGGGGCAGAGACATGCCAGGCTCATCTGGCAAGTGGACTAAGAGCCCAAATGCTCAGATGAAGACTCTGGTATCTCTCACAGGGAATGAATAGCAGGTTAAGCTGTGACTAGACAGGGACACCATCTTTAATTTTCAAGATGGAGATTGGGGTAAAAACCCCTCTTTTAAAAAAAAACTATTTTGGAGAGGAACGTTGTTGTTTTGAATCCTAACTTGGCATTCCTGTTTCTGCAATTGCACTTATTCTTTCCTTTCCTATTTTTGAATCTGGCCCTTTAGCACCTTTCAAATCTTTTAAAAAATTTCAGCTGTATATTCTTACCCGCACTATCTGCCTATCTCTTGATGGTTTAGAGCAGGAATGGGCAAACTTTTTGGCCCTAGGGCCACATCGGATACAGAAATTGTATGGAGGGCTGGGTAGGGAAGGCTGGGGGAGGCTATGCCTCTCCAAACAGTGAGGCATGGCCTGACCCCCTATCCAGCCCCCCACAACCCCCACCCAACCCCCCCTGCTCCCCACTCCCTGACCACCCCCATCGGGCCCCCTGTCCAACCCTTCCTGCTCTCCCCGCCCCACATTACCTGTGGGGTGTGGGAAAGGGGGGCTCAGTCCTTTCCTTGTGTGTTTCCCCTGCTGGTTTGGCTGCTCTTCCTAGAAGTCAGGCAGGTCTCACTCCCTGTCTGGGCTTGGCTGCTGGGGACAGGGGCCAAGCAT
Source organism: Malaclemys terrapin pileata (assembly GCF_027887155.1). Taxonomy (NCBI): domain Eukaryota; kingdom Metazoa; phylum Chordata; order Testudines; family Emydidae; genus Malaclemys; species Malaclemys terrapin. The sequence continues at coordinate 141,009,387 of NC_071505.1, forward strand.
GCTTTGGGTGGAGGGGGGCCCTGGCTTGCTCTGCCCCTGTCCCCGGCAGCAGGCCCCTTGACCACTCCCCTCCCAGAACTCCCCCTGCTCCCCGCCCCCTGACCGCGCCACCCTGGAGCACCAGGTCTGGTGGCGCTATAGCCGTGCCACCTGGCCAGAGCTGCAGCCACGCTGTCCAGGTGCTGGGGTGGGGGAACTGTGACTGCGAGGGAGGCAGGGAGGGAGGCGAGCAGAAGGGGAGGGGTCAGGGACTAGCCTCTGCCCCGCTCACCACACTGCCGGGGAGTTGGGCTGGCTCCTCCATAAGCCTGTCCCGACCCTGCTCCCTGGCAGGAGCTCAGGTGCCAGAAGAAAGGGTCCTGCAGGCCAGATGTGGCCTGCAGGCCATAGTTTGCGCCCCGCTGGTGTAGAGCACTTTCCCTTAGTAGTTGAGCAAGGGGAGGGAGGAGTTAACCCTGGGATCACGGAGGACCAGATAATTGAACATCAAAAATCTAATTTAGTATACATAGCATGATAATTATTTTCCACATTCCACTGCACAGCCAGCTGACCCAACAGGGATCAGAGCCTGTCCTTTGTGTATCTGCGTGAGTGTTCCTGTGCAGAGTTCAACCCAAGGTTACACCAAGCAAACAGGAAACATTTGTGGACATGTTTCACAATGCTGTAGTTTAGCAATACAGCAAAGTAGGAGATCTCTAACCAATTGTCCTCACTGGGTAATATTTATTTCCTGACCCTCCAGAGGGATCCCAGTTCAGTCTCATGTCTTGGTGATGGTACCTTCATATAGCTCCGATGTCATCCTCTCATTAACGAGTTCTGGAGCTGCCTCCATCAGAGCCTGAGCAGCCTCCATATTATCATACAAGGCAGCCACATGAAGAGCTGTTTCTCCCACTGCACCTGGAGAGAGTGAGAGAAGCATATAAGTCATCTAGTCATTCATATGTATAAGACAAAGCTGAGCAGAGATTTCATATTAATAGTGGGAGCTTTTTGAGTGGGAGTGAAGTCTAGCGAATAGGGTGACTCAGGAAACCTGGGTTCTATTTTTGACTGCCACTGGCCTGCTGTGTGACCTTGACTTTCCCTCTCCATGCTTCTGTTTCCCATCCCATCCTTTGTCCTTCTCGTCTTGTAAGTTCTTTGGGGCAAGGACTACTTCTTACTGTATCGGTGCAGCGACTAACACAATGGGCCTCTGATTTCAGTTGTGGACTCTAGGCACTACTGTAATACAATAATATTCCAGTGTGGAAGAGAGTATCTCAAAGGTGATGAAGGAAGCACGGCTGGAGATATTTATTGCAGGGAACAGTTCTACAGCAAGCTGGGTATGGCAAGGGAGACTAGAGGTCTAGACAAACTATTACCCAATAAATCTTTTCCACCTCTAAGTTTCATAATTAATCTAGGAGCTGAATAGTTCTTTGATAGAATAATTGGTACTGAACTAGGAATTTTACTTTGCTGCAGTACTTAGGCCATTGGGTTCCTCCTTTCCTCCTGCTCCAAAAGCCCAGGCCTTGGCCACTCTCCTTCAGCTGTTAGCAGTAAAAGGGCTAAGGATACACAGTCAGGCAGTTCTGATACCACGTACGGGAAGGTAGTGGTGCACACCTACACTGCAGTAGTGTCGTGGCCTCCCCAGGAAGAAACTAAGGACAAATAACCACAGACTCACACTGACAGGCCCTGCATGTCTTGTCATGGGTAGGGAGCAGGAAAGTAGGGGACAATTTACCTCTTTGATAGACATCGCAGGTGCCATCAGAGATCAGTTTCTTGATGGCCCGGAGATCATTCTCCTTGGCAGCCTGGAGAAGTGGAGACTCCCAGATTCTGCAACCAAGAAAAAACAAACAAACAAACGTTAAAAACCACAATTGCACCCACTTCTCTCTGACCTAGAATTTAATTCTTCAGGATCAACATGGCTTTCTGGAGCCAATAGCAACCCTCAAGCTTAGCACCTTTCCACCCTGATAGGTAAGTCATGTGCTTGTTATGCATTGGTGCTACTCTTTGAATTCCCTCCCCTGTACAAAAAAAGAAAAACACCACCACCACGACAGAGACAGAGCTCAATAAAAGAATAACAAGAACTGGGAAATCATCAACTCTTACTGCATTGACATGTTTCAGAGTAGCAGCCGTGTTAGTCTGTATCCACAAAAAGAAGAACAGGAGTACTTGTGGCATTGACATGAGACCACATGGTGGCAGCAGAGGGAAAGAGATGAGAAAGGGTCAGTTATGCTTTGGAATAAGTGACTCCCAAACTGTTTCAATTTCTAGACTGTTACCCACATTTAAAACAGATAGTTTCTTTGTTTGAAAGTGTGTCAGTGAAAGAGGCTAAGAGACTGCATTGACAGTTATTAGAGACCTTAGCTATCAGTAGTCCAGGTAGCTTGGGAGCAAAAAAGCCAGCAACTACATCCCTTTATTTCAGGGATCACTATACAAATAGTGTCTCTTCACTTGGAAATAAAAGGGAAAAACCCCTCTTCAACTCCCCAAAGCTCCAGAGGCACAATTAATGGACTAGGACAGGGGTCAGCAACCTTTCAGAAGTGGTGTGCCGAGTCTTCATTTATTCACTCTAATTTAAGGTTTCGCATGCCAGTAATACATTTTAACGTTTTTAGAAGGTCTCTTTCTATAAGTCTATAATATATAACTAAACTATTGTTGTATGTAAAGTAAATAAGGTTTTTAAAATGTTTAAGAAGCTTCATTTAAAATGAAATTAAAATGCAGAGCCCCCCGGACCAGTGGCCAGGACCTGGGCAGTGTGAGTGCCACTGAAAATCAGCTCGCGTGCCGAAGGCGGCACGTGTGCCATAGGTTGCCTACCCCTGGACTAGGAGCTAAACTGTATCTCGTGCTGTGTGGGAGCTAAAGACCCAAATGTTAATATAAACATCTTTTCCCTATTGCTGAAGGGAATTGTGGAAGTTATGGAGCACTGAAATTGTGCAGCCTGGGTTTATACCAGCTACGGGAAACTGAGCCAGTAAAGCACATGCCATCAAACAAGCTCATAAGAACATCAGAACAGCCATACTGGGTCAGACCAAAGGTCCATCCAGCCCAGTATCCTGCCTACTGACAGTGACCAGTGCCAGGTGTCCCAGAGGGAGTGAACCTAACAGGTAATGATCAAGTGATCTCTCTCCTGCTATCCATCTCCATCTTCTGACAAACAGAGGCTAGGGACTCCATTCCTTACCATCCTGGCTAATAGCCATTAATGGACTTAACCTCCATGAATTTATCTAATTCTCTTTTAAACCCTGTTATAGTCCTAGCCTTCATAACCTCCTCAGGCAAGGAGTTCCACAGGTTGACTGTGCACTGTGTGAAGAACTTCATGGATGTTAAATCCATTAATTTCATTTGGTGGCCCCTAGTTCTTATATTATGGGAACAAGTAAATAACTTTTCCTTATTCACTTTCTCCACACCACTCATGATTTTATATACCTCTGTCATATCCCCACATAGTCTCCTCTTTTCCAAGCTGAAAAGTCCTAGCCTCTTTAATCTCTCCTCATATGGGACCCGTTCCAAACCCCTAATCATTTTAGTTGCCCTTCTCTGAACCTTTTCTAATGCCAATATATCTTTTTTGAGATGAGGAGACCACATCTGTATGCCGTATTCAAGATGTGGGTGTACCATTGATTTATATAAGGGCAATAAGATATTCTCCGTCTTATTCTCTATCTCTTTTTGAATGATTCCTAACATCCTGTTTGCTTTTTTGACTGCCACTGCACACTACGTGGACGTCTTCAGAGAACTATCCATGATGACTCCAAGATCTCTTTCCTGATTAGTTATAGCTAAATTAGCCCCCATCATATTGTATGTGTAGTTGGGGTTATTTTTTCCAATGTGCATTACTTTACATTTATCCACATTACATTTCATTTGCTATTTTGTTGCCCAATCACTTAGTTTTGTGAGATCTTTTTGAAGTTCTTCACAGACTGCTTTGGTCTTAACTATCTTGAGCAGTTTAGTGTCATCTGCAAACTTTGCCACCTCACTGTTTACCCCGTTCTCCAGATCATTTATGAATAAGTTGAATAGGATTGGTCCTAGGACTGACCCTTGGGGAACACCACTAGTTACCCTCTCCATTCTGAAAATTTACCATTTATTCCTTCCCTTTGTTCCCTGTCTTTTAACCAGTTCTCAGTCCATGAAAGGATCTTCCCTCTTATCCCATGACTACTTAAAATAAAACAAGCTCAAAATAAAATGGCACAATTGTAGGAGAAGAATGTTCTTGGCTGGTTTTACCCACACCCCAGGTTCTTGATTATTTCATCAGATTTGTTTGGGTTGACTAAGAACCTGCATCCGCACAGTGCCCTGGGTTTCATCTGTGGCAGGATCCCATGATGAGATCAATCTCCTGAACTTCATAGAGCCTTGCCAAGAGGGTGCAGCCAACTCCCACAATTTTATCATCTGTCTTACAATATTTGGTTCTTTTCTCTAGCCCCAGCTGTGCAAGGCACATGATGATGTGAAATTCCCAGTATTTGATTTTAAAACAGCAAGTTTCTAGCCCTCATGGTTGCAGGGAAAAGTTTAAAAAATGACCCAAGTGTCCCCTAAAGATTCAAAAGCCAGGAGGCAAAGAAAAAGAACCCCAAATGTATTATTTTAAAACATCTCATAATTTTTAAGCTGATCTCAGGATTTTTGAACTGGTGGGGGGATGCTGCAGGCCCAGTCTGCCAACTGCTATTGTTGTTTTCACGTACGGTAGCTCACTGCTGATTCAAGACGAGGAGGACCATCAATCTGATCCAGTACACCAGGCGGTGGGATGCTGGCCAAGATGGACCAATGGTCTTAGGTCTTATGGCAACATCTACATTCAGTAATTAGCAAACATGATAAGAAACATTCTGAGAAATAAGCAAAAGGGGAAATATGCTCAGTGAGTTAGCCAGTAGTAAGTGAAAGCCCCACCAGCCCCAAGCATGAATGGCTGCCAAACCAGCATTCTTCCCAAGGCAGAACTGCTGCACTCATTGGGAGCTGCAGGGAGAGTGTGAGGAATGAGTCATAGTGCAGCCCCTCCACCTCTCTAGAGCAGTGGTCTCCAAAGTGGGGTGCATGCTCCGCAGGGGGTGCGCAAGAGGATCTTTGGGGGAACGCTTTTTTTTTTTTGCTCCCTTAGTTTGGCAGGAGTCCGAGCGCCTTTTTTTTTTTTTTGTGCTCTGGCAAAAATGGTAGAGCCGGCACGGCAGGGGGTGCATGCTCAAAAATTTTTAATGATAGGTAGGGTTACCATATTTTAAGTGTCCAAAAAGAGGACACTCCACGGGGCCCCGGCCCCACCCCAATTCCGCCCAGCCCCGCCCCTGCCCCAGCCCCGCCCCTTCCTGGCCCCGCCCCAACTCCGCCCCCTCCCCTGAACACTTCGCCCCCCTGCCCCTCGCCCTTCCCTGCTTCCCGCGAACATTTGATTCGCGGGAAGTCTGAAGCAGGCAGGCAGCAGGTAAGCTGGGGCTGGGGGGCACGAGGAGGTGTGGCCCAGTCCGGCCCCCCGGCCGAGCGGCTCCTTCCAGCGGCCGTCCGGCCCAGGCCAAGAGGCTCTGGTCCCAGCGTCTCCCTCCCTATTTTCCCGGACATGTCCGGCTTTTGGGGATTTCCTCCCGGACGGGGATTTGAGGCCCAAAAAGCCGGACATGTCCGGGAAAATCCAGACGTATGGTAACCCTACTGATAGGGGTGTGTGATCAAAAAAGTTTGGAGACCACTGCTCTTGAAGGCTGGGGAAATTCCACAGGCCACCCCTTGAAGATCTCATCCTGCCCTGTGCCCCTCCAACCTGAGAGTAAGAAGCGGCTGGCTCTATCCAGCCTTGGGAATCTCAGTAGAAAGGGGTCAAGGATAGTCAACAGGAGTGTTACTTTAATCCTACAATGTGGGCTTCAGTCTCTGAAGGAGGGGGCAGGAAAAGGTTTACCTTGTGACAGAGACAGGCTAGAGCTCAGACCCATTTGTAAGGAAGAAGTATCCGGTTTCCCAGGGGGATTAAGGAGCCCTGAGACTGAAGGGTTAATGATCACAGTTTTCTGGATAATGAATGAAAGAAGCACACACAGAGAAATACAAATGCATACAGAGGACTAGAAGGAGCTGGTCTCCCCTCACCTAGTCACTTCCCAAGCCCTTTGCAAGCTCCCTTCTCTACCCCACTCCTCCCCACCCCACATGCAGAGTTTTAAATTTAACTTTTCACTAGATGGGACTGAAGATTCCCCATTATACCAAATTATTACATTGTCAGATGTCTCCTGGGTCTAAAAAAAAATAACCAGACCCAAACCGTTCACACTGTGATGAAGTTTGGATCAGAACTGAAACTTTCATGCCTCCATATAGCAGGCCCAAACAAGAACCTAGTATTGGCAAACCCCAAGTGTTCAAAAATCATACATCAGACATCCAGAAAATCGTGATTTTTTTAAAGACTAATTTTGGATTTTTTTTTTTTTTGGCTTCTTGGTTTCTGAGCCTTTGAGGTGCACTCAGAACATATTTTTTTATTTCCTTAACCACAAGGCCTAGAAACTTACTTAAAAAAAAAAAAAAAGAAAAGAAATCCAAGTTTGTCAGAGTCACTTGACTCCAAGAGCTGGAGCTTTAAGACAAAAGGCCAAGTATCACTAAACTCATGTTGACATTGTGAGATCTGGCAACACTGGTAATGAAATCCTCATTGGGTGAGTTCCAATTTAGATCTGAGTCTGCATCCAAACTCTGTAACTTTGTCAGATCTCTACACGTGTGTAATGTATTGGGGGGAGGGATAGCTCAGTGGTTTGAGCATTGGCCTACTAAGCCCAGGATTGAGAGTTCAGCCCTTGAGGGGGCCACTTAGGGATCTGGGGCAAAATCAGTACTTGGTCCTGCTAGTGAAGGCAGGGGGCTGGACTCAATGACCTTTCAAGGTCCCTTCCAGTTCAAGGAGATAGGATATCTCCATTTATTTATTCATTACACTTATTCTGATTTACCTAAAAGAGGCCTTAGCCCATATTGTATCTTGTTTACACTGGTGTACTAGTGAGAGTAAGTGCCACTGATGACTGTGGAGTTACTCCAGAGTCATGCTGATGTGAGAGCAGAATCCAGCCTCTTTTGTCTCTTATATGGCACTGACTCCTCTTTGTCTCTTCTCATAATCTAACCACTGTTGGTGGAGATCCTTGTAGCCTGAAATTCAAAATGAAAGTAAGATGGCACAAACCCCTGTAAATCAAAATCATAGAGTTCAGGACAATTTTAATGTTACGTCCCAAGTCTATTACTCTTAGATTTCCTCCATCTCCCATGGTTTACTATTTAGCTCTAAGGTTTCTGTGGGTTCAGGGCTCTGTTTGTATGAAAGGTGCTGCACAAAACAAAAGGTGCTTCATATTGTTAATAGAAACTGGTGGAATTTGTCAGAACACATTATCCAATGAGTTTACCCATTTTCTGTTTGTGAATCATACAATATCCAGCCCTGGTTTCTGCGAATGTATTCAATCAGTGGTTTATGGGAACAAATTTCAGCCTATGCAGTGTTTGCATACTATTTTCTTCAACTCTTCACTATTCATGAGGAGCCTCTAGTGGGTAGTCCACACAGGATAACCAACTACTAATGTTAGCATCTAGCAAAACTTCTCCTTTAGTTTAAGTAGTTCTATCACTTCTGATGACCCATGGTGGGGCATTACAAAGTGGCCAATGCGCTACATACTGTTAAGTCTTATGGTATCATTTCCACTCCCTGATGGGATGCCCAAACCATTTTAAATACAGAAATAGCTGATAATGAACTATGCACTCTGTGGGATGAATTTCTGGATTTTAAAATTCTTGAAACATTTGGGACTCAAGAACATATTCACCAATACACCCATGCTCAGTCACCAGGCTACTTATGAATAATACAGCCCATCGAATCATAATGGAAGGAAGTAGCCTTGTTTGTTCACAAAAATCACCTTGCAACCCGCTCTGATTATTAGAATGGACAGTCACAGAGATGAGAAGTAGCACACAGCCGGGGTCTCTCAACAACCCGTTGAATGGAGAACTGACATGAAAATCCACACAACACCATTAACAGGGAACTTGCAAGGAAACTAATGTTTTAAGTTGGAGACATTGTGCAGTGTAAAAATCAGATTTATTTCTTGATGCAATTTTTTTATTTCAGTCTCTCTGTTGGTAGTACCACCTTAGAGCCCTGAAACTAAAAACTCTTTTGAAATCCACTTTTTCGTTCTCTTGTCTAGTCACACCTGGAATGTGACATTGAATTTTGGGTATCTCTGTGCCAGAAGGATGTTAATAAACTGGAGGGAATTCAGAGAAGAAAGAAAAATCAGGAAACATTAGAAGAATAAGTGGAAAAAATGAATAGTTTGATTAAGTCGTGTGTGTGTGTGTGTGTGTAACTACCTACGCATATTTGATGGCTGCAAACAGCAGGGAAGGGAGGAATTGAGTACAGCTAGGACTTGGAATAAAGTGGTGAAAATGAACAAAGAGGTGTGTTTCCTACTGAATATCAGGAAATATTTCCTGTCACCGAGGAAGCAGTGTGAGCCTCATTGCCTGAGTTATTGAAAACAAGGATGAACAAAGCCCTGGAGAACAGACTATGGGGAACAATCCTGAATAAGCCAGGGAGTGCTTAAAGTGTGATCTTCTACGTGTCTTTCTGATCCCTAGCACATATTCAGTTACAAGAATGCTTTGTTTAGCCTACCTGTATATGTTGTTGCTTAAAGCAGGTGGACTTGATGACATTATGGCTAGGACCAGACAAGGGGGGGAGGAAATCACACTGCAGGAACATAACCTGCAGGACTCAACACAAGTGAAGCAAGGTTGCAAGATGTAGTGCTGTCAGGATTTTGGCCCAGGAAGATCCTGTGCTCCTGGAAAAGTCTAACCCCCCCCAAAGCACGGCTAAGAAGGCATTTGGACTGCTAGAATGAACTGCAGGAGAAGGGAGGATTGGGCAACAGACTGTTCTGGGAAGGCATGGACGCAGATGAGCTTTTGTAGCACCTTTTATACTAGGATCTGTATACCCCTTGCAAACTACTAATGAAGCCTCTGAGAGACAGCCAAGTATTAATTATTATCCTCATTTTATAAAGATTAGACCAATTTTTTTCAAAAATACCCTCTAATTTTAGGGGTCTTGAGTTGGGCACCCAGATCAGTGGCCATTTTTTGAAAATGTGGACTTAATTTTTTTTTTTTTTTTAATTAATGGAGATGTCCTATCTCCTAGAACTGGAAGGGACCTTGAAAAATCATTGAGTCCAGCCCCATTGCCTTCGCTAGCAGGACCAAGTACTGATTTTGCCCCAGATCCCTAAGTGGCTCCCTCAAGAATTAAACTCACAACCCTGGGTTTAGCAAACTAATGCTCAAACCACTGAGCTATCCCTCCTGTGACTTATCCACAAGAAAATCAGTAACTCAGCCAGGACTAGAATCTTGACAGCTAGTTCCCTTCTGTAATCATTGAACTATACTACCTCAACTTCACCTACCTCCTAAAGCCATGGTCTACATACTTGCTCCACATGCATCCTCATTTAATTTTCTGGCACCTAACAGGGGAAATTGGCTGTCATCCAAACCATATAATTATAACTATGAACCAGACTTTTATAAGCTACAGCAGTGCTCCAAGTGTGTAAATATCAGGAATGGGGTGAACCAGTTCAGATAATGTGAAAAACAAACCAAAAAAAGTCACCAAACCTTGGGCCAGGTGAAAATATTAATTATTTTTGGAATATTTTAAATGCTAACTAATTTTTACTCTCTGTTTCACTAAGCTGCCTCCTCTGGCTCCACTTTACATGATTGGAAGACAGGAAGGCTGTTTACGCGTATTTCTGGTCTGACCAGTGGCAAGAGCAGGGAATTTCACAAAGGGAAACCAGTTCCCGCCCAGGATTTCTAGCCTGCTTGCTCAGACTCCAGAGGTTTGGAAAAGCCGAGGAAATTGAGGATGCCTCCTGGGAGCTGCTAAGACTTGTCCTTCATTAGTGAACACCCCTTTATAAGACCGCACTGGGATTGTCCCATAAGCAAGCACAACCCCACCACACCACAGTGTAGTGTGGGCAATGAGGAAGATCTTGAAACTTAAACTGGATTCCTTGTAGCGAGGGAAGGAAGGAATGTGGCTGTTTGCAGGTGCTCCTCGAGTCTGTGTGTCCTGTGTATCAAGGCTATGCAGTATTTATTAAATACAATTATTAGTAAATGACTCAGTAATAAATTGCAGAAGTCACACTTTGTTTTTCATCAGCTGGATGGGGGTGAAGTAAGGAGCAGGGGAAAACCCAACAGGAAATAGCAAGGATTGGAGCATGTGGGTCAACTACTGAGTGGGAGAGTCACTATATCCTCCTAATAGAAATGGTTCCAAACACGGGATTTCACAAACATCTTCTGCTAAGGCACAAGAGGGGGTGTCTTCCATCTGTACTGACAGCTTCTTCGCCAGTTCTTTAAAGAGTTTTCAAGCTGAACCCTGGCTGACAGGATAAGGAGGGAAAGAATATGGGCCCAAACCATCCCTAAGATAACCCCATAGAATTCAGTGCAGTTTACCCCAGGGGAATTTGGCTTTATGGGATTTTTCTGAAAATAAAGAATTTATATTTGCAAAGCCAGTGTATTGATTGAAATGAAACAAAACAGCTAGTGTGTAGTCAGGGGTTTTACACCTGAGACCGGCCTCACCACAGGGGCATCAGACTAGTCCAAAGGATGAGATCTGAAAAGAGGAGCAGCAAGAGGTCCTTGATGCTGGATCCACCCCCACACTCCTGCTGCACCTCTGACAGCTGCAGATAAAGCATCAGACAGAATCTTGAAACCTACCAGCCTTTACTCCCTGCTCCTGTGGTAGTATGTAATACCATGCACAGCTCTAACATAAACAGGGCTAACACACAGATTCAGAAGTAGCCCACTGGCCCAAGCTTCACTCCTCTGCACCCATGGTCCTCAGCACAGCCATGAGAGCAGAAGCAGCTCATCACTATGAAATCACCAACAGACACTCCTCCCCCTCCTCCCACCAAACTCCCTCCTCCACTTGTCCAGCAGCATGTAGCCTTCAGGTGAGTTAAGAGAATGATGAGAAAGGCAAAAAAATATGAAAAGGAGCAAAACTACTTTTCTATTAGAAAGCCAAGATGAGAAGGGAAAGAACGGAGAGTAGATGAATGGGTAACCATTTGAGGCATGGAGACATGGGACTAAGGGATGGGGAACCCAAACTTCAATGCTTTGGAACAGAGGCTTCAAGGAAAAAGTTTGGGAACTGCATGTGAATGAGAGAGAATGAGAGAGAGATGGAGAACAGCCCAACTGCATGTCAAACCCCATTCTGATGCAAACAGAGATTCTCCTGTAGTTCAAGTGTTGGGGCTTGTGCTTTTGGGCAGGAGGCTAAGAATCCATGTTTTATTCCCGTTGTCACTTGTAAGCACCAAAATGCCATAGTGTTCCAGCACAGTGACAAATTTGAAATCTTAGGTGGCCTCAGGTTTGTTACAATAAGTATGTTAGGTATTTCTAAGGTGCCTATCAGCCTGAATATGTGAAAACAAAGTGTAGCAATAAAACTCAGAATAAATAAAACTCATTGTGTTGCTGAGTTACTAATTACAAATACTTACAGACAAGAAGTTGCAAACCAAGGCTTCCCCCCTTTGAAGGTTAAACTACCCACCCTGCTTACAAACAGAAACTCCTCCCCAGGGATAATATCCAGTCAGGAACCACATCCCAGGACTCCTCCACTAGGGGACCTAAAGTGTGTACTGAGAGACTAAAGCTGGGCCAGCAATTCATCATGGATCCTTTATATATTCACCAAGACAATAGCAAGTTTAAATTGTTCTCTGAAACTTATCTCCCATCCTTCAACACAAATCTTAACCCCCTCAGTAAGAACCAGCTAGATCTGAATCACAGGACCCACATATCTTTCTTGGAGGTCTTCTTCATTAACCTTACCACCCAGTCCTAGAACAGCTCCACTTCCCTGACAGCTGCTTGTGGTGGAGAAGCACTTCCACTCCTTTCCCAGAGAAAACATGAAGGCCAAGATTTAAAAAAATTGGCTGCATAGAGCTAAGCTCCTAAGTCCATATTTAGATAAAAAAAAAAAAAAGAGGACTAATGTTCACAGATGTGGAGCACATAACTCCCACTGACTTCAGCGAAGGCTGCTTGCTCAGCACCTTTGAAAATCAGGTCACTTATTTACTACTTCTGAAAACCTTGGCCTAATGTTTTCATTGGGGTGCAGACACAGGAGATGTAAGAAGAGAGGTGCCTATCACACAGCCTGTAGGTTGAGTGACAGGCCATTTGTTTGTGTTCTGTAAACACTGTGACTGACTCCAGGGGAATGTAGCTTTAGCTCATTGGCACATTTAGGCCTTAAGTCACTGATCATTTCACTTAGGCCAATGAAAAGCCAAAGGCTGATACTAACTTTCAGACACTGTGAACTAGTGGCTAGAGTACTGGAGTGGTACTCAGAAAACCTGGGTTCAGTTTCTGGCTTTGTTGGTGACCTTAGGCCAGTCATGTGCCTCAGTTTCTCAATCTCTAAAACATTACCAACTTCCTTTGTAAATTGCATTGAGATCTACAGATGAAAAATACTATTGCTATTGTTGCCACCGGCGTAGGGCAGATTGGATCCATTGATTTAGGGGCAAAAGACGCTGTGTATCCCGTCACAAATCCTGAGCCATCCAATCTCATGACATAAAGCTGAGCTTATTTCATACAGCTATGACACGGAGTACATAGTAATTAAAGTACTTCAAATGGAAAAAAACTGCATGGATGAGACTAAAGAGTCACACAATTCCCCTCCCCCCCCCCAATAAACCAAGCAAGGTAAATATGTGGCATTACCAAGATGCGTTGATGGTGGGAGGGGTATAAACTTTTTATTGGCACTACTTCAGAATGACCTGCATAGCTCTCTGCAACTTAGGTAGGTTGTCCCAAAACTCATGGCAACAGAATCTTTATAACACCCCATGCTATTTATATGTAATTATAATAATGCCTTTAATTCCTTTTGTGCCTTTTAACAGATGATCTCAAAGACCTTTTACACACATTAATTAATTAAGCATCACAATATTCCATGAGGTACAATAGGCATTACTGTTCCTATGGCACAGATGGGGCAAATGGGAAGCGTGCAGAGGTGAAATGATTTTCCCAGCCAAAGTCATGTAGTGAGTCAGTAGAAGAAATGGAAAGAAACCCAGTTGTCCTGGTTCCCAGTCACCCGCTTGCTCTAACTTCTCGCCTGCACTGTATACCCAAGTTTTATGTATTGGAATTTTTTTTTGGTGTTCAGTGGAATTCTCTTATGGCGGGGTTCTCAAACTGGGGGTCGGAACCCCTCAGGGGGTCACGATGTTATTCCATGGGGGGTCGCGAGCTGTTAGCCTCCACCCCAAACCCCGCTTTCCACCCAGCATTTATAATGGTGTTAAATATATAAAAAAGTGTTTTTAATTTATAAGGGGGGGGGGGGTCGCACTCAGAGGCTTGCTATTTGAAAGGAGTCACCAGTATGGAAGTTTGAGAACCACTGTCTTATGGCGTAGTTTCTATAAGCAGATTCCAGAGATTTTGTATAAATTTATTACTTATCCTGGAGAAAGCCAGCTAAGATCAAATAAATACTGCTGCTATTCTTGAGATATTGTACCAAGTTCCTGTAGGTGTGTGATTCCCCTTAGATTGCCACCCCCTTTGAATTATCTGAGACTAAAGAGCCACACAACCACCCTCCCCAGTAAACTAAGGCAAATATGTACATTACCAAGATAGGTGGTGGTGTAGAGGGGTATAAACTTCTTATTGCGACTACTTCAGAATGACCTGCATATCTCTCTGCAAGTTATGCAGGTTGTCCCAAACTCATGGCAATAGAATCTTTATAACACCCCATGCCATTTACATGTAATTATAATTATACCTTTAATATCTAGTGTGCTTTTTAACTGATGATCTCAAAGTCTTTTCACACGCATAAATTAATTACGGTAAGCCTCACAATGTCCCATGAGGTAAAATAGGTATTATTTTAATCTGAATTATTTTTAGCTCCTAGCTCGCTAAAATCCCAGGCTAAATGTTGCTTTTTTATCAGTTCTCCTTTTTCGCCTTTACCATGTCCCATCAGTTGGGGTTGGAGACTTTTGTTCTTTATCTCCAAGCATTCTTGTCAAGTGCTTCTTCCAAGCTGACACCAACCTTCTTCATGTCCTCCTTCAGCATCGTGAACCACCTTTTTCTAGGTCTTCACATGACCCAACCATCTCAGTTGATACTCCCTCAGCTTTTCCATGATGGGGCCTATCTGCATTATGGCTCATACTGTTTTGTTGCATAGACAATCAGCTCTCATCTTGTCCGGTGTCCACCTGAGCATTGCCATTTTGGGAGTGTGAAGTAGTTTTTTTCTCTCTTCATCATTGGCCAGCACTCTGACCAGTACATACAGAACAATTTTCTAGGAACACTGTCATAAGCCTTCTCTAAATCCACAAACACTCAGTGCAGCTCCATGCATTTCTCCCTGTATGCCTCTTACACTATTTGGGCTGAAAACACTGCATCCATTATTAACTTTCTTGGCATAAACCCAAATTGTTTGTTTCATACCTGATGCTACAGTCCACCCCCGCCCCCCCTCCACCTTCTCCATAATTATTTTCAACCATTTCACAGTGTGACTCATTAACGTGATGGGATGGTAATTGCTGCATTCTTGCACATCTCCTTTATACTGGCTTTTTATAAGGTAATACACCTAAATCCTATGCAAATTTCAGAGTTCACCTCCACAGATAACCTCACAAAGCAGACACATGGATGTGAGCTGCCAAGTTCCCAGCATCCCATGCCCAGTTACATGCTGTGCAGGGGAGGAAATGCTGCTTAGCAGTAAAGGAATGTCAGGGGAGAGGAAAAGTGAACTCAAAGACCCTTCTTTCTCAGTGTGAAATGCTGTCACGTTTGCTACACTCTGTCACCCCTGTGGGCACTGTTATATAATGCAAGATTAAACTGTGGAAATAGCTCAATAAGATTCAAAGAAGGATGGACACACATGAGTAATTACTACAGCTCTCAATCCCTCTGCTTGTCAACTGGAAGAGATCAGGAAGAAATTCTGTTATTGTCCCATCATACAAATATTACACAACAAGGCAAATTATAAAATCAGCTGCTATCTGAGATAGAATTGTGGACTAGACAGACAAAGAGAGACAAATTCTGCACTAGTTTCAGCACTGATTATAATGGGATAGTTTGGAGTGCAAGGAAAAGGAGAATATTACTGTCTATCCAGTATGTGTTTTCTATTGTAGTGGTAGAACAAGTTAATCAAGAATAGTCCAGGGCAGTATCTGACCACCAAGACTGCAAAAACAAAATTACCCAAATGCAGTGCAAGCCTCACTGGCTTACACTAGTTTTTTTCCAAAAACTTGGAGCAGTGAAGGATTTCTAGGGACAGTTCAATAAGTAAGTCACCAAATTGGAAGATTTCTGGTTTCCCTTCATTTCTGCCTATACATGGATTACAAAACTCAAATCCACAAAGCAGCCTCCTTGTAAAACATTCCCTCCCTCTCCCCAAAGGAAGGGGCTAGATATATTTGGGGAGAAAAAGATTTCCACAGGCTAGTATGACTTAAAACTTTTCTACCTTTAAAAGCATTTTCTCTCTCTTCTGTAATATTACCTCTCCGTAACATTTTGTATTAAAGGCTTGATCAAATTCAGTGGCACCTTATTCAGCAGCTAGGAGGTTAAGCTCTAAGGGCCATCTTTTTGTTCTCTGATTGTACAGTGCTTAGCACAGTGCGGTCTTGCTATTTTAATACAAATAATAACAATAATAATAAAGGGAGAGAATAAAGGTTTAAAGATGAGACTCAGGGCTTCTCTCCATGGGGAAAGTGACTGGCAGAACTCTAGTGGTATAAACATAGTGCATCTGCCATAGCTATGCCGGTATAACTCCCTGTGGGGACTTTACTGTATGCTAGTGTTGCTTATAGAAGTGACGTAAGCTGTATAGAAGGGGTATTGGAAAGGAAGGAATGTTCACATTCCCCCACAACTATCAAGTGTGTGCATTTGGAAGGGATAAGCCGAAAGGCTGTTTGGATCTCTATGAACATTCAGAAATTATGTATGAAGAGGGCTTTCACAGGCAACTATGAAAAACAAGCTCTCAGAAGCTCTTAGAGCTCTCTAAGTGAACGTGTGCAACACATCAGCCTAAAGACTGTCATCTCTGTAAAGGTCTGCTATAGAAAAATCCCACAGCTCCACAAACTGAGCATGAACAGAGTACACTTCATCCTCATTGCTGAAATGCAGCTGCATCTCCTGCATCTCTTCATACAACAAGAGAAAGGCACCATCAGCAGCAAAGAGCTTGATCCAACACTTACTAAGGTGATGGGCAATATAGTTCATACAGACAAGTTCTGAGCACCTATAACTCCCCCTGGAGAAGAAGATTAAGCCCATTGCTGCTCTGCACCTTGGGTAGTCACCTATGACTGTGCCAAGTGGGTGCAAAACATCAGCCTGATCCAGTAGCATTTTATACCCACTTGGCACAAGTGGCTGTGCAGGGTGCAGGACAACAATGCTTTGGACCAGCTGTGCTCAGGGAGAAAAGAAAGGCAAAGGGTTTCAGGGAGGTAAGAAGCAATTCCTCTGAAACAAGCCATCATTTTTTCAAAGCAAGCAGTTATGGCAGCACTAACACACACACAATTAGCAAGTACATGAATTTCATGCTGATGCTTCATAAGATGTTTTGCACAAAAACACTTTCATATTGACATGACCTTTCTGAATGGCAGCTGGAGAGGGAGCATAAATGACATATTTTTAAGGGAGTGAAATCAGTACTTGTGAAAGCAAGGAGCAGATACTACTAGTCACAGGCAGGCATAATGCAGACATATGCTGTGTGTTTCCCCACATACAGTTCTTGAACATGCAACTCAATATTGATCTCCAGCAATCCAACTGCTAATCTCTACCTGGGCTCCCCACACAGATGTGTCAGTGGATCCCACACCTATCCTGCAGCCCTTTGTTATTCCAGCCTTGGGAACTACAATCAGTTGTCCCGATTCCCTTCAATACTGCCCTACAGAGCTCCCCCTGGCAATTCCAGTCCTGGGAACTTCACACAGTTCTGCCGATGCCTCTCTATCCTAACACACCCCCTGCTATTCTAGCGCTGCATCCCTCTTGAGCAGAAATTGCATATTGTGCCCAGTTATGCAGTAGGCTTACACAATGCATTCATGGGGACGAAACTGAGACCCACTAAACTCATTTCACCGATGAGCAGAGAGAAAATTTGAAGTCCAGAGATATTCCTCCTTAAAAAAATCTGAAAGAGAGACAAATAGAAAAGTGCTGCAAGCACTCGCTGATTTTATCTACCGTCAGAAAGTCCTGGGCAAAGAGACATACAAACTTTAACAAAGAAAGCAGCATGTGGAGGAGAAAAGGCAAGAACGCTGAGCGACACTGTACCTTTTCTGCTGCAGCAGGTGGATTTCATCCAGACGCCGAGCCCAGTATTTTTTGCCTTGTAACTTGTGTCTGAGCATGTTCCAGAGCTGGATGAAAGGTTTGCTATTCCCAGGCAGAGGCAACCCCATTGTCTTTTTCCTTTCTCCTCCTTTTCTTCAGCTGGAGCAGCCTTCTATACCAAAGCAGAAGCCAGCAACCCTCACCCAGAAAGATTTAAGGCAGTCTCACTGAATGGCCCTGGGCTGACTCTCCTCTCCCAACTACTGCTTATTAACTCTGCCCGGGATCGCCTATACGCAACTAGCTCAGATGTAACAGTTCAAAAAGAAAAATGTAAAAAAAATAAGCTCTCTAACAGTAACCACCTCTGGCTAGCAGATCATCCTGAGCCACGCCGACCATCAGAATGAAACGAAACAGGGAGAGCAGCGAGTTGATCTCCAAAATAACCCACCCCAAAGTGTGTCTGATTTTGAGACAGCCACTTGGGATCCTATGCTTCAGGTGCTCTGACCCTGCCCAGCTGCTGAGGAATATCTAAGGCTTCAGCTCCTAATATGTCTTTTCCATGTCTAAAGTCTAGGATTTAGAGAAGTTTCTTCCTTATCCACCCCTGGCTACCTCTGGGAAGGTGCATCTGAGCGGTGGGACCTGGAAATAGATAGAGGGCTGCGCAGATCAGGCAGAGCAGCATCTAGCTCTGTGAGCATATGAGAATGTGTCCTGAAAGATACTATCTGCTGGGAAGGCACCAAAGCACAGTACAAAGGAGGCCACACCTCCCAACTCGCCTCTCCGCAAATCACATCACAGACACAGCTTGTGTTTAAGGAGCTGGCCTGCCTGCCCCATCCCCACCTCTCTCTCTCACACACAAACCCGCGCGCACGCATACAAAATAATTTCCAATCTCCAAATCTTTTAGGAGATGGGAGAAGAGTTTAAAGATATTTGTATAGAAAGACTTGAGCCTCCGGAGGCCTCCCTTTCCTCTTCCTTCCCCCCCCCTCCCCCGCATTCTCTCTTACTTTCTCTCTCTACCTTGTTTCGTCTGTACAATGTAGGGTTACCATATTTCAACAAGCAAAAAAGAGGACGGGAGGAGCCCCGCCCTAGCCCCGCCCCTGCCCCTCCCACTTCCCGCCCCCCCAGAACCCCCAACCCTCCCCCCGTTCCTTGTCCCCTGACTGCCCCCTCCTGGGACCCCTGCCCCTAACTGCCCCCCGGGACTCCACTCCCTATCTAAGCCTCCTTGCCTCTTGTCCCCTGACTGCCCCAACCCTTATCCACACCCCCACCCCCAGACAGACCCCTGGGACTCCCACGCCCCATCCAACCACTCCCCACCCCCTGACAGCCCCCCCCAGAACTCCCAACCCATCTAAACCCCTCTGCTCCCTGTCCCCTGACTGCTCCGATCCCTCTCCACACTCCTGCCCCCTGACAGCTCCCCCCCAGAACTCCCAGCCCCCTACCCCCCGCTCCTTGTCCCCTGACTGCCCCCTCCTGGGACCCCTGCTCCTAACTGCCCTCCAGAACCCCACCCCCTACCTAAGACTCCCTGTTCCTTGTCCCCTAACTGCCCCCTCCTAAGACCCCCCCCAACTGCCCCCCAGGACCCTACCCCCTACCTGTACCCTGACTGCCCAAAACTTTCTCCACTTCCCACCAAAAGCCCCCACCCGTTTCTTGACTGCCCCATCCAGAACCTCCCTGTCCCTTCTCCTGCCCCCCCTTACCCTGCTGCTCAGAACAGGGTGTTGGGCTCTGTGCCAGCCGGACACATGGCTGAGCTCCCCAGCACAACACAAAACCCGGTCCCTGGCCCTGCACAGGGCTGCCGGAGCGGGCTGCAGGAGGAGGAGCTGCCGGCCGGCTCAGAATGCAGGGAGGGGGGGGTGGGAGGAGGAAGCTGCTCCGGAGTCCAGCCCGGGACTTTCCTGCAGCCCTCCCAGCCGCTCGCTCTGCTCTGCCGGGGGAGGGGGAAATCCCGGACATTGTGAGTGCTTTACAAATTCCCCCCGGACGCTATTTTTAGCACACAAAAGGAGGACATGTCCGGGTAAATCCGGACGAATGGTAACCCTAGTACAATGTATGTAAGGAGAGTGAAATTTACCATTTGTCTGTACTATTCTTTCATTGTTGGAAAAAAGCACAAAATGATTCCATGGGCTTGGGGTATTGATAAGCAGGAGCAAAGACAGTAGGGGATATTACCTGAGAGCAAAGAAACTATGGGCCAAACCCTGCAACAAGGCCCTGATCCACAAAGACAATAGGAGTTTTGCCATGATTCAGTGGGCGCAGGATTAGCCTTAGCCTTTACTCAGGCTACATTCCCATTGTAGTCAGTAGGGATTTTGTCTGAGTAAGGTCTGAAGGACTTGGCATTGGACATGAAGCAGAATCAGCATTTAGAAGCATAAATCTGAAGGGGGGGCTTTGGGGAAGAAAGGTGAGTAAAACACCAAAATAACCAGGGGAAGGAGAATAAAGATTAATCTGCAGGGGCTGATGCAGGTAACCTAACAGGTCTTTCTGATCTCTAACTCCTAGGATTCTCTGAATCAGGCAGTCTAAGTGTAAGTGTCAAACTGAACTGACCTGGAATAAAACATAAAATTGTCACTGATAAAGTTGCAGATGACACAAAAGTTGGGGGAGTAGTAAATATTGATGGGGATAGGTCCTGATGCAGAACAATCTGGATTGCTTGATAAACTGGGTACAAGCAGGGGCAGATCCAGGCACCAGCGCAGCAAGCGCGTGCCTGCGGCGGCAAGCTGTGGGGGGCGGCAGTCAGGCTGCCTTCGGCAGCATGCCTGCGGGAGGTCTACCGGTCCCACGGCTTTGGCGGTAATTCAGCGGCGGGTATGCCAAAGGCGCGGGATCGGCGGACCTCCCGCAGGCATGCCACCGAAGGCTGCCTGACTGCCATGCTTGGGGCGGCAAAATACATAGAGCCTGGGTACAAGCAAACAATATGTGTTGTAATACTGCTAAATGTAAATTCCTATACCTAGGAACAAAGAATGTAAGCCATACTTACACAGTGGGGGACTCTATTCTGGGAAGCAGTGACTCTGAAAAAGATTTGGGGGTCATGGTGGATAATCAGCTGAACATGAGCTCCCAATGTGACACTGTGTCCAAAAGGGCTGATGTGATCCTTGGATCCATAAACACAGGAATCTTGAATTGGAGCAGAGACAGAGAGGTTATTTTACCTCTTTCAGAGTAGCAGCTGTGTTAGTCTGTATCCGCAAAAAGAACAGGAGTACTTGTGGCACCTCAGAGACTAATAAATTTATTAGACCATAAGCTTTCGTGGACTATAGCCCACTTCTTCGGATGCATACCGAAGAAGTGGGCTGTAGTCCACGAAAGCTTATGCTCTAATAAATTTGTTAGTCTCTAAGGTGCCACAAGTACTCCTGTTATTTTACCTCTGTATTTGGCACAAGTGCAACCACTGCTGGAATACTGTGTCCAGCTCTGGTGTCCACAGTTCAAGAAGGATGTTGGTAACTTGGAGAGGGTTCAGAGAAGAAACATGAGAATGATTAAAGGATTAGAAAACCTGCCTTATATTTATAGACTCACAGAGCTCAATCTATTTAGCTTAACAAAGAGAAGGTTAAGAGGTGACTTGATTACAGTCTATAAGCATCTACATGGGGAACAAATATTTAATAATGGACTCTTCAGTCAGACAAAGAAAGGTATAACATGATCCAATGGCTGGAAGTTGAAGCTAGACAAATTCAGACTGGAATTAAGGTGTAAATTTTTTAACAGTGAGCATAATTAACCATTGGAACAATTTACCAAAGGAAGTGGTGGATTCATCATCACTGAACATTTTAAAATCAAAATTGGATGTTTTTCTAAAAGATACTGTAGAATTATTTTGGGTAAAGTTCTATGGGCTGGGTAATAAAGGAGGTCGGACTAGATGATCACCAGGGCCAGCTCCAGGCACCAGCTTACCAAGCAGGTGCTTGGGGCGGCCACTTCGGAGGGGGGCGGCACGTCCAGCTGTTTGGCGGCAATTTGGCGGAGGTCCCTCACTCCTGCTCGGAGCGAAGGACCTCCCACCGAATTGCCGCTGCAGATCGCGATCACGGATTTTTTTTTTTTTTGGCTGCTTGGGGCGGCCAAAACCCTGGAGCCGGCCCTGATGATCACAATGATCTCTTCTGGTCTTGGAACTTATGAATCTCTGAACTCGGCGGGGGGGGAGGGGGTGTGCATTCCTCACTGCAATCAGTGAAGGCTCAGAGATTAATGCCAGCCAGGAGAGACAGCAGGTGGTGGGAGGGATACAGTCTTTGGATAATTAAATCAACACACACAGCCCTCCTGTTTTTCCTGGAGAGTGGGAGGAGTAGGCAAGCCAGGGTTGAAGTTAGATAAGGCTCTTAGATACCAAGATGATAGGCATCTTACAAATACCTAAGGTAGATAGACAGATAAGTCCCCATTTAGTTGAGCTGCTCTCCCCACCCCCGCTGTTGGGTTACTGGCTCTTGGTGCATAGTTGGCATTCTCTCTCTGGGGGGTGGGGTGGGGGCATTGTCATACCTGCAGGCTAAGGCTAACAATCAGAAGGACTCTAGTGTGTAAATGTTACACCTCTAATTTAAATAGATTAAACCCAGTGCTGATTGTACAGCCACTACAGACCAGCAGTGGGAAAGGGTTCTCTCTCTCTCTCTTCCCCCATTCCAATGTTGTGGAGGGAAAATGTGTCAATTTGCACTGATGCAGGGAAAAGAAATGTAATTTTGTAACTAGTGTCATAGTGCAGCCCCAAGGGTATAGAGAAGGGTGGGCAGTGCAGTGTGAGTGATGTGTCTCAAGGAAACAAAGGGCTGGTCACTTTAAAAGGTGATGTGGCTAGGTGAAAGGGAATGTATAGCGATACACATTCCTTCCCAAAGCTGTCCCAAGCAGCTCTAAGTGCTGCCCCTTTGCAGTGGTACCACAATGTAGCCATGGATGAAAGAGGATACAAGGATGCACAGCGTCTGCAGACTAGAAACACAGTTACTAGCTCAGCCACACACAAATACACACACATACATACTTGGGGAGCTGGTCCTTCAGCGTCAAACACACTTGAGCTAAAGAAGAATTCCAACAATAATTGTAGGTCTCTGACCCTTTCTGTGGCACAGCCACTGGAGGGCATCATGACACAACACACATACGCACACAGCACCCAGACATTGCAAGAGGGCATTTTCTCTGCTTACAGCAGTGGATGTGGTCAAGGTGAATTGCCAGCATGGTCAACAGATGGAAGCTGGCTACACCATGGGAGAACATTCCAGAGGCCAAAGCTGGTTGTCAGACAAAACATTGTAAAGATCTTTGTGGGTGAAGGAAGGCTGCAGAGCATGTGTAATAGTGATCTCATGGAAAGATGACACACAACACAATGGTCAGAGCAAGTGGTAATGACAAGGGGGGATGATGGTTCTGTGGTGGCACACATTCAGGTATCTTTTGGGGGAAGCTCAATCAGCATTGTGTACATCACAGCCAGCACAGGCCTGGCCTTGAGAGCAAGTGAAACAACAGAGATAAGTCAGTAGATGGTACTATTTGGTGGAGAGACAAATGAAAAACAGAGATAGTCACAAGGACAGAGAATGGCCATTTGTACATGTCTACTACAAGTTAAGGGGAACTGCAAAACCACATTGACCACTGGGAACATGCTGTTTGGTCATATGGTCTTGCCATGGTTATAAAACAGTCCTTCTGCTCTCTTCTGGACATAGTGTACTTCTGTCATCACCACCAGTTGCTAGCTATCCATAAGCCACGTAGAGCACTAACTGAACAGATATGTGGTTTCCCATTCTTGTTTTCATGCATCAAATCTTGCTGTGTGTGGATTTGCACTAGATGGCCTAATCAGTCCCCAGTATTTCCCATTCCAGTGCAAGGAAATGTTGTTTTAAATCAGTGGACTGGGAGTCAAGAGTTTTACGTTCTACTTTTAGCTTTGACACTGACTCACTGCAAGACCTTGGGCAAGTCACTTCCCCTCTCTGTGCCTGAGTCATCAGCAAAATGAAAATAACAATACTTCCCTAACTCTTAGTGGTATTGTGAGGCTTAAAGGGCCTAATCTATACCCAAAGTTACATTACGCAACAGCCAGCATGAATTCCAGCTATTAGCCTAGAGCAAACTGGACCCTTGTCTTTTAAAGTCTATTTCAATGATGGTCGAGTCAGAAGAAAACATCAGGATCATGTCTGTTTGCAGCGTGATATAGCAACACTAGAGCCTTTGCCCTTGGGTGTTGACAATCTGGAGGAGCTGAGGCCAATGGAGGAGGCAGTTTTATTGTCTTGACTGTAATCAAAATCGTTGATGCCAGCATATGCAAATTAAATTATAGTCACAAATGATTCTATAGGGTATGGATTCCTTTAGTCTAAATGGCTCTGACCCTTGCATTCCTTGTTCTCGCAAAACTCCTGTTGACTTCAGTGGGAATTTTGAGTGCCCAAGGAATGTAGAATTAGATCCAATATATTTAACTTGTGACAAGTCAGAATGAGAGCTCTCTCTCTCTCTCTCTTTCTCTCTCTCTCTCTCTCTCTCTCTCTCTCTTCCCCCCTTTCACTCACAAGGTCCAAACATCTCCTTAGGAATAGAAAAAAATACCAGGGAGAAGAGATGCTTCAAATATTACTCCAAAGAGGAAATGGTAAAGTGCACCTTATTCTGCTACAATATCTGCAATGTGAAGAGCAGCTAATGGGTGTGATGGAGGATATTATAAGAGTGAGGGAGGATGTTCCATCTAAGGAAGAAGCTATGTGTATCTACATGCTGCAAGAGCCCCTCACGAGACTTAGATCTCTGTTAAGCAGAGAACAGACAACATGGCAGCTGATGGTATTAGCAGAACTTGCTCATGATGAGAGCATAGAGGAGATTCTAATTTTGGTAAACTTATGTTCTTTTGTGGTTGTACTTGGGTGTAACTTTAACTTTCCTCCCCAATCCATGCCACTCACCTGATGGACACATGAGGCTCTTTGCCTCAATAACAATACCTAGCACTTAGAACAGGTTTACATCTTCAAAGCACTGAGCAGCCATTAACTAACCAATATTCACATCATCTCTGTGGGCTAGAAGTATAGTCACACCCATTCTACACTTGCAGAAACTGGGGCGGAGTGAGGTCAAGTGACTTGCCCAAGGCCAGGCTGAGAGTAAGTAGCAGACCATGATTAGGGCTCCAGTGTTGGCTCCCAGTCCTGTGCTCCGTCCACTCCCTAAAGCCCTATAGCCCTCCTTCTTTTGCTTCCTCTTTGTTCAACCTGCTTGAAACAAGATTACAGGATCTCGTTTGTGATCCAAATCACAAACGGATTCCACCTCACACCTCAACTTTTCCTCTTAGATGACTCCTATTTCACAAATCATGAGAGAGATACAGCCATTCCAGAGCAAGGGAATGGTTCATACAGTCAGGGATATACTGCCATCTTCAGACAAAGAGTATAAGTGCATCCAACAAGCTATTTACATTACCTTTTTAGATTTTGAATTACACTGCAAGTCCTACCATGTTAGAGGATAGTGTTACAACACAACAGTTCCTCAACCAAGTTATAGTAGCTTACATATGCGAACAGCACCAAGCCACATTATGCTTCTGTAAAGATAATATGTAAATGCATAAAAATACGTATTGAAGTAAAACAAAACTAAGCAGTAGTGAAATATAGTACAATGCCTAGGGATTCTAGGAAGAGCATGCTAATAATACTATCTCACAGCTCTTTACAAAATTTTATCTTGAGGGGTCCAAGAGTGGTGTATACATGTGGATCACTCATCCCACCAACCAGTAAAGTGCAGCTACCACCAAGGTGGAGCTTGGCAGCTGTTGAACTCTGCCAAGTACATAACAGTTTAGGTTAGGAACTGAAGAATCTTGTATTCAATTGAAAATGCAAGGGTAATTTGATGAAGCTAGGCTACACCTAACTAACCCATATAGAAAAAGTCCTACAGAATTTAACTGAGAATTGATAACCTTTCAATGGAATTTTTAATTGACTTATTAAATTGTATAGGGTGATTTAAAAATTCCATACAAATTATATAATTCCCTTTTAAATTATATAGGGTAAAACATCCTTATTAAATTATATAGGACTTTTCCTTAAAGTGAATTGTGATGTGGCCAGGACACTAAAACCAAAAAGTGTCATGTGTCAAGGGCTCTTTAATGGCCCATGTCTTTGTTGATATCTTGAGCAGCACTATGTGCCCCTAATACCATGCTGGGTCAATGGGCTCCATACTCAGTCAGCGGGAAGAGCATTCCCTTCACTAGCTCATGCAGCATTCTGGATGTTCCTTGTAGGTATTGCATCCAAGTGGCACATAGGCTAAAATCTATGTAGCTGGTGAAATCTGATGATATCACAAGACCCCAAAGCAGTCTCATAGACTCATAGACTTTAAGGTCAGAAGGGATCGTGATCATCTAGTGAGTCTGACCATAGAACCTCACCCACCCACTCCAGTGGTGAGCTGGAGCCGGTTCGCACCAGTGAGCTGGAGCCAGTTCGCACCAGTGAGCTGGAGCCGGTTCGCACCGGTTCGCAAGAACCGGTTGTTAAATTTAGAAGCCGGTGTAGAACCGGTTCCTAAAGGGGTGGGCGGGTGAGCAAACTCCGGTCCGCGGGCCACATCCGGCCCGCGGGACCGTCCTGCCCAGCCTGCCTGAGCTCCCAGCTGGGGAGGCTCCCCTGGCCCCTCCCCCACTTCCCCCCCCTCACAGAGCCCCAGCATGCCGCGCTGCCGACGCCAGCGTGCAGGGCAGCTCTGCAGTTCCTGCCGCTTTGAGTGGCATGGTAAGGGGATGGGGCTGCGAGCTCCAGCGGCCATGCAGCATCCTTACACAGCAGCATGGTAAGGGGGCCGGGCCGGGGCTGCCTGAGGGGTTGGATAAAGGGCAGGGAGTGGGGGCAGAGGCTCTGGGGGGGGGGGCGGTCAGGGAACAGGGAATGGGGGGGGGTTGGGTAGGCCTGGGAGTTCCAGGGGTCTGTTGGGGTGGTGGTGGATGGGGTCGGGGCAGTCAGGGGACAGGGAGGAGGGCGAGTTGGGTAGGGGGTGGGGTCCTGGTGGGCAGTTAGGGTGGGGGGGTCTCAGGAGGGGGTCGTCAGGGGACAAGGAGCGGGGGGGTTGATGGGTTGCGGGTTCTGATGGGGGCAGTCAGGGGCAGGATGTGGGTTGGGATCGGATGGGTGGTGGTGGTTGGGGGAGACAGGCACGTGGGGCTTGTACTCACCGCGCGGTTCCCTACCGGGTCTTCGGCGGCACTTCGGCGGCTGGGGGGGGGGTGTCTTCACTCACTCCGGGTGAAGTACCTGCCACTGAAATGCCGCCGAAAACCCAGAGTGAATGAAGACACCTCCCGCCCCCCGCCGATGAAGTGCCTCTGAGGACCCAGTAGGGAACCGGTTCTTAGGATTTTGGGAGCTCATCACTGACCCACTCTTGAAAAAGACCCCTGACCTCTAGCTGAGTTACTGAAGTCCTCAAATCATGGTTTATAGACTTCAAGTTACAGAGAATCCACCATTTACACCAGGGCTGCCCGGGGGCGGGGGGGGGGGGGGGCAAGTGGGGCAATTTGCCCCAGGCTCCAGGCCGCGCAGGGCCCCCCACGAGAATATAGTATTCTATAGTATTGCAACTTTTTTTATGGAAGGGGCCCCCGAAATTGCTTTGCCCCAGGCCTCCTGAATCCTCTGGGTGGCCCTGATTTACAGTAGTTTAAACCTGCAAGTGACCCATGTCCCATGCTGCAGAGGAAGACGAAAACCCCCATAGTCCAGCTGCAGTTAAGCCAGTAGTCTTAAGGTATGTTGGGAGTTTAAAAAAAATTCCACTTTGAAGCAAAAACTTTGAACTATCACCCCAGCTGCAAAGTTAGGAACATGATAAAAGGGTAAAAGTCTTGCAAAAAAAAAAAAAAAAAATCAAAACCCATCTCTCCCAGGTTTGACATTCATTGCAGTCAAATTTAAGAGTCTGTGCTTTCCCATTCAAGTAGGAGATTGTTTTTATCTGTGGGGGTTTAATTTCAGAGATCAGCTCTTTGGGAAATTCACAGGCTGCAAAGATGTTTAATTTCCCTGACGCTGTTAAAAGTAAGAGCATTTCAAGCTCATTTTCTAGCAATTATATATACTAATCTTTGAATTATCTCCTAAATTAGCTGGGGCCAGGGCCATCCTTACTCATACACAAAATATGCAGTTGCATAGGGCACCCAAATTTCCTGGTGCCCTGTGCAGCTGCGTGCTGCTCCAGCCCCTGCTCCGGCTCTTCCCTAGGGCCCCTGCCCCTGCTCCGTCCCGCCTCTTCCCCGCCCCAGCCCTGCTTCTTCCTGCTCCTGCCAGGGTTGGCTCCAGGCACCAGCGTAGCAAGCAGGTGCCTGGGGCGGCCAATGAAGAAGAGTGCGGCCAATGAAGAAGAAAAGAGATTACCTAATAGGTTGTTTCCTCCCTTCATAGCTATGACTCCAGAAATTCTCTAGGCACTTAGCCCCCTGCAGCCTCCAGTAAGCCTGAGATTATCATATTGCTGTGGTGCAAATTATTTTTATTCACTATATTTCAGTACTTTAGTTTCTTTTGTAGTTTGGGGATGCTGCAGATGGTAGTGCTGGTGAGTGATGCAGTAGAGGGCACCCGTCTCATAGAGTCAACACTGAAGTTAATAACATAGCATAATACTAGGGAGTGCTGTGTTGGAAGGTGACTTGGTAGGGGGGCTTACTTCTCCCTGATTCAGTACTGATTTCAATGCTCCACCATAGTGGTAGGGAGCACCGCATAGTCTAGCATTCCACAACACTAGTTCAGGCTGACTCAGAGGGTACAGGCACCCACTACAGAATCATCAACACGGCTTCCTACTGCACTGAGGTTATTTCTGGGTCTCCAGTCCAAGTGTCCTAATCTGACTTTACTTAGCTATGAGACCCGATGAGATCACAGCTCAGGGGTGGCATGATTGCAATATGGTGTAACAATGCATACCAGTACATATTCCTCTCAACCCTTCTCTTCGCTGCACCAAGAAGTGAGTTACTGCCCTCTAGTGGTGTGATGAGAATATCAGGTCAAAGTTTTACCATGTTTCTCTGTTTTTAACAAACTTCTTCAAAGTGCAGTTAAGGTCTGAAAAATGACAGCTGTGTAAAAATGGCACTTTGTTACTCAACACATCTGCTACCACTGTGCCTGAATCATACCTGTCCCTACTTCACTGACTCAAATACATTTTTTCTCCTGTTAGAACCATAGAGCCACCAAAACTCAAGAGCTTGAATTACGGTTGTCAATTTTGGTTGGACTTATTCTTAGAGGCTTCCTCATATGACACAATCTTTCATTAAAGATTAATCTTTAATTCCTGGAGACTCCAGGACAATATTGGAGGGTTAGCAAACACTGGATGGAGTCTGTTCTTCATGCACCATCATCCTAAGTTTCTGCTGGAACTCAGTGAATTATTCACTGCAAAAAAAAAAGGCATCCAACAAATTTGGCCATTGTTTCTGCTCATGAATTATTTGAGAACCTACCAAAATGTCTGTGAATCTCTTCAGCATTTGCAAATATTTACTGAATAGTTTTTACAAACAAATGTCAGTTTATGGGATGTTCACAAACTAGCAATTTCATTGATGTCTTTGGCTCTTTGCTGTTTGTGGGTCCAGTTGGTTGTATGTTACATCTACTGTTTCTAGACCTTAGGTGAACAATTAAAACTTTTAAAACAGAAGAATAATGATTGCTGAGAAAGAGAAGCAATTAACTTTCTTGTCTGAATTTGTGGATGAATGACTATTTGTATTAAAATTCACGAACATTTTGGGATTTATGAACTTCTTCACAAATAAATTGGCAACCATCTAAATCTTTGTAAATAATGACTAGTATCTCCTGAAATACCACCAAAAAAGCTGCCACACCTATAGCTTTTTTGTATTAATACCTGTCCGCTGAATTTTGATGATGGAAAATTTATCATTGTTGAAAGGTGGGACACACAGGAGTGCTGAAAGCTGCTCTTTATTTCCTGGTTAACAAAAGGTTTTAATGTATAACCCTTGTCACATGGCAGGAGTGAATATCCACTTATTCCAGGGGGTCCTTTTACAACCATGACCAATGATTTCAGAAGAAGAAAGTGTCCAGCTAGACACCAAGACAATCACTGCCCTGGACACCTTACAGTGTAGGAGGCAAACTTTTCCTGATCTGTCCTACCTAGGACGTAATTCTCATGTGACCTTCTACCCAGTGCCAGAAACTGTTGTCAATCCTCCTAAACTCCAGCTTCACCCATGATTCACTCAGAAACCCTCCTAACTTCACCAAGACCCAACAACACCACGTGATCCATCTATTTTCTAATCTGTTGCCTCCTGGGTTAGGATGCAGCAGCAGGGTGGGGATTCAGCCTAGAGTAGAAGTTTGAGGGAAAGGCTTGGTGGTGAGAGTGAGGGAAGCAGCAGGGAGGACACAGGATTGAGTTGGGGGCCATCTGGGGTGATGGGAGAGTTGAAAGAATCATATAAAGGTGGGTCTGGAAAAGATCTCAAGAGGTCGTCTAGTCCATCCCCCCATGCTGAGGCAGGATCAAGTATATCTAGAGGGAAAGGAAACTGGGAATAGATGCTTGATTAGAAGTTATTCTTGCATATGTGACCGTCATGTCTGTTGTTGGGAAGGAGTCACTCCCCACTCCCCAAACCTGTGGGATACAGTTTTAGGAACTTGGGATTCATCTTCCTGTAGTGCATTGAACATCCCATGTGCTTGATTCCTCATGAGAGCAAGAGGGTTACTGACTGACATTGTGGGCCCTCATTACTTCCCAGCTTCTTCTAGTTTCAAGGTCCTCAGATACAGGGCAGGTCTCCTGGGCTGCCCCAAACATACTGTAGGTCAGTGATTTATAGCCTGTTCAGTGTGATCTTCATCCAGATCCTGCGTCCAGAGCGTTTTTCCATCTGAGCATCCTCCATCCACCCAAGGGCATTTTTCCACACTACATTCTTTGGAGTCACTGAGTTTATCCAGAGACATGCTTAGCAAATACACTCTCCTAACACACATCCTCCTCTCTGTGAAATTAATCATGAGGCTAGAGTCGATAGCTCCGGAGGCAAGAGTAATTCTAATAACAACTTTCCCTCTTTAAGTCCCTATTTCCTGGGATTGATTGATCAATTATAAAAATTAACTCCTGGTCAATGCTCATTTAATATGCATCTAATCTGCTATCCCAGTTCCCACCATTAACAGATCAGATTATTGGCTCATCCAATCAGCATTTTGCTTTCTGTCATAACAGATCTCTGTAATGTCATTTTCTGTTTTTTTTTCTCCAAACTATACAATAGACTATCTAATCTCTCTTCATATGGAAACCTTCCTTCCTCCTATGGCTATAACCTTTCCAATTTTGCTGCTTTTCTCTGAAACTTTTTAATCTATGTCCTTTTTGAGATGATGTGACCAAAACTGAATATAATGTTTGAGGTATGATTATGAACTGATTTATGCTACTTACTGGCATTATGTAGACTTTAGTTATCTGTGTGGAAAAGAAAGTGTGGCTATCTTTTCTTTCCCTCTTTCTCTTTTTTTACAGAGAGAACTGTATTTTGGCCACATAGAATTCCAAAATGACTGAAGAGATTTTCCTCAAGCTACCTACATAATGGAAATTTTCAGCCCAAATGGATCTTTTTCGCCTTGTCCCATTAGTTGAGGTCAGCTACTTTTATTCTTTGTCTCCAAGAGTTCTTGTTAAGTGCATCTTCCAAGCTGATGCCAACCTTCTTCATGTTCTCCTTCTGTGTCTTGAACCACTATTTTCTGGGTCTGCCTCGTGGTCTTTGTTCTGTGACTACTAGATCTTGTACTCTTAAAAATAGCAATAATGATCATAATAAATAAATAAAAAATTTTGGGGTCCATTCGAAAGCATTTTGTAGTTCAGATTTGACCCTCGGTCTGCTTATTGACTACCCGGGCATAGCCTATCAGCTCTCGACTTACCCAGCCTCCACCTGAGCATTCTCATTTTGACAGTGTGAAGTAGTTGTACTTTTCTCTTCATCATTGGCCAGCATTCTGATGCAAACATCACAGCTGGCCTAATCATGGTTGTATACACTTTGTTCTTTAGTTTACTTGTCATATTCTTATTACAGAGAATTCCTGTCAGTTCCCTCTTCCTGCAACTCCTAACATTCCCTCCACCTTCCCATCATGGCTTAATGATGAACCAAAGTATTTAAATTGTTGCATAGACTTTAACTCTATACCATCTAGCTTTACTGGCTTCTCATTGTCCCTCTCAACAAAGCACTTCATGTTTTCCATCTTGCGTTGGCTGATTTGTAAACCGTTTTCTTCTAATGCAGCCCTTCATCATTCTAGATCCCTTTCCAATTCTTATTAATCTTCACAGCACAACATGTCATTGGTGAAAAGCATGCTACGTGGAGCCTGTCTCCTAATACCCTGAATCAAGGTGTCCATTACAACAACAAATAGCAACGGACTTAAGACTAATCCTTGATGACCTACCCTCACAGTGAATGGTTCACTGTAGCCACAGTTTCTTCTCACGAGAAGTTTCTTCTCTTCTGCTACCCTTGTACTTGTTCATGATAGTCTGAACATATATCCTTGCAGATTGTGCCTTGCAGGCACCACCATATCAGTTCTCTAGGAACTCTGTCATAAGCTTTCTCTAAACCCACAAACACTAAATGCAATTCCTTGCAATCTCCCTGTACTTCTGTGATATTCGGGTTTCAAATACTACATCCATCCATTGTTGACCTTCCAGGCATAAACCCGAACTGGTTGTCACCTACTTGGTGCTCCACTTTTTTACAAAGTCTTTTCTCAATAATTTTAATAATTTCATCATATGAACCATGAATTTGGTGGATTGGTAATTAGTATATTCTTGAACATCTCCTTTGAACCTGAAGATAGAGACTAGTATGCTCTTCCTCCAAGAGGAAACCCAGATGGATAATTTCTTAAAAAGTTATCAGCAAATAAAAACATGGGGAAACCATTTTCCAATGTTAACTATGGCTTACACTACCAATCAAATATTATAATTATTTCTATTATTATTTGTTAGCTAATCTTAATTCTACTATCTAGGCAATTTCTGTAACACTTTTACTAAATCTGTAAAGCCTTTTAAGATCCATTGGTATGAAGGCCGTTATATAAAATAAAGGTTTTCTTTTAATAATAGCATGTTTAG
Organism: Malaclemys terrapin pileata; assembly: GCF_027887155.1. NCBI lineage: Eukaryota > Metazoa > Chordata > Testudines > Emydidae > Malaclemys > Malaclemys terrapin. The sequence continues at coordinate 141,042,453 of NC_071505.1, forward strand.
ATCATACATACTTGAGAACCCTTAAAAGCTATAAATAAAGGTTCTAGTGGAAAAATACCAGGGACACACTTTTTAACAACAGTGAATATGGAGAGTTTGGGGGTCAGTTGTCATATAACATGATAAGAAGCTCTCAGGGCAATAGCGTAATGTTACTACATGCAGTGAATTTGAACTTAGTCACCTTTGAGATCCAACTCAGCCTTAACATCTATGATTCTGTGATTTCTGGAATGAATGACCAACCCCACAACCAGAAAAAAACAACCCACCTCCCCCCACAAAAAAAACAAAAACAAAACCAAACCCCATGCTATTTGTTTCCTGGGGCAAGACTATGAGGCAAACACAAACAAACTCATCATATATCTGAGCACAGGTATCACAGTAACGAGCATAGTACAAATTCCAAAACAGATAGATTAGATTAGATATTTGGAGGTCACACTGTCAAAAACACTGTGGGAAGAATGCATACTCCAGAATGATGCTCTACCATACTGCTGTGAGAACAGCAAAGATAGGCCATGGTACCGGAGAATATTTAGGCCAAACATAAAAAGATATTTTAAAAGTTCAGCATATGGTGCACACTTTATATTAAGTTTGTCTTGTAACAGGGAAATATTAACTGTTGGCTATTATTTTATTATTATGGAACAGGAAATATCTCTAAGAGGAGATGAGAGAGCTCCAGGCATGAAAGAGAAGGAGATACAGATAGGGACACACACACATTATCAAACTGTCTGTACTGGGCTATCTTGATTATCACTTCAAAAGTTGTGGTTTTTTTTTTTTTTCTCTTACTTAATCGGCCTCTCAGAGTTGGTAAGACAACTCCCACCTGTTTATGCTCTCTGTATGTGTGTATATATATATCCTCAATATTTATTCCACTCTGTATGCATCCGAAGAAGTGGGCTGTAGTCCACGAAAGCTTATGCTCTAATAAATTTGTTAGTCTCTAAGGTGCCACAAGTACTCCTGTTCTTTTTACACATGTAGAGAAACTCACACACTATATGTCCCAGCAGGGCCAGTATTTGGGAAGGTCAGTTCTTTATTGTTGTAGCAATCATTTGCCCCATCTGCCTTTTCAAACGATGTTGAAAATGCATCTTTTTCTCCAAATACCTTCATCTGCACAATTAAAATGGTTATTATATTTCCCATACACAAATAGCAAAACATTCCCATTCAGTCTGGCTGACTTTTGTTTCCTGGTAAGGAGTAAGAAAAGCAACTAAATAAAGTAAAAACAAATATAAGGTGTCTATGAGAGAGCACAGCATCAAACTCTCTGTACCAGTCATTTAGAAATGAGACAGAATCCTGAGTATTTTACCAACTTCAATGGAGCCAGGATTTCACCATTTATATTTAAAGGTACAACACCCGGAAAAGATAATTTTTTTCATCGCCCCAACATTTACATAGCTACATAGGCTACATGAGTATGGCAGATATGGGAAATACAGAGATAGAAACAGGGAGAGAGACTGGGAAAGAGGAACTTCTCCAAGTAGAAGGAAACTGGAGTGATTTCAATTTTGTTACTAATTCGGAAGTTAACATTGTCTGGGTTAAATTATAATATTCAGTGGCTATTTGGAGAATGTGATTAGAATAATGAGAATTAAATAAGAATAATCTCTCCGATAATCAAGATTTAAATTTTAAACACAGAGTTATTTGTTTACTTAGTTCTTTTCAACCTTGGACATTCTCTCTTGTTGGAAAGGGATATCTAAATGTGTCAGTGATGGAGCTCACTAATATACAGGCAGTTTATGGTAGCAGCCGAGATAGCAAGTGAACCCCCCCACCTCCAGTTCCAAAGACGCCAGGTTCCCTTGGCACCCAGAGCCTAACATTCTACTGCCCTCATTCATCCTACCCTAATTGCAGCCTGGAAGGAGATTGTAACAGTGATTCGCATGTTTTAGCAAATGAAAACTTAAATCATGTGCTCTACTTCGGAACAGGCTCAAGGGAAATGAAGACAGAATCCAGCAGAACTGCCCATTCATGAAGAAAACATGTCAGAAAAATGTCAGAGATTCTCTGCCCGGGGAGGAATGAACGCAGTGGCCTGCCAGAGCACTTAGTGACTCCATGCAGCAGCCCCATGTGCCCTTGTTGCCGAGAAGGCTAACAGCATTTTGGGCTGTATAAGTAGGGGCATTGCCAACAGATCGAGGGACGTGATCGTTCCCCTCTATTCGACATTGGTGAGGCCTCATCTGGAGTACTGTGTCCAGTTTTGGGCCCCATACTACAAGAAGGATGTGGAAAAATTGGAGAGAGTCCTACGGAGGGCAACAAAAATGATTACGGGGCTGGAGCACGTGACTTATGAGAAGAGGCTGAGGGAACTGGGATTGTTTAGTCTGCAGAAGAGAAGAATGAGGGGGGATTTGATAGCTGCTTTCAACTACCTGAAAGGGTGTTCCAAAGAGGATGGAGATCTCCTTCCTTAGAGGTTTCATAGAATCATAGAATCATAGAATATCAGGGTTGGAAGGGACCTCAAAAGGTCATCTAGTCCAACCACCTGCTCAAAGCAGGACCTAATCCCAACTAAATCATCCCAGCCAGGGCTTTGTCAAGCCTGACCTTAAAAACCTCTAAGGAAGGAGATTCCACCACCTCCCTAGGTAACCCATTCCAGTGCTTCACTACCCTCCTAGTGAAAAAGGTTTTCCTAATATCCAACCTAAACCTCCTCCACTGCAACTTGAGACCATTACTCCTTGTTCTGTCACCTGCTACCACTGACAACAGTCTAGATCCATCCTGTTTGGAACCCCCTTTCGGGTAGTTGAAAGCAGCTATCAAATCCCCCCTCATTCTTCTCTTCTGCAGACTAAACAATCCCAGTTCCCTCAGCCTCTCCTCATAAGTCATGTGATCCAGCCCCCTAATCAGTTTTGTTGCCCTCCGCTAGACTCTTTCCAATTTTTCCACATCCTTCTTGTAGTGTGGGGCCCAAAACTGGACACAGTACTCCAGATGAGGCCTCACCAATGTTGAATAGAGGGGAATGATCACGTCCCTCGATCTGCTGGCAATGCCTCTACTTATACTGCCCAAAATGCCGTTAGCCTTCTTGGCAACAAGAGCGCACTGTTGACTCATATCCAGCTTCTCGTCCACTGTAACCTCTAGGTCCTTTTCTGCAGAACTGCTGCCTAGCCACTCGGTCCCTAGTCTGTAACAGTGAATGGGATTCTTCCGTCCTAAGTGCAGGACTCTGCACTTGTCCTTGTTGAACCTCATCAGGTTTCTTTTGGCCCAATCCTCTAATTTGTCTAGGTCCCTCTGTATCCTATCCCTACCCTCCAGTGTATCTACCACTCCTCCCAGTTTAGTGTCATCTGCAAACTTGCTGACAGTGCAGCCCACGCCGTCCTCCAGATCATTAATGAAGATATTGAACAAAACTGGCCCCAGGACCGACCCTTGGGGCACTCCACTTGAAACCGGCTGCCAACTAGACATGGAGCTGTTGATCACTACCCGTTGAGCCCGACTATCTAGCCAGCTTTCTATCCACCTTATAGTCCATTCATCAAGCCCATACTTCTTTAACTTGCTGGAAAGAATACTGTAGGAGACCGTATCAAAAGCTTTGCTAAAGTCAAGGAATAACACATCCACTGCTTACCCCTCATCCACAGACCCAGTTTCCTCCTCATAGAAGGCAATTAGGTTAGTCAGGCATGACTTGCCCTTGGTGAATCCATGCTGACTGTTCCTGATCACTTTCCTCTCCTCTAAGTGCTTCAGAATTGATTCCTTCAGGACCTGCTCCATGATTTTTCCAGGGACTGAAGTGAGGCTGACTGGCCTGTAGTTTCCCGGATCCTCCTTCTTCCCTTTTTTTAAAGATGGGCACTACATTAGCCTTTTTCCAGTCATCCGGGTCCTCCCCCAATCACCATAAGTTTTCAAAGATAATGGCCAATGGCTCTGCAATCACATCTGCCAACTCCTTTAGCACCCTCGGATGCAGCGCATCTGGCCCCATGGACTTGTGCTCGTCCAGTTTTTCTAAATAGTCCCGAACCACTTCTTTCTCCACAGAGGGCTGGTCACCTTCTCCCCATACTGTGCTGCCCTGTGCAGCAGTCTGGGAGCTGACCTTGTTCGTGAAGACAGAGGCAAAAAAGTCATTGAGTACATTAGGTTTTTCCACATCCTCTGTCACTAGGTTGCCTCCCTCATTCAGTAAGGGGCCCACACTTTCCTTGACTTTCTTCTTGTTGCTAACATACCTGAAGAAACCTTTCTTGTTACTCTTAACATCTCTTGCTAGCTGCAACTCCAAGTGTGATTTGGCCTTCCTGATTTCATTCCTGCATGCCTGAGCAATATTTTTATACTACTCCCTGGTCATTTGTCCAATCTTCCACTTCTTTTTAAGGTTTTTAAGGTCAGGCTTGACAAAGCCATGGCTGGGATGATTTAGTTGGGATTAGGTCCTGCTTTAAGCAGGGGGTTGGACTAGATGACTTCCTGAGGTCCCTTCCAACCCTGATATTCTATGATTCTATGATTCTCTACGCCAACCTCCTACCATTTCTTTTTGTAAGCACATGCACTGAGGCATGGCACCCCGGGCCCAAAGGAGCCCAAGTAGACAGCCTGCACTCCCTTTCCAGTGGCCCCCATATCAATAATAGTAATTACTACTGTTAGCAGTAAGAACACCTAGCTCTTACGTGGTGCTTTTATCCGTATATCTCAGAGCACTTTACAAAGGAGAAGAAGCAGCATTATGCCCACATCTCACAGAGGGTGAATTCAAGCTACATAAGGTAGCAGTGATATGCACAGATTCCACAACAAGTCAGGTAGGTATAGACCCCTGGCCTTACCGCCCATGTCATGCCCCCTCCCACCCGCCTTTGCAACAGACACCAAATCAAGGCCTTGCATGCCTATTGCATCTCACAGGGAGATTGAACACTCAAATGGAAAAGAGATCTAGAAGTGAAAAGACTTATCATTAGTGGAATACATCTGCTGGGTCTCACTGTGGAGATGGTTTTATTTCAGTGCTGCATGTGAGAGATCCTTATATAGCTTGTATATCGGTTTGCAAAGTATTTCGGGATGGGAGAAATGCAAGGTATTATCGGACCCTCACTCTTAGTCTATAAATGTCTCACTTTAGGGCAGGAGTGCAACAGTGTTTGGATGGGTCCCCAAATACAATTCTGAGTGCCCCAGTGTCAGGAGTATGGCCAAATGAGCTAGCGAGGCTGCCTGACACACCTCCCTGCCTGATTGGCTGAGCAAGCCAGAACGCTGGTTCTTAGGCCCAGCAGCAGCAGGAGCTTGCTGGTTGCTCAATGCCCATGCCTTCTGGTGCTCATCTTGCTTCTAGCCCTGCTCCTGCCTAGATCATGACCTGCATACAACCCTGCTCCAGCCTAGACCCTGCCCTGCAACCAGCCTTGTTCCAGTCCTGTCCCAACCTGCTCCTGCCTCCTCAGACTACAGGTACTTCGGTTCTGACCCTTGGCTCTGATCCCTGCCTCTGACTCTGCCTTGTCCCTGGGCTCTTGCATTCAAACTCTGACTCTGGTTCTGGCCCTTACTCTGCCCACTAGGTTTGACTCCTGTTCCATCCACTAGGCCAAACTGACACCCTTCCTACCCAACATAACCTGGACGTTTACATGGCCATCATGTTCCCCAGCTTCCCCAATCCCTAATGGATCTTGATGTTGCCCGTTCTCATGATTTCACTTTAAATCTTGATATATTTTGTGTTTTCTGAAAGCAACAGCTCCTGGAAATATTTGAGTACATCAACAGAGGGTCCTGTGGCACCTTTGAGACTAACAGAAGTATTGGGAGCATAAGCTTTCGTGGGTAAGAACCTCACTTCTTCAGATGCAAGTAATGGAAATCTCCAGAGGCAGGTATAAATCAGTGTGGAGATAACAAGGTTAGTTCAATCAGGGAGGGTGAGGTGCTCTGCTAGCAGTTGAGGTGTGAACACCAAGGGAGGAGAAACTGCTTCTGTAGTTGGATAGCCATTCACAGTCTTTGTTTAATCCTGATCTGATGGTGTCAAATTTGCAAATGAACTGGAGCTCAGCAGTTTCTCTTTGGAGTCTGGTCCTGAAGTTTTTTTGCTGTAAGATGACTACCTTTACATCTGCTATTGTGTGGCCAGGGAGGTTGAAGTGTTCTCCTACAGGTTTTTGTATATTGCCATTCCTGATATGCTTAAACAAAGACTGTGAATGGCTATCCAACTACAGAAGCAGTTTCTCCTCCATTGGTGTTCACACCTCAACTGCTAGCAGAGCACCTCGCCCTCCCTGATTGAACTAACCTCGTTATCTCCACACTGATTTATACCTGCCTCTGGAGATTTCCATTACTTGCATCTGAAGAAGTGAGGTTCTTACCCACGAAAGCTTATGCTCCCAATACTTCTGTTAGTCTCAAAGGTGCCACAGGACCCTCTGTTGCTTTTTACAGATTGAGACTAACACGGCTACCCCTCTGATACTTGAGTACATCAGAATCTCTATGAGCAGTAGCACTACTGGTAATGTCATAAAACTGTGCTACGGGTATGCTCCTTCCTCCATCTCATTCCCTGCCTCCTCCAGCTCCCTCCACCCCTGGCATGCCCATACCTGGGCTTGTGCAGTATCCTTCAGAGAACTACGCTGGGTGCTTTATGCAGTACCTGTGCTGAGGGAATTCTCTCTTTCTCCCTACCAGCTACAGAGTGTTACTAGTCTTTTAATGTTTGTACAGGGGGCAGGTCATGCTGGGCTGAGCTGGGGGAAGAGAATCCTTCCCTGGTCCTGTGCTTGAGCCACTCCGTCAAGTTGCCTCATGTTCAATAGAAAGAAGATACATTTTAGTAGAGATTTGAAAATGGATGGCAAGCTAATGAGGTTGAAAAATAGAGGCTGTCTTCTGCAGAGGCTTCCACTGTGAGAGTAACAATGAAGTGTTAGGAGACAGAGGAGAGATTGTTGCCAGACAAACAAAGGGAGCAAGGGAAGAGAGTAGAGAGAAACAAGAGAGGTTGCCCAGTCTTGTGATTTTAGCATGCATTTCACATGATTTGGTGTTTTTCTTCAAGCTCCAGATCCTGGAATCAAGAGATTACACAAAAGTCTTTGCTTTCTTTTATTTTAAAAAATAAGTTGCTAACCAGAGAAAAACCTGAAAATGTGAACCAAGTGTACTCAGAAACCAGAACCTTGGAACTCTGGAACTTAAGTTCCATTGACTTTCAATGAGATTAAGGTTCCTAAGTGCCTAAGTCACTTTTAAAAATGGGACTTAGGCTCCTGTATCACTTAGATGCTTTTGAAAATGTTACTGCTAGTTTTCTGATCCTCAGAGCATGCTGCAAGTCACATCTATTCATGTGGACTGCTGGGAAGGGGGGCCTTTGTGAGAAATCAGCTGTGTGGGGAGAGGGGGGTTTGGTGTTCTGTGGGGGATCTAGTTTTGTTTGGTAATTTATGGCAGGTGGCCCCTATAGGCTTTTTGTTATATTTTTAAAACAGTTGTAATGCTAATTAAGGCAAGAGGAGAAGATGGAAGCCGGGATGAGAGAGGCAGAGGGCAAGATAAGGAAGTGGCATTCATGCACAATGCTGAAGAGGAAGATAAGTTTGCAAAGGAAACATATATCTGACACAGTCTGTGCAAAGGTGCTAAAATGACCTTCCTATAGCTCACAAATCACCATAACTTCCATCTTATTGCTACAGCCAGGTAGGGAGAGAGAAGCAAGCCATACACTGGGATAACAGGGTCCAGGCTTGTTATTTGCACAGGAAGGCATCAGTGAACTGCTGGCACCTGCAGTAACAGAGGCAGCAGGATGTTTTTCTGTGTCAGAGCTGGAAAGGGGTTATTTGCTGAAGCCCCATGTCAGGTTTCTGTACTACTTTGCCCTTTCCCCCAAGCCCTCCTTACAGGCCATGAATGCTGCATGAGAAAACAAAGAGCTAAGAGGGCATGCCTAGAGGTGGAATGCATATGAGAAGCATGAAAAACAGATTCTGGCAGAACCGCTTATCACCCTGATAATAAGCAGGACAGAGAGCTGTAATGGATTATCTGCCCCAGGAGGAATGGCCGCTCAGACCTTGCAGTGTACTCACTGACTCCCAGCACAGATACCATGCTGTTCCTATCACAGTCTGTAATCACTGTGCCAGTCTTACTGTGGTCTCTGGACTTCATTGACAATTCCCCTGGAGCCTGGTACGAACTCCTTCACCGCCATAGGTTTACATTCTGATCTGCAGCACCCACTGCTATTCCAGCCCTGGCCCCACTTTCCCCCACAGCTCTGCCAATGCCACATAGTCCATACCAGCAGCATTCCCTACTAGTCCAATCGTGGGGCTCCCATAGAGCTTTCCTAAGGTACCTGTCTCTGACCTGCAGCACCCCCTAGTACTGCCAACAACACACCTGTGCCAATGCACTGCATTGCTGACCTGCAGCTCAGTCTGCCTGATTTCCTGTCCCTATATAACTCCACAAATGCACCTCAATCCAAATTAACTGCACTCTTTGCTGATCCAGTCCTCCACCCCTTCCCTCCTTCCCCCACAGCTCTGCCAGTGTCCCTCAGTCCTGCCCTGCAGTTCTCCTGCTATTCCAGTTCTGGGCTCTCCACACAACTCTGCCAATGCCCCTCAGTCCTGCCCTGCAACCTCCAAGCTATTCCAGCCCTGGGCCCCCATAGTCCCCTAGTTCTGCCAGTGACCCAGTGCTGCGCATAGTGCTCACAGACAGGTTGTGGGAGTCTTTGTGTAGCTTAACTCCCTCCTGTCCTTTGAGGAGCAGCGCCTTGGGGGAGGATGCAGAAACCTCACTGATATGATCTCTTAAACCATTTCTTTTCTTCCCTCCACTGACTCCTTTTTGCCTCAAGGCCTTCACTCCCACATCTTGGGAATGACTTTGCAGCCTCCTCCACCTCCCGCCTGCAAATGTATTGGAGTTTGGCCTCAAAAGAGGAGAGTCATCGGATGTGGAGAGCAATAATCCCCCTGGTGCGGCTGATGGCTCTGTGCTCCACTGGACCGGAGAGCTGCTTGACTGGATTTCATGTGCCAGCTCACTCACCTTGGCGGGGAAGAGGGTACATTAACCCTTCTGTCCTAGCCCTCTCCCCCTGCTGATCCATATGCAGTGGCTGGACCTGCCTCTGTTGGAGAGTGGCTGGGAGATATGGCCTTTGTTTCTCCCTCCCTTTAGATCATGTTGGAGAGACTTGCTAGGTAGAGGTGGGAGCCCTGAAAGATGTAGTCACCTGCAAGCCTCCTGAATGCCCTTATCCTGGTTTCTTCCTACTTCATTGCTACATTCCTATATTGCTGCTTCATTCCTCCTCTTCCTTCTCAGCAGCTTATCCCAGAATCCATTTAGGGGGCACAGGAATCCAGTTAAGGTTGTCAAATTTCTAATTGCACAAAACCAAACACCCCTTCCCCGAGACCCCGCTCCCACTCGCTCCATCCCCCCTCCCTCCGTCACTCGCTCTCTCCCACCCTCACTCACTTTCACTGGGCTGGGGCAGGGGGTTGGGGTGCGGGAGAGGGCTCGGAGCTGGGGAAGGGGGGTGAGTATGGGCTCTGGGCTGGGGGTGCAGGCTCTGGGTGGGGCCAGAAATGAGTGGTTCAGGTACAGGAGAGGGCTCCGGGCTGGGGCAGGGGATTGGGGTGCAGGGGGGTAAGGACTCTGGCTGGGGGTGCAGGTTCTGCTGTGGGGCCCAGATGAGGGGTTTGGGGTAAAGGAGGGGGCTCTGGGCTGAAGCAGGGGTTTGGGTGTGGTGGGAGTGAGGGCTCTGGCTGGGGGTGTGGGCTCTGCGGTAGGGCCGGGAATGAGGGGTTTGGGGTGTGGGAGGGGACTCCAGGCTGGGGCAGCAGGTTGGGGTATGGGAGGGGATTCAGAGTACAGGGTCCCTGCAGTGCTTACTGCAGCTCCCAGGAAGCGGCTGCCAGATCCCTGCAGTGCGGTCCCTAGGTTCATGGATGGCCAGGGGGCTCTGCGCATTTCCCTCACGCCTGCAGGCGCCACCCCTACAGCTCCCATTGGTTGTGGTTCCTGGCGCAGCGCCCCTGGCTGCCCATGTATCTAGGGGCTTCAGGAACCTGGCGGCTGCTTCCAGGAGCTGTGTGGAACTAGGCAGGCAGGGAGCCTGCCTTAGCCCCGGGCCCCCGATGCACTGCCGACCGGACTTTTAATGGCCCGGTCGGTGGTGTCAACCAGAGCCGCCAGGGTCCCTTTTCGACTGGGCATTCCAGTCGAAAACTGGATGACTGGCAACCCTAAATCCAGTCCAGGCTATTCTCCCACTCCTGGGGCTGCCTTCTGCAAGGGCTATAGGAAAGTAGGGCCAGTCCCCAAGGAGTTGCACCTAGACTCCATTGCAAGGGGCACAGAAATTCAGTTGTTTCTGGATTTGGATGGTGAAGAGCTGGGGTGGGCTGGGATTGGTAGCTTGTAGGAGTTAGGGTTGATGTTAACAGAATGGGGATAGGCCACAGCAGGAGGGGGAGGCGTGCAGTGAGGTTTCCAGGGGCACAGGGGAAGCCAACCTAGTTCAGAAATCGTACGTGGTGTTTAATCTGCCTTGCGATCTGTCAGCGCACAGGCTGGGGGAGTCCAAGCATGAGGTGACTCCGAGTACAAAGAACAATTAGCTCAGACAGCGAAGCCAGCAATGCAGAACAGCCATTCACACTGCAATGTCAGAGCCAGGGGGCTTTCACCCCCTCCCTGCCCACTCCAACACACACCTGCTTACCTCGCTCCCTTCACTTAAGAACATAAGAATGGCCATTCTGGGGCAAACAAATGATCCATCTAGCCCAGTTCCTGTCCTCTGAGTGTGGCCAGTGCCAGATGCTTCAGAGGGAATGAACAGAGAACAGGGAAATTATTGAGTGATCCATCCTCTGTCATTCAGTCCATGTTTCTGGCAGACATAGAATCATAGAATATCAGGGTTGGAAGGGACCTCAGGAGGTCATCTAGTCCAACCCCCTGCTCAAAGCAGGACCAATTCCCAACTAAATCATCCCAGCCAGGGCTTTGTCAAGCCTGACCTTAAAAACCTCTAAGGAAGGAGATTCCACCACCTCCCTAGGTAACCCATTCCAGTGCTTCACTACCCTCCTAGTGAAAAAGGTTTTCCTAATATCCAACCTAAACCTCCCCCACTGCAACTTGAGACTATTACTCTTTGTTCTGTCATCAGGTACCACTGAGAACAGTTTAGAACCATCCTCTTTGGAACCCCCTTTCGGGTAGTTGAAAGCAGCTATCAAATCCCCCCTCATTCTTCTCTTCTGCAGACTAAACAATCCCAGTTCCCTCAGCCTCTCCTCATAAGTCATGTGGTCCAGCCCCCTAATCAGTTTTGTTGCCCTCCGCTGGACTCTTTCCAGTTTTTCCACATCCTTCTTGTAGTGTGGGGCCCAAAACTGGTCACAGTACACCAGATGAGGCCTCACCAATGTTGAATAGAGGGGAACGATCACGTCCCTTGATCTGCTGGCAATGCCCCTACTTATACAGCCCAAAATGCCGTTAGCCTTCTTGGCAACAAGGGCACACTCATATCCAGCTTCTCGTCCACTGTAACCCCTAGGTCCTTTTCTGCAGAACTGTTTCCTAACCATTCGGTCCCTAGTCTGTAACAGTGCACGGGATTCTTCCGTCCTAAGTGCAGGACTCTGCACTTGTCCTTGTTGAACCTCATCAGGTTTCTTTTGGCCCAATTCTCTAATTTGTCTAGATCCCTTTCTATTATATCCCTACCCTCCAGCGTATCTACCACTCCTCCCAGTTTAGTGTCATCTGCAAACTTGCTGAGAGTGCAGTCCACGCCATCCTCCAGATCATTTATGAAGATATTGAACAAAACCGGCCCCAGGACCGACCCTTGGGGCACTCCGCTTGAAACCGGCTGAGGGTCAGGGACACCCAAAGCATGGCGTTGCATCCCTTACCATCTTGGCTAATTGCCATTGATGGATCTGTCCTCAATGAACTTAGCTAATTTTTTTTTTTTAACCCACTTATACTTTTGACCCTCTCAACACCCCATGGCAACAAGTTCCACAGGTTGACTGTGTATTGTGTGAATAAATACTTGCTTTTGTTTGGTTTAAACCTGCTGCCTATTAATTTCATTGGGTAAATAAGACTTCCATATTCACTTTCTCCACACCTTGTCTCTCTCTTTCTCCTTTCTTTCCTGCCCCCCTTCCTCCTCTCATTCACACCCTGTCTCCTGGTCTCATTCTCTCAGGCCTGAACTACACTTAAAGGTGCTATTGGCATAATTAGCTTGATTAGAGGTGTGATTTTTTTAAACCAAACTAGTTGTATCAATAAAAGCCCCTATTGTGGACACAGTTATTTCAGTAACAAGGGGCCTTATACTGGTACAGCTTATTCCCGTAACTGAACCAGAATAAGGCCAAGTCTAGATTACAGACTTCTGCTGGTCCAGCTCGGTGAGTCAGGGAGTGTGAAGAGGTGTGATCCCTGACCCACTGAGCTGTGCTGGCAAAAGCCCTGAGCACAGGCATAGTTATAGAAGCAGAGCTGCACTTTTACAGGTATAGCTTATTTCACTTGGAAGTGGGGGTAGAAGAAGCTATGCTAGCAAATGTGCAGCTTTTCTGACATAAGCTGCAATCCCAATAGGAACACTTGGCTAGTATAGTGCACTGGTATTCTTATATTGGTAAAGCCTTCCTAGGGCATACATGGTCTCAGCTATACTAGTATAAGCACCTTTAGACCAATATAACTATATCTATACTTTGGGGTGATGTGGAGTGCATTTCATTGTACTGGCACAGTTAAAGTGGTAAAACTTCCTTGTGTAGTCAAGCCCCCACTCTCACTCTTCCCTTTTCACTCTGGCTATGCCTACACTTGTTATAGTGGCACAGCTGTACTGATGTAGCTGTGCCGCTTGGAGATCTCTCATGTAGCTGCTTTATGCCGGTGGGAGACAGCTCTCCCATAGACATAATTAATCTATCCCCCACTAGTGCTTATGCCAGCATAATTTATGTTACTGAGAAGGGTGAAATATTCACACCCCTGAGCAACATAAATTTTGCCAACTTAAGTGGTATTGTGTACATAGCTAAAGTCTCTTCGATACTTATTTTCATTAGGGTTTTATTAGGGACACAAACCAAAATCCCTCCTCTGAACAACCTGATGTTCAATTCAGATCCCAGCTTCAGAGCTGACCCATATCCCTTTCACTGAAAAAAATATGTAAAAGTTTAAACATTCAATTGACCTGGTGTTATACACAGACAAGTAGTGGAAACATCTACACTGTGCTGTCTGTATAGGAGAAAATATAAGGGTCTGGGCTAAAGTTGTGCATTTGAGCACTGTGATTGGCCTTGAACTATTGCTACAGATCTCTGGAGGAGGTTACAGGTGGGAGGGATAACTTAACCCTCCACAGCGGTTGGCTTGGGTGATGAACTTGCTAAAGCCTGCCAGACAGGGGCCCTATGGTGAAACAAGGGAGATTTGCCGAAGGAGACTGCTGTTCATCACAGCATGTAGGAAAGAATAGGAAGAATCATATTACTAAGATTGACACCAACATTTCCCAAACGTGGGGGTGGGGAGAGGAACAAAGGACTAGCTGACCAGAGCAGAAGATAGGCAGGCCTTTAGCAACAGGCTGTGATTGGGGTTGTTTTCCTGAAGGGGGAAGGGGGGGTCAGCTTTCAAAATGTGGGAAAACATTGGGAGGCTTGGGAGCCTTATGAAATTACCAGGCTCCTCCACTGTGTGTATTGCCTCACTCATAATTTCCCTGTGCTGAGTGTTTTATTAGCTTGATGGCCTAGGCAAAAACATCCCACTGCCACAATGCCTCCCAGTTCCTTACAGACCCTAAGCTCCCTCTGACCTGAGCACCTGCTAGTATCTGGGGGTGGGAGCATAGAGTCAGATCAACATGCACTCAAGTGCTGGAAGGGTGGTGCCTGAGCATCTCCTTCTGATGGGGCTGTTCAGGCAACCTGCTTCGTCCTCACCACTCGGTACCCCCAAGTTCCACCCTGCACAGAGTCTCTATTTTTAGGAATTTTACTTCCTAATTTTTTTCTCTGCCAAGAATCATAGAATATCAGGGTTCGAAGGGATCTCAGGAGGTCATCTAGTCCAACCCCCTGCTCAAAGCAGGACCGATCCCCATCTAAATCATCCCAGCCAGGGCTTTGTCAAGCCTGACCTTAAAAACCTCTAAGGAAGGAGATTCCACCACCTCCCTAGGTAACCCATTCCAGTGCTTCACTACCCTCCTAGTGAAAAAGTTTTTCCTAATATCCAACCTAAACCTCCCCCACTGCAACTTGAGACCATTACTCCCTGTTCTGTCATCAGGTACCACTGAGAACAGTCTAGATCCATCCTCTTTGGAACCCTCTTTCAGGTAGTTGAAAGCAGCTATCAAATCCCCCCTCATTCTTCTCTTCTGCAGACTAAACAATCCCAGTTCCCTCAGCCTCTTCTCATAAGTCATGTACTCCAGCCCCCTAATCAGTTTTGTTGCCCTCCGCTAGACTCTTTCCAATTTTTCCACATCCTTCTTGTAGTGTGGGGCCCAAAACTGGACACAGTACTCCAGATGAGGCCTCACCAATGTCGAATAGAGGGGAACGATCACGTCCCTCGATCTGCTGGCAATGCCCCTACTTATACAGCCCAAAATGCTGTTAGAAGGGCACACTCATATCCAGTTTCTCATCCACTGTAACCCCTAGGTCCTTTTCTGCAGAACTGGTTCCTAGCCATTCGGTCCCTAGTCTGTAACAGTGAATGGGATTCTTCCGTCCTAAGTGCAGGACTCTGCACTTGTCCTTGTTGAACCTCATCAGGTTTCTTTTGGCCCAATCCCCTAATTTGGCTAGGTCCCTCTGTATCCTGTCCCTACCCTCCAGCGTATCTACCACTCCTCTCAGTTTAGTGTCATCTGCAAACTTGCTGAGAGTGCAGCCCATGCCATCCTCCAGATCATTAATGAAGATATTGAACAAAACCGACCCCTGGGGCACTCCACTTGAAACTGGCTGCCAACTAGACATGGAGCCATTGATCACTACCCGTTGAGCCCGACGATATAGCCAGCTTTCTATCCACCTTATAGTCCATTCATCAAGCCCATACTTTTTTAACTTGCTGGCAAGAATACTGTGGGAGACTGTATCAAAAACTTTGCTAAAGTCAAGGAATAACACATCCACTGCTTTCCCCTCATCCACAGAGCCAGTTTTCTCCTCATAGAAGGCAATTAGGTTAGTCAGGCATGACTTGCCCTTGGTGAATCCATGCTGACTGATCCTGATCACTTTCCTCTCCTCTAAGTGCTTCAGAATTGATTCCTTCAGGACCTGCTCCATGATTTTTCCAGGGACTGAGGTGAGGCTGACTGGCCTGTAGTTCCCCGGATCCTCCTTCTTCCCTTTTTTAAAGATGGGCACTACATTAGCCTTTTTCCAGTCATCTGGAACTTCCCCCGATCGCCATGAGTTTTCAAAGATAATGGCCAATGGCTCTGCAATCACATCCGCCAACTCCTTTAGCACCCTCGGATGCAACGCATCCAGCCCAATGGACTTGTGCTCGTCCAGTTTTTCTAAATAGTCCCGAACCACTTCTTTCTTCACAAAGGGCTGGTCACCTTCTCCCCCTACTGTGCTGCCCAGTGCAGCAGTCTGGGAGCTGACCTTGTTCGTGAAGACAGAGGCAAAAAAATCATTGAGTACATTAGCTTTTTCCACATCCTCTGTTACTAGGTTGCCTCCCTCATTCAGTAAGGGGCCCACACTTTCCTTGATCATCTTCTTGTTGCTAACATACCTGAAGAAACCCTTCTTGTTACTCTTAACATCTCTTGCTAGCTGCAACTCCAAGTGTGATTTTGGCCTTCCTGATTTCACTCCTGCATGCCTAAGCAATATTTTTATACTCCTCTCTGGTCATTTGTCCAATCTTCCACGTCTTGTAAGCTTCTTTTTTGCATTTAATGTCAGCAAGGATTTCACTGTTAAGCCAAGCTGGTTGCCTGCCATATTTACTGTTCTTTCTACACATTGGGATGTTTTTTTCCTGTAACCTCAATAAGGATTCTTTAAAATACAGCCAGCTCTCCTGGACTCCTTTCCCCCTCATGTTATTCTCCCAGGGGATCCTGCCCATCAGTTCCCTGAGGGAGTCAAAGTCTGCTTTTCTGAAGTCCAGGGTCCGTATTCTGCTGCTCTCCTTTCTTCCTTGTGTCAGGATCTTGAACTCGACCATCTCATGGTCACTGCCTCCCAGGTTCCCATCCACTTTTGCTTCCCCTACTAATTCTTTCCAAAAACTTCCTGTATTATCTGTGCACTGCTGTATTGCTCTCCCAGCAGATATCAGGGTGATTAAAGTCTTCCATGAGAACCAGGGCCTGCGATCTAGTAACTTCTGCTAGTTGCCGGAAGAAAGCCTTGTCCACCTCATCCCGCTGGTCTGGTGGTCTATAGCAGACTCCCACCACAACATCACCCTTGTTGCTCACACTTTTAAACTTAATCCAGAGACGCTCAGGTTTTTCTGCAGTTTCATACCAGAGCTCTGAGCAGTCATACATCTGGAGATCATATGGAATCTGTGGTGTCTTGTGTACTAGAGTATCCTTGAATCAAGGCACTGAGACTTGATAGTGGTATTCATAAACAGTGTTCTTTATTGATCTCACCTGCACTGCATGGTATATGTACAGCACTCACTAAAGGCCAGATTTTCAAGGGAGCTCAGCACACTGTAGGTCCTCACTGCGCTGAACCTTTGTGAACATTTGGCCACAAACTCCTGAAGTCCTGTCCCAGCCAGCAAACCCTGGGCTCATTGTAAAAACAGGGAAAGATTATCTGGGGGCAAGTCTCTTTTTTTTTTTTTTTTATTGTTTCAAAGTCCCAGTCAGGAATCTGGAGATGGCCCCAGAACATCACATGATATAGAAAATCTCCATATTCCAGTCCATTCAGTCTTCTGATAAATTTCTAGGCTTGAAAGAAATGGTATCCTGAGTATAAGGCTAAAAATCCCAGGCACCCAGGAAAGAAGCAAATACCTGAGAGTAGAAGCAGCATCCCTGAAAAAGAGTGTAAGATCACTTTGGGTTTGACACAGATAAGTTTGTTAACCAGCTACTGCCCAACAGTTATATCCAGGGCAGAGTAAATAACCCAAGAGTCTGTCCCATATTCATAGATGAAAGGTAGAAAATGTGAAACAAATAGGAGGAATAAGAAAATGTGCAGTGGAGGGAGGGGAAAGGGAGAGGAACAGCTTATAGATGATGATGCAAAACTTTCTGTTTAAAATTCCACAAACTTTGTAGGCATCTACTAAATGGAGCTGGGGTTACACTAGGAGTTTGAAAATGATTAGAGAAAATTGCTTCCCAAGCCACGTGCTGGAAACCCCATCACTTGGGACATATAAATGTGGTCCAGACAAAGACCTGAAGGCAAAACTGTAGTGGACAATCTTCTAGAGGCTGGGGGAAAGAGAAGTGATGGACAAGACATGACCTAAAAGAACTTTTTCATCTATAATATAAAACTACTCAATAACAGCAGCTGTATCTCTTCATTGATGATGCTAGAGCACCATCTGGGGGCTGTTTTAGGGCACATACTTCTATTTAAACTAAGCTTCATCTTGAAATCTAGTCATCTTCTTAAGTAGAATGCAGTTTCAGGCCCCACCTCTGCCCCTGAGTCCCTTTCACATTTTTTATGGTTTTACAAGCACATTTTCCTATTTTTAAAAATGTGTTTCTCTCCACTGGTGCTGAGTGAAAGACCTACACAAACAACAGTGATTCTAGCTAACTGGTAATACAGGGAAACTACTACAGAACCCCTTCCCCCTCGCACAAAAACAGAGAAAAATATGATTTGTGAAGTCTGTTTCTGTTATAGTATATGAAGTGAAACTTGTAACAATAATAGGTACATGTTCATTGATCTGAAAATCACGCTTCATTCTGGTCTCCCTTTAATTATGATCTTACAGTTTGCTAGCCCAATTCCCTTCGCCTCCCTTTTAGTTTTGTACAGTCTTTGCTGTAAGTAAATCATAATCCTACAGGTTCCCAAAGTGCTTTCCCACTCTCTCTACATTCTAGGTTCTTGTTAGCTGTGAGTCCTTGCTCCATTCTGAAGGGGACTGTTCCCCCCATCTCTCCTCTTGTTCACAGGGCAGATGCATACAGAGTATGACATCATGGTATGTCACAAGGGCCTGATGACATCATAGCCCACCCTGAGCTGGAGTCAGTCTGCCAGGAGGATCCTGAGTCCTTCATTAATTCAAGGGGCAATGAGTACAGGTATCTCCTGCTGGACGGGAGAGGTGGAGGAGGGGTGATACAATCCTGATGGTTTCCCTGGGGTACACCATCTATTTGTTGGCCATACTCCTGGCCACCCACTTCCTCATGTTCTCTGATGCCTTCATACCATCAAAAAGCCAGACCATGCTCCATGGAGTCAAGGACAAGAAGCTTGAGGGAAGGAGCCCACCACCAGGTTAGAGAGGCTGTCTCTGGCTTTCTTGTGTGGAGAGCCAATGGGGAGAGGATGGACTGAGAAGATGGCAGAGTGGGAAGGAAGAAAGGATGTGGTGAAGGAGGGGTTAGAGTGTGAGTATTAAAAAGAAGGGAGGGTGCAAGGCGACAGCTAGAGATGGAGGAAGAGGGAGGGGAATGGCTAGAAAAGTGGAAATAGGGGTTGGCAAAGAGGAATGAGTGGGGAAAAGGAATGGGATGGGAAGTGAAGAAGGGTGATAAAGAGTGACAGCATTAGGGAAGGGTAGATATAAAGAGAGGGGATATCAGAGGAGCTTGTTTTTTAGTTATCTATATGTGCAATGCCTAAATTCAATGAGGCCCTGCTCTGGGCCAGGGCCTCTGAGTGATACTAGAGATTAGTATGCCTGCTGCAACTGTTGCTGAAAAAACTGTCTTTTAGTTCAGGCAGCAGTCCTGCATTAAGATCCAGAGGTCTCAGGTTTGCTCCCCGCTGCTGACAACCCATCCAGGAGTCATAACTACTAAATGATACAATCCTGCCATTCTCTCAATCATGCCAGCTGAAATGCCGCTCATAGGCAGGGAGCAAGGTTTCCCCTTTATCCGCTCAGCTCCCCTTCCAAGCAGGGGTTGCTCTCAGAGCTTCTCTGAACAGGCATCCAAGGCTTCCTCTCCTTGCCCCACCCTCACTTGGCCTCACATGGGGGGAGAAAGGTGAGCAGGCTGTGAGCTTGAGCACATCCACCTCCAGCAGCCTTCTGTGCAATGAGGGAGATGGGACCAGAGTTCACAAGTTCATGGGGAGCAAAGGGTCTGGGAGAGGGGCACTGGATCCCTGTGGGAAGAGAGACAGTGGAAAAGGGGAGGAGAAAGGGCTGGGTGAGAGCAAAGAGAGAGAGAGAGGGCCAATAATGAAGAAGTAAAGGTGGGAGGGACTAGATGAGAGATTGTGGTTGAAAGGGAGGAGGGAAAATGCTGTAGGGACAAGTCATGTGGCTCATGCACAGGCCTGGAATTCCTGAGTTTAATTGTCAGCTCTGCCACTGACTTGCGGTAGGACCTTGGGCAAGTCTCATCCCTCCTCTTTGCCTCAGTTTCCCCATCTATAAAATAGGGATAATGACCTTGGGTCACGGGTGGGTGAGAGCACCTTCATAGCCTCGGATGGCAGTGTGACATTCATTTATTAGCATTAGATGATTTTTCTGGTGTAGAAAACGTTCACTCACTTCACACACATCCATAAGCACGTCACACGAGGAGCTACATAGAATTTGGCAGCTATGACAACAATATGGTGAGGGATGGGCTAAGGGGAGACATCTAGGGAGAGGAAGGATAGTGAGGGTAGGGAGTTCGGAAAAGAGAAGGGGACAGGAAGGAAGGGAAGCAGTTGGGGAGCTGGAGGGGACTGAATGCAGAAAGGGAGTGAAGGAGTGAGAGAATGGAGTGGGATGAGGATGAATTGAGGGAGAGAATGGAGAAAGGAGTGGGAGGAGAGGAGAGGAGAGACAGACATAGAAGCAGCAAGAGACCAAAAAGAATGAGAGAACAGATAGGATGGACAGCGAAAGAGACAGAGAGGAGAGAGAGGCAGAGAGGAGAGCTTATGTCCCCCTCTCGGGTTGCAGGCTGGGAGCAAATGGAAGAAACCTTTGTGGCCTCGTCAACAGGGGAAGGCATGGAGGTGATTGACATGGTGCAGAATGAGGATGCACAAAGACTGAGGAACGCAGTGGTGAAGGATTTGCTGATGGATCTGGCCATCTCCTTGAACACAGGCAGCATCATGCTCTTTTTTTTATGCGTGACATAGAACCAGAAATCATTGCCATGCTCATGGATGAAGACAACCTGAATGTCTACCTGCGTTTCATGATTGCCTACTAAGCAGCAGTGCTTTTCCTCACTATTCACACCCCAGGGAACCTGTGAACCAAGTGACATCAACAAGCACCTTCCCCATCACCCAGACCTGTCTCATCTCCCAACCCCCTTGAGAGCCCTCAATAAACCCTCAATCCAAAGCTTGTGGAATCTCTTATAAACCAGACTTCCCCATCTCAGGATCTCCATCCTCTATCTCCCATCTGCTTTTTATGGCAGAGCAGAGCACTCCCCAGTGAGCTGGGCCAGGGGGCTCTAAAGGGGCTTATGCACTTCATTGCCATGCTACCTATGGGTCACAGTCTTGATTCCTTTCTCACCTGGTGCTGCTAAGATGACAGAGACCCAGTTCCTAGTTACAGTGTGGCAGCCAAAATACCTAATGGTCCACCCGGCGCAAGGATCTGGAGTGACTCACCCTGTAGGTACTTGCTCCAAGTATGTTAATGGTTAAATCAGTGACATGGATTGTTCACATGAGAATGAATGAAAGGAACTATCTACACAAAGGGTACGTTTATACTTACCTCCGGGTTTGGCGGTAAGCAATCTATCTTCTGGGATCGATTTATCGTGTCTTGTCTAGATGCGATAAATCGATCCCAGAAGTGCTCGCCGTCGACGCCGGTACTCCTGCTCCACGAGAGGAGTACGCGGAGTCGACAGGGGAGCCTGCCTGCCACGTCTGGACTAAGTTCTAACTAAGGTACTTCGACTTCAGCTACGTTATTCACGTAGCTGAAGTTGCGTATCTTAGTTCGAACTGGGGGGTTAGTGTGGACCAGCCCAAAGGGAAGCAGCTGGTCCATCTGGTCTGGTATTCTGTCTCCAGCAGAGGCCATTACCAGATGCTTCACATGAAGCTGCAAACTCCACCATAACTATACAAATACATGCTTACAGGGGAAGGTATTTCTTAATGCAGGCAGCTAGTGTTTGTTTTATCCATAAACCAGTAGGTCTGATCCTAAGAGTTGATCCTATCCAACGTCACTGCAGATATTTTCTCACTCAGATACGTATCAGCCTGCTTTGAATCGCACTATACTCTGCATCTCCATAATATGTTGAGGCAATGAGTTCCACAGGCCAACTATGTCCTGTGTAATAAAGTCAGACTCTGTAATGGCCAAAAATAGTCCAAATTTAAAGATGTTTCTGGCTTTGAAAGAGCAGCAGTGTAAAGGGGTTAAACAATTATGTTGCGTACATTGCTGGAGAAGAAACTACTGAATGACAAACATTTTTCTCAACTAACATTCCAGAGAAAATGTTTTTTCCCTGATTAACAAGGTATAAAAAAGTCAAAACAGAGCTCAGTGTAGATTACTATAAGAATCAGTTTAAATAACAAAAAATAGGTTTGTTGGGGACATAACAAAATCTTTTTTTGATTATGAAAATTATGAGTAAAATAACTAAATACACTTTGAGATACCAATTATAAAAAAATCCACCATGAGCTGAATCATTTCCAGTATATATTGCTCACAATTCATTAGGTCAGGCTGTGGTATCTGAAGGAAATAAATGCAAAGGAAAGAGGAGTATTCTTCAGGGAGTCTTTCTTGAGGTGACTGGACTAGGAATTAGTGGAACAAAATTGAACAAAGAGGAAAAGTTTGGGTGTGGAATCAGTAAACACTTTAAGAGTGACCTGCAAAGGATAGCAATATTGGGCTTGTGCTCTTCTTTATGAGGGACAAAAAAAAGCCTAACAGGATTTGTTAAGATGGCGCCCAGTCATGAACCTGGAGTCCATTGCTAGGCACTGTACAGACACAGAACAAAACGGGAGCCCTCCCTAAAGAGTTTACAATCCAAGTAAGGGTGTGTCAGCACATGGAGTTATTCAATAATAGCTGTCCCTGAATAACTCTATGTGTAGTTAAGCTGTAAGGTATTCACCACCTTTTTTTTTTTTTTTTTTTTTTTAACCTTAGAAATACCAGGAAAATAAAGTCTTGCTTTTCCTGTTTTGCTGGAGGTCTTTCTTGGAAGACATGGATATGTGGATTCTCAGATCTCACAAAACATACTTGAAAGGCAAGGTGTGCCCTATCTACAAGAGCTTTGCTTCACACTGATTATTCAGGCATTTGAATTAGTTAAATAGATGTTTAAAAAACACAAGCATCACCGCCAACAACCAAACAAATCATTTAAAACAGTTAGAGTGTAAAAAAAAAAAAAAAAAAAAAACCACCTCTTTCCATATCAATGAATCAGGTTTCATTTGCATGATTTCTCTGATGTCATAAAGATCCTAGCTCTCTGGTAGTCCAAGAGACTTCCAAGAAAAGCATGGCTGACAAGACCTGAATTTCCAATGTTATAAAAAAAAAAAAAAAGGAAAAAATATTGGGGGAGGAGGGCAGAGGAGGCAATGCCAACACTTTCAGGAAGCAAACAAACAAACAAAAGAAAAACCCCACAAATCCAAATTTGTTTCTCATTGGAAGTAATCTTAAATATATAATATTAGGTTGTTTTTTTAAAGGGAGTCAGTGTGATGCAGTGGATAAAGCACAGGAGTAAGAATTGGAAGACATGGGGTGAAATCCAGCCGTATTAATGTCATAAGGGAGTTTTGTCACTGACTTCAAGGGAGCCAGGATTTCACCTATGGTTTATTCTCTCATCTCTGCCACTGACCTGCTGTGTAAACTTGTTTAAGTCATTAGTGTCTCTGTGCCTCAGTTTCCCCATCTGTAAAATAAAGATAATGATATCTAAACCCTCTTTGTATAGCGCATGAAAATCACCAACATAGGTGCTATTACTTATATCAAACTGTGAGTTTGATATACACCATTTTCTTAAAACTAGTAGAAATGTTTCTAAGATTTTCTTTGTTCACTCCAAGGAATACAGATTTTAGTTTGGATTTAAACATTCTCCGGCAGCATTTGCAACTCTGATATTACAGCAGTGCTTGAGAGCTGGAAAATAAAACTGACAGAAAAAAAAGTAAAAGAAGTGCTCCTGAAGAATATACTGTGTTGGCCTATACTGGTTGGCACTGGATTCATAGATTCCAAGGCCAGAAGGGATGATTGTGATCATCCAGTCTGACCTCCTGTATAAACAGGCCATAGAACTCCCCCCAATAATTCCTGTTTTTTAGAACAACATCCAGTCTTAATTTAAAAATTGCCAAAGATTTAGAACTCTCCACAACCCTGGCTAATTGTCACAGTGAGAGGAAGTAAGACAATTAATAGGTCTTTTCCAGCTTTAATTTTGATGCTCATTCCCAATACCAGTATCTACTCCCAAAGAATCACCACACCGGTAATATAATGGTCAGAATAAAATAGCTCCCACCATTTAAAAAATTTCCCAGGGACAGCTTTACAAAGAAACAGGTGCCTGTGAGCTGCAGGAGGGTTGTCTTGCCAATTCTAGTGAATTTTAGGTTTTTTGTTTTTTTTAAATATAGGTCTAATTATCAGGGCCTCCAAAATGATAGTTTTCAGGCTGTTCTTAGTAACATAGAAATGTTCTTATATGCCAGTTTTCTTGCTGCTCCTGAAATCCACTACATCTTTTACTCTTTTTCCCCCCTACACTGCATTACTACATGACATTTGGTTACAATAATACTATGTCACAAAAACATAACAGCAGCAAAACTACCCCATCGGGTTAGCAAAAATTCCTGAAAAGCAGTTTGGTATTTGGAGAAACATTCTAAAATCTGGAGGCTGACCTCTGGAGGTTCCCATAAACCCTGGAAACCATCCCCTACCATCCCAACCTTTCATTAAACAGGCCCCAGCCATAGCTAACTTGATGTAGGGTGACCATATTTTCCCAAAGGGAAAAGGGACACCATTCGGGGCTAACCCAAGGCACCCCCTCCTCCCTTCCCATGTGGGGCCAACCCGAGGCCTCCCTTTCTCCCACATGTGTGGGGCCAGCCCAAGACCCCTCTGCCACCCACCTGTGGCCAAAAGAGACTGGCCCAGCCAAAATGAGACATATGGTCACCCTAACCTGATGCCTTTTTGTGAGAGGGAACAAGACTTATCTGTTATCTCCATATGGAGTGACTGGGGGCAACTAGTAGGAATCTCTAACATCTTGGGGCGGGGGCATAACACCCTCCCACACCCCATTGCCTCCTGACCGGGGCTGGCTCTAGGCAGGATCTTCGGAGGGAATTTGGCGGCGAGTCCCTCAGTCCCTCTCTTCTTCTTTGAGCTGCTGCCGAAGTGCCACCAAAGAGGGTGAGAGCCAAATTTGTGTGAGCGGCATTGCCACCCTATGGGCCAAGTGATGTGCCGGAGTGCCATGCCATCTGGAAGTCCCTCAGAACCTCATAACTCAATGGTTCTGGTGGAACTTCATTACTTGCAACATTATAGCTACGTCACTGACTATACGTCACTGACTCCTGAGATTCCACTCCCTGTCCTGTCCATGCATTGCTTCCCCCCTTCCTCTTCTCCACAGAAGGGGTTCCACCGTTTCAGCCTTTCTTCTCCTTCAGCCAGAGCATGCTCTTCCCCTTCTTCTGAGTGCGAAAAAGCTTGAGAATAGCTGCTGCTGCTACTTCCTTCTCAGCAGAAATCAGCAGGGGGAGCAATTAGAAAAGAGAGGCAACTGCTGCATTGGAGGAGTGGTATCTAGGGTTTGATCCAAAGTCCAGTGAAGTTAATGGGACTGAGCTTTCCATTCATGCTGGCCAGGCCCCTAGTGGTCAGAGGTAAGAATAACCGGGGGGAGGGGGGGGGGAACAATCTCAAAGAGCTAGACAGGTCAGATCCAGGACACTAGGCTAAGTAGCAGAAAATAAGATAAAATCCCAGGACCATCCCACTCATATTGGGGGCACTAAGACAGGTGTGCCATGACATATCTAGGTGGGGGTTTTAGCAATGTACATTAATTAAATGTCTCATCTTCCCATCTGGAAGCGGTAACCAGTGAGTCTCTCCCCCCATGTGATTTCAGAGTGAGAGATCCGGGTTCTTCTATCCCTGGTGGTCCAGGGTGGGAGGTGTGCATGGAGACTTGTGAGGTTTCCCCCAGAGTTGTAAATGATTGTAGCTTGTCTATTTACCTTGCAAGCCTGTGCCCCCACACTCTGAAGGGCAAGTTTTGCCTAATTGGGGCAGAGCATGGGGAGCATTTGAGGAGTAGCACACACTGTACTGGCTGCTATGTTTAGCCTCTCTTCCCTCCTGCTACCCGGACTGGAACCTTCTGCCACCATGACCTGTTGGCAGGGGAAAAGGATGAGAAGAAGGGATGGGGAGGAATGGGTTAGGCTCCAGAATGTCTTTGTGTGGGGGCAGGCCATTCTTCAGCAGGGATGAATTCTACAGCTCCAGTCTCCAGCTTTCTCTCTCTCTCCCCCTCCTTCTCCATGTGGATTACCAGATGTGGCACTTGAAGGCTGGATTCATTGGTGCTGTGCTGGAGCAGTGGAAATGCCTGGCAAAGTTCTGGCTGTTGCTGAGGGGCCCGCGGACGCGGAGTGGTGGTGGGCTGTGTGGGTCCCTGTGCAGGAAGGCTCGCAGTCTCTCGGGGCTCTGGTGCCCACACATCCCCTGGAGGGAAACAAAACAATCATGTCAGCATTTAAGAATGATCCCAAAGGCTCACTTGCCCACGAGCCCTCACATAGGTTCTGCAGGGTTCCAGCTTGTCATCCTTCCTGGGCAACATGAGCATAAGGAGACAGGGCAGACAGAGAGATATGCTGGACAACAGTGCCAGGAGAGAGGATGACACTCAGATCTATATGTTCTTCTCTTCACACCTGGATACTGCCATTTCCTAGTGCATGGTAGAGGGCAAGAGTTCCATCTATCCATATTTATCTGTTCTAAACTCTTCACTATGTTATTTCAGTGTGTTAATTTAGTCACAGCCCCAACAAGGCAGAAATTATTCTGGCTGGCAGGGGAAGCACCTATAGGACAGGTAGTGCTGTGAATATGCCATTCTTTGGAGGGGAGTATCCAGCCTTTATTCAGGTGGTTTGCAGTGTCTGGGTCATACTAGACTCATCACTGTTGCTGGAAGCCCAGATGATCACTCTGGTTAATCCTGCCTGCATTCACTGACAGCTGGTCCTAGAGCTGCCCCATCCCTTCTCTAATGCAGACCTTACCAGAGTGACCCAACGCTTTGTAGCCACAGGATTGGATCACCTTCTTCTGCACTCTTCTCAGGAGCCTACCATCAATAAGCACCCTGAAGCTCCAGCTAGTGTGGAATACAATGGCTGATCTCTATGATCCCTGAATCTCTATGAGAACATAACACCAGTGATCTATGAAGTGCACTTCACTTGCAGCTCAAGAGTTTGATTATGTATAAATCCTAAACTTGCGAAGAGGAAGGTACCTGAAAAATCTCACTCCATCCATCCATCCATCCATGTACTTGACCCCCATCACCAAAATACTTGATCATCTCTCTCCCTAAAGCCCATCATGGTGGCAGTGCTGGTTCACTCTTGCTGTCTTTTCCTTCCTGCAAACCTAAATTTCTTCTTGCCCACTCTTCCCAGGTAAGTAAATTATCTTTTGATGGGCAAGTTAAATATCATTCTTTTTTTTCTTTCATTATCATCAGTCATCATAACCAAGGATGCTTAGATATTCCAGTGACTGCTGCCTTAGATAAACCTTAAATGATGGATAGTAGATAGATTGTTGTGCTTGGTCCCTTTGACAGTCTGATATTGCTTCAGAGCCCAGTGTAGGATGTATGCCTTCAGTGAGGCCTTTGATCAGCATTTAGGGAGCAGTCCAGTGCTGCAAAGTAGGGAGAGAGACTCACACCAGGAGGGAGGGAGATGGTGATGATCAGACACACAAACCAGAGAGAGAAAGTATGAGAGGAAGATACATTAAAAGAGGCCAGATGGGCTGAGACAGACAAGATGAATAAGATCAGCAGGGTGTTCATTACATTGGCAAAGCTGATGTAGAAGAGCTGATGGTGTGAGAGTCCACTCCCGGGTAAATTCCTCTCCTGTTTGTGCTTTTTCAGCCAGTTCTTATAGGCCTGTGGTCAAACAGGGACAGATAAATTAAAATAAAAAATCTCAGACTGTGTCCCACAAATATCATTAAAGTTTAACTCACAACAGAGAGCTGAAATCAGGAGCCTCCATCCTCCCAGTGTGGATGTTGGTGCTGTCCGCTGATGCTGCCCCAGAGCTCTTACGCTGGGACACAGACATCCATCCACCCACTCACTGAGAAAGTGTAGTATCCTTTTCTTTCCCATCCCATCTCCTTGCTCTCTGAGATGGCTTATCCCTGCCCTCTTTCTTATCAACCTAACTGTTGTGCTTCCCATTCAAGGCAATACCACATAGTGGCAGCAGAGGGTCAGAAGATGATGCAGTTTGATGCACTATAATTGAATGAAAACCATTTCAACTTGAGTCACCCATGCTCAAAAAATACTTGCCATGCTTTGCATATCACTAGTACCTTCTATCTAAAGATCTGAAGGCATGTGACAGACATTATTTAATTAAACCTCATAACTTCCCTGAAGAGGAACTTTCTTCTACAGAGTACTTTCAGCTTCATAGATATGGGTATTGATTCATACAGGACCAAGACAGGACCAGAGTAGGGGGGTTGCAGGGCAGGGCAGGATTGAGGGGTATTGGCAGAGTTGTGTGAAACTACAAGGTTAGAACAGCAGGTAGCTTGTGATACTTGGTAAGCGATGGCGAGTCCTCCTGTGTCAGCTGCATTCTCCAGCAGGGTGAAAGTGCCATTGATTCTCAGGCCCTGCAGAGAGTAGCGTTCATACTGTTCCACCAGGCAGTCTGTACCCCGCACTAAAGCATCCTTGTTGCATCTAGGACAGCTCTCAGGCACCACTGTGGAGAAGAGGGAAATCCAGGAAGGTAAATGCAGTACCAGTGTCCACTGGGATTCAGTCACTACTCCCATTAGTAATGAACATGGTCTGGGATTGAGTCTTTTGAATTTACCAAACCCACCTTTGCACTACACATTTAAATAGGGAGCAGGTCCTGGAGTAGCTCCCCTGAGCTCTCCAGAGGGAACACACCCCTGAGGTCTGTGACAGTGAGCAATTACCAGCAATGGTTTGGGGCACTGGAACAATTTTTATAGTCAGGGTGCTGAAAGTGGAAACCATGTATTTGGTTATGTATTACTACTTCAGGCCAGGGGATGTTGCTGCACCCTTGGCACCTCTAGCTCCAGCACCCCTGAATGGTTCACAATACGCACTGTAATCATAGAATGCGTGAAGCAGCTCGTGTGCCATGATGACTCCCATGGCTCCAAAGTTCACAGCGCTGAAAAACACAGAATGTAAAGAGGTATCAGCTGCCAAGCCTGCAGGAGGCAGGGGACGCAAGGGTTTCTCTGTACAGCCCTGCTCCATCAAGTGTGATTCTACTCTGCCAAGTGATGGTGTAAAACCAGTATCAGGAGCTGCATGCTTATCGTCTCTGTTATTCCAGATCAACACGTTCAGTAAATGTGCAAGCAAAGGTATGATTCTTCTAACTATCAGCACTGCCAATTCCCCCTGGCTATGTTTACATAGCAATTAAATACCCACAGCTGGCCTGGGTCAGCTGACTTGGGCTTGCTGGACAGCTGCAAAATTGTTGTATAGACTTTTGGGCTTGCTGGAGGCTCCAGGCTGAGCCTGAATATTAGATCTACACAGCAATTTTAGCCCCACAGCCCGAGTCAGCTGACCCAGGCCAGCCACAGGTCTTTTATTCTGGTGTAGACATACTCTGAGAGTCAAGCTGAATTCTTTCTAGCTCATATCCTTTCACCATTAATAAAGATTCTGCAAGTCAAATTCTGCCCTCATTAATTGTGGAATCCCACTGTCCTCATGCCAGGTTAGTGACATGGTAATGCCAGGTTAGTGACATTGCCTGCTGAAGAGTTGCACAAATGGTAACTGAGGGTAAAGATAATGGGGTTGTACAAAGTGAACAATTGCAATTGGATGTTTGTTAACAAGTCTGCTAATTATGCACAAGATAAACTCCTGATTAGATTACTCACTAGAAATAGTTGTGGTACTCCCACAAATTCCACCCACAAACCAAGCTCCACCCATTTGAAACACCAGAATTAATCCACACACAGTCAAATTTCCACAGTATGATCATCCCTCTCCTTTCTTACATGCATTGATCAATAATGAAAAAGCAAAGAACATTGACATGTACATAGTGATCGTCACTACCTTTCAGAATTAACAGGTCACTGAAATGAATAGGAGCAACTCACATCTCTCTAACAGTGGCTGCTTTAATAGTTCTACAGACTCAGTTCACATTTTAAAGGTTATCTGCAACTACAGCTGGATGTATAACTGATTTTTCAGTTTACTGGCCATTCTGAAAAATCAAAACTAACTTTTGTTTCAGGGTTGACCAGAATTTAATTTTAATTTTTTTTTTTAGCAAACTGTTGAAAAAAATATCTGCTTTGTATTGAATGAAACATTCAGTTCCACCTGAAATGAAATGTTTCATTTTCAGTTTTTTTAAAGTTTCTTTAATAAAATTAAAGTAAAATTCAAAATGAAAAGTCATTTAGAATTGAAAAATCAAAACTTTGCTTTAAAAAATGTCGAAACAAAATGTTTTTATTTCAACTGAAACAACTTGGAGAATTCAAAATGAATTTATGAAATATTTTTATCAACCCCAACCCTGGATGTCTGACTCCTGAA
Source organism: Malaclemys terrapin pileata (assembly GCF_027887155.1). Taxonomy (NCBI): domain Eukaryota; kingdom Metazoa; phylum Chordata; order Testudines; family Emydidae; genus Malaclemys; species Malaclemys terrapin. The sequence continues at coordinate 141,072,697 of NC_071505.1, forward strand.
TCTAATGCTCTCTCTCTCTCTGAACTGTTGGCTCTGCTGGGCTAACAGTGTTAACAAACTTATTTCCCTCACAGTCAATTTAGTCAGCAAATCAAACTGAATACAGGGGGCAGATCTGCTGGTTCAGAAGTGACTCACTCATTAAGCGGAAGTACATAGCATTAGAAAAGTATATTTGTCTTGCCATTAGTCATTTCAGCTGTGTCCCATTCTTAATCCTGTTATGAGTTTTATGAGTCATCAAGGGCATATGGGTGTTCTACAGATAGGAGGTGTAAGTGTCACCATAGACTAAAAAGAATTATTATATTGATCAGACCACTTGTTTCATTCCTTCCCCTAGTGAGAGCCTACTTTTGTACAGGAATTTAATGAGTCTGGGATTATTCTCCCTGTACAAACCTTTCTCCCGGGGAACAAAAACAATGACATCAAACAATGTTTGATGTGTCTTAAATGACCACTTAATGACAACACTGGTTGCTCAACTGAGATACTCTCATTATAACAGAGGAACAGAATTGTACTGTTCGATGGTTCACAGGAACGCATATAAACCTCATAATGCAAAAAAAAAAAAAAAAATTAAAAAATGGTTGCTTAGTAGTGGTGATCTTTTTAAAAAGGAGGAGCAGAGCTGTCTTTGATCCATTTGAAGACACTTTGGACAGGAGATTGCCTAAAGGTTTCACAGGATTTAGTCTTGGAATCTAGAAAACAATATATCTCTATCTTTGAGTGACTCAATATCGAGGTGGGCTCAGGAACTGTCTTCGTTGTGGCCTGTCTTGATGAGCCTCATGTCTTTTTCCTTCTGCTCTATTATATTCTGCCTGTTTGGGAGGGACAGGAAAACTGCCAGCCTGAGTCTCAGGTTAAGAGCCCGAGGTTACTCAGTGACAGATGAGAGATGGCTTATCTCAGCCCCACATAGGGTGACCAGATGTCTCGATTTTATAGGGACAGTCCCGATATTTGTGGCTTATTTTTATATGGGTTCCTATTAACCCTCACCTCCTGTCCCGATTTTTCACACTTGCTATCTGGTCACCCTAGCCCCACATGGAAAGCACTTAGGCTCTGATTTTGCTCTCACTGAAGCCAGTGGACAAATTCCCACTGAGTTCAGTCAGAGCAGGACCCTCCCTCCCCACTTTTGGCCTTTTGCAGTGAAACAGTATGCTGGAAACTCAGCATGCCGAAGGGGTGAGGTTTATGCTGGTGGCTTTGCAGCCCCTCAGTACCTGGGGAACTCAGCGTGGAAGAAGGGGCTGCGGAACATTCCCGCGGGGAAGACCACGGCGTGGCGCCTCAATGAGTAGTAGGAATGGACAGACCAAGGGAAGACCTCCCAACTAGAAGCAGAAAAAGAAAGGAGAGAGAACACCCACTATTAACGGCTTGGGACCGTCTCCTGATCCCTCTCCCTACTGGACCTTTGTGGGAATGGTGGTGACATAGAGAAAGAACTCCCCAGTGCAATCCCATACAGCGAGGAGGCAGAGTTAGAGGTTCACATTATTCAGAGCCTCATGTGTTCAATACAAACACTGTATCTGCCTTTATTTATTTATTAGGCACTTATCACTGCCATAACTAAGTTCCTTGGAAACATTCATGGATGTACCCTCCCCACACCACTATCAGGTAAGCCACGGCTAGTAGCCTCATTTTACAGAGTGGCTAAGAGACTTGCTCGGGGTCATGCAGGCGGTATGTAGCAGAACAGGGAAATGAACCCAGCTTGTCTGACTTTCTGCTCAGTGCATTAACCACAAGAGCAAATTTCCTCCCCACTGTCTTGGCCCATTCCTATACTATATCTCAAATCCTTTTGTTTTTGTTATATCTTCTTTTGTGTCCAATCAGCTGCTCCTATACCTCCTCTCCACTGCCTATATACATCCTATAACCAGTCCCCTACCACACATCATCCCCACCACCTGTCAGCTGACACATACTTATCCTGCAGGTGGGGATGAAGGAGCCTCAGGGAGAAATTTTCCCTCACAGCCTTCAGGCAGGCCACCACATTGAGCAAAAAGGTATTGTCATGTATCTCCAGCTAAGGAAAGAGAGAGGCAATGAGAGCGAGTTTAAAAGGACACAGAAGAGAGAGCAAGAACAAGAGAGAGATGAGAATCAGAAAGAGGACGGGGCAAAAGAGACAACAGAAAATGGGGTTAATCAAAAAACAAACAATCAAATATTCTCTCTTTTCTCTCCCAACCCTCAAAATCTCCAACCTAAGATGTGGAAAAGGACTGCAGGAGATATTATCACAAGCAAAGCAGAGCACGCATTCTGTGGGGGATGAACGGTGCCACATCCAACTTTTCCTGTCCCAACAGGAGGCAGAGTAGGCAAAGACGCAAGAGCACTGGCTGGACCTCCCAGCTTCTCCAGACCCAACCTCTTTCAAAACAAGACATTGGAGGGAAAGGAGAAGGTATGCTAGTTGTATGGAGTATGCTCTGCTCCCTTCCCCTCCAGCAGAAGTTGCCCTTGGGTATGGAACAGGTATATTACCAGTAACAAGACAGGTATGTTTGCATTGTATAACTCACATCCTGGAATTCCCGGTCCATTTCAGCAGTTTGGAGGATGCTGTCTGGATAGCCAATTTCCACCTGAAGCTTAGAAACCTTAAATCATTAAAATAAAATAAAATAAAATAAAATAATACACATAATCAAGAGGATTCCTTATATTTTGAATGTCCCTATAATGTGTTTCAGGGCAGGGTAAGTAGGACTTATAAGTTAGCTCTGTAAAAATAAGAGCTGTCCTATTTGACTTCTCCAGGTAACACATCTCCCCTTGCTCTTTTCCTTTCCCAAATCAGTGCTATAAGGCCAAATGCAACCCTGATATAAACAGTAGCTGCTCTAATGAAGCCCATGGAATTGCAGCTGCTTACACCAGTGCAGCTTTGTGCTTTTTTATCTCTCTCCATGTGGAAGCTTGTTGGTGCTCATATATGTTGGCATGTGTGCAGCTGTGGGTGCGCATGGATAAACACTGAACTTTTCCATATATACGTTAGTGTATGACCATGTGCATATGATGGTATATGTGTATCCACCTAGAGGTGTTGAGCAGGTATGTATAAAAGTGTCCATGTAGGATCATGTACATGAGAACACATGTCAAAGTATGTGCAGGTGCAGACACCCATCCCTTCCCAGGAGCTTCTGGGACATAAGGACCCAGTGACCTGTGTCTTCCACACGTGCCTTGTCCTTGGCCTCTTGTCGGGTCTGCTCATCCATCCACTCCACCTGATCCAGCCGACTGTTGAGGGCATCTCGGACCACAGAGAACATCTTCTCAGCCTGCCAAGGGGGAAAGAGAGATACACTCAGGGCTACAGAAAAGCAGCTGCTCCTTAAGAAATACCATATCTGGCTCGGAGAGGAGAGGGGAGCAAACAGGGCCCATGTTTATTCAGTCCTGGGCTACTCTCTATCTATGCTCCACAAATTGAGCTACAACCCAGCCCTGGTAAGGATCCCTCTTTCCAGGGAGTGAGAAGGGAATTCGTTCTTTACTTCCATTCAGCCATGGGCTTGTCCCTGTACACTGTTCCCCTAACCCTGCCCTGTTCTCCTCATCTCCTCATTGCCTCTGCTTAGGTGAGAGGAGAACACAATCCCTTGTTCATTCAGTCCTAGACTTCTCCTCTCCTAACATGGGATGGGATCTACTCTAGACTCTTTCCCTTTGTTTGAATTAAAGGAAAGTTCAGGATGTATTTAGTTCCAGCTCCCTCTATTATACAATCTGACCCTCCTCTTTGCTGGTGGTGTCTGAGGGGGATTCAGTCAATCAGTTCAGGGCTTTGCTACACACATGTGCACACATACATACACTTCTCCCACAGTGGAACCTATATTCTGCCCTGGAGGAAGCCCAGCAAATTCACTTCACTGATGACCTTACAAGGAAGATGAGCGCTGTAGTTTGACATGCTCTCCTGTGTCCTTCTTCCCTCTTTCTCTTCTCTGTTTCTTCATTGCTCTTCCCTCTTTAATCTCTCTCATTGTCCCATGTCCCTGGGTCATTTTTTCATGGCATTTTTCACACAGTGCAAACCCTTTATAAATTCAGTGCTTGTGCTAATAACCTTGGAAATGGAAATCTGATCCCTTAGCAAAAAGGTTCCCCTTCCCCAGGGTATGCAGACTTGTTTGTTATTACTGACCCACTCAGAAGCCCAGGCATATTGGTTTGTTAATACAGTACTGGGTTCACAAGTACTGGGTAATCCATGCTAGTCTGTTATTATGAGATGGTTAATGAGTGCTGGATCTGCACTTACTGGGGCTGCATGCACTAGTTTGTTATTGTAGGGTCACATATAAGTACTGGGCCTGCAAGCACAGGTTTGTTATTATAAAATCACTCATGAGTATTGGGGCTGCATGCACTAGTCTGTTATTGTAGGGTCCTGTATGAGTGCTGGGGCTGCACACAGTGGTTTGTTTTAGTGTAGGGTCATGCATGAGTACTGGGGCCCCCACTCTCTGCTTTGTTACTGAAGGGATGAGGATAAGGACGGCGGTCCTAGTACTGACTATTTTAGCAATAAGTGTATTGAAGCTCCAATAACCTACCTCACTCCCAAAGAATGATGGGACATTTGTAAGGAATAAGGAAGTGACCTGACCTTGACAGTGTATCAGGTGAGAATGGAAAGAGGAGAAGGAAATTAAACTGAGTTTGTGTTTGGGTGGGGGAAGAAGAATACCTACGAGTTCCTTTGTCTCTTGAGGGAAAATCTCTTGCACAATCATCTCCCCAAGCACAGGTTCAAAGAAGGTGCTGGTGTCACTCAGGCATTTCCTCCAGCGATGGGCCAGTACCTGGGAAAGAAGCAGAGAGAGAGAGAGAGAGAGAGAGAGAGAGAAACAAAGTTCCAGAGGAGGAAGGCAGAACAACACATAGAAAGAGAGAGGGACAGAGAAATATGTGTACATGTGTAGTAATGATCATAGCAAATAATCAAGAATTTAATTTATTTTACTTAGATTTTTATCAACTCTAAAAGCCTTTGAGCATTTCAGAAAACATGACCATAGAACTCAAGGCTGGTTCACCCTCTTCGCTTCCACAAGTGGAGGGGACTCATATCCTGGCTGGAAGGGACAGAAAAAGGAAACCTGCCCATCTGTATATTGTTCTCCAACCCCTGTCCTTGTGGAAGTCTCTTAGTGTGGATTGGACTCCATGGGTGCAGCAGGTACAGGGCTGGCTTCCTCCATGGCATCATCACTAGAGGAAAGTGCTGGGAAATAGGAAGTAATGCTGCTATCCTGGTCAGCATGTCCTTCCACTCTGTCCCTCCAACATGAGAAATTACTTCGAGGACTAGAGATCAGGGCAGCAGTCAGTGGGGGTGGCCATGGGAGCAGAGCATCTACAGAGCTGCCTTGGGAGCTGGGGGAACTGAAGGGAAGCTGACTCACCATCCCAGATTCTCCTGTCTTTCCATGCAGCTTTTCAAACAGCTCCCTGCGTGCATCTTGGAACCGGCTGTCGAGGGCTGGGGAGAGGTTTCCAACCAAGCAGAGGATCATATAGATCTGTAGGACACTGGGGAAAAGACACAAAGCAGCACATTTATAGGGACTAATATATAAGGATCACTTCAGCCAGTACTAAATGCATCCATATCTTAAACTGTGGCAGCTGTTTAACTGCAAACAGCAATATCACTTAACAGCTGAAGACAAGGAGTGATTAACAGTACTTCTGTCTGGAACTGCAGGAAGAATTTAGTTTGGCAGAATATAATTGCCTGAGCTGGAACTGGGCCAGGAAACAGGTCAAAGCTTGCAGAAAGTGCCATAGGATCTTTAATGACTACAAGTGGGAAGAGCCTTGCTCGGTCACCCACTGAGCTTCTGCAGTGCCTCAGTGTTTCCTTGGCCATCTCCTATCTGAACACTTACTAAGTCCATTCGGGTTTAGTTTGATACCTGAAGCTATCACAGCCTCCTCAAGGCACAATGGCTACAGTATCAGACATCAGTTCCTACCTCCCCTTCTGCCATTTTCCAATAATCCGCGACATGCCTTTCAAATAATCCATGTCATGCACTACGATTGGCTGGGAGATGTTCAGCTGCACAGGATGGAAGGCTGCCTGGAGGCATGACAGCCAATCAATCGCGGGTGCCTTTTCCTAAAGGTAAAGCCAAACAGAAATGCTGAAATGTGACTTCCCAGCCTATCCCCAGGACTGAATGGGGAAAATAGGAATGTCTCCAGGGAGATTGAAGTGCTCGCACGTGATGGCATATATCACATTGGTAGATGTGCACAATGCCCCTGTGCCATGTACATTGGCCAAACCAGACAGTATCTACTCAAAAGAATAAATGGACACAAATCAGACATCAAGAACTGTAACTTCAAAACCAGTAGGAGAGCACTTCAATCTCCCTGGACACTCAATAACAGACTGTGGCCATTCTTCGAACAGTGGCCATTCTTCAACAAAAAAACTTCAAAAACAGACTTCAACGAGAAACTGCAGAACTGGAATTAATTTGCAAACTTGACTATCAAATTAGGCCTGAATAAAAATTTTCCCTCTGTTGATACTCACACTTTCTTGTCAACTATTAGGAATGGGCCACATCCACCCTAATTGAATTGGCCTCATTAGCACTGATCCCCCACTTGGTAAGGCAACTCCCATCTTTTCATTTGCTGTATATTTATACCTGCTTACTGTATTTCTTACTCCATGCATCTGATGAAGTGGGTCATAGCCCATGAAAGCTTATGCCCAAATAAATTTGCTAGTCTCTAAGATGCCACAAGGACTCCTCATTGTTTTTACTGATACAGTCTAACACGGCTACCCCTCTGAAACTGACAATTCAGTGGCAGAGGAGACTCTAGGAGGCAGGAGAGTGGCAATTTCTGCCGGGCTCCTGCAAGGGGCTCCACACATCCTCTCTCATTTGGAAGTTCAAGACACACACCTGCAGCTCCCTGATAGTGGTGTGATAGAACAGCATCCCTCTCTCCCGCCGTTTCTGCAGTGGGGTGACCTCCTTCTGGAGGTTGGAGATGAAGGACAAGGCGAAGGAAATGAAGGTGGAGGTAACATTCTGTGGCCCTCCCAACAGTGTCCCCAGCTTCATCAGGTATGAGAAATACACACGGACAACCTGTGATTTAAAACCCATCACCAGTAGAAGAGCTATGAGTTGGGATCTGAGCCATCCCACCCACCCAGCCATTCACCTGGATCATCCCACACAACCCTCAATCTTTCAGGGGTTGCTCCCCACCATCTCACCAACACAAACCACGCCTTTCATCCCAATGTTCCTGTGTATCTGCCTGGAGCAAGGTTTGTGAATAGGGCTGTTGGATCTGTGAACAAAACTGAATTATCAATGAGAAATAATAGCTTATAGTTCCCTCACACTTTACAAATGGTTTAAATATAGGGATCATTTTAGCACTGAAATGCAGCTATTTTTGGGGTGGGAGGAGGCAGCTGTTTAATTGCACGAAGCAGTAGTGAACAACAGTGAACAGTGTGATGATGTCTTCTCTGGTGCCAGCTCAGGACAGGGCTGCAGGCTAATTCAGTCTATTATGTTAATAGAAATCAAAGCAGTGTCAAAGGTATTGTAGTGTAATCAGGCCAATTCATTTGTGAACACAAAGGAAATGTTAGTGGTATTGTCTTTGCTTATCTATAACCTGTTGATTGCTATCACATTACATTATGTATATCTCTGTAACTAGATAACCCTAGATCAAAAGTGTTAGTGTTAAAATGAGAATGTGTAAACTTCACGAAAACTAATGAAGGATTGTTATTTGCTATTACATTACCTTTTACATTATGTATATCCCTGTAATTAAATTACCCATCAAATGTGATTGGAGCCTTGGAAATGTAAATGAAGAAGAGTGCTAATTTCAAAGCAAGGGCCATTATATCTGACAATGGAAATTCACTGGCCCAGGTGGGTGAAGACATGCAGATGGCACTAAACTGGAAGGAGTGGTAGATATGCTGGAGGGTAGGGATAGGATACAGAGGGACCTAGACAAATTAGAGGATTGAGCCAAAAGAAATCTGATGAGGTTCAACAAGGACAAGTGCAGAGTCCTGCACTTAGGACGGAAGAATCCCATGCACTGCTACAGACTAGGGACCGAATGGCTAGGCAGCAGTTCTGCAGAAAAGGACCCAGGGGTTACAGTGGATGGGAAGCGGGATCTGAGTCAACAGTGTGCCCTTGTTGCCAAGAAGGCTAACGGCATTTTGGGCTGTATAAGTAGGGGTATTGCCAGCAATCGATGGACATGATCATTCCCTTTTATTCGGCATTGGTGAGGCCTCTTCTGGAGTTCTGTGTCCAGTTTTGGGCCCCACACTACAAGAAGGATGTGGAAAAATTGGAAAGAGTCCAGCAGAGGGCAACAAAAATGATTAGGGGGCTGGAGCACATGACTTATGAGGAGAGGTTAAGGGAACTGGGATTGTATAGTCTGCAGAAGAGAAGAATGAAGAGGGATTTGATAGCTGCTTTCAACTACTTGAAAGGGGGTTCCAAAACGGATGGATCTAGACTGTTCTCAATGGTAGCAGATGACAGAACAAGGAGTAATGGTCTCAAGTTGCAGTGGGGGAGGTTTAGGTTGGATATTAGGAAAAACTTTTTCACTAGGCGGGTGGTGAAGCACTGGAATGGATTACCTAGGGAGGTGGTGGAATCTCCTTCCTTATTGGTTTTTAAGGCCAGGCTTGACAAAGCCCTGGCTGGGATGATTTAGTTGGGTATTGGTCCTGCTTTGAGCAGGGGGTTGGACTAGATGCCTTTCTGAGGTCCCTTCCAACCCTCATATTCTATGATTCAGATTGTCTTCTGTGAGCAGAAACTATGAATACCGATTCAAAGGAATAATCGTCATCTCTGACTGTTTGGACTTTTGGATATTCTATGATTCTATGACTTTTAGAGGGAAGATGCCAAATGCAAAGTGACGATCCCCAGAAACATCTGGGTTCCCTGAAAAGACTTTTGGGCAACTAGCAGTTTATTATATCAACTGCTATCGTTTTGGACTTAACCTTTTATCACTAAGTTTAGTTTGTCTGGGTGGCAAGATAGACTGGAGAGGCTATGACTCCATGGTAAGGATGATGTAGTGATCCAGGAGTGCACATTTGTTACTGGCTTGGTGAAATCTAATTATAGAATACACCACCAGTTTGGGGTATGTACCTTGTTTTCTGACAGTTCTGAGCCAATCCAGAGAGTGAGACAAACAGAAAGGAAATTTTGGACAGAGATAGCAGACCAGACTCCTGGTTGTACTTGGATTATCAGGGGATCTTAAACATCCATGGTGGGAAGACAGAACTTTGGTATTTCAGATCTCTTCTGAAAGACCCACAGTCAGTAAATTGCAGCCAATTCAGCTGATCCAGTTCAGAAAGATGAAGAAGACGAGATGACTAAATGGAATTGGATTTTCTGGACTGAATTCAAAGGTGATTCCAAGGGCTCTCATCCACACTAGAATGAAATGTGTCACATTTTAACTAACAGGTTATAAAGTCCTACTATAATCAGGACAAGTTTTTTGTACACCACGTTCCCCTTGACAAGCTAACACATTAAAAAAATGCAACATGCCCTTCCTACATCAGGACTTAAAAACCTGTTAGCTAAAAATATTCCAACCCCCCATCCTGTCCTAGTGTGGACAAGCCCTGGAATAGCCCCATGATCTCATCAGACACTGATGATCACCACTCACAAACCAATCCAAATCAGGGGACATTTCAAAGTAGATCCCTGAACCCAGTAGGCCTCTTATAGGGTACCTCGGGATAATTTGCTTTTTCATTGTAGTCACTCTCTGGTGGCATCTCAAACTCAGGATGGTCAATCTGAGGAAAGGAAAAACACTTAGTTAATGCCAGAAACACTAGAGATGGGGAAATAATTTATTCAATGACTTTTGTTTCTTTATCTGTTCAACAATTTGTCTGCAAGCAGCTTATGATTGTCATAAACTGATTTTATTATTGAGAAGTGTCCCCCAAACAGTTCTAGGCTTAATTTTTGGTCTCCAGCTCATTTGCAAGAAGTTTGCTGTGAGTATTTGACATTTAAATTCAAGCTACATTGGTTAGTCTTCACTGGATACAGAAGAAAGTAGCAGGAGGGGGACGGATAGCTTAGTGGTTTGAACATTGGCCTGCTAAGCCCAGCATTGTGAGTTCAATCCTTGAGGGGGCCACTTAGGGATCAGGGACAAAATCAGTACTTGGTCCTGCCTAGTGAAGGCAGGGGGCTAGACTTGATGATATTTCAGGGTCCCTTCCAGCTCTATGAGATAGGTAGATCTCTATTATTATTATTAGGTCTGTCAATTAATCACAGTTAATTCACATGATTAACTCAAAAACTTAATTGTGATAAAAAAATAATCACAATTAATCACAGTTTTAATTGCACTGTTAAACAATAGAATGCCAATTGAAATTTATTAAATATTTTGGATGCTTTTCTACACTTTCAATTACAGGGAAACCCCGCTATAACACGCCCCGCGATAAGGCGAATTCGGATATAACGCAATCATAAGGTGGCTCTCGCCACCCCAAGCACGCAAACCCCCCCCCCCCCCAAAAACAAAAAAAACCCACCGGCCGGAGCGCCGCTGAAGCACAAACAAACAAACAAAAAAACCCAGCTGGAGCACTGCCGAAGAAAAACAAAAAACTAAAAAAGGAACGTGCCTTCCCCACTGCATCTTCCCCCCTACCCCTGCTTCTCCTTTTGGCGGGAAGAGCCATTCTCCTCCCCAGCTGCTCTTCACTCTTCCTCTGCCCCTTGCACATCTCCCCTGCTCTCTGCCCAAGAGAAATGGACCGGCTTGAAACTGACCCCGCTATACCGCGACCCCGCATTTATTGCGATCGAATTTTTTGAACCCCAATCATGACGTTATAGCGGGGTTTCACTGTATATTGATTTCAATTACAACACAGAATACAAAGTGTACAGGTTCACTTTATATTATTTTGATTACAAATATTTGCACTGTAAAAATGATAAACAAAAGAAATAATATTTTTCAGTTCACCTTATACAAGTACAAGGTGTACAAGTACGTAGTTCAATCTCTTTATCGTGAAAGCGCAACTTACAAATGTAGATTTTTTTGTTACATAACTGCACTCAAAAACAAAACAATGTAAAACTTTAGAGCCTACAAGTCTACTCAGTCCTACTTCTTCTTCAGCCAATAGCTAAGACAAACAAGTTTGTTTATATTTACAGGAGACAGTACTGCCCACTTCTTATTTACAACCTCACCTGAAAGTGAGAACAGACATTCGCATGGCACTTTTGAAGCCAGCATTCCATCGTATTTACATGACAGATATGCTAAACATTCGTATGCCCCTTCATGCTTTGGCCACCATTTCAGAGGACATGCTTCCATGCTGATGGCACTCATTAAAAAAAATAATGCGTTAATTAAATTTGTGACTGAACTCCTTGCGGGAGAATTGTATGTCCCCTGCTCTGTGTTTTTACCAGCATTCTGCTATATATTTCATGTTATAGCAGTCTCAGATGATGACCCAGCATGTTGTTTGTTTTAAGAACATTTTCACTGCAGATTTGACACAATGCAAAGAAGGTACCAATGTGAGATTTCTAAAAGTAGCTACAGCACTCGACCGAAGGTTTAAGAATCTTAAGTGCCTTCCAAAAATCTGAGAGGGATGAAGTGTGGAGCATGCTTTCAGAAGTCTTAAAAGAGCAACACTCTGATGCAGAAAATATAGAACCCAAACCACCAAAAAAGAAAATAAACCTTCTGCTGGTAGCATCTGACTCAGATGATGAAAATGAACATCTGTTGGTCTGTACTGCATTGGATTGTTATCGAGCAGAACTCATTATCAGTATGGACGCATGTCCCCTGGAATGGTGGTTGAAGCATGAAGGGACATATGAATCTTTAGCACATCTGGCACATAAATATCTTGCAACACTGGCTACAATAGTGCCCTTTGAATGTCTGTTCTCACTTTCCGGTGAACAAGAAGTGTGCAGCATTATCTCCTGCAAATGAAAACAAACTTGTTTGTCTGAGCGATTGGCTGAACAAGAAGTAGAACTGAGTGGACTTGTAGGCACTAAAGTTTTACATTGTTTTATTTTTGAATGCAGTTATTTTTTGTACATCAAATACTACATTTGTAAGTTTAACTTTTATGATAAAGAGATTGCACTACAGTACTTATATTAAGTGAATTGAAAAATACTTTCTTTTCTTTTTACAGTGCAAATATTTATAATAAAAAAAATATAAAGTGAGCAATGTATACTTTGTATTCTGTGTTGTAATTTAAATCAATATATTTGAAAATGTGGAAAACATCCAAAAATATTTATATAAATAGTATTCTATTATTGTTTAACAGCACAATTAATCATGCAATTAATTTTTTTAATAGTACGATTAATCATGATTCCTTTTTTTAATCGCTTGACAGCCCTAATTATTATTATTACATATAATACATAACAACAACAACGTATGAATTTTTATTTAAGTGATGCCAAGAGACCCCATTTGAGACCAGGGCCCCATTGTGCTATGCACATAACAAGAGCCAGTCCCTTCCAAGACAGCTTACTATCTAACTAGACAAGGGCAGATAAAGGGTGGGAGAAAGGAAAATAACTTTATCTGCATGTGCTCACCCTAACCCACTCCCCATATGCTCAATTTCCAGAAATGAATGATAAAGATTATGTTATTGTTTAAAAAAGTAATTACAGAATTAAGAAATGAGTGGAAAATGTAAGAAAATGAACTGATATAAAATAGCATCTGGTCTCCAGTCTCTGACAGACAAAGGCTTTAAAATATCCACAACATACCTCATTATGTAATATTATAAAACTGGAGCATGGAGGACTCCTAGGCCTCCCAGCTCACGAGGATTGATGACCAAAACAATTTGGCCCTTACGTAGCTGGTGTTGGTTCAGTTCATGGAAGTGCCTAATCCTCTTCTAGTCTCCCTGATCTAGTAACATCAATGACATCCTGCAGCAGTGAGTTCCATGGGTTAATTACATACTGCATGGCAAAACAGTTCTTCTTGTTTATTTTAATTGCATAGATTTGCAGAGATCTTTTTAAGGAGATAATATGTTTATAATACTCATAAGATATGTCCAATTTCCACTGCCTCTCCCAGTAGCTTAAGCAGTTATTTGATCCTAAAGGCCCACAGGTACTGCCCTGACTTTGTCCTTGCCGACTGCCATCTCCTGCTGATCCTCTCACCTGGATGATATTGGTGCTGGGGTCAGAAGAGTTGGGTCCCACATATGCTCTGAAGAAGGGGAAAGTGTTGTATTTGCCCATGAGTGTTTGCAGGGTCTGGTTAAAATCGGTCTGTTTCTCGGGGCCTGTGACGTTCCAGCCACCAACCTGAGGAAAAAGAGTGACAAACAGAGAGAACTTACTGATTACCATTTGTGGAAAGAGAAATGGGAACAGCTGCCAGATACTGATTTCCAAATTTCTCTCCACCTACCCACCCCCATGGAACATGATCACAGAATGTCAGGGTTGGAAGGAACCTCAGGAGGTCATCTAGTCCAACCTACTGCTCAAAGCAGAACCAATCCCCAAATGGCCCCCTGAAGAATTGAGCTTACAACCCTGGTTTTAGCAGGTCAATGCTCAAACCACTGAGCTTTCTCCCCCCATGAATATGACAACCAAGCTTCAGGATCAGTACAAATAATTAAGAAGACTGGGAAGAACCCATGAAAATCTTCACACTCGCTGTGTGACCCTAAAGTGACCCTGTCACTTTATCTTTATGGAATGACATAAAATTGCTATACAGGGCAGAGGAGGGCAAGAGGATGCAATTCTAAGGAAGGGTAGAAGGGAGAACAGCAAAATAGAGACAATGGATTTCAGGAAGGCAGATTTTGGGAAGCTCAGAGAGCTGATAGGTAAGGTCCCATGGGAATCAAGACTGAGGGGAAAAACAACTGAGGAGAGTTGGCAGTTTTTCAAAGGGACACTATTAAGGGCCCAAAAGCAAGCTATTCCGCTGGTTAGGAAAGATAGAAAATGTGGCAAAAGACCACCTTGGCTTAACCACGAGATCTTGCACGATCTAAAAAATAAAAAGGAGTCATATAAAAAATGGAAACTAGGACAGATTACAAAGGATGAATATAGGCAAACAACACAGGAATGCAGGGGCAAGATTAGAAAGGCAAAGGCACAAAATGAGCTCAAACTAGCTACGGGAATAAAAGGAAACAAGAAGACTTTTTATCAATACATTAGAAGCAAGAGGAAGACCAAAGACAGGGTAGGCCCACTGCTTAGTGAAGAGGGAGAAACAGTAACAGGAAACTTGGAAATGGCAGAGATGCTTAATGACTTCTTTGTTTCGGTCTTCACCGAGAAGTCTGAAGGAATGCCTAACATAGTGAATGCTAATGGGAAGGGGGTAGGTTTAGCGGATAAAATAAAAAAAGAACAAGTTAAAAATCACTTAGAAAAGTTAGATGCCTGCAAGTCACCCGGGCCTGATGAAATGCATCCTAGAATACTCAAGGAGCTAATAGAGGAGGTATCTGAGCCTCTAGCTATTATCTTTGGAAAGTCATGGGAGACGGGAGAGATTCCAGAAGACTGGAAAAGGGCAAATATAGTGCCCATCTATAAAAAGGGAACTAAAAACAACCCAGGTAACTACAGACCAGTTAGTTTAACTTCTGTGCCAGGGAAGATAATGGAGCAAGTAATTAAGGAAATCATCTGCCAACACTTGGAAGGTGGTAAGGTGATAGGGAATAGCCAGCATGGATTTGTGAAGAACAAATCATGTCAAACCAATCTGATAGCTTTCTTTGATAGGATAACGAGCCTTGTGGATAAGGGTGAAGCGGTGGATGTGGTATACCTAGACTTTAGTAAGGCATTTGATACGGTCTCGCATGATATTCTTATCGATAAACTAGGCAAATACAATTTAGATGGGGCTACTATAAGGTGGGTGCATAACTGGCTGGATAATCGTACTCAGAGAGTTGTTATTAATGGTTCCCAATCCTGCTGGAAAGGCGTAACGAGTGGGGTACCGCAGGGGTCTGTTTTGGGACCGGCTCTGTTCAATATCTTCATCAACGACTTAGATATTGGCATAGAAAGTACGCTTATTAAGTTTGCGGATGATACCAAACTGGGAGGGATTGCAACTACTTTGGAGGACAGGGTCATAATTCAAAATGATCTGGACAAATTGGAGAAATGGTCTGAGTTAAACAGGATGAAGTTTAACAAAGACAAATGCAAAGTGCTCCACTTAGGAAGGAAAAATCAATTTCACACATACAGAATGGGAAAAGACTGTCTAGGAAGGAGTACGGCAGAAAGGGATCTAGGGGTTATAGTGGACCACAAGCTAAATATGAGTCAACAGTGTGATGCTGTTGCAAAAAAAGCAAACATGATTCTGGGATGCATTAACAGGTGTGTTGTGAGCAAGACACGAGAAGTCATTCTTCCGCTCTACTCTGCTCTGGTTAGGCCTCAGCTGGAGTATTGTGTCCAGTTCTGGGCGCCGCATTTTAAAAAAGATGTGGAGAAACTGGAAAGGGTCCAAAGAAGAGCAACAAGAATGATTAAAGGTCTTGAGAACATGACCTATGAAGGAAGGCTGAAAGAATTGGGTTTGTTTAGTTTGGAAAAGAGAAGACTGAGAGGGGACATGATAGCAGTTTTCAGGTATATAAAAGGGTGTCATAAGGAGGAGGGAGAGAACTTGTTCACCTTAGCCTCTAAGGATAGAACCAGAAACAATGGGTTTAAACTGCAGCAAGGGAGGTCTAGATTGGACATTAGGAAAAAGTTCCTAACTGTCAGGGTGGTTAAACACTGGAACAAATTGCCTAGGGAGGTTGTGGAATCTCCGTCTCTGGAGATATTTAAGGGTAGGTTAGATAAATGTCTACTAGGGATGGTCTAGGCAGTATTTGGTCCTGCCATGCGGGCAGGGGACTGGACTCGATGACCTCTCGAGGTCCCTTCCAGTCCTAGAATCTATGAATCTATGAAGTCACCTGAGGTCCACAGGTGACATAAGAAGGTAGAGGGGGATGAAAGGAAAGTGTCTACACTTCACTGTGACCCTCAAGCAGGGCAGTTAGGGCTCATTTTTCATACTTGGGGATTTAGGTGCATTCCTTGGGCCCCAAAATTCCATCTGTTTTGGAGGGAGTTTCCTATCTTGCAGACTGGATCTTATTGAATTACATGAGTTCCTGTTAAGAAAAATATCCCTGACTGCAGGATGGGAGGAATTCTAAAACTGCAAGGCTGCTCGTGCCTGAATGGACATTAAGGTATACTAAATACATATTCAGGGCCTGAAATCAGGCAGCCAAATATGAGCGTTGAGCCCAACATATCTATTAGGGAAATGCTGTTTGTGCCATGGAGTCTCGTCAGTTATAAATTAGGCTGTGACTCCTCATTTATAAATTATGCTCATTCCATGGGCAGAAGCCATCAACTTGCCATCACTGACACCTTAGTCACCAATGACCTGGTGCTGGCAAGTGCAATAATGAAGGAGCAAATAATGAAGCAGATTATTATTTTTCTCCCTATTGTTTTCTATCCTTTTCCTGGTAGAACTGTTTTCTGAAGTGTAAGGGTATACATATGCTCAGAAATAGTATTGTGTGAACAATGATCACCTGATTTATAAGCTCCTTCAAGGGCTGAGCCCCTTCTGCTTCTATCTGTTGGGTATCCATGCAGGAGTGGTAGAACTGGATGGCTTTTTCCTTGGCTGAACTTCCAACCCTGAGCTGTGGAACCTCTGAGAAAAGGAAAGCACACAAAACATTAATGGGCCAAAAATTAAAGAAGACCAAGAAACAGCATCAGGTGAGGAGGTGGGGTTGGTAAGAGGTAATGTGCATCCTGAAGCAGGAACTACAGCTTGTTTGACAATCCTTGATGAAATGTAGCATACTGAAGCTGCGATAGATAAACGCCATGGTCACCTGTGCAGATCAAATCTGGATCTTCCACACTAAAAGGTACAACCCACAATCACCTAAACCAAAATAGTAGCTTTAGCAGTGAGCAAGGAGGTTTCTGCTATAATTTCTAGGGGCCCAGAGAGTAACGAGAGACATGATCACATCCAGACTCTAGGAAACAGAGGGATACAGTCACAAGTCAGCACTGGAGAATCCCAAGAGAGCTTTATTTTCTCATCTAGGATGGTTATAGCTCTGGTGGCAGTGACAGGGAGATAACATGGGGGTGGTTGTGTGTCAGTGCATGGTTGGTTGTATTGCTGCCCGATTGATGTGGCTATTTCCACAGTGGTGATGGTGTGAGATGGCAGGAAAATGATTTGGACTTAAGGGGCTGAAGTGAGAGACCATGTGGTTGTTACTCTGGCTATGGTGACTGAAATGGTTTGGTCATTTTTTGGGGAAGTTTGTAGTGATGCATGTTCGGGGTTGTAGTGACAGGGGGATGGTGTTATTCCCATTGGTGTGGTCCCATACTGGTGCATGCTGGGATTCATGGTTGTGGTTGCAGTGACAGAGAGGTGACAGGGGTTGGGTTTGGTCCCTGTTGGGAGTGGCTGCACTGTTGTATATTAGTAATCAGAGCTCTGACTGAAGAGCATGCTGGCAGTACATACACCATCCATCTCCCCTCCCTACCTAAGAGCCTCTTCAGGATCAGCTGGTTTTCTTCCAGCAGGACATCAAACACATTTGATGACTCCATAGTCCCCGTGCGCAAGTGGTTGGCTTCCCAGTTGCCACAGGCGTAGCCATAAAAATCCTCACAGGGGTCTATGGTGGCATTTCTCACCTCCAGGAGTCTGGCCAGGAGCGTGAGACACTCCTCGGTGTCACAAGGTTCTGAGCAAGAAGCAAAGACAGGAGCCATCATTAGCAGGGTGAAGGAAACTGTATGAAAATATAGGGGAGAGGTTATTTTGAAGTTTTATTTGTGGTAAAAATTCTATGCTTTTGGCACAGTGTTGGATTCTTTGAAAAATTATTGCTGAACAGAGGATAAAGTGTATCCTATGTTTGACTTTATGGATGGATGTCAATAAGTACCAATTAAGGGAAGCCATTAAAATAAAGGATGAATGGTCACCCCAGGGAGAAGGTCCCATCTTGGCACAACCCAAACGGCCACAAAGCTGATTATCAACAAACTTCTCCTCCTATTTTCATCTTCTTACCACATTCACTGTGTGTTTGGCCAAGTAATGACCCCAAGGGAATATGATAACCACTACAAGGTTAGGAAGGGTGTAAACACCAGAAAGGAAGAGAAGGGCATAGCTAGGGGAAAAGAGCTAAACCTGAACAATGATATTTCAGGAAGCATTTTTCAAAAGTGACATCTGTCAGACCTTTTCTACAAAGGAAAGTTGCACCAGTCCAACTTATGTTGATTTAAAAACTGATTTAATTAAGCCTGTGTAAACTCCTGGGTAGACACTCTTATTTTGTTTTGAGAGTGGTTTGTGTTGGTTTCCAGTTAAGTCTGTTTTTTGCTGAAATAAGCCACTCTTCAGTCAAAATAATAATACATCTTTAGTTAAACCCTTGGAAGTTTGTGTCTAGACAAGGCCATAGGCTGCGGCTTAATGTCTCAAGGTGTCTCAAGGTGAAGGGTGGAAGGGCCATTGTCTGAGACAGAAAACTGGCCTAAGTAAAGTCATGTATAATATACAAGTAGGGCTCAGAACTTCACTGGTTGGTATGATGTATGTGGGAAAAGGTGGAGATCTGAACTAATATAGCCTTTCTGTCTCTAACTTCTAGGGGTTTATAGTGAGGGGCTCCCCAACCCGCACAAATGGGGAAAGGACAGGAGAGGAGTTAAAGGGAAATGCCTGCTAAGGGGAAAATAAGTAAACTGGGGAAGAGGATGTGTATGACTTGGCCTCTTCATATTTATAGATCCTTATAGCAGAGATCTGTCTAGTGGTTAGAAAAGTGGACTGCTTGTGGATCTGGATTCCTGGGCTCTATTTCCAGCTCTGCCACTGACAGGAACTCTCTAATTGTCTTATTAATACAAGGATTCCATTGGTTGGACCCGTGAAAACTAGGACGGGCCTATGAATTCAGGGATGGAAAGGAGGGGCAATTCCAAGCCCCAGCCCCAAATTCTAGACTTATCCACATTTCTGCTGGGTCACCTACAGACAGACCAATACTGCTCAGGGATACAGAAGCTGTGAGTTAGAGGGAGGGGATGAGAGTACTGTAATACAATAGCTTTTAGAAAGTGCAGTGCTGCTCTTCATGGAAGCTGGGCCAGGCCACACTAGGTTGGCAGGAAGCTTGGGAGTGAGGTGGTCTCCAGATAGCAGGGAAGGCTTCGAGAGGGGTAGGGCAATATCTCTTTATTAGAATTTATTTACTTCAGACATTTATGTTTTCCTAAGACTTAGGAATCTTCCAGGGCTTGGGCCTCATATAGATGCTCAGCCCAAAAGGCAATGAAGGGAGAGGAGAGAGAGGAAGGGGTCTCACTGGTGGGTCGGGTGCGAGGGAAGGGAGAAAGACTGTCATGTCTTGTACCCAGGCCCTGGTGTAGGATGGTGTAGGCAAGAAGCAATGCAAACCCAAGGACAGTACTGAGCGTGAGAGCACACAGGAGCAGGCTCTTCCCCCGGAGACATCTTCCTTTCTTTGCAGCCTCTCTTGGATCCTCCTCACAGGGCTGAAAAGGGGGAGTTAGGAAAAGAGAGGCGATGAAGAGAGAAACATTCCTTTTAAAGTTACGCCAGGTCACATGCCCTCCCAGCTCCACCCGTCTACCAGTATTGATACAGGAGGGCTGGTAACCAGAGACATTAGTAATTGTACCAGTTCCCCAGCTGCTTCTATCTATGCCTTGCAGAACCCTCAACAGCAGTTTCTGCACCTCTTCCTCACCAGCTGCAGCGATCCTTCCCTTTCTTTCCATTTAGCTGAGCTCCCAACTCCTCCCCCAAAATCATGGCACTAATATGCTGCTATCCCATTGTTCATTCTGCTTGTGTGTTACCCCCTTGCCCCCACCCTGTGTCTCTCCGGTCTGTTCAGACTATAAGCTCTTTTTGGCAGGGACCATCTGCTGCTCTGTGTTTGTACAGCACAATGGGGGCCCAATTTTGGTTGGCCTTGGGCACTACTGCCATAAACATGATTAATAATAAACAATAATCATAATAAAAGCAGAGAAAAGATAAGAACAGAAAACCCAGGCAGGGAAGGAGGAATGTGGAGATGGTATAGAAAAAGAAGGATGCATCGGTGCAGGAGACAAAGCTTTCTCAGGAGCTGATTTGAGAATGTGGAATGGACTCCTCCAGAAACTAAGGACCATCCCAAACCTCACCACCTTCTGCTTCAAGTGCAAGGTGCACTTATTCAGCCTGCCTTCTTTACCATAAACACAGAGCAATAAGTATATTTAAGCAACAACAACGACAACACAAAACTAAACAAAAAATTCTACCAAACTGAACACTCTCGTGCAACACTCTTCTCCCCATGGGAGAGTATGAGAGAACTAACCAGACATGACAGATGTTAGTCACGCTGCTTAATGCACTACTGGAAGGTGCTTATACATCTGCTGGAAGCTGCTCACACACTACAGTGATGAGCGTGATATAAGATCCTATACAGAGCTGAATAGAATAGATGGAGAAGAGCAAAAAGCAGTGTTATAGCCCCAGATCCACAAAGGTATTGAGGCTTCTAACTTCCATTGATTTCAATGGAATTTAGGAACCTGCCTCAATATTTTTATGGATCTGGGCCATAATGCTTAGCACACCTAGTATTTTACATCCTCGAAAGGCAGCACAATCGTTAATGTGGGATTTTCAAAGACAGACATTCCAGTACGGTCCTGCTAATGAAGACAGGGGGTTGGACTCAATGACCTTTCGGGGTCCTTTCCAGTTCTATGAGATAGGTATATCTCCTTATATTATATTATATTATATTTATTTATTAGGTGCCCAGTTCCCACTGGCTTTCAATGGGTGCATAACTGTGCCTTTGAAAATCTGCCCCCAACTAATTAAGGCAGGATTTGGAATAGGAGAAAGGAAATCAAATAGACAGAAGTTGGGCCTGCACATGTAGGGTAGAAAACATAGAAAGTGACCAGACAGAATACAACAAAGGGAGAAAAATGGTTTTCTTCCACCCTTTGATCCCACTGTGATGGTAACACACACTGGGTTTTACTCTGAAAGTGAAGACAGTCTCAGGGAAGGGGTGGAACGGGAGGGAGAATCTGCATGGCTTAAGAACAGAGAGGAGTGGGTACCCTTTTCTTCTGTGTGCAACTCCTTAACTCCCTCCAAAACCATCCCTTGTGCCCCCTCTTTGCCCCTGCAATATGTTTCCCTGTTTTTCAGGTTTGCAGCCTGATTACAAGGTGTTCAAAATCCTGGATTACCCTGGTCTTGTGCTCTTTGAAGGGTACCTATATCTCCTCCTCAAATGCTGAAAGTTGTGGTATAAGAAGACAGGAAGCAGCAAGATGTGACTTTTCATTTCCTGTGGAAGCTATGATTCAAAGTAGACTCTACACACACAGTGTATTAATATTTTCCTTGTTAAATAATGCCTCTGTTAAATAATAGTGATTAAAACAAAGAAGCAAGCAAGCAAACAAACAAAAACAGACATTTAGAGTGCTCCCTCCAAATGTACAATTCTGAACAATGCAAGGAAGCTGAGATGTTAGGGTCTGTGCAATGAGGGACATGACAAGAACACATGTTCCTAAAACACTTCATATTTCCTAAATAATAGCCTTTGGATTTAGCTTATCTGTTTTTGATGTTGGATTTGAAGGAATGACATTCAACTTTTGAATAACAATGTCTTGGGTCTGCTCGGAAGGACACTGATCTCCTCCCTTAGTGCTGTGGGAAGAAGATACAGAATGGGGGAATGCCTCCTCTGCCTCTCATGGCTAGATACACATGGCCCAACACAAACTAACTATCCTTGACCGTGGCTCTGGGGGACTGTAGGGCGGAAGGGGTGCCACTGATCTACAGAATTTTTCAAATAGTCTGGCTTCAGTCTGGTCTCAGCTCAGGTAGGTCTGGATACTCAAAGGGATTTGGCAATGGGATATGGAGGCTTTTACATCTTGTTCCAATCTGGCCTGAAGTTGTGGGGAGCAAGACAGTTGGATGGTTTACACAAGACTGAGGAATGGGATATGGAGCCTATAATGTGCAGGTTGCCCCTCCCCACCTGGCCTCAGATAAGAGAAGAGTGAGTGAATAAACTGGCAGTATGGTTGGAGGAGATTGAGGAAGAGGATAGAGAGCCTTTTACCTCCAAGCCATCACTAGCTTCAATTCATGAAGGAGTGTGGAGTCTGAATGGTTTACAGGAGACCGAGGAGTGGGTCAGCATTTCTAGTGCTTCTCCATGTTGTGGGGACTGGATATTCCAGGGTAGGGGATGGACATGGGTGAATGGGGTATGAACCCTGTCATTTATAGGTTACATATGCTAATACAGATAGGATTGCCAGGCATCCGGTTTTCAACTAGAACGCCCAGTCGAAAAGGGACCCTGGCAGCTCCGGTCAGCACTGCTGACCGGGCCGTTAAAAGTCCGGTTGGTGGCGCAGCAGGGCTAAGGCAGGCTCCAGTGTCAACAAAAGCAGATCTCCCCAACGCTCTGCTTATTTCATGAGCTCCTCACAGAATAAATGGCCAAATTCAAATTTTCTGTTTCAGTCTTTAAGGTTAGACACAGAATCAAGCCAAGTCAAGTAACCACCTGGGCAGATATGTGGCCCCCCAAAATAGGGTTTAATTAAAATATTTTTTGTGAATAAATATATAAATAAATATATCATTGCTGATGACTTGTTTGTTTAGAAAAATTTCTAAACAAAAATGTTAAAATATCCCAAACTCTTAAAATGTTTGAATTTTTTTATTTCAAAATAGTTAGAAATTTCCCAGTTTCTCTCTATTTTACTTACTTCCCAACTTTCTTCCCTGAAAAAGGGGGATGGGAAAGGTAAAGAAGTTAGAGAAATAAGGGGGAAAACCCACTATCTCTTATTTAAATTATTCACTACAAGAAATGTATGAAAATAAGTGTATATAGTGAGAGAAAATTCCCACCCCCTCCCCATTTTTACACCCCGTTGCCTTTTTAAAAAACTGGGCAGGAGTAAAAATTGATATAAGTGGGAGGGGATCCAGAAATTGTTAACAATTTTTTTCAAAATTAATTTTCTTTTCCCTTTTTTTTTCAAAAATTGAAAACAATGTGAAAATTTTTTAACAAAACTGTTCATTTTCTTTTTAATTTTTTTGCTGAATCTTTGACCATAATTTCAACCAGTGCAGTGCTAGAAAACATCTTTGTCCGTCTCCATAGATGTCTAATCAGGAACTATGAAAATGTTAGTCTGGAGAATTAACCGTGGGAGAGAAGAAAGCAGAGCTTTTTCAGCAGCTGGCTCAAGAGATAGAATTCACTTCCCATGAAAAATAAGCTCAGAGCTCACAGCTTTTAGAGCAAAATATAAAACTTGCTTCTTCAGCTGAGCTTTCCCCACATCTGCAATAAAGGGGACGATAGAGGAGGAGAGGAAATTGCTGAAAAAAACAACCCAGAGTGTCTAAGGAAGAGGCTTTTGCCTTGTGGTGATGGTAATTTTGCAAGGTGCTCAGATTCTGAAGTGCTGAATGTGGGAGAAACTCTTGGTGGTTGGAGGGAGGGGAGAGAGAGAAAGAGACAGAGAATTGGCATCTTAAGTGGTTGGAGTCTGCTATAGACCACCAGACCAGGGGGATGAGGTGGACGAGGCTTTCTTCTGGCAACTAGCAGAAGTTGCTAGATCACAGGCCCTGGTTCTCATGGGAGACTTTAATCACCCTGATATCTGCTGGGAGAGCAATACAGCGGTGCACAGGCAATCCAGGAAATTTTTGGAAAGTGTAGGGGACAATTTCCTGGTGCAAGTGCTGGAGGAACCAACTAGGGGCAAAGCTTTTCTTGACCTGCTGCTCACAAACAGGGAAGAACTAGTAGGGGAAGCAAAAGTGGATGGGAACCTGGGAGGCAGTGACCATGAGATGGTCGAGTTCAGGATCCTGACACAAGGAAGAAAGGAGAGCAGCAGAATACGGACCCTGGACTTCAGAAAAGCAGACTTTGACTCCCTCAGGGAACAGATGGGCAGGATCCCCTGGGAGAATAACATGAAGGGCAAAGGGGTCCAGGAGAGCTGGCTGTATTTTAAAGAATCCTTATTGAGGTTGCAGGAACAAACCATCCCGATGTGTAGAAAGAATAGTAAATATGGCAGGCGACCAGCTTGGCTAAACAGTGAAATCCTTGCTGATCTTAAACGCAAAAAAGAGGCTTATAAGGAGTGGAAGATTGGACAAATGACCAGGGAGGAGTATAAAAATATTGCTCAGGCGTGCAGGAGTGAAATCAGGAAGGCCAAATCACACTTGGAGTTGCAGTTAGCAAGAGATGTTAAGAGTAACAAGAAGGGTTTCTTCAGGTATGTTAGCAACAAGAAGAAAATCAAGGAAAGTGTGGGCCCCTTACTGAATGAAGGAGGCAACCTAGTGACCGAGGATGTGGAAAAAGCTAATGTACTCAATGATTTTTTTGCCTCTGTCTTCACGCACAAGGTCAGCTCCCAGATTGCTGCACTGGGCAGTACAGCATGGGGAGAAGGTGACCAACCCTCTGTGGAGAAAGAAGTGGTTCGGGACTATTTAGAAAAACTGGACGTGCACAAGTCCATGGGGCCGGATGCGCTGCATCCGAGGGTGCTAAAGGAGTTGGCGGGTGAGATTGCAGAGCCATTAGCCATTATTTTTGAAAACTCATGGCGATCGGGGGAGGTCCCAGATGACTGGAAAAAGGCTAATGTAGTGCCCATCTTTAAAAAAGGGAAGAAGGAGGATCCGGGGAACTACAGGCCAGTCAGCCTCACCTCAGTCCCTGGAAAAATCATGGAGCAGGTCCTCAAGGAATCAATTATGAAACATTTAGAGGAGAGGAAAGTGATCAGGAACAGTCAGCATGGATTCACGAAGGGGAAGTCGTGCCTGACTAACCTAATTGCCTTCTATGATGAGATAACTGGCTCTGTGGATGAGGGGAAAGCAGTGGATGTGTTATTTCTTGACTTTAGCAAAGCTTTTGATACTGTCTCCCACAGTATTCTTGCCACCAAGTTAAAGAAGTATGGGCTGGATGAATGGACTGTAAGGTGGATAGAAAGCTGGCTAGATCGTCGGGCTCAACGGGTAGTGATCAATGGCTCCATGTCTAGTTGGCAGCCGGTTTCAAGTGGAGTGCCCCAAGGGTCGGTCCTGGGGCCGGTTTTGTTTAATATCTTTATTAATGATCTGGAGGATGGTGTGGACTGCACTCTCAGCAAGTTTGCAGATGACACTAAACTAGGAGGCGTGGTAGATACACTAGAGGGTAGGGATCGGATACAGAGGGACCTAGACAAATTAGAGGATTGGGCAGAAAAAAACCTGATGAGGTTCAACAAGGACAAGTGCAGAGTCCTGCACTTAGGACGGAAGAATCCCATGCACTGCTACAGACTAGGGACCGAATGGCTAGGTAGCAGTTCTGCTGAAAAGGACCTAGGGGTCACAGTGGACGAGAAGCTGGATATGAGTCAACAGTGTGCTCTTGTTGCCAAGAAGGCTAACGGCATTTTGGGCTGTATAAGTAGGGGCATTGCCAGCAGATCGAGGAACGTGATCGTTCCCCTTTATTCGACATTGGTGAGGCCTCATCTGGAATACTGTGTCCAGTTTTGGTCCCCACACTACAAGAAGGATGTGGAAAAATTGGAAAGAGTCCAGCGGAGGGCAACAAAAATGATTAGGGGTCTGGAGCACATGACTTATGAGGAGAGGCTGAGAGAACTGGGATTGTTTAGTCTCCAGAAGAGAAGAATGAGGGGGGATTTGATAGCAGCCTTCAACTACCTGAAGGGGGGTTCCAAAGAGGATGGAGCTCGGCTGTTCTCAGTGGTGGCAGATGACAGAACAAGGAGCAATGGTCTCAAGTTGCAGTGGGGGAGGTCCAGGTTGGATATCAGGAAAAACTATTTCACTAGGAGGGTGGTGAAACACTGGAATGCGTTACCTAGGGAGGTGGTGGAGTCTCCTTCCTTGGAGGTTTTTAAGGCCCGGCTTGACAAAGCCCTGGCTGGGATGATTTAGCTGGGAATTGGTCCTGCTTTGAGCAGGGGGTTGGACTAGATGACCTCTTGAGGTCCCTTCCAACTCTGATATTCTATGATTCTATGATTCTTAAGCAAATATATATCTAGAGGTGAACAAAGCAAGGAGACAATTCTCTATGAATATTAGTATGAAGTGGAAAGTGTACTTCGACTCAACCATGTTCACAATCCTATTTGCTTTCCACGAATATTCAGGCACTCAAGTTTTACTATAACACCAATTCTTGTCAAATTTGCCATTTCAGCCCAAATGCTTGAATAGCACTGGAAGCTAATTTCTAACTGATTATTTGAGAGTAAAATACACAATTTGGAATTTACAGTGTGTAGGTTAATTACATAAGTCATCCACTCAGGGATGTGAACCATGTGACTTATAAACTAAGAGGACATGAACTGAGACTGTTACAGTTAGAGCTAGTAGCATTATTTGTTGCAAATAAATTCTCCAAATAATGTAGCCCTTTTTCTGTTTGTGACAGATTTCTGCCTATGCATTCCCTGGGCCTGGTTCTCCATTGTCATTAACATTTACACTTGTGCAAAATGAGCACAAAGCAGGTGTAAAACACTACCAAAGCAGAATGGTAGCATTTTACATCTAATTTGCACTCAGTTAGTACGGGTGTAAATGATGAAACAAAAGATGCAAGGCAGCGGAGAATCAGGGCTATTATTTGTAAGTATTCTCTAAATAACTTGAATGAATTATTTTCAGCCATTGGGTTGTTCACAAACTGTTCACTTTGATCATTTGCTATTCAGTGGGCCTGAAGTGTGACTTGCCATGGTAATCACATGCAGGGGTGGATGTAGTCTCCCAATTCAATGGGTGCACAATGCCTCCTCCTCCTTGCCCTGATGAGGGAGCACTGCCCACAAGCAGCAGCACCCTCCGCCTCAGCACTACAATCCTAATACTGTCACAAGGCAGATGGGAGGTGGGTGAAGTGGGTGGGTTGGAGAACAAGCCTGCCTCACATTCACCCCCCCAAACAGTGGTTCTTGTCCCTTGGGGCTCTGCCCGGCTCCCTAGAAAACCAATGGGATTGAAGCACACATTGAAAGTGAAGTACATACTAAAGTGCTTTGCTGAATAGAGATGGCTTGCTGAACCCTGGCCTGGAAGACTGAAAAGTGTGAAGCATAAAAACAGCCAATAAAAATTTAAAATAATGAATGACACCTACTCTTGTTCTCATGAGAATATGAGTATTTGTATGTAAAACAGCCATTCCCCAAATATACATGCCCATTTGCCTGAACAGAAAATAAAAATGGGTATGAACATGAACAAATGGAACAGCAATTCAGAATACAAACAAAGGCTTATGAACACTACCTTTTGCTGTATTCAACAGCTTTAATTATAACATAATAGATATTTTGAAAATCATGTTATGTTGATTAGTTACATAACTCATATGGTATTGTTTCTGTTCCATTTGGATCTTATATATTTAACCAAATTAGCACTACCTGGCAAATGTACAATTGATTATAAATTTGCAGTTATGTTGATTAATTACATAAGACATCTAGTCAGGAAAGAGAAACAAAACCACATGACATATAATTAGCCAATACAACGTGATTTTCAATTTGCAAATATTTCCAATTGAAGAATGATCTCCACACTAAAAAAAAAAAAGTTGAAAAAAATTGCAAATAATTCTGAATAAAGAGGGCATCTGGAATTCTGAAATTTGTGTGTGAACAATTTGTGGATACTATAAAAAAAAACGCATCAGATACATTATTTGTTGCAAATTGTTCACTTAGGTCTCAGCATAACCTAAATATGGCCACCAGTGGGAACCGGTTTTCTAAAACCTTTAACTGTGGACAGCAATTCCAAGACAAAACTGCCCACTGGGATGACCCTGAACTGTAGCTGGTGGTTCTAACAGCAGTTACCAACTGGAATAGCGCAAAATGAGCCTCCCCCAGCAATTACTCATCTGACACAGAGATATGGAAAGAAAGACTCTTAGAGACAAATGTGGGCAAAGCAGGGGATACAGATACATATAGAGTCAGAAAACTCTGATATCTTGTCTCACCGGCAGCAGGGAGGGGAAGCCAGGAGTTATCTATGTGTACATTAGGCAAGTCTAAACAAAGTTGAAACTCAAACTTCGTAGATCCCCGTGCTGGAACCTGAACCCCTAGTGTTGGGCCCTGTGCAAGTTCTTTTGTACCCCAACTCTCAAGTGCAATTGAGTCCAGCTGTTCAACCCCCTGAGGGCACAGAGCAGGGTAAGAGTGAAAGAGAGACATAGAAAGGAAGGAAAAGAGAGGGAGCACAACTGAGTTAAATGATATGAGTAGGGAACTAGAATTCTTTCCCTACCTGCTGAGGAGTCCTTATGCTGTTCATTGTGGAGACTCTCCTGTTCCCTGTGTGGTTACTGCTGCTGCTGCTAGGTTGTTTATGCCCTACTCCTCCCCGAGGGCTGGTAAAGAACACAGTTCACATCACAGATAGTCTCTCCTTCCCACCTTGGCTGAGTGCTCGGAGGAGGAGGAGGAGATGGGAAAAAGGGCTTTGAAAAACACCCTTAAAGAAAACAGGAGGCAGAGAGAGAGAGAGAGATATGGATACATTTCTGCAGCTCCCCGCCCACCTTCTCCTTCTGACACCCCTTCCTCCCCTGACAGTGCATTTTTGCTTTCTACTTCCCTTTGGGAGAGCAAGGTTCTACCACAGTTTATCTATCTGTCTGAGTTACTCTGTGCACCTGCCCCCTCCCCACCATGCCAGGAACCCATATTGGTCACAAATATGTAATTCTTTCCCCGGCCAACTCACCACTTCTTCCTTCCTACCCCAGCTGCCCTGCTGTTCCCTGCACTCCACATGCCTGCTCTGATATTCAAACTGCCTGTTTGAACCTGCTGTTCTGGGCCCTGAGGCCTCTGTTAACCTCCAAGATAATGAGAGTTACAGAGTCTGGTGCTCCTCTTCCCCCAGAAGGTGCAAAAATCCAGGTGTGCTTCTCCTGCTGCTTCTACAACAGCACCAAAATCTATTTCCAGCAGGAACAGAAATGGAATTCTGATTCTCTTCCTTCTGCACCCAGAATCCATTCCAGGGTGACAGGTACACCCCGTGTGCATTCCAGCTTGGTACAAAATAGCAACAGCCCACTTCCCTGAAGACCCTTCCTGGGAAGATTTAAGAGGCATGGTTCCTCCGCTTTGAGAAACCAGCTGGTGGTCCCTTGAAGGTTTCATGAGTGGAGTGGGAGTCTAGGTTACTTCCCCCAAGACCCGTAAAGCTCAGTGACAGGGAAGGACCGTGACAGAGGGGTGGTTGGGACCAGGAGCACTGCCAGCTTTTCTGCTGCCCTAGGTGGCGGAAGGTCCCGCCCCGAAATGCCACCCCCCCAGAGGTGGCGGAAGGTCCCGCCGCAGAAATACCGCTGCGGTCGCCACCCCCCAAATTGCAGTGCCCTAGGCGACTGCCTAGGTCGCCTAATGGGTTGCGCCAGCCCTGGCTGGGACCTATTTGGAGGGTGAGAGTTTACAGAAAGGTTAGACCTGAGCAGGGGTCCAGTGCAGGGTCCTCCCTCACCACTCCACTCTGACAGACTCTCCAGATGAATGTGCCATTGTCTTCCCACACTGCTTTTGGGATGTACAAATAGGCTTGGATTCCAGTTCAGGCGTTCAGATATTTCCCAAGTATTAGCCCCCACCCCGCATCTAACAGTGAGGTTATTTGTGTATCCGTGAAGTGCACATGCAGATTCATAGTTTTATAATTATGAGATAAGGATATTGATCCCTTATGAAGCTGAAGTCAATTACTTATCCCCAGGTCCTTATACCCTATAGGTCACCCCAAGTCATACATCTCCATATCCATCTGATGGTTCTGAACAGCCTGGAACATGGAGTTCCCTCTAGAAGTTTTCTTTTTGTGCAGTGTTTTACCCTGTGTCACCCCCAGCTCAGGCTCCATTTTACAAATGTTCCTCGAATATGCAACTAGCTGTGTATGAGAAAATAGCTCTTGGGTCACCCCAAATCAAGTCTCTGAGACTGAGAGCATCATGTCCCAGGATGTTCAGAACCATTTGACAGACACAGGGACATATGACTTGTGTGACCTGAGAGATGTTATGTCAAACGACCAGTTACTTATTTAAATTAAGAGCCCCTGAACAATGAACCAGGATCCTGAATAAGGGGATGGGAATAGGTAACTCATTTCAGCCTCATGATTGCTTTATTTAGCACAGCCTCTGTCATCCCCTGAGCAGCATAAACTATTGTCCCCAACCAGTGTAGGGAGAATAACTGTGAAGTGATTTATATCATGTGAGGTACTGAGGTACTCAATTTGTCCTCAGACTGGCTGATAAGGCTCTCCTGACAGATGGCCTGGACCCTTATGCCCATGTCTTCACTTTGGCATGTGCTCTCTCAGACAACTGGCAAGATGAATTACAGCAGTATTTATATTCATATTCAAGCTCTTTATTTTGCCTTCAAGGCCCTACACAATTTAACTTCTACCTAATGCTCAGCTCATGATTATTTTTGCTCCCTGCCCCTTCCAAGCTGCATCTAGCTGATCCTTTCATGTCCCTGTGCCACACTTGTCTCTGTGCCTTTACCATGGGGCTCACACTCCCGTACTCTTCATCCAGAGGTCCCCCTTCCACCCTCTCCTCCTTCAAATCCCTTCTCAAAACATAGATCTTCCATGACACCTATAAGCATCTGTGAATAAACTGGCCAAATTTGTTCACTGCTATTTGCTCTCTGACTCTGTCCCTCTGTCACCCTTGCACCCATAGGTGCTGAAACTAGGGGTACTGGGGGTGCTGCTGCACCCACTGGCTTGAAGTGGTTTCCATTATATACAGAGTTTACAGTTTGGCTAAATGACTCTCAGCACCCCCACTATACAAATTGTTCCAGCACCCCTGCTTACACCTGGTGGTGTTGACAGCAACAAGGGCTAGGTTCCATATCTAGAGGTTCCTGTTAATATTGCAAAACAGAAATGCCTCGAGCCCCCACCCAGAAATCTGGTAAAACTAAATACCACCCCTGGGCACCTCTAAGAGGCAATACTTCCCCTCTTGCAAGCACGGAGTCTGTGAATAACAAAAGAAAACTTTTATTGCCAGGGAAAGGAGACCCAGCATTAATTTTGGAAAATACCATAATAATGATTCAAAAATATGCAAACTACAAGTGAACATCTGCCCCACAATATCTTGGGCAATGTCCTTTGCCTCAGTTTCTCACCGGGTAGAGTAAAAGCCTGACAGACAAATGTCCCTTTAACATGCTGCATCTCACTCACAGTCAGTTGTCCAAAGTCAGCAAAGTCCCAGAGGTCAGGGGTGCTTTCATGTGGGTTCAGCTCCCACCCCTGAGGGGGGCATTGAGCAATGCCTTTTCTGCTGCTCGCTGCTACCACTGTTGTCTATGCTGCTGTCTGCCACCTCTGCATCTAACTGTGATGGTTCCTCAACCTAGCCTAGTTCTTAGCCATTTCACTGGGTAGTGGGGAACCTCACTGCTGCTGCTGCTGTACCCTTTGTGTTGTATTTCAGTGCAATACTGTCCCTACACAAGGTCAAAGGTTCAACGACCAGCGGTTCTCAAACTTTAGCAATCCGAGGACCCCCATTTTAATTTTAAAATTTTCACAGACCCCCAAACCTCCTGATCAGCCCCAGGCCCCACCTCCCACTCCACCCCTGCTACTCCTCTTCCCTGCCTTTTTCCACCCCCCTCCCTACCAGTGCCTCCTGCATGCCACTGAACAGCTGTTCTCCGGAGTGCAGGAGGCACTAGGGGGAGGAGTTGATCAGTGGGGCCCACAAACCCCCTGAAGTGCCCTCACAGACCCCCAGGGGTCCAGAGACCCCAGTTTGAGAAATGCTGCCCTAGACCTTCCCATCAGTGATTTTACCTCTAGTCATTAATTAGTAAGCAGAAACAAGGACTCTCCTTTGAGTCTGATCAACTCTGTCTTTAGACACTGAAGGAGAGTATCAACTGGTACAGACTTTTTAAACAATGTCACATCAGCAGCTAGGAACACCCATTCCAATCCTCTCTAACTTTCACTTGGATTTGGCATCACTACTCCCTATTTAATGAGTAAGGTAAGAGAGTGAGATTAAAGTGAGGGTGACCCCCTCAATTAGGGCATATTAAGTTCTGCTGCTCTTTAGTCATACAATCAGGATAATAACATTTCATTATCCCTGGGTCCAAGATTAAAGTGAATTTTAACCCAAAACAGCCAAAATTGATTACTTTGGCAAAGCAGGTCTCTCTGCTTTTCAGGTGTGTCTATGCAAATACAGTCTGCTTCTGAAGTCTCTTCCCCCAGTTCATCAATAGAGGATAGAAGAAAACGTATTCTGACTGTTTACATATCTAGCTAGCTATTTAAATGCTTCCTGTAACTGAGGTACCTGAGAGCCTCCTAAAACTAAGGAATGTACACATAAAGTAATATTTACCTCTCCTCTCCAGTTAGCAGGGGCTGGGCTTTGTATGCTCTTTGAGGCACAGATCTTATTTCCATTTTTGTATGTAAAGTGCCTAGAATGATTTGGGCATGATACAATTTAAAATAAATTGGTTTGCTAAATAGGATCAATTCTCCTGCTATTCAGCAAACTAGATTCTGCTTTCCTGACCCAGAAATTTTGATGCTTGTTTAGGCCCTAACTATCTTTTAAAGAACATTTTATCTCCTTTCCTTGAAGTTCACCCACACCCTTGAAAAACAAAATGTTGATAAATACATTGGAAGCTCAGATGGAGGAATAGCTGCCAACAAAAACCATCTAAAAACACACACAGAGTAAAGGAAGCAGGGTCCAGCTTTCAGAGTTGCTGAACATTTACAACTTTGCAGGGCTCAAATTCAGGCAGAGGTGTCCAGAGTGGAGCTCTGGTAAATATTTTTAAACTCGTGGGGCAGAAGCCCTGAGCCCCAGCACCTTCAATAGGGCTAAAGCCCCAAGCCCAGTGTCTCTCAATGGGCTGAAGCCATGAGACCCAGTGCCACCCCACATGGGGCTAATGCCCTGAGACGCTCTGCTCCACAGGTGAAACCCAGAGCCCTGCTGAACCGCAGGGCAGAAACTTTTAGCCCCATTACTCCATCGCTGGGCAGAAGCCCTGAGCTCCCCCAAGCCCAGGAGCTGAAGCCAAGAGCCCCAAATGTGCCCCCATCCCCGATGGGCCCTGGAGTTTTTATAGCATGTGTGTGTGGGGGTGGCCCTGGGAAATAATCTATGAGAATTTAAGCCCTGCAATTTTGATGGAAGTCCTTGGGAGCTGTTGCAGCTCAGACCCTCTGAAAATGAGGCCCCAAACACATTTGGTTTTAAAATTACTGTGAAATGTGAATTGGCCAGCAATCAACATTGGATAACATCAATGAGAGAATGAGACAGGAGTTAACCTGTTTAAGTGAATTTCTTAACTAGATGCTAGGCACTGATAGGCTTTTTTTAATGTATGCCCCACCAGTGGGAGAAATGTAATTCTATTATTATGACCCTGCTATGTATTCTCCATGGTACAGTATCTAGACCATTTTGGGTGAGTGTGAGCTGTTTCAGATCTCACAAGCTAAGGATAGGAAACCTTCATGGAGATCTAGGGTGCTTCAAGAAGTAGTGCCATTTCCTCAACAGAGACCACTCATTCCTCTGTCAGTGCTCACTGCAATGACCAGCATGGCACTAGAGGGTGCTGTGCTGTAGTGTATGGGTGGCTCAGTTCGGGGTGCTCTCTCCTCTGAGTCAGCACTGACCCCAGTGCCCCAGAATGGAGCTAGTGTGCCCTAGCATGGTACTGGATTGCAGGGAGAGTGATTAGTAATTCGATAGGAAGGTGCCACGAGTCATCTAGCTGTGATATAAAGCGACTCTTGACCATTAAAGATTCAATGGCGTTTTTTCTCCAAGAGTAGGGGATGTTAAGCCCCGTGTCCTTGCCAAACTCCATGTATCTCTCTCAACTGTCCATATTTCCACTGGATATTGAACTCTTCTGCACTTCATCACCTATACTGTTGTGTAGTGTGACTGTGATGGAGGAGTGATGCCTGTACTGTCTATATAGCCTGCAAATAGCTTGGGATCCTTCAGGGGGAAAGGTGCTGTGTACGTGAAGTTGTTTTTGTTGCTAACTCATGAATTTCTTCGAAGACACCTTATCAGCTACTGAAAGAGCAGACAAAATGCTTTTCCCTAGAAACTTTCTTGTGTCACTGATGGAGGCAGAGGTGTCGGGGGGGACATCACAGGACCATTTATCAGCTGACTTATTTCTTATCTGTGAGCTGCAGAGGACAGCTCTGATCTCTTGAGGCCCGTGGTTGTGACAGGAGTTGTAGAAGTGGCAATACTGGCTTTCTTCCTCTTCCCTGTACAGAACTCTACTCTTACGTGGGCTTTGCATTCCTTTTCTCTCCCATCCCCTCCCTGGGGCCCCAGGATGCAGTGCAGGGCTGTCCTGCAAGCAAAATAAACTGTGTCACATGTTGTGTGAATTGTGCTAATATAATCCATGTCATAGAATGCTCTCTGCTCTGCTACAATGCTGTAGCCTGTCCATGTCAGGGGAAAGGATTGTGCCCATTGGCATGAGGGACTGGGTAGCAGAAATACAACAGTACTCTTCCCACCACACAAAACCATGAGTTTGCCATAAAAAACAGGAGGGTTTTTTGTTTGCTTGTTTGTTTTTAAATGTTGGTTTCTTTGTCTTCTGGTTCTGGAGCCTTTCGGGGTCACTAGGTTCACATTTTCAAACTTTTCTCTGCAACCATGAAAGCTAGAAACTTCCTTCTATTTTTATATGAAAGCTGAGATTTTCCAGTAATTGCTTGAATCTAGGAGCTGAGACATAGAGCAAAACACGAAACACTGTGAGAGCTGGCAAGAGTGCTGACCAGCCCATTGTCAGCTGGAGAAGGGAGGAGTGGGGAGAGTGAGGAGAGTCGGTGCACACAGACAGCATGAGGCTGTCACACTGTGGAGGCTGGGAGGGTGACCCTATGGGCAGGGTGAGTTCACCTCTCACCTATAGACTAGGAGTGAGGATGCCATTCAGGGCTTTTGTCACTCCATTCTGACCAGCCAATGGTTGGCAGAGCCCATCCGTGGCAGAAAGTGCTGATGGAGACTCAGTGACACACACAGGTGGCACCCTGCTTCTCACGTTATCTATACCTTTCCTCCCTCTTTATGTATGCTATCTCTTCTACTTTCATTCCTCCACTTGCTTCTTCATCGCCAACCATGAATGGGGACAGAAAACCTGTGAGGCTGCCCACGCTCAAATGGCAGGAAAGCTCAGCCACCAGGGCAGGGAAAAGGGGAAGGAAACTCTAGCATTCCAGCCAGGGAGGGATAATGGGATAGTCCAGCTCATAGCAGAAGAGGTGGCAGACAAGCCTACAATAGAACTAGGGCAGGGAGGGTGGAATAGTGTCATTTCTGTGGGCCCTTTGAAGAGAAGGAAATGGCCAATCCAGTCTGGAGCCAGAGCACACTTAGGCCAGGAAGCTGAGTTTGTATGAAAGAAGCAGAGGCTGGATCAGGGAGCCTGATATCCATGGAAAGGAGAGAAATCAAAAGTAAGGGTGAAAATGGAGAAGGGGTGGGGAGGAGATCATGGGAAGCCAGGAAAGAGGGGAAAGGACTGGAGGGTAATCCTGGATGGGGGGGGGGAGAACAGGAGGAATGGAAGAAGGAAAGTAATGCAGAGAGAAAAGAGCAGGAGATATGTGAGAGCCAGGAAGAGAACAGGGGTGGATAATCATGGGGAGGGAGGAAAAATCAGGGTATTCAGGGCCTCAGGAAAAGGAGGGCAGGAGAATAGAGAGGATTGGAGGTGAAAGCCAAGAGGCAGGAGATCAAAGGTCAGGTAGTAGGAGAAGGTGTTGGATAGAAATTGTAAAGCACCTACCTCTTCTTGTTATTGTCATTTTCCCTGGGCATAATTCCGCCTACCGAGAATGCCTTTCATCACTTTCTGAGAACTTTAATGCCTGGTTTTACTGCTGCATTGGGCAAGGTTTCTGAGAGCGAATCTGTCTTAATTATAACATCACTTCAGGCTAGATCTAGTGAGTTCTTGTTTGTGTATACGTGAGTTCACAAATGTGATAGTGAGTTTAAACTTTTTCCACAAAACGTTATAAGGACTCAAGCTAATCATAATACTTAGAGCTTGTATAGTGCTGTTTGTGTTCAGGTACTAATTATGAGATGCAGCTGCAAAAAGGCTAATACAGCAGTTCCCAAACTTTTGAGGGTTGCACCCCCTTAACCCCTTCCTGCCTCCCCCACCCTCCCCAAAGCAGGGGCCGAGAGCGGGGCCACGGCTCTGGGGGAGGTGGGACGCGGCCAGGGATAAGGGAATCTATGGGGGCTGGCACAGGCCCCACTGCTCCCCCCTGGATGTTCCTTCATGCCCCCCCAGGGAGGCACACCCCACAGTTTGGGGACCTCTGGGCTAATAGTCTGGGGTGAATTAAAGGGAGTGTCATAGGTACAACACGGGCTGGTGAGGCCTCAGCTGGAATCCTGCATCCAGTTCTGGGTGCCACACTTTAGGAAAGATGTGAATAAATTGGAGAGAGTCCAGAGGAGAACAACAAAAATAATAGAAGATTTAGAAAACCTGGCCTATGGGGAAAGGTTAAAAAACTGGGCATGTTCAGTCTTAGAAAAGAAGACTGATGGGGGACCTGATATCAGTCTTCAAATGTCTTAAGGGTTGTTATAAAGATGATAGTGATCAGTTGTTCTCCATGTCCACTGAAGGTAGGACAAGAAGTAATGGGCTTAATATGCAGCAAGGAAGATTTAGGTTAGATATTAGGAAAAAAACTTTTTAACTATAAGGATAGTGTGATGGGGCAAGGCCAGATGGCTACAGTAAAGTAGTGAGGAACAGGTATGTTAGCCCCAGGCTAAACAAATCCCTGGTACCATGGTAACCAAATGGCAGTTGCTCCAGGTTAATCAAGACACCTGGGGCAAATTAAGATCCTCTAGAAGGCAGGAGAGACAGCTAGATTGATTGGGACACCTGAAGCCAATTAAGGACTGGCTGGAACTAGTTAAAAGCCTCTCAGTCAGTGTGGGGTGGGTGCCAGGAGCTATAGGAGGGAGCTGTGCTGTTGGAGGAATGAAGTAGTATGAATCCATATCAGGTGCAAGGAAGGAGGCCCTGAGGTAATTGTGAAGAAGATATTGAGTGGGGGCTGCTGTGGGAAAGTAGCCCAGGGAATTGTACATGCCCTATTTCCAAAAAGTCAGCTTTCATAGCTGCTAAGTTTAGGGTCCCTGGGCTGGAGCCTGGAGTAGAGGGTGGGCCTGGGCTCCCCTCCCTGATTAATCACTGATACTGGGAGACAACAGAGACTTTGTGAGGGAGGGTTGTTTCTCCTCACCTCCCTTGCTGGCTTATGATGAAAATGGCTCAGTAGACTGTGACCCTTGCCTCTAGAGAGAGAAGGGCTATGTGGAGGGTCACAGTGAGCCTCTGAGGCTAGCAAAAATCTGTCAGGAAATGCAGGACCCATGGAGTTAAGGACAGAACTTTGTCACAATAGTTGAACTCTGGAACAGGCTTCCAAAGGATCCCCATCACTGGAGGTTTTTAAGAACAGTTGGACAGACACCTGTCAGGGATGCTCTAGGTTTACTTGGCCCTGCCTCAGAGCATGGGGCTGGGCTTGATGACCTCTTGAGGTCCTTTTCAGCTCTACATTTCTATGATGGCTATGATTCTATAAAATTCTGCCAACACTACTCTGGGGTGCTGCTTTCCTATTAAAAAAAGCAAACCTTGAATGACTTTTATTTTAGATTATGGGAAAACAAAACATGGTAGAACAAAAATAAGATCCCTGCAAAGGAGAGCACAGTGTATGTATCTCCCTTATAATAGGCTGGAATCACTCGAAATACAAAATGGATGCTGTTGTGTAATGCACATATTTCACAAATTTAAAGGTACATTACACAAACTAAAGACATCATGGTTTCAAGCTACACACACATACTTGTGATGTAAGTAAGAATAATTATCCTCATTTTACATATAGGGAAACTGAGGCAGAGAAGTGAATGACATGCCCAAGGCCAGCAAGTCAGTCATAAGACCTGCATTAGAACTCAGGAATCCTTCCTTGCAACCTCATTTTTTGTCCTCCAGAGTATACCATCTACCCAAATATATGCTAAAAATCGAGCTACCCACAGTCCTAAAAGGTAGTGTCTACTCTCCAGTTATTTTTTTACAATTACAGTTGCATCTGGCCAGAAGCCCCATGATGCCATTTACAGGGAGTCACTTTTCAGAGTAGAATTGTTTTCTTGAAACACTTGTTCCCTTGAAAAGATTTTTGAAAAATTAGTAAATGCACAGGAAGTTGAAAGCAGGACAAGAACAATATTTCTATAACTCCGGTATAACAAACTGGATTGAGACATTCTGAGAAACGATGCTGTAGGAAACAAAGGATATGCAGTATACAGGTGTAAATCTGGAATAACTCTGTTGAATTCAAAGCAGATATGCTGGTGTCACTGAGAGGAGAACTGGGCCCAGAGATTCTGTCATTTGCAAAATAGGAACAATTGCATATACATACAGTGCAAGTGGAGATTCAACAACCGGATTTTAAAAATTTTTCTGGGTGCAGCAAAATTGTAGGGGAAAGTCACTCATTTGGGGCCCAATTCTGCAAGATGTTGACCACCTCCTGAGAGCTGTTGAGTGTTCCCAACTGCTATGGAAGTGCATGGGAATTGAGGGTGCTCACCAGCTCTCAGGATCAGCCAATGGAGGTGACCTACAAAATGACACCAACGTAACTGCTGGTCCATTTAAGAGCAAACTGAAAACCAGGCCTCAGTAGCATGTATCCTCACTTTAAAATGGAACCTCCACCCATTTAATTCCTTGTCAAACCTCCCATTGACTTTGGAAGGAGTTAGGGTCATACCCTTTGAATACTTCATCCAGGCTTGCTCTCTTCTTAGAAAAAGCAGATATAGTAGAAATAAAACAGGCTTGGAGAAGGGCAACAAAAATGAGAGAGGTGTTTGCATGTGCATATGTATGCCGGGGGGATTTAAAGGAGTCAGGATTAACAGATTAACAGCACAACAGTTTAATTTGGAAAGAATTTGACTAAGAGGAGTTTTGATAAAGTTAAAATATTAAAAAGAGCAAAAGAGTAAGATGCCACTGACAATGAAAAGAAGACACATTGAAAATGGGGAAAAGGAAATCAATTTTTAGTATAATATTCCTAAGGAACTCACAGTAGGAGAGGCAATTAATTTAGGAAGAGTCAAAATTGATTTAAACATAGAAAGAACAGCACTTGCAGTTAAATGAGCTAGAATAACAATTACAAGGCCACCAGTTCTTATGCTTCTGGGCTGCTAGAGTTGTGATGCTGCAGACTGGGATATCTGGCCATGGTGAATAAAACTGCAATAGTCTTTGCTCTGAGAACCTGTGTCTTTTCTACTAATCACGATAAACACACAAAACACGTTGGCTTCCTGGAGTAGCCCTCTTTATCTTTAGAAACTACATCCCGCCTTTCTCACTCTGTGCTTCCTCCAGCTGGCCTCACCAAACCCAGAAACGTCATATTTGCTAATGATATGTGTGACGCATGGCTAGAAAGGGTTAAACAGCTTGCAGGCTGGATGACCTAAAGCTCATCTTTAAAGTCATGTTAGAAAAGTATGCAAATTATAATTAGGGCCATTAATGCTAAATAGGCTAGAACTTTGAAATGCAAACCTATATTTTAGAAGTAATATTAATGGTGTGTATCTTAAATGCTACCCATAAACAGACAGTTCCTGTCTGTCATTATAACTATGGATTCAGAGATCAAAAGGGAATATTAACATTTGGATGTCTCTTGGGTAAAATTATGTCATTGTCTATATGTCTCTTTGAAGTTTGTGATAGACTGCCTAATGGATAAATTGCCCTATGTTAATTTGTGTAACTAATTACTGGTGGTATTTAGAAATCAAAAGGTTACATCAAAAGTCTATTGTTTAACCAGGACTGTGTGGTCAAGTGGATGCTAGAACACTGTCTAAAAAGACCCTTGGGTCCTGATCCTGTTAATCTCAGATCTGCTTAAGCTTCATTAGGGGAAGTTTAAGTCACAAGACTGAGGTCTCAATTATGCTGGTATGCCCTGAATATGATATT
Organism: Malaclemys terrapin pileata; assembly: GCF_027887155.1. Lineage (NCBI taxonomy): Eukaryota > Metazoa > Chordata > Testudines > Emydidae > Malaclemys > Malaclemys terrapin. Next base: position 141,113,343 of record NC_071505.1, read on the forward strand.
TGGACATTGGACTATAACCTATGAACTGAATTCTAAAGGAACTCTTTGAAACTATAAAGCTCACCATCTCTGCAATAAAATTATTTGAGCATAAGCTTTCGTGGGCTACAGCCCACTTCTTCAAAACCTTATTCTCAAATAAATTTGTTAGTCAATAAGGTGCCACAAGTACTCCTGTTCTTTTTGCGGATACAGACTAACACGGCTCCTACTCTGAAACCTGTCATCTCTGCTATGAATCTAAACCTCAGTGGATTGAACTCATGTCTGTATGTATATTGATCTTTTAACCATTCTCTCGCTCTTTTGGTTTTTAATAAATTTTAGTTTAGTTAATAAGAATTGGTTGTAGCGTGTATTTGGGTAAGATCTGAAACATTCATTAACCTGGGAGGTAATGTGTCTGATCCTTTGGGATTGGTAGGACCCTTTCTTTTATTTGATGAAACAAGATTTTCAGAAATCATCATGTTTGACTTAGGTACCTTGATGGAGGCCTGAGGTTGGGTCACTTTAAGGGATCTGTATTGTTTGGACTTCTGAGTAACCAGTAGGATAATAAAGAAGCTGTTTCATGCTGGCTTGGTAAATCTAAGTATTGGAATATCCACCAGCTTTTTGGGGATTGTGTGCCCCATTCTTTGCAGTTCACCCTAATTGAGTGACCACAGCTGGCCCCCACTAGGACCCCGGTCACAGTATGGTACCCAGGCCTATAGGAATCTAATTGCTGCTGAGGGAATTTACCCATGATTAGAGTTGGTCAAAAATTCTCCATTAGAATTTTTTCTGTTTTAAAATGCTATTTTGTCAAAATTGAAACTTCCAGTGGAAACATGTCAGTTTGGACAAAATTTCATTTTCATAAAATGTAAAAATGCTTTTACATGAAATGTTTTGACTTTTTAATTTAAAACAGTGTTTTGTATCAAAATTTATTTTATTTTGTTTTAAAAGTCAAAATTTGAACAAAACTTTTTGATTTTATTGAAATGAAACATTCTAGTTGTGTTCTGTGGAAAATTCTGATTTAGAATGAGAACAAATTTTAAAAATTTTCACAGAGCAAAAATTCTAGTCCCTGAGCAGTTCTACTAACCTAGGCTCCCATGATTCCAAGCAAAATGGTTTAGTCATATTCCATTCTGTAATCATACTGAACTACCCAGACTTCTTGACCTGGGGCTACAGCGAAACAGGGGACCAAGAGATGAAAAGCTCCATATCCCATCCCCTGGCTGTTCTGAGTCATCCAGTCCCCCCAGGAGCTTTGACTGTGATCTTAATTTTGTTTCTGGGAGACAAGCAGCAGGTGGGTCCCAAGATGAATGGACACAAACACAGCCATGGCGATCAACAGGCGGAAAATCCAGGAGCTCCAAAAGTAGAAGACACGGCGGTGGGATGGACCAACTGACAAATCCTCTGGGGAAACATAAAGGGGAACAGGAGTCAGCAGGACAAACCCAAGGGCCATCAGTTAGCATTCCATGCACACTAACACAGGATAAATATTTTCACTTTGAAAAGTCCATCTAAGAAAGCAGGGACAGGGTGGAAGCAAGAATAAACTAAGCCAAAACCGTCACTCCAAAACTAGAACCTTCACCCCAAATTTCAACTGCACCCATAATTCTTCTCACTCAACTCAAAATTTGCATCCAAAAATTCAGCCCTGGCAAACCTTCAGTCCCCAAACTCAGCCGTCACTCCTTTAAAACTCCCTCCTCCTCCTGGCGCTTCATACAAAGAACCCAAACCACAGGGTTTCCAGGGCTGTGAAGAGCAATATTAGAGCCATTCTCCCAATCACACAACTCCCCCACCCCCCAGCTCTCAGATCCCTTCCCCAAAGATTCCCCTCTCCCAGGCTTACTCTGCTACCCTAGAGTCCTCCCATAGAGTCATAGAGGACCACCAGATCATCTAGTCTGACCACTTGTAGATCACAGGCCACCAGCACCACTCAGCACCCACACACTAAATCCATAGGCTTTCTGACACTGGTGAGAGGCAGGAAGGAGAGGGAAATGCCCCCCACAAGGGTTTACTATCCTGGTTATGTTCCCCTCTTTGTGGCTATCAGACTCAGGAACTCATTCTGACCTTCTCCCCCATTACCCTCCCCAAGCCCGCTTTGCCTTGGACTGGGGATAATAAGGGGTTCCTCAACCACAGAGCTCTGGGGTGGGATCAAGACAAATCCTTGTCACACCTGTGTCTGAGCAGACCACCACCACGGCATTTGCATCAGCGTGGAGCTTCCTGTCCGACAGCCACGAGCTGCACTGAGAGATGTTGCGGTCTGCAGGGCCACAGAGTAGGCCATGGAGTGCCAATGAGTGGCCTGACACTGATGCTGGCATAGATGATGTCTCTAGAGGTGGTCCACAGCCCAGACTGCCACAGAGGATGGAGGAGGATGTGGTGCTCCAGCCCAGGCTGCACACAGTGCCCCACCTGCCCTGGAGAAATACCTCTACACGCCCCGCACAGGGGCCTTGGTCACCTACCAGGCGCACACCAGAGATATCTGCAGAAGAAAGGGCAAGGTTGGGGACAGGTACTGCAGACTGATATTGGCCCTGTGTCGGAGTAGGGAGCAGCTGCAGTGTTTTCTCCATGGGAAGTTAGAGATCAGGACTGGGAATTGAGCCCTGGTCTCCAACATCATGTGTCTCTAGGAGGCAGCCAACTCAGCCTCTAAGCTCTCCCAACACCTGCTGCAGCTGTAGGAGGACAGCAGGAGGCTAGAATTGCTAAATGAATCCTGATCTCCCATAAGGCAGCTCAGAGTGCCCAACTCTAGGTCCCCCAGGCCCATCTGCTTTGGCACTCCCAACCTCCATTGGCCCTGGCCAGGGAAAGCTAGAGACCTGGCACAGATGACCCAAATCTGTATCTTCTGCATGGCAGTGCAGAGCTCTAACCCATAGGAGGGAACAGACTCAGCCTCCACAGCAGCACTCGTGGTTCCTGGAGGGTGAGCAAGTTGGAAGGAGAATTGTCTCATGGCTGTCTGCACTAAACCATATGAGTTTAATAGCAAAGAATGGAGTTACCTGATCCTGAGCATATTACTCCAACATCCTGAGCATGACTGCAGGACTCCTGCCCCATCCCATGGTTCAGACACTGTGAGAGATATTGCTCAATACCACGGCAGAATGTGGCCTCCAGCCACACAGGACCAGAGCCTGGTCCAAAGCTGAACCATGGAGATTCCAATGCAGATCCACACCCCAGTTGTTTGCACACTACCGCAGAGTCGTGAGCATCCCAGTGCTTATCACACACTGTGCCCCAGGTACCTTCATGCAGCAACTCCAGCCGCCCAGCGCAGGGGTTGTTCCCACCTACCAGTCGCACACTAGAAATACCTATGGGAAGAGAAGCAATGAGAGGAGTCAATGTGCTCCTCTCCAAGGCCTGGTCCACACTAACCCCCCACTTCGAACTAAGATACGCAACTTCAGCTATGTGAATAACGTAGCTGAAGTCGAAGTCCAAACGTGGCAGGAGTGCTCCCCCGTCGACGGCGAGCACTCCTGGGATCGATCCCAGAAGATCGATTGCTTACTGCCGGACCCAGAGGTAAATATAGACCTACTCTAAGGGCTGAAATCTCACACTCTCCTATGTACCAGTGACCTATCAGTTTATACATAGGTGACCTGAACTGAAGTAGTTCTCAGGGCTGGCAGCCACATTTCCTCATTCCCTTACTGTCTGCTGCCACTATGTGATCACTTGGTGTCTTGCACTCCCATCCTTTTATGCTCACATACATCTCAAACTATTGCACCATGCTCCAGTGGCTAAGGCACAGAACTGGTGGTCAGGAGACCTCAGTTCCATTCCCATCAAGGTGTGATTTTGGGCAAATCACTTAACCACTCTGTGCATCTGGCAAATGGGATAATTGTTTATCCACTACTGTAAAGTGTTTTGAAATTAAGTAAAAAATCTCTTGTATAAGTACATAATAGGGCTGTCGATTAATCGCAGTTAATTCACATGATTAACTCAAAAAAATTAATCGTGATTAATCACAGTTTTAATCACACAGTTAACAATAGAATACCAATTGAAATGTATTAAATATTTTGGATGTTTTTCTACATTTTCATATATATTGTATTCTGTGTTGTAATTGAAATCAAAGTGTATATTATTTTTATTATAAATATTTTCACTGTAAAAATGATAAAATAAATAATATTTTTCAATTCACCTCATACAAGTACTGTAGTGCAATCTCTTTGTCATGCAAGTTCAGCTTACAAATGTAGATATTTTTGTTACATAACTGCACTCAGAAACAAAACAGTGCAAAACTTCAGAGCCTACAAGCCCACTCAGTCCTACTTCTTGTTTAGCCAATCACTAAGACAAGCAAGTTTGTTTACATTTACAGGAGATAATGCTGCCCTCTTCTTATTTACAATGTGACCAGAAAGTGAGAACAGGCATTTACATGGCACTTTTGTAGGTATTTACATGCCAGATATGCTAAACATTATTATTATGCATTAATTAAATTTGTGACTGTTTTACCCGCATCCTGCCATATCTTTCATGTTATAGCAAACTCGGATGATGACCTAGCACATGTTGTTCATTTTGAGAACAATTTCACTGCAGATTTGACAAAACGCAAAGAAGGTGCCAATGTGAGATTTCTAAAGATAGCTACAGCACTTGACCCAAGGTTTAAGAAGTGTCTTCCAAAATCTAAGTGGTACAAAGTGTGGAACATGCTTTCAGAATTCTTAAAAGAGCAACATTCCAATGTGGAAACTACAGAAGCCGCACCACCAAAAAAGAAAATCAACCTTCTGCTGGTGGCATCTGACTCAGATAATGAAAATGAACATGTGTTGGTCCACACTGCTTTGGATTGTTATCGAGCAGAATCCCTCAGCATGGGCGCATGTCCTCTGGAATGGTGGTTGAAGCATGAAGGGACATATGAATCTTTAGCACATCTGGCACGTGCATATCTTTGATGCTGGCTACTACAGTGCCATGAGAACACCTGTTCTTACTTTCAGGTGACATTGTAAACAAGAAGCGGGCAGCATTATCTCCTGCAAATGTAAACAAACTTGTTTGTCTGAGCGATTGGCTGAAGAAGAAGTAGGACTGAGTGGACTTGCAGGCTGTAAAATTGTACATTGTTTTATTTTTGAATGCAGGTTTTTTACATAATTCTACATTTGGAAGTTCACTTTAATGATAATGAGATTGCAGTACACTACTTGTATTAGGTGAATTGAAAAATACAATTTCTTTTGGTTTTTTTACAGAGCAAATACTTTTAATCAAAAATATTCTTTAAGTGAAAAAGCCAAGGAGACATATCTGTTGTATGAACAAATGCCACGGCATCTTTTGTTTGCAGGCATCTTTTGCTCTAAGCTTAATTGAAGTTTCCACACTTTTGCCGACAGTCCTAAGTCTAGTTCTGAAAAGCCCAAAGAATGGAGAGAACAGTGAATTTGAAAACAGCCAAGCGAACTTTAGAATATGTATCTTCTTGAGCTGTTCCTCTAGACATAAACTTAGAAGGCACTGTAGATTCATTTGACAAATGCAGAGCCAATAATTAATATAAAGGCTTTGGTCGAAATAGCACATTCCCCTACCTTTGCCCTGGGTAAAGCAGCAGGGGTGTAATTTGGAGCATTTTCTTTAAAATGCTGTTTTGCTCAACCCTGACTCCCTAAGACTCTTCCAGCCCCAAATTCCCATGCGATATAGTACTTGGGCACAGACTTTAGCCATGAAAACGCTACAACTGGGGTGATTAGATTTGCTCCCATAGACCTGAGGGAAACATAGCACTGCTTGTATAGAATTTAAGGCTTTCTTCTTTACACCATCTATATGTTTGTCCCATTAACCATCATGAAAAGTTTGGCTGTGCAGGGCTCTCAGGAGATAAAATAGCTTAGCCAGTATACTAGCTCATGCAAGTTTCTCCAAGAGATGACCTCTGTCAATCCAAAGCCAATTTCAGGTCGACAAAGGCTGCATAACATTTTCCCTGCTTGAAGGAACAATATTTGTGAATCAATGAGAGGACAAAGCAGTTAGCAATGGTAGAGTGGCTATTCAGGCTTATTCCTTGGCAAATAGCCTGTTTATTCCTGGGCAAATAAATTACAGTTCTCTGCCCAATATTCTACTCACCCCAGGAGATATCTAGTGTAAATTTTAAAAACTACATGTAAGAGGCTAACTGGCAGTAATTCCCAGGATCATTTCTGTCACTGTTTTTATAAAGTGGAACAATAATACCTGTGGACCAATCTGAGGAGAAAACTCCTGTATTTTTTATATTAATAAAAAGTTTTGCTCACACAGGGACCCACCAATCAAATTGTCCGTACAACTTCTGCTGGGATGAAATCCCCTTCCTGTCTTGTCAAAGCCCATTGCCACCAACTTCCAAAATAAAGATGAATTTTTCTCTGTGATTGCAAATTCAGGTTACTTCCAATTTTGGGTGTTCCAATTTTTCCTTATTCAGCATTTTTTAATATTCCCTTCTGAGGATAAACTAATTTCTTAATAGAAACTGGGGAATCATTATTTCTGGCAGCCTTTGCAATGATCTGAAGCTGTTTCTGAATATTGTACCCATCGGAATCATACCAGATTCTTTTATCTTTTAAATGATAAAAATAAAACATTTTGGAGGTAGGGTCATCCTGTAATTTTTTAACAATCTAAGTACATACTGTATAAACTGATGCTGGATCTCTAAGGTCCAAAAGTTAGTTCTTTAAAACCAACAAATCACTGGATGTGAGTTTCTTTCTGATTTTAGACTTAACTTCATCAATGATTTAGACAATGGCATAGAGAGTATACTTATAAAGTTTGTGGACGATACCAAGCTGGGAAGGGTTGCAAGTGATTTGGAGGGTAGGATTAAAATTCAAAAAGATTTGGACAAGCTGGAGAAATGGTCTGAAGTAAACAGGATGAAATTCAATAAGGACAAATGCAAAGCACTGCACTTAGGAAGGAACAATCAGTTGCACACATACAAAATGGGAAATGACTGTCAAGGAAGGAGTACCGTGGAAAGGGATCTGGGGGATCACAGTGGATCATAAGCTAAAAATGAGTCAACAGTGTAACGCTGTTGCAAAAAAAGCAAACATCATTCTGGGATGTATTAGCAGGAGTATTGTAAGCAAGACACGAGAAGTAATTCTTCCGCTCTACTCCATGCTGATTAGGCCTCAACTGGAGTATTGTGTCCAGTTCTGGGCGCCACATTTCAGGAAAGATGTGGACAAATTGGAGAAAGTCCAGAGAAGAGCAACAGAAATTATTAAAGGTCTAGAAAACATGACCTATGAGGGAAGATTGAAAAAACTGGGTTTGTTTAGTCTGGAGAAGAGATGACTGAGAGGGGACATGATAACAGCTTTCAAGTATATAAAAGGTTGTTACAAGGAGGAGGAGAAAAATTATTCTTTTTAACCTCTGAGGATAGGACAAGAAGCAAGGGGCTTAAATTGCAGCAAGAGCGGTTTAGGTTGGACATTAGGAAAAACTTCCTAACTGTCAGAGTGGTTAAGCACTGGAATAAATTGCCTAGGGAGGTTGTAGAATCTCCATCATTGGGGATTTTTAAGAGTAGGTTGGACAAATACCTGTCAGGGATGGTCTAGATAATATTTAGTCCTGCCTTTAGTGCAGGGGACTGGACTAGATGACCTCTCAAGGTCCCTTCCAGTTCTATGATTCTAATGGATTCCATTTAATTCACCTTGAGTTTACAGCTTCAGAATTAGGAGTCAGACACAATCTGCCAGCAGTTGTCTCGAGGAAAATGGTTAGAGGATAGGGGTTGGATTACTGTCTGATTTAAAAGTGAATAAAAGTTAGAGAAACAAGACCAGCTTAAAATTGTAACTGTGATATAATCCATCATATTGTCCTCTCTGTAAGAGGAAAGGCAACCATTTTAAAAAAGTAACAAATAGAATCTTTACAAAATAATAATATCCTAAAATAATTCTTTCCAATTTTCCACACAGTTTCCGGACCCCTGCACATTCCCTACTATTTAAAGGTCAACATATCAAAAGCAATTAGAACTGAGTGAATTAGGAAGCATAACCTTAGTGAATGCATCTTTGTTTTCAATAAAAAGCTTAATAGGGCAGTTCAGTGTTCAGACTGGAGTATGTCCAGTAGAGTTAATTGTGAAATGTTTTTTCCCTATCAACTTTTTTATTACATTTTTTTTTAATTTGCTACAAATTTTTTTGAGTTCTCAACAAACGTTCCAAAACTGACATTTTCTTGGTTTTCAGCAACCAGAGTTGATTTAAGATTAACTAAAATAAACCACTTTTAAACTGAAATAAGAGCCCTTTGCACCAGTTTAACTAAATCATATGTTAAATTAAACCCAGGCAGCTTTCTCATGCAGACAAGGCCACTCTCTTCCAAACTGACACATTTCCCACCCAATGGGAATTTTTCATCCTAAAATTATAACTCCCCCTTTTCTGAAAGGAAACCAGAGAAGTCAACATGCTTCCCTAGCAAGCACAGTGCCATCTGCATTCAGTGTAACTGGCTGATCAGAGCTGCAGACTCACCCTCTGCCATGAAGCCTCCGTCAGAGAGAAGGCAGAGTAGGAGGAATCTCAAGGTGGATATCATTATCCAAATTAATTCTTCACAGTGCCCCAGGAGAGATGTGTGAGCAGGGGACTCCAGACCACGGTTAGTGCGGCTTATATCACCTCTGCAGAGTGCGAGTGCTGGACACTCTCTTGACTTCCTGCCATTCGGCTCTGCAGTCACCCCCAAAGTAGTGGCTTGTGACCACAGCCAATGTCTCATGCAAAGCGTTGGCTATGGGAAGTAACTTGACTTATTGTTATCTGGCTCTGTGGTCAGCCTTCAGCCTGGGGTCCTTAGGCTGCTGTCAGAGTTACAGAGACCTTGGAAACTTAGCAATAGAAGTTACTACTAATAATTATAACAACTGGTGTTTCTATAGAACCTCTGAACCTCAAAGAACTTTACAGGCATTATTGAATTTACCTTGAATGGGGCCTGATTCTGCTCTCGTACTGTTGGAAATCAGGAGTGACACAATGGCATTACACTGGTGTAAAATTAGTAGCCTCCATGCTTTAAAGCAGGGACTTGAAATTAGGTAGCAGGAAAGGGGGGGAAGGGGTCAATATAGTGAGAAGGATTTGTTCTTTGCTAGCCCTGTGAAAATCCACCCAAATTAAACACCTCTGGACACCACCATTTGCACATGTGGTTTCTTAGGGTATGTCTACACAGCTTACAGAAGCGAGCCTCCCAGCCTGGGTTGACTGACTTGGTCTAGCAGGGCTCATGCTAGTGCTCTAAAAATAGCTCTGTAGAGAGCGCTCTGAAGTTTGGGCTGCGGCTCAGGCTCTGAAGGCTAGGAACAGGGGCTTGGCTTCAGAGCCCAAACTTCAACTTGGCCTGCAACTTCAAAGAACTGTCTACACAGCTATTTTTAGAGAGTTAGTGCGAACCCCGTCATCCCAAGTCTGTCATCCTGGGCTGGGAGGCTCACTCCTGCTGGGTAGAGGCTGGCAGCATTCTTGTCCAAAACTTCTTTTACCCTTCTTCCCCACCAGAGCTCACTGAGCATGCTTTAGCCTGTGGCTGAGCAGGACTTTTTCTGCAATTGGTCCTCCTGGCTGCTGTGAGGCTAGATGCTGGGCTGGAGACCAGGGATCCTGTCTCTGTTGTGCACTCAGTGACCCCCTTCTGGCACCCTGGCAGCAAGGAAGAGAAGGAGGAAAGAACATGATTGAAATGCAGAGGGGTTAGCAACAGGGGTGTGGTGGGAAGGGGAGAAGCTGGGTGAGGCGGGATAGCAGTAGAGGGGGACCAAGACAGACTGGAGTGGGGACAGATGTAGAAGGGATAGAAGCAAGGACAGCAGGTATAGAAGGGGGCATATGTGTCTTCCTGTAAATGGCTCATCACTTTGTTATTTTGCTGTCTTAATGGACCCCCCCCCACACACACACTGTCTGTGAAACCTAGTTGGCTGATCCTCCTTTATCTTGTCCGTGCAGCTGGTCAAAATTTATTCATCAAAACTTTTTTGGCCACAAACAGCTTTTCAGCACAAAGGAAAATTTTACATTTTGAAGAACTGTGTTTTTGTCAGAATGTTTAATGGAAAAAAGGCATTTCCCAACCAGCCCTACCCTGCTGCATGAGTAGGAAGACATCCCAGAGTGCATTGCTCCATGTGGTGCTAGTGCTGTCCTCTGTGCACTCCATGCTCACTACGGGATTGTACCCAGATTTTCCCAGCATACACTGAGACATCCCTTTTTAGACAGTGGGGTGGATGTAGACACACAAACATCATTTACACATAGTTAAAGGTGAGAAAAGCTGCTTCTGTGTGGGTGCTGCTTGCTTGCATTTACTATAACAAGGTCAGATGAGAATGCAACAGCCTGATTACTAATGCACATCCATCCTTGTACTATGGACCAGGCTATAACTTTGTGTTCCTTTATAACAGAATTCTGAAGGATTCTAGAGACTGAACTCCGGAAGAATTTCTGGTCAGTTTATGGTTCTGCAGCTCTAACAGCTCAGAGCTGAAGAGACAGCCTGATGTCCTAAATTACTGATCACATTTTCTACTGGAGCTGGAGAGGGCAAACTCCCCCCTGCAGCCTTCACACTCACTGAAAGGCATCTCATTCAGCTGGCCCATGCTTGCCAGAGACCGATCATAGAATGTCAGGGTTGGAAGGAACCTCCAATCCCCTGCTCAAAGCAGGAGCAACCCCAACTAAATCATCCCAGCCACGGCTTTGTCAAGCCTGACCTTAAAAACCTCTAAGGAAGGAGATTCCACCACCTCCCTAGGTAACCCCTTCCAGTGCTTCACCATCCCCCTAGTGAAAACGTTTTTCCTAATATCCAACCTAAACCTCCCCCACTACAACTTGAGATCATTACTCCTTGTTCTGTCATCTGCTACCACTGAGAACAGTCTAGCTCCATCCTCTTTGTAACCCCCTTTCAGGTAGTTGAAAGCAGCTATCAAATCCCGCCTCATTCTTCTCGTCTGCAGACTAAATAATCCCAGTTCCCTCAGCCTCTCCTCATCATTCATGTGCTCCAGCCCCCTAATCATTTTTGCTGCCCTCCGCTGGACTCTTTCCAATTTTTCCACATCCTTCTTGTAGTGTGGGGCCCAAAACTGGACACAGTACTCCAGATGAGGCCTCACCAATGCCGAATAGAGGGGAAAGATCACGTCCCTCGATCTGCTAGTAATGCCCCTACTTATACAGCCCAAAATGCTGTTAGCCTTCTTGGCAACAAGGGCACACTGTTGACTGGGTTTGTTACAGGAGTCGGTGGGTGAGATTCTGTGGCCTGTGTTGTGCAGGAGGTCAGACTAGATGATCATAATGGTCCCTTCTGACCTTAAAGTCTATGAGTCTATGAGTCTATGACTCATATCCAGCTTCTTGTCCATTGTAACCCCTAGGTCCTTTTCTGCAGAACTGCTGCCCAGCCATTCGGTCCCTAGTCTGTAGCAGTGAATGGGATTCTTCCATCCTAAGTGCAGGACTCTGTTCTTGTCCTTGTTGAACCTCATCAGATTTCTTTTGGCCCAATCCTCTAATTTGTCTAGGTCCCTCTGTATCCTATCCCTATCCTCCAGTGTACTACCACTCCTCCCAGTTTAGTGTCATCTGCAAACTTGCTGAGGGTGCAGTCCACGCCATCCTCCAGATCTTTAATGAAGATATTGAACAAAACCGGCCCTAGGATTGACCCTTGGGGCACTCCGCTTGATACCGGCTGCCAACTAGACATGGAGCCATTGATCACTACTCATTGAACCCTATGATCTAGCCAGCTTTCCTTGCCCTTGGTGAATCCATGCTGACTGTTCCTGATCACTTTCCTCTCCTCTAAGTGCTTCAGAATTGATTCGTTCAGGACCTGCTCCATGATTTTTCCAGGGACTGAGGTGAGGCTGACTGGCCTGTAGTTCCCTGAAACCTCCCTCTCCCCTTTTTTAAAGATGGGCACTACATTAGCCTTTTTCCAGTCATCCAGGACCTCCCCCAGTTGCCATGAGTTTTCAAAGATAATGGCCAATGGCTCTGCAATCACATCCGCCAACTCCTTTAGCACCCTCGGATGCAGTGCATCCAGCCCCATGGGTTAGTGCTCGTCCAGCTTTTCTAAATAGTCCTGAACCACTTCTTCCTCCACAGAGGGCTGGTCACCACCTCCCCATACTGTGCTGCCCAGTGCAGTAGTCTGGGAGCTGACCTTGTTCATGAAGACAGAGGCAAAAAATGCATTGAGTACGTTAGCTTTTTCCACATCCTCTGTCACTAGGTTGCCTCCCTCATTCAGTAAGGGGGCCACACTTTCCTTGATCATCTTCTTGTTGCTAACATACCTGAAGAAACCCTTCTTGTTACTCTTAACATCCCTTGCTAGCTGCAACTCCAAGTGTGATTTGGCCTTCCTGATTTCACTCCTGCATGCTTGAGCAATATTTTTATACTCCTCCCTGGTCATTTGTCCAGTCTTCCACTTCTTGTAAGGTTCTTTTTTGTGTTTAAGATCAGCAAGGATTTCACTATTAAGCCAAGCTGGTCGCCTGCCATATTTACTATTCTTTCTACACATCGGAATGCTTTGTTCCTACAACCTAAATAAGGACTCTTTAAAATACAGCCAGATCTGCTTAAAATACAGATCTGCTAGGACGGAAGAATCCCATGCACTGATACAGGCTGGGGACCGACTGGCTAAGCAGCAGTTCTGCAGAAAAGGACCTGGATTACCATGGACAAGAAGCTGGATATGAGTCAAGAGTGTGCCCTGGTTGCTAAGAACGCTAACGGCATATTGGGCTGCATTAGTAGGAGCATTACCAGCAGATCAAGGGAAGAGATTATTCCCCTCTATTCGGCACTGGTGAGGCCACATCTGGAGTACTGCGTCCAGTTTGGGCCCCCCTACTCCAGGAAGGGTGTGGAGAAATTGGAGTGAGTCCAGTGGAGGGCAATGGAAATGATTAGGGTGCTGGGGCACATGACTTACGAGGAGAGGCTGAGGGAACTGGGTTTATTTAGTCTGCAGAAGAGAAGAGTGAGGGAGGATTTGATAGCAACCTTCAAATACCTGAAGGGTGGTTCCAAAGAGGATGGAGCTAGGCTGTTCAAAGTTGTGGCAGATGACAGAACAAGGAGCAGTCTCAAGTTGCAGTGGGGGTGGTCTAGGTTGGATATTAAGAAAAACTATTTCACTAGGAGGGTGGTGAAGCACTGGAATGGGTTACCTAGGGAGATGGTGGAATCTCCATCCTTAGAGGTTTTTAAGTCCCGGCTTGACAAAGCCCTGGCTGGGATGATTTATTTGGGGTTGGTCCTGCTTTGAAGTCTCTTCCAACCTAATCTTCTATTAATCTATGCTAGATCTAAAGCATATTCCTCCATGAACTGTTCTTCCTCCTGTAAGCAGAGTCTGAATGAGCTCTCCCCTGACATCTAGTGACGCTCTGGGGGAAAAGACTTAAAGAGCAGACTGTGTTTTCATAGACATGCCTAGGTGCAGCATGATGCTTTGCCAAAATGATCAATTTTGGCTGGTTTTAGATTACAAATCACTCTAGTATTTGAAATCAGGGGTAATGAAATGTTGTCATGCTTACTGTCTGAGTAAAGGGCAGTAGAACTGTGCTTGGCCTGCCCTGATTAAGGGGGTCATCCTGAACTGAACCTCACTTGCTAAGCAAAGTGAAGGGATGCCAAATTCCAGGGAAGCTGAGAGTGGGTGGGGACAGGTGTTCCTCCGGGTGGGTGTGGTCTCTACCTAAAGAGTTCTAGACACTCTTTGACCTGCCCCTCTCTAATGGTTAATAGCAGAGCTAATTAGACTCAATTAAAAGCCCTTGTTTCTGGTTGGTGATTCCTGGTGCTGACATCACTGCTGAATGGGTCTAGAAGCTAATCCTTAGTCCTTGCATGGGGACTGTGAAAGACAACACAGAGACTTCACTGACTGTGAGGTTCCCCATTCCCTGCTGAATTCACTAAGAGTGGTGGAACCTCAGACGGTGACATCAGGATAGCAGCAAGCAGTGGTGGCCAGTGGCAGCATAGTGACAGTGGCTAGCAGTGGTAGAGAGACAGTGGCAGCTGTGAGCCAGTTGCAGAAGGAGCAGCAGAGGCATTGTTTGATCCCCCTCCCTGCAGGGGGTGGGAGGTGAACCCCTGTGAACACACCTCTGAACTCTGGGTCTTTGCTAACCAAGGACAGCAACTGTGAGTGGGGTGCAGCAGAGGGAGAGGGGAGTGATGTGTTAAATCATTTGTTGGACTTTCACACACAAGATTGGAAACTGAGGCAAAGGACCCTACCCAACACATTGTGGGGTCGGGTTTGCTTATGGTCACATGCTTTTGAATGTGGTTGTGGCATTTTAACAAACTAATGCTGGGTTCCCTTTCCCTTTTAATAAATGTTCTCGTTTGTTAACACAGACTCAGTGCTTGGGAGTGGGGAAGTATTGTCTCTTAGAGGTGCCCACGGGTGGTGTGACATTTTCCCAGATCACCCGGTGAGGGCTTGAGCTGGTTCTGTGTTATATTATTAAGAGGAACCCCAAGATATTGAACCTGGCCTTTGTTGCTGCTGACTCCTCCTGGCAGAAGGTTACACTCCTTGCATGCATGGGGTGGGGTGGGGATCGCAGGACAGGTTTGAGTAGGTGTATCTGGAGATGGGGCCTCATCATGACCCCTCCAGATCATGGAGGTTAGTCAGAAAAATTAATCTAGGCTGGGATAATCACAGCTCTTTTGGAATTGCACTACAGGGGCTCCTCCTCCCACATCTTTCTACAACTGTCCACAGAGGCAGTCTCAGGCATGAGAGGTCATGGGAATGCAGTTCCAATGGAGCTGTGATGCCAGGAACTGGGGAGGGAGGAACCAGGGAACTTTGAGCCAGTACAAAGAAACATAGGTGTTGTGACGGAGGTTCCAGGGGGGCCACTCTGAGATGGGCAATCAGGGCAAACTGCAAAGAATGGGGCAGACAATCCCCCCAAATGGAGGTTATTCTAATACTTAGATTCACCAAGCTTACAACAAAACAGCTTCCACAATACCTTACTGGTTACCCAGAAGCCAGAAATATAGTTCCCTTAAAGCAACCCAACCTTGAGCTCCCACCTAGAGTGCCAAATCAAATATGATGAGGGGATTACTGAAAATCCTGTTCATCATATAAAAAAGTTCTAGCAATTTCAAAGGATCAGACACATTACCCACCAGGTTAATGAATATTTCAGATCTTTTCCAAATACACGCTTGCAGCCAATTCTTATTAACTAAACTAAAATTTATTAAAAAAGAAAAGAGAGAAAGTATTGGTTAAAAGATCATTATACATACAGATGTGAACAGAATTCTTAGGTCAGTTTCATTGTAGAGATGGTGAACTTTAGAGTTGCAAAAAGTCCTTTCAGAATTAGTCCATAGGTTACAGTTCCATGTCCACTATCAGAGTGATCTAGATGAGACTGGAGACCACAGTCTTGCATCTCAAACTTCCCCTGATGAAACTTAAGCAGATCTGAGATGAAAGGATCAGGGCCCTAGAGTTATTTTTATGGTTGTTTAGCAGCCTCTTGACAGTGTGCAGTCCTTGGGTAAACAACAGGCGATTATCCTAGCTTTCAAGTAGAACCCCTAAGCATATACAGGTAACTATTTGCATTCATTGGTATGAGGTAATTATCCATTAAGCAGTGCGTAGACAGTTTACTACAAACTTCAAAGAGAGATCTAGACAACGAAATTATTACACCCAAGTTTCATCTAAATATTAATATTCCCTTTTGATCTCTGAATCAATAAACATAGTAACAGACAGGAACTGTTCGTTTACATGGTTAACAGCTAACAAGATCTAAGTAAACACATACAATTAGTATTACCTTTAATTCTCTAACAGTATAGGTTTGCATTTCAAAGCTCTAGTCTATCTAACATGGAATGGCCCTAATTAACATTCATACACTTTTCTATGATGTTTTTAAAGGTTGAATTTGGGTTATTTAGCCTGCTAGTTGCTTAACCCTTTCTGGCTCAATGTCACAGATGTGCTCTACTAATTAGAAATATATTGTCTAGAAATTATTTCAGGGAAGTTCTGTGGCCTGTGTTATATAGGAGGTCAGACTAGATGATCACAATGGTCCCTCCGGGCCTTGGACTCTATGAATCTATGAAGGCTCATTCTTCACATATGTTTGTGGTGTCAAATCCTGTCCTCTTCATGGAAAGATTTTGGGAGGACTCTGTTGGGGACCTTTGTAGAGTTTTCCTCACCCTGAGCCCCTTCCCCCTGGTAATTCCATGGGAAGGGGTGAACCAGCTCTGGAGCTGGCCCATAGTATGCTACTTCTACATGGGAGATGTCCCAGTTAGACATCTGAGCTGATGTTTTAGTTGATACTGTGGTCCAGGATGGGTCCAGGGTTAGCCACAAGGCCTCCTGTGGATCTGTAATTTAAGGAAGTCAGCAAAAGAAGACATAAGTCACAAGGAGCTACCTTGAATATTGCCTGGGTGCGCCTAGGACATAAAATCATTCCAAAGAGAAGATATTTGCTGGTGAGGAAGAGGAACAGGAGAAAGAAATGTCCAGGGGACCAAGTTTATAGCATACTTACATCAGTAAGGAAATGCCTGTGCCCGTCTCTTGCCTCTCCAAATATATATATATATAGGAATAAGAAGTGAGGCATACATTAGATTACATGAAAAAATGATTATTTCCATAAGCTGCAGGTTGTGAAGTCCACATTCCAAAGAAGGGCTGGCTCAGCTCACTCTCTCCAAGCAGGGAGCATGTCAAGTAATGAAACCGGAGAATTAATTATTAATTAAATTAAATATTAATAATGGTGATTTTTTATCAAATGTGAAATACCAGTGGAGGAATATGAGCAAAATAGTAGTAATAAAAAAAGAGACAGAAAAAGAGATGGCAAAAGAGGGACCATAAAAGGTTAGAAATAAGAAGGGAAGAGGACATTAGGTGGTAAGAATGATGTTATTTATTCCTTGCATATGGAGCCATATCCTGAAAGGTGCTAAATGCTCTTAACTCCCACTGATTTCAGTGGGAGTTTGGGGTTGCTACTTCTGAGACATGAAACATTATCTTTATTGCCCTTAGGTCAAATCTCTGCCCACAGCCTGAGCAGATGGGATGTGCACAGAGGAAGTGAGTTTGCACAGGGTCTTTGTAAATGGAATCCAAGTTCTCACCATGCTGCACTTGCCACTAGCCTCCCAGTAGTCTGTCAGGCAGCAGCTTCCTGGCTCCTGATTGGCTCTCTACACTATATAAACTGACAGGGCAATCCAGGAAGTGCCCACGGAACAGCATGGATCTCCAACCCGGACCCTGAATGCATGCAGCTGTATAGTGACCACTCTGAGGGGAAAAAGCGTCACTGCCACCACTGGCTGTGTTTTTACTGTGGAGGATCCAGCCATGCTCTTGCCAACTGGCCACCCTGAGGTCTAGTACTAAGCAATTTGGGAAACAACCACACCCAAACCCAGTAGAAGGAGTTGGTCAGGGTGAGCCCTGAAATAATGCCCCCCTACTCCTCAGGGCCGCCCGGGGCGGGGGCAAGTGGGGCAATTTGCCCCCCGCCCCGGGACCCGCTGCCGAAGTGCCGGGTCTTCAGCGGCAATTTGGCAGCAGGGGCCCCCTGCCGCCGAAGACCCCAGGCCCCCTGAATCCTCTGGGCGGCCCTGCTATTCCTTACCAAGACATGCCCTCGGCATGGTGAACTCTTCACCCACCTTAAAGTCTAGGTCTGCCTTTGTGTTCCAGGGGAGCCTTATCAAATTCTGCCACAGTGGGCACTGGTGGATTCCAGGGCAGTAGACCACTTCATAGAGCTGATACAGCCCAAGCCCTCGGTATTCTGGTTCAACCAAACATTGTCCCTCACCTAGTGAAAACTAAAGATAGCTCACTCCTGTCATCAGGGCCAGCGATCCAGGAAAAAGTGCCTCTGGAACTTGTCATTCAGGACCATCAGGGAGGTCTTCAGCTCAGGATGATCCACCCATCATTCTTCCCTATAATCCTTAGCATTTCATGGCTGGTGGCTCATGATCTGCAAATCCTTTGACATGAGCACCTGCTTAGCTTCTACTCCAAGTTCTGTGAGCAAGTCTGCCTGCACACCATCTGATGAACACAAGAAAAAGGTGCACCCCCCCGTCCCTGGCTGTGAGTCAGGTGGGAAAACGATCAGAGTTTACTTCAACACCGCCCTCCCCAGTACAGCATCTATGGTGATGTCTTTGAGAAGAAGAATGCTGGCACCCTACCACCATGCTGTGATTGAGCTGCAACCAGGGGCTAGGATGCTGTTTGGCTGTATCTATGTGATGTTGGAACTGAGCTGGCTGCCCTGCATTCCTATCTCCAGGAAAATTTGGCCAAGGGTTTTATACATCTGTCTACCTCTGCTGCCAGGGTCCCAGTTCTGTTAGTTACAAAGAAAGATGGAACCCTGCACCTATGCATGGACTACCAAGCCCTCAATCAGTTTACCATCAGGAATCAATACCCGCTTCCACTCATTACACTCATTCCAGAACTATTGTATGATCAACCCAGGTATTCATGAAAATTGACCTGCAACCTGATTCAGGTTTTTTGAACCCAGTACGGCCACTATGAATGCCATTTGGTCTCACAAATGCCCCTGCAACATTCCAGAACTTCATGAATAAGGTCTTCCTTGACATCCTACACTTGTACATCATAGTCTACCTAGATGTCATCCTCATCTTTTCTGAGGATCCTGAGCAACACCCCCAGCACGTCTGGTCAGTCGGCCCTGGAATGGCTCCACCAACATGGTTTGTATCAAAGCTGGGAAAGTGAGTTTTGACCAGGGCTTCATGGAGTTCCTGAGTTACATCCTGTCCACTGGTGGGCTCTGAATGGACCCCAAGAAGGTGGATCTAGTATGGAGTTGTGCACCCCCACAAAAAACGTCAAGAAGCTACAATGCTTCCTGGGGTTCACTAACTTTTATAGATGCTTCATCTCCAGATTTTCATGCCAAATTGCCCTATTAATAGTGCTTCTCCAGAAGAACCACCTTCACCTGGTCTCCAGAGGCCTAACAAGCATTAGTCTGTCTCAAGATGACCTTTACCATTGCCCCAATCCTGGTCCATCCCAACCTGGCATGACCCTTTGTTATCGAGACAAATGCCTCCAATGTGGCAATTGGTCCCATATTATCTCAAAGACATGGTCCCTAGCATATCATCTCCATCATTGTGCCCACGGTGTTGTCAGTTGGCTTGCATGTTTGTGTTCTTTCCGTGTGCTGTCCAGCTCTGTACAGATAGCTGGTTTAGCAGACCTCGAGAGTACTACCTAATGTTAAGTGCTGAAGGCCTTAGTGACATTGTTCAGGCTGTTCAGTGCTTCTGTTCTTGGATCTGCAATGTTGTTAGTAGATAGTGCAGCATTTTCATTCAGCAGACTTTAATGTTACTTATAAAGGAAGACCACAGGCACGGTTTGGTGGCAAAGGGGCTGGCCAAGTTTATTGTCAATGAAGCCTCAGACCTTCTAGCAGGCCCAATGCTCCAGGATGTCTCTCTCTCTCTCTACCACATTCATAGGCATGCGCACAGGATGTGCCGGGTGTGCCCAGGCACACCCAAATGCCTGCGGGCCAGATCCAGCCCCTCAGGGCTTTGGATCTGACCCACGGGATTTGTCCCCTGTGGTGCTGCAGATCCCGCGCAGCTCTCAGAAGTGGCTGGCACTACGTCCCTGGAGTCCCGGGGGGGGGGGGCAGAGGGCTCCGTGTGTTGCTCCAAGCACCGCCCCCCGTAGCTCCCATTGGCCGGGAACAGGGAACCGCGGCCAATGGGAGCTTCATGGGAGGTACCTGGAGGCGTGGCAAGGGCAGCACGCGGAGCCCTGTGCCCCCCCCGGGCCATGCAGGGACATGGTAAGCGGTGTGGCGTGGGGCCAGGGCAGGCAGGCAGGGAGCGCACCGCTGCAGGTAAGAGGTGCTGGGCCAGAGCCCCTTGCCTGTACCCTGCACCCCTCCTACACCCCAACTCCCTGCCCGGAGCCCCCTGCTGCACCCTGCACCCCATGCACCCCAACTCCCTGCCCTAAGCCCCCTGCCTGCACTTCACACCCCAACCCCCTGCCCTGAGCCCACTGCTGCACCCTGCACCCCCCAACTCCCTGTCCTAAGCCCCCTGCCACATCCCTCCTGCATCCCAACTCCCTGCCCTGAACCCCCTGCCGCACCCTGCACCCCTCCTGTACCCCAACCCCCTGCCCTGAGCCCTCTGCCTGCACCCCACACCCCTCCTGCACCCCAGCTTCCTGCCCTAAGCCGCCTGCCTGCACCTCGCACCCCAGCCCCCTGCTGCACCCTGCACCCCCATGCACCGCAACTCCCTGCCCTGAGCCCCCTGCTTAACCCTGCACCCCCATATACTCCAACTCCCTGCCCTGAGCCCCCAGTCACACCCCGCAACCCTCCTGTACCCCAACCCCCTTCCCTAAGCCCCCTGCCTGTACCCCGCACCCCTTCCTGTACCCCAACTCCCTGCCCTGAGCCCCCTGCTGCACTCCACATCCCTCCTGCACCCCAACCCCCTGCCCTGAGCCCCCTCATACACCCCGCATCCCTCCTCTGCCCCAATCCCTTGCCCTGAGCCCCTTCCTGCACACCGCACCCCCTCCCACACCCCAACCTTTATGATGTCCGCCTTAAAAATAAATAAATAAATAAAATTCCCTGGGTGCACACCCTAATGAAATGTGCTGCGCACACCTATGACCATATTCCCCTACTTTTTGTCTTTTTATGGGGATGATGTTTACCCATCATCCTGGAAAAGCATAATGTATGAACTGAAAATGACCCAGCAGGCTAAACACTGTTTTAGGCCATTTTGCTGTATTCATCCATACATTCATGCTCCACATGTCCAATGGTCTGCACACAGGGGTGCCTCCAGCATTTTTGCCGCCCCAAGCAGCAAAAAAAGAAAAGAAAAGAAAAAAGCCACGATCAGCAGCATTTCGGCAGCAGCTCTACCACCGCCACTTCATTTTTTGGCTGCAATTTGGTGGCAGATCCTTCCCACCACCGAATTGCCGCCAAAGAGCCGGACATGCCGCCCCTTTCCGTTGGCCGCCCCAAGCACCTGCTTGCCGCTGGAGCCGGCCCTGTCTGCACATTCCCTCATACAACCTGTGGACAATTCTTTTCAGTTAATTGATTTTAGTCCTCTATTGTGGGCCTGGGAATGTTAGGTCTGGGACTTTGATTGAGGGGTGTAGTTTTAAAACCATTTAAAAAAACTGAAATAGGCACTATTACAATATATTTCACAATTTTATGTACATGAGGAGTAAAACAGAAATTTGGAATAATGACATAACAAATGAGGCCTTCATATATAAATTTACTGCACAGTACTGTCCAGCCAAGTTCTAGGTTGCCCTTACTGCTGGTTGTTACCATCTGATAAGCTTCTCAGGTCTGGTCTATACTACCCGCCTGAATCGGCGGGTAGAAATCGACCTCTTGGGGAGCAGGGGGTTCATGATCAAAATTTTTTTACTGATGGGGTGCACGATCAAAAAAGTTTGGAGACCACTGCTCTAACTAATCTCTTTTATATTTAACTCAAATCAAAACATAACTCAAAGAAATCCCTCATGGGCTGAAACAATTACCCTACCAAGAGCAAATAATAATTCATTATTCTCCTTTTCAGGAAAACAACTTCAGCAAAAAAATATAATTACAGACACACAGTAAGAGACTTAAAGAGACTCAAGGTCAGTTATCCACACTCTCTTCCATTCCCATAAATCTCTCACTTCACTGTATGCATCCTTGTTGGTAACACTCTGCAGCGGCAGGTACTGTTTTAATCTGCCTCAGCAAGGCCAATTCTTTTCTGACTCTGCAGTTTTCTTGTTTCCAGCTTATGGTGGCTGAGTACACAAGATGGCTGCAGGTTACGCTAAGTTCACTTCTCTCATAACAGAAGAGCTAAGGGAGACAGAGAGGAGCAGAAATGAGTCTTTCCAGGACACAGTAGAATGCTCCCAATCCCAGTCTGACAGCCTCTGTGTTGTTGGGGAAGGATAACATCAAACTGGAGAGGAGGGAAATGATCCCATAGTTGGGACCCTCCTTCTAGATGATGTCATGGTATCCTTTTGCACTGAGGATACCTCTCCAGTGAAGGGAATCCCAGTTACTAGGAAGAGACAGGTAATAGTAATGGGGGATTTAATCATTAGAAAGAGATTAGGAAGAGAGTTAACTATGTTTGTGATGACCAGTAGAATCACATGGTGAATTGCCTGTTGGATGTGAAGGTTGTGGATTTCTCAAGACATCTAGACAGACTTATGGGCAGTGCTGAGGAGGAGTCAGTGGTCATGGTACATGTAGGTACCAGCGACATAGGGAAAGGTAGGAGAGAGGTCCTGGAGGTCAAATTTAGGGTGCTATGTAAGAGATTAAAGTCTAGAACCTCCATGGTAGCATTCTCTGAAAATATTCCAGTTCCACATGGAGGGCCTCTTAAACAGGCAGAATTGCAGATTCTCAATGTCTGAGTGAGACTATGGTGTAGGAAGGAGTGTTTTATGTTTAATAGGAACTAGGGAACCTTCTGGGGAAGGAGGAGCCTATACAGGAAGGATGGGCTCCACTTAAACCAAAACAGAATCAGATTGCTGGCAAGTAAATTTAAAAAGGTCCTAAAAGCATTTTTAAACTAAGGGGTGGGAGAAAGCTGACAGGTGCAGTGGAGCATATACAGGTGGTTCAGACAGAGACATCCCATAGGGAAGAATCTATTAACGGGGATTCTCTATATCTTAGTAAAAAGCATAGGTGTGCGCACAGGGTGTGCTGGGTGTGCCCAGGCACACCCTAATCATGTCTGAGCTCCATCTGGGAAGGCTGCTCCTCCCCCCTGCCCCCGCTGGAGGCTCGGAGCGGGGAGGAGGACAAGGAGGAGGCTGCTTAGCACGCCTGGGGAGATCAGCTGTTGGCAACTGCCAATTAGCTATTTAGCATGCTGCAGCAGCCCTCATCAGCTCTTTGGCTGGCTGCAGCCAATCAGCTGTTTGGCACAAAGTCCTGCCCATCAGCTGTTTCCCCTGCCCCTACTGCAGCTCGGAGACTGCAGGCAGAGGTGAGTGAGTCTTTCTGATTTTCAGGGTAGAGGGAGCTGGGCTAGGGGGGACCAGCAGCCAGGGCACGGCAGCTTCTGGGCTAGCTGCAGAGGGGTGGGCAGCCTCTTGGCAGGGGGCTGGGGGGAGACGGGCAGGCAGCTTCTGGGCTGGCTCCAGGGGACTGCTGGGGAGTGTATGGGCCAGGGGCTTTCTCAAGGACTGAGCCAGCTAGTCTCAGCCCACACTGGTGTTTCCCCCAGGACCTGTGCTCCCCCTTCAGCCAGGAGAAACCAGCTGCAGACCCCCTTAGTGCTAGGCAGGGGGACAAACCAAAGGACATGGCTCCTTTAAGAAAAGTTCTTCCTTGTGTCTTTTGAGTGAAATTGGGCTGGGGCTCGCAGCTCTCCCCCTCCCCCTTCTTTACCTGTCCAGAGGGGCTTCACTCCAGCCCCAGCTGCAAATGAGCAGCCTCCCCAAGCCCGGATGCTGCCCAGCCCCCTCCCATGGAGGCTCTGGGAGCTTCCAACCCCTATGGAAAGTATGCCTGGGAAAGTAATGCTTGCCCAGCTCAAAGCTGTCTCCCCTTCCCCCACGCCCAGATCAAGCCTGCCTGAGGGGCTTTTCCTCCAAGAGGAAATTCATCCCCTATCATATAATCATAGAATATCAGGGTTGGAAGGGACCTCAGGAGGTCATCTAGTCCAACCCCCTGCTCAAAGCAGGACCAATTCCCAACTAAATCATCCCAGCCCGGGCTTTGTCAAGCCAGGCCTTAAAAACCTCCAAGGAAGGAGACTCCACCACCTCCCTAGGTAACGCATTCCAGTGCTTCACCACCCTCCTAGTGAAATAGTGTTTCCTAATATCCAACCTAAACCTCCCCCACTGCAACTTGAGACCATTACTCCTTGTTCTGTCATCAGGTATCACTGAGAACAGTTTAGAACCATCCTCTTTGGAACCCCCTTTCGGGTAGTTGAAAGCAGCTATCAAATCCCCCCTCATTCTTCTCTTCTGCAGACTAAACAATCCCAGTTCCCTCAGCCTCTCCTCATAAGTCATGTGATCCAGCCCCCTAATCAGTTTTGTTGCCCTCCGCTAGACTCTTTCCAATTTTTCCACATCCTTCTTGTAGTGTGGGGCCCCAAACTGGACACAGTACTCCAGATGAGGCCTCACCAATGTCGAATAAAGGGGAACGATCACGTTCCTCGATCTGCTGGCAATGCCCCTACTTATACAGCCCAAAAATGCCGTTAGCCTTCTTGGCAACAAGAGCACACTGTTGACTCATATCCAGCTTCTCGTCCACTGTGACCCCTAGGTCCTTTTCTGCAGAACTGCTACCTAGCCATTCGGTCCCTAGTCTGTAGCAGTGCATGGGATTCTTCCGTTCTAAGTGCAGGACTCTGCACTTGTCCTTGTTGAACCTCATCAGGTTTTTTTTGGCCCAATCCTCTAATTTGTCTAGGTCCCTCTGTATCCGATCCCTACCCTCTAGTGTATCTACCACGCCTCCTAGTTTAGTGTCATCTGCAAACTTGCTGAGAGTGCAGTCCACACCATCCTCCATATCATTAATAAAGATATTAAACAAAACCGGCCCCAGGACCGACCCTTGTAAGGAAGGATTGATTCTCCTCCCCTGAATCCCCCTTTCCCCCGCCCCAGCTCCTGGGGAATTCCTTCCCTTGCATCCACCCCCTTGTATCAGCTTCAGGTCAGGAGATGCTGCCCTGCTTCACCTTGGGACGCCTGAGCTTCTCTTGCTTCAGGGTGCTGGGCTGCTGCAGCCCGATGGAGTAAGCAACCCCACTCCCCTGCCTTTGGCCATGGTTCCACCAGGGGCTCCCCTCCCAAAAAGTTGTAGAGTGTGTGAAGGAGTCAAAGTGGGGGTGGGCTGCAGCCCTGGGATTGGGAAGAGCTGGAGCGACACAGCAGCCACACAGCAGGATGAATGAATGGGCAATTTCTATGCTGGGCTGTTGAATTAAATTTCTCTCTGTGTCAGGGCATGTAGTTTCTAGGCTGCAGGGGGTGGGGTTCGGGGGAGACAGAGCTGCTTTGAGTGCGTGGGTGGGAGCAGCTGCTAAACAGAGCTACCAGGAAGTGGGGAGCAGAGAGCGATGGGAAAAGGGACGCAGGTGGAGAGCAAGAACTGGGAAACATCAGGAATGGGAGATACCAATGATAGACACACTTTCAATAACTAGAATGAAAGTGTATAAATGTTGAAAATAGCCTCCCCTCAAAACTGGCAGAGTAATCCTCCAGCACCCACACCTCGCCCTTAAGGCAGGAGGGGCAGAAAGGAGTGAGCAGCTGGTGGGAGGCATTTAGGGGAGGGAGTTTGCAAGAAGGAGGTTTTCAGGGGGGTCTAGGGGGATCTAGGGGCAGGAAGAGGTGGAGTGGGGGTGGAGCCTTGGATAAGGGGGTGAAGCCAGGATGGGGCACCCACCGGCAAAACCAAAAGTCAGCACCTATGAGTCGGGGTGACAGGGTCCCCCCCTGCCTGCACAGGGTGTATTTGTTGACTGTACAAACTTCCCCAGCAGCTGTACAAAGTTGTTGTAATTGTGTCACACAGTGAACCCCATGCTGCTACCAAGACCCCCCTTATTCCCCCACCCGGGCCCGCCCAGCCAATCGCTGCCTCCCCAGCGCTACATGTGACCTTTGACTTACGTCAGTCATAGCGCTCTTTCACCATTGCACTCCAGCTTGGTTGGCGCTCTCTGCGCCTGCCCTGTAAGTGCCATCATGTCATTGGTCAAGGGGATGTCCAGGGGGTGGGATTTGGTGGGGACTTTATTCTGAGCAGTGGCGTGGTAAGGGGGCTGGGCCGGGTCAGGGGGGTTGGATATGGGCCTGACGGTCTCAGGGGCAGTCAGAGGACGGGGAATGGGGGCGTTGGATAGGGTGTGGAAGTCTCAGGGGGCCTGTCAGGGGGCAGGGGTGTGGCTAGGGGTTGGGGCTGTCAGGAGACAGGGGGGTTGGATAGTTGGTGGGGTCCAGGGGGGTGATTGGGGGCAGGGGGGGTCTCTGGAGGTGGCAGGCAGGGGATAAGGAGTAGGGGGGTTGAATGGGTTGGGAGTTCTGGGAATCCTGTCAGGAGGCAGGGAGTGGTTGGATAGGCATGGGCGTCCCGGGGGTCTGTCTGGGGGCGGGGTGTGTGGCTAAGGATCGGGGCAGTCAGGGGACAGGTAGTGGGTAGGGTCCTAGGGAGGCAGTTAGTGTGGGGGGTGTCAGGAGGGGGCAGTCAGGAGACAAGGAGCATGGAGGCTTAGATAGGGGGTGATGTCCTGGGGGGCAGTTAGGGGCAGGGTCCCAGGAGGGGGCAGTCAGGGGACAAGGAGTAGGAGGGGTTGGGGTTCTGAGGGGGGCAGTCAGGGGGCGGGAAGTAGGAGGGTGTGGATTGGAATGGGGGCGGGGTTTGGGTGGGACTCCCTGGGTGCACACCCTAATGAAATGTGCTGCGCACGCCTGTGGTAAAAAGGAGAGGATAGAAGTTGATAGAGTACAGGTAGGAACTGAAAATAAATACTCAAATGAAAAAGTCCCATTGAATACCATCACATGAAGGCAGACAACTAAAAAAGGACAAATTTTATAAGTGCTTATTTACAAATTCTTGAAGTCTAAATGCTAAGATAGTGAACTTGAGTGCCCGGTATTAAATGAGGATATTGATATAACAGGCATCACATAAACTTGGTGGAATGATGACAATTAATGGGACACGGTAATATCAGGGTACAAAATATATAGGACTGACAGAATGGGTCATGACATTAGGGGAGTGACACTATATATGAAAGAAAGCATAGAGTCAAATATATTACAAATCTTAAATGAATCAAACTATATCATAGAATATCTATGGATAGAAATTCTGTGCTTGAATAGTAAGAGTATAGCAGTAAGAATATGCTACCGACCACCTGACCAGGAGGGCGATGGTGACTGAAATGCTCAGGGAGATTAAAGAGCTATAGAAATAGAAAACTCTATAATAATGAGGGATTTTAACAAACCCCATATTAACTGGGTACATATGGACAGGATGCAGAGATACAGTTTCTATACACCATTAATGACTGCTACTTGGAACAGCTAGTCCTGAAACCCAAAAGGGGAGCGGAAATTCTTGATTTACTCCTAAGTGGAGCACAGTATCTGGTGCAAGAGGTGAATATAGCTGAACCACTCGGTAAGAGCATATATAATTAAATACTATATAATATAAATATACCATAATATACCATAATATAATTATATTTAACATCCTTGGGTGGGGGCAGGAAAATACCAAAAAAGCTTACCACAGTAGCATTTAACTTCAGAAAGGGGAACTACACAAAAATGAGGCAGCTAGTTAAACAGAAATTAAAAGAAATAGTCACAAGAATTAAATGCCTGCAAGCTGCATGGAAAGTTTTTGAAAACAGCATAATAGAAGCTCAAATTAAATGTATATACCAAATTAAGGCAGTTGTAGGCAAAAAGGCTTCCTTTAAAAATTGGAAGGCAAATCGTACTGAGGAAAATAGAAAGAAGCATAAACTCTGGCAAGTCAAGTGTAAAAGTATAATTAGGCAGGTCAAAAAAGAATTTGAAGAGCAACTAGCAAAAGACCCAAAAACTAACAGCAGGAAAAAAATTAAGTACATTAGAAGCAGGAAGCCTGCCAAATAATCAGTGGGGCCACTGGACGATCAAGGTGATAAAGCAGCACTCAAGGAAGACAAGGCCATTGCAGAGAGGCTAAATGAATCTTTTCATCTGTCTTCACTGCAGAGGATGTGAAGGAGATTCCCACACCTGAGCCATCCTTTTAGGTGACAAATCCAAGGAACTGTCCCAGATTGAGGTGTCAGTAGAGGATGTTTTGGAATAAATTGGTAAATTAAACAGTTAATATGTCACCAGGAAGAGATGGTATTCACCTGAGAGTTCTGAAGGAACAATATAATCACAGGCCTAATGTCTGGTGCCAATGCCTCTCAGTGTCAGAGAGGTGTGGGTAGGCCTGGTTCATGTGCATGGATTATGATGCCAGGGAAAACTCACATGCGTCAGGTGTCATGGATAGAAATACTGGTGGCCTCCAGAGAGGCAAGGTAAGCTTGTGGTGCTACTTCATGATGTGATCATTGATACTGCTGCATAAGTCAAACAGACCATCCAGGCTGGGTGGAGTTCCACCTGCGCAAAAATGTCTTTTATATTCGCATATAACAAATGGGAAACAGAGGCACAGAGAGGTGAAGTGACTTGTCCATTGTCACGCAGCAGTCCAGTGGCTGAGCTAGGAATAGTCCCAGTCCAGTGGTCTTTATACCAGGCCATATGGTTGCTATGTGATTCCACAGTTTTCCTCCCCGTCGTGTACATTTTGTTAGTGTGTTAGAGGGCTGTCCCTTCACCCTTCCACTTCCCTGGTTCTTGTCACGTAGAAAGTAAGCAACAAAAGACCAGAAGTCCGAAGTGCAGACAATGCAATGTTTATTGGGGTTAATTTCCAAGTTAGCGTATTCTGAAGTCGATAGTGTCTGTTCCCCTGTGTCCCCCTTCCCAGCTCTGATGCCGCAGAGCGTTTACCCCGTGTCCCACTTCCCAGCTCTGATGCCGCAGAGCAGTGCCTGTGTCCCTGTTCCCTATTCTCATTTCCTATTCCCCATTCTCCACCTCCTCCTTCTTAGCAGGCCCAAATATACCTGCAATGGAATGCCCACAGTCTCACCCCTTACAACTTAGGGTCATGTTCCATTTTGAGTCTGGGGTCTTCATCCCACCCCTTTTGTACCCCATGGAAGAGGTAAGGAGTGAGGTTGTGCTGCAGTCGAGGATGGTCATTTCTTTGGTCTTTTCGTGTTTTATACCTCCCCCCACATGCCCCTTTGCCCCTTCTAACTGGTTGCTTGACTTTACCTTGAGATAGGGGTCGGGGCAATCTTAAAGTGTGCTTTCCAGTAACACTTTAACTGCTCTTATCTGTTCCCCTTGTACTAACAAATGCAGCTGACTAGGCAGAAGCGACATCAGTGTCTCTGTCCCTTGTTTACACATTTTAGTATAAAAGTATCAAAAAGTCAAACCCAAAATTCTATCCCAGGGTAACAAACAGACCTATATACTAACAGAGTGGAATGGGGATAATGGTTGTACTTTGAAAAGTAGTTGCTAACAAGGCTAGTGAGAGAAATCTCATTCGTTGTCTATGTCCCTGTGATGGTCTGCTCAGGACACCCAGAACTGTAAGCCACTGTAGTACTCATTTACATTAGCAAGTGAAAGCTTTGGTGCTGCTAAGCTGTGTGCTAGCTCCTTGCCCTACCAACTTGGCTATCTTTCCAGAAAGCTCTTCAAAACTGTCAGTCTAAATCTTGATTTGCAGGTAACAATCAGTGACCCCAGTTCCCCAGATACGTCTCTCAGCAGTGTTGACCCTCACAGAAATTATTGAGTTTGCTGCCTCCAAAGAGCCAGTGCACACATCAGCCTGTTAGGTTAGCTGAGGCCCCACAATTCACTTTAATATACAGCACTGAGATGATTTTTGTAATAAAAAAGAATAAGTTTATTAATAAAGAACACAGATTTCTGTGATACCAAGCAAGACTAAAAGAGATAGAAAAGGGTTACAAACAAAACGCAAACAGCATGCTGTCTTTGCTTGAAAGTTTCTCATTTACAGAAACTCCAGCCAGTCAGGTAAGAGGATCTACAGAATCAGAGGGAGATTTTCCCCTTGTCTCCTAAGTGATGGATAACTAGAATGTCTTTTTGTTCCCCTTGTATTTTCCAAAATTCACTGTCTTTGCTTTAAGAGCCAGGAAGTCCTTTTGGAGGACAGACTCCAGCATATCCCCCAGTGTGCTCACCAAGCTCTTTCCTCCACTGCTTATTAGCTTGATTGCTTTGTTTACCTTGTATTAAATGCATATTCATTCTCCTCTGCCTGTAACCAAGCCAGGCAGACAGGTAAATTCACATTTCTTTGCCTGTGGCAGGCTAGTTTATCCATTGTCTCCAAAACATATTTTAAGAACTTATTATTAGCGCACATATATAACTCTTTATATGAACCCACACAATGACATTCATGCCCAGCATGTCACCAGTTTTTATGATACCTTACAAGACACTCTTTGACTAAATGTTCTGACAACAGAGTATTGAGTGTGCCTTTTGCCAGTTGGCATAGAGGGGCTCTTAGGGTCAACTCTTGTTTAACCCCAGACAGAAATGGCAATTCTGCGCTGCCTCATTCCACCCAGTGTAAGAGGCCCAACAATGAAATTCAGTGCCATATTTGGCAGTGTGCTGGCACTCCTGCCCTGAGGCCCAAAGGGCTGCCTTGGCAGTCTGTGTAAAATTGGGGTCATCACAGATAGACACAGCTTGAATGAATCCTCCTAATTATCCCAGGAGGCAGCTGCACTATTCCAGAAGCGGGTAAGCCCAGGCCAAACCCTCCCCAGACAACTAACTTAAGATGAGCCCCTCATGGCCCATGTCTATTGGTCATAATTGAGGGTGTAGTAAGAACAGGAGCTGACATTGGCCCAGGATTTCTAAAACTTGCCCCCCTCCCATCAAATTTGTCAGGCACTAGAATCTTTGGCTCTGGAGGGGGCAGAATCAAAGGAGCCGGCAGAGCAACCTACGCTTGCAGGAACACATTCTCTGATTGCAGGATGGTTACTTACACCTGCAGGTTCTGCACAGCATCCATTAGTTCTGCTGGTGCCTTAATCGTGTCCATACTCATGTCATGGTCCTTGGCCCTTCTTTTCGGTTGCTCAATCTTTCAGGACATAGACAGTCTAGCCTAGTGGTTCCTGCAGGCATTGGACCAGTGGTCAGAACAGGCATCAGGAAGTGAGCGTCAGAAACCAGGAGCTAGAGCCAGAGTCAGTAGTCAGAAGCCACAGCCAAGGGACAAGTCAGAGTTCAGGAACTAGGTACCAGAGCTGAGAGTCAAGCTAGAGGCAAGACCCAGAGCCCAGAGCTGAGGATCAGAGCCAGAATCGCCTGGAGCAAGCAGGGTAATAGGCAAGATGGGTCACAGGCAGGAACAGGACTGAGGCAAGGCTGGGGACAAGGCAAGGGCAGCAGGAATAAGATACCACAGGAGTAGTCACAGAGATGGGCGTGAACAATGAGTAACCAGTGAGCAGCAGCAGCTGCTGCTGACTTAAGAGCTAGTCTACTGACCCTTCCAGCCAATCAGGTGGTATAGCCAATCCAACAGCCTGCTGCAGGCCAGCTGTGCTTGTTAGGTTGCATGGAGACTAGCTCTGCTGCAGGCTCTAATTCCTGACACACAAGGCCTATTGTCCCTATTTCCTAGGTATGGAATTCACAGCATGCATAGACTCCAGTGCCCTGCAATGGCTCCTTATGAAGCACAACCCAGAAGGATGCCTGTGGAGATGGATTCACAAACCCTCTGAATATGCAGTCACAGTCCACTGTAAACCTGAAAAGCAAAATGTGGTTACAGATGCTGTCAGTCAAGTGAGTGCAGTGAGAAAAGATTCAGTCTGGTCTTGTGAGCACATCTGGCAAGAGCAGCCCAAGGAACCTGAGTTGTGTTCTGTGCGCCAACAGGAGGGTCAGTGCAGTTCAGAAATGATTGTCCATTGATCCAGCTACCAACTTGCTAGGTGTATGAAAGTAATGGGATTGTCTTTCCAGCAAGTGTACAGAGAACAGTCCTGGAGTGTCTTTAAGAGAACAAAGCAACAGACAACTTAGGGTATGAAAAAACAATGAGCTGAGTATCCAACAGATTTTTTTCACTGGCCATGGCTGAAGATGTTAAAGACAGGGCACCTCTACAGCACCAGCAAGGAGAGGCAGAACTCCTTTAGGGGAAATACTCTAACCTCATATGCCCTGGAAGTTTGTACAGATTAGTTTCAAAGGCCCACTAGCATAAACACCAGTACGATACTTCCTCAAAGTATGTGGTGGCACAGCTACTGAAGGATAAATGGACATTGATGAAACATGTAGTGTTGCGGTTTGGCATACGCAACTGCATCTGCAGTGATCACTAGAAAGAATTTGAATCATGGTTATTGAATGAGGTTTTCCAGATAACGAAGGTGAGGACCAGTGTTACCCACCTTGAGAGTAACGGAGAAATGGACAGTAAGCAGCACCACTGGTTCCATACTTTGAATCTTAGTCTGTGACAACCAACACAACTGAGATCAGAAGACACCTTTTGTCATCTTTGCATATAGCACTAGCTGCCACTCAATATTCTTTACTTTCCCTATGAGATTATCTTTGGATTCCATAAACCCATGCTTCCCTTGACCTGATGTTCTACACAAGTGGGAGACACAGCACCATCTTATATCTGTAACCTGAGGACAACATTCCAGAAGGTGGAGGAACAGATGAGACAGAAACAAGCATACCAGGCACAAGGTACCAGGAAAAAGGAGGCCAGGGACCTGATGGGAAGGTTAGGTTGTAAAATTCATTTTGTTGTAACTTGGAAGTGCTCAGTGCAGGCAATCATTCAACAGGGAGTCTGGTTCCCAGATACACCGGAATTGGAAGCAGATCAGGAGGCAGCTTTTTCTAAAGAAGGTGCAGGGGAATAGGGCTTGGTCTCCTATTGTCTAGTACAGCAAGTAGACACCCCCTTCCTCCCCACCCCTTCACCTTCATCTGGAGAAAGGGTGGTGGGGTCCCAAAATGGTGCTGGGAACAGTTAATGGGGTAAGGGGATGACAACAACCCTCCACCAGGTGGTACATATTACAATAGGAAGGGTGACCTATGCTGGACGATTTGTTGCCAGGTAGTTCCCAGATGTGTTACTTAAGTTATGGTCTAATTAACCAACATTCCTGGTGTCTTATCTTTCTTCTCATAGTGTCCAGGACAATCCAAATGTGAAACCATTCCTTGCCTATCAGGAGGACTGGGACATCTCTGGGGTCATGTGATAGGATTTAAAAAATCTCTTTTCAGATGGCACTTGATAATCTGCAGAATCCTCACCAATGCCTGCTTCAATTTAGGATTAATTAGAATCAGGATAAGGGAGTGCCCTGGAGTATAAGCAGCAAGGACCATGGAAGTGATTGCAGGTGTCCAGGTGCGATCAGTCAAACAAGTAGGTAATGAGAGCACAGTCACAGCTACAAAATAGAAAATATAGAGAATATGGCAAGAGATCAGAACCTTAATGGCACTTACTTAGGCCTCTGTACTGGGGTCCCAGAAGCTGGTTGCATTGCACTGCATGTTCCTGGTGTGTCTCCACAGAGAGGAAATTAACAGGATGGATGTTGTCAAAAAGATGATAAAAGGAATGAAAGATGCTGCACTGTACAGAAGGATGAAGTAAAGGTATGAGACATCCCAGGTTTTATCTTCCACAGTGCTATTACTGAAAAGATCCCCTGTTGAGATGCAAAGGTAAAGGCTGTACTCACCCCCAAATCAATGGGATAGAGGTAACAAAGGAGACCAGCAGTGACCACAGGAGCAGCTTGGGGACCATCACAAAGATTGTCTGCTTCATTCGAAGGAAGAGGGGCTGGTTGCAGATGGTGATCTTCACACAGTAGAAAATGCCAAGACAGGCAGTGAACCAGAGACCAACAGTGTTTGCAAAGAACCACAGGAAGCTGAGAGATATCTGTACTTGATTCAAATGAAATGTCCCAGGAGCAAAGATGTGGATGAAGAGATCTGCTGTAAATATCCCCTGCAAGAGAATTCTGGACATGGCTAAACAGGTCAGGATCATGTCACATGAAAATAGTTTTCTGCTTTTGACCCAGTCTATGCAATAAATTAATGCTATAAATCCATTTCCAAACATCCCTATGATGATCTCCATCAATAAAACGATTAGGCCGATGATATAAAATGAAATAAACATCTTTCTTCTCACAATCATCACGACCTGCTTGTGGAGTTAAAGGAGAAATTTCCCAAGGAGAACAGGTATCACCAAAGCAAAGGCTTACTGGCATCTGTCTAACACACATTCCTTCTGCTTTTTATTGGAGAGCAGGAAAGCATCTGGAAAAGGGATTGTAGTTTCTTTCATGTCTTGATTCGGAGGATGCAAATCTTGGAAGGATTCCATTACAGGGTTTACAATTGCCTCACTTGTGATATTTGCATTTTACACAGTTCTCAGTACTGATCAATAGCTGCATTTTACCTCTCATTTTCATCTTTTATCCTGTCATCTGTAGGCATTTTAGAGCAAGGTAAATGTGGATATAATAAGACCGAACTCTATGGAGACAGAAATTTTGACTTTTGGATTTAGGAAAAACAAAAAGGAGTGAAAGTAGTGTCTCCATGAGAGAGCATAGTGCATGTATCACCCTCTACCAGCTACAGCAACTCTGAGAACAAACTGGTTACTGTCTCTGCACATTGCAGGATTCTCAAAAACGAAGAAGTGCCTGCTCCTTTCAGACAACTCCTGCAGAATGTAATAGAAAATGAAAAAAAAATCATGTGAAAGTTTATCTATCCAATTAGAAATAGTTATAAAATTATATCCCTGAAATAGAATGCGATAAGATGGCTCAAAAGAATATGGAAGGGATATGATTCTTTATTCAATTCTATAGAGTTTAGACCAATTTCCCTAGAACTCTGTTAAATTCTAATAGAATTCTATTGCTTTCATCTTAATTAAATTCAATGGGCTAGCTTGTGGCATTTATTCAACAACCCTGTGTAGGTGGCAGTGTGAAACCACTCTACTCAGGTGGCGCATAGTGAGATTTTTGCCTCAGGTAGGACAAGCCCTACTGGAACTTCTGTAAGCCTATGAAGGGTGTGAAATCTGCTCTATGCATTAGGATGGAACAAATTTCCCCAAATTGTCAAGTAGAACAGACCAATTCTAACATCTGATGAAGAGAGTCTGTGCCATGACTCTGCCCATCTCTACCCCTGTCAAGGCTGCTTCCCCACTCTGAACTTTAGGGTACAAATGTGGGGGCCTGCATGAAAACTTCTAAGCTTAACTACCAGCTTAGATCTGGTCCGCTGCCACCACTCCCAAAGCTAATTCCCTTCCCTGGGTA
Organism: Malaclemys terrapin pileata; assembly: GCF_027887155.1. Classification (NCBI taxonomy): domain Eukaryota; kingdom Metazoa; phylum Chordata; order Testudines; family Emydidae; genus Malaclemys; species Malaclemys terrapin. Next base: position 141,148,754 of record NC_071505.1, read on the forward strand.
GCCTTGAGAGACTCTTCACCAATTCCCTGGTGAATACAGATCCAAACCCCTTGGATCTTAAAACAAGGAGAAATTAACCATCCCCCCCCTCCTTCCTTCCACCAACTCCTGGTGAATCAAGATCCAACCCCCTTGGATCTAAAAACAAAGAAAAATCAATCAGGTTCTTAAAAAGAAGGCTTTTAATTAAAGAAAAAGGTAAAAATCATCTCTGTAAAATCAGGATGGAACATAACTTTACAGGGTAATCAAACTTAAAGAGCTCAGAGGACCCCCCCTCTAGCCTTAGGTTCAAAGTACAGCAAACAGAGATAAACACTCTAGCAAAAAGGTACATTTACAAGTTGAGAAAACAAAGATAAAAACTAACACGTCTTGCCTGGCTGTTTACTTACAAGTTTGAAATAGGAGAGATTTGTTCAGAAAGATTTGGAGAGCCTGGATTGATGTCTGGTCCCTCTCAGTCCCAAGAGCGAACAACCCCCAAAACAAAGAGCACAAACAAAAGCCTTCCCCCCACCAAGATTTGAAAGTATCTTGTCCCCTTATTGGTCCTTTGGGTCAGATGTCAGCCAGGTTACCTGAGCTTCTTAACCCTTTACAGGGAAAAGGATTTTGGAGTCTCTGGCCAGGAGGGATTTTATAGTATTGTACACAGGAGGGCTGTTACCCTTCCCTTTATAGTTATGACATGCCCCCCAAATCACAGATAGTGTTGGACAGCCGGTTCCACACTGGCTGTAATTTCTTCCTGGAGCTCTAGGAGAAAACAGAGTTAATAAGACACATGCACCTTTAGACATACTACTCATTATATAAAAACTAATAATATGTTTCACTTTCCAAGAACAATGTTTAACCACAAAAAGAAGAACAGGAGTACTTGTGGCACCTTAGAGACACAAGTACTCCTGTTCTTCTTTTTGCGGATATAGACTAACATGGCTGTTACTCTGAATGTTTAACCAGTTGATTCTGGGAAACTTTCCCGGGAAAGTGCATCAGCCACTTTGTTAGAAGCTCCTGAAATGTGTTGTATTTCAAAATCGAAATCTTGGAGAGCTAAACTCCACTGAAGAAGTTTTTTGTTATTCCCCTTGGCGGTATGAAGCCACTGTAGTGCAGCATGGTCTGTTTGTAGTTGGAAACGCTGTCCCCAAACGTACGGGCGTAGCTTTGCCAGCGCGTACACAATGGCGTAGCATTCCTTTTTGCTGATTGACCAGTGGCTTTCCCTCTCAGACAGTTTCTTGCTGAGAAACACAACAGGATGAAATTCTTGATCTGGTCCTTCCTGCATTAAAACTGCTCCCACGTCCCACTCGGACGCATCTGTGGTTACTAGGAACGGTTTGTCAAAGTCTGGGGCCCTTAGCACAGGCTCAGACATGAGTGTCGCCTTAAGCTGGTTAAAGGCCTTTTGACACTCATCAGTCCACCGAACTACATTTGGTCGTTTCTTTCTGGTTAGGTCTGTCAGTGGGGCAGCGATTTGGCTGTAGTGTGGTACAAATCGTATATAATATCCGGCCAAGCCTAAGAAGGATTGGACCTGTTTCTTTGACTTTGGAACCGGCCACTTTTGGATAGCATCCACTTTGGCCTGTAGGGGATTTATAGTTCCTTGACCCACCTGGTGCCCCAGGTAAGTCACTCTGTTTTGGCCTATTTGACACTTTTTAGCCTTAACAGTTAGTCCTGCTTGCCTGATGCGCTCAAAGACTTTTTCCAGGTGCTCCAGGTGTTCTGCCCATGAATCAGAAAAAATGGCCACATCATCGAGGTAGGCAACTGCAGATTCTCTCAATCCCGCTAGGAGACCATCTACAAGTCTTTGGAAGGTGGCGGGTGCATTTCGCAGCCCGAAAGGGAGTACATTAAATTCATACACCCCTGCCTGGGTGACGAAGGCTGACCTTTCCTTGGCGAGTTCATCTAGTGGTACTTGCCAGTACCCCTTGGTTAAGTCTAAGGTAGAGATGAATTGGGCATGTCCCAATTTCTCCAATAGCTCATCTGTGCGTGGCATTGGATAGTTGTCAGGACGAGTTACAGCATTTAGCGTACGGTAGTCCATGCAAAAGTGTATTTCCCCATCTGGTTTGGGAACTAGAACCACTGGAGATGCCCATGCACTCTTAGAGGGGCGTATTATACCCATCTGTAGCATGTCCTGGATCTCCCTGTTTATAGCAGTTTGGGCATGAGGTGACTCCCGGTAGGGTGGGGTTCTAATTGGGTGAGCATTACCTGTGTCAATGGAGTGGTATGCCCGTTCGGTCCATCCTGGGGTGGCTGAGAACATTGGCACAAAGCTAGTGCACAGCTCCTAGATCTGCTGCCGCTGCAGACGTCCAAGGGTCGCGGAGAGGTTCACCTCTTCCACGCCACCATTACTTTTTCCTTCGTAGTAGACACCTTCAGGCCACTCCGCGTTATCTGTTTCCTGGGCTGTAAACTGGGAAACCTTTAATTCTCTGGAATAAAAGGGCTTAAGAGAATTCACATGGTATACCTTAGGCTTTATGTTGGAGGTGGGGGATGCTATGAGATAGTTAACAACTCCTAGGCGCTCCTGGACTGTGAATGGTCCTTCCCACGACGCTTCCATTTTATGGGCCTGGAGCGTCTTTAAGACCATGACTTGGTCTCCTACTTTGAAGGACCGTTCTCTGGAATGTTTATCATACCAGGCCTTTTGCTCTTCCTGAGCATCCTTTAGGTTTTCTTTAGCAAGAGCTAAAGAGTGTCGGAGGGTGCTTTGTAGGTTGCTTACAAAGTCTAGATTGTTAGTTCCTGGAGAAGGTGTAAGCCCCTCCCATTGCTGCTTCACCAACTGTAATGGCCCCTTAACCTTGCGGCCATACACAAGTTCAAATGGTGAAAACCCTAAACTGGGATGTGGTACAGTCCTGTAGGCAAAAAGCAACTGCTGCAACACTAGGTCCCAATCATTGGAGTGTTCATTTACGAATGAACATATCATGTTCCCCAAAGTTCCATTAAACCTCTCCACCAGGCCATTGGTTTGATGGTGGTAAGGGGTGGCAACCAAGTGATTCACCCCATGAGCTTCCCACAGGTTTTTCATGGTCCCTGCTAGGAAATTAGTTCCCGAATCTGTAAGGATGTCGGAGGGCCAACCTTCTCTGGCGAAAATGTCTGCTAATGCCTGGCACATACTTTTAGCCCTGGTGTTGCTTAAGGGTACTGCTTCCGGCCATCGGGTAGCAAAATCCATGAAAGTCAGTATGTACTGCTTTCCTCTGGGTGTCTTCTTTGGGAAAGGACCCAGAATATCCACAGCTACTCACTGAAATGGGACCTCAATTATGGGTAGTGGCTGGAGAGGGACTTTGACCTGGTCTTGGGGCTTTCCCACTCGTTGGCACACCTCACAAGACCGGATATAATTAGCAACGTCCTTGCCCATTCCCTCCCAGTGGAAGGACTTCCCCAACTGGTCTTTGGTTCTGTTCACCCCAGAATGGCCACTGGGATGATCATGGGCTAAGCTCAAGAGCTTTACCTGATACTTATTGGGAACTACGAACTGTCTTTGAGGATGCCAGTCCTCCTGGTGCCCACCAGAAAGAGTCTCCTTGTATAAAAGTCCTTGTTCTACAACAAACCGGGATCAGTTAGAAGAGCTGAGAGGCGGTGGGGTGCTCCGTGCCGCCGCCCAAGCTTTCTGAAGGCTGTCATCTGCTTCCTGCTCGGCCTGGAACTGTTCCCTTGATGCTGGAGACATCAGTTCCTCCTTGGACTGTGGACTTGGGCTTGGTCCCTCTGGAAGCGATGCAGGTGCTGGGGCTGTTTCCGTTGACTGTGAACCACTGTCCGCTGGTGCACTATGTTGTATTTCAGGCTCTGGCTGAGCCTCTTGGGTAGGGTTATATGCTGCTTCTGTCAGTTCAGGCTCGCTGGTGCCCCCTGGCGTTGGAGTTGTAGACGGGTTTGCAAACGCTGTACTCAGTGCTGGCAATGGTTCTGGCACTGGTTGTGTTGCCGGTTCTGGCACTGGTTGTGTTGCCAGTTCTGGTTCTGGGACTGGCTTTGGCTGGGTCTCTGTGATTGGATCCACTACGGCTGTTGTAGTCGTTGGCAGGGGATCCGGTTCCACCACCTTTGTCTGGATCTTTGGTAACACAGACAGGGCCCTGGTGGACGGCTCAGGAACAGGGATGGGGGTGAAAGCTTGCTTAGCCTGGCTGCGGGTGACTATTCCCACCCTCTTGGCTAGCTTCACATGGTTGGCCAAGTCTTCCCCCAGCAGCATGGGGATGGGATAATTGTCATAGACTGCAAAAGTCCACATTCCTGACCAGCCCTTGTACTGGACATGCAACTTGGCTGTAGGCAAGGTTACAGACTGTGACATGAAGGGTTGGATTGTCACTGGAGCCTCCGGGTTGATGAGTTTGGGGTCCACTAGGGATTGGTGGATAGTCGACACTTGTGCCCCAGTGTCCCTCCAAGCAATAACCTTCTTTCCGCCCACTCTCAAGGTTTCCCTTCGCTCCGAGGGTATGAGAGAGGCATCTGGGTCTGGGGATCTTTGGTGTGATTGTGGTGTAATGAACTGTAATCGGTTGGGGTTCTTGGGGCAATAAGCCTTTCTATGTCCCAGTTCATTACATTTAAAAGATCGCCCTGCTAAGGTATCACCGGGGCGATGTTGGTTGGTGGAGACTGGTGTGGTGGGGTGAGAAGGTGTCTGGGGTTTCCCTTGGGATGTGGGTGGGGCTTTGGGTTGTCCCTGGTGGTAAGGTTTTGTTTCGGGTTGCCCCTTCTGATATTCGCTCCAACTGCTACTAGTTTTTTTCTTTTCTGCCACCTCCACCCATTTGGCTCCAATCTCTCCCACCTCGGTTACAGTTTTGGGCTTCCCATCTAGGATGTACCTTTCTATTTCCTCAGGAACACCCTCTAAAAACTGCTCCATTTGCATTAGGAAGGGCAACTCTTCTGTAGATTTAACATTTGCTCCTGATATCCAGGCATCCCAATTTTTCCCAATGTGGTAGGCATGTCGGATAACTGACACATTGGGTTTCCACCTTAAGGCTCTGAACCGCCAACGGGCATGCTCGGGTGTTAGCCCCATTCTGATTCTGGCTTTGTTTTTAAAAAGTTCATAACTGTTCATGTGTTCCTTAGGCATTTCAGCCGCCACTTCTGCTAAGGGTCCACTGAGCTGCGGCCTCAGCTCTACCATGTACTGGTCTGTAGTGATGCTGTACCCAAGGCAGACCCTTTCAAAAATTTTTAAGAAGGCCTCAGTATCATCGCCTGCCTTGTAGGTGGGGAATTTTCTGGGATGGGAAGTGGTACCTGGAGAGGGGTTGCTAGGATTGGCTGGTATATCCAGCCTAGCCCATGCTAATTCCAGTTCATGCTTCATCTCTTTTTCTCTCAGCTCCATAGCTCTCTTGTGGGCCTCCTCTTTGGCTTTCTCTTCTCTTTCTCTCTGCTCCATAGCTCTCTCATCAGCTTCTTTCTCGAGTTTTTTTAATTGAAGTAGTCTCTGATGTTTCTTTTAATTTTCTTCTGCCTCTAGTCTGGCCAGTTCTAGTTTGTTAGCTACTTCTTTGGTAGTCATTTTCCTGTTTTCTTGTGCTGGGCCACACCCCTCTGCAGTTGACTGAAACTGGGATGCACTCAGCTCAGGCTGCTTAGGTAACAGAGACTTTCTAACTAGCTATCCCCGAGAGGTAGAAAGAAAAAAAAAAAAACAATTCAGCTTGTAAATTCCTTTTGCCAGTTGTTTGCTCACTGCTTGACTCCTTCTCTTAACAAAGACCCTTGTTAAAAAAACTTAACACCTCTGCCTTCAGGCAAGGAGAGATAAGATATGCACCTATCTTCAGCTCTGCTTTCCAAGCAGCTAGAAAGGAGAAAAAAAATCTTACTGGCTTTTGGTTTAAAATGATTCCACCGCTCTGCCACCATGTCAAGGCTGCTTTCCCACTCTGAACTTTAGGGTACAAATGTGGGGGCCTGCATGAAAACTTCTAAGCTTAACTACCAGCTTAGATCTGGTCCGCTGCCACCACTCCCAAAGCTAATTCCCTTCCCTAGGTAGCCTTGAGAGACTCTTCACCAATTCCCTGGTGAATACAGATCCAAACCCCTTGGATCTTAAAACAAGGAGAAATTAACCATCCCCCCTCCTTCCTTCCACCAACTCCTGGTGGATCAAGATCCAATCCCCTTGGATCTAAAAACAAAGAAAAATCAATCAGGTTCTTAAAAAGAAGGCTTTTAATTAAAGAAAAAGGTAAAAATCATCTCTGTAAAATCAGGATGGGACATAACTTTACAGGGTAATCAAACTTAAAGAGCTCAGAGGACCCCCCTCTAGCCTTAGGTTCAAAGTACAGCAAACAGAGATAAACACTCTAGCAAAAAGGTACATTTACAAGTTGAGAAAACAAAGATAAAAACTAACACGCCTTGCCTGGCTGTTTACTTACAAGTTTGAAATATGAGAGACTTGTTCAGAAAGATTTGGAGAGCCTGGATTGATGTCCGGTCCCTCTCAGTTCCAAGAGCGAACAACCCCCAAAACAAAGAGCACAAACAAAAGCCTTCCCCACACCAAGATTTGAAAGTATCTTGTCCCCTTATTGGTCTTTTGGGTCAGATGTCAGCCAGGTTACCTGAGCTTCTTAACCCTTTACAGGTAAAAGGATTTTGGAGTCTCTGGCCAGGAGGGATTTTATAGTATTGTACACAGGAGGGCTGTTACCCTTCCCTTTATAGTTATGACAACCCCCTTTATGGTGTTCTGTGCCATGGAGAAGAGCAGGATTAAACAGGCTTTGCTACTATGGAAGACAATTGCATAGCTGCACAAATAGTGGTTGTAGAGGTTTCATGCCTACCTCTCCATTCCTACATGCTCATGCAAGTGCCAGCTACACTGTGACCCCATGTGATGTTTTTCATGAGGGGTATAACAGGTGCAGGTGTGCAGATAACAGGAAATCTATTTTGCAGATTTGGAAATTTGGCTTAGTTCCAATTTGAAAAAGAAAACTCGAAAAATCAAAGTTTTTCATGAAACAGAAACTAAAAAAAAATTGGTTAGAAAAATTGAAACATTGTCTTTCAGTGTTTAGAAGCGAAATTCTGCCCGACAGGCTGAAAGAGAGCTGGGAGCATGAAAGTCCTGTGAGTGCCTGCTCCCAACCTCCAAGACACCCACTTCAACCAGGACTTCCGGGCTTCCAACTACCCTTCAGCTGAAGAGCTACATGGGCAAGATGGCAGGAAACCAGGAAGGTTTTAAAACCTGGCTGACAGGTAGTGTTCCATCTGGACCTTGCATGGGTTCCATCTGACTTTCATCAACTTTGAACCATGTCTGCCAAACTGTTTGATTTGGATAAATCTGTGTTCTTCAAAGGCAAACCATCCTGTCAGAAAATTTCTGACCACTTCTAATAATAAGCAGATATAACAAAGTCACAAGAATGCAGGCTGATGCAGATCAATATAAGATCTGTAACTAACTTTGTATATGGTTTAACCTTTTTTATCAGTGATGAAGTACCCAGGATTATCTTCATCATCCAAGACTGGGTGGATTACACCAAGAGCTCTGTGTTAGCCTATCTCACCCCTCAAGTTACTCGGCTGATCAGAAGCCAAGAGAAGACAAGACAGGTCACAATGCATTCACCCTTTCCTCTAAATTGATACCCAAAAAGACACCTCAGGCAAGACAAGAAAAATTGGATTCATCCAGTGAACAGTAGAAACCAGAGCCAAAGCAAACATAGATTTTGTGCTTGTTTACGGACAACCAAAAACTAAAAGGTTTATAAAGGGGCTGACAGATATTTTGGCAGCAATGACAGTGAAATACCATGTAGTTGACATATGAGGAGACTTTACCATTCATGGCTACAAGGTCTCATGTGCAAACACCAGAAACCTCACTTCCTAATTTGCATCCTTAGGGGTCTCACAGGTCATCTCAAGTTTAACTCACACAAGCAGTCATAGTTTAGGCCTGATATTCAGATTAGAGGTCAATGTAGAGGACATCACAATCCAGATGGATTATAGCAGTGTTCAGAGTTCTCTCATCTCCCAGGCAACTGGGAAGGTCAAGGATTCCAGGTTTGTCCTTGAAGGCTCATGAATAAGGCTACATTTTAGTCACAGATATTTTTAGTAAAAGTCACATACAGGTCATGGGCAGTAAACAAAAATTCATGGCCCGTGACCTGTCCATGCCTTTTTTTTTTAATATACCCCTGACTAAAATGTGTGTGTGTGTGGGGGGGGAAGCTGGGGGAGGGCAGCCTGGGTGCTGGGGGTGGGGGTTGGCAGGGCTAGCAGACTCCCTACTTGGCTCCGTGCCTCCCCCTCAGCAGCAGCAGAGTTTGGGTGTGGGAGGGGGCAGGGGGTTGAGGCATGGGATGGGGTGAGGTGGGCTCTGGGCGGTGCTTAGCTGGGGGCTCCCCGGAAGTGGCAACATCCCACTTACTCTGCTGTTAGGTGGAGGCGTGGCCAGGCAGCTCTGCGGCGCTGCCTCCACCTCCAGGCACCGCCCCCACAGCTTCCGTTGGCTGTGGTTTCTGGCCAATGGGAGTTGCGAAGCCAGCGCTCTGGGCAGAGGCAGCATGCAGAACCGCCTGGCCACTCCCCTGCCTAGCAACTGAGCAAGGGGGATGTCAGTGCTTCCGGGAAGCCCCCAGGTAAGCGCCGCCCAGAGTCCGCCTCACCCTGTCCCATGCCCCACTCCCTAACCCCCTCCCAAACCCAAATTCTGTTGCTGGGGGGTAGGTGGCCCTAGACTGCCCCAGCAGCAACTGGTGTGACTGGCACAGGGGCTGCCTGAGCTGCCCCTGAACCAGGCGCACCAGTCACTGGAGAAGTAATGGAGGTCACAGAAAGTCAGGGAATCCGTGACCTCCGTGACAAACTTGCAGCCTTACTCATGAACCCCATCAAATTCCAAAACATATGGAAGGATAACAGTACTCATTCCAAATGTCAAAGAGAAGAGGATTTGGTGAATTGTCCTCATCATACCTTAGTCACAGCTATTGGCACTGTGACTCCCAAACCATTCTTTCCTCTTTATTGTCCACACAAATGTCTTTAGATTTAAGAGAGCCTTCACCAAATGAGGATAGAAACTTGACCATCAGTGGTGGAAAGCAAAAGCAAAACCTAAGGAATTTCTCTAAGTCTGTATTACAAACTAAGATAATTTACATCTTTGCCTCCATTGAAACAACCAATTTCTGTCATAAGGAACAACTGAAGGTGGTAAACTGCTTAATCAATCCACACTGCCTTCAGTATACAGGAGAACCCAACAGTGAGTGATGTGAAGACTTATCCTTCTACTTTGCTAAAAAGGTAACCTACCTTTGGGGAGGTTTCCCAAACATGGACCCAACACCATATGTTTTTTTAAGAAAAAGTCCACCATCATTGCCTTCATTCAGATCACTCATGCCAAAGAAAGTACTGGACATGCTAAAGAAGTCCCAACAAAAGACCTAGGAATCTGACCTCCACTCTTCCTGGTTGGTAAAAGAGAGAGGTGAGCAATGGATGCCTTTCCCAACTGAAAGACCCAGTGGCTCATTCAGTGAAGGAATCTTCCCTTCTTTCTTCAAACACACAATAGCCCAGCTGAGAGTGAAGAAACCCACCCTGGACACATTGGATCTGGCTAAATACTGCATGGTGTGGTGTGTGTGTGTTTTTTTTTTTTTAAAGGTTGCTAACCTTTCCATAACTGTTGTTCTTCGAGATGTTTCTCATGTCCATTCCAATGTAGGTGTGTGCACACCGCATGCACTATCGCCAGAAAGTTTTTCCCTCAGTGGTATCTGTCAGGTCAGTTCTGATGCCCCCTGGAGTGGCATCTTCATAGAAGGTATATAGGAAGCTGCTGCCTCGCCACCTTCTCAGTTCCTTGTTGTCGGCAACTCCAACAGCGGGGTAGGAGGGCAGGTTTTGGAATGGACTTGAGAAATACATCTTGAAGAACAACAGTTATGGAAAGATTTTTTCTTCTTTGAGCACTCATGTTCATTCTAATGTAGGTGATTCTCGAGCAGTCAATCAGGAGGTGGGATCAGAGTTTTGCTGAGAGAGGAACTGGAGGACAGCTCAGCCAAAACCTGCATCATCTCTGGCCTGTTGAATGATGGCATAGTGTGCTGTGAACGTGTGAATGGGTGACCAGGTTGCCACCCTGAAGATTTCCAGGATCAGGACCTGTGCCCAAATGCCACGGATGAAGCTTGCAATCTCATGGAATGTACCATCAAGTGAGAAGATGGCACCTTTGCCAGGTCATAGCACTTGCAAATGCATGATATGATTCAAGAAAAGATTCTCTGGGCAGAGATTAGGCTACCTCTCATCCTGTTTGCAATAGCAATAAATAATAGGGTGGTCTTTCTAAATGGCTTGGTCCTCTCTATGTAGAAAGCCAGCGCAGGTCTGACATCCAGCAAGTGGAGTCTCTGTTCTTCCTGTTACCTTGCGGCTTAGGATAGAAGACCAGGAGAAAAATGTCCTGGCTACTGTGAAACTGCAAAACCACTTTTGGGAGGAAGGACAGATGCAGTGGAAGTCATATCTTGTCCCTGAAAAAGACTGTATACGGTGACTCAGAGGTAAGGGCTTGAATCTCTGAGACTCTTCTGGCTGAAGTAATGGCCACAAGAAAAACCACCTTCCAGGACAGATAGATCAGGGGGCACATTGCCAGTGGCTCAAACAGGGGCCCTGTCAGCCTTGTCAACATCAAATTGAGGTCCCAAGTGGTACAGATTGACACACCTGTGGATAAAGGTGTTTTAATCCTTTCAAGAATTGGGCGCAAATTGGGCTTGAAAACACTGACCAGTCATCTACCGATAGGTAAAAAGCTGAGATCATGGCTAAGCGAACTCTTATGGATGATGCCACAAGCCCCTTCCTTCTTTAAATAAAGCAAGTAGTCCAAGATAAAGGGCAGGGAGGCCTCCATGGGTGAAACACCTCTCTGCATCGACCATAATGCGAACCTCTTCCATTTTGCCAGATAGGTGGTTCTAGTTGGTGACTTCGAGATCCATAAGCACCTCTTGTACCAGCATTGAACAGCCTCATTCTGCTTTGGTCAGCCATGAAGTTTCCACACCATCAGGTGGAGGGACTTGAGGTTTAAGTAAAGCAGGTGACCATGCTCCTGGGAAATCAAGTCCTGGAGCCTCAGTAGGCTGATTGGTATTTCTACCAAGAGGTCTAGTAGGGTTGTGAACCAATGTTGGCACGGCCGCACCAGAGCTATGAGAATCAGCTGCACTTTGACCCTTCTGACCTTGAGCAATACCTTGTGCATGAGGGGCATGGGGAGATAGGCATAAAGAAGCCTCCCTTTCCAGGGAAGGAGGAAGTTGTCCACGAGGGAGCCCAGGCTGTGCCCCAGGTAGGAGCAGAACTGGAGGCACTTCCTATTGAGCCTGGTCACAAACAGGTCCACCTGGGGAAATGCACACCTTCAGAAAACTGTATTCAAGACATCTGGAAGAATGGACCACTCATGATGATTGGCAAAGGATCTGCCAAGGCGGTCTGCCAGCTTGTTCTGTGATCCCGGAAGGTAAAAGGCCTCCAGGTGAATGGAATGAATAATCCCATAGGCTGAACACTTCCTGGCAAAGGGGAAAGGAATGAGCTCCCCCTTGCTTGTTTATGTAAAACATTGTGGTTGTATTGTCCATGAGGATTGATATGTAGGTTAGTTTGGAACACTTGGCAGGCTAGATGAACCACTCGCAGCTCTCTGGCATTGATATGCAGAGTCAATTCCTCTGGAGACCAGAGGCCTTGAGTTTTGAGTGGCTCCATGTGAGTTATCCACCCCATGTCTGAAGCATCCATGACCAGTGACATTGAAGGGGCCAGCCTTGAAAAGGGAACGCCAGCGCAAGGTGTCCTGGTCCAGCCATCACTGGTGGGTGAAAAATAATCCTGGTGGAAGCATGATCACCTTGTCTAGCGGATGGCGGCCCAGTATATACACGGATGCTAGCCATGATTGGATGGGCTGCAGTCAGAGATGTGTGTGCTGCACCACATAGGTACAAGATGCCATATGCCCAAGAAGCTTAAAGCAGTTCCTTGCAGTGGTGATGGGGGAGTCCCTCAGGCTATTTATGATCTGTTCAATGGCTCTGAAACAGGTTTCAGGTTTCCTCTGAACTGGTGAGAAAATCAACTTTTGTGCATTTATCAGGAGCCCCAAGTTCTGAAAGGAGAACTGTATGAGTTTTGCGTGTGCCTCCACCAGGTCCCTGGATTGGCTTTTGATCAGTCAGTCCTTCAGGTTTGAGTAAACCTGCATTCCTCCTAAGGAAGGCTGCCATGACAGACATGCACTTTGTGAGTACCTGTGGAGCTTCCAACAGTCCGAAGGGTAGTATTGTGAACTGATAATGTTTGTGAAATACCACAAATCAGAGGTATTTCTTGTGTCCTCAGAAGATGGCCATGTCAAAAATATGCGTTCTACCAGTCGAGGGTGGCGTACCAGTCCCCTGGATATAGGGAGGGGATAATAAAGGCCAAGGAAACCATGCAGAACTTCAGCTTCTTCATGACCTTGTTAAGGTTTCGCAGATCTAGGTTGTGTCTGAGATCCCTATTGACTTTCAGAATCAAGAGGCAAAGGCTTTTACTCGCGTTACTTCCTAACTCCATAGGAACTTCCTCCACGGCTCCCACCCTTAAGAGTGACTGTACCTCCTGGGCCAGACGTCTCTTGTGAGAAGGATCCCAGGGGAGGGAGGGTGGAAAGGAGGGAAAGAAATGTATTTTAGGGTATATCCCATTTCCATTGTGCATAGAACCCAGTGATCTGAAGTAAGGCTGGTCCACACCTGGTAAAGTGAGACAAACAGAGGAAAGTCCACAAACTTAGGGGTAAGACCCAGGTCGTGCTCTGGTATGCCATTCTTGGGCACACCTTCAAAAGGTCTGCCTAGGTCCTGTGAATTGTCTCACGGGAGCAGATGTAGGGGCTGATGAGTGTGGTGCTGGCCTCCTCCTGAAGCCCTTGTTCTTTCATTAGCCAAAGTCCTGCCTCTGCTGGTGGTGGTGTTGTGGGTAAAAATGGCCCATAGGTTGGGGCTTGTAATGTTTACATGTCAGGGCTGAAGTATGAAGTCCCAATGACTTAAGAGTATCCCTTGAATCTTTTAGGCTATGGAGTCCGTTTGTTCTGAGACGAGGGAGTTCTCCTCAAATGGTAGGTCCTGGATTCTTTGTTGGACCTCATGAGGTAGTCCAGAAGACAGCAGCCAGGAGCTCCACCTCGTGACTACTGCTGTGGCCATGGCTCAGGCAGCCATATCTGCCACATCCAAGGCCACTTGGAGGGATGCTTTGGCCACTGCCTTACCGTCCTCTACAAAGCTGCATATTCAGATCTGGACTCTGACGGTAGGAATTCCATGGCTGACCAGGAATTAAAATCATAGTGGCCCAGGAGCACCTGGTGATTTGATATTCTCAGCTGGAGCCCCCCCCCCATTAGAGTACACCTTCTTGCCTAATTAATCCAGTTTCCTGGCCTCTTTCGCCTTGGGTGATGGTCCCTGTTGCCCCTGTCACACTTGTTCATTCACAGCCGCAACAGCTGGGGATTCTGGTGTGGGGTGGATATAGAGATACTCATACCCTTTGGGGGATACAAAGTATTTCTTTTCCATCCACTTCTCTGTGGGCTGGAGGGATGCAGGGGTTTTCCACAGAGCTCTTATGGGCTGCAAAATGGCCTCATTCAACGGTATGGCCACTCTTGATGGCCCCGAGGATGCTAGTATGTCCACCAGGGCAAGAGAAGCTGATTCTGTGATCTCCTCAAGCTGTACATCCAGGTTCTGGGTGACCTAGCATAGAAGTTCCTGGTGAGCCTTATAGTCATCCTGCATGGGCACTAAGGCCATTCCCACCACTGCCTCATTTGGGGAGGAGAATGCTGTGGCTTACACTGGCACCAGGCTTTGTATGTCCATTGCTGACAGTTCCCCCATGGGTGTGTCCTGCATGTCAGTGATGTCAGAGCTGAGGACCAAACTCCTTTCCGAGGGGGAAGGTGAGGGCACTCTCACTTCTGATGGTGCCGAGAGGGGCCATCCTGTGTGGGACCTTTGGAACTGTTTGACCACCCACAGGTCCCACATTGGCCACTGGAGTGACATTTGCCATTAAACCGGTGGCCATGCCGACATAACGAGTCCTTGTGCCATAGCTGTGGAGTTCCTATGGTCAGCTCAGTGCCTGGTCCTCCAGGAGGCATACAAGTCAGCCTTTGAACTGGAGCTAGAGGACACACTCCTGGATGGCCATGGTGGTGCGGTGCCTGTCGCTACCAGGTGGCAATGCCGTGGTGGTGAGCAGTGCCATGATGGCAAGTGGTACCATGGCATCAAGTTCTGCCATGAGGAAGAGCGTGTGGAGGGCAGAGCTGCACAATCATTTCTGGCTTGCTCAGAACCAACACCTGCCTCCATGTTGAGAGATCATGCGGTGACAGAGCTGTCCCTGATAGCCCATGACTTGGGGGAGATAGTGGCTATGGGAGGGCCAGGAGGCTCCTCGCCAACTCATACACCTATGTTGTTGAGGGCAAGGCCAGTGCTGTATCATTTCTGTGGCTCTCCCTAGGTGGGAGTCCATAGGCAGTGGGCTTGATGGACCCGTTCCCGGGGCCAGATTCACTGGAGCCAATTGTTCAACGGATGTCTGACAGTAGACTGGCTTTAGCCGAAGAGGTGTGTAGGTACTGTGTAGAAGCGTCTTTTGTTGGTGCTGGGGATGCCAAACCATGTTTTGCCTCTCTTAAGGAGGCCAGGGTATTTCTGGTCAAGGAGATACTCAGTGCCAATTTGGGCTGCCGCTCCAATTGAGGTTAAAATGCCTCCTCCATGAAAAGGAATTTGAGTCTGTTTATCTCTCTCCTTCTTTGTCCTGGGCTTAAAGTTCTTACAAATGCGGCACCACTTCTGGCTGTGGCCCTCTCAGGCACTTTATACAGCTGTTGTGTGGGTTACTCACCGGAATAGGTTTGTGGTGCACCGCACACTGTTTGAAGCTCTAGGGCCAAGGCATGCCCCAGAGCCGCCCTGAGCTGGAACTTAGTAACTACCCTAAGATATCTTATTACTTGCTAACTTATTCTAATTCTAACTATTCACAATGTACTTACAATCTATTTACAGGATGAAGAACCACTAAGGAGTTAGATGAACAGTGTTCTAGTGACCAACACAGGTGGTAAGAAGGAACTGAGGGGGTGGTGGGTTGGCAGGTTCCTATATACTACGCCATGAAGGCACCACTCCAGGGGGAACCAGAGCTGACCTGATGGATACCATGAGGGAAAAACTTTCTGGCAACGGTGCACACGGTGCACACACACCTACATTGGAATGGACATGAGTAAGCACTTGAAGAAATTCTGGTTTCTGAGAAAGTTCATAGAGAAGCTAATCAAAGGCACCCTTCTAGCATAAAATACTATCCTAGACCTCCTCTATTCTATTTTCAGGACATGGAATGGAAACAACATTAGCAGAGTTGATAGAAAGAGATCATCTATCAGTGGATGGAGGACAGAGGTCCATTCCCACTCTCCTGAACCTCTCTCTGCAGCATTTTATAGTTGTTCAGGAGATGCTGCTGTCCTGTCTGGGAAGGTGGCAGAAGCGATGAGGAATTCACAGAAATAAATGAAGCCCTTCCAGCAGGAATATGCCCAAAGGATAGTGATGGGAAATTGCATCTCTATCTCCAGAACCCTCACTTGTGGAGTTGTGCAAGAATCAAGTCCTTTTGCCAGTCCTATTCATCATTGGATTTCAGTCATATTTAGAACCCAGTATATTCCACTGCTGTGGAATTGTGCTCCAAAATCTGTTATGTCAGTAAAAAAGAAGAGTATTCCATCCTGCTATTCTGTAATTAGATACAGTCGATACCTTGTAATCAGGATGCCCCAGTGGAGGATATTCCCTCCTCGTCCCCTGAATAACACCATTTTAAAAGCAATGGTGCTCTCTGGGAAGCTTCAGAACTAACTATGCTAGTGGACAAGCCCATGGAAAGGGGGAGGCATTGTCTACACTGGGATAAAGAAAGGTCTATCTCACTGTAGCTTGCACAGTGCCAGCAGCAGTGACCACTACAAGAAAGATGGCATTTCAGTCTAATATAAATAGTTGGTGTTGAGAATGTGGGAATTTTTTGTAATATTTTTATTAACAATGTGTGACTCAGTCTACCCACTGAGTAAAAAGAACAGGAGTACTTGTGGCACCTTAGAGACTAACAAATTTATTTGAGCATAAACTTTCGTGGGCTACAGCCCACTTCATTGGATTCTGGGGGGAGGTATGTGAAGGGAAAGTCACCAGTGTCAGCAACCAGGATGTGAGTGGTTGCAACTAGTGGTTAGAGCCAGAGTTAGTAGTGAAGAGTAGGAGCCCCAGCTCAAGCTGGAATCAGAGGCCAAAGCCAAAAGTCAGAGCTGAAGTCAGGAATCAGAGTTGAGGGGCAGAACTGGGTTACGTAGAGTGAGGCAAGACAGGGCAGGATCCAAAGCAGTAGCAAGGCAGGGTCCAAGGCTGGAATAAGGCAGGAGCAGGACTAGACCCTGGCACCAGCCAGGCTGGTAACAAGCAGGGGCAGGAGCTCCCGCAGCAGTGGGTAAGGTTTTGGGCAGGGCTTAAGAGCTGCTTAGCCGGGCTTAAAAGCTGGTCTGCTGACTCTTCCAACCAATCAGGCAGCCTGCTACAGGCCAATTGTACTTGTTAGGGTGCCCAGAGACTGGCTCTGCAGCAGACCCTGCTTTCAGATTGGCTCTGCTGTAGGGTCTGATTCCTGACAGTACCCTGATAGCGGTAATTCAAAAATCAGCAAAGCGGGAACAGTAGATCTGGCATTGCTTAAGGCATCTAGTAGCCTGTAGGTACTCCAGGCTCTTGTGGTCTGTCAGTACTTGGAATGGGAATGGCACTCCTTCTAAGAGGTGGCACTACTCCTTTAAAGCCACATTGAGGGAAGTTAGCCTGACTCTTGCTAACAAAGACTGTTTGACATTTGAAATTCCTTTCCAATTCCTGTCAGGCCTTGCTCTGCTTCCACAGGCCCAATAGCTCCTTGTCTCAAATATTGTAATTTTCCTCTATTGGGGCAAGTAAAAGGCATGAGACTGGAGCTGGTTGTGGGCGCCCACACATTGAGGAAAATTGCACCTATGGCAAAATTCAAGGCATCAGACTTAAGCATAAATGTTTTGTTGGGATCTGGATGACTGCTAAGGTGAGTGCCCTCTTCATTTATCAAAGGTTGACTGAGTCTCTGTGGACCAGGAGAACAGGGCTTCCTTTTGCAGGAGTGCTATTCTGAGTGCCTCCAGGCTAGAGAATCCTTTAATAAATCACTTGTAGAAATTGGTGAACCCCAGGAATTGCTTCACCCCACATACATCCTTGGGTGCAGCCCAGTCAGGTATTGCCACAACCATACACCGGTCCATGGTGAGCCCCTCAGGCGAGATGTTATATCCCAAGAATACCACTGTGTCCTCACATTTCTTGAGCATAGAGGTGGTTTTGGCAGGTGATGATTGTGGGGGTCCTGACTTTCAGAGAAAACAAGGATGTCATTCAGGTAAATAAAGACCAATTGATCTAATATGTTTTTCTATATGTCATTTGTGAAATGCTGGAAGGTTGCTGGAGTATTACACAGCCCAGACAGCATGGCCAAATACACCTCTACCTCAATATAACGCTGTCCTCGGGAGCCAAAAAATCTTACCGTGTTATAGGTGAAACCGCATTATATTGAACTTGCTTTGATCCAACGGAGTGCGCAGCCCCTCCCCCTCCATCCCCCCCGGAGCACTGCTTTACTGCTTTACTGCGTTAGATCCAAATTTGTGTTATATCAGGTCGCATTATATCGAGGTAGCGGTGTACTCGAAGTGGCCATACCTGGTATGGAACGTGTTTTCCATTCATCTCCTTCCCGGCTCCTCACCAGATTACACACTCTGCAAAGGTTCAACTTTGTGAAGGCCTTGGAAGATCAGAGTATTTCGAGCAGCTCATTGATAAGCAGAAAGGGGGTGGATGTGCAGGGTCGTATACCCCCTCATATTTCAGCCAGGGTGGAAGACGGGAGCACGGCTGCAGAGATGCACCTGGGAAAGTGCTCCCGCTGAGCCCCACTAGGTGGTGCCCAGATCAGGGAAGCAAGACTGGGCTGGTAGCACAGCTCTCTGCCAGAGGGGGCACAGGGAAGCCTTCTGAGTCCTGTCCCTTCCTCACCAGCTAGCAGCTGCAGTTACCTTCTTGAGTATGTGTCTGGACTAGCCTGTCTGGAGTTTGGGTAGGGTGACCAGGCCCACCTACAGCAATTCTGGGCCCCATGGAAGAACAGTAAATGGGCCCCCACGGATGCACAAGCTGTGCCTATGCAGACGCAGTCCACCTTTTTGGGGTCACTAGGCCTACCTGAGCCAAAGTTCTTCCATGTTTAAACTCTGTCCTTCCATGTTTAACTCTAATCGACCTCAAAAACCAAGGACAGGAATTGAAATGTGTAAACAGTCAGTTAGCAATTACGACCTTGCTCATACCAGGTACCAAACGATAATGATGAGGTTTGTATGTTTCTAGCTGGGGAAGGGGTAATAAACTAAGGGTAAACAGAACCAAATAACTGTTTAGAGGAGTGTTACTAACAAGCTAGATTTATAGCCCTAGAATGATTTAATTGCTTAAATGTATAAACATGCCTTCGGTAGAGAGGGGAGGGGAGTAGAGGGGGATGCTAGGGGGGAGGGGGGGGCTTAGTTGTAAAATGTATAAGAAGAGAGAAACTGTTTTTGCTGGTGTGCTTGATTTGAGACTTGCCTGTCTCCTTGCATCACTTTGAGATCTCAAATAAACTTTGATTGTTTCTCCACCCCGGTATGTTTATTGACGCGAAGCACACCGGGCAACAAACCCCACTGTTGCTGTCCTCAGGCCTCTGTGCCGGCAACAACCTGACATTTGGGCAGTGCTGTACCTGCACTGGCTGGTGCCCAGCGAGCTGCTGGCTGCGCTGCTGGGCACGCTCTTCTGGCATGTCCAGGGCTTCTACCTGCCTGCCTGGTAGGGTTGCCAACTGTCTAATTGCGCAAACCCAAAGACTCTTGCCCCTGCCCCACCCCTTCCCTGAGGCCCCACCCCCTGCTCACTCCATCCCCCCTCCCTCTGTTGCTCACTTTCCCACACTCTCACTTAGTTTCACCAGGCTGGGGCAGGGGGTTGGGTGTGGGAGGAAGTGTGGGGTCTGCTGTGCTGCTGGCGGTGGTGGCTGGGGGCCCCCTGGCCCTTTTAAATCACCCAGGCCTCAGAGCAATTGCCCCCTTTGCCCCCCTGTTGGCAGGCCTGAAAGTGATCATATGTCCTATTTTTGGCTGGGACAGTCCCTTTTTTTAAGGCCTGTCCTAGCCATCCTGACTTTTTTGGCAAAGGGGACAAATGCCCACTTTTGTTAAAAAAAGTGAGGTGTGGAGGAACATCTGGGGGCGGAGAAGCGGCGATGCCAGCCCTGCACAGGCAGGAGGAGGCAGGACTGGGGCAGGCAGTGAGCAGCGATGCTAGCCCCAGCCTCGTGTGGGGGCAGACAGGAAGGGGGAGGGCTCAGACTAGCCCTATGCAGTGTCCTGTTTTCCCTTTGGCAAATTCTGGGGCCCAGAATTGGTGTAGGTGGGCCTGGTCACTCTACTCTAAGCTTGTAGAGTCAGTTGGGGAAATGGAGGGAGTCAGTGGGGTCTGGGGGAACTGGGGGTAGGGAGACCATGGAGGCAGCGGGGGCCAAGGGCAATAGTAGGGGTAGGGGAGGCAGCAGGAGCCAGGGGCAATACAAGGGGTGGGGAAGGCAACAGGGGACAGGAGCGATGGGAGGGACATGGGGCTATGAGGAGGGGTGGGGGTCCAGGGAAGGCATCAGGGGCCAGGAGCAATGGATAGCTGGCTGGGGGAGGCAGCAGGGGCCAGGGTGTCAAAATACAAATTTCCCAAGGGGGAGGGGTAGCTCTGTGGTTTGAGCATTGGCCTGCTAAACCCAGGGTTATAAACTCAATCCTTGAGGGGGCCACTTAGGGATCTGGGGCAAAATCAGTACTTGGTCCTGCTAGTGAAGGCAGGGGGCTGGACTTGATGACCTTTCAAGGTCCCTTCCAGTTCTAGGAGCTAGGATATCTCCATATATTTTATTTACCATTTTACCTAAGACAGACCCTGGCAGGGCTGGCTTTAAGGGTGGGTGAGGTGTGACACAGTGTGTTGTGGTCGGGGGGAGGGAGGGCAGAAGAAACGCTGTGGTCAAGATGTGTTGCTGGAAGGTGCCTTGGCAGTCACCAGAAAGTTGACTGTGGCTGTAGTGGCCATTAGGGGACTTACCATTGTGCCCCCTCCACTATCAGCAATTACCAGTTTTCTACAATTTTGGACTGTGATCATGTTCAGAGCTTGGTAATCCACACAAGTCATGGATTACCAAGAGGAAAGTCATCTTTCTTTGCCATGAAGAAGATCAGGCCCCCCACTGGGGATGTGGAGGAATGAATGAACCCCTTCTGCAGGTTTTCCTCAAGATAGCTCTGGAGTGCCTACAGTTCAGGGTCGGAAAGGGAATAAATGCACCCCAAGGGAAACTCTGCTCCTGGATGAAGATTGATGGGACCGTCATAGTTGTGATAAGACTGTAGTGTGTCGGCTTTCTTTTTGTTGAACATATCAGCATAGTATTGACATTTAACAGGAATCCCTGGGGCCTTATGGGAGGTTGTGGGTATTGTCAAGTTTGCCTTTGGATCTTTGTTCACATCTATGAGTTATTTGGGGAACTGAGTAAGCTCTCAGGAAACAGGATTGTTGGCAAGATGGGGAGTCAAAGCGTGCCATGCCTGATGAGCAGATCAAAGACGATGATACAAGCATGCCAATGACAACTGATAAATGTGGTGAATGAATTCGCCCAAACTGGAGTATTTCTCAGTGGCCTCTCAGGGTAGTTACCTCTAAGAGAGCTGTCTGGTGGGCAACTAGACCCAATGTAAGAAGTGACCCATTTATGGACTCCACTAACTTGGGGGAGTGCTTGCATTGAGTGGGGATATTGTGTGCTTGAGCAAACTCCATATCCATGACATTTTCTGAGGCACCTGAGTCCATCAGCACCTCTAGGTTGGTGTTGGGCATCAATGTCTAAACTGACTAAGGCGTGCAGGCTGGATGAGGAGTCCACCCGTACCAGTTCATCTTTAATATCAGCATTCGGGCCAAGCCAGAAATGATAACGCTGAGTAGCCTTGTTGCAGTGAGTGACAACTACCAGCATTGGAACTCTGCTGAATATTTAGCAAGTGGCCAGCATCCTGAAGTGCAGCTTTGGCTGTAAGCTTTCGACTTTGGTCATCAAAGATCACCACAGTCTGAATAAAGTCCTCAAATTGTCCCAGAAGCAGGTTTGATTTTTCCAGGAGCAGAGATACCCAAGCCAGGACCTCTCCAATAACTAGACCAGGGGTAGGCAACCTATGGCACGTGTGCCAAAGGCGGCACGCGAGCTGATTTTCCATGGCACTCACACTGCCCAGGTCCTGGCCACCGGTCCGGGGGCTCTGCATTTTAATTTAATGTTAAATGAAGTTTTTAAACATTTTCAAAACCTTATTTACTTTACATACAACAATAGTTTAGTTATATATTATCGACTTATAGAAAGAGACCTTCTAAAAAGGTTTAAATGTATTACCGGCACGCAAAACCTTAAATTAGAGTGAATAAATGAAGACTCGGCTCACCACTTCTGAAAGGTTGATGACCCCTGAACTAGACTGATAATCAGTCCCACTTGGGCTTGGTCAGTGGGGCATGACTGCAGGTGTAGCAGAAATAGGAGATGGTGCTGATTTAGGAACCCACAACGTTTGTTGTGCTCAGCATTGATATTCTCAGGTTGGGGAAGGTTGGACTCTTGGGGGCAGGGTTGGAGTTGAAGATGGTGCAGCTTGAGCTTCCAGGATTGAATTCTGTGCCCGCAAGGGCTCCCATTATCTTTGTCAGAGAGATATTGGGTGTTGTAGGATCCATGCTCACTATATCAACTCTAGTTCCCTTAGCTTTGTGTTTGGGCTGCTTAAGCTGTCACAGGGTCAGGATGTGGGCAGTCATGCCTAGTGGTTAGAGCAGGAGTCAGGCCCCGTGATCAGAACTGGCATTAATCTAATGATTAGAGCAGGAGTCAGTAGCCAGGAATCAGATCCCAGGTCAAAGTCGAAGGACAGATGCCAGGGTCAAGTGTCAGAACCAAAGTCAGGAATCAGAGATGAGGGTCAGGATAGGGTTACCTGGAATTAGGCAAGGCAGAGGCACTACAGCGTCCAAGGCAAGGCAGGAGTGGACTAGGTCCAAAGCAAGAGTGGGTCTGGAACAAGGCAGAAGCGAGGCTGGGAACAAGCAGACATAGGAGTAGGGGTGAAAGTAACTTAAAGGACTTGCCGGTACTCTGGAGTCCTGAGGAGGGGCGAGACCTCCACCGGAAAAGGCGGGGACTTAAATCCCCAGGCCCTTTAAATCAGGATTTAAAGGGCCCGGGGCTAGGGCTGTGGTAGCAGCAGCTGGGAGCCTGAAGCCCTTTAAATCACCCCCTGAGCTCCCAGCTGCAGAGGTGTCTGGGAGCCCTGGGGTTTGGGGGCGATTTAAAGGGCCCGGGGCTCCAGCTGCTGCTACCCTCCAGGGCCCTTTAAATCGTCTCCGGAGCCCTGCTGCTGGAGCCCTGGGGTAGCGGCGGCAGGTCTCCGGTTGCTATTGAAAGGATCAGGGTGGTAGAGGTAACGGGAGCCCCGAACCCTTTCAATACCAACCAGAGCCCTGCTGCTGCTACCCCAAGGCTCCAGCAGGCTCCGGAAGCTATTTAAAGGGCCCGGGCCCTTTAAATTGTCCCCGGAGCGGCAGTGGGGCTCCAGTGGCGATTTAAAGGGCCCGGGGCGGTAGGGGCAGCAGGAGCCCTGGGCCCTTTAAATCGCCACCCGAGCCCCGCCGCCGTTACCCCAGGGCTCTGGCAGCGGGGCTCTGGTGGCAATTTAAAGGGCCCTGGGCTCCAGCCCTTTAAATTGCTGCCCCAGGAAGCCGGTCCACCCCGGTATGGCACACCAGCTCTTGCCAGCAGGGATGGCAGGTTTGTAGAAATTTTGGTGGTGCCCAGAACCTGCCCCTGCCCAAACTCTGCCCCCCCAACTCTATCCTCCACCTGCCTAAGGCTCTGGGAGGGAGTTTGGGGATAAGAGAGGGTGTGGAAGGGGGTGCAGGGGTGAGGGCTATGGGGTGAGGCTGGGGGGGAATTGGGGTGTGGCTGGGGATGAGGGGTTTGGGAGGGGACTCAGGGCTAAGGCAGAGGGTTAGGGTGCATGGGGATGAGGGCTCTGACTGGGGCTGGAAATGAGGGGTTTGGGGTGTTGGAGAGGCTCAGGGCTAGGACAGAGGGTTGGGGTGTGGGGGGGATGAGGGCTCTGGCTTGGGGTGTGGGCTCTGTGATGGGGCAGGGATGACTTTGGGGTGCAGGCAGGCTGCCTTGGGACTGGAGCCAGAGAGGAGGACTCCCCCCAGCCCTCTCCCTGCCGGCAGCAGCGAGCTCTGGGGTAGGGACCCCCTTTTCCCCCCTGGCAGCACACTCACCCCCCCCCACTGTCACTGCACATGCTCCTAGGGCCCCTCTCAGGTCCAGGAATCCCTCTCGCCTCCTCTGTGGTGGGTGCCATGCCCGGGGGGGCTGCCATCACATGTGCGCCTCCTCCCCTGCTGCTGCCCCTCACTGTAGCCTCACTGGGGGTGGGGGATGGGGCTGCCCCTTGCCCAGCGTGGGGCAAGAGTGGTGACTGCGGGCAGGGGGGGCGGCTGTACTAGTGGAGGGTCCCACCAGAAAATGAAAGGGTCTGAGGGGGAAGGGCAGCCCGCCCTGGCAGTAGTGGAGGGGGGGCACTAGGACCCTGTGGCGGCAGTTAATGCAGGCAGGCAGCATGGAGCTTCAGGGGAGAGACACAGAAGGATGGTGCACGGGGGCAGCAAAGGGGGGCCAGCCCACACTCAGGGGAGACACGGTGGGGCCTCAATATTGCTGGAGCCAGGAGGATGAGTCAGAAAGGGAGAAAATGCACCATTTTCTTGCCGGTACGCTACTGCACCTTTTATTACCGGTCCTCCCTACCGTCCCATACCGGCTTACTTTCACCTCTGCATAGGAGCAATCACAGCAATGAGCAAATGCTTTGAGCAGCTGCTGAACTGCTGCTTCTGCTCAACTTAAGAGCCAGTCAGTTGACTTTTCCAACCAATCAGGCAGTGTAGCCAATCAGCCAGCCTGCCACAGGCAGCTGCACTTCTTAGTATGCCAGAGACTGGCTCTGCTGCAGGCCCTGATTCGACGGCTGGATATCACAGAGACTGTAGGTCTGCCTCGGCTGGAACAAGTTATATGAATAAGAACTGGCTGGAATCAACACAAATAAATGGAGTACTCAGCAGAGAAAAAGGAAGACCCAGCAACCACACATTAACTTTTAATGTATGCTCTTTGAAGGTGCAATTGGAAAAAACCCAGGAGCAGGACAAAGAAGCCAAGGTGCGGATGCTGGCCTTTAAATGGCACACAGAGAGCAGGAACTCAGGGTATGTCTATGCTAAAAGTGCTACAGCTTCACAGCTGCAGCTATGCACTAACTACGGTGATAGAAGAGTTTTTCCATCGCTGCAGTAAATCCACTCCTTTAAGAGGCAGTTAGGTCATTAAATATTGATTAAAGGCAGTTAGGTCAATGGAAGACCAGCATTCCCTTCTGGTTCGTCACCCCCCAAAGATGTGAAACCAGTTCCCCAGAAACCAGTTTATTTGGCATACACACTCCATGCAGTTTATACACCAGAGAGCTGCTTTGGATGAAAATAAACAGAAAGTTTATTTAATTGATAATTCCCAGATTGAAAGACAAAATAGTAAGGGGAAGCAAATATATACACGTTGCACAGAAAATAAACCTAAAGATGCAACCTCAGACTTTGCATTTTCATATTAGATCAAATTCCTTTTCTAATAAGAGTTACCTATTGCCTTAAAACATTTCCTTGCATATCTCCTGGATGTAACAGGGAACCAGCATTCATGAATGGCCTACTGCCTCAAGACTTTCCCCCCAAGTACTGGATTAAAAAAACCCTCAATTCCAAGACTGCTTTTAAAAGGCTTTTCTACCTCTCTCAGTTCATGGTGATTCATGGTTAGTCAGAGTAGGTAAACTCCCTCCTGACTGGAGAGCCCAGATGTTCTTTTCAGTTTTGAGATGTCTCAATGTCTTTCCACTAACTCTAATGATCCATCGTTGTCTTTTCCTGGATGGAGAATGAATAGTTACTTGAAGCCGGTTTCCTATAAACATCTGGTTTGGAAGGTGCCCTTTCCCGCTTGACTGCTCACTGCCCTGCTGTGAGGTGTAGCTGAAGTTGAGTGAGGTAAGCTCCATCATTGATATACCTAAGTGACTATACAAAGCTAGAAAATGTATACAATAAATAAAATTAAGCCCTTTTTCATTGGAGTTCAGTGGAGTTTTTGGCTTTCTGAAACGCAGGCATATCTATAGATTTAGGAACCTACCTTAAAGTTCCTATTTTTTCAGAATCTTAGTTTAACTGATCTAATTGGTCTAATTTGAAACCCAGGCCTGCACATGCACCCACCGGCATGCAGTGCCCTTCTCCAGCAGTACCACTTGAATATACAGGTGTTAGAAGATATCAACTGTGTGCACAGGTTTTAGAGCTGAGAAAGTGTGGAAGCAGGAGTGTGTGCACACAAAGTTGTTCACACACTCAGTGGAGGCCA
Source organism: Malaclemys terrapin pileata (assembly GCF_027887155.1). Taxonomy (NCBI): domain Eukaryota; kingdom Metazoa; phylum Chordata; order Testudines; family Emydidae; genus Malaclemys; species Malaclemys terrapin. The sequence goes on from NC_071505.1 coordinate 141,174,722, forward strand.
GGGTGTGTCCCCAATACAAGTGAAGCATAGTAGTTTTCTTCCATGGCTAATTTACAATCCCATGAGCTCTGAAACAGGAGTCCTTGGGTTGTTCTTCTACATCTCAGTCCTGAAAAATCCATCTGTGTTTATGTGGATGGAAATCAGGAAAGGATTCTGTAACAAGCTGTCAATTACGCAGACACATCTTTGCATCCCCTGCCTGAGAGCTCATGCCTGTAAACAAATCACTATTTCACTAGACAGAAAACACATTGAAGTGTGATTCCAAGACAGAGAAAATCAAGAGGAATCATAGGTTATGGCATATAGCTCCTGCCCCGAAATAAAGGACAGCTGTGGTCGGCTGGATTACTCTTATGGCTGGGAGTCAGGACGCACGGGTTTAATTCCTATGTCATTCCCCAAAAGTCTGTTAATTCTTTCTGTGCCTCAGTTACTCTGGTGATGACAATGCTTCTTTCTCATCATTATAAAGCACTTTAAGATGGACTGATGTAAACGTCTAAACAAATGAAGTATATTGGTATTATTATTAAAAGATGGGATATCTAATTCCAGTTGCTAAAACATGGCTCCTTAGCTCAGCTACTTTGTGTCCTGGCCTTTCTTGGACACATAATACATCAACTTTCCACAGTCACAGGCTACACAACAGAGGTAATTTCCTATATGTCCTCTACAAATGAATACTGGGATATCCCTAGAGCTTTTCATATACCGTGTTAAGATACATTAACACCTTTGTGTTTACATACCAACTCTTCTCCTTCAGGTAACCAAAATCACTTTTTAAAACAGTGAGTCAGAAGCCAGCGGTGCAGTAACTATGCAGGCAAATGAGAGAATTCTGATCTCAAATAATTTTCAGAAAACCTGAGCCTGTTTCTTTGAAAACGTGTTAGCCCAGACCCTGGATTTTTTTCTCTGAATGTTTTCAAAGAGTTTCCTGAGAATCCTTACCTTTGCTGGGTTCCCCTCACACATGGGCACAGAACATGGTTTACAACACCACACTCTAATACTGCCTTTCCCTTTAGTACTGCCCTCTAGCCTTAGAACTAGATATGAGTCCCAAGGCTTAGTATTTTACTTCACCCCTCGTACTTCAAATACAAAATTGAGAGTACTACATCCCGTTGAGCAGGATAATTTGGGGTGGGAATGGTTGGACCTTTTGGAAAGGCTCTGATAGGAAGGATGAGTCTCTGATGCTCCTGACCTAGCAAACTTCTAAAGGGAACAGACAAACGTGAGTGGGAAATAGCTCAAATCTGCTCACAAAGAGACCTCAGGGGAGAGAGAGTGTGTCAGTCACATGACTTTCAGAGTCATACTCTGGCAGCCATTGTTACAGAGATGATTGTGTGGACATTTTAGTTGAGTAATCCATCAAATCTTCAGGAGAAGAAAGGGTGAAACCAAGGCTTTTCGCTCCTTAATATGTGACATTTTTAAGATCTAAAAAGTTCACATGCCCACACTCAAATGCCAATTAAATATATATTTATTAAGCTACAGTAAAAAAGCTGCTTTCACAAGATTAAGAGTGATAACATCAAAAAAGAAATAAAAATTATAATTACTTATCTGACAGCCAGAGTATGGGCCTAATCCCATTCTCACTAAAATCAAAGGAAAGATGGCTATTGATTACAGTGGGTATTAGATCATACCTTAGATTTTATTACAACATCTTTGAGGTGATTCACTGAGCCACTCTACCTTCTCTCAGACATGGAGACAGGAACTGACTGTGATAGCATTCAGCAGCCTGGGACTCAAACAGACTCTCAGTCATTGTTGAGAGAGGGAACCAGCCAAAGGACAGCTATGATCTTTTCTTTCTGACCTATGGAGTGACTGAAGTGTTATCTAACTCAATAACAACAAAAATATTTCGGTTTCAGAATAGCAGTCGTGTTAGTCTGTATCCACAAAAAGAACAGGAGTACTTGTGGCACCTTAGAGACTAACAAATTTATTAGAGCATAAGCTTTCGTGAGCTACTGCCCATTGACAAAATATAATTGAGTGAATTAGGTTTTAATGCTCAATGTTTTGTGACTTGCCAGGGCAGAGAAACTCTCTGGTAGGACTGATGCAAATACTTTCAGAAGTAGCAAATTTGCCTAAACACTGATCCTGCAGCTACCAGCCACAACCCCCAGACCAGCACCTGCAGCCAGCATTTGAGCATGTCTATACTGAGGCATGTCTGATGTAGCCTGTGTTGGTAGCCAAAAAGCTAACCCTTGTAGCTTTTGGATAACTGGTTGTGCTGCTGTTTGAGTGCTGGGCTTGACTTCCTATCAACTCACACAAAGAAACAATTCTGAGTTTTCAGAGACACTTCGGCGTGCAGTAGGTATATTTTCCACACCTCTTAAGAAAGGCTGTGAGTTCTTCTGAACTGGCACTTGTAGAAACAGTTGTGTAGGACTGTGGGATATTTATCTTTAAAAATAGGAGAGGACCCCTGGAATTTTTCAGGAAAGCGATCTTGTTTAAACAAAACAAAGCTCTATTTTCCAAGCTTCTCTACATGATTCCAGATACAGAGCCAGATTCTGCAGTCATTTACATGTATGTAAATTCATAATAACTCCTTTGACTTCAGTGGAATTACTCTAGATTTACTCCAGAAAGCACCATTTGGTCTATGCTCTTTTACATGGACCTGCTTCTCAAGTGACACTTGGCATAGTGCAGAATCCTGGCTGATACCTGTTTCAGTTTGGGATTGCCCAAGATCAAGATAATAGAGTGTCTCATGGGATAAGCAGCCATTACAACTATACAGATGACATCCCAGCTGCTGTTAGTTGAGAAGATGTTAGCTAATGTGAGAATCAAAGCAACAAAATCGAAAAAGTATAGGATGAGGAAGGAGACGATGGATTCTATGGCACCCATGTGGGCCTCCATGTTGGGATCTGTGAAGCCAGTTGCCTTGTTTTCGATCTTCCTGGTGTGTCTCCACAGAGAGGTTATTAACAGGACAGTGGAAGCAACAAACACTAGTAAAGGGAGACATATCCCAATGTTGTAGAGAAGAATCTGGGGAAACAAATTGATCTCCTTTGCAACTGTCCCCTTTGTGGTGTTTGCCATGGAGTTGTTGCAGTACAACAACATTGTAGATGTCCCACAAGAAAGGAAAACTGCTCAGTAAGGAGAAAAGGGATGATTCTACCAGCAGCCATGGAACCAGACTGGAAATTTTTCACTTCAGCCAGAGGAACCAAGGGCTGGGTGAAACTGGCTATCTTGGCACAGTAGAAGACACTGAGCCAGGCAGCAAACCAGAGGCTGGAGTAGTTCAGGAACATGACAAGGGTATTGAAAATTTTGTATACCTTATCCTCGTTGTAAAAGGCTGGATAGAACATGCTGCAAACCACCATCAGCATGAACCAGGACTGCAGGCAGAGTATGGATAAGCTCAGGAAGATCAAGATCATATCACAGGAGGACAGTCTACTGCTCATGACCCAGTTGGTGAGATTGATAGCCACAATGATTCCATTTCCCCCAATTCCTATGATGGATTCAATGGCTAAAATGATCAGATAGAAGATATGAGTTGGCTTGTCTGCCCTCAGGGAAGCACAGTCTTCACCTGACATCCTTGTGGGCTCCTAAAAGCTCTGGACACCTAGGACACCAGGAAGGATAGACAGGGGAAAAAGGGAGGAGGTGTTGCCTTATATATTAAAAATGTACACACTTGGACTGAGGTAGAGATGGACATAGGAGACGGAAGTGTTGAGAGTCTCTGGGTTAGGCTTAAAGGGGCAAAAAACAAGGGAGATGTCATGCTAGGAGTCTACTACAGGCCACCTAACCAGGTGGAAGAGGTGGATGAGGCTTTTTTCAAGCAACTAACAAAATCATCCAAAGCCCAAGATTTGGTGGTGATGGGGGACTTCAACTATCCGGATATATGTTGGGAAAATAACACAGCGGGGAACAGACTATCCAACAAATTCTTGGACTGCATTGGAGACAACTTTTTATTTCAGAAGGTTGAAAAAGCTACTAGGGGGGAAGCTGTTCTAGACTTGATTTTAACAAATAGGGAGGAACTCGTTGAGAATGTGAAAGTAGAAGGCAGCCTGGGTGAAAGTGATCATGAAATCATAGACTTTGCAATTCTAAGGAAGGGTGGAAGGGAGAACAGCAAAATAGAGACAATGGATTTCAGGAAGGCAGATTTTGGGAAGCTCAGAGAGCTGATAGGTAAGGTCCCATGGGAATCAAGACTGAGGGGAAAAACAACTGAGGAGAGTTGGCAGTTTTTCAAAGGGACACTATTAAGGGCCCAAAAGCAAGCTATTCCGCTGGTTAGGAAAGATAGAAAATGTGGCAAAAGACCACCTTGGCTTAACCACGAGATCTTGCACGATCTAAAAAATAAAAAGGAGTCATATAAAAAATGGAAACTAGGACAGATTACAAAGGATGAATATAGGCAAACAACACAGGAATGCAGGGGCAAGATTAGAAAGGCAAAGGCACAAAATGAGCTCAAACTAGCTACGGGAATAAAAGGAAACAAGAAGACTTTTTATCAATACATTAGAAGCAAGAGGAAGACCAAAGACAGGGTAGGCCCACTGCTTAGTGAAGAGGGAGAAACAGTAACAGGAAACTTGGAAATGGCAGAGATGCTTAATGGCTTCTTTGTTTCGGTCTTCACCGAGAAGTCTGAAGGAATGCCTAACATAGTGAATGCCAATGGGAAGGGGGTAGGTTTAGCGGATAAAATAAAAAAAGAACAAGTTAAACATCACTTAGAAAAGTTAGATGCCTGCAAGTCACCCGGGCCTGATGAAATGCATCCTAGAATACTCAAGGAGCTAATAGAGGAGGTATCTGAGCCTCTAGCTATTATCTTTGGAAAATCATGGGAGACGGGAGAGATTCCAGAAGACTGGAAAAGGGCAAATATAGTGCCCATCTATAAAAAGGGAAATAAAAACAACCCAGGTAACTACAGACCAGTTAGTTTAACTTCTGTGCCAGGGAAGATAATGGAGCAAGTAATTAAGGAAATCATCTGCCAACACTTGGAAGGTGGTAAGGTGATAGGGAATAGCCAGCATGGATTTGTGAAGAACAAATCATGTCAAACCAATCTGATAGCTTTCTTTGATAGGATAACGAGCCTTGTGGATAAGGGTGAAGCGGTGGATGTGGTATACCTAGACTTTAGTAAGGCATTTGATACGGTCTCGCATGATATTCTTATTGATAAACTAGGCAAATACAAATTAGATGGGGCTACTATAAGGTGGGTGCATAACTGGCTGGATAATCGTACTCAGAGAGTTGTTATTAATGGTTCCCAATCCTGCTGGAAAGGCGTAACGAGTGGGGTACCGCAGGGGTCTGTTTTGGGACCGGCTCTGTTCAATATCTTCATCAACGACTTAGATATTGGCATAGAAAGTATGCTTATTAAGTTTGCGGATGATACCAAACTGGGAGGGATTGCAACTACTTTGGAGGACAGGGTCATAATTCAAAATGATCTGGACAAATTGGAGAAATGGTCTGAGTTAAACAGGATGAAGTTTAACAAAGACAAATGCAAAGTGCTCCACTTAGGAAGGAAGAATCAATTTCACACATACAGAATGGGAAAAGACTGTCTAGGAAGGAGTACGGCAGAAAGGGATCTGGGGGTTATAGTGGACCACAGGCTAAATATGAGTCAACAGTGTGATGCTGTTGCAAAAAAAGCAAACATGATTCTGGGATGCATTAACAGGTGTGTTGTGAGCAAGACACGAGAAGTCATTCTTCCGCTCTACTCTGCTCTGGTTAGGCCTCAGCTGGAGTATTGTGTCCAGTTCTGGGCGCCGCATTTTAAAAAAGATGTGGAGAAACTGGAAAGGGTCCAAAGAAGAGCAACAAGAATGATTAAAGGTCTTGAGAACATGACCTATGAAGGAAGGCTGAAAGAATTGGGTTTGTTTAGTTTTGAAAAGAGAAGACTGAGAGGGGACATGATAGCAGTTTTCAGGTATCTAAAAGGGTGTCATAAGGAGGAGGGAGAGAACTTGTTCACCTTAGCCTCTAAGGATAGAACCAGAAACAATGGGTTTAAACTGCAGCAAGGGAGGTCTAGATTGGACATTAGGAAAAAGTTCCTAACTGTCAGGGTGGTTAAACACTGGAACAAATTGCCTAGGGAGGTTGTGGAATCTCCGTCTCTGGAGATATTTAAGAGTAGGTTAGATAAATGTCTATTAGGGATGGTCTAGGCAGTATTTGGTCCTGCCATGCGGGCAGGGGACTGGACTCGATGACCTCTCGAGGTCCCTTCCAGTCCTATAATCTATGAATCTATGAATCTATGAATATGCCTGCCTATAGATGCTGGTGTCAGCTGGCTGCTGTCCCCACATTCCTGCCTATTTATCTCAGAGGAAGAACTCTGCAATAGATCATTTCTCATTTATTTTGTTTATTTCTTACATTATTTGATGATCAAAAGCCCAGCTACATTCCCTGGCCCTTGGTGAATCCATGCTGACTGTTCCTGATCACCTTCCTGATGACCATCCTGGTCAGGTGGTCGATAATAGATCTCTACCGCTATATTCTTATTATTAGAGCATGGAATTTCTATCCATAGAGATTCTATAGTACAGTTTGATTCATTTATGATTTTTACTTCATTTCTTTCTTGCTTTCTTTCACATATAATGCCACTCCCCCACCAGTATGACTGCTCTGTCCTTCCGATATATTTTGTACCCTGGTATTGCTGTATCCCATTGATTATCCTCATTCCACCAAGTTTCTGTGATGCCTATTATAGCAATATCCTCATTTAATACGAGGCACTCTAGTTCACCCATTTTATTATTTAGACTTCTAGCTTGGCTAACTGCAGGGAAGGATTTCTTTTCAGCCACAGGCAAACAGCCCAGTAGGAACGGCCACCTCTGTCCCCTTAATTAAATTCCCATATTTCAACCAGGTTACCATGAACGATATCACTCTCCTGAGGATTACACAGCAAGATAAAGAACGGATGTTGCTTGAATGCCAGCAAACACCGGGACCATACGCTGCCAGGCTTTGTCATGCAATGATACCAGATTACTTGCTACTAGCATGGCGTGGTCAAGTGTCCTACCATGGAGGACGGAATAAAGCAGCACTGCCCAGAAACCTTGTGGAAAGGCTTTTGGAGTACCTCCAGGAGAGCTTCATGGAGATGTCCCTGGAGGATTTCCGCTCCATCCCCAGACACGTTAACAGACTTTTCCAGTAGCTGTACTGGCCACGAATGCATCCCAAATCCTCAGGGCAAAGTAATCATTAAAAAACGCTTGCTTTTAAAACAAGTTTTATATTTTAAAAGGTAAACTCACCTGAGGTCCCTTCCATGGCGTCATGGTCTTGGATACTGGCTTGGGAGGGTACTTCAGTCAGGCTGAGAAAAAGATCCTGGCTGTTGGGGAGAACGGAGTGCTGTGTGCTCTCTGCAAGCTCGTCCTCCTCCTCCTCCTCTTCCCCGTCCGCAGAATCCTCAGGTGTGGCTGATGAGATTACCCCTGCCTTGGAATCCACGGTCAGAGGTGGGGTAGTGGTGGCGGCCCCCCCTAGAATTGCATGCAGCTCGGCCTAGAAGCTGCATGTCCGCGGCTCTGACCCGGAGCGACCGTTTGCCTCCTTTGTTTTTTGATAGGCTTGTCTGAGCTCCTTGACTTTCACGTGGCACTGATCCCTGATGATGGCCTCTCTCCATCATGCCCTTGGAGATTTTTTCAAAAGTTTTGTCATTTTGTCTTTTCGAACGAAGTTCTGCTAGCACTGAATCCTCTCCCCATATAGCGATCAGATCCAGTACCTCCCGTACAGTCCATGCTGGTGCTCTTTTTCGATTATCAGCCTGCATGGTTACCTGTGCTTATGAGCTCTCTGTGGTCACCTGTGCTCTCCTGTGCTGGGCAAACAGGAAATAAAATTCAAATGTTCGCAGGGCTTTTCCTGTCTACCTGGCCAGTGCATCCGAGTTCAGATTGCTGTCCAGAGTGGTCCCAATGGTGCACTGTGGGATAGCTCCCGGAGGTCAATACCATTGAATTGCGGCCACACTAACCCTAATTCGAAATGGCAATATCGATTTTGGCGCTACTCCGCTCGTCGGGGAGGAGTACAGAAATTGATTTTAAGACCCCTTTATTTCGAAAAAATGGCTTCGTTGTGTGCAGGGTTAATTCGATTTAACACTGCTAAATTCAAATTAAACTCATAGTGTAGACCAGGCCTTAGGTGCATGTACATGAATGCAAGAAACCTGGGAAACAAGCAGAAAGAATTGGAGGTCCTGGCACAATCAAGGAACTATGATGTGATTGGAATAACAGAAACTTGGTGGGGCAGTTTACATGACTGGAGCACTGTCGTGGAAGGGTATAAACTGTTCAGGAAGGACAGGTATGGGAAGAAAGATGAAGGAGTTGCATTGTATATAAGAGAGCAGTATGATTGCTCAGAGGTCCAGTATGAAACTGGAGAAAAGCCTGTTGAGAGTCTTTGGGTTAAGTTTAGAGGCGAGAGCAACGAGGGTGATGTCGTGGTGGGTGTGTGCTATAGATCACCGGATCAGAAGGAGAGAGGTAGACAAGGCTTTCTTCGGACAACTAACTGAAGTTTCCAGATCACAGGCCCTGGTTCTAATGGGAGACTTCAATCACCCTGACATCTGCTGGGAGAGCAATACAGCATTGCACAGACAATCCAGGAAGTTTTTGGAGCATGTTGGGGACAACTTCTCATACAAGTTCTGGAGGAACCAACTAGAGACCGTGCTCCTCTTGACCTGCTGCTTACAAACAGGGAAGAATTGGTAGGGGAAGTAGAAGTGGGTGGCAACCTAGGCAGCAGTGACCAGAAGCAGGGGCGGCTCCAGGCACCAGTGCAGGGAGTGCATGCCTGGGGCAGGAAGCCGTGGGGGGCGGCCTGCTGGTTGCTGTGAGGCCGGCAGGCAGGCAGCTTTCAGTGGCATGCCTGCGGGAGGTCCGCTGGTCCCGCGGCTTCTGCGGCAATTCGGCAGCAGGGATGCCGAATCCATGTGACCAGTGGACCGCCTGCAGGCGCACTGCTGAAAGCTGCCTGCCTGCCGTGCTTGGGGCGGCAAAAAACATAGAGCTGCCCCTGACCATGAGATAGTCAAGTTCAGAATCCTGACAAAAAGAAGAAAGGAGAATAGCAAAATACGGACCCTGAGTTTCAGAAAAGCAGACTGTTACGGAGTATTGGGGGACTCAGGGCCCTGCACCCCCGGCTTCCTGTGATCCACCATGACTCTCAGCCAGCCAGTAAAGCAGAAGGTTTATTTAGATGACAGGAATACAGTCCAAGACAGGTCTTGCAGGCACAGACAACAGGATACCCCTCAGTTAGGTCCATCTTGGGGTCCCCGGGCACCCTAGCCCCCCTGGGAGGTCAGAGCCCCGTCTGCCTCCCAGCTATGTCCCTAGCCAGCTCCCAAAACTCTGCCTTCAGCGACCCCTCCCACAGCCTTTGTTCAGTATCCCGGGGCCAAGGTGTCACCTGGCCTCCAACCCCTTCCTGGGTTCTCATGTTACATGCTCAGGTATTCTCCTTCGGGCAGTCTCCCATCCCCCAATGCAGACTATCCTAGCCACACTCCCCTGTCAGCATTCACAGACCACAGTAAGAACAGTCCCAGTTCGTCACACAGACTTAGACTCCTTTAGGGAATTGATGGGCAGGATCCCCTGGGAGGTTAATATGAGGGGGAAAGTAGTCCAGGGGAACTGGCTGTATTTTAAAGAAGCCTTATTAAGGGCATAGGAACAAACCATCCCGATGTGCAGAAAGAATAGCAAATATGACTTGCTTAACAGTGAAATCTTTGAGCTTAAACTCAAAAAGGAAGTTTACAAGAAGTGGAAATTTGGACAGATGACTAGGGAGGAGTATAAAAATATTGCTAGAGCATGAAGGGGTGTAATCAGGAAGGCCAAGGGACGATTGGAGTTGCAGCTAGCAAGGGATGTGAAAGGTAACAAGAAGGGTTTCTACAGGTATGTTAGCAACAAGAAGGCCAGGGAAAGTGTGGGACCCTTACTGAATGGGAGAGGCAATCTAGTGACAGATGATGTGGAAAAAGTTGAAGTACTCAATCCTTTTTTTGCCTCAGTCTTCACAGACAAGGCCAACTCCCAGACTGCTGCACTGGGCAGCACAGTATGGGGAGGAGGTGAGCAGCCCTCAGTAATGAAAGAACAGGTTAAGGACTATTTAGAAAATTTGGACATGCACAAGTCCATGGGTCCAGATCTAATGCATCCAAGGGTGCTGAGGGAGTTGGCTGATGTGATTGCAGAGCCATTGGCCATTATCTTTGAAAATTCGTGGTGATTATGGGAGGTCCCGGACAATTGGAAAAAGGCAAATATACTGCTCATATTTTAAAAAGGGAAGAAAGAGAACCCGGGGAACTACAGCCTCACTTCAGTTCCCGGCAAAATCATGGAGTAGGTCCTCAAGGATTCCATTTTGAAGCACTTGGAGGAGAGGAAGCTGATCAGGAACAGTCAACATGGATTCATCAAGGGCAAGTCATGCCTGACCAACCTGATCGCCTTCTATGATGAGATAACTGGCTCTCTGGATATGGGGAAAGCGGTGGATGTGATATATCTTGACTTTAGCAAAGCTTTTGATAGAGTCTCCCACAGTATTCTTGCCAGCAAGTTAAAGAAGTATGATTGGATGAATGGACTATAAGGTGGATAGAAAGCTGGATAGATTGTCAGGCTCAGTGGGTAGTGATCAACGGCTCGATATCTAGTTGGCAGCCAGTATCAAGCGGAGTGCCCCAGGGGTCAGTTTTGTTCAACATCTTCATTAATGATCTGGATGATGGGATGAATTGCACCCTCAGCAAGTTTCCAGATGACACTAAGCTGGGGGGAGAGGTAGATACACTGGAGGGTAGGGATAGGGTCCAGAGTGACCTAGACAAATTGGAGGATTGAGCCAGAAGAAATCTGATGAGGTTCAACAAGGACCAGTGCAGAGTCCTACACATAGGAAGGAAGAATCCCATGCACTGCTACAGGCTAAGCAGCAGTTCTGCAGAAACTGAGGATTACAGTGGACAAGAAGCTGGATATGAGTCAGCAGTTTGTCCTTGTTGCCAAGGAGGACAATGGCATATTTGGCTGTATTAATAGGAGCATTGCCAGCAGATTGAGGGGAGGGATTATTCCCCTCTATTCAGTACTGGTTTTAGGTATATCTCCATATATATAACTCTCACAGAGCTGGAAAGGACCTTGAAAGATCATTGAGTCCAGTCCCCTGCTGTCACTAACTGACCCCCTGAAGGATTGAACTCATAACCTTGGGTTTATCAGGCCAATGCTCAAACCACTGAGCTATCCCTCCCCCACTGGAGTAGTGTGTCCAGTTTTGGTCCTCCCACTACTGAAGCGATGTGGACAAATTGGAGAGAGTCCAGCAAAGAGCAACAAAAATGAATAGTGGGCTGGGGTACATGACTTACAAGGAGAGGCTGAGGGACCTGTGGGGAGGGATAGCTCAGTGGTTTGAGCATTAGCCTATGAAACCTCAGGTTGTGAGTTCAGTCCTTGAGGGGGCCACTTAGGGATCTGGGGCAAAAATCAGTACTTAGTCCTGCTAGTGAAGGCAGGGGGCTAGACTCAACTCAATGATCCAAGGTCCCTTCCAGTTCTAGGCAATATGATATTTCCATTAATTTAATAATTTTAATTAAAAAAAAAATTAGTCTGCAGAAGAGACGAGTGAGGGGGGATTTGATAGCAGCCTTCAACTACCTGAAGGGGGGTTCCAAAGAGGATGGACCTAGGCTGTTCTCAGTGGTGGCAGATGACAGAACAAGGAGCAATGATCTCAAGTTGCAGTGCGGGAGGTTTAGGTTGGATATTAGGAAACTCTATTTCACTAGGAGGGTGGTGAAGCACTGGAATGGGTTACCTAGGGAGGTGGTGAGATCTCCCTCCTTCGAGGTTTTTAATGCCCAGCTTGACAAAGCCCTGGCTGCTATAATTTAGTTGGTGTTGGTCCTGCTTTGAGCAGGGGAATGGACTAGATGACCTCCTGAGGTCTCTTCCGACCCTAATATTCTATGATTCTATGATTAGCAAAGCTGATCAAATTACTCCTTACAACTGTGAAAGTCTGATTTCCAAATGGTATGGAAAGCAGATTTCTCTCCATCATACTCTGACTCATCAAGTTTGGCTTCCTGGCCCCTTTCACTGCTGCTCTTTCCCACACAACAGGGAGTGAAGAGGATGGATGCTGCTCCAATGGGACTCCAGGCCAGGGGCTCTCAGAGCTGCTCCTGCCCCCAGAATGTCCAGCAGAAGCTCTTGCTGCCCTTTACATACTGCCCAAGGTATGACAAATGGACTGGGTTTATTTGTAGACCTGTCTATGTATGACAGGGAGGGTGCAGGTCACATAGGAAACAGATCACACATTATGTTCATACTTATCTATAAAGACAGTGGGCCAGATCCTGACCCTCACTTCAGCTCCTTTGCACTGTTGCAAAGCAGCCACTGGCAAGTATGGGAATAGGAGGTTTATGATGTTGAAGTAAGGCTACCTTTGCCCAATTCTGCATTCCATGGGTACTGCATCCAGTGCTGCTTCATTGGACCCAAGGCTCGGGCCCTATATTTTATCTAACAGCCTCAGATGATGGGGTTCTATAGTAGAGTTTTCATTATGCATTAGCTATTTAGCAAATTGTAATGGTTTTATTAGCCATTAAAGCTGGCAGGTACTGTAGTGTGTGGAGTGGCTGGGCTGTGATTTCTTAGCCAGATGTTGAGAATTCATTGTATGAGTGAGTTATGGAAATGGTAAATGAATAATTAGGGTGCTTGCATCATTCCAGAAGAAAAAAAAATTTCTGACAAAAATAAAGATCCATCTCCAAGCAATTCTAGCCTCCAGTTGTAAGATACAGCCTGCCCTGATCTCCCCTTCTTCAGTACAGCATCTGTCAGTTTACATGGGCAACATAATCAGCGTACTCCAGAGAACTATGTGGAGGAGAAGCCAGTAACTAGGGAAGGGCAAATATGCCATCCCTGTTTATCATTTTTCCTAACATATAGGCATTCTCATATAGGTATTTCTCACCTATGAGCATTATCATTTATAGTGACTGTGAATGTCACTGAGCTAAAGGCATCGACCTGTCTGCAAATGATCAAATCTTGGTCTCTCTCTGGGACTGTTTAATATTTGTGTGCAGTGGCCAGCCACAGCAGCTGCCTTCTGCTTTTTCTTCTGAATAGAACCGTTCTCTTTGCGGTTCAACACTCATGTTTTCTACTTTTTCCTGATTTTTGGCGATGTCTGCAGCTTCTGGTTTACCAGTTGCTGAAGCACCTCCTATTATGTGAAGACAATTAATGGCACCCATCGCGTTTTCCTCAGGATGAAGATGAGAAACTCCAGGCAGACATCCTGGATACTCCTGTGTGAAATGGTGAAAGCCTTCAGATTCAGTCTTGCTGCAGCCTGGGATGTCTGTAAAGAAGCCTCTCCAGGCATGATGACCAATTTCAGCCTCAGTTACAACAAGCCATCACTTCTTTTTAACAGCTACATTTCCTTCTGTCTCATCCTCTTTCCCCTGGCCTGTCCTTGGCCCTTAATAGTAGCATCACTTTTTTAATAAAGCTCATCAAGACCATCTGCCAGCACAACAGGTATCTGGAGTAGACCATGGTCTCTGGAAAATCTAACCACAATCATGCCATCCGAACCTTGACTTCTCTCCTCATTCTCTATATTTTCTATTACGTGCCTGAGAGTTTAATCCTTCTGGATATTTTTTCATATGACCGCACCTGGTTCTTAATTTGCATTACCTCATTTCCCATACTCATGTTTGCACAGGCCATCACCCTGATGCCCAGTAACTCCGGTCTGAAACAGGAAGACTTGGATACCCTCTGAGGCATCAAGCAATCTCCCAGCAAAGAGACAGACCATAAGCCAGCCCCGTCTTTAGAGAGTAATATTTCTTATATGACTTTGGTCATGTAAAATGTTTTATAAAAGCAACTGTTCTACCTATCTAACTTCTCTCTCTCTCTCCCTAATCTATACTAATCTGTTTTAATATTTTGTAAATTCCAAGGCCAGAAGGGACCATTAGACCAACTAGTCTGACTTCCTGCATAACACCAACCAGATAATTTCATCCAGTTGCCCCTGCATTTATCCCAATGATTTGTGTCTGACTGAAGCACTTCTTCCAAAAAGACACCCAGTCTTGATTTCAATACTCCAAGATATGGAGAATCCGAAGGCTCCTCATGATATCTCAGCCCTTGTATGTAAAACCATTTTCTATCAACATTTCTGCTTCTGTTGTTTAATATCATGTGTTAGGATATAGATATTCAGGTCTGTCTGCAAAGACCTGTACTTTAAGATTTTAGGTATATGTTTATCATTTGGCTAGTTGTAGAGGTATAAAAGAGAGAATCAAAATCACTGTCTGCCTGTTTATAGGCCTTCTCTCACTATGATAGTCTAAGGCCGTGTCCTTAGGCTGAGGTCTTTGGCAGCAGAGGCAGCCATAAGCTGGGAAGTGAACGGTCACATCCTCACATTCCAAACTAGTCACATGGAAATAAGGCAATCTGGGGCTGTTAGAAAGGTGATCCGATCTATCACCTCCAGAGAAAGGGAAGAGCCTAAAAATTTTAAAGAAAACTTAGTTTAATAGCATCTTGTCTGGCAAGAACTCACTTATCAATAGCTGGGGTGTAAAATTCTCATTTCTGTGTTGTTCTATCATTGTAGTCTCCACTTCCCTATTGTTTGTCTGTATAATCTCTGTCTGGTTCTGTGATTGTTTCTGTCTGCTGTATAATTAATTTTGTTGGGTGTAAACCAATTAAGGTGGAGGGATATAATTGGTTAGATAATCATGTTACAATATGTTAGGATTGGTTGGTTAAATTTCAGTAAAATGATTGGTTAAGGTGTAGCTAAGCAAAACTCAAGTTTTACTATATAGTCTGCAGTCAATCAGGAAGTATGCGGGGTGGGGGAGCAGAATTGGAATCATGTTTTGGTAAGGGGTGGGGGGGAATAGGAACAGGGACACAGGCCAGGCTCTGTAGCATCAGAGCTGGGAAGGGGTACACTGAAGAAGGAAATTGGAATCGTTGCTTGCTGGAAGTTCACCCCAATAAACATTGAATTGTTTACACCTTCGGACTTTGGGTATTGTTGTGCTCTGTTCATGCGAGAAGGACCAGGGAAGTGAGAGGGTGAAGGAATAAGCCCTTTAACAGCATGGGGCTCCCTCTTTTTCTCAAGAAGGAGGGGGTGGGCAGCTATAGGGACTCAACACCTCCTTCGAACCCTTCTCAGGTTGGGTGATGCAGGGGGCAGTGGGCAGTAGTGTAGGAACCAACCTGACCCCATTGAAAATACCAGACTCTGTAACTTTCTATTTCCAACTGGAATATCCTCAGGTCCCTGAAATTTGCCTAGCCATTCAAGTCAAAAAGGGGCAACACTGGTATCAGGAATAGGATTCAGTTTCCAAGAAGAGAAATTGTGAGCTGGTATTCCAGCTGAACCAAAATGATGGCAATACTTGCAGAAATCAAAGATAATAAAAGGGAATTGAAACAAGACTAAAAACAGGAACTGGATGCTTTACAAAAGAATTTAAAACAAGACCTGGAGGTTTCACAAAAGGAACTAAAGCAGCATCTGGAGGATTCCCAGAAAGGGCTGAAGTTTGACTGTAAATGGAGGAAGTTGTTGGAGCAACAACTACAAAGTGTCCAGACAGGTTGGGAAGCTCAGTTGCAAAGCTCCCAGGCTGGAATGGCAAGACAGATTAAAGAGGTGACCAGCAACCTGACTGCCATAAACCAGGAGTTTTCCATGAAATAGTGGAGACCAGGCAGCCTTTAGTCAACTTGGAACTTGTTAACAGAGATGAGCTGCAGCAAGGACATAAGGAGCTGACAGTTCAGCTCCAGAAGGAAATCAAAGGATCACAGATCACAGTGGAAAGCAGCCCTCTGGATGAGGACTTGGGTAAGACTGGACAGTTACAATAGTTTTCTACCCTATTTGTAACACAGAGGCCCAGAGGGGAGAGTTTGGGCTGTCCCAGCTCAAATAATGCAAACTCCCACTATCTTTGAGAGAGAAACTCCCTGGGAGACTTATTTGGTTCAATTCAACTTTATAGCTCCAATGAATGTATGGGAAGATGGACATAAAAGGGCATTTCTAGTGGTCAGCTTGAGAGGCCCAGTTCTACGGTGCTGCAGAATCTATCCCCAGAAAAGACATGGAGTTACCCAGACCAGCCACAAGCCCTACATGCAGTTTGGAGCTAGCCATCAACCTGAGCTGGCCGGGGTACAGCTAAGAGCTAGGAGGAGAGGGAAAGAAGAAACCCCTCCTGAATTGGCTGTGGATACTTGTGTTCCTGGCATTCCGAGATACCACCACAACCTACCAAGATAGACTGGTGATGGACCAATTTATAGATCCTTAGCTACACTTGGACTTGCAGAACAAGATCAGTGAAAGGAGGCCAAAGAAACTGAGAGAGGCAGTGGAAGGTGATGCAAATTTAAACATCTGAAATCCAGAAAATGAAAAGATACACATAATACCTATGTGGGGTATGGGGTGGGATAGCCAATGTGTCAGAGAGGGAGCTGGTTTGGAGGAGGGGTAAACTGGGTGGACCTGGAACATGGCTGGGGAAACCTGGTTGAAGCGGGACAGGAGTCCAAGCTGGGAGTGGGTAGTGGGAGTGAGCGGCCCAGCTCAGTGTGCATCTTGGATAACATAACCAAAGTAGTGTACAGAACTCCAGTAAGCCATTGCCTATGATGTGTGTACACAGCAGCATGGGTCAGGAGACAGCAAAGAGCAACTTCTTGCATATTAATGGTTGCTACAGTGCTAACTAATGGCTTAATGGGATGGGAAAAGGAGGGGGAGCCGGAAATATTGAGGGATCTACATATTTTGGGTAATGGTGGGGCAGGGATGCAGAAGGAGAGAGACACACACCAGTCTTCTCTCAGACACTTAAAGTAACTGTAATAATTAAATAATAAAACTGTGACTCTGGGATCCTCTCAGTGCAAACTTGGAGAGGGCCTACCCTCCTGTAACCCAGATCCGGCCTGACACACTCACTACCTCCACCAAATGTCATAATATTTATCTAAAAGGTGTCATGTAAGGTATCATATGTGAACTGGGGACACCCTGATCCTGAAAATAAAGTATGGGTTGTGTATGAAGAGTTATATATATGTGCTGGAAATAGGTTCTTAAATTGTGTTTGTGAGGCAGCGTATAAACCCAGCCTGCCCTAGACAAAGGAATGTGGATTCGCCTGTCTGACTGTCTTGGTGACAGGCAGAGGACAATGAACGTACATTTACATATAAGGTAAAAAAGCTAACAAGTCAACAAGCGGTACCTTAGTGAGCACACCAGTGGACGGAGTCTGCACCCCATGAATCCTTCCTGGCTCTTGAGGCAGAGAAAATGGTAATATAAAGGGAGCAAAAATTATGTTTTCCATTTAGTTATCCATCACTTACGGGACATAAGGTATAGTTCCCTCTGAGTCTGTGAAGGTTGAATCCCCCAGCCTGGAGGGCCAGGGATACTGGTAACTTGATGTGAGTAAAAAAACTACTTGGGCAAAGATTGTAACTTGCTAAAATTAAGTTTTAGTCACTATAAAGTAGTTTTATTTTGTTTTGTTTGTATCCATCCCTGTCTCTTTTTCTCTTGCTTGTAATCCCTTAAACCTCTGTTCTTGGTTAATAAACTTACTCTTATTTTATTACAAAACCATCTCAGTGCTGTGTATTAAAGTGAAGGGTGAATCCATAGCTAACCTAGCAGACTGATGTGTGCACTGTCTCTTTGGAAGCAGCAAACTCAATCATTTCTGTGAGTGTCACAGTGTGAGGGGGGAGATGCCTTTGGGGAACTTGGGAACTGGGGTCACTGATTTACCTGCAAGACAAGGTTTACATTGGCAGAGTTTTGAAAAGTTTGCTGGCAAGGCAGTCAGGTTGGTGTGGCAGGGAGCTGTCACACAGCTTAGCAGCAACAAAGCTCTCACTTGCTTAAGTAGAGGGATATCACAGTGATTTACAGTTCTGGATGTCCTGAACAGAATGTCACAGGGACATACACCATGGATGAGATTTCTCTCAGTGGCCCTGTTAGCAACTAAACATTGGACACATTTCAAAGCACTACCATCATCCCCATTCCATTATAACAAAATGTACAGGAGGGGAAGAGAACTGAGGAATCACATAGTAACCATACAGCCTGGTGAAAAGACCACTGGACAGGGACTATTCCTAGCTCAGCCACTGGCCTGCTGCGTGAAACTTTACCTTTCTCTGCCTCACTTTCCCATCTGTAAAATGGGAATAATAGAATCATAGAATATCAGGGTTGGAAGGGACCTCAGGAGGTCATCTAGTCCAACCCCCTGCTCAAAGCAGGACCAATTCCCAACTAAATCATCCCAGCCAGGGCTTTGTCAAGCCTGACCTGAAAAACCTCTAACAAAGAAGATTCCACCACCTCCCTAGGCAACCCATTCCAGTGCTTCACCACCCTCCTAGTGAAAAAGTTTTTCCTAATATCCAACCTAGACCTCCCCCACTGCAACTTGAGACCATTACTCCTTGTTCTGTCATCTGGTACCACTGAGAACAGTCTAGATCCATCCTCTTTGGAACCCCCTTTCAGGTAGTTGAAAACAGCTATCAAATCCCCGCTCATTCTTCTCTTCTGCAGACTAAACAATCCCAGTTCTTTGAGATCTACTGATGAAAAGCACTATATAAAAACTAGGTCTTTTGATTATTACCTAGCTATAGTAGCATATCAGCTGGAAACCTAGTTAATGACAACAGCTGTCTAAATGACCATTGACTCCTACCAACAAACATTTCTGAATCAGATTTAAAAATTAGAAAATTAAATGGCAAAAACGTAACACACAGTTAAGGTTGCCCAGTGATCGCTTGTGCCCTTCCAGAACACCAAGTTCAGCAAAACTTCTGAAAACTTCTGATTTAATTTCAATCAGTTTTGAAAGTCAAACATTGCGCAGCGGCTATGTGAGACATACGCTGACAAATACAAAAGATTAAGGGTTTAATGCTGCAAACGATAAACATCTGTTGGTCCTTTAGCGATCATAATTCATTAGGGCTCACCTATGAAAGAGATGGTCTCGGGAAAGAACTGAGACAAGTTTTGACTCCAGTGATTAGAGATGGGAATCTGCTTGTATTTAAACTCTTTGTATTTAAACTCAAAGAGATTAGGCAGATCGGGGGTCACATTCAAGATGTATTTAATGCCAAACTCCTCTAAAACGTCCAGATTGGTGGAGTCCTTAGCATGAAACACAGCATTAAGGTAAATGCCCATGCAACCTTAATTCGCTTCTCTTTGAGCAATACCCCAATACACCCATAAGACACACACTCAAATTCTGCCCTTTCACTGTAATAGATGAGCACTATCTCCACTTACCCTGCACTGCACTGAGCCTACTCCACTGCGAGAATACCACACTGATAAAATTTAACCACCACTTCATACCCTTTTAAACCTCTTCAAATCTGCACACAGGAAACATGTAATTTCCCCTCTCCATCATTAAATCCACAGACTGCTCTCATATCCCACATCACTAATACCTATGGCAAGAAGATGTCAGTGCCCTGCTACCAGAGGTGAAAGTAAGCTGGTTTGCCGTACCGAGGTGGCCTGGCTTCCCCAGGGAGCAATTTAAAGGCCCTGGGGCTCCCAGCAGGGGCTGGAGCCCCAGGCCCTTTAAATTGCCACCAGAGCCCCACTGCTGGAGCCCTGGGGTAGGGCTGCAGGGCTCTGGGGGCTATTTAAAAAGTCCGGGGCTCCCGCTGCTTCTACTGCCCCAGCCCTTTAAAGAGCCATCGGAGCCCCAGCTCCACTACTCCAGGGCTCCAGCGGCTATTTAAAGGGCTGGGCCGGTAGAAGCAGGGGAGTCCCAGGCCCTTTAAATAGCCCCCAGAGCCCAGGGGTAGCAGGGGGATCCAGGGGCTATTTAAAGGACCCGGGGCTCCAGCTGCCTCTGCCACCCCAGTCCTTTAAATAGCCACGGGAGCCCCGCTGCTTCTCCAGGGCTCCCGCGGCTATTTACAGGGCCAGGGTGGTAGAAGCAGGGGAGCTGCGGGCCCTTTAAATAGCCCCCGGAGCCCCAGGCTGCTGCTGCTACCCTGGTGGGGGGGGGGGGCAACTTACCTTACAGGGCGGGCTGGGGCTGGCTCTGACTCCCTCAGCCACGCCCCTTCTTCCCTAGACCCCGCCCCTACCAGGGGCCAGAGCTGGCCCCAGCGTACCGTAAGTCACTGGACTTACTTTCACCCCTGCCTGCTACTGAATTCAGTATAATTCTATACTGAAATAATGTAGATTGGAACCTCACGGTATACATGCACCTCTTTCCTTTGATAACACTGCTCTACAGCCAAAATGCTTCTGAAATAAATGTAGTCAAACTTTACTAATTCTGGGTCACTGAGAACGAAAATGATGCTTAAAATTCTTGATTGGCTCTAGTTTTCAAGATATGCTATTGGGTCAGTATATACGACCCTTGACTTGGGAATGGCAGAGGATAAGTGAGTTATAAAGGGAAGGGATCTCAATTTAAACCAGAAATGACTAAAATACATCTTTGACTGGATCTATGAATAAATCTATGACTGGGTTTGGACAGTACTTGCTTTTTAGGCAAAACAATGAATGATGCAATCTGAAGCTGGTATTGCGTCATACATGATATGAATTGCATCATGGTATTCCTAGAAGTCATGGATGATGCAATCATAACGAAGCTTACATCGCTCTGCTGAACAAATTGCCCTATATCGGCTCTAGAAAGCATACACTGTCGTGCTCTCTTATTTGTCAGTGTTTGATTTTGCAAAGGGACACATTTCTGTTTAGCCAAAGTGAGCAGAGATGCCTTGTACTTGTGTGAACAGTGCAGATAACTTCTGCTATGTTTGTGGTGAAGTGACTTTTGCATCACAAAAGCGCAGTATAACCACTATGGTTAAGAAAGCCTATCACCTTTATTTTGGCTGCAAAATTGGAGATCAGGACAAGAGGTGGGCCCCACACATATGCTGCAACACTTGTGCAACAAATCTTCACCAGTGGTTGAACAGGAAAAGGAAATCTATGCCTTTTGCAGTGCCAATGATTTGGAGAGAGCCAACAGATCATACCAGCAATTGTTACTTCTGCATGGTGCCTCCAGTTGGGAAAGGTGTGTCAAAGAAGAAAAAGTGTACTGTGCATTATCCAAACTTTCCATCAGCTATATGCCCAGTACCCCACGGAGAAGGACTGCCGGTTCCTGATGCACCAGAATCATTCTCACTTGAGTCATATGAGGAAGAGGAAGAGGATGAAACTTCTGGTCCTGAACCATCAATGTCACAGGACCCACATTTTCTCCCATCCTCCTCCTCTGAACCACACCTCATAACACAAGGTGAACTGAATGACCTTGTCAGGGATTTGGAACTACCCAAGAGTAAGGCAGAGCTGTTGGGCTCCAGACTACAGCAGTGGAATCTCCTGGCAGGTGATGTTAGGGTTTCCATGTTCCGTGACCGTCAAAAGGATCTTGTCCCATTCTTCTTCATGGAAGGTGATCTTGTAGCCTGCAACAACATCGATGGTGTGATGGCAGCCCTCAACATCGTTCACGATCCAGATGAGTCTTAAAGCTGTTTTACTGCATAATGGCAATGTTTTGCCATCAATTCCAGTTGGTCATGCAGTCCATATGAAGGAAACCTATAACAACATGAAACAACTTTTGAGGTGCATAAACTATGACCAACATCAGTGGCAGCTTTGTGGCGATTTGAAGGTTGTTGCTCTCTTGCTTGGTCTGCAGACTGGATACACAAAGTACTGCTGTTTTCTCTGCGAATGGGATAGTCGTGCAAGAGATTCCCACTACATCAAGAAAGATTGGCCACTCTGACAGTCATTGGAGCCTGGGAGGAAAAGTGTTCAGGATCCACCACTTGTTGAATCAAGGAAGCTTTTGTTACTGCCCTTACACATCAAGCTGGGTCTGATGAAGAACTTTGTCAAGGCCATTGACAAAACACAAGCAGCTTTCAAGTACCTCCGTGGAAAATTTCCAAGGTTAAGTGAAGCTAAGATAAAGGAAGGTGTCTTTGTTGGTCCTCAGATTCGTGAACTTCTTCGAGATGATGCATTTGACCATGCACTGCGTGGCAAGGAAAAGACGGCATGGAAAGCCTTCCAGTAAGTGGCAATAAATTTTCTCGGAAACAACAAGGCAGACAACTACAGGTTGTTGGTGGAAAACCTCCTCAAGGTATACAAAGCCTTGGTTGCAACATGTCACTAAAGATATATTTTTTGCACTCTCATCTAGATTTTTTTCCACCGAACTGCGGAGCAGTGAGCGACGAGCATGGCGAGCGATTTCACCAGGACATTGCAACAATGGAGAAACGCTATCAGGGCAAATGCTTGCAGACTATTGCTGGACAGTGACAAGAGAAGCTCCATTTAATGAATACAAGAGACAAGAATACAAGAAGCGCCGAGTAGACACTGAATAGGACTAAACGATGTACATAATAGTTTTTTGCCTTTTGTTTCATAATCAATTTGATTTATATAACCCTTTTGCTGATTTTTAAAGTGTTACATAAACAGGACAGGTGAAATATTATCATGTAAAGCAACCATAAACACATGAAAAGACCTAGGTTTACAATTTATGATTAAAACTCTACTATCTACACAATATACATAGACATAAAATGTAAAAACTTAAATATCTTAGAAACAGTAGCCAATCAGTTTGTTTTAATTGTCATATTTGAATTCAGCACATCAAAATACATAATAAATAGCACATTTTATCGCTGAAGCAGACAACTTCTCAAAAATTGTAGACCAGTGTAACAAACATGGGGGGACTCAGACCCAGATCTACTCATATCACAATCACAGCTGCTCTGACTTATTCCTCCACCATTCAATACAGCTACTCCTAACACAGTTAACACAACTAGTATGAATGTGGATAATTCCCAGTGACAATTGTCAGCTCCAGCTTCTTGACTTTCAGACGTTTACATTTTGCTGAACTCAACTTTCTGGAAAAACATGAGCTATCACTGGCCAGCCGTAACTCTGTGTTAATGAACTTTTTGCCATTTAGTGAATTATTTGCTTTGCCTTAAAAGACAATAGGTAGAAGGTTGCACAGTTCATGACTGACGCAGGCCAAGCTGCCATGTGGTGGGAGGGGCTGAAAAACAATCACTATCCCCGACCCTATTGCAATTTTGCAAGATAATGTCACTAAACCTACATTTCCCTGTTAAGGCATCCAAAGTGCTCCTCTTTTTCTCTTTGTTGCTTTATCAGTTTCATTTCTAGACAAATTAGAGGATTGGGCCAAAAGAAACCTGATGAGGTTCAACAAGGACAAGTGCAGAGTCCTGCACTTAGGACGGAAGAATCCCATTCACTGTTACAGACTAGGGACCGAGTGGTTAGGCAGCAGTTCTGCAGAAAAGGACCTATGGGTTACAGTGGACGAGAAGCTGGATATGAGTCAACAGTGTGCCCTGGTTGCCAAGAAGGCTAACAGCATTTTGGGCTGTATAAGTAGGGGCATTGCCAGCAGATCGAGGGACATGATCGTTCCCCTCTATTTGACATTGGTGAGGCCTCACCTGGAGTACTGTGTCCAGTTTTGGGCCCCACACTACAAGAAGGATGTGGAAAAATTGGAAAGAGTCCAGCGGAGGGCAACAAAAATGATTAGGGGGTTGGAGCACATGACTTATGAGGAGAGGCTGAGGGAACTGGGATTGTTTAGTCTACAGAAGAGAAGAATGAGCGGGGATTTGATAGCTGCTTTCAACTACCTGAAAGGGGGTTCCAAAGAGGATGGATCTAGACTGCTCTCAGTGGTACCAGATGACAGAACAAGGAGTAATGGTCTCAAGTTGCAGTTGGGGCGGTTTAGGTTGGATATTAGGAAAAACTTTTTCACTAGGAGGGTGGTGAAGAACTGGAATGGGTTACCTAGGGAGGTCGTGGAATCTCCTTCCTTAGAGGTTTTTCAGGTCAGGCTTGACAAAGCCCTGGCTGGGATGATTTAGTTGGGAATTGGTCCTGCTTTGAGCAGGGGGTTGGACTAGATGACCTCCTGAGGTCCCTTCCAACCCTGATATTCTATGATTCTATGATTCTAAGAATGTCCCCTTGACACGGCCCATTGGCACTGCAGACAAAGGAGCCTGTAGCAGGAGTATTGTGACATCAGAGGGAAATCAGCAAGTCATCAGCCTCTCCCTTCATTAACCCTAGCACTACTGTCTGCCCTGGACACCTCTCCCTTTGATAATCCCCATCTGATGCTGCAGACAGAGTATCTCACTGTTTAAATGCAATAATTAAGGATACGTTTTAGTCACAGGTATATTTAATAAAGGTCATGGACAGGTCACGGGCAGTAAACAAATATTCACGGCCCATGACCTGTCCATGACTTATACTATATACCCCTGACTAAAATTTGTGGGGGTAGGGTGGCTTAGGGAGGCAGCCCTGGGGGTGCTGTGGGTACTTGGGGGACATGGCTGGGGGGGTGCCCCAGGTGCTGGGAGGGCGGGTGCTCAGGGGGGTTGCGGGTGCTCGGGGGGCATGGGTGCTGGGGGGCATGGCTCGGGGGGGGAGGGTACTGAGGGGGGGATTGGTGGGGCTGGGGAAGGTTCCCTACCCAGCTCCTGGGAAGTGACCTCCAGCTCCTAGCTCCACGTGCTGCCTCTGCTCCTCCCCAAGCCCTGCTTCTGCAGTTTGGCTGGGAACAGCACCCAATGGGAGCTGCAGGGATGGTGCCTCTGGATGGAGGCAGCACGTGGAGCTAGGAGCTGAGGGAGGGGAGTTCCTGTCGCCCTTCTGGAGAACCGCCCCAGTAAGCACTGCCCCACACCTCAATTCCCAGCCCCGAGCCCCCCCCACACACACACACGAACTCCTGCTGCTGGGGAGTGGGGGTCCTGAGTCTGTCCCAGCAGCAGCCAGTGTGACTGGCCCAGGGGCTGCCCGAGCTGCTCAGGCGACTCCCAGGCCAGCCGCACAGGCTGCTGCAGAAGTCATGGAGGTCACGGAAAGTCACGGAATCCATGACTTCCGTGACCCTCGTGACAAACATGGAGCCTTAGCAATAACAGTTTTCACTGACCAAAGCCACAGTGCAAATCTCCAGCCTCACTCCTGCTCAGCTAATAGAGCCCCTGATTTGAAGTAGCCCCTGATATATCAGTGCTGATTTTCTGCCCCCACAACACTGTCAAAGCACCTCAGTCCTGACCTGCAATTTCATTTGCTGCCTCATTTCAACCAAGGGGATTGAAGTATGCAAATGAACTGGTGGGAGTGTGTGATGATTGGCTGAATTACCTCTGATGTCACAGTGCTCCTCTCTCTGCAGCACCAACTGGGCACAGTGTGGAAATCAGGCTTTTATTGTGTTCCTGTTTTCCAGTTATCACCAAAATCATTTAGGGCTCTTTCCACTGATGCCTAGAATGTCCCCATAAATATTGGAATTGATTGGACATGGACTTCACAGATTATTGCATTACGACCAGACAAACAGAGAAATGCCATTGAGTTCTGTGTTGGGCCTCACTTTCCTCAACCAACAAGGAGCCAAGTCTCCTCCCTGTTTCTTCAATAATAATCTGCTTATCTATTCAAGGGACACCATCATAGGACCTAACCACATCAGCCACGCCATCAGGGGCTCGTTCACCTGCACATCTACCAATGTGATATATGCCATCATGTGCCAGCAATGCCCCTCTGCCATGTATATTGGCTAAACTGGACAATCTCTACACAAACAAATAAATGGACACAAATCAGACATCAAGAATTGTAACATTCAAAAACCAGTAGGAGAACACTTCAGTCTCCCTGGACACTCAATAACAGACTTAAAAGTGGCAATTCTTCAACAACAAAAATTCAAAAACAGACTTCAATGAGAAACTGCAGAACTGGAATTAATTTGCAAACTTGACACTATCAAATTAGGTCTGAATAAAGACTGGGAGTGGCTGGGTCATTACAAAAAGTAA
This sequence comes from Malaclemys terrapin pileata, assembly GCF_027887155.1. Taxonomy (NCBI): domain Eukaryota; kingdom Metazoa; phylum Chordata; order Testudines; family Emydidae; genus Malaclemys; species Malaclemys terrapin. The sequence continues at coordinate 141,201,034 of NC_071505.1, forward strand.
TTTCCTCTCTGTTGATATTCACCCCTTCTTGTCAACTGTTGGAAATGGGCCACATCCACCCTAATTGAATTGGCCTCATTGGCACTGACCCCTCCCCCCAACTCAGTAAGGCAACTCCCATCTTTTCATGTGCTGTGTATTTATATCTGCCTACTGTATTTTCCACTCCATGCATCTGATGAAATGGGTTATAGCTCACGAAAGCTTATGCCCAAATAAATTTGTTAGTCTCTAAGGTGCCACAAGGACTCCTCGTTGTTGTTTTTTAAAAAAATATATTGTAACTTTAGCGCCCTCGTGGCCAAGATGGAGTCTGCTCTGCAGGCGGCTCTGGCCAAGAGAAGGCGTGCGCAGGAATGCAGCAGGAGAAATCCCTTCCACCCCAGGGGCACCTGTTCCAAACCCTCCAGAGTGAACACACACCCCCACAGGAAAAGTACAGTGGATATAACAAGGGAAATATTTATTTACAGAGGGATGAGAGGAGAAAAACAACAAGGGGAAATATAGGAGGAGCAGTAAGACAGGGTTGCATCCAAGCCAAGCCCCCACAGGCCCAATGGTAGCACAGTCTGGAAGGGGAGACACTGAGCAATGTGTCTGCACACAGAGTTGAGGAGTCCTGAGCAAAGTTCCAGTCCAGTGGTGAGTCTTGGGTGCTCCTGGTCGTCTTTGGCGCCAGTGAACTTTCCCCCATCAAACCCCTCCGGTGCCCTCTTCTGCTGCTCTCTGCAAAGCTACACAGAGCGACCACCTCCCCACTTAAGTAGCTACAGCCTCCCTCCTTGTTTCCAATGCAGAGTCCCAAGCTTCAGTACTCACAGCCCCATGCAGCTCTTGGCAGTCGTGATACTGGGTCCAGTTCCGGCCTGTCCTTCTTGGCAATTCCTCCCTGGCACAGTGCTCCTCCTGGCTCCTGTCCTGGGGTGCCCCGATCAGCCCTGTCCTTCACAGGCTTCAGGCAGGTTCTCTGCTGCTTCACTTTTCCAGAGCCTGCAGGCTACCTCTCCCTTTCCTTGGAGCTCCAGCGCTGCCCCCTGGCATTTCCCTCCTTTTTTTTTTCTCCCCCCCTCCCCCTTAGGAAAAAGATTTAAAGGGCCATGTTTTCTAAACCCCAAAGGGGTTACAATATGTTTCCAAAGATTTTAGGCATAACAAAGGATTTTATATCTTACTAAGGTACTGATTTTGCTGGAGCGTTCTCTTAAAACTAGTTCATCAAATGATCAGAAGTAAAGAAAGGGAAATTCATTTGTCCAGCTATCTGGAAGGAAAGGGGTGTTGTCTTTTTAAGGGCTCTCTTCAACACGGGGGGTGAAGGGAGAAAGGGATGGACAGAAAGGACAGGAAGACTTTGGAAGCAAGTTTTTTGTACTATAGTAATTAAAATTAAAATGTGTATTTTAGATAAGGGTGGTCTTTTGAAGGATTTATTTAAAAAACTATATTTCTGAAGATCCAAGCATTTAAGGCTAACGATGAATACTCAGATTGTGCATCTAAAACTTTATGGAAGGATTTTTTAGAGATGTGATTTTATCATCTTCAGCAACACACTAATGAAATATTTTTAAAGCAAATTTTAAACTAAGGTCCTGTAGACTAACATGTTCTGAGTAAATATTACAGTAATACACAACTGTTTTTGTCAGTAAATTCAGAAACTGACAATATATACCGGAGGTTGGCAAATGCCTGTTAAAAGGCTTCATTACCACTTGGATGACGCTTTAACAGTCTAAATCTGCAGGCTGGAAGGCTTTTTCACTTTTAAGTTACTAGATCCCCTTTGGAGAAAGCCTCACCAGGCTGCAGTAGTGGACCTGTTATTCCTTGACTTTAGCAAAGCTTTTGATAGGCTCTCCCACAGCATTCTTGCCAGCAAATTAAAGAAGTATGGGCTGGACGAATGGACTATGAGGTAGATAGAAAGTTGGCTAGATTGTCGGGCTCAGCAGGTAGTGATCAATGGCTCCATGTCTAGTTGGCAGCCAGTATCAAGCAGAGTTCCCCAAGGGTAGGTCCTGGGGTTGGTTTTGTTCAATATCTTCATTAATGATCTGGAGGATGGGGTGGACTGCACCTCAGCAAGTTTGCAGATGACACTAAACTGGGAGGAGTGGTAGATACGCTGGAGGGTAGGGAAAGGATACAGAGGGACCTAGAGAAATGAGAGGATTGGGCCAAAAGAAATCTGATGAGGTTCAACAAGGACAAATGCAGAGTCCTGCACTTAGGATGGAAGAATCCCATTCACTGTTTCAGACTAGGGACCGAATGGCTAGGAAGCAGTTCTGCAGAAAAGGACCTAGGGGTTACAGTGGACGAGAACCTGGATATGAGTCGACAGTGTGCCCTTGTTGCAAAGAAGGCTAATGGCATTTTGGACTGTATAAGTAGGGGCATTGTCAGCAGATCAAGGGATGTGATCATTCCCCTCTATTCGACATTGGTGAGGCCTCATCTGGAGTACTGTGTCCAGTTTTGGGCCCCACACTACAAGAAGGATGTGGAAAAATTGGAAAGAGTCCAGCGGAGGGCAACGAAAATGATTAGGGGGCTGGAGCACATGACTTATGAGGAGAGGCTGAGGGAACTGGGATTGTTTAGTCTGCAGAAGAGAAGAATGAGGCGGGATTTGATAGCTGCTTTCAACTACCTGAAAGGGGGTTCCAAAGAAGATGGATCTAGACTGTTCTCAGTGGTACCTGATGACAGAACAAGGAATAATGGTCTCAAGTTGCAGTTGGGGAGGTTTAGGTTGGATATTAGGAAAAACTTTTTCACTAGGAGGGTGGTGAAGCACTGGAATGGGTTGCCTAGGGAGGTGGTGGAATCTTCTTCCTTAGAGGTTTGTAAGGTCAGGCTTGGCAAAGCCCTGGCTGGGATGATTTAGTTGGGAATTGGTCCTGCTTTGAGCAAGGGGTTGGACTAGATGACCTCCTGAGGTCCCTTCCAACCCTGATATTCTATGATTCTATGAAAGTGAAAACAAAGAGCAGAACTTCTGAGGAGATTAACATAACATTGCTTTTGTTTTGTCAGAGAACAGGTAAATGGAATGAACATCTCTATGCGTATACGTTTATGGTGTTAAGAAATAGGACTGATGTTTTGCTCAAGTGCCATTTGACTCCGACAGGCTTGGTAGTAACGGCTGCTAAACCCCAGAACCCTCCCACTGTTGTAATGCCAGAATCGGTGTCCCCTTCGGTTCCTCCACCCCCACAGGCTTCAGAGAGAACCCCCCAGTGGGATTGTATCCGTTGATTACTGAGAGTGTGGTAGCCCGTCCAGGAACTCAGGAATGGCCAGCTCAGATAGTGTCTGTATATTCGCATGTACCTTTTAATCCAGTCCATCTAGCTGCTTTTAAGGCAGCGGCAGGAAAATTTTCAACAAATCCAAGCAAGTTCATTTCCATCTTTGAAGGGTGTCTAGCTAGCCATAAGCCTGACTGGGATGATTGTAATATACTTATGAGAACCCTGTTGTCTGAAGTGGAGCGGAATCAGGTCATAGCCAAAGCCAGGGAGGAGGCACAGAAAAGGCATGATGAGGAGAGAGAAGGCAAGCCCTTGCCGGATGTCGCTGTCCCCCTAGGGGACCCCCAGTAGAATCCGAATGAGGAGGGGGATTTGAGGCTGCTTAACTCCTATAAGGAACTGCTTATGCATGGTCTCCGACACTCAGCTGTCAGGCATAACAATTGGGCTAAGCCTTATGAACTAATCCAGGACTCGAAAGAAAGTCCAGGGGCTTTCCTGCAGCGTATTCGGGATACCATCAGGCAAACTACTAGTGCAAACCCAGATGATCAGGCAACTGAGGCAATTATAAAGGGTATCTTCACTAGCCATGCAGCCCCTGATATTAAAAGGAAATTGCAGAAGAAGGAGGATTTAATGGGAATGTCTATGGCTCAGATTTTGGAGACTGCAAACAGGGCTTATAGCCTTAGAGAGGGAGAGAAGGAAAAAAGGCAAGTGAAAATGATGGTAGCGGCGGTGCAGGCCGGCGGCAAAGAAAGGCCACAGAAAGGTGGAATGGGCCGGGGAATGAGAGGCCATGGATGTGGACGCCCTGGTCCCCGGGAAAGGCGCCTGGGTCGCAACCAGTGTGCCATATGCCGTAAGGAGGGACACTGGAAAAATGAATGCCCTGAAAGGGAAGGTACCCCTATGATGGCAGCGGAGGATCAAGATTAGGGGTGTCAGGGGAGACGGACCATCCTACCCCCGGAACCCCAAGTAAATGTGCGGGTGGGAGATGCGGATATAGACTTTTTAATAGACTCTGGAGCAGCAAGGACCGCTGTAAACAACCCCCTACAGTTGCCAGTGGCAGGCTCCCTCACTGTGGTGGGTGCCACAGGGAAAGGAACCAAGTGCCCAGTATATGCCCCAGCGGAATGTGCCTTGGGAAACAGAACTGTATCTCACAAGCTGGTTTACCTCCCTGATTGTCCAACACCACTACTAGGACGGGACCTGCTTTGTCACTTAGGTGCCACCCTGCATTTCACTCAAGATGATATAACCCTCACCTTACCCCCCTGAGAATGCTTGGATAATGACCCTTGCAGTCGAACCCTCAGCTATCCAAGCCCCAGAGTGGAGTGAGTGGGAAAAGCAGGTTTTTCCTCTAGTCTGGGCATCAGGGTGTCCCAGGGAAAGCAAACCGTCAAACCCCTGTGCATATTCAGCTCCTCCCAGGAAAAAGCCCAGTGCGGATCAAACAGTATCCGATTAAAAGGGAAGCCAGAGAGGGACTACAAGAGACTATAGATCGGTTCCTAGAGTGCGGTGTATTACGAGAATGCCAGTCAGCTTGGAACACCCCCATTCTGCCCATACAGAAGCCCAATGGCACGTATCGGCTGGTACAGGACCTCAGGGCAGTTAATGAGCGGGTTAAGACTCTGCACCCCCTGGTTCCAAATCTGTATACACTGTTGGCCTCTATAGGGGGGCAATATACCCATTTCTCAGTCCTAGATTTAAAAGATGCTTTCTTCACGATTCCAGTTGACACCCAGTCTCAGGAGATATTCTCCTTCGAATGGGAAGACAAACGAAGGGTTAAAAAGCAGCTTTGCTGGACAGTATTGGCTCAAGGATTTAAAAATTCCCCCACTCTGTTCGGCCAGGCTTTGGCCAGAGACTTGGAGGAGTGGGATAATTCAGTCAGAGCCCTCCTGCTGCAATAAGTAGATGACTTATTAATTGCTGCTGTGGGTCTAATCCCCTGTCTCAGAGCTACTGTGAGTCTCCTAAACTTTATTGGACTGCGAGGATACAGGGTATCTCAAAGCAAAGCCCAAATTGCTCTTTCAGAGGTTCAATATCTGGGATTTCACATCAGGCAGGGAGAGAGACAGCTTTCAAACAAAAGGAAGGAGGCTATCTGCCAAGTTCCCATCCCCAGCAACCGTAAACGGCTTAGGGCATTCCTGGGCATGGCAGGTTTTTGCAGAATATGGATTCCAGAGTTTGGACTGTGGGCTAAACCTCTGTATGAATGTGTCAAGGGAGCGGAACATGACCCCTTTCACTGGTCCCCAGAAGCAGACAGGGCATTTAGAATCTTGAAAAGGAAGCTAATGGAAGCTCCAACCCTGGGTTTGCCCGATATATCTAAGCCGTTCCAACTGTATGTGCATGAACGAAAAGGGGTAGCTTTGGGAATGCTTACCCAGCTATTAGGTGCCTGGAAATGTCCTGTGGTATACTTTTCTAAACAACTGGATCAAGTTTCAAAGGGATGGCCAGCCTGTTTGAGGGCGGTCGCAGCTACTGCTCTAGTGCTTGGGGAAGCTGAAAAACTGACACTGGGAGGAACTGTGCAAGTGTATGTTCCCCATATGGTCCGAGCCTTGCTGGACACTAAGGGTGGTCTTTGGCTCACACAGGCTCGGGTTGCTTGGTACCAGGCGAAGCTATTAGAGAATCCTGAAGTCACCCTGCAGATCTGTCCCTCCCTTAATCCAGCTACCCTGCTACAAGAGACAGAAAAGCAGAAACGTGACTGTCGGGAAATCATAGATGTTCAGTATTCTAGCCGTCCAGATTTAAAAGATCAGCCACTCCCAAATGCTGACTTGGAATGGTATACAGATGGAAGTAGTACTGTTGTGGATGGGCCAAGGAGGGCTGGTTATGCTATTGTGTCTCTTCATGATACCATGGAAGCTGAGAGTTTACCTGCTGGGACATCTGCCCAACTTGCTGAACTAGTGGCCCTGACTCGTGCACTTGAGCTGGCAAAAGACAAATGGGTTAATATCTTTACTGACTCAAAGTATGCTTTTGGGGTATTGCATGCTCACGCTGGTTTGTGGAAGCAAAGGGGAATGCTAACAGCCCAAGGCTCTCCGGTCAAGCATGGGTCTCAAATTCTCCGGCTTTTAGAAGCAGTACAACTCCCCTCAGCAGTAGCAGTGGTGCATTGCAAAGCCCATCAAAGGGAAGATCAAGATGTAACCAAGGGCAATGCCAGAGCAGACAGGGAAGCTAAGCGAGCTGCTACCCTGAAATCACCAACAGAGGAGAATGCCCAAATGCATGCCCTTATCCCATCAGTGGGTGAGCTTGCAGCCCCTCAGTACTCCCAAGAGGACAGAAACCTGGCTGACAGTCTCGGTCTCCAGGAAAAGGAGGGATGGCTTTATACCACAGAGGGAAAAATCCTCCTGCCCAACGGCTTGATTCGACCAGTGTTGCAGAAACTGCATCAAACCACACACGCAGGCAGAGAGGCTCTTACCCAGCTTATGAATAAATATTTTCTAACCTCTGGACTTAAACCCCTAGCATCACAGGTACAAGCTGAATGTTTAATCTGTCAAAAGAATAACCCTCGACCAGGAGTAGCAGTGCCACCAGCCACCCTGGAACCTACCCCAGGCCCAGGATTAGTGTGGCAAATAGACTTTACTGAGTTTCCCAGAACCCAAGGGTACAGGTACCTTCTCGTCTTAGTGGATCGATTCAGCAGATGGCCTGAAGCCTTCCCATGTCGCAACAACACTGCCAAGACAGTGGCTCTTAAGTTTGTCAAGGAAATCATTCCTCGCTTCGGCCTTCCTCAGTGGATGGAATCTGACAATGGAACACACTTCACATCTCAAATTGTTCAAAAGATATCAAGTGCTCTGCAAATCCCCTGGAAACTCCACACACCCTGGCGACCACAAGCCAGTGGAGTAGTGGAACGCACAAATCAGATACTCAAGCGACACCTCTCAAAGGTCTGTCAGGAGGCTTCTCTTAAGTGGCCTGATGCTTTGCCCCTTGTGTTACTTCGCATTTGTGCTCTCCCTAAGGGTAGGATAGGGCTTAGTCCCTTCGAGATTATGTTTGGAAGAGCATGGCCTATGAATGGTACCCCAGTTCTGGCAGGGGAATGGGAAGTGGGGTGTGGTTTCTTGTCTCAGTACATGTGCTCTCTGTCTGCTGTTCTTTCTTCTCTTCACAGGTACACCAAAGATTCACAGCCTCTTCTGCTGGATACTTCGGTCCACTCCCTGCAGCCTGGTGACTCCGTTCTCGTGCGAACCTGGAAGGACGAGCCTCTCCAAGAAAAGTGGAAGGGACCCCACATTGTCCTGCTTGTCACCCATACAGCGGCAAAGGTCGAAGGACACAAGAACTGGATTCATCACTCTCGACTGAAAGCAGTGCCCATTCCTAAACAGTGGACTGTCCAGCCTGCGGAGAAGACTGCTAACGACGATTTGGGACTTAAGCTGTTATTCAAAAGACAGTAAGGGTCACTGGGAATGCGTTTTGATCTTTCTGAACAGTCACAGCATACTCTCCGCGAGATCCCTGAGCATTGGTTTTATTTTCTCACAGAAGGCCAACCTGGCCTATATATTTGGTCTTGTTATTTTTTTACTTGTTTAGTGTCAACAATTCTTCTTATCTTCTGGGCATTTGGGTTGTTGTAATTGTTTGTGCCCTTATAGGAGAAGAGTGTTGTACCTATGTCCCAGAGTTTTCACAGGACATTAACAAGCACATCTTGTCAGCTGAACGGGCCTTTAACCAGTGGAAGGCCCAGGAAAGAGAACCCACTATTTTGGATTCCCTTTGGGGTTGGATACCTGGTTTAGGGGAACTAGGAGGTATAGGGGGAAGCATTGTTCGCATCTTGCTCACAGGTGTGGTGATATGTTTTGTTCTTGTTCTTTTGCTCATTTGCTGTAAAGTGCTCATACGTAAGATTTGTACCTCCCATACCCCAGAAATTCCCTTATACCCTCTCATTGATAATCCTGATTGCATGGAGCTTAATCGCATTTTGTCTTTAGAGTATGAGAAAATTCTAACAAAGGTTTGTTGAGTGTTCTCAAAGGAGGGATTGTTGGGGTCCACTAGGTATAGCTACCAGGTAACTCGGGAGAGTGGAAGGCCAAAAGTGCCGATGAAGCTCTTTTGCTCTGGGTCCATGAACCACAGTGACTCCATCTTGAGAACTCTCACCTACTTCTGTGCTAACTGCTTACATGCTCTGAAGTAGGCTGAAGCAGAAATGTAATGTCAGCTTTTTAGCAGATGGCTGCAGTTTCACTCACACTAGCAGAAATAATAGAGATAAGAAGCGAGGGAAAGGAGGGGTAGTTAGTTTGCAGGCGTCTAATCCAAGGTCGCAAAGACTGGGAAAGTTTTCTCACAAGCTTATGTAGAGTTTATTGTAACAGTTGTCTGGAAGGGAGGGGTAAGGAGGAACAGCCAGACAAAGAAATGTATGTAAACAGTTTGGAGTATAAAAGGTAAAAGTTGTTTGTATTTGTTGCACTGGATTTGAGATATGCTGGTCTCCTAGTGCCATTTCAGAGTTCTGAAATAAGCTTGGCTTGCTTTCTCCCCTCGGTGTCTTTATTGGTGCCAAACACACCGGGCGACGAACCCCCTGTTTGCCATCTCGGGCCCAGTTCTGGGCAGGCAACAAGTACATTAGCTTTTTCCACATCCTCTGTCACTAGGTTGCCTCCCTCATTCAGTAAGGGGCCCACACTTTCCTTGACTTTCTTCTTGTTGCTAACATACCTGAAGAAACCCTTCTTGTTACTCTTAACATCTCTTGCTAGCTGCAACTCCAAGTGTGATTTGGCCTTCCTGATTTCACTCCTGCATGCCTGAGCAAGATTTTTTCTGCTCCTCCTTGGTCATTTGTCCAAGCTTCCACTTCTTGTAAGCTTCTTTTTTGCGTTTAAGATCAGCAAGGATTTCACTGTTAAGCCAAGCTGGTGGCCTGCCATATTTACTGTTCTTTCTACACATCGAGATGTTTTTTTCCTGCAACCTCAATAAGGATTCTTTAAAATACAGCCAGCTCTCCTGGACTCCTTTCCCCGTCATGTTATTCTCCCAGGGGATCCTGCCCATGAGTTACCTGAGGGAGTCAAAGTCTGCTTTTCTGAAGTCCAGGGTCCGTATTCTGCTGCTCTCCTTTCTTCCTTGTGTCAGGATCCTGAACTCGACCATCTCATGGTCACTGCCACTCCTCATAAGTCATGTGCTCCAACCCCCTAATCATTTTTGTTGCCCTCCGCTGGATTCTTTCCAGGTTTCCATCCACTTTTGCTTCCCCTACTAATTCTTCCCAGTTTGTGAGCAGCAGGTCTAGAAGAGCTCTGCCCCTAGTTGGTTCCTCCAGCACTTGCACCAGGAAATTGTCCCCTATACTTTCCAAAAACTTCCTGGATTGTCTGTGCACCGCTGTATTGCTCTCCCAGCAGATATCAGGGTGATTAAAGTCTCCCATGAGAACCAGGGCTTGCGATCTAGTAACTTCTGCTAGTTGCCGGAAGAAAGCCTCGTCCACCTCACCCCCCTGGTCTGGTGGTGTATAGCAGACTCCCACCACGACATCACCCTTGTTGCTCACACTTCTAAACTTAATCCAGAGACACTCAGGTTTTCTGCAGTTTCATACCGGAGCTCTGAGCAGTCATACTCCTCTCTTACATATAATGCAACTCCCCCACCTTTTCTGCCCTGCCTGTCCTTCCTGAACAGTTTATATCCATCCATGACAGTACTCCAGTCATGTGAGTTATCCCACCAAGTCTCTGTTACTCCAATCACATCATAGTTCCTGCCTTTGGAGATTTCCATTACTTGCATCTGAAGAAGTGAGGTTCTTACCCACGAAAGCTTATGCTCCCAATACTTCTGGTAGTCTCAAAGGTGCCACAGAACCTTTTTGCTTTTTATCATAGTTCCTTGACTGTGCCAGGACTTCCAGTTCTCCCTGCTTGTTTTCCAGGCTTCTTGCATTTGTGTATAGGCACTTCAGATACCTCGCTTATTGTCCCGCTTTCTCAGTCTGAGACAAGAGTCCTCCCTTCTTGCACTCTCCTGCTCGTGCTTCCTCCCGGTATCCCATTTCCTCACTTACTTCAGGGCTTTGGTCTCCTTCCCCCGGTGAACCTAGTTTAAAGCCCTCCTCACTAAGTTAGCCAGTCTGCTTGCGAAGATGTTCTTCCCTCTCTTCGTTAGGTGGAGCCTAACCCAGGCCTTTTCCCTGCACAGGGAGGACACCACTTGCGTTTCAAACTCCTTTATCCTTCTTCCCAGAGCCACGTAGTCTGCAGTGATCCGCTCAAGGTCATTCTTGGCAGTATCATTGGTGCCCATGTGGACAAGCAGGAAGGGGTAGCGATCTGAGGGCTTGATGAGTCTCGGCAGTCTCTCCGTCACATCGTGAATCCTAGCTCCTTGCAAGCAGCAGACCTCTCGGTTTTCTCGGTCAGGGCAGCAGATAGATGACTCAGTCCCCCTGAGGAGGGAGTCCCCAACCACCACAACCCTCCTCCTTCTCTTGTGAGCGGTGGTCGTGGAACCCCCATCCCTAGGACAGTGCATCTCATGCCTTCCAATCGGTGGAGTCTCCTTCTGCTCCCTTCCCTCAGATGTGATTCATTATTGATATTAGGACAATTGTCTGAATATCTTAGGCTGTGTATGTGTGTGTGTGTGTGTGTGTGTGTGTGCGCGCGCACATGTGTGCGTGTTGCACCCCATGTTGTTGTGAGTGCTGGCTTTTGTTGTCATATCTCAGAACATAGATTCACATTCTTAGATTTTAGGGCCAGAAAGGACTATTGTGATCATTTAGTCTGACCTTCTGCATAATATAGACCACAGAATTTCACCAAGTGATTCCTGCATTAAATCCATGTCGTTTGGTTGAGCTACAGTGTGTCTTTTAGAAAGATGGCAAGAGAGATAGTCAAAAATTTTCCTGCTGAACCTTTTCTGTCAGAAAATGTTGATTGACAAAACAAATATTTCACAGGAAGTATTGATTTCAGCAAAATTTTGGACAGGAAATTACTGAGGCCTTGGCTACACTTGAGAGTTAAAGTGCAATAAAGCCGCCCACAGCGCTTTACCTCACTCCCCATCCACACTGGCAAGGCACGTACAGCGCTGTGTCTCAGTGGCTACAGCGCTGCAGGTACTCCACCTCCCCGAGAGGATTAACAGCTGCTGCGGAGTGGTCGAGACGATGCTGCTCCAGTGTAAACGGGGAGTAACCTTATTACGCAGTGATTGACCTGCGGGAACTTCCCATAATCCTTTTAGCTGAAGCTTCCTCTCTTTGTTTTGTTGTGATTCCTCTCTTTGTTTTGTTGTGAACTCCGGATGTTCCGCTTCGGAGCTGCTTATCAAAAAAACAAACACAGCTACTGTTAGAGTAGAGGCAGGCAGGGGGACTCCCTTTGGAACACCCACAGCTAATGTTTGCTTGAAGAGAGAGGCGGCACGGGGGGAGGGGGATTGGAGTCCGTTTCGGCGAGCGGCTGCTTATCTGGTCTATGAGAAAAAAACAAACAGCCACTGTTTGCTTTCAGTGAGTGAGAGAGGGGTGGAGGAGGGAGGGGGGTCAGAATTTACAAGGCAGCATGCTGACACAATCTCAGCATTCCAAAAACCCACTCTCTCTCCCCCCGCGCTCCTTGTCACACTCCCACCCCCCCCTTTTGAAAAGCATATTGCAGCCACTTGAACGCTGGGATAGCTGCCCATAATGCACCGCTCCCAATGCCGCTGCAAATGCTGCAAATGTGGCCATGACAGTGCGCTGGCAGCTGGCAGTGTAGACAGACTGCAGCAGTTTCCCTACTCAGCTGTACGAAGGCAGGTTTAACTCACAGCGCTGTAGAGCTGCAAGTGTAGCCATACCCTGAATTGTATTATTTCAACTTATATATTGTATTATAACACCACACAATATCCACACACACACACTCCCACCACAACACATTGCACCAACGTCCCACCCTATCACACACAAAACCAACACATGCTCAATACCCTCCACACATATCACACTCAATTCACACCCCTCAGACATCACCCAAGCTACACCCAACACATAGACAAGATACACTATACCACCATCACACACTTCATAAAACACCCCACACCCAACACTCATCTAGTACCCACACACCCACTGTCAGACACACACAACACATATACACCGTCACACGCACCGGGGCAACACACATGTAACTTTAGCACCCTCATGGCCAAGATGGAGTTCGCTCTGCAGGCAGCTCTGACCAAGAAAAAGCATGTGCAGGAACACAGCAGGGAAATCCCCTTCCTTCCCAGGGCCATCTGTTCCACACCCCGTGGAGTGAACACACAGACACGCTGGAATAATACAATGAATATAGGAAAGGGAAATATTTATTCACAGAGGGATGAATGGCGAAAACAACAGTTGAGAAGATGGGGGAGTAGTAAGACAGGGTTACATCCAACTAGGGTTGCCAACTTTCTAATTGCACAAAACCGAACACCCTAGCCCCGCCCCTTCCTCGAGGCCCACCCTTGCCATGCCCCTTCCCTGAGACTCTGCCCCCCCCACTACATTCCCCCTCCCTTGGTGGCTTGCTGTCCCTCACCCTCACTCACTTTCACTGGGCTAGGGCAGGGAGTTGGGGTGCGGGAGGGGGTGAGGGCTCTAACTGGGGATACGGGCTCAGGGGTGGGGCCAGAAATGAGGGGTTTAGAGTGCGGGAGGGGGCTCTGGGCTGGGGCAGGGGGTTGGGGTGCGGGAGGGCTCCCACTGGGGGTGCGGACTCTGAGGTAGGGCCCGGGGATGAGGGGTTTGGGATGCAGGAGGGGGCTCCAGGCTGGGGGGTAGGGCAGAGGGGTTCAGAGTGTGGGAGGGAGCTCCCATTGGCCGCAGTTCCAATTGGAGTGCGGAGCCAGTGCTCAGGGCAGAAGCAGCGCGCAGAGCCCCATGGCCCCCCTGCCTAGGAGCCAGACCTGATGATGGCCGCTTCCGAGGTGCAGTGCAGAGCCAGGATAGGTAGGGACTAGCCTGCCTTAGAGCTGCAGCACCGGCGACCAGACTTTTAACGGCCCGGGCAGCGGTGTTGACCAGAGCTGCTAGGGTCCCTTTTCGACTGAGTGTTCTGGTCAAAAACTGGACACCTGGTCACCCTACATCCCACGCAAGGCCTCACAGACCCAGTGGTACCACAACATGACAGGGCAGACACCTAGCACTGCATCTACACTCAGAGTTCAGGAATACTGGGCAGAGTTCCAGTCTGGCAATGAGTCTTGAGTGCTCCTGGTCATCTTTGGTGCCAGTGACCTTTCCCCAACAAACTCCTCTGGTGCCCTCTTCTGCTGCTCTCTGCAAAGTCACACACAGCAACAACTTTCCCACTTAGCTAAATACAGCCTCTTTCCTTATTCCCAATGCAAGGTCACACAGCCCCGTATAGCTCTGGGCAACAGTGATAGTGGGTCCAGCTCTGGTTTGTCCTTCTCAGATGATTGCTCCCTGGCAGGGTGCTCCTCCTGGCTCCTGTTCTGGGGTTTCCCCAGTCAGTCACTCTGTCCCTCCCAGGCTTAAGGCAGGTTCTTGGCCGCTTCACTATGTGATGGCCTGCTCACTGTAGTCCTCTTGTCTGGAGCTACAGACACACACACCCTGGTTTTAAAAGGGCCACACACAAGGTTTTAAAGGGACCACACTCTCTAAACCCCAAGGCAGTTACACATACAACACAGCCATATCCCATATACAGAGGCATTTTAACCTTCTCTTAGATATTCCCATAGAATATCATCTCTAATTCAAGGTCTCAGTTCATATATTCAACCAAGAGCCTAAGAGGTATTTAGGCCCCATTGAAATCAATGAAAATTAGGAGCCTAAATACATCTGAAAATCTGGGCCTTAACGATTTGGGCCTTGGACATCTCAGGGATTCCCTCATATTCCATGACTGCACTCATCAGCTTTGTCCCTCAGACACAATGGAGCTGTCTCAGGCAAGGGGAAAGCTCATATGTGCAACAGACAGTTTTCAGGGGTGGGTGGGCTGATCAAAGACTCTAGAACAAACTTCCACAGGATCTAAAAAAAATCACCTGAAAACTCTTTCCGTTCCACTTGCCAGGGGGCTACTTCAATCTGTCTTCACTAACAGAAGCTTGTAGCACATCATGAAACAAAACCACCAATAACTGCCTGTAACCCTCCATAAAAATCCATATGTGCTTTTGCCCCTAGGGGAAGAGGGAGAATGAATCACACATGATGACAGAAAATAATGTCACTTGACTAACACTTTTCACTTGTCACTTTTCTGACATTTTGGGGTTTCACTCAGACCAGTAAGGGGTCTGTCCTGTAACCCTGGGTGTCTCTGTCCTGTGCAGTTTTGGCTCAGGGCCCTGACACCAGCAGCCTGATTACAGCACAGTGGCCTCACCCTGGCTTCCACCACCCTGTTTACTCCTTGGAGGGTGACACCAACGTCACCCTTCCAGTCCCAAGACTCCCCAAATCGTCTCCTCTGCAGTGCCCAGTCCCTCTCACTGTACCCTCACATAAATTATTGCATTCCCTGCCTCCAAAGAGACAGAGTACACACAGCAGCCCGATAGTTTGGCTGAAAACCCGCGCTTCAACTTAAGGCACAACTCTGAGATGTTTCTGTAATCAAACAAAAAAAATGTTTATTAATAAGGGCATAGGTTGGAGTGATTACAAGTAACAGATAGGAAAGGTTACAAATAAAACAAACAAAACATACTTTCAAGTAACTGAAATTTAATTCTAGCAAGTTACAATCTTTGCCTGATCAGTTTCCTAACTTATATCAAGTCATCAGCATCCCTGGTCCCCCACACCACAGGACGCAACTGTCATAGGCTTGAAGGTGCTGTGACCTGTTGCCTGGGATGGATGACAAAACAACTTTTTGCCTCTGTTTATATCTTCTCAAAGTCCACTGACCCTGTTTCAAGAGGTAGGGAGGTTTTCTGGGAGTGTATCCCTCCATCCCCCATCAAGATGGTTAATTGGTCAATTCCCCCCATGATGGCTTTGTCTACCTTGCTTGTAAATGTCCTTTTCATTGTCTTAAGTCACACCTTGCTTAATTTACACTGGAGACACAGTCAAGCTGCAAAAACACATTCCTTTATTTGAGAAAGGCAGCGCTTAGGCACGGTCTGCCAAACACATTTTAGAAATATACTTCCAGCACACATCTCTAGTTCTTTATACAGCACCCGTACATACATCAATGCATTATATTAATGAGCAGCATGTTAGCAGTTTGCATAGAACATCTTACACAACACCTTTTAGATACAGATTAGATGAGTGAATTGGGGCAATGAGAGTGTCAGGCCTCGAGAGTTCTGGTATGGTGTTCCCTCTGCCCATTGGCTCCCTGGATCACAGGATGGAGGCAGAATGAACACACATGATGAAAGACAATAATGTCACTTAATTAAGGACCTTGTTTTTAGGTTTTTATTTTGTTTGAAGTTTCTGGGGAATATCTCAGTGTTTATTTCAAAAATTAAAAAATGGTGGAAAATCAGTAGAAAAAATTAACTTGGCAGTTTTCTGGGGAAATATCAGGGAAATATGACTCTCTTCTCCTAGGATTTTTTTTTTGTCTATTTGTTTTTTAACTTTCAAGCCTCCTTCACCCTCTGTTCTGAAATGTAAGCAGATACAGTTTTTTGTTATCAACCCATTTTATCATAAAAAGTAGTTAAATACCTTTATTTTGCTTTCACTGCTGATGACAATCTGCACTATCTGTAAAGTTGGTATTATATATGTGGTGTGTGGTGGTTGTGGGATTGACACCAGTACATACACTACCACTCAAGTTGTTCCAGTGCTTTTGGCTTCCCACTCTGGAAGGAGAGATGGTGGCTTGGTAACCTGGGTCACCCATTTCTCCTGGAGCAGGGAGATGGAGTTGCAGCACATCTAAATTTGGGTAAAAATTGTTAAAAATGGAATAACGATTTTTGTAAAACTCAGCAAATGTTCATTAAAAAATCAGTATAAACCAAAGATGAAGGTCCTTACACTTAATGCACCACTGAAAGATGCTCCAATGCTACAGTAATGGGCATAGTATATGAATTTGTATAGAGGAGACGAGGAGAGGATGGGACGGGGGGTATCTTTTAACTGCTATCTAATTGTGTGTGTGCATTAAGGTTCCTATAAATAATGTCCATTTATCCTCCTGGATTTTAAAGGAAAGTCTGGAGTTTGGATGGCGGTTAGGGCCATCTCTGGAGTTAGAATTATTCTGTTGCTGGGTTTTTAACCATTACCACACAACGGACAGAACGTTCATTCTCCATCCAGTACCCTATTGAACAACCTGCAATACCGAGAGGTGATATTTTGCAATTATTATTTTTTGGTGGTTCAGACTCCATCTCACTCTCTTATGATCTCTTATGCACCTTGTGAAAGAAGCATCGTTCCTGGAATAAACTTTTAAAAAGGATTCAATATGAAAAAGGAAAAATTCACGATGAAGAAAATATTAGGAATAAAAAAGCAGGACAAGTTCCAGGCAATCTGATCAATGAGAAATTACAGGGAAAATCACAGACCCTGTCTCAGTCACACTTATATTTCTTGCAACTACATAAAACCCCAATATAAAAGGTATCTGAACTAGATCCATGGCAGGGACTATCTCTGATGCCTCCATGCCCAGTTAGTATTTAGGAGAGAAAGAGTTTAATCATACAGCATTTACATCCTCACAGGATATTTGATCGGAACTCAGTCATTCTTATATTGATGTCTCAGGGACGCCAGCTTCAACGTCATCATAACCCGGGTCTCCAGGAGGCGGGAATGGGCCGTCTCTCTCAGTCCCTGAGGCCCCTTCACTTCTTAGGGAGTGCAGATTCCAATCTGAAAATATCAAAAGAGGCACATTACAGCCAATATATCTATTCTACACCTGTGTGCACTCACCTAACATGGGTGAGCAGCCTATAGTACGGGCTGTGAATTATTCCCTCTGTTCCTCTGATTGGGATTCTGACAAGTTTAATCCATTATGTCATTCTGTTCCATAAAGAAAACATCTGGGAGTAGATTCTCTCCATGCTGAGATCTGCCGGGTGCAGAAGTGTGGGAATGTCAGTGGCTTGGTGACACCTCCCTAATGCTTCAGTCGGGGCTGCTTAACTCCCGATGGCTGGCATAGTCCCTAAGGGGACATCTGCCAGGTGAGACCTGGTGGGGAGGAGCAGGGCAGGGCCCCTACCCCAGGGGACATGCAATGGCAAAGAACCCAAAAGGGGAGGATGTCATACAGTTCATCCTGCCCACACAATACACATTTGCATGTTATTCTCATCAAGTACAATGAAATGCACATTTCATCCCAACCCACTTTCCTCTGAGGTGCAAAGTGGGAGCTCAGCCCTCAGCATCAGACTGTGAGGTGCTCTGGTACAATTGGGTCCATTTGCATATTGAAGAGAGTGATTTCAAACCTGAAGCCAGGCCACTAACTAACCCCATCGCAGGGCCCTGCTCTTCCCATTACCATCCAGGGCACTGCCACCTTTTTTGGACCCTGATCCTGCAAATCCACTCATATAACTTTGCTGATCTGGACAGTCCCACTGAAGTTGGCACTAGGGTGGAGCTTGCAGGGGCTATAGCCACTCCAAAATTTGTCTTAGCATCCCCATAGCCACCCAGTAGCAGCTGCCACTCTCCAGTTGACTAGGCAGAGCGGAGAGAGTGGCGGCTGCTGGCTGGGTGCCCAGCTCCAGCATCAGCAGAGAAGTAAGCCTGGGCCGGGTGCCGGGGTGCCCAACAGCAGCCCCCAGCCCATGTCCCTGCCTGCCGAGATGCGTCATCCAGGGCAGGTGGATGGTCCAGGGCTCCTCATAGTGGCCTAGACTGACCTGCTCTGGCTCAGGCTCCTGGGCCCCACCCTCCAAGGCCTCTGTTAGCCCAGAGCCAGGTCCCCCTGCCTGGACAGCTTTTAACGGCTGCAATCAGCCAGTGCCTGTCACTGCCTGGCTCTGGCTTCCAGCCTGCAACCTGGCCAGGGGGCAGGGCCACAGAGGGGGCAGGGCCACAGAGAGGGGTGATACCTCATGGTGAGGAGGAGCACAGCCCCCCCAGGTTTCTGTCTGGCCCACCTCAGTCCTCCCACCAGGAAGAGGCTGGTGTCACCCTTGAGTCAGTGAGAATATTCATGTGATGAGAGTGACAAGTGGGCTCCACTGTTTGTAGGATTAGGGCCTTATCTAGGAATCATCATGTATTTCAGTCCATTTAACCAGGGCCGGTGCAGGAGGCAGCAAACAGGGCTGCTAACAGGGGAGTTTGAGTGGGAGTAGCAGAAGTCAGGGTGGGAATACAGCTGAGAAGGTTAGTTTAACAATACAGGCAAGTCTCATCTTACGTGGGGGTTCCATTCCGCGGTTAGCGCATAAAGCGAAAACCGCGTATAACTGCCTTACATTGACCTAAGTCTGTAGTGTAGACCAAGCCATAATGAGACTAGCAATCAAACTGCAAGAATTACAACAGGGCTTTTCCCCACTTACCTCTCTGTGAATCCCTGTTCCTGTCATTCACCCGAGGGGCCCAAGTAACTTCCCGGGCACACTGCCCTGAACCAGGATCATGTTCAGGGTCAGAAACTTCTCTGACATCGTCATAACCATCCCCTGGGACATCTCCAGGCAAGGCATCGCCCTCTGAAAAAGAGACAGGAATTAATGGTAATCAGGGCCAGTGCAAGGAAGTTTCGCGCCCTAGGCGAAACTTCCACCTTGCGCCACCACCCCACCCAGCTAACCCCGCCCCCCTCCTCCTCGTGGCAGCTAACCACGCCCACTCCCCCCACCAGAGGAGCCCCCCCCCATGGCAGCTAACCCCACCCATCATCGGCCCCACCCGGGGAGCCCGCCGCCACCCCTGCCCAGGGAGCCCCTCCGACCCACAGCAGCTACCCCCCTCAGCAGCTAACCCCGCCCAGGGAGCCTCACCTCCGCTCTGCCTCCTCCACTGAGCATGCCAGCGCCGCTCTAATTCTCCTCCCTGCCCAGGCTTGTGGTGCCGATTGGAGGAGAATTAGAGCGGGGGCTGTGTGCTCAGCGGAGGAGGCAGAGTGGAGGTGATCTGGGGCAGGGAGCGGTTCCCCTGTGCACCCCCCCCCGTTACTGCGGGTGGCCCTCCCCGCGCCACCCCGCCCCAGCTCACCTCCACTCGACCTCGCCTGAGCGGGCTTTTAGGCACCCTCAACCACTAGGCGCTCTAGGCAGCCGCCTAGTTCGCCTAGTGGTTGCACCGGCCCTGATGGTGATGGTAATGAGAAGAGACCTTCCACTGAATAGAGAAATAAATTATACACCAGGTAGGAAGGGCCCTGAGGTACTAACACTCCCACAATGATAAGAGATCAAAAGTCCCCTTCTCCCCCCACAACTTCAGTGTCAGAGGAATTTTATACAGGTCACATTTATCTGACACATTTTAAGACTTGATGTGTCTGTAAATTGCTGGACGGAACCTAAAGCAGACCCAGGTGGGGATGTGGGAGATCTGGAAAGAGATGGCTGGGGGTAGGGTCTATGTCACAGGAAGATTTCTTCACTGTAATTTGTTGTTATACTAATTATATATCAATTAGTAATTAGTAACAGATAAATGACACTTTAATTTGTTCTGTTTATCACCCACTTCCTAAATTTTCAATTATGGTTAAAAGCTTGTTTTGTTCCATTTCCCTGAACTAGTCTGGCCCATAAACCATCCTCAATCTGCAGTCTCTGGAAGCTGCACCACCAGTTCAGGACAAGATATGGGTCTGTGTGTGAAATCTGTACATCCCTTCACCTATCACAGTGCATGTGAAACTCACGTCTAGATCAGTGAACTCAGCACAGGCAGGAATGGTGGAAAGGGACCGTTACTGCAGATCAGAGGGCTGTGCTCAGAGAGATTGTCCCCTAATATTGTGAGTAATGCTAGTGCATATGAAAGTGAGGGCCAGGGATCAGTGACTAGAATCAAGCAGCATGGGCAGGGGGAGAACAAGCTTCTTCTAGAGTCACACTGGTTGGCTAATGTGCCTCTATTCCACATGCTTTGCTATTTCTTGGTCCTCTCAGTGCATCTCTGGACTAAACCAGTGCACACAGCCATGTTTTATGGGAGAAGAGTTTGTCAAACAGTTGCTTGCAGAAGGCTTGATCCTGTGAAGTGCTGAGCACTCTGAGCTCCCATTGATCGCAGCAGGACGGAAGATGCTCAGCACCTTACAAGAGCAAACCCATAAGACGCAATTTTTGTCTCCACAAAGACAATATTATTAGCTTTTTCCTGGGCTAACACTGGTCCCAGAAGGCAGATTCACTCCTCACCTTGGTCGTCCGGAGTCTGGGGATCATCATTCAATGCAGGCTCCTCCACGTTATCGTAATCCAACTGAGACGCCCCAGGGGAAGCTCCCTCTGGAACAGCGAACACAACACTCAGCTCCCTCTGAACACACCCAGTTCCTGAGCAGGTTTCTAGTTCCCCATTAAGTGCCTGTTGCATTGGAGTCCAGGCTATTTATCCTGGCGTTTGTAGGAGAAGTCACAGGGTGATCAAGGAGAAAAGGGAAAGTCAGGGACATTCTGTAAATTAGGAGTGGTGTCACTGTGACAGGTTCCCCCCAGGGTGCTACCTGGAACTGGGGTACCACTGAGCCCTCTGACTCACCTGCCTGGGCTCCATCTCACACTGTTGCTGTAACAAGCTACAGACCCACTCCCAGTCCTACACTTCCACCAGCATTCACACAGGTAGGGACACACCCAGCTGCAGTTACATGCAGGCTCTCTGACCAGCCACTGTATGAACCAACTGTGACGGTACCTCCCATAAGGCTTTATGGAAATAAGCTTAGAATGTGTTTTATGCTACATATGCCATAAAGGTTATGATCTACTGAATGTATTAATCCTATTTGTATTCATGTATCATTTTTGTATTCGATGTTATGAATGTTGGCTGTGAACTGGCTTCATTTCTAAATAACCTTAGTAGAGCATTTGGTCAGTTCCTGGAGAAAGGAATGTTGAAATGAATTACCTAATCCAGAAACACTTAAAGGACAATGGATCTTGGAATGCTCCAATCCAATAAGAAGTCTACTTGAGGACAATAGATGCTACCTGTAAAAACTATGAATCATGCATGGACATGTGACTTGCACATGTGACTTGCCCAGGTGACTCCTAAACTCCATCTTGGAGCTGGACTTTGCATAGGATTGAGGAGGGGGTCTCCACCCACAAGAGAAAGTCTATTTAAACCCTGGGGAGACCCCTCCATTTTGTCTTCAGCTGGCTAAAGAGAGGAGCCATCATGAAGAAGCCCCTAGCTCCCACCTGAGCTGGAACAAGAGCTGTACCAGGGGAAAGAATTGTGCCCAGGCCTGGAAGGGGTCCAGTCTGAGAAAAAACTTACTGAAGCATCTCTGAGGGTGAGATTATCTATATTCAGTTTGATTAGACATAGATTTGCACATTTTATTTTATTTTGCTTGGTGATTTACTTAGTTCTGTCTGTTACTACTTGGAACCACTTAAATCCTACTTTCTGTATTTAATAAAATCACTTTTTACTTATTAATTAACTCAGAGTATGTAATAATACCTGGGGGAGCAAACAACTCTGCATATCTCTCTAGCAGTGTTATAGAGGGTGAACAATTTATGAGTTTACCCTGCATAAGCTTTATACAGGGTAAAATGGATTTATTTGGGTTTAGACCCCATTGGGAGTTGGGCATCTGGGTGTTAAAGACAAGAACACTTCTGTGAGCTGCTTTCAGGTAAACCTGCAGCTTTTGGGGCAAGTAATTCAGACCTTGGGTCTTTGTTGGAGCAAACAGGAGTGTGTGGTTCAGCAAGACAGGGTGCTGGAGTCCCGAGCTGGCAGGGAAGGCAGGCGTAGAAGTAGTCTTGGCACATCGGGTGGCAGCTCCCAAGGGGGATTCTGTGATCCAACCCGTCACACCAACAATAGAGAGGCTACAGCCAAAACAACTGACAACATTCCAGTCTATGACCCCAGAGCTGTATCGTCCTGCCCTGGTCAAAATCCCGACCAGTATGAATTTATTATCCAGTTTGCCTCCCCCTCAATATGCAGAGGAAATGCAACAGCCTTTTCTCCTTGAGCTAAGATTTCCAAGCACTTCATTCCAACTCACTCATTTAGATAAAGAAAAAACAAGTTTACTAACTAGAAAAGATAGATTTTAAGTGATTATACGTGATAACAAACAGATCAAATCAGATTACCTAGCAAATAAACAAAAATGCAAACTAAGCTTAACATACTAGAACAGGGGTAGGCAATCTATGGCATGCGTGCCAAAGGCGGCATGCGAGCTGATTTTCAGTCGCACTCACACTGCCGGGTCCTGGCCACCGGTCTGGGGGGCTCTGCATTTTAATTTAATTTTAAATGAAGCTTCTTAAACATTTTAAAAACCTTACATACAATAGTTTAGTTATATATTATAGACTTATAGAAAGAGACCTTCTAAAAATGTTAAAATGTATTACTGGCACGCGAAACCTTAAATTAGAGTGAATAAATGAAGACTCGCCACACTGCTTCTGAAAGGGTTGCCGACCCCTGTACTAGAAGGATAGGATTTGACTTAACAATCTCTCATCCTGACTGATGATAAAGGCAGGCTTACAGACTCTCAAGGTACAAGCTGCACTTGCTTTACAGCTAGGAATCCTCAGATTTTCATACACAGGCTAGAAATCCCTTTAGTCTGGGTCCAGTTCTTCCTCCAGTTCAGTCTTTTGTTCCTTTAGGAGTCTTCTTGTGTTGGGAGTGAAGAACCATGGATGATGTCACTTCTTGCCTTCTATAGATTTAGCATATGGCAGGAGCTATATGTTTTAATCTTGGTTCCCAGGCCAGTTTTTGGAAAAATACTGACATCCCAAAATGGAGTCCAGTGTCATATGGCTTAGTCACATGCCTTTGCATATCTTTCTGAGTCACAGCAGCCATTACTAACAGGCTGTCTGGAGCATTCTCAGGAAGTTTAAGCCATTCCACAGCCTATTGTCTTTGTTGATGAGCCATTGGCACTGTCTGTCTTCTTCACTGTAATACCTGAAAGGCTGGCTGTAGGTGTGTTCCAGAGTAAGCCCAATACAGATCCATAGTCAATATTTATAACTTCAGATACAAAAATGATACATGTATACAAATAGGATAATCATATCCTTACAATGACACCTTACATGACCTGTCTTGTACAAAATTCATCATAATTATGCCATTATCATATTATAATAATATCACTATGAAGAATATGGGGTGCAATGTCACAGCAACCTTTAATTTCTCACAAATATTTTGGGGCCCATCCCCACTGAATCCAATAGCAATATTGTCAAGTCCTTCCATGAGATCTGGATCTGTGTTGGTGCTGAGCTAACACTGGACATACTGACAGTAGCTGCTGCACCAGAACTGACCTTTGTGAATCCAACTGAACTATAATAATAATAATAATTAATGGAGATATCCCATCTCCTAGAACTGGAAGGGACCTTGAAAGGTTATCGAGTCCAGCCCCCTGCCTTCACTAGCAGGACCAAGTACTGATTTTGCCCTAGATCCCCAAGTGGCCCCTTCAAGGATTGAACTCACAACCCTGGGTTTAGCGGGCCAATGCTCAAACCACTGAGCTATCCCTCTCCCAAATAAACTCTATAAACATGGTGTAAAGTCTCTTAGTTTATATAGGCTAGACTGTGATTTGGGCTTGTGTTCATGCCATGGCAGCAGGTGGGTAAGACCATGGGCACAGATTAGGGTTTTGTCTAATGCTCAGTGTCAGATATGAAATTCAGATTCTTCTATTGCAAGCAAATATTCCTGGGCCCCATTTCTTGCAGGTCCTCCCGCGGGGGAGGGTACCATGAACTGCACACAGGAAGGGCCAGAATTTGATTACATATTTCCATCACAGGATTCATCAGAAATATTTGAAAGTCTGGTTAAATCCGATCCCATCAGAAGGGATACAATCAGTGCTGGGCCATGAAATCGAGTAAAGGGAAATGATGGCCTTTACAGAAAGTGACGTGGAAATTAAATTCTCCACCCAGATTTGAGTATTTTTCTTTGTATGCCACCTTACCCCATTACCTCGTTCTGATCCAGAATCGCTTCCCCCCTCACTGTCCCCGGTGTAATACTGCAGCTTCGTCACTGAATCCTCTGCATAAGAGACTGGAGAGACAACAAATGAGATGTTATCACAGTGAGAGCAGCTAAACTGACTGCTGGCTGACGCACCCGGGTCCTAGAGCAGGATTTACAGCATCCATATATTCCAGGCATAGCCAAACCATGGCTCTTCTACAGTTAAAGTGCAGCTCGTGGAGAAACTACGGTCTAACACAAGTTGTGGCTAAAATTAATATTAACACCAATTTTTTAAAAAGGCTATACAAATTGGTGAAAGAATTTCAAAATTGGTTTTCACTCCTACTGAGTAAACCCGATAGTGAGAGTGAGATTGATAGAAAGAGAAGCTCTCACTCATATGTGCATTATATCAGGAAATTGCATCATTCTGTATTCAAAAGTTGTGCTGTGTGGACCTCGAGTGCTCGTGATCTCCCTGCATTCCACAGAATACAGGCAGTGTTTACTGTTCATATGTCACATTTGAATAGTTTTAGATTTAAGTTTTAACCCTACATTAATTTCGTGGATAACAATGATATCTTCAGATTGTAAGAAACACAAGTATGAAGAAGAAAACCAAAGTTTTAAGTCAGAATGGGAGGAAGATTCTGATTCACTGTTAAAGGTGGGAAACCCCTGGGCCTTATCTGCAATGCATCGAAGCGAGCAACTTGAAAAGTCATTCTGAAACGAATCACAATAAATTTTCATCTAAATACCCTTCTGAATCAGAATTAAGGAAAAACAAGATAGCCACATTAAAAATACACCTAAACAGTCAACAGACACTACTTTCAGCGTTCAGTAAAGAAACTGACACAACGACCAAAGCTAGTTTTGTTATAGCATGGAATAGCACACATGCTCACTTCTGTGAACCCCGTATAGTGCAAATGATTGGTTAGTGTTTTTGCGTAGCTATGTTTTAAGTAAAATAATTAGTTAAGGCATAGATAAGAGAAATCCTTATTTTAACTACATAATGAGGGTCAAAAGACAAGCTTGTTGGAACTTAACTCTAGAATACAATAAGGATTTGTCTGTTGTTCTGTATGTTGTTCCCTCTCCAGATGGAGGGAGAAGACAAGCAGGTACAATACCTCCTGAAATATATACCTGGAATAATCCATCTAAAACCACAGAAACTGTGAGTAGGGCAAGGAGATGTGTTAGGTTATTTCTTGTTTCGGCTTGTGAATTTCACTGTGCTACAGAGGTAGTTTCATTCCTGTTTTTGTAACTGTGAAGTTGAGCCCAGAGGGGAATCCTCTGTGTTTTCAATTTTTTTATTACCCTGTAAAGTTACCTTCCATCCTGATTTTACAGGTGCGATTCTTTTTCTTTTTTCTTTATAATAAAGTTCTTTTTTTAAGAACCTGATTGATTTCAAGGTCCTAAAATAAAGAGTCTGGTTGAGCTCATGTTGCTAAGGCAACTGGTTGGTATTTTAGTCTCAAGCCTCCCCAGGAAAGGGGGTGAAGGGGCTTGGGGGGATATATGGCGGCGGGATAGGGACTCCAAGTGACCCTTCCCTGAATTTTTGTGTAAATCACTTGGTGGTGGCAGCAATATACCGTCCAAGGACAAGGAAAGAAATGTGTGCCTTGGAGAAGTTTTAACCTAAGCTGGTAGAATATAAGCTTAGGGAGTCTTTCATGCAGGTCCCCACATCTGTACCCCAGAGTTCAGAGTGAGGGGGGAACCCTGACACTCCCACATTGTTGAAAGATTAGGCCCCTCCCCGCCCAGAATCACAGCCTGTGACCAACTGGATGCACTTACCATGCTCAAGAGAGCCTCACAATGTCCTAAACTGAAAGTAGCATGTTCCCAACTGATTGATATTGAGTCAAAATGGCACAAAGGTTGAAAGGGCCATGACTCAAAGTTACCCACATCTCCTGGGCTGATCTCTCTGATCCCAGGGCAGGAGGGAGCCAATCCAGCAGACCAGAGGCTGTGGTGGGAGGGGGGCACAGAACATCCCCTGCTCCAGCAGTTTTCAAATGATGCTATAGCCTGGGCCCAGAGACAGTCACGTTGCTGACTCACAATTAGTTACACTGCAAGGCTACAAGATGGGCAGATGGGACTAGCTGGGGAGGGGGCTCACCTGACCAGATGCGGATTACTGTTTTGTGGGGCCCTGGGACAGAGCTACTTCTATCAGTAGTCCCCTGCCCCTGGCGCTCCTGCCGAGAAGCAGGGTCAGTTTGTGGGGGCTTCCCCCTCTCCCTGGCAGGAGTGCCAGGCAGGCATACGGGGTGAGGCACGCCCTGCACCCTGATCCCGCTCCCTGGCAGGAGAGGCAGGCGGAGCAGGTGTGGGACCAATTGTCCGGGGACCCTGGGCACAGGCCCCGTTGGTAAGGGCCGGCTTTAAGCCGATTCGGCCGATTCCCCGGAATGGGGCCCCGCGTCTAAGAGGGCCCCGCAACGTTCGGGGCTGCCAGCGGAGCAGGGAAAAAAAAAAAAAGCCGCGTCCTGCTTCTCCCCCCTCCCTCCAGCGCTTGCGCCGCCATACAGCTCATCAGCACAAGCCTGGGAGGGAGGGGTGAGGAGGAGGAATGCAGGTGTGCTTGAGGAAGACACGGGGCCAGGGCGGATATTTGGGGAGGGATCCAATGGGACAGGAAGGGGGCGGAGTCAGAGCGGGGCTGGGTCGGAGTTGGGGTGGGGGGGCGCGAGACAATTCGCGTCCCGGCATGGGACCCCGCATCTGCTAAAGCCAGCCCTGCCGTTGGTCCAGTGGCTAATCCATCGCTGTATCTACGTGAGTTCAGTAACTGGCCCACAGCAGTCCAGGGTTCACAGAGCTGGTGGCTGAGGATATCTAGCTGTGGGTCATGGCCTCAAGATGGAAAGTTCAGTAGGAATGAGACACACATACCTGAGTGACCCAATATCTGCTTCTCTCCCATCAGGTTATAATCAATCTCCTCATACACGGGATCTGAGGGTCTTGTGGCACCTGAAAAAAAAGGACAATGTTTGCAGAAGGTCATAGAAACTATAGATAGGAAACCCTATTAGATCATCCAGCCCTGCGCCCTGGGGCCAGTCCAGGACCGATCTGTACAGCACATTCCCAATGCTCTGTCCAGTCTACATTTGAATGTGCCAGGTAACAGAGACCATGTCCCTTTCCACAACAACCCTTTGATGATGGTTCCCATGGGCTAGTTTCCTGTCACAAGTCTCTCCTCATATTTAGCCTAAAATTTCCCATTGTACATTAATCTCATTAATCTTTGTTATTCTCCCTGGTATCAACTGAAATAATTCCTCTCCCAATCTGATATTTACAGCTATGAGCAAAATAGCACTTACATACATATATACTTAGTACTACACATGCTGCCTAGGGACTGTGTGGGCATTAACTAGTGAATGTTTTTGCGCTTTTTAAAAATGAAAAGTGCCAAATATTGGAATTGTCTTTGATTTTTTGGCAATTATCACCCAAGCTCTTTTCCAGCATTTCTTCTTCCTCGAACTCTCCCTCCTACTGATTCTCTCTGTTCAGTGTCCTCCCTCACATGCACTTTCTTGTACTTTCCCAAATGTGATCTCTATTTTTTGCCAATATTTACCGTCTCTCTAATCCCCTATTTATTATTTCTTTGTCACCACTGCTCTCAAATGCACCCAGGTTAGTGTTATCTGAAAGTGTTTTTGCTCTCCTGGTTATTTCTACAGCCAGATCATCAATGACCATATTAAATAAGACAAGACTTAGCATAGACCTGAGGTCCCCTCACAGCTCTGCCAATGCCCACAGCTCTTTACAGTTGCAGCTCTCCCTGCTATTGCAGAGAACAGTGACACTAATCAGGACCTACCTCTGTGCTGTGCCCTGGCCCTTTGCACCTGCACACCCAGAATGATTAACAGCAGGCAGAGAAGGACCCCCAGGATAATGCAGATGACAACAGGCACCGTGACTCTCCCACTGTCGGTCAGAGGGCGGCGTGGGGGAGCTGGATGGAAATGAACATGCAACAGGGAGAGATTATTTTGTGAGAGTCAGGGGCTCACCAGTGTCTGATTGCACCACCTAGGAAGCAGGGTAATGGGCTGGGACACCATGGGGGCAGCTCACAGGCTGCTGTTTAAATCATGGCCCTGGTGGCTAGAACCAATAGACAGGAATTGTCCTCCTCAGCACGGCCTGCAGCTCCCACCCGGGTGTCATTCACCCTTAGATTTCACACTCTGTGTAAAGAAGCTCATTTTCTCAGGCTGGAGGTTCCAGCTCACCCCCTGTGAGCCTGGCACTAGATAAATTTAACCCTTGATTGGAAGAGAATGTGTTACCTGTTGTAGCAGGTGAAGCTGTTGTTTCTGTCACACCTGCAAGGGGAAAAGGAAGGAGAGTAGGAGTGTGGAGTGAGGGGGTAGTGACATGCTGTTACATGATTGTTCCTCTGAGTCCCCATGTGCCTCTGCACATCACCTACATTTCACCCATGATATCTTCCTCAGAGCAGCCCAGGCTTAGTGGCTTAGCCTGTGCTGGATAAAGGAAGTGACATGGTCTGATGCCTTAGCACATTAGAATAAAAAAAAGTCCCAACACATCCCATCCATTAAGGAAAAAGGAGGCCTGGTCTGTGGGCAGGAATGGGGACCCAGCTGCTATGATGCTTGCTCTCTCTTAAAAATTATATAACAAAGCAGAAACATCTCCTGTCACTCACCCGAGCAATTCACAGCAGTATCTTCCTTATGATCACAGTTACTCTCACCCCATGGCATGGCAGGACAGTCCCAGAGAGATGACTCTGTCCCTCTGCAGTTCACCTTCTCCACCCAGATGGGACCAGTCCCCTCGCCAAATGCAGCCTCGCCCGGGGCAGATACAGCAGATCCACAGCCCAGTTGTTTACACACAACGTTAGCATCCGCCATGTCCCAGGAGTCATCACAAACTGTTCCCCAGGCGCCACGGTACCAAACCTCCACTCTCCCCGAGCATCTGTCCTCTCCTCCCACGACACGTAACTTCTCCTGGCCTGAAAATGCAGAAACGTCACATGTTACTGGGACAGCTGGGAATGTCATTAGAGACTGAGAAGGAGACACAGAGAGGCAGAGATACCTGTGCAACTCGCAGAGTTCAGGCATTCAGCAAATGGATTCTGAGATGGTTTCCCTTTCCTACCTGTGGAGATAAAACACTGAGGTGAATGGACTGGGTGCATGTGTGCTGCAGCACTTTATAAATTGGTCAAAAGCTAAAATCTGGTAATTTAGATAATTAGCTCTTATGGTGTTTCTCTGGATTTTGAAGTCTTTGATCAGTTCCCAGCTGGCATGCATGTGTCTTTATGTAACTGGCAGGACAGTATATCTAAGCGTTTGTTTACACTTGAAATGCTACAATGGCACAGCTGCACCACTTCAGGTAATAACAAAATGTTTTTTAAGTACATCAGAAGCAGGAAGCCTGCTAAACAACCACTGGGGCCCCTTGATGATCGAGATACAAAAGGAGCACTTAAAGACGATAAAGTCATTGTGGAGAAACTAAATGAATTCTTTGCTTCAGTCTTCACGGCTGAGGATGTTAGGGAGATTTCCCAACCTGAGCCGTCCTTTGTGGGTGACAAATCTGAGGAATTGTCACAGATTGAAATTTCACTAGAGGAGGTTTTGGAATTAATTGATAAACTTAACAGTAACAAGTCACCGGGACCAGATGGCATTCACCCAAGAGTTCTGAAAGAACTCAAATGTGAAATTGAGAAACTATTAACTAACTATGGTTTGTAACCTGTCCTTTAAATCAGCTTCTGTACCCAATGACTGGAAGATAGCTAATGTAACGCCAATATTTAAAAAGGGCTATAGAGGTGATCCCGGGAATTCCAGACCAGTAAGTCTAACATCAGTACCGGGCAAATTAGTTGAAACAATAGTAAAGAATAAAATTGTCAGACACATAAAAGAACATAAATTGTTGGGAAAAGTCAACATGGTTTCTGTAAAGGGAAATCATGTTTTACTAATCTATTAGAGTTCTTTGAAGGGGTCAACAAACATGTGGAAAAGGGGGATCCAGTGGACACAGTGTACTAAGATGTCCAGAAAGCCTTTGACAACGTCCCTCACCAAAGGCTCTTACGTAAATTAAGTTGTCATGGGATAAGTGGGAAGATCCTTTCATGGATTGAGAACTGATTAAAAGACAGGGAACAAAGGGTAGGAATAAATGGTAAATTTTCAGAATGGAGAGGGGTAACTACTGGTGTTCCCCAAAGGTCAGTCCTAGTGTAAGCGGGGGAATGGTCCCGCTATTGTGGGGAACTTTTCTGGCTTCTGCACTACCCCGGTGAAGTGGGCTAGCGAAAGGATCCGCGTCCTCGCTCCCACTTCCTTTACCCAGAGGCCTCCCTGCCCTTGAGGACTCCCCTTCCGCTCTCCTTTCTGGCAGAGTCCTCGTAACCCCGACAAGGCTGGGCCCAGGATTCCTGGAGGGCTCGACCCCCAACCCTGCTGTGGTCACCCAGGACAGGGGCTAGGGTATCCCCACTCCGGGGTACTCTCTCTGCACTGGGCACCTCCCTGACCCACTGATCATTTCATACAATTTAAAGCAAATACAAGTTGTTTAATTAACAATTAATTTTAAAAAAGAATAAGGAAAAATGGGAAAGGTTAAAGGAAAACACATCACCCCGCTCTGTGGCAGGGAACATTACAATCAGTGTCTCTGGAACGTCAGGGCAATTCACAGTCTGTTCCTCGTAGGTCCCAGGCCTCCTTCTCAGGCCCAGGCTGTGCTGCAGAGACACTGTGGGTCGGACACTTGCTCTTGCGGTGGCCACATGCTCTCAGGCTCTAGGTGGCAGTGTTGACGTCACTAGGCCTCACCCTAGGTAACTCGGGAGGGTGGAAGGCCACAAAGTGTCAATGAAGCCTTCCTGCACTAGGCCTAAGTGAACCAAACTCTATCCTTCCATGTTTAAACTCTAATCAACCTCAAAAGCCAGGTGCAATTGGAATATGTAAGCAACCAGGTATCTGTGTGCAACCCCCTGCTCAAGCGGTAATAATGAGGCCTGCATGTTTCTGGCTGAAGGGAAAAAGGACAAGTTAACAGTTTAAAGAAGTTACTAACAAGCTAGGCTTATAGCTGCCAAGAATGACTTAACTATTACCAGGGACGGGAGGGGTAGAGAGAGGAATAGGGGGGAGAAAGGGAGGGCTGGGGGGGGGGGAGGCTTAACTGCAAAATGTATAAAAGAAGAAAAACTGTTCCTGTTAATGTGCTTGATTTGAGACTTGCCAGTCTCCTAGCACCGCTTTGGGATCCCAAATAAACTTTGTTTGCTTCTCCCCCTGGTGTCTTTATTGGCACGAAGCACACCGGGCAACGAGCCCACTGTTGCTGTCCTCGAGCACACCTGTGCTGGCAACAGTTTTGGCGCCCAACGTGGGGCTCGAGGCTAAAATTTAGCCTTGCCCGGACCCCTCTCGGAGGTCGACAGATTGCAGCGACGACCGACGCCCAGCGCGCACCGGTGACTTTACCGGGGGCCTCGGTGGAGACGTGGTTTGGTCGACCCCGGAGGGCACAACGGTGCAACGCGCTCGAGTAGTGGAGAAGCAGCTGCGGGCGACGGTGGGGAACCGGACCCATGGATAGGGCGACGGTGCAGAACCGGACCCTTGGATAAGGTAGGAACAGTCCAGTGGGGACTTTATCTGTCTTGACCTGGGGACGCCCAGTGTCTACCTGTCTTGACCTGGGGACGCCCAGTGTCTACCTGTTATGACCTGGGGACGCCCAGTGTCTCCCTACGGGGCAGGGACAGAGTACTGCAGGCAGGGCAAGGTGTACACCCTTGGAATGCATTCTGGTGAATTGGAAAGTGTTTGGATCGAATCCGTTGATTAAAAGTAAACCGAAAAGATTCTGTACAGTAGACTGGCCTCAATATCAGCTAGAGGTCCAGGAAAGGTGGCCACCGGAAGGATCACTTAATTATAACACGATCCTTCAATTACTTCTGTTTTGTCAGCAAACGGGTAAATGGAATGAACATATGTATGTACAGTTGTTTATGTTGTTAAGAGATAGGTTAGATATTTTGCAAAAGTGTAATTTGACTCCGACAGGTTCGGTAGTAGCTACTGTTAGTCCCCAGAACCCCCCCACAGCTGTAATGGCAGGTCCGGTGTCCCCTTCGGCTATCACACCCCCACCATATAAAGACAAGGTGTCTCAGCTCCCAGAGATTGCCCCCTCGGTGGAATTTTATCCGTTGATCACTGAGACCATGGTGTCCAGACATGGCTCAGATAGGAATCAGGCCACTACTATGCAGGTTTACACCCATGTGCCTTTTAACCCGGTGGACCTAGCAGCCTTTAAGGCACAGGCAGGGGAATTCTCTACGAACCCAAGCAAGTTTATCTCGGTCTTTGAAGGGTGCCTGGCTAGCTGTAAGCCTGACTGGGATGATTGTAATGTCCTTATGCAGACCCTGCTGTCTGAGGCAGAGAGTAATCACGTTGTGTCTAAAGAAAAGGAAAAGAGGCAAGCGAAAATGATGGTCGCAGCAGTACAGGCCGGTGGCAGGGGAAAATTCCAGAAAGGTGGAAGGGGCCGGGGAATAAGAGGACGTGGGCGCCCTGGCTCACAGGAAAGGCGTCTGGGTCGCAACCAGTGTGCCAGATGCCGAAAGGAGGGACATTGGAAAAATGAGTGCCCCGAAAGAGAAGGTACCCCTATGATGGCAGCGGAGGATCAAGAATAGGGGCGTCAGGGGAGACGGACTATCCTGCCCCCGGAACCCTGAGTAAAAATGCGGGTGGGAAATTCGGACATAGACTTTTTAATAGACTCTGGAGCTGCACGAGCCGCCGTAAACCAACCCCTGCAGCTGCCTGTGTCAGAGTCCCTCACTGTGGTGGGTGCCACAGGGAAAGGAACCAAATGCCCAGTATATGCCCCAGCGGAATGTGCTTTGGGAAACAGAACTCTATCTCACAAACTGGTTTACCTCCCCGATTGTCCAACACTTCTACTAGGATGGGACCTACTTTGTCGCTTAGGAGCCACCCTGCATTTCACCCAAGATGAAATAACCCTCACCTTACCCCCAGAGAATGCCTGGATAATGACCCTTGCAACTGAGCCCTCAGCTTTGCAAGCCCCAGAGTGGAGCCAGTGGAAAGAAAAAAGGAGCGTTAAAAAGCAGCTTTGCTGGACAGTGCTGGCCCAGGGATTTAAAAATTGCCCCACTCTGTTCGGCCAGGCCCTGGCCAGAGACTTGGAGGAGTGGGACAATGAGGACAGAGTCCTCCTACTTCAATATGTGGATGACTTGTTGATTGCTGCTGTGGGTTTCACCCCTTGCCTTAAAGCCACTGTGAGCCTCCTGAACTTTGTTGGACTCCTCAAAAGTGGGTGTGCTCGTCCTGGTTTGTTGCTCCAAAGCTCTGTATAGAAGTTATTTTGCTGGAAGGGTGTATAATGGCAATGTGTATGTGTTCATTGTTGGGAAAAGGTGTATGAGTGAAGAGTGGAAGTTTCCTTTGTAAGTTAAAAGAAGCCAAGAAGGAGAGAAGGAAAAAGAACAGAACGAGTTAACTGAGGGAAAAAATATAGCTAGCAAGCTCAGTCCAAAGATAAGATGCTGGCCCATCCAAGGACACTGCCCAGAGCTAAGACTTGGCCGACAGCCAAGAAAAGGGGGGGCCTGAATGTGCCCAAGCAACTCTGAGATCTGCAAAACACTGTCAGGCATTAATGAAATGTGTTAGGTTTCTGTTCTCACAGATAAAAGAAGTGCTACCCAAAGACCCTAGCAGCCCTGCCATTCATTGAAACAAGGAGACTGAGTCTACGTAAAGTCCATCAACGAAAAACTGCTTTGGCTCCACACTGGAAAGGCCCTTTCCAAGTCCTGTTAACCACTAACACCGCTGTGAAGTACCAAGGACTGCCCACCTGGACCCAGGCTTCTCACTGTAAAAAGACCCCTCCACCTCGAGAGGACTCTCCGACGGATTATAAGCCTATTTAAAGACAGGGTGACGTGCTAGTAACCTCTCCCCTGTATGATGCTGAACCACACTGTTTCAGGAAAAGAGAAGAAGGAACACTTGCTTCATTGAAACCACAAAGTCCAGGAATTCCTGACTACAAAAGAAATTAAGAACTGACCCTGGTGAAGAAACAAAGAATTATACGCTGGCAGGGAGGCTCTTACACCCCTGGCCTCCCAGGTACAGGCTGAATGTCTAGTCTGCCAAAAGAACAACCCTTGACCAGGAGTGTCAGTACCACCAGCCACTCTGGAACCTACCCCAGGCCTGGGGCTGGTTTGGCAAATAGACTTTACTGAGTTCTCCCTGACCCAAGGATTCAAATACCTTTTCGTTTTGGTGGATCGATTCAGCGGATGGCCTGATGCCTTACCCCTTGTTTTGCTCCACATTCGCGCTCTCCCAAAGGGCAGGTTAGGGCTCAGTCCCTTTGAGATTATGTTTGGAAGGGCATGGCCTATGAATGGTACACCGGTTCTGGCAGGGGAGTGGGAGGTAGGCTGTGGTTTCTTATCTCAGTATATGTGCTCTCTGTCTGCTGTTCTCTGTTCTCTCCACAGGTATACCAGAGATTTGCAGTCTCTCCTGCTGGATGCCCCTGTCCACTCCTTGCAGCCAGGCGATTCCGTTCTCGTTTGGACCTGGAAGGACAAGCCTCTCCAAGAGAAGTGGAAGGGATCCCACACCGTCCTGCTGGTCTCCCACACAGCAGCAAAGGTCAAGGGACACAAAAACTGGATTCATCACTCCTGTCTGAAGGCAGTGCCCGCTCCTGAACGGTGGACCGTCCAGCCTACGGAAAAGGACTACCAGCGATGACCTGGGACTTAAACTGTTATTCAAAAAAACAATAAGATCTGCTCGGAATGTCCTGTGGTCTCTTTGGACAGTCGCAGCGCACTCCCCGCGAGAACTCTGAGCGTTGGTTGTGTTTATTTTCACAGGGCCGGCCTAACCTGGTGGCCTGGTCCTTTTTGTTTTTAATCTGCCTACTATTGGTAATTGATATTTTGTGGGTATTTGGGGAATTGTAATTGTTAGGCCCTAGGGTCACCTGCCCAGCATGAGTTCAGGGCCAGGGTCTGCCACTGTGGTACTCTTTGCCATAGGGACACTCCTTTCGTTACCTCCCGTTTCCCCCCAGGCACATGTGGGATGGAAAGGGATCCCTACTAACTTGGAAACAAACACATATGAGTCCTTGAAGGTTTGCTTTGCCCAAGAATTTAACCTCTCTAACTGCTAAGTATGCCACCTCCCAAATCCCACACCACGCAGCAGGGTTACCCTGGAGGGTGGTCCCCCAAAATTGGTCAGATATCTGTTGGGGATGGTTCAGTAGGGGAAGAAATACCTCGGGTACCCCCTTGTCACAAAACTGTACCATTGAATCCCAGTATGCATTAAGGGACAACCCCTGGCCGTCCCAGGCAGCGTAAATCTTTGTATGCCACCTCAGAGCCCATTAAGGAAGAAGACAGGTTGGGTATAATCCTCCTCCCATCCTATGGGGTGGAACGGCTAACCCAATTTTATCATAGGCTCTCTGTGTTTCTCACCAAGTTCACCAATGAAACCTTGGCCATAGAGAAAAGCCTTAACTCAGAGCTATACCAGCTCCGGTTGCTGTCCCTGCAAAACAGACAGGCCTTAGATTATGTTTTAGCCTCCCAGGGCGGGGTGTGTGCCCTTATTGGGAATGAATGTTGTACTTATGTCCCGGAAAACTCACAGGACATTAACAAGCACGTCCTGTCAGCCAAACAGGCTTTCAAGCAGTGGAAGGCCCAGGAAAGGAAACCCACAGTTTTCAATTCCCTTTGAAGTTGGTTGCCCGACCTAGGAGGACTAGGGGGTGGCCTTGTGCGTCTCCTCCTCACCGGTGTGGTATTGTGCCTGGTCACCCTCCTCCTAATTGCTTGTTTTAAAATGCTCCTCTGTAAGCTTTGTGCCCCCCGTTCCTCAAAAATCCCGGCATACCCTCTCATTGAAAACCCCAGCTTCATAGCACTTAATCATAGCTTGTCCACAGAATATGAGAAAACTCAGCCAAAAGCTTGTTGAGTATTCTCAAAGGAGGGAGTTGTTGACGTCACTAGGCCTCACCCTAGGTAACTCGGGAGGGTGGAAGGCCACAAAGTGTCAATGAAGCCTTCCTGCACTAGGCCTAAGTGAACCAAACTCTATCCTTCCATGTTTAAACTCTAATCAACCTCAAAAGCCAGGTGCAATTGGAATATGTAAGCAACCAGTTATCTGTGTGCAACCCCCTGCTCAAGCGGTAATAATGAGGCCTGCATGTTTCTGGCTGAAGGGAAAAAGGACAAGTTAACAGTTTAAAGAAGTTACTAACAAGCTAGGCTTATAGCTGCCAAGAATGACTTAACTATTACCAGGGACAGGAGGGGTAGAGAGAGGAATAGGGGGGAGAAAGGGAGGGCTGGGGGGGGGGGAGGCTTAACTGCAAAATGTATAAAAGAAGAAAAACTGTTCCTGTTAATGTGCTTGATTTGAGACTTGCCAGTCTCCTAGCACCGCTTTGGGATCCCAAATAAACTTTGTTTGCTTCTCCCCCTGGTGTGTTTACTGGCGCGAAGCACACCGGGCAACGAACCCACTGTTGCTGTCCTCGAGCACGCCTGTGCTGGCAACAGCAGGACCCTTTTTCCCAGTGTCGCCCCCGCCCGGTCAGGGTTATGATCCCCCTCCAAGTCTGGCCTGCAAGGCCTCTTGGCTGAGGCGTCTCCCTGTGCAGGGCCCACTGCCCAGGGTCCCCCTCACTCTCCCCAGCTGCTCACCGCACCCAGCTCCGGACTGCTCCAGTCCCGGCTCCAGCTCCACTCTGCCTCACCACGGCTGCTGCTGCTGCTCTGCCTCCAGCTCCCTGGGCTGCGTCTCTGGCCTCTCTGGCTCTGGTTGCTGCAGCTCTGCCCCCAGGACAGGTCTGCTCTGCAGGCTGCTTCTGTGACTCTGCTCCCAGCTCTGACCTGCTTCCTGGCTGCTTGTCTGGCCCCTCTGGCTCTGGTGGCTGCAGCTCTCCTCCCAGGGCAGCTCTGCTCTCTCTGGGCTGTGCTCTGGCTTTGGGGCTGCAGCTCTGCTTCCAGCAGCTTAGCTCGGGCCCCTGTTCTCTCCTTAGCTCGGCCCCACTCTGTCTGACCCAGGCAGTTCCAGCTCACAGGGAGGACGGGACCCACCCTGGCCTCCTGTCATGCTGATTAGCCTGCCCGCCCTGTCAATCAGGCTTACCTGGAGCATTGGCCTCTCGCCATTGTTCCTGGGGACTGTCAGTCTCAGGGTCCTGATTTCCCATCGACCCCTCCCCTTTTAGTGCTGGGAGCTAGCCAACCAAAACACCCCCACTGAATGTTAGTAAGGGGGCAACAGTCCCCTTACACTAGGACCAATCCTATTCAACTTATTCATAAATGATCTGGAGAAAGGGATAAACAGTGATGTGGCAAAGTCTGCAGATGATACTAAACTGCTCAAGATAGTTAAGACCAAAACAAACTGTGAAGTACTTCAAAAAGATCTCACAAAACTAAGTGATTGGGCAACAAAATGGCAAATGAAATTTAATGTGGATAAATGTAAAGTAATGCACATTGGAAAAAAATAACCCCAACTATACATACGGTATGAGGGGGCTAATTTAGCTACAACTAATCAGGAAAGAGATCTTGGAGTCATCGTGGATAGTTCTCTGAAGATGTCCACAAAATGTGCAGCGGCAGTCAAAAACGTAAACAGGATGTTAGGAATCATTTTAAAAGGGATAGAGAATAAGACAGAGAATATCCTATTGCCCTTATATATATCCATGGTACGCCCACATCTTGAATACTGTGTACAGATGTGGTCTCCTTATCTCAGAAAAGATATACTGGCATTAGAAAAGATTCAGGTTTTTCTAAAAGACATGCTGTAGCTAAACCAAAATGTATAAACTAGATGCAGAAATTACTGGTTAATATGCTATGGCCTGCCAGATTCGATTATTTTAACAGGCTCTTCAGACCTTAAAATCTACAATTTGATTACTTCACTGGATTAGGTCATAACTGATCATGCTGTGTAATATGTATTTTTTAATAATTGATTTCCATGTTTGTTATTAACGGACTACATTCCTATCTCTATAACCTCAGAAATTGAAAATAAGTTTATGCCATTGCTGAGTATGTTAAAAGAATATAGCTATGTATTTCATAAAATATAGTGAAAATATAAAATACCATAATTATATCAAAACCTGTCAGCAAGTTAGACTTGTGGTTTGAGTGTTTATATAGTACAAATAGTTTACTATTTACCTTCACAAGAGATGTGGGTTTCTTCTCCTCTGTTATTACTACATGACTGCTGATTCCATGGGTCTGACGGGCATTCCCACAGAGAACCGTGCTGCTTATTGCACCGAATACCATCCACCCAGGTGGGGCCAGAGCCTATTCCGTATGTAAATTCTTTTAAAAGAATCCCACTGTCTCCGCAGTCCAAATGTTTGCATATAAGTGCCCTGGTGACTGCATCCATAGGACTGTTGCAAACACTGCCCCATGTCCCATTGTAGAAAACTTCCAGCCGCCCAGCACAGGCACTGCCACTCACCAGTCTCAGATCCATGAGCCCTAGAAAAAAATGCAGAAGTTGGCTGTGACATTTTCTGATTCTGAAACACAATGTGGTTTGAAGGCTGAATCCCTGAGATTGCTAACAAACCTGCACATTCTTCTACAGAAGCAACATTCATTTAACAAGTCAGAGAGACTTTTCTGGAGACCAGTGACAGACATATTAACAATGGAACTGTTATTTAAAATACACCGTTCACCAACAGTTACACACAGTGTTACCCAAGATTCAGAATTTAATACATGTTCTAAAGCTAAGATAATAATACAATATTTCCAGTACCCATTAATATTAACTGTTGTCAGTGTAGACTTTTTAATGGTGACATTGCAGGTGGGTAGGTTAGGAAGAAAGACAGACAGAGAAAGGGAAAGGGAGATAAGCTTTCTATTATCCTCATCTCTCTTCAAACACCCATATACTTCACTAAATCCCCTGGTAACCAAACTCATGAGATCATTCACAGAACATACCTGAGCAGAGAACTCCTGCGTCCTCTTTGTGTCTGCAGTTGTGCTGGCCCCAGCCCCCGGAAGGACACTCCCAGAGATCAGATTCGTTCCCAGAGCAGTTCACATCATCCAGCCAGATCTGCCCGGATCCTTGCCCATAATGAGCAGAGAGAGTTGCATTGATGGCGTGTCCACATCCCAGTTGATTGCAAACAACATTGGAGTCTGGAAGGTCCCAAGAATCATCACAGACTGTTCCCCAAGTGCCATTGTAATAAATCTCCACTCTCCCGGCACAGCGACCAGGCCCATCCACCAGCCTGATCCGCCTGCTCTCTACAAGGATGAAACCCAGTGGGTAATATGTAATATAATGATAACTGAACAGCTTCCACACAAATCAATGACACTGCTCCAATGGCTGAAATATTGAAATGCTTTTAAAAGTCTGTCTTTAACAAGAAACATAAAGAGAAGTCTGCAGAGTTAGAAAGTGATTAATGCATGGTAAAGAGATCTTAAAAGTGCGTAAGGAAATAAGGCCTAATCCCGAATGCTTGACTTACCTCGGAGAAAGAACTAGCTGAGAGTTTGTGGATTTGCAGAACCAGTTGTGCCTTCAAAACTCAAATCTTTTCAGACGTATTTGAAAATAAGTTTAGAGGGCATTCAAGGAATTATTAGCTCACACGTTTGCTTAAGTACTAATAATTATGTTTGTAAGTGCTGAAGAATTGGGAGGTACTAGAAGATTAGAGGAAAGCAAATATGGCACCAATTTATTTTAACAATTATGTAAGAAAGACAAGTGATCCTGATTACTACTGTCCTGTAATTTATATTCCTATCCTGAATCCAATGTAACCATAAGCCATTAGCAGCTGAAATTTACAAAGAAACTGGTCATGCTAAGTACTTTATACTGCTTTTTAATAGCTATCACATCAATGGATGATAAGAATACAATAAATGCAATAACTCTTCATTTTAGTAAAGCATTTGATAAAGTTTCTCACAAAATCAAGCTTTCAGCATTCAGCATTCTGACTTAGATATGATTTTGGCTAGGATGTGATCAGCTGCAGGGCTGAATACACAATGTAATGATAAAATGGCAATGGGTTATGTATAGTGAAAGTCTCAGATTACACAAAACTGGGAGAGACTGTGAACACTGAAAAGTGGGAAATCATAAGCAAAAATATAAAGCCCCATTATATACTATTAACTTTTAAGTATAAATCCACACTAAAGTCAAAGGGGAATTGTGCTTACATCCTGATGACACTATATGACACCAAACTGTGGCTCGCAAGCCACATGCAGTGCCTTTACCATTAAATTATGGCTCGCAAGCCCCCTCCACCCTCCCTTCTCTGCCTACCAGGCCCGGGGAAGGCGGGGAGGGGAGCTCGGGACCTCTGCCTTGCAGTGCGGTGGTGGGGTAGGAGCTTCTGTCCAGCAGGGTGGCGGGTCTCGGGACTTCAGCCCTGTGGGGTGCACTTGCCGAGGCTCGGGGCTTCTGCAGGAGTGGGACTGAAGCCCCAAGCCCTGGCTCCCGGCAGGTGTGCTCTGGCTCTCGAACTTCTGAAGACCATCATACATGTGGCTCAGCGGGCCAGTACTTTTAGCCACCCCTGCTATATGGCCCTTGGATAAGGAAATCAAAATGAGATTCAGTTCAGAAAAATGGAAGTGAATATGTCTGGGGAAAAATAATATGAAGCACATATAATCATTGGGATCAGCTGAGAAGGAGCAAAAGTGAAAGAGACCTAGTGGCAAGAAAGGAAAATAGAATAGATATGAGTCTGCAATCATGGGCAGCAAGTATCAAAGGCAGGGGGAGGCTGTTCCTCCCCAAACAGTCTAGCGTGGTTCTGCCCATGCTCCGCCTCCAGGCCAGGCCCCCTCCTGCTGTTCACAATGATCTGCCCTGGCTGTCCCAGGCTGGAACTCAGAGTAGCTGGCACTGGGGCCACGCTGCCCAGTGCACTGGGGCTGGGGGCGCTGCAGCCACACAGCCTGGCACTCTGGGGCTGGCTGCCCGGCGCACAGGGGCTGGAGGTGCTGCGGCCACACCACCCGACTACCTGGAGCACTGGGGCTGGGGCCTTGCCCTTCGGCTCCCTGGCGCTAGGGCCAGGAGCCACGGTGGGGTGCTGTGAGCTCCTGGGAGGGGGGGCAGAACAGGAGGGAGGCACAGAACAGGAGGGAGGTCCTTAGGCACAAGGGGAGGGAGAAAGGGGGGTCACAAGGGGAGGGGCAGGGCCTTGGGCACAAGGGGAGAGGCTGGGGGCTAACCTCCCCAAAGGCCAGATCACCGGCCACCCATGTCTGCAATGTGATACAACTGCAAGAAACTAAGCTGTCTACTCTAGGCTGCCTGCATAGAGGCATCATATCGGAGAGCCGGGAGAGGAGAGTGGTTCCCAGTATGGTTCTGAGAAGAACTAGTTGAATTTTTCAGACAGAAACATTTTCCATTGGAAAATGATGATTTGACAAAATTGCAACAATTGTATTAATTTTTTCAGTTTTAGATCAAAATTATCAAAATGTATTGTTTCGGTAATGCTGAAATGATTAATTTCTGCTTTATCATTTCTACTTTTATGTTACATTATGTCATATTACAATTATAATAAACATAAAAGTCAAGGCAATGGGGTCAAAACAAAATGTTGTTTCAATTTTTCTGAAACAAAATTTTTGAATTTTTGCTTGTGTGAAATTTCAAATTTTAATTTTAATTTGGAGGGAAAAAAATCAAAATTTCCCAGTTTCCTGTGGAATGGGAATTCTGGTTTCTGACCCTTTCGAATTCTGAGGAGCACACCCGTGAACACCCCTGCCTGATCCTACTCCCTTGACATCATGAGGGGAAAATATGAAACAATCTAATGTGTCTTTAGAAATCTATTTATTGTACATTGGGACAGCAAATACCATTATGCATTAACCATAAATGTAAGTTATTGTGTGGTGTCATTACAGGGCAGAGTTAAGGTTGTCTATTTCCAGGAATCTACTACCACTCAGGACAGGGCTCTCATCACTGGGCTATGAGATGACATCCTGATGTGGGTCTCTCTCCCATTGACATTGTTCCACTTTAATTAAATAAATATAATTGGGCAGAGAAAGAATCATGCTATTGCCTAGAGTGCTCATCCTAGAGGCAGGAGATCTCTGTTCAAATCCCTCTCCTCATCAGGGAAAGAGGGGACTTGAACTGGGGATTTCCCACATCCTAGGTAAGTGTGTTAACCACTGGGATAAAAGCGGCACTCCTCCTTTCTGTTTCCTCCCTCCCCACACGCCTTTTTGCTGTTCATGGAGTTTGGTGTCCTCTGAGCATGTCTACCAGATAGGACTCCT
This sequence comes from Malaclemys terrapin pileata, assembly GCF_027887155.1. Taxonomy (NCBI): domain Eukaryota; kingdom Metazoa; phylum Chordata; order Testudines; family Emydidae; genus Malaclemys; species Malaclemys terrapin. The sequence goes on from NC_071505.1 coordinate 141,244,136, forward strand.
CTTCGGCTCTGTGTAACTGACACAGTGTAAGTTACGCAGAGCCGCCGCGGCTGGAGGCTCTGCTCCTCTTCGGCCCTGTTTAAGAGCCGGGCTGCCCGAGCGCTACCGGCTTCGGGCAGCCCCCGTGCCTCCGGACCCTGCACTGCCGGAGGCCGGGAGGGGAAGTGCCCGGCTGGGGGCGCAGGGTCCGGAGGCATAGGGGCTGCCCAAAGCCCAAGCACTACCGGCTTCAGGGTTTGCCGGGCAGCCTCCAGACCCTGCGCCCCCGGCTGGGCGCTTCCCCTCCCGGGCTCCAGCTGCACTGAGGAAGCGCCGGCTGGGGGCGCAGGGTCTGGGGGCTGCCCGGCAAACCCTGAAGCCGGTAGCACTGGGGCAGCCCTTTCCCCCTGGCTGGGAGTGGAAGGGAGGAGGGGGCAGAGTTAGGGTGGGAAAGGGGCAGAGGTGGGGCGGGGCTAGGGGTGGGGAAATGGGCGGGGCCAGGTCCCGTGGAGGGTCCTCTTTTTTTATTTATGAGATATGGTAACCCTATCCTATCTCATTCCCACTCATTGTATAGGGTGCCTAACTCAGGTGTTGTAAATCACATCATTCTTGTGATTTTCTAAGCTCTTAAAAGATAAGTTTTGCAATGCCTACTTCCCTTTGTGGGTCCAGGCTTTAGTGATCTTTCTTTGAGCTCTCACATCTCTATTGTTTGCAACAGGTCTTTGCTATTCAGCAGAATCTCCTGTGGCTACAGCACTGCCTTTTCCTTGTCCCATGAAATTCTATTTAGATTTGGCTAAGATATACAGTGTTCAAATTGCCATTTCCCTTCTCTCATTTGAGTTCCTCAGGAAAATGTTGGCAGCCTGTCAAAATCACTGACCCTTCTTCCCATGCCAGGCTAACACTATCATCAAAGCAACAGCAGCAGCATTTGCTGTTCTGTGACCAGCATGGAGTTACCAGAGCAGCTGTAGAGGGGGAAGAGAGCAGGGCTGGATTCCTGCCCACTCCTCTGTAAATCCCCAAACCCAGCACTTGGCCTCAGTGGCCCATTTACCACTACACCCCACACTCTTGGGGCAGAGCATGGGACTAGAACCCCAAGAACCTGGCTATGGAGTAAAAGAGACACAGAGTGGATTTCCCCCAGCCATCCTGCTGGTGCAGCACACGGTCCAACAGAAAATCACACAATCTGGGGTAATACATGGAGTGGGAGTTCCCCCAATTTTGAAGGTGAGGGAGAGAGAGCCAGACCCGGCTGGATTTCCCCACAACCACCATGCAGATCCAGCAACCCATCCCCATTCTTGGATAACAGCCTTCTCCTGCTGCTAGCTAATATTGTTAGTTCTGCAGGTTAATAGTAGCAGCAATCTGGGCTCTAGTGCCAAAGATATGAAGTAGGGGTCAAATCCCACTGAGGAGTCACAGGGGGAGGTGAGTGGTAGGGGTGCATATAATAGAATTTGGTTTTACCTTTCTCTTTTTCATAGGAAATTTCACATAAAACTACATTTAAAAAATATTATTTGGGTTGCAGATTCAAGCTGTCAAAAGTTATGAAATAGATTTATGTTTGCTAGTGCAACCTTAATATGGGCTCTTTGTGCATGTGCATTATGATACAGACTTGGAGTATGTGATCACATACTATTTTTTTCACAGACCCCCTGCCTCATTCAGTGCACAGGCTGGATTGTGCAGAATTGCTGAATTGCTGCTTTGCATCGGCACTTAATTGCTAATTAAGTTATGCTGTTGTTTCTGCATATAACACACATACTTTTACTGGAGACAGTCCATAATGTGAAACTCAAATCCATATCTGTTTGAGATCTTAGCACAAGGTGGGGTGGAGGCAGGCCCCAGGGTGGGTCATGTACCTATTGGACAAGGACAGACTGTTTGTAAAATGTTTACAGTAAGTCACCTGAGCAAACGACACCGGCATCCTCAGTAATTCCTGCCTGGGCTGTCTCAAACGCGGAGATGTTGCAGAGAGTCAGACGAGTCTCATTTCCTGCACACTGGACACTTCTCAGCCCCACAGGGCCCGTTCCGCGCCCAGACTTAGGGGGGTTATAAGCTTTCTCAGTAACTCCGCACTGGAGCTGCCTGCACACCACGCTGGCATCGTTCGTGTCCCACTGGTCATCCAACACTCTGCTCCACACACCATGGAGGGAAATCTCGACTCTCCCATCACAGCGGCTCTCTCCATTCAACAGTCTGAGTGATTCTGAATGACCTGGGCCCAGGAGAGATGGGAAATCGACTGTGCACATTAGGAACAATACAAGCTATAGTAGTTCAGTGAATTAAATGACCCATATTCAAATCATTGCATTGATACAGGCATCTGCATGTGTCATAGTGATCATGTATGGCAGTGGCATGTGTGACACAGAGATCCCTTAGCAAAGGCTCCCCAGTCCTTTGAAATTCTGTTCTCAGACCTGACAAACTCACTACACCAAACACACATCTTGTAGGGAATTTATCCATAAGGGGTAACAGGTAAGTATCTACAGAAAGCTCGTAACTTTATCACGACTCAGAACCATTATGAGATGTATGTGCAGGTAACATTTAAGGAATCATGGAAGTATATTGAATGTAGACTTTACAGACTGGCAGTAAAAGTTAGTCACCAGGGATAACAGGTCTCAGTGACGGCCCATTCAAGCAGGCAGGAGCTGTCGCCCCTCCCTGGTTAGCTGGTGAGGTAATGCAAGGCTCAATTGCTCCATTCCCAGACTATCAACGGAAAACCATCAGAGACAACTGCAAACAATCAAAACCAATACAGAGGTAAAAAAGGTAAAAAAAGGAACAATACAACAACAGGGAATCATCCTGCCTATGAATATAGACAAAAGACTGGTTCAGTATAACACAGAGTGGGAGAGGCATTCTGGATCCTGTCACTGAGGAGACAATTGTTTGTACAAGTTTGGATCCTGATTCCTGTGAAGCCAGACAGCACTGTAACAGACTTAACTTTTCCAGGAAACCTATTTTTTAGATAGGAAAGATAACTGTTGATAAGTGTAGGCCTTAGGTTGTGTTTTATGATTTTGTTTTATATTGTAACCATTTGTTTTCACCACTCTCTCTTGTTTCTAGTGAACTTTCTTTCTTAATTAAATTTTCTCCTGTTTTATTATAAGTGCTTACAAATGCTGTGTGTTATACAGGAGTTTACATTAAAACCAGTAAACTGGGGCACATTGCACTTTTGGAGAATCTGGGACTTCTGTGAGTAGCCAGTGTCAGGGGCTGGATATCACAGGGGAATGATTCAAAGGGACTTGGAGACTAGGATGCATCTCTTGTTAACCTGCAAGGCAAAGACATGGCTGACATAGCCCAGAGGAGAGTGTTTGAGTGACTAACAGGCTGGTGGTGTTAGGGATCTAACACCCATCCACTATGGACAAGGCAACCTCTTGCTAGAGGCAAGAGGCCACTAGGTGCCCTGGGTTCCTCAAGAACCCTCACAGTTTGATCAGAGTGTGCCCACAGTGCACAACAATACAGCTATTCTCTGCTGTAGACTATGGGGAGAAAAGTACAACTTAGAACAGCCCTGAATCTGCTCTTAGTTACACCAGGGTCTGGGCAAGGCCCTACATGGCACCAGAATAAAGAATGTAAATGCGGCTTAAAGCTGCCTTCCTTGCCACCCAAGTGCAGGAATGGAGTGACTGAGAATCAGGTCTATGGTCTCAGTGAGACTTAAATACCTTGAAGACAGAGAATGGTACTGTAGTGAGTCGGTGTGGCTCCCCTCCTGCCCAGAAGAGGGAGCCCACGTGCCGGCTCCAGAGTGGGTGGGACCACCACCGCCTGTCCCCGCCCCCCGGAAGTCAAGGGGCGGGACAGGAAGTATAAAGGCCGGCCGCCAGAGCTCAGTGGGCGGCCAGCCACCACAGGGAGCAGATGTGCGACCGGGAGCTCCCGGCCAGGAGACCGTCGAAGACCCTAGCTGGCCTGAGCTACCCCGGGCCCGCTACGAGGAGGAGCCGCCGGAGCCCGTTCACGCCCGCCACTGGGAGAACCCCTGGGAACCGAACCCCGCTAACCCTGAGGGTGAGACTGGACCCGAACCCCTCAGCCCCTGCTGCTATCCAGAGGAGCCGCCTGAGGACCATTGGCCGGACTTCCCGGCAGAGCTACCAGACTTGCCGCCGAGCCCGGGCAGAGAGGAGCCCATGCAGGTGGACTGGCCCGATCCCGGCGCAACGACCGAGGTAGGCTGTGAGGGGGATCACGGAAGTAGCCCGGGGGTAGCCGACCCCGGTCCGGCTGCAACTGAGTGTGAGCCTATGTCAGTGTGTTGCGGCCTGGATACCCCACTGACCAGCAGCGGCAGCAACCGCTGTTAGGGCCCCGGGCTGGAACGCAGTGGAGTGGGTGGGCCTGCGTTCCCCCCTGCCACCCTCCGTACGGGTGGCAGGCTTCCCCCTCACCCAACGCTCGGCTACAGAAGCCTGGGCTTTGAACTATTTGCCTGCTCAGCCCCTGCAACAAGGGCCTGAGCTTAACTGTGTTTGCCCCGCCCTGATCCAGGGCCTGGGCTTTGAACTGCTTGCTCGCTCAGCCCCTGCAACAAGGGCCTGAGTTAACTGTGTTTGCCCCGCCCTGATCCAGGGCCTGGGCTCTGAACTATTTGCTCGCTCAGCCCCTGCAACAAGGGCCTGAGCTTAACTGTGTTTGCCCCGCCCTGATCCAGGGCCTGGGCTCTGAACTATTTGCTCGCTCAGCCCCTGCAACAAGGGCCTGAGCTAACTGTGTTTGCCCCGCCCTGATCCAGGGCCTGGGCTCTGAACTATTTGCTCGCTCAGCCCCTGCAACAAGGGCCTGAGCTTAACTGTGTTTGCCCCGCCCTGATCCAGGGCCTGGCCTCTGAACTATTTGCTCGCTCAGCCCCTGCAAACAAGGGCCTGAGCTTAACTGTGTTTGCCCCGCCCTGATCCAGGGCCTGGGCTTTGAACTATTTGCTCGCTCAGCCCCTGCAACAAGGGCCTGAGCCTAACTGTGTTTGCCCCGCCCTGATCCAGGGCCTGGGCTTTGAACTATTTACCCGCTCAGCCCCTGCCATAAGGACCTGAGCTTAACTGTGTTTGCCCCGCCCTGATCCAGGGCCTGGGCTCCTGAGCTTTAACTGTGGTTGCTCCGACTCTGCACCAAAGAGCCGGAGTTTCAGGACTAACTGACTGCTTATTCCCAGAGTAGTGAGTCGGTGTGGCTCCCCTCCTGCCCGGAAGGGTCGAGCCCCGGCTAGGACCTACTACATTTGGCGCCCAACGTGGGGCACGAGCCCCTGCCCCTGTGAGAAGGGGCTAGAGGGGGAGTGGCAGTTGCCCCCCCCCCGTTCTAAGGAATGGATATGGAGCGGCTGTTTCAGCTGCTCACGGAGAGCCAGGAGCGGCAGCAGACGGCCCAGCTGCAGCAGCAACAGCAACAGCAGGCCGCTCAGCTCGCACAGCAACAGCAGCAAGATGCCGCCCAACTCCAGTTGCAGCAGGAGCAGCACACAGCCCAGCTCGAGCAACAGCAACAGCTGGTGCGGCAGTTGGGAGTCCAGCTGCAGCAGCTGCTGGTCACGCTCCCTCGCCCCGCACCGGGGCCGGCAGGGGAGGCTGCGGAGATGCCGCGGTTAGCTGCCCCCCTTCGCTTGACTAAGATGAGCCCAGACGACGACCCGGAGGCATTCCTGGTCACGTTCGAGCGGGTAGCCCTCGTCGCCGGGTGGCCCAGGGACCAGTGGGCTACCCTCTTAGCCCCCTACCTGACGGGGGCGGCCCAGGTGGCCTATCGGGGATTGGCGGCTGAGGAAGCACGGGACTACGACCTGGTGAAGGCCGCGATATTGGACGCCCTCGACGTCAGTCCCGAGACTTTCCGACAAAGGTTTCGGGGCCAGACTTACCCCACCGGGGCCCGACCGCGGGTAGTGGCCCAAACCTTAAAAGAGGCTTGCCGACGGTGGCTACAGCCCGGCACCCGGACGGCGGAGGAGGTAACCGAGCAGGTGGTGTTGGAACAGTTCGTGCACACCCTACCCTCCCGAGGGCGCGCCTGGGTGCTTCGCCACCGGCCGACGACACTGGCCCAGGCCGTGTCGCTAATGGAGGACTTCCTAGCCGCCGAAGATGCGGTAGGACCCACCTTCCGCCGCCCCGGGCCCGAACCAGTCCGCGGCGAAAAGAAAGGGGAACCCCTGAGCGGACCACGACCCCCCGCACCGAGGCCCGAACCCCGCCGCGAGACCCGGACCCGGCACGCGGACCCGGCTCCTCGGACCGGACCAGTGGCCCCGGGCCAGGGGCCCCCAAGGGCTCGACGAAGCCCCCCCCGGAGCCCAAGCCGGGAAGGCCCCCGGAGCAGACGACCTGAACTTGGACCCTGCTTCAGTTGTGGGAAGATGGGACACCTCCGGCGAGACTGTCCGGAGATGGATTGCAGCTATGGGCAAGTGTGGGCGGGCCACACTCGAGCCAGGCCAGCCATGAACCCCAAGCTGACCGTCCCGGCAGCCGTCGGAGGACGGACTACGCGGGCCTTGATCGATTCGGGTTGTGGCCAGACGTTGGTCCGTAAGGACCTGGTACCGCCGGGTGATAACCGCCTCGGATGTATTCATCTACAATGCATCCATGGGGATGTCCGACCATACCCCAGCGCCCGGGTCCCCCTAACCATCGCGGGGATCACCCGACACCTGGTGGTTGGGGTAGCTCCCCATCTTGCATACCCTGTGATCCTCGGTCGGGACTGGCCGGCCTTTGAGGAAGTCCTACGGTCCACGCCGGCCCTGGAGGCTGATCGGTTGGGCTCCTCCTCCGAGACCCCCGAGCAGGGTCCAGCGACCGAGATAGACAACACGGACGCAGCGGGACCGCCGCCGGAGCCGGCCCCTCAGCCCCGCTTCGATACCGATTTCTGTCGGGACCAGCGAGAGGATCCCACCCTTAGCCGCTTCTACGAGCAGCTCGCGGCAGTAGACGGGAAGGTTGTGGACCCCCAGCGGGCCACCCTGTGGCCCCATTTTGAGCTACGCCGGGACCGGCTCTACCGCCTGGACCGTGACCCCCGCACCCAGGAACCACAAACCCAACTGTTAGTGCCCCTGTGTCACCGGCGGGCGGTAATGAAGTTGGCCCACGATGTGCCAGCCGCCGGGCACCTGGGGCGAGAGAAGACCCTCGCTCGAATCCTGGCGCGCTTCTTTTGGCCAGGAATCTCTCAGGAGGTGAAAGAATATTGCGCCTCCTGCCCAGAGTGTCAGAGGGTCGCCCCGCCCGGGATCCCCAAGGCACCCCTGGTCCCCATGCCAGTGATGGAGACGCCCTTTGAACGGGTCGCCATGGACCTCGTGGGCCCCCTCCCGAAAAGTGCCGCGGGGTTTCAATACATCCTGGTCTTGGTGGACTATGCCTCTCGGTTCCCCGAAGCCATCCCCCTGCGAAGTATTACCGCCCGGTCTATCGCGGGGGAATTGCTGAAAATCTTCGCCCGAGTAGGACTGCCTAGAGAGATACTGACCGACCAAGGAACGAACTTCACGTCCCAATTGTTGCGACAGGTCTGTGCCCTCTTAGGCATCAAACAACTCCGGACGTCCGTGTACCACCCGCAGACGGACGGGTTGGTGGAGCGGTTTAACCGCACTTTGAAAAGCATGTTGCGGAAATTCCCCGCAGAGGACCTCCGCCACTGGGACCAATTCCTTCCACCCTTGCTGCTAGCCATCCGAGAAGTCCCGCAGACCTCAACAAAATTTTCCCCTTTCGAGCTGCTGTACGGACGCAGACCGCGGGGCCTCTTAGACCTGATGAGAGAGACCTGGGAACAGTCAGCGTCCCCAGCCCAGGGCCTCCTGAAATATGTCATCCAGTTACAGGAGTACCTTGCCCAGGCCGGAGCCCTGGCCCGCGAAAATTTAAAGACGGCGCAGGAACGGCAGAAACGGACCTACGATCAGGGAGCCCAAGTCCGGGAGTTCCAACCAGGAGACCGTGTCCTACTCCTCCTCCCGTCTAGTGAGTCAAAATTGTTAGCCCGGTGGCAGGGACCTTACGAAGTCGTGCGTAAGGTCGGTCCCGTCACCTACGAGGTGCGGCAACCGGGCAAGCGGAAGGAAACCCAGCGGTATCACGTCAACCTGCTGAAACGGTGGCAGGACCGGGAGGGCCTCTTAATCAACCCATGCCCGCCCGAGCCGGAATTGGGACCCCAGGTACCCTCGACGGATGACCCCCCGGCACCCCAATTAGGACAATCGCTCACGGAAGAGCAATGTAAACAGACTAACTGCCTGCTGCAAACCTTCAAGCGAACCTTCACGGCCGTACCGGGCCACACGTCCCTGGTCAAACACTCCATTCAGACCGAGCCGGGAAAGGTGGTTCGAGAGACGACCCGGCCCCTGCCCTATCGGATGCGGGGTGCGGTCGAGGAGGAAGTAAGAGCCATGCTGGCTCTGGGCGTCATCGAACCGTCCCAGAGCGAGTGGCGTAGTCCGGTGGTCCTGGTGCCCAAGCCGGACGGTACCCGCCGCTTCTGCATCGACTTTCGGAGGGTAAACGCCATCTCGCGCTTCGATGCCTACCCGATGCCCCGTGTAGACGAGTTACTGGGCCGCCTGGGGGAGGCCCAGTATATTACCACCTTAGATCTTAGCAAAGGCTACTGGCAGATCCCCCTCGAGGAGACCTCAAAAGAGAAGACCGCCTTTGCCACTCCAACGGGGCTGTACCAATTCACACGGATGCCATTCGGTCTCCATGGAGCCCCAGCCACCTTCCAGCGGCTGATGGACCAACTTCTGCAGCCCCATCAGGACTATGCGGCGGCGTACATAGACGACGTGGTCATCTATAGCCGCAGCTGGGAGGATCATCTGCCCCGGGTTGCGGCGGTCCTAAGGTCCCTACGACAGGCGGGCCTGACCGCCAACCCCAAAAAGTGCCGGATTGCCTGGCAAGAGACCAACTATCTCGGCTATACCGTCGGGGGCGGGCAGGTCAAGCCCCTCGTCGGGAAAGTCCAGGCCCTCCTGGACTGTCCCACCCCATCAACCAAACGGCACGTTCGGCAGTTCCTGGGCCTCGTTGGGTATTACAGACGGTTCATCCCCCAGTTCGCGACCATCGCAGCACCCTTAACTGGGCTTCTGACGAAGGACAGCCCCCGGCAGGTACGATGGTCCCCCGAATGTGAAGCGGCCTTCCGGACACTGCAGAAGTGCCTCTGCCAGGAGCCGGTTCTCTATAGCCCAGACTTTAAACGCCCATTCATCCTGCAGACCGACGCCTCCGGCGTAGGATTAGGGGCAGTCCTGTCCCAAGAAGTGGAGGGAAAGGACCACCCCGTAGTATATCTCAGCCGGAAGCTGTTCCCCCGGGAGAGGAATTACGCCGTGGTGGAAAAAGAGGCCCTCGCGGTGAAGTGGGCCTGCGATGCCCTGCGCTTCTACCTCCTCGGGGCCCCGTTCACCCTCGTCACAGACCACGCCCCCCTCCGGTGGCTAATGCGGATGAAAGTTAATAATGCCCGCATTATGCGGTGGTACCTCGCCTTACAACCCTACGCATTTACGGTCCAGCATCGAGCAGGTAAGGACCATACGAATGCGGACTTCCTATCCCGCATGGGGGAGATGGCAGGACCTGGCCCCGACAGGCGGGAGCCAGTCTTAAGGGGGGGGGTGTGTAGTGAGTCGGTGTGGCTCCCCTCCTGCCCAGAAGAGGGAGCCCACGTGCCGGCTCCAGAGTGGGTGGGACCACCACCGCCTGTCCCCGCCCCCTGGAAGTCAAGGGGCGGGACAGGAAGTATAAAGGCCGGCCGCCAGAGCTCAGTGGGCGGCCAGCCACCACAGGGAGCAGACGTGCGACCGGGAGCTCCCGGCCAGGAGACCGTCGAAGACCCTAGCTGGCCTGAGCTACCCCGGGCCCGCTACGAGGAGGAGCCGCCGGAGCCCGTTCACGCCCGCCACTGGGAGAACCCCTGGGAACCGAACCCCGCTAACCCTGAGGGTGAGACTGGACCCGAACCCCTCAGCCCCTGCTGCTATCCAGAGGAGCCGCCTGAGGACCATTGGCCGGACTTCCCGGCAGAGCTACCAGACTTGCCGCCGAGCCCGGGCAGAGAGGAGCCCATGCAGGTGGACTGGCCCGATCCCGGCGCAACGACCGAGGTAGGCTGTGAGGGGGATCACGGAAGTAGCCCGGGGGTAGCCGACCCCGGTCCGGCTGCAACTGAGTGTGAGCCTATGTCAGTGTGTTGCGGCCTGGATACCCCACTGACCAGCAGCGGCAGCAACCGCTGTTAGGGCCCCGGGCTGGAACGCAGTGGAGTGGGTGGGCCTGCGTTCCCCCCTGCCACCCTCCGTACGGGTGGCAGGCTTCCCCCTCACCCAACGCTCGGCTACAGAAGCCTGGGCTTTGAACTATTTGCCTGCTCAGCCCCTGCAACAAGGGCCTGAGCTTAACTGTGTTTGCCCCGCCCTGATCCAGGGCCTGGGCTTTGAACTGCTTGCTCGCTCAGCCCCTGCAACAAGGGCCTGAGTTAACTGTGTATGCCCCGCCCTGATCCAGGGCCTGGGCTCTGAACTATTTGCTCGCTCAGCCCCTGCAACAAGGGCCTGAGCTTAACTGTGTTTGCCCCGCCCTGATCCAGGGCCTGGGCTCTGAACTATTTGCTCGCTCAGCCCCTGCAACAAGGGCCTGAGCTAACTGTGGTTGCCCCGCCCTGATCCAGGGCCTGGGCTCTGAACTATTTGCTCGCTCAGCCCCTGCAACAAGGGCCTGAGCTTAACTGTGTTTGCCCCGCCCTGATCCAGGGCCTGGCCTCTGAACTATTTGCTCGCTCAGCCCCTGCAAACAAGGGCCTGAGCTTAACTGTGTTTGCCCCGCCCTGATCCAGGGCCTGGGCTTTGAACTATTTGCTCGCTCAGCCCCTGCAACAAGGGCCTGAGCCTAACTGTGTTTGCCCCGCCCTGATCCAGGGCCTGGGCTTTGAACTATTTACCCGCTCAGCCCCTGCCATAAGGACCTGAGCTTAACTGTGTTTGCCCCGCCCTGATCCAGGGCCTGGGCTCCTGAGCTTTAACTGTGGTTGCTCCGACTCTGCACCAAAGAGCCGGAGTTTCAGGACTAACTGACTGCTTATTCCCAGAGTAGTGAGTCGGTGTGGCTCCCCTCCTGCCCGGAAGGGTCGAGCCCCGGCTAGGACCTACTACAGGTACCCTGAGTAGGCAAATGGGTGTTGTGACTTATCTAAGGGAGTTTGACCAAGGGATATTAATGGCTTGTGGTGATTAAGGAAACAATCCAAGGTGCTCTGGAGAACAGTGACCAGTGAGTCTTTATGCCAAAATCTCTAGAAAGAACAGAAGAGAGAGAGAGAGAGAGAGAGAGAGACCCTCTTTACAATGGGGAAACTCTAGTACATGGTCCCACATAGTTTGTTTTGTTTGTTAGTCTTGATTTTAACACAAAGAAATGAACTAATAGATCCAAAATATGGTGCGGTGGCAGCCACTGCATACTTATGGTTGGGACTGAGTTTCTTTTATAATTTTGGCCACCCTCCTAACTTATCCTAATAAAGGAGTATTGGCATCTATATTTCCCATTCAAATCTGTGGTAAAGGACCATTTTCACTGTCTAATTTAAAGTAAACCAGTTGAGGGTGTACCTTAAAGTACAAAGGGGTTCACCAGTCTAAAAATCATTTAATGTTTCATAGCTTTGTTTCTTGACAGAACAAGAAGCAATGGTCTCAATTTGCAGTGGGGGTAGTCTAGGTTGGATATTAGGAAACACTATTTTACTAGGAGGTTGGTGAAGCACTGGAATGGGTTACCTAGGGAGGTGGTGGAATCTCCATCCTTAGAGGTTTTTAAGGCCCGGCTTGACAAAGCCCTAGCTGGGATTATTTAGTTGGTGTTGGTCCTGCTTTTAGGACTAGATGATTCACTCTGCATCATGAAGAGGAGCAGAGTTGAGGCTCGGGGGCTGACCTGAGGGGTGGCACCTGGGAGGGAACAGAACTGATGGGTGGCTGGGTAGGGACAGAACTATTTGCTGGGCAAGGAACAGGCAGATGTCAGGGTGAGAGCTCCTGCAGCCGGGGCCAAAATCATCTTACCCAGTGCAGTGGGGCAGCCACTGGGGCACTCTCTGTACCAGTCTGATGAATTGTATCTCTGTCCTAGCTGCTCCTTTCTGTTGGAGGCTAATGTTCCTATTCTTCAGTCTTAGTACCTTCCATGATAAATGGTCTGGTAGGCAACGTTGCTGAAGTTGGGAATACAGGGATTTCTATTTTATTGCATAATCCTTGATCCTAGATCATTCTTCTTCTCCCTGTGCTCTGGAGAGCAGTGTTGGACACTGAGAGGCAGGTGTCATTAATCCAGCATTTCTGCTGCACTTACCTGAGCAAATCACACTGGCATCATTGTCATGTGGGCACGAAGATGCACCCAGGGCAGTCACAGGGCAATGGCCCAAATGGGGTTCAGTCCCTTTACAGTGAAATGTGTCTGTCCAGACAGAGCCTGTTCCTTTCCCAAAATGCCCTCCTCCTGGAGTTGATACAGCAAACCCACAGTTGAGCTGATGACAGAGAACGTTGGCATCTGATAGATCCCAGTGTGAGTCACAGACAGTTCCCCAGTCACCACGAACCTGGATCTCTACCCTCCCTGAGCACGCTGTGCTGCCGTTCACCAGCTGGAACCCTGAGTGCCCTGGGGAGAAGGGAGAAGGGGTTTAGAGAGGGAGCCTTGGAGCAATTTTATACTAAATCACTAAGTATCATAGAACCATAGAATATCAGGGTTGGAAGGGACCTCAGGAGGTCATCTAGTGCAACCCCCTGCTCAAAGCAAGACCAATCCCCAACTAAATCATCCTACCCAAGGCTTTGTCAACCTGACCTTAAAAACCTCTAAGGAAGGAGATTCCACCACCTCCCTAGGTAACCCATTCCAATGCTTCACCACCGTCATAGTGAAAAAGTTTTTCCTAATATCCAACCTAAACCTCCCCCATTGCAACTTGTTCTGTCATCTGCTACCACTGAGAACAGTCTAGATCCATTCTCTTTGGAACCCCCTTTCAGGTAGTTGAAAGCAGCTATCAAATCCCCCCCGCCCCCTCTTCTCTTCTGCAGACTAAACAATCCCAGTTCCCTTAGCCTCTCCTCATAACTCATGTGCTCCAGCCCCCTAATCATTTTTGTTGCCCTCCGCTGGACTCTCTCCAATTTTTCCACATCCTTCTTGTAGTGTGGAGCCCAAAACTGGACACAGTACTCCAGATGAGGCCTCACCAATGTCGAATAGAGGGGAACGATCATGTCCCTCGATTTGCTGGCAATGCCCCTACTTATACAGCCCAAAACGCTGTTAGCCTTCTTGACAAGGGCACACTGTTGACTCATATCCAGCTTCTCATCCACTGTAACCCCTAGGTCCTTTTCTGCAGAACTGCTGCCTAGCCGCTCGGTCCCTAGTCTGTAGAAGTGCATGGGATTCTTCTGTCCTAAGTGCAGGACTCTGCACTTGTCCTTGTTGAACCTCATCACATTTCTTTTGACCCAATCCTCTAATTTGTCTAGGTCCCTCTGTATCCTATCCCTACCCTCCAGCATATCTACCACTCCTCCCAGTTTAGTGTTATCTGCAAACTTGCTGAGGGTGCAGTCCACACCATCCTCTAGATCATTAATGAAGAAATTGAAGAAAACTGGCCCCAGAACTGACCCTGGGGCACTCCGCTTGATACCGGCTGCCAACTAGACATGGAGCCATTGATCACTACCCGTTGAGCCCGACGATCTAGCCAGCTTTCTGTACGGGAAGTCAGGGGTGATTGATCCCTTTTTTATTGTTTGAGTTTTACCAGAAGCTAATGGCACCCTATTTTCCCAGCTCCCTACAGAGTGAGATTGTTTTATTGTTGCACCGTACTCTAGAATACACAACACTGGGATTTTAAAAAAATCATGCTGAATTCTTACGTGAGCATACGGCACTCGCATCATTTGCATGTGAGCATGTCTGATTCATATGTGATCTCCTGGGACAGTACGCAAGGTGTGACTCATTCCCAAAACACTGCAACTGTTCAGTCCAGATCAGCCCGTGTCCTTCTCCAAAGTGAGCTCCTCCTGGGGTAGATAAAGCTCTTCCACACTCTAATTCATTACAGATAACACTGGCAGCTTTGATATCAAAGTATGCATCACAGAGTGTAGCCCATGTTTCACCATGTCTTATTTCCACACGTCCTGAGCAGGGATTGTCTCCTCCCACCAGCCGAGGCTGTGAGTGGCCTAGAGGGTCAATCAATCCATCAAGGAATGTTACACTTACACTCCATACTCTCCACTACACCTTTCAATAGATAGACATGTTTTTCAAACTTTTCATAACAATGTTTAGAAATTATGGATTATAGCTATGAATACATTAAAAAAATACAGTACCTGTACTTAAATATCTGTTCTTGAAATATGGACCTTTGTGTCACTATTTAGAAACGAACGCTACTGTCAGTGGTTTTTAACTAATTGTGAAGGATGTGAGATGTATTATTTTATGAAGCTTTGCTTGTTTGCCTGCCCAAAATGAAATCAGGTCCAGGGTCTGCCACTGTGTTACTCTTTGCCATAGGGGCACTCCTCTCATTGACTCCCATTTCCCCCCAGGCACATGCGGGATGGAGAGGAATCCCTAAAATCTTAGAAACAAATACATATGAGGCCTTGAAGGTTTGCTTTGCCCAAGAGTTTAACCTCTCTAACTGCTGGGTATGCTCTCAAATCCCGCACCACGCGGCAGGGTTACCTTGGAGGGTAGTCCCCCAAAATTGGTCAGATATCTGTTGGGGATGGTTCAGTAGGGGAAGAAATACCTCGGGTACCCCCTTGTCGCAAAACTGCACCATAGAAGCCCCCTTTAGCCTACTAGGAAATGACACCTGGAGGCCATTTAGTAATGCTACCACCATTCCCCAAGCACATCCTGTCCTCTGAACAGGCCTTCAATCAGTGGAAGGCCCGGGAACAGGAACCCACTCTATTTGATACCCTCTAGAGCTGGCTCCCTAGCCTAGGGGGCTTGGGAGGTGGTATTGTCCGCCTCCTGCTTACTGGTCTCGTACTTTGTTTCCTCACCCTAGTTCTCTTCTCATGCCTAAAATGTTTAATGGTTAAAGTATGTACCACCTCTAGAAGTCAAGACACCTCCTTTTTCCCTTTAATCAATGATCCTAAGACCATGGCCTTAAATCATATCTTGTCCACAGAATGTGAGAAAACTCAGCCAAAAGCTTGTTGAGTATTCTCAAAGGAGGGAGTTGTTGGTGTCACTAGGCATCACCCTAGGTAACTCGGGGGGTTGGAAGACCTGAGAGTCGATGAAGCCCCCCCTGCTCTAGGCCACTAGGTAACCCGGGGGGTTGGAAGACCCGAGAGTTGATGAAGCCCCCCCCCGCTCTAGGCCAAAGTGAATCAAAGCCCCTGCATGTTGAACTTTACTAACCTCACAGGCCAGCAGCTGGGAAGCAGTAGTGATAAGGGAAACCTACATGCTTCTAGCTGAAGGACAAGATTACTTGCAGAAAGAAACAGTGAGAACAAGCTGCACAGCCAAGGTCGTGTAATGTAGCCAGAGGGAGAAAGGGGGAGAGGTGAGAATGGAGGAGGTGGGGGGTGAGAAAGGACGGGGGAAGAAGGGAAAGGCTTAGTTACAAACTGTATAAAAGACAAAGGCCACTTATGTTGGTGTGCTTGATTTGAGACATGCCTGTCTCCTTGCACCACTTTGAGATCTCAAATAAACTTTGTTTGCTTCTCCACCCTGGTGTGTTTATTGGCATGACGCACACCGGGCAATGGACCCCGCTGTTGCTGTCCTTGGGCACTCTCTGCCGGCAACACTACCAACACCTTCATAGTATCAGAGGGGTAGCCGTGTTAGTCTGGATCTGTAAAAAGCAACAGAGTCCTGTGGCTCCTTTAAGACTAACAGATGTATTGGAGCATAAGCTTTTGTGGGTGAATACCTACTTTGGACGCGTCTGACGAAGTGGGTATTCACCCACGAAAGCTTATGCTCCAATACATCTGTTAGTCTTAAAGGTGCCACAGGACTCCCCAACACCTTCATAATTATGCTTTGGCTGTCAATTTGCCGTCTTTCACCATGAGCTACAACCTAAACTCCTGACTTTGTTCTTACTCAGTCCTTACTGAAAACAAAGGCAAATTTGTATTAAAGCCAAAAGAAATTTTACCAGAGTAAAGACTGAGAAGAAAAAATGTGTAAGGGCCTCAGGATTTACCAATATGAATGGGTCTGAGCCTAACATCAGGGGAGGCAAACTTTAATTGCAAGAATGGGCATGATTTTAGGAGACAGAGAAGAACATTCTTCTTCCCAAATGTGAATTGAGGGTGCAAATGTATTTATTTATTATTATTAATTAATTATTATCATTATTATTAGGTTATGGTAGCATGTACGGTGTGCTAGATGCTTTCCAGACATTCTAGAAGGGAAGGTTCCTGCTATAGGGAGTACATCTTCCAAGGACAGAGAGACAGGTACAGAAAGTTTAGGGGAAGGGGGAAGAAATAGGGCAATGTTATACAAATTAAACAGATTCACTGTAGACAGCATGGTATGTGAGATAATTAATGTTGCCCACTCTCCCCACTGTACTGGTTAAGATGATTTCGGCCCCGACTGCAGGAGCTCTCACCCCCGCATCTGCCTATTCCCTGCCCAGCAAATACTTCTGTCCCTACCCAGCCACCCATCAGTTCTGTTGCCTCCCAGGTGCCACCCCTCAGTTCAGCTCCCTAGCCTCAACTCTGCTCCTCCAGGGAGCTCTGCCCCTTCCCAGGCCAGTGCTGCCAGGGGGGAGCCTGTTGCTCACAGGAATGGAGGGAAACAGGAGGAAAGAGCTGCCCTGAGCTGATGGCTCTTTGCTCCCCCCCCCCCTCCAATGAAAATGGCTTCAGATTGGTGAAGGGAAAGGGGGAGGAAGAGAGCTCTGATGGAAACAGTTATGATTGGTTGTTTTACCCCAGGAGGCGGGCAAGTGGGGGCAGCCAGCCAATCAGAGGACTCAAGATGGAGCTTCTTGCCTCATTGTAGGACTGGGCCCCAGTCCTACAATGAGTTGTGTCACTTGTGGAAAAAATAGCAAGAGTGGGCAACTCTGGGCTCTAAGAGGGACTAAATGTGGAGGGGGCAGGACCCTTGCAGATGAGAACCCAGCGGCCATAGCATGTGCAGAGGGACATGTAGTGAAAGGCACAGAGATTTTAGAAAATGGAACATGGGGGGGGGGTTCTGCTTTGCCTTCTTGTTTCTGAGCCTTTAGGGGTCACTTGTTTAAACTTTTCAACCCACCCACAAAGGCTAGAAACTTCCTTTTAAAACTATGACACAAAACAAAATGGAAAGAGTTGGTACCACTGCAGCTGCGAGGAGAGAATGATATTTTTGGTCCCACCCCTCGCCTACAGCTCTAGCAGGCACAGAGGTTATGTTTTAGAATCCGAGCCTGTCCTACCAGAGCTGCTGGAGCCTGAATCGCCTCTTGCATCCATCTCACCTGTTTCCCTTTCTGGGATCTGTACCAGCTCATACTTTGCCCATGTCTGGCTTTAGAGCATGAGCTGTGCAAAGGGTCCAGCCAGGCCAGGAGAGCACTCAGCTGCCAGCCTCCTGCTCACCTAGCAGCAGCACTAGCAGCTCACATGTTCCACAGAGTCCTGCAGGCTTTTATTTGTGTGTAACCCCCACTTACCGTTGCCAGCTCCTGGAGTTCAGGATTCAGCCTCTGGAGGGCCTTATCCTAAAGGACTACAGCTATAATGGCTACTAGAGCCCCCTGACTCCATTCCCAGCCTGCTTGGAGTTAGGGGTGGGGACAGAAGGAACTAAAAACCTTCGCCAAGGCCAACAGGGAGACTTCTGCATGGGGGATTTGGATGAGCAGTCCACTGAACCTATGACAAGCCACAGCTGCACAGCTCCCAGTGACGGGGCAGACTGATTTTACACAGAGAGTTTTAATTTGGAAGCTGAAAGAGAGGCAGCACCAGCATCTGGAGAGAGAGATCCAGTCTGGGACTGGCTACTGATAGCCAACTGAGACTTTAGGAGGATTCCAGACCAGGGAATAGCAAGCCTGGTTGGATCCAGGACACGATCCTGCCCCATTTAGGGATGAAGAAAAGTTAAGGGGACCTTTGTGTAAGCTGGCCAGTGTTGCAGTGGTGAACACACTATACCAGGATACACAAACTCAGCCATACTGTCTGCCTTGGGAAGGTGCCAGGCAGACAGCTGGGGTTTGGAGGAACTTATGAGTTTTAAATTCTGGAGAATAGGCTTACTTATTACTAGAGATGACCAGCAATTTTGCCACTCAAGTTACTGGTTTTATGAATGAGGGTGGGTGAGTATGAATGTTGTGCTGGGAGATTTGTACTGATTTGTGCGGGTGGTGAATGAGGGGTGTGTGCTAAGGTGAGGAGTTGTGTGTGTTTGATGTTATTGTGTGTTCTGTGGGTGGTTGTGTTGATTTGTGCGTGGGTTGTGTTGTGCTGGGAAATTTGTGTTTATTTGTTTGGGTGTGTCAGTTTCCTTGGGTAGTTTGTGGTGAGTTGTCTGGGTGGCAAATCAACCTTTGAAGAACAGTGGCATTTGGGCCAATGAACCCACCATCTGTGCTGTCCCTCTTGTATCACTGACTCATTACAACCAATTAAATTGTTGCATGAAAATTAGCTGCAGGGTAGGGGTGGCAATTGGTTGAGTTAATGTTATAATCACAATGGTGTAGGACTCTTGGCATGGCATAGATGGGTACGTTACTGTTATATTATATATAGATTAGTTAACTTAACCTATATATTAACTTCCCTTGATCCTAGTTTCCTGTTCACAATAAAGTTACCATCACCGCTATGCTGTTATTATTTATGTGTCCTTCCTTTGCTGGGATTTGTTTTATTTACTTGATTGTCTCCTGTGCATTGTGCTTTATACTCCTTTCCAGATAGTGGTATTAGTGCTGATTTTCTCAAAGGACAGCACGCCTGTGTACCTGGTACAGTGAGCAGTCATCTGAGTGGTGCCACCAGGCACCAAGAAAAAGAACCCAGGACCCAACCTATGCGAGGAGAGGGGGAAAGCCACTCAAAATATTGGTGATAGTAAGTGCCAGGGAGAGAAAAGGCCATACCTCAGGAGAGAGGCCACATGTGTTAGTACAACATCAGGTGCCAATGTCTTTGTCTGTCACATTGTGTACTCAAAGAATATTTCTATGTCCAGCGGAGGGTGTATTGCACAGGAGACCCTTCCCATACTAGATGTAATTATGCAATTTTACTCAGCCCTTGCACAACCACAACAGGAATTTGACGAATTCTGATCACTCCATTTTATGATAGATACTGATAAATCAGAAAATGTTATAAGGAGTGAGACTATGCAGACACACTGTGAACTTGGGGAAAGGGAAACTGTGGCCAAATGCACCCCTGTAATCACACCCTACACTCTATTGTAATAATCTTTGTATAAAATATACCTTCTGAGGTATCATTTGGAAACTAATAACTCACTGGGCAATAATATCATGGTGAAATGTGTGTAGCATGATTATGTGTGAAGTTATGAAATCCCCCCTGTATGATGTTAAAGGGACATGTTCAAATTCCCGTGGTCCGATTACGCACAACTGGTCAAGTAAGGCTTAAACAAAGGGATGTGCAGTTACCTCAATTTACATATAAGGGTAAACAGAGTCCTCAGACAGCAGGGGAGAAAATAAAGGAGACAGAATCTGCATCTCAGAACACATAGGCGAAAAAAACAACATGAAGCCTCTTTCCTCACTAGACTCCATGTTTCCTTCTGCTCATCTGGACAGAATTTTATGAGGGGGGCTGAACTAAATAAGTGAAGGGCAAACACCCCTGGGTATCTCTCTTCCTGTCCATCTCCCTCTTTGTACCTAAGAAGAAAAACAAATAGCCGTTGGACTTTGGGGAAGGGGTCCTGACCTGAAAGTTTGGTCTGTAATGCTATCAGAAGCATGTGGTGAGGACTTGACTTTGAATCAAGTGTAGTTTGTTACATTAGGCACTACAAAGAGTTTTTTTCTTTATTTTCTTGTAACCATTTCTAGCCTTTATGCCTCATTACCTGTACTCACTTAAAATCCATCTCTTTGTAATTAATGAACTTGTTTATTCTTTAATTGAATCTACTCCAGTGTGGTTAAGTTAAATTGTCTGGGTAACTCCATTTAAGGTGGCAAGTTGTTGTGTATTGATTCCTAAAAGAGACAATGGACCTAATATCTCTGGACTGTCCAAGAGAGGGCTTGACAGTACAGAACATACATTTTTGGGGAAAATCTGGGACCAGGAGTGTGTTGGGGTCACCTTGCAGAAATACCAAGGCTGGTAAAAGCCAGAGTGTAACCCAAATGTGCAAGTTACACACACACAGTCAGTTTGTGACCTGCATGCTAGCAGGTTGTTCGTGAGCAGCCCAGGTGGGAGCTACTGCAGCAAGGCATTGTAAGGCCCCTCACTGGTCTGGATTGCACCCCGAATGTCACAGAAACTAATGAAAATATGAGAGTAAAAAGATCAGGGAGGAAGACAGGAGACAAGAAAAGACAAGGAGGAAAACAAGGAGCAATGGCCAAGAACTAAAAATTAAGGGCCTGATTCCCCACTTCCATGCAGCTTGTGTCATCTCTACCTGTACTCCATGGCTACAATATGAATGTATAATGCCAGGACCAGTCTGACAGAGTGATTTCCGGTCTGGTAAATTCATGCACAACATGCCCCAAAGTGAAAAATCAGGTTCTAAATTTCACTCTGGTGGTTGGGAATAAACACTGTGGGAAATAACAGATACACCATTAGATGAGTGACATGAGGTTAGACAAGACTCTAGTGGGAAATGCCTTGCATGACGCTGTAGTTGGATCTGGCTACTCTCTGCCACTAAAAATTCTTATTGCCTTATACTTTCTAAGCTCTCAAATGGCTGTATAGAGAAAACTATGAGTCTGTTTCCTTTGAAAACATTATTACTCAACAGGATTTTATGGGGTTTCCAGCATAGAAACTCCAATGCCATGGTGATAGGGGCAGTTTAAATATGTAGATAGAATAGCTTATTAAATATCAATAATTTCCCTAGTTTGGATATTCAAAATAAATTTGAAACCCATAAAAGGAAAATGGAAAATGTGGCATTGAGACAACTGCGGTGAGGTTAATAAAGGGGACTCTAAAGATATGAACACATGATTGGAATGTTGGTGTGGATGGGTACAGCTTGCTCAGGAAGGATAGACAGAGGAAAAAGGGAGGAGGTGTTGCCTTATATATTAAAAATGTACACACTTGGACTGAGGTAGAGATGGACATAGGAGACGGAAGTGTTGAGAGTCTCTAGGTTAGGCTAAAAGGAGTAAAAAACAAGGGTGATGTCATGCTAGGAGTCTATTACAGGCCACCTAACCAAGTGGAAGAGGTGGATGAGGCTTTTTTTAAACAACTAAAAAAATCATCCAAAGCCCAAAATTTGGTGGTGATGGGGGACTTCAACTATCCAAATATATGTTGGGAAAATAACACAGCGGGGCACAGACTATCCAACAAATTCTTGGACTGCATTGCAGACAACTTTTTATTTCAGAAAGTTGAAAAAGCTACTGGGGGGAAGCTTTTCTAGACTTGATTTTAACAAATAGGGAGGAACTCATTGAGAATTTGAAAGTAGAAGGCAGCTTGGGTGAAAGTGATCATGAAATCATAGAGTTTGCAATTCTAAGGAAGGGTAGAAGGGAGTACAGCAAAATAGAGACAATGGATTTCAGGAAGGCGGATTTTGGTAAGCTCAAAGAGCTGATAGTAAGATCCCATGGGAATCAAGACTGAGGGGAAAAACAACTGAGGAGAGTTGGCAGTTTTTCAAAGGGACACTATTAAGGGCTACTATAAGGTGGGTGAATAACTGGTTGGTTAACCGTACTCAGAGAGTTGTTATTAATGGTTCCCAATCCTGCTGGAAAGGCATAACAAGTGGGGTTCCGCAAGGGTCTGTTTTTGGACCGGCTCTGTTCAATATCTTCATTAACGACTTAGATATTGACATAGAAAGTACGCTTATTAAGTTTGCAAATGATACCAAACTGGGAGGGATTGCAACTGCTTTGGAGGACAGGGTCATAATTCAAAATGATTTGGACAAATTGAAGAAATGGTCTGAGGTAAATAGGCTGACGTTTAACAAAGACAAATGCAAAGTGCTCCACTTAGGAAGGAAAAATCAGTTTCACACATACAGAATGGGAAGAGACTGTCTAGGAAGGAGTACAGCAGAAAGGGATCTAGGGGTTATAGTGGACCACAAGCTAAATATGAGTCAACAGTGTGATGCTGTTGCAAAAAAAGCAAACATGATTCTGGGATGTATTAACAGGTGTGTTGTGAGCAAGACATGAGAAGTCATTCTTCCGCTCTACTCTGCGTTGGTTAGGCCTCAACTGGAGTATTGTGTCCAGTTCTGGGCACTGCATTTCAAGAATGATGTGGAGAAATTGGAGGGGGTCCAGAGAAGAGCAACAAGAATGATTAAAGGTCTTGAGAACATGACCTATGAAGGAAGGCTGAAAGAATTGGGTTTGTTTAGTTTGGAAAAGAGAAGACTGAGAGGGGACATGATAGCAGTTTTCAGGAATCTAAAAGGGTGTCATAAGGAGGCGGGAGAAAACTTGTTCACCTTAGCCTCTAAGGATAGAACAAGAAGCAATGGGCTTAAACTGCCACAAGGGAGGTTTAGGTTGGACATTAGGAAAAAGATCCTAACTGTCAGGGTGGTTAAACACTGGAATAAATTGCCTAGGTAGGTTGTGGAATCTCCATCTCTTGAGATATTTAAGAGTAGGTTAGATAAATGTCTATCAGGGATGATCTAGACAGTATTTGGTCCTGCCATGAGGGCAGGGGACTGGACTCAATGACCTCTCGAGGTCCCTTCCAGTCCTAGAATCTATGAATCTATGATATCTGGGTTGGGCATTACATAGGGATTTGCTCACTATAACATGAGAGTAATAATTTCAGGATTTGATCATATTTACCCACTTCTACATTAGTTTGTGGGAATGGAACAAACTCTGGATTCAATCCCTTTTTTCACATGGCAAGTAGAAGGATGGGCTGATTTCTTACCTGAGCAGGTCACTCCAACAATGGAAGGATGAGCGCATGTTGACTTTATAGTCCGGGTTTCAAATCTGCAGTCCCAGATTGCTGACTCACTCCCATGACAAACATCTCCTATCACCAAGTATGGTGTGGAATCTTCTCCAAAGTGGGCAGCACTATGGATACTAACTGCAGAACCACATCCCAAGTGTTTGCAAGCTACTGCAGCATGTTTCATAGGTGAGACAGTAGAACACAGAATGAGGCTCAGTTCACCAGTCTTAATCATTGCTCTCCCAGCACATGGGTTGCTTCCGTTGACCAGCTTCAGATCAGTAGCTCCACCTTCAAGTAGAATCAGGACAGAGTTATTGGAGAGAGCCACATCCCCATTATTATTACTAATGGACTGGTCAAATAGTATTTGAAGAATATAATACTGTAACTCCTCGCTTAACGTTGTAGTTATGTTCCTGAAAAATGCTAATTTAAGTGAAATGATGTTAAGTGAATCAAATTTCCCCTTAAGAATTAATGTAAATCGGGGGTGGGTGGAAGTGGGGTTAGCGGTTAGGTTAAGTTCCAGGGAATTTTTTTTTTTCACCAGACAAAAGACTATATATATATATATATATATATATATATACACACAGTCAGGACCGGCTTTTTTCCAGGGTTTTTGCCGCCCCAAGCGGCGGGAAAAAAAAAAAGCCGTGATCGCAATTGCGATTGGCTGCACTCTGGCGGCAGCTCCACCACGCCACTTTCTTCTTCAGCGGGAATTCAGTGGCAGGTGCTTCCCTCCAAGAGGGACCCGCCGCTGAATTGCCGCCGAACAGCCCGACATACCGCCCCTTCCCCTTGGCTTGCTGGGCTGGTGCCTGGAGCCAGCCCTGTACACAGTATAAGTTTTAAACACACAATTTAATACTGTATACAGCAATGATGAATGTGAAGCTTGGTTGAGGTGTTTAAGTGGTGGAGTCAGAGGGTGGGATATGTCTCAGGGAATGCCTTACTGCTAAATGATGAACTAGCAATCGGCTGAGCCCTCAAGGGTTAACATATTGTTGTTAATGTAGCCTCACACTCTACAAGGCAGCAGGGATGGAGGGAGGAGACACAGCATGGCAGAGAGAGACAGAGACACACACCATGTGTGTGTGTGAGAGAGAGCGAGACAGAGACACATGGTATGTGTGTGGGGGGGGGAGAGACAGAGACACACATCACTTGTGTGAGAGAGAGAGATAAGCATTGCCCCTTTAAGTACATTGACCCCACTCTAAGTACACTGCCTTTTTAAGTAGATCAGCAAGTTGAGACAGCAGCTGCTGCCAGCAAGCTCCCTCTGTCCTGAGCCCTGTCATGTCCCCCCTGCTCTGTGGAGATGGGGGGCAGGAGCAGGGGGAAGGAGACACCCTGACATTAGCACCCCTCTTCCTCCCCCCTCCTCCAGCAAGCAGGAGGCTCCTGGGAGCAGCTCCAAGGCAGAGGGCAGGAGCAGCACACAACAGTGGAGGGAGGGACAGCTGAACTGTCTGGAAATTGATAGCCTGCTGGGCAGCTGCTGCACAGGGAGCTTAGGAAAGCTGATGGGGGGCTGCCAGTCCACCCTCGTTCCAAGCCCCCATTAGCTAGCTCCAACGGGCTGCTCTTTCTGCAAGCAATGGACAAAGTTGGTGGCTGCCAAACAATGTTATAAGGGAGCATTGCACAACTTTAAACGAGCATGTTCTCTAATTGATCATCAACATGACAACGCTAAATACGGAGTTACTGTACTAAGCAGTCTTGCATCTGAAGAAGTGAGGTTCTTACCCACGAAAGCTTATGCTCCCAATACTTCTGTTAGTCTCAAAGGTGCCACAGGACCCTCTGTTGCTTTGTACTAAGCAAGGGTCAATAGTTTATTGCTTTATGAATCAATCAGAAACCAATGCTGTGAATTTTGACCATATTCAATGTTCTAAAATAGTCTCTAATAACAACAGGTGAACAAAGGCTGACTAGGAATCATACAGAAATCCTCCAATGTTATTTGGATTTGCTAGTCAGACTCCCAAATAATTCACCAAAGTCACATCATTGTGTTTCTGGTCCCTTATTGTTTCTGGTCCCTAAACACAATCCACTGCAGCTTGGTTGTGTCAGAATGAGGTGGACAAGAGGGAAGAAGCACCTATAAAGAGTGTTGCTGCTCCAGGAACTGTTAGATAAGTAGTTGCCATATTGTATTATTAACTAGGTTAGGGGATTTTAAAAAATCTTTTAGGAATAGATTGTATCACTTTGATGCATGTTGAGTAGCAGCTTACTGCATTGATTTCAGTGGGACTACTCACAGAGTAAGGTACTGCTCACTGTGAGTAAGATCATCAGAATCTGGTTCACTATGCCCGAATGTGCACAAACCGGAGCTTTCTGTGCCTTTGCATTTGAACTTCAGATTTCAAAATAGCTGCAATCATTCCTTAGTGTGACACTCTGCGGTGTCTGTGATTTGTCCCAATTGTGATTGTAAGTTTTTGTTTTTGTTTTGAAAATTTATTTAATAAATGCAAACAGAGAGAGGAGGAAGTCCCATTCTAAATGTAGTGGAATCCCTCTCATCATGTATTCTTGCTACAAACCTGAAGAGGGCTTTCACTCATATCCAAATTCATGTTGGCCTTTTGGGGATCCTAACTGTCTAGTCTCTTCCATCTAGGTATGTCTGCCTCACTCATATCGCACATATCTACCAGGTGTAGGTTTTGGAATCAGCACCCTCTGCTTCTTAGCACAGTTCCATGCTAAAGCTGACTGTCACATCTTCCCAGAGTTTAGTTGGTAGCTGCAGATTCCAGCTACAAGAAGGGATTCGCTCTGTGACATTCTATACCTTGGGGGAGCATGCTGTAACCCCCATATTCCTCATTTTCATATAATCATGATCTTACATATAAAACATGCCATATAAGGTATCAGGGGAAAGGTTATGATCTGCTGAAAGTCATTTCTCTATCCATATATGTATTATCATTAATGCATATGAAGTTATGAGAGTTGTGTAGTATGGTTGTCACTCAAACATGCTGTAAGTTGGAGGAATCAGCCAAATATTAGTTCCCAAGGGGCAACAGCAAGGAAAGTAACCAATGCCAGGGTTGAGTGTCAAACAACCCATCAACAGCGATTGTCCAGCAAAGGAGCTACAATGCAACGACTCACCTGCATGAGGCCACACCAGGGGAATTGCTTGACCTTGCTTGGAGAGACTCAGTAATGCTCACCTGACTCTGAAGTGTGAGGGGCAAAGCCAAGAGGGAAGAAAGGGCATGATAAAAGGGAGAGACATTTGCCATGCTCGCTCTCTCTTCCACCTACATCTGCAGACACCACCACCACCAAGCAACTGAAGCGCTGACTAAAGGGGAGAGCCTGGCTGAAGAGCAGTCAGCCTGTAGTGAGAAGCATCTAAGTTTGTAAGGACATTGAAAGTGTTAAGATCAGCTTAGAATGCATTTTGCTTTTATTTCATTTGACCAAATCTGACTTGTTATGCTTTGACTTATAATCACTTAGAATCTATCTTTATAGTTAATAAATCTGTTTGTTTATTATACCTGAAGCAGTGCGTTTTGTTTGAAGCATGTCAGAGACTCCCCTTGGGAGAACAAGCCTGGTACATATCAATTTCTTGGTTAAATTGATGAACTCATATAAGCTTGCAGCGTCCAGCAGACATAACTGTACACTGCAAGATGGAGGTTCCTAGGATTGTGTCTGGGACCGGAGATATTGGCTAGTGTCATTCGCTTGCAATGGGAAGCAGCTTTCATGCCAGAGGCTGTGCATGAACAGCTCAGGAGTGGGGGTTCTCACAACAGAGCAGGGTAAGGCTGGCTCCTAGAGTCAAGGATTGGAGTGACCTAGCAGATCACCGGTCCGGATAACACCAGAGGGGAACATCACAGGCTTCCTCTCCTGTTTGTCTCTGTTGGTCATTCATACTTTAACTGTGTATTCAAGGCCAGATGGGTGTCTGACTTCTGTTGTTAACATAAGCCTTGTCCCATGTGCATGAATGAATACTGCCATTATTGCTGGCTGCATCAGTAGCACACACAAAGTGTCAGATTTTCATTGGCCTTTGCACAGCTACACAAGGGGGCAGTAAGGGGACGAAAGTACAAGTACAAATACAAGAAGGTACTCAATGCTTTTTTTGCCTCGGTCTTCACAGACAAGGTCAGCTCCCAGACTGCTGCACTGGGCAACACACTATGGGGAGGAGGTGAGCAGTCCTCAGTGGTGAAAGAATAGGTTAAGGACTATTTAGAAAAGCTGGATGTGCACAAGTCCATGGGTCCAGATCTAAGGCATCCGAGGGTGCTGAGGGAGCTGACTGATGTGATTGCAGAGCCATTGGCCATTATTTTTGAAAATTCATGGCAATCAGGGGAGATCCCGGACGATTGGAAAAAGGCAAATATAGTGCTCATATTTTAAAATGGGAAGAAAGAGAATCCGGGGAACTACAGACCGGTCAGTCTCACTTCAGTCCCTTGCAAAATCATGGAGCAGGTCCTCAAGGAATCCATTTTGAAGGACTTGGAGGACAGGAAGGTGATCAGGAACAGTCAACATGGACTCACCAAGGGCAAGTCATGCCTGACCAACCTGATTGCCTTCTATGATGAGATAACTGGCTCTATGGATATGGGGAAAGTGGTGGATGTGATATATCTTGATTTTAGCAAAGCTTTTGATATGGTCTCCCACAGTATTCTTGCCAGCAAGTTACAAAAGTATGGATTGGATGAATGGACTATAAGGTGTATGGAAAGCTGGCTAGATTGGCAGGCTCAACAGGTAGTGATCAACGTCTCGATATCTAGTTGGCAGCCAGTATCAAGCAGAGTGCCCCAGGGGTCAGTCCTGGGGCCAGTTTTGTTCAACATCTTTATCAATGATCTGGATGATGGGATGAATTGCACTCTCAGCAAGTTTGCAGATGACACTAAGCTGGGGGAAGAGGTAGATACGCTGGAGGGTAGGGGGTGGGTCCAGAGAGACCTAGACAAATTGGAGGATTGGGCCAAAAGAAATCTGATGAGATTCAACAAGGACAAGTGCAGAGCCCTGCACTTAGGCCAGAAGAATCCCATGCACTGCTACCGGCTGGGGACCAACTAGCTAAGCAGAAGTTTTGCAGAAAAGGACCTGGGGATTGCAGTGAATGAGAAGCTGGATATGAGTCAGCAGTGTGCCCTCGTTGCCAAGAAGGCCAACAGCATATTGGGCTGTATGAGTAGGAGCATTGCCAGCAGATTGAGGGAAGTGATTATTCCCCTCTATTCAGCACTGGTGAGGCCACACCTGGAGTATTGCTTCCAGTTTTGGTCCCCATACTACAGAAGGGGTGTGGACAAATTGGAGAGAGTCCAGCAGAGGGCAACAAAAATGATTAGGGGGCTGAGGCACATAACTTACGAGGAAAGGCTGAGGGAACTGGGGTTATTTAGTCTGCAGAAGAGAAGAGTGAGGGGGAATTTGATAGCAGCCTTCAACTAGCTGAAAGGGGGTTCCAAAAAGGATGGAGCTAGGCTGTTCTCAGTGGTGGCAGATGACAGAACAAGAAGCAATGGTCTCAAGTTGCAGTGGGGGAGGTCTAGGTTGGACATTAGGAAACACTATTTCACTAGGAGGTTGATGAAGCACTGGAATGGGTTACCTAGGGAGGTGGTGGAATCTCCATCCTTAGAAGTTTTTAAGGCCCGGCTTGACAAAGCCCTGGCTGGGATTATTTAGTTGGTGTTGGTCCTGCTTTGAGCAGGGGATTGGACTAGATGACCACCTGAGGTCTCTTTCAACCCTAATATTTTATGATTCTATGATTTGCAGCAAATATTGTACAAAGGTTGTTGTGTGAGGTGTATGAAAAGGTTATGATTTGCTCGTTATGATTATGCTATCTGTATGTGTGTATCATTTTTTTATTTGAAGTTATGAATATTGGCTATGTACTTTTATCTCAATGTGTAGCATTAGTGAAGCATTTGGTCAATTTCTTGAGAAAGGAATTTGCAGATTAAGTGACCAATCAAGAAACACTTAACTGACAATGGACCTTGGGAGACTGCAATCCACATGAAAAGTCTTCCTGGGATGTTCAAGGTAGCATGGGAGCAATGGCTGATCTCCCTGTAAAAGAACTGATTCATGCATGGGCATGTGATTTGCCCATGTGGCTACAAACTCCATCTGTTATTTTGCACAAGAGAAAAAACTGATTTCCGCCCACAAGAGAAAGAATATAAAAGGCTCTGGAAACCCCTCCATTTGTCTTCAATCCTGCTTCTTACTTCTAGAGGAACCTTGCTACAAACTGAAGCTCTGAACAAAGTACTGAATGACCCATTCCAGCTGTGGATGTACTCCAGAGACTTGATTTGAACCTGCAGTTTATTCCATCACTGCTACAAGCCTGAACCAAGAACTTTGCCATTACTGTATGTAATTGATTTCATTTAACCAATTTTAACTCTCATCTATATTTCTTTCTATTATGAATAAACCTTTAGATTTTAGTTTCTAAAGGATTGGCAACAGCGTGATCTGTGGCTAAGATCTGACTTGTATATTGACCTGGGTCTGGATCTTGGTCCTTTGGGATCGAGAAAACATTTTCAGGTATTGGTTTTCATAACAATTCATCCCTATAACAAGTGGCCCTGGTGGTGATACTGGGAAACTGGAGTGTTTAAGAGAATTGCTTGTATAATTTAAGGTTAGCCAGTTGGGTGAGACCGAAGTCTTCTCTGTTTGGCTTGTTTGATGTGCCTTAATAATAAAGGAAACCCAGCCTTGGTCTGTAACTGCCCTGCTCTAAGCAATTTGTCCTTAATTGATACTCTCAGTTGTGTCCCGCCAGAGGCAGCATCGTTACAGCTTGTTCCCTGTCCCCACATTGACTCAAACCCTCCCAGGCAGTCCATAGTTAATTCTGTGTCCTTCTTTTAGAATGGCATGCCCTGCACCCAGCCAATCAGGTTTGCACAGAATAGCAGGGTGGGGGAAAGGGAGAAGAGAGAAAGGGGGAAGGGGATCTACCCAGTTCCACACTCTTTTTCACTTCTTACAGGAAATAGATAAGGGAATAGATTCAAAAGTTTTATGACTACTGAAACTGAAGATACCACCTCAAGGGAGGAGAATTCACCAAGATAGGATTACTTAGGCCTGGTCTACACTTAAAATTTAGATCAATATAGCTACATCACTCAGGGATGTGAAAAATTCACACCCCTGTTCACCGTAGCTATGCCAACCTAATTCCTGTTGCAGATGTGGCTAAATTGATGTAAGAATGAAAGTTAGATTACCTAAATCGATGGAAAAGCCTCCATCACTGTAGGAAGCATCCAGGGGCGGCTCCAGGCACCAGCTCAGCAAGCGCGTGCCTGGGGCGGCAAGTTGCGGGGGGGCGGCCTGCTGGTCGCTCTGAGGGCGGCATTCAGGTGGCCTTTCGCGGCATGCCTGTGGGAGGTCCGCTGGTCCCACGGTTTCAGCAGCAATTCGGTGGCGGGTACGGCGAAGCCGCGGGACCAGCAGATCACCCGCAGAAACGCCACCAAATCCGCGTGACCGCAGACCGACCGCAGGCGTGCCGCTGAAAGCTGCCTGACTGCCGTGCTTGGGGCAGCAAAAAACATAGAGCCACCCCTGGAAGCATCTATACCATGGTGCTCCAACAGCACACCTGCAGCACCACAGCTGTGCTGGTGTAGTGCTTGGAGTGTAGGTACACCCTTTGACTGTAAGCTCTTTGAGGCAGGGACCATCTCTTTTTCTGTATCTGTACAGATGAAGCACAGTAGAGTCCTGGTGCATGACTAGGGCTCCTAGGCACTATGGTAATACTACTGATAAGAAAGAAATACATTTTCAAAGAGAAAGAGGAGATGATGATGACAAAACTAGCCCAGGGCCACGGGTCTTGTCTTTGCTTTCCACCAGCTACACAGGGGCAGCCCTAGACTAACTGCCAGTAACTGATGCCCTAGGCGAACCATGCAATTGGCACCCTCCACCCCCAAACCCCAAGGGCAGATCTAAGCTGAGGTTTTTGGTAAACTGGGAAACATTTTGCCCTTTTTTTCTTTTAGTGTATTTTAAGCATTTTTTTTAAACAAAGGCTTAATTATTTGGTTTGTCTGTCCTTCCATCTGTCCAACCAATGTTTCTGAGATCAGATAAAATAGAGACACGAAATTTTCAGAATAGATTTGTACACGACAGCTAGATGATATTTCAGTCCGATTTCAAATAAAACTGCATTAAAAATGTTAATTATAATTTTTATTATTACAAATCCAAAATCATCCATTATGCTATCCTGCTTTAACTGCCATTACCACCACATCCGATATAGAAAGAAATAAGAAAATGAACTTTAATTAAATGAACTTTAATCTATATTTACAAAACACTCCGACTAAAGAACTCTCTGTGCTCTTAAAACATGACTTTTTTTGCTTTAAGTTTTGAAAATTCAGTCACTAGTTCTTTTAGATCCAGTTTTCCAGCTATTTCATGCTCTGTTGACATTGTGGCAAGTCCAACAAGTCTCTCTTGCACCATTGTTGAACGCAGATATGTTTTTATCCTTTTTAACTTTGAGAAGCTATTTTCCCCACTAGCTACAGAAACTGGCAAAGTTAAAAGAATGCGTAGAACTATAAAAATGTTTGGAAAACTGTCTGTGAGTTTATTTTCACAAACAAACTTCAGTACTTCTTCAGGAGTGGAATGTTTCTTAAGTCGTCTTGAAAAAGCCTGAAGCTCATTACACAAATCTGTAGCATCAATGTTTTTTGAATTTTCATGAGTCAATGCCAACTTCAGTTTTATACAAAATTCTCTTATCTGTTTTTCTGTTTTCTTTTGCAAGCTGTGGATATCATATAGAAAGCCAAATACTGACTCTAGCTGCTGCATCTGTTGAAATCTTTCGTCAACCGAGTGAATAGCAGTATCAAGGACTGCGAAGTAGAAATTCACTTTGAACCTTTGTTTTGGGTTCTGAATGGGTGTGTCTCATCCTTCATATGAAAACTGCTGTTTCTTTTGCCAAATGCAAACTGGCTCTGGTTCAAATTCTGTCAGAAAGTCTATTTCTTCAGCAAGCTTGAGAGAATCTACCAGTGTTCTTTCAAACCCTTCATCACTTCTGAATTCCTCCAGAATATTTTTAGTTTGCTGCAGTTTTTCAATAGCAGAATGTACATTCAAGTTCTTTTCCTGAAGCTTCTTACTAGTGAGGTTAATCTCGAAAAGGATATTATACCACAAAATGAGTGAAGTCACAAATTTGAACTTGGAAAGGCCATTTGCAAGAGCTTCTGCATCTGAACTTGCCATATTGCCAGATGATCCAGTAAAGGTAGTATTATCAGAAATTTTAATTAGGGCATCATAAATGTTTCCAAGTTTATAGCAAAGAGGCTTCAAAGCATCAATGCGACTTTCCCATCTTGTCTAAGTGGTTTCACAGTTAGAGAATTCACATGGTGAGTCAGAATCTCCCAACGGCGGGTTGAGCCTGAGAAAAACACATAAACACGTTGCACCAGGTCAAAGAAACTGCTTGCCTCCGAACAGCATCTAGCAGTATCATTGACAACCAAATTCAGAGAACACTGCAAGGAACGAAAAAGGCCCTAGGATTGATTTCCATCATTCTCCATTGCACATCATTGTCTTTATCCTTCATATTACTCCCATTATCATAGCCTTGGCCATGTACGTTTTCAACAGATAATGACATTGTTTCAAGCTCTTGTAGAATAGTTTCAGTCATAAATGCTCCAGTCGTCTCCTTCAGTGGTATGAAACTCAAAAAATGTTCCTTTATAAGCACTTAAACATTATCTTCATCTGCAGACTTTTCCATATCCATAAAACAAATGATCATCATAATTTGTTCCACATGACTCACATCTGGTGTACAGTCCAGTATTATTGAAAAATATTTTGCAGAATGGGCAGCTTCTACAATTTTCTTTTTAATTACATTTGCTAGGATTTGAATTAGTTCATTCTGCATATTTTTTCCTTAGTAATGAACCTGGGTTTCATGATCAGTTATTTTACGTAGATGCTCCTTCATGACTGGATCAAACAAAGCTAGGTATTCAACAAATTTTAAAATGTTCCCATTACCTGGAGTGTATAATTTTTCATTTCTACCGCGGCCGTGGAATGCTAAATTATGCCCACTGAGAACTCTCACTAAAGCAGACGCTCTAATATTTGTTTCCAATATTCTTCTTTTTCCTTGATCACACGTAAATTTTCTTCATGGATCACACGTAAATTTTCTTCATGGATGGCTTTTCCTTTTTTCAATCATAATTCAAGTTCTTTCCAATTTTGAAAACATTCTAAATGTTCTGTACTTCTTTCATGTGAAGAGAAAATTGAAGCTATGTTTTTCCAGTCCTTTGAACCATTTTCAGTAAGTGATGTACCAATTGCTTGATTTCTAAACAACTTGCAGCAAAAGCAAGTCCTTCAATACTGAATATTGTAACCAGTTTCGATGAATTTCTTCCCCATTAATGAGTTTCCTCTTGTAATGCTGAGCAGAGAATTTTCTTTTATTTCCATCCTCAGGGAAGGGAAATTCATGAACTTGTTCGGGTCCATGTTCCATGAGAATTTGCTGCACACTGTCATAACATCTAGGCCATGAAGCTGGGTCCCCTTACTGTAACTTGTTTATAACTTCCTCATCCTTTCTTCCTTCTACTTCATTTACTTCAATTTCTGCCAGTGTCTCTAAATTTTCTTCACTTCCATATCTGTCTGATGCTGTGAGCTGCCTTCATCTAGAAGTAAGTTTCTATCATCTTGAGTTTTCACACTGCTTTTTTGTGGATGTGAGCTACCCTCATCTCAAAGTAATATACCTTCATCTTGATGTTCCAAACTGCTTCCATGCAAATGTGAGCTAACCTCCTCTCCAAGTAAAATTCCTTCATCTGGATGCTGTGAACTGCTTCCATCTTTATTTCGATTAAAGAAAAGATATTTCAGGAAGGATCCCTGCTGTTTTGCTTGGTCCTTTTCCTTCTCAGCCTTTTGTTTATGATACTCAGCTCCTGAGGGTTTTCTTTTTCCTCTTTCTGCCATGGGGCATTTGAATATTGTTATGTACTAACTGTGCTCCCAACTGCAAGCATTATAGTATTAAGGATGGCTGACACACCACATGGTTGGCGATTTAAACCACACTGCAGCCATCCCAACATGTCACTGCTTAAAGGTTCAGTGATTAGTAACATACACTCACTTACCTATTAAAACAGTTAGTTACAGAGTTTACACGGAAACAAAATGACCTTTTTTGACATTATAACCCGATACCGGTTGTTTGGAAAGTAATTCCCTTTCTCATGGTTACCCGCTTGGAGTGTGACATCATCACTTTTGTAGTCTATTAAGCATTAACACTGTTACTTTTCTTTTATGGACCTTATTTATTACATGTGAACCAGTTATAACAAAGAAAATTTCATAATTATACAGCCCGATAATAACGCTAAGGTTTAATAACGCTTAAAGATACTCACATTTTGGATTTATAATGCTGAAAGACATTATTCTTTATTCTTTGGCACCAAGAAACACAATTCTCCACAGTATTCGCTCGATTCTTAACCATCTACCTGCGACTTGTGTTAAAATGACCGTTTGACATCTCCACTCTACATGAATTTCTGGCTATGCAATCTTGATGTATATTTGAGTTAGGTGTCACTAGCATTGCAGCTCTTGCCACTGGCAAATGTGTTTCATTGTGGCTGAGTCATTGCTTATCAAAATTGTGGCGTGGGTCATCTTGACCCTAGGTCGCAAATTAAAAAAAAAATCGCTAAAATATTATTTATTTTTGCAGTAAATAAAAGATTTGACATATTAATAAATTCTCAGAAATGTAGAGAAATGAATTATAATTCATATTCCCTCCGTATCACATGGGAATTGAAATAATGCCATCTTTATTTTATTTGTACTTTTTTCATTTTTTTTTTCATTTTTTTTATTTGATTTTTTCCCTCAAATTTGGTGCCCCATTTAACTTGGCACCCTAGGCAACCCCTGGTTCACCTATACGGATGGGCCACCCCTGCAGCTACATGAGCATTCTGTTGAAGCCATTCCTTCTGAATGTTGGAGGAATATCTGCAGGACAGTAACAAAGCAGTATCTACAGCTGATCAAATACTAAAAAATGAAGTTGGTGGATTATTCGCATACTGATTCAATCATATCTCAGCTCCTTAGTAATGCCAACTTCAGGAACATTTAGAAATCTAAGCAGACACTCTGGTAACCTTCCCCAGACCTGGTGAAGACCTTGGTGAAGCACAAAAGCTTGTATCTTCCACCAACAGAAGTTGGTCCAATAAAAGATGTTAGGATCCTGGGATTGGGGAGGGGGTAGAGTATGTGATCCATTGTGGAGGGAAGAGAGTTATTAGAAAATTGGTGTAAATTTGTGAATTTGACTGCCTACCTAACTCTGTCTATTCTAGCCTAGTGTAGGCTTTTCTATAGTACCTATAATTGCAGCAGCTATATACTACCTCTCCGACTCCTACACAGCTAGGTCACCAAGGCCCAGGATAGATTGTCTGGAGACTAGAGATTTGGTCATACTAGAGATTTGGTCATACACATGAATTCAAAGTTGAACACTCATATTTGAACAAATCTTCTAATGTCTTTCTGACACAAGGTAGGTGAGGTAGGGTTTAATCCCTTACTGCTTCAGTCAGTCCTGTACCTTCCAGCACCCATACTCCCTTCTTGTTTTTGCATTTGTTGTCCCACATACTCAGTTGTGTTCTGGGCCTTGTGGTCGCTCCCCTCAAGCGAGGGGTCCAACATTTAGTTTTGGGTGGGCCTAGGCTCACCCTTTCCCAGAATCCAAATAAACCTGTCATTTCCAGGAAGAAATTATTGTGGGCTGGAAATATACAAGTGGCAGGATGGCTGGTTTCTTACCTCCACAAGTCACTCCAGCATAGTTTCAGGATTTGATCATATTTACCCACTTCTACATTAGTTTAATAAATAAATAATAAATTAACGGAGATATCCCATCTCCTAGAACTGGAAGGGACCTTGAAAGGTCAGTGAGTCCAGCCCCCTGCCTTCACTAGCAGGACCAAGTACTGATTTTGCCCCAGATCACCAAGTGGCCCCCTCAAGGATTGAACTCACAACCCTGGGTTTAGCAGGCCAATGCTCAAACCACTGAGCTATCCCTCCCCCTTCCATTTGCAGGAATGGAACAAGCTCTGGATTCAATCCCTTTTCTCTCATGCCAAGTAGCAGGATGGCTGATTTCTTACCTGAGCAGGTCACTCCAGAATAGGAAGGATGAGAGCACGTTGACTCTGTATTCGGATTTTCCAGTATGCAATCCCAGATTGTTGATTGATAACATACATCTTCTACCATCAAGTACGGTCTGGAATCTTCTCCAAAATGGGCAGCATTATGGACACCAAATGCATCTCCACATCTCAAATGTTGGCAAATTTCTGCAGCATGTGAAGCAGTAAAACAGAGTTTCATCCACTGACCGTTACGTTCGATCTCCACTCTCCCAACACATGGGTTGCTTCCGTTGAACAGCCTGAGATCAGCAGCTCCACCTTCAAACACAATCAGGACTGAATTACCAGAGAAAGCACTGAGCCACGTCCCCATCATTATTATGAATGGAGCTGGTCAAATAGTATTCAACAAATATAATATTTGGCAAATAGCAGTGGTTTGTGTTTTGTGAACCTTTTGCAAACCAAGTCCCAATGTTTTTTTCTAAAATATTCTATATTCTCTATTTCAAAATATTTCATTGGCACTAGATGGAGATGGTAAAATTGTTAATAATGATATAAAAAAGGCAGGAGTGTTCAATAAATATTTTTGTTGTATATTGAAAAAAATCAAGATATTGTAGTCATATCACATGAGGATGATGAAATACCTTCTAGTCCATTAGTAACTAAAGAGGATGTCAAACTATCTACTGAGGATAAACATTTTAAAATCAGCAGGGCTAGATAACTTTCACCCAAGAGCAGGCTGAGAAGATTTCTAGCCTGCTGATGTTCATTTTTAATAAATCTTGGAATAATGGGGAAATTCCCAGAATATTGTTGAGATTACTAGAATAGCTGTGTGACCAGGATTCCAGAGGGGGCACAGTGAGATTGCTTAATCAGGGAAAACTGCAAAGAATGGGGCAGACAATTCCCAAAATTGGTGGTTATTTCTAATAATTAGATTCACCAAGCCAGCAACAAAACAGCTTTTACAATACCTACTGGTTACCCAGAAACCAAAAATACAGTTGCCTTAAAGCAACCCAGACTTGGGCTTCCACCCAGACAGCCAAGTCAAATATGATGAGGGGATTACTGAAAATTTTGTTCATCATATAAAAAGTTGTACCATCCCAACGGATCAGACACATTACTCTCCAGGTCAATGAATATTTCATATCTTATCCAAATACATGCTTACAGCCAATTCTTATTAACTAAACTAAAATTTATTTAAAAAGAAGAAAGAGTATTGGTTAAAATATCATTATACATACAGATATTAATATGAATTAGGTCAGTTTCATAATAGAGATTGTGAGCTTTAGAGTTGAAAGTAATTAGATTAGTTGAAAGAGAATTAGTTTAGTTGAACCAGAATTAGTTTAATAGGTTATAGTCCACTGTCCAATATCAGGGTGATCCAAGACTGGAGACCTCAGTCTTGCGACTAAAACTTCCCAACAAAGCTTAAGGAGATCTGAGATAACAGTATCAGGGCCCTAGAGTTCTTTTTATAGTTCTCTGGCAGCATCTTAACAGCGTACAGTCGTTGGGTGAACAATAGATGATGATAGAATCATAGAATCATAGAATATCAGGGTTGGAAGGGACCTCAGGAGGACATCTAGTCCAACCCCCTGCTCAAAGCAGGACCAGTCCCCAACTAAATCATCCCAGCCAGGGCTTTATCAAGCTGGGCCTTAAAAACCTCTAAGGAAGGAGATTCCACCACCTCCCTAGGTAACCCATTCCAGTGCTTCACCACCCCTTAGTGAAAAAGTTTTTCCTAATATCCAACCTAAACTTCCCCCACTGCAACTTGAGACCATTACTCCTTGTTCTGTCATCTGCTACCACTGAGAACAGTCTAGATCCATCCTCTTTGGAACCCTCTTTCACGTAGTTGAAAGCAGGTATCAAATCCCCCCTCATTCTTCTCTTCTGCAGACTAAATAATCCCAGTTCCCTCAGCCTCTCCTCATAAGTCATGTGCTCCAGCCCCCTAATCATTTTTGTTGCCCTCCGCTGGACTCTTTCCAATTTTTCCACATCCTTCTTGTAGTGTGGGGCCCAAAACTGGACACAGTACTCCAGATGAGGCCTCACCAATGTCGAATAGAGGGGAATGATCACATCCCTCAATCTGCTGGCAATGCCCCTACTTATACAGCCCAAAACGCTGTTAGCCTTCTTGACAACAAGGGCACACTGTTGACTCATATCCAGCTTCTCATCCACTGTAACCCCTAGGTCCTTTTCTGCAGAACTGCTGCCTACCCGCTCGGTCCCTAGTCTGTAGAAGTGCATGGGATTCTTCTGTCCTAAGTGCAGGACTCTGCACTTGTCCTTGTTGAACCTCATCAGATTTTTTTTGACCCAACCCCCTAATTTGTCTAGGTCCCTCTGTATCCTATCCCTACCCTCCAGTGTATCCACCACTCCTCCCTGTTTATCTGCAAATTTGTTGAGGGTGCAGTCCATGCCATCTTCCAGATCATTAATGAAGATATTGAACAAAACTGGCCCCAGGACTGGCCCTTGGGGCACTCCCCTTGATACTGGCTGCCAACTAGACATGGACCCATTGATCACTACCCGTTGAGCTCGACGATCTAGCCAGCTTCCTATCCACCTTATAGTCCATTCATCCAGCCCATACTTCTTTAACTTGCTGGCATGAATACTGTGGGAGACCGTATCAAAAACTTTGCTAAAGTTACGCAATAATATGTCCAATGCTTTTCCCTCATCCACAGAGCCAGTTATCTCCTCATAGAAGGCAATTAGGTTAGTCAGGCATAACTTGTCCTTGGTGAATCCATGCTGACTGTTCCTGATCACTTTCCTCTCCTCTAAGTGCTTCAGAATTGATTCCTTGAGGACCTATTCCATGATTTTTCCAGGGACTGAGGTGAAGCTGACTGGCCTGTAGTTCCCTGGATCCTCCTTCTTCCCTTTTTTAAAGATGGACTCTACATTAGCCTTTTTCCAGTCATCCAGGACGTCCCCCAGTCACCATGAGTTTTCAAAGATAATGGCCAATGGCTCTGCAATCACATCCGCCAACTCCTTTAGCACCCTCGGATGCAGTGAATCCGGCCCCATGGACTTGTGCTCGGCCAGTTTTTCTAAGTAGACCTGAACCATTTCTTTCTCCACAGAGTGCTGGAGACCTCCTTCCCATACTGTGTTGCCCAATGCAGTAGTCTGGGAACTGACCTTGTTCTTGAAGACAGAGGCAAAAAAAGCATTGAGTACATTAGCTTTTTCCACATCCTCTGTCACTAGGTTGCCTCCCCCATTCAATAAGGGTCCCACACTTTCCTTGAACTTCTTCTCGTTGCTAACATACCTGTAGAAACCCTTCTTGTTACTCTTAACATCCCTTGCTAGCTGCAACTCCAAGTGTGATTTGGC
This sequence comes from Malaclemys terrapin pileata, assembly GCF_027887155.1. Lineage (NCBI taxonomy): Eukaryota > Metazoa > Chordata > Testudines > Emydidae > Malaclemys > Malaclemys terrapin. Next base: position 141,284,219 of record NC_071505.1, read on the forward strand.
CTTCCTGATTTCACTCCTGCAGACCTGAGCAATATTTTTATACTCTTCCCTGGTCATTTGTCCAAGCTTCCACTTCTTGTAAGCTTCTTTTTTGTGTTTAAGATCAGCAAGGATTTCACTGTTAAGCCAAATTGGTCACCTGCCATATTTACTATTTTTTCTACACATCGGGATGGTTTGTTCCTGCAACCTCAATAAGGATTCTTTAAAATACAGCCAGCTCTCCTGGACGCCTTTCCCCTTCATGTTATTCTCCCAGGGGATCCTGCCCATCAGTTCCCTGAGGGAGTCAAAATCTGCTATTCTGAAGTCCAGGATCCATATTCTGCTGCTCTCCTTTCTTCCTTGTGTCAGGATCCTGAACTCGACCATCTCACAATCACTGCCTCCAAGGTTCCCATCCACTTTCACGTCCCCTACTAATTCTTCCCTGTTTGTGAGCAGCAGATCAAGAAGAGCTCTGCCCCTAGTTGGTTTCTCCAGCATTTCCACCAGGAAATTGTCCCCTACACTTTCCAGAAACTTCCTGGATTGTCTGTGCACTGCTGTATTGCTTTCCCAGCAGATATCAGGATGATTGAAGTCCCCAATGAGAACCAGGGTCTGTGATCTAGTAACTTCTGTTAGTTGCTGGAAGAAAGCCTTGTCAACCTCATCCCCCTGGTCTCCTACCTGAGACTCCCACCATGACATCACCCTTGTTGCCAGGGCTGGCTCCAGGCACCAGCCAACCAAGCACGTGCTTGGGGCGGCACCTGGTAAGGGGCGGCCAATGTTGCGGTGGTGGGGGGCAGCGCAGCGCGACGCTCGGCAGGGGGGTTCGGCAGCGCAGCGCTCGGCGGGGAGTGGTTTGGCAGCATGGCGCTCCATGGGGTGTGTTTGGCGGTGCTCCGCGTGGGGGGTTGGGTTTCGACAGCGCGGCGCTCCGCGGGGGGCGGGAGGTGTTCAGCAGTGTGGCACTTGGGGGTGTTCGGCGGCGTGGCACTCGGCAGGGGTTTCGGCAGCGCTCCGCGCGGGGGGGGAAGCTTCAGCAGTGCGGCGCTCCGCGATGGGCGGAGGTGTTCGGGAGCGCAGCACTCAGGGATGTTCAGCGGGGCGGCGCTCGGCGGGGGGTGTTCGGCGGCGCTCCGCGCAGGGGGGTTCAGCAGCACGGCGCTCGACGGGGGATGGGGGGTGTTTGGCAGCACGGCAGGGGATGGGGGGTGTTCGGCGGTGCGGCACTCGGCAGGGGTTTTCGGCGGCGCGGCACTCTGTGGGGGAGTGTTTCGGTGGGGCGGTGCTGGGGTGGGTTATGGCGGGGCGGCGCTTTTTTTTGCTGCTTGGGGCGGCAAAAAAGTTAGAGCCGGCCCTGCTTGTTGCTCACACTTCTAAACTTTTCTGCAGTTTCATACTGGAGCTCTGCGTAGTCATACTGCTCTCTTACATACAATGCACTTTAATTTAATTTTAAATGAAGCTTCTTAAACATTTTAAAAACCTTATTTACTTTACATACAACAATAGTTTAGTTTAGTTTAGTTTAGTTTAGTTATATATTTTAGATTTAAAGAAGGAGACCTTCTAAAAACATTAAAATGTATTACTGGCACACGAAACCTTAAATTAGAGTGAATAAATGAAGACTCAGCACACCACTTCTGAAAGGTTGCCGACCCCTGTTATAGGTAAACATTTTCTAATTCTCTATCAATACAAGTCTACATTTCAAAGCTCAAGTTTATCTAATATGTAATGGCCCTAATTACCATTTACATACTTTTAATATGTCTCTAAAGATTGAATTTGGGTTATGTAGCCTGCTAGTTGCTTAACCATTTTTGACTCAGTGTCACAGGTTGATACAAGTAACTGTAAGATACTTTAGATGTTTGATTTAGTATTGTACATCATTCTGATTAAAAATGAACACTATACAATAATAATAAAGTACATTAAATGGACTAAGATCTCCAAAAGTGGTTGTTAATGAGGAATCATGATTGAATGGTGTGTTTGTAATGGGCTTCTGCACTCGTACTGCGCTGATCAGCAATGATCTGGAAGCAGTTATTTAAGTCACTGCTGATCATATTTGGAGATGACAACGATTGGCAGAGTGGTAAATAACGGGTAGTAAGTAGGGAGTTGATTTTACCTTTGTATATGGCAGTTCTGGTGTCCACATATTTTAAAGGATGTTGAAAAACTGGAGAGGGTGCAGAGAAGAGGTGGTGCAGTTTTGGGGGCTGGAGAAAATTAATTATAATGAGACACTTAAAGAGATCCATCTGTTTATCTTATCAGAAAGAAGTTTGAGCATTGGCCTGCTAAACCCAGGGTTGTGAGCTCAATCCTTGAGAGGGGCCATTTAGGGAACTGGGGTAAAAATCTATCTGGGGATTGGTCCTGCTTTGAGCAGGGGGTTGGACTAGATGACCTCCTGAGGTCCCTTCCAACCCTGATATTCTATGATATTCTATGACAAATATTAGTCTTGTCACAGAGATGCCTCTATACTGGGCTGCAATACTTTCATCTCACTTTGGTTGTTGGGTTTAGTGTGTTGGTGCTGGCAGCCTGTGATATCCGGGAGCTCAGACTAGATCAGGATTTCCCAAACTTGGTTCGTGGCTTGTTCAGAGTAAGCCCCTGGCGGGCCATGAGACACTTCTTTTTCCTTAGGGTCCACAGGTACGGCCATTCTCAGCTCCCAGTGGCTGCAGTTTGCCATTCCCCGCCAATGGGAGCTTCTGTAGTGGGATGTGGACAAATTGGAGAGAGTCCAGTGGAGGGCAACGAAAATGACTTTCTGGTACATGCCTCCTCTGATACATTATTATCTAATTCTGAAGGCATGGTCAATGCTAAATTCCTTGTTTTCCTTTCAATCCAGGGTCTTAATATATTTATATGAAAGTTCTTTCCCTTTTCTTCAGATAATTCGATTTCACAATATGTCACTCCTACCTGCCTTGATACTACAAACAGACCATGTCATTTAGCTAGCAGCTTATCTTTGGTAGTGGTGGATAACAATAACAGAACTTTACTTCCCACCCTAAGCTGCCATTCCTGAACTTGTTTACTATATCATCTTGTTTTTGTCTCCTCTTCTAGATTTTCTTCAGCTATGTGGGAGACCTCTGCAAGTTGTCCTTCAAATTTACAATATAATCAATAATATTTGGGGAGTCAGTGGTTCATCCCTGCAAACTTTCTTTGATCACGTCTATGGACCACTAGGCTGTCAGCCATACAACTCGAATGGAGAGAATTACATTGAAGCCTGTGTGGCTTTTCAATAAGCAAATGAAAGATAAAATCCCACTGTCTGGGTACGGACTGTGCATATATATTTTAATGTTCATTTCAGGGATTGATCCATCCTTTCCACTAGCCCATCCACCAGTGGATTAGGGATCATTTGGATAAGGGCTAGTTCAGATGTCTTTAATGCCTAAGAGTTGGTAAAACTCTTTTAATAGGGATGCTTGGAAATTAGTTCCTTGATCCGTCAGGAATATTCTATGGATGTCCACCCTACTAAAGAGTATCATCACTTTCTCTGCAATTCTCATGGCAGTAGCAACTGTAAAGGGACTGCCTCTGGATATTGAGTCATGTAGTCACAAATAATTAAAATGTATTGATTCATTTGGTAATTCTGTTCTAGTGAACCATGATACTCATTGCAATCCTTTCAAATTGTGTATCTATGATAAGAATTGAAATCAACTGATGTCTATTTTTTATTGTTTCTGGTCTACTATCTGACATTTTGGGCAGGATTGACACCATTCAGCTCCTTCTTAATAAATATTCAGCCAGAAAAATCTTTGCAAAAGTTTGGCCAAGATCCTCCTCACACAGCCTTTTATAGAAAGTCTGATGATACTGTCTTCTTTTGATATTTAGCAATATCCATAGTTTCTTTCACATTGTCTATATGGATGCCAGTGGCCCTTAGCCACTTAGCATATGTACACTGTAATGTAAGCCCAGGGTTAGTGGAATTGGAGTCAGCAAACCTTGGGTATGAGAACCCAGGTCTTGAGCATCTACACTGATTACTGACCCCTGGCTGAGAATATTTTAACCTGGGCCCCAAACTGGGGCTCCAGCATCTGTATTGCAGCACACAGTCCTGAATCAAACTAACAATATTCCAGATTTCCTAGTGCCCTTCTGAAATGTGGCCACTCTAGCCCTTTATTTTTGATACATGTGACATTCTGCACCCCAAAACACCATATATTTACCATGGTGATGTACTTATGATATGTTTTGTACAAAGTATGCCTGGTGAGGTATTATTCTAAAAGTCTTGATCTGCTAAACATTAATATCTCAGTGGATTGTATTTGCTATCATCATATGTGAAGTTATGAAATCTTGCTATGTGTGAGTTACTAAAGTGTGATGTGTGTGTGACTGGAAACACCCAAAACCAGCCTTTCAGGTACAACAATAGAGTAGCCAGACAGTGTTAATTGCTGTCATCAACAACCATCAAGGGAAGAAACTACTAGTTCAGGAACTCTGTATAAGGAAGCCTCCTCAGAAGGAGCACGGAGACCATGGAGAATGTTTGGCTAATGGGGGTGGACCCCCACGTCACATACATAGACTTCCAGCAAGCTGGAAGAAACTATAAAAGATGGGTAGTGACATCATCACTTGTCTTCACTTCCCCACAGCTCAACACCTGGAAGAACCTTTGGAAGAAAAAGGACTTTGAACAGGGGAAGGGAACCCAGACTGCAAAGCAGATGCAGCCTGTGCCTCAAGAATCTGTAATCCTGCTTGTATCATCAGTGAGGATGAGATATTGCTGATTCAAATCCTATCTAATTTGTATACGTCTTAGATTGCATTTTGTTCGATTTCCTAGGAAACCTGCTTTGATCTGTTTGTTATCACTTATAATCACTTAAAATCTATCTTTCCGTAGTTAATAAACCTGTTTTATGTTTTATCTTAACCAGTGTGTTTTTGAGTGAAGTGTTAGGGAACCTTAGCTCTGTTAACAAAGGCTTGTGCATATCTTCCCCACATCGAGGGGGGAGCAGACTAATTAATGGGCTTGCACCATACAGATCCCTGTGCAGTGCAAGACGATATAATTTTGGGTTTATACTCCAGTAGGGGTGTAAGGCTGGGGAGCTGTGAAATTGGCTGGTGCCTCCATTGTTGGTCCATGAGTGGCTTAGGTAAAGCACTCGGGTGACTCAGTTGGGTGTGTGGTGCCACCTGCTGTCATGTTGGGTGATAACAGGGCCAGGAGTATCTGGCTGTGGGTCACCAGCAGAGCAATGTGGGAGGCCAACCCAGCTGAATGATTTGGGGGCACAGTGATTTCAACAGCTTCCAGGCTTCACTCCGGGGGTACACTTCGTCACAGTGCACCGTGAGATAACTTGACTGTCCATCCCTGTGCATCACAGGTAGTTTGAGTAGTTCACCAACACATCCTGCTGAACCAGTACTCTCAACCAGAAAGTGCAGCTACTGCAGCTGGAGCTGGATGAACCTAGGCAAGAGAAATTAGGGATGCTCTTTGCCCTCACATAATGGATTTGCATGGGCCAATGGAAGAGGAAGAACAGTAGCTTTACGCATGTGCTTGTGCAATGCTTCCTGTACATTAGGTAAGGGAGAGGAGGATTGATTCCCATGAATTGTACCTTATGAATGAGATGACCACTTAGGAAACTGGAATTGTCGGTGAGGGGAGATGAACTGTGAATTTAGATGTCTGTATTGAGAAATAAATGGTGTTTCTATACAATTTCACAGTTGTCCGTTATGTGTTTATTTTTATTATTTGAAATACACATTATATGATGTGATGAGGTCTGGTAGTACGATTTCTTTATAAAATAAAAATCTTTGTTTTTGAACATTTATTAGAAAAGCACAGTATTAAACTATTGCCAGGCAGGCCAGCTGCCATTAGCACACCAAACCAGGAACAGCGAAACCAGACCAGGAACAAGGTGCATGAACCAGGGCAAAAAAATGAAACAATTTCCAGGACAAAAAATTCCTTACTGTGGTGAGTCCCCTGGTCCCTGTTTTCTTCTCCCTTCCTTACATGTTTCCTGCACACCAGTTGCTTGGGCAGGGCGGAGAAGGCATCCACATGGAGGGGTTCAGTTTGGGGGACTGCATGGGGAACATTTGGCCTGTACATCTATTGTTAGGGCCTGATTGCATGGCCCGCCCAGACATGGAATTGTCCAAACTGTTCCTGGTCTGCAGCACATTGTACTGAGCAGGGGACTCACACCATGGGATGGGCTCATCAGGAGCCTACAGGGTGGCAGCCATTAGCAAAAACAGCCACTCAAAGAGTTCTTTCTGCTGTCTTCCTCCCTCAGACGCGGTTCCTCTTCCAGGAACTGCAAAGCTAGTGTCTGCTTCCATGCTGAAATCTTGTCCTCAAGCTGTGCAGCCAACCTGAGCCTTTCCATTTGCCTCTCATCTTGCCTTTCCACTTGCTGCAAGTCCCTCTCTCTTTAGTACTGGACCTGCTTGTTGGCCCTGTCCAGGATGTCAACCATAAGTTCAGCATGGACACACTTCCTCTTGGACCGGTCTGGTGACACAGGCTTCTACTGGAGTGTGGATGAGCTGTCGAGGCACATGGGCATGGAAGTAGACAAGGCACAGGTGTTCATTGCTGAAATGTCTTGGCACATGAGCAGAGAAACATTCCTTTTGGAATTTCAAGGATATAAAATGTTACTTTCTAGTACTGGATTTCAGTATATTGTTAGAGAGACACTTCCAACCACAGAAGCTCTCTAGACACAGACAGGTTAATTACATGCAAAGAATATGGCAGGTGAAAAATCACAACCACTTTTTTCTAAAAATTGCAGACCAGTTTGGCCTTTGGGGGAAGGTGGTTGCTGTGGCTTTCTACATAAGACTCTGTCATTTCAGGCATTCCACATTTTGGAAGACATGACATTTCTTGTGTTTCCAGAGTGGAAAAAAGAGGTTTTATTCCAAGCTGTTGGTGGGAAGACAGCAATGTATGACACTGAAGTAATCAAATATATGGTGAGTGAACAGTACATCTAGGAGTGGCGTCGGCAGGTCAGCTTCCCGGGTGCCCTGAAAAATATGTCCTTCACCAAAATGTGACTGCCTATCTGGAGTTCCTGCTGTAGGAAAAGTTTGTAACTATCAGCACCTGGGATTGGGTCAAAATTCATTAGGGAATCAACAGGATGCTGCATTGGCATCCACACGGTTGGTGCCTCCCCATGGCTTTCGATACAACCTATTATGACTGTATACAAACACACAGAACCCCACCAGCATCCCCATTCCTCCCCCTGCCTCCTCTGGCACAATTCTGGACTGCATTCAAACCCCCAGATGTACTTCAGACAAATGGATCAGATGGACTACACTTAACTGAAATGGACTACAGTTGTAAATGAACTACATTTCAACCCCCCCCCCCCCACACACACACACACTGCAGTTCACTGTTTGCTGACGGCTCATTACAACGTCGAGTTGCTACAGAGTGGGAAGACAATATAAGGATTTTATTTTTAACAGGCTGGCATATCTTAGCAAAAATGTGTGCTTTTCCAGTTAAACTTCACTTTAGGAGGCTTGTTTCACTGTTTGCACTTCCCAGTCTCCATTTTGAATTCCACATATAGGGGGGAGGTGGGGAGATACTGATGGATTGCTGAGTATTTGCATGCAGTCATAACAAGTTGTATCGGAAGCTGTGGGAAGACACCAACCATGTTGATGCTGATGAAGCATCCTGTTGACTTGTAATAACTTTTGCATTAGTTCATTAATCAGAAATCCCTCTCATAGCTATATTAATAAACACAAAAATGGAACCAGAAACGTACCCTGCTCTGGAGTGACTTCTGCCTGTTTAGTTTCTTCTGCTGGTTCTGTAGTAGACCAGTCCGCCAGAAGGCTTTGAAAAAGCTCCTGAAAGTATAGCCACAGGATGTGCTGCAGCTGCTCCTGCAGCAAAGCCACCTTGGGGACCTGCTTCATCACCAGAGTCAATTTGGTGGCTTCATCCAGCACCAGCTGCTGGCTCCTATGCTGGATTGTGGGACCAGCAGTTCACCATCCCAGATCTCCAGGTCATTGTGCATAGCTGTTGGCTCTGTGCTAGGCACAATGCCCAGCACCTGGTCAAAGTCATCCTAAAATGGGCATGATGGGCAAGTTCCCAGAGGTCTGGTTCTGGTCCCTGGCTTTGCAGTAGTCATCTGAAGTCTTGCATCTGAAGAAGTGAGGTTCTTACCCACGAAAGCTTATGCTCCCAGTACTTCTGTTAGTCTCAAAGGTGCCACAGGACCCTCTGTTGCTTTTTACAGATTCAGACTAACACGGCTACCCCTCTGATACCTGATATTTTATACAATTGTTTTATATACTGTTTTATATATATATATATACTGAGTGACAATTTGGGCTTGTGATTGTAATTTAATAAACTTTTTTTTTGTTTGTTTAACAGCATATATAACACATTTTTAGCAAGCAAACACAGGACAATATTAATACAACTAGTAATGGGTGAAACATAATAGACAATATGCTTTTAGAGGTCGGGGACCAGCTTGTAAAAATGTACCAGTGATAGGCTGTTAGGTTTTTTTTAGATTTAACAATTTTTAGCATGTTTTTATTTGCATGTAATATTTGAATGACACGCTTCTTTATATTTTTTTTATGTTTGTTGTAAAAACTGAGTCACCTTTGTTTTTGACAACAAGTGATTAGTTAGATTGTGCCAATTTAGGCCAAGGGTAACAGAGAAATTAACCGGGGTGGCGGTTATAGTGCATTGTGCTTTTTTTATTTTTGGTAAATAGTACGTGTGATTGCTAGTCTATAATACACGGGCATTATATATACATTTATTTACTGGGGGTTGGCTAGTATTTGCATTTTTTTTTAATATTATTTTTTAGGATGTAACACATACACATTGTTGTACAAAACACGTGTTGCATTTCTTAGTTTGTTTTATACACGTTCTTAATTATGTGTTTTTGCTGCATGATTTTGTGGTGATAGGTAGGGATAAGCACATGCATTTTTGAAGGTTTTATTTTGTATACTCTTGGGTGTTGGGTGTTTAATAATGTATTTTTATTTTTATTTTTTAGCTTATTGACCCAAAACCCGGGGTAGCTAAAGGGATTTTATGGTCAATTTTGGGAGTGGGCTTATTTTTTATATTTTTGTTTTTATAGATTGTTGTTGAGCAATTTTAATAATAATTTTATTTAATAACAAATTAGGCTTAACTATGCTGGAAACATATTGCATTTATTTATATTTATAGGTGTTAAATAAGGACCTCTTTTGTTGTTTTAAAAGACGCGTTAATACCCGAACATTTTTAGATATTATTTAATTTGTGTTTTAGTGATGCTAAATTAAGAATTTGCATTTTAGTACATTTTATAGCTAAGGAAGCTTTATTTTTTAATTTTATTTGTTGTTTATATAGCAGCTAGGAGGTGGTGTTTAGCCACTGTAACATATTTTATGTTGCTTTTATGTTTTTTAGATTTATTTGTATTAAATTCACAGTATTATTTGCTTGCTTGTGAATGAGACTATTTTGCTGTTGTGACAAGAAACTTAATTTATTTTTAATTACTTTTAGGTTTATAGTATTCATAATTTTTTATTTAAATTTAACTTTTTAAAATATGGTGTTTATTACATTTTGTTTTGTTTTGTTATTGTAGCGTTGATGTGTTTTTATTTAGGCTGTTAAAATAGGAAGGGAGTAGGGGGAACATTTGCGTTTTAATTTAGACACGGTTAACTTAGTTTAATTTATACCAATTTTTATTTTTAATTAATAGTAGATTTAACAAGACTTTACTGGATTACTTTGAGTTACAAACAATTTTGTTTTGTTTTTTATTTTAATTGGGGTACTTTTTTGAATGCATAGTTTTTGGTTTAGATTTTGGTGCATGTGTTTGGGGATCATAGTTTTAATTTATTATGGGGTATTGGACAGTATCCCACAATAACTGTTAGTATTGTTTTTGTTTTAACAGGCTTATTTTATTGATATGATAAATGTGAGTAGCTGGAACTTTAGGTGGTATTTTTATAGAGACCCTTTATTTTAACACCTACTTTTTAGTGGTTTGGTATTTTTGTGGTGTTTATAAGGTGAACCTTAAGTTTTACTCTTTTTTTTAGGCATACATTTGGGTATTTTTTAAGGATTTTAAGAGTTGGCTAGTATTTTTATTATATCATTTTATGAGGATTACTGGATTATGGGTAGGAATTTATGATTGGTTGGTAGGGAGTGAATTATTTTTTAAATATTGGCTTATAAGGAGGGCTGCATTTTTTTTATGATTGCTTTAATTATTTGGGCAGTAAAAGTTTTTAGAAGCAGATAAAGCCAGACCTTACACTGGAGTTTTATTTTTTGTGGACTAATATTGTGGTGGTCAAGCAGTGCTTTGTGCTTAGGTTTTGGGATATATATATATATATATAGTGCAAAGAATTTAAACATTATTATTTATGTAAGCAATTTAATTTGTGAAACATGTACCCATTTCAGTTTTTTTTTTTTTTTTTAATGCGGTATATCAATGGGCTAAGGTGTTTTACTATGGACTAAGGGCCTATTTATTTTTATTTTAATGAGTGACCCCTTTTTTTTATTTTAAGGTACATGACTTGGGGTTTTTGTTTTTTATAAGGCTGCTTTTTGGGGCCTTTGTTTTTGAATTTTGTTGTTTATGTGTTTGATGGCTTGATTAACCCTATACTGGAGAGTGGTTTTATTTTTTTGTAGCTGTTTGAGCTAATGAAAATGATTATGCTGGGTTATATTACAGTTTGTTTTTTTTATTTTGTACCAGGTAACTAGGATTAATTATCAGGCTCAATGGATGTCCAAACAGAATTTGGAAGGGTTGAATTTTTGTTTTTAGTTTATTACTGCTGCAGATGGCAGTCAAAATTAGAGGCAGTTTATTTGACCAGTCTTTTTTTGTGTTATTTACTATTTTTGGAGAGCTTTATTAATAGTGCGATTCATGTGCTTTACTTGGCCTGAGGACTGAGGCCGGTATGGTATATGGAGCTTTTGTTTAATTCCCAAGGCTTGTATTATTGTTGTAAAGATTTTTTTTTTATAAAGGCTCACCCATTGTTAGAATCTATTATTTTGGGGGTGCTATATTTATATATACTGCTTTATTAAAAAACTTTTTGGCCATTACTCTGGTGCTATTATTTTTAGTAGGAAATGCTTTTACCCATCCTGAAAAGGAATCAGTTATTACTAATAAATACTGGATTTTTTTTTTTACTTTTTGGCAATTTATTAATACAATTAATTTGAACCCTGTGCTATGGCCCAAGCCTTTGTTGGTGCATTATGGGTTGCCAGCGTGGAGGACGAGTCTTGTCCCAAGCACACCGCACATAATTTCGCACGTTTTAACATTATTTTTTATACACTTTCATTTTGCTATTTGCTTTAGCCTTTTAAAAGTTTTTGTTTACTTTTTTATGCATAAACTGATGTGCTACATTAAGTAACTTTTGTTTTTCTTTTCTTTTGGAACTTGGTTTGGGTGGTCTGTAGTGCCATTTGATGGATTAGATGTGTTAGCAAAGACATTTTTTTATTTTTATTTTTTTATTTTTGGTTACAACTGCTATGTTATGCTGTTGGGCTTTTGTATTTACCCGATTATTCTAGGTGGCTTTTATACCCATTTTTTTTACTGTGTGCCTTTACATGTTGCACCATTAACTGTTTAGGGTTTTTTGTTACCCATTGGTAAATGTATTTTTATTTTTTTGTATATGCAATATTTTTTTATTTGCTGCTTTTTATCCGTTTTTATACCACTCATGTGTTTAAAACTGTATTCCCTTCACACAGAAATTACTGATAGCATAAATATACATGGGCTCTGGGGAAATTTTATATTGCTTTAAAAACTGATAAATTGCGTGGAGCTCGGCATGCTGAGAAGACTCATGGTTTAAATGTTTTTGAATAACTTTTTTTTTAAGTTAATGGCAGCGTATTTTACACATATTTTTTTTTTACTACCATTGCACTTTTATTAGTAAATCAAATGTGCTTTTTTTGGCCCATAGTATTTAATTCTTTTAGTGGGGGTGCCTTTACCAAGGCAATTTTTTGCTCCAGAGTGACCTCCAGACATTTATGTTTTTTTTTTTTTTTTTTTTAATTAGGGCATGTGTTAGCATGTCCGGCTTGGACACTGTTTTTGTGGTCACCCCTTTGTTAACTAAAGTAAGCGTCCATTGAGCCATTCGGGTGTTAGACACTTACGTTCACAGGGATTAAAATTTATTTTTGCTTCTTGTAATTTTTTGGATTTATATGCTACTGGCCCTAGCTTTTTATTATTATTATTATTTTGTAATAGTGCAGCAGCCAAGGCCATGTTATTAGCCACCAAACGAATAACAAAAGGCTGTGATTCATTAGGGAAACGCAGGGCTGGAGCTGTGAGAGCACTTTGTTTTAGCAGGGTTAAAGCACAGTTTTGCTTTTTTAATTTTTATTCTATTTTGTTTTTGAGCAGTTTTATAATGGATGAGTTACTTTAGCATATGTATAAATGTGTGGTTTAAGAAAATTGAATTCTTTTAGTAGTACTTTTAAAGAGTGGGCATCGGTAGAGGCCAGCATTTTTACTAGTGCCCTTACCTTCCTTTGATTTACCTGCCTTTTTTTCGTTTGTTTAATGACTATGCCCAGGTATATAACCTGAGGTAACACCAACTGAGCCTTGTCTGAGTCTACTTTGAACCCCGTTTTTTGAATTAATGCCAAAACTTTTTCCGTTAGTGTTTGAGTTTGTGCTTTAGTTTCCCCAAATATTAAAATGTCATTTACATATGAAAACACAAAAGGCCTTCCTTGTGGACTCAACTGGTCTAGCATATTCACAACATGCCGATGGGCAATAGCCGGGATGTTGTGATAGCCCTGGGGCAACTGACAAAAGGTCCCATTGTTGCTTTTTTATTGTAAAGGCGAACTGATCTTGTGAGTCCAGATGTAGGAGTATGGCAAAGAAACAGTTGGCCAAATTAATAACTGAGAAATATTCAGATGTGGCTTGCACTTTTTGTATTACCTGTGTTATATTAGTCACAATAATAGTAGTCACATGTTAGTCACAATAGGAGCCATAGGGATGTTGCCCTTATTGAGTCTTTTATAATTAAGTGTTAAATGCCAGGATTGGCCGTTTGCTTTTAGCACTGGCCACACAGGGGAGTTAAAGGGTGAATTCATTTTTCGAATGACCCCCTGTTGTTTTAATTTTTGGATGGTTTGCACCAATTGGGCCTTTGCCTCTCTCAGGTATGAGTATTGTTTTTGGGAAGGCACAAATTTCCCAAAAATTTTAACACAAGCATTAATTTTACCACAATCTGTTTTTTTTTTTTTTTAGTTTATACTGAGGGGAATTTCAAGCGCCACTTTTCATCTTGTTGAGCTGTAAGTCTTTTCCCCCCTAACTTTTTCTAACTTTTAAAGAGTACCTTTAGGCATATTGATTACCACATTGTTTTTGAACAACCCAGAATAATTTCATTAACCATATCGGGAGTTTGGATCAAATCCCCTAATGTCTCAAACCCTTGCACCGAAAAGGAGACTTGGGTCCATTCCCACCTGAGACTAGGTTTTCCTTGAAAGGATTTTAAAGCTACCTGTTTTAATTTTTTTATTTTTATTTTTGCTTTTGGGGTTGTTTTGATTAAGGATACAGTGGCTTCGGTATCTATTGAAGCTAGTGTAGAGGTATATTTACCCTGCTGAACATACACACATGGTCATCCCCCAGGATCCCAGGAGACCTTGCCTGTGATCCTCCACCTTTGTGCCCCTACTGGTGGTGGGGGTTCCCCATTTAGTGGGCTCCTCTATTCTTGCCCCGAAAAAGGAAGTGGGGTCCTGAAGCAGTGCATCAAGGAAAAAGAGGGTGGTGCACTAGGAGTTATGCTAGCCATTTCTTTTGGTGGGGTTTGCAACCTCATGGCTTCCCTGACTAGTTCTAATGTAGGGGCTCCATTCCACTGTTCTTGGTTTGCCCCGTGCTGCATTAGTGTTCACCAGGCTATCCGGCGAACTTTATTTTCCGTGTGCCCACCTCCGTCCTTTGATTCCTGGGAGGAGGCTGTCTCATATTGCCAGAGGTCTGGGTATAACCGATCTCCTTGGGTTTCCCCATCCATGGGAGTGGCCTCTAGTATATCAAGTTGCAATGCAAAAGACAAAAATCATGGCATTCTTTTACTTATTTTAAAATGCTAAACCTACAACAAAGTGGTGACCTTAAAGGTCTGTTACTGCCTTGAATGCAGTCCAGACACAAAGAATTTCTGGCTGATGGATCTCTACCAATGGCTGTTAAGCCATTCCTTTCTGCTATTCAAAAAAAAAAAAAGAAAAGCTAACAAAACATAATCAAATCATACATCAATACATGCTACATTATTATCTTATTATTCTTTATTTTTTATTTTAAATTATACAAAATACAAACAATAAATTCTACTACTATACCCGAACTGACATCATCCTCCATAGGGCATTGGCAGTGCAAGTTCCTGGGGCTGGGACCATCCATTTACTTCTCTAAGACACTGTGCACCAATACTTTGTGCTGTGCTGGTAATTTTGTTGTAGTGAAACTATATGAATTGTTATTAAAATATAGAAAATATAGCAAATAATGACAACAAATGTTTATGAAATGGACTGAGTTTTACGTTTTGTACTTCAAAAAAATCCAAGAGCTTCCAGGGGCCTGTGGCCCCTGGCCCAACCTGCTGAAAACTCTCCCTCCTCCCCCCAAAAAATCGGTGGTACCAATTTTTTCCCAATACTACTGAGGAATTGTTTCAACCATCCCCCCATCCTAAGAATCTCTTGTCCATTAACTGCCACCACATGACATATCTTGGTGTCTCCATGGACACACATAATGGATGTTGAACTTATGGGTTGTTATGTTTCAACAAGTGTCCTTGAAACAGAGTTTGGTGACTTCCCTGAATCCACCAAGGCTTTTACCACCTTTCCCTCCGGTGCTACTAGTTTAGAAGTGAAGATCCCACACTTGACAAGGAAGAATTGCCAGCTTTTCCCCCTGTGCATCTCTACAATTGGAAACAATGGCTGCAAACAGCATTGGTGTTACAAGAGATTAAGGTGACCAGATAGCAAGTGTGAAAAATCTGGATGGAGTGGGGGGTAATAGGTGTCTCTGTAAGACAAAGCCCTGAATATTGGGACTGTTCCTATAAAATCAGGACAATTTGTCACCCTACAAGAGATAGCCCCATGGTCATATGAGGCTGTCACCCCAGACAAACACAAATTGAAGAGGAATAGGCAACATCTTCTCAAAATCCCAGAAGGGTGGGAGATAAGTGGCACTGTGTCTGCCATTTTGCCCAAGAGGGTCCCAGACAGACAACAACCGCATCCCTTAGATATGTCACAACCATAACTAATAGACTTACCATTGCCTGGCAACAGTGGCACTGCTGATATATCAGGGGAGACCCGCAGGTGGAAGCGACAGATCCGGGCACTTCCGAGATTAATTGAACACTGATAGTTTGCCAGAAGCTGGGATTGGGTGACAGGGTATGGATCA
Source organism: Malaclemys terrapin pileata (assembly GCF_027887155.1). NCBI lineage: Eukaryota > Metazoa > Chordata > Testudines > Emydidae > Malaclemys > Malaclemys terrapin. The sequence goes on from NC_071505.1 coordinate 141,299,914, forward strand.
CTTGATGATAACCTGTCTGTTCATTCCCTTTGGCGCACCTGCCATTGGCCACTGTTAGAGAACAGGATACTGGGTTGATGGACCTTTGGTCTGACCCAGAATGGCTGTTCTTATGTTCTTATAGTTTTATGCAGTGCTGATCTGTTAGAGTTCAGACAGTGGCTTGGAGTTATCACTAGATACTACACTTTGCTCTTTATATGCACATCACTTAATCACAGGGGACGACTTGATGTGCTTAAAGTTACACCTGTGTTAAAGAGCTTTGTTGGAAGGGAGCTTACATTAATTCCCATAGTCTGATGGGTTGATTATTAAGATGGCCATGTTGTTTTTACATCCCTTCATGAGTAGGCCCTGATGCATTTGTGTCCACTCCCTCCTTGAATCCCATATTTATTTAAGGCCAGACTGTGCAACACTGGTGAGCCCTTGCTCATAGGAGTCGTCCCACTGACTACACAGCCCCACTGGGACTGCTCCAGTCACAAAGGGCTCAGTAGTGTCAGGAAGAGAGATGGGCAACAATTTTCAAATAAGAATGTTTTTTGTCCTAATGAAAATGGCCATGAAATTATTTTAGGTTTGCTGAAGTTTTTTATTTTTGTAAATTTTCCGTAGATTTTGTGGATGGAAATTGAGGCCTATGGCTTTAGCTACAGCAAATAATCATTTTCCGTTTTTCTGTTTCCAGTTTTCCTTAGCTGCTGTTTTATTCAAGCTCATACACACGCTCATGGTTTGTTGGATTATGAACTTTTAACTAGACACACGTGTGAAGACGATATTCCTGTTCCACAGAGCCAAATTAAAGCCAACAAAAGCAGAGTTGTAACCAGACTTGATTAATGCTCTGACCATGTATTAATACACTGTTCATGAGTGGAATCCGTGGCCACCTTCTCTTTCTGTAGGGTACGAATTATGCCCATTGAAGCTACTGGGAGTCGCTCCACTCTGCAGGGAGAATAGGGTCCTGTGGTTTCACATGAAGCATTCCCCATAGCATGTCAGTCTGATTACCCAGGAATCCCAGGGGAATTCTTTGCTGTTTCTCTTTTGTAAAATTTCACTTTTATCATGAGATCAAACTCCAGCTAATTCTGTTTAATTTCTTGGGAAGTTCACATACAAACCTCAAATAAGCTGCTCCAGAAAATTCCTTGCTCTAGAATCCCCGGCTCCTACTTTCCCAGGCACAGAGACGTTACAGAGCTATCTGTGATCTGTACATACCAGGTGTGATACCACGGTTTGCTCTAGTAATGCATTTGAGGTTTCTAAAATCTGATTCTCATCTTCAACTTCACTGGTTTATACTTCAGCTCCAGAACAGCAGTGTTTCACACTGCAGCAACTCACAGACATATGCTGCTACTGGACAGTTTAATGGCCCAACACATGGATCATTCAAACCCTACTGAAATTGACCCAACACATTTAACACACACAGCACAGTAGCACTATTTTAAATTATATGGCCTGTGCACATGGAATTATTCACATGTTCCATGCAGAGGCACGGAGCTGGACCAGGGGGATAAGGCTAGAGTTCACAATACAGAGACCTTCCCCCCCCTCTTTTTTTTTTCTTCCTTTAGCTTGTTTGTTTATCAGGAATTTTTAAGCATTGAAGCCATTAGTGTCACTAAAACCAACTCTGGGCTCACAGTGCTACAACAATGAGATAATTTATAAAAAGAACAGGAGTACTTGTGGCACCTTAGAGACTAACAAATTTATTAGAGCATAAGCTTTCGTGGACTACAGCCCACTTCTTCGGATGCATATGAAGTGGGCTGAAGTCCACGAAAGCTTATGCTCTAATAAATTTGTTAGTCTCTAAGGTGCCACAAGTACTCCTGTTCTTTTTGCGGATACAGACTAACACGGCTGCTACTCTGAAACCTATAATTTATAAAGTACTCACAATCAAATAATCTTTGATTATTGCACATGTATAACCTCTCTCTCTAAGAATCATGCAAAGGAGATAATCAGAGACAAATTTAGTTTAACTTTTGCCCTTTGTCTCATTGACTTCTGGAATAAAACCCTGTTTCTAGTGGAACTGAAACTGACTTCCTAGTTCCAGTCTGCCCAGCTCAGTAAGTGAAATAGCAGGCACTTACCCATGGTGACCTGAAGAAAGAGGAGAAGCAGCCAAAGCAGCTGAGTGGCGAGATGTCCCTTCATTGCCATCCTGACCCGTCTCCTACTGACAGTGCCCTGGTTGCACCTACACACCTTGCCAGGGCTCCTCTGTGTCTGACAAGTGACAACAAAGCAGTCGCAGGGAAATATATAGATTCAGAGGCTGGCATCAGCTGCCAGAAGGAACCAATAGAAACAATATTCACCTTTTTAGACATTATCAGAGGACTTATCTAAAACTTTATGTACCCAAAACATCCAATACAATTCTAAAACTCCGGCTGTAACCATATATGAGCGACGAGTCCGCTTCTGATGTCATGTTCACTTCAGTCTTGGATCATCATGCAACCACCCTCCTTAGCACAGGGCAGATCAGTGTGAAAAATGATTCTGCCTTATTAGGCAAATAAATGCAGAGCCTCAAATGCTGTTCATTTTATAAACCTATTAGAAAATTTGAGGGGAAAAAAACCTCTAAAATTCAACTCCACAGAGCTGTGCGGGTCCAATTGCAGCCATGCCACTAGAGCTGGAATGTTACCACTGGGATCAACAGTATCAGAAATGCAGAGAACAAGCCCTGCTCCTGTTGTGGAACCCAAACTGCTCAGGGCTTCCTGAGTGGAGCAGGAGAATTGGTGCATTGGTAGTAAGAGTGTGTCATAGAGCTTCCTTCTTCAGATATGACCATCAGTGGCTGTAGTCTTGTAGGCTTGTGCTGAGTGCACACTGATTGAGTTAAGAGTAGAGCTGGTCTGGGATTTTCCAGTGAAGCAGGGGGTTTTTTGGTCAGAAAATGCTGATTAATCAGCAACTAAATGTTTTATGGAAATATATCAGTTTTGATGAACTTCTGACCAAACACAAGCAGTTTCCAATGGAACCCTGTCTGGTTTGCTATCAGCTTGTCAGACAGGCTGCTTCCAGAGTCTGTGGCTCCAGGGCTGCCCCACCACCAGGAAGTCAGGAACCCCAGGATCCAAGGCTCAGGGGGGCCCTATCATGCAGACTGCCCTGGGGCCAGAAACCCCCAGGCCTTCCAGGTTCCCCTGAGCCGTAGCTAAACTGGGAGTCTGGGAGCTTTGGTTCAAATTAGGGCTTTCAGGTCTTCCAGACTGCTACCTGGGAGCCAGGCATCTAGAAGCCCTAAAAGCCATGGATGAGCCAGAAGCCTCAGACACTGGGCTCCCAGGCTCAACTTCCATTAGACATTTCCAAATCAGCTTCTTTTTTAGATTTTTTCTTTAGTGGGAAATTTCAACTTTTTGTTCAGAAATAGAACGATTTTTTTTCAGGCCTGATGGAAAGGGGATTTGTCTCCACTTCCCCTGAATGCCCCCTCCCCCAGTGACTAATGGGTAAGCAACAAGACAGAAGCACCAGTAAATGAGGCAGCCTGGCAGTCCCAGTTGCCTGAATCCTCTGATCTTCCCCACAGCAGGTCCAGCCTGTGCAGCAACAGGGTAAGCTACCCCCAACCCATGTGCCTCATCCCTTCCTAGTCTGTCTCCATGGCACAGTCACTCCTTAGCCTCTCTGAGGCTTCCAGGGATAGGGTCAGATATGGGTGGAGGCTCTGATGACAATGTTGCAAGTCCAAGTTTAGCTGGGATGAGAGATCCTATGGGCAGCATAGGACAGCCCTCTGCAGTCACTAGGTAAGTGTCTTGCCCTTAGCCTGAGCTAATGAGAGCTTGTCCTCATGATGTAATATTTTTAATTGACAACCCCTGCCAGAGAGTAGGGTCTGAATTGGCCACTCACCTGGTCCCCGATCCTTGAGTTCAACCAGACCTCTTGCCTCATCCTCCATCATCTGGTCAGCTGCACCCACGATGGAGTAACGAAGACTAATCCAGCCTGGCTGGGGCCCTGCAAGGAGGCATAGTGGCCAGCAGCACCATCTTCAGGAAAGATCTTCTCTGTCCCTTGCAGAAGAACTGGACAAAGACCTAAGCCCAACAGGACAGGAGATGGTGTTATGCACTGGCTGAAAGTCAGCACCTTCCCAGCTCCGGCTGTGTTCATGTAGCTGAGGGCCCAGCTGTCCAGGGACCAGTCCTGAGAGACAGAAACGTCAATCAAGTGTATCATTCTGTTTTTGGTGCATGTTTCCGTCTGTTCCCATTGGTAGCACAGCGGGCAGAGCCCATTTTGAATCCATGGCCCAAAGGAAGAGCAGGGCTCCCTCCAGTGGCTGGAGGGTTCCATCTATCATGGAAATCATGTGACCCTTCTGGGCTCTGGGATTGGCTTCCTGTTAACTAAAGGGACTCATCCTGAGATACTCCCACTCCCCCTGGGGCTGTGCTTTGGTCCTGGGAACCAAACTGGCAACACCCTAGCCTGAAGCCCCTCCCATGTGTAGGGTGACCAGATGTCCCAATTTTATAGGGACAGTCCCAATATTTGGGGCTTTTTCTTATATAGGCACCTATTACCTCCCACACTCTGTCCTGATTTTTCAAACTTGCTCTCTGGTCACCCTACCCATGTGGACCATGGTACTGCCACGCCCCACACTGTCAGCTCATTGTTTAGAAGTCCCATTGTCCAGCTGGGTCAGCCTCAGAAGAGCAGGTTCATTTCTGAGGACGTCCTATTACCTGGTTGAGTTCCTTATTCCTCTGGTGCAGCAGCAGCTCTCTTCTGGGCCACTGATGTACAGAGAGCAGCTGCTCCATGAGGTGCCCCATTGTGGGGAACTCAGATGAGTTTTAAAGGAAGGAGAGGGAAATCTGTCAGCATGTTGCTTTTAGCCCCAATATCTCTGGGCAGGGAGTCTCTCCCCTCCCAGTATCTGTGCAGAGGGTCTGGGAGAGGATTGAATGCAAGAGCCCTAATTCTCTCTGCCCTCAAGGTAACCCAGAGCAGAGGGACTGTGGCAGGTCTCTCCATGAAGACTTGCTCCCCGCAGCTGCCCCCAAGAGTGAGGACAAGAAGGGACCATGGGCTGAGTAAGAACCTGCCTGGAGCAGGGTATGGGGCATGGATCCCTAAATGCCCTTGCCCCCTCCCTAGCTCTAGAGACCTTGATGAAGTAGAAGTAGTGACTATGAGGACAATCCCCCCCCCCCCAGCACCTCAGAGTCTGTTGCAGAGAAGGGTTTATTCCCCCCAGGAACCTCCCGTATCTCAGGGTCTTCCTAAGAAGAAGCCAGTGACTCTCACTTGAACCATTGCCAATGCAAGCTGTGGGGGTTGCACCTGCGGGCATGGACAGTGCACAGAGACTGGCCGCTTCTGGGAGCCACCTGAAGTAAGCACCACCCAGCCAGAGCCCGCACCCTGAACCCCCTCCTGCACCACCACCCCATGCCCCAGCCTTGAACCCCCTCCCGCACCCAAACTCCCTCCAGGAGGCTGGACCCCACACCTCCTCCTGCACCCAAACCCCTCATCCCTGGCCCGACCCCAGAGCCCACACCCCCAGCCAGAGCCCTTACACCCCCACCCCAATCCCCTGCCCCATCCCAGTGAAAGTGAGTGTGGGTGGGGAAGAGTGAGCGACAGAGGGAGGGGGGATGGACTGAATGGGGGGGCTTGGAGAAGGGATGGGGCAGGAGGCGGGGCAAGGGTGTTTGGTTTTGTGCGATTAGAAAGTTAGCAACCCTAACAGAGAGACTGAAGTCTACTCACTGGCAGGAGGTCCTAGGACAAGCTGCTCCCAAAGTCCCCCCTCACCATCCTCAGTGCTGTGTTCCCGGGGGGCCCATCGTTGCAGAGGTGTGGGGTCAGTAACAAGGCCCTTCAGTTGATTTGCACAAGCAGCTCCCTCCTCTAGCCCAGGCAACACCCCCTCCCAGGCTAGAGACTGAACTGAACCCAGGAGTCCAGGCTGCCATTATTGGAGCAAGGGCCTGGGAGTCAGGACTCCTGGGTTCTATTACTGGGTTTCTTATTGTCTTGTGGGACGTTGGACAAGTCACTCCCCCTCTCTGTGGCTCAGTTCCCAGCAGTAAAATAGGGACCTAATACATACCCACTATTGCAAAGTGCTGTGAGATTTACCCAGTAAGATCTGCTCTGTCAGTGCTAGGCAGTATTTGATCAGTAAAGGTTAGATCCAAATTCCCAGAGCGAGGAGTGTTTGGAGCTGGGGGTTTCAGTTCAGCCTGGTATAAAGAGAGGGGCCCAACCATGGCATTTGGATCAAGAAGGATCAGCCCTTCCTGGGTAGGAAGATGAGCTAACAGGGCTTTCTATCTCTAGTATCTATGATTCCAGGTCTACGAGGCCGGACTGAGATTCACATCACGAAGGCACTCAATGACCAGAAACCCCACAACAATTTCCAGTCCAGTTAGTAACAGAGCATCTAAATCCAAGAGAAAATGAAAGGCAGCTGTGGCGTCCCATGCGGAGCAGATAAAACGCACGACCAATGTGGTTGCAGGCTGAATCCAATTCTGTTTATTACAAGCTTTCTTTTATAGTTTTTCTTAACATTACATAACACAATTAGGCTATAATCACACATCTACCGATTGGACTAGAAGGAGAATCATGTGTTTATCACATGTATAGCCCCACACCGATTGGTTCAAGCGTTCCTTACATAAGGCCATGATTTGTTTACCTCATCTTATATAATCCCAGACCACCAGGGGGTCTTACATAAGGCCATGATCATTTTATATAATCCTAGACCACCAGGGGGCCTTACATAAGGCCATGATTTGTTTACCTGGCAAGTGTCCCATCGTGACCCTTACCTCCTCATAGAACTTTTCATTAGGTTGGTGTAGGGATGATACATCCCCACACCTCCCCCCTTTTCCTTAAATAAGGAACTTATTAAGAAACGTAATATTACGTAAATGCCCACGAAAACCATTGGGGTGTAAACAAGGATAGCCAATAAGACATGTTTTAAAGGGATCCGATGGGGTGGCCATGGACAAACAAAAAGGGCTTCTTGGCCAGTCTGGTTTGCCCAGGTGACCCAAACATTTTGTTGTGGGTTAACAAAAAGTACAGAGTTTGGACATACAAAGACCCCTGCTCCTATAATAAGGAGTCCGAACAAATAGAAATACAGCATTATTAGGTGTTTAGGCTGTGACTAACAACAAGTGCAGGTTCGGTGTCGCGGGGTCGTCGTTCAGCTTCTGCGTGGCGGCGTCCAGTGGCCGGTGCGTGGACACGTTATCCCGTCCAGTGCACCCAATCGCGCAGCCCCACAAACCACAATGAGGACAGGGGGTAGCTACATCATCCGCCAGAGGGATTTTATCCGGCGGTTTTTTCCTATATGTCCTTTCAAAGTTAGATAAGCCTGGCTCCGCCATTCTTTTCAACCTATTCCAACTCACCCTGCCCCGGGAACTCCGCCTGGAACTCTGGGGTACAAACATCATTGGTGACAGGAAAGCCGGGCTGGTTCAGGGCTCGCAATGTGTGGGACTGCGGGGGATGGCTCTTACCGGCCAAATGGGACAACTGATTCAGCATGTCCTGTAGCTGAAGGCCCTGTTTGTACATTTCCGCCCGAAATTCTTTTAACTTATCCCCTTCTGGGCTTGAGACCTCCATTTTATTCGCGGGGTCGTCCGGTAACGGGACGATACTAGGATCAGCTTTGGGTACACCGGGGATGAGTGGTATGATAGTGTCCTTACCCCCAAAGAACTTACGGGCTCCCACCGGCAACACATAAGGCGGCTCCTCTTTTGGCCGAAAGAGGTCATTAATGGCCGACTGGACCTCAGCTTCTGCCGCAAGCGTCTCTATCAGTTTCTTAGATTTGCACCATATTTGGCTTAATGACACGGCCTCCTTGTTGCCGTGAGACACCGACTCCCAGAGGTCAGAGCCTAGACTTTCCCAGACTGCCTTATTAAAGACAGTATCAGGAGTAACAAAAAACCCGCGTCTCTGCCCCCATTTCAACAAACGGGACAACGCGTTAGAGGGAAGCTTCTCTCCCCGCTTTTTAGCGATGCGTAATAAAAAATCATGCACCGTCTCCTCCTCTGCAGACAAAGCAGAGCCCATTTTATTAAATGCAGCCGCTCACCTGTGAGCTCACGAACGTCTCTCTCGGACGACCAGGAGCCGGTATCCTCCGGTACCTCCTGCCGCGGCTGCCACCTCCGCCTTTTCTCACCGAACGCTTCAGTCGGCTGTGAGCTCACGAACGTCTCTCTTGGACGACCAGGAGCCGGTATCCTCCGGTACCTCCTGCCGCGGCTGCCACCTCCGCCTTTTCTTACCGAACGCTTCAGTCGGCTGTGAGCTCACGAACGTCTCTCTCGGACGACCAGGAGCCGGTATCCTCCGGTACCTCCTGCCGCGGCTGCCACCTCCGCCTTTTCTCACCGAACGCTTTAGTCGGCTGTGAGCTCACGAACGTCTCTCTCGGACGACCAGGAGCCGGTATCCTCCGGTACCTCCTGCCGCGGCTACCATCTCCGCCTTTCCTCACCGAACGCTTACGTTGGCTGTGAGCTCACGAACGTCTCTCTCGGACGACCAGGAGCCGGTATCCTCCGGTACCTCCTGCCGCGGCTGCCACCTCCGCCTTTTCACAAACCATGTTCAGTTTTTGGTCGTGCTCCAGTTGACACTGAGCTTGGCAAACCATTTAAATTTTGGTAGCCTGCCCTCTTATTCCCACAGATTCCCTTGCTCTGATGATCTTTGTGAAGAAGGCCTGTCTCCACCTTAACAGGGCATGGCTGTTTGCGCTTTTTGGTAGAAGGAGTGCTGGAAGGAGAAGAGCCAGCACTGAGAGCCTCTTCAATATCTAAATTCAATTGTTCCAGTTTCTTCATGAGAGATGACATAGAGTCTGACCACTCAGATCCTTTTTTTTGGTTGGATCTGCTTTCTCTTTGCTCAGCTTTTGAGACAACACCTGTTGGGTCTACTGTCTGAGAACATTGATCCCTGCTCCACTGGCGGCTGTGTCTAGTATGATCTCTGCTAGCTCACTCTGGGCAAAGTCCTGGCTGCCTTGATGTCCAAGCCGAATCACGTCGGGGTCACCATTTGTGGCGTCCCATGCGGAGCAGATAAAACGCACGACCAATGTGGTTGCAGGCTGAATCCAATTCTGTTTATTACAAGCTTTCTTTTATAGTTTTTCTTAACATTACATAACACAATTAGGCTATAATCACACATCTACCGATTGGACTAGAAGGAGAATCATGTGTTTATCACATGTATAGCCCCACACCGATTGGTTCAAGCGTTCCTTACATAAGGCCATGATTTGTTTACCTCATCTTATATAATCCCAGACCACCAGGGGGTCTTACATAAGGCCATGATCATTTTATATAATCCTAGACCACCAGGGGGCCTTACATAAGGCCATGATTTGTTTACCTGGCAAGTGTCCCATCGTGACCCTTACCTCCTCATAGAACTTTTCATTAGGTTGGTGTAGGGATGATACATCCCCACAGGCAGCAGGAGACAGAGAATCCCTGGGAAATTCCAATCCTTGATTCCAAACCCAAGATGTTTTATTGTCTTTGGATGGTGACAGCAGGAAATGAATCTGGATTTGTGCCCCAAACAGCAATCCTCCATTGTCCTTCTGAACTCCAAGGACTTTAACATTTATTACCTCAGTAAGTTGCACTACTGCCAGGAGGTAGAGAAGTGTCTCTATCCCCATTAGACAGATAGGGAAACTGAGGTATGAGAAGGTATCCAAGGTGATGGCAGAGCCAGAAAAAGAAGCCAATAGCCCTGATTCCTGCTCTAACCAAGAGACCACAATCCCCCCCAGAGCCAAAACTCAGGAGTCCTGACTCCCAGCTCCCAGCTGTAATCATTACACCTGACCTCCTTCACAAGCTGTGAAAAAGCCTGTGTTCCCAACAGTCCATCCTCTGTAGCTCTTTCCATTTCTTATAAGCAGAGCATGTTGAAATGGCTGCACAGGCACTCTGGAATGAACCCTCACAGCCCCCCAGGGATTTACAGAAGAAGAAACTAAGCCAGAGATAAGTGAAGATATGAGTCTAAGGTCAAATGGCCACTCAGTGACAGAGTTCAGAGCAGAACTCAGTAGTCCTACCTTCCCTGTGGACACTGTGCCCAACCTCGCAGAGGACTAATCCTACATTTCAAACTAACCAACACAGCTCAAATATATATTGAATGCTCCCAATATAGTGCTCACAAACCAAGAACTGTTCATAGGAATTATTCAGCAAGTATTTTGGAAAAAAACTAATAAATTCAACCCACAATTGCCAGTTAAAATTCTAAATAGCCACTTCACTCTTTCTCTCCATGCCTTGGCGTATATCAGCATTTTCGATTCTTGGGCATATTTCACAGACTCTTTTCCCCTTTGTTTCTTCTGCCCATATTTCCCGCCATTCTTCTCTTAACTCATTTTTAAACTCCAGTTTACTAATTTGCCTATACACCTCCAATATATTGGTATCTTTGTAATTTTTCCACAGTATTTTCTCCAGCTTTCACTTTTTGCCTTTTTATAGTCCTTTGTGTAACTACCTTACTTCTTTTATACTTCATTAAGTCCTCATTATTCATTGTACTTTTTGCTATCTAATATACCTTATTCCTTTCCATAATTTCTATTTTACTCTCCTTATTCCATCACAGTAAACATTTTCTAACCTTAGGATAAGTGTGTACCCTAGGTATAGCTAGGCTTGCTGCCTTTATAATTCCCTTTGTGATATCTCTATTGAACTCCTCAATATTCTTACTTATACACTGCTCATTTACATATTCAACACTTAAAGAGTTCCCAATTAGCTTTTCTTAGATTTCAAGTAGGGACACAATCATCGCCTTCAATATTATCCTTTCCTTGGCATATAATGAGTGTTGGGAAATGGTCCCTTCCCATTCCCTACTCTATAGATTTCCCAGCTACATCTTCTTCCCAGGTCTAGACAGGAGAAACTTCCATCGGCTACATTTAACCAGGAAGTTGTCCAGCATTCAGAATTACTAAATTATTTTCATCGGCAAATTGCTCTAAACAGTTTCTGTTTTTTTTCCTGCTTTCCCACAATCTGTTATGATTGTTTAGATCTCCACATACAATATATCAGAGGGGTAGCCATGTTAGTCTGAATCTGTAAAAAGCAACAGAGGGTCCTGTGGCACCTTTAAGACTAACAGAAATATTGGGAGCATAAGTTTTCGTCGGTAAGAACCTCACTTCTTCAGATGCAAGACTTCAGATGTCTTGCATCTGAAGAAGTGAGGTTCTTACCCACGAAAGCTTATGCTCTCAATACTTCTGTTAGTCTTAAACATACAATATACAGGCTCCTAAGTAATCATCATGAGGTCCTTTACTTGACTAGGTCTGTATTTCTGGCATGTTTCACCAGTTTTAATGTTTTTTTCTATGTTTGCATTCATTTGAGGCTGATATAAAACATCTCTAACCCTCCTTTTACATTTTCCTGTTCTGAACTGTCCTTTGTGTATCCTATTTAACATGTCTTTCTGTAATGCTTTTGGACAGAGGTGAAAGTAAGCCGGTACAGTCCGGTACGGCATACCAGTAAGAGCTGGTACACAGCCAACCATACCGGCAGGTCCGCTGATGAGGGGGGCCAAAAGGGGCAGCTTTCCTGGGGCTGGGCAAAAGGGCCTGGGCCTCTTTTAAATCACTGTCAGAGCCCCGGGGTAGCACCAGCAGCGGTGGTGGCCGGGAGCCCAGGGTCCTTTAAATCGCTGCTGGGATGGGCAGCGCTGAAGGGCTGGCCAGAGGAGTCTGGCCCCAGCCACACCCCTTCTGCCCGAGGCCCCGCCCCTTCCAGTTGAGCCCCCCCCCCCCCCCCCCAGCTTGCTGAGGACCCCGGCCGCCCTACTTACCAGTAAGTCCCTTAAGTTACTTTCACCCCTGCTTTTGGAACAATTAGTCTGGTGCCCTTGAACAGATTTCCATCTAGTAAAGAAAGTTCTCCTTCAAATGGATAGTATGGACTGGGTATATAGTGCCCAGACCATTCTGTGCGTATAATATGGATGACTCTTTGCAAAGTCTCATCCTCACCTGTGGCTTTGGCAATTTCATTCCACATTCTGTCTGTGACTGGGAATATTTTCTTATGAGGTTCACATGCACATCATGTCCAATTCCTCTTTAAATTCCTGCCTAAGGACTGCATTCCTGTATAGTGGGTCTACTAGGCTCAATCAACTATATCTTATAGTTTGCTGACAACTTTTCAATCCCATTAAAGACTTCTTAAAACTGGTCCTCAAGTGTGTGATCCCCTGCCCCTCTAAAGAGTACACTGACTTTATAAGGCCCAGGGTCTGACAGATTTTCAAGCCTAGCATTGGTACCCTTTTCTCTTGGACAATTACAAACGTTATTCTTTCTACATTGCCTTTTACCTTTACTTCAAGCTCACATACACCAACAGGGGGAATCAGCTCCCCACTGTAAGCTCTGAGCTTTACCTGTTTTTATTCAACGAGCTATGCTTTTTTTCTTTAAGTCCTGCTGTCCTATGCCCAGCGACAAGGTTACACACTGGCCAGTGAGTCCCCAAATACTCCTAAATCCCCAGGCAGCATCCATAATAAGAAGCATCTTTATCCATTCATGTGTGTTTAGCTACATCACTGCAACAATATGTCTGTGAAATGGACTCATCGCAGTTGTCCACGGCTCTATGATCTTCTCACGAGTTACCTTTCTGTGCTGTACATGGGCACACTGCAGACCTACATTTATCTTCCCTCTCACAAGTGCTGTCTGTCATAAGACCATAGCAGTTCTTTGATGTCTGCATTGGCTTCTTATCCATGGCAGGGTGCGATTCAAGGTGTTTCTCTATAAACCCTTCTGTAGTTTGAGTCCTGGATAAATCAAGGATTCCCTCTCTCCCTTTGTGACATCTGAGATCCTCCCGCTTACTTTTCCTGGATTTGGATGTCTGGGGGCAAGGTGCTTATTCCTCACACTGGTGGGATAAATCCTGATTTGCTGACCCACAGGACAGAATCAGGCCCCTTGTTTACTCACACGTTTACCTGACATGCTGCTAGTGGGGCCTGTGAAGGTCTGTCTGCTGTGACAAGAGTCTCAATGCATTATTATTTGTTAAATAATTTATATTCTCCTAATTCCTGGGTCTTCCCCCAAGACCAGGCATTTGGTGCATTTTATTTGAAATGAAATAAATAAATGCAAAGGCTAGTCCTTGGCTATCTGTGGGGATGTTTGTCCAGTGATCTTGATTCACACACACGGGAAGCTATGAAACAACACATGTGGAATAAAACACACAGAGCCAGAGATATTGCCTCAGGCATTTAAAAATAAAGCCCTAAATATTCCCCCTCAAGTTGTGATCACGCTTCTGAACGTGTAGATTTTAGGTGCAGAAACCACAGCGTATGGCAACTTGCCAACATGAGACATTAACTCCCTCCAGCAGAGCCCAATCCAGGAAGAACGTGGTTTCTCTCCCTCCGCTCATTTCCCCCATTCAATGTCACTTCTAGTAAAACACTGTATAAGCTACAAATCTTCAATACACTGGTTTAATGAGTTTGTGGGCATCCTGGGGGTATGGCCACCCCGACTCCCTATCCCAGCACTTTAGTAGCTAATGAGATCCGTAGAGATCTCTCTAATTGTGGGGACTGAGGGCCAGGTGGTTCAGGTAGGTTTAGTCCATTTAGGAGCAGACAGGGGAGGGAAAGTGGGACATTGAGGAACAGAGGCCCCTAGGGTTCTGACAGGCATGTTGGTGGAGATCTGTCAGGAGGCACGAGCCCCAAGCTTGAAAGGAAATTTTATAGCAGCTGAAGTGGAGCTATAGGGCGTGTTCTCCCAAGGGCCAGGTGAACTGCGTCAAACTGACCTGGTTAAGTATCAGAGCAAAACGGGTAATTAGAAGAATAGCCAGAATTTTCCTGAGGGGCCGGGGTGGCTCATTTGGAGGTATCCTTGGGGCTGAGCACATTATAGGGGGACAGAAAGTGTGAGAGTCTCCCTGGGGTTGTCACATTCATCTAAGACACTCATTCAGAAATGGATTTTGTGCCCAGTGTCTCTGGGTCAACAGCCAGGTTCCCTCTGTGCGGGGCAAAGGGGGGCTCAATGGCATATCGCAGATCCCCCCTTCCTCAGGGGCACAGATGGAAGCTCCCCCATTGCACAAAGTTATAGGGGGATTTCCCTTCTTGGGATTATCATCTGCCTGAGCGCCCATCAGCCCCGGCCTCCTCTCACCACTCTTAGTCCCCACCGCAGGGCCAGGGGTCTCCCTGCTGGATCAGTGGCATGTGTCACTCCAGCAGCTCTCCATTGTGAACTCGGCCTCCCTCACAATCGCAGAAACTCAGCAGCCCAGCCTCGTTCAGCAGCTCCATGCGGGGTTGGGGCAGCCCTGGTGGGGTCCAAAGTAGATGATCCCACACATAATGCCTGCACCATGGAGCTGCCCAGCCAAGGGAGGAACTGGGGGCTGCCAGGGCTCTGGAGGGGGTTTCCATGCAGTTCCCTGTGGGATGCCACTCTAGGGGGTTCGAGCCCTGGACAGACTAGGCAGACTTGTTCAGCCTCTGCCCTGAATCCTGATTGTATTGATGGGCAGCTCCAGCAAGGGGCCCTGAGTCCTATTAGCCTGAAATGGCCATTTTTTTCCCAGGGAGAAGGCAGCCTGGACCAGGTCAGTGTATTATTATTACATCCCTGGACCTCTCTACTGCCCCCACCAGAGAGATCAAGACAGTGAATTTATAGCAGTGTCTATGGCAGTGGTTCTCAAACTTTTGTACTGGTGATCACATAGCAAACCTATGAGTGCGACCCCCCCCCCTTATAAATTAAAAACACTTTTTTCATATTTAACACTATCATAAATGCTGGCGGCGAAGCAGGATTTGGGGGTGGAGGCTGACGGCTCGTGACCCCCCCTTGTAATATCCTTGCAGCCCCCTGAGGGGTCATGACCCCCAGTTTCAGAACCCCTGGTCTATGCAAAACAGGAGGCAGGGGTTAGCTGACAAGTCCCACATCACCTACCACTGGCAAACAGAGAGGAAGCTGAATGGAAGATTCATAAGATGGCACCAGCTACATTTGAGCAGTTAATCATAGAATATCAAGGTTGGAAGGGACCTCAGGAGGTCATCTAGTTCAGCCCCCTGCTCAAAACAGGACCAATCCCCAACTAAATCATCCCAGCCAGGGCTTTGTCAATCCGGGCCTTAAAAACCTCTAAGGAAGGAGATTCCACCACCTCCCTAGGTAACCCATTCCAGTTCTTCACCTCCCTCCTAGTGAAAAAGTTTTTCCTAATATCCAACCTAAACCTCCCCCACTGCAACTTTGAGACCATTACTCGTTGTTCTGTCATCTGCTACCACTGAGAACAGAATCTCCATCCTCTTTGGAACCCCCTTTCAGGTAGTTGAAAGCAGCTATCAAATCCCCCCTCATTCTTCTCTTCTGCAGACTAAACAATCCCAGTTCTCTCAGCCTCTCCTCATAATTCATGTGCTCCAGCCCCCTAATCATTTTTGTTGCCCTTGGCTGGACTCTTTCCAATTTTTCCACATCCTTCTTGTAGTGTGGGGCCCAAAACTGGACACAGTACTCCAGATGAGGCCTCGCCAATGTTGAATAGAGGGGAATGATTACATCCCTCAATCTGCTGGCAATGCCCCTACTTATACAGCCCAAAATGCTGTTAGCCTTCTTGGCAACAAAGGCACACTGTTGACTTATATCCAGCTTCTTGTCCACTGTAACCCCTAGGTCCTTTTCTGCAGAACTGCTGCTTAGCCATTCGGTACCTAGTCTGTAGCAGTGCATGGGATCCTTCCATCCTAAGTGCAGGACTCTGCACTTGTCCTTCTTGAACCTCATCAGATTTCTTTTGACCCAATCCTCTAATTTGTCTAGATCCCTCTGTATCCTATCCCTACCCTCCAGTGTATCTATCACTCTTCCCAGTTTAGTGTCTTCTGCACACTTGCTGAGGGTGCAGTCCACACCATCCTCTAGATCATTAATGAAGATATTATTATCATTAATGGAGCAGCCTTGGGGAATCCGCCACCTGCTGACCGTCAAGTGCACTTGGACAACATCCTGGTCAAGGCAGGAACCATAGAGCTAGCTCTGGAAAGGCTGAGGAATGTGTAGAGCAGCTCTGCTGAACAAACCTACAGCTCCCTCTGCAAAGTGCAAACTGTTCCAAAGGGAACCTTTCCCTGGGGGTAAGTGGCCATCCCATGGACCCAGGGAACATGGCTGCAGGGGCAGAGTGGCCATACCCCATAATGCCCATCAGGTCATTAAAACAGAGTGATAGTGGCCCAAACACAGCCTGAGGAGATGGGGTATTTGTCCCCTGCTGACATGGCACTGCTCCCCATGGATTCAGCAAACTAGTCTGGAGTCCATCAATCATGTTTCTGAAGTAGCAGATTGTTTCTCATTATGAGAACCCTCCAAGTATGTTTATGATGGTAGCCAGCCTGGGTTCACCAGGATTCTTGCCAGCAAGTTAAAAAAGTATGGATTGGATGAATGGACTATAAGGTGGATATAAAGCTGTCTAGATCGTTGGGCTCAACGGGTAGTGAGCAACGGCTCAATGTCTAGTTGGCAGCCGGTATCAAGCGGAGTACCCCAGGGAACTGTCCTGGGGCCAGTTTTGTTCAACATCTTCATTAATGATCTGAGTGATGGGATAGATTTCACCCTCAGCAAGTTTGCAGATGACACTGAGCTGGGGGGAGAGGAAGCTACGCTGGACGGTAGGCATAGGGTCCAGAGTGACCTAGACAAATTGGAGGATTGGGCCAAAAGAAATCTGATGAGGTTCAACAAGGACAAGTGCAGTGTCCCGCCCTTAGGATGGAAGAATTCCATGCACTGCTAGAGGCTGGGGACTGACTGGTTAAGCGGCAATTCTGCAGAAAAGGACCTGGGGATTACAGTGGCTGAAAAGCTGGATATGAGTCAACAGTGTGCCCTTGTTGCCAAGAAGACTAATGGCTTATTGAGCTGCATTAGTAGGAGCATTGCAGCGATCGAGGGAAGTGATTATTCCCCTCTATTCAGCACTGCTGAGGACATATCTGGATAGTGTGTCCAGTTTTGGGACCCCCACTACAGAGAGGATGTGGACAAATTGGAGAGAGTACAGTGGAGGGCAATGAAAATGATTAGGGGACTGGGGTACATGACTGACGAGGAGAGGCTGAGGGAACTGGGCTTATTGAGTCTGCAGAAGAGAAGAGTGAGGGGGGATTTGACAGCAACCTTTAACTGCGGGGCGGGGGAGAGTTCCAAAGAGGATGGAGCTAGGCAGTTCTCAGTGGTAGTAGATGACAGAACTAGGAGCAGTGGTCTCAAGTTGCAATGTGGGAGGTCTAGGTTGGATATTAGGAAAAACTATTTCACTAAGAGCACGGTGAAGCACTGGAATGAGTTACCTAGGGAGGTGGTGGAATCTCCATCCTTAGAGGTTTTTAAGGCCCGGATTGACAAAGCCCTGGCTGGGAAGATTTATTTGGGGTTGGTCCTGCTTTGAGCAGTGGGTTGGACTAGATGACCTCCTGAGGTCTCTTCCAACCCTAATGTTCTATGATCAGTTCCTCTGGCAGAGACTTCACAGAAACAATGGTGAAAGGACTCTCAGGCCTGGTCTACACTACGGGGCTAGGTCAAATTTAACCGCGTTAGGTCGATTTAAAAATGATCACGTCCACACAACGAACCCTGTTCCGTCGACCTAAAGGGCTCTTAAAATCGACTTCTGTACTCCTCCACATTGAGGGGAGTAGTGCTAAAATCGACCTTGCTCGGTCGAATTTTGGGTAGTGCAGATGCAAATCGACAGTATTGACCTCCGGGAGCTATCCCAGAGTGCTCCATTGTGACCACTCTGGACAGCACTTTGAACTATGATGCACTAGCCAGGTACACATGAAAAGCCCCAGGAAATTTTGAATTTCATTTCCTGTTTGGTCAGCATGGCGAGATCAGCAGCACTCAGCAGCACAGGTGACCATGCAGTTCCAGAATCGCAAACGAGCTCCAGCATGGACTGAAAGGGAGACACTGGATCTGATTGTTGTATGGGGAGAAGAATCTGTGCAAGCAGAACTCTGATCCAAAAGAAGAAATGCAAATATATTTGCCAAAATCTCACAGGGCATGTTGGACAGAGGCTACACCAGGGATACCCTGCAGTCCCGCGTGAAAGTTAAGGAGCTCAGGCAAGCCTACCAAAAGACAAAGGAGGCAAATGGTCGCTCTGGGTCAGAGCCTCATACATGCCGCTTCTATGAACAGCTGCATGCCATTCTGGGGGGGACGCTACTACTATCCAACCACCGTCCGTGGACACCTGCAAGGGGGCGGGGGGAGTCTCATGGAACATGGAGAAGGATTTTGCAGATGAGGAAGAGGAGGAGGAGAATGCAGCAGGCAAGTGGTGAATCTGTTCTCCCCGGCAGCCAGGAACTTTTCATCACCATGGAGCCAATACCCTCCCAAGGCGGGATCCCCAACCCTGAAGCCGGAGAAGGCACCTCTGGTGAGTGCGCATTTGTAACTACAGTACAGGGTTTAAAAGCAATAGTGTTCATGGTCACCTGGTTGAAATAGGGGAATTTTTGTAAGGGAACAATAAAAGGATCCCATTCATGCTGGGCTGTTTGCGTTTGGCTAAAAGGGATCATCCTGGAGAATAGCCACGTGGCTGGGGGGAGAAGGGATCATCCCAGAGAATAGCCATGGGGTGGGGTGGGGGTAGGTGTGTGCTGCACATCTACCCAAATACTGCAGCCCCTCCTTTTAAATGTGAAACCGAACCCACTGTTTGCTCTGGGAAAGGGGGGTGCTGCAGTTTGAAAACATCCCACATGTTATGAAGGCGTAAGAAGCCAACCCAATTTTACTCACCCTTTTTATCTCCCCCGAGGTGCAAATGTTTCTATGCTCCTCCTATCATCTCCATCTCTGTGGTTATCGCAGATTAGAAGGCGAAAAAAACACACTCGCGGTGACATGTTTTACGAGCTGATGCAGTCCTCCTGCACTGATAGGGCACAGCTCAATGCATGGAGGCATTCAATGGCAGAGGCCAGGAAAGAATTGAGTGAGCGCGAAGAGCGGAGGCAGGACGCGATGCTAAGGCTAATGGGGGAGCAAACAGACATGCTGAAGCATCTGTTGGGGGAACAAACTGACATGATGAAGCGTGTGTTGGAGCTGCAGGAAAGCCAACAAGAGCACAGACCCCCCCCCCCGCATCCACTGTATAACCGCCTATCCTCCACCCCATGTTCCATAGCCTCCTCACCCAGACGCCCAAGAACACGGGGGCAAAAGGGGAGTCTCCAGGCACCCAGCCACTCCACTCCAGAGGATAGCCCAAGCAGTTTGATTTGTAGTGTGGCTACAATAAACAATGTGGCCTTGTCTTTCCCTCCTCCACCACCCCACCCAGACTACCTTGTCTGTTATCTAATTTTTTTTTAATTATTAAAGAAAGAACGCATGGTTTCAAAACAATAGCTATTTTATTTCGAAGGGGGAAGAGTGGTTGGCTTACAGGGAATCAAAATCAACAAAGGGGACAGGTTTGCATCAAGGAGAAACACACACAACTGTCACACCAAAGCCTGGCCAGTCATTAAACTGGTTTTCAAAGCCTCTCTGATGCGCAGCGCGCCTAGCTGTGCTCTTCTAATCACCCTGGTTTCTGGCTGCTTATAACCGGATGCCAGGCGATTTGCCTCAACCCCCCACCCCACCATAAACGTCTTCCCTCTTACTCTCACAGATACTATGGAGCACACAGCAAGCAGCAATAACAATGGGAATGTTGGTTGGGCTGAGGTCTGACCTAGCCAGCAAACAGCGCCAGCGAGCTTTTGAACATCCAAATGCACATTCTACCACCATTCTGCACTTGCTCAGCTTATAGTTGAACTGCTCCTTACTACTGTCCAGGCTGCCTGTGTAAGGCTTCATGAGCCATGGGAGCAAGGGGTAGGCTGAGTCCCCCAAGGATAACTATTGGCATTTCAACATCTCCAATGGTAATTTTCTGGTCTGAGATGTAAGTCCCTTCTTGCAGCTGCTCGAACAGCCCGGAGTTCCTAAAGATGCGAGCATCATACACCTTTCCCGGCCATCCCACGTTGATGTTGGTGAAACATCCCTTGTGAACCACCAGTGCTTGCAGCACCATTGAGAAGTACCCCTTGCGGTTTATGTACTGGTTGGCAAGATGGTCCGGTGCCAACATGGGGATATGCGTTCCATCTATCGCCCCACCACAGTTAGTGGATGGCTTTGCTGCAATGGGGTTCCCTATGACCTGCACATTTCCCAGAGTTACTACCCTTGATAATAGAACGTCAACGATTGCATTGGCTACTTGGATCACAGCAGCCCCCACAGTAGACTTGCCCACTCCAAATTGATTCCCGACTGACCAGTAGCAGTCAGGCATTGCAAGCTTCCACAGGGCTATCACCACTCGCTTCTCAGCTGTCAGGGCAGCTCTCATCTTTGTATTCCTGTGCTTCAGGGTGTGGGAAAGCAACTCACAGGGTTTCATGAAAGTGGTCTTACACATGCGAAAGTTTCGCAGCCACTGTGAATCATCCCATACTTGCAACACTATGCGGTCCCACCAGTCTGTGCTTGTTTGCCTGGCCCAGAATCAGCATTCCACTGTATCAAACAGCCCCAGTGCTGCCATGATGTCCCAGTTGCCACAGCCCGTGCTTTCAGGAATGTCTGTGTCCATGTCCTCATCAAAATCCTCCTCGTGCTGGCATCTCTTAGCCCGGTTCTGCATATACTCAAGGATAATGCGTGAGGTGTTTACAATGTTCGCAACAGCAGTGGTGACGGTGAGCTGAGTGGGCTCCATGCTTGCCGTGGTATGGCATCTGCAGGTGAGCAGGAGAACAGAGTTGCAGCAGAAGTGGTGGATGACGATGGTTAGCACCGCGAAGATTTCTGACAACTTGGAGAAATTTGCTATGGAGACTGAGCTCATTTACAAGAGCAGGAGAGCAGAGTTGCAGCGGAAGCTGTAGATGACGACGGCTAGCAGTCCTACTGTACGGTCTGCTGACAGCAGCACCCAGGACACAACAGCAGCGGTGACGGTAAGCTGAACTGAGCAGGCTCCATGCTTGCCGTGGTATGGCATCTGCATGGGAAAAAGGCACGAAATGATTGTCTGACGTTGCTTTCACGGAGGGAGGTGCGACTGATGACATGTACACAAAACCACCCATGACCTTGTTTTTGCCCCCATCAGGCATTGGGAGCTTAACCCAGAATTCCAATGGGCGGCGGAGACTGCGGGAACTGTGGGATAGCCACCCGACTCTGTAAGTCGATGCTAGCCACTGTAGTGAGGACACACTCCGCTGACTTAATGCACTTAGTGTGGACATACGCAATTGACTGTATAAAATTGATTTCTAAAAATCCATTTCTATAAAATCGACCTAATTTCATCGTATAAACATACCCTCAGTTTTTTTCTCCTTAATCCCAGCCTTGGCACAACAAGGTTTCAAATGCCCCGCATCTCCCTACACCCCAGAAATCTGCACAACTCATAGCTGGGAATGATCAGAGGTTTTGTACCCACTGCCATTGGAAATGCAGATCAGGGCCTAATTTGTACAGCACAGTCTCTGATTAGGCTTGTGAGTGCCACACTTGTCTTTGTCTTGCTAGGGACAATCAACGTCTGCTCCAAGCTATCAGACACTCAATGTTCCATCTCTTTCATCCAAGAGTGAAATCCATCCACCCTTGTAGTAAGCAGTTTAACAGAGGTTCTAAAATCTTTAAAGGACTGATCCGGATAGCATTTATATTTTGAAAGGGTTTTTAAATTCATTGTCACTAGATCCTCTTCCATCCTGCTAAACAACATGATTTTGCCATCCTGGGGCTTATCTGATACAGAGCAGCCTCCCTAGGACACCGAGTTTAATGTGAGGTTTTGCATCTGGGTTCCACCTAGCAGCAGAGATGGCTGCTAATGATGTGTTCCTCATTTTTGGGTGCCTGATTTTCAGAAATATCAAGTGCTCCCAACTGCAACTAGCTGAGGGGTGTCTGTAGATGAGGACTCTACTAAGGCTCGCCCATCCATGTGTAGGTGCTACATGGTGGGAGGCCCCCTTCCCACAAGCCTTTAGAAATTCTATGGCAACTCTCCAACCCCTGTGCGTTTTAAAATAAAATACAGACGCCTCAGTAGGGTTCTCATGAGCTACAAAGAAGCCTCAGTATGTTTCTCAGTCCCCAATAAGCTTAAGTCTGTTCACAGAGGGCAGAGGTACTGTGAAAACAGAATTCCTGTCCTATGGAAAATTCACATATTTCAACAAAGCAGGATGACGACAAAATGTTTAGATTTTTGTGGAACAAAACATTCAGAAAAATTTCATTTTCAAATGTCAAAATGAAAAAAAAAATGACAATTTCAAATGAGATAAACTGTATTGATTTGTGAAAACGAACCAAAACAAATATGGTGTGTTTTCTTGCAACTTTTGGAAAGCTAAAAATCTTGGTTTTCCAATTTGATTTTTGGGTTTTAAGGGCTTCCCCTTCACCCCTTTGCTTGTTTGTTTGACTTTCCCCATTTTTTCCACTGGAAAAAGGAGTGAAAGGTATGAAAAAAGGTAAAATTAGAAAAACTCACTCTTCACATCGCTTTACTGTTTTCCAGCTGGCAAAAACTGGAAAACAGTAACAAAGCAGTAGGTTTCCTCCCCCACTTTCTCATACAATGTTGATGTTTTCTGAATTTGGCCAATTGGGAAACAAAGTGGGAAATATACACACCTTTCACAAGTTTTCACTGTTTAATTTAACATTCACACACACACTTTCTCACACTCTGACTGTTTTCCAGCATCCAGTACATCTGCCCTACAAAGGGAGAGGCAAATGTTCCTATTCTTCTTGGTAAATCTTAGTTTCTTCCCTGGTAAAATGGTCTCTGCAGAGCAGGCAAAGTTGCTGAAGTTCCTATTGGGGAACTGTAACAGGGTGCAGCTGGGCCACTCTGGCTTCTTCTCCTTCTGCACCCACAAACCAGCCAGAGACCTCCACATTGGTGCAATCACCCATGCTCTTTATTTACAGTATGCTTTACCACCACCTTCTATCTACAAACAGCTTCGGTACCTGTACCCCAGGAACTGCTAACTCCTGCAGCCAGCAGAAAGGCTCTAACTCCTCCCTTTCCTTCTCCCCTGACATCCTTCCTGCCAGCCTTTATGTATCCCCTGGCTAACGAGGCTGGCAGCTGTTCCCCATTTGCCAATCAGACCTAGGCTTACTCAGCCAGCTCCAATCTCCCTTTCTTGATTGGAGCTGGCGTGACAGAAGTCTGGCTCAAAGTTTCTTAGCCAGCACCCTGTCACACATCTCCCGCCTTATGAACCACCAGGTTCGTCCTTTCTTGTCCTCTATGTCCCCTGCCAGACGGGTTCGTCAGGGGAGTCTCTCTCCTTCTTTCGGGTGATCCCCAGTGCCATTTCATCCCCCACCCGCAGAAAGTACACTGTGTAGGGGGTGGATGCCTCCCATAGCTCTGCCGCAACCCACTGGTCCTGGTCCTCACACCAGTTGCACCCCTGTGGGCGTCCCTTCTCCTTTATCCCCTTTTAGTTCGGCAAGGCATCAGGGTCAATCCTGACCTTTTACAGGACACCCTGGGCCTCTGCTTCTCCCAAGCCGCCAAGCGGGGTCCTCTCCAGGGAGCTGCGTTGTGGGGAGCTCCAGTTGCCCCTTTTCTTCCGCTAAGGGGCTCGGGCTGGCCATCTCCCCCGCACTTCCTCCCCTCTTTCTATCCTATCTGGGCTCTGTTGTCTGGGGTTTCTGTGTTTGCTTCCCCTAGGACCCTGCTCCTCTTCCTCCCCGGGCTTTTCAGTCTAGGGGTCCCTGCCCCCTTCTGCAGGGAACCTTTCCTTTTCCCTACGGGGAGAGGGTCCCAGTCCGTACCCAACACAATTAGGTACAGTAACCCCTCTACAACTCTGACCCACTTCCATTTAAATCTGACCCGCACTTCTAGGGGCACCTGGGCCACTGGGCAGTATCTCCTGTCCCCGTGGATACACTCTAGGGCCATCCGTGCACCTGGAATTATCCAGTGTGGTTTTATCAGCCCTCTCTGGATGAGTGAGCAGGCTGAAGCTGGTGGACAGCCTCTGCTCCCTTTCCTGTGCTCCAACATTAGTCCAGCCACAAAATTCGGGCCAACCACATTCCATATCCAGGCAGTCCCCCTTTTTATGTCCTGGCCACCTGCACTGCCAGCAAACGATCACACTGGCTCTACTGGGAACTCCTCAGGGTTCCTCCTTCTTCCTCTCCCGGCCTTTCCCGGGAGGGGTTCCCTTGGCTTCTTCCCCAACTCTAGCTCTTTATAGGGTCGGCCCTTCATTCAGGGGACATCTGCCTCCATGTATTCCTCAGTCAGCTTGACCACTGCATCAACCGTACTTGGCTGATGTCACCTGACCCTGACTCTGATATTCTCGGGAAGGCCCTGAAGCAATTATTCTAGGACTCATCTGCTTCGAGCCAGCAGCCTTATAAAAAAGCAGCCAGTTGCGAACCAAGTGAGTGGCGAACAGAGGAGAGGCAAACAACCGAGGAGAAAAAAACAGAGGAAGTTTGCCTGGGAACTGTCCAATGAGAGCTACAGTGAGTGCTGCATTAGGGGGGCTGTGTTTTGAGGTTGTGGGGTGCATATCTGAGTGTATGTCTGCTGTGACCAGTGGTTTGACTAGAGCTAGTTGCAGGGACTGTTTGACCATGTGGTTGTTTGTTTGAAAAGAGTGAATTGGAAGTGCTTTGTTCCAGGTAGGCCTTGAGTGGTTGATTGGAGGAAAGGCTTTGAGCCGGGCCAACTGCTTCGAGCCAGCAGTCTTATAAAAAAGCAGCCAGTTGTGAATGGACGACAGGAAAACAGAGAGAGTTCCCACAGAGGCTTTTTGCCTTTCAGGCTTCTGTGAGCAGTAAATACAACATCTGAAGAGGCTTTTAGAAGCAAGACATTTTTGATAGGGAGCGATCAGCTGTTGTGACCTGCACAGGATGTGCCATGTTTGTCTTTCTCCCAGAGGATAGAAGCGACTTCCTCTGTATGAAGTGCAAGCTGTACTCCATATTGGAAGAGAAGGTTAAAAGACTAGAGACCCAAATATCAACCCTGCATTGCGTCAGAGAAAATGAACACTTTCTGGATAGAAGTCAGAGTTTGGTACTGCAGACACAGCATGCTAAAGAATCAGTGTAGAACCGGGAAGAAAATTGGCATCATGTGATGTCCAGAAGAAGAAAGAGAACTCATTATCCCCAATGCAGACAGAGATAAGAAACTGTTTTCAGGCTCTCTGCGCAGGTACTATGGCAGAGAATGGTTTGGAAGAGTTATCTGAGGGAAGGGATCAGGAGACCCCATTGACTGGAAGGCATGAGATGCATTGTCCTAGGGATGGGGGTTCCATGTCCACCACTCCCAAAAGGAGGAGACGAGTGGTGGTGGTTAGGGATACCCTCCTAAGGGGAATGGAGTCATCCATCTGCCATCTAGACCGGGAGACTCAAGAAGTGTGCTGCTTGCCTGGAGCTAGAATTCAGGATGTGATGGAGTGTCTGCCGAGACAGATCAAGTTCTCGGACCACTACCCCTTCCTACTTCTCCACGTGGGCACTAATGATACTGCTGAGAATGACCTTGAGTGGGTCACTGCAGACTACGTGGCTCTAGGAAAAAGGATAAAGGAGTTTGAGGCACAAGTCATGTTCTCGTCCATCCTCCCTGTGGAAGGAAAAGGGTCAGGTAGGGACCATCGAATTGTGGAAGTAAATGTGGTTGTGCAGGTTATGTCAGAGAGAGGGCTTTGGATTCTTTGACCAAAATCCTGGATGTTGTTTCAGGAAGAAGGATTTCTAGGAAGAGATGGGATCCACCTAATGAAGAGAGGGAAGAGCATCTTCTCAGGCAGGCTTGCTAACCTAGTGAGGAGGGCTTTAAACTAGGTTCGGCAGGGGATGGTGACCTAAGCCCAGAGGTAAGTGGGGAAGTGGGATACCAGGAGGAAACACAAGGAGGAGGGTGCAACAGGGGAGGCCTCCTGATTCATACTGAGAAAGTAGGGCAATCAGGAAGAATTGGAAGTCCTGGCACAGTCAAGGAACTATGATGTGATTGGAATAACAGAGACTTGGTGGGGTAACTCACATGTCTGGAGTACTGTCATGGATGGGTATAAACTGTTCAGGAAGGACAGGCATGGGAGAAAAGCTGGAGGAGTTGCACTGTATGTAAGATAGCATTATGATTGCTCAGAGATCCAGTATGAAACTAGAGAAAAGCCTGTTGAGAGTCTTTGGGTTAAGTTTAGAGGTGACGGCAACAAGGCTGATGTCGTGGTGGCATCAGCTATAGACCACCAGATCAGGAGAAGGAGGTAGACGAGGCTTCCTTCGGACAACTAACAAGTTTCCAGATCACAGGCCTGGTTCTCATGAGGGACTTCAATCACCCTGACATCTGCTGGAAGAACAATATAGCAGTGCAAAGATAACCCAGGAAGTTTTTGGAGAGTGTTGGGGACAACTTCCTGGTGCAAGTGCGGGAGGAACCAACTAGGGGCGGTGATCCTCTTGACCTGCTGCTCACAAACAGGGAAGAATTGGTAGGGAAAGTAGAAGTGGGCAACCTGGGCAGCAGTGATCATGAAATGGTCGAGTTCAGGATCCTGACAAAAGGAAGAAAGGAGAGCAGCAGAATATGGACTCTAGACTTCAGAAAAGCAGACTTTGACTCCCTCAGGGAACTGATGAGCAGGATCCCCTGGGAGGCTAATATGAAGGGGAAATCAGTCCAGGAGAGCTGGCTGAATTTTAAAGAAGCCTTATTGAGGGCGCAGAACAAACCATCCCGATGTGCAGAAAGAATAGCAATATGGCAGGCGACCAGCTTGGCTTAACAGAGAAATCTTCGGTGAGTTTAAACACAAAAAGGAAGCTTACAAGAAGTGAAACTTGGATAGATGACTTGGGGGGTATAAAAATATTGCTCAAGCATACAGGGGTGTAATCAGGAATGCCAAAGCACAATTGGAGTTGCAGCTAGCAAGGTAGGTGAAGGGTAACAAGAAGGGTTTCTACAGGTATGTTAGCAACAAGAAGGTGGTCAGGGAAAGTGTGGGACCCTTACTGAACGGGGGAGGCAAGCTAGTGACAGATGAGGTGAAAAAGGCTGAAGTACTCATGCTTTTTTGCCTTGGTCTTCACAAACAAGGTCAGCTCCCAGACTGCTGCACTGGGCAGCACAATATGGAGAGGAGGTTAGCAGCCCTCAGTGGTGAAAGAACAGGTTAAGGACTATTTAGAAAAGCTGGACATACACAATTCCATGGGGATATAATGCATCCAAGGGTGCTGAGGATGTTGGCTGATGTGATTGCAGAGCCATTGGCCATTATCTTTGAAAAGTCATAGTGATTGGGGGAGGTCCTGGACGATTGGAAAAAGGCAAATATAGTACCCATCTTGAAAAAAGGGAAGAAGGAGAATCTGGGGAACTACCGACCGGTCAGTTTCCCCTCAGTCCCTGGAAAAATCATGGAGCAGGTCCTCAAGAAATCCATTTTGAAGCACTTGGAGGAGAGGAAGGTGATCAGGAACAGACAACATGGATTCACCAAGGGCAAGTCATGCATGACCAACCTGATTTAGTTGGTGTTGGTCCTGCTTTGAGCAGGGGATTGGACTAGATGACTTCCTGAGGTCTCTTCCAACCCTAATCTTCTATGATTCTATGATTGCCTTCTATGATGAGATATGGGGAAAGTGGTGGACATGATATGTCTTGACTTTAGCAAAGCTTTTGATACGGTCTCCCACAGTATTCTTGACAGCAAGTTAAAACAGTATGGATTGGATGAATGGACTATAAGGTGGATAGAAAGCTGGCTGGATCGTCGGGGTCAACGGGTAGTGATCAATAGTTCGATGTCTAGTTGGCAGCCGGTATCAAGCTGAGTGCCCCAGGGGTTGGTCCTGGAGCCGGTGTTGTTTAACATCTTCATTAATGATCGGCAAGTTTGCAGAAGACACTAAGCTGGGGGGAGAGGTAGATATGCTGGATGGTAGGGATAGGGTCCGGAGTGACCTAGACAAACTGGAGAAGTGGGCCAAAAGAAATCTGATGAGGTTCAACAAGGACAAGTGCAGAGTCCTGCACTTAGGATGCAAGAATCCCATGCACTGCTACAGGCTGGGGACTGACTGGCTAAGCAGCAGCTCTGGAGAAAAGGACCTGGGGATTACAGTGGATGCAAAGCTGGATATAAGTCAACAGTGTGCCCTTGTTGCCAACAAGACTAACGGCATATTGGTCTGCATTAGTAGGAGCATTGCCAGCAGATCGAGGAAAATGATTATTCCCCTCTATTCAGCACTGATGAGGCCACATCTGGATATTGCGTCCAGTTTTGGGGCCCCCACTACAGAAGGGCTATGGACAAATTGGAGAGAATCCAGTGGAGGGTAACGAAAATGATTTTGGGGCTGGGGCACAAGGCTTATGAGGAGAGGATGAGGGAACTGGGGTTATTTAATCTGCAAAAGAGAAGAGTGAGGGGGGATTTAACAGTAGCCTTCAACTACCTGAAGCGGGGTTTCAAAGAGGATGGAGCTAGGCTGTTTACAGTGGTGGCAGATGACAGAACAAGGAGCAAGGGTTTCAAGTTGCAGGGGGAGGTCTAGGTTGGATATTAGGAAATACTATTTCACTAAGAGGGTGGTGAAGCACTGGAATGGGTTACCTAGGGAGGTGGTGGAATCTCCATCCTTAGAGGTTTTTAAGGCCCGGATTGACAAAGCCCTGGTTGGGATGATTTAGTTGGAGTTGGTCCTGCTTTGAGCAGGTGGTTGGACTAGATGACCTCTTGAGATCTCTTCCTACCCTAATATTCAATGATTCAATTAAGCGAGTTTAGTGTTCTGTGCTCCGCCTGTTTTGTTTCTTGTCTCCACTTCTCTGGGCTGGGGCTTTTCCTGACCCCTTCCCAGAGCTTTTTCTGCTCTCCCCTTTCAGCCCCACCCTACTCAGCGCTTGGGGTGAGGGACTGAAACTCTCCCTTCCCACAGCTGAAGTGCTTCATTTATTCCTTGCTTTTCTCTCCATCCCTTTGTTTTCTCCTCTCTGTGGAGTGGCTTTGTGTCACTTTTGACACAAGAGTTATGTGATTTTAATGTAACTCCACAGTGACTGACATGCAAAGTTGTCCTCAGGCAGTAAGGAGAGCTGGCCTTGGTTACAATGAATGAGGAACTACCTCATGTCCTTGGAGGAACTCTTAGACACTAATGATAATAAGCAGGTCACCAGTGTGGATTGAAGTTCAGCCCTAGAAGTGACTGCAGGGCTATGTGCACAGAAGGCTCATTTCCCACAGCACTATGTGTGGGCAGCTGACCCGTTGTAAGGAGAGTGTAAAGGAAAGGAAATTCTGAATAAAATTTGTTTAAGAAAAATCAAAATGTTTCTATTTAATTTATCCAAAATGAAATGGAGCAGTTGGCTTTTCTGACTCCTTGGGCCACCTTGCACTTCCCCAGACTGCTCCTAGGGCATCAGTTTCAAACTGATTTGAAGCAAAAATATTTCTTTTGAGTCAACATTTGAAACAAAATGAAAATTGCCATTTTGTTTTAATTTTTAAAGCCAAAATGATGAAATGAAATTTTAAGTTGAAGTGAAATTGAAACGAAAATTGTCATTTTAATCTTTTCTGTGGGATTTTTCATCAGAATTTTTCATCAGAATTGATATTTTATGATAAAAAAAAATTCGTTTGATAAAACCATACATTTTGGAGGGAAACCTTTCCCCACAAACAGTTTCAACCAGCTCTAATTAGGCCCTGTGGAGAAAGGTGACATGCCTTGGCATAATAGCTCTGGATGTTCTAGATTTACAGCACTATCATACACATGTTGAAAGGAATCTTCTGTCACTTCGGCATTCTGGAGGAAATAATCACTGACAATGAGCCACCGTTTGCCAGCTTTGAATAAAACTGTTTGGGGTATAGTTTTCAGAGTAGCAGCCGTGTTAGTCTGTATCCGCAAAAAGAACAGGAGTACTTGTGGCACCTTAGAGACTAACAAATTTATTAGAGCATAAGCTTTCGTGGACTACAGCCTGTGATTTCAATCATATTACTTCCAGCTCCCCACACCAACAAGGGAGTGGATTTTACATAAAGAGCAATATAAATTACTAAGAGAATTCTGCAATAAAAGATCCCACACAAACTTATCTGAGCTGTAGGGCAGGCCCCATGTCAATCGCTGGAGTAAATTCAGCTCAGATGCTTATGGGTCAACAGATAAGAATGCTGCCATCTCAAGTGTCCTGCTTAAAAGATGTAAGGCTGACAGACAAATCATTTTATCCACCCATTATGTATCCACGCAGCTCCAGAATGCAGCACCATCTGCCACGCTGCACTGTCCACTCATTTCTTAGAGGAAATCACCTGCATCCTAGCCTAGATGACGTCTCAGAGCACCAAGAACAACACAGTGGATAGAGTCCAATGACACGACACCTTCCCTCTATAATTTCCCCTGTTCACACAATAAGAAATCTAGAAGGATCCCAGAAATGCAAGCCACCCCCTGTGACTTTGATATTTGCATTTTTTGGCTTGTGAAAGAGTCAGAAGCACCTGGGACCTCTACTACAGTAACAGATCATCCACACTTCCTTTGAGGAGGGAAACCACCTCCTGCCTCCCTCCCCCCACTAACCTCATGAGCTATTTTAAGCTCATATTTAATAGCGGCTCACATGCTCATGGTCTGTTTCCTTATGAATTTTTAACCAGACACAAGAGTGATGATGATATTCTGGTTCCACACAGAGTCAAATTAAAGGCAAGAAAAGCAGTATTGTAACCAGCTCCCATTAGTACTCTGACCAGACTGCTCATCAGTATTGTCCACAGCCACTTTCTGTCTCCACAGGGTTCGAGTTCTGTCCATTGAAGCTAACAGGAGTCACTCCAACCCTGCAGGGAGAATGGAAACCCTAAGGGACTGTGCCATCCATGTGCACCCCCTTGTGGCCGAGGTTGGCATTGCAGTTGAACCATGTTGTATTAATGTAGATCAGTGGTTCTCAACCTGTTTACCATTGTGGGCCACATATGCAGCTCTCTATGCATTATTTGGGCCACATCCACACAACATATATACTACATGTATGGCCCTGAGGATGTCACATGGGTAGTAGCTGTGGGTTGATTGGGCCACAAGCGGCCCGCGGGTTGAGAACCAATGATTTAGATGGAATATGTGGACAAAAGGTATTAACATAACCCTGTCACAGTCCAACGTTAAACAGTTTTAAATAAAATTCAGGTTGGGTATACAGAGACCTCAGCTTGCTTAGCAGCATGGCAAACACACCATTAATATCCTTCTTAACCTTTTATTAAGGATAAAGAAAAGAAGGAAAAATAGTTGAAGCATTTAAAGTGTAAAGTATTTGTGATGTTGCAGTCCATATGTTTTATGGAAATATGCTTATAAGTATGAATATGACGTAACTGGAATATGCTTTAGGCAAAACATCTCTTGTAAGGTATCATTACAAAGCTTATGATCTACTGAGTGTGTCATCCCATTTCTCTGCATGTATTATTTCTATGTCTGGAATTAGGAGAATAAGATATAAACTTGTATTACTGATGTAAACATATTAAGTGGAAGCCATTAAGGGTGCTTCAGAATCAATGACCTGTAAATAGCTCTGTTTATTTGCAAACCTTCCTGGGTCCGTGCAGGCCAGCCCTGGAAGAATGGAGGCTGAGGTCTCACAGGACATGTGAACATGTCACCTGATACTGGCATCCATTTTAAACTGGGTGCTTTTCTATTTAGAAAAAATAACAGGAGTACTTGTGGCACCAGGTGCCACAAGTACTCCTGTTCTTTTTGCGGATACAGACTAACACGGATGCTACTCTGAAACCTTTCTATTTAGAAGGAGGGGTGGGAACCCAGAGAGACAAAAGATTCCCGCCTTGTGCCAAAGCTATAAAAAGGGGTGGAACAGAACAAAGGGGGCTTCCAGCCATGAGAAAACCCCTAGTTTCCACCTAAGATGTCTGCAGGAACTAACAAGGACTGTACCAAGGGAAAGGATTGGGCCCAGACTAGGAAGGAGTCTAGTCTGTGAAAGAAGCTTATTGGAACATCTCTGAGGGTGAGATTTGACCTATCATCGGTTTCTTAATTGTCAAAGTTAGACTCAGGACTCAGAGTTTGTTAGACCACTCTGTTTTATTAGCACAGCGCTCTGCTAATACATTCAGATAAAGTGAGCCCCCTGCAAGATTCAAACAGTCTTATTTATACAGATAAAATGGTGTGAACTAAACAAAGAGAGAGCAAAATTGTAAAATTTGCATGGGGCACAATATGCATATCCTTATTAACTCTTATCTATCTAAGGCTAATGCTTTGCCAATTGCCCTTAAGTGGGGCAATTCATTAAACAGTTAATGTCTGCTTTCCTGCTCCCTGGCGTGCAGCATTTCTCATTTCTACTTAAAGGCACATACAGCATTCTTTAATTCATTCTATTTCTTTAATATAATTCATTTCACTTTCACAATCCCTCCTTTTGGTCAAGCTTACGCAAAGACCAACAATTACTGGGTTCCACATATTAATCGTTCTTTATCTCTTCGTTCATCAGTGATATTTAAAATCATCATATTAGCACTCTGTTTTGGAGCAGTCACCTGGGTGGCATACCTTACACAATTCTGGATACAACAGGAGATTAACTGAAAACATACAAAAATCATTAGGATTCCAAACAGGATAGTCAGGACGCCCTGAAACAACCAGTTTCCTATGCCAGAGAAATTGAACAGGTTACTTAGCCACTTCCATAAAGAACTCAGCTCTTCATAGGGAAGATATGCGATTTCTTCTAAGTGACTAGTGCAATCTATTACCTCATTGGTGTCGAACACACAACATTCTTTTCCAATGAGAGCACAGGTCCCTCCTTTGGCCGCCAGCACTATGTCCAATGCTTGACGGTTTTGGAGGGCCATCTGTCAGATCACCCCTGTTTCTTTGGCCAGGGTTTTTTAAACTCTCTCCGGTTTCATTTGCCATTATTTCAACTACTGCTTGTAACCTCAGGAGCCTTTTTGCATGGTGTTGAAAGATTGTATTGTTTTCACTAAGGTTACTGTAGGGGGAACATTAAATTGATTCTTTTTTCTGTTTGATCCTCAGGTCAAGAAAAAATTCATATCCCCATACCCAGCCCGCCACTTTTTAGTTTTATTCGAATAATCCCATACTCCACTGTCCACAATATGCTGAAGGCAACGGCTTTTTCCCAGATCCAGCCCTGTCCCATTACACACCCAACACCAATGACTTTTTCCCTCCACTACACTTATCCATTTAGATACATTTATTCCCACTGCTTCCCAAGTGTCATTGCTGTTCCACGTTTTGTTAAACGGACGAGGTCCTCCAGTGAGGTCTGAGGAATTGAGTGGGATTGCCAGGACAGGAATACCAGCTTGAGAGTGGGCTGGGATGTGGCTGCAGACCCAGCAATTAGAAATATTAAGGGTCTGAGCTATCCACATTTGCTGCTGGATAAAAGAATTGTCATTGTGGACTCCCCAGACCTTAAGACACCAGCAGCCGAGGAACAGGTGCCACCAGAGGCGCATGTTGGAGGCAAGGCCCTTCTGGTTCTGACAACCTCAACTGAGGGAACCGCAGTCACGGTTTTACATCCACCAGGCAGCAGGCACTAGGCTCACCACTGCTTCTTTTTGGGCCTTGCTTTAGGTCGTCGTCTGCTTCTGGCAACTCTTACGAGAGCGTAGATGGTAAGGTATTGCAGGCTGTTCCTCTACGTCTTCTTCTGGAGTCAAAATTGACTCTGCATGGTCCTGAGGTGATGATTGGTTTGCTGGGGGTGGTGCCTTCTTACCGTGGGAAGCATGTATCCACTCTGCTATGCCAGACAGTTTAACAGCCATCTGGGTAGTAAGCAGTACCTGATGATTCTTTGATGTCCTTTAAGTCTCTTTACTTCTTTTTCCTTGACTTTGGCTATAACAATGGCCTTCACACCTTATTTTTTCCTCATGCATACATTCCTTATTAACACAGATTGAGAATACAAACAGTAGTATTTTATATCGAGCAAAAAGGCATTGCAAATTAAACCTTGCTAAGTTTTACAATCAATAACCAAGACAATTTACATTGAGACCCAGGCCATTAATGTTCCTCTAATCTACTTAACATAGACACAATAGAGAATCCTGTTTCTTACTTACTAAACCTTAAAACAAAGAAATGTATATATAACTAGAGTCCCTACTTTGTAATACATATAGGAAACCATAGTAGACATTATAACTTATTCTAAAACAAAAGGGTGACAATAATCAGTCATAAGGATTGTTCTGGTCTGTCATTCCTTTCTGCTATTCAAAAAGGGTGGTTGACAGGGTGAAATCAAATCATACATTAATTCTCACATATATTATTAAATCCATCTTCTACATATCCCCCTTTTGACACTAAGATTATTAATCACCAGTGTCACTTCTTATTTAGTCCGCGTAATAGAAAATACTGGGAGGTGATTTGGGCCTGTGGCTCTAGCTTTGCATACATTTGTCTTATGCAACAGCACATTTTAAACATTACAATTAAACACATACAATTTAAAACCCAAAACAATTAGGGTTAGTAACATTAGTATGCCAGTAGTTGTGGGAGACCATTCAGAAAATATGTTATACCAATGGTAAGCTATGATGTCTTTCTGCAGTGGCAATTCTTAACATGTTGCCATTTGCATGTATAATATGAATGGTTCGGTTTCCCACATTGCCTTTTTGTTTGTTTTAGGAACTATGTTACCTTTTTACCTTTTGTAAACACAGTACTTACATCACATTTACATTTGTCTATTGGAAGGTTGCTAACACTTCCATTCTTTTAAAACACTTTTTCCCAAGAATTAACACATACACATAACCCATTATACAGTACTTTGGTCTCATTATTCAGTTTATCCCACATACAGGATCCTAGTGAGATGTCTTTACTACAGGGCTTTGGAGCAACAGGCATGGATAATCATACCCACTTTTATCTGTTTCTGTATTAGGTTGTCCTGTAGCTGTATCAGCTTTTTCTGAAAGACAAAAATAACATTTTCCTACCTACCCTTTTTGGGGTGGCATTCATTATTGCTTAAAATATTCCTTTCTTTCACAAATACCCTTGCTGATTGCAGGCAAAACAAGAGGAATTGCTTCCATATTTTCCTGTGGTTTTGTTCTATAGGCAGGCCAGGTTTCAATGGCTTCTATCTTTTAAGAGTTATGGGGAAATTATCCCACTGTTCAGTCATTAAATCCATGAGCTGGTGTACCTCAGTTTTTCCTTTACAGCAGACCAAGTTTACAATGTCTTTCCTGCTGTGTTAAGCTTTAAGTTTGTTCATAGGTAACAGCTGAAAAGCATCATTACCATAAAGGATTTTTCCAAAAATTGGAGATATCCTACCTCCTAGAATGGAAGGGATCTTGAAAGGTCATTGAGTCCAGCCCCCTGCCTTCACTAGCAGGACCAAGTACTGATTTTTGCCCCAGAACCCTAAGTGGCCCCCTCAAGGATTGAGTTCACAACCCTGGATTTAGTAGGCCAATGCTCAAACCACTGAGCTATCCCTCCCGCCTAGAGGAAAGCCTACACACTATACATTGTTACAGGGGTACTTATTAACATTAAATGTATTTTAATTAAAGGTATCTTGTTATATCGTGCCTTTTATTTAGACAATTTGTTTGCTGACCAGGTATGTTCTTTATTTGCAACTTCTTTGTGCTGGCAGTTC
Source organism: Malaclemys terrapin pileata (assembly GCF_027887155.1). NCBI lineage: Eukaryota > Metazoa > Chordata > Testudines > Emydidae > Malaclemys > Malaclemys terrapin. The sequence goes on from NC_071505.1 coordinate 141,336,048, forward strand.
TTTCCTTCCTTTACCAGTTATGTAATTTGCATCAACACAGTCTTGGCTTTTGTATTCAAAGCCATCAGCAGAGCTCAGAGACTTTTTAAAAGGAACACAATTAACTTTTACCAGATTTTTGATTACTTTTAACTCTTGCTTCCAAAACACAGAGATCTGAAAAACAAAATACAGTCTATTGTGGCTCCTTTGGAGCCCTAATAGGATTTTAATTAAGTAGCATGTTTCATTTGCATTTCTTTTACCCCCCTCTATAATATACATTGCACATGTCTGCACATTCCTTCTATACTTTAACTTTTAAAACATTAGCCATATTAATTTTTACATAAGGTGTAACTGTTTCTTTTGTTCTTACAGGGTTTTATGTACTCTTATCAAAGTGACAGTCTGATTACACAGAGCCATCCCAAGGCTCAGTGTTTCTAACATTGCTTCTTTTTGTTTTGTGCACCTCACCCCTGCTGTTGCTTCAGAGGGGCACTGTCTTTATTCTTTTACTACAGCTTTCATCTGTTATTTTGTTACACAAACAAACAAACAAACAAACAAAAAGAATCCAGAATCTCTCCCTATTCTTCTGATTTTGACTGCCCTGCTGCAGGCATGACTTGGTTTTTATTTGAAAGCATTTAAATTTTGTAAAGAATCAAGTTACCCCTTAAGGATTAAATACCAAATCTCAAAGCCAACCAACACTGATTACCTGTGTCTGGCGAAAAGGTCTGTCAGTTTTGCAACTTTGAATTAAAGAGTCAAATGGATTTTTAGTGGCATTATAAACAAAACAAAACCAATTTATCTTAAACCTACAACACAGGAGTTTTACAAACCTCACATATTCCCACAGACAGACGGATACATACACATTTTCTTTTCCTTAACATCTCTTTTACACTGCTTTGTTTTTACATAGCTGTACAGAGATTACATTACCTTTATACATTTGGGGCAGTTAAGTTCAAATAGAACCGCCCCCTATGTTCTTTTAGCAAATTTGACTAAATTGTTCATAGTCAAATGATTTTAATTAGATAGTCTCTTTACCTGGATTATTTACAGACATTCTTCTGGAAAAGGGCCCATTTTTCCTTTAGAATGGCTGCAAAGAAATCAAGAATTCTTTTAACAAGGTCCTTTTTAACATTTTCACAAAGTTTAACTGTTTAATTCTCTCCAGCCTCTGTAGAGTTAACTTTTCACTCTCTTTCCTTAAATCACTTGTTTATTTCCCAAAATGACATCTTTATCAACTCAGATTTCACCAGTTTAAGTATTGTTCCAGAGGTTTATGCTTGCACTTACTCCTGACACCCCTTAGGGCTTCCAACCTGTTTTTCAGTTTCTTTATCTGTTGCTTGCCTGCTTGTCTGGGCCCGATCCTGCTTTTTCCAATGAACCGTTTTTTTGTGAGTGATATTGTGGTCATTTCACAATTTTGAAAGAAATGTTTAAGGAAAGGGACCAGGAAGGGTGGGGGCTAGTTGAGGAGTACACCCTCCTTGCTGAATTGGTAGTGGAACACTAAAGAATCAGTTTCTGAGGCAGACAATGAAGGGGAACAGAACAAGGGGCTTTTATCCTTTTTACAATGAGAGGGGAGTATGAAGGGGGTTGGGATCGATCTGGGGTTGTTGGGTTTTTTTCTGGAACAGGATAAAGGGGAGCGCTCGGTCTGGTGGTGGGAGAGGAGGCTTTTAATAAAGCTTTTAACTTATTATTTGAATATTTGAGAGAGGCGAGTTTTGATTTTGTCCACCTACAATTTGCCTCTTCCCACCACTTCATGAAACAATTAACCTCTCCTTTTCCAATTTAGTTTTAGATTATTCGAGTTTTTCTTTTAAGATGTCCACTCGGTCCTTGTTCCAAGTGGCCAATGAGTTTTGGGATCTCCCTGAGTTAGCCTAGACCATTTTTCCAGAAATTTACAGGAGTCCGGACCCTTCCTAAAACTGAGCCGGCGTTCCTTTAGGGAACTGTCCAGACTTAGACGTCTGGTTACCAATACAGGAGGACTTTACACACACCAATCACACAAGAAGGAAATTCGGGTTCGTCAGAGCGATGCCCGGTGCAACACACAAAAAGAGCCCACAGGCTACTGCCTCAATCGCCCTTGCTTTCACACCAAGGGTTTTACCCAAGGTGCAGTGCGGCTGCGATTGTGCAGATTTCACTCACTCAGACCGCAGGGACAGGAACCCCTTGATCGGCCGATCCCCGGATGGAGACGGCACCCAGACTCAAACACGCCACAGGAGGACGGATAGACACAGAGACAGGACAGTCCTCAGCCCGGACAAAACACAGAAATAATTACCTGACCAGATTCCTGATGTCAGATCCCGGGATCCCTACCAGAACAGAGTGGGAACCAACAGGTTTGATGGCGTAGACTTCGCTGTGGTCGTGCACCCTTCCGTTCAGGAGGAGGACTGCTCGGGCCAAATGCCCAGGTGCCGGCTGCCACGGTCATCCTACAAAAATAGGCAGGAATCACACGGCCCCAATGAAGATGGTTGCCATCTCAGTGGGACCTCCAAATTGTCAAAGTTAGACTCAGGACTCATAGTTTGTCAGACCACTCTGTTTTATTAGCACAGCGCTCTGCTAATACATTCAGATAAAGTGAGCCCCCTGCAAGATTCAAACAGTCTTATTTATACAGATAAAAGGGTGCGAACTAAACAAAGGGACAGAGAGAACAAAATTGTAAATTTGCATGGGGCACAATATGCATATCCTGCTTCCTTATTAACTCTTATCGATCTAAGGCTAATGCTTCACCAATTGCCCTTAAGTGGGGCAATTCATTAAGCAGTTAATGTCTGCTTTCCTGTCCCCTGGCTTGCAGCATTTCTCATTTCTACTTAAAGGCACATACAGCATTCTTTAATTCATTCTATTTCTTTAATATAATTCATTTCACTTTCACACCTTAGACTTGCATATTTTTGCTCGGAGACTTACTTTATTCTGTCTGTTATTACTTGAAACCACTTAAATCCTACTTTTTATACTTATATAAAATCACTTTTGTTTATTAATTAACCCAGAGTAAGTGATTAATACCTGGGGGAGCAAATAGCTGTGCATCTCTCTCTCTCAGTGTTATGGATGGCGGACAATTTATGAGTTAACCCTGTATAAGCTTTATACAGAGTAAAATGGATTTATTTGAAGTTTGGATCCCATTGGAAACTGGGTGTCTGGGTGGTGGAGATAGGTGACCTGATGAGCAGTTTTTGGTTAAAGTCTTCAGCTTTGGGGACATGGACAAGACCTGGGTCTGTGTTGCAGCAGGCTAGCGTGTCTGGCTCAACAAGGCAGGGTTCTGGAGTCCCAAGCTGGCAGGGAAAATGGGCTCAGAGGTAATTCCAGCATGTCAGGTGACAGTTCCTAGGGGGTCTCTGTGACCAAACCCGTCACAGTATTAAATAAGGGGCTTTTATTTTAACAGCATCCCTTGTTCACTCTCCCTTTAGCTGGAGAGAGTTTGTAGAAGGAAAAATCCTCTTGTCTGACAGGCTTTTAGATGGTATCAAAGATGACAATAACTGTCCATTTTGGAGAAAAGAGACGACGTTATTTAAGGCAGTCTGGAGTTATTGTTGTTGCTGTTGCTGTTAAACTCTGAACCCATTTCCTAGAAGAGAGAACAAAACAAACACACACAAAAGGGAAGAAGAAAGAACAGCAAAGATAGAAGGATAGAACCATAGAGTAGTCAGCCTGACTTAAATGGGAAGCTACTAGAGCATGCCATTTGCAAATTATTAAATTAAATTATAAAACATGCCATTTGCAAATTGAAGGGGCAATCACTAGCAGCCAGCATACTTTTACCAAGAACAAATCATGCCAAACCAGCTTGGTGGATAGGGGGAATGAGGTGAACATAATATACCTGAATTTTAGCAAGGCTTTTGACACAGTCACACACGACAGTCTCATAAGTTAACTAGTTTTCTTCCAAATAACATGGAAAAAGCAGCAAGCAACTGTTCTTACTGACAAACCCTGACAATGTTAGATTTATTTACTTTTCTGTGTGTAGATCCCAGCCACAGAACAAATATTACTGCTGTGCTAAGTTGATATTGGTGCGGGGAACTGGAAGGAGTTGCATGAAGAAACCTTTTCCCCCGTTCCCCACCTCTGGCCTTTAACTTTGTTCAGTTCCAAATTCTGTGGAACAGCAAGTGGTTTTGCACCACATTTGGTTTATTCAGTGTGTTCATGTCTACAAAACTAATATTGCTGCTGTCTTTGCTGTGTTAATTTGCTGGGGGTGGGAAAGGGGTAACTTTAGTTGAGAGGAATTGTGTGAGGAGGAGACACTCACACTTTTATTTCCTGTTGAACTTCCCCTCTTCCCCTCAAGACAACACTGGACAACTGGTTTGGCACCACATATGGTTTATTTGCTGTTATGTGTGTTTCATGTTCGCAGAATAATTCCACACATAGATTTTCAGAATTTCTCTCACCTCTGGTCTGCTTCTGGTTTCAGTGTAGAAGCCACAGAGTAGTTGGGTGAAGTGTATGCACGGGGCATTTCGGGGGAGTACACTGTAAGGATTTTGGATCACTTGTGCTGTTACTGTAGCCTAGCCCACAAATAGGTAGTAGAAGTGATGGCTAATGTTTCCCATGTGTTGTTTTGGACAACAGTTACCTAAATAAAACAAAAGTTTGTTGACAATGAGTAATTATGGACTCCAGAATGGTTTCTTTAGAAAGTCTTTAGGAGCATAACAAAGGAGTGATGATCAGGGACACACTCAAACCCCTCAAAGCAGGAGATGGAGGAAGAGATGCTAAGCAAAGCACAGCTGTTCAGATGTTGCTTAGGGCACGAACAAGGCTCCACCTTCCCATCTGTCATGCTGTCTGCAGGAATGGCTGCCCTGATTGCGTCTAAAATTTAACATTTTTACAAGGATGGGTTGCTGGCCTACCACTCCACCCTCAACCTGGGTAACAAGTCTACTGCTTTTCATCTGGTTGCTACCCTTTGGCCTGTCCAGCTTGGGTTGCCCTATCAGGAATTACACTCCTACCTGCATAGCTCTCCAGTCACTGGAATACACAAGCTCCTCTGCTACATCAAGGTGCAGTCCCCAGGAAAAGATCAGAGAAACAGAACGAACTTAATTAACCGCAGGAACATGAGGAACAAACAAATATCCAGGAACAAATCTATTCATGCAATCTAGCTGGGTGTGGGGCTTCATATGCAGTTGTGCTGAGTGATAACAGCACCTGGAGGGGCTTGCTGCTTGTCACTAGCAAGGCATTGTGAGAGGTAGCCCAGGCTGGAGAGTTTAGGGGGCACAGCAACAGTCAACATTGATAACAACATTTCACTACCCCTGCATTCAGTACTAAAGTGATTTATCACCCAACACCAGCCAGATTTGATCACTTTGAGCAACACCGCTCTATCTGCTGGATATCTTGGCAGAGTAGGTAAATACACATGTTGGTTCCTGAAATCTCTCCCCCTCCCAGCTATCTGTCAGGGGAGAACTCATTCAGACCCTGCTTACACAATTGTAGCCATGCCACTAAAACCACAGAGCTGGGACAGTACCCCTGGGATCAGCTGTATCAGAAACACAGGGAGCAACCTGTTCAGCGGCGAACAGCAGAGGCTAACAGCGGGAGTTTGCCTGGGAGTTCGCTTGGGGAGAGTGCACTGAGGCTTTCATCTGCAGGTTTCTCTGAGTAGTTCCTGCAACAGTTGAGGAAGCCCTTAAGAGGAAGGTGATATGGAAGGTGAGCGATCAGCTGTTGTAACCTGCACAGGTTGTGCCATGTTTGGCTTTCTTCCACAGGACAGAAGCGACTTTGTCTGTACAAAGTGCAAGCTGGTCTCCATACTGGAAGAGAAGGTTCAAGGCCTGGAGAAACGAGTATCGACTCTGCGTTGCATAAGGGAAAATGAAGATTTCCTGGACAGACGTCAGGAGATGCTTCTACGGCCACAATGTTCTGAAGATTCAGAGCAGGCGCAGCAGGGACAGAAGGATTGTGAGGAGGTTTGGCAGCAAGTGACCTCCAGAAGGAGAAAGAGGAGCGTCCATGCACCAGCAATGGAGATACAGGTGAGCAATTGTTTCCATGTTCTCTCTACAGGTACTAATGCGGAGAGTGGACTAGATGACCCATCTGAGGGAAGGGAGCAGAAGGAGACTACACCGATTGGAAGGCAAAAGATGCACTGTCCTAGGGATGGGGGTTCCACGACCACCACTCCCAAGAGGAGGAGGAGGGTGGTGGTGGTCGGGGACTCCCTCCTCAGGGGGACTGAGTCATCTATCTGCCTCCCCGACCGGGAAAACTGAGAGGTCTGCTGCTTGCCAGGAGCTAGGATACACGATGTGATGGAGAGACTGCCGAGACTCATCAAGCCCGCAGATCGCTACCCCTTCCTGCTTCTCCACGTGGGCACCAATGATACTGCCAAGAATGGAGCGGATCACTGCAGACTACGTGGCTCTGGGAAGAAGGATAAAGGAATTTGAGGCGCAAGTGGTGTTCTCGTCCATCCTCCCTGTGCAAGGAAAAGGCCGGGATAGAGACCGTCGAATCGTGGAAGTCAACGAATGGCTACGCAGGTGGTGTCGAAGAGAAGGCTTTGGATTCTTCGACCATGGGATGGTGTTCCAAGAAGAAGGAGTGCTAGGCAGAGACGGGCTCCACCTAACGAATAGAGGGAAGAGCATCTAACCTAGTGAGGAGGGCTTTAAACTAGGTTCACCGGGGGAAGGAGACCAAAGCCCTGAGGTAAGTGGGGAAATGGGATCCTGGGAGGAAGCACAAGCAGGAGAGCGCAAGAGGGGAGGACTCCTGTCTCATGCTGAGAAAGAGGGACGATCGATGAGTTATCTTAAGTGCCTATACACAAATGCAAGAAGCCTGGGAAACAAGCAGGGAGAACTGGAAGTCCTGGCACAGTCAGGGAACTATGATGTGATTGGAATAACAGAGACTTGGTGGGATAACTCACATGACTGGAGTACTGTCATGGATGGATATAAACTGTTCAGGAAGGACAGGCAGGGCAGAAAAGGTGGGGGAGTTGCGTTGTATGTAAGAGAGGCGTATGACTGCTCAGAGCTCTGGTATGAAACTGCAGAAAAACCTGAGAGTCTCTGGATAAAGTTGAGAAGTGTGAGCAACAAGGGTGATGTCGTGGTTGGAGTCTGCTATAGACCACCAGACCAGGGGGATGAGGTGGACGAGGCTTTCTTCTTGCAACTAGCAGAAGTTGCTAGATCGCAGGCCCTGGTTCTCATGGGAGACTTTAATCACCCTGATATCTGCTGGGAGAGCAATACAGCGGTGCACAGGCAATCCAGGAAATTTTTGGAAAGTGTAGGGGACAATTTCCTGGTGCAAGTGCTGGAGGAACCAACTAGGGGCAGAGCTTTTCTTGACCTGCTACTCACAAACAGGGAAGAACTAGTAGGGGAAGCAAAAGTGGATGGGAACCTGGGAGGCAGTGACCACGAGATGGTCGAGTTCAGGATCCTGACACAAGGAAGGAAGGAGAGCAGCAGAATATGGACCCTGGACTTCAGAAAAGCAGACTTTGACTCCCTCAGGGAACAGATGGGCAGGATCCCCTGGGAGAATAACATGAAGGGCAAAGGGGTCCAGGAGAGCTGGCTGTATTTTAAAGAATCCTTATTGAGGTTGCAGGAAAAAACCATCCCGATGTGTAGAAAGAATAGTAAATATGGCAGGCGACCAGCTTGGCTAAACAGTGAAATCCTTGCTGATCTTAAACGCAAAAAAGAAGCTTACAAGAAGTGGAAGATTGGACAAATGACCAGGGAGGAGTATAAAAATATAGCTCAGGCATGCAGGAGTGAAATCAGGAAGGCCAAATCACACTTGGAGTTGCAGCTAGCAAGAGATATTAAGAGTAACAAGAAGGGTTTCTTCAGGTATGTTAGCAACAAGAAGAAAATCAAGGAAAGTGTGGGCCCCTTACTGAATGAGGGAGGCAACCTAGTGACCGAGGATGTGGAAAAAGCTAATGTACTCAATGATTTTTTTGCCTCTGTCTTCACGCACAAGGTCAGCTCCCAGATTGCTGCACTGGGCAGTACAGGATGGGGAGAAGGTGACCAGCCCTCTGTGGAGAAAGAAGTGGTTCGGGACTATTTAGAAAAACTGGACGTGCACAAGTCCATGGGGCTGGATGCGCTGCATCTGAGGGTGCTAAAGGAGTTGGCGGATGAGATTGCAGAGCCATTAGCCATTATTTTTGAAAACTCATGGCGATCGGGGGAGGTCCCAGATGACTGGAAAAAGGCTAATGTAGTGCCCATCTTTAAAAAAGGGAAGAAGGAGGATCCGGGGAACTACAGGCCAGTCAGCCTCACCTCAGTCCCTGGAAAAATCATGGAGCAGGTCCTCAAGGAATCAATTATGAAACATTTAGAGCAGAGGAAGGTGATCAGGAACAGTCAGCATGGATTCACCAAGGGCAAGTCATGCCTGACTAACCTTATTGCCTTCTATGATGAGATAACTGGCTCTGTGGATGAGGGGAAAGCAGTGGATGTGTTATTCCTTGACTTTAGCAAAGCTTTTGATATGGTCTCCCATAGTATTCTTGCCGCCAAGTTAAAGAAATATGGGCTGGATGAATGGACTGTAAGGTGGATAGAAAGCTGGCTAGATCGTCGTGCTCCACGGGTCGTGATCAATGGCTCCATGTCTAGTTGGCAGCCGGTTTCAAGCGGAGTGCCCCAAGGGTTGGTTCTGGGGCCAGTTTTGTTTAATATCTTTATTAATGATCTGGAGGATGGTGTGGACTGCACTCTCAGCAAGTTTGCAGATGACACTAAACTAGGAGGTGTGGTAGATATACTAGAGGGTAGGGATCGGATACAGAGGGACCTAGACAAATTAGAGGATTGGGCCAAAAAAAACCTGATGAGGTTCAACAAGGACAAGTGCAGAGTCCTGCACTTAGGACGGAAGAATCCCATGCACTGCTACAGACTAGGGACCGAATGGCTAGGTAGCAGTTCTACAGAAAAGGACCTAGGGGTCACAGTGGACGAGAAGCTGGATATGAGTCAACAGTGTGCTCTTGTTGCCAAGAAGGCTAATGGCATTTTGGGCTGTATAAGTAGGGGCATTGCCAGCAGATCGAGGAACGTGATCGTTCCCCTTTATTCGACATTGGTGAGGCCTTATCTGGAATACTGTGTCCAGTTTTGGGCCCCACACTACAAGAAGGATGTGAAAAAATTGGAAAGAGTCCAGCGGAGGGCAACAAAAATGATTAGGCGTCTGGAGCACATGACTTATGAGGAGAGCCTGAGGGAACTGGGATTGTTTAGTCTCCAGAAGAGAAGAATGAGGGGGGATTTGATAGCAGCCTTCAACTACCTGAAGGGGGGTTCCAAAGAGGATGGCGCTCGGCTGTTCTCAGTGGTGGCAGATGACAGAACAAGGAGCAATGGTTTCAAGTTGCAGTGGGGGAGGTCCAGGTTGGATATCAGGAAAAACTATTTCACTAGGAGGGTGGTGAAACACTGGAACGCATTACCTAGGGAGGTGGTGGAGTCTCCTTCCTTGGAGGTTTTTAAGGCCCGGCTTGACAAAGCCCTGGCTGGGATGATTTAGCTGGGAATTGGTCCTGCTTTGAGCAGGGGGTTGGACTAGATGACCTCTTGAGGTCCCTTCCAACTCTGATATTCTATGATTCTATGAACCCCTGCTGCTTCTGTGGATCCCAGACTTCTCAGGGCTTCCTGAATGGAACAGGAAGAGCAGTGGTACATTGGCATTAGGAGTGTTTTCTTCTTCAGATGTGACCATCAGTGGCAGCAGAGTCTTGTAGAGCTTCCTGTTCACCATCTTAGAACTTGTTCTTAATGCTTACTAATTAAGTTATGAGTGACCATTGCTCATCATAGAATCATAGAATTCCTATCCCTACCCTCCAGCGTATCTGCCACTCCTCCCAGTTTAGTGTCATCTGGAAACTTGCTGAGGGTACAGTCGACGCCATCCTCCAGATCATTAATGAAGATATTGAACAAAACCGGCCCCAGGACTGACCCTTGGGGCACTCCGCTTGATACTGCCTGCCAACTAGACATGGAGCCATTGATCACTACCCGTTGAGCCTGATGATCTAGCCAGCTTTCTATCCACCTTACAGTCCTTTCATCCAGCCCATACTTCTTTAACTTGCCGGCAAGAATACTGTGGGAGACCATATCAAAAGCTTTGCTAAAGTCAAGGAATAACACATCCACTGCTTTCCCCTCATCCACAGAGCCAGTTATCTCCTCATAGAAGGCAATTAGGTTAGTCAGGCATGACTTGCCCTTGGTGAATCCATGCTGACTGTTCCTGATCACTTTCCTGTCCTCTAAGTGCTTCAGAATTGATTCCTTCAGGACCTGCTCCATGATTTTTCCAGGGACTGAGGTGAGGCTGACTGGCCTATAGTTGCCCAGATCCTCTTTCTTCCCTTTTTTAAAGATGGGCACTACATTAGCCTTTTTCCAGTCATCCTGGACCTCCCCCGATCGCCTTGAGTTTTCAAAGATAATGGCCAATGGTTCTGCAATCACATCCGCCAACTCCTTTAGCACCCTCGGATGCAGCAGGATGGTTTGTTCCTGCAATCTCAATAAGGATTCTTTAAAATACAGCCAGCTCTCCTGGACTCCTTTCCCCTTCACGTTATTCTCCCAGGGGATCCTGCCCATCAGTTCCCTGTGGGAGTCAAAGTCTGCTTTTCTGAAGTCCAGGGTCCGTATTCTGCTGCTCTCCTTTCTTCCTTGTGTCAGGATCCTGAACTCGACCATTTCATGATCACTGCTGCCCAGGTTGCCACCCACTTCTACTTCCCCTTACAATTCTTCCCTGTTTGTGAGCAGCAGGTCAAGAGGATCACGGCCCCTAGTTGGTTCCTCCTACACTTGCACCAGGAAGTTGTCCCCAACACTCTCCAAAAACTTCCTGGGTTGTCTTTGCACTGCTGTATTGTTCTTCCAGCAGATGTCAGGGTGATTGAAGTCCCCCTTGAAAACTAGGCCTGTGATCTGGAAACTTGTTAGTTGTCCAAAGAAAGCCTCATCTACCTCCTTCTCCTGATCTGGTGGTCTATAGCTGACTGCCACCACAACATCACCCTTGTTGCTCACACTTCTAAACTTAATCCAGAAACTCTCATGTTTTTCTGCAATTTCATACCGGAGCTCTGAGCAGTCATACTTTTATCTTACATACAATGCAACTCCCCCACCTTTTCTGCCCTGCTTGTCCTTCCTGAACAGTCCTTCCTTTACCATGTCTCTACAATCCCACTCATCCTCTCCAGCCCACCTGCTCCAGGCCTTGATCACCCATCCCATTAACTCTGCCCTCCCCCCACATCTCCTCTCATTCCCCTTCAGAGCCCACTGTAAAATCATCTCACCCATCAGACCAGCCCATTCTGATCCCTCCCCTGGCTCCTTCGCAGATCCTATGCTAGAGCTAGCAAATTCCCCAAAAATGCATCTCTCAGAGCCACCCAAACCATGTGTGAATTCAGCAAATCCTTTCAGTCACACACAAAAAGGGAATGTTTTGTTTTAAAAGTCAAACCAGTCTGTTTGGACCATTCCACAGCAAAATGTTGTCACTTTTCATTTTGAAATTGAGGCAACTTTAAAAAAAGGGGTGGGGGAGTTGAAAAACACCCACAAACAACCTGAAACGAAAAACCAAAACAATTTTGTTTCAGGCCAAACCGAACCAATATATATATTTTTTTTATTTCTCCGACTGGCCCCCAAACTGAAAAGTCACTGATTCGCTCAGCTCCATTCAGTACCGAAGTGCAGCTCCTTGTTGAGTCTTTGCAAACTTCTTCCCCACCTAGTTCTCCGGGCTCATTCCCCCGCCACTCTCACAGCCATTCCCTTTGTGTCCTTCCCTGGCTCTCCCTTGCCAACCCTCTGCCATGCTGCTCCTCAGGCTAACATTATTCTCCCTTTCTCCTGTCCCAAACTTCCCTCTCTTCCTTCAAGTTCCTCCTTAAACAAGATCCTGCTCAGGAGAATGGGAAATCAAATAAACAAAGCAAGAGATTCGCTGCTCTTTGGGGTCGGGCCTGTGCCCTCCCCTGTGTTGTACAGCCCCCAGCATGCTGTTGGGACTCAATAAATACCCATGGGTCCTGCGCTCTGACTGCCTTTTATTGCAGCCTTTAGGAATGGGATTTAGTGTCTGTGTGTATCCTTAGAAAAGAATCTTCTCAGCCTTTTTATTCTCTCAGCCCAGGGCACCAATGCAGCTGTGGTTGGACTAGCAATTGGAGCGCCTCACACTGAGACAGCCAGCCAGTCCAATCTCTTGCTTCAGGGATTCCATGGTCACTGAGGGGTGAGGAAGGAATTTTTTTACCCATATGGCAGAGAACAGCCAAGCTGGCCAGGTGCATTGTGGGGATTTCACCTTCCCCTTTGCTGCTGCAAGAGGCAAGATACTGGAGTGGACTGACACAGAATGATTTTGCACCTTGTGGTCGAATCTCCTTTTCTCATGACACATTATATAGACAGGGTTTGTGGGGAGGCCCCGGGGCTCCCTTAGATTAAAATTCCCAACAAAAGCCAAGAGCAATCCTCCCTTAATCCAATCTGGGGGATGCAAACCCCAAGGGCTCTAGCCATACAGCCCCAGCCCACCTTGCCTCTGTGATGTCAGCAGTGGCCCTGTGTCACAAAGGGGGTAGGCAGCCTGTGGCTCAGTGTGCTCTGGGAGCTGGAGGAGGGAGCACACGGCTGTCTGGGCTCTGCTTTTCAGACAGTTGGGAGCATTTTTTGGAGTGCATAGCACCTGTTTACACAGAACTCACGGAGGAATCCACATCCTCACTGTCATCTGCGATTATATGTGAGACATCAAAATTCTTCTGTGGCTCAACCAGCACAGGGGTGAGGGACCTTTCCTAATGTATCCTCAGGGGTAGAAAAAAGAAGTACTAAATTATACCAAGATCTGAGAATCAGCCTTTCTTTAGGTAAATATCTAAAAAGCAAAAATGGAAAACAAGATTAAAATCACTGATTTAAATCAAGATTTCCTGTGTTTGCTGATTTAAATCACAATGAAAATCATTGATTTGACTCGCTCTGATTTAAACCAGTCCATACTGCTGTGAACTCGGTGTGGGATGGAAAGGGGTCATTTTAAATTGTGTTGGATGTCAATTAATTTTATCCCAAAACTTAGTAAAAATATTTAGGTTAGAGAAACAAGAAATGCTAGGCTAGCTCTTACTATCTCTTTTTCTGACAATTCAGGGTGTGACTCCACTATTTTAGTCACAGGGGCTCTTTTACATACCTTAGGGGACACCATGATTAAAGCCAAGCAAAATAATCACTGTTATTAACCATGGCTATTTTATTATTAAAGAAAAGAAAACACTAAACAAAACAACGAAAGACAGAACACAAATGATAAAAGGCTGATTTCTGTTCAGTCTCATCTGTATGCTTCTCTCTGGAGAGCTTTGAACAGATTACACCTTTGTGAGCAGGCCTGCCTTTGATGGGGCACTTTCCTTTTTGTAAGTTGAAACCAAAGTCTTATTTCCCAAAATTATTGTGAGTCATAGATACTAAGACTGTTTATAGATGGGCAAAATAATTTTAAGAGCAGGTGGGTCCTATTAATAACTAGACTGCTTATAAATGGGCAAAGTAAGCAATTTTAACTAAATCCTCTGAAATAGAAGAAAGTAGTTAAATTACTTAGTTAGAAGAAACCATTTAAGGAGCTGTCTTGAGACTGGCCAATTAACAAAATATTTAGAATCTTAAATTCAGTTAAATCCCACTATTTCTCCGTTTCCTAATGTTTAGCCCTTGTCTCTTTCCCAAATGCATGGTCTAACTATTTAGTGGTTAACAGGAGAAACTGTTAACATCTTAAATTACAACAGCATTTCCATATCACAACAAAACTGTTACAAGAGTTTATAACTCTAATCCCTTGGCAGGGTTTTAGTTAACTTCTCTTACCAACACAAGCTGAAGTTTTGGGGAGGTTTCCTTGGGCTGGTTTCTTCACAAGTCTTCTCTCTTCTGTCTGTGTCAGCTTGCTTGTAGAGAGGGAGAGGATGAGTTGAGTTTGAGCAGGGTAGCAGAGCTTGTGCAGGGTGCTCACAAAGAGTTTTTATACTCGTCTCTTCCCTATTTCCATGCAATTTTAGAAAAACACACCTCTCTTGTCCTTTCATTAGCTCCGTACATTCATGGAGCCTCTTCATCTTATGGATAGGTAGTTTGTTAATGGGTATATGTGTTAGGGTTGTAAGTCTGTCTTGACAGTTATATTTCCTTTGTTTTTGTTGGAGAGATTCTCAGAACATCTTCAAATTTAGTCTTTTAACTCTTACCTTATTCAGTTCATTTTCTGAGATATTTCTTCAGTTTCATTAGGGTTCAACAGGAAATTAAATTCTGTTTTTAAAAAGTCCAAACCTGTGGTTTATGTAAAGGTTTTTAGTTCTCGAAGCAGTCTTTTAAAATTAAATCATTTTTAACGAGTCTTTAGCTTAAATAGTGATTGAAGAAGTTGTTGATTCTCTAGAACAATTGTTGATGATGATTCTTCTTCTCTTTCTGAGTTGGGGGAAGGAGTGGCTAGAGCTCTGCCAGTAACTAATTACTTCCCCATTAATATAATTAATAGTCTAGACTTAAATGTCTTCTTATATGCGTAATCAGCTGAGCAAGGTTATTAGATTTCATGTTAATACATAATGCATTTTACAACACGTAGCAATGATATTAGAAAACCACATTAGATACTTTGCATTCAGTTAAAATACTTTGCAAATATGCCCTCCAAAAAAGTTTGCCATTTCAATATTTTAGAAATCAACTAAGGTTTTCTACAAAACTTTTTCTCAACTACACACATTTTTCTCTAAAAATTTAAGGACACAAGCAGAGGGTTTTCTTGCCAAGAGGGGCTGGTAGAGCGCACTTTACAGCCTAGATTTATTGTTCTAACACATCCCTAAATTCATTTTGGAATATCCAACATAATGCATTTTACAACACGTAGCAATGATATTAGAACAAAGCATCCTCACCTTCTCCTACAGGGCCAGATCTTTCCTAAAACATTTTTCTTTATAACATTTGTTTTATTGAGATAAAGGACTAGATCTATAATAAACTGGCAGCTTATAGAAGAGGGCTGTGTTCTGGTGTAGATAAAACACTCTTTTGGGTGCTTTGATTCTTGAGTTCCTTAGAGTTACAAGTGGTTTGTTATAGCAATTAAACTTCTATTAAATATTTTTTACAAAGCACAAATGCCAATAATCAACACATATTTTAAACAGAGCACAAAAAGAAAATAGTATAAAAGTTAAAGCGGATTAAAATGAGGACAGCTGCCTTTTAAAGTTTGTACAGACATGCTTGCGGGACATAAACAGTTTTATGGTCAAGGAGATGTTATTTTCCAGACATTTGCTTGTTTCTGGATGACAGAAAGCTGAAGCCTTCTGCAATTTCTTTGATTAGCGTCAACATTTTATAACCTAGCTAACTAAAACTGGGCTACTCTTATATTTTCAAGCATCCTGGTGATAATATACTTATGGGTATATTTGAATGTTCAGTAAAGGCACAAACATGTTTGTAATGACCTAACATTATAAAAATAAGTTATAATAATGCTATTAATAAAATTTTTACATCAATATTGAGGTCTCACCACCTCATAGCAGTCTTATCTCTCCAGCCAGGCAGGCAGCAAAAAAACCTAAGTCTGGGTCTCCTTGGCCCATCTAGAACCATGTGTGAGTATCGTGGGGTCTGTGTCATAGGAAGGAAGCCCCAGGGACTCATTCACGTTGGTTCTTGTCTTAGCAGCCAATATGGATCGTTATGGCCACCTCTGCCGACTGCTGGTCCGGTCTGGAGGTGAGTAGGAATTCTCCCCAGAAATGGACCCTCCTCTCCCCCATTGCTGTCCTCTCCAGAGCTACCTGCAGGGGACTACTGGGAATCTGCATGGAATCTCCATGTGCTTGGGGAGTCAGGGTCTCCTGTTGGAGGATTTTTGGAGCATTTTAGCTTTATTTAAACCCCCAGACATTTCTAGCCCTTCTGTGTGGCGACGACAGAGGAAAGGAAACAGAACGCCAGGTCTGTGGTAGCCAGAAAGCCTTAAAAGCTTCAAGCCGAAAAACCTCCCAGGAAAACTTTCCTGGGGTTTTTATTCTTTCTACCTCTCTGCTTACAACACTTCTAACTGGTTACATTCTTGCGCATAGGGAAAGCATACAGTGTACAACAACATGAGATAGCAAACCCATATCTTGTGCACGTGAAAGCCAGCTGCGAGGGAGACAAACAGGCCAGCCAAGAAGTTTCCCAAAACACAGACGCTGGGGTGAAGGCCACTCCTGCCTTGTAGCCATGGAAACAGTGTGCCGTAACCATGGGCTGGCAATTTGGGAGCTATGCATTCCTACATCCCCCCATTTTCTATTTTAGATGCGGTGTTTAAACGGAGCACCCTCGCAGGGTAACATGCACAATGCCACTAGATACACTGAACAAAGCAGCAAAATAAAACACCAAGAACTAGGACTAAAACCCCATACTATAAGAGGGTTTTTATCCACCCTAAGGGTAACCATGACTAAATATAATTTCACTAAAAAGGAAAAACATCCTGGCAAATGATTTAAGCATAACATTTCAGCATATCAATTTGCTATTGCATGCAATTACTATTATCAGTAAGCTTAAAACAACACATTTCTTTTACTGTCTCACACCCCAGATGTTGCTGGGTGGTTTGCAGACAGGAACAAGGCAGGTACTTAACAGACCTTGCATGTCCGGGGCAACGGCTAGGCAGAAATCAGATTGATTTAATACTTGTGCCAGGTAAACCCAGATGTCTTGGTGAATTACTCAATCCCACATGCATCCTCCCCATGGACCCGGCAGGATACAGTATGTGGGATCCCACACCCCCTCAACCGGTCCATATGCTTGGAAGGAGCACTGAGAACGTCTGCACTTCCACCCAGAAAGTCTCCAAGTATGTCTCCATGGCCACAGATCAGATGGTACTCCTGATGTGTCTGTAAGGGCAGTGGGCCAAGCCTGATGCTCTAGATCATTTTGAATGGCCATTAGCTAGTCATTCCGGAAATCCTGAATTTCTGAACATGCTAGATCCCACTGCAATGCCTTCCCAGCCTCAGTGATATTCCTTACCATCTCTGTCAGCAACTTCTGGGTCATTGAACTAAGGGCGGAAATGACATGTAACTCACCAACTCCAGCCTGTATCTGGGTTAATTGTACTCCAGTAACAAGGCCAATGGCCTTCTCTAATTGCCCCAATTTCTCATCATATTCTTGGTTCTTAAAAATATTCCAAACTGCTGCTGCACTATTGGCCCCATCCCATAGGGATCCGGTCAAGTCTTTCTTCTTTCTAGAAGAAATAACCCAAGCCCTCTGTTATGCTAATCTAATGGCAGCCCCCTGTGAGCAATTTGGGTATTCATTTAATTGTTCACTAATTGGGTGACCAAATAACAATAAGGGCCTCTCTCATTGATTTTATCAAATATATGGCATTGTCTGTATTTGGATGTATTACAGGGGTAATAGTGTAATAGAGGAGATGGCAGGGGCAATGGCAACAAGGTGCCTCTGGTACTTATCATTTAAAATCCAATTAGGGAGGGCAATACATGCTGAAGGACTTATCCAAAACACAGGGCGCAGCCTGTAGAATAAACCCCAAAATCCAATCAATACCACGTTCCCAAGAATGGGTTCCACAAGTTTCTTCCTGCTAGTGTATAATTCTTTGTTTCTTCACCAGGGTCAGTTCTTAATGTCTCTTGTAGTCAGGAATCCCTGGACTTTGTGGTTTCAATGAAGCAAGTGTTCCTTCTTCTCTTTTCCTGAAACAGTGTGGTTTAGCATCATACAGGGGAGAGGTTACTAGCACATCACCCTGTAATGGTTTTGCTTCTTCTAGAAAAATCCAAAGCACAATAGGTCTGTCAGTGGACAAGGGAGAGGTTACTAGCACTCCACCTTGTCACAGCAGAGCTAGAAGGAGAAATAGGCTTATCATCAGTCGGAGAGTCCTCCCGAGGTGGAGGGGTCTTTTTACAGTGAAAAGCATGGGTCCAGGCAGGTAGTCCTTGGCACTTCACAGCGGTGTCGGTGGTTAACAGGACTTGGAAAGGGCCTTTCTAGCATGGAGCCAAAGCAGTCGTTCGTTGATGGACTTTACATTCAGCAATCATATCTCCCCCTCAGCCTTCTTTTGGTTAGGCTAAAGAAGCCAAACTCTTTGAGTCTCCTTTCATAAGACAGGTTTTCCATTCCTCGGATCATCCTAGTAGCCCTTCTCTGTATCTGTTCCAGTTTGAATTCATCCTTCTTAAACATGGGAGACCAGAACTACACACAATATTCCAGATGAGGTCTCACCAGTGCCTTGTATCACGGTATTAACATCTCCTTATCTTTACTGGAAATACCTCGCCTGATGCATCCCAAAATCGCATTAGCTTTTTTAACGGCCATATCACATTGGTGGTGCATAGTCATCCTGTGATCAACCAATACTCCGAGGTCCTTTTCCTCTTCTGTTACTTCCAACTGATGTGTCCCCAATTTATAACCAAAATTCTTGTTATTAATCCTTAAATGTATGACCTTGCACTTTTCACTATTAAATTTCATCCTATTACTATTACTCCAGTTTACAAGGTCATCCAGATCTTCCTGTATGATATCCCGGTCCTTCTCTGTATTAGCAATACCTCCCAGCTTTGTATCATCTGCAAACTTTATTAGCACATTCCCACTTTTTGTGCTAAGGTCATTAATAAAAAGATTAAATAAGATTGGTCCCAAAACCGATCCCTGAGGAACTCCACTAGTAACCTCCTTCCAGCCTGACAGTTCACCTTTCAGTATGACCGGTTGTAGTCTCCCCTTTAACCAGTTCCTTATCCACCTTTCAATTTTCATATTGATCCCCATCTTTTCCAATTTAGCTAATAATTCCCCATGTGGAATCGTATCAAATGCCTTACTGAAATAGAGGTAAATTAGATCCACTGTGTTTCCTTTGTCTAAAAAATCTGTTATCTTCTCAAAGAAGGAGATCAGGTTGGTTTGGCATGATCTACCTTTTGTAAAACCATGTTGTATTTTGTCCCAATTACCATTGACCTCAATGTCCTTAACTACTTTCTCCTTCAAATTTTTTTCCAAGACCTTGCATACTACAGATGTCAAACTAACAGGCCTATAGTTACTCAGATCACTTTTTTTTTCCTTTCTTAAAAATAGGAACTATGTTAGCAATTCTCCAGTCATATGGTACAACCCCTGAGTTTACTGATTCACTAAAAATTCTTGCTAATGGGCTTGCAATTTCATGTGCCAGTTCCTTTAATATTCTTGGATGAAGATTATCTGGGCCCCCCGATTTAGTCCCATTAAGCTGTTCGAGTTTGGCTTCTACCTCGGATGTCGTAATGTCTACCTCCATATCCTCATTCCCATTTGTCATCCTACCATTATCCCTAAGCTCCTCATTAGCCTCATTAAAGACTGAGGCAAAGTATTTGTTTAGATATTGGGTCATGCCTAGATTATCCTTAACCTCCACTCCATCCTCAGTGTTTAGCAGTCCTACTTCTTCTTTCTTTGTTTTCTTCTTATTTATGTGACTATAGAACCTTTTACTATTGGTTTTAATTCCCTTTGCAAGGTCCAATGCTAGATGGCTTTTGGCCTTTCTCACTTTATCCCTACATGTTCTGACCTCAATAAGGTAGCTTTCCTTGCTAATCCCTCCCATCTTCCACTCTTTGTAGGCTTTCACCTCTCAGAGATGCTTGCTCATTCAGCTTGGTCTACAACTCCTGCCTATGAATTTTTTCCCCTTTCTTGGGATGCAGGCTTCTGATAGTTTCTGCAACTTTGACTTGAAGTAATTCCAGGCCTCCTCTGCCTTTAGATCCACAAGTTCTTCAGTCCAATCCACTTCCCTAACTAATTTCCTTAATTCTTTAAAGTTAGCCCTTTTGAAATCAAAAACCCTAGTCCCAGATCTATTTTTGTTTATCCTTCCATCTAGTTTGAACTGAATTAGCTCATGATCACTCAAACCAAGGTTGTCCCCTACAACCTTCTATGAGGTCCTCACTACTCACCAAAACCAAATCTAAAATGGCATCCCCTCTTGTTGGTTCTTCAACTACTTGGTGAAGAAATCCATCAGCTATCGCATCCAGGAAAATCTGAGCCCTATTATTATTACTAGCACTTGTCCTCCAGTCTATATCTGGGAAGTTAAAGTCTCCCATGATCACACAATTCCCATTAGTGTTTACTTCATTAAAAACATTAAAGAACCATCTATATCCAAATTGGATCCCGGCAGTCTGTAGCACACCCCAAGCAGTATCTCAGGGGAGGCTCTAGTAGCTTTCTTTCCCAATGTGATTTTTGCCCAGACAGACTCTGTCTTATGCATTCCATCACTTCTTATTTCTTTACAGTCTACCTCATCATGGATATACAATGCTACACCACCACTTTTGCCTTTATTTTCTTTCCTAAACAGCACATAGCCTTCAGTACCTGTACTCCAGTCATGACTACTATTCCACCATGTTTCTGTTATCCCTATAATATCTGGTTTCACTTCCTGCACCGGTAGCTCTAGTTCTTCCATTTTGTTACCTAGGCTCCTCGCATTAGTGTACAAACATCTTAATTTTTGCCGTTTGGCTTCACTGACATTCTTTACCCGATTAGGCACAGACATTCTACCACCAGTATCACCTATTAGACTGGTATCTACACTACCCTTCTTCCTTATGTCCATTCTCATACCCACGGCTGTATCCTTTCTTACTTCATTTTCTTCCCTCTCAATGTTAAATTCTGCCGTGGAGATTACCTGGACATCTCCCAACCATCTCCTCCAAATTCCTAGTTTAAAGCTCTCTTAATCAGTTGTGTCAGCCTCCATCCTAGAAGTCTATTTCCCTCCTTACTCAGGTGAAGTCCATCCCGAGAGAACAGTCCTCTGTCCATGAATGCCTACCAATGGCCATACATCCCAAAGCCTTCCTTATAGCACCACTGCCTGAGCCATCTGTTGATCACCATAATCTTGTCACACCTTTGTTGCCCTTCTCTAGGAACAGGCAGAATCCCACTGAAGATCACCTGAGCCTCGATTTCCTTAAGCATCTTCCCCAGCCTGGCATAGTCTCCCTTGATACGTTCCAGCGAGAATCTAGCTATATCATTTGTTCCCACATGAAGGATTCTTTCCCGCTCCTGTTAGGATCCTTTTCATCCTCAGGTCCACATTCCATATCTTAGCACCCAGCAGACAGCACACCCTTCTGTTTTCCGGATCAGCTCTAGTTACAGGCCTGTCTATTCTTCTCAGTAAGGCGTTCCCAATCACGTAGACCTGCATTTTCCTGGTGATGGTGTGATTCTCCATTCTATCCCCTGTTCCCTCTGGCTGCAAGTCCTCTCGATTTCTATTGTCCCTTTGAATCCTCCGCAACCCATCCCATATCCTCCTGGGGCTCATATTTGGTGTTGTTATCTCCATTGACTCTTCCCCTCTTCCTATAGGACTAGCTGCTATTCTCTTCTTCTTTGCCCTCTCACTTTCAGCAACCACCTGCTGTGCCCCTTCTTCATTTTCCACCTGTGCAAACCTGTTCCTGAGCTCTATTTCTCCTTCACTAGCCCGTCTTTTCCTCTGCCTGATTCTCTTAGCCACATGCTTCTACTGTCCACTTTCCCCACCCAGCAGTCTCCCCTCAGAGTTCTTTGGTCCTGCTTCTATCTGCAAGTCTGAGCTTTCCCCTTCAGCCTCCTCATGTCTTTGCTCCATCATCTGCTCGAACCCCCTTCTAAACTCAACCAGAGTTTCCACTTGCATCTCCAATCCTCGGATCTTTTCTTCCATCAGTTCTATCAGGCGGCACTTCATGCAGACAAAACTCTTTTCAGGTACCCCCTCCAGGATCATGTACATGCCGCAGCTCCCACATCCAGTCATCCTCATTGTGTCTTCCACTGCTGCCTCTGTATCGGTCATAGCCTTCCCATCTAAAACCTGTTAGCCCGGGAAACAAACCAAACCAAACCAAACCACCACCACGCACAGCAAAACAACCCCCCAACGGCACCAGAACACTGGCAGAACACCACCCACTCCCTTCACTAGCCTGTCTATTCCTTTGCCTAGCTCTCTTAGTCTCCCCCATAAACTCCCACTGAAACTCCCCTGTTTACAGCTCTGTTTGCTGGCTCCTGTGCCACTGCCACCCTCACCCCTTCACTCTGCCATCCGAGTGCTCGGCCCGAGAGACACTTGATCTAGTTTACCTTTGCTGGTGTTGCTTTTTTCCCTTAGGTGTGTCATCTCCCCAGAGATCACCTGGAGGAGCGGAGAGAGGCCCTGGACTCTCTGGTCCATCTGGGTAAGAAACCCATTCACCTTTCCCAGAGAAGGACATCACAGCCTGTGGAATTTCAGAGCCCAGGTATAGAACTATATTCCCTTCCCCTTTATGATTCACCCCATAATGATTCACTCCTCTTCCTGCAGCTCACTTGTTCCTGGTGGAGCTGCTTGTGTTCCTGTTCAGGAGGCTGAACAAGGACAAGGAAGAGGAGACCTGTGCCAGTCTCTTCATTCTAGACTGAATAGTCCAATCCAACAGTAAGTGACCCCACAGTGCGGCCTCGTCTTTTGATGTGTTATGGCCTCTTGTGCAATTAGCAGTACTTAGCACTGGGCCTCATTGGGGTCATTTGTACCTGTCTGCAGTAGATAATGCAAGTCCTGCAGCCCCTCAGCCGATGCTGCGGCAATGAGAGAGGTTAATCACTGCTGGAACTGCAAGCGTGGGCAGATGCAGCTGGTTACCCATGGGGGTAACCTGCTGGGAGGGTCATGTAGGGACATTGAGGTTGCTCTAAGTTCCTGAGATCTCAGGTCCCTGCACACACCGATTTAACATCAGCCCTGCCGAGCTGTGTGTCTGTGTCTCTTACAGTTTCCAAAATGACACACCATACAGAGAAGCTGTTATTAGCCCTGGGGCCAATCCTGCAGAGCACAAGCCTACTGGTGAGTCTGGAACCATGTCATAGAATCATAGAATCATAGAATATCAGGGTTGGAAGGGACCTCAAGAGGTCATCTAGTCCAACCCCCTGCTCAAAGCAGGACCAATTCCCAACTAAATCATCCCAGCCAGGGCTTTGTCAAGCCGGGCCTTAAAAACCTCCAAGAAAGGAGACTCCACCACCTCCCTAGGTAACGCATTCCAGTGTTTCACTACCCTCCTAGTGAAATAGTTTTTCCTGATATCCAACCTGGACCTCCCCCACTGCAACTTGAAACCATTGCTCCTTGTTCTGTCATCTGCCACCACTGAGAACAGCCGAGCGCCATCCTCTTTGGAACCCCCCTTCAGGTAGTTGAAGGCTGCTATCAAATCCCCCCTCATTCTTCTCTTCTGGAGACTAAACAATCCCAGTTCTCTCAGCCTCTCCTCATAAGTCACGTGCTCCAGACCCCTAATCATTTTTGTTGCCCTCCGTTGGACTCTTTCCAAATTTTCCACATCCTTCTTGTAGTGTGGGGCCCAAAACTGGACACAGTATTCCAGATGAGGCCTCACCAATGTCGAATAAAGGGGAACGATCACGTTCCTCGATCTGCTGGCAATGCCCCTACTTATACAGCCCAAAATGCCGTTAGCCTTCTTGGCAACAAGAGCACACTGTTGAGTCATATCCAGCTTCTCGTCCACTGTGACCCCTAGGTCCTTTTCTGCAGAATTGCTACCTAGCCATTCGGTCCCTAGTCTGTAGCAGTGCATGGGATTCTTCCGTCCTAAGTGCAGGACTCTGCACTTGTCCTTGTTGAACCTCATCAGGGTTTTTTTGGCCCAATCCTCTAATTTGTCTAGGTCCCTCTGTATCCGATCCCTACCCTCTAGTGTATCTACCACGCCTCCTAGTTTAGTGTCATCTTCAAACTTGCTGAGAGTGCAGTCCACACCATCCTCCAGATCATTAATAAAGATATTAAACAAAACCGGCCCCAGGACCGACCCTTGGGGCACTCTGCTTGAAACCGGCTGCCAACTAGACATGGAGCCATTGATCACTACCCGTTGAGCCCGACGATCTAGCCAGCTTTCTATCCACCTTACAGTCCATTCATCCAGCCCATACTTCTTTAACTTGGTGGCAAGAATACTGTGGGAGACCGTATCAAAAGCTTTGCTAAAGTCAAGGAATAACACATCCACTGCTTTCCCCTCATCCACAGAGCCAGTTATCTCATCATAGAAGGCAATTAGGTTAGTCAGGCATGACTTGCCCTTGGTGAATCCATGCTGACTGTTCCTGATCACTTTCCTCTCCTCTAAATGTTTCATAATTGATTCCTTGAGGACCTGCTCCATGATTTTTCCAGGGACTGAGGTGAGGCTGACTGGCCTGTAGTTCCCCAGATCCTCCTTCTTCCCTTTTTTAAAGATGGGCACTACATGTCCAATGCTAGTGAATGTCTGCCTGCCAGTACAGAGCCTGCCGGGACCCTGTGCATCGAAACACATGCCCCATCAGTGCTCCATAATGTGGGGCAGAAGGTGGGTGAAAGAATCCCAGCAGGGCTTCGGCTGCATTCCCATCTCTGGGCTGCCTAGCAGCAATTCACCAAACCCCCCCTGAGAAAGGATCCCAGCCTGGACTGTGAGGGGACAAGGTCCCTCCACACTGTGTGCAAATCATTTCTGTTTCTGTCTCGGTCGGGCAGGTCAGAGAAGCCCTTGCTTATTTTATACGGACAATGGGAGTGCATGGGCTCTTGGAGAAATCTGCATCAAGACCCTTAATTGACTTCTTGGTGCATCAGTGCATCCTGACTCTTGACA
This sequence comes from Malaclemys terrapin pileata, assembly GCF_027887155.1. Taxonomy (NCBI): domain Eukaryota; kingdom Metazoa; phylum Chordata; order Testudines; family Emydidae; genus Malaclemys; species Malaclemys terrapin. Next base: position 141,361,096 of record NC_071505.1, read on the forward strand.
GCACGGTAAGAATCTGCAGAGACCTCAGTGATGGGAGTCCGTGAACAGGGGAGAACATGGGGTCAAGGAATAGGGAAGGATGGGCAGCTGCAGATGGGAAGGGGCATGCGATGGGAAGCAGATGGAACTGGGGACAGCACCCTACGTCTACTGACGGAAGATGATGACAAATAGAAGACAATGTTTTTTCCTTTCAGCCCATTCTATCTGATCCCTCTCCCAGCTGCCATCCCTCGTGCTGGGAGGGCAGGACCCCTGGCTTCCTCTTTCTCTCGCTCCACTGTGATCATCCACCCTACAGGAGACTAAGCCATGATGGAGCTGGTTTTCACCAGGCAGAGGGGTGGAGCCTAGAACTGGCTCCACACAGACCCTGGGCTGGTTATGGCTCAATCACAGCCAGGGTTGCGCCTTTTCCCTTCAAGCCCCATTTTCACCCCCTGCCATGCCCACTAGAGTTGCCACGGAGGTCTCCACTGAATCTAAATCTCCCTGGAGTCTCCCTTATTTCTCACCATCAGGAGGAAGCAGACGGGAGACGCACCATGGAGCTCGAGGTCCGCCAGCTCTGCTCCAGCACCCTGCAGTCCTTGGGTGACTCCCCCAGAATGGCCAATGTAAGTGACCCTGCCCCTCTCCATTGGACGCAGGCTTCTCTGGGTCTGAGCTTTTTGATGAGACAGGCCCCAACCAGACTTATTTATCTGAGCCTCCCTGCTCCAGAACATAATGGTTGCATAATGTCCTGGTTGTCAGCTCCACCTCTCTGCTGTCTCCTTCCCTCCATCACTGAGCTCTCCCCCTGCACCTGTAGTCAGCAGCTCCTCCCCACCCCCCGCCAAACAAGAGCCAGGTTGCAGGCTGCTCCCCAGCAGAAGGGTCTAAACACAAAGGAAACTGACCTGCTCATCTCTTCCAGATCACAAGACCTGCTTCTTCCAGAAGGAGTGGGAGTAGCAGCTGCTGCAGGTAAGGGTCAGAGAAATGGAGGGCTGGAAAGGAACTCAAGAGGTCATCTAGTCCAGCCCCCCCACGCTGAGGCAGGATTAAGAGGCCCCTCAGCAGCACTGCATTGCAGGACAGAGGAAGCGGCTGAGCCCAGCAGATACAATTGGAGAAGCACCAGGGGCAGCTCACAAGGATTCACAAGCATTAGGAGAGACATGGGGGGTGACAGTGCACGCTCCCTCTTCCCCTCCCCTCCCAGCTGTGGTGGGTTCCTGGCTGGAGCTATTGAGAGGACCAGTTTCTTGGCCCCTCTCGGTTCTAACTGGCTCTTCTTTCCCTAGCAGTTCTTGGAAGACCTTCTCTTCTTCATCTCGGACCATACCTGGCTGGGCTGTTTCATCGCTAGTATCAGGCGCCAGCTGGCCCACAGTGATAAGCGGCCCGGTGACAAGGTCAGTGTCCTGGAAGGAATTGGGGTTCAGTGCCTAGTTCAGAACAACAGTCGCTACCCAGGGGCAGCTTGGGGCCAGTGAAGCAGACAACTATACCCAGTGGGCTCTGTGCATGCCAGGCTGTGCCCAATGCATCCAGCATGATGGTGTCTCTTTCGCAGAGCTTTCTCTACAAGTGCTTGAGCACCGTGCTGATGTTTTCTCCAGCAGAGAGCATCAAGCCCCAGCTATGGCTTCTGGTGGAGATGGTCGATTTGCGAGAAGAAGAAGAAAGAGAGGTGAGGTCTTTGCTCCTCCACTGTCAAGTGATCCCTCATTCTTTGTCAGTCCCCTGATGCTATATGTGTATGTTCTGCCTTGGACAAGGTCCAGTGGATTGAAAAGATCTTCTTTATACCCACGCCCATGGCAATGACTCTGAGAGCCCATCCTGGCCCCTTGGTTTGTTGCTCAGCATTCCCAAACTCCATATTTCTGTCTCTCAGGGATTCACCTGAGCGCTTGGGCTGTGTGCCAGGCAACACCTATACGAGATTTTCGCCATCCTGGAGCACTGGGAAGAGTTCGTCAGCAGGGTGCAGCTCCAGCCTTCTGCCAGTGGCTCTCTGGAGGTACGGTCCCACCTAGCATCTCTGCTCTTTCATCCATCCCTTCACCAGCCTTTGCAGGTAAAGGGATCTGCCAGGGAGGACCCTGCTTCCCAGAAGCCTGTTCAGCGAAGAGCTGAATTTCCAAGCAGTGGCTCAGCCTCCGTAGAGGGAGCCCTTTCCTTACTCCTCCATGGAGCTGCAATCACAGCACAATGGGGTGGATCCAGGGGGGAAGGTGGGTCCTTTTGTATAAGCTCTCCAGGGTATCTCCTGGGGAGCTCAGACATGCTCCACGCAGCCCCATAAACAAGGCTCAGAGAGGGCCCAAAAGACACTGCCATGCCATCAGCTCCAGCTGACACATTTCTCAGCAGAACAGACCCTGGGTTTTCCCCTGAACTGGGCTATTTCACAGACCTTCCTGGCAGACTCACCAGGGCTGGCATGTCTGACATTCCCCCCTCCCCCGCTGCACCACCACCACTACCACCTTCCCAGTAACTCTCTGGGCCAGTGCAATCCACTGTAGTCCCAGTGACATCTATGGAGCTAGGCTGAATTAAAGAAGCTGCTAGTGCGTCCCCTTTGGCTGCCAGGTCACCTCAACCACCCAATCCTGGGGAGCTGGGAAGGGCCTCAGAGTCCAGGCAATTCAGCTCAGCAGAGTAGTCTTTGGTTGCTAAGCCGGCTGGGTGAAAAATCATCCTCTGGCCCCATTTGTGAGTTAGGAGCAGCTGGAGGCCATCCCTTCTCCTTACTCTTTCCTTTGCAATTCTCAGGAGCCAGCTTCCATCGAGCAGCTGAGAAGCCTCCTGCTCCTCACCTATGGGCACGTGGTCCACTCAGGCCCCACGGATCTCATCCTAGAGACCATAGGCTGCAAGATCCTGTCTCCCATGAGGCAACACTATTTTCTGAGCCCACATGTAAGTCAGAGCCCTCCCCTGGCCGCCCACGCAGCACCTACCCAGGTTGTGCATAGCAGCACAGAGCTATGTCTTTGCAGAAACTCAGCTCAGAGGGCTGGCCCTTTGCCCCAGGAGGAACAAGAGACATGGGAACAGCACCATTCTCTGTGACTCCCCCATCTCGATTAGCTTCTTCTCTGATTCCAGGCCCACGGAAGCTAATGGAAGGACTCCCATCTGGGCCTTGTTAGAGTGTAACTGAACATCACTTGGTGCTATTGTCCCAGAGACAACTGTACTCTGTTTGGTACCTCTAGGCTTGTACTGCACTCAGGGATCAGAAGATAAAGATTTAGGGCCTGTTTCCCCACACACTGCAGTCGATGGTGTAGCTGGGCACAAAGGGTGCATTGAGGGATTTAGGCCCCTAGCCCAGTTGACAGGCTCTGGTGCTGAAGGGGGATTTTTGAGATAACTCTAGGTTGTTTTCTTGCCATCGGAGGTTTGAGGCCGATGTTCAGTCCTACGCTGGTTACAAGGCCCATATGCGCATCCCAGCGAAAAGGAGAGGGGATGCTAGTTTGGTTTAATTGAATGTTCTCCTTGGAGAACGGACGCCTTGGTAGGGAGAGCCCAGCCAGCTCCAGAGAGCAGCAGATTGCTGTCCCAGATCAGACAATTAGGACCTGATTGTCAGGGGAGCTGAGCAGCCCCAGGGCCCACTGACAGCTCTGAGAACTGCAAGTGCTCAGCACCTCGAGAAATCAGCCCATTCCTTGCATCCATCTCCAGAGATGTGCCCCTAAGGAATGCAAAGATGTTCCACTCGGCAAACCAGGTCCTTTTCCTTAGGGCGTGAGGGCAATCCCGCCTAGTACAGCAGCTCCTTTGTAGAGACTCGCCCTGTAGCCTTGTGTCTCAGCTCTCTATTGCCTGTGGCTGTTTCCTCATTGTTCTCTCCCCTTCCTGCCTGTGAGCCCAGGACCCACTGGTGAGATCTGCTTTTGTGAGAAGCCTCGTGCTGGTGGGTGAAGCTGTCACCCAAGTGAGCAGGATTCCCTTGGTGAACCAGGATACACACACACTGTGCTGTCCCCCCTGCTGGTGAGTGAGCACGCTGGGGTCCTGGGAGGGGTCCCTAGGTCAGATGCACATGCCACAGTATCTGGAGTTTAAAGGCCATGTGCTGTGTTTGCGACTAGGTGCCCAGGGCTCTACATTGTGCATTGCAAACCCAGTGCTGATGCCAGATTCTTCTGGTGCGATTCCAGCCCAAGGAATTAAATGACACTATTTTCCATTAGCGGATTCATGCTGCTTATACCTGGGATGATTCCCCATCCCACTTCTGAGGGATCTGCCCAGCACCCAGAAAGTGCCCTGGGGAGTAACTCCAAGGGTTTTCACTCCGGGACATGATCCTGAGGAGTTAACAGGCGCAGCCCTCCCTAGGTTTGCAGGAAAATATTTGACCTTGTAACGATGCTGGTTCTGGCAGGACCCAACTGAGAGTGCCAATTCATGACAAATTGCGTAAAGCAGGGCAGTTACAGCCCAGGGCTGGGGTTTCTATGCACACCACGGCAAACCAAACCAGCCAAACAGAGAAGACTTTGGTTTTACCCCACTGGCTAACCACAAGTCACACAAGCAATTCCCTTAGACACTCCAGTTTCCCAGTATCACCACCAGTGCCACTCATTATGGGGACAAATGGTTATGAAAACCAATGCCCCAGTAAAAGAAAAAAGGTTCTCCCGATCCCAAAGGACCAAGCCTCAGGCCCAGGTCAATATACAAATCAGATCTTACCCACAAATCACGCTGTTGCCAATCCTTTAGAATCTAAAATCTAAAGGTTTATCCATAAAAGGAAAAAGATACAGATGAGAGCTAGAATTGGTTAAATGGAATCAATTACATACAGTAATGGCAAAGTTCTTGGTTTAATCTTGTAGCAGTGATAGAATAAACTGCAGGTTCAAATCAAGTCTCTGGAGTACATCCCCAGCTGGGATGGGTCATCAGTCCTTTGTGTAGAGCTTCCGTTTGTAGCAAAGTCCCTCCAGAGGTAAGAGCAGGATTGAAGACAAGATGGAGGAGAGGCATCAGCCTTTTATAGTCTTTTCCAGGTATAAGAACACCTCTTTGTTCTTACTGTGGAAAATTACAGCAAAATGGAGTTTGGAGTCACATCGGCAAGTCCCTGCATACTTTGCTGAGTCACAAGGCGTATCTGCCTTCTCTCAATGGGCCATCAAGCAGGCTAGGCAGAGCTGACACCAACTTGTCTGGGGTGTCACCCGGAAGCATTGCAGAAGTTTGAAATATAGACAGTACAGAGCCAATATTCATAACTTCAACTACAAAAATGATATACATATACAGATAGCATAACCATAACCAGCAAACGATAACCTTGTCTTAGACATCCTATTTGACCCCCTTTATACAAGATTTGGTGCCACTACAGGACTTTGGTTGCAACAATGATCTATACGGTCCCAGTTCATGTCAATAACGTCACGCCTCAGCTGTTCAGGACTCTAATGCTCCCATTCACAAAATTGCCTCTGCCCAAATCCCCCTTCCCTGCTCTGTGGCAGATGCTGAAGTTTCCAGATGTGCCATTAGGAATGGAGAAATAGGGGTTCTTGTGAATGTCCCCTGCATTCTGGCCACATGGCCGCTCCCAGGCCATCTTCCCAGTTCCGTGCCCCAATGCACTTCACGCTGGGGCTGAGGGTCGGTGGGCGTGTCAAACAGTGTTTGGAGATTCCACGTCTTGCTGAGTAACCGGTCTCCCCCAAATTCTTTTGCCTTTGACTCTCTGCTTTGTGCTTCAGGAGATCCTCAGAGGCAAGGACCAGGCCCGGCTGCAGAGCCCCGATCACCAGCATGCCCTGCTGGCCATCTCATACTTAGGGTACATCCATGGGGCCTGACTCACTTGCGGAGCCCAGCAGCTGGGGAGGGGCAGATGGAGGGAGAGGAAGCAGGGGAGGGACGAGCTGCAATAAGAACCGGAGGATGCTACTCCCTGGTGGCTCACTAATGGACCATATCCTCCTCAGCCTCCGGGTCTCTTTATCCAGCCCCCCATCTCTGCATATTGCCTGGTAAGAGGGAGCCCCTCCAGTCAGCATGAAGTGCTGTGAATGGGTGCAGCCACAAAGCAGGGCCCAGGATCATCCCCGGAGAGGAGCTTCCCCAGCAGATCCCCTGCCGGGCCCAAGGGGCAGAGGCATTTCCAGACAGGACCATTCCCTAGGCGGTGGCTCTGCTGGAGATACCCCCTGGAGCTCTGCTGCTTAGGGAGGGAGCTGTCCCTCGTGCCATCAAAACCAACCTGACTCATGCCGGGACCTGTCACCATTCTAATGGCCCCATCTGCTCCGTTCCTTCCAATCAGGAAATTCGAGCCTCGCCTGTCTAAGGAACAGGAGGCTGAGACCATCAGCACTTGTATCGCCAGCGCCATGATTCAGCACCCAGCCCTGGTGAAGCTGAGAGGGACTGAGGTGGCAGAAATCTCCGCTATCCGGGCAGAGGTTAGTGAGGCATGGACAAAGCTGCAGCTTCTACCTGTCTCCTTGGCTGGGAAACTCAGCCACTGAGTAGCTGGACCCTGGCCCGATGCAGAGAGCTGCATGTCCAGCCGAATCCAGCCCCTCGGTTTATTTTCCAAAGGGCTGGTGACAAGTGGCTATGCAGTTAACTCTGCAGTTGGGTTGGCAGGGAGGACAGCTGTAGAGGTGAGTGTCTGTGAGACTGTACAGAATTACCCTGGATTCTTGGCATGGGAGCTAGAACCTACCTCCAGTTTATACCAGCTGAGGCTCTGGCCCAGAGCGTTAAATAGCATTTGGTGCAAAGGGAGCAAAGCATGGATTCAGAACAGCCACACGGCCAGGCCATGACTCACCCTGCCACAGAAACAGAGATTGGCTGGAGCGGGGATGAACAGCTCAGCCCTTGGCTCTCCAGTGAAGTGTTGGGGGGCAGCTGGGGCCCCTCCAGAGGGGGAGGGAGGAGGCCTTCCCTCCAGAGCCCCGCTTAGTACATGTGTTGGGGATCCCAGGTGGGAGGAAGGATTCTTTGGGGAAAGGGCAGCCCGTGGTCCAGGTGAGACCAAGATCTATGTGCAGGGGGATCAGTATCACCTGGGTAAAGGGACCCCAAATACCAACAGCATCTGGCTCCAGATGGGGGATCCACTCATTCCCCTGCCTCGTGCACCCCACTTCTCTTGCTATTTACTTCCCTGCTTCTCTCTGCTCCAGTCTCTCCAAGAACTGCCCTGGGAGGGCCTGGATCTTGTGCTGAAGATGTTCCGGGAGCAGCACCTGACCCCCACCATGCTACTGCATCTGTTTCTGGTATGATAGGGAGGGGGGAGGGGGAAGGGCACATTCGCACTGGCCATCTGAGGATGGGTCGGCTGGTCAAGTTCTACCCAAACCACAAGAGGGAAGGCTTCAGTTGATCCCAAGGGGGCTGAGCAGGCCTCCCAGCTTCTGTGAACTAGCCAGTCCCCACGGGGCATACACCCGACCCTGGGATCCAGCAAGACAATCCTAGACTGCTCCAGGGGTGTCACTTTGGCATTCTAAATTTGGGCTGGCGCCCCTGTGCTCCTGAAGGAAACAGCCCCGAGATTCTGCAGGATCAATGGGGAGAATCCTCAAAGCGCTGAGCCCAAGACCCTCAGACCTATCCCAACGCCCCCCAGACAGGAGAGGAGCGCTGAGTTCCAGTGTCCGGAAGCGGAGGAGAAGGGGTTAAATGCTCCATGTCCTCTCCCCGCTGGTGCGGGAAGCAGGTTCTTGGGGTCGCCCCGGCATTGCTGCCGCTCACATGGCTTTCTCTCTGCTCCCCAGCACTTGCAGCCGTGGATCTGCTCTCCCAGGGCCCAGGAGAGGACCTGAGCTTTGAGAGCCAGCGCCCAGCTCTTCATGTTCTATCGCTTCAAAGCCATCACTGAGGTGAGCAGCACAGACCCTGCTGCCCCCCACCGCACTCACAGGGAGGTGGGGCGTGATACAGACAGAGCTGGGCTTGCCCCAACCCATGCCCTGATTTTCTGTTCCGTGGCCCATTAGGACCTGAAACCCATGGCAGAGCAGGGCTACATGGCTGGGCTGCTGACAAGCCAGGCCTTCAATGCTCAGGAGGCCACCAGATACTGGGCATCTCAGGCTCTCTATTGGCTCTTCTCGCCTTGCAAAGGTAAGATGGGGCGGAAGCAGTCACCACTTCTCAGCCCTCACAGCCCCAGCCGTTACCTAGCAAGCAGAGCTGCAGAGAGAACATGGTGCCTTCATCGCATACCTGACCAGAGGGACACAGAGCAGAAGTGGGTTAGTACTTACCGGGCTGACCTGGCATCTGCCCTTCATCTGGGACCTCCCCGGATATCACCCCACCCCCAACACATCTTCTACATCAGGGTGAAGGGTGGGCAGTTGGCCCAGGAGCCAGCTGAGAGCTCACGCTAGCTGGGCGTTCCCAGCTGCGGCCAGATTCTGGCTCTTTGGCACCTCTGACCTGTCTCGATGGGGAGGGGGAAGAATCTGGCCCCCAAGAGCTCTGCCTGAGCGCTGCTGGTTTCTTGTGCAGCCATCATGTACACCAAGACTGGGGTGGTGGTGACCGTGCTGAGCAAGACACATAAGGATGCCAGCTGCAAAGAGAGCCCTGCCCATGGTGCTATGGTGAGTAAAAGAGACTGTGGCTTGAGAGACAGACACACACATGGGAAAGGGGGGGTTATTGTCCCCATTCCCCGAAGAGCAAACCCACCTCCCCAGGCCAGGGCTCATCAGGGCCACCCAGAGGATTCAGGGGACCTGGGGCAAAGCGGGGGAGCTGCGGCGCTTGTACTCTCCCGGCGGTGGTCCGGGTCTTCGGTGGCATTTTGGTGGTGGGGGGCCCTTCAGTCGCTCCGCGTCTTCGGCAGCACTGAAGGCCCTGGGGCTCACTGCTCGCACTCGGCCTGTGCCTTTCCCTGCAGCTCATCACAAAGCACCTGCCGTCGTGTGACCTCATGCCCTTCAGCTTCACCCTGCTGGTGGACCTGCTGGAGAAGGGGAGTGTGTAGACCAGCTCTCGGGCATCATGGAGGCGGTGCTGAGAGAGCAAGAATCAGAGCTGCAAGGCCAAGTAATGGCTGGGTATTGGAGGCACCATGCTGACATCTCGGGCAGCTCCATCTTGCCCCGTGCCTAGAATTCCTGGGGCACAAGGGAGGATGTGGAGGGGAGACGTCCCTTCTCATCATCTTTGATCAATGGGACCCATCCATGCCCTGTCTGCAGAGCAGCAGCTGGGCACGGCCCTGTAATCATTTGCAGCTTCGATCCCAGGAGTCTGGCTTGCCCGGCTCACTCCCTGGGAAATGTGCCCTATCTCCAGACCCATCCCCCAGCCGGGGGAACAGAGCCTGCAGTGGGGTCCCCCGTTTCCATTGACTCTTTGCCCAGTGGACACGGATTGACGTAGAGGATGGAAATGCATCCCAGACGCTTAGATCCCACTCTGGTGCTGAAGCAGCCCAGGTGTGCTGAGGGGAGGTACAGCCGGGATATCCGGGGGGTGGGGTGTCACTGGGCAGCAGGATTGGGACCCTTAGTGCTACTGAGGGTCACCCCCTCTGTCAGCATGGCCCCCCCGCTCCCGGCAGGGCATCCCTCCAGGCTGAGGCAGGAGAGGGGCCAGCCTAACTGCATCGCCCCCTACAGATGCCCCTACACTGAGCATGTCCCCGCAGGGGGACCCCCTCCCCCCAGCTGGTAAATGCCCTCTCCCAGCCTAGTATCTTCCTCATCGCCGCACACTTTTAGACACCTCATCCCACCCCTAGAGGCTGGTTTTCTCCGATTCACCAGCCTGCCGGGTTCCCCTGGGCCAGCAGCACCTTCCCTGCATCCTGCCCAGAGCCAACAAGCACAGAGCCTATTTTACAGCCCATTTTACAGACTTCTCCAAACCCCCCACCCCAGAGCCATGGCGTGGCCAGAACTGGAGCCTTGTTCCTCCTGAACCCCCCACCTCCGCACGCCAGCCCCCGCCCCTGAGCCTGGAGTCACAGCTTCCCCCCATGGGGGCTCTAACCCCAACCCCTCTGGTTCTCATCAGGAGAAGGCAGCAAGGGAGGGAGGGGGCCCCCCCAGCTGGGAGAAGTGAGTCTGGCCACCTCCGCCCATCCCTTGCTGTGACACAGTGCCCCCTGGCAGTGCCCAGGCAGAAGGGTATGAACCCCTTAGGACTGGCCAGTGCCTGAAAGGCCTTGAGGTCAGCCACCAGCAGGCTCAACCTGCTGCTTCTGGCCCGTCACCCCTCGGAGGGCATCATCCCCGGTGTGTACCAACTGGGCCCGTCCTCTGTGTTAATTCCTTACCTGCCGTCTCTCTGTCCGTCACAGTCACGTCAAGGCCATCTGGAGATTCCTAGGTGCAGACCCCACGCTGACCAGGGAGGTACTGCACATCCTGCTGGATGACAGCCCGGAGAAGGGCCAGGCTAATGCTAGACAGACCCAGGACAGGAGCTGCCCCCAGCCAGCCCGGCTGCAAGTTCCCAGGACTGGCATTCAGCCCTCTTTCCTGGCTGCATTCTGCGCATGGCCACCATCTTCTGACTGTATCTTTTCCCTTCCAGACCACATGCGGCCTGTGGGAGCTGATCGGGGCCCTGGGGCAAGTGGACACACTGGAGGGACGTGAGGATGACCTGTTCGCCTCTTGCTTCCTTGCCATCACCTGCCCCCCGGCACGGCACCTCTTGGGAGTCCAGCAGGACCTGCCCAGTGACGTCCGTCCCCGCAGGTAATGTGTGGGGCTGATGGATCCCAGCGCCCACAAAGTGTCGGTGCTAGCCCCTAGGAGAGGGAAGCTTCCTGCTTGGATCCTCGTTGTCCAGGGACCCCCGATGCTTTCAGGGGACCGAGGGTTCAGATCAGCCAGGCTTCTCGTGCTTAGGAGTGGGCAGAGCTGCCCCCAGATACTCAGGGAGCCAGAGAGCTCAGAATGGGCAGCTCAGCAGGGTGATGAGGGAGCTGAGCCGGGGGTGGGGGGCAGGGGGAGCAGAGCTGGGGAGCAGGGCAGAGCTGGCTGCTGTCTCTACTTACTGTCTGCTTTGAAGGCTTTGGGACAGGCCCTTCACCCCTTTTCTGCAGTGGGCCCTGGGAGGCAGGGCTCAGGACAGCAGGGCATTCAGGGGGGCACTGCCTGTACTTTTCTCCCCAGGGTCAGTTTGCTGGGGGGAGGGGCAATTTTCACATCTTTGGAGGAGAGCGAAGGTCATATCTGCAGACACTCCCCCCTACCCCCACAGTTGGGGAGGGGAGAACCAAAGGCAGAAGTGGGGCAGTTTCTATTCTCACCCTGATCCCTTCAGTGCTGCAGCAAGGGAGTCCTGCCCCCCCCCCCCCCCTGCCCAGAGAGCAGGCATCCCCGCATCACCATCTCCTGCCTCCTTCTCTTCCCAGCATGGCTGTGCAGGCCCTGGCGCGCGTGCTGCGCCTCAGAGGCAGTCAGCCAGCTGTGGAGATAATGGACCAAGAGCGAGGCTGGCAGCAGCTAGAGGAGGCCCAGCCTGAGGGGTTCACTCTCCTTAGCAGGTGAGGACAGAGGCTGGAGGAGTCACGTTCTCGCTCTGGAGCCCAGTGGGGCAGAGATGGGAGGGGGTGGCCGGGACCGGGCCAGATTCCGGCATGTGCAGGGTTGTCATGCACACATCAACACGAGCTCTTGTTCTCTCCCAGGGCCATAGTGACCCACCCAAACCTGGCCCTGAAGCTGGGTAGGAAGCTCCTGAAGAGCATCCCACAGCTTCTCCTTCCCAGCTTCCAGGCCAGCCAGGAGGGCAAACGCATGGCCTGCACCGCCCTGTTTGCAGAAGTGAGCCTGGAGGACCAGATGGGAGGGTTAACCAGGCCCAGAAGCTGATGGAACAGGGGGCCAATAGCTGGTCAGCCAATGAGAGATGGTCCTGGTGGTGTATTGCTTGTAAATTAATCCCTCTGCTGGGGGCTCTGTGGTGAGGTTTGGGAGCAACCCACTGGAACCAGAGGGAGTGCTCTGCCCTGCTCATGTCACTTCTGTTAAGCTCAGCTGAAGCCAGCCTCTCATGAACAGCAGTCGGTACGGATCTAAGTCACCTCCTGGCCCCTGATCATACTCCTTTCCCCTTGCTCCGGCCAGGCCAGGATCCACTGGCCTCACCCAGCCCTCTCTGACAGCTCCTTTCAGTCCCTTTAGTTCCTCAGCAGCCCCCTGCTGATGGGGAATGAGCCCAAAGCAATGCGGAAGCAGGTTGTGAAGGCCATGCTGCAGCAGACAGAGGACAGCAACATCCACATTCGAGGCAGAGCGCTGCATGGCCTCAGGAACGCAGTGACCGAGTTCCCGGACAAGGTGGGTCTGGAATGGTAGGATACTAGGCAGAGAGAGCTGGGTAGGAAGCTCCTGGTTCCCCTTCTTCCCAGCCCATGGCTCCTGTGGAGCAGACTGGGCTGTAGGCTGACTTGCCCAGACTGTGGTTACATTCAGGCTGACAGAGCATTGCTCACCAAGCAGCGTCCAAACCCTTCTCTGCAGGTCAGGAAGAAGCGAGACCAGATCCTGGGGAGCTTTGTCCGCACTGTGTGCGAATTCTGGAACCCCCCGCGCCATTCTGGACACCATGGAAGGGCTCTGCTGGATGCTGCGAGACCCCAGGCGCCTCTGAAGGCACATGTCGCCATCCCGCTGGCCCTGCAGGCAAGAACGTTCTTTGAGGATGTAAGTACCAAGCAGGGCAGGCCCCATGGCGCTATAGGGCACCCCAAAGGGGGAGATGCTCAGGACCTGCCCTCACACGGAGGGGGCTCAGTGTCCAGTGCAGGCACATTCCTGGATTTGTGGGGCAACTCAGCTCCTCTGCCAGGGGAGGCAGGGATAGAATCATTCTTGGGCCCTGGGCCCACAATTGTTAGGCAGCCCTGGGGCCCAGCAGGAAGGAGGGGAGTTTGCAGAGAATTGTCCTGTCGTTTGAACTAGCTGAAACCTCTCTGGGCTCTGCAGCTGCCAGGCTGATTCCCAAAGCATGTGAGGGCCTGAGCCTGTCCCCCCTAACCACCCTGTGCCCCCTGTCTGCAGGAGAACAGCGGCCTGAGATGGGCCTCCATGGAGCTCTTTGGCCACCTCAGCAAATTTGTTTCCAAGAAGTCATCCCTCTTTGGAGTTGAGGTGGAGAAGAGCATGGGGATGCTGCTCATCCACCTACACGACGGGGACCCCCAGGTGGCCCAGGTGAGTGCAGCTGAGGGCTCATAGGGGCAGGGGTGGCTGGGGGCATTATAACAACATGGCAAGGGTGGTGCAAACTCCCTCCTCCAAGCCCCAGATCTTCTCAGTGCTGCCCTGTGGCACCCAGGACGCCCCCACTAATCCAGCCCTCCCCCACCCCACATAGAGCTCTGCCAGCCCTCAGAGTGTAGCTGTGGGGTAGATCTGTGGGGTTTCCTTCTCCTCCTCCATTCCCCACAGGCACCTCCAGTCTCCCTGCCCAGCCAGACTCTGTTTAGCGGCCAGGCCCAGGTCTATCTGTGGCCCCTAGCAAATGACCTAACCCAAGCAGGGCCTCAGGAAAGGGCAGGTCGCTGAGACCGGCTGGCTCTCCATTGCTGATGCCCTGCCCTCACTTGTGTACTAGCTCCTGTCTGGGAATGAGCAGCCTCCTGCAGCAATCCCCTGCCCCCAAGTAGCAGCCCCCAATAGTGCCTGGGATTGAGGGGAGGCCAAGTACATTGGTCACCGGGCAGTGCTGTTAACGGCCCAACAGGGACCCACGGGGAATGGCCCCTTCCCTGCTTCAGGAGTTTCCCTCCCCGGCCCCAGCACTTGGAACTGGCTCCCCTCAACCCAGCCAAGCTGGAGATGGGGGCTGTGGGAGCCTGCGGAACAACCGTCAGGCCAGAGAAGGTTCTGCAAAGAGGTGGCTCCTTGCTGCCCCAGCTCAGCGGAGTCTCCCCAAGCCACACAGAGCCTGCGAGTTGGCAGCCCGTTGCGTTCAGGGAGGCTCACCCAGCTCCCTTCTCGCCCTCTCCGGCAGGCATGCAGGGTGGCATTGGTGTGCTGCACACCCTTCCTCAGCTACCAGCCCCTGCGCATGCTCATGCGGAGCCAGCTGGCTGAGGGGGCAGCCCCCGCCATCCCCCACTTCCTGAGCGAAGAACTGCAGGACCCTGGTGAGTGAGCTCTGGGGCGTGGGCCCTGCAGGACAGGGGGGTGGGAGGACCTAGTCACAGAGGGGTTTCCCTGCTCCAGGGAGTCCCCTCACTGACTCGGCCCCATCCTTGAGGATGGCTCCCCTACAAGTCAGCTCTGTCCCATGGGAGGAGTCAAGGGGGAGAGGACTCTGACAGCCAGCGGTTCCTCACCTTCATAGCAGGCAGCTCCCCTCAGCCTGGGGAGGATGTGTGGCTTGGAACTAACTGGGTTCTTGGCTTCCCAGCTCCAGGACTGCCCAGGGAGGCTGAGCAAGAAGGCTGCCCTGAGAGCAGCAGCTGCCCAGCAGCTGATAGGTAAGAAAAGAGCTGAAGCTCTACTTCCTATTATCCCTCCCTGCCCGATGAATCCGGGGCCCAGTGTCACATGCACACTGCCAGCGGAGGGAGGAGGGGAGGCGCCTCCTCTGCCCACACACAAACCCACCCAACTTCCCGCCCCCCCACTCCGACCTTCCCACCTCCCTGGGACAAAGGGGGAACCAAGGCTCCTTGCAGCCAGATGTGGGAGGGCTCTGCAGCCAGAGGGTCTCCTCTGTCCTGGCCCTGGGCAAGCCCAGCACCTGCAGCAGGAGCAGGCCTGAGGGAAAGATCCTGCCTCCCAAAGGTCTCACCCTGGTTCCCCTTCCCTCCGCCCCCCTTCCCCCCCAGGCCCTGGCCCTGGCTCCGGCCCCAGCCAGGTTTCCCTGCAGCCTGTACAGGGAGGGCAGAGATTCACAGGAAGCCCCAGCCCTGTCCACCCCAGCTACTACCAGCCATGCAGGCAAAGAGCCAAGGTAGCAGCTCTGCCACTGTGCTTCACACCAACTCCTAGTGGGGCTTGTGTGCACAACACCTCTCCTAGCCTTTGTGGAGCACGAGGCCAAAGGCAAAATGATTCCAGTAATCTTGGGCACTGACCCTGCACCCAGCTCCTTCCCCTCTTCTGCCCGGATGGACTGGGGGCGGGGAGCACCTTGAAGGACAGAAATACAAGTGGTGGCTGGTGCCCTGCATGCTGTTAAATAACCAGGCCTACCTGCCTCCCCTAGGATACATGATGGTCAATTGAAGCCAGAGAAGAGCAGGAGGCTTGGAGCGCCCTCTCTGCTGTAAGTCACGGATGAGGGGTATGCTGTGCTGAGAGAAGGGGTGGGGGGGGAATCAGGGAGGAGTTCTAGGGGCAGGGGGCAGCAACCACATCACACGGTGGCTGGAAGCCAGAACCCAGTTGGAGTGACCTGCAGAGCATAGGAGCAGGGAGAAAGCCCTCGGGGCTGGTTCTGGGGTATCCTCTCCCCGGCCATAGTTTGAAACTCCCTGCCCCGTGGGGTGTTCCCATCCTGGCCCAGGCAGGAGCCATGACTGGTCAGCAGGGTCTGGGAGTCAGAAGTGAGTCGTTCCTGGCAGGCAGGGGGCAGTGGCAAGCAGAGAGGGGGTGGACTCCACAAGAGGGAAGGAAACAACCTCCCATGGGACACCCGGCTGCCGCCGACAGGGACTCTGAGCAGCAAGGGCAAGGCTGGGGGCTGCTCCGAGCCTCATTTGGTGCTAACTCTGCAGAACCCAGCCTGGCATATGCCAGGAAATCGTGTTGCAGACCCAGCAGTAACCATCTCTCCCAAGGATTGCTGCCAGCCCCCTGCAAGTGGCAGCTCCAAGAGCCCTTGCATGCATGGAGCAGCTGACCACCCTCCCCCTCCCCCCTGCAGCCCCAGCTATGCTTATGAGGATACAAAATTCTAGCTCTGAGCCTCCCTGCCTTCAACAGCTCATTTTGCCCCAAAGGGCTGAACCAGAGCTGAGGAAACATATCCCAGGGCTGGAGTGTGTAGTCCAACCCCTCCCCCGCATCACGGGCATTAGTTCTGTCAGAGGCTGACACTGCCAACTGCTCACTAGGCAGAACCCAGCCAGGTGCTGAGCAGGCTATCCTAGGCCTGGTGCTTAAATGCCTGTAGAGGCTGCAGTCAGCCCAAGAAGGGTGGGCAGGTGTTTGCGTAGAGTCGCAGGCTGAACTGCAGGCCGCAAGCAGACCCAGTGTCACTTCTCACTGCCCCAATCCACAGAGCAGCCAGAATTTCCTTCACTCCGGCTGCAGGGCCTGGGCTCGTCCAACATGTGACCCTGGCTGTCAGAAAACTCCCCATCTCTCTTTAACAAGCGACTCCCCGCCCCCCCCCGCCCCACCCAGTCACTGCCGAGGACAAACTGCGGGGGGCCAGCTCTTGCTTGGGGGGGGGGGGGAGTTTAAGCTCTTTACATTGGCTATGTAGTGAAGCGAGCTCCTAACCAGCAAGGCCACTAATAATAGCAAGAGCCAAGAGGTTATTTGAGCTAAACAAATTCTTTAAAAGAGGCAGGGTGTGAGTAAACAGAAACCTAAATTACAGCAGGTAGCATGTAAGCGGGAAAGGAGAAGTGTTAAGATGGCTTGTGAAGAGCAAATAACTGAAGGGATATAGACAAACACTAAAAAACACTTTAAGGAGATCAGAAGCCTGTGAAAGAACAGGTGGATTCAAGAGAGCAATTAAAGATGCCAAGGACATTGCTGAGAAGCTAATATTTTTGTGTGTGCATCTTCTGACTTTATCACAGAGGCTGTTGGAGAGAGATCTGGCCCAGACCGGTTCTCTTCTAGTAATGGAGGTACCATCGGGGCTTGAGATAGCAGCAGAGGAGGTCCCGGACCAAGCTGATAATTTACAAAGTAACCCCTGCCCCCACTTCTTCGAGCTGGACTTCATCCTGCTCTTAGTAGTATAAGGGCCATACCATCAATCAAACCCTAGCCCACCCTTTGACCCCTTAAACCTTGCCCATATGTCACCAGAAGTCCCACCCCATGGGGGTATTACTTCTGGGGTCAAGATGGCCACATGATCAGAAGCAAGGGTTGTCATGTGACCCCTCTAAGAACTCCTCCCACTGCCCTCTACCAATAAGGCTGGGTTTCACCACTGTAGGACCACCCCGAGAGGAGATTTGATCAACCAAGGAGCTCCGGGGCTGGATGACCCGTCCGGAAGTGGGTCATGTGACCCCTCTAACAACACCTCCCACCTCGCTCTACCAATTAAGATGGGTTTCAGCTGTGGGGACCACCCCTGAGAGGAGATTTAACCAATGGGAAGGAATTCGGAGGCGGGGTGACACATCCGGAAGTGTTTCATGTGACCCCTCTAAGAACTCCTCCCATCACCCTCTGCCAATGGGTTTCGGCCTCATAGGACTGCCCCTGAGAGCAGATTTGACCAAAACAGGGCAGGTTCTGGGACGGGGTGAACCACCCAGAAGAGGGTCATGTGACTCCTCTAAGAACTCCTCCCAGCACCCTCTGCCAATCAGAGCACAGCACCATCACCCCATAAGTCCCAGGGCCGGGCAGAAGAGGCCATCTTTTACCAAGAACGCATGTTTTAGAAATTGTGGAAACATGGACTCCTTCACCACCCCCGTGAGAACTTCAGACTTTGTTTTAGGCCCAAGCACCTTTGGACTTGTGTGGAGAAAGCGCTACATCAGCGACAGTTCCGACAAGGGCCCTTTGACTCAATCGTTGATGGATACGCAGGTAGCCGACCCCGAAACCCAAACCCTCATGAGGCAAACCCCGATGAGTGTGACGGCCTCTCATTGTCCACCCCCCTACAGGTGGAAGGCGATCATGGCTTGGAGGAGTCACCGGCAGACAAGGTGAATGGAAAAGACGTCGCCCAGGTAAATGAATGATTAAGAAGTGACGGTTGAGGATGGGGTGTAATGGGGTTAGGAACCAACCCGGGATTGCATAAATCTAAAATCAAGCAGTGGGGGTGCTTACACTGTTTCTTTTCTGAAAAATCTCTCAACAGCTTGACAATGCCTTTCTAGAGGCCTTTGAAAACTTGCGCATCGGTAGCCCTGTGGGAGGAAATATATCATGCATCAGTTGTTTTTGCTCATGTCTGAGACACAGATCTCAAGAGGAAAATCCGGAAAAGGACAAAATGGAAGAATGAACCAGCTCAGACTCCCTTATGGTAGGGGTCATGGCGTCCATTTTTACAGGCAGCTGTAAAAGTTTGTGTTAAACCAGGTGATTAATAAAACTTATTTAAATATGTCAATATGAATGTGTCCCCCTCCATACTTGTGTTAGTAAAAGATGGTACCAGTAACAGTCATGTCTACACAGACGGCTCTGTTAAAGAAAATATATTACACCCCCGGGGAAGCTGGGAGCTTTGGCAGGGTGAACCCTCTTTTTCAAGTGGCCAAAAACATAGTAAAATTTTAAATAGAAGACAGGTAACAGTTTGGCTTTCAGACCAGGATGCTTACACTTTACACAAACTGGCTCGAATGCGTTTTAAAAGAAACAAGACCATTGTTTCAGATGTAGATGCACAATGGCAGGCAGATTTGGTGGAGTTTTTAAGTACATCTTAATGATAGACATTCTATCCAAATATGCCTTGGCCTTAGGCCTAAAAGACAAGACGAGTGGTGAGGTATCCAAGGCCTTTAAAGCTATTTTCAGTGAAGGTCACGTGCCTCAAAAATTACAAACCAATCGGGGGAAAGAATTTTAAACAAACCTTTAAGCAGATTGTTAAAGCAGCATGGAGTTCACCATTTTGTTACTAATAATGAAGTCAAAGCAGGGGTTGTGGAGTGATTTAACAGAACTTTAAAAAGTAGGATGTGGAGATATTTTACAGCCCATAACACCTTTCGCTACATTGATGTGTTACCTGACTTTATAAAGAGTTACAACCAGAGCTTTCACAGAACTATATGTACCAGACCTGATGATGTTAACCCTTCAAATTCTCTGAAGGTATGGAAAACAGTTTACGGAGATGGTTTTAAAATAAAACCAGTTGTTGCCCCTTTTAGAAAAGGCAACCTGAGACTATCTAAAACCAAAGGAGCTTTTGAAAAAGGTTATGAACAGATGTTTACCGATGAGATATTCATAGTAGATGAAGCCTTAACCAGGGACCGGAGACCCTGTATACCGATTAAAAGATTACGAGGGTGAGACAGTTACTAGATCTTTTTACCCTGAAGAATTACAAAAGGTAAACCCCAAACGAGACAGGATTTACAGGATTGAAAAAGTTCTAGCGGAGAAAGGAAAAGGGAGAAAAAAGCAGCTACTGGTGAAATGGTTGGGGTGGCCCAATAAGTTTAACAGCTGGATGGAAGCTTCTCAACTCTCTCCCTATTTCCATCTACTCTTCCAACCATAATCACCCTTCCCACCCAATGAGTATTTGCATATGTAATTTATTTTCTTTTTAAAAAAATAGTTTCAGTGCCTGCTGAATATTCTGCTGTGCTCAGGTGACATCTCCCCAATATAATAAAAAATAAAAATCTTTTGACAGGTGCAGATTGTAGTATGACATCTCCTTTATTTCAGATGCCTGCCTGGAGTTGAATTTGACTTTACAGTACCTGGGTGCTGCTTAGTTTCAATGATTATAACAGCCCTCTTGAGCTATTCAGTACCTGTAAGCATAGCTAGCTTTCAACCCCCTTAGCCTCTGTCTCTGCACATGTACAGTGTAATCCATTTGGCACATGAGCCTTAGAACTGCTTGCAGCACACCTAACTGGAGAACCAAACTATTTGGCTAATAAGTTTATATTGGCTAATAACTCAGAGCAGGTGCACATGGGTATTATCCTGCCAATTTGACTCAGCCTAGAGATGGGGCGTCCAGATTAGAGTATAAAGCCTTCCCAAATTGCAGTCATTCTACTGAAAAAGGCACCAAAAGAGCTAATTATACAGTTTATGTACTCATGCTCCTTATGGGCACCTGAGTTTCATCAATAGCACAGTCACAGTTAGGAAACAGGGTGGGCAATGGAATTTTCCCACAGTGCACCACATTCATAGGGCTAGAGTGTTGACACCTGTGGGGAGGGTGGAGCTAGGCACTTTGGGATATGTTTACTTTGACTCAGGTCTGTGCACTGCAGTGTAGACACCAGAGCCTAGGTTTGAGTATGGGTCATAAAATCCTTAACCTAGGGTTAAAATGCAGTGTAGATGCTCAAGCCCAGGGTTCCATGACATGAGTTAGCTGACTCCAGTCCCACTAACCCTAGGCTTACGCTGCTGTGTAGACATACCTTAAGAAGGGTTGAGCTTTAAACAGAAAGCTTGTCTTTGGTGCTCTGCTATAATATCCGTTGGCCTAGTTCCACAAAACATACATCTTGTCAAACAGACCTGCTGTCTTTTGTTGACAGGATTACAAATCTGGCTGATGAAGGTAACTATGTTGATATAATCTACTTCCATTTCTCCAAGGCATTTGCCTTAGTACCACATGTATTTTGATTTTAAAAGTGCATTATATGGAATGAACAGGGCATGCATTTAGATGGATTAAAAACTGGCTCATTGACAGATCACAAAATCTAGTTGTTAATGGGGAGATATCAGTGAGTGAGGCTGTTTTTATCAGGGGTCCCCCAGGGATCAATTCTTGGTCCAATGCTATTCAATAGTATCATCAATGATCACATGAAATCTTCGGTGGTAAAGTTTGAAGATGAGACAGAGATCGGTGTGGTAATAAACAGTGAGGAGGACTGGTCATTGTTACAGAGACCCTCCTGGTAAAATGGTCACAATCCAACAACATGCTTTTTAATATAGCCAAATTCAAGGTAGTACACCTGGAAACAAAGAATGCAGGTTATACCCACAAGATGGGAGATTCTGTCTTGGAAAGCAATGACTCAGAGAAAGTCATCATAGATATGCACCTCAACATGAGCTCTCAGCGCTGTGACAGAAAGGGCTAATGTGATTCTTCGATGCATAAAAAGGTAAATATCAAGTAGAAGTAGGGAGAGGTCTTGCCTGTGTACACAGCACTGGTAACACTGTGCTAGAATGCTGTGTCCTGTCCAGTTCTGCTTAGGTTCATTCAAGCTAACTCAAAAATTTTTGTTTAGTTTTAGGGTATTTTCACAAAAGCAGTTGATGAGTAGATTCACAAAAGAGCTGTGGGACATAAGCACCAACCCAGTGATTAAAGCCCTCACCTGGCTTTTGTGAGACTCAGATTCAAGTCTCCAAACTGCCTGATGTGGAGAGGACATTTGAACTTGGGTATCTCACATTGCAGACAAGTGCTCTGACAACTGGGCTATTCTGATGTGAAACTTTCACATGCCAAAGCTGTTCTATTTATAAATAGCTATTGCAGTAGGGACTTGAGTTGGGTCTCCCACATCTTAAGTGAATATCCTAGCCACCAAGCTATAGAGTCATCTGCTGTTGTCTTTGGCTCAATGACTATCCAGTCTTATTATGAATGACTACAAATTCCACTATGAATGATTTGAGATGAAACAACATTTTGGAATGTTGGTGTTTCTAGTGGGATGGGAATTCTGTTTTTCGAACAGCTCTAATATCCAGTCATGATCTGAACACTGCAAATGATGGAAAATCCACCATGTTCTTAGGTGAGTTGTTCCAATGGTTAATTGGACTCTGCCTGGGCATGTAGTGCCCAGTCCTGAGGAAACAACCACTGATATAGAATGCAAGAGAGCACCTCCTGGCAACCCAGGTCACCAGGGCACACCAAGCCTGTCCTGGGCTCACTACACTGGATTCCCACAGAACGTTATGTCTAATTTAATGTATCAGTCATTCAAGGCACTTCATGATTTGGGTCTGGGACACCTAAGAGATTCCCACTCATTCCAGGACTGTGCCCATCAGCTTTGTCCCTTAGACACAAAGGAGCTGTCTCCTGCAAGGGGAAAGCTCATTTGTGCAGGAGACAGTTTTCTTTGGGGCTGATCAAAGACTCTAGAACAAAATCCCACAAGAACTAAAAAATCACCTGAAACTTCTTTCCGATCCACTTGTGGGGTTCCTCGGTCTGCTTTTGCTAATGTAAGCCCATATCACATCATAAAATAAACTCACCAATAACCATCCATGACCCTCCATAAAAAATCCATGTGTTTTTGTCCCAGGGGAGGAATAAAGAATGGACCACGTATGCTGAAAGTAAATCATTGGAAGGTGCTCTGATGCCAGAATGATGGGCATGGCACATGAATTTGTATAGAAGAGAAGAGGAAAGGATAGGGGCATATTTTCACTGCTATCTAATTGTGTGTGTATGGGCATTAAGATACCTGTAAATAGCATCCTATTTATCTTCCTGAATTTCAAAGGAAAGTCTGGATTGGGGGTTAGGGCTATCTCTGGAGTGAGGAATATTCTGTTGCTAGGTGTCTCGCCATTACCACACACCTGGCAGAATGTTCATTCTCAATGCAACACCCTGTCCAAAAGCCTGCAATACCCGAGGGGTGACATTTTACCATTATAATTTTTTGGTGGTTCAGTCTCAATCTTTCCCCCAATGGTCTCAGGGAGCTGCCCAATACATCTCGTCAGAGAAGCATCAGCCCTGGAACAGTCTTTCAAAAATTGTTTACTAAGAAAAAATAAAAATTCACAGGGAAGAAATGTTAGAAATAAAACAGCAGGAATAAAAAAGCAAGACAGTTCCAGACAGTCTGATCAATGGGGAATTACAGGGGAAACCACAGACCCTGTCTCAGTCACACATATTTCTTGCCAGCGGACAAAACTCCAATATAAAAGCTGTATGAACTAGTTCCCAGGTAGGGATTGTTTCTGATGCCCCGATGGCCCAGAAAGCATTTGAGAGAAGAATAGCCCAATCATACAACATTTATGTCCTCACAGGACATTTGATCTGAACTCAGCATTCTTATAGTGATGTCCCAGAGACCCCATCTTCAACATCATCATAACCTGGGTCTCCAGGAAGCAGGGACAGGGCATTTCTCTCAGCTTCAGAGACCTCTTCACTTCTTAGCAAGTGCAGACTCCAATCTGAAAATAAACAAGGGGGCATATTACAGTCAATGTAACCATTCTACACCCATGTGCACTCACATCACATGGGTGAGCTCCCTACGGTATAGGCTGTGACATATCCCCTCTGTTCCTGTGACTGGGGCTCTGACAAGTTTAATCCATTATCTCTCTATAGCCTACAAAGAAAACATCTGGGAATGCATTCACTCTGTGCTGAGACCTGCCTTTTGCAGGAGTAGTGTGGGAATGTCAGTGAGCTGGTGACGCCTCCCTGATGCTCCAGTAGGGGTTGCTTTAACGTCTGATGGTTGGTATAGTCCCTAAGGGTACATACACCAGCTGAAACCAGGTGGGGTGGAGCAGGCTGGGGCACTTCTATCCCACAGGACATTCAAGGGCAAGAAGCCAAAAAGCAGGGGACATCATAGATCTCAACTGCCCACACAATATGTGTTTGAATGTTTCTCTCAACAAGAACAAAGAAATGCACATTTCATCCTAAACCACTTTCCTCTGAGGTGCAAAGTGGCCCTCAGCCCCAGACTGTGAGTTGCTCTCATAAAAGGTTAATGGAGCCATTTACATACTGAAGAAAGTGATTTCAAACCTGATGCCAGATCTCTAAGGGTATGTCTACACTACGAAATTAGTTCGAATTTATAGAAGCCGGTTTTATTGAAATCGGTTGTATACAGCCGATTGTGTGTGTCCACACAATAAAATGCTCTAGGTGTTCTAGTCGGCGGACCGCGTCCACAGTACGAGGCTAGCGTCGACTTCCGGAGCATTGCACTATGGGTAGCTATCCCACAGCTATCCCACAGTTCCCGCAGTCTCTGCCGCCCCTTGGAATTCTGGGTTGAGATCCCAATGCCCGGATGATGCAAAACAGTGTCGCGGGCGGTTCTGGGTACATGTCGTCAGGCCCCTCCCTCCCCCGTCACAGCAACGGCAGACAATAGATTCGCGCCTTTTTACCTGGGTTACCTGTGCAGACAACATGGAGCCCGCTCAGCTCAGCTGAGCTCACCGTCACCATATGTCCTCTGGGTGCCGGCAGACGTGGGACTGCATTGCTACACAGCAGCAGCTGCTAACTGCCTTTTGGCGGTAGACGGTGCAGTAGACTGGTAGCCTTCATCGGCGATCTGGGTGCTGGCAGCCGTGGGGCTTGCCTTTTGGCAGTAAATGGTGTATTACGACTGTTAGCCATCCTATTACAAGTCAGGTCATCGTACGTTAGCAGAGTCTTCCCTGAGCAGCCGATTGTGCAATAGGCCTGAAGACCATCGTCATACACCACCCCGTATTTGCTGCCAAGCACCCAGAAAGATGCCGAGGGCTATCAGTCACGCTGCACCGTCGTCTTAAGATGTAAAAAAATAGATTTGCTCTGTATTCATTTGCTTCCCCCTCCCTCCGTCAAATCAACGGCCTGCTAAACCCAGGGTTTTCAGTTTAATCTTTGGGGGGGACCAGTCTGTGACAGTTGTTTGTGTCTCTCCCTGATGCACAGCCACCGTTCTTTATTTTAATTCCCTGTGCCTGTACGCCATGTCATCACTCGGCCCCCCTCCCTCCTTCCCCTAGGCTGTCAGATACTACGTTTGCACCACAGCTCAGAGAGCCGAGAAGCGGTTTGCGCCTTTTCTTTGAATTCTGGGTTGAGATCCCAATGCCCGGATGATGCAAAACAGTGTCGCGGGCGGTTCTGGGTACATGTCGTCAGGCCCCTCCCCCCTCGTCACAGCAACGGCAGACAATAGATTCGCGCCTTTTTACCTGGGTTACCTGTGCAGACAACATACCACGGCAAGCATGGAGCCCGCTCAGCTCAGCTGAGCTCACCGTCACCATATGTCCTCTGGGTGCCGGCAGACGTGGGACTGCATTGCTACACAGCAGCAGCTGCTAACTGCCTTTTGGCGGTAGACGGTGTAGCATGAGTGATAGCCGTGGGGCTGGCAGCCGTAGGGCTGCATTGCACCAGCCCCTTGCAGGCGATGGTATATTATGACTGGTACCCGTCGTCGTCATACTGGTATGGCTGTCAATCATGGCCACCTGGGCAGACATGCTACTGTTTTGATGATGACGGTTACCAGTCGTAATATACTATTTTCTGCCAATTGCCCAATATTGTCTGCTAAGCACCCAGAAGAGGCCGAGGGCGATGCTGGGTGCTGGCGGACGTGGGGCTGGCAGACGTGGGGCTGCATTGCTACACAGCAGCAGCCCCTTGCCTTTTCGCAGATGATGGTATATTATGATTGGTACCCATCGTCATCGTACTGGTATGGCTGTCACTCATGCTGCACCGTCGGCTGCCACCTTAAGATGTAAAAAATAGATTTGTTCTGTGTTCATTTGCTTCCCCTTCCTCCGTGAAATCAACGGCCTGCTAAGCCCAGGGTTTCCAGTTTAATCTTTGGGGGGACCATTCTGTGTGACAGTTGTTTGTGTTTCTCCCTGTTCCTGTACCTGTACGCCATGTCGTCACTCGGCCCTCCCTCCCTCCCTCCCTCCCGCCCTCCTTCTCCTGGTCCATCAGATACTACTTTCGCGCCTTTTTTCTGACCAGGCGCCATAGCTAGCACTGGGATCATGGAGCCCGCTCAGATCACCACGGCAATTATGAGCACTATGAACACCACGCGCATTGTCCTGGAGTATATGCAGAGCCAGAACATGCCAAGGCGAAACCCGGACCAGGCGAGGAGGCGATTGCAGCGCAGCGACGAGAGTGATGAGGAAATTGACATGGACATAGACCTCTCACAAGGCATAGGCCCCAGCAATGTGGAAATCATGGTGTCACTGGGGCAGGTTGATACCGTTGAACGCCGATTCTGGGCCCGGGAAACAAGCACAGACTGGTGGGATCGCATCGTGCTGCAGGTATGGGACGATTCCCAGTGGCTGCGAAACTTTCGCATGCGTAAGGCCACTTTCATGGAACTTTGTGACTTGCTTTCCCCTGCCCTGAAACGCCAGGATACCAAGATGAGAGCAGCCCTCACAGTTGAGAAGCGAGTGGCGATAGCCCTGTGGAAGCTTGCAATGCCAGACAGCTACCGGTCAGTCGGGAATCAATTTGGAGTGGGCAAATCTACGGTGGGGGCTGCTGTGATCCAATTTGCCAGGGCAATGAAAGACCTGGTGATAGCAAGGGTAGTGACTCTGGGCAACGTGCAGTCAATAGTGGATGGTTTTGCTGAAATGGGATTCCCAAACTGTGGCGGGGCCATAGACGGAACCCATATCCCTATCTTGTCACCGGAGCACCAAGCCACCGACTACGTAAACCGCGAGGGGTACTTTTCAATGCTGCTGCAAGCCCTGGTGGATCACAAGGGACGTTTCACCAACATCAACGTGGGATGGCCGGGAAAGGTACATGATGCTCGTGTCTTAGGAACTCTGCTCTGTTTCGAAAGCTGGAGGAAGGGACTTTCTTCCCGGACCAGAAAGTGACCATTGGGGATGTTGAAATGCCTATCGTGATCCTTGGGGACCCAGCCTACCCCTTAATGCCATGGCTCATGAAGCCGTACACAGGCAGACTGGACAGGAGTCAGGACCTGTTCAACTACAGGCTGAGCAAGTGCCGAATGGTGGTGGAATGTGCATTTGGACGTTTAAAAGCGCGCTGGTGCAGCTTACTGACTCGCTCAGACCTCAGCGAAAAGAATATCCCCATTGTTATTGCTGCTTGCTGTGCGCTCCACAATATCTGTGAGAGTAAGGGGGAGACCTTTATGGCGGGGTGGGAGGTTGAGGCAACTCGCCTGGCTGCTGATTACGCGCAGCCAGACACCAGGGCAGTTAGAGGAGCACAGCAGGGCGCGGTGCGCATCAGAGAAGCTTTGAAAACGAGTTTTGTGACTGGCCAGGCTACTGTGTGAAACTTCTGTTTGTTTCTCCTTGATGAACCCTCCAACACCCCCCCCCCCGACCCGGTTCACTCTACTTCCCTGTAAACCAACCACCCCACCCCACCCTCCCCTCCCCTCCCGCTTGCAGAGGCAATAAAGTCATTGTTTTTTCACATTCATGCATTCTTTATTAGTTCCTTACAGAGGTAGGGGGATAATTGCCAAGGTAGCCTGGGATGGGTGGGGGAGGAGGGATGGAAAAGGACACACTGCATTTTAAAACTTTAACTCTTATTGAAGGCCAGCCTTCTGATGCTTGGGCGATCATCTGGGGTGGAGTGACTGGGTGGACGGAGGCCCCCCCACCGTGTTCTTGGGCGTCTTGGTGAGGAGGCTATGGAACTTGGGGAGGAGGGCTGTTGGTTACACAGGGGCTGTAGCGGCGGTCTCTGCTCCTGCTGCCTTTCCTGCAACTCAACCATACGCTCGAGCATATCACTTTGATGCTCCAGCAGACGGAGCATTGCCTCTTGCCGTCTGTCTGCAAGCTGACGCCACCTATCGTCTTCAGCCCGCCACTTGCTCTGTTCTTCCCGCGATTCAGCCCGCCACCTCTCCTCTCGTTCATATTGGGCTTTTCTCATCTCCGACATTGACTGACTCCACGCATTCTGCTGTGCTCTATCAGCCTGGGCGGACATCTGCAGCTCCGTGAACATCTCGTCCCTCGTCTTACGTTTTCTCTTTCTAATGTTCACGAGCCTCTGCGAAGGAGAAACATTTGCAGCTGGTGGAGGAGAAGGGAGAGGTGGTTAAAAAAGACACATTTTAGGGAACAATGGAAACACTCTTTCATTACAAGGTCACATATTTCGGCTTGCAGGCAGCCATCGTAGGCCACAGTGTTTTGGCTTTTTTAACCTTCTTAACATGCGGGAAAGGTTGCAAACAGCAGCGCATTTCCCATATCAAGGATGAATTGGGTTGGCCATTGAAAATGGGGTTTCAATGTAAAAGGAGGGGGCTGCGGTTTCCCGGTTAACATGCGGCACAAACACAAGTAAACCACCCCCCCCCCCACACACACACACACGATTCTCTGGGATGATCACTTCACCCCTCCCCCCCACCGCGTGGTTAACAGCGGGGAACATTTCTGGTCAGAAGAGCAGGAACGGGCGCCTCTGAATGTCCCCCTTAATAAAATCACCCCATTTCAACCAGGAGAGCTTTCTGGAGATGTCCCTGGAGGATTTCCGCTCCATCCCCATACACGTTAACAGACTTGCTTGCTTTTTTTTTGTAATGTTTACAAATATTTACAAAGTTACACTCACCAGAGGTCTCCTGTGTGCCCTGAGGGTCTTGGGTGAGTTCGGGGGTTACTGGTTCCAGGTCCAGGGTCACAAACATATCCTGGCTGTTGGGGAAACCGGTTTCTCCGCTTCCTTGCTGCTGTGAGCTACCTACAGTACCTCCATCGTCATCTTCCTCGTTCCCCGAAGCGTCTTCCCTG
Organism: Malaclemys terrapin pileata; assembly: GCF_027887155.1. Lineage (NCBI taxonomy): Eukaryota > Metazoa > Chordata > Testudines > Emydidae > Malaclemys > Malaclemys terrapin. The sequence continues at coordinate 141,389,517 of NC_071505.1, forward strand.
TGTGTTTCTCCAGTGAGAGAGTCATAGCACACGGTTGGGGTAGTGGTGGCTGCACCGCCTAGGATCGCATGCAGCTCCGCGTAGTAGCGGCAAGTTTGCGGCTCTGCCCCGGACCTTCCGTTTGCTTCTCTGGCTTTGTGGTAGGCTTGCCGTAGCTCCTTAATTTTCATGCGGCACTGCTGTGTGTCCCTGTTATGGCCTCGGTCCTTCATGGCCTTGGAGATCTTTTCTAATACTTTTCCATTTCTTTTACTGCTACGGAGTTCAGCTATCACTGCTTCATCTCCCCATATGGCGAGCAGATCTCGTACCTCCCGTTCGGTCCATGCTGGAGCTCTTTTGCGATCCTGGGAGGACTCCATGATGGTTACCTGTGCTGATGAGCTCTGCGTGGTCACCTGTGCTCTCCACGCTGGGCAAACAGGAAATGAAATTCAAACCTTCGCGGGTCTTTTCCTGTCTACCTGGTCAGTGCATCTGAGTTGAGAGCGCTGTCCAGAGCGGTCACAATGAAGCACTGTGGGATAGCTCCCGGAGGCCAATAACATCGAATTCCGTCCACACTACCCCAATTCCGACCCGCAAAGGCCGGTTTTATCGCTAATCCCCTCGTCGGAGGTGGTGTAAAGAAACCGGTTTAAAGGGCCCTTTAAGTCGAAAGAAAGGGCCTCGTTGTGTGGACGTGTCCAGGCTTAATTCGGTTTAACGCTGCTAAAGTCGACCTAAACCCGTAGTGTAGACCAGGCCTAACTAACCCCACTGCAGGGCCCTGCTCTTCCCATTACCATCCAGGGCACTGACACCTTGTTTGGGGTAAGACACACAGGCTGTGATCCTGTAAACGCACCCGTGTAACTTTGTCCTCACAAACAGTACTTTGGCCAGGGTCACTTCCTTGCTGCATAATCCATATTCTCACCCAGACATTGGTCCCGTGGATCACTGGGAAACACAGACATTTCCAGCTTTGCCAACCCCAAGTGTTCAAAAATTAGGAGTTGACAGGATGCGGGGCCTGCAGCAGAGCCAATCTCCAGAGAACCTAATAATCTGCCTGATTGGCTGGAAGAGTCCTCAGAGTGGCTCATTAGTCCAGCGGCGCTGCTGTCCAGCAGCTACTCATAGCATTCACCCATGGCTGCCAAAGCTCCTGCCTTGTTCCCACTCCTGTTCTTGCTTTACCTCAGCCTTATCCCTGCCTTGCTTCACTCCAGGTTACCTGGTCCCGACCCTCAGCTCCAATTCCTGACTCCAGTTCTGCCCCTGGGCTCCAATTTCTGACTTTAGCTCTGAGTCCAGCTCTAACGACTGGGCCTGATTCTGGGTCTAACTATTGGACACAACTACCTAAGTCTCAGTCACTGACAGGAGTCAGGCCTCAATATGTCATGAGATTTGCTTAAAAATCATTAGATTAAAAATACTTTTTTTGGTCTTTTTTTTTTGTCCTCTGGTTTCTGAGCCTTTAGGTGAAACACGGTTCATGTTCTGAAGCAGGGCTGGCTCTAGGCACCAGCAAAGCAAGCAGGTGCTTGGGGCGGCACATTTGCAGGGGCGGCAAGGATCCAGCATGGGAGCTGAGAACCAACAGGAGGCCCTGGGAGCTATTGTTCCTTGGTTAGCTCCCTGCCTATAGAGCCAGCCCTGGGGCAGGGAAAGAACTATATTTCCCAGCATTCCCTTGGTAGCGATCAACATGAAAGGGAGGGGGAGGGAGTGAGGTAGCTGAGACCTCATGCTGCAGCTTGCTGTGAATGGAGAGCTCACTGCTAGAACAGGGTGGCATTGTGAACAGGGGAACAAGTATGCCCAAGGAGTAGAAGGCTTTGGCCCAGATATCCCCTTGAGAAATCCCCAGACTGGATTAGGGATACTGGTGTGACCTCACCTTGCAGCCCCCAAAGAAAGAATTGTGTGGACTAAATGGACAGTACACCTCTCTATCTGAAGCCTAGCAAGGGAGGTATGTGGATCCCACTAGAATTTAAAATGAAAAGTAAGGGAGGGGAGGCTCTACTAGAGGACCTGGGCAGCTTTAGGTACAGTACCAGGCACTGGTAGGATTTCCACTTCTGAGCCATGGAAGCAGAAATTGACTTTTCCTTTCCAGATTTAGCTAATATTCAGAAAGGGAATCTAGCACCTGCCTTCCCGATTTGAACACCCTCAAAATTCAGGAGTGCTCAAGCTCAATTTGGGCAGCTGTTACTTCATTTCTCCCAAATGAAATATACTGAAATATACTGAAATATAACTTGCTGTAGAAAAAGTAGGAAAAAATTGAGCAAGAAATGCTTCCCAGTGGTTATTAGGACTGGAATTGCTATTTTCAACAACCATTGCCATCTTTTTTTTTTAAAGTTTTATTTGTTTAAAAGGAAGACAGTGATTTTGACAAATTCCCCATAGAAACAAAGAGTGGAACAAAAGAATAATAAAGGCACCTCAACTTTTCCTCATTTATGTAGGACAGTCTTATAATATGCATCCAGATATCCTTCAATCACACAAGATGAAAATTGTTCCACTTTACTGCAGTTCTGTAACCATATGGGAACCGTTTCTGTCTGTGTTCTCTGCACATCCAAAATTCCTGCTGAATGACCCACCCTGGGAGCGAGTTACCACTGACCCAGGGCTGGGGCAGCGGGGGGGGGGGGCAGAGCTGGGGCGGCAGGGGGTGCGGGTGGAGGGGGAGAGCCCAGGGCTGGGGCAGCGGGGGGGGGGAGAGCCCAGGGCTGTGGTGGGGGGCAGCCAAAAAATTTTTTGCTTGGGGCAGCAAAAAACCTAGAGCCGGCCCTGTTCTGAAGCTTCTTTCTGCAACCATCAGGGCTAGAAAACTTGCTTTTTTAAAAATTAAAGCAGAGATTCTCATGTCTCCTGGAGTTTGAACTTTCAAAAATACTAGATATCATAAGTCTAGCAATAAACTGCAAGGATTGGCAAAAGTACATTTCCCCACTCACCTGTCTGTGAATCCCTGTTCCTGTCACTCTCTCCTGGAGCTCCAGTGACTTCCCGGGCACACTGCCCAGGGCCGTGGTCATCATTGGGATCAGAAACTTCTTTGACATCATCATAATCCTCCTGTGTGACATCTCCAGGCAGTGCAGGAGCCTCTGAAAAAGAGGCAAGAATTAATGGTAATGAGTATTCAGTGTTCTCCACTGAATACAGAAATAAATTATACACCAGGTACAAACAGCCTGAGGTACTGACACCCCAAGGGGGATGAGAAACCAAAAGTCCCTCCCCCCAAACCTTAGTGTCAGAGGAATTTAATTCATGTGACATTTGTCTGACACATTTCAAGGACCTGATATAACTGTAAATTGCTCAAAGGAGCCTCAAACAGAAACTCAAATGAAGGTTGTGGGAGATTTGAGAAGAGGTGGCTAGCAGTGGGGTTTATGTTAGAGGAAGATTTGCCCATGGCACTTTGTTGTTATACTAATTACACAGATAAATGATACTTTAATTTGTTCTATCACCCACTTTCTAAACTTTCCATCACTGTGAAAAAGCTCATTTTGCCATTTCTCTAAACTAGTCTGGCCCATAACCCATCCCTGATCTGCAGTGTCTGGAAACCGCACCACCAACTCAGGCCAAGCATGGGTCTGTGGGTGTGAAATCTGTACATCCCTTTCATATGTGAAACTCAGGTGTAGATCAGTGGACTTAGCCAGTCAGGGATGACTGAGAGTGACCATTACCACAGAGCAGAGGGCTGTGTTCAGGAGCTTGTCCCCTAACTTTGTGAGTAATGTTAGTGCATATTAAAGTGAGGGAGCAGTGACTAGAGTCAGGGGCACCGTGGGCAGGGGCTGAATAAACTTATTCTAGAGTCACACTGGTTGGCCTGTATCAGGGTTCCCTCCCCACTCTGAACTCTGGGGTACAGATATGGGAACCCGCATGAAAGACCCCCTACGCTTATTTCTACCTGCTTAGGTTAAAAACTTCCCCAAGGCACAAATCCTTTCCTTGTCCTTGGATGGTATTGCTGCCACCACCAAGTGATTTAGAAAAAAATTCAGGAAACAGATCACTTGGAGTCCCTATTTCCCCAAAATATTCCCCCAAGCCCCTTCACCCCCTTTCCTGGGGAGGCTTGAAAATAATATACTAACCAATTGGCTACAATGTGAGCATAAACCAAACCCCTTGGTTTTTAGAACACTGAAAATCAATCAGGTTATTAAAAGAAGAATTTTATTTAAAAAAAAAAGTAAAAGAATCACACCTGCAAAATCAGGATGGAAGGTAACTTTACAGGGTAAACAAAAAGATTTAAAACACAGAGGATTCCCCTCTGACTCTGCTTTCCAGCTACAAAACAGGAATGAAATTACCTCTTAGCATAGGGAAAATTCACAAGCTAAAACAAAAGTTAATCTAACTCATTTCCTTTCCTTATTTACAATTTTTGTAATTTTAGATGCTCATTTCAGGTATGTTTCCAGGAGATGGCTTTTTCCTGCCTGGACCCTCTCTCCATCCAGAGAGGGAACAAACAAAGAGCAGAAACAAAACTTCTCCCCCACCCCCCGCTTCCAGATTTGAAAGTATCTTCTTTCCCCGTTGGTCCTTCTGGTCAGGTGCCAACTAGGTTAATTGAACTGATTAACCCCTTACAGGTAAGGCAAGTCAATACAGCTACTCAGGAGGGATTGTATGCTACCCTTAGCTGTATGTTTATGACAGTCTGTGTGGCACCACATTCTTTCTATTTCCCCTCCATACAGCTCTGATCTAAACCAGCACCCACAGCGATGCTCTGTGGGAAAAGAGTTTGCCAAACAGTGGCTTGCAGAAGATCCTGTGACATGCTGAGGACCCCGAGTGTCACAGATTTACAGAGTTCAAGGCCAAAAGGACCCATTATTTCATCTTGTCTGATGGCCTGTATATATAACAGGCCACTGAATTTTATCTAATTACCCCTCTATTAAGGAGAATAACCTGTGTTTGGCTAAGGTATGTCTGTCATAGTTCAGGACAACTGTACTTGTATTCCCCCTCTATGGGCCACCAAGGGCACCCACCCAAGGCCCCCAGCTCCTCAGCTGTCACCTCTCTTGGGCAGATTCCTCCATCCCTTCTGACCAGAATTTTTCCAGGCTTCACAGTTCTCTGGCTATGTGGTGATATTCCCAGCAAGTCAGACTGTTTAAAGGCCAGTGTATATGCTTCGCTTTCTCTCTAGAGGTTATTCCCAGTATATTGCCTGCAGTTGTAAGTTGCCATGCATCTCCTTCCAAGCAAGCACATTTATTCTTAAGGTAAAAGCATTACAAAGAAAACACATTAGAGCAATAAAAGAACCTACACACAAGCTAAAAAGCTTACCAGAGACCACCCCAACTCAAACCTCAGATTCTGGTAGGTGCCAGTCCTTCACAACCACAAATGGGTTTTCTCCAGAGTTACAAGTTCACAACTGTCTCAGATTCAGAACCCAAATCCAGGTTGGGTGGTACAGCTATTTCTTTACACAGGTAATCCACAGACAATGACCTACTCCTCAGGGCATAGCTTCAAAAGACTGGATTTTTACATAACTGACGGTGGTGCAATTTGCATTAACCACTCCCTAGGGATTCCCCAGGAAATCCACCTCACACTTATTTTCCCAAAAGTCCATTCTTGTCTAGCAAATTTTCAATATACTCCTTTGAACTCCCAGAACTCATATCACACCTCCCCTCAAATAGCTTATATGCAATCCCGACCCATGGTAATACATAACCTTTGCATTTAATACAATGGACCCCAAACATATTTAAATTTAATTCAATAAGGCCTCCCAATGATATGCAGGAAATTGCCATATATGCCATAGCATTCATTCTTGATTTGAAGACATCAAGAGATGGAGAATCCATAATTTCCCTTGGTAGTTTGTTCCAGTGATTAATCACCCACACTGTTAAAAATTTGCACCTAATTTATAATTTTAATTTGTTTTGCTTCAGCTTCCAGACAGTGGTTCTTGTTATGCCTCTTTCTACTCAATTAAAGAACCCTTTCATTTCGGTATTTTCTCCCTGTGAAGATACCTTATCAAGTCACCTCTCAATCTTCTCCCCAGTCTCTCATTGCACGGCCCAGGACAGCAGGGTAATGGGCTGGGACACAGTTTGTGCACCATGGGGGGAGCTCACAGGCTGCTCTTTAAATCATGGGCCCTGCTCTGGCAGCTAGAACCAATAGACAGGAATCGTCCTGCTCAGCATGGCCTGCAGCTCCAACCCATGTGTCATTCACCCCTTAGATTTCACACTCGGGGTAAAGAAGCTCATTCGCTCAGGCTGGAGGTTCCAGCTCATCCCTCTGTGACCCTGACACCAGGTAAATTTAATCCTTGAGGGAAGGGGGATATTTTACCTCTTCTAATCAGTGAAGCTGTTGTCTTCATCACACCTGCAAAGGGAATGGAAAAGAGAGTTAGAGTCTGAAGTAAGGGGCAGGTGACGTGTTTGTTACATGGGAGAACATCCATTCAGAGTTTCTGTGTGTGGACGTTTGGCAAATGGTGTCTGAGATGGTTTCCCTTTTCTTCTTATGGAAATAAAATTCTGAGAGAACAAATTGGGTAGTGTGCATGAGACAGATAGGGTGATCAGACGTCCTGATAAAATCGGGACCGTCCCGATTTTGAGCTGTTTGTCCTACGTCCCGATTTTTGTCCCGATATTTTTGCGCCATTGGGATCACTCGGCTTTTTTTTTTTTTTTTTTTGCTTGGCCGGCCGGCAGCACTCAGCTTCCCCCCACTCCCCCCCCACCCTGGTGTCCCGATATTTTCTTCATCTCATCTGGTCACCCTACAGCAGATGATGATAGGGTTTATCGGCATATTAAACCATTAATTTCAACACTTTATAAGGGAAAATCGAAAAATTGGTGTATTTTATCATTTATGGATTTGCTATTCAGCTTTTATTATGGATGCTGAACTCTTTATGCATAGCTTCTGCTGCTGTGTTTGCTTTTGTATATCTGAGTCTGTTCTGTCTCTCTCCATGTTTCTCCCTAACCCCTTACAAGGGGTTCAAATGTTCTCAGATTAATCAGCTGAAAATCACCCACATTAGTATGGAAATCCATAGAAGAGAAATATTGTTATTACAGTTGGGCTCAAAATGGAACTGAAACTCACCCACAACACCCCTCTCTCACACACACATCCTCACACACAGACTTGTGGGGAATTCTGATCCTGACCCCAACTTCACAGCCTGGACCCATCTCTGATTGTTCATCCCAAAAGGATCAATAGCCACAGAGCTGTACAAATTATGCTTTCTATTGAGAGGCTTTTCTGGGGTCTTACTAGTGGATTGTACTGTGTAGGACCCGCTTCTTTTATAATTTTTTTATAATTACCATTTGAAGAACCATTGCAAATAATATGGGTCTCTTCTGATCGGTAATCACATGACTGCCATTTCCATGGGCCTGAGGGACACTGCCAAAGGGAACTGTGCTGCTCAGTGCACTTAACATGATCCAGCCATGTGGGACCAGAACCTTCCCCACGTAGAAATTGAAGTGAGGTTCTTACCCACGAAAGCTTATGCTCCCAGTACTTCTGTTAGTCTCAAAGGTGCCACAGGACCCTCTGTTGCTTTTTACAGATTCAGACTAACACGGCTACCCCTCTGATACCTAATATCCTGCAGTTAGCACTCCATCTCCACAGTTCAGCTGTTTGCATTCAATTGTCGGGGTGACGCCAGTCATCTGATTGGAGCAAACACTGCCCCACGTCCCATTGTAGAAAACCTCCAGGCACCCAGCACAGTCACTGCTGCTCACCAGCCTCAGATCTGTGAACTCTAGAAGGAAATGCACATAAAGAGAATTTAAATTGCTGATCCTGAAAGTTTCTGGTCTACACTACAGCATAGGGTCGACATAGATTCATAGATTCTAGGGCTGGAAGGGACCTCAAGAGGTCATCGAGTCCAATCCCCTGTCCTCATGGCAGGACCAAATACTGTCTAGACCATCCCTGATAGACATTTATCTAACCTACTCTTAAATATCTCAAGAGATGGAGATTCCACAACCTCCCTAGGCAGTTTATTCCAGTGTTTAACCACCCTGACAGTTAGGAACTTTTTCCTAATGTCCAACCTAAATCTCCCTTTAGGCAGTTTAAGCCCATTGCTTCTTGTTCTATCCTTAGAGGCTAAGGTGAACAAGTTTTCTCCCTCCTCCTTATGACACCCTTTTAGATACCTGAAAACTGCTATCATGTTCCCTATCAGTCTTCTCTTTTCCAAACTAAACAAACCCAATTCTTTCAGCCTTCCTTCATAGGTCATGTTCTCTAGACCTTTAATCATTCTTGTTGCTCTTCTCTGGACCTTCTCAAATTTCTCCACATCTTTCTTGAAATGCGGTGCCCAGAACTGGACACAATACTCCAGTTGAGGCCTAACCAGCGCAGAGTAGAGCGGAAGAATGACTTCTCGTGTCTTGCTCACAACACACCTGTTAGTGCATCCCAGAATCAGGTTTGCTTTTTTTGCAACAGCATCACACTGTTGACTCATATTTAGCTTGTGGTCCACTATAACCCCTAGATCCCTTTCTGCCGTACTCCTTCCTAGACAGTATCTTCCCATTCTGTATGTGTGAAAATGATTTTTCCTTCCTAAGTGGAGCACTTTGCATTTGTCTTTATTAAACTTGATCCTGTTTACCTCAGACCATTTCTCCAATTTGTCCAGATCATTTTGAATTATGACCCTGCCCTCCAAAGCAGTTGCAATCCCTCCCAGTTTGGTATCATGTGCAAATGTAATAAGCTTACTTTCTATGCCAATATCTATGTTGTTGATGAAGATATTGAACAGAGCCGGTCCCAAAACAGACCCCTGCAGAACCCCACTTGTTATACCTTTCCAGCAGGATTGGGAACCATTAATAACTACTCTCTGAGTACAGTTATCCAGCCAGTTATGCACCCACCTTATAGTAGCCCCATCTAAGTTGTATTTGCCTAGTTTATTGATAAGGATATCATGCGAGACCTTATCAAATGCCTTACTAAAGTCTAGGTATACCACATCCACTGCTTCTCCCTTATCCACAAGACTCGTTATCCTATCAAAGAAAGCTACCAGATTGGTTTGCCATGATTTGTTCTTTACAAATCCATGCTGGCTATTCCCTATCACCTTACCACCTTCCAAGTGTTTGCAGATGATTTCCTTAATTACTTGCTCCATTATCTTCCCTGGCACAGAAGTTAAACTAACTGGTCTGTAGTTTCCTGGGTTGTTTTTATTTCCCTTTTTATAGGTGGGAAGTATATTTACCCTTTTCCAGTCTTCTGGAATCTTTCCTGTCTCCCATGATTTTCCAAAGATAATAGATAGAGGATCAGATACCTCCTTTATTAGCTCTTTGGGTATTCTGGGATGCATTTCATCAGGCCCTGGTGACTCGCAGGCATTTAACTTTTCTAAGTGATTTTTTAACTTGTTCTTTTTTTATTTATTTATTTATTTTTATTTTCCAAACCTACCCCCTTCCCATTGGCATTCACTATGTTAGGCATTCCTTCAGACTTCTCAGTGAAGACCAAAACAAAGAAGTCATTGAGCATCTCTGCCATTTCCAAGTTTCCTGTTACTGTTTCTCCTTCCTCACTGAGCAGTGGGCCTACCCTGTCCTTGGTCTTCCTCTTGCTTCTAATGTATTGACAAAAAGTCTTCTTGTTTCCCTTTATTCCTGTAGCTAGTTTGAGCTCATTTTATGCCTTTGCCTTTCTAATCTTGCCCCTGCATTCCTGTGTTGTTTGCCTATATTCATCCTTTGTAATTTGTCCTAGTTTCCATTTTTTATATGACTTCTTTTTATTTTTTAGATCATGCAAGATCTTGTGGTTAAGCCAAGGTGGTCTTTTGCCACATTTTCTATCTTTTCTACCCAGCGGAATAGCTTGCTTTTGGGCCTTTAATAGTGTTCCTTTGAAATATTGCCAACTCTCCTCAGTTGTTTTTCCTTTCAGTCTTGATTACCATGGGACCTTACCTGTCAGCTCTCTGAGTTTACCAAAATCCACCTTCCTGAAATCCATTGTATCTATTTTGCTGTACTCCCTTCTATCCTTCCTTAGAATTATGAACTCTATGATTTCATGATCACTTTCACCCAAGCTGCCTTCCACTTTCAAATTCTCAATGAGTTCCTCCCTATTTGTTAAAATCAAATCTAGAACAGCTTCCCCCCAGCTTTTTCAACCTTCTGAAATAAAAAGTTGTCTGCAATGCAGTCCAAGAACTTATTGGATAGTCTGTGCCCCGCTGTGTTATTTTCCCAACATATATCTGGATAGTTGAAGTCCCCCATCACCACCAAATCTTGGGTTTTGGATGATTTTGTTAGTTGTTTAAAAAAAGCCTCATCCACCTCTTCCACCTGTTATGTGGCCTGTAGTAGACTCTTAGCATGACATCACCTTTGTTTTTTACCCCTTTTAGCCTAACCCAGAGACATAAGGCAGCTTACATCGACCTGATTATGTCAGTGTACCCACTATAACCTTATTCCCACTGATGTAAGTGCCCTGCTATACCAACATAATAACTCTATCTCCACGAGAGGTATAGGGCTTATGTCCATGGAGTTAGGGTGACACAATGTCCATGTGGACACTGTGGGTTACTTACATAGGCTGTAGGCTATCATTTTGTCATCTGCTACCACTGAGAACAGTCTAGATCCATCCTCTTTGGAACCCCCTTTCAGGTAGTTGAAAGCAGCTATCAAATCCCCCCTCATTCTTCTCTTCTGAAGACTAAACAATCCCAGTTCCCTCAGCCTCTCCTCATAAGTCATGTGTTCCAGCCCCCTAATCATTTTTGTTGCCCTCTGCTGGACTCTTTCCAATTTTGCCACATCCTTCTTGTAGTGTGGGGCCCAAAACTGGACACAGTACTCCAGATGAATCCTCACCAATGTCAAATAGAGGGGAATGATCACGTCCCTCGATCTGTTGGCAATGCCCCTACTTATACAGCCCAAAATGCCGTTAGCCTTCTTGGGAACAAGGGCACACTGTCGACTCATATCCAGCTTCTCATCCACTGTAACCCCTAGGTCCTTTTCTGCAGTCGTCCAAGTGGCCTAGAGGGGCTTCGGGGGAAGCAACCAATTGGAAAGAGGCTGCAGAAAGCAGCCAATCAGTGCCCAAGAGGGCCATATAAAAGGAACTGCTGTAGTTGAGGATAGTCAGGTACTGCCTGGAGATGGAGGAGTGAGGACTGTGTTCCTGGCTGGTTGAAGGAGCAACAGAACCACAGACAGTTAATTTGTTGGCAGGGACTGGGGGAGCAAGAGAGAGCTCCTGGATGGCTGCTGGGACTGAGTAAAAGGATTTCAGCCCTACGGAAAGAGTGAAGCATTTGTGATGGTGCTGGGGCAACAGAACTGTAGCAGCACCGTGATTAGTTAAAGGAGATGCAATTGCATGAGACTGCTATTCATATTGTCCCTGGGCTGGGACCTGGAGTAGTGGGCATTCCAGGTCTCTTCCCTCTCCCCTCCCCTCCCCCCTCCCCAGCCACTAGAGAAGTGGTTTAAACCCTGAGAAAGGGAATTGAGAAGTCCCAGAGAAGGGGTAAAGACAGTATCTCCAGGGAGGAAGCTGTGGGCGTATGGCCCCATACCAGAAACAACTTAAAGAGTGAGCCCAGGAAGGACTACAGAGATACCAATGGAGGGGTACTGAGATAGGCCTCTGTCATAAACAGACAGTTAAGGGTTAATTCCTCTTTTACCTGCAAAGGGTTAAGAAGTTCACATAGCCTAGCTGACACCTGACCAGAGGAACCAATGGGGGGGCAAAATGTTTTCAAAGAGGGAGGAGGGGGGGAAAAATCCTTTGTCTGTTCAGTAAATTTTGAGCCGGAGTGAAGGATCCAGGAATCAGCCATCTAACATTTCTTAAAAGTAGTAACTGTTTAGAGAAGGAATGTATTAGATTATGTTTATTTTCTTTTGTGACTTCTTTTGCATAGAGGGAGAATCAAATTGGGTTTCTTTGTGTAAGTAAGTTTTTGCCCAGAGGGACATCCTCTGTGTTTTGAATCTGTTATCTGTGAAAGTAGCTTGCATGCTAATCTCACAGAGGTATTCCTTTCACCCTTTTTCTTTAATTAAAAGTCTTCTTTTAACAACCTGATTGATTTTTCCTTGTTTTAAGATCCAAGGGTTTTTTTGGATCTGGGCTCACCAGGAATTGGTGGGAGGTGAATCAGTCTCAATCCTGCCAGGAAAAGGGGGATAAAGACTGGGGAAATATTTGGGGAGAAGACAGAGTTTCCAAATGACTCTCCCATAAACGTTTGTTTAAACTATTTGGTGGTGGCAGCTACTAGATCTAAACTGGTAAATAAGCTTAGGGGTTATCTCATGCAGGTCCCCACATCTGTACCCTAAAGTTCAGAGTGGGGGGTGACACCTTGACAGCCCCTGTTCGACTGTATACCACGGAAGGCGTTTGCTCTGTTTTGTTTCACATAGACAGTCTGTATGTGACTAGGCTGGAGGGCTGAGTTATTGAAAACGCACCTGAGAAACCACTGATAGGGGTTCCTGCAAATTGAGAGGGTGTAGGCACATGCGCTCGTCAAAGGGGTGCTCATGAGAGGTAGGTGCCACCCCATTACACAGGGCCATTTAGACTGTCATTAAATCATCTGTTCTTAGAGGATAACTTGGTACCTGATGAGATCTCCTCTGCAACAGTCATTTCTGGGCTAGTGCTGACAATCAGGACATACTCACCTTGAGTTGAGGAGATTCCACGAGACCAGAAATGACAGCAAAGTCAGAGCCAGAACAGGAAAACAAACAAAACAATAGAAAAACATCCATTGAAAATTTCAGCCAAACAGAGCCCAGGAGTGTGCCCAAGAAACACCCAAGAAGCTGTGAATCCAGGGAAATGGACACGGGAGAAGGTGATTAGTGCAGCTAAGACATTTGCATCTGCTCAACAGCTCAGATTTCTTAACAGATTGGATGGTATATGGAATTCTAGTTACATGCCCATCCCCAACCCTGAAGGACTGGGCCCAAACTGCAGGCTTTCAGCCCCTCATCATTGTGTCTGTTATGTACAGTCATTACCTCCGGGGAATCCTTCCTTCAGGCTCCTAACCCAAACAGGTAGACTTGTGTACAGAGCTCCGTGCTATGTGGCAGGTAAATTCAACTCTAGAATTTTTATGTCTGTCCCTTCTGTTACTGATCCCAATTTGAAGTTTGTTGCAGCTTTGTAAAGTGATAATGAGTGACCATAGGGCCACATGATCGTATTTGCTTCTTGTCATATTCTCAGAAGCTAATGCAAACAATTTTTCACCTTCCTCTTTGTAACTACCTGTTACAGTAACTCCTCGCTTAATGTTGTAGTTATGTTCCTTTAATGCTACTTTAAGCGAAACGATGTTAAGCAAATCCAATTTCCCCATAAGAATTAATGTAAATAGGGGAGGTTAGGTTCCAGGGGAAAAAATTTCGCCAGACAAAAGACTATATTTTATGTATATATCGTGACAGACCCAGACCAGTGGGGTACAGGAGTCTGGTAGAGGGCAAATATACTGGTCACTGGATGAGTAGTTTTCTGTTCCCTGAGTGACCAGAGCAAGGGCTGCTCTAGAGTAATCAGGAACCTGCTAGAACCAGTTAAGGCGGGCAGGCTAATTAGGACACCTGGGGCCAATTAAGAAGAAGCTGCTAGAATCAATTAAGGCAGGCTAATCAGGGCACCTGGGTTTTAAAAAGGAGCTCACTTCAGTTTGTGGTGCGAGTGTGAGGAGTTGGGAGCAAGAGGTGCAAGGAGCTGAGAGTGAGAGGGTGTGCTGCTGGAAGACTGAGGAGCCCAAGCATTATCAGACACCAGGAGGAAGGTCCTGTGGTGAGAATAAGGAAGGTGTTGGGAGGAGGCCATGGGGAAGTAGCCCAGGGAGTTGTAGCTGTCATGCAGCTGTTACAGGAGTCACTATAGACAGCTGCAGTCCACAGGGCCCTGGGCTGGAACCCGGAGTAGAGGGCGGGCCCGGGTTCCCCCCAAACCTCCCAACTGACCTGGACTGTGGATTCTCCCAGAGGGGAAGGTCTCTGGGCTGTTCCCCAACCCACATGGTGAATCTCTGAGGCAAGAAAATCCGCCAATAAGCGCAGGACCCACCAAGATAGAGGAGGAACTTTGTCACAATATATATAAACACACATATACACAGTATAAGTTTTAAACAAACAATTTAATACTGTACACAGCAATGATGATTGTGAAGTTTGGTTGAGGTGGTGAAGTCAGAGAGTGGAAGAGAGTGGGATATTTCCCAGGGAATGCCTTGCTGCTAAACAATGAACTAGCATTCGGCTGAGCCCTCAAGGATTCACACATTGTTGTTAATGTAGTCTCACATTCTACAAGGCAGCACAAATGGAGGGAAGGGAGACAGCATGGCAGAGAGAGACAGAGACACACACCATGTGTGTGAGAAAGAGACGTGCATTGCCCCCTTTAAGTACACTGACCCCACTCGAAGTACATTGCCTTTTTAAGTAGATCAGCAAATTGAGACAGCAGCTGCTGCCAGCAAGCTCCCTCCATCAGCCCTGTCATGTCCGTCCCCCCACCCCCTCCTCTATGGAGATGGGGTACAGGAGGGAGGGCAGGAGCGGGGGGGAGGGGGACACCCTGACATTGGCAGCCCTCATCCCCCCCCTCCATTGCACAGCAAGCAGGAGGCTCCTGGGAGCAGCTCCAAGGCAGAGGGCAGGAGCAGCACATGGCAGTGGGGGGAGGGACAGCTGAACTGCGGGCAATTGATAGCCTGCTGGGCAGCTGCCGCACAGGGAACTTAAGGGAGCGGAGAGCTGATAGGGGGGCTGCCGGTCCACCCTGGTTCCAAGCCCCCACCAGCTAGCTCCAACGGGCTGCTCTTTCTGCAACCAGTGGACAAAGCAGGTGGCGATTGGCCTGGAGCAGCGAACCACGGACACTGGGAGCCGTGATCGGCTGAACCTGTGGACGCGGCAGGTACACAAACCGGCCTGGCCCGCCAGGGGGCTTTCCCTGCACAAGCAGTGGAACAATTTGGAAACCACTGATCTAAATCATTGATGAAGATATTGAACAGAACTGGACCCAGAAATGATTTTTGCAGGACCCCACTCGTTATGCCCTTCCAGCTTGACTGTGAACCACTGTTAACTACTCTGGGAATGTTTTTGCAATGAGTTATGTACCTACCTTATAGTAGCTCCATCTAGGTTATATTCCCTAGTTTGTTTATGAGAAGGTCATGCAAGACTGTTACTTATCACTTTATTTACCAGACCACACTCCCCATAGCCTAGAGACTGAACAGAACCCAGGAATCCGGGCTTTCCCTGGTGAAACTATTCCCTGGCTAAGATTCAGAAGGTCCCAATCACATGAGGGACAGAGCCCCCCCTCAGTTCTTATTGATTTAGATGGGGGTTGCAGTTGCTCAGCACCTTGCAGGATCTGGCCCCCAGAGACTCTCAGCCTGGGGAACAGTCTCCTGAAAGGGAAGGGCCAGGAGCCCCTATGCTGGGACCTTTCCAGACACACTGGAGATGGCTCGGGAATACCCCCACATGCTGCCCAGTCCCAGAGCAAGGGACTCCAGGGGGCTGTGTTTGGAAATCAAGTCTGATTTGGAAGAGACTTTCCCCCCATTTTTGCCCCTCACTGGACAGAAAGGGGACGCCACAAAGGAAACATTTAAGTGCCAGTCACTTGCTTTAGATCAGCGGTTCTTAACCCCCGCATGTGGCCCAATTAGCACACAGCTGTGGCCCAGCTCAGCTGTGTGCTAAAGGCCGCGGAGCCGGGGCCGACTGCCCTGCCACACAGCAGGCTCTGGGGTCTGGATTGCAGGCTGCTGCTGGCCCCACACAACAGGCTCTGGGCTGCCAGCTACCGCCCGGCCCTGCAGCAGAGTCTGAGGTTGGGGTCCTGGATGCCCCCCGGTCCCACGCAGCAGGGTCCAAGTCCCTGCCGCCCACCCCATGCCTGACACTCTGCTCCTGGCCCCACTCTGTGGAGGGGTCTCTGGGTGGCTGGCGCTGGGCATAGGGGTTTGTAGGGCTTTAGGAGGAACACTGTGGTTCTCAACCTGCAGCCTAGGTAACACTTTGTGGGCCACATATGCGGCCCACAATTATAAATAGGTTGAAAACCACTGCTTTAGATGATGGTCCTGGTTGGTGGATGTTTAGAGTTGCCTACCCTAACTCTCCTCCTCACACTCTAGGACCAACAAGGGCTGCAGGGGATGCTGCACTGGAGCATTATACTGCCCAGGCAGCAGGTTGGGGTGCAGACAGGGAAAGAGACAGACTGGCAGGAGGAAGTCCAGAACTGTGATCTAGTATGTGGGGAGCTGACTGTCAGATTTCAGGGTGCAATCCAGACTAGTGATGGATTGTGTCACTGACTGTCCTGCAACCTTGGGTACCTCACAAAGCTTTGCTGTTGTACCTCCCAACCTGGGCTGTGACCCTGAAACCTCTGTATGTTCCCCCAGCAAAGAGACAGGGATTTCAGAGGTCACCCTGCCTCCGCTCATGCATGTCTGATGTCAGGGGCTCTGTGATGTCATTGCCACTCCATTACCTATGCCAAATGAAGTCATTTCCACACCCATCCCACAGTCTCTGACCAGTCCTTCTTGATGCCTGAGCTGCCCCTTTGAACCCCACTTGCTCACTGTGATTCTGGGGATCATCAGGCTGCACAGTATAATAGCAGAGGCTTCTCCCCATGCTACCCTGAGTTAGCTCTTCAGCCCTCAGGCACCACATATCCTCTTGTTCCCTGCAGAGCAGGGAAAGGGCTCCTGGCCCAGTTCTCACATGGGGTCAATCACAGGATATGCACATGCTTAGGAGCCATGTCAGTCATGGGACTCTGAACCTTCCGGACAGTCACTAAATTAAAAACTCACTAAAAATCTGTCACATAGATAGGGCCCAAATCTCTGCATCTCCATTTCTCAGCCTGTTAAATGAGATAATAAACACAACTTTGATTACCTCCATTTTATAGTTGGGGAAACCAAGTTACAGCGAGAACAAGTGACATGCTCATGGCCATTCAGTTACTCAGTGGCAAAGCCAGGAATAGAAAGAGACAGGTATTCTGATTGCCAGGCCTGTGCAATCTCCTGTTCTCCTTGTCCCTCTGTTCTAACTTCAGGTACAGCCCAACTAGGGTGACTAGATGTCCCGATTTTTATAGGGACAGTCCCGATTTTTGGGTTTTTCTTATATAGTCTCCCATTACCCCCCACCCCTGTCCCGATTTTTAACATTTGCTGTCTGGTCATCGTAAGCCCAACTAGAATTTTTTCCTTTTTCCCATTTCCTTTAACTCCATATTATCAAAGAGGAAGGGTTTCTGTTATCAAGTAGGAGAGAGCCAGGATAAAGGGGTGATACCTGGCTGATGGAACTGACACCAGAGCCCCAGCCAGGCAACCAGCCTGGAGACCTAGATTAGGAAACTGAATAAGGGACCCTAAGAGGTTGTATCCATGAATGGGGAAGAGCCTCAACAGAAGGACAGTGAGTCCCCTGGATCTCAGTGATACCTGTGTGTGCGGGATGTTGCACTGAGAACATGTACAATAAGGGCTGATTGACAGAAGGTCAGCTGTGATTATTTTGTGACCTCAAGTCCTGCACAAAGTGGGTGCTTCCTGCAGAAGAAGCAGGGCCCAGTCAGTGGGCAATTGAAGACTGCATCAGTGGGCAATTTAAGATTAGCCGGGGTAGTTGGGCAGGCCTTGCTGAAGATTAGACTTGGAGAGATGGAGGTCCCCCAGGAGATGTGGGTAGCTGCAATCAGGGCCATTCCTAGGGGGTTACGGGGCCCGGGACAAATCAGCCTCCCCACTAGTCTCCTCGCCGTCTGCCCGGCATGCGCACCCGCCTGCTGCTCACCTCCTCATCCACCTGCCTGCCGCTCGCCTCCCCACTAGTCTCCTCGCCGACCGCCTGGCACGCCCTCTCCCCGTCTGCCCGACCGCTGCTCTCCTCCTCGCCATCTGCCCACCTGCCTGCTCACCCCCCCTCACCTGCCTGCCTGCCTGCCACTCCCCTCCCTGCTAGTCTCCTTGCCGTCCGTCCTGCACGCCCCCCCCGTCCACTCGACCTCCATTCTCTTCCTTACCTCCTCCCACCTGCCCACCTGTCACTCGCCTCCCCATTCGCCTCCTCGACCCCCACCCACCTCCTCACCTGAATATTGGGACAAATGGCATCCTGATCATACATCAGTCAGGATGCGGGACAAAGGGCTAAATATTGGGACAGTCCCAATTTTATCAAAGCATGGCCCCCCCCAAAGCACAGGACCCAGAGCGGTTGCCCCAATTTGCCCTACCCAAGGGACAGCTCTGGCTGCAATCCAAGATGACAGGATCCTGGGTTTGAACTTTCTCCAGAACTCTAGCCACAAATGAGATGTGCAGAGAGATTGTCTAATTGTTGGGACTGGGGGTCAGATATTTCACGTGCCTTTTAGTGGCAGATAAGGAAGGGAAAGTGGGTTCCCATTGAGGAACAGAAGGGGTTCTGAAGAGCACGTTGGAGCAGATACGTCAGCAGGCAGAAGCTCAACTGACACAAGCTTGAAAGGCTTTTTAATGCCTATTGGAATGGGGTTATGGGGACTGTTTTCCCAGGGGCCAGGTGATCTGGGTCAAATTGGTCTGGTTAAGCATGACACATAGAGAAAATTCCTGGCCTATTTGAGCAAATCCCACATCACCTGCTGCTGGCCCACAGAGAAGAAACTGAATGGAAGATTCATCATATGGCACCTGCTACATTTAAGCAGTTAATGAAGCAGCCTTAGGGAATCCTCCACCTGCTGGCTATCAAGTGTACTTAGATGACATCCTGGTCCAGGCAGGAACCATTGAGCTAGCTCTGGAAAGGCTGAGGAATGTGCTAGAGCAGCTTTGATGAGCAAACCTACAGCTCCTCATGCAAATTGTTCCAAAGGGAAACTGTTCCTGGAATATGTTAGTAGGGGGAAGGGATCTCCATGGACCCAGGGAACATGGCTGCAGGGGCAGAGTGGCCATATCCCCAGCATGCCCACCAGCTCATTAAAACAGTGTATTGATGATTAGTAGCTCACACAGTGTTTTACTAGAAGTGACACTGAATGGGGGAAATAAGGGGAGGGACAGAAACCACTTTCTTCCTGGATTGTGGCTTGTTGGAGGGAGTTCATGTCTCATGCTGATGGGTTACCATGTGCTGTGGTTTCTGCACCTGCAATCTGCATGTTCAGGAGCTTAATCTCCAGATCACAATGTGAAGGGGAATATTTGGAACTTTATTTTTAAATACCTAAAGCAATAATCTCTGGATCTGTGTGTTTGATTTCACCTGTCATTTCATAGCTCTGTGTGTGTGTGTGTGTGTGTGTGTGTGTGTGTGTGTGTGTGTGTGTGTGTGTGTGTGTGTGTGAACACCCAGGTCACTGAAAAAATGTCCCCATGAATAGCCAAGGGCAGTGACTAACCTTTGCATTTATTGACTTAGTTTCAGGTTTGTAAAATGAACCAGTTGCCTGGTCTTGGGGACAGACACAGGGATTAGGAAAATGGAAATTATTTATTAACAAATAATAATTCACTAAGACTCTCACCGCAGCAGACAGACTTTCATAGGCTCCACTAGCACCACCTCAGGCAAACATGTGAGTAATCAGCTGGCCTGACACAGTCCTGTGCGTTAGCAAAACAGGATTTAACCCACCAATGTATGGAGTGAGCATCAGAGCTTTGGGCTGCCCACTGCCTCTAGATAGTCAAATCTCAGAAAAGGAAGTAGGGACATCTCAGATGTTGGGAAGGGAGAGAAGAGGGGACCTATACTACAGAGGGGATTTTAGATCAATAAATTATAGAATTGTACCATGCTATGACTAAGAAGCCAATGCAGACATCAGAGAACTGGTTGACTATACTGCTCTTGACCAGCAGCACAATATGAGAGAGCAGATAAATATAGGTCTGCTGTGTTTCCATGAACAGCACATGAAGGTAACGCAATGAGGCATACCCTCAACCCCCAGACTCTGAAATGGGGGACAACACACCTTGAAACGGAGGGACACAATAAGGCACATCAATTAGTTTATGAATCCACAAGTTGCATCTAGAGATGACCAGAACAAAACCACCTGCACCCATCCCAAATAACATCAACTTGCTAATTCTCTGGAGCAACTGGGAGTTGCTCCTCTTCAGCAATACCTTTCCTCCCTGCTCCCTACATCAAGCACAACTTATTGGTGCTGAGCTGCAGCCACCAGTTCAGGCGCCACCTAGGGTGGAAATCTTATTTGTTTTAAATCCCTTTAATGTAGTCCAAGCAACAAATATCTGCAGCGTACATGGAAACCATTAGGAGTAATACAGAGGTACCTTATATCTGGGGTTCTCTTTTTCTTCTGCATGTTCCGCCCCTGCCCTGCCCCCATCCACTCCCTCCCACTTCCCACCCCCTGACTGCCCCCCTCAGAACTCCCAACCCCCCCTGCTTCTTGTCCCCTGACTGCCCCGACCCTTATCCACTCTCATGGATGGGCAGGGTTGTAGAAATTTTGGTGATGCCCAGAACCCACCCCCCGCCCCACCTGCCTAAGGCTTTGGGAGGGGGGTTGGGTGGGGAGAGGAGATCTGGGGTGCAGGTCCTGGGCTGGGGATTAGCGTGCAGGAGGGGTGCAGGGTGCAGGTTCTGGGATAGAGTTTGGGTGCTGGGTGCAGGCTCCGGGCTGGGGCAGGGGGTGGGTGTGTAGGAGGGGGTGAGGGGTGCAGGCTCTGGGATGGAGTTTGGGAGTGTGAAGCGGTGCAAAGGGAGGGGGTGCAGGCTTTGGGAGGGAGTTTGAGGGCAGGAGGGGGGGTGTGGGAAGGGGGAAGGGGGTTTTGGAGGGAGTTTGGGGATAGGAGGGGATGCAGGGGTGAGAGGGCTGTGGGTCTGAGGATGAGGGGTTCATGATGCAGGAGGTGGCTCAGGGATGGAGCAGAGGATTAAGGTGGGGGGGATGAGGGCTGGGGCTGAGGGGTTTGGGGCATTGGAGAGGCTTAGGGCTAGGGTGGAAGGGCAGCCTGTCTTCCCATTAGTAGATGGGGGACACCAGGACCTGGGGGCAGCAGACAAGGGAGAGGCAGGCAGGGGAGGATCCCACGGGGGGGGAAGTGAGGAGGGGGGGTGGCAGGTGGAGGCCGGGGACCCATCCAACACTCCCCCGCTCCCTGACTGCCCCCCCCCCCCGGGACTCCCCTCACCATTCTGGCTCCACGTGTTTGCAAAACACGCTGCCCAGTAGGTCGGTTTGTGTGTTACACAGGGCTGCAGACAGAGGGAGAGGGGAGCAGGGGTGGGCTCTGGCTGCTGGAGGCCAATAGGAGTGGGTCAATCGGCCCAGCCGCCCAATCAGCAGCCACACTCTGCATGGAAGGGAGGGAGGGAGGCAAGGGAGAAAAAAACCCCGGACATTTTAAGCTTGTTACCAGTTCCTCTGGGACGGCTATTTAGAGACGCAAAAGCCAGACATGTCCGGGGAAATACGGACAGATGGTAACCCTACTGAAGTCTCCCTAATATGCTATAAAAACACTACAGCTCACATGGGCCACAACAACTGTTTTTCTGCATATCCAGTAAATTAAAAGCCAGGGCCAGCATTAGGAGGTAGCAAGCAGGGCAACTGCCCTGGGCCCAACACCACAGGAGGCCCCACACTGCAAGGCTCAGGCTTTGGCTTTCTGCCCTGGCCCAGTGGGTCTAATGCCGGCCCTGCTCTTCCCCTGAAACCTGCTCGCAGCACCTCAGGTGTCCAGAGGTCCCCGGTTGAGAACTGATGCCATACATGACACTGCCACATAGGCAGAGGTTGTGGGAGGCACGCAAGGGTTGGGGGAGCACGTTGCGCTGCCAAACTGCAGTGCCATAACTAGAGTGGGGCAGCCCCAGGGACAGCTGCACACCTGCCCCTCCTCTCCCTCTTCTTGCCTGGAGCCCCGCCCCCTGGCCAGGTTGGAGGCGGGAAGCCAGAGCTGGACAGGGCTGGGCGGCTCTGCTCTGGCTGGTGCTATGGAATGGGCAGCCGCAGTGCTCCCCCGTCTCCTCCTCCTACAGCTGGTGCCTGGGGCTGCAGCTGCTACCCAGCAAAGAGCCCCCTTTCACTACTTGTTCAGCCACTAAGAGTCGCCTGAGCGGGTGCACCAGGCTTTGGGGCTGGCAGAGTCCTTGGGAGCAGCAACCAGGGGAGTGGCCTCCCAGCACACAGTCCCTAGCAATCCTCTGCCTGCAACCTGAGCTACCCCCCTGCCTGCACACAACCCTTAGCTACTCCCTGCCTTCACCCTGAGCTACAAAGTGACTGCAAACAGCCCCTAGCTACCACCTGCCTGCACTCTGAGCTACATCCCATACTACACACAGTCCCTAGCTACCCCATCCCTGCACCCTGAGCTGCCTCCTGCCCATACACAGCCCTTAGCTACCTCTCTCCTAGTACCCTGAGTGATACCCCTGTCTGCACACAGCCCCTAGCTACCCTCACCCTGTACCCTGAGTGACACCCCTCAGTTCACACAGCCTCTAGCTATCCCCTCTCTGTACCTCGAGCTATGCCCCTGCCTCCACACACAGACACTAGCTAGCCCCTCTCTGCACCCTAAGCTTCACCCCTACCCACAGGGCCGCCCAGAGGATTCAGTGGGCCGGGGGCATAAAAAAAGGTGCCACCCGCTGTGGCGCTTGTACTCACTGGGCGGCGCTCTGAGTCTTTGGCGGCACTTCAGCGGCGGGTCCCTTCACTCGCTGTGGGTCTTCGGCGGCACTGAAGGGCCCGCCGCCGAAATGCCACTGAAGACCCGGAGCGAGTGAAGGGCCCACCGCCCAAAGGACGCCGAAGACCCGGAGCGCCGCCAGGTGAGTAAAGATTAAAAAGGCGCCTCTACCCAGGGAAGGGATTCTCGGCCAGGGCTCGCAGGGCCCCTGCAGGGCCCAGGGCCTGGGGCAAATTGCCCTTTGGGCGGCCCTGCCTACCCACACAGAGCCTGTAGTTACCCAGTCCCTGCAACCTGAGATACACCCCTGCCTGCACTCAGCTCCTAGTTATTCCTCTCAATGCACCCTGAGCTACATCCGGCCCTCACACATCCCCAGCTACGCCCCTCCCTACACCCTGAACTACCCCCCTTCCCAAACATAACCCCTACAGCCTCCCTGCACCATGTGCTATCCCCCTGCCTGCACACAGCCCTTAACTACCCCCTGCCTGCACTCTGAACTACCCCTCTGCCTGCACACAGCACCTAGTTGCCCCTCTCACTGCAACCTGAGCTACCCCCACCCACACACAGCCTCTAGACACCCCTTTCCTGCACCCTGAGCTACCCCCCCTGCCTGGATACAGCTCCTAGATACTCCCCACCCTGCAGCCTGAAGTACACCCCTCCTGGCACGCAGCTGTCATCAGTCGTTGGCTGCATGTGTATGTTCTCTGTGTGCTGCACTCACTCTGGCCAGCTAGCCTGTACAGCAGGTTCTGATCAAACTGCCCAAGAAGACCACAGACTCCATTCAGTGATGAAGGTGCTCGGCCAGGTTTATTGTCAACAAAGCATGATATTAGTGCCCTATACATACTACAAATTCACTTAATACGTGTAGGCCCATGACAACAGACCAGATGAGTGAAATCCGTTCCCCCCTTGGCCAGATGACACCCCCTCTGTAATTCCTCTTTTATACATTGATACAAATGCATTGCCCCTCTGATGTGGTTAGTTACCACCCTTTATCTTGTTCCTGTTGGTTCGATCAAAACATCTCTTCCCATCACATGTCATCCTGACCTTATCTTCAAGAGGGGTCAGTGTGTCCATAGGCACCAAGTTCTGCTGGCGCCGGTGGGTGCTCGAACCCTCTCTGCCCCCAACCCAGCCCCTGTCCCCTCCCGCTCCTGTCCCACCCCCATTCCAACCCCTTCCCCAAAGTCCCCACCCCAACTCCGCTCCCTCCTTGCTCCTATTGGACTCCTTTCCCAAATCCCCACCCCAGCCCCGCCTCTTCCCCCAACATACCACATTCACCCTCCTCCCGGCTCCCTTCAGGAGCTTGTTTCGCGGCGGCAAGTACTGGGAGCTAGGGGGAAAAGTGGAGACGTGGTGCGCTCAGGGGAGGAGGCGGATATGAGGTGAGGGAGGTGGGAGGGAAGCTTGGCTGCCGGTGGGTGCAGAGCACCCACTAATTTTTCTCCATGGGTGTTCCAGCCCCAGAGCACCCATGGAGTGTGCCTATGAGTGTGTCCATGCATCATCTTCGGGGAGTGTGTTTACACCATAACTGTGTATCTGGGAGTTCTGGTACTACCCTTCTGGAACGTGTTTACATGAATACTTAGTGCCTAGAAATGCTTGTGGTTTTGCAATGCCAACCCTGTTCTTGCCAAGTTCATGTATCGGGTAGTGAACCTGTAAGCAGGTCCCTGCTTTGTAACAGAGCCCGACATTTGCTCACAGCTTGACTCCTGCTCTTTATCCCAGCAGAGCTTGACTTTAGTTCAGGCCTTAGGCCTTACATCAGGCCCCCTTTAACAGTCCACATGTCTCAGGATCTCTCTTTCTACTACAGCAGCCCCTAGCTACCCCTTGCCTGCACCCTGAGCAGTTTTCTAACTTTTTGAGCTGAGCCCCCCACTTTGAGTTATAATTTTTGATTATGCCCCCCAACAACCCGGACAAGGTGGGTGATCTGCTGAGGTGAGTCAGAGGGTGAAGGTGGTGCTTGCTCTCTGGGCCCCGCTGTGCAGAGCTGGCCCGAGTCCTGCCATGTCCTCCCAATATAGAAGTCAAACTACACTTGTGCACTGCCACCTCCAGTCTCTGAGCTCTGCTGCTGAGTACTCTGTGCTCAGAGTGAGCCCGCTGCCACTCAACACAGCGCTAGCACATGTGAAGTGCCAACCCTCTCCACATGATCCACCCAGGATGCCATAAGCTTGGGATGTGCCATCCTCTGCCCCTGTGAGGAAAAGGGGGGATGTTAGTTCGTGACAGATTGGAAGAACATCTTCACTAATGGAAGATAACAGCACCACCCCTCTTCCTTCAGATACTTCCCTGACCTACCAGTATCATCAGCCATCTTGTTCTCACTACGGCCACCCAATGGCTAGAGCAGGGTGATTGCCTGTATAGCACATTAATACAGAAACACTCAGTATGGCAGCTGTTGACATCAGCACAACTATAGCACTGCAATCTTAATTTAGTTTACATCTGCTCAGATTTATGTTGTTGATTTAATGAACTGAAGGGAACTAGCTGTCTTGGTGGAGTTTGAGAAAGAAAATAATTAATTTTTTTAATAGTTTACTATTTCATTGATAATCATGGTTATATTTTTAAAATTCCTGTGTACAGTGGCCAGAATATCTGGGTAGGCTGTTGTCCCTAATATTATATTTGAAAGTGTCTGTGTCTACATCAGAATGTTAGAAATTTATCTTACATTTGCTGAAAGTTGAATTAGTTTTGCACCCTCCCCCCCCCCACACAAAATAATGTAAGTAGCTCTCAAAACCTGAGACTCCAGGAGGAGTCTGATGAGAGGAAGGATTGCCCAGTGGTTAGAGCACTATCTTGTGGGAGTCTCCAGTTCAATTCCCACTCTTCTGCTAACATCCTATATGACTCTGAGCGAGCCACTTTCTCTCTGCATCTCAGTTCCCCTATCTGTAAAATGAGGATAGTATCAATTCCCTATCTCCTTTGGGTTTTGTGAGGACATTAGAGATTCTCAGATACTACAGTAATTAGGGCCACAGAAGAACTTAGAAGAATAGATAACGTTGACAGGGACCTAGGAATTGCTACACGGATCAGAGCAGTGGTCGGTGTTGTGTATTTGGTTGTTGTGGTAATACAATCTTGTTGCCAAGGCAATTGAGTTAGATTATTAGGTGATAACCCAGCCAGTTTGGGCTGGTTTTTGGTCAGTTCAGTGTGTGGCAATAAATGGCTGCTTTTAAGGTTTACAGCTCTCTGCAGGGGCAGCTCCAGGCACCAGCGCAGCAAGTGCCTGCCTGGGGCGGGAAGCCACGGGGGGCAGCCTGCCGGTCGCTGTGAGGGCGGCAGGCAGGGGGCTTTTGGCAGCATTGGCACGGCACCGGCAGACCACCCGCAGGCATGCCGCCGAATCCGCGTGACCAGCAGACCGCCCGCAGCTGCGCTGCCAAAAGCTGCCTGCCTGTCGTGCTTGGGGTGGCAAAAAACATAAAGCTGCCCCTGGCTCTCTGTGTCTCAAGCGATTTCTTCCTAAAACAGTGGCCCCCAAGAATATAACAACATGGCGACGAGGATGGGATACCGGTGCTGCCCCAGCAACAGAAGGAAGTAGAAGTCAAGATACAAAAAAAAAAACTTTTTGCTGTTGGAAGGGGGTGAGAACTGGCTTGTTTGTACTGACTGTGCAAACAGAAATTAAAACCATGGCTATACTTACAGGGCCACTGGAACCTTTTGAGGAAACTATAGTGCAATGGTACATATATATTGAGCGTTTTGAGCTTTTTGTTATTGCAAATGACATTACAGAAGAGAAGAAGGTGCCAATATTCTTAAGTGTTGTAGAGGCTAAGACCTAAATCTTACAGTGACTTTGTGGAAATCCTGGGGTCCCATTTTTCTCCAGAACCATTGGTAATTGCTGAAAGATATAGGTTCCACAAAAGAGACCAAAAAGAAGATGAAACAGTTGTACAATTTGTAGCAGTTTGCGGAACACTGTGAATTTAAGAGATATTAAATGACGCCCTACATGACAGGTTAGTGTGTGGCCTGCACAGTGAAGCTATACGGAAGTGCCTATTGACAGAGGCTCAGCTTATCTTACAGAAGGCTGTTGATATTGCGGTCTCCATGGAACTGGCAACAAAGGAGGCGCAATACATCGGTGCATCCCTTGGGTGCATAAGATGTCACAAGAACCTACCCACAAAACTGTGGGGAGTCAGGAATGTTACTGCTGTGGTAAGCCGGGTCACCATGCATCAGAATGCTGGTGTAAGGATCTGGTGTGTCGAAATTGTGGCAAAAAGGGACACATTGAGTGTGCCTGTAAACAAAAGAAAAAGAGGTCTGTAGTCTGGCCAACCAAAAAAGGAAATCTGCATACCCTAGAGCAGACCCAGGATGACCAAGGAGACACCTCATCACATGAAGAAGTGCCACTCCATGTTTTGTCTTTGGCAGTGGGCTCACATGAATACTGATTAACCCCATTGGTGGACGGCAAACCTATAGAGGTGGAACTGGACGCTGCTGTAGCCGTCTCACTGGTCTCCGAGACTGTGAATAAAGAAAAGCTACAGCATCTTCCACTTAAGGCAACAAAAACTGTTCTGAAGACGTATACAGGAGAAACTGTGCCCATTCTTCCAGCAACTAACAGAAGTTGCTAGATCGCAGGCCCTGGTTCTCATGGGAGACTTTAATCACCCTGATATCTGCTGGGAGAGCAATACAGCGGTGCACAGACAATCCAGGACGTTTTTGGAAAGTGTAGGGGACAATTTCCTGGTGCAAATGCTGGAGGAACCAACTAGGGGCAGAGCTCTTCTTGACCTGCTGCTCACAAACAGGGAAGAATCAGTAGGGGAAGCAAAAGTGGATGGGAACCTGGAAGGCAGTGACCATGAGATGGTTGAGTTCAGGATCCTGACACAAGGAAGAAAGGAGAGCAGCAGAATATGAACCCTGAACTTCAGAAAAGCAGACTTTGACTCCCTCAGGGAATTGATGGGCAGGATCCCCTGGGAGAATAACATGAGGGGGAAAGGAGTCCAGGAGAGCTGGCTGTATTTTAAAGAACCCTTATTGATGGTTGCAGGAACAAACCATTCCGATGTGTAGAAAGAATAGTAAATATGGCAGGCGACCAGCTTGGCTTAACAGTGAAATCCCTGCTGATCTTACACACAAAAAAGAAGCCTAATGACCAGTGAGGAGTATAAAAATATTGCTCAGGCATGCAGGAGTGAAATCAGGAAGGCCAAATCACACTTGGAGTTGCAGCTAGCAAGAGATGTTAAGAGTAACAAGAAGGGTTTCTTCAGGTATGTTAGCAACAAGAAGAAAGTCAAGGAAAGTGTGGGCCCCTTACTGAATGAGGGAGGCATCCTAGTGACAGAGGATGTGGAAAAAGTTAATGTACTCAATGCTTTTTTTGCCTCTGTCTTCACGAACAAGTTCAGCTCCCAGACTGCTACACTGGGCAGCACAGCATGGGGAGGAGGTGACCAGCCCTCTGTGGAGAAAGAAGTGGTTCAGGACTATTTAGAAAAGCTGGACGAGCACAAAACCATGGGGCTGGATGCACTGCATCTGAGGGTGCTAAAGGAGTTGGCGGATGTGATTGCAGAGCCATTGGCCATTATCTTTGAAAACTCATGGCGATCGGGAGAGGTCCCTGATAACTGGAAAAAGGTTAATGTAGTGCCCATCTTTAAAAAAGGGAAGAAGGAGGATCCGGGGAACTACAGGCCAGTCAGCCTCACCTCAGTCCCTGGAAAAATTATGGAGCAGGTCCTCAAGGAATTAATTCTGAAGCACTTAGAGGAGAGGAAAGTGATCAGGAACAGTCAGCATGGATTCACCAAGGGCAAGTCATGCCTGACTAACCTAATTGCCTTCTATGATGAAATAACTGGTTCTGTGGATGAGGGGAAAGCAGTGGATGTGTTATTCCTTGACTTTAGCAAAGCTTTTGATACGGTCTCCCACAGTATTGTTGCCGGCAACTTAAAGAGGTATGGGCTGGATGAATGGACTATAAAGTGGATAGAAAGCTGGCTAGATCGTCGGGCTCAACAGGTACTGATCAATGGCTCCATATCTAGTTGGTAGCTGGTATCAAGCGGAGTGCCTCAAGGGTCGGTCCTGGGGCCGGTTTTGTTCAATATCTTCATTAATGATCTGGGGTAGGGGTGTGCCAAGTCTTCATTTATTCACTTTAATTTAAGGTTTTGTGTGCCGGTAATACATTTTAATGTTTTTAGAAGGTCTCTCTCTATAAGTCTATATATTATATAACTAAACTATTGTTGTATTGTAAAATAAACAAGGTTTTCAAAATGTTTAAGAAGCTTCATTTAAAATTAAATTAAAATGTTGATCTTACACTGCTGGCCCGCTCAGCCCGCTGCTGGTCTGGGGTTCTGTTCACCTAGGCCAGCAGCGGGCTGAGCAGGGCCTGCAGCCAGGACCCTGGCTGGCAAGGATCCAGCAGCCAGAACCCCAAACCGGCACCAGGCTGTGCAGGGCCGGCGGCTGGGACCCCAGACCAGCAGTGGTCTGAGCGGCTCAGCCCACTGCCGCTCAGGGGTTCCATCCGTCGGCTCCTGCCAGCCAGGATCCCGGCTGCCGGACCTGCTCAGCCCACTGCTGGTCTGGGGTCCCGGCCCTGTCCACATACAGTGGTACCTACCTTCTCCCTGGTTCTGGCCCATTCTCTTCCTCTCTCTGCATTGAGCTGAGGGTGGGAGTGCACTGAGCACAGGGCTGGGGGTGGAGGGTCTGGCCAGGAGCTAGAATGGGGGGGGGGGCTCAGGGTTGGGGCAGGAGGTTTGGGTGTGGGTAACTTACCTGGGCAGCTCCCATTTGGTGCAAGGGGTGCAGGTGGGAATTTGGGGGGGGGTCAGGAGCTCCCATTTGGTGCTCAGGGTGGGGATGTGGGGGGTGCATGGGATGTGGGGGGCTGGGGATGTGGTGGGGTGCAAGAGTCAGGGCAGTGGGCTGGGGGGATGTGAGGGGGGTGTCAGGGCAGGGGGTGGGGGGGCTGGGTATGTGTGGGGGTGCCAGAGTCAGGGCTGGGGTCGTGGGGGGGGAGGAGTCAAGCAGAGGGCTGGGTGTGTATGAGGGGGGTAAAGGGCTCAGGGAAGGGGCCTGGGGGTGTGCAGGGCTGCGGGGCTCAGGGCAGAGGGCTGGGTGTGTATGAGGGGGGAGTCAGGGCAGAGGGCTGGGGTGTGTGTGAGGGGGGGTCAGGGCAAGGGGCTGGAGGGGATATGCCCCATTCCACCACCACCCCTTCCCCAAGGCCCTGCCACCACTTCTCTGCCTCCACCGGGAGCAGCAAGCACGCTGACTCTGCTTCTTCCTGATCCCCTCCCTCGCAAGGGCCATCAGCTGATCAGCCGGCAGGGAAGGAGGGACGGAGCGGCGGAGGAGGGACAGGAACCCAGCACACTGCGGGAAGAGGCAGGGTAGCCAGCAGGACCAAGCATCTGCCCCCTGCCCCTTGCCCCTGCGAGGGAGGCGGGGGGGGCGGAGGGCGAAGAAGAGCGGGCCGGGCCAGGCTGGGCAGGATTTTTAATGGCACGCTGCTGCCTGCTGGGACTCCGGCAGGCAGCAGCATGCCATTAAAAATCGGCACACGTGCCATACGCTGCAGACTCCTGATCTGGAGGATGGCGTGAACTGCACTCTCAGCAAAGTTTGCAGATGACACTAAACTCGGAGGAATGGTAGATACCCTGGAGGGTAGGGATAGGATACAGAGGGACTTAGATAAATTAGAGGATTGGGCCAAAAGAAACCTGATGAGGTTCAACAGGGACAAGTGCAGAGTCCTGCACTTAGGACGGAAGAATCCCATGCACTGCTACAGACTAGGGACCAAATGGCTAGGCAGCAGTTCTGCAGACAAAGACCCAGTGGACGAGAAGCTGGATATGAGTCGACAGTGTGCCCTTGTTGCCAAGAAGTCTAAAGGCATTTTGGGCTGTATAAGTAGGGGCATTGCCAGCAGATTGAGGGACATGATCAGTCCCCTCTCTTCGACACTGGTGAGACCTCATCTGGAGTACTGTGTCCAGTTTTGGGCCCCACACTATAAGAAGGATGTGGAAAAATTGGAAAGAGTCCAGCGGAGGGCAACAAAAATGATTACGAGGTTGGAACACATGACTTATGAGGAGAGGCTGAGGGAACTGGGATTGTTTAGTCTGCAGAAGAGAAGAATGAGGGGGGATTTGATAGCTGCTTTCAACTACCTGAAAGGGGGTTCCAAAGAGAATGGATCTAGATTGTTCTCAGTGGTAGCAGAGAACAATGGTCTCAAGTTGAAGTGGGGGAGGTTTAGGTTGGATATTAGGAAAAACTTTTTCACTAGGAGGGTGGTGAAACACTGGAATGGGTTACCTAGAGAGGTGGTGGAATCTCCTTCCTTAGAGGTTTTTAAGGTCAGGCTTGACAAAGCCCTGGCTGGGATGATTTAGTTGGGAATTGGTTCTGCTTTGAGCAGGGGGTTGGACTAGATGACCTCTTGAGGTCCCTTCCAACGCTGATATTCTATGATTCTATGTTGGGCACTACTGATGTAAAGGTGGAGCTCAATGGACAGGCTGCTAAATTGCCACTGTTTGTGGTAAGAGGTAATTACCCAGCCTTAATGGGTAGGTCTTGGCTTAGGAAGATTCAGCTGAACTGGGCAGAAGTGCACCAAATGACTAAAGAAGAAACCAGTCTGACCGCTATACTAAGGAAACCATAAAGGACTACTAAGGACTACCATAAATGTTCCTGCAAATAAAAATTAACTCTCCTGGATATTCCCAAATTATCAAATAAGTAGGGCTGTCAAGCGATAAAAAAAACGTGATTAATCGTGAGATTTTTAAAAATTGTGATTAATCGCAGTTTTAATCACACCATTAAACAATCATAGAATACCATTTATTTACATATGTTGGATGTTTTCTCCATTTTCAAATATATAGATTTCAATTACAACACAGAACACAAAGTGTACAGTGCTCACTTTACATTATTTTTATTAAAATATTTCCACTGTAAAAAATATAAATGAAAGAAATAGCATTTTTCAGTTCCCCTCATAAATGTACTGCAGTGCAATCTCTTTATTGTGAAAGTACAACTTACAAATGTAGATTTTATTTTTACATAACTGAACACAAAAACAAAACAATGTAAAACTTTAGAACCTACAAGTCCACTCAGTCCTACTTCATGTTCAGTGAATTGCTAAGACAAACAAGTTTGTTTACAGTTATGGGAGATAATGCTGCCCGCTTCTTATTTACAATGTAACCTGAAAGTGAGAACAGGCATTCACATGGCACTGTTCTAGCCAGCTTCCACCCTGAAATCTACAGCCTCTGCCTATTTTCCTCTAATGCTATCTGTTGGGAAACAGTTTGCTTAGAGTATTCACTATTAGTGGCAGATTAGCCACTGGGCTGACTGGGCCTGTGCCTGGGGCCCTGGCCAACTGGGGAGCCCCCAGAAAAATCCACCGCCACCGGTAGAAACCTGAAGCCCTGGCCACTGGGCGGGCAGGATAGGGAAGTCCCCACACCCTGACCCCATACTGCAGAAGCAGCACTGGGTGGAGGGAAGCCCCCCTCCCCAGGGGCTCCTGAATCCATACCTGGCAGCAGCCACAGGATGGGGACATTCCCTTCCCAGCAGCCCCCATCCCTGGCAGAAGCTGCAGGACAGTGGAAGCCTCCCCCCCCCCCAGCGTCCCTCATCCCCAGCAGCAGCCAGGTGACAAGGAAAGTCCCCACTAGTGCCCCCCACCCATTCCCGGCAGAAGCCATGGGGCGGCAGGGGAAGCCCCCGTGCCGGACCCACTCTCCAGCGGAAGCACCAGGCGGGCAAGGCAGAAGAAGCCCCAGCACCCGACTCTGGACCCCCACAGCAGCCCAGGGGTCACAGGGGAAGCCCCAGCACCTGGATCCCTGCTGTGGCCCTGAGACTCAAGGAGCTCTCACTCCCAGCTGAAGCCCTGGGCCGTGGTGTGGGGATAGAGCTTCTCCGGTCTTGGGGCTATGGTTGGGGAGCAGAAAATAGCAAAAGGGTTGGGTGTGGCGGTATGGGGGGACCCTGGGTGGACCAGGGCAGCCAGGGGAAAGGGAAGAAAGGGGTGGGGCTGTGGATGGAGCTACAGGCAGAAGGGATGGGTAGGGGGTCCCCCACTTGCTCTGGCCCAGGGCCTCTGGAAATCTTAATCTGTCTCTGTTCACTATGTGCTTCTGCATTGAGCAAGGGAATGTGCATGCTAGACAGGAAGGTTTATGCTGCAGTTAATGGCTGTGTAACTGAAGTATTTACTTTCAAAACCATTTCAGGTACTAACCCACTACACTTTTCTTCTACCTCCCTGTGAATGTTAAGAACATAAGAATGGTCCTACTGGTTCAGAACAAGGGTCCATATAGCCCAGTATCCTGTCTTCCAACAGTGGCCAGTGCCAGGTGCCCCAGAGGGAATGAACAGAACAGGTAATCATCAAGTTATCCATCCCCTGTCACTCATTCCCAGCTTCTGGCAAACAGAGGCTAGGGACACCATTCCTGCCCATCCTGGCTAATAGCCATTGATGGACCTATCCTCCATGAATTTATCTAGTTCTTTTTTTAACCCTGTTATGGTCTTTGTTATATCCTTGGGGGCAACAGTTTTAGGAAGAAATCATTGGAGACACAGAGAGCTGTAAACCTTGAAAGCAGCCATTTATTGCCACACACTGAACTAACCAAAAACCTGCCAAAACTGGCTGGGCTATCCCCTAATAATCTAACTCAGTTGCCATAGCAACACAAGATTCTATTACCACAACAACCAAATACACAACATATTCCTCCCCCCTTAATAAGAACGTGCCCTGAATAAAACAAACACTAAAATAGAGAAGGAGGGTAGACTGCCTCCATTCTCGACTAAACCCCGGTGGTTATTTTGCCCCGTAACCGTGGGTTCGCCCTAGCTAAAGATCCAGCCATTGAGGAGGCCTTCTGTCTCTAGGTGGATTACGGCGGACTTCTGATGTTGTTGCCCCAAAAGTGTCTTGGGCGCGGGCCTGACAATGGGCTCAGGGTTCGTAGGGCGAATGGGTGAGGATGTGGTATCAGCTCATGCTGGGCAGAGGGATATCTCTGCCCCAGCAGTAATGAAGGGGAAAAGTCAGGAACAGGTGACTCTTGATTCAGTGTCTCGCCGGAAGTGGTGAAGTCACACAACTCAACTGAGGATGTGTCCTGAGTACTGGGATGACCTGGCAGCAGCTGATCTACATGTCGCCGCCAGGTGAGATCCTCGGCAGTCCAGACTGTGTAGAAAACAGGCCCTGTTTGAGCGATGACAGTGGCAGGGACCCATTTAGCTCCAGAAGTATAATTCCAAGCCAAAACCGGCTGTCCCGGGCTAAAGGTTCGGTCTTTTGCTCTGGGTGCACGCCTGATGACTTGATCTTGCTGCTGACATTGCACAATTTGTCAGGGTTCAGAAGGTTTTAGCAGATTAAAGCAAGTGTGCAGCTGTCATCCCATCATTAGAAAGGACAGGGGTGCCTTGGTTGTAGCATGAGGTGTGTTTCTGTAGGATAGTAAGAAGGTGACCAGACGCTTTTGAATGGATAATTGTCCCCTTGCTGATTTCAAAGCTTGTTTCATTGTCTGCACAAATCTTTCAGCTAATCCATTGGTGGATGGATGATATGGTCCTAAAGTGATGTGGTGTATCCCGTATCAGGGGGTAGCCGTGTTAGTCTGTATCTACAAAAACAACAAGGAGTCTAGTGGCACCTTAAAGACTAACAGATTTATTTGGGCATAAGCTTTCGTGAGTAAAAACCTCACTTGCCTTCATAACATTTTGAAACTCCTGAGAGACGAACTGTGGTCCGTTGTTGCTCACAAGTTGTTCTGGCAGACCAAAATGACTAAAGAGTCTTCGTAGTTTTTGGATAGTACTCTCTGCAGTAGTGGACTGCATTATAGAGACTTCTGGCCATTTAGAATGGGCATCTACCACCACCAAGAACATGCTTCTTTCAAGGGGGCCAGCGAAGTCAACGTGAATACGTTGCCACGGGTTTTCAGGCCAGTCCCATGGGTGTAGGGGTGCCCACTGGGGTGTATTCCTCATACCCTGACATGACATACAAGCTCTTGCCTTCTCTTCAATAGCACTGTCCAATCCAGGCCACCAAAAATAGCTTAGTGCAATTTCCTTCGTGCGCACTATTCCACAGAATGTAGCTGTTCTAACATCTGTGATCTCAGTGGTAGTGAGATAATGACACGTCTCCCCCACAACGAACAACCAGATTGGATCGATAACTCCATCCTCCTGGACAGGTAGATAACAAGCTCGGGTGAGACCGGAGAGGTTCGTCGAGATGTTCCATGCATCACCCGGTCCATAACTTGGGACAATACTGGGTCAATTTGAGTTGCCTTCTTTACCTGAGTAGCGGTGATGGGTGTATTCTCTACCTGTTCAAAGTAAAAGATTTCCTTCTGGGCAATATCTTGACGTTTGACTGGCAAAGGCAGTCTTGAGAGACCATCCGCATTGCCGTGCAGAGTAGATTTCTGATATTTGATTTCATGTGTGTGCGTGGAAAGCAACAATGCCCAATGTTGCATACAACTAGTAGCTAATGGGGGAATGCCTGTGTGGGGTCCAAAAATTGAAGTCAGGGGTCGATAGTCTGTGAGAAGAATAAACTTCTGTCCGAACAGGTACTGGTGAAACTTCCGAATTCCAAAAACAATTCCCAGTGCCTCACGTTCGATTTGGGCATAGTTAGTTTCTGCTTTGCTTAGAGTGCAGGAAGCAAAAGCAATAGGTCTCTCTTCTCCCGAAGGCATAATGTGTGACACGACTGCTCCCACTCCATAAGGGGATGCATCATAGGCCAACTGTAGGGGTAAGGATGGATCAAAGTGCGTCAGAACTTCAGAATTTAGCAATGCATCCTTAGCTTTGTTAAATGCAACATCACGGGTTTCAGTCCACTTCCAGGTCTTGTTCTGCCCAAGGAGTTCATGAAGTGGTTTTAGCAGTCTGGCTAACTGTGAGATGAACTTTCCATAAGAGTTCAATAGTCCTAGAAACGAGCAAAGCTGGCTAACATTTTGAGGTGGGGGAGCCTCCAAAAGAGCCTTAACTTTTGCAGGGGCCTTACAAAGACCTGTAGCATCAATGATGTGTCCCAAATATTCAACAGAGGGCTGGAAGAATTCACACTTGTCTTTGCAGACTCATAGGCCATACTCTTCCAGTCTTTGTAGGGTAGCCTCTAAATTCTTTAGGTGATCCTCCTCATTCCTTCCAATGACCAGGACGTGGTCCAGATAGCACTGGACTCCTGGCAAGCCACACAAGATCTGGTCCATAGCCCTCTGGAATAGGGCGGGAGCACACATTATTCCAAAGGGTAGGTGACAGTATCAATAAAGCCCCTTATGCGTCACAATAGTCAACAGCTCTTGGGGCTTTTCATTGACGTTCATCTGTAAATATGCTTGACTCAGATCAATCTTACTGAACTTTTGTCCCCTACCCAGGCCTCTGAAGAGGTCATCAATGCGGGGAAGCGGGTATTGCTCTGCACACAACACTGGGTTGCTGGTGACTTTAAGATCATCGCAAATCCAGAGGGAGCCATCTTTCTTCACTATTGGAACAATAGGAGTTGCCCATGGGCTATGGGTAACTGGTATTAGGACTCCATTTGTGACCGGGCGCCCCAGGTCCGCTTCAACCTTCGGCCTGATGGCATATGGAATAGTTTTGGCTTTCAGATATTTTGGTTGACTGTCAGGTTTCATGTTCAATGTTAAAGTGATTCCCTTCATACTTCCCGGATCATCTCCAAAAACAGCAGCATGTTTCCTTAGTATAGTGGGCAAATTGAATTCTTCTTTAGTCATTCAGTGCACTTCTGGCCAGTTCAGCTGGATCTTCCTAAGTCAAGACCTACCCATTAAGTAATTGGGTAATTACCTCTCACCACAAACACTGGCAATTTAGCAGCCTGCCCATTGAGCTCCACCTTAACATCAGTAGTGCCCAACAGGGAACAGCTTCTCCCGTATATGTCTTCAGAACTGTTTTTGTTGCTTTAAGCAGAAGTTGCTGTAGCTTTTCTTTATACACAGTCTCAGAGACCAGCGAGATGGCTGCACCGGCGTCCAGTTCCATGCATATAGGTTTGCTGTCCAACAACGGGGTTACCCAGTATTCATGTGAGCCCACTGCCAAAGACAAAACCTGGAGTGGCTCTTCTTCTTGTGATGAGGTGTCTCCTTGGTCATCCTGGGCCTGCCCTAGAGTATGCAGATTTCCCTTTTTGGTCGGCCAGACCACAGGCCTCTTCTTCTTTTGTTTACAGGCACGTTCAATGTGTCCCTTTTTGCCACAGTGTCAACATACCTGGTCCTTACACCAGCATTCTGATGCATGGTGACCCGGCTTACCACAGCAGTAACGTTCCTGACTCCCCACAGTTTTGTGGGTAGGTTCTTGTGACACTTTATGCACCCTAGGGGATGCACTGATGTATTGTGCCTCCTTTGTAGCCAGTTCCATGGAGACCGCAATATCAACAGCCTTCTGTAAGGTAAGCTGAGCCTTTGTCAATAGGCGCTTCCATATAGCTGCACTGTGCAGGCCACACACTAACCTGTCATGTAGGGCGTCATTTAGTATCTCCTTAAATTCACAGTGTTCTGCAAGCTTTCTCAAAGTTGCTACAAATTATACAACTGTTTCGTCTTCTTTCTGGTCTCTTTTGTGGAACCTATATCTTTCAGCAATTACCAATGGTTTTGGAGAAAAATGGGACCCCAGGATTTCCACAAAGTCACTGTAAGATTTAGTCTCTGGCTTAACAGGGTGTAGTAAGCTGTGTAGCAGGGAGTAGGTCTTAGCCCCTACAACACTTAAGAATATTGGCACTTCCTTCTCTTCTGTAATGTCATTTGCAATAACAAAAAGCTCAAAACACTCAGTATATACATGCCATTGCACTACAGTCTCCTCAAAAGGTTCCAGTGTCCCTGTAAGGGTATGTCTACACTACAAAATTAGGTCAAATTTATAAAAGCCAGTTTTATAGATATCGGTTTTATACAGTCAATTGTGTGTGTCCCCACATAAAATGCTCTAAGTGCATGAAGCTGGCAGACCGTGTCCACAGTACCGAGGCTAGTGTCGACTTCCGGAGCGTTGCACTGTGGGTAGCTATCCCATAGTTCCCGCAGTCTCCGCCGCCCATTGGAATTCTGGGTTGAGATCCCAATGCCTGATGATGCAAAACAGTGTCGCGGGGGGGTTCTGGGTACATGCCGTCAGGCCCCTCCCCCTCCGTCAGAGCAACGGCAGACAATTGATTCGCGCCTTTTTACCTGGGTTACCTGTGCAGACAACATACCATGGCAAGCATGGAGCCCACTCAGCTCAGCTCACCGTCACCATATGTCATCTGGGTGCCGGCAGACGTGGTACTACATTGCTACACAGCAGCAGCTAATTGCCTTTTGGCAGTAGACGGTGCAGTATGACTGGTAGCCTTCATCGGCTATCTGGGTGCTGGCAGACGTGGGGCTGCATTACTACACAGCAGCAGCCCCTTGCCTTTTGGCAGTAGATGGTGTATTAAGATTGATATCCGTCATCGTCTTATTCCAGTTCAATCAGAGGCACCTGGGCAGACATGCTTTGTCTCCTGGAGACTCAGTCCTGCCGGCAGTCCAATTGAACCATCTTGACGATGATGGCTAGCAGTCGTAGTACAGTACACCCAGAAGATGCTGAGGGCTATCAGTCATGCTGCACCGTCTGCTGCCAGCTTAAGATGTAAAAAATAGATGTATTCCTTTGCTTCCCCCTCCCTCCGTGAAATCAACAGCCTGCTAAATCCAGGGTTTTGAGTTCAATCTTTGGGGAGGCCATTCTGTGTGACAGTTGTTTGTGTTTCTCCCTGATGCACAGCCACCTTTGTTGATTTTAATGCCCTGTACCTGTACGCCATGTCGTCAGTCGCCCCTCCCTCCCTCCGTGAGTTTCATGCCTTTTTTCAGACCAGACGCCATAGCACTGGGATCATGGATCACCACGGCAATTATGAGTACTATGAACACCACGCACATTGTCCTGGAGTTAATGCAGAGCCAGGACATGCCAAAGCAAAACCAGGACCAGCCGATGAGGTGATTGCAGCGCGGTGACGAGAGTGATGAGGAAATTGACATGGACACAGCCCTCACACAAGGTATGGGCCCCAGCAATGTACAAATCATGGTGTTACTGGGGCAGGTTCATGCCATGGAACACCAATTCTGGGCCCGGGAAACAAGCACAGACTGGTGGGACCGCATCGTGTTGCGGGTCTGGGACGATTCCCAGTGGCTGCGAAACTTTCGCATGCGTAAGGGCACTTTCATGGAACTTTGTGACTTGCTTTCCCCTGCCCTGAAGTGCCAGAATACCAGGATGAGAGCAGCCCTCACAGTTGAGAAGCGAGTGGCGATAGCCCTGTGGAAGCTTGCAACGCCAGACAGCTACCAGTCAGTCGGGATTCAATTTGGAGTGGGCAAATCTACTGTGGGGGCTACTGTGATCCAAGTTGCCAGGGCAATCAAAGACCTGCTGATATCAAGGATAGTGACTCTGGGAAACATGCAGGCCATAGTGGATGGCTTTCCTGCAATGGGATTCCCAAACTGTGGTGTGGTGATAGACGGAACCCATATCCCTATCTTGTCACCGGCGCACCAAGCCACCGAGTACATAAACAGCAAGGGGTACTTTTCAATGCTGCTGCAAGCCCTGGTGGATCACAAGGGAAATTTCACCAACATCAACGTGGGATGGCCGGGAAAGGTACATGATGATCGCGTCTTCAGGCACTCTGGTCTGTTTCGAAAGCTGGAGGAAGGGACTTTCTTCCCAGACCAGAAAATAACCGTTGGGATGTTGAAATACCTATCGTGATCCTTGGGGACCCAGCCTACCCCTTAATGCCATGGCTCATGAAGCCGTACACAGGCAGTCTGGGCAGTAGTCGGGACCTGTTCAGCTACAGGCTGAGCAAGTGCCGAATGGTGGTGGAATGTGCATTTGGACATTTAAAAGTGCGCTGGCGCAGCTTACTGACTCGCTCAGACCTCAGAGAAAAGAATATCCCCATTGTTACTGCTGCTTGCTGTGCGCTCCACAATATCTGTGAGAGTAAGGGGGAGACATTTATGGCGGGGTGGAAGGTTGAGGCAAATCGCCTGGCCACTGATTACGCGCAGCCAGACACCAGGGCGGTTAGAAGAGTACAGCAGGGTGCGGTGCGCATCAGAGAAGCTTTGAAAATGAGTTTTGTGACTGGCCAGGCTACAGTGTGAAACTTCTGTTTGTTTCTCCTTGATGAACCCTCTGCTCCCCCCCACCCAGTTCACTCTACTTCCCTGTAAACCAACCACCCCACCCTCCCCTCCCCCCTTCGAGCACCGCTTGCAGAGGCAATAAAGTCATTGTTACTTCATATTCATGCATTCTTTATTAATTCATCACACAACTAGGGAGATAATTGCCAAGGTAGCCCAAGAGGGGTGGGGGGGAGGGAAGGAAAAGGACACACTGCAGTTTAAAACTTTAAAACTTTAACACTTATTGAAGGCTAGCCTTCCGATGCTCGGGCAATCATCTGGGGTGGAGTGACTGGGTGGCCGGAGGCCCCCCCACCGTGTTCTTGGGTGTCTGGGTGAGGAGGCAATGGGACTTGGGGAGGAGGGCTGTTGGTTACACAGGGTCCTGTAGCGGCAGTCTCTGCTCCTGCTTCCTTTCCTGCAGCTCAACCATATGCTGGATCATATCAGTTTGATGCTCCAGCAGCCAGAGCATCGACTCTTGCCTTCTGTCTGCAAGCTGACGCCACCTATCATCTTCAGCCCGCCACTTGCTCTGTTCATCCCGCGATTCAGCCCGCCACCTCTCCTCTCGTTCATATTGTGCTTTTCTGTAGTCTGACATTGACTGCCTCCACGCATTCTGCTGTGCTCTTTCAGCGTGGGAGGACATCTGGAGCTCCGTGAACATATCATCCCGAGTCCACCGTTTTCTCCTTCTAATCTTTGCTAGCCTCTGCAAAGGAGAAACATTTGCAGCTGGTGGAGGAGAAGGGAGAGGTGGTTAAAAAAAGACACATTTTAGAGAACAATGGGTACACTCGTTCACGTTAAATTTTGCTGTTCACATTACACAGCACATGTGTTTTCATTACAAGGTCGCATTTTTCCTCTTATATTGAGGGTCTGCCGGTTTGGTGTGAGAGATCACTCACGTGGTGCCAGGCAACAGAATTCGGCTTGCAGGCAGCCATGGTAAGCCACCGTCTTTTGGCTTTTTTAACCCTCATAACATGTGGGAATGGTTTCAAACAGTAGCGCCCTTATTTCCCATACCAAGGACCCGTTGGGTTGGCCATTTAAAATGGGTTTGCAATGTAAAAGGATGGGCTGGGGTTTCTGGGTTAACATGCAGCACAAACCCAACTACCCTCCCCCCCCACACACACACACCCAATTCTCTGGGATGATCCCTTCACCCCTCCCCCCCACCACGTGGCTAACAGCGGGGAACATTTCTGTTCAGCCGAGCAGGAACGGGCACTTCTGAATGCCCCCTTAATAAAATCACCCCATTTCAACCAGGTGACCGTGAATGATATCACTCTCCTGAGGATAACAAAGAGAGATAAGGAATGGATGTTGTCTGCATGCCAGCAAACACCGGGACCATATGCTGCCATGCTTTGTTATGCAATGATTCCAGACTACGTGCTACTGGCCTGGCGTGGTAAAGTGTCCTACCATGGCGGACGGGATAAGGCAGCCCTCCCCAAAAACCTTTTGCAAAGGCTTTGGGAGTACATGAAGGAGAGCTTTCTGGAGATGTCCCTGGAGGATTTCCGCTCCATCCCCATACACGTTAACAGACTTTTCCAGTAGCTGTACTGGCCGCGATTGCCAGGGCAAATTAATCATTAATCATTAAACACGCTTGCTTTTAAACCATGTGTAATATTTAGAAAGGTACACTCACCAGAGGTCCCTTGTGTGCCCTCAGGGTCTGGGAGCACGCCTTGGGTGAGTTTGGGGGTTACTGGTTCCAGGTCCAGGGTGATAAACATATCCTGGCTTTTGGGGAAACCGGTTTCTCCGCTTCCTTGTTGTGAGCTATCTTCATTGTCTTCATCATCATCATCATCTTCCGCGTACCCCGAACCCGCTTCCCTTTTGCGTGTTTCTCCATTGACGAAGTCAAAGCACACGGTTGGGGTAGTGGTGGCTGCACCCCCTAGAATGGCATGCAGCTCCGTGTAGAAGCGGCATGTTTGCGGCTCTGCCCCAGACCTTCCGTTTGCCTCTCTGGCTTTTTGGTAGACTTGCCTTAGCGCCTTAATTTTCACGCGGCACTGCTGTGCGTCCCTGTTATGGCCTCTGTCCTTCATGGCCTTTGAGACCTTTTCTAATATTTTGCCATTTCATTTACTGCTACGGAGTTCAGCTAGCACTGATTCGTCTCCCCATATGGCGAGCAGATCCCGTACCTCCCATTCTGTCCATGCTGGAGCTCTTTTGCGATCCTGGGACTCCATCATGGTTACCTGTGCTGATGAGCTCTGCGTGGTCACCTGTGCTCTCCACGCTGGGCAAACAGGAAATGAAATTCAAAAGTTCACGGGGCTTTTCCTGTCTACCTGGTCAGTGCATCTGAGTTGAGAGTGCTGTCCAGAGTGGTCACAATGAAGAACTGTGGGATAGCTTCTGGAGGCCAATAACGTCGAATTCCGTCCACACTACCCCAAATCCGACCCGCAAAGGCCGATTTTAGTGCTAATCCCCTCGTCCGAGGTGGAGTAAAGAAACCGGTTTAAAGGGCCCTTTAAGTCGAAAGAAAGGGCTTCGTCGTGTGGACATGTCCAAGCTTAATTCGATTTAACCCTGCTAAAGTCGACCTAAACTCGTAGTGTAGACCAGGCCTAAGTGTAGCCATGATTTTAGTTTCAGTTTGCACAATCAGTGCAAACAAGCCAGTTCTCAACCCCTTTCAGCAGCCAAAAGGTTTTTTTTTTCCTACCTTAACTTCTACTTCCTTCTGTTGATGGGGCAGCACAGAGATCCCATCCTTGTCGCCAGGTTCTTATATCCTTGGGGGCAACAGTTGTAGGAAGAAATCACTGGAAACACAGAGAGCTGTAAACCTTGAAAGCAGCCATTTATTGCCACACATTGAACTAACCAAAAACCAGCCAAAACTGGCTGGGCTATCCCCTAATAATCTAACTCAGTTGTCATAACAACACAAGATTATATTACCATGACAACCAAATACACAACAGTCATGCCTTCACAACATCCTCTGGCAAGGAGTTCCACAGGTTGACTGTGCGTTGTGTGAAGAAATACTTCCTTTTATTTGTTTTAAACCTGCTGCCTATTAATATTCCTGTCCCTCAGAGCCTCACTGTGCCCCTAGCTTTTGTTTCCAGTTAAATTATAGTAAGAGGTAAGAGTGGAAGGAGCCCCGGCAGTCTGACCACATACATATTGACCTATCAAGTTATAGGTCTTTTTCCATTTGGGGTACAAAATGAGATGTTAAGGGTGATCCCCTTCTATAGGAATACAGGCCCACATTAGATTTAGGTGAACTATGTTTTTTAATTGCCGCAGCCCTGGCTCACTGGTAACTCACTCCCACGGCAGGTCATTCAGCAGGAATTTTAGATGTGCACAGAACACAGACAGGATTGGTTCCCATATGGTTACAGAACTGTAGTAAAGTGGAACAATTTTCAGCTTGTGTGATAGGAGAACATCTGGATGCATATAAGACTGTCCTACATAAATGAAGAA
Organism: Malaclemys terrapin pileata; assembly: GCF_027887155.1. Lineage (NCBI taxonomy): Eukaryota > Metazoa > Chordata > Testudines > Emydidae > Malaclemys > Malaclemys terrapin. The sequence continues at coordinate 141,433,341 of NC_071505.1, forward strand.
AAGTTGAGGTGCCTTTATTATTCTTTTGTTCCTCTCTTTCTTTCTATGGGGAATTTGCCAATGCAATATCACTGTCTTCCTTTTAAACAAAAAAGGCAATGGCTGTTGAAAATACCAATTCCAGTCCTAATAACCACTGGGAAGCATTTCTTGCTCAATTTTATCCTACTTTTTCTACAGCAAGTTACAGTGGATCAGTATATTTGATTTGGGAAAAATGAAGTAACAGCTGCCCAAACTGAGCTTGAGCACTCCTGAATTTTGAGGTGTTCAAATCTGGAAGGCAGGGGGTGGGGGGAGAGGGCTGTGGCTCTGCAGGGGAGCACGGCAGCATATATGCAGCAGTGTGTCTGGCGCTGAGTGGAGCCAGACACGCTGGTCTGAGTGGCACGGTAAGGGGGTAGGAGGGTTGGATGGGGCGGAGGTTCAGGGGGGGCAGTCAGGGGGAGGGAGAAGAGGGGGTTAGATGGGTCAGGGGTTGGGGGGGGCAGTCAGGGGACAGGCAGCGGTTGGATAGGCATGGGAGTCCTGGGAGTTTGTCATTGGACAGGTAGGGGGTGGGGTCCTGGGGGAAAGTTGGGGGGGGTCTCAGGAGGGGCCAGTTGGGGACAAGGAGAAGGGAGCCTTAGATGGGGGGTGGGATCCTGGGGGGCAGTTAGGGGCAGGGGTCCCGGGAGGGGGTGATCAGGGGACAGAGAGCAGGATGGGTTGGGGTTTCTGTGGGGGGCAGTTGGAGGGAGTAGATGGGGACAGGGTGGGGCTACCCTCCCTCCCCATATAGTGTCCTATTTTTTGAATGTTAATATATGGTATCCCTACTCACAGTTCAGCTCTCCATTCACTGCAGCATGAGGTCTCAGCTACCTCACTCCCTCCCCCTCTTTCCTGTTGGTAGTGGCCAAGGGAGTGCTGGGAAATGTAGTTCTTTCCCTGCTCCAGGGCTGGCTCTATAGGCAGGGAGCTAACCAAGGAACTATAGCTCCCAGGGCCCCCTGTTGGTTCTCAGCTCTCATGCTGGATCCCTGCAAATGGGCTGCCCCAAGCACGTGCTTGCTTTGCTGGTGCCTAGAGCTGACCCTGTTGGCTTGGTAAATGCTGCCAATACCCAAATGCAAAAAATCCCCTTTGAACACAGGTAGGAGCACTTGGGAATTTCTCTCTGTGGGGTACCCTCAAGCCCTTTCACACACACCCCCAGGGAAGAGCTGAGAAAGCCACAGCTAATTTCCTTTGTTTTCTATCAGCTAATCACAGCATGCACAAACCTCTTAGAACACCAAAAATCCAATCCTGTTCTTAAAAAAAAAAAAAAAAAAAAAATTAGTTTTAATTTTATTAAAAACAAAAAGGGAAAAAATATGGCTGGAACTTAGGCTTTTTGCTAGATCTTAAAAGAAACAATTACAAAAATTAACTTGGGGGTTCAGCTTAAATGTTACAAGCAAACAAAAGCATCTGGGTTAGCACAGAGGAGATCCACAAGCCAAAATAAAGAAAATAACCCTGATCGCGTCTAGCTAAACATTCTGAACTACTTACACATTTGGAGTTCAGATAAGTAGTTCTAGGCATGATCTAATGATTTATGATCATACTTGTCTTAAGCTGATTACAGCATTGTTGCTCTGTCCCTCCAGCCCAGAGAGAACAGAAAAAGGGAAAGTTTCTTTCCCAAATTTGAAAGTTCTAGCCTTCCCATTGGCTCTTTTGGTCAGGTGCCCACTTTTTTCTTTACCTGGGGGACTTTTTAATCCTTTACAGGTAAAGCAAGTAAAGAGCAGACAGCAAGAGGGATTTTACAGCTAACTGGCTGGGTGTTCATAAACGGGGACTACCCTGACTCCCCATTTATTAAGCGGTGGTATCATTTTGAACCAGAAGCACAGACCTCAGGATTTTAAAAAGGCACATTTTTCCTTTTGGGTACTTGAAAGCCAGGGAGATTTGTTTTTTGTTTTTGTTTGTTTTTTTTCCTTTCCTTTGCTGCCCGAAGGACAGACACCAAGAGGGATTTTACGGCTAACTGGCTGGCTGTTCATAAATGGGGGGCTTCCCCCCCTCCCATTTATTATATTAGTGTTGTGGTAATACCCTGCATAAATAAGAATTCCAACATCTTCCTGTCTCTAAAATCTTGGGGAAACTAGCTGTTTCACAAAAACAACAAGGAGTCTGGTGGCACCTTAAAGACTAACTGATTTATTTGGGCATAAGCTTTTGTGGGTAAAAAACCACTTCTTCAGGTGCATGGAGTGAAAATTACAGATGCAGCCATTATATAATGACACATGAAGGGAAGGGAGTTACCTCACAAGTGGAGAGCCAGTGTTGACAGGGCCAATTCGATCAGGGTGGATGTAGTCTATTCCCAATAATAGATGAGGAGGTGTCAATTCCAGGAGAGGCAAAGCTGCTTTTGTAATGAGCCAGCCACACCCAGTCCCTATTCAAGCCCAACTTAATGGTGTTAAATTTGCAAATTAATTTTAGTTCTGCTATTTCTCTTTTGAAGTCTGTTTCTGAAGTTTTTTTTTTTTGTTGTTCTAGTATAGCCACTTTTAAATCTGTTATAGAATGTCCAGGGAGATTGACGTGTTCTCCTACTGGCTTTTGTATGTTACTATTCCTGATGTCCGATTTGTGTCCATTTATTCTTTTACATAGGAACTGTCTGGTTTGGCCAATGTACATGGCAGAGGGGCATTGCTGGCACTTGATGGCATATATAACATTAGTAGACGTGCAGGTGAATGAGCCCTTGATGGTGTGGCTGACATGGTTGGGTCCTCTGACGGTGTCGCTAGAGTAGATATGGGAACAGAGTAGGCAACGAGGCTTGCTGCAGGGATTGGTTCCTGGGTTGGTGTTTCTGTGGTGTGTAGTTGCTGGTGAGTATTTGCTTCAGGTTGGGGTGCTGTCTGTAAGCAAGGACTGGCCTGCCTCCCAAGGTCTGTGAGAGTGAGGGATCGTTTTCCAGGATAGGTTGTAGATTGTTGATAATGTGCTGGAGAGGTTTTAGCTGGGGGCTGTATGTGATTGCCAGTGGTGTTCTGTTATTTTCCTTGTTGGGCCTGTCCTGTAGTAGGTGATTTCTGGGTACCCGTCTCGCTCTGTCAATCTTTCCTCACTTCCCCAGGTGGGTACTGTAGTTTTAAGAATGCTTGATAAAGATCTTGTAGTTTGTTTCTGTCTGAGGGTGTAACAATGCGGTTCTGGCGGGACTGAACTGAGAGTGCCAGTTTAGGACAAATCGCTTAAAACAGGGCAGTTACAGCCCTAGGCTGGGGTTTTTCCACCTCTAAGGCAAACCAAACCAGCCAGACTAAGAGGACTTTGGTCTCACCCCACTGGCTAACCACAAGTCACACAAGCAATTCCCTTAGACACTCCAGTTTCCCAGTATCACCACCAGTGCTACTTGTTATGGGGACAAATGGTTATGAAAACCAATACCCCAGTAAAAGAAAAAAGGTTCTCTTGATCCCAAAGGACCAAGCCCTGACCCAGGTCAATATACAAATCAGATCTTATCCACAAATCACACTGTTGCCAATCCTTTAGAATCTAAAGGTTTATCCATAAAAGGAAAAAGATGCAGATGAGAACTAGAATTGGTTAAATGGAATCAATTACATACAGTAATGGCAAAGTTCTTGGTTCAGGCTTGTAGCAGTGATAGAAACTGCAGGTTCAAATCAAGTCTCTCTGGAATACATCCCCTTGCTGAGTCTCAAGGCATATTTGCCTTCTCTCAATGGGTTCATTGTATAGCTGATGGTCCTTAATGGGCCATCAATCATGCTAGGCAGAGCTAACACCAACTTGTCTGGGGTGTCACCCAGAAGCATAGCATAAGTTTGAAATACAGACAGTATAGCGCCAATATTCATAACTTCAACTACAAAATTGATGCACACCTATAGATAGAATAATTATAACCAGTAAACCATAACCTTGTCTTGGGGCACATCTTCACTACCCGCTGAATCGGCGGGTAGCAATCGATCTATTGGGGATCGACTTATCGCATCTAGTGAAGACGCGATAAAATTGATCCCCGATGGCTCTTCCGTCGACTCTGGAAATCCACCGCGGCAAGAGGCGGAAGCGGAGTTGACAGCAGCGCGGCAGTGGTCGACTCGCCACCATCCTCACAGCCAGGTAAGTCGACCTAAAATATGCCACTTCAGCTACATGAATAGTGTAGCTGAAGTTGCGTATCTTAGGTCGACCCTCCCTCCCCCCAGTAGTGTACACCTAGCCTTAGACACCCCATTTGATCCCCTTTATACAAGATTTGGGTGCCATTATAGAACTTTGGTTGCAACCATGATCTATATGGTCCCGGATTATGTCAATAACATCAGAGGGATTGGAGCAAATTCGGTTGTATCTTAGAGCTTGGCCATAACAATGGATCATGTGATGTGTCCTGGATGGAAGCTGGAGACATGTAGGTAAGTATAGTGGTCAGTAGGTTTCCGGTATAGGGTAGTGGTTATGTGACCTCACTTATTTGCACTGTAGTGGCCAGGAAGTGGATCTCTTGTGTGGACTGGTCCAGGCTGAGGTTGATGGTGGGGTGGAAATTGTTGAAATTCTGGTGGAATTCCTCAAGGGTCTCCTTTCCGTGGGTCCATATGATGATGTCATCAATGTAGCGCAAGTAGAGATGGGGCGCGAGGGGACAAGAGCTGAGGAAGCGTTGTTCTAAGTCATTATATAATGCCTGCATCTGTAATTTTCACTCCATGCATCTGAAGAAGTGAGGTTTTTTACCCATGAAAGCTTATGCCCAAATCCATTAGTTTTTAAGGTGCCACCGGACTCTGTATTGTTTTTGTGGATACACACTAACACAGCTACACCCTGATAGCTATTTCAGGCATTTCCCAGAGCACTGCAGCTGGTGTTGGTAATGTCAGCAAACTTTGCATCCTGTATTGCATTTTCTAGCTGAGAGGAGGCATCTTAATGAAGAGAATATCCATGACTAGTGCACATTCACTTCCCATTTTTAGTTTTATTTTTTATCCAGTTCCCTTTGCCGTTTAGGGGCAGTGACTCATGTGCTTCCTTTTCTTTCTTCCTCATTCTGTGCACTTGAATAAATCTTTCTTTCACAACAGCTGGCTGCTGCCAGGCAGGTAACTTTTTTCAGATAATGCAGCACTTTCAGTCATGCAGGGAGGGACCTAGAAGGCTCAAAGAGCAGCCTGCTGGTCTCCCATTTCTCTCCACATTTGTCACTTGAGGTCATAAACAGGATCTGTCATAAACATACACCTAAGGGTAGCATAAAATCCCTCCTTTACCTGTAAAGGGTTAAGAAGCTCAGATAACCTGGTTCGCACCTGACCAGAAGGACCAATGGGGAAAGAAGATACTTTCAAATCGGAGGGAAGGCTTTGTTTTGTGCTCTGTGTGTGGTCTCTTGGGAGACAAAGGGACAGACCAAGCAAGTAATCCAGCTCCTACTGAAATGATACATCTAATATTACAGAAATAGTAAGTAATAGCAAGGAAATGCGTTAGAGTATCTTTTGTTTTGGCTTGTGAATTTTCCCTATGCTAAGAGGGAGGTTTATTCCTGTTTTTTTGTAACTTTAAAGTTTTGCCTAAAGAAAAATCCTCTGCATTTTAACTCTTATTACCCTGTAAAATTACCTTCAATCCTGATTTTACAGAAGTGTTTCTTTTACCTTTTTTTTCTTATAATAAAAGTTCTATTTTTAAAAATCTAATTGGGTTTTTAGTGTCCCAAAAACCCAAGGGTCTGGTCTGTGCTCACCTTGGTTACTCTCAAGCTTCCCCAGGAAAGGGGGTGAAGGGGCTTGAGGGTATATTTGGGGGAAACAGGAACTCCAAGTGGTCCTTTTCCTGAATCTTTGTCTAACTCACTTGGTGGTGGCAGCATACTGTCCAAGGACAAGGAAGAATTTGTGCCTTGGAAGTTTTTAACCTAAGCTGGTAGAAATAAGCTTAGGGGGTCTTTCATGCAGGTCCCCACATCTGTACCCTAGAGTTCAGAGTGGGAAGGGAACCCTGAAATGGTGGAGAGGTGGGATCATTTTGAACCAGAAGCACAGAGGGTTTAAAAGGACTTTTTTTTTTTCTTTTAGCTGAGAGCAGCTGGAGGGTTTTTTTTTTTGTTTGTTTGTTTTTTGTTGTTGTTGTTGTTGTTTTGTTTTGGTTTTTTTGTTTGTTTTTTCTATCTAGCTCTCAGATTAAGCTAGGCTAAGTTCAAAAAGGCTAGTATAACAAAAAGTAACATCCAAAAAACCCTAAAATTAGCTAAATTTAAAGCTTAAAAAAACCCAGAAGAAACAGAAAAGACCGCTGAAACTCAAACAAATGAAGATTAATGCACAAGTGGCCCAAAAAAAAAAAAGGCTGCCCACAAAAAAGCTATGGAGGCCCAGAAGCATGCTCAGAAGAAAAGGAAAAAAGAGAGGAAACGTAACCTCACTATTATGAAGTTAAAAAAAACAGAACCCTTCAGCAGCTGGCTCCAAGTCCCCAAAAATCCACAAATGGAAGCAACTATGTCCACAGTATAATAAATCCAGTTATATATTTCATCACCTTTAAAAAAACTGTGCACCCTCCATGCAATTCCTGATGATCATAAAATGATCACATTAGTAGCAAAATTGACTGGAAGCACTCTAAACATATTCAATAAAATGCCTATTGATGATGCTTCTGACTATGAAAAATTTAAGGATTTGGTTTTGAAACAATTTCAAATTACACCTAAAACTTACAAAGCAAAATTTAAAGCTCTTAAGAGAGGGGCTGGACTAAGGAATGTGGCTTATGTAAACCAAATAAAGAATCTGTTAGGGTCAAGGGAAGGGGTGTAACTAGCTTTGAAGGAATGTCTGATTTGGGTGTCCAAAAGCAGTTCCTGACTATGACCAATGTAAAACAGTGTTTATGGAATAACAAAATAAACTCAGCAAGAAGTCTTGCTTCTTATGCTCATCAATACAAGCAGTCCCAGACCGTGAGAAAGGCGGGGCAAATCGGAACAAAATGGGTGAAGGTAGCAAAAAAAAAAAAAAACCCTGGTCGCAGTTTGGGCAAATACCAGAAGGGACACCCCAAGACCACACCCTACCACCGGGGGCAGCCTACGGCCCCAACTACACCCCCAAAAAACTCCCAGACACCTTATTGTCCCACCACACCATTCTCCAGCAACCCACCTTGCCCCAGTGACCAGTCAGCTGGACAATGTTTTAAATGTAATGAGCTGGGGCATGTAAAGGCCAACTGCCCCAAAAACCCCAACAAATTACAGTTCATTGCACCGGGGTCACACCAAAGGTCCTCAGGCCCAGATGCCTCCCAAATACAGTTATCCTTTGCTTTGAGGATAAGTGTGGGTGGAAGGAAGATTATCGCATAAAGGGACACTGGAGCATAAGTGTCGGCTATCCACCAATCCTTAGTGGACCCCAACTTAATCAACCCAAAAGTCCAAGTAACAATTCAACCCTTCAAGTCTAACTCTTTTGACTTGCCTACAGCCAACCTGCCTGTCCAGTACAAGGGCTGGTCAGAAATATGAACTTTTGCAGTCTATGATAATTATCCCATTCCCATGCTGCTGGGGGAAGACTTGGCCAACCATGTAAAGCTAGCCAAGAGAGTGGGAATGGTCACCCGCAGCCAGGCTAAGCAAGCCTTCACACCTAGCTCTGCTACTGAGCCTTCTACAAGGGCCCAGTCTGTATTACCAAAAACCCAGACTGAGGTGGTGGAACCAGACCCCATGCCAATGTCTGAAACAGCAGTAGTGGATCCAGTCACAAAGACCCAGCCACAGCCAGTCCCAAAACCGGAACTGGTGGAGCAACCAGCACCAGAACCATTGCCAGCACAAAATCCAGCGCTTGCAACCCCAACACCCAAGGGCACCACTAAGCCTGAACTGGCAGCAGCAGATAAACCTATGCAAGAGGCTCAGCCGGAGCCTGAAATACAACATAGTGCACCAGCGAAAAGCGGTTCACAGTCAACAAAAACAGCCCCATCACCTACATCGCTTCCAAAGGGACCAAGCTGAAGTCCACAATCCAGTAAGGAACTAATGTCTCCAGCATCAAGGGAACAATTCCAGGCCAATCAGAAAGCAGATAAAAGCCTCCAGGGAGCTTGGACGGTGGCCCAGAGCAACCCACGACCTCTCAGCTCTTCTAATCAATCCCAGTTTGTTGTAAAAAGAGAACTTTTATACCAGAATAATTGGCATCCGCAAAAACAGTTGGTAGTTCCAACTAAGTACCATGTAAAGCTCTTAAGCTTAGCCCACAATCATCCTAGCAGCCATGCTGGGGTGAACAGGACCAAAGACCATTTAGGAAAGTCATTCCACTGGAAGGGAATGGGCAAGGACGTTTCTACTTATGTCCGGTCTTGTAAGGTGTACCAAAGAGTGGAAAAAACCCCAAACCAGGTCAAAGCCCCTCTCCAGCCACTCCCCATCATTAAGATTCCCTTTCAACAAGTAACTGTAAATACTCTGGGTCGTTTTCCAAAAAAAAAAAAAAAACCACCCAGAGAAAAGCAGTACATACTAACTCTCATAAATTTTGCCACCCAATGGCCAGAAGCAGTAGCTCTAAGCAACACCAGGGCTAAAAGTGTGTGCCAGGCATTAACAGACACTTTTGCCAGGGTAGGTTGGCCCTCCGACATCCTTACAAATTCAGGAACTAATTTCCTGGCAGGGACCATAAAAAGCTTGTGGGAAGCTCATGGGGTGAACCACTTGGTTGCCACCCCTTACCACCATCAAACAAATGGCCTGGTGAAGAAGTTTAATAAAACTTTGGGGGCCATAATACATAAATTTGTAAATGAACACTCCAATAATTGGGACCTAGTGATGCAGAAGTTGCTCTTTGCCTACAGGGCTGTACCACATCCCAGTTTAGGGTTCTCACCATTTGAACTTGTGTATGGCTGCAAGGTTAAGGGGCCATTACAGTTGGTAAAGCAGCAATGGGAGGGGTTTATGCCTTCTCCAGGAACTAACATTCTAAACTTTGTAACCAACCTACAAAACACTCTCTGAACCTCTTTTGCCCTTGCTAAAAAAAAAAAAAAAAAAACCTAAAAGGTGCTCAGGAAAAGCAAAAAGCCTGGTATAATAAACATGCCAAAAAGCGTTCCTTCAAAGTAGGGGACCAGGTCATGGTCTTAAAGGTGCCCCAGGCCCATAAAATGAAAGCATAATGGAAAGGGCCATTCACAGTCCAAGAGCGCCTGGGAGCTGTTAACTATCTCATAGCATCCCCCACCTAAAGCCTAACGTGTACCATGTTAATTCTCTAAAGCCCTTTTGTTCCAGAAAATTAAAGATTTGTCAGTTTAACAGCCCAGGAAGATGACACTAAGTGGCCTAAAGGTGTCTACTACCAAAAAAAAAAAATGACGGTGGTGTGAAAAAGGTAAACCTCTCCATAACCCTTAAACGTATACAGCAACAGCAGATCAAGGAGCTGTGCACTAGTTTCACACCAATGTTCTCAGCTACCCCAAAACAGACCAAACGGGCATACCACTCCATTAACACAGGTAATGCTCACCCAATTAAAGCTCAACCTTACCGGGTGTCTCCTCAAGCCAAAACTGCTATAAAACAAAAAATCCAGAACATGCTACAAATGAGTGTAATCCGCCCCGCTAACAGTGCATGGACATCTCCAGTGATTCTAATGCCCAAACCAAATGGAAAGATACGCTTTTGCGTGAACTACCGTAAGCTAAATGCTGTAACTCGCCCAAACAACTATCCAATGCCATGCACAAATAAGCTATTGGAGAAACTGGGACATGCCCAGTTCATCTCTACCTTAGACTTAACCAAGGGGTACTGACAAGTACCACTAAATAAACCTGCCAAAAAAAAGTCAGCCTTTATCACCCATGCAGGGCTGTATAAATTTAATGTGCTCCCTTTTGGGCTGCAAAATGCACCTGCCACCTTCCAAAAACTTGTAAATAGTCTCCTAGCAAAATTGGAAAAATCTGCAGTCACCTACCTTAGAAAAAATGGCCACATTATTAATTCATGGGCAAAACACCTGGAGCATCTGCAAAAAGTCTTCGAGCGCATAAAGGAGGCAGGACTAACTGTTAAGGCTAAAAAGTGTCAAATAGGCCTAAACAAAGTAACTTACTTTAAAGACCAGGTGGGTCAAAAAACTATCAGCCCCCCTGCAGGCTAAAGTAACTGCTATCCAAAAGTGGCCTGTCCCAAAACCAAAAAAACAGGTACAATCCTTCTTAGGCTTGGCTGGATACTACAGGCGATTTGTACTGCACAACAGCCAAATCGCCGCCCCACTAACAAACCTAACCAAAAAACCCAGCCAAATGCAGTTCAGTAAACTAAAAAGTGTCAAAAGGCCTTTACCAACTTAAAACGACATTTATGTCTAACCCTGTGCTAAGGGCCCCAGACTTTAACAAACCTTTCCTAGTAATCACAAATGTGTCCAAGCGTGGTGTAAAAGCAGTTTTAATGCAGAAAGGACCAAATCAAAAATTCCACCCTATCGTGTTTCTCAGCAAAAAACTGTCTAAAAGGAAAAGCCACTGGTCAATCAGCAAAAAAAAATGTTACGCCATTGTATACTCACTAAAAAGCTACGCCCATACGTGTGGAAATGGCGTTTCCACTTGCAGACCAATCATGCTGTGCTAAAGTGGCTTCATACTGTCAAAAACAATAACAAAAAACTTCTTTGGTGAAGTTTAGCTCTCCAAAATTTTAATTTTAAAATACAACACATTTCAAAAGCTTCTAACAAAGTGGCTAATGCACTCTCCCGTAAAAGTTTCCCAAAATCAACTAAGTAAAATCATCCTTAAAATGTAAAAAATATTGTTAGTTTTTATATAATAAATAGTATATCTAAAGGTGCATATGTTTTATTAATTCTGTTTTCTCCTAGAGCTCTAGGAAGAAATCACAGCCAGTGTGGAGGAGGCTGTCCAGCACTGCCTATGATTTGGGGAGCGTATCATAAACATACAGCTAAGGGTAGCATAAAATCCCTCCTTTACCAGTAAAGGTAAGAAGCTCAAATAACCTGGTTGGCACCTGACCAAAAGGACCAATGGGGAAAAAATATACTTTCAAATTTGGGGGGAAGGCTTTGTTTTGTGCTCTGTATGTGTTCTCTCAAAAAACAAAGGAAAAGATCAAGCAAGTAGTCCAGCTCCTACTAAAATAATACATCTAATATTACAAAACTAATAAGTAATAGTAAAAAATGCATAAAAGTATCTTTTGTTTTAGCTTGTAAATTTTCCTTATGCTAAAAAAAAGGTTTATTCCTGTTTTTTTGTAACTTTAAAGTTTTGCCTAAAGAAAAATCCTCTGCATTTTAACTCTTATTACCCTGTAAAATTACCTTCCATCCTGATTTTACAGAAGTGTTTCTTTTACTTTTTTTCCTTATAATAAGAGTTCTGTTTTTAAAAATCTAATTGGGTTTTTAGTGTCCCAAAAACCCAAGGGTCTGGTCTGTGCTCACCTTAGTTATTCTCAAGCCTCCCAAGGAAAGGGGGTGAAAGGGCTTGGGGGAATATTTGGGGGAAACAGGAACTTTTCCTAAATCTTTGTCTAACTCACTTGGTGGTGGCAGCATACTGTCCAAAAACAACAAAAGAATTGTGCCTTGGGAAAGTTTTTAACCTAAGCTGGTAGAAATAAGCTTAGGGGGGCTTTCATGCGGGTCCCCACATCTGTACCCTAGAGTTCAGAGTGGGGAGGGAACCCTAACAGGGTCTTTTGCCAAGGCTCAGTCACAATGAAACAGGAGCCCAAACCAGCCATACCTATAGTCATGCTAATGGGTGTTAAGGACAGAGATAGAGGATAACTGCATCCTTAAAGACTGCTGGACAGTTACATCTTGTGGATAGCAGATGAGAATCTAATTTCAAGTTTTATATTGTGATTTAGATGTTATGAATGTGAATGTATTTAAGTTTGTTGTAGTTCTAATACATTCACTTTTGCCTTTTAGCTATAAAAATTGGATGGATAGTGAACTCCTGCTGCTAACAATAAGGGAAATCTCTAGGAAATACAAATTAATGCAGGGCAGCTGCAGAACTCTATGGGCAGCCAAATTGGGTTTCAGTATCTACCACGGGGTAGGCAATTTATGGCATGCGTGCCGAAGGCGGCACGTGAGCTGATTTTCAGTGGCATTCACACTGCCTGGGTCCTGGCCATCCGTCCAGGGGGCTCTGTGTTTTAATTGAATTTTAAATGAGCTTCTTAAACATTTTAAAAACCTTATTTACTTTACATAAAACAATAGTTTAGTTATGTATTATAGACTTATAGAAAGAGACCTTCTTGTGAATTCCCTTGCTGTAACTTAACTACTCTGCCCTCAGGCAAAGAAAAAACCTCCAGCTGCGCTCAGCTAAAAAGCAGTGACTTGTGTGGTGTTCTGTCCCATCTAGTGGCACTGAGACTTTTGGGGAAGTAGAGCCAGCTGCTGAAGGGTTCTGTCCTTTTAACTCCATAACAGCCAGTTCACGCTTCTGGGCCGCAATCTGGGCCTATATTTCTCTGTCTTTTAACTTCAGGACTCTTTTATGGGCAGCCTCCTCTCTGGCTGTTTCTGCCTCCATAGCCCTTCTGTATGCAGTTGCCTCTGCTTCTTTGAGTTTCAATTGAAACTCCCGGTCCTTTGCCTTCTCTTCTGCTTCTAGTCTGGCCAGCTCTAGTTTAGTAGCTGCCTCACTGGTTGTCATACTTGCTAACCTTCCTGCCCTTACCGCAGCCTAGCCCGAGAGCTAGGAAAAAAAAACCCCACAGCTTTAATAAAAATAATAAATAGAGATATACCTATCTCATAGAACTGGAAGGGACCCTGAAAGGTCATTGAGTCCAGCCCCCTGCCTTCACTGGCAGGACCAAGTACTGATTTTGCCCCAGATCTCTAAGTGGCCCCCTCAAGGGCTGAGCTCACAACCCTGGGTTTAGCAGGCCAATGCTCGAACCACTGAGCTATCCCTCCCCCTAACTTCAGATACTCACACCTTCTTGTCAACTGTTGGAAATGGGTGACAGCCACCTTGAATGAATTGGCCTCTTTAGCACTGACCCCCCACTTGATAAGGCAACTCCCATCTTTTTATGTGCTGTAATATATATATTGCTTACTGTATTTTTCACTCCATGCATCTGATGAAGTGGGTTTTAGCCCATGAAAGCTTATGCCCAAATAAATGTGTTAATCTCTAAGGTGCCACAAGGACTCCTCTTTGTTGTTGTTTTTTATGCAAGATGGCTCATGTAAGATATCATTGGAAAGGTTATGATTTACTGACTGTGATTATCCAATTTGTATGCCTGTATCATTTCTGTATCTGAAGTTAGGAATATTGACTATGTATCTGTATTTCAAATGGGTTACTTTGGGTGTCACCCCCAACTAGCACTTCAGGTACAACAACGGAAAAGCCAGACAGTGCTAATGGCCCATTAGCAAAAACAATGGACTGTGAAAGGGCCTAGTCTTCATGTGGACGCTCCAGACAGCCTGCAAGTAATGGCTGCCACAGCCCTGCAGAGACATGGGTCCAAGTCACTTGGTACGGGACTCCCTCCCTCCCCTTTGGAATGCCAGCATTTTTCCACTGGAAGACAAAGGGTTCCTGCCTTACTCAAGAGCTATATAAGGCAAAGGAGTGACATCATTGAGGTTCTCCTCTGCCTCTCCACCCAAAGAGACACTGAAAAAGACCTGGAAGCAAGAACTGAACTGGGGGGAGTAGGGTTGAGCCCAAACTGGAAGGGCGTCTAACTTGTGAGTAATAATATCAGAGGTCTCTAGCTGCAGACCAACGCAGCTGCCTTTCAAGACTTTCTGCAATCTGTCTGTAACAATATGTAGGGTGAGAAATTATTATTTGTATTTGTTTGTGTATTTTGTTTTATTTGCTTAATAATCTGCTTTGTTCTGTTTGCTCTCTTTTACCACTTAAAATTCACCTTTTGTAGTTAATAAACTTATTTCTTGTTTATAATATAACCCCATTTGTACAATTCATAATTGGGGGTGGGGCAAGAGGCTGTGCATATCTTCCTCCACAATGAGGAAGGAGGCAGATTTCATAATATACCTTTGGGTCTGCACTCCAAGCAGGGCCGGCTCCAAGGTTTTTGCCACCCCAAGCGGCGCAAAAAAAAAAAAAGCCGCGATCTGCGGCGGCAATTCGGCGGGAGGTCCTTCGCTCCGAGCGGGAGTGAGGGACTGTCCGCCGAATTGCCGCCGAATAGCTGGACGTGCCACCCCTCTCCGGAGTGGCCGCCCCAAGCACCTGCTTGGCAAGCTGGTGCCTGGAGCCGGCCCTGACTCCAAGGGAAGTGGACACCTGAGTGCTGGAGCAAGTCTTCCCAGAGCTGATCTCAGTGTCTGTGTCATTCTGCAGTTGGGTGTGGCCCTGCGTGTGTGTGTGTGTGTGTGTGTTTGTGTGTGTGTGCTGGAGGAGGCTTAATAGCCTGGCTCAGCAACAGGGCTGGCTCCAGGCACCAGGACAGCAAGCAGGTGCTTGGGGCGGCCAACGGAAAGGGGCCGCACGTCCGGCTCTTCGGAGGGAAGGACCTGCTGCCAAATTGCCGCCAAATAATGAAGCAGCAGTAGTAGAGCGCCGATCGCAGCTTCTTCTTTTTTTTTCGCCGCTTGGGGTGGCAAAAACGCTGGAGCCGGCCCTGCTCAGCAAGACAGGTAAAAAGGGTGCCCAGGCTGGCAGAATAGGTGGGCTCAGCGGTATCCCAGGTAAGTGGTATCCCAGCACATCAGGTGTACTTAGATTTTAAACTCGTGTTTGAATCAACAGCCAATTATAACTAAACAGGGCTGAAGCAGAGAAACAAGTAAAGTGGCCTGGGGGTTGCTCTAATTTGCACCAACTGGGTATAGTCCTCAATAGGCCATATGCCAACTGGAACTAGCCAGGACACAGTTTGTTCATGTCCCCCCGAACACAGCATAGGCAGGTATAGGAGCCAGTACTACACCCACAGGAGGGTAGTACTTGGGGTGTTGAGTGAATCCCCAAGGGAGAACTTGCAGATGGCTTCCAGGGTTGCCAGCTCTTATGATTTTATTGCAAGTTGTGATTTTTTGATGTATTTCTTAAAGCTTCAGCTCATGGAGTCAAAAGATTGCATGAAAATCTCAGCTTCCTTTCTAGACGTAAATTTCTAGACCTCATGGTTGCAGAGAAATGCTTGAAAACACAAAGCAAGTGCACCCTAAAGGTAAAGAAACCAGAAGGCAAATAACAAGAAATACAATTTAAAATAATCTCCTGGTTATGGGCCAATTTCATGGTTTGTGTACTTGACTTATGATTTTTGAATGCTCAAGTGTGCCTGAGAATGAAGAGAGCAGAACAAGGCAAAGAATCTGCCTCTCTTTGAAATTAACTTACCTTAAATAATGTGAGACCTTCAGGCTAAAGTAGGTGAACAGCAGTGAGCATTTAAAACCACTTGATGGCGCCAAGAGTCCATCCTCTGCAGGGGACAGTAAGACTACTAAGGTTCTGCTTGGCAGACAGCTAGGAAACTTTCAGAGATAAAGAAATACTGGAAAGGTATGCTGTGGGGTATGTGGGTGAGGGAAGGGCAGGGACATAAGGAAGGACAGAAACTCTCTTGAAATAGACAGCAGTAAGGGTTGACAGAGAGAAATTGCAAGGAAAACTGTCTTGTTTTCCTGTCAGTTACAAAATTAGCAGATGAGGGAAAGGCATTACAGGCCCTACAGCTGGGGTCTTGTTCCTCCTCCCCCACCTTCCCCAGGATATTAGTAACTGCCTTAGACTTAAGTGGGAATATTGGTATCCTGCAGGGGAGAATTGGGTGATCATTTAGTACTGTCTGTCATAAAATCTTAACTGAAAAATGAATTCCAACTTGCAGTCACAGGGTTTGAGAACTGGCTAAATGTTTGTAAAGAAAGAGCTGTGATAAATGGCAGTGTATCAACATGGAGAATGGTATCTAACAAGGAACCACAGGGAGCAGTGTTGGGCCCTGTCTTATTTATCATCAGTCATGATTTGGAAGGGTGAGCAAACAGAACACTGAAAAATTACTGAAATCAGGAGGAACAGCAAACACTAACAAGGACTGGAAAAATAGTTTAGAAGAGACCTACAGAGCATAGGAACCTGGGCAAAAAACAACAGACTAAGAAGCAAATTGGAAATATGAAACTAATACATTTGAATGGGGTTGGGAGATACACAGTGGAAGGAAGGAATGTGCAAAGCTGTGATACTGAGAAAGACCTAGAGGTGATAAGACACCAAATAGATTCTATTTTTGATCATCCAGAAAAGTACTAGGCACCAGCTAGACATGACTTAGCAATGTGATATGACTGCAGAGAGACAATCCCGTTCTGAGCTGCACATGCAAAGGCATCATGTCAATGGAGCATTTCTATATGGCTGTGATGCACCTGCATCTAGAATACAATCCCTGATTCTGGGCACCACATTTCACACAAAGATACTGACAAATCAGGGTGTTCAAAGAACAGCAACAAAGTGATCATGTGGCTGGAGGAAGTGAGTGAGGAAAGACTGGAAAAAATTGCTGAATATATGTCTGTGACATGCTAACTATGTTTAAAAGACTATTGAGGCTTCACAGTCAGGCACTCAAATTAGGAAATGCCAGAATTAAGCTTTCCCATGCAACCTTATTTTGGCTTATGGGTGTATGTATTTTTGCACAGTCTTTATCTGCATGATTGCATATTCTATTTTCCATAGGTCCTGCCTCATTCAGTGAATAGGATGGATGATAAGGAAACATAACTGAACTTTTTTCCCCAACCATCAAAGATCATTTGGGTTTGAGTTTTGGAGGGTTGGGTTCATTTCCTGTTTTATATTGAACTATTTGCCCTCAGCCCAGGTCTTAAAGTGGGGTCACAAGGTGTTTTGTTTCACTATCTGGGCATACCCTAAGATAGTGAGCTACTGGTAGAAAATATATACAAAGAGCTAGCAAGTTCCAGCACTTAAAGCAACAGTAAAGCCACTTGATGCTATTCCTGGCATTATGCCCCATACACTAACAAGCTAAGACCCAAAAACCCTGTTGTTCAGACTCCCAATAATTGGCTGGCTCTTGCTGATGAAATGGCAACATAGAGAAATGACAACCTTGTACAGGAGCCATAGACAGGAAATTCCTGAACAGGTCATATCAGAGGAGTGGCTGTTTGATAAACTTGCTTCTAGAATTTCTGGAGTGTCCTTCTGAAAACACCATATACACAGACACACTTCTTACAGCGCTAAGGACCTGAAAGTGAGTCCTCAGCTCTCTCTCTTCTTCTCCCCCTGCTGTGACTTCTTCCAGCTGTTGAACCCAACTAGAATCGTCATCCCCAGTGCAATTCCCCTCTCCTAATGCTGGTTCTCTCCCCTTCCATCTTCTCAACACAATCTCTGTCTCAGGCCTTGTCTACAGAGGTTGCCCCAATTTCAGATACTGATGACCCACCTTTGGTGTAGCTGCACCAGTGCAAACCCCTAGAGTAAGAAGGCAAGGTACAATATTTGATTTGATGGAGCTTGAAATGGGTAAGATCCACTGGTGTAAACTGCAGCTTTTCTTGTCTACACTTGGGTTTTACACTGGTGCAGCTGCAACAATAGCTGAAATGGGGTAAACCGCAATGGAGTCAAAGCCTAAGAGAGCAAACACTCTGGTAAAACTAGACAGGGAGAGAGTTCCCCACCACCCCCTTCATTCAGCCTATCTGCCAAGATTGTTGCTATTCCCTCCTGCTTTTTGGCCTTTCTTACTGAGAAACCAGCCCCATCTGCTGCTTTTGCCGGTACCAGATTCCATCCAGGTATGACAGTTGCTGTCTTGGCCAATGCCAGGGCCTGAAACTGGGACTTGCAAAGATAAAAGCATGTGTATCGACAGCTAGAGCTAGGGTGACCAGATGTCCCAATTTTATAGGAACAGTCCTGATTTTTAGTCTTTTTCTTATATAAGCTCCTATTACTCCCCACCCCCATCCCAATTTTTCACATTTGCTGTCTGGTCACCCTAGCTAGAGCTAATGATCGGGCTCAGTAATTGCAACTGTAACAGCTACATTCTCTGTGGCTCAGCCATAAGGGAAGATGGTAAGAGACACTGACTTGTTGCATCTGAAGCAGTGGGGGTTTTTACCCACGAAAGCTTATGCCCAAATAAATCTGTTAGTCTTTAAGGTGCCACCGGACTTCTTGTTTTTACTGACTAGTGGATTACCTATGAACAGTGCAGGAAAGTTTTACATGATATTAGTGATTTGTGTGTTTAGAAACAGTCCAGGCACTCACAAGGTTTCAATGTCATCCTCTGTGATTTATCTCCTCATTTAGATGTTTCAGTCCCAGTATCTCCTATAGGACACACTAAAACCAAACAAAAGTCTTTTCTACCTAGTGCTCTGTCAAGGAATGGAGTACACTGACCAGCTAAGGCCCTTTCACAGAGGTCACACCAAGAAGCAGCTGGAACAACTTTCAGGTTGCAGGACGCATTGCTTTAACCCCAGATGGGGACTGTGGCAACACTAGCCCAGAAGGTGGCATCCAGGAGCCATGCACAGCATTGGAGCAAAGGTCGGGTGGAGGAACGATCCTGGGAATAGTGGCTGGCTGCCTTTAAGGTGGATTTATTTGCCTGCCAGATGTGAAGTCTGTAACCAGCCCCTTTAAAGAGCAGGTAAAGCAGCAAGTGGGTAGGGAGAGAACTTGCTTCTCCACCCCTCGTTTTGGTCTTTCATCATAACTCCAGGCCAGGCAGGCAGATTTTGCAATGTGTGCACTCCCGTCAGGAGGCTCCAGGAGAAGTTCACGCACAGGGAGCAAGTGCCAAGTGTCTAGGGCCTGAGCCAAGGAAGCAGAGGCCCAGGGTGCAAGGGGCTGGGAGCAGGGCTTCCTCCCCGGGGACTATGGAGCTGAGATCCCCTGGCAGCAGGACAAGTCTCTCCACTGGGCTCTTTCTCCTGCTTTGTGCTTTCCTGCCTTCTGAAATACCTGGGAAAGAAGGTAAGGATAGTGCCTGGCCTCCCCATCCCCCGGGAGCTGGGCAGGGCTCTGCCTCCAGCAGCAGGAACCCCTACAGCTTGGCTGAGAGAGGGGTGGGAACGGAAGGTTCCTTGGGAGACCTGGGCAGGAGGGGGGTGGGAAGGAGAGCCTCCTCTGTAGGGGGCTGGGACTGGCCTTCCTCAAAGGGGGACCGGAATAGGGAGGGAGGGAGTTGTAAAATTAAGACAGGGAATTGTGTATGTGGAGGGGTGTGGGGAGACTGACAGGTGGGGTTTGCTCAGGAAACTAACGTCTGACTTCTTACTTTTCTTTGTGACTCTGTAAACTATTATCACACTCCAGGTGCGTGGGAAAGCAGTCATGTTGCTGCAACTTCAGGGAACTGCACCTTCCCTCCCCCCAGTCAGTTTTAAGCACAACATCTTAAAGCATTTGTAGGTCCAGAAGGGATTTTTCTCCTTTTGCATTTAACACAAGCTCTGGGGTTACAAGTTCAAACACAAACCAAATGAATAAATCCCCTCCCCCTCTCCCTGAGGAATCTCTCTGGGGACTGGGGGGAGTTAACACTTTCACCAATAACAGTTTTTGTTTGATTTGTAGCTCTTGTGGAGATTTCTGCATTAGAAAACCCATCAGTACTGGTCTCCCCTTCCACTTCCTTGTGGCAGGGCGAGGAACCTGTACGTGGGTTCATCTACTCTGCACAACTTATCTACCCTGCCCTGTGCATTCCCCTTGATCCCTGTTTTCCCCCCTCCCATTTCTCTTTCCTTTCCACCTCTTGGCCTGCCTCTGATCCACTTCCCTTTCCTGCTTAGCTCCTTCTCCCTCCTTTCCCACTTAGCCCCTTTTGCTAGATGTAGTGATAGATATTCCTAGACAGTGTGATGCTTGTGAGGGATTCAGAACCTGCGTAGAACAGGGTATGGGGAGAATGATTCTCTAACTTTCTGTGAGGTTAAAGTGAACTTGTGGAACTGTCTGACCCTCCCTTACACTACCTGTCTCTGTCACCTTTCTCTGCACATTTGTATGAGGGGCTTCAGTGTTCTCCTCTCCTACTGGAGTTGCTCTTCCCCTAGCACTCAACTAGAAGAGCCGTCCACCTCTGTGCAGATTACGGTATGAGCCTCTCTCTGGCCCTGCGCTGGGCTTTATACTGTATGTGGTTCTCAGACACACTTTAAATAGGGTTCCGGATAAATAAGTTTCTAGACAGGTTTGGCTGTATCTGTCGCTGAGAGGGCCAGATTGGATTAGAACCTAAGTTGGGCTCCAAGTGAACTCCAGGAACTGACTGGTCTGTTGGAAGAATAGTTGGTGATAACATTTTGAGGACTGGATAACTTGTTCAAATACATCTGCCATGCCCCCTTCACTAACAGTTCACCTGCCTCAGACTGTTTTGTTTTGGTTGTGGCTGTGATCCCTTCCTCAAGTCCAGACCCTAGAGCAAGTGTAGACATGCCCTGAGATGCTTTGAGCTGGGGGTGTAATTTGCAGCTTGAGGAGACATACCCGTGCTGCTTCTGATCAAACTAGAGCTCTAAAAATAGAATGAGGCCACAGCAGCAGGAGGGGCTAGCCTCCCCAAGTATGTATCCGTCCAAGGCAGCTGGCATGGACTCAGGGCAGCTAGCTGCTCTCTCCACTGCGGCTACAGTATACGCGTAGAGTCTCTACTGGATAGGTACTTGGGTCAGCTAGCCCCTGATGCCATCCACGGCAGCTACATTTTTTTTTTTTTTTTTTTTAAGCACACTAGTTCACTCAGAGCCAGTGCAGGTATGTCTCCTTGTGCTGGGGATTGTGCCCCCAGCCCAAAGGGTAGACATACCCTAACAGGACTCATCCCCACTGGTCATATCCCCTGACTCTGTTTGGGTCCCAGTGTGGATGGGGCCTTTATTTCTTTTGGAGAGATTCTCTCCCTCACTATATGCCGTATAACAGTGAGACTTCCACATGTTAGGGGATGGGCAGCCAAGCTCTCTGCCCCACCAGTGTGCCCTCTGTCCCCTAATATATTAACTTTGCAGGTAAGTGGCTCAACGCTACCTTCCCTCCACTTCCATGCAGCATCCAAATTGTGAGCCTTGTGGGTGGAGACCTGCCTTGCTGGTGCACTGTCCATAGGGGCAGGCAGTGCATGTATGTGTTCCCACCACGACTCACAGCAACTATCCTGTACTACCAGATTGCACTCCAAGGCAGCATGAGCTTCCGCACAGCTGGGTCCTGTCCTTGCCTAGAAAGCTCTTAAATCTCTCTTGCTCACTACAGTATTTTTCTCCTCTCCTTACCCTTATAAAAACTGTCTCTTCCCACTCACTTTATCCTGCCCCTTACTTGTGTGGGGTAGATATTGTGTCCTCTAGGAAGTGACTCGAGTGAGGAGCACCTCGTGCAGATAGGATTTGGGACTGTGGAAGTGTTATCTCCTCAAAAGTCCCAGAGGGAATAGAGTGGAGAGGGGAAGAAGAAGGGAGGGGTACAAAGATTCATGGCCCTATCTCTGATTCTGGGCCATGCCCTGCTTCCTCATTCCACACGTCTCTTACACGCTCTCTCTTGCACTTTACACTCTGCTGGCTGTAGAATCATAGAATCACAGAAGATTAGGGTTGGAAGAGACCTCAGCAGGTCATCTAGTCCAACCCCCTGCTCAAAGCAGGACCAATCCCCAACTAAATCATCCCAGCCAGGGCTCTGTCAAGCTGTGAAAGCCAGGGCTTTGTCAAGCCAGGCCTTAGAAACCTCTAAGGATGCAGATTCCACCACCTCCCTAGGTAACCCATTCCAGTGCTTCACATCCTAGCAAAAAAGTTTTTCCTAATATCCAACCTAGACCTCCCCCACTGCAACTTGAGACCATGGCTCCTTGTTCTATCCTTGTTCTGTAACTGGCAGGCAACACTGATCTAGTCAGGGGCAGCAAAAGAAAGATTCCGGCTCTTTAAATGGCACTTTATCACCCCCAGTTCTTTCCCAGTCCAATTGGATATGGCCCTCAGAGTGAAGCTAGTGGAAATCGACAGGGCATCTTCAGGGATTTTTCTCTGTGCTGCAAAAGTGTAATTCTCAGGCCAGGTTTATACTAGGAGTGCTTTGCTGGCATAGCTGACCTGGAATAGTGAGGATGCAGCTTATACCAGCAAATCTACTCTTTGCTGATATAATTTATTCCTGGACACAACCCACACCCCAAGACAAACCAGTAGATTTAGTGGGATTCAGGTTTTATTTTTTGATCATTTAGATGGATAATAGCAATGTTTATTTTTAAGCAGTTTTTCAATGCTTATCAATTTAAATTTTCACAGTAGTAGAAAATTATGGGGGTGGGGTGTCAGACAATAATTATTTAATAACAATAGATGTTGAGATGCAAAAAGTTAAAGCTTTATAATTGCTAAAATACAAATTGTCAACATCACATAGCAAAATATAAAAAGTAAATATCCTTAAATCAAACTCTAGTAAGTTCTCAAGCAGCATTTTTTTACTTTGTCTAACTGAACATTTTGATTACCAGTGGAAATATTTTTTCATTAGTTTGTGTGAATTGTTACTAACATTGACCAATAAAAATCTAATCCTTCCAGCCTATAAACAAGCAATCCATGGAAGAGTGCAGTTCTGCTGGTATAACTGTATCTACACTAGGGGCTTTTGTCAGCACAGCTCTGTTGATCACAGAACACTCCTCTTCATACCTTGGCCAACATAGCCAGCAAAGCTTTATAGTGTAGGCCTGGCCTCAGGATTGCCAACTATAAAAGCATTCAACAATCATGAGCCAAGCCTCAAAAAATCATGAGACTGGCTTCTAGATCCCAAGACTTTAGGGTGCACTCAGATAGGGGCAGCTCTATGTTTTTTGCCGCCCCAAGCACGGCAGTCAGGCGGCCTTCGGCGGCATGCCTGCGGGCGGTCCACGGTCACGCGGATTCGGTGGCGTTTCTACAGGTGATCTGCTGGTCATGCGGCTTCGGCGTACCCACTGCTGAATTGCCGCCGAAACCGCAGGACCAGCGGACCTCTCACAGTCACACCGCCGAAGGGTGCCTGACTGCCACCTTCACAGTGACCGGCAGGCTGCCCTCTCCTCCCCCCCTCCCCGACGCGCGCAGCTTGCCGCCCCAGGCACGCGCTTGCTGCGCTGGTGCCTGGAGCCGCCCCTGCACTCAGATCACATTTTCATTTTTTTCCACAGCAACCATGAGGGATGGAAACTAAACTGAAAGCAGGATTCTCACCTAATCACATGCTTTCTAGGAGTCAAGACACTAAGAAAAACACCAAACAGCTTGAGACTCATGAGAAAACCATGAGAAGTGGCAATACTGCATTCTGCAGACCTTGTACACTTGCTGAGTTAACTACTGCATGAAGCAGTTGAGACAGTGCATTTGGAGGGGAAAGGGATGCAAGGTGGAGGTCATAGGATGCAAAAGTCAAAGGAGAGAAGATGAGTTGAACACCGTGGGTATGAGGGATGGAAGATGGAAGGTTAGTGAGGGAGATATTGGGATATGGGGGAAAGTGAATGCTGAGATAAAGCTTGTAAATTTCTTTCTTATTCCCATCCCTGAACATGGAGGAGATCTTTGAGTTAAAGCATCTCCCCATAGAAATACAGAGGGAGAGGAAAGAAACTGGGTGGTTGTGGACAGTCGATACTAAAATACAGCTGACAGAAACACTCCCGCTGGAGACTCAAATTAGGGCTGATACTGTCCTGGAAATTAACTAGTTAATGTTAGTACAGCCCTTTGCAGCTTCAAAGCACTGATAAAGTTTTCACTGTTATAGTTTGCCATAAACAAAGAAAGCTCTATAATTTCAGTAGGGAAAAGAAAACCAAAGTAAAGACTGCAGGAGAGGGAGAGAGAATGGTGTTTGTCTCTCTTTGCAACCAGCTACATCTGGGCTGAATGCAAAATGACAGCTTCCCCTGCAGACAGGAAGACTCCTAGAAACTTAAATACAAAAACAAAATAACAGTTGGATGGTTCCATATGTAGGGGAGATGATACATCCATAAACTAGCTGCTAAAGGCTCTTGGTTGCTGTGACTGATGCAGTGGAGGTTACACTCTTCATGTGGTCTCTTTACACTGTATCTTCCCATGACCCTCCTTCCTCTTTTTCCCCAGCCCTGGCTAGTTCCCTGAGGCAACACTAATTGATCTTTTGTGGTGGTAATTTGTTCAGTCACTTCA
The DNA here is from genome assembly GCF_027887155.1 of Malaclemys terrapin pileata. Classification (NCBI taxonomy): domain Eukaryota; kingdom Metazoa; phylum Chordata; order Testudines; family Emydidae; genus Malaclemys; species Malaclemys terrapin. The sequence goes on from NC_071505.1 coordinate 141,457,691, forward strand.
GCACTTATCTCTTTTCAGCCCTCTGCCTTTGCTTCTCCTGTTCTGAAGGGAGATTCTTGGAGAGGATTCCATTACCAGGCCAGTTTTGGGGCACTGAATTCCCATTTTAATTCATCCCAGCATCCTGTACCCATTTAAGGGGGTGGGGAAACACTGAGAGGAAGCCTACTCTGCTAGGCTTCACGAAGGGCTCCTCTTGATTTTTGCTGCCTGGGTTTATGGATTGGAAAGAATTTTGGGTAGCTGCAGTGTTACTGAGATCTATTGCTATCCTCCCTCTAGCTGTGCTATGGGTTTGGGGACAAAGGCAAAGATTCTTCATGCTCGTTTCCTGGCTGGAGAAGAAGGAATTGGGGAGAGATGATGTGGCTATGAATTGTGGGGCAGAACTGCAGACATTGCTGAATGACCTGGATATGGTCACATTGAATATAATGGGGAAAGTCAAAAGCAGTAGTGACCTAAGAAGCAGTGACAGAATGGGAAGGCTCTCTATGCCTGTTCCATAAACCATGGGAGTTCGGTTTCTCATCCTTTCCTTCTGGTTTGCAGTGAATCTCCTGGACACAAGCACTGCACAGAATGAACTGGGCTGGCTTCCGGATCCTCCAGAAACAGGAGTGAGTACTATGCTGGGGAAGGAAGGGCAGAACTCTGGAGTATTGTCTGCCGTGGAGAGAAATCAAGGATCAATTCCAAAAAGGGACTCTTAGGGCTTGCGAGTTACAGTGCATTAAAGCAGCCACGGGCGTCCTAGCTCACTACCCATCCACACTGGCAAGGCACATAGAGCGCTCCTGATACTCCACAGCTAGAGCGCTCCTGATACTCCACCTCGGCGAGAGGAATAACGTTTGATGCGCCCCCCCATTGGAGTGCTGCGGCGCCAGTGTGAATGGGGTGTTGCATTACTGCACTCTGATTGGCCTCTGGAAACACCCCATAATCCCCTTAAGTCAAGTGGCCACTCTTGTCATTGTTTTGAATCACTGCAGGAATGCGGATATGCCCTTTGAAAGCTCCCTTTCAGACAGTCGGTTGCTTATCTGCTCCGAGACAAAGCAACCATTAGTGTGGAATGCAGTGTGTGAGAGAGAGGCGGGGGAGAGAGGGGGTCTGCTGCTGTGTGAACTTACAAGACAGCATGCTGACATGGTCTCAGCCCCCCAAAAACCCACTCTCTCTGCCCCCTCATACACACAACGCACTCCCTGTCACACTCCACCCCATCCCCACCCCCCATTTGAAAAGCACGTTACAGCCACTTGCATGCTGGGATAGCTGCCCATAATGCACCGCTCCCGATGCCGCTGCAAGTGCCGCAAATGTGGCCTTAGTCTTAGCCTTAGTCCTGCCCTGCAGCTCCCCATAGTATTTCAATCCTGGCCTCCCCACACAGCTCTGCCAATGCCCCTCAGTCCTGCCCTGCAGCCCCCTGCTATTCCAGTGCTGGGCTCCCCTCACAGCTCTGCCAATGCTCCTCAATCCTGCCCTGTAGCCCCCCTGTTAGTCCCGTGCCATGGATCCCATTACTAAGGAAATATAATAATGTTGTTACTTTTTAGTGATTATTGGCAGTTGGTATTTAAATAAGAAATCTTTCAAATGGATTCATATGTTGAATCTAAATACAGGAGGAGGAAGAGTAAAACTGATGTCCTATCTTGTCACCTGAGTTCCTCTGTCCCTTGTTGCAAGTACAGTGTGTGCTTCCCACCCCCATTGAAATACCCATGACAGAACTACTTCCATTCCTAATGATTTTGAAGAATCTCGAACAATTTGAAAATAAGTGGGACTCTCTGTTCACTCCCTCTTAGGGCCTTACTGGTTGTAAACTGAATATATTGGATCATTAATTGACTGTGAACAGTCAATTGAGAGACTGCCCCAGGGAGATGCAGTATGGTCTAGTGCAGTGGTCTCCAACCTTTTTATGCCCAAGATCACTTTTTGAATCTAAGGGCAACTAGGATCTACCCCCACCCCTTCCCTGAGGCCCCACCCCTTCCCCAAAGCTCCGCCCCACTCACTCCATTCCCCCCCCCGTTGCTTACTCTCCCCCACCCTCACTCACTTTCACCGGGCTGGGATATGGGGTTGGGGTTCGGGAGGGGGTGCAGGCTCTGGGCTGGGGCTGAGGGGTTCACAGTGTGGGAGGGGGCTCTGGGCTGAGCCTGGGGCATGGCATTGGGGTAAAGGAGGGGGTGAGGGGTGCAAGCTCTAGTAGGGAATTTGGGTGCAGGAGGAGGCTCCAGGCTGGGACAGATGGTTGGGGTGCAGGAGGGGATGCAGGGTGCAGGATCTGGGAGGAAGTTTGGGTGCAGAAGGGGGCTCCAGGCTGGGGCAGAGTTTTGGGGTGCAGGAGGGGGTAGAGGGTGCTGGCTCTGGGAGGCGGGTTAGGGCTGAGGCTTGGGGTGCAGGAGGGGGTTTGGGGTGCAGAATGTGGTATGGGGTGCTGGCTCTTGGAGAGGGCTCAGGGCTGGGGGTTTGGGTGCAGCCTCCCACCAGGCAGCATTTACCTCTGGCAGCGCCCAGTTGGCGGCGGGCGCAGTGGGGCTAAGGTAGGGTACCTGCCTATGCCGGCCCCACACCACTTCCGGAAGGGGCCAACGCACATCTGTGGTCCCTGGGGGAGGGACAGAGGGCATGTGGCTCCATGAGCTGCCCCTCTGTGCAAGCATCAATGGGAGCTGCGGTGGTGGTGCTTGTAGACAGGAGCAGCGTGCAGAGGGAGACCCCTGGCTGCTTTCAAGAGCAGCATGGGGCCAGGATAGACCTTAGCGGCAGCCACGCTGCTCCGCTGGAGATCACGATCGACTGGGAGATCCTCTAGGATCGACCTGTCAATCATGATTGAGCGGTTGGTGATCACTGGTCTAGTGGATAGAGCCTTAGACTGGAATTCAGGAGACTAGAGTTGTAGTTCTGCCTGTGCTACTGGCCTGCTGAGTGACCTTGGGCAAGTCACTTCTTTCTGTGCCTCAGTTTCCCTATCTGTAAAATGGGAATAAGGATACTGGCCTCATTTTTAAAGTGCTTTTAGATCTATTATTATTACAAATTAGAATATGACTTTTCTAGTTGCCAGCACTACAAACTCTGACCTGGCATTTACACATCTCACAGAGTGCTTGGTTTTCTTCTGTTCTTATCTGTTATGTACAAACAAAGCAATCATGTACTCTCTGTAAAATGACTTTTGTTTTAGATCAAAAATAAATAAATATTAGAACAAAAATAAAGACTTTATGAAAAGACAGCATGTTTTTTTGTCTTCTCCGTAATGTCTGAACTGAACACAAAATAGCAGGTGCCTTCAGCAGACTACCAGAAAGTTAAAGATGCACTATGCATAAAATTAAGTGCTACATAGCCACATGCCATTACCACGGGAAGGGCGTCACTAGTTGGCACCAAGATAATATCTTCATCTGCATAGGATAAGCCTGCATAGCCAGCTTTGGTAATGCCTATCCAAAGAACAGCAACTAAAATAATGTCCCTTCTCTATGTTTCTCGGGAGCTGGGAATACAATTACAGGGCATGACAATTCCTATGCAATTCCCCCCTCCTCTCCCCATCAGTGTGATCACAGTTATATCAGTATAAATGTGCTTGAATCAGTATAACTTATTCCAGTTTAAGAAGCAGAATAAGCTAGCAGAACTGCATCCACACTAGGGCTTTTACCAGTATTACTATTTTGTTTAACAAAAATAGTTATGCCAGTAACACTTCTCAGTCTTTCCCCCTGCCTTGCCACCACTATGTGGCTTTGACTAATATAGTATTCCCAGTTGGCTAATGGGGAGTACTGAATCCAAATGTTCCATTCCAGTAGATTGGTAGCAATATAAACCCCACTTTGGACTCTTGGACACTGAAGAGGAGGTATGCAGCCCCAAATGTTGAAAGAAAAGCATAGGATCAGGCAGCAGGGAGTGAGGAGTGCCAGTTTTGAGTAAGGGGATTTGGGAGATGGATTGGGATAGAGAGAACAAACTCTGTCTGTTAGTGGCAAAGTAATTTTCTGAGCAGGTTTTGCCAGGTATCACAAAGTTTGGTGTGGGGGGGAGTTTCCCAAAGCTAGGGTTACCATATTTAACAAATAAAAAAAGAGGACCCTCCACGGGGCCCTGGCCCCGCCCATTTTCCACCCCCAGCCCCGCCCCAACTCCGCCCCTTCCCCACCCAACCCTGCCCTAACTCCGCCCCCTCCTCCCTCCCACTCCCAGCCACGCGAAAAGGGCTGCCCGAGCGCTACTGGCTTCACGGTTTGCCGGGCAGCCCCCAGACCCTGCGCCCCCGGCCGGCGCTTCCCCAGCACAGCTGGAGCCCGGGAGGGGAAGCGCCCAGCCGGGGGCGCAGGGTCTGGAGGCTGCCCGGCAAACCGTGAAGCCAGTAGCGCTTGGGCTTCGGGCAGCCCCTATGCCTCCGGACCCTGCGCCTCCGGCTGGGCACTTCCCCTCCCGGGCTCCGGCGGCGCAGGGTCCGGAGGCATGGGGGCTGCCCAAAGCCCGTAGCGATCGGCTCTTAAACAGAGCCGAAGAGTCAGGGGAGGAGCAGAGCTACCGCGTCCGGAGGCTCTGCTCCTCCCCTGACTCTTCGGCTCTGTTTAAGAGCCGGGCTGCCCGAGCGCTACCGGCTTCGGGCAGCCCCCATGCACTGAGTGTTAGTAAGGGGGCAACAGTCCCCTTACATAAAGGGAAATCATGTCTCACCAATCTATTAGAATTCTTTGAGGGGATAAACAAACATGGACAAGGGTGAACCAGTGGATATAATGCATTTGGACTTTCAGAAAGTCTTTGAAAGGTCTCTAATCAAGGGCTCTTAAGCAAAGTAAGCTGTCATGGGATAACAGGGAAGGTCCTCTCATGGATTAGTAACTGGTTAAAAGACAGAAAACAAAGGGTAGGAATAAATGGTCAATATTCAGAATAGAGAGAGGTAAATAGCGGTGTGTGTACTGGGGCCAGTGCTGTGCAACATACTCATAAATGATCTGAAAAAAGGGATAAACAATGAGATGGCAAAATTTGCAGATGATACAAAATTACTTAGGATATTTAAGTTTAAAACACAGTTAAAAAGGGATCTCACAAAATTTGGGTGAATGGGCAACAAAATGGCAGATGAAATTCAATGTTGATATATGAAGTAATGCACATTAGAAAACATAATCTCAAAATGATGGGCTCTAAATTAGCTGTTACCACTCAAGGAAGAGATCTTGGAGTTATTGTGGATAGTTCTCTGAAAACATTTTCTCAACGTTCAGCGGCAGTCAAAAAAGCTAACTGAATGTTAGGAACCATTAACAAAGGGGTAGAAAATAAGACAGAAAATATCATAATGCCACTATATAAATCCATGGTATGCCCACACCTTGAATACTGTGTGCAGTGCTGGTCACCCCATCTTAAAAAAGATATATTAAAATTGGAAAAGGTACAGAGAAGGGCAACAAAAATGATGAAGGTAGGGAACAGCTTCTGTATGAGCAGAGAATAAAAAACTGGGACTTTTCAGTTTGGAAAAGAGACAACTAAGAGGGGATATGACAAAGTCTATAAAATCATGAATGGTGTGGAGAAAGTGAATAAGGAAGTGTTATTTACATTTTCACATAACACAAGAACCAGGGGTCACCCGATGAAATTAATAGGCAGTGGGTTAAAATAAGCAAAAGGAAGTAATTATTCACACAACGCAGTTAACCTGTGGAACTTGTTGCCAAGGGATGTTGTGAAGGCCAAAACTATAGCAGGGTTCAAAACAAGACTTAAATAAGTTCATGTAGGACAGGTCCATCAATGACTATTAGCCAAGATGGTCAGGGATGTAATCCCATGCTTTGGGTGTCCCTAGCCTCTGATTGCTAGAAGCTGGAAGCAGATGACAGGGGATGGATCACTTGATGATTGCCTGTTTTGTTCATACTCTCTGAAGCATTGGCATTGGCCACTGTTGGAAAACAAGATACTGAGCTATATGGATCATTGGTCTGACTCAGTATGGCTGTTCTTATGTTCTTGAAACGAACAGTTCATGAACAATTCAGTTTGAAAGCTATTCCTCCAAAATATTGGAAATAACAAACATATTCCAAGCAAATCAGGATCAGTTCAGAAAATTCATGAACAAAAATGGCTAGGTTAACAATGAATAGCTTAAGCAGCTTGATTAATAGCTAAAGGACTGGAAGGAGGATCAGGATTTGGTGGTTATTGCTGTTCTCAAATGCAGGATCTCCCATTCCAAAACTGTATTTGTGTGAATGTGCTCAGCTTATGTGTAAGACACAGGGTTGGAGTTCGGATGGGGACAGTGTTGGTGTATTGGCCACCCCACACACGTTCAGAGTCTCTGCTTGAGCTGATTTGAGTTTCCTCTGGCAGTGGTTTTAGGAGTTGCTGAGACTGTTTATTCCGGGTGACGTGATTATCCATCCTGGTGATTGTTCTGGATTAGCTCAAGACCTCATGGCCATCTTGGATGTTACTGACTTGGGGCATATAGCTAGACATACATGGATTAGAGAGGAGAAGAGGGGTAGAATTATACTCTTGTCATGGACTAGCTATTACCCTCTTTTTCATGGTCAAGGGCTCACTTCTCCCACTGAAGTGATGGAACCTATTATACTGATCTTATCTCAGAAGTTAATGAAGCCAGGTTGTTTTTGGATGACTTTGAGGATGAATTCTGACACACCTCTCTTTTGATGGCCTGGTCAGAGCATAATTTTGTGTCCTCGCTGTTGATACAATGACACATAAAAAGCCCTCTCACCCTCTTTTGTCCTTTGAGGTAATTTTGATGGGAGAATGGGCTGCCACAAGTGACTTAGGAGGGGTGATGGTTAGAGAACCTTGTGGTGAAACTGTGGCCCAAGCTAAGTTGACTTGTTGCATAAAAAATGTTTGAAAGCTAACATCTATAAATTTTCAGTTTACTTTGTGGATAAGGTCACTTAGGTTTAGAGAGAAGATTGTCTGTGGGAACAGAACTGTACCTTTTTCAGTTATTGAGTTTTGACCACAATGGGCAAAAAGGTGTGGCTTTTTTTCTTCAGTCAAGTTGTTTAATGTGATTGAAAAGCACTCAGTACTTGACAAGTTTCAAAGCTCAGTACTTGACTTCAAGATGTGATGTTAGCATGTGCTAGCTAACTTGCAAACTAATGCATTTAAAAATATTTAATATAGACATTGTTTCCTTTAACACATGCAAAATTCATGTTAAAGCTTAGTGGGCAAGCTAAGCTTTAACTTACATGGGCAGTGTCTTCTCTACAGTAGACTTCTAAAGGGTGTGTGTGGTAGCTAGTATGCTGTCAAACCTTATATCTTAGACCTTGCCTAGACTAAGTCACAGGTAAAAATGTACGAAGGTATGTACAGATTGGCATGCGATACTTGAACTGACATACTTCAAGAATGACTGAATTGATCCAATCATGTACTGTGTTATCTGTTATGAATTCATCTGGAATCCTAAAAGTAAGCAAACTGATTTACAACACATTTATTATCCTGCTACTTGGTGTGTTGTAGAATAACAATTTTAAAAACAACAGTAATCTTTTTCTTTAACACAAATAGATTTACATCAACTTTGGATCAAAGGTTATGGTTTTTCTTTCAAAAGTTTACAACTGAACATTGACTTAATTCAGCTTTGAAACTTTACTATGCAGAAGAAAAGTGCTGCTTTTAACCATCTTAATATAAGTGAAACAAGCACAGAAACAGTTTCCTTACTTTGTCAAAGCTTTTTTTAAACTTTCCCTTTATTTTTTTAGTAGTTTACGTTTAACACAGTACCGTGCTCTATTTGGGTTTTTTTTTTTTTTTTGCACTTTGCTGCTGCTGCCTGGATGTGTACTTCCGGTTCCAAATAAGGTGTGTGTTTGACTGGTCAGGTTGTAACTCTGGTGTTCATAACTCTGAGGTTCTACTGTAGTTTCATTTTGACACCCGGTAATAAGGGTGTGCACCTCATCCCAGTCACGTGAACCCGGTCAGAGTCACAAAATGGTGAGCAAGTCAGTATCGCTCATTCCAGCCGTTACTGTTGTGAAAAGTTATGGCTTGATGCAGGAATTACTGTGTGAGGTCAGACTTGATGATCACCATGGTCCCTCCTGGCCTTGGAATCTATGAATAGGACAAATTCAGCAGTAGACAGAATTGTCAGATTTTCTTTGCCGCTGTTAGTCTGGTGTTCAATCCCAGGCATTGCATAGGCACTGCGTTGGTCAATTATTTTCTTCTGGTGGTAGGCGAAGATCAAGGAACTATGACCTGTCAGCAGCCTTTGATACCATTGACCAAGAGGTATTGTTTACATGCCTGCTGACCTTGGCAAGGGTAGACAGTGTCCCTCTAGAAGTGAGTCAATCCTTCCCTTTCTGAGAGGTCCCAAAGGGTAGTGTTAACTGATTGCTTGTCTGCCTTGAGGGTACTCTCAAGCAGGATATCGGAGGGCTGTATAATCACTCCTGCTCAACAGGTAGACACTGTTATTATGGGAGATAGGGAGGCAGTGTGGGCTGTGCTGCCTTCCCTATGCAACTAAATACTAGCTCTGTGCCTATTTCATCATACCTAGACAGTGCAATTAATCAGCTTTCTCAGTATCTTCCTGAAATAAGGCCTTGCTGAGACCAGGACAGTTGAAGCTCATTCCAGATAAGACTGAGATAATATTGATAGATAGCAGGGGAAATAACCTGTGGAAAATCTATACCTAATATTTGTCTGTCCCCCAGCTGATGAGTCTGTCTCCATGTGGCTCTGTGTGGAAGGACTAGCTCAAGGGGTATGTGTAGGTGTGGGGTTCACTAAGAAGTCCTGGGTGGGGTTGCCTCCTGTGACTCCACTTGCTGTTAATGTATGGGGCTTGTCAGGTTGTCAGCTCCTTCATCTGGACAAAGTTTGCAAGGAAGTTACAAAACCTGAGATAAAACACTGGCAGGTTTTTGTTTGACTTGCAAAATCAATGGCAACCAGCTGTGGAAATAGAAACACTTCTGCCTTCTCACTCTTCCACTCCTGCTGCTGCTCATCTGCATCAAGTGGGGGAATGCCAATGTTCTTCCTCATAATAAATATTCAGCTCAGTGAAAAATAAACTTCTTTTGCTGTGGGCTGGGGAGGCAAGAGAGGAGAATTCTCTCTACACTGAGGTACTCACTTGAGGATTGACAGAAGCATGAGTTGGGAGTGGATGAAAGGGTCATAACTTGAGTTCTCTCTGGTAAATTGGTAATTATTGTGTCCTGGGCTAACTAACTTTGGAGGTGAACTTAGTAGCCCAGGATACAGTCGTTACCCCATAAACAAGAAGCACTCAAGTTATCAGCTAATTAAGCCATTGCTATGAAGAAGAGAGCTGCAATGGCACTCCTTCAAGGATACTGTGTTTCACCATTGGCACAGAATTTCAGTAGCTAATCCTGTACTAAAAATGAGATGCCAATGTTGTCTAGCAACTTATGAGAGGTGATTAACCCCTTTATGGATGTTCGTGCAACATGCTTCTTGCTAGTGCTCTGTAAAGGCATGTTTCACTAAACTTCCCTTATAACCAGACTCCTCTGTCTTCTCCTGCTCTGTATTCTTCCAAGTGCTTTCTTTCTTTTATAATTGCTGACAATGTGCTTGACCCTGTATGAGACACACCATGGAAACCCTTTGTCCTGAAGAATTTGCTTCTTTTGAGTCTGTGTTTGATAGGCTGTAAGTGAACTATTATGTAGTACATGTGTGGAATTTCATTATTCCACATGCTGCACCCAGTACCACTCCAACAGGAGAGGTATCATAAACTAAAATTACAGGCAAAGTGGAGGTAAAATGCTCTAACACATGGGCACACAACACTTTCCATGTTCCGCTTTGGCCACAGGAATACCAGATCTCAGGATGTACACTTTGTATTGAGTCAGTCATGTTGTACCAGAGCAGCCACATCTGAAAATGAGTTTTCCATAATAGCTTACAAATGCTAGGAAAGTCACAGCTGGCTAACTATAGATACTACTCATAGCTTCAGGGTAGGGTTTCTGTGGTTAATTCCTTCAGCGTTGAACCTGTTTCTGACATAGGCTACACTATTCTCAATCAACCCTTAAATCTGTTTGAGACTATCCTAAGTACTTGATTTTCTTTGCTATCAATGCATTGTCTTGCAGTCTATATAGTATTACTTCCAGGCTTCCATCTTACCGCCATAACGAGAACACCAGCTGCTTTCAGATCTCTGGTCCATAGTAAAGGTATAAACAGCTAATGCACTAGTTACACCATAGGGTGACCTTTTTGTTTAACTTGCACTGGTCACTGTGGTGACTAAGTCCATTAGAGACCTTTCCCATTACCAAATGGAAAAATATCCTCTTGCTCCTAGTCTAGATGATGAAAAAAGCAAGAGTGAACAAATGCCTCTTGGATGCTGATCCACAAAGGTACTCAGAGTTAGGTCCTAAATCTAGGGTTAGGTGCCTAAGACCCACTTTTAGGCTCCACTGTGATCTGCTGAACCAGTAGGCCCCTAAACTCACTTGGCACCTAACTTTTCAGGGTAAAAGTTCCCCTGGCACCTAAGTTTTTGCCTCTGGGCATGTGCAATGCTGCCTCACTTTAGCCGTCTGAACGCCTATCTCCCCTCTGATCCCCAGAGCAATCCATGAACCAGGGGAAAACATGCCTATCTTGCGTACGAGGTCTGTTCTGATGAGAGGCCACCTACTGGCTCAGGTCCCATTCAAAATTCACCAGCAGGAGGCATTGCTGCCCACTTTATAGTTTTTATTCCAGAGGTTAGAGCACTCACCTGGGATGTGGGAGGTCTGGATTCAATTCCTCCCTCTGCCTGAGGGGGAGAGAGGATTTGAAACATGGGTCTCCTACCTTTGAGATAAGTGCTTTAACCACTGAGCTATGGGATATTCTGATATGGGGTTTCCTCGATCTCTTCTGTTAAAGCAGTTCCACCATGGTTAAATAATTAAAGTATGATTAGAGAAGGGGGAATGAACACCGGGTCTCCCACCTCCCAGGTGGGTGCCCTAACCACTGGACCTCAGAGTCACAGTGTCTCTCTCACCCGGTGACTGTTTCACTGTGGATAATTACTATTAAGTCAAAAAAAGCTGTGTAAATGTTGCTTAGACATTGTGGCTCAGGCTGGAGCTCAGGCTCTGAAGCCACCAAGGCACATAGTGGGATATGTAAACAAGGCTCTTTCTCCTCTCTGAGGTGTGTTGTGTTTTTTTGATGGGGATGGGGGATTGATCTTTGCCTGCTAAGTAGGCCAAAGTGGATCTATGTTGCAGGGGTGGATGCGTGTGTGTGTGAGAGAGACAGAGATCATGTGGGAAGGTTGGGGGTGGTGAGGAACATTGTAGGTCAAAGTAAAGATGATCTGAGAGAACTCATACTTGTCATGACAACTAGTTGGGCTTGGGCTATGACCTATTAGATAAGTTATCAATTTCATATAGACCTCTCCCTAAGCAGTTAACAGTGTTGAGTACATTATCAAGTCTTGTAGAAATTTGGTTTCTCAATCCTATTTTTGCCAAATAGAACAGAGCCTTTGCTTTAGAATCATAGAACCATAGAATATCAGGGTTGGAAGGGACCTCAGGAGGTCATCTAGTCCAACTCCCTGCTCAAAGCAGGACCAATTCCCAACTAAATCATCCCAGCCAGGGCTTTGTCAAGCCTGACCTTAAAAACCTTTAAGGAAGGAGATTCCACCACCTCCCTAGGTAACCCATTCCAGTGCTTCACCACCCTCCTAGTGACATTTTTTCCCCCTAATATCCAACCTAAACCTCCCCCACTTCAATTTGAGACCATTACTCTTTGTTCTGTCATCTGCTACCACTGAGAACAGTCTAGATCCATCCTCTTTGGAACCCCCTTTCAGGTAGTTGAAAGCAGCTATCAAATCCCCTCTCATTCTTCTCTTCTGCAGACTAAACAATCCCAGTTCCCTCAGCCTCTCCTCATAAGTCATGTGTTTCAGCCACGTAATCATTTTTGTTGCCCTCCGCTGGACTCTTTCCAATTTTTCCACATCCTTCTTGTAATGTGGGGCCCAAAACTGGACACAGTACTGAAGATGAGGCCTCAGCAATGTCGAATAGAGGGGAATGATCACGTCCCTCGATCTGCTGGCAATCTTATTTGCCTACTTATACAGCCCAAAATGCCATTAGCCTTCTTGGCAACAAGGGCACACTGTTGACTCATATCCAGCTTCTCGTCCACTGTAACCCCTAGGTCCTTTTCTGCAGAACTGCTTCCTAGCCATTCGGTCCCTAGTCTGTAACAGTGAATGGGATTCTTCCATCCTAAGTGCAGGACTCTGCACTTGTCCTTGTTGAACCTCATCAAGTTTCTTTTGGCCCAATCCTCTAATTTGTCTAGGTCCCTCTGTATCCTATCCCTACTCTCCAGCGTATCTACCACTCCTCCCAGTTTAGTGTCATCTGCAAATTTGCTGAGAGTGCAGTCCACGCCATCCTCCAGATCATTAATGAAGATATTGAACAAAACCGGCCCCAGGACCGACCCCTGGGGCACTCCGCTTGAAACAGGCTGCCAACTAGACATGGAGCCACTGATCACTACCCGTTGAGCCTGACGATCTAGCCAGCTTTCTATCCACCTTATAGTCCATTCATCCAGCCCATACTTCTTTAACTTGCTGGCAAGAATACTGTGGGAGACCATAACAAAAGCTTTGCTAAAGTCAAGGAATAATACATCCACTGCTTTCCCCTCATCCACAGAACCAGTTATCTCATCATAGAAGGCAATTAGGTTAGTCAGGCATCACTTGCCCTTGGTGAATCCATGCTGACTGTTCCTGATCACTTTCCTCTCCTCTAAGTGCTTCAGAATTGATTCCTTGAGGACCTGCTCCATGATTTTTCCAGGGACTGAGGTGAGGCTGACTGGCCTGTAGTTCCCCGGATCCTCCTTCTTCCCTTTTTTAAAGATGGGCACTACATTAGCCTTTTTCCTGTCATCCGGGACCTTCCCCGATCCTTTGCCTCTTTCCGGTGCTTAATTTATAATGAAAGAAGTGTTGTGGCTCAAGCAATTTTTTTACATTCATAACTGATGCAGCAAGCCCAATGGTACCGGGTCTAATTAAGCACTGCCTCTTTCTAAGATTGTTTGTTTATATCTTTACGTGACCCTAGAGCTCAGGACGCAATTTACATTTTCTGCACATACCGTTTTGCAAATTTTTTAAAACGTCAACAAAATTTCCAGTGTCTGTTTCCATTTGGATGTTTATGCCTTTGTGGGCACCGCCCAGGTATGATTTTTTTCACACAGTCTGTACAACTTATGCTTATGTAGTTCCCATACCAGTTTTTCTCCCCCCGTCTCCAGAGGTCATGTTGTAGGCTCTTGGGAATGTAGAGAACTGGCAGAAAGCAAACTGTCTAACTTCTCTTGGAATATTGTGGGCTGCAGAGCTTGAGAATAGTGCCCTAAATTCCCCTTAATGGCGTTGCACCACTCTGGCCCTGTATCTGGGCCATGACCTGCTGACTCCCATGTTTTGAAGGGTGATCCTAATTCCACATCCATTCTTGATCTGTAACAGTGAATGGGATTCTTCCATCCTATTGAACATATCCAATTCTAGAATGTCTTTAAACCTGAATATATCCAGTGCTAATCCTCAGTCAGTGAAAACAAAGGGCTGATCTCTTTACAAGTCTTGCTTTCTGTCTCCATGTTGCACTATGATCAGAATTTTCAGTATGCCTGTGTAGAGCAGCATTATGCAGTTCATAGATACTAAGGCCAGAAGGGACCTCTGTCATCATCTAGTTCAGTAGTTCTCAAACTTTTGTACTGGTGACCCCTTTCACATAGCAAGCCTCTGAGTGAAACCCCCCTTATAAATTAAAAACACTTTTGTATATATTTAACACCATTATAAATGCTGGATGCAAACCAGGAGAGGTCCTGACCCCCAGTTTGAGAACTCCTGATCTAGTTTGACTGCCTGTATAACACAGGCCATAGGACTTCCCTGAATTAATTCCGCTCTGAACTAGGCTAGAGCTATATTTTTTTAGAAAAACATCCAATCTCAATTTAAAAATTGCCAGTGATCAAAGTTAAATCATTAAATGCTGTGTCTAAGGCTCTCCCAATTATTCGCAATGGCCAGAGTTCAGATCCAAGACCAGTCTTCTCCAAAGGTTGCCTTTACTGAGTTGCTGCTCAGCTCACTACTAATAATCCCCTGAACAAATTCTCCTGACATAAAATCACACTTGCCCAGGGAAGCCCAAGCCTATTCCGTTTTCTCTAAATTAGACAGCTTTGCTGCCCCCGGCTGTCTATGGACACTAGTGGTACTTTTGCTAAGATAGCTATCTTAAGAGATATTAATTCACTTAGCACTCTGATGGTAACATTAAACCTGGTTTATCCTGGATTTGTCCTTTAGCTGACCAAATGCCTTTGGGCACAACAATGACAAGAACTTGGCTCTCTTTCTGCATTATTCTTAAGTTATTTAGCCAAGACTTGCTTAATTAGGAGTCTAAAATTAGGTGCCTAAATAAGAGGGCTGATTTTTCAAAAGTATGGAGTACCCAATCACTCCTTTTGATCCCAGGTGGAGTGGGTAAGGTGCTTAGCCCTCTTTGAAAACCAGGTCCCTAATGTTAGGATCCTGTCTTGAAAATCTTTGCCCTGCTTCTAAAAACTCTTAGATGCTTCTCATGAGCTCTAATGCTCTCTGTAGGATCACAAAAGCATGATCCAGACTCACTGCTAAAATGGTCCTTTCTCTGTTTTTCCCTCTCTTCCTAAAGCAACATCAATTCTTTTCCTCATTGCCAACCTATGGTGATTGGAGCAATGGTAAAGAGTGTGGAGATGAAATGGAAAGATAACGACTGTATTAGAGGAGATTAATTCAATACCACCAGCAGGCAAGCTGGAAGGGCAGGTAGTTTAGAGTGATTGAGCCAAATTTCACCCACACAATTCTGCAAGGACATTGAATTAATAAGCATTGCATCAGAGGCATAAACTCTGATTGGCTGCTGATGTTCCAAGGACATGACACTGCTGCCTAGCAACTGGTGAGCTAATTAACCCTTTAATTAATGTTGCATACTTCACAGTTCGCTGAATTTAAAAGTTGAACTGATTAATGGGGAAAATTGTGGGTGTTAATAGGTGATGGCTTCATTCTGCTTTGCTTTATCCATTTGGTCTAACTTGTGTAGGGTCTGTTGCCAGTCTCATTGTTATTTGTTTGCAGGGTGGGAGGACTTGGTAGTTTTGTCCAGAACTTTGGGTAAAATTTTCAAAAGCACCTAAGGGCCTAAGTCACATTTGAAACTGTTCCCTTTTGTGTACACCGACATTTGGACTACAACGGAAAGCTTTGGAATTTCCCAAGCATATTTGTCGCTGAAGCCCCCCCAGCATCTTCCACAGGACTGCCATCCAGTCCATGGGAGTCTTTATACAGATCTCATTTTAGCTGAATGCTGTCTGTAGCTAGACCGTGGCCTTTCTGCACCTATCCTTGTAACTAACTTCCTGTACTTTAGAACATATTAGGGTTACCATATTTCCACAATCAAAAAAGGGGACACTGGGGGGGGGGGATCCCCACTCTAGCCCCGGCCCCCGCCCTGCCCCGCCACCATCCACTCCCTCCCACTTCCCACCCCCTGACTGCCCCCCTCAGAATCCCCAACCCCCCCTCCGCTCCTTGTCCCCTGACTGCCCCCTCCTGGGACCCCTGCCACTAACTGCTCCCTAGGACCTCACCCCCTATCTAAGCCTCCCTGTTCCTTGTCCCCTAACTGCCCCTTCCTGAGCCCCCCCCAATTGCCCCCCTAGGACCCTACCCTCTACCTGTACCCTGACTGCCCAAAACCTTATCCACACCCCTAGACAGACCCCCCCACAAACTCCCAACCCATCCAACCCTGCTCCCTGTCTCTTGACTGCCCCCTCCAGAACCTCCCTGCCCCTTCTCCGACCCCCTGGCCCCCTTACCGTGCCACTCAGAGTGCTGCGGAGCGGCGCACTGGGCAGCAGGGGAGGGTGAGCAGGGGGAGAAGCTCCAGACTGCTGGAGGCCGATGTGAACCGCTGGCCAGGGGGAGGGATGGAGGGAGAGAGAGGAGGGGAGTGATTTCAAGCTGCAGGGGAGAGGAGGGGGAAGTGGAGGAGGGGCTCTGGCTGCCAGAGTCCCGTGCGAGTGGCAGGATCTGGCCGGCTGCCCTGTCAGCCGCACGCACTCTGCATGGGGCGGGGGAAGTCCGGACATTTACAAATTCCCCCCGGACGCTATTTTTAACTCAAAAAAGCCGGACATGTCCGGGAGAATCCAGACAAATGGTAACCCTAGAACATATCTTTTCGAACCTTTCCAGCCACTGCCATACTTCCCTTCCCTCAAACATGTATGCAAAATCACTAAAATCACCTTATGGTACTCATCTGAAATGCTGTACTTAAATACCTTGTCTGAGGCAAACAGTGCAGCCCAACTGCTGGGCCTCATATTCAGAGATTCCTAGGCTAGTAGAGACCATTGTGATCATCTACTCTGACCTCCTTTATAAGCATACTCATGTATTTCCCAACAGACACATGCAGGCATACAGCTATACTGTATACAGAAAACCTTCCAAAAGCCTGTTTCAGTGTAATGAACTTGAAAAATACATCACAACATTCCCATGTCTCCCATCCACCCACCCATCCCTATCCTCTACCTAATCATGTCTCCTGAGTTAAGTTCAAATCTATACCATTCTCGGTGTGTTTGCCTCAAATTGTGTATGACATTATAGTTATTGCCTCTTCCTTGGCTTTGCTGTTTCTCTTTATTCCTTGTTTTCTCTCACCTTCAAAATATTCCAGCCTCAGTTTCTTCAGTCTCTTTCAGTGTCAGGTTTGCAGTTAATTAACCTTTATGGTCTTCCTCTTCCCCCACCCCCACTACCTTGATCCCTCAACCTACTTTTCATCCATTGTTAGTCTCTTTACTGCTAAAACACACCTCTGTGGTACCCATGGTTGCTCCTGGGCCTCTGTGGCAGGGAACATGACTAGTTTGTGCCAGTGAGAAACAGTCACTATGACAAACTCTCAGTCCTAGTGATTGGTTGATTCCTGGTAAATTCCCACACAAACAGCAGCAGCTTGCTGAACACTTCACAGACAAGGGACATAACAGTGAAATCCTTGCTGATCTTAAACACAAAAAAAGAAGCTTACAAGAAGTGGAAGATTGGACAAATGGCCAGGGAGGAGTATAAAATTATTGCTCAGGCATGCAGGAGTGAAATCAGGAAGGCCAAATCACAATTGTAATTGCAGCTAGCAAGGGATGTTAAGAGTAACAAGAAGGGTTTCTACGGGTATGTTAGCAACAAGAAGAAAGTCAGGGAAAGTGTGGGCCCCTTACTGAACGAGGGAGGCAACCTAGTGACAGAGGATGTGGAAAAAGCTAATGTACTCAATGCTTTTTTTGCCTCTGTCTTCATGAACAAGGTCACCACCCAGACTACTGCACTGGGCAGCACAATATGGGGAGGAGGTGACCAGCCCTCTGTGGAGAAAGAAGTGGTTCAGGAGTATTTAGAAAAGCTGGACGAGCACAAGTCCATGGGCCGGATGCGCTGCATCCAAGGGTGCTAAAGGAGTCGGTGGATGTGATTGCAGAGCCATTGGCCATTATCTTTGAAAACTCATGGTGATCCGGGGAAGTCCTGGATGACTGGAAAAAGGCTAATGTCATGCCCATCTTTTAAAAAGGGAAGAAGGAGGATCCAGGGAACTACAGGCCAGTCGGCCTCACCTCATTCCCTGGAAAAATCATGGAGCAGGTCCTCAAGGAATCAATTTTGAAGCACTTAAAGGAGAGGAAAGTGATCAGGAACAGTCAGCATGGATTCACCAAGGGCAAGTGATGCCTGACTAACCTAATTGCCATCCTCTTTGGAATCCCATTTCAGGTAGTTGAAAGCAGCTATCAAATCCCCCCTCATTCTTCTCTTCTGCAAACTAAATCCCGGTTCCCTCAACCTCTCCTCAAAAGTCATGTGCTCCAGCGCCCTAATCATGGATTAGAGGATGGATCTAGGCTGTTCTCAGTGGTACCAGATGACAGAACAAGGAGCAATGGTCTCAAGTTGCAGTGGGGGAGGTTTAGGTTGGATATTAGGAAAGGGGGAGGTTTAGGTTGGATATTAGGAAAAACTTTTTCTCTAGGAGGGTGGTGAAGCACTGGAATGGGTTACCTAGGGAGGTGGTGGACTCTCCTTCCTTAGAGGTTTTTAAGGCCCAGCTTGACAAAGCCCTGGCTGGGATGATTTAGTTGGGGATTGGTCCTACTTTGAGCAGGAGGTTGGACTAGATGACCTCCTGAGGTTCCTTCCAACCCTGATATTCTATGATTCTCTGATTCTATAAACAGGACTAAGGGCAAGTCTACACTTAAAGCTCTGCACTGATACAGCTGCACTGCTGTAGTGCTTTAATGAAGATGCTGTAAGTTGATCGGAGAGCTTCTCCTGTCGACATAGCTACCTCCTCTCAGGGAGGTGGATTAACTGTGTCCATGGGAGAAGCTCTCCTGCCGACATAGCGCTATCTGCACTGGAGGTTAGGTGGGGTATAAATGCATTGCTCAGGGGTGTGGATTTTTCATACACCTGAGCGATGTAGTTATACCGAGATAGGTCTGTAGTGTAGACCAGACCAAAGGAAGAAGCTACCCATCGCTGCTGCAGACTATCAGAATAAATAATGTATGATTTCCTGTGGAAAGGTGGCTTTCAAATAGGCAACATGATGCTGAATCTGAGCTTACTTCCACCAATGTAAATCAGAAATGATTCATAGAATCATAGAATCATAGAATATCAGAGTTGGAAGGGACCTCAAGAGGTCATCTAGTCCAACCCCCTGCTCAAAGCAGGACCAATTCCCAGCTAAATCATCCCAGCCAGGGCTTTGTCAAGCCGGGCCTTAAAAACCTCCAAGGAAGGAGACTCCACCACCTCCCTAGGTAACGCATTCCAGTGTTTCACCACCCTCCTAGTGAAATAGTTTTTCCTGATATCCAACCTGGACCTCCCCCACTGCAACTTGAGACCATTGCTCCTTGTTCTGTCATCTGCCACCACTGAGAACAGCCGAGCTCCATCCTCTTTGGAACCCCCCTTCAGGTAGTTGAAGGCTGCTATCAAATCCCCCCTCATTCTTCTCTTCTGGAGACTAAACAATCCCAGTTCTCTCAGCCTCTCCTCAAAAGTCATGTGCTCCAGACCCCTAATCATTTTTGTTGCCCTCCGCTGGACTCTTTCCAATTTTTCCACATCCTTCTTATAGTGTGGGGCCCAAAACTGGACACAGTATTCCAGATGAGGCCTCACCAATGTCGAATAAAGGGGAACGATCACGTTCCTCGATCTGCTGGCAATGCCCCTACTTATACAGCCCAAAATGCCATTAGCCTTCTTGGCAACAAGAGCACACTGTTGACTCATATCCAGCTTCTCGTCCACTGTGACCCCTAGGTCCTTTTCAGCAGAACTGCTACCTAGCCATTCGGTCCCTAGTCTGTAGCAGTGCATGGGATTCTTCTGTCCTAAGTGCAGGACTCTGCACTTGTCCTTGTTGAACCTCATCAGGTTTTTTTCTGCCCAATCCTCTAATTTGTCTAGGTCCCTCTGTATCCGATCCCTACCCTCTAGTGTATCTACCACGCCTCCTAGTTTAGTGTCATCTGCAAACTTGCTGAGAGTGCAGTCCACACCATCCTCCAGATCATTAATAAAGATATTAAACAAAACCGGCCCCAGGACCGACCCTTGGGGCACTCCACTTGAAACCGGCTGCCAACTAGACATGGAGCCATTGATCACTACCCGTTGAGCCCGACGATCTAGCCAGCTTTCTATCCACCTTACAGTCCATTCATCCAGCCCATACTTCTTTAACTTGGTGGCAAGAATACTGTGGGAGACCGTATCAAAAGCTTTGCTAAAGTCAAGAAATAACACATCCACTGCTTTCCCCTCATCCACAGAGCCAGTTATCTCATCATAGAAGGCAATTAGGTTAGTCAGGCATGACTTCCCCTTTGTGAATCCATGCTGACTGTTCCTGATCACTTTCCTCTCCTCTAAATGTTTCATAATTGATTCCTTGAGGACCTGCTCCATGATTTTTCCAGGGACTGAGGTGAGGCTGACTGGCCTGTAGTTCCCCGGATCCTCCTTCTTCCCTTTTTTAAAGATGGGCACTACATTAGCCTTTTTCCAGTCATCTGGGACCTCCCCCGATCGCCATGAGTTTTCAAAAATAATGGCTAATGGCTCTGCAATCTCACCCGCCAACTCTTTTAGCACCCTCGGATGCAGCGCATCCGGCCCCATGGACTTGTGCACGTCCAGTTTTTCTAAATAGTCCCGAACCACTTCTTTCTCCACAGAGGGTTGGTCACCTTCTCCCCATGCTGTACTGCCCAGTGCAGCAATCTGGGAGCTGACCTTGTGCGTGAAGACAGAGGCAAAAAAATCATTGAGTACATTAGCTTTTTCCACATCCTCTGTCACTAGGTTGCCTCCCTCATTCAGTAAGGGGCCCACACTTTCCTTGATTTTCTTCTTGTTGCTAACATACCTGAAGAAACCCTTCTTGTTACTCTTAACATTCCCCTGAAATCAATGGAGTTACATCAGTGGAAATGATAGCCAAATCAGGTCCCTGGGTATAATGATGTTCAGGTTTCAGCAGCAGCAAAATCTGTCTTTCAGATAAGACTTTGCTGCAGGTAATATGTATCTGTTACCAAAGTATAACTTCCTCCTGAAGAAATAATGGTTGGCCAACCCTTCCTGTGCTGCCTGCTGTATGAAAACTGTCCCCAAACCATCTCTCTGTTATGGGGTCTCTTGTCTCTGCCTGTGTTTCCAGATGTTCATCAGGTAGATGCCATTGCAGCACCATGCTGGCTAAAAGGATTAAACATTACTCGTTTATGTAAGCAGTCTTCCAGTTTCCTTAAAAGAATTAAAACATATTTATGAAAAACAATAAGCAAGAGGAGAGTGTTTCTACAAGATGCAACTAAACACATTAGTCTAGATTGTCGCTGACAGATTTACACAATTAATAAACCATCCAATAAATCTTTTGCTTTCTTTTGCAGTATGGAAAACGCTTATTTACTTTAAAATTCCCCATGAGCTAGCTGCCAGCCCAGACGCTAACTGAATGGTGTGGCAGCTGTGTGTTTCCATGCATAAGGAGTAACCATATACTTTAAATAAATTATTTTAGACTAGGATTAAGAAAGAAAGCCCTGTGATTGCCCCCCGCCACAATGAGATTCTGTGACAGACCCATGTCCTCACCCACTCTATTCTCCAAGCTGCTATTGCCTTTGTAGAGGGGGGATACGCTGGAGTCTGATACCCCTTCAGGTGACACAATTTTCAGGGGCAGATGGGAGGCCCTAGCCATACTCACTACATACCCAAAGGTTTCAGTCAGGTTTGTACTTGGCACAGCTCAGCCGCTACCCATGCTGCCACAGCTACACTGCTAGTCATACTCATGCTAACTTATTGAGAGCTAGCATGAAGATGTGTACATAAGCAGGGGAATCACACTCCTAGCTTGTTGTGTAGACATAGCCAATACCCAATCTTGATTTACAAATTGCCAGTGATGGAGAATACACCACAGATGTATTCCAAATTATTCCAAAGGTAATTACCTTCATTGCTAAAATTTGGTGTTTTATTTTCTGTCTGAATTTGTCAAGCTTCAACTTCCAGACATTGGATCATGTTATACCTTTCTGTGCTCGATTGAAGAGCCCATTATCAAATATTTGTTCCCCATCTGTAGGTACTTTTAGACTGTGATCATCACTCATTAACCTTCTCTTTGTTTAGCTAAATAGACTCCAGGAGCTCAATCTATCACTAGAAGGCATACTGTTTAATCCTTTAATAATTCTCATGGCTCTTCTCTAAATCCTATCCAATTTATCCATATCCTTCTTGAACTGTGGACACCAGAACTGGACACAGCATTCCAGCAGTAGTTGCACCAGTGCCAAATACAGAGGTAATATAACCTCCCTACTCCTACTTGAGATTCCCCTGCTTATACATCCAAGGATCACATTAGCCCTTGTGGCCATAGCATTGCACCAGGAGCCCATGTTCAGGAGAAGTGGTGAGTCATTGTCAGCTAGAGCTGAGTCAGACCCAGATTGCAGATCATATTTATTGCTCCATGCTCACAGTGTTAAGGCAGGCTCAGAGCTCTGAACCAGAAGCAGATTGTTCAAGGCCTTGAGGTTAGTCAGGATCTGAGTCCCAAGTTTGCAGAGGCTTGGATCTTGTGGGCCTGTTTTATTGCATATTTAAGTGTCACATGTCTCTTCTCTGTATAACATGAGTTTGTTTGTGTGTGTTTTGTTTTCTTTTCCCCCTGGGAGCAGTGGAGCGAGGTGCAGCAGATGATAAACAGTACCCCCATCTATATGTACCAAGACTGCAGCGTGCTCTCGGGGGGCGACACTGATCACTGGCTCCGGACCAACTGGATCTACCGAGGTGAGGCAGCCTCCCGCATCTACGTGGAGCTAAAGTTCACTGTGCGTGACTGCAAGAGCTTCAAGGGAGCGGTAGTGACCTGCAAAGAGACCTTCAATCTTTACTACATGGAGTCAGAGCAGGATGTCGGCATCCAGTTCCGTCGCCCCCTGTTCACCAAGGTCAGTAGCAGTGGGGGTTGGGGATCCTTTTGATCCCTCCGCCTAGGGTTACCATATTTAAACATTAAAAAAAGAGGACATTCTATGGGGCCCTGGCCCTGCCCCTTCCCCCGGCCCCGCTCCTTCCCCGCCCCAACTCCGCCCCCTCCCCTGTGCGCCCCACATTCCCCCTCCTCCCTCCCAGCCACGCAAAACAGCTGCCCGAGTGCTACCGGCTTCACGGTTTGCCAGGCAGCCCCCAGACCTCCAGACCCTGCGCCCCCGGACGGGTGCTTCCCCAGCGCAGCCGGAGCCCGGGAGGGGAAGCGCCCGGCAGGGGGTGCAGGGTCTGGAGGTCTGGGGGCTGCCCGGCAAACCGTGAAGCCGGTAGCGCTCAGGCAACTCCACTCGGCAGCTGCACAGAGCTGAGGTGTCTGGGGGGAGCTGCAGGCGGATTCCCCTGCGGCGGTGGCGGCGGCTGCTGCTACTCCCCCCAGACACCTCAGCTCTGTGCAGCTGAAGAGCCGAGCTGCCCGAGCGCTACCGGCTTCACGGTTTGCCAGGCAGCCCCCAGAGCTCCAGACCCTGCGCCTCCAGCCAGGCGCTTTCCCTCCCAGGCTCTGGCTGCGCTGGGGAAGCACCCGGCTCGGGGCGCAGGGTCTGGAGGTCTGGGGGCTGCCTGGCAAACCGAGAAGCCGGTAGCGCTCGGGCAGCTCGGCTCTTCAGCTGCACAAAGCTGAGATGTCTGGGGGGAGCAGCAGCAGCCACCGCCGCCTCCAGGGGGAATCCTCCTGCAGCTCGCAGCCTGCCGGAGCCGCTCTAAGGTAAGCAGGGGACTGGGGCAGGGATGCCGGCAAAACAAAGCTGGGAGTATTTTCCCGGACATGTTCAGCTTTTTGGCAATTCCCCCTGGACGGGGATTTGAGTAACCCTACCTCCGCCCCAACCTAAACAAGATGGGGCTGGCCAGATGGGAGACCTCCAAGGAAATCAAGGGTCCCATAGGGAGCATAGGAAATGCTCTCTTGCTGCTGCCCCAGCATGATGATCAGGGCCCTCTCTGCTGCAGGAGGTGCCAATTGTCAAATGAGCTGTTAAATAGAGGGACTGAGAACATTTAATGTTGATGGTAATGCTTTGCATTTACTTATCCAAGGACTGTGAAGGGTTCTAACAAACATCATCATCCCCATGTTACAAATAGGGAAACTGAGACCAAGAGAGAACAAGTGACTTGCCCAAGGTAATAAAGCAAGTCAGGAAGATAAAGAAATAGGAAATAGGTCTCCTGACGCCTAATCCCCTGCTCTCATCACTGGTCAGAAAAAAGTGCATGGCATTTTCTTTGAGGGTGGAGGCAATGGTCTCATTGGCTGTACCAAATTCTTATTTGTGTCACTACACTCTGCCGCCCTATGTTTCTCCTGCAGTTTCAGTTGGATATGGTACTTACTGTCCCTTCTGCCCCAAAAGCAGCTGAATTCCAGTGAAGAGAATCTCTGCTTTCCTGTAAACAGTCTCCCGTAATCAAGGCCCAGTGTGTTTTGTGGCAAGCCATAGACTTATATTCTTTGGCAGTCCTCCCCTCTTAATTCTCAGCAACACATCATGATAAATTCTTCTTGAAATTTCTGCAGCAGCTTCTAGTAAACTCAAGCCCAGAAAGTTGCACTGAATTAAACAGAAAAATGAAAAATGCAAGTATCTTGTACCTTTATTTGGGTTATTTATTTTGATATTAAATTCATGTTTTTCTATTCATTCCCGCTGCCCCCACATTTTCACTATGTTCTAGTAAATTCTGGAGATTTAGGTAGTTGGGGATTTTGACAGGTAAGAGGAAATTGGGGCTTCCAGTATACTAAAGAGGAGGAGATCATCATCACCCAGCTCTTATTCATAGATTACAAGGCCAGAAGGGACCATTGTGGCCTCCTGTATAACACAGGCCTTAGAACTTCCCCAAAATAATTTGTAGAGCAAACCTTTTAGAAAAAAACATCCAGTCTTGATTTTAAAATTGTCAGTGATTGACCAAGATCCTTGGTAAATTGTGATTAATTACCCTCACTGTTCAATTTACATCATATTTCCAGTCTGAATTTGACAAGTTTCAGCTTCCAGTCATTGGATCATATTATCTCTTTCTCTGCTAGATTGAAGACCCCATTATCAAATATTTATTCCCCATGTGGATACTAATAGACTGTGATCAATGTAAGGGGACTGTTGCCCCCTTACTAACACTCAGTGGGGGTGTTTTGGTTGGCTAGCTCCCAGCACAATGGGGAGAGGCCAATGCTCCAGATCAGCCTGATTGACAAGGCGGGCAGGCTAATCAGAGAGTCAGGAGGCCGGGGGGGGTCCCGTCCTCCGTGTGAACTGGAATGGCCTGAGTCAGACAGAGTGGGGCCGAGCTAAGGAGAGAGCAGGGGCCCGAGCTGAGCTGCTGGGAGCAGAGCTGCAGCCCCAAAGCCAGAGCACAGACCAGAGAGAGCAGAGCTGCAGCAACCAGAGCCAGAGGGGCCAGACAAGCAGCCAGGAAGCAGGTCAGAGCTGGGAGCAGAGTCACAGAAGCAGCCTGCAGAGCAGAGCTGTGCTGGGGGCAGAGCTGCAGCAACCAGAGCCAGAGAGGCCAGAGAAGCAGCCCAGGGAGCTGAAGGCAGAGCAGCAGCAGCAGCCGTGCTGAGGCAGAGTGGAGCTGGAGCAGTCCAGAGCTGGGGCTGGGGCAGTCTGGAGCCGTGTGCAGTCCAAGTGTGGTGAGCAGCTGGGGAGAGTGAGGGGGACCCTGGGCAGTGGGCCCAGCACAGGGAGACGCCTCAGCCAAGAGGCCTTGCAGGCCAGACTTGGAGGGGGATCATAACCCCGACCGGGCAGGGGCGACGCTGGGCAGAAGGGTCCTGCCACCTAGAGCCTGAGAGCGTGTGGCCACCACCAGAGCAAGTGTCCAACCCACAGCGTCCCTGCAGCACAGACAGGGCCTGAGAAGCAGGCCTGGGACCTACAAGGAACAGACTGAACTGCCCTGACGTTCCAGAGACACTGTTTGTAATGTTCCCTGCCACAGAGCGGGGTGATGTGTTTTCCTTTAACCTTTCCCATTTTTCCTTATTCTTTTTTAAAATTAATTGTTAATTAAACAACTTGTATTTGCTTTAAATTGTATGGAATAATCAGTGGGTCAGGGAGGTGCCCAGTGCAGAGAGAGTACCCCGGAGTGGGGACACCCTAGCTCCTGTCCTAGGTGACCACAGCAGGGTTGGGGGTCGAGCCCCCCAGGAATCCTGGGCCCAGCCTTGTTGGGGTTACGAGGACTCAGCCAGACAGGAGAGTGGAAGGGGAGCCCTCAAGGGCAGGGAGGCCTCTGGGTAAAGGAAGTGGGAGCGGGGACTCAGATCCTTTCGCTAGTCCACTTCACCGGGGTAGTACAGAAGCCAGGAAAGTTCCCCACAATAGCGGGACCATTCCCCCGCTTACATCAAGTTACCCCTTAACTCTTGGTTAAATAGATAGACTCAAAGAGCTCAATCACTGTAAAACAGGTTTTCTAATCCTTTAATCTTTCTTGTGGCTCTTCTCTGAATCCTCTCCAATTTACCAACATCCTTCTTGAATTGTGGGCACAGAACTGTACACACTATTCCAGCCATGGTCACACCAAAGTCAAATACAGAGGTAACATAACCTTTCTGCTCCTGCTCGAGATTCCCCTGTTTATGCATCCAAGGATCACATTAGCTCTTTTAACCACAGTATCACACTGGGAGCTCATGTTCAGTTGGTTATCCACCACAAGCCCCAAATCTTTTTCAGAGTCACTGTTTCCCAAAGCAGAGTCCCACATCCTGTAGGTATGGCCTATGTTCTTTGATATCTACCATGTTTCATCAGTAGATCTCAAAGCACTTTAAAAAGGAGGACAGTATCATATCCCCATTTTACAGAGGAGGCACAGAGAGGTGAAGAGGGTTGCTGAAGGTCACCCAGCAGGCCAGTGGCAGAGCTGGGAATAGAATCCAGGTCTCTTGAGTCCCAGTCCGGCTTTGTATCCACTAGGCAACACTGCCTGCATCTCCTCTTTCCTGCCCCCTTGGGGCAGAGGTAGAAGTGACTTGAAATATTTTTTTGTGGAATTTTAACACCTACTTCTTTGCAACCAGTTTTACGGCAATAGCTGTCCCAATTCCCCACCCCTCACATCTGCAGTTGCTGCATCCAAAGATGGCAGTTGAGCCCACTTGAAGTTTCTGGTGAGCTGATTACCAATTGACTGCAGAGATGTTTCAGGCTGGGGTTTTCAGAGGAGTCTAAGGCCTTGTCTATACTAAAGGGAAAAATCGATCTAAGCTATGCAATTTGAGTTACGTGAATAGCATAATTCAAATTGACGTAGCTTAGATCTACTTACACTATGCGACGGCGATGGGAGACACTCTCCCATCGACTCTCCTTACTCTTCTCGATCAGGTGGAGTACAGAAGTCGACGGGAGAGTGATCGGCAGTCGATTTAGCGGGTCTTCACTAAATCGACCGCCGATGCATCGATCGCCCCAACGTTGATCCTCCGGTAAGTGTAGACAGGCCCTAAGGGAGTTAGGTGTCGAACTCCCAAAGACTTCAGATTTGCCTCAAAAGCCTGTGTGCAGGAGCGATGCCCATCTAGCCAGGGACTGGAAACACACCCACTGTCCCCTGTGGATTATATCAACAGATGGGAAATATCAAAGGCACACGCAGGACTGCTCACAAGCACCGGACAGATGGAGAATTGTCAGCAGCAGTTTATCAACATGTAATTTCAATTAAACAAATCCAAAGACTATCACAGTTTATTGGTAGATAAATTGCTGATAGAAAAAGAAACAATCCACCTCAGAAGAATGACTTCTTGCTGTAGTCTGTAAGTGTGCTGTGGCAGTGCCCAAAGGCCAGCCTGAGATCAGGGCTTGTTATGGTAGGTGCTGTACAAACAATGAATCAATCACATGGCTCTTGAAGAGAAGCTAAGTGGAGAGCTGGGAGGAAAGAATAGAAACGAGGCTTGTGAGGCAGATGGGGGACGTCCATAGGAGTTATATAAAATGAGGGAAACAATGGGGAATGAGTGCACTTGTTTGACGTGTTTGTGCTTAGTCATCCACATGCAAAGATGGGCAGATCATGGAGTCCAGAGCATCAGGGCTAGAGAGAGGCCATAGAGAAAGGAGTTACAGTGAAGGCTGTAACAGGGCATAGGTTTTCTTCCCCCACACCTGATCCTTGGTCACTGCAAAAACCCTTCAGATTCTCTTCTTATAGTGTCTACTCCATAGAATTTATTCAAGTTGCCTCCACTAACACTTGTGCAATGCAATAACAACAATTCTAATACCTATATCCCTATTACCCGTTTTTCAGGGCCCTGAAAGGAAAAGAGACCTCCTTTTCTTGGGATCAGCTTCAGTCTGGGCATCGTTAGGCCTGTCGTCCCCTCCTGCTAATGCTTCCTTCCTGCCTTTTATCAAGATAGTCAGCTGATGGGGCAGTTAGTTCCTTCACTCACCCAGATTCCCCATCTAATTAGCTAATTCCTCTATTTTCCTCAATCAACTGTCACTGGGGAAACTAACTGAGGCTACAGTGATCAGAGTGCTGGCCCATCTATTAGGCCTCAGCACTCTTATCACAGGGGCTTTGGGGTGAAAGATGCATGACAAATGTAACCTTGGAGGAAGATCTTCCAGTGCCATAAATTTTGATTCTTCCTCTCCTTTTCAGGTCAACACAGTGGCAGCAGATCGGAGTTTCACAAGCCGGGACATTGAGTCAGGCGTTATGCAGCTGAATGTGGAAGTGTGCCCCATACGGAAGCTGTCTCAGCGCGGATTCTACCTGGCTTTCCAGAACTCTGGGGCATGTGTGGCTCTGGTCTCTGTCCGGGTATATTACAAGACCTGCCCAGAAACAGTGGTGGGACTGGCTCACTTTCCAGAGACACTGGCAGGCTCAGAGGGGCTGACAGAGGTGCCAGGGGTCTGTGTAGAGGACGCAACCGAAGAAGCAGGTTTCCCACCCAGGATGCATTGCAGTGCTGATGGGGAGTGGCTGGTGCCAATGGGCCAGTGCCTGTGTGCTGTTGGGTTTGAGGAGGCTGACAGAAGCTGTGTAGGTAGGTGTGGAAGGGAGCAGTCAGGTGCAAGGGGAACGATGGGGAGATGGAGATCTGGGCAGTGATACAATCCAGCAGTGTTTGCAGTGGGGTGAGAGGTGAGTTATAGTCACCTGACCAAGAGCTGCCCTAAGTGCATCTGACTTTGCTACTGTCTTTCTCTTTCTGTCCCCATCTCTCACCCCTGCTGGCTGTGCCCTGTCTGTCTCTCAGTGATTCAGTTATTCTCTCTTTATTTCTCTCTTTTGTTCCTGTCCCTGTCAGGCGTAACAGTTGCACACACTCCTCCACTCCCTCTTGGTCTCCTTCCAGCAGCGCTTCAGGTCTGGAGCTGGTTTCTGGGAGCTGTAAGTATATGATTGACACTGACTCACTCAGCAACTGGCTCCCAACCCTTAAATGGCAGCCTTGTTCTCTGGGGTGTAACAGCTAGGTCAGGGTAGAGCAGATGGACAGATAAGCACCTTTGTCCCCCTGGCCAGGATCTTGGGTTCATGGGTGGGAAGGGTCAGAGCTCCTCCTGTATTGTGCACATGCATTCCCTGAGTGGGAGAGAATTCAGCTGTGTTACGGAATGAGTATAGCACCCCCTGCACGGCCCAGCTCAGCATTCAGGCAGAACAAGCGCATGAGAGACCATGGGCACACCCGCTGTATTGGAGGGGAGTGCTTGGCAAACTAAATTGGGCCCATCATAGCAGTAGATTGAGTCTCCCCTTGGCAGTGAGGGGAGAGAAGGTGCTGGTGGACTGTCTTCCAGCCTGTAGCAGCTGGGAGAGAAAGGGGATGTGTTGAGGGTATGTGGATGGCACATTGCTGATCCTATATTGCTGATGGGGGTGGTGACTGTGCCCAGGCAGTTATAGGGCCCACAAGTGATACATTCCTTCTCGTGTGCTACATAGTTGCAGATAAAGGAATGAAGAGGAAAGGGAGAATTGATGGGAGCCTAAGTCACAGGGTGTCAGGCAATCCACAGTGGATTCTTAGGGTCTATAGGGGCCTTGAGCGATTCCCTGTCTCCCTGCCTTGTTCTCCCTCTGTTTGCTGCAGTGTGAGGACTCGATCTCTGTTTGGATTGCTGATGCCTCTCCAGTCCAGCCTTGCTCTGGGAGCTGATGAAGGGTTAAGGGAGTCTTCCAGCATGAGATTCCTGCCCCTCCCCTTTGCTCTCCTTCAATGGCCCAGCCAGTTTTTCCACTTAGCTGTTGCTGCTGAACTCTCCCCACCCTCCTGGGAGCTGAGCACACTCTCCTGGGAAGGGGCAGGGAATCCATCATGCCTGGGCTGGTTCTCACCGCTATCATGGGATGGGACAGCCTCCAGGTCCTGGCTATTCCCCCTCCCAACCCAAGAATAGCTGAAGCCAGATGTGTCCTCTAAAGGGACAGCAGGGATCAGGGTAGTTGCCCAGAGGGCGGTGGGCGTGGGGTGGGGTGTGTTTGAGGAAATGGCAAAGCCTGAAGTGGCATCTTGTTGGTGGATGCAAGGAAGGAAGGGTAGGTCTAGGGCACCTGTTTGTCCGCCCACATCTCCATTGCAGCTGCTTTCCAGTGGCAAGGGGCCAAGTGCTCTGCAAAGGATCAGAACTGATCTAGATCTCTCGCTGAACCCACCCAGTGCGGCAGAGGCAGGGATTGTGGCTCTGACCTTTGCCTTTGGAAGGAGGCCGGCTCCAGCTCAGAGCTCTGTCCTGGCATGGGGATGAGGACTCAGCTCTGGCCTTTGTCCTCTGATGGGAAGAGGGCTGGAAAGGCAGGGAGAGTCTTTCACTGGGATGGGATGGGATGGGATGGGATGGGGGTGGAGGGAGATCCAGCTGTGACCTGTACCCTCTGATAAGGGAGGAAGGCATCGCAAGGAAGACATCTCTGACCTTTGCCTTGGAATAGGAGGATGAGGAGGGATAGTAATTGGGGTGTGAGGGGGTCCCAGCTGTGCACTAGTTCAGACAATTGCTGGGTGACTTTTCAGGTACCGATATCAGAGTGTAAAGCCTTAAGGGGTCTAAGCCCAGGCACCTCACCCCCTTGCACCCACCATAAATCTATGCTCATGTGGAGATAGACGGCTCTGCATCCCAAATGTGTTGCTTGTGGGCACTGGTGGCATAGCTTTCCCAGTGGCCAGCCTGCACCTCTGGCATTAGCTCCCTGCAGTAATACAATTAATTATGAAGGTGCAGGATGCCTCTCTTTGCCCAAGCTTTCCAAACCAATTGGGTCCCCTGGTTTCCTAGCTGGCTGGCAAAGCAGCACGGAGTATGTGGGTTGGTCTCTTATTATGAACTCTTGATTGCCTCAGCTTAATCTTTGTAAGGTGCCCAGTCATCCTAGT
This sequence comes from Malaclemys terrapin pileata, assembly GCF_027887155.1. Classification (NCBI taxonomy): domain Eukaryota; kingdom Metazoa; phylum Chordata; order Testudines; family Emydidae; genus Malaclemys; species Malaclemys terrapin. The sequence continues at coordinate 141,488,986 of NC_071505.1, forward strand.
GACGTGCACCAAATAAATACTTGTAATAATGATGAATGAAGGGCAGGGCAGCCGGCTCTGATCTTTGCCCTCAAAAGGGCGGTCCTGGTCTTTTGCCTTTCCCAGAATCTGTTTTCCCCCATTTGATTCCTTCGGACTTTAATTCCAAACAACAAAGCTGCCCAAATGCTATGGGGGTGCACTGGGAAGGCAGGGGGAACAGACAGTTGGGAATGGGGAGGAGGGGCAGGGTACAGGAAGTCTGGGAATGGCTCATCTGACGTCTCTAACGGGGAGTCACCTCCCACTCTGGGTGCACTGAGGGCAGAGACTCTCTGTTCCTCTTCCTGTTTGATGAGCCCACAGAGGCCTTGTTAAAGATAATTGCTGGGTGGGACATGGCGGCAACGATGGCAACAGCGCTCTGGGCCAGTCCCACACTCTGTACCGCCCACACAGGGGAGGGGTGCCTCATTTTCTGCTAATGTGGTGGGGTCACCCCAGTTTGTATCTAATTTATTTGAAACTTGTTCCCTTCTCATATCCTCCTCCCACATGTGAATCAGAATTCTCAGCTCTGGGATGGGGACCTGGCACAGCTGCCCCCCAGACAGAGGCAGGGGAACCTTGCTTTGAATGGGGGGGGCGAGGTTTGGGGCTGGGATGTGTGCCAGAGAACTTGGGGTTCTGGCGGTGATGGGGGTGGGAGGGCAGCGGCGGGGCAAACACCTGGGCCTTGGACACAAATGGTAGGTCAAGGAAGTGGCACAGTTAGGGTGGCTGCAGCAGCTCGGTATCCCTCCCTCACCCCCCACCCCAGGCCTCCAGAGCAGCCCCTCACCCACCTTCCTGCTCCCACCCCACCTGCTGCTTTTAGACTACTGGCAGAGGTTCCTGCCCTGGAGTGGAAACAGCTCTCCCCACATCCCTGAAATGACACGGCTCTGTCTGGCCACCCCTTCCCACCTAGCCTACCTCCAGCACCCACCTCTCTCCTCCGCACCAAAGGAGCCCAGGCTGCCCCTTCTCACAATGCATCCTCCCCAGGGACAGAGGAAATATTGTGGGAACCAAAACATAGATCAGCTCTCACAATATTTCCATTGCTGCGGCACTAGCCTGTACTTCTCCCCTAGTTCTGCCACCGCTGCCACTGTGCTTAACCCCTTCCTTCCATCCAGCCACCCCAGCCCCCAGGGTCAGTGTGTGCAGGGGTCCCTGAGGACACCCGTGAGGGAAGCAAGCTTCCACACTATGCGCTACAGTAAGAATCTGCCTTCCTGGTGTGGTGCTGCCCCTTGCTGGCACTTGTTACCATTGCACCTTCCATCTCACCTGGGTTCATTCCCTTCTCTCGAGCTGGCTGTGTGTGGTGACATAATCCTGTCTGTCTGGCATGCCTCTACCCTGTTAGATCCTAGGCGTGTTCCCTCCCCTTCTCTTCAGCACACCCTCCACAGGCCCGCACTAAAATTTCCCACTTTGTTTTCTTACCTTTAGAAGCAGTAGCCCACTCTGTCTAGCTAGGTGTTCCTCATCCAGGGCCATCATTTCAGAAAAATGCAGGGAAGGGGAGGAGAGTGCCAGCATCCCTGCTTCCCCTCCCCGCTGAGGCCGTGGCAGCTTGTGGGGGGTTAGTGGGCTGGTCCCATCCTGGGGGGGGGTGGGGAAGTGGCTGGCTGGTCCTATCCTGAGGAGTAGGCAGTGAGCTGTGCGGGGAGGTTCTCACCAATGACTGGCCTGGCACAAGGATCAGGGTCCAGCTTGCTCCATGCTCAGCTCTGGCCGTAGTTGCTGCTGCTTCCTGTCTGGCTGGTAGGGCAGAAGCTCTCTGTTCCTCTTCCTGTTTGGCCAGGCCCAGATGCCCTCTGTCATGACACAGGGACAACTGGACCAAATCTGCCGCCCTCCACACCAACCTAAAAGTCTGGGAGCTGGGGGGGAACCAAGATCAAATGGCCTTTCTGCCACATACCAAATGATGCTTCATCCCCACCCATTGTCTTCTGATGGGCTTGCCAACTGTCACCAACACCAGCCATGCTGGGCAGGAGAGGGGAGAACAGTAGGAAACACGAGGAAATATATCAGGACAGCGTAAGGGGAGGGTTTAAAAACACACTCATCCCACTCCTTGGCTGTAGCACTTGGAAACCCCTGGAGACTGCTGCTTCACCAGGCCCTGTCCAATCCTGGCAGCCCACCTACAGTCCTTGCCACCTGGGGTAGGGGGAGAGAGACCTCCCAAAGCTGCTTGATGCAGGATTGCTGCAGCTGACAAGAGGATGCAGATGATATTGCTGGACAAGTGAGAGTTGAGAGGAAGGAAGGAAGGAGGAAGACAGGGCGGAGGAAGTCAGGTTTCTGGGGTAAAGTCAGGATGTAGGGTATGTATCCCCTGAAGTGGTTGTTCTCCTCACTTGGTTTCCACATTCAACCCTTGTTCCCCCTAGCAGCAGGGACTGGGTATATATGCCATCTCTACATACCTGACAGGCAGTGTGGTTCAGTAAGCATGAGGAGACCTGAGTTCCATTCCTGGCTCTGCCACTGACTTGCTTGCAACCTTGGTAAAGTTACTTCCCCTCTGTTCTTCAGCTTCCTGTCTGGTGGGGTGATAGTGCTGCTGCTCCCCCGGGTTTGTAAAGGGTTTCAAGGTCCCCGGGGAATGAGCATCACATAAGTGCTTTTGTCCTTCCAGTCCACAAACGAGAAGAGGTCTGTAGGGTTGGGTTGAGAGTTGTATGCTGAGAGGGTTGCCCCTTTTGGGGTGTTAGTGATTTGACTAGGGTTTGCTTAGAAGGGTTTAATTGTCGTATAGATTTTTGGGCTCGGGCTGGAGCCTGGGCTCTAGGATCCTGCATGGTGGTCCCAGACATCTGTGTGTAATAATACAGCCCCCCAGCCCAAGCCCCATGAGCCTGAGTCAGCTGGCACAGGCCAGGTGCAGGATTTTAATTGCAGTGTAAACATACCCATAGATGGTTTGCTTGCCTGAAGCAGACTTTTTCAATTTGCTGACAAAATCAGAACATTTTCGGAACTGAATATTTTTTCAGTTTGCTGGCTGAACTGACAAATCAGTTATTCACTCAGCCCTAGCCAGGGGTCCATGCTTGATTCTTTTAGATCTGTCAGCACCCTTTAATACCATGGGGCACGTAATTTTGTTGATTCAGCTGCAGATCCTGGCCAGTAAAGATGGGCTCACACTTGAATGGTTCTGCTTTTTCCTGAAAGATGACAAGAGAGTGCTGTTGGGCAAGTGCTTGCATGTCCTCAGTGGTTCCCCCTTCCTGCACTCTGCAGGTTTCATTCTTTGTGGCTTACCTGCTCAATGTGTATCCACAGCTGATGGGTGAGGCTGTGATACTCTTTGGGTCATGACACCACTATTATGCGACTGACAGGCAAGTCTGTGTCATCAGACCTGGATGGAGTGGTCTGCCTGCTCTCTCTGGCCAAGACAAGGGGTAGATGGAAATAAAAGGCTGAGGCTCAGTCCAGGGGTGACAGAAGTTAGGGAGAAGCCTGAATTTGTGGCAGAGAGAGTGCCTGACCCTGTTGTTGAAAGGGGTATGCCTGCCCTTTGTCAATAAGCTCCTGGATCCTGGAAACATTGCTGGGTACCTCAACTGCTCCCCAGTTTCCAAATAGCATTGGTGGACTGGAGCATCTCTTTCCATCTCCTTTGGGTCAGACGATTACAGTCATTTCTGTGGTGCAAACTTCACCACGGTTACCCATGCCTGTGCTCTCCCTGTTGGGTGACTGCAAGTGCTCTTCATTGGGCTTCCCTAGAAGACTCCTGAGATGCTACAACCAATGCAGAATACAGCTGCCCTCTGACTTAGTGGTTTGGCCATAGGGAGCACATGGCACATCTTTTTTGCAGTCTACACTGGCTTCGTGTCCAGCTGCATCCAAGTGTAGTCCAGGGTGTTAACATTGATCTAGAAATTCCTACATGCCCCGAGGTTGGGTAGGCAATGCATTGGTACAACAGTCAAGATCAACAAGGCCACCCATGCTAACAGTCCCTAGACTTAAACCCATGGTGTCAGTAGGCACCCCTCATTGTTATGGATTTCCCAGCCCAAAGAGATACCCTGTTTGTCTAGTGAGACTTTTATTTTAGATTAAGGGAAACAAGCAAATAAGAAAGAACAAAAGGAAGGTCTTCATGAGAGTGTGGGCATTTTTTTGGTACCAGGCTGCCTCAGATCTGCCTCACAGATGCTCTTCTGGACAGGCAGACGCCCCAGAAAGGTAGAGGAGTAGTGCAAGAAAACTAAGTGCCAGCAGTTCCATAGCTGCCTACACCACACTCAGCTCTGATGTTTGCAGCCCAGGGTGGCACAGCCAGGTTTGGTGTAAATCTTGAAGGGACAGGGAATGTGCTGGATTTATGTTAGGAGGAGTCTCTTTGAGGCTAACCAAGTCTTAAGTGTTCTGTTGATTTTTACAGGGACCTCCCATGTGCAGTTTCCAGCAGCCATGATCTTCTATTCCCTATCCCTGGGAGCAGGAGAGAGGGAGGAGTACCAGGGCTGTGGAGGTGGAAGATGAGGGAGCCAGGCAGGGTTGGTTGGTTACTTCCCACTAATCCTGTGCTTCCCTGTTGTTTGTGTGTCCGCAGCCTGCCAGCGAGGATTCTACCGTCACTCCCCAGAGACTGAGCACTGCCTCAAGTGCCCCCCAAACAGTTCATCCAGTGCTACAGGGGCCACAGCCTGTCCCTGCAACCCGGGCTTCTACCGGGCACCCACTGAGAGTCAAAGTGTTGCCTGCACTCGTGAGTCAGTGCTGGGGGAGGAGAGCAAAGGGATGTGGAGAAGAGGAAGGGTCAGGGGGAGAGAGGAGGGGGGAGATCCAGATGCAGAGAGAGGGGACGTTGGTGCTTTGGAGAGGGAAATGCCTTATGGGGTGGGGAGAGAGGCAGGTCCTGAGCCACATGAGGGGAAGGGAAACTACAAGACTGGTTTGTGCATTGGAGCCTGTATGCTGGATCTAATTCTCTCTCCCCCACTCTCTGCAGGCCCCCCTTCTAGTCCCCGCAATGTCAGCTTCTCCCTGGTGGGGACGCAACTTTCTCTTTGGTGGCAGCCACCCAGCGACCATGGTGGGCGCAAGGATCTGACCTACAGCATCTCATGCCAGCGCTGCTCTGTCCTGGCATGTGAGCCATGTGAGGCTAGTGTGGTCTTCTCCCCCAGTGCCTCAGGCCTCAACAATACATCCATAGATGTGAATGGTCTAGAGGCTTATACCAACTACAGCTTCACTGTGAAGGCACGTAATGGTGTCTCAGAGGTCAGCCCTTTCCCCCAGCGGACCTCCCCTGCTGTCTGGGTCTCTGTCGGGCATGCAGGTGAGTCACCAAGGTGGGTAGAGGAGCAATTTCAAGGCAAGAGGAGAGTCAATGTGGGTCTCTGAGCCTTTTTCATCTTATCTCTCTCCTTATGCGGCACCCATCAGCATGGTACCTGCCTTCTACCTATTGAGTGAATCTCTTATAAGGTGCCTGTAGCTCTGGCAACTAAGCTCTGTCACTGTCTTTGTCAGTCACTTTCCTGTTCTGTTTATAAACCAAAGTAGTGACTGTAATGATCGTTCAGAAAAAGCAGTACGTTCACCAGGCTCTTTGCAGACATGATGGGGCCCAAGTCTGCTCTCAGTTACATAGCTGCACGGCAATGGGAACTGCCCCCATGTAACAGAGCAGAACTGGGCCTGTAGAGTGAGACACCTCCCTGCCTGATATATGCAACAAACAAACCACAACATCTTGGTGCAAATAGAGTCTTTAAACACACTGAAGTCCGGAGATTCACAAGTGCAGGTTCCTACCTCACCACTCACTTATCCACCAATGATGGTGCGAGACATGGAAAGAGTCTGGCTTCACTCTTGGATCCCAGGATCATTCACAGTACTACCCTTAGGGGGCCATGTTTTCACACCTAAACAGAGCACATTTGCCCTAGACTAGCTGAGAGATGATAAATATGGAGTCTCACAATGGCATTTCAGTGTCACTTGTCAGAGCCAAGCTGCACCCGTATGGTGTTAAGTGAGGGTGTATTCATGTTGCTGTAGGAGCCCTAACTTTGGAAATTCCTTTCTGCATTTAAAGTCTTCACCTTGGTGCTGCATTAATAGAGCTACTGTGGGTGTGGATGATGTTTCGAAAGTACAACAAAATCACAGCTGAAGTGCCCTTGCCATCAGCAGTGATTTACTACTGAACCCCTGGCTTCCCCTCAGGCACACCAGAGAAGGATGAGCTGAATGCAGTACCGGAGGTTCAGCAGGGGCAGCAATGGGAGAAGCTGTAATCTGCGCATAGGAGCCACACAGCCTGGGAGGATGGAGGGGGTTTGGTTTGTGTTTTCATCTGATTCTGTTTCATGCCATTGCTCTCCCCTGCAGCTCCAGTAACAGTGTCCCACCTGACTCTCACCCAACGTGATGACAGCAGCCTGTCTGTGTCTTGGCCAGCCCCACGACACCGCAGCCGGAGTTCAGTGCAGTACGAGGTCATGTACTTTGAGAAGGTGAGAGGCACCTCTTCTCTGCTCCTTACCTGTGTCTCTTCTGCTCTTTGTTTGTGACACCCAGAAACTTTCCTCCTCTAAAAGTATAAATAATATGCTAAGAGTCTAAATAATAAGATGGGTGAACTAGAGGGCCTTGTGTTAAATGAGGATATTGATATAATAGGCATCACAGAAACTTGGTGGAATGAGGATAATCAATGGGACACAGTAATACCAGGGTACAAAATATATTGGAAGGACAGAACAGGTCATGCTGGTGCGGGAGTGGCATTATATGTGAAAGAAAGTGTAGAATCAAATGAAGTAAAAATCTTAAATGAACCAAACTGTACCATAGAATCACTATGGATAGTAATTCCATGTTCTAATCATAAGAATATAGCAGTAGGGATCTATTACCAACCACCTGACCAGGATGATGATAGTGACTATGAAATGCTCAGGGAGATTAGAGAGGCTATTAAAATAAAAAACTCAATAATGGGGGATTTCAACTATCTCCATATTGATTGGGTACATGTCACCTCAGGATGGGATGCAGAGATACAGTTTCTTGACATCTTAAATGACTGCTTCTTAGAGCAGCTAATCATAGAATCATAGAAGATTAAGGATGGAAGAGACCTCAGGAGGTCATCTAGTCCAAATCCCTGCTCAAAGCAGGACCAATTCCCAACTAAATCATCCCAGCCAGGGCTTTGTCAAGCTGGGCCTTAAAAACCTCTAAGGATGGAGATTCCACCATCTCCCTAGGTAACCCATTCCAGTGCTTCACCACCCTCCTAGTGAAATAGTTTTTCCTAATATCTAACCTAGACCTCTCGCACTGCAACTTGAGACCATTACTCCTTGTTCTGTCATCTGCCACCACTGAGAACAATCTAGCTCCATCCTCTTTGGAACCCTCCTTCAGGTAGTTGAAGGCTGCTATCAAATCCCCCCTCACTCTTCTCTTCTGCATACTAAATAAGCCCAGTTCCCTCAGCCTCTCCCCATACGTCATATGCCGGAGCCCCCTAATCATTTTTGTTGCCCTCCGCTGGACTCTCTCCATTTTGTCCACATCATTTCTGTAGTGGGGGACTCAAACCTGGACACAGTACTCCAGATGTGGCCTCACCAGTGCTAAATAGAGGGAAATAATCACTTCCCTCGATCTGCTGGCAGTGCTCCTACTAATGCAGCCCAATATGCTGTTAGCCTTCTTGGCAATAAGGGCGCACTGTTAACTCATATCCAGCTTCTTGCCCACTGTAATCCCCAGGTCCCTTGCTGCAGAACTGCTGCTTCGCCAGTCGGTCCCCAGCCTGTAGCAGGATTCTGCACTTGTCCTTGTTGAACCTCATCAGCTGTATTTTGGCCCAATCCTCCAATTTGTCTAGGTCCTTCTGGACCCTATCTCTACCCTCCAGCATATCTACCTCTCCCCTCAGCTTAGTGTCATCCATGAACTTGCTGAGGGTGCAATCCATCCCATCATCCAGATCATTAATGAAGATATTGAACAAAACCGGCCCCAGGACCGACCCCCTGGGGCACTCCACTTGATACTGGCTGCCAACTAGACATCGAGCCATTGATCACTACCTGTTGAGCCTGGAACCCACAATAGGAGAGGCAATTCTTGATTTAGTCCTAAGTAGAGCACAGGATCTGGTCTAAGAGGTGAATATAGCTGGACCGCTTGGTAATAGTGACCATAATATAATTAAACTTAACATTCCTGTGGCGGGGAAAACACCACAGCAGCCCAACACTGTAGCATTTAATTTCAGAATGGGGAACTACACAAAAATAAGGTTAGTTAAATAGAAATTAAAAGCGCCAAAGTGAAATCCCTGCAAGCTGCATGGAAACTTTTTTAAGACACCATAATAGAGGCTCAAATGAAATGTATATCCCAAATTAAAAAACATCGTAAGAGAACCAAAAAAGTCCCACCGTGGCTAAATAACAAAGTAGAAGAAACAGTGAGAGGCAAAAAGGCATCATTTAAAAAGTGGAAGTTAAATCCTAGTGAGGAAAATAGAAAGGGATAGATAATAACACAGAAAATATCATATTGCCTCTATATAAATCTATGGTATGCCCACATCCTGAATACTGCGTTCAGATGTGGTCACCCCAAGTCAAAAAAGATATATTGGAATTGGAAAAGGTTCAGAAAAGGGCAACAAAAATGATTAGGGGTATCGAACAGCTGCCATATGAGGAGAGATTAATAAGATGGACTTTTCAGCTTAGAAAAGAGACTACTAAGGGGAGATATGATTGAGGTCTATAAAATCATGACTGGTGTGGAGAAAGTAAATAAGGAAGTGTTATTTACTCCTCATAACACAAGAACTAGGGGTCACCAAATGAAATTAATAGGCAGCAGGTTTAAAACAAACAAAAGGAACTATTTTTTCACACAGTGCACAGTCAACCTGTGGAACTCCTTGCCAGAGGATGTTGTGAAGGCCAAGACTATAACAGGGTTCAAAAAAGAACTAGATAAGTTCATAGGTAAGTTCATGGTCCATCAATGGCTATTAGCCAAGATGGACAGGGATGATGTCCCTAGCCTCTGTTTGCCAGAAGCTGGGAATGGGCGACAGGGGATGGATCACTTGATGATTACCTGTTCTGTTCATTCCCTCTGGGGCACCTGGCATTGGCCACTGTTGGAAGATAGGATACTGGGCTAGATGGACCTTTGGTCTTACTCATTATGGCCATTTTTATGTTCTGTTTCCGTGTGTGTGTTAGCTGTCCAAGTAACCTGTTCTCTGGCCCCCGCAGGGAGAGGATGCACACTACACAGTGAAGCAATTCCATGAACCCAATGTGACCCTGAGGGACCTGCAGCCGGACACAGCCTATCTGCTCCGTGTGCGCTCCATCACGCCTCTAGGACCTGGCCCCTTCTCCCAGGAACAGGAATTTCGCACCCTCCCGTCAGGTGAGGCACAGCTGCCCTCTATCTGATTGTTGGGTTGCAGGGGCTTCCCACTTATGGCCTAGGTTCTTCCCCCAGCACATACAGTTGTGGAAGGAAAGAACCGAGGAATGGCATTTTGGGGATTCTTGTTATCTGGGGCCAAGTCCTGCCACATTTTACCCGGCTCCTGAGCATGATTCTGATTGTGAACTCAGCTAAAAGCTGGAACAAGGTAGGTGAAGGAAGGGAGGTCTCCCTGAAAGCACAAAGTGTAGCGATTAGTGCTGCAGAGACCACATGATAGGGGAGGTACCCTGTCTCTCACGGGCCTCTCACCTCCACTCCCAGGTCAGTGCAGGATTGTTCCCTACATCCCACAGGAGGGGTCTTCCTCTCCATCCCTTTTGGGGACAATTACACACACGCACAGATCTCACCATGATGTCCGGACATTCAGCCTAAACTTTGTCTTCCTTAATGTCACACTGCTGCCGCTAGCACTAACACTTTCTGTTTGGCTTTTGAATTGTAATGGTCTAGCTAGCATTGGTTGTAAGTGAAATATTGTCTCATCCTTCATTCTCCCTTAATTCTCCTTTGTCTAGGAATTTCCTGTTTTTCTTTCTCCTGGGTGTTTCCCCAAATGTCCCACTAGTTAAATTTTCTAAAGAATAGTGGTGTCATTAGAATTGAGTGAAAAACAATAATAAACAAAAAACAATCAATAATAGATTTGAGAGGTTGTGTCAGGTAAGTGATTCAGTGAATATAATTCACCCAAGTCTCCTAGTCACTTAGCTCTTGATGTGATAAACACGCAGGGACTGTTATGGACTAGAATTGCTCGGCCTCGAGAATCTGAATGGAGAAGAGAATCTGCTTTATTCAAACAAACAGGACACAAACCCCATTGCAAGACAGAAACTAGGAACAATATTTTAAAAACAGGAGCCTACAGTTAGGCTCCCAAGTCCATAATTAGTCATCTGCTGGATTTTCAAAAGTGCTCAGTACCCAACAGCTGCCAATGAACTAATTGGCCTCAGGACCAAGCTCAGAGTTTGATGAATGTATGCAGAAGGTGGAGGAAAATGTCCATTTTCCAGGACAGATTGCATGAGTGGGGAATAAGGCAAGTTAGACTCCTTTGGAGACTGTGTGCCAGGCTCCCTGACTTCATTCCTGAGCAGAACAAAGGGTCTAATACAAAGTGAGTAGGTGCAAACAGGTGAGAAGGAGGGAGTGGAAATATTTGGTATCTGAAAGTATTTGGAAAAATAATTCAGTTGGAAAAACAATAAAAAAACAATATCAGGATCTTAGCTGGAATTTATCCAGACATCCATTTGAAGGTGAATTTTAGTTCATCCACCATGTGAAATAACAATAATAATGATATTTGGCCCAAACCTGCTGGCTTTTACAGTCAAAGTGCCATGTGGCTATGCACTATGTACATGGGTAATAATTATACACTGGGAGTCAAGTCTGGCTGATGGCCACACCCCGGGATGTGTCAGCGCTATTCCTTCCCTGCTCCCATTCCCGTGTTCCCTCAAATGACACTACTGGTATTTCCAGCCACTTGTAGTTCTATGCTATTGCCCAGCACTAAGGAGGGCAGATGGCCATTGCTCATTCAGCACCATCTGCTAGACAGGCTGGCTGTTACATTCCCAGTCACCACAGCCTGGAGATGGGAGTGTTGGTCTTTTGCCTTTGTGTGGGGAAAGCATGTGACTGTCGTTCTGTCCTGCAGACACCGGGGCTCCATCTGGAGGGGTGCTTGTCTCCATTGTCTTCGGAATCCTACTGTTTATTGGACTGGTTGTGGGAATCTTCATCTTCACACAAAGGTAAACTCAGCCCCTTCTTGGATGAAAAGGGTAGGGAGGGCTGGGTGGTATGGTGAGGAAGGAGCTGTGGAGAGAGGAGCCAGGCAGTGTGGTGGTGGGGCTTGACTGTTCATTGGAGAGCAGAACAGATAGAAGTTGGGGTGACTGGTTAGAGATGGAAGGGGGGATGGGAGGCCAGGGCCAGGTGGAAGGAGACAGTTGGGGTTTGATGGCGTACTGAGGGACTTGGCAGTTTGCACTGACAATCTGCTCATGCTGTACAAGGTCACTTGCAGGGCTGGCATGAGGTTTGCTTGATAGGTCTGTGGGGTTGGCACTCACTGCTGATGACTGAGAAAGGTGCCATTTCATGCATTTCAGGGGGACAGAACAGGTTTGGGGTGGAGGACTCCAAATTCTAACCCTGGCCCTGCCCACCCCCTACCATAGAAAGCTGATGTTGTCTGCTCTTGTTTGGATGTGAAGGAGAGCTCTTTCAGGAGGAAGGAAGCAGGAGCTGATTAAGTTTGCGACATTTTAGCCACTGAAGATTGTAACTTTCATAGTCTGAACTAGAAAAGCAGGGGGTCAGGACTGAGGCACAAGCAGCAGAGCTGTTTGAGGCCAGCAGTCCTGTGCATTTTCACAAGGGCCATGTATTCTGCAGCTGCAGAAATTGCAGCAAACTCCACCCACTATTAATTATGGGTCTACCTCTCCTGGTTGCAAAGAAAATCTTGAGAATGTGAACAAAATGTAAGTGGTGCAGCGACTGGGTCTGCAGACAGCCTGAAAAAATGGTTACTCACCTTTGTAACTGTTGTCTTTCGAGATGTGTTGCTCATATCCATTCCAATTAGGGTTTGCGCGCGCTGCGTGCACAGCTGTCAGAAAGTTTTCCCTTAGCAGCACCTGTCAGTGGAGCCCCCTGGAGTGGCTCCTTCAGGGCGCTCAATATATACCCCAGCTGATCTGGTGCCTCCCCAGTTGCTTCTTGTCGACTACTCCGACAGAGGGGAAGGGAGGCAGGTTTGGAATGGATATGACCAACACATCTCGAAGAACAACAGTTACAAAGGTGAGTAACCGTTTTTTCTTCTTCGAATGCTTGCTCATATTCATAGAATCATAGAATCATAGAATATCAGGGTTGGAAGGGACCTCAAGAGGTCATCTAGTCCAACCCCCTGCTCAAAGCAGGACCAATTCCCAACTAAATCATCCCAGCCAGGGCTTTGTCAAGCTGGGCCTTAAAAACCTCCAAGGAAGGAGACTCCACCACCTCCCTAGGTAACGCATTCCAGTGCTTCACCACCCTCCTAGTGAAATAGTGTTTCCTATATCTAACCTAGACCTCCCCCACTGCAACTTGAGACCATTGCTCCTTGTTCTGTCATCTGCCACCACTGAGAACAGCCGAGCTCCATCCTCTTTGGAACCCCCCTTCAGGTAGTTGAAGGCTGCTATCAAATCCCCCCTCATTCTTCTCTTCTGGAGACTAAACAATCCCAGTTCCCTCAGCCTCTCCTCATAAGTCATGTGCTCCAGACCCCTAATCATTTTTGTTGCCCTTCTTTGGACTCTTTCCAATTTTTCCACATCCTTCTTGTAGTGTGGGGCCCAAAACTGGACACAGTATTCCAGATGAGGCCTCACCAATATTGAATAAAGGGGAACGATCACTTTCCTCGATCTGCTGGCAATGCCTCTACTTATACTGCCCAAAATGCCGTTAGCCTTCTTGGCAACAAGAGCACACTGTTGACTATATCCAGCTTCTCATCCACTGTGACCCCTAGGTCCTTTTCTGCAGAACTGCTACCTAGCCATTCGGTCCCTAGTCTGTAGCAGTGCATGGGATTCTTCCGTCCTAAGTGCAGGACTCTGCACTTGTCCTTGTTGAACCTCATCAGGTTTTTTTTGGCCCAATCCTCTAATTTGTCTAGGTCCCTCTGTATCCGATCCCTACCCTCTAATGTATCTACCACGCCTCCTAGTTTAGTGTCATCTGCAAACTTGCTGAGAGTGCAGTCCACACCATCCTCCAGATCATTAATAAAGATATTAAACAAAACCGGCCCCAGGACCGACCCTTGGGGCACTCCGCTTGAAACCGGCTGCCAGCTAGACATGGAGCCATTGATCACTACCCGTTGAGCCCGACGATCTAGCCAGCTTTCTATCCACCTTACAGTCCATTCATCCAGCCCATACTTCTTTAACTTGGCGGCAAGAATACTGTGGGAGACCGTATCAAAAGCTTTGCTAAAGTCAAGGAATAACACATCCACTGCTTTTCCCTCATCCACAGAGCCAGTTATCTCATCATAGAAGGCAATTAGGTTAGTCAGGCACGACTTGCCCTTGGTGAATCCATGCTGACTGTTCCTGATCACTTTCCTCTCCTCTAAATGTTTCATAATTGATTCCTTGAGGACCTGCTCCATGATTTTTCCAGGGACTGAGGTGAGGCTGACTGGCCTGTAGTTCCCCGGATCCTCCTTCTTCCCTTTTTTAAAGATGGGCACTACATTAGCCTTTTTCCAGTCATCTGGGACCTCCCCCGATCGCCATGAGTTTTCAAAAATAATGGCTAATGGCTCTGCAATCTCACCCGCCAACTCCTTTAGCACCCTCGGATGCAGCGCATCCGGCCCCATGGACTTGTGCACGTCCAGTTTTTCTAAATAGTCCCGAACCACTTCTTTCTCCACAGAGGGCTGGTCACCTTCTCCCCATATTGTGCTGCCCAGTGCAGCAATCTGGGAGCTGACCTTGTTCGTGAAGACAGAGGCAAAAAAATCATTGAGTACATTAGCTTTTTCCACATCCTCGGTCACTAGGTTGCCTCCCTCATTCAGTAAGGGGCCCACACTTTCCTTGATTTTCTTCTTGTTGCTAACATACCTGAAGAAACCCTTCTTGTTACTCTTAACATCTCTTGCTAACTGCAACTCCAAGTGTGATTTGGCCTTCCTGATTTCACTCCTGCATGCCTGAGAAATATTTTTATACACCTCCCTGGTCATTTGTCCAATCTTCCACTTCTTGTAAGCTTCTTTTTTGCGTTTTAGATCAGCAAGGATTTCACTGTTTAGCCAAGCTGGTCGCCTGCCATATTTACTATTCTTTCTACACATCGGGATGGTTTGTTCCTGCAACCGCAATAAGGATTCTTTAAAATACAGCCAGTTCTCCTGGACCCTTTTGCCCTTCATGTTATTCTCCCAGGGGATCCTGCCCATCTGTTCCCTGAGGGAGTCAAAGTCTGCTTTTCTGAAGTCCAGGGTCCGTATTCTGCTACTCTCCTTTCTTCCTTGTGTCAGGATCCTGAACTCGACCATCTCGTGGTCACTGCCTCCAAGGTTCCCATCCACTTTTGCTTCCCCTACTAATTCTTCCCTGTTTGTGAGCAGCAGGTCAAGAAAAGCTCTGCCCCTAGTTGGTTCCTCCAGCACTTGCACCAGGAAATTGTCCCCTACACTTTCCAAAAATTTCCTGGATTGTCTGTGCACCACTGTATTGCTCTCCCAGCAGATATCAGGGTGATTAAAGTCTCCCATGAGAACCAGGGCCTGTGATCTAGCAACTTCTGCTAGTTGCCAGAAGAAAGCCTCGTCCACCTCATCTCTCTGGTCTGGTGGTCTATAGCAGACTCCAACCACGACATCACCCTTGTTGCTCACACTTCTCAACTTTATCCAGAGACTCTCGGGTTTTTCTGCAGTTTCATACTGGAGCTCTGAGCAGTCATACTCCTCTTTTACATACAACGCAACTCCCCCACCTTTTCTGCCCTGCCTGTCCTTCCTGAACAGTTTATATCCATCCATGACAGTACTCCAGTCATGTGAGTTATCCCACCAAGTCTCTGTTATTCCAATCGCATCATAGTTCCCTGACTGTGCCAGGACTTCCAGTTCTCCCTGCTTGTTTCCCAGGCTTCTTGCATTTGTGTATAGACACTTAAGATAACTCATCGATCGTCCCTCTTTCTCAGCATGAGACAGGAGTCCTCCCCTCTTGTGCTCTCCTGCTTGTGCTTCCTCCCAGGATCCCATTTCCCCACTTACCTCAGGGCTTTGGTCTCCTTCCCCGGTGAACCTAGTTTAAAGCCCTCCTCACTAGGTTAGCCAGCCTGCTGGCGAAGATGCTCTTCCCTCTCTTCGTTAGGTAGAGCCCGTCTCTGCCTAGCACTCCTCCTTCTTGGAACACCATCCCATGGTCGAAGAATCCAAAGCCTTCTCTCCGACACCACCTGCGTAGCCATTCGTTGACTTCCACGATTCGACGGTCTCTACCCAGGCCTTTTCCTTGCACAGGGAGGATGGACGAGAACACCACTTGCGCCTCAAACTCCTTTATCCTTCTTCCCAGAGCCACGTAGTCTGCAGCGATCCGCTCAAGGTCATTCTTGGCAGTATCATTGGTGCCCACGTGGAGAAGCAGGAAGGGGTAGCGATCTGAGGGCTTGATGAGTCTCGGCAGTCTCTCCAATTGATTCCAATTAGGTGACTCCCAAGCCTTACCTAGGTGGTGGGGTCGGAGTGAAGCAATGTGGACTGCAGTACCGCTCTACTAAAAGCTGCATCGTCCCTGGCACGCCGGATGATGGCATAGTGCGAGGCGAAAGTATGTACCAAGGACCAAATTTGCTGCCCTGCAAATTTCTTGAATTGGTACCTGGGCCAGGAATGCCGCCGACGAGGCCTGGGCCCTAGTGGAGTGAGCGGTGAGAGCTGGGGTCGGTACGCTGGCCAGCTCATAGCAAGCGTGGCTGCAGGACGTAATCCAAGAAGAGATCCTCTTAGAGGAGACTGGGAGACCCTTCATCTGGTCTGCCACCACAATGAAAAGCTGAGTCAATTTCCTGAATGGCTTAGTGTGCTCAATGTAGAAGGCCAGAGCCCTGCGGACATCGAAAGAATGCAGCCACTGCTCCCGGGGACTGGCGTGAGGTTTAGGGTAAAAAACAAGCAGAAAAATGAGCTGGCTGGTGTGGAAAGCCAACACCACCTTGGGAAGAAAGGCTGGGTGAGGTCTGAGGTGTACCTTCCTTATGGAAGACCGTGTAAGGTGGTTCTGAGGTAAGGGCCTTTAGCTCGGAGACGCACCTCGCCAATGTGATGGCGACATGGAAAGCCGTCTTCCAGGAGAGATACAGGAGGGAGCATGTGGCCAGAGGCTCGAACGGGGGCCCCATGAGCCTCGAAAGGACCAGATTAAGGTCCCACGCGGGGACAGGCTGCCGGATTTGAGGGTAGGAGCGGTCCAAGCCCTTGAGAAAGTGAGCAACCATAGGATTGGCAAGATGGCCGCAAGGTGAACCTTCACAGAAGATGCCGCGAGGCCTTGCTGTTTCAGGTGCAGGAGATACTCCAAAATGAGGAGCACCAGTGCCTGGAGGGGTGGGGTGTGGCCCTGGTCTCACCAACACAAAAACTGCTTGCACTTCACCAGGTACATGGCTCGAGTGGAAGGCTTCCTGCTGCCCAGTAGTATTTGCCATACGGAGTCCGAACACAGAAGCTCCATAGGGTTTAGCCATGCAGCATCCATGCTGTGAGGTGGAGAGACCGCAGGTCGGGATGACAGAGGCAACGGGACTGGAACGTCCATGGACAGTTCCAACAGCATGGTGTACCAATGCTGCCTGGGCCACACCAGAGCCACCAGAATCACCCTTGCCCCATCTCTGCGGATCTTGAGCAGGACCTTGTGCACAAGGGAAAATGGAGGGAAGGCATAAAACAGGCGACCCGTCCAGGGAAGCAGGAACGTGTCTGTGAGGGAGCCTGGGCAGCAACACTGGAAGGAGCAGAACGCTGGGCACTTCCTGTTGCTGCGGAAGGCGAACAGATCAACCTGGGGAAAACCCCACCTTTGGAAGATGGGGTGGACAACATCCGGCTGGAGAGACCACTCATGCGAGTGGAAAGACCTGCTGAGGTAGTCTGCCAGCGTGTTCTAGATCCCAGGAAGGAAGGATGCCACCGGGTGAATGGAGTGGGCTATACAGAACTACCACAGTTGAATGGCTTCCTGGCAGAGGGAAGAGGAGTGGGCCCCTCCTTGCTTGTTGATGTAGAACATGGCCGTGGTGTTGTCCATGAGAACTGCCACACAACAACCCTGCAGGTGCTCCTGGAAGGCCCAACAAGCAAGACACACTGCCATCAGCTCTGAGATGTTGATATGGAGGGAGAGTGCGGACGGGAACTATAGGCCCTGAGTCCAAAGGTTGCCGAGATGAGCGCCCGACCCCAGGGCTGACGCATCTGTGACCAGGGACAAGGAAGGCTACAGACTGTGAAAGGGGACCCCTTCGCACACCACCCAGGAATATAGCCACCAGCAGAGGGAGGCGAGGACCCGCTCCAGAATGGTGACCACCAAGTTCAGGCTGTCGCACCCCGGGCAATAGACTGAAGCGAGCCAGGCCTGCAGCAGCCAGAGCCAGAGCCTGGTGTGCCGGGTCACATATGTACACGAAGCCATGTGGCCAAGACTCAGGCAACTTCTTGCTGTCGAGGTCGGGAAGCTCTGAAGACCTCGAATGAGGCCTCGAGAACTTGGAAATGAGAGTCCAGCAGGAGGGATCGCACCTGAATGGAGTCCAGAACCACCCCGATGAACTCTATTCTCTGAGTCGGTTCCAGGGTCGATTTTGCTATGTTGAGGAGGAGACCCAGCCGAAGAAACGTATCCCTGACCAGGTGGAGATGGGACTGCACCTGTTCTCTGGTGCAGCTCCAGATCAGCCAGTCATCGAGGTAAGGATATACTTGCACCCACTGTTGATGGAGGAAGGCAGCCACAACTGACATACATTTCATAAACCCCCAGGGGGCCGTGGAAAGGCCGAAGGGGAGGGCCGTGAACTGGTAGTGTTCACAGGTGACCACAAAGAAGAGGCAACGTCTGTGCGCCGGATGAATCGCTATGTGGAAGTACGTGTCCTTCATGTTGAGGGCAGCATACCAGTCTCCAGGATCCAGGGAAGGTATAATGGTGCCCAAGGAGACCATGCAGAACTTCAACTTTACCATGAATTTGTTGAGCCCACGCAGATCTAGAATAGGCCGGAGGCCCCCTTTGGCTTTGTGGATTAGGAAATATCGGGAGTAAACCCCCCTGCCCCTTAGTTCCCTTGGAACCTCCTCGATCGCCCCCATGGTGAAGAGCGCCTGCACCTCCTGAATAAGGAGTTGCTCGTGAGAAGTGTCCCTAAAGAGGGACGGGGAAGGAGGGTGGGAGGGTGGGGAGGAACAAAATTGGAGAGAGTATCCCGCTTCCACCGTGTGAAGGACCCAGTGGTCCGTGGTTTGCGACCAAGCATGGTGGAAATGGGATAAACAATTCAAAAAAGGTAAGGTAAGATCCTGAGGGAGGTCTGATACGCCGTCCTTGGGCGTCCCTTCAGAAGGCCTGTTTGTAGCCCAGCGATGGCTTGGTTGGGCCCTGGCCTTGTCCAGACAGTGGGTTAGGGGGTTTCCTCCTGCCATTACGCCCCCACCGTCTGTAAAAATCCTGCCTCAGCTGAGGATGATAGGAGTGCTGCTGCGGTTGCTGAGGCTTGAAGTGTTTCTGCTGGGTTGCTGGGGTGTGCATACCCAGTGACTTCATGGTCACCCTTGAGTCTTTAAGGCTGTGCAGCCTAGAGTCCATCTGTTCCATGAACAGACCCTCCCCGTCGAAGGGGAGGTCTTGCAGCATCTGCTGAACCTCCGGGGGACATGACCAATCCCAAAGGACAACGTACACGTGGCCAAGTCTGCAGCATCCAGCGAGGCCTGCAAAGAGGTCCGTGCCACTGTTTTGCCCCTTGTCAACCAGGGCCCCAAACTCCTCTCTGGACTCAGGAGGCACAAGCTCCTTGAACTTCAGCATGGAATTCCAGGAGTTAAAATTGTAATGGCTCAGGAGCACCTGCTGATTGGCGATCTGGAGCTGAAGCCTCCCCATAGAGTCGACTTTGCGTCCAAACAAGTCGAGGCACTTAGCGTCCTTCGACTTGGGTGCAGGGGCCAGCTGACTGTGTCGGTCCTTCTCGTTCACAGCCGCAACCATGAGCGAGCAGGGCTGCGGGTGGGTAAACAAGTAGTCATACCCCTTCGAGGGGACAAAGTACTTGCACTCCACTCCCTTGGCCGTAGGGGGAATGGAGGCTGGAGTCTGCCAGATGGTTTTGGCATTAGTCTGGATGGTCCTGATGAGAGGCAGGGCCACCCTTGACGGGCCTTCTGGGGCCAAAATGTCCACCACAGGATCCTCCGATTCCATCACCTCCTCAGCCTGCAGGTTCATATTGCGCGCAACCCTGTGCAGGAGGTCCTGGTGGGCATGGATATCGATCGGAGGTGGCCCTGAGATAGAGGTGCCGGCCACAGCCTCATCGGGGGAGGAGGAAGAGGAGTCTACAGGGGGAAGAGGGTTGTCTTGACCCCCCTGCGTTGTGGGGGCCTGCTGTCCTGTGTCACCAACAGCAGGGCCCGGCTCAGGGATTGGAGTCCCAAAGTGGGAAGAGTGCATGCCACCTCTTCCATACCCCCCGGAGCAGGCCGACTGGCGGCGGCTTCCAGCACCCGTGGCTCTGAGGGGGCTGACCGGGAAGCCCCAGACAGTGCACCCTGGGTTTGGTGGTACACCCATGGAGTCCAGAATGGCCACTGGGTGGGTCCCTGTGTGGGTCCCTCTCCATGTGCCTGCCATGACCCCACCCCCACATCAAGGTGGCACGGTCTGACTGGCCACGGTCCGAAAACCTCAAACCTGTGTCTGATCCCAAGGAGTGAGAGCCAGAGCACGAGGGCCAGGGTGGTGTGTGACAGGTTGGATCACAGAAAACCCCTTGGGAACTGCCAACTGATGTGCTGGGACTACCTCTAAGCCCATTTTCCCTGGCAGCTTGGGACTTCAGAACCCTGCCTGGTTTGAGCCAGACACACTAGCCTGCTACAAACCCAGACCCAGGTCGGAACAACATCCCCCAACAGCAGCAGGCTTAACTGAAAATAGCTTAAGAAGTGTTCCTGTCTCCAACACTCAGATGCCCAGCTCCCAATGGGGTCCAAACCCCAAGTAAATCCATTTTACCCTGTATAAAACTTATACAGGATAAACTCATACATTGTTCACCCTCTGTAACACTGATAGAGAGATATGCACAGCTGTTTCCCCCCCACCCCCACCCCCAGGTATCAATACACACTCTGGGTTAATTAATAAGTAAAAAGTGATTTTATTAAATACAAAAAGTAGGATTTAAGTGGTTCCAAGTAATAACAGACAGAACAAAGTGAATTACCAAGCAAAATAAAATAAAATACGCAAGTCTAAGCCTAGTACAGTAAGAAGCTGAATACAGATGAAACCTCACCCTCAGAGATGTTCCAGTAAGCTTCTTTTACAGAGTAGCCTCCTTCTAGTCTGGGTCCAGCAATCACTCACACCCCTGTGTTTCTGGACTTTGTTCCAGTTCCTTTGTTCCAGTTCCAGTATTCTTTGGGGTGGAGAGGCTGTCTTGAGCCAGCTGAAGACAAAATGGAGGGGTCTCCCAGGGGCTTAAGTAGACTTTCTCTTGTGGGTAGAGCCCCCTTCCTCTCTCCTATGCAGAATCCAGCCGCAAGCTGGAGTTTTGGAGTCACATGGGCAAGTCACATGTCCATGCATGACTCAGAACTTTACAGGTGGCAGCCATTGTTCACATGCTACCTTGAAAGTCCCAAGTAGACTTCTTATGTGGATTACAGTCTTCCAAGATTCCATTGTCCGTTAAGTGTTTCTTGATTGGGCACTTAACTTGCAAATTCCTTTCTTAAGAAGCTGACCAAATGCCTTACTAAGGCTACTTAAAATCAAACAAGTACACAGCCAATATTCATAACTTTGAATATGAAAATGATACATGCATACAAATAGGATGAATATATTCAGTAGATCATAACCTTTACAGAGATATGTTACATGGCTTATGTAGCATAAAACGTATTCCAGTTATGTCATATATACATTCATAAGCATATTTCCATAAAGCATTATGGGCTGCATCACATGGTGCTGAGCGGATCTGCGTCAGTGAGCGTCGATGGGGAGACGTGGAACATGCTGTGAAGCTGGGGAGCGGTGCCGAGACCTGGATCGGTACCGGGACATGGATCAGCACCTGGACCTGGAGCGGGGCCAAGATGACGAACGGTGCCAAGATTGGCACCAGGTTCAGGATCTGCTCGGTGATAGCGACCAGCAGGCAGAGTGGCGCCATGATGGGGAATGGCGATGCAAGCCAGAGCGGTGCCGCAAGTAGGGCTTTAAACTAGGTTCACCGGGGGAAGGAGACCACAGCCCTGAGGTAAGTGGGGAAATGGGATACCAGGAGGAAGCAGGAGCAGGAGAGCGCAAGAGGGGAGGACTCCTGTCTCATACTGAGAAAACGGGATGATCGGCGAGTTATCTTAAGTGCCTATACACAAATGCAAGAAGCCTGGGAAAGAAGCAGGAAGAATTGGAAATCCTGGTACAGTCAAAGAACATTCCAATGTGATTGGAATAACAGAGACTTGGTGGGATAACTCACATGACTGGAGTACTGTCATGGATGGATATAAACTGTTATGAAAGGACAGACAGGGCAGAAAAGGTCGGGGAGTTACATTGTATGTAAGAGAGCAGTATGACTGCTCAGAGCTCTGGTATGAAACTGCAGAAAAACCTGAGAGTCTCTGGATTAAGTTTAGAAGTGTGAGCAACAAGGGTGATGTCGTGGTGGGAGTCTGCTATAGACCACCAGACCAAGGGGGGTGAGGTTGACGAGGCTTTCTTCCGGCAACTAATAGAAGTTACTGGATCACAGGCCCTGGTTCACATGGGAGACTTCAATCACCCTGATATCTGCTGGGAGAGCAATACAATGGTGCACAAACAATCCAGAAAGTTTTTGGAAAGTGTAGGGGACAATTTTCTGGTGCAAGTGCTGGAGGAACCAACTAGGGGCAGAGCTCTTCTTGACCTGCTGCTCACAAACAGGGAAGAATTAGTAGGGGAAGCAAAAGTGAATGGGAACCTGGGAGGCAGTGACCATGAGATGTTCGAATTCAGGATCTTGACACAAGGAAGAAAGGAGAGCAGCAGAATATGGACCCTGGACTTCAGAAAAGCAGACTTTGACTCCCTCAGGGAACTGATGGGTAGGATCCCCTAGGAGAATAATGTGAGGGGGAAAGGAGTCCAGGAGAGCTTGCTGTGTTTTAAAGAATCCTTATTGAGGTTGCAGGAACAAACCATCCCGATGTGTAGAAAGAATAGTAAATAACAGTGAAATCCTTGCTCATCTTAAACACAAAAAAAGAAGCTTATAAGAAGTGGAAGATTGGACAAATGACCAGGGAGGAGTATAAAAATATTGCTCAGGCATGCAGGAGTGAAATCAGGAAGGCCAAATCACACTTGGAGTTGCAGCTAGCAAGAGATGTTAAGAGTAACAAGAAGGGTTTCTTCAGGTATGTTAGCAACAAGAAGAAAGTCAAGGAAAGTGTGGGCCCCTTACTGAACGAGGGAGGCAACCTAGTGACCGAGGACGTGGAAAAAGCTAATGTACTCAATGATTTTTTTGCCTCTGTCTTCACAAACAAGATCAGCTCCCAGACTACTGCACTGGGCAGCACATCATGGGGAGGAGGTGACCAGCCATCTGTGGAGAAAGAAGTGGTTCGGGACTATTTAGAAAAGCTGGATGAGCACAAATCCATGGGGCCGGATGCGCTGTATCCGAGGATGCTAAAGGAGTTTGCGGATGTGATTGCAGAGCCATTGGCCATTATCTTTGAAAACTCAAGGCGATCGGGGGAGGTCCCGATGACTGGAAAAAGGCTAATGTAGTGGAAAAATCATGGAGCAGGTCCTCAAAGAATCAATTATGAAACACTTAGAGGAGAGGAAAGTGATCAGGAACAGTCAGCATGGATTCACCAAGGGCAAGTCATGTCTGACTAACCTAATTGCCTTCTATGATGAGATAACTGGTTCTGTGGATGAGGGGAAAACAGTGGATGTGTTATTCCTTGACTTTAGCAAAGCTTTTGATACGGTCTCCCACAGTATTCTTGCCGGCAACTTAAAGAAGTATGGGCTGGATGAATGAATAGGGTGGATAGAAAGCTGGCTAGATCCAGGTCTAGTTGGCAGCCGGTATCAAGCGGAGTGCCCCAAGTGTCGGTCCTGGAGCCAGTTTTGTTCAATATCTTCATTAATGATCTGGAGGATGGCGTGGACTGCACTCTCAGCAAGTTTGCAGATGACAATAAACTGAGAGAGTGGTAGATACGCTGGGTAGGGATAGGATACCGGGGGACCTAGACAAATTAGAGGACTGGGCCAAAAGAAACCTGATGAGGTTCAACAAGGACAAGTGCAGAGTCCTGCACTTGGGACGGAAGAATCCCATGCACTGCTACAGACTAGGGATCGGATGGCTAGGCAGCAGTTCTGCAGAAAAGGACCTAGGGGTTACAGTGGATGAGAAGCTGGATATGAGTCAGCAGTGTGCCCTTGTTGCCATGAAGGCTAATGGCATTTGGTGCTGTATAAGTAGGGGCATTGCCAGCAGATCGAGGGACGTGATCATTCCCCTCTATTCAACATTGGTGAGGCCTCATCTGGAGTACTGTGTCCAGTTTTGGGCCCCACACTACAAGAAGAATGTGGCAAAATTGGAAAGAGTCCAGTGGAGGGCAACAAAAATGATTAGGGGGCTGGAACACATGACTTATGAGGAGAGGCTGAGGGAACTGGGATTGTTTAGACTGCAGAAGAGAAGAATGGGGGGGGGGGGGAATTGATAGCTGCTTTCAACTACCTGAAAGGGGGTTCCAAAGAGGATGGATCTAGACTGTTCTCAGTGGCAGCAGATGACAGAACAAGGAGTAATGGTCTCAAGTTGCAGTGGGGGAGGTTTAGGTTGGATATTAGGGAAAACTTTTTCACTAGGAGTGTGGTGAAGCACTGGAATGGCTTACCTAGGGAGGTGGTGGAATCTCCTTCCCTAGAGGTTTTTATGGTCAGGCTTGACAAAGCCCTGGCTGGGATGATTTAGTTGGGAATTGGTCCTGCTTTGAGCAGGGGGTTGGACTAGATGACCTCCTGAGGTCCCTTCCAACCCTGATATTCTATGAGTCTATGACCAGCACCGCGATGGAGAGCAGTGCCGGGAGCGGGAACAGTGCCGCAGCTTGACCGACGGTGCTGACAGGTGAATCAATGCCAGCTTGCCCCAAGATGGCCCTGGGATGTTGGCGTGGAGCTGAGGGGACCCCGATGCCATCATGGCAATGAGGTCCCTCGCTGCTGCACGGGTGTCCGGGGTAGAAGGTAGCTGGACTTGTACCACACTGCGGGTTGGGGAGTCTGGTGGCACCGGACTCAACGGATCCCCCTGCAGGGCCGGTGTCAACGGTGCCGGGACTGCGGCCTTTGCTCCTGGGAGCTCCCCTCTGGGATGCAGCCCAATAGTTGGCTCCAGGGAAGCTGGTCTCGGTGTAGGAGAGCCACCCTTTTCCAGCTTCCAGTGCCGCTTCCGACCAGGGCAGTGGGAGCAGTGTCTAGCCAATGTCGCCGGTTGTGGTGCCAGGAAGCGTTGGTGCTGCGGGTCTCAGTCAGAGTCCAACCGCGGGGGGGCCGCACCAAAGGAGGCTGAGGGCTAAGAGCTGCCTCCACAAGGAGCTGCTTTAAGCGGAAGTCAAGCTCCTTTTTAGTCCGAGAACTAAACCCTTTGTAGATCCTGCAATTTTCGGCTTGATGAGCCTCCCCGAGACACTTCAGACAAGAGTCATGGCGGTTGTCCATTGGCATGGGCTTAGACCAGGACCGGCAGGGCTTGAATCCTGGAGACTTGGGCATGGAGCCCAAGAAGAAGGCTTGGGGTGGAGGGGAAAACCCCCAATCCAGCTAACACTAACTAAAAACCAAAAATAAGAACTATAAACCAAACTTACAACAACTATCTAGAGAGTTAGGGAAACGTGGAGAGCAAGCAGAGCAAGACTCCATAGTTCCAACAACTGTTACAGGCAGTAAGAAGGAACTGGTGAGGTGCCGTTTCGGCTGGGGTATATATTGAGCGACGTGAAGGCGCCACTCCAGGGGGCTCCACATCTGACCCCACGGGTGTTGCTAGGGGAAAACTTTCCGATGGCCGTGCATGCGGCACACGCACACCTAATTGGAATCAATATGCGCAAGCACTCAAAGAAGAACAATAGTTCTGAGAGGTGTGAATTGCTCTGTTTCTATTAAGGGAGTATTAGCTGTGACAGTTTGTTGTTGTTATGCAATAATTTACATAGCATGGGTAACTTATTTCACTACTGATCACTTCAGCAGAAACATCCAGCTAATGTACATATCCATGATATCAACCTCACATATGCCACCTCCCACAGCTGTCCCCATGCCAGTTCAGCTACTAAATTCTACAGCATCTCTATGATGCCATTATGTATTGTCACTAGAAGGACCTGTGGCACACTGAAAACTAAAAGTATGGGGACAATGTAAATTAATGGATTTTAATCTCTAAGTAACTTCCCTGGGCCCTGTGCAATGGTATTGTTCATTCCCATGTATAGTGAGTTAAAACCTCAGTTTTAACTGTAAATAAAGCTGCTGCAGTGTTTCTCACCTTTGGCATTGGAAGACAGGGAAGTGGGTGCAGCACTTGGATCCACACTGCTGCAGAGTGCATGGAGCCCTTTTCCTGACCAGCTGGGGAAAGGACTCTGAGACGTCTGCTCTTGCCTTTGCCTCATTGTCCTGTTGCCAGGGCCAGCTCCAGGCACCAGCGCCCTAAGCAGGTGCTTGGGGCGGCCAACGGAAAGGGGCGGCACGTCCAGCTCTTTGGTGGCAATTCAGCGGCGGGTCCCCCAGTCCCTCTCGGAGGGAACGACCTGCTGCTGAATTGCCGCCAAAGAATGAAGTGGCATGGTAGAACTGCTGCCGAAGTGCCGCTGATCGTGGCTTTTTTTTTTCCCACCGCTTGGGGCAGCAAAAACGCTGGAGCCGGCCCTGCCTGTTGCTCTGTTAGTCGTTCAGGTTTGATGGTGACTGTCTGTCTGTCTATGTCTTCCAGGAAAGCCCGTTGTCACCAAGCACGGCCAGACTATGACATCTCAGCCTTCGACCGAGGTGAGATCCAAAGCCAGGAAGGGAAGGGGAGCTCTGCTGAGAGAGAGTCCTGGCAGCGAGTCCAGGGGGAGGTCTGGGGTGGGTCAGACATTCTTAATGAGAGAGACTGGAGGGCCCTGGCTCTGGATGAGCATCCTTGGCTGTCAGCACTGACTTTCTACATTAGTTTCTCTCTTCCCTTAATGGCTCTGGTTTTCCACATACGATTGCTAGCTGGTTCGCCCAGTGCTCTGGCTTTCCAGCCAGAGCATCCTGGCTCTCAAGGGGGTCCCAGGAATCTTGGTGACAGGGTGTTTATTTCTCTCTGTTTCTCTTTGCCATAGAGGAGAAGGTCTGGTTGAAGCCCTATGTGGATCTACAGCCCTATGAGGACCCGAGCAGGGGGGTCTTGGAGTTCACCAAGGAACTAGATGTGGCCTATGTCACCATGGAGAATGTTATTGGGGAGGGTGAGTCTCATTGGGGCTATCTCCATGCCCTCATTCCTGGGTTCCCCCTCACACCTCCCCTTGTCTGCCGCCCCTATTCCTGTGTTCCCCAGTAACCTCCTGTCTCTGGCAATGCCGCAGGGGAGTTCGGGGAGGTCTATCGCGGCACCTTGCGCCTGCCAGGGAAGGAGCGCATTGTGGTTGCTATCAAGACCCTGAAGTCAACGTATTCGGACTCTCAGTGGTGGAATTTTCTGCGTGAGGCAACAATCATGGGCCAGTTCAATCACCACAACATCGTGCACCTGGAGGGGGTCGTCACCAAGCGTAAGAGCCCTTGTGGGATGGGCAGTGATGGGCACCGCTGTGCGAGTCCAAGGTGTGGGTAGAATGGCCATATTCCTGTGAGAGCCAGAGGAGGAGAGGATGCTGCCCACTAGCCTGTGCAGGGAGGAGAGGAAGACTGCCATCATGTTAGCCTGTGGCAGGGAGAGATGTAGCTTTGTAGGAGTCTGGGGACACCATCATGAGAGCCCCTAGTAAGGATGGTGGGGGAGTGAGGAGAAGGGATGTGTCTCCTGTGGGCATGAGGAGAGGAAAGGTATGAATTCATCTCTGGAGGTGTGAGGGGGGAAGGCAGGGAGCTGGCTGGGGGTGGGCTCCAAGTTGGGAGTGTGGGGTGGAGGGCACTGCAGGGTGAACAGGAGGTGAGGAGTCATGCTGCTTTGTGGGTAAGGGAGCCGGGTGGCTCGCGGTGGGTCCTGTAGCAGAGAGGGATGCAGTGTGGGTAATGCTCTCTTTTCCTCTTGCCCCAGGGAAGCCGATGATGATCATCACTGAGTATATGGAGAATGGTGCCCTGGACATGTTCCTCCGGGTGAGGGACCAGAGTTTGTAATGTTTTTAGTATCAGAGGGGTAGCCGTGTTAGTCTGGATCTGTAAAAGCAGCGAAGAGTCCTGTGGCACCTTATAGACTAACAGACGTATATGCATCCGAAGAAGTGGGTATTCACCCACGAAAGCTCATGCTCCTATACGGCTGTTAGTCTATAAGGTGCCACAGGACTCTTTGCTGTAATGTGTTTGTATGCTGTGGGCACTTGCCAGCCATTGCAGGTGCTGAGGGGCAGGGATACTAGGCCGTCTTGGCCACTTCCACTCACAGAGAGCTCTGTTCGCTGGGAATTGCACCCACAGCTGCAGCAGCTGAGGCTGGATCCCATTCAGCCTGTTTATTGTCCAGGGTCTTTCACTGCTGGGGAACGAACTGCAGATCCCTGGTTATGATTCCAGAGGGCTCTCCTTCCTCCCTTCTGATCCTCTCACCTGTGATGTTCGCTAGTCCCCTTGCGAGCTGGTAAGCCTGCTAGCCAAGAATCTGCAGACTCCAGTGATCTGATGGAACCTGTTTCTTTCCCCCTCACCCTGTAGGAGAACGAGGAGAAGTTCAGCTCTGTACAGCTGGTGGTTATGCTGCAGGGCATTGCCTCAGGCATGACCTACCTCTCAGACCGCAACTACGTGCACCGGGACCTGGCTGCCCGCAACATCCTGGTAACTCACAGCCTGCAGTGCAAGGTGTCTGACTTTGGCCTGTCCCGGATATTGGAAAACGATGTGGAGGGGACGTACGAAACTAAGGTGACATGGCAACAACCTGTGTGAAGACTGGGGCCCCTCAGGGTCTTATAACTTCTAAATGGAGTTATTGTACATTGTGGGTAGAGAGCCTTCTGGATTTCATGCTAAGGGAGGCCAGGCCAGGTGAAGATTTGGATGGGAAACCTCCAAGGAGGGGTGTGGGTGACTCAGAAGGTGGTGCTCTTCCCTCTGGAGTAAGTATGGAGCTCAGTGTGGTGCTGGCCAGCACTGTGCTGGAGGGGCTGTCTTTTAGGTGAGGCATAAAACCAAAGTCCTGATCATTTGCAGTCAGCTAAGAGCCTGTGTCACTTTATATAAACTTTGGGGATTAACCGTAGTGTCCTGACTAAATTCCAACCTGGATGGTTCTATGATGCCACCCTAGCATTCCCCCTATAGATTCAGTTGGATAAAGGAGTCTCCTCCATTTTCCCTCCAAAACTATGTCACTCACTGTTAAAAAGTTGCCTCATTTAGCCCAGCGGTGGCTGCATGTCACTGGTGGATGAAGTAAGCACATTGTTATATGTGGTTTGTACTGCACTTTGGGATCCTCTGGGATGAACAGTGCTGAAATATGACCAGACGGTAACCGCTAGCTGTGCTCTGGTCCCTCCCTGCAGGGCGGGAAGATCCCCATCCGCTGGACAGCACCCGAGGCCATTGCCCATCGGATCTTCACTTCAGCCAGTGACGTCTGGAGTTACGGCATTGTCATGTGGGAGGTGCTGTCCTTTGGGGACAAGCCCTATGGAGACATGACCAATCAGGAGGTAACAGGGAGGGAACGGCTGTGGTGTTAGCATGGAGGTCATATACTGAGCAAGAATCAGGGCCTAGGCTGGGAATGGAATGGATAAGGCACATAAGACCACCTACTTTGGGGAACCCATTGTCTGCAGTCCCTGCTGTGGCACCCCAGCCCCTCTAAGAGTAGCCACTGCCACTAGTGTATGCTAACCCCTGCCTTAAAACAGGGGAATAAACTCTTTTTACCCTGACCTCATTCATGTTAGTGGGGCAAGGAAACAAAGACCCAGCCCTGTGGAGTGTCACACCTGTATTTCCCCCACCCCACGTGGAAGGCTGGTCCCAACAGGGTTGGTTAAGCAAGGGCTTCTTTAGCCATAATCCTATATAAAGATAAAGGTGGCTTACTCCGACCAAGGCCACCATGAGTACAGAGAAAAGCTCTTTCCCCCCTTCCCCTCTGAAAACCCCTCTCGGTCTCCTCCTACCTAGACTACCCTTTTGAAGTAGTCTGGATTATTATCTTATCTCATTGTCCCTATTCCCCACCCCCAGCTCAGCAAGGTTATCCCACTGGATTCTTCCTCAGAGACTGTTAACCCTTTCCCCACCAATCCTGGGACAGGACTATAGACCCCCATATCTCACATCTGCAAAGATGAACATGTGTGTATGGAGATGGGGGCACAGTGACAAGTGTACCTATCAATGTGCTCCCTGGCACCTCCAAGCATCCTGTCCAGTAACTTTCCCACACCCCTGTTTATGAAGTGACCCCATCTGCTTTTCATTGCACAGGGCCCCATAAAACACTGACCATCGCATGGCCTTTCCTATGGAGGCATTCTGGCTCCTCTTTGATTATCTCTGTGGCGTCTCTGCCATGAGTAAAATCTGGTCACAAGTCTCTCTGCCCTTCTGTGTGTAGGTGATGAAGAGTATAGAGGATGGGTACCGACTCCCACCCCCTGTAGACTGCCCATCCATCCTCTATGAGCTCATGAAAGGCTGCTGGTCACATGATCGCATGCGACGGCCCCGCTTCCAGGAGATCCAGGGCCAGCTAGAACACTTCATCTCCAGCCCCCATTTACTCCGATCTGTTGCAGACTTTGACCCCAGGTAGGTGGTGCTGGGTTGGGAGGTTCCACAGAACTGGGAGAGAATGCAGTTAGTTCCTGGCTCCAGCATTGGTGCTTTCCCCAGAGGATGGGGCAATGACAAAATAGGGGAGAGGAGCCTCCAGGCTATGTGTGCAGGACATGGAAGTACGGTCTCTTTGGTGTCAGCACAGGACACTGTTGCTGAGTTAGGGCTCAGGGAGTGTAGGAGCAGACATACCTGTCTGGCCTCAGCAGAGGGTATTCTTGCTCTTTAGATAATTTCCAGTTTTATGGTGCTGGCATTCAGTTCAAGGTAGTTGCCTTGATGATGACTTTTTGTCCCCAGGGTGACGCTGCGGCTCCCCAGCTGCAGTGGGTCTGATGGGATCCCTTATCAGTCAATCCCAGAATGGCTGGAATCCATCCGCATGAAGCGGTATATCATCAACTTCCGCACTGCTGGCTTGGACACCATGGAATCCATCCTGGAACTCACTACTGAGTAAGCTGAAACCACTGCGGCCCTCCTGGGCGGTCCTGGCTCCCCTTCGGGCCAGGGGCGAGACCCACACTAAATTTATGCAGCCATCTGTGGTATCTGAGCACACCTCCAGAAATGGGTACACAGATTATCCAAGGGGATCATAGCATCCCCTTCCTGCTCCCTAGAGTCACAAAGAGGGGGAGCTTTCCCCTTTCCCGGAAGGTGATAAAACCGACTCATCCTAATCCCCTGGAGCTTGTTCCATAGCTGTAGCCCTCCCCTTCCTCATAGACTCTGCCAGCTGATGGTCTTCTCTGCCCTCCTGGAGTCTGAAATATAAGGGTTATGCTGTGTCCTCCCAGACGTGCCATCAGCCACAGGCAGCTGCTCTTCTTGAGCACTGAGAGGCAGTCTCCTGAGTGAGCCAGCTCCCAGCCCATGTAGGGCTTTGGAAAGGAGGACCAGGGGCTTGCATCAGACTCTGAACTGGCTAAGCAGGGAAGGCAGAATGTGAGGCTCTGTAGGGACATGTTCTCCATGGTCTCTCTCAGTTAGCTGGCCAGACACTCTGTGCTCTACCAGCTTTAGCTTCTCAGTGGCAATCAGTCTGCTCCAGGTGCAGCATGTCTGGCCTGGAGATGCTAAAGCTCTGCCTGGATCTCTATTGCCAGGAAAGTGGGTGTCTCCTGCTCAGAGCCAAAGGGGAAAGTACATCCAGGAGCAGAACTGAATCTAGCAGGACTCCCCCTACCTTTGAGGACAGATTCCTCTGCAGGCTTTGCCAACTAACAAAGTCTTCTCTGCTCTGTCAATGTGGAGCCTGAACCAGGTGCTGCTCATCCATGCCATCTGGACAGCAGGGAGCCCATGCGGTTGATGCTCAATAGGAAGGAGTCAGAGCAGGCTGCATGGGTGGCCAGGGCCTGCTCTACCATTTTCGCCGCCCCAAGCAAAAAAAAAAAAAAAAGCCGCTTGGACTTCCGCCCGAACTGCCGAAGCAAAAAAAAAGCCACCCAGACTGTGCTGCCCTTTAGCATGTGCCGCCCCAGGCACATGCTTCCTCCACTGGTGCCTGGAGCCGGCCCTGTGGGTGGCACAGCCCTCGTGCTTGCAAGGAGATATCAGGAAATGGGAGGGGTTGGGACCAGTGTGCATAGCACCAGGGGAGTACGGTAAGTACGTAATTTAAGGAAGCATCTGCCCAGAGGAAGGGCAGGAGCCACAGGAGTGGGATGTATGAAGAGGCTGATTGATTTGGTGGGGGAGGAGGGGGACACAACTGTATCAGGTGGAATATTTACAGCAATGACATTTAGGTCCAGTGCCATGGGTGTCCATCGTCCTCCCTCCACATGCTCATGCCAAGAAGACAGCAGCTGGCGGGAAGAGTAAGCTGCTGAGTCTGATGGCAGCAGTGACATGCAGCCCTGCAGTGGGCTCTCAACATCCATTGACTACAGGGGAAGGCACTGGGGGCCAGCAGCTCTAAGCTAGAGGGAGGGGGAAGTGCCTGGACCTAGGAACTGATCCTAGGGTTTGATTTCCACAGAATGAACGGTAGCTATGTGCCATTCCCTTCCCCTGTCAACAAGGAGCAAGAGCAGCGAGTCAGCTGATCTTTCTCTTCTCCCTCCCCCAATCTCTTTAAGGGACTTGAAAAAGATGGGGGTGTCGCTTCCAGGCCACCAGAAGAGGATTCTCTGTAGCATCCAGGGCTTCAAGGAGTGACCGGGCCTCAGGCCCTCAAGCTACCAACATTCCCAAGCCTACTGGGTATCACTTGGAGCCATTCCCAGGGCAGTTGTTTCCAAGAAGGGAGACTGAGGTGATCAAAGCAACTAACAGGACAAAAAGAACTCTCCTGTAAAATCTGCCTGCTCCATCCATGTGTGAGTCTGCACCGAGGTTGCAGGGTGCTGTACATACTCCAGAGCCAGGACACCCTTCTCAGCTCCAACACTTGACATTCTCTGTAACATATTCTGTGCAGTACTGAAATAGCCCCTGCAGCACAGACTGAGGCCTGAGTGATACAGAGGGGGAAATCTTTAGGGATGCACAGATACATGGAGTGATGGCCCTGTTAAGATCTGTTGAGAGACAAGAGCGGAAATACAGAGAAGAATCTCTGGGGAACCTACACAGGGGCTGGGACAGCAGAAAGCCCCATCCCTGCTTTCCCCGCTACCAACTTTGTAGCATATGTTCCCCATTGCTGCAACAGTGCATCTGCCTTCCCCATTTCATTGTTATGGTGGAAGCAGGTACAATCAGCTGCAGAGATCAGGGAAAGGATTCTTCTTAACTTTCTTTGCAGTGAGTATATCTGCCAATAATGCTAAATAAGGGTATATGCCTTCCCCTACTATACACTGCCCCATCCTCCCTGTGAGGGAGGGGAGAGCCTGAAAAAGAAGGAAATGGGGTACCCTGCTCTTGCTCATGTGCTTCCCTGTTTTCTTCCATGAGAGAGAACCAGGGTTAATGCTGAAGCAGGGCAATTCAGACCCCACCATGTGTGACCTGTACCTCCCCTTCTCCTGCCACCTGTTTTCTCCTGCAGCCTGTTCCAAATGTGGGGATAGGCTGCTTTTGCTGCAAGGGGGGATTGTTCCTGTGTGGAAGAAATATGGAATTTTAAAGTCTCAGGGGGAAGGCACGGTGGCCTGTAACATTTTTGTAAATAAACTCGTGGCAGAGGTGGGGGTTCTGTAGCATTCCTTGACTAGTATGTGGGTACTATATGGAGCTTTCCTTCAGTAATGCCCAGATGCAGGGTGAGTTCTGTAAGGCCAGCTCTGTGGGGCATAGGCTATCTCTTGCCACACTCACACCTGAGCTGGCTTATACCTTCTCCTGTTCCCCAACAGGCACTCAACCACAGGAGTCCCTCACACTAGTGGAGCTAGATTTACTGCTGTATCTATTAATACTGCACCACTTATGTTGGCCCTGGGAATCTCCCAGCTCCAGCCCAAACTGGCTGCCCCAGCACTGTAAGATCTGACAGACCACAGCCCTGCTGCAGTGGCACAGCTGTGAGCTATGCAAGCACTCAAGTGAAGCCAATGTAGGCACGCCTAGCCGCTGCTGTGGAAATGACACTCCTGTCAACTCTGCAGCCACACTGCATGAGAGACCCTGTTCAAGGGAGAGAGACACCAGAACGTCAAATCCTTCCCAGCAAAACTCCTACCCCCCACTGAAGCACAAGGTAGCATTTTAATTACAGTAGTGAAGAACAATGCAGGCTGCTGAACAGGAGCCCCAGGCTGGAGCCCTTTCCAGACACCATTACTCCTGGCTCTCTGTTTAAAAGACAGTCTTTCCCCCGCCCTCAGATTAATTCTGCAGTTGATCACAAAAAAAGAAAAGTTATCTGAATTGCATATCACACCACATGCTGCTGATCTGCTCACATAAGGCCCCCACTCCTTATCAGTGCTGCAGGAAATCGGATTGCTCTTGGCAAGGACATAAGGAAGAGGGCTGTCCCTGGGTGCTAGTGGCACATGGGCCACGGAGAGAGAAACAAAAGTGCTGTATGCTACAGGAAGGGATGTTGAGAACTCAAGCTAGACTTTTGCCTTCCAAGACCATGCAGAATGAAGGGCAATAAGAGGGTGCAGTCCTCCATCTAGAACAGCCATTATTAAAGCTTTGATCAGTTTTTAAGCGGCAGCGTTAAGTCTTGCTGGATTTCAACTGGGGCAGTTTGACCTTATTGACCTAACACTAAACATTTGTCTTAATAAACTGGAACATAGCAGGCTGATGAGATAACCTACTTGCTGTAGATTCAGAAATGTGATGCAGCCTGGTTTCTACTCAACACCAAAAGTGGCAGAGTAAACACAAGGCCAAATAGTTTATTTGCACAGCAATAGCCACATTTATTCACAATCCCCAAGTTCAGTAACAAATTCCCTACTATCATCCTATCTTATGCTATAATCCTAGTATATATTGGGGTACAATATCTACACGGTCACATACTATCTTTCCCTAGGACCCTTCCCTCATTCAGTGCACAAGAACAATAGTGCTCAGTCACTGAGGCAGCAATCCAATATTTCTTTTACTGAGCGCAGGAACAAATATTCATTTCCTCATGGGCTTCTTCAACAATGTCAGAGAGCTTCCCACACAACTGAATGTAACTTCCCAACATCTCCCAGAGATGGAGATAAGATAGCTGAGGACTAACACCGGCACAGAGACAAAGATAAAGTTGTGTATGACCACTGTTTTAAGTCCCATTTGGTGCACCGACCATCCTCAGCTCCCATTGTCTCCAACTTTACTGGAGAGCATTCTGCACGTGTGAGAAGTCAGGTTATAGGTGTTTCATGGTGGGCCTCCAGAAAATGAGGAGGAGCATACAATTAGCAATCTTGCAAAAACTCTGGTTTAAGTGATTTACCTAGGAGCAGCTTGAAGTTCATGTCAGATACAGAAAATCTGCCTAGTTTCCAATCCAGGGGCTTAAACACAAAGCCATCTTTCTTCATGCAATCTTCCAATGTGGTAGGCATCCCACAAGCAACCCTTCTTCAGCCACTATCTATCCTTTATAATGGATGAGGGAGGGAGAGAAAGAAGGTATGTAATGTGATCATGAGCTTGTGCAATTTCTCAGTTGCCTCCAGCTGTAAAGAGTGAAGAATATTTGTCTGCCCCTTGGGTAAGGACATGTAGCCTTATTTAGCCACAAGGGTTATGAAATATTAACACCAGGCAATAGAAAAGACTATACATGAGGCCCTGTTCCATTGACTTCAAGCCTAGTGCATCTTCCCCTAAACAAAGGGGTACTGAGAGCCTATGCACTTGGAACATTCTGCAAATTAAAGAACACCTGTAGAGTAAGTTGCACTGAGTTTGGGCAAATGGTGAGATGGTTAGAGGCATAGATAACTTGGCAAGTCACAGGTACAACAAAAGACAACTTCTCTCAACATGACAGGCCAGTTTTTGAATTCCTATTCTAAACTATGGAGATGTTACAGCTGATTTTGTTTTACACACACTGCCAAAGTTACCTACCCCTGATCCCAGAAAAGCCTGAACTGTTTGTGCGCTGACACACAAACAAACAAAAAAAACCATCTCAAAGCCCAAGCATGGGAAATTTCAGGCTGAAAGAAAGAGTTGGGCAGTTTTAGTAATTGCAAAACAAGGTTTATAATGGGAAGGGTTAGACAACCCAAAACTATAGGCAATGCTGTGCACTCCACCTACAACTTTTTGTTAAACTGAGGAAGATAGTCAAGAAATGAAACCCTTTCTTTTGAGAATTCCCCTCACCTAACAAAATGTTCATGGGGAAAAAAAATTCTCTACCCAGTTCTACCTAAGGTCACCAACAGGTTTCAAATAGATCAGTTCAGATTGGCTGAAAATAGTGGTGAGGTTTATTTTATTTTTTAAACACAGGAGAGCAAGCTTACCATAAACCATTTTCAAACTTATGGAGCAGAAAGATTTTTAAAAACCCTTAAATTAAATTCAAAGGCCAATCAGTTCTCAAAATGCCCCTGCATCAGTCTGGACACCCCCATTTCACACAGGTTTAGTTGGCTAGGAGTATGTTCCAGTGTGATTGGAACAGAAGGAATGAGCAGGCTGCAGTTCCACACCACCTTTCCAAAAAGGCACACCAGTCCAAGTTCTCTCAACACAAGATCATAGAATATCAGGGTTGGAAGGGACCTCAGGAGGTCATCTAGTCTAGGGTTACCATACGTCCGGATTTTCCCGGACATGTCCGGCTTTTGGGGGCTCAAATCCCCGTCCGGGGGGAAATCCCCAAAAGCTGGGCATGTCCGGGAAAATCGGGAGGGCTCGGTGGTGCTCGGCCGGGGCCGGTGCGGGGCCGGGGGCATGGGGCCGGGAACCAGGGGCGCAGTGCCGGGCCAGGGGTGCAGTGCCGGACGGGGAGCCGGGGGCGCGGTGCCGGGCCGGGGTCCGGGGAGCCGGTCAGCCGAGCCCGCGGGGCAGGGAGCCGGGAGCCGGACTGGGAGCCGGGCCCACGGGGCGGGGAGCCGGACCCGCGGGGTCGGGAGCGGGGGGTGCGCCGGGCCGCCGGGGGCCGGCAGCGCTGGGCGGGCCGGGGGTGGTCAGCCGGGGCCGCGCCTCCTCCCCGCACACTCCCCTTACCTGCTTCAGGCTTCCCGCGAATCAAATATTCGCGGGAAGCAGGGGAGGGGGCGGAGACTTTGGGGAGGGGCGGGGCTGGGGGCGGGGGGCCGTGGAGTGTCCTCCATTTGGAAGCACAAAATATGGTAACCCTAATCTAGTCCAACCCCTTGCTAAATGGCCCCCTCAAGGATTGAGCTCACAACCCAGGCCAATGCTCAAACCACTGAGCTATCCCTCCCCCCCTTCCACTGCTCCAATTTGAGGGGCTACTCATCAGTTTCATGTTGAACAAGGTTGCTTCCATAGCAATCAAAGGCACTTCTAGGACTTGTATCCCTGTTGGCTACAATTGGCAATGAATTAGCACACCAAGAAAAACAAAATGCAACTCCATTATGTGTCACTGGAGTATTTATGTTTTACTCCGAAATGATAATAACATACCCAGAATTCCAGGCAAGCTAGGCAGAAGCACAGCAGCATGAAAATACCCCCAGAATAAAAATAGGAGGCACAACCAGGCAGCAACTCCGGGTGGAACAACACTAACAGTCAGTAATACAGTGGTCTCCAACCTTTTTACACTCAAGGTCACTTTTCAACCAAGGATCTACCCTTCCCCAAAGTTCCACCCTTCTCGCTCTCCCCCACCCTCACTTTCACCAGGCTGGCATAGGGATTCGGGGGGGAGGGCGAGCTCTAGGCTGAGCCTGGGGCAGTGGGTTGGGGTGCAGGGTGCTGGCTCTGTGAGGGGGGCATCAGGGCTGGGGCTTGGGGTGCAGCCTCCCGCTGGGCAGCACTTATCTCTGGCAGCTCCCAGTTGGTAGCAGGCGCAGGGAGGCTAAAGCAGGGTCCCTGCCTACTCTGGCCCCACACTGCTCCTGGAAGGGGCCCAACATACCCCTGTGGCCCCGCATGCTGCCCCTCTCTGGCAGGGAGAGCTGCAGAGTGCTTGCAGGCAGGAGCAGTATGCAGAGGGAGACCCCTGTCCTCCCTCCCTCCCCCCGGGGGGGCCACTGGCCACTTTTGGGAGCAGCGTGGGGCCAAGGTAGGGAGTCTGCCTAAGCGACAGCTACACTGCACCACTGGAGATCACGGTCAACTGGGAGATCCTCTAGGATCAACCAGTCAATTGTGATTGACCAGTTGATGACCACTACAGTGGTAGATGCAATATCCATTTTGTCTAGCTTGTACAGAGTGCTCACTGCCCCACACCAATCAGTGAGACTGGTTTTCTGGAAAAGATCCAGTTTGCCATCTGCAAAAATTGCATTTTTCAGGCCAGCAGCCCACATTTTCTATACTCCTAATCACTCTCCCATGCCATTTCAATGGGATGGAATATTATGCTTCACTTCTTGTCCTATTGTGCAGAGTTTCACGTATGCAACAACTAGGGTGACTAGATGTCCTGATTTTACAGGGACAGTCCTGATATTTGGGGCTTTGTCTTATGTAGACACCTATTACCCCCCAGCCCCTGTCCCAATTTTTCACATTTGTGTGTGGTCACCTTAGCAACAACTACATTTAGGTGTTAGGTCGTTGGGCGAGTCTATATGCAAACACAAGCACTTCAGCATCTCTCTACTACAGGAAGTATGCCAAAGAAATCAACAAGGCATAGTGCTGGTTTAAATGCACACAAGAAATCCAGAATTAGATTTCCTATTGCAAATTTTATTGACCCCCCTCCCTCACAGGTGTATTGCAGAAAGACTTTTGTTAACTGCACATACAACTGCCACATGGTGGACATATTATACCTGGACTTCAGCGAGGCTTTTGACAGTCCCACATGACATTCTGATAACTACGCTGGAGAAATGAAGGTTTGGTGGAACTACCATTAAGCGGATACAAAAATGGTTAAACAACTGCAAAGAGTAACTATTAATGGAATGATGTCAGATTGGATGGAGGTCTCAAGTGGGGTTCCACAGGGATCTGTTCTAGGTCCAATATTACCTCTAGTTCATTAATAAAGATGTTAAGCATAGATAGCACACTGATCAAGTTTGTAGATGACACAAAGCTGCGAGGGGCAGAGGTTTGCCAATACTTTGGAGCTACAATTCAGAGAGATCTTGATCAATTGGAGGATTGGGCTATAGACAACAAAATGAAATTCAACAAAAACAAAAGTAAGGTGCTAGACTTAGGGGAAGAAAAACCAAAGGCACAAATACAGATTGGGGGAAACTGTCTTGGCAGCAGCACTGCTGAGAAGGATCTGGGAGTTGTGGTGGATCACAACCTCAACATGAGCCAGCTGTTTATTAAAAAAACAAAAAAAAAAACAAAAAAAAACCACACACCCCAAATGCAATTTTAGGTTGCATTAACAGAGGCATAGCATGCAAGTCACAGGAGAGGATAGTACCGCTCTCATTGCCACTTGTTAGGCCTCAGCTGGAGTACTGTGTCCAATTTTGGTCACCAATGCATAGAAAGGATGCAGAGAACCTGGAAAGAATCCAGAGGCAAGTGACAAAGATGATCAAAGGGATGGAATGCAAACCATATAAGCAAAGGCTGAAGGAACTGGGCAGGTGTAGTTTGGAAAAGAGGAGATGAAGTTGGGGGAGAGGGGACTTGAGAGCTGTCTTCAAATAACTTGAAAGACTGCCATTAAAAAAGATGGCGAAAAGTTGTTCTCTTCTGCCACAGTCAGGACAAGAGGCAATGGGATCAAACTACAGCATAGCAGATTTAAATTAAATCTCAGGAAAAATCTTCCTAACTGTTAAAAGAGTAGGATAATGGAACAGACTGCCTAGGGAGGTTGTGGAAGCTTCTTCACTGGAGGCTTTCAAAAGGAGTCTGGATAGTCATCTGTCTTGGATGGTCTAGACACAATAAATCCTGCATCTTGGCAGGGGACTAGATTAGATGACCCTTGCGGTCCCTTCTAACCCTATAGTTCTATGGCAAATTTTATGATCATGGGATGTATATGTGACAAGCAATAGCCACATACATATAGACTGCAAGAGAGTCTTTGACCTTTAAGGACTCAACCACTAGAACTAAGGCCCTGTCTATATGACAATTGCTTTGCCAGTATACCTATCTCAGCAAGACACTAGAGATGCTGTAAACCTGAAAGTTAAATTTAAGTTGACTAATTTCAAAACATTCAGGCAGTGATTGTTTTCTGGTGCCCAGCTTAGATGTGGAAGGATCTTTTAGGTCAATTCAAGAGCAACTGGGAATCTACCTCTCCTGTCCCTTCCACACACACAGACCCCCAGCATATTCACCAGCTACCCCTTTAGCTTCACCTTTGCTGCACCTGTTGCAAGTAAAATACCCTTGTACAGAACCTAGGGAATAGGCTGAACATGAGCTTCCCCAGACCAATATTTGAGTGATATACTAGTGGATCACACAGGAAGGGCAACCAACCATCAACAAAACAGGAAAAATTGCTAGACACTTATCAAATACAAAACTGTAAACAAAGAAAGGAGAATATTTCTCTAATCTCTTTCACTTCTATTCTAGGGATCTTGGGGGTTACTTAGAATAGAAATGAAGCATTCAGAGGGAAACATGAGTTTCAAGTTGGCAGTGTTGCTTTCAACTCTCTCACCCTTGTTTCCTACCACCAGGAACAATGAGTTTATTACAAGCAATAGGTTACATTCTATATACATAGGATAGGTTAAGATGATGCTGAGCTTTCAATTGCACTAAAGTTGGAAACGCGTGTCCTATTGTGCATATGATCTCACAACTCAGAGACAGCAAGCAATAGGACTAACATTATGGGATTATAACAGGAGATGCTCATAAGATGTATATGTAATGCAAACACATCCCACAGTGCTCAGTGCACAAACCAGAAGCCCTCAGCACCAAAAATCAAGAGCACCTACTATGGCTCTAGAAGTATTAACTCAGCTGTAAATAAGTATCAGGCAGAAAAGATTACACATATGTGCAAGACCAGGCAAAATAAGAGGTACTGGGTTTTCTGACAGTGACAGTCAGTCAAATAGAGAGCATTTATACACTTAACTCACCGAGGCGTCGCTAGCAGTAGATGTTTGTGAAGTGATGTAATGAATGTAAGAATTTATGTGTAAAGCAACAAGTATTATTGCCACCTGATTCTTATTCAGGCTACAAAGGCCTATGAATTAGATACATAACCTCTTGCTTGCTAGAAGCATCAAGCATTCACATGACCACAAAGCTGCTAGTGGGATGCCTCAGCGGTCAGTTGCTTCTCAGTTTGCAAGTGATCTTTGGAGAGAGGCAACTGTTGTCTGTCTCTATTAATGCAAATAGAAAATTGCATTAATAGTTTGACTTTCAAGCCTCAAAAATTTGATCATCATACTCACTGCCTGGGGATTGGTCCTGCTTTGAGCAGGGGGTGGGACTAGATGACCTCCTGACGTCCCTGCCAACCCTGATATTCTGAGATTCTCACGGTATGCATTTAGAATCATAAAAATAAGGCAACCTACATACTGTACTGGCTAATCACAAAACATGTTGCAAGTGAGGGAGACAATGTGGTTCTACTCAGAAAAATGACTGAGAAACTGGCCCCTCCTCATTCTCTACTTACACCATGTGTAGCAGTCCCAGCTACATACTATAGCATCTAAAGATTTTCCTGCTTTTTCACTCCTGTGAGTGCTGCAAAGACACTAGACAGAGCTAACAGGTTAGGTGCCTATCTCTGCTCAGGATTCACA
This sequence comes from Malaclemys terrapin pileata, assembly GCF_027887155.1. Lineage (NCBI taxonomy): Eukaryota > Metazoa > Chordata > Testudines > Emydidae > Malaclemys > Malaclemys terrapin. The sequence goes on from NC_071505.1 coordinate 141,530,723, forward strand.
GCCACAAACCCCTCTTCTGGGGTTAGGCAAGTGGGGTTTTTTGTTTTGTTTTTTAAACACAAACAGTGAGATGATGGTGCTGTTCCTCCCCCTTTATAATTTCTGCCCCAGGGGTTAGAGCACTCACCCAGGCTGTGGGAGTCCCAGGCTCAATTGCCCCCTCTGCCTGATGTGAAGAAACTGGAACTTGTGTTCCACCCCACCCCCATTTCCATGCAGATGCCCTAGGTCTATGGGGTATCCTGGGGCATGCTTCTCATTCTCTTGTTTGAGCTGTTCTACTATGTAAGTACTTAAGGCCAGAGAAAGGAGGACTCCATAGACCAGTGGTTAGGGTATTCTTTTGCAGCTGGGGGAGGGGGAAGAAGAGGAGACCCAAATTTAATTCCCTTCTCCACATCAGGCAGAGAGGGAACTGAACCCTGTCTCCCACATCCCAGTTGAGAGTTCTAACCAGTGGGCTAAGGATTAGAGGGGGCAGCACCACTACTCTTCCCTCCCACCATTTTATGTGGAGTTTGGCATGCTTGGAGAAAACTCTGATTGGAACAGGCCCCACAGGCAAGATAAAGTAGGTGTTTCCCCACCTGAGGATCCCACTGGTGCTTAAGTGTGAGATAAGCACCTGGGCACCTCAACTGAAGAGGCTGTGCACATGCTCACTGGCAGAAACTTGGCACCTAAGGGATTTAGTAGAGGAAGTTTAGGTGCCTAGAAGATTAGGCAGTAGTTGAATGGAGATTTGAAGATTTGTGTCACTTAAGCTAGATCCATAAAAAGATTTAGGTGTCAAAAAAAATCAGAAGAGACAACAGGAGCATTGTGAAAGAGCCGAGATGCTATGGTACTTCCAAAGCAGGACGTGCATTCAGGGTTGGGCACCACTCAATTCTGGAGAAGGTCCAGAGAACAAACAATTAACCTAATCAAAAGTATGGAGGGCTTTAGGTTCAGCTATTAGGTATTAAGGCTCCTAGAGATGCTTCAACAGAAGTTAGGTATCTAAGCAGGTGTCTTATCTGCATCGATATATGTCTAAATACCTTTGAGCTAAGGGCCAGATTTTCATAGAGTGTTTGAGCTCTTCAGCTTACACAGTTTGAAGAGGAAGCTAATAATATAGGGCGGGGAGACCCAGACCTTCTCATTGCCAATGCAAAGTCAGAATCCATAGCCCCAGGGTTCAGGTGCAGAATGGGGAAGTGACCGACAGTTGCTGGAACAGCAATGCTATCTCATAGCTGTATGGTGGTGGAACAGGGTGATTCTCATGCACAAGGTTGGATTAACAGACCAAGGAGGAGATTTCAATAAAAAAAAATTTATTTAGATGCACATAGTGGCTGGAAAGTACAATATCCAAAATGCTGGTTCAGTCAGAGAGTGATTCCAGCCCAGGAAGAGGGGATCATCCTAGTGACAGGCAGAGCTAATTAGGACATTGCAATTATCACTGCAGCCTTCCCAGTAACAGTGAGCAATGCCTATTGGTACCTGGGGAGACATTCCTCCAACCTTGTGCTGGCAGTGAATCCTCATACCACACCCTGGGGCCATTCCCTACTGGGTGCTGGCAGCCTCCACAATGAGCTCTCGGAGTCCTTTGTGTAAACACAAATCCTTTGGATAGTTTGCTATGCCAAGCGACTGGGCCAAGCACCAAGGAAGACACTGAGTGAAAGGAAATGGGGAGTACAGACCTTCTGGGAGGGGAGGAAGAGGGTCCCAAACCCAGTGAGAGGCCCCTCCCCAGACTGACAGGTTTATCTGTCAGGGAAAAATGTTAGACAGGATCAGCCAGCTGGTGAGCTCTGACAGAGGCAAGAAAGCTATAACCTAGATTAACTCTTTCCAGCCCAGGGAGCAAGGCCGCCCACCAAGCTCTGTCTCCACTCTTCTCAGAAATATGCCTATGCTCCTAGATATGGGTGAGGAGACCGCAGAGAACGGAGCACTGAAAAGACGGGCACTTCATCTCACAATGTCAAGTACGTGTACTGCTCCATGGAGCAAAGATACCTTTAGCCTCAGACACAGCCACTAGGTAGTTCTGTCTAGCTCTACCAAGTGGAGCTGAAGGAGTAAGAGAGCACAGAGTTGGAGAGGCCAACCTATTTCCTCCAGGACTATTGAAATGTCCATTCTAGAGCAATTTAGGGGAAAAACAGAGGGATCTCCTACACTCCCCAGTCTGGAACGCACTGGGACCAGGAAAAGCAGGCATTGCAGAGGGGGATCCTGGCATGGAGGAGGGGATATGGGGTGGTGATCCCTGTGTAAAGGAAGGATCATTGCCAAGGTATCTAAGTAGGAATGTGCTCTGTGGGGCAAAGGGATTGGACCATTGAGAGCAGGGGAATGCAGGCCATTGGCATGGGGGAGGAGAGGTATCAGGGACATACCCCACTCCAAGCCCCTCAGCACGCAGCTTTGGCACGAGTGGTGTGACACTTCATACACAGTACGTGACCATCCAGGGGGAAGCAGCCGTTCTCATCTGCCTCAATAGACAAAGGCCTCTCACAGTCCTGGGGGGGAAAAAAAGATGACAGGAAGTTCAGTGACAACTAACACTAATGTGAACGAGACACAGGGTGGGGGAAGACAGATGCACATGGAGGGCCCCGTGGGAGGGCTGACAGGCTTGAGAACAGGACAATGCCATAGAGAGACATGGAGGGGATTTGGAGGAGAGGCTGGTTACCTCACACTTGTAACACTTCATGTGGAAGTTCTTCTCCAAGGCCACCACACGTACCGTCTCATCCTTTCCAGGCTCTGGCATGATGGGCTCAGCACAGACTGAGCAGCGGGGGGCATACTTCCTGCAGCACACACAGGAGAGGAGACACTGACAACAGCAGCCTTCCCAATGGGAATCCAGTTAAACAGTGCAGGAGAGCTGAGAGGCAGCCAAGCCTGGAAGAGGGCCTCCCTGCAGCAAGGATGAGTGGGGGGGGGGCTCCCCTCTCTTGGGAGACTACCTGCCTGTGGGGCTGGCTCCTCCTCTGGCCAGATGCCTCCTGCCTACCTGTGATAGTCATCCACACAGTGGGGTTGATTGGCCTGGTCCACAATGAAAGATGCCCCCTCGAGGGGGGTCTGACACACCACACAGGTGAAGCACTGGGGATGGTATGAGTTGCCTGTGGCCTTCAGCATCCGGTCTGTGATGGTCTGTTTGCAGACACTGCACTTCTCCAGGGTACCCTAGGGAGAAGACAGGGCAAGTGAGCCAGAGATAAGAGCAGCCCAACCCAACAGTAATCCCTGGACAGGAGGGTCAACCTTCCTTCAGGCAATTGAGGGAGGGAAGACTGGGGCAGGCCAGCCACACAGAGTGCTGTGCCCACTCACAGCATAGCAGCACCCCTATGCCCATTCCCCTTCCAGCACAGCAATGCCCCACACCTTGGGCCCCCTCCATCACTCACAGCATAACAGTCCTCACAGAAGGGCTTCTCATCCACATTGTAGAACTGCTGCCCCTGCAGTTGCTTCTCACACTTGAAGCAGGTGAAGCACTCCACGTGGAAGAGATGGTCAAGAGCACGCACAGCTGGCTGAGTTCGGGACAGGGGCCTCCGGCAGAGGCCGCACAGCTCTGCCATAGGAGGGAGAAGAAGGTTAGAGAAGGGGAATAGCCACCACAACCCAGATTAATACTCAGCTTCTCCACAGGGGGCCCTCACTTGCCAACACCCACCAGAAGTGGAGGCTTCTGCATGGGGTGGGTTCTCCATATCCTTCATGAGCTTCTGGGTCAGCATCTCCAGCTCCTCCACCTCTTTCATGGTCAGTGAGGAGTTTCCCCTGGGGGGCTCTGAACCAGTTCCCACAAGAGCCCTGTGCTGCAGAAAGAGGGGAAGACATTCAGCGCCAGAAAGCAGTTACTGGGGGATGGGAGCCCCCTCTCCCCCCATGTTTGTGCCCCTTTCCCCACTGGCACAGTATCTCTCAGGAGCACCCTGCAATGCCTGCCGCCTTCCCTGGTATCTCTGGGGAATACCCTTCTCCACCTACTGCCTGCCCCCTCCACTGTATCTTATTTGAGGGAAGTCTCTTCCTCAGCTGCTCCCTCTCAGATGAGTACTAACTTTCCTCACATTGGAGGGAACCCTGTTTTCCCTTACACATTCCCTGTCACAAGCCATCTGGAGCATGGCTCTGCTCCTTACCATGTCCCGTGGGGTGGCAGGCTGTCCTGTGGGATGTGGCTTCTCCTGCACCTGAGGTCTCTCCTGCTGCTGGGCATAGGTGAAACTGGGAGGCTGGGGCCTTGGGGCCAAGCCCATAGCTGAAGGGGTTGTGAATTGGGTCTGAGTAGGGGGAGGGGCAGTAAATCTCATGGAGTTTGTGGGGACCCCAGAAGCACTAGCAGCTGGTTTGGATCCAAATTTGGGGGAGCTGGCAACAGGGGGTGGGGTAAATTTAGGGGCAGGCTGGGCTGAGGGAAGAAGGGGTGCAGATGGGGCTAGTGCTCTGGACTGTGTTGCTGGGGAGTCTCTACGCTGCATTGGGGCTGCCCAAGGTGCTGGTGCAGGGACCACATCCACTTGAGAAGGTTTTGGCATGAATCCTCCACTGGGTTTTGGGGTGAACTTGGGGGGGAAAGAAGCAGGAGTTGGGGGATCTTTAGGTGCAGCCATGATTTCTACATGGCCTTTAGGGGCAGAAGGTGTTTCCAGGGGAGCTGTGAATCCTGGAGACACCTGCAAGGAGAAGAGATGGGGAGAACAGACAGCCAATCAGTATTATGCAAGTGATTATCTACCATGCTTTGCAGGGTGTGTTGAGGCACTTCAGCATAAGGTCCTTGGAGAGTCTGCATTGCTGCTTGAGGCAATCCCCAACCTCAGACACACTGAGCTCATCCACTCCCACAGTCTGAGGTTGAGGCTAGAGCTGCCCTTCTTTCTCCTCCCTGACTCCACACCCCACCTCATCTATCTGGCTACCCCTTCAATCCACTAAACATCCCTGACTATGCTGCAACAGATTTTTTCCCCCTTCCAGCTATGCTCCCCCCCCCATGGTTTATCTATCCATTTCCTACTTCAGTAATGGCCCCTACCACACAATCTCCATTCAGCCATCCCCCTGACCCCACCTTACCCCTAGTGAAACCAGCCTACCACCCCTCCCCTTCAACATGACCCATCCAGAGAATACAATGCAACCTGGAGGGCAGCTCACCCGGGATTTGAAGGGATCATTCTTCTCCATGTCATCCAGCATTGAGGACAGCGAGTCAATCTCCATATCAATGCTATTCGTCTTCCCACGCACCTGTGTCACCAACCAATGGGGGAGGAAAGAGAAATAGGGCGTGTTACGTGACTCAGCCCCATCAGGAACAGCTGCAAACCTGGGGGCATCCTCTATCCCACTGTGAGTTTCCCAACCCCCACAGTCTTCTGCTGGGACAGAATGCTGTTGGCCTGGGATCACAGCATAATCCTACAACTGATTTTGGGCGAGAGGCAAGCTGGACGGGACGGTGGGGGGTTAGGTACATGCTGTGCAAGCACTGTGGGCAGTACGGAATGCAGGCCCAGACAGATGGTACCACAGTAGTGACTTCCCCAGGAACAAAGCACTCTGAAAACACCGAGGAGGTGCCTGAAGTGAGAGAGCTTTTCTGCTCCCAGCATCTTCCCAGTGCTGAGGTGTGTGTGCAGAGATGTTGACTCAAGGCCATACAGCCCTGCCAAGTGCCTGCACATGTTCAGAACACTGGGAACTAGAGTGGCCCACCTAAGAAATGAACCCCAGACCAGCTATAGCTATACTTACCTGTGGGGCAGGCACCCCAGTCACAAGCCCCTCGTCAGCCATGGGGGGAGGGGGAGAAGGAAAAACCTCTTCTGGGGCCGGGGGGAAGGGCTCTTCGAATGGTGGTGGGGGTGGGGGGAAAGCACAGGTTGGGGAGATGACGGTCTCCTCTCCTGGAGGGGGTGGAGGTGGCAGTGGCAGCTCTGCAGGGAAGAAGAAGGGATTAAGAGAAAAAAAGAGGGGGGATAGGTTTTGACCATGCTTCTCCAGCAACACTCAGACAGAAGATCGAGGGCTTTCCAGAGGAGGGACATAAGAACGGTCAAACTATGGGGTCTCTAATTCCCATCCCACAATTCACAAGCTTGGCATCACACAGAGACCATTCCCAACACACTTGCCATTGCATAAAAGACAAACACAGTAATTGTGCACATTTGATGCATTTTAGACTCAGACTTTAAGGTCCGAAGGGACTGTTGTGATCATCCATCCTGATCTCCTGCACACTGCAGGCCACAGAACCTCACCCACCCACTGCTGTAATAGACCCATAACCTCTGGTTGAATTACTGAAGTCCTCAAAATGCAGTTTAAAGACTTCAAGTTACAGACTATTCACCATTTACACTAGTTCAAACCAGCAAGTGACCCGGGCCCCATGCTGCAGAGGAAGGTGAAAGAAACCCACAGTATCTGCCAATCTGACTTATGGGAAAATTCCTTCCCAACCCAATACGGTGATCAGTTGTTAGACCCCGAGCATGTGGGCAAGAACCACCAGCCACACACCTGGGAAAGAATTATCTGTAGTAACTCAGAGCCCTCCTCATCTAGAGTCCCATCTTCAGCCATTGGATATTTTTGCTACTGGCAGTTGCTGATGGGGCATATGCCCCATCATCCCATCCCCTCCATAAACTTAAACTCAATCTTGAAGCTAGTTAGACCTCCCCCCGCCCCACTGCTCCCCTTGGAAGGTTGTCTAATTTCAAGCCTAAACTTGTTGTGGCTAGTTTATACCTATTTGTTCTTGTGTCAACACTGGCTCTTAACTCTCTCCCTCCCCAGTATTTATAGAGAGCAATCATATCTCCCCTTACCCTTCTTTTGGTTAGGCTAAACAAGCCAGCCTCTTCAAGTCTCTTCTCATAAGGAAGGCTTTCCATTTCTCAGATCATACTAGTAAACCATCTCTGCACCTATTCCAGTTTGAATTCATCTTTCTTAAACATGGAAGACCAGAATTACACACAGTATTCCAGATGAGGTCTCTCCAGTACTTTGTATAATGGTACTAACACTTGCCAGTCTCTACTGGAAATACCTCACCTGATGCATCCGCCTTTTTCACAGCCGCATCACATTGATTGCAGGATGACTATGGACTGTCAATCAATACACCCAGGTCTTCCTCCTCTGTCTCTTCCAACTGATATATCCCCAGCTCACAGGATAATTTCTTCTGGTTATTCCCTAAATTCATGACCTTGCACTTTGCATTATTAAATTTCATCCCATTTCTATTACTCCAGTTTACAGGTCATTCAAACCTTCTTGTATGATATTCTGGTCCTTCTCTATATTGGCAATTCCTCCCAACTTTGTGTCATCCACAAATTTTATTAGCACGCTCCCACTTTTTAAACACAAATTGCTGGCCTTGGCATAAATAAGACTGGACCCAAGACCACCTCCTGAGGAACTCCACTAGTAAGCTCCCTCCAGCATGGCAGTTCACTTTTCAGTATGACCAATTGTCTACCCTTTAACCAGTTCTTTACCCAGCTTTCAGTTTTCATATTAATCCCCATCTTCTCCAATTTAATTATTTCCCATGTATAACCCAGGTATAGTATATCTGCATTTTCTTTGTCAAAAACTTGGTTCTCTTCTCAAAGAAGGAGATGAGGTTGGTCTGGCATGATCTACCTTTTATAAAACCATGTTATATTTTATCCCAATTATTTTTACAAGAAGTAGGTCTCCTTTGAGATAACTGATTTTTTTTTTAATTGATATGGCACATTGTGATGGGGTATGCATACCCCACATTGGGCCGGAAGGGATTACCACCACACTATGGGCAGAGGAAGTCCTGCCCCTCAGACCATACTGGTCATGCTCCAAGTGCTATGCCAGTATAAAAGGGAGCAGCTCAGTCTAGACTGACTGCCGGAGAGGGAGGACCTTTGGTGGAGTCTGCAGCTGAGAAGCCATCACAGCCCTTGCCTGCAGGAGCTGGAGATCCCAAGAACCAGACTGGAGATCTGTGGCTAATGAAGCCCCAGGAATTACCTGTGCTGAAGAGCCCAGAGACCCTGATAGCCCATGGACTACAGCTTCAGGAAGCGACTCAGGGAGAATGAGCAAGTGATATCCTCCACCTGTGTGAGGTCAGCATGTTTCGTTGCAATTCCCTGCTGACCCAGGGGTGGACCACCCCGCTACTGATAGGGTCCTGGGTTGGGGTCTGGTGGAGTCAGGTGGGCGCAAGCCCCACTACCTGGGCTGCCACCCCCCTGGTAGCAGCCCCTTGAATAATGGCCACTAGGCCATGCTGCCCCGAACCCAAGGGCCGCTGCTTTCACTCTGGCCCTTGGACCTCTGTGTGGTAAGGTATGAGAGTCGGGTAGATAGTAACCGCAGTGTCCACACACCCACTATCCACCCTGGCAGGGGAAGGGGTGTGCATACACCACCATGCATGTTCACCCTTATTTAAGTTTCTCCCCAGTCTCCTGCACATGCTTCTCCGATGCCTGATCCTCTCCCACTAGCAGGTGGCCTCCCATTTCCTCTCTTACTCCTACATAGCAGATCCCATTAGGACAGAAGGTTAAAGTGCTTATTCCTCATTTCCCAGTACTTTTGCAGGCACCCAGGCTTTTTGCAATGAAGAGTTTAGAAGACTATATAGATCAAGTTAAGCAGACAGCACCATATAACTTGCCAGCAAGTACACATGGACAACATGTTTGGGAACTGGTGCATTAGACCAGTGGTTCTCAATCCTAGGTACATGTACCCCTGGGGGTATGCAGAAGTCTTCCAGGGGAGTACATCAACTCATCTAGGTATTTGCCTAGTTTTACAACAGGCTACATAAAAAGCAATAGCGAAGTCTGTATGAAATTTTCGTTAGTATATAGAGCAGTATAAACAACTCCTAGTACAATGTACTTACATTTCAGTGTAATATTTGTTGATTTTATAATTATATGGTAAAAATTAGAAAGCAAGCAATTTCAGTACTAGTGTGCTATGACTTTTGTATTTGTCATTTCATTAAGCAAGTAGTTTAAGTGAGGTGAAACTTGGGGGTACACAAGACAAATCAGACTCCTGAAAGGGGTACAGTAATCTGGAAAGGTTGAGAGCAGCTGCATTAGACTATCTGGCCCATCACACAAAGCAGACACTAGGGTGCTGTTGGAAGCCACTATTCTTTTTCTGGTAGCTGAAAGAAGCATTGGCTCTGGGGTTAAAGTTTCCCGTGCCCAGTCTCCACAAGGACTTGAGAAACTTACCAGACACCTTCTTGACAGAGGTAGAGATGAGAGGAAGGAACCTACAAGTCCAGGGATCATGCTCTGGTAAAAAGCTCAATTCTCCTCCAGTTGAGGTTCTTATGAGGCAGATGTCCCTAGGCCCAGCTTAGGGGATCCTCTAGCCAGCAGAGATCTGATAAACCTATACCCTCTTCCTCCCCACCTTCTAGAAGCGAGGAGAAATCTCCTTGCATTCTCTCCTCCCCATAACCCAAAGCTACAAAGGCTTCTGGCTACTGCTAGGGAAGGGGAGGTATCCACTACTATATCCCTTACCCTAGATCCAGTGCCTCTATTGCTGCTTATAGTTACCCCTTACTAGCAGCATGAAGTTGACCTGATTATTGTCCATTCCACTGCTGGATACAGAACTCTGAGCAGGAGCAGCAGAAGTGAAACTGACTAGCCTTGTTGGTTTTGACCTGCTGCTGCTTGGGAAAGTTAGACTCAACCATCAGAAATATGCTGGTTCACATTTGGGAGGTTCTCTTCAAAGCTACAAGGGATAAGATAAGCTTTCAGCTTTAAGAAAAAAAGTGTAAGTTTTCCTTTTAGCCAATTTGGTGTTATTCAGACTTCCTCTCAAGCTGCTCTCATTCTCCAAATTTCTGCCTTCATTTTAAAAAATAGATTAGTAACTTATGGTTGCAAAGAAAACCATGAATATGTGAAACAAGCATAACCGTAGCAGCATGGTCTGCTTGAGTTTGCAGAGAGACTGAAACAAGAACTCAGGGATGTAGGCACTGCCCCATTCATCTAAGCACTTGTTAAAGTATCAATTGGTATTGAAGTTAACGGTCAATGCTGTTAGCTCTTTCACTGCTCAAAGTATGTAAAAAAATGAAAGGAAGTACTCTGAGTGACAAGCTCATTTTGGCACCACAAGTTGGGGAGATACCACTTGTTTTTTCCCCTCCCTGTTCAAGGAGCGGGACCCAATGCACAGAGAAGCTCTCATGGAGGGAGCCAAGTACAGAAAGCCTAGCGGAACAATCATATTCTGAACATATGCAGTCTATTGACAGAACCATCTCATTTTCTCCTCAAGTGGGCAGAGCTTATTTTTGTAGCTAGAGAATGAAAGAGTACATCACCTTCAATCCAAGCCTGCAATTTGACCCCCAATTCAGGGAAAGCTTCCTACTTGCCACCAGCAAATGGAATTTTCAAACCTTGGTTTCTGCATGCGCGTATACACATACACTCCTAACTGAATGGAAAGTTTGAGCAAAGTCCGTTTAGCTGTTTCAACTCAGGAAGGAAAGATAATGCCGGAAGATTGAATGCAAAAAGAAAACAGTTGCTCAAACACAAAGCAGTTTGCAGAAGTGGAACCAAGATCTGCCAGGATGGTAGGTGCCGTATCAGCACAGATTATGAATTAGTCACCAAAATGGCTTCATACCATTATTCATAAAAGGATAATTGTTAGTTATTGCACCTGCACTAACTTGATCTTAATCCTCAATAGTAGATACGAGAGAATTCTTATAGCAATATTAACTTGCCATGTTGCATAGCAGTTAGGGTTACCATACGTCCTCTTTTTCCCCGGACATGTCCGGCTTTTCAGCAGTCAAACCCCCGTCCGGGGGGAATTGCCAAAAAGCGGAACATGTCCGGGAAAATGGCGGCTCTGTTTAAGAGCCCGGCTGCCCGAGCGCTACCGGCTCTTAAATAGAGCCGCGGGGACTGGAGCCTCCAGCCGCCGGGGCTGTGTGTAACTGACACAGTGTCAGTTACACAGAGCCCCAGCCGCTGGAGGCTCTGTTTAAGAGCCGGGCTGCCCTAGCGCTACCGGCTTCGGGCAGCCCCGTGCCTCCAGACCCTGCGCCGCCGGAGCCCGGGAGGGGAAGTGCCCGGCTGGGGGCGCAGGGTCTGGAGGCACGGGGCTGCCCGAAGCCGGTAGCGCTTGGGCAGCCCGGCTCTTAAACAGAGCCTCCAGCGGCTGGGGCTCTGTGTAACTGACCCAGTGTCAGTTACACAGCGCCAAAGAGGAGAAAAGCCTCCAGCCGCAGGGGCTCTGTGTAACTGACCCAGTGTCAGTTACACAGCGCCAAAGAGGAGAAAAGCCTCCAGCCGCAGGGGCTCTGTGTAACTGACCCAGTGTCAGTTACACAGAGCCCCAGCCGCTGGAGGCTCTGTTTAAGAACCGGGCTGCCCGAGAGCTACCGGCTTCGGGCAGCCCCCTTGCCTCCGGACCCTGCGCCCCCAGCCGGGCACTTCCCCTCCCGGGCTCCGGCGGCGCAGGGTCTGGAGGCACGGGGCTGCCCGAAGCCGGTAGCGCTCGGGCAGCCCGGCTCTTAAACAGAGCCTAAGAGGAGCAGAGCCTCCAGCTGCGGAGGCTCTGCTCCTCTTTGGCTCTGTGTAACTTATACAGTGTAAGTTACGCAGAGCCACCGGGGCCCCGGAGGGGAAGTGCCCGGCTGGGGGCACAGGGTCCGGAGGCATGGGGGCTGCCCAAAGCCCGAGCGCTACCGGCTTCACAGTTTGCTGGGCAGCCTCCAGACCCTGCGCCCCCGGCTGGGCGCTTCCCCTCCCGGGCACCAGCTGCGCTGGAGAAGCGCCGGCTGGGGGCGCAGGGTCTGGGGGCTGCCCGGGAAATCGTGATGCTGGTAGCACTGGGGCAGCCCTTTCCCCCTGTCTGGGAGTGGGAGGGAGGAGGGGGTGGAGTTAGGGTGGGGGAAGGGGCGGAGTTGGGGCGGGGCTAGGGGTGGGGAAATGGGCGGGGCCATGGCCCGTGGAGGGTCCTCTTTTTTTATTTATGAGATATGGTAACCCTAATAGCAGTAGCATTTTTCTCTTCCTATTTAACATTATACTACTTGTATTTTTTGTGTAATACTGGTTATGTCTGTGTCTGTGCAGCGTGGTGGAGTTTCATAGACTTTTTAAGGCCAGAAGAGGCCATTAAATCATCTAGTCTGACCTCCTGTATAAAAACAGGCCATAGAAGTTGATACAGTTAGCATTGCATTACATGATCTTATATTTATTTTCTACATTAACATGGCATTCTCTCTTTGCCTTTGTTATGGAGAGAGAGAGTCTCCACAATTAAGCTTCAAAATTCACAAAAATCAATCTGCATGAAGTTTCTCTTTAGCCTCTTGCCTTTAGACTTTTGTTGCAAGTTTTTGAGTGAATCAGAGAGGGAATTTAGAGATAGGAAAGTTACAGGGAAGAAAAAAGTTTGCCACCATTTGGGAAAGTCTAGGGGTTTCTTTGGAATGAAATATTAACCACTGTTTGGGCTAGAAACTCCCAGCTGGCTTGATGTTTTGTCTGCTCTCAATGAGAAAGTTTGTTGTTTGCTGTTGGAGTTTTATGGTAAGGGCTTTTGCATCTCCCCATAGTCCAGGAACTCCTTTTTAAGGTCTTGAGAATATTGGGCGTTTTATGATCACCCTGCCATTTTCAAGCAGCCATCTTGTTTGGACAGAAACAGACATCTAGTGGACAAAACAGAAAGCTGGAAGCCAGCAATACACAAGATCTAGTCCCAGCCTTGTCCCAATAGGTGGCCCTAACAAGGCAGCTTTGGATTTATACAACTCCTTTCCAAGGACTCAGTATGTGATTTACAAACAGCCAGACTCAGTCATTAACAAAAAGTGAGTTTCACAGCCCATGCAGTGGATATTATCCATGTTTCCCAGCTGGGGGAAAAAAGGGTTTGAAGCAGTGCCTTGTCCAAGTGAGCCAGTAGCAGAAATGGAAGCTCAAAGTTCTCTGGACTCCCAGTTCACAGATTAATTAATAAAGCTACGTTGCCTATTATGAAAGTCATTTCATGCTTGAGCATCAGTTTCCTCCTCAGTAAAATGGGGAGAACGAGTACTTCACAAAGCAGTACTAAGGATTCAAGTCTATCCAATCTTCATGTTTGTGCAGAATTTTGAACACACTGAAATATGACTTCACAACAGAGAAATTGATTTATATGAGTGAGCACCCCTCTTCACTGAAGTTAGAGTAGGGTTTTTAAAAGTTTTAACCAGTCTAATTAAGAGTCCCCTCCCCGCTCAAGTTTTGCTGTCTAGTGTCACAATTTTCACTAGTTCTCTAGTCACCAGAGTCTCCCAGGCTAGACAGGGACTGAATTTCCCAGGCAAGAAATGGAGGGGGGGGGGGGGAGGGGAGAAGAGGAGGAGAAGGAGAAAAGGGAAAAAAACCCACCACCACACAACCTTCCATTTTTTCCCCAGAGGGAGGGAATTTTAGGCCTCCTTTATCCACTATAAAGTAGCAAAGAAAGGGCACAAAGCCCACTTTTCACCACTCTTTGCAGGTCCACTTTAAAAGTGTAACCTTGAGTTTCCCAGCATGTAGCACCCTTAAAAAAATGTTTACAATGTTTTGTTCAAGTTCTTTCCTCCCTCCCCCCAGCTCAAGCCCAGGGCTGTAATTCTGCATCAGGAACATAACTCAATGAAGTAGCATTTGATATAGACAACAGCTCAACCACCATCTATCCAGTCTCCTCCATGCTTCTATGCAGCATAGCATCACCATGGGGCATTGGGGTCACTACTGACTCAGAAGGAAGAAAGCACATACCCCAATTTTCTTACCCTCCCATCAAGCAACTGCCCCATTCTACTCTTGCTTAGTATTCACAATTGGACAACACCACAGCTTCCTGGAGCTGGCACAGCCACTGACCTTGGTGAAGAGAAGCCACAGGATAGACTGCTACCAACCTAATGTTTCCCAGTGTAGTCAGTGTCTCTTATGCAATGACAGACCACACACTGTAAGCCATCATCTCCATAGACATTCTGAGCTGGCTGCAGCACACTCAGCCCAGAACTTGAATATATCTGAAGAAATACTGAAGCCACAGAGGGCTGAATTCAGGAACAGGGACTGAGCATTTAAGTAGGGCAAATTAACAGAAGAAACTCAGAGGGCAAGAGAAAAAGTTCCCCATCTCAGTTCCGCATTCTGACCACCAAATAACTACTGGGGGCCTAATCCTGCTCTCATTTTACCAGTGGAGTACGGTCAGCAACAGCACTGAAGTCAAGGCAGATACACTGCCCCAAAAAAGAGGGGGAGGGGGGGCAAGAGAGGCAAGCAAGTTTTCCCAGCACTGCCCATCTCCTCTGTGACTTTGTGTCTTAACCAGGATTTAAAGATGGTATTAGAACATCAGCTAGGTTGTCTGCTAGACTAACTCAACCAGCTAGCAGACATTAAAGTTGGCATTGTCTTGTCTACACTAGCCTTTTAGAAGATGGTGGCTAACATCACACCACCTATCCTAGTCAAGACAAACCCAGTGACTGGGTGGTGATATACCGGGATGCCAAGAAGGAGAACGTGGGTAGTAATGATACTCCTAGTGGCTTGCACTGGCCAGGTCCAGCATGGGAGCTGAATCACCAGGTGGCCTCAGAGGAGTGAAAAGGGGCCCCAACAGGGATCAAAAGCTAAAGTAAAAGCTACATTGGCACTAGAACCCTGCCCATAAGAAAAAAAAAAAAAAAAAAAAAAAAAAAAAAACAAACACTCAAAACAAGAGAAAAACAAAACCCAGGGAGGCAAACCGCTATGTCTCACTTCCTGTTTATGGCACCTCCCATCTGCCCCTGCAACTACTCCACCCACTCAGGCAGGGCATGTACAGTGGTGAAATGGCAGGAAATGAGTGAGACCAAAGGGGAAGAGCTTTCACAATCTGAGACAAGCTACAGAGTGAGCTAAGGGATGAATCACAGAAATGGAAGACTGTGTGAGCTATCCCCACAGTGAGCCAAGCTGGGGGATTCTTCCCTGCAATGTAACAGCCCCCTACACGGATATTTATGGTATTCCTACAGACTCTAGAGAGACCAGTGAGAGACCAGAATTTCTCTTCCCCCTCCACCCTCCTTTCCTCTTTGGGAAGAAGATGCTATGAACACCTAGATCAAAGTGGTCAGAATTGCTTCCCCATGTTTTGTCCCCCCCATACACACACCTTTGTATCCCACTCTGGAGTCCTGCTACACGCCCAGTGTGAGCACCCATCTATTATTTGTAACAAGTTGCATCCCCTCCTTCTCCCTTATTCATTGTTTAGGCCAGACACAGACCATTTGCACTGAGAACGCAGGAATGCACATCAGCTCCCACAGATGGAGCGAGTAATAAGTTATGGATCTCACATACCTTCAGCAAGCAAAGGTGCTGCAGCTGGTGGGATCTCCCCCACTTTCCCTATCTGAGCACGTTGGGCACCAGCCCCAGAAGGCTGAGGCAGTGGCAGCTCTGAGGCATTCCCAGGCATGGCACCCCCAGCCCTGAAGGGGTTCACTTTGGGCTTAGGGGCAACCACTGGTGCAAACTTCTTCTGCGGGTTGTAGAAAGTTGGAGTGGAAATATTGATGCTGACTGTGGAAGTCATACGAGTTCCCGGGCTACCAGAGGATGCCATCTTGCTGCTGGCTGCTCAGCACCTGGGGGGCAGAAGGAGAGTGGAGACACAGACATGAGATTAGACATGACCCTGCAGAGAAAAACCAGGGCAAATGAATCTGGAGAAAGGCACAGCAGGAAACAGAATTGGAGGGTGGGTGCACCTGAGTGAGATCAGAGGGGCACGAGTAGAGCTTGGGGTGCCCCCAGGACTGGGAGACAGAAATATGTTTTGAAGCAAGAAATACTGTCTGACCTGGAGGCAAACCCTGAACAAGCGCCTCTCCTCTTCTCCTCACTGGGATGCAGGGAAAGAACAACTGGCCAAAGCACCAAATAAACTCTCTCCACCTTCAGCCCTTTGCTGAATGGGGTTAAACGTGGGGGGATAGAGGGGCAGGAATGATAAACCAAGAGGACAAAGCTGGGATCAATGCAGAAGACAATTGCTAGAGAAACCAGCCTTCTGCAGATGGCTCAGATCCCCACACCTCAGACTGGAGCCCCTGCACACCAAGAGGCAGCTTTAGCATCCCTTGCATCACACCACCCCCCATGCCCTCCTGAAGCCCCAAGCCTATGTTACCACTGCATCCCTGCCAATTCTGTCCAATCCTCTCCTCCTGCAGCCCCTCTCCTCACAATCCCACCCCCTTCCTTTTACCTGTAGGCCCCCAGCCCCCTCTGGTCAGTGGGGAAGCTCCAACAGCTGCAGCACAAGCAGAACAAAAGGAAGCCTGGGCGATTCCATAATGTCACACATTCCCCAGCCAAGCCCTTTGTCTTGCTGTCATTTCTGTCTTGCTGTCCCTTCCTGTCATTGTAGCAATAGGCAAGAGCTCCTACTCAATGGCTGCAACGGCTGCCCGCCCTGCCCCCGCCCCTTCCTGCAGGAAGCAGCTCCTGGATTCAGCCAGCCTCATTGACATTCCTAGAGTCACTCCCTCCCAGCCCCTGCGGTATAGATGCTGCCCTAAAGCAAGCCGATCCATGGCCTGGCCCCCTCAGGGTGCAGCCTAGTACAGCACAGCAAGCAGCACTTTCCTATTTGCCCCAGAATATGCTCACAGCTCCATCCTGCCGATGGTATCTTACTAGGGTCTAGCTAGAATGCAGCTTGCTGTACATTTCCACTCCCAGGATCAGAGCCCAGCCATGTCCTGAAAAGCGAGTTCTCTAAGTTGTATGTGGCAAACCTGAAACTCTCCCCATCTCCCTCCCCTTCCCCACCCCAAACCACCACACAAGTTGCCCTCAGGATGTTTCCAAACTCACAACAGCCAGGAGCTATTGGTGATCTCCTAATAAGAGCCACATTGCTAGGATTTCCCCCCCACGCTGGTGTCCAGGCCAGAGAGGCATTAAGTTTATCATGCTGACCACACACAATAATGCGCCCAATGGTGCATAGGCAAGTATGCCAGCATTTGGACTTAGTTTGTTTTGAACAACAAACTTCTACAGTGCCTGCCGCTGCACAGTCAGCATGGATGATGACGGGCTGCTGTAACAACCCCAGCGATGCAAACAGCCCTCCTGCAGCTATTCCACCATGCTGCTATCACTGAGGAGACCTACGTGGGCCACTTACCCATACAAGCTCTCCCAAGTTGTGGGAGTACTCAGATCTCAGATACACCTCTACCTCAATATAACGCTGTCCTCGGGAGCCAAAAAAAAAATCGTACCATGTTATAGGTGAAACCGTGTCATATCAAACTTGCTTTGATCCGCCGGAGTGTGCAGCCCCACTCCCCCCGGAGCACTGCTTTACTGCATTATATCAGAATGTGTGTTATATTGGGTCGCATTATATCTGGGTAGATGTGTATTTGCCTTAGTTATATTGGAACCAATCCTCACCAGCCCTCCCTCTCCTGGTCATACTTACATCCAGCTGAGAGTTGGTGAGAGAAGAAGAGTCATCAGCATTGACTAAGGGCTAGTCTACACTGGCAATGTTAAAGCATTTAAATGTTAAAGCAACGTTAAAACGCTACTACCTCCACAAGGGGCACAGCTCCCAGCGCTGGTGCACGATCTGTCTACACTGGCACTTTACAGCACTGATACTTGCTGCGCTTGGGGTGGGAGGGGGGGGTGTTTTTTCACACCCACGAGCGAGAAAGTTGCAGCTCTGTAAAGTGCCATTGTAGACAAGCCTTAAGTGACTGAAACCACAAGATCTCATTTCTCCCAAGGTCAGGCACTGGGTGATTCAAGCATCCATAAGAGTGCTGGGGAGTAGATTACCAAATTTTAAGCCCAGAAGGGGCCGTGCCACCATTATTGGGACCTTCTGCATAACGGACCATAGACTCTCACCCAGTGATTCTGCTTCTAACTAATTTCTGCTTCAGCTAAAGCATATCATTTTGAAAGATATCCAGTCTTCATTTAAAGACTCCAAGTGATGGCAAATTCACCAAGTACCTTGGTAAACTGTTCCAATGGTTAATTACCAGCCACTGGGTCTTCTTATGCCTTTACCTGCTAGTTTAAGTGCCCTTTGCCATTAAAAATCCTCTCCCCTCGTAGGTACTTGAAGATCACATCCTAGGGCAGGTCTTCACTACGGGGGGCGGGCTCGATTTAAGATATGCAAATTCAGCTACACGAATAGCGTAGCTGAATTCGACATATCGCAGCCGACTTACCCCGCTGTGAGGATGGTGGCAAAATCGACCTCCGTGGCTCCCCGTCAACGGCGCTTACTCCTACCTCCGCTGGTGGAGTAAGCGCGTCGATTTGGGGATCGATTGTCGCGTCCCGACGAGACGTGATAATTCGATCCCCAAGAGATCGATTTCTATGTGTAGACCTAGTCACCTCATGATCATACTCTATAATGGGGCTGGTCTTTATAGAGATGGATTGTGGGACCTCAGCTGCTTCATGCGGATATCTAGCAGCTGTTCCCATCTCCCTGACCCCAGAGCAGTCCTTTTCCCCATATACTCGGTCTAGGCCGAAGCCTCTCTCTCCTCACAGCAGCCTCCCTCCTACAGCTGCCCCTGTCTATCCCAAGTTCTGCTTAAAAAGGAGCAGGAAGGCATACCTTCAGTTTGTCCATCAGCCACCCTATAGCCTAGAGGGAAGGGAAAATGGAGCTGCCAGGGATTGAAACTTCCTCAACATGCCTTTAGACTGACCTACCTCTCCTCCCCCTAGGCATGCTATGGTTCCCCCTGTTCTACTGGTACCCATCAACCCTGACCTGCAATTATGAAATGTGCATTAATAGGGTCCTGTTATTCAAGCATACAAAAATTACTGAGGGAGTGTCACGTAGGCAAGCCTGAGCCTAAATTAGGGTTATCAAACCCCAAAGGAAGATATTTCCTGACAGCTACAATAATAATCAGAAGACTCCATGTAGCTGTAGAGGCTGATGACACCAAAGCCTCAAGCAAGGGCTATGTAGCTACCCTATGCATGACCCCTCTCTACTGATTAGGGGCAGAAATTGAGATTTAGATCCTTTCACTGGCCAGAGTTGCACTGGTTACATGAAAGCAATCCATTTTAAGGGTATCACAGACTCCTATATAAGTGCTGTAGATCCCTGACCTAAACCATACCTACTGGGTGACCCACCAAGGGGAAACCAACCAACTCTGTCTTAGGCTCCTGCCTCCATGACCTGAACTTCATGGCCCAGTCACCAGTGCATCCCACCCTTGAGTAGGGAATGAAACATGGAAGGAAAGACCCACCCTAACGTCCTCCAAAATGATTCCTTCCCTATGAAGCAGCCGTTCATGACCCTGTTTTTATGGGGTTGCCAGGGGTGGCTTAGACTTGCTGGGACCCATGGCCAAAGCCCAAGCCCCACTGCACAGAGCTGAAGCTGCAGCCTGAGGGCTTTAGCCCTGGGTGGCAGGGCTCAAGTTATAGGGCCTGGTTTTGGAGTTCAAGTAGGCTTAGGCTTCAGTTCCCCCCTCCTGGGGTCATGTAGTAATTTTTGTTGTCAGAAGGGAGTCGCAGTGCAATGAAGTTTGAGAAACCCTGCTATGGAGACTATCAGTTCAGACCAAGCAGGGAGTAATGGGGGGTGGGGAGGGAAGACAGAGAAATGTTTCAGAATCACCAGAATACAGTAACTTTGGCAACTGCACCCACGGAGTCACCTGCCTCCTCCAAATGGAAAGTGGAGAAAGGGGATGTGCTATTAAAAATATGAAGTGAAAGAATCAAGCTGATTTACTTCAGTTTTTTTGGTTTGTTTAAATTAAAAAAACCCACCGCATGCATTTCCACCCCCTCAAACTCTGGTTAATCCTGCAAAGTTTGCTTGGCTGGCAAAAAAGTTACAAAGCCCAGCAAAAGAAAAATCATTTATTTTTCAAGCAGCTGGTGTTTCCTTGCTCAACCACCCCCCCCCCCCATTCTTTACCCAGTAAACCCCCCCCCCCCACACACACACACACACACACACACACTTCCCTTCCCCCACCAGTGAGTTTATTCCAGTCACTAAGCCCTGCATGTAAGTTGTAGTCAGGAATCGGACCGGGGAAAGGGGAACTTTCAAAGCTACAAGCCAAGCCTAGAGTGAACATTCACATAACTAAATACCCGTCTTCTTTTCTGCACAGCAAGAAAGAAACATGCAAACGTATTTCAAACTCCAGACAGTCACAAATTTGCAGGCACAAGTATCTTCAGATCCCTGCTCAGGAAGGTAGAGGATAGGAGTTCCCGAAAGTGTTACTGATTCTTTCCCCACCTAAACACATCTGGAAAAAGGCTCTGGGGTCTCACTTACACACAAGAGAAGAGTGTCTCAACTCAAACCAGCCAGCAGACCCCCTTCTCCTTCCCCATTGCTAAACCTTTACAAAAGAAAGGAGGCGACTTGGAAGGTATTTCTTTTTCTCAGGGAGGGGAGGAACCTATCCCAGCCAACCAAATAGTTGGTCAGGCTTTCAAAAGTTTGAGGCTCCCCCGGAAAAGAAGTCGGACACGCAGAGACGTCAAACCCATAAATTTAACGCTAAGAACGGCCCAAGCCGTGCAACCAGCATAGACCACAAAACACAACAGCAAGTTCAGCCTCTCAGCCCCAGTGGGTGTGGTAGGAAATTGGGGGGTGGGGTTCCCTGCTACACAAACATGCATTTAGTTTCTGAGCATAAAGTTACAATAAAACTAAGAGGCAAGAGCTTCACCCAGGACAAGCTCTTCTCCAAAGGAAGCGTGGGGGAGAGGACTCACCTTTGGGGAGAAATTCAGGAAGAGAAGGCTGGTGCCCCTTGGCCTAAAAGTTTGTTGCTGCTGGAGCGCAAGCCCAGCTTCACTCCTTCCTCCCCGTGGCTAAGCGGGACGCTCTCTCTGCCCCCTACACAGCAATCTGGACTTACTTCAGTTGCCTGTCTGCCAAAAAAAGGGGAGGGGGGGAGAGGAGTGGCTCTAGGTGGAGCTAGAGGGCCCAAGGACTTCCCTAGGATCTAGCAAAAAGGCCTCGCCCAAGCAAAGCTGTTTGACCATAAAAGGAGAGAGGCTGTGTGAACAGCTGAGCTCACTCACTAGGGAATGTGGCAATGAGGTAACGGGGGGAGGATGAATGCACTAGACAGGGCTGTTGAGAGAAGGGGGAACAGCAGCGCTTCCACTCTTAAAATCAGCATCTCATTACCCTCCCCCCCTTTCCCTCTGTGTTTTCAGGGGAGGGAGGTGTCAGCTTTCTCTCCTGCTGCTTATGGAAGGCCCATATTTCATACCCTTTCTACTTTCTATTCCTGGATTCCCTCTCTCTTCCCCCCCCCCTCCGAGATTTGCCAGGGCTCTCAATCCTGATTCCCAGCCCCTTCCAATCCACTCCTGTCTTCTTGTTCCCAGCCCCCAGCTCAGTCAAAGCCCCTCAGTTTAGGTTTCCCCCTGCGGGTTTGTGTTTTATCTCTTGCCCTAGCATGGGACTGCCTCCTTCTTTTTCCTCCTTTTTCAGCAGCTGGTGTTTCCTTGCCTCAAGCCCTACCCCATTCCTTCACCCAGTGACTCCCACTTTTCCCTCACCCATCAGTGACTTCATTTCCACTAAATCCTACATGTAAGGAGAGACTTGGCAGCTCTGGTGAGTCAGGGTCCCTCTCGGTCTCTTCCCCACCCCCTCCCCACAGCAACCAGCTGCAAGAGAATCTGACTCAGACTTTCCAAATCCTACAGACACTGTTTTTTAAAAAAACAACCAAATCCACAATACTGCAAGTAATGTAATTCCTCATTTATGCAGTACTGGACAGGACCTTATCTCAAACCCCAGCACACAGACCACTTAGCTTACTGGTGACATTACAGGCCTGAGAACCCCACACAGCTCTACTGATGCCCCTCAATCCTAACATAACCATGACGCAATCCTCTGGTGCTTTGTAAATTGTAATGTACGTACTGATCTGCAGGATCCACATTATTCCCAAATCCATTCCAATCCTAACATAACCATGACGCAATCCTCTGGTGCTTTGTAAAAATTGTACTTACTGAACTGCACGATCCACATTATTCCCAAATCCATTCCAGTATTACCTATTAGGTTTTGGTTTTAATCTGAGCATGGATACCGTGCTTAGTACTGTACCTCACCCAGAAGAAGATCTGGTCCCTGCACCAAGGAGTTTTAAATTGAAATTTCCTATCTTTGGTTTTCTTTTTTCTCTTTTCCTGAGCCCTTCTTTTTACAGGGCAGCCTCCCTAAGCCTATTTCTTCCAAGCAGGGAGCCAAGGGGGAATTCCTGTTCTTTACCTAATCACCATACTTTCGCCTTGGAATCTGGCTTTCTGCCCTATTGTTGCCAAATTTCCAGAGATTATTTACTCTTTGCAATGCTCAGAGGATTTAGGACATATCTACAGTGGGGTATTTATCCACCAGTTACACTGATGTAGCTGCAACAGTGCATAACCCTAGTGTTGCATGGGACTTTCATTAGCCCAGCTTGTCTGGGGTAAAAGGCACCAGTTCAAATCCCAGTTTACACTGGTACAAAGTGTCTGAACTAGGGATTTGTACTGATGCAGCTATGTTGCTGTAGCTACAACAGTGTCTTAAAAACTCTAGCACAGACAAACCCTTCATTGTATATATCATGTGAAACATGACACCTCCACTACTGTGTAGCCTTGAGCAAGTCACTACACGTCTCTGTGCCTCAATTTTCCTGTCTGTGAAATGGGACTAACTATACTGACTTCTCTCTTATACAAGTGCTAAGTATTGTTATGATACTACAAGTGCAGACATGTCAGGAGACCCGTTTACAATCTGGTTGTCCCCAGACACAGTTCATGCACCATGTGATTTTGTAGGATATGTGAGCTAGCTATGATAACAGAGTTCCAGCCCAAGCTGCTCTGACTGCAAGAGCATAAAACCCAGTATGGTAGTGGCAGTGAGATCTAGTGCATTAGGGCACTGGACTAAGACTCAGGAGATGAGAGTTCTATTACTGGCTTTTGCTAGTGACCTATTTTGAGCATGTTACTTTTCATTTGTTTCGTCTTCCACCCTTTGTCTGTCTCCTCTGCTTAGACTCAACTCTTCAAGGCCAGGACTGCCTTGTACTATGTACCATGCTTAGCACAATGGGGCCATAATCTCATTTGGTTCTCAAGGCAGTACTGGAATATGAACAATGTATATAATAAAAGCTTCCAGGAATGTTGATCTGGAGCCCAAAATGTCTGTTGAGTCCATGTGAAGTTATAGAAGCAGCTACAGGTGTGGTCGAGATCTCACTTTGTTCAGAATACCACCAATTTCAATCATCACTGGTTTTTTCAGTCTGTTACAATCTTATTTTTAAATGCTCAGCCATTTTGCCCTTATGAATTACATCCATGCAGTGTACATTACAGTAAGGCATGTATCTATGCCATGTTGAACGTCCTACACCCTTCTTGCATGCAGTGTTGTTGTAGCCATGGTGGTCCCAGGATATTAGAGAGACAAGGTGGGTGTGAGGTCATATCTTTTATTGGATCAGCTTCTGTTGGTAAGAGACAAGATTTGGATCTTACACAGAGCTCTTCTTCAGGTCTGAGAAACTACAGTAACTAAGGCTAGGTCTATACTACCCGCCTGAATCGGTGGGTAGAAATTGACCTCTCAGGGATCGATTTATCGCGTCCCGTTGGGACGCGACAATCGATCCCCGAATCGACGCTCTTACTCCACCAGCGGAGGTGGTAGTAAGCGCCGTCGACGGGAAGCCGCAGAGGTCGATTTTGCCGCCGTCCCTATAGCGGGGTAAGTCGGCTGCGATACGTCGAATTCAGCTACGCTATTCACGTAGCTGAATTTGCGTATCTTAAATCGACTCCCCCCTGTAGTGTAGATGTAGGCTGAGGCGTTGGCTACACTGGCAATTCACAGCGCTGCACTTGCTCCGCTCAGGGGTGTGAAAAAACACCCCCCCTGAGCACAGCGAGTGCAGTGCTGTAAAGCGCCAGTGTAATCAGCGCTGCACACTCGCTCGCAGCGCTGCAAGCTATTCCCCTCGGAGAGGTGGAGTACTTGCAGCGCTGCGAGAGAGCTCTTGCAGCGCGAGTACACTTGCGCTTCACAGTGCTGCCACTGCAGTGCTGTAAATCCGCGAGTGTAGCCAAAGCCTCAAAGTCACTGCTAAATACAAGGTTTGAACAGATTATTTAGCATAAGTAGTTAACACATATTTCAAGGGACCATTCACAGTGAAGTGACCCGTTAACATCCCTACAGTCACAGGGAGGAAAAGAAGGGGGAGGAGGGTTAGTGGGTTACAGATTGTTGTAATAAGCCATAAATCCAGTGTCTCTATTCAGTCCATGATTTTTAGTGTCTAGCAAAGTTATGAATTTAGGCTCCTAGGCTCATCTTTTGAAAGTGTTATGCAGGTTTCCTTTGAGGCTGAGGACTGATAAGTCAGATACACGGTGATCACTTTGTGAAAAATGTTCATCCACAGGTGATCTGGTGTTATAGTCTTTTCATTTTCCTGGGTGAGTTCATCCAAGAGTATAGTGATTGTCTGGTTTCACCCATAGTTGCTATTAGAGCACTTAGTGCACTGGATGAGGTACACGACATGTGATAGGCATGTGTAGGTGACAACCAGGGGGTGGTTATTTCTGTATTGAAGCAGGTCGGGGCAACGGATTCTTCCTAAAAGTGGAGCAGGTATAAGATCACGCCCCCTCTGTGGCCCCGCCCTTGCCCCTCCTCTTCCCCCGAGGCCCCACCTCCCAGCCAACCTGGAGCTGGGCCAGGGAACCATGGACCCTCCACTCGGGGTGGGGGGGCCTGAAAGCAGTCCCTGGCCTGTGTCCCTGCCCAGGGCAGGTGGAGGGTCCACAGCTCCCCACAATTACCCACATGGCTCTTACCCCAACCCAACTCTGGCTTCTGGCCTGGGGCAGGGCTTCAGGGGCCAAAGAGCCACAACTTGGCCATGGTAGAGCCACCCGGACTGCTGTGGGGAATCACGGACCTCTACCTGCCTTGGGTAGGGGGCGCGTCAGCTGGGACATAGTCCAGGGGCTGCTCAGAGGCCCCCCATCCTGGGCAGTTGGAGGGTCTGTGGCTCCCCACAGCTGTCTGGGCTCCCCAGGCCGCAATTACCCTGGCCAGGCTCGAGCTTCGGACTTGCCAGGGGTGAGGCCTCGGGGGGAAGAGGAAGGACAGGGGTCTGGGTCCATGGCAAAAAGTGGATGAGCCAGGCCTGCCCACTTTCAAAAGTGGAAGGGCCATGGCCCCTTGCCCCCCCCCCCATTCCAGTGCCCCTGAAGCAGGTTCTCTTGGGGCATTTGGGTGGCCCGTCCCGTGATGTAATCCATAGGCACCGACTCCCATGGAACGCCCACGGAAAAAAAAATAGTGGGTACTCAGCACCCATGAGCCACAGCTGTTTGGTGGCACTGCCAAACAGCTGATCTGTGGGACCGCCAAACAGCTGTTTGGTGGCTCAGGGAGGTGCTTGGGGGAGGATGGAGAGCAGTGAGCAGCAGGTGGGGGCAGAGCAGGGGCAGGAAGAGGTGGAGCAAGGGTAGGGCCTTGGGGAGGGAGTGGAGTGGGGGTGGGGCACCCCCAGGGAAAAATTTAAAAAAAAGTTAGCGCGTATGATGTGATTGACTTCTCTGGTGGACTGTCATTGTTTGGTGAAGGGAGTTTTGAGTTTGATTAGGTGTATATCCCAGACTTTCTCCCCAGAGCATTCACCAGAGAAGAAGATAGCATGATGGAATGAGCCACCCAAATACCCCAAGAGAACGTGCTTCGAGACAGAAATATCCCCCTCCTGATCACACACCCCTAGTTGTCAACTACTACCTCACATTGGAACCCCTACAGAGTATCATCAAACAGCTACAACCCATATTTGATGGGGACCCTATACTGAAAACAATTTTTCCTGAACCCCGTCTTTCGGCCTTCAAACAACCCCCCAGCCTCTCCAAGCTCATCATCAAAAGCAAGCTCCCCACAGACCAGGGCACGCCAACTCAAAGAAGCACCATATCCTGCCAGAACAACAGATACAAAATCTGTTGATATCTCTGTAGGGGGATGTAGCGATGCGGGACTCACCCCTGCAGTGCCTCCTGCTGGTCCGGTGTGGGAATCAGCTCTCCAGCCTTGGAGCACCCTCTGCAGGCCAATGTCCCACTGTCGCTGGCCCTGTGTCCCTCCTGGACCCCGGTGCCCCTTTCCCTTGGGTGCTGCCCCCTGGCAGTACCCCCACTCTCTGGGCTCCCCTCCCAGGGGAATCCCCACGCTCTGTCCCCACCTTGCCTCAGTGTTCACTGCCAGTCCTCATCTAGCCCCTGCACTCTGGGGCAGACTGCAGTCCATATCACTCAACATCGGCAATGGGGGGGTTGAACCTGCTGCCTCCACCTACCTCCGGGCTGCACCTCTGCAACCCCAGTACCTTTTCAGGTCTTTGCCTAGGCTTGCAGCCTGGGGGTTTTCCAGGTAGGAGCTCCCTGGCTCCCTTGCCCTATTCCCCAGCACTGCTCTACTCCGGTACCTTACTCAAGTCCCAGGCAGCCAGGTCCTTCCAGGGAGGTGTTAACAGCAGTGGCCACCCGCAACCTCACAGTCTAGCTCCTGTCTCAAGGGCTGGTTGCAGGCTGCTCTGACTGCTTCTCCACTACCAGGTGTGGTACAAAGGAGAAGGGGGGGGACCCAGGCCCGCCCACTACTCTGCATCCAGACCCAGGTACCCTGTAGTGGCAGCCTCCCTGCCCTCCTTCTCTCCCCTTGTCCAGATGTCCCTGGGCCACTTCCCCTCTGGCCCCTCACACCCTCTAGGCTCTTTTTATCAGGGCCCACAGTTCAGCAAATATTGGGCTGGAGCCCTAGTATGCTCCCCCAAGCCTGCCCAGCACTGCTCTGTCCAAGGTGCAGGTCTCTTGCTCTGGAGACAGACCTTCTCCCATGAAGGTCTGGGACAGACTCCCTGCTCCCTTCCTGAGCCGCCTTTATATAGGGCCTAGCCTAGCCGTGATTGGCTGGCTCTAATCTCGGCCCTGATTGGCTCTCAGTAGGCCCTTCTCTAATTGGCTGCCAGCCTGCGCAGCCACTCTGGCCTACTCTAGCCCTCTCTCTCATGGGGGTGGGGCAGCTGCCCCACCACAGAGGGTTTAACATACTTGCACACAAGGGTGAGCTGCTAGCTGCCACCCTCTCATCTGGATCTTACTTGCACCCATGACGCCACAGGGAAGAAAGAAGAAAAACCACAGAGTTACCACCTACCTGTCGCCTGAGGCCCACTTCTGACCCTACCAAGTCACCTGGTCAGTTCCGGACCCGATTCGCACCATGAAGTCAGGAGGCTCCAGACAAGCTGCAGGAAATGGTAGAGACCTTTTAAGTCCTCCATACCCCTTACTTGGGACCCATTTTGGGGAGGGATTTGTTCTCAATCAGTAGAGTTATAATATCACCTTTACCTGTTTGCTTTACTTACCTGTGTTGGGAGTCCTTTATAATGTTCCCAGTTTACTTACCTTGTTGAACTGTTGTTAATTTAATAAACGTACCTGAGTTTTACTCTTGCACTTCCTTGTTAGTTTTTATTTTGGGGAATCTTAAACCCTGATGATAGAGGCGGGTAGGGAGACAAATCTCTCGACTGGTCTCCGGCCATTCTAAAACCAGTCAACATCTCCACAGCTACAGCAATCAATACCCGCCCCCCACCCCGCACAACACACCTTTCAAGATCCACGGGTCCTACACATGCCTGTCACAACATGTGGTGTACCTAATCCACAGATTAAAAAAATTTTATCCGCCTCCGATTCACGATCTGCAAAAATGGTCCACAGATATCCACGGATTTGCAAAGCTCTACTCATCCAGTGCACTAAATGTTCCATTAGCAATTAGGGGCTGAGAGCATGTCAGCATGCTGTCTTGTAAGTTCAGACAGCAGCAGACCTCCCCCTCCCCCCCGCCTCTCTCTCTCTCACACAGCATTCTACAGTAACGGCTTGCATGCCGGCTGTCAGAAACGGAGCTTTGAAAGGGCATTTCCGCATTCCTCCAGGAGTTCAAAACAATGACAAGAGTGGCCACTTGACTTAAGGGGATTATGGGACATTTCTGGAGGCCAATCAGAGCGCAGTAATGCAACACCTCTTTCACACTGATGCCCGTGCGTTGTAGCCAAGGCGCAGCAAACGTCATTCCTCTCGCCAAGGTGGAGTACCAGGAGCGCTCTAGCTGCGGAGTCAGAGCACTCTACGTGCCTTGCCAGTGTGGACGGGGAGTGAGCTAGTGCACACGGGGCTCGTTTATTGCGCACTAACTCGCAAGTATAGCCAAGTCCTTAGAGACTAACAAATTTATTTGGACATAAGTTTTCATGGGCTAGAACCCACTTCATCAGAAAACTTATGCCCAAATAAATTTGTTAGTCTCCAAGGTGCCACAAGGAGTCCTCAGGTTTTTTTGCTGATACAA
Organism: Malaclemys terrapin pileata; assembly: GCF_027887155.1. Classification (NCBI taxonomy): domain Eukaryota; kingdom Metazoa; phylum Chordata; order Testudines; family Emydidae; genus Malaclemys; species Malaclemys terrapin. The sequence continues at coordinate 141,559,403 of NC_071505.1, forward strand.
ACTAACACGACTACCACTGAAACCTGTCACTTTAGGCTTGTCTTCACTTATAAGGGCTTATCTACACTTACATTTTATAGCGCTCTAACTTGCTGGCTCAGGGGGGTGAAAAATCATCCCCCTGAGCACAGCAAGTTTGAGCGCTTTAAAGCACTAGTGTGGACAGGATCTGAGTGCTGGGAGCCCGCGGCAGCGCTTTGAAGTTTCTAGAGTCGATGTAGCCTTACAGGGACACAGCTGCACCGGTGCAACTGTGCCACTGTAACGCTTTAGTGAAGACACTACTACACCAATGGGAAAGATTCTCCCATTGGCGTAGTTAATCCACCTCCCCGAGAGGTAGTAGCTATGTCGGTGGGAGAAGCTGTCTCGTTGACATAGCGCTGTCTACATGGGGGGGTTAGGTCAATATAACTACGTCTCGCTGGTGTGGATTTTTCACACCTCTGAGTGATGTAGTTATACCAATATGGGTCTGTAGTGTAGACTTGGCCTTTGAATTAGTTTCCCATAACTGAAGAAATGCTCTGTGTGGTTCAAAAGCTTCTCTCTCTCACCAACAGAAGTAAAAGATATTATCTCTCACCTTGTCTCTCTACACCATTGTGTGGCATAAGATGTAATTCAATCAATCAGCACGCTTACTCTCCAGCCAATTTGCATGCAACAGATTCCTTGGTTGTATGAAGGAGACTACACAGAGGGTGGATTACTTTGATCAACTGCCACAGTTCTTCAAAACCAACCACACAACAACATAGCCTGTGCACACAATAACACAATAACCCAATAACCTCAAACACACATTCATAGATTCATAGATTCTAGGACTGGAAGGGACCTTGAGAGGTCATCGAATCCAGTCCCCTGCCCGCATGGCAGGACCAAATACTGTCTAGACCATCCCTGATAGACATTTATCTAACCTACTCTTAAATATCTCCAGAGATGGAGATTCCACAACCTCCCTAGGCAATTTATTCCAGTGTTTAACCACCCTGACAGTTAGGAACTTTTTCCGAATGTCCAACCTAAACCTCCCTTGCTGCATTTTAAGCCCATTGCTTCTTGTTCTATCCTTAAAGCCTAAGGTGAACAAGTTTTCTCCCTCCTCCTTATGACACCCTTTTAGATACCTGAAAACTGCTATCATGTCCCCTCTCAGTCTTCTCTTTTCCAAACTAAACAAACCCAATTCTTTCAGCCTTCCTTCATAGGTCATGTTCTCAAGACCTTTAATCATTCTTGTTGCTCTTCTCTGGACCCTCTCCAATTTCTCCACATCTTTCTTGAAATGCGGTGCCCAGAACTGGACACAATACTCCAGCTGAGGCCTAACCAGCACAGAGTAGAGCGGAAGAATGACTTCTCGTGTCTTGCTCACAACACAATGCTGTTAATGCATCCCAGAATCATGTTTGCTTTTTTTGCAACAGCATCACACTGTTGACTCATATTTAGCTTGTGGTCCACTATAACCCCTAGATCCCTTTCTGCCGTACTCCTTCCTAGACAGTCTCTTCCCATTCTGTATGTGTGAAACTGATTTTTTCTTCCTAAGTGGAGCACTTTGCATTTGTCTTTGTTAAACTTCATCCTGTTTAACTCAGACCATTTCTCCAATTTGTCCAGATCATTTTGAATTATGACCCTGTCCTCCAAAGCAGTTGCAATCCCTCCCAGTTTAGTATCATCCGCAAACTTAATAAGCGTACTTTCTATGCCAATATCTAAGTCGTTAATGAAGATATTGAACAGAGCCGGTCCCAAAACAGAACCCTGCGGAACCCCACTTGTTATGCCTTTCCAGCAGGATTGGGAACCATTAATAACAACTCTCTGAGTACGGTTATCCAGCTAGTTATGTACCCACCTTATAGTAGCCCCATCTAAATTGTATTTGCCTAGTTTATCGATAAGAATATCATGCGAGACCGTATCAAATACCTTACTAAAGTCTAGGTATACCACATCCAGAGCTTCTCCCTTATCCACAAGACTCGTTATCCTATCAAAGAAAGCTATCAGATTGGTTTGACACGATTTGTTCTTTACAAATCCATGCTGGCTATTCCCTATCACCTTACCACCTTCCAAGTGTTTGCAGATGATTTCCTTAATTACTTGCTCCATTATCTTCCCTAGCACAGAAGTTAAACTAACTGGTCTGTAATTTCCTGGGTTGTTTTTATTTCCCTTTTTATAGATGGGTACTATATTTGCCCTTTTCCAGTCTTCTGGAAGCTCTCCTGTCTCCCACGATTTTCCAAAGATAATAGCTAGAGGCTCCAATACCTCCTCTATTAGCTCGTTGAGTATTCTAGGATGCATTTCATCAGGCCCTGGTGACTTGCAGGCATCTAACTTTTCTAAGTGATTTTTAACTTGTTCTTTTTTTATTTTATCTGCTAAACCTACCCCCTTCCCATTAGCATTCACTCTGTTAGGCATTCCTTCAGACTTCTCGGTGAAGACCGAAACAAAGAAGTCATTAAGCATCTCTGCCATTTCCAAGTTTCCTGTTACTGTTTCTCCCTCTTCACTGAGCAGTGGGCCTACCCTGTCTTTGGTCTTCCTCTTGCTTCTAATGAATTGATAAAAAGTCTTCTTGTTTCCCTTTATTCCCGTAGCTAGTTTGAGCTCATTTTGTGCCTTTGCCTTTTCTAATCTTACCCCTGCATTCCTGTGTTGTTTGCCTATATTCATCCTTTGTAATCTGTCCTAGTTTCCATTTTTTATATGACTCCTTTTTATTTTTTAGATCATGCAAGATCTCGTGGTTAAGCCAAGGTGGTCTTTTGCCACATTTTCTATCTTTCCTAACCAGTGGAATAGTTTCCTTTTGGGCCCTTAATAGTGTCCCTTAGAAAAACTGCCAACTCTCCTCAGTTGTTTTTCCCCTCAGTCTTGATTCCCATGGGATCTTACCTATCAGCTCTCTGAGCTTACCAGAATCCGCCTTCCTGAAATCCATTGTCTCTATTTTGCTGTTCTCCCTTCTACCCTTCCTTAGAATTGCAAACTCTATGATTTCATGATCACTTTCACCCAAGCTGCCTTCTACTTTCAAATTCTCAATGAGTTCCTCCCTATTTGTTAAAATCAAGTCTAGAACAGCTTCCCCCCTAGTAGCTTTTTCAACCTTCTGAAATAAAAAGTTGCCTGCAGTGCAGTCCAAGAACTTGTTGGATAGTCTGTGCCCCGCTGTGTAATTTTCCCAACATATATTTGGATAGTTGAAGTCCCCCATCACCACCAAATCTTGGGCTTTGGATGATTTTGTTAGTTGTTTAAAAAAAGCCTCATCCACCTCTTCCACCTGGTTAGGTGGCCTGTAGTAGACTCCTAGCATGATATCACCCTTGTTTTTCACCTCTTTTAGTCTAACCCAGAGACTCTCAACACTTCCGTCTCCTATGTCCATCTCCACCTCAGTCCAAGTGTGTACATTTTTATTATATAAGGCAACACCTCCTCCCTTTTTCCCCTGTCTATCTTTCCTGAGCAAGCTGTACCCATCCACACCAACATTCCAATCATGTGTATTATCCCACCAAGTTTCAGTGATGCCAACAATGTCATGGTTGTATTTATTTATTAGCACTTCCAGTTCTTCCTGCTTATTACCCATACTTCTCGCATTTGTATATAGGCATCTAAGATACTGGTTTGATCTTGCCTCCCAGTTTTGTCCTGACCCTCCTTTCTCTCTGCCAATATAGCCCACACTCCCTCTTGTTCCCAACCCATCTCCCAGGTCTCCATGTTCCCCACTTACCTGTGGGCTTTGCTCACCTGTCCCCATCGAACCTAATTTAAAGCCCTCCTCACTAGATTAGCCAGTCTGTGTCCAAATAGGCCTCACACCAAAGCACACACTCCTCACTTGCCACCTGCACAAATCAACACAACTCTCCCCACACAACACAACCATGCACACCATACACCCAGTACAACAATAATCTGAAACATCACTCTGAAACCTAGAATGGGCTGTTGAGTCCATGTGATGTGATGGAAACAGCTCCAAGCATGGTTGAGAGCTCTTTTGTTTAGAATATCACCAGGTTCCATCATCACTGAGATTCTCAGTCAGTTACTGTCCAATTTTTAAGTTCTCAGCCATTTTCAGTTTTTTTACACATATGATTTTATGAATTACACCTCTGTGACAGCCAGTCTATCAGCTACTAGTATAATACACCCTTGCAGTATAATTTCACTGCAGAAGCCTGGTCCTGTTCTCTTTCATTTCACACACCTCTAGTACTTCCAATTGTCTCACCATCCTGTGGAATATTCCTCTCTGACTGAACAGAAATGTACTTCATCTGGCAGTGTCAAATAGATCAGGAATGGGAGGAATGAAAGCAGACACTTAGGGCTCTTTGTAGTAACTTGTCAAAACAAAAACTGATAAGAAATTGAGAAGTGTTTAGTGGGTGGGTATAGGAAACAACAGAGCAGAGTTCACAGGAATGATAAGGCATTGAGTCCTAGGCCTGGTCTACACTACGACTTTAATTCGGATTTATCAGCTTTAATTCGAATTAACCCTGTAACCGTCCACACAACGACGCCATTTAATTCGATGTAAAGGGCCCTTTAAATCGATTTCTGTACTCCACCCCAACGAGCGGAGTAGCGCCAAAATCGATTTTAGCAATTCGAATTAGGGTTAGTGTGGCCGCAATTCGATGGTATTGGCCTCCAGGAGCTATCCCACAGTGCATCATTGTGACCGCTCTGGACAGCAATCCGAACTCGGATGCACTGGCCAGGTAGACAGGAAAAGCCCCGCGAACATTTGAACTTCATTTCCTGTTTGCCCAGCGTGGAGAGCACAGGTGACCACAGATACCTCATCAGCACAGGTAACCATGCAGGCTGATAATCGAAAAAGAGCACCAGCATGGACCGTGAGGGAGGTACTGGATCTGATCGCTGTATGGGGAGAGGATTCAGTGCTTGCAGAACTTCGTTCTAAAAGACGAAATGCAAAAACTTTTGAAAAAATTTCCAAGGGCATGATGGAGAGAGGCCACAATAGGGACTCTGAGCAGTGCCGCGTGAAGGTCAAGGAGCTCAGACAAGCCTATCAAAAAACAAAGGAGGCAAACGGTCGCTCCGGGTCAGAGCCGCGGACATGCCGCTACTACGCCGAGCTGCATGCAATTCTAGGGGGGGCTGCCACCACTACCCCACCTTTGTTCGTGGATTCTGGGTCGGGGATAGTCTCGACGCCTGAGGATTCTGCCGATGGGGTAGAGGAGGAGGAGGAGGAGGAGGATGAGCTTGCAGAGAGCACACAGCACTCCATTCTCCCCAACAGCCAGGATCTTTTTATCACCCTGACTGAAGTACCCTCCCAAGCCAGTACCCAAGACTCTGACCCCATGGAAGGGACCTCAGGTGAGTTTACCTTTTAAAATATAAAACTTGTTTTAAAAGCAAACGGTTTTTAATGATTACTTTGCCTGACTTTGCATTCGCGGTCAGTTCAGCTACTGGAAAAGTCTGTAGCTACTGGAAAAGTCTGTTAACGTGTCTGGGGATGGAGCAGAAATCCTCCAGGGACATCTCCATGAAGCTCTCCTGGAGGTACTCCGAAAGCCTTGCCAGAAGGTTTCTGGGCAGTGCATCCTTATTCCCTCCTCCATGGTAGGACACTTGACCACGCCATGCTTGCAGCAAGTAATCTGGTATCATTGCCTGACAAAGCCTGGCAGCGTATGGTCCCGGTGTTTGCTGGCATTCAAGCAACATCCGTTCTTTATCTTGTTGTGTAATCCTCAGGAGAGTGATATCACTCCTGGTAACCTGGTTGAAATACGGGAACTTAATTAAGGGGACAGAGGTGGCCGTTCCTACTGGGCTGTTTGCCTGTGGCGGAAAATAAATCCTTCCCTGCAGTTAGCCAAGCGCAGATGGGAAATTGGCCCTGAAGTTTTCCGCGTTTGGCTAGCAGGGATCTTCCCTGTTACCAGCCACGCGGTGGGGGGAGGGTACCGTGATCATCCCAGAGAATTCATGGCGAGGGGGGGGGGTCGGCGGCGGGGGGGGGTAGTTTGGTGCCTGCAGGGATCTTCCCTGATACCAGCCATGAGGTGGGGGGAGGGGTACCGTGATCATCCCAGAGAATTCATGGCGAGGGGGGGGGGTCAGCGGCGGGGGGGGGTAGTTTGGTGCCTGCAGGGATCTTCCCTGATACCAGCCATGCGGTGGGGGGAGGGGCACCGTGATCATCCCAGAGAATTCATGGCGGGGGGGGGGGTTAGTTTGTTTTCTGGTGCTGCTGAATGTTAACAGAAAAACCGCAGCACTCTACTTGCCTGAAGGGGCCCAGACAAGCCCCCCCACACTGCCCCCCCCCCCAACTGGCTGAGATTGGCCAGGCTTCTGCAGCACTCTACAGGCTATGCTTGGTATGTGGGAAAGGAGGGTGCAGAAGCTGTAAAACAATGGCTTACCATGGCCGCATGCAAGCCGAATTCTGTTGCCCAGACCTGTGATCTCTAGCAGCAAAGCCACAAGCACTCAGCATTAAGAGGCAAAATGCGACCTTGCACAGAAATCACATGTGCTATGTAATGTGAACAGTGTTGGTCACCGTGAAAGAGTATAAGCATTGTTCTGCAAAATGTAGCTTTTAAAACAATTCTCTCTTTTTTCCCCTCCCTACAGCAGCTGCAAATTCCTCAAGCCTCCCTCCTCCATCCCGAAGGTTATCACAGATAAGGCGTCGTAAGAAGAAGACGCGGGAGGACATGTTTTCTGAAATTATGCAATCCAGCAGGAGTGACAGAGCTCATCTGAATGAGTGGAAGGAAACAGTTTCAAAGTATAGGAAAGAAGTCAGTGAACGTGAGGAGAGGAGGGACCAACGTGAGGAGAGGAGGGACCAACGTGAGGAGAGGAGAGACGATCGAGATGAGAGATGGCGGCAGGAAGACCAGAGGATGAAGGATGCAACGCTGGGGCTGCTCCGGCGTCTGGTGGAGGTTCAGGAACGGCTGCTGGAAAACAGACTGCCGCTTCAGCCCCTGTTCCACCCTCCCCCCTCCCCATGTTCCGTATCCTCCTCACCCAGACGTGTAAGAACGCGGGGGGGGAGGCTCCGTACACCTTCCCATTCCACCCCAGTAGACAGCCCAAGCAAAAGGCTGTCATTTTTTTAACCTTTTCTTTGTGGCTTTCTCCTTCCCAGCAATCCTCCTCCCAAATACCACCCGGGTTCCCTCCCTCTTTTTCTAATCTATTAATAAAGAATAAATGATTTTTAAATGATAGTGACTTTATTTGGTTTGAAAGAAAGCTGGGGGAAGGGGCAGGGTGGGTTCCTTACAGAAAATCAGTCAGTAAAGGGGGAGGGTTTTCATGAAGGAGAAACAAACAGATATTTCACACGGTAGCCTGGCCAGCCATGAAACTGGTTTTCAAAGCTTCTCTGATGCACAGCGCTTCATGGTGTGATCTTCTAATCGCCCTGGTGTCTGGCTGCGCGTAATCAGCAGCCAGGCGATTTGCCTCAGCCTCCCACCCCGCCATAAAGGTCTCCCCCTTACTTTCACAGAGATTGTGGAGCACACAGCAAGCAGAAATAACAATGGGGAGATTTCTTTGGCTGAGGTCAGAGCGAGTCAATAATGAACGCCAGCGACCTTTTAAACGGCCAAATGCACATTCTACCACCATTCTGCACTTGCTTAGCCTGTAGTTAAACAGCTCCTGACTCCTGTCCAGGCTGCCTGTGTATGGCTTCATAAGCCATGGCATTAAGGGGTAGGCTGGGTCCCCAAGAATAACTATGGGCATTTCAACATCCCCAACGGTTATTTTCTGGTCCGGAAAGTAAGTCCCTTGCTGCAGCCCTTTAAACAGAGTAGTGTTCCTGAAGACGCGAGCGTCATGAACCCTTCCCGCCCAGCCCGCGTTGATGTTGGTGAAACGTCCCTTGTGATCCACAAGTGCTTGCAGCACCATTGAAAAGTACCCCTTGCGGTTTATGTACTCGGTGGCTTGGTGCTCCGGTGCCAAGATAGGGATATGGGTTCCGTCTATTGCCCCACCACAGTTAGGGAATCCCATTGCAGCAAAACCATCCACTATAGCCTGCACATTTCCCAGAGTCACTAACTTTCGTAGCAGCACCTGAGTGATTGCTTTGGCTACTTGCATCACAGCAGCCCCCACAGTAGATTTGCCCACTCCAAATTGATTCCCGACTGACCGGTAGCTGTCTGGCGTTGCAAGCTTCCACAGGGCTATCGCCACGCGCTTCTCAACTGTGAGGGCTGCTCTCATCTTGGTATTCTGGCGTTTCAGGGCAGGAGACAGCAAGTCACAAAGTTCCATGAAAGTGCCCTTACGCATGCAAAAGTTCCGCAGCCACTGGGAATCGTCCCAGACCTGCAACACTATGCGGTCCCACCAGTCTGTGCTTGTTTCCCTTGCCCAGAATCGGCGTTCCATGGATAGAATCTGCCCCATTAACAACATGATCTACAAAGCACCGGGGCCTGTGGTTTCACTGAATTCTGTGTCCGTGTCCGTGTCCATGTCCTCATCATGCTTGTCGCTGCGCTGCCGCCGCCGCTGCCTCCTCGCCTCGTTTTTCTGGTCCTGGCTGAGCATAAACTCCACGAGAACGCGCGAGGTGTTTGCAATATTCATGAGTGCTGTCTTGACCTCAGCGGGCTCCATGCTTGCCGTGGTATGGAGTCTGCAGTGTTCACCCACCCAGGAAAAAAGGCGCGAAAATGGTTGTCTGCCGTCCGTTGCTTTCATGCAGGGAGGGAGGGAGGGAGGAAGTGAGGCTGTACCCAGAACCACCTGCGACGATGTTTTTTGTCCCATCAGGCACTGGGATCTTAACCCACAATCCCAATGGGCGCGGGAGACTGCGGGAACTATGGGATAGCTATGGAATTGCTACCCACAGTGCAACGGTGCAGAAATCGACGCTAGCCCCGGTACTTGGACGCACACCACCGAATTACTGTGCTAGTGTGGCCGCACTCATTTCGACTTTATACAACCTGTTTCTCAAATCCGAATTATCTAAATTCGGATTAATCCCGTAGTGTAGACATACCCCTAGTCAAACCTGCCACCTAAGGCCTTGGCTACACTTGCAGCTGTACAGCGCTGTGAGTTAAACCTGACTTCGTGCAGCTGAGTAGGGAAAGCACTGCAGTCTGTCCACACTGACAGCTGCCCAGCGCTCTGTCGTGGCCACATTTGTGGCAATTGCAGCGCTATTGGGAGCGGTGCATTATGGGCAGCTATCCCACAGAGCACCTTTTCCCATTCTGGCGCCATGGGTTGTGGGAAGGGGGCATGGGTGCGGGGGATTATGGGTCCTGTCCCAATGCCCCGTGATGCATCGCTTCGCATCCCAAAAATCCCTTTGTTTCCGTCCACCTTTGGCGCCATCTTTCAATGGTTTCTGTGCAGCGCGATCTGTCTGCGGGAAGTCCGAACTGCTGAGGCGTATGCTGACGAGTCTCGCCAGCACGTCACGTTTGGCTGTCGAACTATTCCTTAAGATCCAAAGTGACAGTGAGAGTGAGGGCGAGGAGTCCGACGATGCTATCGAGCCGCGTAATGCGTACGACACGAAATTGCTTGTGGCATTCACGGACATGCTCAGCACCATGGAACGCCACTTTTGGGCTCGGGAAACAAGCACTGAGTGGTGGGATCACATCGTCATGGAAGTCTGGGATGACGAGCAGTGCCTGCAGAACTTTCGGATGAGAAAAGCCACTTTCATAGGACTGTGTGAGGAACTTGCCCCCACCCTGCGGCGCAAGGACACGAGATTGAGAGCTGCCCTGCCAGTGGAGAAGCGGGTGGCTATTGCAACCTGGAAGCTGGCAACTCCAGACAGCTACCAGTCGGTTGCAAACCAGTTTGGAGTGGGAAAGTCAACCGTTGGAATCGTATTGATGCAAGTTTGCAAGGCCATTAATCGCATCCTACTCAGAAGAACCGTGACTCTGGGTAACGTGCAGGAAATAGTGGATGGCTTTGCATAAATGGGGTTCCCTAACTGTGGAGGGGCGATAGATGGGACACACATTCCTATTCTGGCACCACCCCACCTAGGATCCGAGTACGTTAATCGGAAGGGGTATTTCTCTATGGCTCTCCAGGCGCTTGCGGATCACCGTGGGCGTTTCATTGACATTAACACAGGCTGGCCCAGAAAGGTGCATGACACATGCATCTTTCGGAACACTTGGCTGTTCAAGAAGATGCAGGCCGGGACTTTTTTCCCAGAGTGGAAGATCACGGTAGGGGAAGTTGAAATGCCCATTGTGATCCTTGGAGATCCTGCGTACCTGTTAATGCCATGGCTCATGAAACCCTACACAGGGAGCCTTGACAGGAGCAAGGAACGGTTCAACTACAGGCTGAGTCGGTGCCAAATGACTGTGGAGTGTGCCTTTGGCCGTTTAAAGGCCCACTGGCAATCTCTGTATGGGAAGCTGGAGTTGGCCAAAAACAGCATCCCCGCAGTTATATCCGCGTGCTGTGCCCTCCATAATATTTGTGAAGGGAAGGGTGAAAGCTTCACTCAGGCATGGACCTCTGAGGTTCAACACCTGGAGGCTGAATTTGCACAGCCAGAGAGCAGGGCTATTACAGGGGCCCAGCGCTGGGCTGCAAGGATGAGGGATGCCTTGAGGGAGCAATTTGAGGCTGAAAACCAGCAGTGATATCTGGTGCCCTGCACGGGAGTGAAGTGCAGTAGTTTCAATCTTTAGGAATCAGTGTTTGCTAAGCAGACAAGCAGACTTGCAGTGCCTGTTTATTTCCTGGGCTAAGGAGTCTTTTACTTTATGCAATAATAAAGAATGTTTTCAAAGCCAAAAAATCCATTTATTGAAAAGAAAAAAAAATTATTTATTGAAAAGAAACAAGGGGGTGGAGTGGGGAGCAGTACAATCACAGATTCGCGTATGTCCTGTCTGGTATGCTGTGCAGTGAGTGCTGCATTTCAGGACAGCTATACTGCATGGTGATGGGGGTTGAGTGAAGAGGGTAAGGGTCATGGTTTTCAGGGCTGGGTGGTGAAGATACTGGTGTTGGAGGCAGCGGGTGGCATGAAGAACACGGAAGTTGGGGAAAGTGGGTTGGAGGTGACAGTGGGGCACAACGGAAAGAATTTTGGGACAAGGGCTGTAGGAGGGGATGGCGTTTGCGTTTGCGGTACTGCTCCTCTTTCTGCATGGCTACCAGCTCCTGGATAGCGTCTGCTTGGCGCACCAGGATGCTTATGAGCCTATCAGTGCTTTGCTGCTGGTGCGCGGTGCTTTGCCGCTGGTGCGCTGCATTTTCCTGGCGGATCCTGCTTTCTCTCTCCCTCCAGTTCTGTGCTTTCTCATTCTCTTTAATAGATTGACGCATCACTTCTTGCAGCATGTCTTCTTTGCTTTTTCGCGGTCTCTTCCTGAGTCTTTGCAGTCTCTGAGCAGGCGATAAGAGGGATGGCTGAAGTCTCAAGGTTGATGCAGCTGTATAGGCAAAATGCAACATTTAACAGAGGCAGCATTGTTTATACCAGACAGAGTAATGATTCCCCCTGCACTTAAGGAGTAGAAAACACACAGGGTCTACACAATAGCATAATTTTCCCATCCGAAACAGAGCACACATATCCCACGGGAGCCTCAAAATGGTGAGTAAGGGGGACTGATTGTTTCAGGGCTGCACTGTCCTCTGGGTTTCTGTGCCTTAGGGAGAGCCAACAGCTTCAGGGGGCACCTACACTGAACACTGTCCCAACATTTTCCACAGGAGTTCGTCCTGGACGATATCTCGCTGCTGAGGGTGACCTGGGAAGCAAGGGAGGGTCTTCTACTGCAATGCGGCTCCCGCCCTGGCCCATATGCAGCTTGCCTGTGTGCAGCAATGGTCCCCCCGCCCCTCACGGCACAGTGGCGCAGACATGTTAGCCTGGCTGGGACAAGGATCACGGTGGCTCTCCCGATAAACCTGCGCAAGTGCATTGCACATGTTCTGGATGAGACATTCGAGGAGATTACCGAGGCCGATTACCGCGATGTGATAAACCACATCAATGCACTATTCCTCATCTAGGCATGCATGCCTAACCCTCCTCTCCCAAAGAGCCCACACCGAAAAAATTCCTTCCCCAAAAAAACCCCCGCTTACCAGGAACCTGCTCTTCTGTTTGTCCTCCACCAAGTACCGGCCGCTGCGACTGGCTACCTTTCTCCTGGCTCGAGAAGAGCTCCTGGCTGCATGGCTCCAGGGATTCCGGGGTGTCTCCATCCGGCCCACCACCATCACTCCCATTTTCCTCCTCCTCCTCCTCCTCTTCCTCCTCCCCCCCTACACCAGCTCTGAAGTGTCCATGGTGGTGCTCGGAGTGGAGGTGGGTTTAACCCCGAGTATCGCATCCAGCTCTTTGTAGAATCAGCAGGTCGCGGGGGGAGCACCCGAGCGGCCGTTTGCGTCGCGGGCTTTGCGGTAGGCACTCTGCAGCTCCTTCACTTTAATCCTGCACTGCAGGGTGTCCCGGTCATGGCCCCTTTCCATCATGTCCTTTGATACCTTCCCGAAGGTATCGTAATTCCTACGGCTGGAGCGCAGCTGGGACTGTACAGTTTCCTCCCCCCAAACACTGATGAGGTCCAGCAACTCGCCATTGCTCCATGCTGGGGCTCGCTTGGCACGTGGAGGCATGGTCACCTGGAAAGATTTGCTGATAGCACTCCATGCCACGCCGGGCTGAGCAAACAGGAAGGGGATTTTTAAAATTCCCGGGGAATGTAAAGGGTGGGTCACATGGTTGGTTACCTGAGGCCAGGGCAGTAGAGTTTGAACTGATGATCAGAGTGGCTAGAACAGGCATTGTGGGATACTGCCGAATAATTCTGGAGGCCATTCACAGCACATTGGGCGGCCACACTGGCGCTGCAGAGGCAGCGCAATACTTGCTATTCCTCTCGGAGAGGTTGAGTACATGCAACACTGCAATCACAGAGATACAGAGCTGCAAATGCCTTGCCAGTGTGGACCGGGAGTGAGTTACAGCGCTGGGGGAGCCTTTACAGCGCTGTAACTCGCAAGTGTAGCCAAGGCCTAAGTGATTTTAAAGCCTGTGGTTTTGTAATCTGAAAACAAACCTGAATGCCATTCCTCTGCCAGATGTGAGTACTCCAGAAGCAAACAACTCCCACTGCAACTCCCTTCTATGCCTATTCCCCTTTTGGGTGGGCAGTTTCTTCACCTGAGATGCCGGGAACTGTAATTTGCTCTTGAGATTTGAGCAGTTTTACTGAAACTCACTTAAATTAATCTCTTTAATTAAACTCCATTGTTATATTTCAAATTCACTTCTGGTCTCCATAATATTGTTACTCCAGATATAACCATTTGGCAGTAAAGATGAAATTGCAAGCATTTTAGATGAGGAAGAGGACTCGATAAATCTCTGAAATAAAATAAAAGGGAAAAAATTGAATCAATTTTTATTTGGACTTCATTTTAAGCATTTTGGTATGATTTTATTAACATTCATTTAACTGAGAAACATGTAGGAGAAAAGCTCACTTTGTTAAAGATTCAGCACCTGCAATCCTTCAATTAAGGACTGAAGAAGCTCCCAGTCCTCATCTCTGATCACTCAAATGAGTTTTCCAGCAAAGGAAGTGTGATGTTCCCCTCTGGTGTTATCTGGACCGGTGATCTGCTACGTCACTCCAATCCTTGACTCTAGGAGCCAGCCTTACCCTGCTCTGCTGTGAGAACCCCCACTCTTGGGCTGTTCACGCACAGCCTCTGGCATGAAAGCTGCTCCCAGCTACTTGCAACCGGGAGCCAATATCTCCGGTCCCAGACACAACCCTAGGAACCTCCGTCTTGCAGTGTCCAGTTATGCCCGCTGGATGCTGCAGGCTTATATGAGTTTGTCAATTTAACAAAGAAATTGATATTGTCATAAACATACAGATAGGGGTAGCATAGACTCCCTACTGGGCAGCTGTACTGAATCTTTACCTGTAAGGTGTAAAGAAGCTCAAATAACCTGATTGGCACCTGACCAAAAGGACAAATAAGGAAAGAAGATACTTTCAAATCGGGGGAGGCGGGGGGGTTGTTTGTTTGTTCCCTCTCCGGATGGAGAGAGAGACCAGGCAGGTACAACATCTCCTGAAAACATACCTGAAATGAACCATCTAAAATTACAAAAATTGTAAGTAAGGCAAGGAAACTGTGAAGCTGAGTCCAGAGGAGAGTGCTCTGTGCTTTAAATCTTTTTATTACCCTAAAGTTACCTTCCATCCTGATTTTGCAGGTGTGATTCTTTAACTTTTTCTTTATAATAAAGTTCTTCTTTTAAGAACCTGATTGATTTTTAGTGTCCTAAAAACCAAAGGGTTTAGACTCATAGACTTTAAGGTCAGAAGGAACCATTATGATCGCCTAGTCTGACTTCCTGCACAATGCAGGCTGCAGAATCTCACCTACCCACTCCTGTATCAAACCCCTAACCTATGTCTGAGCTATTGAAGTCCTCACATCATAGTTTAAAGTCTTCAAGGTGCAGAGAATCCTCCAGCAAGTAACCCATGCCCCACGCTGCAGAGGAAGGCGAAAACCCCCCAGAGCCTCTGCCAATCTGCCCTGGAGGAAAATTCCTTCCCGACCCCAAATATGGCAATCAGCTAAACCCTGAGCATGTGGACAAGACACCCAGGAAAGAATTCTCTGTAGTAACTCAGATCCCACCCCATCTAACATCCCATCATAGGCCATTGGGCATATTTACCGCTAATAGTCAAAGATCAATTAATTGCCAAAATTAGGCTATCCCATCATACCATCCCCTCCATAAACTTCCCAAGCTTAGTCTTGAAGCCAGATATGCCTTTTGCCCCCGCTGCTCCCCCTGGAAGGCTGTTCCAGAACTTCACTCCTCTGATGGTTAGAAACCTTCGCCTAATTTTAAGTCTAAACTTCCTAATGGCCTGTTTATATCCATTTGTTCTTGTGTCCACGTTGATACTGAGCTTAAATAATTCCTCTCCCTCCCTGGTATTTATCTCTCTGATATATTTATAGAGAGCAATCATATCTCCCCTCAGCCTTCTTTTGGTTAGGCTAAACAAGCCAAGCTCTTTGAGTCTCCTTTCATAAGACAGGTTTTCCATTCCTCGGATCATCCTAGTAGCCCTTCTCTGTACTTGTTCCAGTTTGAATTCATCCTTCTTAAACATGGGAGACCAGAACTGCACACAGTATTCCAGATGAGGTCTCACCAGTGCCTTGTATTATGGTACTAACACCACCTTATCTCTACTGGAAATACCTTGCCGATGCATCCCAAGACTGCATTAGCTTTTTTCACGGCCATATCACATTGATGGCTCATAATCATCCTGTGATCAACCAATGAGGTCCTTCTCCTCCTCTGTTACTTCCAATTGATGAATCCCCAGCTTATAACCAAAATTCTTGTTATTAATCCCTAAATGCATGACCTTGCACTTTTCACTATTAAATTTCATCCTATTACTATTACTCCAGTTTACAAGGTCATCCAGATCTTCCTGTATGATGTCCCGGTCCTTCTCTGTATTGGCAATACCTCCCAGCTTTGTGTCATCTGCAAACTTTATTAGCACATTCTCACTTTTTGTGCCAAGGTCAGTAATAAAAAGATTAAATAAGATTGGTCCCAAAACCGATCCCTGAGGAACTCCACTAGTAACCTCCCTCCAGCCTGACAGTTCACCTTTCAGTATGACCCATTGTAGTCTCCTCTTTAACCAGTTCCTTATCCACCTTTCAATTTTCATATTGATCCCCATCTTTTCCAATTTAGCTAATAATTCCCCATGTGGAACCATTTCAAATGCCTTACTGAAATTGAGGTAAATCCACTGCATTTCCTTTGTCTAAAAGATCTGTTACCTTCTCAAAGAAGGAGATCAGCTTCTACATCTTAGTATGCAAGGTCTTGGGAAAAAATGTGAAGGAAAAAGTAGTTAAGGACATTGAGGTCAATGGTAATTGGGACAAAGTATAACATGATTTTACAAAAGGTAGATTGTGCCAAACCAACCTGGTTTCTTGGGATGCAGGCTTCTGATAGTTTCTGCAACTAGGCCTAGGCCAGCACCCTTTGTTCCTGTGAGGCTGGGCTGGGTTTGTCCCATCCACACCCTGATGAGGTGTGAATTGCCCCTCTGCTTCTGTAGAGTTTTTGTCTGGGCTTGCTTTAAGCCATGAGGATACATTTTCAGCCGCTTAACTATATACATGAAATTATAACCTATAGCATTACTGTAACAATTACTATAATATCACTATAACAACCATGCTTAGTGCATCATGAGCCTTCCGAAGACACCCAACATGACAAACTTTGCATTGGATACCACACAATCATTTTATAAAGATGAACCTGGGGGTGCTGGGTGTTCCCCCGAGGTACAGAGCGTCACAGGACAGAAGACCAGACTTGATATTCCTAAAATAAAAAACAATCTGAAAAACAAATTATTTAGAAAGAAAAAATGTTCTGACTTTTTTATACATCAGAGAGGAGCAACAAAAAAAGTTTTTTTTTATTTTATTCATTTATTTATTGTTTTATTTGCAGATTACTTTTAACAATTCCATTCACAGTGAACAACAGGTTGTCATGTGCAAAGCATCAAAAGTGAACACTTAGTAAAATTAGCTTCTGTTTGTTTCACTGTTTGAGGATCAAACATTTATTGCAGAGAGATGCAGATTTAAAGAATTCCAGTGTTGGCAGCATCCAAAATGGGAACATATGAATACAAAAGACAAAATGTGACTGCCATCACAGCAGCCACCCCTGAGACCAGGCAGACAAAAACTATGGTCATCACTGGGGAATGAACTCTAGGTGTTCAGCACCAAATGCACAAACTCCCACCACTTGTGCTAACACAATACATCTGTTAGCTGTAGCTAAGTAGCTGGATGTTATAGTCACTGCCAGCCAGCCACTAGAGAGAGGTACGATCACACAAACTAGGCCAGTATGTTAGAAGTGTTAACAAGACAACCTATCTAACCACAGTTCCAGATGGTGGATTGCTTTCTGGTAATCCTCCATACACCCAAAATCTTGAAATGGGAACTGTAGGAATGACAATATTGATATGAGACTCTGTGTAACAAATATAGCATTAATCATATCTGGCAATCCTTTGTGGCAGAAAATGAAGATCAGAATGGACATAGATGCTGGAAGAGCAATAGCTGTTATTTCTGAAAAACTAAATTATAACACAGCAATGTTGTTCTGAAAACACAATAACTAGAAAAACTGTGGGAAAGTTAATGGAAGTGAAGCATCAGGATGAAGTGGAAACTGTAACACTCTCAATATCAAATAACAAAGGTTCTGCTCTGTTGAGCTGAAGTTAGGGTGAGAAGCTAAGTTAAGAGTGGTGAAGAGTTAACCAGATAGCTTGAGCCTGATAGTTGTGCGTGAAATATACCCCATATTTAAATTTAAATGAATCAAACCTCTATGTTTCAGAGAAAGCGCATTCCTAAACTCTATAAAACTAGACCAGTGCTATGTCCACTGAGAGATACTGGGATTCAGAAGCCAAGGAACTAGAAAACAAAGGACTTATCCAACTGCCATTGAAGTCCATGGAAGTCTTTGAAGACTTCAGTGGGAGTTGGATCAGGCCTTGACTGCACAATCTTCAGGTCAGTGCTAACGAGGCCAATTCAGTTAGGGTGGATGTGGCCCATTCCCAACAGTTGACAAGAAAATTATCAACAAAGGGAAAATTACTTTTTGTAGTGCTAACGAGGCCAACACCCTAATTGAATGGGGCTCATTAGCACTGACCCCCCACTTGGTAAGACAACTCCCATCTTTTCATGTGCTGTATATTTATACCCTGCTTACAGTATTTTTCACTCCATGCATCTGATGAAGTGGGTTATAGCCCACGAATGCTTATGTCCAAATAAATGTGTTAGTCTCTAAGGTGCCACAAGGACTCCTCGTTGTTTTTATTGGAAAGGTTCTGATTTACTGAATGTGATTATCCAGTTTGTATGCATTATCATTTCTGTAGCTGAAGTTAGGAATATTCACTATGTAGCAATTACAACTGTGTGTGTACTTGGGGGAACGCCCACCAGACAGTAGGCAATCAGCCTACTGATTAAGAAGGACAATAGAATTTTGAAGATACTAATCTCCCACCTTCCTGAGAAGCTTCCTGGGATGCTGCATTGACACTACAAGGTCATGTGATCATGTCACCTGGTAGAGGGTCCTGTCTTGTACTGGTACAAAGGGGGAGGGATAGCTCAGTGGTTTGAGCATTGGCCTACTAAACCCAGGGTTGTGAATTCAATCCTTGAGGGGGCCACTTAGGGATCTGGGGCAAAATCAGTACTTGGTCCTGCTAGTGAAGGCAGGGGGCTGGACTCAATGACCTTTCAAGGTCCCTTCCAGTTCTAGGAGATAGGATATCTCCATTAATTTTTTTTACCAATGAAAGTGCCAAGAATGACCTTGAGCGGATCACTGCAGACTACGTGGCTCTGGGAAGAAGGATAAAGGAGTTTGAGGCGCAAGTGGTGTTCTCGTCCATCCTCCCTGTGCAAGAAGAAGGCCTGGGTAGAGACCGTCGAATCGTGGAAGTCGACGAATGGCTACGTAGGTGGTGTCGGAGAGAAGGCTTTGGATTCTTCGACCATGGGATGGTATTCCAAGAAGGAGGAGTGCTAGGCAGAGATGGGCTCCACCTAACGAAGAGAGGGAAGAGCATCTTCGCAAGCAGGCTGGCTAACCTAGTGAGGAGGGCTTTAAACTAGGTTCACCGGGGGAAGGAAACCAAAGCCCTGAGGTAAGTGGGGAAATGGGTTACTGGGAGGAAGCACGAGCAGGAGAGTGCAAGAGGGGAGGACTCCTGTCTCATGCTGAGAAAGAGGGATGATCGATGAGTTATCTTAAGTGCCTATACACAAATGCAAGAAGCCTGGGAAACAAGCAGGGAGAACTGGAAGTCCTGGCACAGTCAGGGAACTATGATGCGATTGGAATAACAGAGACTTGGTGGGATAACTCACATGACTGGAGTACTGTCATGGATGGATATAAACTGTTCAGGAAGGACAGGCAGGGCAGAAAAGGTGGGGGAGTTGCGTTGTATGTAAAAGAGGAGTAAGACTGCTCAGAGCTCCGGTATGAAACTGCAGAAAAACCTGAGAGTTCTGGATAAAGTTGAGAAGTGTGAGCAACAAGGGTGATGTCGTGGTCGGAGTCTGCTATAGACCACCAGACCAGGGGGATGAGGTGGACGAGGCTTTCTTCTGGCAACTAGCAGAAGTTGCTAGATCGCAGGCCCTGGTTCTCATGGGAGACTTTAATCACCCTGATATCTGCTGGGAGAGCAATACAGCGGTGCACAGGCAATCCAGGAAGTTTTTGGAAAGTGTAGGGGACAATTTCCTGGTGCAAGTGCTGGAGGAACCAACTAGGGGCAGAGCTTTTCTTGACCTGCTGCTCACAAACAGGGAAGAATTAGTAGGGGAAGCAAAAGTGGATGGGAACCTAGGAGGTAGTGACCATGAGATAGTCAAGTTCACGATCCTGACACAAGGAAGAAAGGAGAGCAGCAGAATACAGACCCTGGACTTCAGAAAAGCAGACTTTGACTCCCTCAGGGAACAGATGGGCAGGATCCCCTGGAAGAATAACATGAAGGGCAAAGGATTCCAGGAGAGCTGGCTGTATTTTAAAGAATCCTTATTGCGGTTGCAGGAACAAACCATCCCGATGTGTAGAAAGAATAGTAAATATGGCAGGCGACTAACTTGGCTAAACAGTGAAGTCCTAGCTGATCTTAAATGCAAAAAAGAAGCTTACAAGAAGTGGAAGATTGGACAAATGACCAGGGAGGAGTATAAAAATATTGCTCTGGCATGCAGGAGTGAAATCAGGAAGGCCAAATCACACTTGGAGTTGCAGCTAGCAACAGATGTTAAGAGTAACAAGAAGGGTTTCTTCAGGTATGCAACAAGAAGAAAGTCAAGGAAAATGTGGGCCCCTTACTGAATGAGGGAGGCAACCTAGTGACCGAGGATGTGGAAAAAGCTAATGTACTCAATGATTTTTTTGCCTCTGTCTTCACAAACAAGGTCAGCTCCCAGACTGCTGCACTGGGCAGCACAGTATGGGCAGAAGGTGACCAGCCCTCTGTGGAGAAAGAAGTGGTTCGGGACTATTTAGAAAAACTGGACGTGCACAAGTCCATGGGGCTGGATGCGCTGCAGAGCCATTGGCCATTATTTTTGAAAACTCATGGCGATCGTGGGAGGTCACGGATGACTGAAAAAAGGCTAATGTAGTGCCCATCTTTAAAAAAGGGAAGAAGGAGGATCCGGGGAACTACAGGCCAGTCAGCTTCACCTCAGTCCCTGGAAAAATCATGGAGCAGGTCCTCAAGGAATCAATTATGAAACACTTAGAGGAGAGGAAAGTGGTCAGGAACAGTCAGCATGGATTCACCAAGGGCAAGTCGTGTCTGACTAACCTAATTGCCTTCTATGATGAGATAACTGGCTCTGTGGATGAGGGGAAAGCAGTGGATGTGTTATTCATTGACTTTAACAAAGCTTTTGATACGGTCTCCCACAGTATTCTTGCCACCAAGTTACAGACGTATGGGCTGGATGAACGGACTGTAAGATGGATAGAAAGCTGGCTAGATCGTCAGGCTCAACGAGTAGTGATGAATGGCTCCATGTCTAGTTGGCAGCTCGTTTCAAGCGGAGTGCCCCAAGGGTCGGTCCTGGGGCCGGTTTTGTTTAATATCTTTATTAATGATCTGGAGGATGGTGTGGACTGCACTCTCAGCAAGTTTGCAGATGACACTAAACTGGGAGGCATGGTAGATACACTAGAGGGTAGGTATCAGATACAGAGGGACCTAGACAAATTAGAGGATTGGGCCAGAAAAAACCTGATGAGGTTCAACAAGGACAAGTGCAGAGTCCTGCACTTAGGACGGAAGAATCCCATGCACTGCTACAGACTAGGGACCGAATGGCTAGGTAGCAGTTCTGCAGAAAAGGACCTAGGGGTCACAGTGGGTATGAGTCAACAGTGTGCTCTTGTTGCCAAGAAGGCTAACGGCATTTTGGGCTGTATAAGTAGGGGCATTGCCAGCAGATCGAGGAACGTGATTGTTCCCCTTTATTCGACATTGGTGAGGCCTCATCTGGAGTACTGTGTCCAGTTTTGGGCCCCACACTACAAGAAGGATGTGGAAAAATTGGAAAGAGTCCAGCGGAGGGCAACAAAAATGATTAGGGGTCTGGAGCACATGATTTATGAGGAGAGGCTGAGGGAATTGGGATTGTTTAGTCTCCAGAAGAGAAGAATGAGGGGGGATTTGATAGCTGCTTTCAACTACCTGAAGAGGATGGAACTCGGCTGTTCTCAGTGGTGGCAGATGACAGAACAAGGAGCAATGGTCTCAAGTTGCAGTGGGGGAGGTCTAGGTTAGATATTAGGAAACACTATTTCACTAGGAGGGTGGTGAAGCACTGGAATGCGTTATCTAGGGAGGTGGTGGAATCTCCTTCCTTGGAGCTTTTTAAGGCCCGGCTTCACAAAGCCTTGGCTGGGATGATTTAGTTGGGAATTGGTCCTGTTTTGAGCAGGGGGTTGGACTAGATGACCTCCTGAGGTCCCTTCCAACCCTGATATTCTATGATTCTATGATTCTATTTTTCCACTGGAAGGGGGTAGGCTAGGAAACAAAAGATTCCCGCCATATGTAAATCCTATTTAAGGCTGGGGAGTGAGTTAATCTTGGCTCTTCGCCACTGCCTTCCCCACCCAAGTAGGAAGACTGCTGAAAACACCTGAAGAAACAAAGGAACTAAGCTGGGGAGCGGGGTAGGGGGCTGAGTCCAGGAGATTTAAGCTGCAAGTAGTGCAGTTTACCTTCATGAAACTATGCAACCTGCTTAAACAACAATTAGGGTCAGAAATTACTATTTGTAGCCAATTTCTTTAATGTGGCCAATCTAGTTTGAGTGTTTTGTTTTATTTGCTCAGTAATCTGCTTTGTTCTGTTTCCTATCCCTTATAGTCACTTAAAATTTACCTTTTGTAGTTAATAAACTTGTTTTATTTTCTAAAACCCAGTTTGTGCAATTCATAACTGGGGGAGGGGCAAAGAGCTGTGCATATCTTCCTTCACCTTGAGGGAGGGGGCGAATTTATGAGCTTATGCTATATAAATCTCTATACAGCACAAGACAGTATAATTTTGGGTTTGCATCCCAAAGGAGGTGTGCACTTGAGTGCTGGGCAATCCCCAAGCTGATTCCTCCCACACAGAGCTGATCTCAGTGTCACTGTGTCCATTTGCAGCTGTGTGTGTGTGCTGGAGAAGGCTTGAGGGCCTGGCACAGAGGAACAGAGTGAGGGAGGCCAGGCTGGTGGAATGGGCTGGCTCAGTGGGACCCCAGCGCATCAGGTAGGACCCTGGAAGGGGGGGTCCAACCCGTCACAACATAGTTGAGGCAGAAGGAGTCTCCCAGTTAAAAGGAAAATGATGGTGCTTTAGCGTTCCCATCCAATATTACTGAGTTGCGAGGTTTTGTGGCATTAGTAAACCATTAGTTCTCAACTATAGTAAACTATAAAAATAATAATTTTCATGCTTGTCATCTCTGACAAAACCCTTTACTAAATTGTTACAAAAAGTTAAAAATAGGTACAGTCACAGGAATGGCAAAAAAGCACTTGAAACTAAATAAGAGTTAATAATAATAATTCTTAGTGATCATCTGTAGACCTCAAAGAGTTTTACAAAAATGGGCAAGTATCATTATTCCTATCATGTAGGTAGGAAGCTGAACCATAGAAAGATTAAGACCGTATTTTCATTATTGTCCACTAATTTTGGGTGCTTCCATTTTTGGGTGCCCAACTTGGGACACCTAGGGCCTGATTTTCAGGACTTATAAGAATTCAGAACTCCAGCTAAAATAAATTGGAGATGTGAATGATCAGCATCTCTCATAATCAGGCCCAAAGTGCACCAAACTGGACATCCCAAAATTGAAGCACCCCAAATTAGTGGCTAGTTTTGAAAATTTTAGTCTAGAGGCCTTGCCTAAGATCACATGAGAAGTCTATGGCAGAGTCAAGGACAAAACTGATCTCCTTGCCTTATGCACTAGACCAGGCCTGCACAACTCGTAAAGCAGCGAGGGCCATATTATTCCAAAGAAAACAGCTGAGGGTCGAAAGCCCCCCCCCACTAGGCCCTGCCAACCCCCCCTCAGCGCCACCGAATCCACCCCCAGCACCACCCAGCCCCCGTGAAACACAACACCCCCGCCAGTGCCGCCTGCCCCGCAGAAACAACCCCCCCAGTGCTGCTGAAACACATAGCCCCAGCGCCGCCCAGCCCCCCTGAAACAACCCCTCCCAGCGCCACCTGCCCGCAGAAACAAACCCTCCTTCCCTAGCACTGCCCCACCGAAACAGCAGTGTTGAACCTTGGTAATATGTTATAGCGGGCCCCTAAGGTAGTACAATTAAGGTAAAAGAAAACTGTTTTTTTGTTAGAAGTAGAATAAGATCTTCCCCCCACTCTGTAATCAATTGCCCTGTTGAATGAATGAGGTGTGAATGAGGAAGACCTGGAAGGCAAGCACCTCCAGACAGCTGCAACCCTTGGAGAGGGGATGGGAGCCAGACCAGATCAGTAGAACAGGTCAGCCACCGACTCACCACTCGCCTCCTCAGCTCCCCTCCCCCGCCGCCAGCTCACCTGCAGGGCCGGCTCCAGGGTTTGCGGCGCAAAAACAAAAAAAGCCGTGATCACGATCTGTGGCGGCAATTCAGCGGAAGGTCCTTCGCTCCAAGTGGGAGTGAGGGACCGTCCGCCGAATTGCCGCCGAATAGCTGGACGTGCCGCCCCTCTCCAGAATGGCCGCCCCAAACACCTGCTTGGCAAGCTGGTGCCTGCAGCCAGCCCTGCTCACCTGCCCCCCCGCCACTGCCCACCCACTCACCTCCTCAGCCCCCCCCGGCTCGCCTACTCACCCCCCGCCACTGCCCGCCTGCTTGCCTCCTCAGCCCCCCCCCGCCAGCTCACCTGCCCCCCCACTGCTCGCCTACCTACTCACCCCCTGCTACTGCCCGCCCGCTTGCCTCCTCAGCCCCCCTCCCTCACCCGCTGCTTGCCTACTCACCCCCCACGGGCCGCATGTTGTGCAGGCCTGCACTAGACTATACTGTCTCTGATATCTAGAGATGTTAGTGAATGTTGAAGACATGGTAAATAAAATGACTATAAAGGATAGTTTTGGAAATAAGATCCAAATTTTAACTATTGGAGCTGTTTTGGAAACAAATATATAAGTAAACGGTAGGGTGACCATATTTCCCAAAGAGAAAATGGGACAACCCCAGCCCTTGCCCAAGGGCTCCCCGCACATGCTGTTGCTGATTGCTGGAACCCTGCCTCCCCACCGCCACCCCGTGCCAGGCTATTGTTCGGTCGCTGGAACCATGCGGGGCCCTGCATGCTGGAACGCTGCTTTCCCCCCAGCCTTGCCTCCCACTTGTGGGGGGCTGGCATCACCGCCTGCCCCGTCTGCACCGCACCCCACTTTTTTGACAAAAATGGACATTTGTCCTGTTTCCTCTTGTCAACTGATCAAGTCAGCAAGAGCAAATGGGACAAATACCTCCTTTTGGAAAAAAAAGTTGGGATCGCCAGGACAGAGCTTAAAAAAGCGACTGTCCCAGCCAAAACAGGACATATGGTCACCCTAGTAAATGGCCAGTTTGATCAAATGAAGAGAGAAATATTGACAATGTTTCTTAGAAAAGAAGTACTGCAGGCAACAATTAGCTAAAGGTTACAGAAGTCACAGAGCTGGTTCAGGAGGAGTGTGTATTACTACATTAAACTAAACATCAAATTTTAAAGCCAGTGTGGGTGAAAGATATATTGTTAATATTAATTGTGAGTAAAAAGTGAGATCTAAAAATTAGAGGGAGCTCAAGATTGCATTACAGCTACAGAGGGTTATAAAAAAGACAGAGGGAATGAAAAGGGTATCAGAACAAAGGGGAAATGAAGTATGCATAGATAAAAATATTGAGATAAAAACTGGAGATCCTTTGAATAGTCCATATGAAAAAAGTATTTTAGACAAGTGAAAAGCAAGAGACATGCGTCTGACGAAGTGGGTATTCACCCACAAAAGCTTATGCTCCAATACATCTGTTAGTCTTAAAGGTGCCACAGGACTCTCTCTTGCTTTTTACAGATCCAGACTAACACGGCTACCCCTCTGATACTTAGACAAGTGAAGTACTCAGAAGAGAGGAAATGCTATAGTTAAATCTGCCTCCTCACACTTATAATGGAAACACTTGGTCAACTTTATAGGTAATGCCTTGCAATTCACATATAACATTAGAGGACTAAAAGGGAGAGAAGCAATGGTGTTATTAATGGGATGTGGGAGAAATGAAGAATTAACAATGTATCCTGTGACAGATAGGTTTGTGGGTTCCAATGAGGTCAAATTGGAAGAGACTGAGATTACTGAAAATGTATTAAGCAAGCCTAAGATAGACTCTGCTCCTTACCTGAGCAGAGGGAACTTAACATGGGAGGGAATCCCCATTACAAAGCAGAAGAAGGTACAATATTACATTCAGAGTGCTTTCCTCTATTCCCTGGGTCCCCACAAAATATTCTCTGTGTAACCTCTGCACAGAAGGAGCTCCAGACATAGGACACCAGATAGCAACTGTGAAAAAAAGGGACAGGGGATGGAGGGTAATAGGTGCCTATATAAGAAAAAGTCCCAAAAAAACGGGACTGTCCCTTTAAAAACAGGACATCTGGTCACCCTATCCAGACAAGAAAGAGTAGAGAATGGCATCAGGCATTCTGCAGCACCATCCCCTTTCCAGTCCACAGAAAAAACCTATCAGGTGCTAATGCTGCTTGATGTATTATTAACTCCTGTGGTGTCTCCTCCGTGACTGTAATTAAGCAATCACAGGGGATTCAGACACTTACTGAAGAAGCTATACTGTCAATGGCAGAAGGCCACCAGAACTGCACAGAGGAGCAACAGTCCTTGCAGAATGGGTTCCTGCCTCCATAGATCTGGAGGCTCTTTTTCCTGCATGGGGTTAGGAGGCCTCAACTCCCGCCCCTCTGTAAGTCTCCCAGATCTGAATATATGCCACTCAGGAAACTCTGCAAGGGGACCTTCCTCCTGCAGGTTTTTCCATGGGAGGAGGTGATCTGGCCACAAGAATTTAGATAAAATTAAAGTGAACAAAGCAGCAAGTAGTAATCAAGAGGAGATCAAGGAGCAAAGAGGTGAACAATTATTTCTTAGAAAGTCTTTTTAGGGGCTTTTGGGCAGGGGTTCCAGTGAAGGCTGTGAGAGGCTGCATCCAAGCCAAGGATTAGGGTGGATGTTATAGTGACATTTTAAATTATCTTTCTGGCTGGATATTTTTAGCTGAGAGTGGGAGATCACGCTGCTGGGTTTATATTTGTATTTTTAAGTGGCCATTAAGGGCACCGAGGGCACAGGACTGCAGCTCTTTAATTATTGTGATCTAATTGGTATACATTTAAATAAATGAATTAATTACATAAATGTATATAGGTATCAGGTTGCTGGGAAACAGTGACTATAGCTCCATTTGTTACAAGGATAGGTTCTAGGAAGGAGGCTGAAAAATTACAGCTCTGTACATCTAACATCTATATTAGGAAAAGATCTTGAGGTGATATTTATGGATAGATTGATGGAACATTTGGAAGAATACAGTTTAATAGATGTGATTCAACAATGGTTTGAAAAATGTACATCATGTGAAACATGTCTGATCTTTTTTTTTAAACTTTATCAGTTTGCAGTATTTACCTGCGGTATAACACTATCTAACGTTGTCAGTATCCTGACAAAAGGAAGAAAGGAGAGCAGCAAAATACAGACCCTGGACTTCAGAAAAGCAGATTTAGACTCCCTTAGGGAACTGATGGGCAGGATCTCCTAGGAGGCTAATATGAGGGGGAAAGGAGTCCAGGAGACCTGGATGTATTTTAAAGAAGCCTTATTGAGGGTACAGGAACAAACCATCCCAACATACAGAAAGAATAGCAAATATGGTAGGCGACCAGCTTGGCTTAACAGTGAAATCTTCGGTGAGCTTAAACTCAAAAAGGAAGCTTACAAAAAGTGGAAATTTGGACAGATGACTACTGAGGAGATAAAAAAATATTGCTAGAGCATGCAGGGGTGTAATCAGGAAGGCCCAGGCACAACTGGAGTTGCAGCTAGCAAGGGATGTGAAGGGTAACAAGAAGGGTTTCTACAGGTATGTTAGCAACAAGAAGGTGGTCAAGGAAAGTGTGGGACCCTTACTGAATGGGGAGGCAACATAGTGACAGATTATGTGGAAAAAGCTGAAGTACTCAATGCTTTTTTTGCCTCAGTCTTCACAGACAAGGTCAGCTCCCAGACTGCTGCAATGGGCAACACAGTATGGGGAGGAGGTGAGCAGCCCTCAGTGGTGAAAGAACAATTTAAGGACTATTTAGAAAAGCTGGCCATGCACAAGTCCATGGGTCCAGATCTAATGCATCCAAGGGTGCTGAGAGAGTTGGCTGATGTGATTGCAGAACCATTGGCCATTATCTTTGAAAGTTCATGGTGATCGGGGGATGTCCCTGACGATTGGAAAAAGGCAAATATAGTGCCCATATTTAAAAAAGAGAACCCAGGGAACTACAGACTGGTCAGCCTCACTTCAGTCCCTGGCAAAATCATGGAGCAGGTCCTCAAGGAATTCATTTTGAAGCACTTGGAGGAGAGGAAGGTGATCAAGAACAGTCAACATGGATTCACCAAGGGCAAGTCATGCCTGACCAAGCTGATTGCCTTCTATGATGAGATAACTGGCTCTGTGGATATGGGGAAAGTGGTGGATGTGATATATATTGACTTTAGCAAAGCTTTTGATACGGTCTCCCACAGTATTCTTGCCAGCAAGTTAAAGAAGTATGGATTGGATGAATGGACTATAAGGTGGATAGAATGCTGACTAGATTGTCGGGCTCAACGGGTAGTGATCAACGGCTCAATGTCTAGTTGGCAGCGGAGTGCCCCGGGGTCAGTCCTGGGGCCAGTTTTGTTCAACATCTTTATTAATGATCTGGATGATGGGATGAATTGCACCCTCAGCAAGTTTGCAGATGACACTAAGCTGGGGGGAGAGGTAGATACACTGAAGAGTAGGGATAGGGTCCAGAGTGACCTAGACAAATTGGAGGATTGGGCCAAAATAAATCTGATGAGGTTCAACAAGGACAAGTGCAGAGTCCTGCACTTAGGAAGGAAGAATCCCATGCACAACTACAGGCTGTGAACTGACTGGCTAAGCAGAGTGCTGAAAAGGACCTGGGGATTATAGTGGATGAGAAGCTGGATATGAGTCAGCAGTTGTTGCCCTTGTTGCCAAGAAGGGCAATGGCATATTGGGCTGTATTAGTAGGAGCATTGCCAGCAGATCAATGGAAGTGATTATTCCCCTCTATTCGGCACCGGTGAGGCCACACCTGGAGTATTGTGTCCAGTTTTGGTCCCCACACTACAGAAGGAATGTGGACAAATTGGAGAGAATCCAGCGGAGGGCAACGAAATGATTAGGGGGCTGGGGCACATGACTTACAAGGAGAGGCTGAGGGAACTGGGGTTATTTAGTCTGCAGAAGAGAAGAGTGAGGAGGAATTTGATAGCAGCCTTCAACTACCTGAAGGGGGGTTCCAAAGAGGATGGAGCTTGGCTGTTCTCAGTGGTGGCAGATGACAGAACAAGAAGCAATGATCTCAAGTTGCCGTGGGGGAGGTCTAGGTTGGGTATTAGGAAACACTATTTCACTAGGAGGATGGGGAAGCACTGGAATGGGTTACCTAGGGAGGTGGTGGAATCTCCATCCTTAGAGGTTTTTAAGGCCCGGCTTGACAAAGCCCTGGCTGGGATGATTTAATTGGTGTTAGTCCTGCTTTGAGCAGGGGATTGGCCTCGATGACCTCCTGAGGTCTCTTCCAACCCTAATATTCTATGATTCTAACGACAGCTTCAGAGCCCAATTCCCTGTTGCTCTATTCCTCAGGTAGGTACAGGAATAGTGGAGGAGACAAGGGGGCTTTATGCCACCTTTGCACTTCCTGCATTCCTGACCCTGCTGGTATATAAATTAGAGCAGACCTGAAGCTGTTCTAATTCACACTCTGCCGCAAAAGCCCTCTTTGGGCAGTGGCAACAGCCAAGGATAGCCAGAATTCAGCATGCTCTAGCTATGCCCTTTCCCTCCCACACCCAGCACACCTCCTATATCATGGTCTGGGAAGAGGGTGACATAGAGTTCTGCATCGAGCAAGGAACCCCCCAACACAGAGGATATTCCCCAAGGGACAGTTCTGCCCACTATACATTTCCTTTATTATGCTGCAGTAGAACGGAGAATTGGGCCCCATCAGTCCTTCACTCTGCACTATCTATCTATAAATCTATGTACAGTATGTGCCTGTATTCCTGTCTCTTTATGTATTTATATCCTCCCATCATTGTAGTATCTGAGCACTTTTATACTTGTCAAGATATTTCAGTTTAACTTTCAGTGGTGTACAAATACACATTTTGTGTATACATGCTTATATGAAAAAACAGCTTCAGAGTGGTTTTGAAGAGTACTTCCAATACTTAGAGCAAATATTTAGAGTTGGTCAGAAAGTGTATTTTTTTTCTTAGACAGTTCTGATGAAAATGAAAAAAAAAATTGGTGAAATTATCTGCAGAGAAGTTGAACTTTAAAAAAAACTTGAAATTTTCCATAGAAAGCACTTTCTTTTCATGAATTTTTTTTTTGAAAAACAGCTTTGAAGAAAAATATTCAACAAGTCCTACAAATAATACTTTAACCATATTAAGAAAGTTTGAGGATAGGTTTTATGATGAATGAAAATAACTATACTGCTTAAAAGATATAATAATACAAGAAATATTTTAAAATACACACAATTACTACATTATAAATGAATTTACTGAGAACCAGTTTGAGTTACTAAAATAAGTAACTTTTCTGATTGTATTTGTTTACAAAGCAAAAAGTACATCTGTTAGTCTGTAAATTCCTCTAATCCTGCTTTAGTAGTGCGATGAACTTGATGAGCTATTTTGCTTTTTCCATCTCTAACTTCTGTGATTATTGAGAAAATAGTTGATCATATAAAAGTCTCTAAATTAATGTAAATATTCAAACGTGAAAAAGCTCTTACCTGTGTATCTAAAGCTGTAGAAAAAACTGTATGGTATAATGTATTATTTGAGAAATATAACATGATCATCTAATTAAAAATTGTATTGCATTTGTAGAGAGGGGACGATTTAAGGTTATTGGCTGAATCTTCACTTTGGTATTTCCTGAATGTTGAGGGATTATTTAAATTCATAGTCTTAACATAACACTAACTGAAGTTCTTATATCTTAATTTCCCTGGTTTATTTTTCTTCTGGAACAAAACAAAACAAGGCACATCCAGATTTATCAGGTTAGAAAGTCGTAGGATTTTCACATGAGAAAAAAGCAGGGGGAAAAAGCACACAATGAAAATCAGATATGGTGCTGGGAGTGTACAAGTGGAAGTTGTGGTTACAAACCTAGCAGACTCCTCTCAGGTTAGGCTTAAAAGCACTGAAGGTCAGTAGAGCCCTAATGGTGTTCCTGTGGCCACGTTCCGCATTTATTTTGACTATCAACTTGACAAGCAGGGATCCCTCTTTCCTTTACAAAGTCATTATGCAATTATGGTTGGCCTTTGTCTTCCAGAAAACAAGAGATATAGTGGTAGCCATTTTAAGTCAGTATTTACTAGCAGTTATCACGCTACAGTCTGAGATGCAGCTAGATTAAGTGTTGTATTTCTGATGCCACTGCATATAACTGTTGGTAAATCCTTGCTTGGTAATGGAAACGATTTTCTGTCCTGTTGAATTATCTGTTAGCTTTCAACTTATTAGAAAAATGGAAAGTTTGCCCATTTTAAAATTTTAATCAGTTATATATCATGAGGTCCCTAAAGACTCACCATGCTCCACATTTAGGGCCCAATCCACAGTTTGAGAAACACGGAGTATAGGATGAGATCTCCAGAACTTTTAATGACCACAGAGATGATTTTTAAAACTTAGATTTATGTGTGTGAGGGTCCATAACTAATTAGTCCATCAGGAAGAAATACAGGTACAGAGAGGAATATGGATTCTGTGATGAAGTTAATTAGGTTAAGGGCAGTGGACGGGACAGGGTTGTATATAACAAAACTGTTACTGTTGGAAGTGATGGAAATAAGAGATCATTATTACAAATAAGGATGGATAGGCCTGGTAGTATCAAGACATTTGAGATAGTGGTGAGGCAGGAAAATAATCCTCTGAAGGTTGAAGGATAGAGGCTTTATCATAAGCAAGGAGAGAATGGTACAAGTTACACTGTAGATGAAATACGAAAGGGGAAAGAGAAAGTTACTTATGATGAGAGCAAGAATATGGCCATGCGTTGGGTTGGGTGAGATGATAAATTAAGACTGAGGGAGGCAAGGATAGAGAATAAGAAGATGGAGCACAGAGGTTCAATGGCCTCATCAGCCCATACTCTAAAATCACTTAAAGAGAAAACCAGAGAAGACACCAGTGAGGGGGAGAAAAGAGGTCAGATTTGAGGTGTGAAGAAATAAACCACAAAGAGTTTGGATTAGAGAGCATGAGAAGTCTGAAAGGAGAAATGGGCTCAGAAAAGAGTGTGCAAAACTGAAATTCAACCTTAGCTGTGCCTGCAACACCTCTATCATGATTAAGGTAGGGCACAAATGCTGTTTCATGGGGTATGCAAGGAAATTCCTGAAGGAGGCCAAATTTCATTTTCAGGTACACATGTATTCTGTCTAAAAAAATCATTGGGGAAGGAGGGAATGTTCCATAGTTGCCAATCCTGCAGGCTCAGCCTGGGATCTGAGAGTCAAATTGGGCCCTTTCCCTCTAACCCACTGTGACCGGTAATAATGATTCTACAGGCCAAATTCATTTCTCAGTGACTTCTGTGCAGCTCCATTGGTCTTCAACTAGTAACTGATTAGAAGAACTTGGTAAACAATTCTCTTGATACACAAGAAGAACCGGTTCCCGTCTCTGAGCAGTGTTGGCTCTGCTGAACTAACCGATGTAGAATATAGTAAAGCTGTAACTCAAGACCAGCAGCTAGGACTCTGGATAACACAGGGGACAGGTCTGTGAGCATAAAGCAGCCAATATTTTAGTCTCTTTTCAGAGTAAAACCACACTGTAAAAGCCCAATGTTGTGAGCTCTCCTGGTTCATGAGCATCAGGGGCACTGTGTGAGGCAGTGCAGTGCAGGGCCAGGGGTACTTGGGATTGTCCTTTCTCTATGTGAAATAACTGCTCCTGGACCTGTAGCTCAATTAAGAGACAATACCTGTGACCAGACCCACCCCATGGGATCCAGCTGCTGCTGCCGCCTCTGGCCACCAGAGAGTCTTTCTTTTAATTGGATCCAGTTTAGACGTGTAGTTACCGAGACAGCTTCCTGAGGCTGCCATGCCATCCACTTGCTTGTTCCTGCTCTCTGGTTCTCTCTCTCCAGTCTCCATCAATCACCCGGAATGATCGTCCTCTTTCCTTCCTCCTTGACCATCCCTTTCCTCTGGCTGTCCTCTTTCTCAGTTTTCTCTCCAGCCCTCCTCCTTCCTCTTTTCTATCTCCCCCACCCTCGCCCTTCTCACCTGTTCTGCCCTCCCCCCTTTGCTGCCTTCTCACCTCATCTCTTTCCTCCTGTCTCCCTTGCACACCCTCCCCGTCTCTCCCACTGCCCCCGTTGGTGATTCATACCACGGCTGTGCAGTGCAGCTCCACGGCGTTGGCTGGGCCCAGCCCTCACAGTGCTGCAGCTTGATTAGCAAATGAGCTTTGGAGATGGGATGCTCTGGACAGATGGAAGCGTGTGACAAGCCGCATCTCCCTCCCTCGCTCAGGGGGCGGACGGTGCGGGAGCCTTGGCCCTCTCCCAGCAATCGTTTATCTGCCCCCCTCTTCCCCTTGGCGTGCTGCTTGTGACTATGTGTGTATGGAGGGCACTGCATTGCCCGGGTTCTGACCTCAGGCCACTTGACCCCGCCCTGTGTCACTTTCTCTTCAGTGCCTCTCTCTTTTCCTCTCCCCCTGCTCCGCATCTCTCCTTGGCTTCTGTCTCTCTCCCCTCCCTCCCTCCAGCGCCTCTTAGCCCCAGGTGAACTGAGCTTGTCAGGATGTTCTCAGTGTAACGGCTCGCTCCACATTTACTCCTGATGGGTGACGGCTTGGCCTCTCCGGCCAGCTGCCCTGCTCCCAGACGCACCTGTCCCCGTCCCTCTTCCCCCCCTCCCTCGCTGCCTCGGTCCGTCTGTCTCTCTCAGCCTCAAAATGGCCCAGTCCCTGGGAGTTCTCCCTCTCCATTGCTCCCTTTGTCTTCTGTTGGGAACGCGAATTGCTCCTTCCAGCGCTCATCTCTCCTCGCCTGCTTCCCGCCTTCCCCGCGGTCCCAGGGCCAGGCAGCCTCTCCAGCCCGGCTGCCAGCGGGTGGGTGTGTGCGGACGGCGCTTTCGGCATCGTGCGTGCTCCTTGCTCCCTCTTCCCTGCCTCCTGCAGCCGCGGCGCGGGATCAGCCAATGGCAGCCCCGCGCTCGGGACCTGAGCTGTTTACCCAATCTCAGCCCTCCTCCTCCTCCTCCTCTGAAGATCCTTGTAGCATCCAAGCCTGGAACAGCGAGCGAGGGGGGAGAGCGGAGCGAGGGAAAGAGACAGTTGAACGCAGAGGGAGCAGAGGGAGAGGAGGCAGCCCTGTGGCAGGCGAGGTGTGGCTGGTTAGAGCATCTTGGCCGGAGGGCCTGGACCGGAGCATCTCCTGCCTCCTGCCCTGCCTCTCCTCCGGGCTGTCTCTCCGGGGCGGGTAAGGCGCGCTTACCCCGGACCATGCCCCTCCGCCGGCACAGGCTGGGCCACACTGGACATTCACCATAACTGGAGCTCCCCGCACACACACACACCTTCTCCCACTTCCATCCTCCTCACTGCTGCGGCGGCTGCCTCCTCCGCGGGGACCTGCAAGAGTGATGGGCTGCATAGGATCCAGGACTGTAGGTAAGGAGCCGGGGAGGGTGGGGGGAAGTAGGCTCCAGGAAGCTGCTGCTGCTCAGCTCTCTGGCTGCCTTTCCCTTTGCATGTAGCCATCCTTCCGTGGCTGAAGGGGGGTAGACAGGTAAAGGACTTTTCTGCCCCGGTCTCTCTCTCCCTGCCCCCAGTGTCTCAAAGCCATTGGGTGTGAACGGTGCTTTACAGCTCCCTGTTCTTTGCTGGGCACCGTGCTCTTCCTGCTGCAGGGCGAGCCCCTGCGGTGCGGCTCAGGGGATCCCGAGGTGCGGGCATGCTCCTGAGAGGGGGGAGGGCTCTGAGACCTGAATCAGGGGCCAGCCGCACCTTCTCCTAATGGGAGGGTTATTGTTATGATCGGACTATCCATATCATTGCAGTGAGAGCTGCACATCTCCCCCCACCCCGCCTCATCGGAGAATAACACCCAGAGAGTCCCTCCCACTGCACAGAGACATACCAAGGAAGCCCCCTTCTGTTGTGCACTCACTTCGCAGCCTCTGTGACAAACCCCATCCTGCCAAGGGCCCCCCTCACTAAACGCACGCTTGGGCACATCGCCTCAGAATAACACATCTCACATGACCCGAAGAAAAGCTCTGTGTAGCTCAAACGCTGGTCTCTTTCACCAACAGAAGGGGATCTATTAACAGATACGATCTCACCAACCTTGTCTCTCACACATCCCCTGGGACACTGTCCACCCATCCACCTCTGCAGCCCACACTCTCACACACCACCCCAAGGATATATGTCACACACACACCTCATCCAGCTCACCAGTACCTCCCACCCTAAAACCTTTCCCAAACTACACAAACCCTGTACAACCCCCTGAGAGCAGAACCAATCACCACCGCTGTGGGAGGCATTGAACCACTTCCCCCAAAAAGCACACCGAGGGAAGACTTTTCAAAAGATGTGTTCCTCTCCCTGTGACACCTGTGCCTGATCGGAGGATAAGAAACCCAGCTTTCCCCTGCTGCTGAGCACCTCCCCCTCCCTCTACACATCAAGAGAACACTGCTGGGAACATCTTCTCACTATGTCACCAATGTACCCTCAGAGTAACAAGCATACACCCTTACCTAAAGATTCTACCCCACATCCACCCTTCATCTCCCACCACATCCAGCAAGAAAGTACTGTCCTCTCTAATACCTCACAACATCAGAGAACACCAAACACTTCCTCTAGGATACTTCTTTCCCAGCATGATGGCACCTGGACCCTTTCCCTGTAGCAAGTCAGCCACACTGCCCTCCCTCACACCTCATTCCCCCAGGCTGAGTGAGCACTGTGCCAAGGACATTATTTATCTATCCTGCCATGTTGCCTTATCAGTGTGGTCTCTGAACTAAACGTATCTGATCCCCTCCCCCCCCCCAATCACACACCCCCATCAGAAAATAACAACTTCAGTGACACCCACTCCCAGTTGGCTAGAACTGTCTTGAGCTGCTCATCTTTACCCACACCGATTTTTTTTTTAAAACATAGGACTACATTTTTATGACTGGAGGCCTGAATTCTGCATTGCAAAAAGTCTGTGTAACTGGTCACCTACATTTGCAGCTAACAATGTGTGGACATGGTTGTTTAGGTGACTAAATGTCCATCTGTCCACCTGATGATGGTAACTAATTGCAACTTGCATGTGCAAGTGCACCTATACCATAACTTTTAAAAATAGGGTCCATAATATCCCAAGATGTTGTTGGACCTGTTGTAATATATTGGCTTTGTATATGTATAAGGGGCATTGTCCTATAGTTGTTGGGCCCACAATGAAAATAAGAGATCTACTAATAATGTTAGCTGAAGAAATTTGCCTTTAGCTCATATGATAGAGACCTGTGTTTTGGGAGCTGTAGAACCAGGGTTCTAGTGTGTATGTGTGAGAGAGAGGAGAGAGAGAGAGAGATCTGCCTAGTAATTGTGTCTGATGCCTACCACCTGTGCCCACTGTTCTCAGCTCTGGCTCATCAGTGACCATAGCTCTCTGGAGTGCTGGGTCAGGGAGCTAGAGACTGCGCAGAGGTGGTGGGAAAAGTGGGGAAGTTTGTCTGGAGGAATTCTGCTGGGAGTGGAGAATCTGTGCTATTCAATCTTATAGGCTCCCATTATGAAGCTTCCTCAGGACTGTGAAGATGGCCTGTGTAGGAAATTAATGCCTTTAAATACCAGGTCAGAGAGGTATAGGCCTCTGAGCTGCAAGACATAGTTGTGATCTTAGCCCCTGACATGATGTGTCACTGAGACACTTTGATTAAAACACTAGAACTATATAAAATGAACATGGCATACATTAAATGGATTAAAAGCTGGCTAACTGATAGGACTCAAATGTGAACAAGGAATCATCAGTGTGTGTGTGTTTTTGTTTCTAGTGAGGTCCCGCTGGGATTAGTTCTTAGTTCTACACTATTTAACATTTTTATCAATGACCTGGAAGAAAACATAAAAAACAGTCACAGAAAAAGTTTGCAGATGATACAAAAATTGGGGAAGAGGTCACTGGCTCACTTGGTACACTGCCTGCAAGCAAACAATATGCATTTTGCTATGGCT
Organism: Malaclemys terrapin pileata; assembly: GCF_027887155.1. Taxonomy (NCBI): domain Eukaryota; kingdom Metazoa; phylum Chordata; order Testudines; family Emydidae; genus Malaclemys; species Malaclemys terrapin. Next base: position 141,596,294 of record NC_071505.1, read on the forward strand.
AAATGTAAATGTATACACTGAGGAACAAAATATGTAGACCATAATTTCAGGACTCTAATTTGGGAAGCATTGACTCTGAAAATGATTTGTGGGTCCTGGTGGATAATCAGCTGAACATGCACTCTCAGTGCTACTCTATGATCAAAAGGGCTAATGCAATCCTGGAGTGCATAAACAGGGGAATCTCGAGTAGGAGTAGAGAGGTTATATTTCCTCTGTATTTGGCATTGAAGTGACTGTTGCTGGATAACTGTGTCCAGTTCTGGTGTCCACAATTCAAGAAGAATGTTGATAAATTGTAGAGTGTTCAGAGAAGAGCCACAAGAATGATTAAAGGATTGGACAACATCCCTTCAAGTGACAAACTCAAGGAGCTCAATCTATTTAGCTTAGCAAAGAGATGGTTAAGGGGTGAGTTGATTACCATCTATAAGTATGTATATGGGGAATAAATATTTGATAATGGGTCTTCAGTCTAGCATAGAAAGATATAACATTATCCAATGGTTGGAAGTTGAAACTAGAAATATTCAGACTAGAAATACAGTGTACATTTTTAACAGTGAGAGCAATTATCCAGTGGAACAATTTAACAAGAGTTATGGTGAGTTCTCCATCACTTACAATTTTTAAATCAAGAGTGGATATTTGTCTAAAAGACCTGCTCTAGGAATTTTTTCAGGGAAGTTCTATGGCCTGTGTTATACCAGAGGTCAGACTAGATGATCACAATGGTCCCTTCTGGCCTTGGAATCTATGAATCTTGCTGGCCTGTTTCTTGCAGAATTGATTTAATATGGGGTCTACATGTTCCATCACTCAAATCAAGTGGTTGTAGGGCTAGAAGAGGGGGCAATGATACTGTACTGGTTGTATCTCTGAATTTGAATGGTTTTCAACTCAGGACTTTGGATTATGGAAGTTAGTGATAGAAAAGATCTAGTAAATCACATTTAGTCCCTCATACACCACTGCTGGATTTTTTCCTAGGATTGCTCCAGGGCTTTGTCCATTTTTAAGCAATCCAAGTGGTTTCTATCAGATAGTTATTTCTTATTTGTATTACCATAACACCTAGGAGCCTTAGTGATGGATCAGGAGCCCCATTGTACTAGGTGCTATACAACCCCCAAATTTAAAAAAACAAACAAACAAAACAAACAAAAAAACAGTAGTTCCTGTCAGGATTTAAATGGAATTGATTTAAATCATGAGTCAGGAAGACTTGATTTAATCATGGATTTCTACATAAAAGTGCAGTCTTGTTGGTTGTTATAACCTTAATACCTATTCTTCACAACTCAGAGATAGATGTAGGTTTCATTTTTAGAAGGTACACATTATACATTTTTAAGTGATTTATTTTGAAAACATTTCAGATTAGTTTTACAGCTATATCAGAAAATGAATGATTGCTTTGTTATTTCATTTACCAAAGGTAATTGAAGCAGATATTTATGAAGTCATTGGGAGGTGAACTATCATTAATATTTGGAGGATTTTCTTGCCATGCTGTCTTAGGAGGAGAACACCATCAGACAGACATTTAAATTGTTTAATTTAACTAAAACAACAACGTTATGTATTCTGGATTTTTTTCTTCAAACATAATATTTTAACAAAACAAGCATATGAATTTTTGAATTTAGTTATATATTCAAGTTTTTTAAAATCAGGTTTGTTTTTGTTAAAAACAAGTTTAACTAAGGTTTCAGAGTTAATGAAATATTTAAAAAACAAAACAAAAATTAAATCAACTATGTCAGCCAGGTCAACATTAGAAACTTAAACTATTGGCTTCTGAAGCTAACTCAGTCATCTTCACCTTCATTTTCCTGATTGTTCATAATCTGGACAAGAAAAACAAGCTTTCCTGCTTTTTCAGGTTCCAAACGATTTCTCAATTTGAATGAATTAATCCAAAGGAAGAAAATATTCTTTCTACACTGGCAGAAGAAGTGAGATCATCACTTCAACAGTCTCTGAAGCCAAATACTTAAGTGACTTCCATCAGTTCACTGGTGTGACTTTCTTTAAAGCATCATCAGCAAACATATATTTCTTGAATGGTACACCATTAGCTCTGAGTTTATTATAGTTGGCATTATGGGGGGATGATTGCTAGATGTCCATGTCATAGCCAACTCCTCTTCTTCAGCAGTTTAAGGTTTGACCTTGGGACTGAGTATTGAGAATATTTGCAAGAAAATGAGCTGGAGATAGTACTTGTCCCATTTGTTTTTGTAATGCTTGTAATTTAACTCTGTCATTGCATATTTCTCTTTTTAAGATCTCTCAGTTCCTTTCAAATTTCAACAGTATCAGCAATAAAACAGCTATTTCCCTGCATTTTGTTCAAGGCTGCAGAAATAGGCTTCAGGGTACTCGGCCTGTGTTCAACATTTCTCTTAAGCCCAATGTTGAGAACTTTGGCTGTGACAGTGCCATCTATTTTTTCATGATTTTGTTCACAAACTGTCATCAGATTAGGCCAGTTCTTGATATAGTGTTCAAAACAGTCCGCTACTGAGTTCCATCGCACATCTTGTGGGAGAGTTAGCTTGGTACCTCCCACTTTTTTTTTTCCAGAGCAGCTGGTGCAAAGTCGTTACGGAAGTATTTTGCAGTTTCAACATTAGCCTTTATTTCTGGAATACTGAAGTCTTTGGTTAGAAGGTGCATCAAAGGAGCACTGCAACCATATGTTATTAGCTTGGGTCTCTCTTCACTCTCTTCTAAATTTCTTCTCATCTTGGATACATTTGCAGCATTGTCTGTGACCAAGCTGCGTACTAGACATTTGAATTTTTTTTCCACAGTTTGTTATAGCTTTTACTGCTACTTCTTGTAAGTATTCTGCTGTGTGTGCATTTCCTGATGTATCAATTGTTTCCGTAAGGAAGACATTCCCTTCTTCTGTTGTCACAAGCACATACAACAGGATCATTGTGGACTTTGCTCCACACATCAAGACTCAGGTTAACAATTTTATCCTCTAGACCTTTTGCACACTGCTCAATTTCTCTTTCATACACTTTATCCAGCAATTTGCCTGTGACATCTGCTCTGTTGGGTGGACTGTATCCTGGTCTTAATGACATGTTAATGAAGTGTGGGTTCTTAATCATAGGGAAAGGAGAGTTTGTTGCACAAATAAACTGGGCAAATTTTTCATCAATTACCTCTTTTGTAATCTGCTGGTTCTTATCACAAATTTATCTATGGTTGTTTCTGGATGATGGATTTTTTTTCCTTTTTGATACAGGTGATATATTGTGGCTATGTGACATACATGATGTGACTGAAACACTATCATTGGCAGATAACTCTGCAACAGTTAACTCACGTTACTGAACTCACACTAGCTTTGCTAGGGTGAGAGTGACCACACTGCAAAACAACAAAACTGGAGTTATATGCAGTGTATTTATAGCCATGTTGGTCCCAGGATATGAGAGAGACAAGGTGGGTGAAATAATATATTTTATTAGACCCATTTCTGTTGGTGAGAGACACACGCTTTTGAGCTACACAGAGTTCTTCTTCTGAAGAAGAGCTCTGTGTGACTCAAAAGTTTGTACAGACTGATTTGATTAGCAGCATGGAATGACTGGATTAGCAGAGTGGCTGGATTAGCTACTGATGAATTATATCTCAAGCTGTTGCATTTCTACTGCATCACTAGCTTGAGCATCAGCATCTCTCAAGCTTCAGCTCACCACCATGATAGGCCAACTAGCTTGAGTTAAAAGCACTACTTAACTCAAGCTAGAGATTTTTTTGTGTGGACATGAGTCAAGTTAGGGGTAACACTGAAGTTATCTGTGTTGTTGATAGCTCATTCAGAGTTGGCAGCAACAAGGGCCGGGTTCAGTATCTCAGGGTTCCTTTTCAACAATACAACACAAAACCAGCTAGAGCCCCCACCCAGTGACCTGGAACAATTATATACCACTCCCTGGGCGCCTCAAAGAGGCAATACTTCCCCTCTTGCAAGCACAGAGTCTGAGTGCAGCAAAGAAACTTTTAATAAAAGGAGGGAAGTAACCTGGCATTAATTTGGGAAAATGCTGCAAACAGGGTTCATAAACAAACCATGAGCAAAAGACCTACCCTACCCCGCCTAAGTAAGTTGGGCAGTATCCTTTTCCCTCAGGTTCTTAAGTCCAGCAACCAAAAGTCCCTTTAACAAGCCCATCCCTTCTCCGCCCCCCACTCACAGTTGTTGTCCTGTATCAGTGCATACCCTGAGTTCAGAAGTACATCTGCAGAGTTCACCTCCCATCCTGGGTGGAGAGAAGGCACCATGCTCGCTCCACTGTCCTGGCATTCACTCACCACTCCTCATCGCCTGCCACCTTGCCGGCCACTTGCCGGGATATCTTCAGGTGCTACCACTTAACACAACTCTCAGTGATTTCAGCTGTTAGTGGGGGATCTTCACTGCTGGTGCACACTGGGTAGTTCCTTGCATCAGAGACACTGTCCCAAAGCAGGTCTAATGCTGAGACCTACTTATCAATGATTTCAGCTCTGCGGTGTGTAAGAAGAGACTCTCAATTGAGCCTAAATTAGCCCTTTTATTACAGAGTGGAGAGAGGAAGGGTCAAATAGTGCCTAAAGCCCTTAAGCAGCACCCACCCCTCTCTCGCCTTTGGAACCCATGTCCCCTGCTTAGTGAATGCTGTTTAGTTGAGGGCGAGTCTCTCAATCAGGGACTACCAAGCATAGTTCTGCTGCCTTTGATGCACATACCAAGGATAACAACCCCTTATTACTCCTGCCTCAATAACAAGGAGCCTGGGGATCAACACCAGCCAAAAGTGATCATTTGGGCAAGCAATCCCATCCTGCTGAGCACCTAAGCAGAGTGGGTGTATTCATGCAAACGAGGTCAGCGCCTAAAGTGTTCTTCCACAGCTCATCACTACTTGTCAGGGGAGAGCTCATTCACACCCTGCTTACACTGTTTTCAGCCAGCCAGGATAAGGGCAATTTAATCTAGTGGTTGGAGCAGACATCAGGAACCAAGGACTAGGATCAAAGCTGGAGTCAGCAGTTAGAAGCCAAAGTCAAGGGTCAAACCAGAGGTCAGGAACTGGATACCAGAGCTGAGGGTCAAGCCGGATGCCAGGAACTGGAGCGAGCAGGGTAGCATGCAAGGCGAAGACAATACGGAGGCAAGGCTGGGTGCAAGGCAGGGGCAGCAGAAACAAGGTAACACAGGAGCATGCACGGTGGTGAGCATGAGCATTGAGAATCCAGCAAGCTGCTTCTGCTGGCTTATGAGCCGGCCTGCTGCCCCTGCAGCCAATCAGGTGGCATGATGAATCAGGCAACCTGCTGCAGGCCAGCTGTCCTGATGAGACTGCTTGGAGATTAGGTCTGCTGCAGGTCCTGATTCCAGACAATACTCTCTAGGCCCTGGGGCCTGGTTTCTAAGGGTAAGCATGGTGAAAGGCACGCAGGAAAGCCGGGGCATGGAAGTGTTCTGTACATTCCCATGAACATTTGTCTGGGGTATACCCATTCCAGTACATTACATATTGTAGTTTCCCTTGGACCCAATGAGAGTCTAGAATCTGCTGAAGCACACGTTCTTCTTGGCTCTCTACCCCAAAGCCAGGTGTCAGCTGGCGGGATAGGTCAACATGCCATTTGTAAGTTGCCCTGGTGACTTCTAATTGCTTCTGAGGTTCTTGGAGTGCCTGCTGGATGTGGGTTGTGAGTTTGGTAGCAGCGGGCATTGATTCAGAGGGGATCTCTGGATGAGCACAAAGATAGAAACCATAATTAGTGAGCAAAGAAGGCAGTCTGCTTGGTGGAGACCTCTATAGCATTGCTGTAAGCAAACTCAGCATGAGGGATCAGGGACAGTCAGTAATATTGATGATAAGTTGAGGAAGCCATGTAGTTCAAGGGCTTGACTGACTTGCTCTGCCTGCCCATTGGTCTTTGGGTGATAGGCCACTGAGGTTAGGGCATTGATATTCAGACGGCATAGAAATTCTCATCAGAAGTAGGAAATAAATTGGGATCCTCAGTCAGACATTATCCTGCAGGCATGCAGTGGAGACGAAAGATGTTGATCACAAACAAGCAGGCTGTCTCCTGAGCAGAGGGAGGAGGCACCTGCAATGGAACAAAATACACTATCTTGGTTAAGTGGTTGATCACCACTAGAAAGCGTGGCTTTGGGAGGGTGGTAATTCCATGATAATGTCCACGGAAATGATGGTCCACAGCTGAGGTGGAGTGGGTAAGGACTGGAGGAGATCCAGTGGGCTTGAACGAATGGGGGTCTTGGTCTGGGTGCAAAGGTCACAGGACTCTACATAGGATGCCACAGAGGCATCCTGATACAGCAGGTCATCAAGTTCCTGTTAAGGTCTGGTCCTGGTTGTGGTCTAGGGCTTGATAGGTTTGGATGGCAAGGTGATTGCTAGGTAACAGAGTGGACGGAGAATAACAGGTCAGAGGCTACAGTGCCAGAAATGACCTTGGAGGGCTTGAGAATCATGGACATTGTCTCCTCACCCAGTTTGTAGTACTCATCCTTTTGTGACAATGCATCCGCCTTCCCATTCCTTGTCCCCAGCTTGTAGGTGACCACAAACTTGAATCACATCAAGTGGAGGGACCAGGGTGCCTGTTGCTCGTTCAGGTGCCTGGCTGTTTTAGGGACTGCAAGTTTGCATGATCCATCAGAACTTGGACCAGGAACCTAGCACCATCTAGAAGATGCCAGTCCTTGAGGTAAGATGATATATGCAAGAAATTCAAGGGTGTCCCAGTCAAACTCTCATTTCTCCAGCTTATCTTGGAATATATCATTCATAAAGTGTTGAAACGTTACTGAAGCACTGCATAGGCCAAATAGGAAGACTAGATATTCATAGTGGCTGTATTGAGCATTAAAGGTGGTCTTCCACTCATCTCTCGTCATGCATGCACACCAGATTATAGGCACCAAACATTTCTATCTTCATCAAAATACTGGCCACACATAGCCAATTTAAGATCTTGTTGATAAATGAGAGCAGGGTCCAGTTTCATATGGTCACCTTGCTCAGGGCCCAGGGGTCAAAACACTCCTGCAAAGAGCTGTCCAAAAAGACTGGAGAACCCACTGGGGACGTGGATGGGCAGATGAAACTCTTCCGAGCTTTCTTCTGCAAGTTTGGGTTCAGAGAGAGCATATGTCTACTAAATGGGATCTTGGTTTTGGGCTAGAGATTGATCAGCCAGTTGTAAGTCCAATACGGAGGCAGGATGTCTGCCTTCACCTTGTCAAAAACATTGACAGAGTCACAGTATTTGTGGGAGATCTTGGCTGTGGCAGGTGGAGCTTCAGGGGCACTAAGGGTCCCGGTGGTTTTGCTGCCTGAGGATCAGGGTCTTCTAGCACATGACATGAACCACAGAATATACCAGTCTGGTTCTCAGATCCTGGGAGGCAGGATAGCCAGAAATATCTGGAGTTAATGTGTAGAATACCCTTCCGCCAGTGAATATGGGGGTCATGGGTGGTAAGCCAGAGTATACCTAGGGTGATGGAGCGTAAGGGCCTGGATTAATCCAAATTGTAGGATTTCCTAGTGCCCCAGGAGGGTGATAACCATTACTGGCAAGGTCTGATGGGTTACTGGTCCCAAGGAGAGAAGAGATCCAGCAACAGTCTCAACCAGATCTGGATAGTCCTTGCATATGGTGGGAACTGTGTGGGTCTTAACGAAGTTCAAGACCATAAAGTTACCTGAGGGCCCCCGAGCCAACTAGGACCTCTAAGCGAATCCTGGAGCTTACTGGTAGTAAAATCAATAGAAGTATTTGGATCTGCATCGGAAACTGGATTGGAGGTCCTGAAGTGTAATTATGGCCCCATGGGTGCTGGGAATTACCAGAGGGGGGAGAAGACCATCTCTGTCTGGACCCACTCTTCCTGGCTGGGGATCTGCATTTCCCAAGCCCTGGTTCCATCTGAGTCTTCACTGGATATGTCAAGTCAAGATGGCCGGGTTCCCCACAATATAAGCACCAATGCCAGACATTAGGCTTGTGCTTCTCGGAGTCGGGTGCGGTCGAACCTGGTTAGCTTTCAAGAACTCTGGTGCCAGGGAAGCTCTGCGTGCTTGGGGTGTCATGGGTGGGGTGAATGGCAGCCTCTGGAAAATTGAGGTACACTCACGCCGCAGCTCTGTGAGGCGATCATCGATTCTGATGCACAAGTCAAACAGATTATTCAAACTGGATGGAGGCTCCATCCACATAAGCTCGTCCTTGATATCCTTGTTTAACCCCAGATGGAAGTGGTGGCTCTATGCTGTCTCATTCCAAACACTGCCAGAAGCCAAATGATGACATTCAGGAGCGTACTTGGCAATGAGCTGGCATCCCTGACATAAGGCCTGAAGGGTTGACTCAGTGGTCCGCACCTGGTTGCAGTCATCCACGATAAGGGACATGGTTTGAATGAATTCCTCTAATTGTCACAAGAGGGGGACTGGACTGTTCCAGAAAGTGGGAAGCCCAGGCAAGGACTCCCAGTCAACCACATGGGCCTGGTCCCTGGGGAATGATCGGGAGTGTAGGAGGAACAGGAGCCAACACTGGTTCAGGAACCCACAAAACTTGTCCCAATCTCTGTCAAATTTGTCAGGCAGCAGAATCTTTGGCTCCAGGGAGGGTGGAGTAGGAGGAGCCAGCAGAGCAACCTGCTTCTGTAGGACAGCATTCTCTGATTGCAGGGCAATCACTTGTACCTGAAAGTTCTGGACAGTGTCCACCAGTTCCACTAGGACCTAATAGGGTTCATGCTTGCGCTGAGGATCCCTGGCCCTAATTTTAGGGGCTGCTCAATCTGTCATCCAACTGGTATGAGAGTGACCTAGCCTAGTGGTTAGAGCGGGCATCAGAAACCAGGGACTAGAGTCAGACCTGGAGTCAGTAGTCAGAAGCTGGAGCCAACGGTCAAGCTGGAGTCTGTAATCAGGAGCCAAAGACAACACGGAGGGCAGGAACTGGAGCGAGCAGGGCAGCACCATAAGGAGGGGTGCAAGGCAGGGGCAGCAGGAACAAGTTAATCCAGGAGCAGGCACAGTGGTGGGCATGAGCACAGAGTAGCCAAGGAGCTGCTGCAACTCCTGGCTGAAGAGCCGGCCTGCTGGCCCCTGCAGCTAATCAGGTTGCATGACCAATCAAGCAGCCTGCTGCAGGCCAGTTGTACTCATGAGACTGCCTGGAGACTAGTTCTGCTGCAGGCCCAGATTTCAGACAGCTGTGAAGACATTTCCTGAGACTGCTGGACAAAGACAGACCCTGTGTGTCTCTGCGTTTGTCCAGCTCCCAGATTGACTAACACGTTTGTGCTGGCTAGTGTCACTTCACAGTCTCCTTAAATCCTGGTTTGGATTGAAACAGAATAGACTGCTGATGACACTAGAGCATCATCTCCATGTCTCCAACCGTCACTCTGATTTCTATGGTGCCTCCATGCTGAAATTTGCAGCAAACTTAAATTTTCCACAGCAACCTGAACTGGTTGGAAAAATATTCCCAAAAAATTAAAAACAAAGGAAATTTTCAATACAGAAGAAAAACCCAGGAAAACACAGGTGCTATAGAAACTGATGTTCGTGGCTTAGTATGTAAGTCTCTTCTATCAGTGAGAGGCAGTACTGACCCAGTGCCCCAGCATGGTGGGACAAGGTGGTGAGCTGCTGGAAGGACCACTTTTTGCATGAAATGTAAAACTGAGGTTCTGACAACTTGGGCCATTATTAAATTGGCATTTTGTTGTAAGAGTAGGATGATAACCCCAGAGTCATGGCTAAATTCTAATTTAAGTAACTACATTTCACCTGCTTAAAATTTTCCCAGCAGCTTTAATTGCATATGGTATTAATCACTTTCTGTCCAAAAGTATGTATGGTGTCCTGTTAAATGTCTGTTTTCTTCCACCCCAGAGATGGCTGTGTTTCAAAGATAGAGGAAGTGAGCCCTACATATTGTGACAAATTTCCTCCTCTATCTTGGTGGGTCCTGCACTTATTGGCAGATTTTCTTGCCTCAGAGATTCACCATGTGGGTTGGGGAACAGCCCAGAGACCTTCACCTCTGGAAGAACCCACAGTCCAGGTCAGGTTTGGGGGGAACCCGGGCCCACCCTCTACTCCGGGTTCCCGCCCAGGGCCCTGTGGACTGCAGCTGTCTATAGTGCCTTCTGTAACAGCTGCATGACAGCTACAACTCCCTGGGCTACTTCCCCATGGCCTCCTCCAAACACCTTCCTTATTCTCACCACAGGACCTTCCTCCTGGTGTCTGATAACGCTTGTGCTCCTCGGTCCTCCAGCAGCACACCTTCACCCTCTCAGCTCCTTGCACCTCTTTGCTCCCAGCTTCTCACACTCACACCACAAACTGAAGTGAGCAACTTTTAAAACCCAGGTGCCCTGATTAGCCTGCCTTAATTGATTCTAGCAGTTTCTTCTTAATTGGCTCCAGGTGTCTAATTAGCCTGCCTGCCTTAACTGGTTCTAGCAGGTTCCTGATTACTCTAGTGCAGCCCTTTCTCTGGTCACTTAGGGAACAGAAAACTACTCATCCAGTGACCAGTATATTTGCCCTCTACCAGACTCCTGTACCCCACTGATCTGGGTCTGTCACAATATAGAGTCTCCATTCCAGTGCTCTGGGAATCCTTTAGGCTGAAAAGGTGTTATAGAAATGTGAAATATTATAATGTTAGATCTGTTTGCTTTTGACACAGCTTACCATGATGTGGAGTGTATGAAATGATATCTTCATCAAAGATCATCTCCACTTCTGGCACAAATGGGCCACTTAGGGTGCGATTCCACTTCTATTGTAATCATTATTATTGTTTATTATTTGTATTGCAGCCCTAGTCAGGAAAGTAGACACCATTGTTCTAGGCCCTGTATATACATCATACAGATAGACCCTGTACTTATGATCTTAGCATATAACAAACCAACAAAGGGAGGAGACAGGTAACAGTGGGAACGGTCATATACAATATAGTAAGCAGTGGTCATTAGCCCACTAACTGCCTGGCCATTGTCAAGAGTTTTGTAGACATCACACAGGAGGTGAATTTGAAGGTGAGATTTGAAGGGGGACCATGGACAAAGGAGGCTTTGTGGATGTTTATGGGGCATGCCTCCCATGCATAAGGGGCAGAATGGGAGAACGTACAAAGGGGCCTGATAGAAAACTGGCATTATTGGGAGGGTGGAGGTGGGAGTCAATGCCTCAATAATATATTAGAGTTATGTGGGACTAAACCATGAAGGGCCTTAAAGGGAAAGTCAAATTGTGTCTGATACAGGGGAAAGGTAGGATCAGTGGTGGGATGCAAACAAAGATGATCTTAGCAGCAGTGTTTTGGATAGACTTGAGGGGTGAATTTGTTGAAGGCAAAAAGGAGAAAGTTGCAGTAGTCAAGATGGAAGATGATGGGGGCCCGAACTGGAGTTTATCTGTGTGGACTGAAAGAAAAGGTCAGATATTAGTGATGTTGTGTAGAAAGTAGTGGCAAGATTTAGACACAGCCTGGATGACTGGTCTAGTCTACAGAGAGGGCTGAGTCAAAGGTAACACCTAGATTGTGGCCTGAATGTCTGGGAAGGAGGTGGTATTGGGGAGGCAGGATGGCTTCTGGGGAAAGATTAAATGGCAAAACTCCTACTAATTTAAGTGGAGAAGGATGTTGTAGTTGTAGTCTCATCAAAGGGTATGTCTACACTCCAGCTGGGATGGTGCCTCTCAGCACAAATGAACAGAAACATGTTAGCTCTGCTCAAGCTAACACACTAAAAATAGCAGTTTGGGCACTCTAGCCCAGGGATGGCTTGGACTAGCTGCCCGAATTTAAGACCGCCTGATTCTGTAGGTACACATTCAAGCGATTAGCCCGAGCCACTGCGGGGACAGCATGAGGATTAGCTCACTGCTGCTGTCTATGCTGAGCCTGTGGCCAATGGAGGACTTTAGTGTCTCGAACTGTCACCCTGGCACCTTTCATCCACATCAGATTAAAAGATTAAATTAAAAAAGTAATTGTATCCACTAGACATGTTTTGCTTTCCAATAAAGTGTGTGTCTGCACTCTGCTCTTGGGCCCTGACTGTGTTTATCCTCTCTTAGCGATAGCACATCAAATGTGCTCAGTTTTACAGCTGGTTGGAAGAATTTATTCTGGAGAAGTGTTATAGCCAGTGTTATGCAGCAAAGGTGGCAGAAGCTCGCTTTGAATGGGGAGCGGGTGGAGTCAGGGCAGCAGAGTTGAGGTGAGCAATCAGGATCTCAGAGATAGGAGAGGGAGCAGGGTGGGTGCTCTGCAAGGGGAGTGATGGGAGCTAGTGAGACCTGGCAGCAGGGAGTGTGTTTCTTACCTGCTCCTCAGCTAGGGTTGCCAACTTTCTAATTCCAGAAAACCGAACACCCTTGCCCTGCCCACTGCCCCACCCCTTCCCAAGGCCCTGCCTCCATTCACTCCATTCTCCTCTCCCTCCATCTCTTGCTCTCCCCGTCCTCTCCCACATACTCATTTTCACTGCAAGGCCCTAACAGGCATATTTATAGTTTTGACAGATGTACTATGCTAAGTTCAGGTTTTATTTGTTACAAGACGCTAGAGCTGTCAGAAAAATAGTTTAAAAGGGTAATTTAAAAACAAATTAATTTCACAAAGGTTTTCATGATTCTTTCCCTCCCCTCTTCCCATTTTTTGTGACCAGCTCCATCTTTTTTGTTCACTAAAGTTATTGTAATTTTATGTGTGGAATTAGGACCACACATTATCACAGCTACAATGGGTCCATTAAAGGCCCATTTCTGAGCCCAAATACAAATCCATAGAGCACAACCACAGAAATGCATACCTGTCCAGATACCTATATAAATAAATCTGTAGAAACTGACTCCCACACCTACATGCAGATACACATGTGTATTCATGTGTACACATCTAGCATGCACTAACACATATACTTCCACATTATTTAATATTCAATTGTTGTTTAGTGTTTAGAGACCCCAACTAAGATCAGGGCTCCAGGTTGGTAAGTGCTGGACATACACATAAAAAGAGAGAGTCTGCAACAAAGAGTTCATAATGTAGCTAAACAAAGGTGGGGAGAAATGTACGATACATTGGCTCTTCTTCACTTACTAGTCAACAACATTCACTTTTTAAGAAATAATACATTTCTTTTAGAGTTCCCATCTCTTTTAAAAACTTGTTATGAAATAAATACACACATATTTTATGCCATCAATTTTTTTGTGCGCAAGCCAGCAAAACAAATAGAAGTCAAAGAGTTAGGCTGCAAATTTTATTCACACAGGTATACACACATGCGGCAATACACACACCTCCCTACACAAAGACACACAGTCTCTTACACACATACAATGCATGCATGCACACACTTGCCTACACAGAGACACTTTTTCATACACTTTTCCAGGTCCTGCCTAAATCACCCATCCGGAAAGGGAGGAGGGTGGGCTGGAGGGGAAAAGATGGGTGGGGTTGGGGGGGGAGGAGAGAGGATGGGGAGGGAAAGAGGCCAAGGATGAGAGCAGGGTGGGGGTGAGAGGGGGCAGTGAAGGAGAGAAAAGGGGGTGTGGGGGGTATGTGGAGTGGATGGGGAGGCAGAAGGCTACAGGTGTTTGAGGATGTGGGGGGCACAGGGGTGTATAGGGACATAATGGGAGTGCAGCAGTGTATGGAAGTGAATGGGGTGCAGGGCTGCGGGCGGTGAGGGACATGGGGGTGGTGGCTCTGGGAGGTGGAGAGGATGGGTGGGAGACTGCTGTAAGGGGTACAGGGCTGGGATGGGAAGGTGTGGGGTCAGGACAGGATGGGACAGGAAGGGATGCAGTGAGGGGGATGGAGGCCGAGGGGGGGACAGGGAGGGATGCAGTGAGGGGGATGGGGGTTCAGCCCCATTCCCAGCACTCGGAGATGGGGATACACATACCTCGAACTCCTGGGTGCTGGCAATGGGGTGACAGACAGACCGCGGTTCGCCACAGGGCACGCGCCACAGCTCAAGCCCAGCCACATGAAGAGCATGAGGAGAAGAGGGCCAGGCAGCAGCGGGAGAGGCGTGCACCATGCAACCCTCAACAGCTGCCTGCTGAACACTTGCGAGTCTCGCTCATGCTGTGCGGTGCAGTGCCGCCGCAAACCGGACAGTCAATGGCCCGGTCAGCAGTGCTGACCAGAGCTGCCAGGATCCCATTTTGACAGGGTGTTCTGGTTCAAAACCAGACACCTGGTCACTCTATCCTCAGCCAGATCCTGAGCACTGCAGTGGCCTCTCCAGCCCCTGTGGATCCCACTCTTGCCTCCACTTCCTCCTCTGGCCCCTCCTCACAAATGCACAGTTTACACAGAATGATGTGCTGGGGACAAATACCTAGATCAGCCCCCCCCACAATATTTCCATTGCATGGGAGCTAGCCCCCACTGCTCCCAGTTCCACTGCCCCTGTTATACAGGAGATCAGGCTAAATGATCTAACGGTCCCTTCTGGCCTTAGAATCTATTAACAGAATCTAGAATCTGTGAACAGAAAATGGTAAATGTTGTTGGAATGGAAATGTATTGTTACTGTTAATTAATTATATTTTCCAATTGAGTTTACACAGATATACTCTCTAACCACCAGCCCAACAGACTCAGCCTGGGCTCTGAGTGGCAAGCTGGGCTCTTTCCTCCTCCCACATCATCACAAGTAAACAAGGTTATGCAGGCCAAATTAGGCCTGTGTTGACTCTTATGCAACCTCATTGCCTTCACTTGATGCCTCTGTAGCTCCTGTTCAGTCTCTTTTCTTCTCAGGGGGTTTACACAGGGGTCACTGATTGGCATTTGGTAAACAATTCTGTTGATGAGGCCCAAAATGGAAAAGTACCCAGCTTGCACTCTCAGAGCTGTGCTATCTCTGCAGGGCTAAAATGTAGAAAAGAGCAGTAAAAACTTATTTTTGTCATTAAAGACATGAGTTAGGTCTCTAAATAGACACGGGGGTTGAAATTCATCTCTGTTAGGAAGGTAAGCACAAGTAGGCTGACCAGATAGCAAGTGTCAAAAATCAGGACAGGATGTGGGGGGTAATAGGTGCTTATGTGAGAAAAAGACCCAAAAATCAGGACTGTCTCTATAAAATCAGGACATCTGGTCACCCTAAGCACAAGATGTTTATGTACTACTTCAGTTCCATTAAATCCCTCTATTGAGGACAATAGTGCCTATGCTGATCCTCTGCAGAGGAGTGAATTACTACCAGGGAACAAACCTTTGGAGTCAAAAGGTGACATTTTTACACTCACAGGATTATAAGTGAATAGATAATGTCATTCAATCAATTTTATTTTATATATGTTTGAAATATCCAGGGCCCAAAACTAACCAAAGATTATAACATATGGGACCAAACCCCAGTAAACCTGCACCTGAAGATCTGCAAATAAATGCTATGGACCTGATATTTGATCAGGAATATTACTACTGAAATAAATGCAGTTCTACCAATATAAGTGAGAGGAAAATCAGGCCCATTTTTAATACACGAATGTTTCCAACAATGGCTGAAATGTAGCCCTGAGATGATTGTCTCCACTAGTTACTCTTCAAAAGAGAATATTCTTTTTCTGGTACCATTGCAGCCAAAGCAACATACATTTCCTCAGTCACTGAAAGAGTATCTTATCTTATACATTTAACTTTTTTCTATTCATGAATCACTCAAAGACTGATCTGAACTTCCACAACTGTATTTATTGTTTGCCTAACAGTTTATAAGGAGAAATGTGGGATAACTCACATGACTGGAGTACTATCATGGATGGATATAAACTGTTCAGGAAGGACAGGCAGGGCAGAAAAGGTGGGGGAGTTGCGTTGTATGTAAGAGAGGAGTATGACTGCTCAGAGCTCCAGTATGAAACTGCAGAAAAACCTGAGAGTCTCTGGATAAAGTTGAGAAGTGTTAGCAACAAGGGTGATGTCGTGGTTGGAATCTGCTATAGACCACCAGACCAGGGGGATGAGGTGGACGAGGCTTTCTTCTGGCAACTAGCAGAAGTTGCTAGATCGCAGGCCCTGGTTCTCATGGGAGACTTTAATCACCCTGATATCTGCTGGGAGAGCAATACAGCGGTGCACAGGCAATCCAGGAAGTTTTTGGAAAGTGTAGGGGACAATTTCCTGGTGCAAGTGCTGGAGGAACCAACTAGGGGCAGAGCTTTTCTTGACCTGCTGTTCACAAACAGGGAAGAATTAGTAGGGGAAGCAAAAGTGGATGGGAATCTGGGAGGCAGTGACCATGAGATGGTCGAGTTCAGGATCCTGACACAAGGAAGAAAGGAGAGCAGCAGAATACGGACCCTGGACTTCAGAAAAGCAGACTTTGACTCCCTCAGGGAACAGATGGGCAGGATCCCTTGGGAGAACAACATGAAGGGCAAAGGGGTCCAGGAGAGCTGGCTGTATTTTAAAGAATCCTTATTGCGGTTGCAGGAACAAACCATCCCGATGTGTAGAAAGAATAGTAAATATGGCAGGCGACCAGCTTGGCTAAACAGTGAAATCCTTGCTGATCTTAAACGCAGAAAAGAAGCTTACAAGAAGTGGAAGATTGGACAAATGACCAGGGAGGAGTATAAAAATATTGCTCAGGCATGCAGGAGTGAAATCAGGAAGGCCAAATCACACTTGGAGTTGCAGTTAGCAAGAGATGTTAAGAGTAACAAGAAGGGTTTCTTCAGGTATGTTAGCAACAAGAAGAAAATCAAGGAAAGTGTGGGCCCCTTACTGAATGAGGGAGGCAACCTAGTGACCGAGGATGTGGAAAAAGCTAATGTACTCAATGATTTTTTTGCCTCTGTCTTCACGAACAAGGTCAGCTCCCAGATTGCTGCACTGGGCAGCACAATATGGGGAGAAGGTGACCAGCCCTCTGTGGAGAAAGAAGTGGTTCGGGACTATTTAGAAAAACTGGATGTGCACAAGTCCATGGGGCCGGATGCGCTGCATCCGAGGGTGCTAAAGGAGTTGGCGGATGAGATTGCAGAGCCATTGGCCATTATTTTTGAAAACTCATGGCGATCGGGGGAGGTCCCAGATGACTGGAAAAAGGCTAATGTAGTGCCCATCTTTAAAAAAGGGAAGAAGGAGGATCCGGGGAACCTAAGGCCAGTCAGCCTCACCTCAGTCCCTGGAAAAATCATGGAGCAGGTCCTCAAGGAATCAATTATGAAACACTTAGAGGAGAGGAAAGTGATCAGGAACAGTCAGCATGGATTCACCAAGGGCAAGTCGTGCCTGACTAACCTAATTGCCTTCTATGATGAGATAACTGGCTCTGGGGATGAGGGGAAAGCAGTGGATGTGTTATTCCTTGACTTTAGCAAAGCTTTTGATACGGTCTCCCACAGTATTCTTGCTACCAAGTTAAAGAAGTATGGGCTGGATGAATGGACTTTAAGGTGGATAGAAAGCTGGCTAGATCGACGGGCTCAACGGGTAGTGATCAATGGCTCCATGTCTAGTTGGCAGCCGGTTTCAAGCGGAGTGCCCCAAGGGTCGGTCCTGAGGCCGGTTTTGTTTAATTTCTTTATTAATGATCTGGAAGATGGTGTGGACTGCACTCTCAGCAAGTTTGCAGATGACACTAAACTAGGAGGCGTGGTTGATACACTAGAGGGTAGGAATCGGATACAGAGGGACCTAGACAAATTAGAGGATTGGGCCAAAAAAAACCTGATGAGGTTCAACAAGGACAAGTGCAGAGTCCTGCACTTAGGACGGAAGAATCCCATGCACTGCTACAGACTAGGGACCAAATGGCTAGGTAGCAGTTCTGCAGAAAAGGACCTAGGGGTCACAGTGGACGAGAAGCTGGGTATGAGTCAACAGTGTGTTCTTGTTGCCAAGAAGGCTAACGGCATTTTGGGCTGTATAAGTAGGGGCATTGCCAGCAGATCAAGGAATGTGATAGTTCCCCTTTATTCGACATTGGTGAGGCCTCATCTGGAATACTGTGTCCAGTTTTGGGCCCCACACTACAAGAAGGATGTGGAAAAATTGGAAAGAGTCCAGCGGAGGGCAACAAAAATGATTAGGGGTCTGGAGCACATGACTTATGAGGAGAGGCTGAGGGAACTGGGATTGTTTAGTCTCCAGAAGAGAAGAATGAGGGGGGATTTGATAGCAGCCTTCAACTACCTGAAGGGGGGTTCCAAAGAGGATGGAGCTCGGCTGTTCTCAGTGGTGGCAGATGACAGAACAAGGAGCAATGGTCTCAAGTTGCAGTGGGGGAGATCCAGGTTGGATATTAGGAAACACTATTTCACTAGGAGGGTGGTGAAGCACTGGATGCGTTACCTAGGGAGGTGGTGGAGTCTCCTTCCTTGGAGGTTTTTAAGGCCCAGCTTGACAAAGCCCTGGCTGGGATGATTTAGTTGGGAATTGGTCCTGCTTTGAGCAGGGGGTTGGACTAGATGACCTCTTGAGGTCCCTTCCAACCCTGATATTCTATGATTCTATGATTCTATGAAATGAATGAATTTCATTATTCAGGGGGTGTGATTGGTCAGCTAAGTTACGTTATAGTGTTTTTGCTCCCTGATGGGATAATGGACACTTTAGAAACAGGAGATTATTTGTAAAAAATTAATAATATGATCCTACCAGTAGCAGTAGAGGGAAATCACTATGTTTATTTACAAATCACTTCTTGTATTATTTGACCAGCTTTAATCACAAAACACCTAAAAATGTGATAGGTACACACTCCATACCTGTATACAGTAGCATCACTTCCAGCTCCCAATGACATTTACAACCAGGACCAAGAGACAAAACAACATTTAAAAATTGTACTTTACCCTAAACCAAATAAGAAAAAAGACAGCAGCAGGCCTAATGTATGAGCAGGTGAAAGATTACAACAAACTAGATTGTTAGCGGGCCTGGTACAGATGACCTTATTAGAGTCAAATGAACAAAACACAGGCAGACTTACCAAATATAGTATCAGTGATTACAGACTGGAAATAGGAACTGAGAAAACATACGGCCCATTGGAAACCCAAGGAAAATGGACTTATAAACATTATGACAGAAGAGAAATTTAAAACAAGGCACTCTTTCTACAAAATACAAAAGGTACAAGAAAGAGACAGAAATAGAAAAAAGTCACTAGAAAAAGAAAAAAATTACCCACTAAGAAAATCCCTGTATGTGTCTGGGAGAACTGAAAGGCATGGCAGGACATATGGGACTGAATGTGACAGCCTGAACCACTGAAATAGAAATGGGTAGTAATATAAAATGACCACAGTGAGATAGATTCATCCAGCCTAGCTCTTGGATGTTCCATGGTATTTGTCACAATGTGGGTGAGTTCACATTGCTTTGGGAACTTTAACTTTTACTTTAAAAGTGGGCTGAAAAGGGAAACAAGTGTTTGTGATGCCCAACCTCCATTTTTATTTTGTTTTATGTTTTGCTTTTTTATGGTGTCTGATTTTTTTTTTAAATCTCTTTGATCTTTCCCTTAGAAATACTAGGATAACCACTTTGGCTTTTCCTGATTTGATGGAGGACCAGAGGACTTGAATTAAAGCTTTCCTGTCCTTTACTTGTTGAAGGGATGGTAGTGTTAAATTGTTAACAAAGAGATCTTTTTACCAAACTGTTTGTCAGATATTTGAGTTAAATTTGTGTTAAACAGAAACAGAACCCACCCTTTCCTCCAAAAAAGAGCTTTAAATAAACATTCTGACTAAAATACTTTCCTATCTCAGTTGCTCAGGTTTCCTTTCCTTTCCTGTGATGCTACATCCTACTAGTTTGCCAGTCATCTGTAGGGTCTTCCAGGAGAACATTGGAATTTCTAATGTAAAAAAATGCTGTAAAAAAATCCCAAGAAGACTCTAAAAAGAACAACAGCTACAACAAAAAACAAATAACCCCAAAAACAAAAAGACAAGCCCTTTCAGCCCTTCCTTATACATTATACAGAAACAAAAAAGGTCATAAACTCAATTTTCTTTTCATTTTCTGGTTGCTCATCATTTTAACAGGGTAATCAACTTCCTCACATTTGGAAAGTGATACCCTCAAATTAGCTGTGTGACCCATTCACCCTTTAAAATGCACTCATCAACTTTATATGTAGTTTGAGCAAGACCTGTGCTCTGGGAGAGGATAGAAGACCAGTTATGGAAGTAGCAATGGGTGATAATGATTAGTAGAGATTGGGATAAAAGTGAGTAAGGAAGGCAGAGAGAGAACATCTGAAGGGGAAAAAAGGTAAAATCAGAAAAGAAAAACATTTTGAAGGAGAAGAATGTTTTAGAAGGAAAAGTTAAATCTCATGCACTTAAAAAATTAACATTGAGGGTGGAAGAGATGAAAGAAAAGATACATGAAAATATAGAAGGAAATGTGAAGACTGAGGGGGGAAGGGAAAGAAGCTAGAAAAACACAACCGTAAGGCAAACACTAATTTCTTTTTATAGAAAATTCGCTTTATCCAACATCATGTGATAAATGCACCTCCCATTTACCTTGGTGCAACCCCATTAAGTTCAATGATTGAGAGCAGAAGTTGGCTCTTTAAGTCTATGATTTAATGCTGTTTTGGCTGTTTCTCACAAAAGCAAATCTGAAACTATTCCTGACTTTGGACAGGAGGAGTACCCCCAGGCCTGACCCTATTTAGATGCAAAAGTTACCATCTCTTCTGCCTTAGCATTAACAGTTTGTTAACACAGATTTTAGGGTTGCCAACTCTCCAGGGTTGTCCTGGAGTCTCCAGGAATTAAAGATTAATCTTTAATTAACGATTATATCATGTGATGAAACCTCCAGGAATGCGTCCAATCCAAATTGGCAACCCTATTTTTTGCATTTAATTTCTGTGCTTTAAATGTTCACAAACTGATTCTGATTTCCTTCCCATGTGTTCATTTTCCCCAAGTGTTCATTGAATAATTTGGACAGATAATTTTCAGCTTGTGGGTCATTCATGAACTTTTCACTTTGACTATTCACTATTTCTAGTCTGCAATTGGTCACATATTATTGTTTCTGTTCCATCATTGGGTGACTGAAATATTTCATCAGGAGAATGATGAATGATAAATAAGGCACTTTTTAGTGTGAATTTTTTAGATAAATAATTATGTTAAAATGCATGAAGCTTTTAGGATTTCCAAGGATTTTTGCAGATGCCTAGCAATCTAACGTTAATATTTTGTACAAATTGTTTGTGAAACAAAATTTTAATTCCTTCTAACTTGTGTAGTTTTTAAGGCAACAAGTTTTAAAGGAGCCTAAAGTAGGTAGGAGCCCAACTGTGATTGAAATTCAATTATTCACGATTATATATATATAAACTGATTTTAATGTGCCATTATCCTTCCCAAGGAAGACGACTCACCATCTTATGATTTATCACTTATGAGTTTTTCTGCATGCAAAGTCATTTTTTTCCTAGTGAGGAAAGTTTGCTTGTTTCCTACATGTCTGGTCTGAAAATGAATTAAGCTCAAACCTAAAAAAAACCTCAATTAAAATTAACCTTTGGACTGAGACAAAACATAGGATGTTTCAGCCTTAGAGGAGCAAGGGGTTGGACTAGATGACCTCCTGAGGTCCCTTCTGTCACGGACTCACAGATCATGCCCACTCTTGGCCCAGTGCGGTCCGTGGGGGGTGCCCCTTTTAGTGAGACAGCCCTTCTCGGGGGTCCACTCTCTCTCGGGGTCAGGCCCCTCCACCTCCTGGATCCGCACCTCTCTGAGTCTTAGCACGTCTGTCTCTGCCGTGGGCCCCCTCAGGGAGTCCACTCGCTCTGGACCCCCGGGGCCTCCACCCCCGAACGGGTTGATGCAACCCTGTTCTCTAGACCGGAGTGACTCTCAGCCAGCATGAAACAGGAGGGTTTATTGAGAGTTGAACACAGCACAGGAAACTCTCTGACCCTCAGGTCTGGCCTCCCTCAGCACAGCACATCCCAGTCTCCCTGCATCCAGGTGGGCTCTGCCTGCTTCCCCTCTCCAGCCCAGAGCCCCCCTGCTCGCAGCTGGGCTTCTGAGATCACCGGCCCCAGGCCCCGCCTCTGCCCATTGTCTTCTCTCCAGGTAAACAGGGTCGTAAACCGGGGCCTCCTCTCCCGCTTCTGTCCTCTGGCTGGAACCGGCTGGTTAGGGCACTGGGTCCTCACTCTGCAGCCCATTGTCCTCCCACTGGCCAGAACCGGCTGCGTCTCCTCAGCTGGGGGTCGCCAGGTCACCAGTCGCTGGGGTATCCATCCTCCCGGCCATCGGCTGGGTCCCCACGTCCTCTTTCCGGTCCTCTGCAAAACATACTCCCTCTCCCCTCACCTCGTTAAACCAGTAACACCCAGGGAAACTGAGTCCCACCCCCTCTGCATGCAAACCATTGAAACACCACAGAAAACAAGAAAACCCCCCACTTCGTCACATCTCTCCCCCCTTCGAGGCTGAATGGAGCAGGGTCACTTAGCCAGTGACATGGGGAAGTTCAGGGTCCCCGCCCCGCGATAAAGCATCCGCTATAACATTGGCACTCCCCCTCACATGGACCACCTCCATGTCATAACCCTGGAGGAGCAGGGCCCACCTCAGCAGCTTGGCATTAGCCCCTTTCATTTGGTGCAGCCACGTCAGGGGCGAATGGTCGGTGTACACGGTGAAGTGCTGCCCAAATAGATATGGCAGCAGTTTTTTAAGGGCCCACACCATGGCCAGGCATTCCTTCTCTATGGCCGCATAGTGCTGCTCCCGGGGCAGCAACTTCTTGCTCAGGTACACAATGGGGTGTCTCTCTCCCTTAGTATCAGTTTGCATCAGTACCGCCCCCAGCCCTGTGTCCGAGGCGTCGGTGAACACCAGGAAGGATTTGTTAAAATCCGGGTTTACCAGCACTGGGCCCTGGATGAGTGCCCCCTTCAGCGCACAGATAGCCCTCTGGCACTGCTCAGTCCAGACCACCTTGTCCGGCTTTCCCTTTCAACACAGCTCCGTGAGGGGTGCTGCCAGGGAGCTAAAGTGGGGCACAAACCTCCAGTAGTACCCTGCCATCCCAATGAAAGCCTGAACCTGCTTCTTAGTCTGGGGGGTGGGCCAGGCCTTGATTGCCTCCACTTTGGCTGGCTCCGGCTTCAGGTGGCCACCCCCAACCTTGTGGCCCAGGTACAAAACCTCTGCCATCCCCACCTTGCACTTTTCAGCTTTTATGGTCAGTCCTGCATCCTGGAGGCGACCCAGCACTCTCTTCACCTGGGACACATGTTCCTCCCAGGTCTGGCTAAAGACACAGATATCGTCAATATACGCTAGTGCAAAGCCCTCCATCCCCCTTAGTAACTGATCCACCAGGCGCTGGAAGGTGGCAGGTGCCCCCTTGAGGCCGAAAGGCAGGACCAGGAACTCAAAGAGCCCTATTGGAGTGGTGAAGGCGGACTTCGCCCTGGCCTCCGGGTCCAAAGGCACCTGCCAGTAGCCTTTGGTAAGATCCATGGTAGTGAGGTACCGGGCACCCCCCAACTTGTCTAAGATTTCATCAGTCCTGGGCATGGGGTAGGCATCGGACACGGTAATGGCATTGAGCTTCCGATAGTCCACACAGAACCGGATCGACCCGTCCTTCTTGGGGACCAGCACCACGGGTGAGGCCCAGGGACTGGTGGACGACTGGATCACCCCTAAAGCCAGCATGTCCCCGACCTCTCTTTCCAGGATCTGGGCTGTTTTCCCAGTGACCCTGAATGGGGAACACCTGATGGGAGGGTTGGTTCCCGTCTCTACCCGGTGGACAGCCAGGTTAGTGAGCCCAGGCCGGCTGGAGAACAGCTGCCGGTATGAATGCAGCACGGCTCTTATCTCTGCCCGCTGGGCAGGGGTTAGCTGGTCTGAGAGGGGAATTGATTCTAGGGAGGGGTTAGCCGCAGCCTCGGGGAGGAGTCCCACCAGGGGGTCCTCTCCTTTCTCCTCCCACTGCCCACACACAGCCAGCACCAACTTCTCCCTGTCCCAGTACGGCTTCATCATGTTGACGTGATACACCCGGTGGCTGTGAGCCCGGTTGGACAATTCCACCACATAGTTCACCTCGTTTACCTGTCTGATGACCGTGAAGGGGCCATCCCAGGCTGCTTGCAGCTTGTTCTTCCTCACGGGGACGAGGAGCATCACCTGATCCCCAGTAGCATATGAGCAGGCACGGGCTGAGCGGTCGTACCAGACCTTCTGCTTCCTCTGGGCCCTTGCTAGGTTCCCCCTAGCCAAGCCCATTAGCTCCACGAGCTTTTCCCGGAAAGTCAGTACATACTCTACCACTGATTCCCCATCGGGAGAGGCCTTTCCCTCCCACTCAACTCTCATCAAGTCCAGGGGACCCCTCACCCTCCTTCCGTACAGCAACTCGAACGGGGAGAACCCTGTGGATTCCTGGGGCACTTCCCTATATGCGAACAGCAGGTGGGGTAAATACTTGTCCCAGTCCTGCGGGTGCTGGTCCATAAAGGTTTTCAGCATCCTCTTTAGGGTCCCATTGAACCTCTTCACTAGCCCGTTGGACTGAGGGTGGTAGGCTGAGGCCCAGGTGTGTTGGACCCCACACTTCTCCCACAAGCACTGGATCAGGGTCGACATGAAGTTAGACCCCTGGTCTGTAAGGACCTCCTTGGGGAACCCCACTCTGCTGAAGATGGTCAGCAGCGTGTCTGCCATGGTGTCTGCCTCGATAGAGGACAAGGCCACCGCCTCGGGATAGCGCGTAGCAAAATCTACCACCACCAGGATGTATTTCTTCCCTGACCGGGTCACCCTGCTGAGGGGCCCCACTATGTCCACGGCCACCTTCTGGAAAGGCTCCTCTATGATAGGCAAAGATCCCAGCGGGGCTTTACACTTATCCTGGGCCTTTCCCACCCTCTGGCAGGAATCACAGGTCCTGCAATACTGTCGGATAGTGTCAAAGACCCCAGGCCAGTAAAAGCTCTGCTGCAGCCTCTGCCTGGTGCACCGGATGCCCTGATGCCCCGAAAGGGGGATATCGTGGGCCAAGAACAACAATTTGCGGCGGTACCTCTGGGGAACCACCAGCTGCCTCCCGACTTTCCAAGATTCAGTTCGCCCTGAAACAGTCCATTCCCGGTACAGGAATCCCCTCTCCCACAGGAATCGCTCCCGGCAGTCCTCCCCCTGGGATCCTGCACTGTCGTAGCTAGCCAGGGCCCTCAGTTTCTCCAGGGAGGGATCCACCTGCAGCTCCGTTTGGAATTCAGCTGCTGGGTCTGAGGCTACAGCACTGGCTGGTGGCGCCTCAGTTTCCCCACCCTGGGACGGAGGCTCTGGCCCAGCCCTGTCGAGCCCTACCCTTGGCGCTTCAGCCCCCCCGCCTCCCTCGGGAGGTCCCGCGCCCCTCGCTGGCTCTGGCTCCGGGTAAGGACCAGGGCACTATGAGTGCCATCCGGCCAGTTCTCCAAGTCATTACCCATTAGCACCTCGGTAGGCAGGTGGTCGTGCACCCCAATCTCTTTGGGTCCCTCCTTAGCCCCCCATTTCAGGTGTATCCTCGCTACAGGCACCTTGACGGGGGGCCCAAACACTCCCCTCAGGGTCAGGTAGGCATCGGGCACTAGCTGGTCTGGGTCCACCACCTCGGACCACACCAGCGTCACCTCTGCACCCGTGTCCCAGAACCCCTGGACACGTCTTCCCCCCACCTCAATGGGGATGATGTGGTAATTGTCCCCCGGGGCCTGTCCCACGCTCACCTGGCGGATTGGGCACGGGTGCTCTGGACCTGGGGCCCTGCCTTCCCCTGCTGGCCTGGGCTGGCGGTCCCCTTCCCCTGGCACAGCTCTCTCGACTGCAGCCCCTGGGCCCAGCGGTTCCCCCTCTCGGTGGGCTTCCACCTAGTTAACACCCCGCAGGTTCTGCTTGGCTGCCATTTTCTTCATCTTCAGGCATTATGCCACCTTGTGCCCCTTTTGGCCACAGTAATTACACCTCATGTCCCTCAAGTCCCACGAGGGGGGTCGCCCCGTCCCGGCAGTCCCGGGCACCCCTGAGTTGGGCTTCCTGGAGTCCTACCTTTGAGAGGGCTCAGGGTGACTCCCCTTATGAGTCCCTGATGTGGGTCTCCCCCCTACCCCCGATCTACTGTCCACGAACTCATCTGCCAGCGCCCCTGCACTGCGCAGATCTTTGGGCTTCCGGTCCACTAGCCACATCTTAAGGTCCGGAGGGCAGATGTCATACAGCTGCTCCAACCCCACCAGGTTATACACATCCTCTGCGGTAGTGGCCCCTGCGCCCTTCCCCCACTTGCGGAGATATTCCCCCAGCAAGTTGGTGACCTCCTTGTAAGAGACACCTGAGGCCTTGCGCACACCCCGGAATCGTTTCCTGTACGCCTCGGGGATCAGTTCAAACTTCAGCAGCAACACCTGTTTGAACAGGTCGTAGTCCCCCGTCTCAACACCATCCATTTGGCTGAACGCCTGTATGGCTTTGGGACCCGGCAGGGGGGTCAGACAGCGAAGCTTGTCTGCGGGGTCAACCTGGTTCAGTTCACAAGCCTTCTCAAAGGCTGTGAGGTAGGCATCAATATCCCCCCCCTCCTTGAACTGGGGCAGCAGTTTGGTGTCTAGATTCCCCACACCACTGGCGTCTCGGGGCCCTTCCCCACTTACCCCGCGGCAGGCCCTCTTGGCCCGCCTCTCGTCCATCTCCAACTCGTGCTTCCGCTGTTCTACATGGTCCGCTCGTTCTCTCTCTCTGTCCACCAGCCTCCGAACCTCTAGCTCCAGCTCCTTTGCTTTCAGCTGCAGCTCCAATCTCCGCAGCTCCTCTAGGGAGGAATCTGACTGGGGTCTCCCTGTACTGACTGGGGAGTCAGGTCTGACCCACTCCCGGTCACTACACAAACTGCCCCCACGGCTACTCCCAGGCTCTCCAGGCACCCCGGGAGCCCCCCTGGGGTCTGGAGCCTGCGCCTCAGACGGGTCATTCTCCACAAGCTGCGCAATCAGCCGCTCCTTAGTGAGCCTCCCCACGCTCAGCCCCCTCTCCCTGCAGAGACGTGCCAGGTCGCTCTTACGGAGCTGGTTATAGGCCATTTCCAGGCTGGTTCCATTCAATACCCTCGTTCTATCGCTGGCAGCCACTCACTGCAAAGTGCCTGCGCCCGCAGCCAACATCTACAGGGTGCATCCACGAAATATCCCACTGCTAACACCACGTTGTCACGGACTCACAGATCGTGCCCACTCTTGGCCCCGTGCGGTCCGTGGGGGGTGCCCCTTTCAGTGAGACAGCCCTTCTCGGGGGTCCACTCTCTCTCGGGGTCAGGCCCCTCCACCTCCTGGATCCGCACCTCTCTGAGTCTTAGCACGTCTGTCTCTGCCGTGGGCCCCCTCAGGGAGTCCACTCGCTCTGGACCCCCGGGGCCTCCACCCCCGAACGGGTTGATGCAACCCTGTTCTCTAGACCGGAGTGACTCTCAGCCAGCATGAAACAGGAGGGTTTATTGAGAGTTGAACACAGCACAGGAAACTCTCTGACCCTCAGGTCTGGCCTCCCTCAGCACAGCACATCCCAGTCTCCCTGCATCCAGGTGGGCTCTGCCTGCTTCCCCTCTCCAGCCCAGAGCTCCCCTGCTCGCAGCTGGGCATCTGAGATCACCGGCCCCAGACCCCGCCTCTGCCCATTGTCTTCTCTCCAGGTAAACAGGGTCGTAAACCGGGGCCTCCTTTCCTGCTTCTGTCCTCTGGCTGGAACCGGCTGGTTAGGTCACTGGGTCCTCACTCTGCAGCCCATTGTCCTCCCACTGGCCAGAACTGGCTGTGTCTCCTCAGCTGGGCCTCTGAGTCACCAGGTCGCCAGGTCACCGGTCGCTGGGGTATCCATCCTCCCGGCCATCGGCTGGGTCCCCACGTCCTCTCTCCGGTCCTCTGCAAAACACACTCCCTCTCCCCTCACCTCGTTAAACCAGTAACACCCAGGGAAACTGAGTCCCACCCCCTCTGCATGCAAACCATTGAAACTCCACAGAAAACAAGAAAAACCCCCACTTCGTCACACCTTCCAACCCTAATATTCTATAATTTGAAGCCATCATGATGAAATGAGAGCAGAGGCTTTACCTAGATTGATTGCACTCTTTCCCATTCACAGCTGCTGCCATCACAGGACCAGATTGTTCATGGCCATTGTATGAATGGAGGAAGGTCCATGGAGTCTTTCCCTCTTTTGCCCCCTTATGCAGGTGCCATGCATGTTTGCAGTTATTGCACTCTCTTGAGTTCAGCAACTGCTCCTGATATTGCCCCCAGTGGAGAAAACAAGGCAACCACTGAAAAGGAGCATACCATTGCATCCAAAGAACTTTACAACAGGCATGTTTCCCCTGTGCTACACAACTGACCTCTGAGAGACATTGTGCCTCCTAGAGTTTCCTTTGAGCGTGGTTGAGTCTGTACCACCTTCAAAGAGAGCCAGAGCCTAATAGCAGTATTGTCAAATAAAGCATAAGTTAGGCTCCCAAGTGGCTTAAAAAATCATGAGGTTTAATAAATAAGAAATTTATTCTGATTCTTCGGGTGTTTGAGCCTTTCGGGTTCACATTTTCAAGCCCTTCTCTGCAACTATGAGAAAGGAAAACTTTTTTTTAAATGAAAGCTGAAATTTTTGTGTGTTCTCAGGGCTCCAGGAGCTAAAGCATTAAGGAAAACACCAAATTCATGAGACTTAAAATATAATTGCAAGAGATGGCAACACTTTAATGGACACAATCTACTCTGTAGTAAGCTGCAGCTTTCCCCACTCATAGGGAGATTTCCAACAGAACTCAAACTGCTCTGTTGCCCTGATTAAATAATAGTGTCCTCAACCATAAAACTAGCCAGCTGGCAGTGTCTGGAGCATCCTTTTACAGATGTCCCAGAGCAGCTACCTCAAGAAAGGGAAGATCCTGGGAAATCCTGGACAGGTGGCTGCCCTACTCCACACAGGGCTATAATAAAAGTACTTGCTTCAATTGATATGGGAGAAGCAAAGAATGGGAGGAAGCTGGAAAGGGGCCTAGGGTGACATGGCAGGCTTTACATAGCGATAAAGCAGTAGTTCTCAAACTTTTGTATTGGTGACCCTTTTCACACAGCAAGCCTCTGAGTGTGACAACCCCTCATAAATTAAAAACACATTTTTTATATTTAACACTATTATAAATACTGGAGGCAAAGTGGGGTTTGGCGGTGGCGACTGACAGCTCACGACCCCCACATACACCTCTACCCTGATATAACGCTGTCCTCGGGAGCCAAAAAAGCTTACCGCGTTACAGGTGAAACCGCATTATATCGAACTCGCTTTGATCCACCGGATTGCACAGCCCTGCCCATCCAGAGCGCTGCCTTACTGCGTTGTATCCAAATTCGTGTTATATCGGGTCGCGTTATATCTGGGTAGAGGTGTAATAAACTTATGACCAGGGGCGACTCTATGTTTTTTGCTGCCCCAAGCATGGCTGTCAGGCGGCTTTCGGTGGTGCGCCTGCGGGCGGTCTGCTGGTCACGCGGATTCGGCGGCATGCCCGCGGGAGGTCTGCTGGTGCCACACCATCAGCATCCTCGCCGCTGAATTGCTGCCAAAGCTGCAGGACCAGCAGCATGCCACAGGCATGCCGCCGAAAGCCACCTGCCTGCCGCCCTCACAGCGACCGGCAGGCCGCCCCCCGCAGCTTCCCACCCCAGGTATGCACTTGCTGCGCTGGTGCCTGGAGCCGCCCCTGCTTATAGCCCCCTGCGGGCTCATGACACCCAGTTGGAGAACCCCTGCAATAAAGGGTTGTGTTTGCTTGGGAAGGTGCATTCTTGTTAGAGAATAACCCAGAGGAGTAGAGGGAGGGAGGGGAATCTGGGGTGTGGAGGGTCTGAATCTTTTCTTTGTGTATCTGTGATTTGTCTCCTTCGGAACTGTGATTTTTGTTTTTTTGTTTTGAAGGTTTTATTTAATCAATATGTGCACTGAGAGATGTAGTGTAGTCAGCAGTCCCTTCCATGAACTGCGGTTTTCAGGCCAGGATTTAGGGAGACCCTATGTTAACACTAAGCAATTCCCAGGTTCTGTTAGCAATTCTGGGCCAGAGAGGGCCACTGCTTCAAGAAAGAATCCTCCTTAGGCTCATCATACTCTAGTCCTGACTCTTCTCTATTGAAATGTGTCTGTGTCTAAGCTCTAACATGCCTGTCAGTGTTATCATACAATACTGAAACCTCGCTTGTCTTTTAATCATGTCCCCCAACCTGCTTCTGCTCTATTCTATCCAAGGCAATAGCTTGGTTTGGGGACACTGTTAAAATACTGGGTCCCAATTACGCTATTGGATGGAAGCATGTTTTGAATGTGAGATGGAATATCTGCAGGGTTAGTGGGTCTCTACCTCCTTCCCCCACATGGCTCTTATTGCATTACAGAGGGGCAGAGAGAGAGGGAGCACTGGTTTGCTGGATGACATGTGCGCTGCATCAGATGGCATTTGATTCCTTTTAGTTTTAGCTTAAGTAAAGTTTAGCTTTCTAAAAGGACTGAATTATTTTTCTATGAATGTCAACTGGTGAGTGCCCCCCGGTTCCCTTCATTGTCATGTATCTCCTCCTGGAAGCATAGGCGCCAACTTCCCCTCTTCCCGGTGGGTGCTTGGCCCCCCCACCCTGCCCCTGGCTCCACCCCCTTCCTATTCCCATTCCATCCCCTTTCCCCAAGTGTCCGCCCCTGCCCTGCCTCTTCTCTGCTTCCTCCCCTAAGCGCGCCATGTCTCTGCTCCTCCCCCTCCCTCCCGGAAATTCCTAAGCACTGCCAAACAGCTGTTAGGTGGTGGAAAATGCTGGGAGGGAGAGTGAGGAGCAGGGATGCGGTGCGCTGGGGGGCGGCAGAAGGAGGCGAGGAGGGGGGAGTTTGGCTGCTGGTGGGTGCAGAGCACCCACTAATTTTCCCCTGTGGGTGCTCCAGACCCAGAGCACCCACGGGGTCGGCGCCTATGTCTGGAGGAGCTTCCTCAGGCTCCTCTATGTGTCACAGCCAGCCACACCAGGCTCCCCACCAGTGCTAAGAGTCTGGGTAACAGGCAAGAGGAAATGCAAATTCTCATTGATTAGAAGAAATTTGATATAATTGGCATAGCTGAAACTGCTGGGATAATTCATGTGATTAAAGTATTAAAATCACTACTTACAACTAGGGTTGCCAACTTTCTAATCGCACAAAACCAAACACTATAGCCCCGCCCCTTCCCCAAGGCCATGCCCCCTGCACCACCCCTTCCCCAAGGCCCTGCCCCCTCCCACTACATTCCCCCTCCCTCAGTGGCTCACTCACTTTCACTGGCCTGGGGCAGGGGGTTAGGGTGCGTGAGGGCTCTAACTGGGGATGCGGCCTCCACGGTGGAGCCAGAAAGGAGGGGTTCAGGGTGTGGGAGGGGATTCCAGGCTGGGGCAGGGGATTCGGGTGCGGGAGGGCTCCATCTGGGGGTGCAGGCTCAGGGGTGGGGCCAGAGATGAGGGGTTTGGGGTACAGGAGGGGGCTCCAGGCTGTGGGGTGGGGCAAAGGGGTTCAGGGTGTGGGAGGTGACTCTGGACTGTGGCAAGGAGTTAGGGTGAAGCAGGGTGAGGGCTCTGTCTGGGGGTGCAGGCTCTGGGTTGAGGCCAGGGATGAGGGGACCCTGGGTTTGGGGGGGGGGCTCAGGGCTGGGGGAGGGGGTTGGGGCTCGGGATTGGGGTGCAGGCTTACCTCCAGCAGCTCCCGGTCAGCACACAATGGGGGGGCTAAAGCAGGCTTCCTGATTGTCCTGGCTCTGCGCTGCACCCTGGAAGGGGCCAGCAGGTCTGGCTCCTAGGCAGATGTGCAGCAGGCTCTCGCCCGCAGGTTCCCAGCCAATGGGAGTACAGAGCCAGTGCTCGGGTGGCCCCCCCACCTAGGAGCCGGACCTGCTGGCCCCTTCCGTGGCACAGCGTGGAGCCAGGACAAGTAGGGACTAGCCTGCCTTAGCTCCACAGCACTGCCAACCAGACTTTTAACAGCGTAGTCGGCGGTGCTGACCAGAGCCTCCAGGGTCCCTTTTCCACCGGGTATTCTGGTCAAAAACCGGATACCTGGTCACCCTGGTTACAACTGTAGTGCATTGAAAACTGAATTGAAATTATAAGCTATCACTTTAAATACTCAGGGTTTTTCCTGGTTCTGCTTGTGGGCTAGGGGGCCTGTAGGGAAGTGTGTTGCCAATTTAGCTACTTTGTCACTCAGTTTAGTGACTTTTTGGTTTCCCTAGTGAAAAAATAAGTGTTAAAGTGACCAGTGACAAATCTAGCGACTTTCACTGCCAATTACAGTGACATTCAGAGAAAGAAGTCACCAATATGTAGAATCACAAAATCATTCAGAAGCAGCTCAATAGTGTTAATAAAATCCATTCCATGCTCTTCTTACTACACCTCTACCCCGATATAACGCGACCCAATATAACACGAATTTGGATATAACAGTAGGCAGGGCTGCGCGCTCCGGCAGATCAGCGCATCAGCGTGTCTGGCTCCGACACGCTGCTCTGAGCGGCATGTTAAGGGTGCCGGGCCGGGGCTGAGGGGTTGGATAAGGGGCAGAGGATCTCTGGGGCGGTCAGGAGACAGGAAGCGGGGGGTTGGATGGTTTGGAGGTTCTGGGGGCTGGGCGGTCAGGGGACGGAGAACAGGGGCATTGGATAGGGCATGGGAGTCCTGGGGGTGATTAGGGACTGGGGGGTCTCTGGCTTTGGAGGGGGCGGTCAGGGGACAAGGAGCAGGGGGGCTTAGATGGGGGTGGGGTCTTGGGAGGGGTGGTTAGGGGCAGGGGATCCCTGGAGGGGATAGTTAGGGGATAAGGAGCGGGGGTTCTGAGGGGTTAGTAGGGGGAGGGAAGTAGGTGCGGGTCGGATAGCGGGAGGGGCCAGGCATGTTTGCTGACTATTAATAAAAGAAATGCTACAGGCCAAAGCAAGTTCGATATAACGCGGTTTCACCTATGATGCGGTAAGATTTTTTGGCTCCCAAGGACAGCATTATATCGGGGTAGAGATGTACATTCTTTTGCACACCAAGTCAATGTCATTACGTCTCAACTGAGCATGTCCTCGGAAGGAATCACATTCCAGGGCTTCTTGGGCTAGGATCACTATAATCTGCAGGTAAGGAAAAGTAGTTTGTGGAGGCTAATTAAATACTTTGCTAAAGCCAGACGCACTTTGGAGAGAGCAGCACATTAGCCAGGGCTTGTTTTTATCCAGATGTGTTCTTTGTGATGCAGGGAAAGATGGCTAATGAAGCAGGCAGGGCGGGAGAGGCAAGTTAGCCAGTGAGGAGAGCTGCACAGATGGAAGGTGGGTTGGGATGATACAGGGCCATGTGCCCTAATGGGGCAGGGGCACTGTGCCTCCAGGGATGAAGCCCGTACTACAGAATCAAAGGTGGAGCTAGCTTGATTTTGTCTCCCCTTTACTCCTTCCCCTGGCTTGGCCTGGGGTTAGCTGCTCACCTGTTTTCAGAAATCAATCCCTGGGGAGAAAGGGGTACTTTCTTGACTCCCTGCAGCACCAAGCTCAGGTGAGGCAAATGCCCTCTTCCCTCTGGCTCTGGGCTCTCCCTTTCACTAACCCGTTGGCTCAAATCCAGGCTGGCAAGAGCTGCAGTGTACAGAGCACCCTTCCCAATAAGCAGAGGGCTGCAGTTTCCTTCTCAATGAGCAGAGGGCATCCTCCTGATGATGACAGCGTACTGTTGTACACCTCTACCCCAATATAATGCAACCCGATATAAAACACGAATTCTGATATAACACGGTAAAGCAGTGCTCCGGGGAGGGGGGAGAGCTGCGCACTGCGGCGGATCAAAGCAAGTTTGATATAACACAGTTTCACCTATAACCCGGTAAGATTTTTTGGCTCCCGAGGACAGCATTATATCGAGGTAGAGGTGTAGTTGCTTCTGGTGTGCAACAGAATGTACTAAGAAAAGCATGGAATGGATTTTATTAACACTATTGAGCTGCTTGTGAATAATTCTGTGACTATACTTGCCTGGGCACGTGTGTGTGTGTGTGTGTGTGTGTGTGTGTATGTATTAGGACTGTAGATTAATCACAGTTAACTCACATGATTAACTAAAAAAATTAATTGTGATTAATGAATCGCATTGTTAAACAATAGAATACCAATTGAAATTTATTAAATATTTTTGCATGTTTTCTTACATTTTCAAATATATTGATTTCAATTACAACACAGAATACAAAGTGTACAGTGCTCACTTTATATTATTATTTTTATTACAAATATTTGCACTGTAAAAAATGCTAAACAAAAGAAACAGTATTTTTCAGTTCACCTCATACAAGGACAGTAGTGCAATCTCTTTGTCGTGAAAGGTTTCAGAGTGGTAGCCATGTTAGTCTGTATCAGCAAAAAGAACGAGGAGTACTCTGCATGCATCCGATGAAGTGGGTTTTAGCCCATGAAAGCTTATGTCCAAATAAATTTTGTTAGACTCTAAGGTGCCACAAGTACTCCTGTTCTTTTTGTCGTGAAAGTGCAACTTAAAAATGTAGATTTTTTTGTTATATAACTGCACTCAAAAACAAAACAATGTAAAACGTTAGAGCCTACAAGTCCACTCAGTCCTACTTTTTCTTTAGCCAATTGTTAAGACAAACAAGTTTGTTTACATTTATAGGAGCTAATTCTACCTGCTTCTTATGCCGACTACCAAAGTGCCATGCGAATGGCTGTTCTTGCTTTCAGCTGACATTGAAAACAAAAAGCGGGCAGCATTATCTCCTGCAAATGTAAACAAACTTGTTTGTCTGAACAATTGGCTGAACAAGAAGTAGGACTGAATGGACTTGTAGGCTTTAAAGTTTTACATTGTTTCATTTTTTAGGGCAAATATTTGCAATAAAATATAAGCATAAAGTGAACACTGTATGCTTTGTATTGTGCGCTGTAATTGAAATCAATATATTTGAAAATGTAGAAAACATCCAAAAATATGCAAATAAATGGTATCTATTATTGTTTAACAGCATGATTAATCGTGATTAATTTTTTTAATCGTTTGACAGCCATAATATATATATAATTCTCTGTTGAATTCTCTGGGAATTTTTTAGTGACATTTTTGACTCCTTTTGAGTGCTTAAATAGCTACATCTAGTGACTTTTCAGGGTTTGTCTGGTGACTTCTTGGTATGTGGAGTTGGCAACACTGTGAAGAGCCAGTAAGGTGGGGTGAGTTGTGCCTCCCTGCCTTAGGGAGCAGCCTGCTTTGTCTCTCTCAGTTATGTGGTTCTTTTGTGTTATCGTTCTGAATGTTAAGCAATAAAGTAGTATTACTTTGCAACCCTCTGGCAAGAGTATTTTATGTTTCTATTTAACTTTGCTGTGTGCACGCCATGAACATAACAACAACCTGTTCAGGAAAGACAGAGTAGGTGAAAAAGGTGAAGAGTGACGCTCTACATTAAAGACACCGTTAGCTGTTTTAGAGATACTGATAAGTCAGAGGCACAGTATCTCGAATGTACAGGGATCAATATGCTAACAAGCAGGGGGTACTTTTGTCAATTATAGATAATTGTCTAACACGAAAGGTATTGCCCCCAACACAAGGTAACTATTTTGGGCCTCATTATGATGGACAAAGATGAATTACTCACTGGACTGGAAGTTTTGTGGTTGCCATGGGGACCAGTGATCATGACCTGATTACATTCAAACTGGGCACTGGTGCAATCACTGCTGGAATACTGTGTCCAGTTCTGGTGTCCACAATTCAAAAAGAATGTTGGTAAATTGGAGAGGGTTCAGAGAAGAGCCACAAGAATGATTAAAGGAATAGAAAATCTGCCTTATAGTGATAGAGTCAAGGAGCTCAATCTTTTTAGCTTAACAAAGAGAGACTGTCAAGGGGTGACTTGATTACAATCTATAACCTACGTGGGGAACAAATATTTAATAAAAGACTCTTCAATCAAACAGAGAAAGGTATAACCAGAGCCAATGGCTGGAAGTTGAAGCTAGACAAATTAAGACTGGAAATAAGATGTAAATTTTTAACGGTGAGTGTAATTAACCATTGAACAATTTACCAAGGGTTGTGGTGGATTCTCCATCACTGACAGTTTTTAAATCAGGATTGGATTTTTTTTAAAAGATTGGCTCTAGGAATTATTTTGGAGAAGTGTAAAGGAGTTCACTCACTGCAGGTGCACCTCCTTTCGGATAGGTCTGGGAATGAGCACTCGCCCTGTCCGGCACCCACTTTTGCACCCACTTTTGCTGGTTGCTCGGGCTGTGGCCCTTCATAGTCTCCTAGTCATAATCTATCAGGGTTGGAAGGGACCTCAGGAGGTCATCTAGTCCAACCCCCTGCTCAAAGCAGGACAAATCCCCATACAGATATTTGCCCCAGATCCCTAAATGGCCCCCTCAAGGATTGAACTGACAATCCTGGGTTTAGCAGGCCAATGCTCAAACCACTGAACTATCCCTCCCCCACCCCCTGTCTCTCTTTGTGATTCAGAATGCACCATCATCGTGACTCAGCCGTCTGTCCAGGTCACTATATAGTCCTCCTCTTCTGGAGTAAAAAAGTCCACCATACACTGTCTTAGGCTAGGTCTATACTACCCGCCTGAATCGGCGGGTAGAAATCGACCTCTCGGGGATCGATTTATTGCGTCCCGTCGGGACGCGACAATCGATCCCCGAATCGGCGCTCTTACTCCACCAGCGGAGGTGGTAGTAAGCACCGCCGACAGAAAGCCGCAGAAGTCGATTTTGCCGCCGTCCTCACAACGGGGTAAGTCGGCTGCGATACGTCGAATTCAGCTACGCTATTCACGTAGCTGAATTTGCGTATCTTAAATCGACTCCCCCCTGTAGTGTAGATGTACCCTTAGACAGTCTTCCATTCCAAATCTCCAGGTCCTGTGCCACTTTCCCAGTGGCTGACTGGGGAACCCAGGCCCTCCCTCTACACTGGGTTCCCACCCTGCCAGTTCCATTCCATGCTGCTGTTTCCTTGGGCTTCTTTCTTCCCTGCAACTTCTCTGGGTTGACCCTTCTTTCAGTGCTAGGATCCCAGAACCTATCCTCTCCCCTGGGTATCCTCCTCACCACCTCTTTGTTCCCAAAGAGTTACTGCGGACTCCGGTCTCTGCAGCCCTCTGCTTCTGTCAACTTCCTGCCTTTATACTAACCAGCCTGCTCCTGCTTAGTTTGGCTCCATTAAGCCTGGCTCCCCTTCCAGATGCACCCAGGTACCATTACTGGCTTCTTAGGCCCACATTAACCCTGTCAGCACCTGTGTGGGCTACACACCTCATCACAGGAAGTCCTATGATAACACAGGAGGTCAGACTAAATGATCACAATGATCCCTTCCAGCCTTAGAATCTATGAATCTATCAAAAATAGAGGACAGTCCCAACCAGTATATCTTTCTTGATTGTGATATATATAATTACATATATAATTACACTTGCTGCCTTCATGAACAAAACTGATTATGAGGAAAAATTTAGACAGAAAAATATGACTGAAAATTGGGAACTTTTAAGAAGAGTTTTTTTAGCTGGCCAAAAAGACATGATTCCACAATCAAGGAAGAGGACAACTTTGGCTAAAAGCCTAGATGGATTCAGTGGTGAAGTGATAGCAGCATTTAGAAATAAAAGAACAATATATAACAAATGGAAAAAAGGGGAATTAGAAAGGAATCAGTATAAATTAGAAGCTATAAAGTGGAGAAAATGTGTAAGGAAAGATAAAGACATCAGGGAAAAATCCATGGCTGGCAGGGCTAAGGATAACAAGAAGGAATTTTTAAAGTGCATTAGGAACCAAAGAACTCCTAGAAACCTTAGAAATCAATCCATTACTGTACGGAGATGGTAAAAATGTTAATAAAAATGCAGAAATGGCAGAAGTGTTCAATGAATATTTCTATTTTGTATTTGAAAAGAAGCAAGATGATGAACTCATATCACATGGGAATGATGAAGTACTTTCCAGGCCATTATTAATTAAGGAGGATGTTAAACATTTTTAAATCAACAGGCCCAGATAACTTGCACCCAAAAATCCAAAAAGAGTTGGCTGACGAGACCTCTGGCCTACTGATGTTCATTTTTAATACAGTTTGGAATATGGGGGAAATTTCAGAAGACTGGTTATGCCAATATTCAAAGAGGGCAAGCAAGATGATCCAAATAACTGCAGGTTGGGGAAAATAGTGGGAAAAACTGATACAGAATTCAACTGATAAAGAATTAAAGGACAGGAATATAATTAAGGCCAGTCAATATGGTATGATGGAAAATAAGTATTGTCAAACAAACCTCATTTCATTTTTTGATGAGATTGCAAGTTGCATTGATAAAGGTAACTGCACAGTAACTGCAAGGTAACTGTAATATACTTAGGGCTTGTCTACACAGGGAAAAACCCAGAATAGATATTGCACAATAGGTATTGCTGAATAGCTATTCCTCAATAGTTTGCTGTGTGCACACTCTTACTCTGCCTTTGTGTGGTTTAGCTTAATCCACTTTGGCAGTGGATAAACCTAAACCATAAATAGACACTCTTAGGGTATGTCTGCGCTACGAAATTAGTTCGAATTTATAGAAGCTGGTTTTATAGAAATCGGTTGTATACAGCCGATTGTGTGTGTCCCCACATAAAATGCTCTAAGTGCTCTAGTCGGCGGACCGCGTCCACAGTACCGAGGCTAGCGTCGACTTCCGGCGCATTGCACTATGGGTAGCTATCCCACAGCTATCCCACAGTTCCCGCAGTCTCCGCCGCCCATTGGAATTCTGGGTTGAGATCCTAATGCCCGGATGATGCAAAACAGTGTCGCGGGAGGTTCTGGGTACATGTCGTCAGGCCCCTCCCCCTCCGTCACAGCAACGGCAGACAATAGATTCGCGCCTTTTTACCTGGGTTACCTGTGCAGACAACATACCACGGCAAGCATGGAGCCCGCTCAGCTCAGCTGAGCTCACCGTCACCATATGTCCTCTGGGTGCCGGCAGACGTGGGACTGCATTGCTACACAGCAGCAGCTGCTAACTGCCTTTTGGTGGTAGACGGTGTAGCATGACTAATAGCCGTGGGGCTGGCAGCCGTAGGGCTGCATTGCACCAGCCCCTTGCCCTTTGGTAGAAGATGGTATATTACGACTGGTATCCGTCGTCGTCATACTGCAGTGGCTGTCAATCATGGGCACCTGGGCAGACATGCTACTGTCTCGATGAAGATGGCTATCAGTCGTAGTATACTATTTTCTGCCAATTGCCCAGTATTGTCTGCTAAGCACCCAGAAGAGGCCGAGGGCGATCTGGGTGCTGGCAGACGTGGGGCTGGCAGACGTGGGGCTGCATTGCTACACAGCAGCAGCCCCTTGCCTTTTGGTAGAAGATGGTATATTACGATTGGTATCCGTCGTCATCGTACTGCAGAGGCTATCAGTCATGCTGCACCGTCGGCTGCCAGCTTAAGATGTAAAAAATAGATTTGTTCTGTATTCATTTGCTTCCCCTTCCTCCGTGAAATCAACGGCCTGCTAAGCCCAGGGTTTTCAGTTTAATCTTTGGGGGGACCATTCTGTGTGACAGTTGTTTGTGTTTCTCCCTGATGCACAGCCACCTTTCTTGATTTTAATTCCCTGTACCTGTACCTGTACGCCATGTCGTCACTCGGCCCACCCTCCCTCCCGCCCTCCCTCCTTCCCCTAGTCCGTCAGATACTAGTTTCGCACCTTTTTTCTGACCAGGCGCCATAGCTAGCACTGGGATCATGGAGCCCGCTCAGATCACCGCGGCAATTATGAGCACTATGAACACCACGCGCATTGTCCTGGAGTATATACAGAGCCAGGACATGCCAAGGCGAAACCCGGACCAGCCGAGGAGGCGATTGCAGCGCGGCGAAGAGAGTGATGAGGAAATTGACATGGACATAGACCTCTCACAAGGCACAGGCCCCAGCAATGTGGAAATCATGGTGTCACTGGGGCAGGTTCATGCCGTGGAACGCCGATTCTGGGCCCGGGAAACAAGCACAGACTGGTGGGACTGCATCGTGCTGCAAGTGTGGGACGATTCCCAGTGGCTGCGAAACTTTCGCATGCGTAAGGGCACTTTCATGGAACTTTGTGACTTGCTTTCCCCTGCCCTGAAACGCCAGGATACCAAGATGAGAGCAACCCTCACAGTTGAGAAGCAAGTGGCGATAGCCCTGTGGAAGCTTGCAACGCCAGACAGTCGGGAATCAATTTGGAGTGGGCAAATCTACTGTGGGGGCTGCTGTGATCCAAGTTGCCAGGGCAATGAAAGACCTGGTGATATCAAGGGTAGTGACTCTGGGCAACGTGCAGGCAATAGTGGATGGTTTTGCTGAAATGGGATTCCCAAACTGTGGCGGGGCCATAGACGGAACCCATATCCCTATCTTGGCACCGGAGCACCAAGCCACTGACTACATAATCCGCAAGGGGTACTTTTCAATGCTGCTGCAAGCCCTGGTGGATCACAAGGGACGTTTCACCAACATGAACGTGGGATGGCTGGGAAAGGTACATGATGCTCGCGTCTTCAGGAACTCTGGTCTGTTTCGAAAGCTGGAGGAAGGGACTTTCTTCCCGGACCAGAAAGTAACCATTGGGGATGTTGAAATGCCTATCGTGATCCTTGGGGACCCAGCCTACCCCTTAATGCCATGGCTCATGAAGCCGTACACAGGCAGCCTGGACAGTAGTCAGGACCTGTTCAACTACAGGCTGAGCAAGTGCCAAATGGTGGTGGAATGTGCATTTGGACGTTTAAAAGCGCGCTGGCGCAGCTTACTGACTCGCTCAGACCTCAGCGAAAAGAATATCCCCATTGTTATTGCTGCTTGCTGTGCGCTCCACAATATCTGTGAGAGTAAGGGGGAGACATTTATGGCGGAGTGGGAGGTTGAGGCAACTCGCCTGGCCGCTGATTACGCGCAGCCAGACACCAGGGCGGTTAGAGGAGCACAACAGGGCGCGGTGCGCATCAGAGAAGCTTTGAAAACGAGTTTTGTGACTGGCCAGGCTACTGTGTGAAACTTCTGTTTGTTTCTCCTTGATGAACCCTCCAAACCCCCCCCCCAACCCGGTTCACTCTACTCCCCTGTAAACCAACCACCCTCCCCTCCCCAATTCGAGCACCGCTTGCAGAGGCAATAAAGTCATTGTTTTTTCACATTCATGCATTCTATATTAATTCCTCACAGAAGTAGGGGGATAATTGCCAAGGTAGCCTGGGATGGGTGGGGGAGGAGGGATGGAAAAGGACACACTGCATTTTAAAACTTTAACTCTTATTGAAGGCCAGCCTTCTGATGCTTGGGCGATCATCTGGGGTGGAGTGACTGGGTGGCCGGAGGCCCCCCCACCGTGTTCTTGGGCGTCTGGGTGAGGAGGCAATGGAACTTGGGGAGGAGGGCTGTTGGTTAAACAGGAGCTGTAGCGGCGGTCTCTGCTCCTGCTGCCTTTCCTGCAGCTCAACCATACGCTCGAGCATATCAGTTTGATGCTCCAGCAGACGGAGCATTGACTCTTGCCGTCTGTCTGCAAGCTGACGCCACCTATCATCTTCAGCCCGCCACTTGCTCTTTTCATCCCGCCATTCAGCCCGCCACCTCTCCTCTCATTCATATTGTGCTTTTCTCATGTCTGACATTGACTGCCTCCACGCATTCTGCTGTGCTCTATCAGCGTGGGAGGACATCAACAGCTCCGTGAACATATCGTCCCGCGTCCTCCGTTTTCTCTTTCTAATGTTCACTAGCCTCTGCGAAGGAGAAACATTTGTAGCTGGTGGAGGAGAAGGGAGCGGTGGTTAAAAAAGACACATTTTAGAGAACAATGGGTACACTCTTTCATTACAAGGTCGCATTTTTCCTCTGCCTGCCGGTTTGGTATGAGAGATCACTCACGCAGTGCCCCAGGCAACATATTTCGGCTTGCAGGCAGCCATGGTAGGCCGCAGTCTTTTGGCTTTTTTAACCTTCTTAACATGCGGGAAAGATTTCAAACAGCAGCGCATTTCCCATATCAAGGATGAATTGGGTTGGCCATTGAAAATGGGTTTTCAATGTAAAAGGAGGGGCTGCGGTTTCCCGGTTAACATGCAGCA
The DNA here is from genome assembly GCF_027887155.1 of Malaclemys terrapin pileata. NCBI lineage: Eukaryota > Metazoa > Chordata > Testudines > Emydidae > Malaclemys > Malaclemys terrapin. The sequence continues at coordinate 141,638,626 of NC_071505.1, forward strand.
CAAACCCAAGTAAACCACCCCACACACACACACACACGATTCTCTGGGATGATCACTTCACCCCTCCCCCCACCGCGTGGTTAACAGCGGGGAACATTTCTGTTCAGAAGAGCAGGAACGGGCACCTCTGAATGTCCCCTTAATAAAATCACCCCATTTCAACCAGGTGACCGTGAATGATATCACTCTCCTGAGGATAACAAAGAGAGATAAGGAATGGATATTGTCTGCATGCCAGCAAACACCGGGACCATACGCTGCCATGCTTTGTTATGCAATGATTCCAGACTACGTGCTACTGGCCTGGAGTACATGAAGGAGAGCTTTCTGGATTTCCGCTCCATCCCCATACACGTTAACAGACTTTTCCAGTAGATGTACTGGCCGCGATTGCCAGGGCAAATTAATCATTAAACACGCTTGCTTTTAAACCATGTGTAATGTTTACAAATATTTACAAAGGTACACTCACCAGAGGTCTCCTGTGTGCCCTGAGGGTCTTGGGTGAGTTTGGGGGTTACTGGTTCCAGGTCCAGGGTCACAAACATATCCTGGCTGTTGGGGAAACCGGTTTCTCCGCTTCCTTGCTGCTGTGAGCTACCTACAGTACCTCCATCCTCATCTTCCTTGTTCCCCGAACCGTCTTCCCTGTGTGTTTCTCCATTGACGGAGTCATAGCACACGGTTGGGGTAGTGGTGGCTGCACCCCCTAGAATGGCATGCAGCTCTGCGTAGAAGCGGCAAGTTTGCGGCTCTGCCCCGGACCTTCCGTTTGCTTCTCTGGCTTTGTGGTAGGCTTGCCGTAGCTCCTTAATTTTCACGCGGCACTGCTGTGTGTCCCTGTTATGGCCTCGGTCCTTCATGGCCTTGGAGACCTTTTCTAATACTTTGCCATTTCTTTTACTGCTACGGAGTTCAGCTAGCACTGATTCATCTCCCCATATGGCGAGCAGATCCCATACCTCCCGTTCGGTCCATGCTGGAGCTCTTTTGCGATCCTGGGACTCCATCACCGTTACCTGTGCTGATGAGCTCTGCGTGGTCACCTGTGCTCTCCACGCTGAGCAAACAGGAAATGAAATTCAAACGTTCGCGGGTCTTTTCCTGTCTACCTGGTCAGTGCATCTGAGTTGAGAGTGCTGTCCAGAGCGGTCACAATGAAGCACTGTGGGATAGCTCCCGAGGCCAATAACGTCCACACTACCCCAATTCCGACCCACAAAGGCTGATTTTATCGCTAATCCCCTCGTCGAAGGTGGTGTAAAGAAACCGGTTTAAAGGACCCTTTAAGTCGAAAGAAAGGGCTTCGTCGTGTGGACGTGTCCAGGCTTAATTCGATTTAAAGCTGCTAAAGTCGACCTAAACCCGCAGTGTAGACCAGGCCTTAGTGTGTAATAAGAAGGTCCACACAGGAACTTACTGTGGAATAGCTATTGCACTTCAAATTCACACCTTTCTTTATTCTGCACTTGGACAAGCCCTTAGACTTTTGTAAGGCATTTGATTAAAAAATCAGCACTATACAATATCAACAAAGCACATGTTAAATGGATTAAGAACTGGCTAACTGACAGATCTCAAAAAGTAGTAGTCAATGGGGAATCATCATCAAATTGGCATGTGTTTTTAGTGGGGTGTCATAGACATTGGTACTAGCCCAATACTTTTCAAAATGTTCATCGATGATCTGGAAGTAAATATAAAATCATTGCTGATAAAATTTGCAGATGACACAATGATTAGCAGAGTGGTAAATAATGATGAGGGCAGGGCATTTATACAGAGCAATCTGGATCACTTGGTAAACTGAGCCAATTCAAGCAATATGTGTTTTAATACAGCCAAATGCAAAATTATGCATCTAGGAACAAGGAATGCTGGCCATACCTGCAGAATGGGAGATCATATCCTCGAAAGCAGTGACTCTGAAAAGGATTTAGGGATCACAGTGGACAAGCAACTGAACATGAACTCTCAGTAATGCTGTGGGAAAAAAAGACTAATGCAATTCTTGGATGTATAAACAGGGAAGTAGTGAGTAGGAGTAGGGAGCAGAGATGGCATGGTATTTACCAGAAGTGGGTTTTACCTGGTAAAATCATGGGGGAAACTAGTTAGTCCCAGTTTAAGGCATTTTCTATTTTAAAAACAGTTTCATTAATGCACACTACATTCCACTTAGTTTTAGTTACATATTCAAATGATGGTGACATAAGGCAGTAGATTTGTAGATTTAGAGTTGTACAAATCAAATGTAAACCTGCAGTGAGTGTAATACTAATATAAATAAAACATTGGAATGTCTGTATACATTCTGGTTCGGTATTTTCTCAAGAAAGTTGTACATGTCATGACTCATTTCAGTTTTCAATATTATATAAACAGAAGTAAAAAACATTTGATTATATGAAAATGACAATCATGCAGAGTTGCAGGCTTGAAGCATTAAGCAATCAGAAGCATGCAGAGTTGCAAACTACTAGTCCAGGTCCACTTGGCCATGCAGCATCCTATAGCAGAAGACCAACTTTGTAGTGGATAGACGCACCTATTCCTCAGTTTTGAATGGATGTATTCAAAGTTTGAAAAGATTCATTCTATGCTTGCTGAACTTGCTGGCCACTGATGCCATTATTTTTCGCAGTTTAACCTAGGTTTAAGCTAGTATTTACCCCGTCCTAAAATAGGTTTTCCCTGGAAATTGCAAACCCTGGTAGAGAAGTGGTTTTACCTCTGTACATGGCATTGGTGAGATAAGTACTGGAATACCATATACAGTTCTGGTGGCCACATTTTTTTAAATGATGTTGGAAAATTGGAGAGGCTGCAGAGAAGAGCCACAAATTTGAGAGCTGGAGAAAATGCCTCACAGTGATAGATTTAGCAGTGAGAGAGCTTATCAAAAAGAAGACCGACTGGTGACTTGATTATGGTTGATAACTACCTTCACATGTCAAAAATGCTGGGTACTGAAGGGCTCTTTAATCTAGAGACAGACAGAACAAGAACCAATGGCTGGAAGTTGAAGCCAGACAAACTCAAATTAGAAATAAGGCACAAAATTGTAATAGTGAGGGTGATTAACCACTGGATTCTCCATCCCATATCAGTGCTGGATACCTGTCTAAAAGATATGCTTTAACCAAACACAAGTTATTGGGCTCAATATAGGGATCAGTGGATGAAACTGAATGGTCTGTTATATACAGAGGTCAATCTAGATCAGGGGTCGGCAACCTTTCAGAAGTGATGTGCTGAGTTTTCATTTAGTCACTCTAATTTAAGGTTTCGCGTACCGGTAATAAATTTTAACGTTTTTAGAAGGTCTCTTTCTATAAGTCTATAAACTATTGTTGTATGTAAAGTAAACAAGTTTTTAAAAATGTTTAAGAAGTTTCATTTAAAATTAAATTAAAATGCAGATCTCATCAGTTTAGTGCAGTGGTTTTTAACCTGGGGTGCACGCACCTCCTGGGGCAGGGCCGGTGCAAGGATATTTTGTGCCTTAGGCGAAACTTCCACCTTGCGCCCCCTCCCCCCGCACATCGGTTCATTGCGGGGCAAATCCCAACAAGCCTTTATAGACCCCAGGGGCCAGCATGCCCAGGGGCCAGCCATGGCCAGGGGCTATTCCCCAGATCAGGTTCCCCTCTCCCCACCCCCTAAACTCCCCTGGAGGGTGCACAGCCCCCCCGCGAGCCCTCCCACCCCAGTGGCCCCCGCCCCTGAGTCCACTCACTGGCTTTGCCAGGCTTGGGCCGCTGCAACAGCTTGGCAGGGAGGAGCCGCCTTCCGGAGGCACCGGAGAGCCAGAGCGTCCCGCTTATGGCGGCAGCAAACCCCAGCCATGGAGGAGCCAGCGCGGTGCAGGGGGGCAGCAGCCCTGCAAAGGCAGCGGCGACGCTAGCGGGGAACAGCCATGCCCCCCGCCCCTCCTGCCCAGGCTGCGGCCCGGTGTCTTCGCTTCCGGGGGGCTCCTGTAGGCTGCAGCAGATGCATGCAGGTGCCAGCCCCCATGCGCCCCCGGCTCCCCCCTCACCTAGAGTTACCATATTTCAACAATCAAAAAAGAGGATGGGGGGGAGAGCCCCACCCCCATCCACTCCCTCCCACTTCCCACCCCCTGACTGCTCCCTTCACAACCCCCAACCCCCCCTGCTCCTTGTCCCCTGACTGCCCCCTCCTGGGACCCCTGCTCCTAACTGCCCCCCAGAACCCCACCCCTCTACCTAAGCCTCCCTGTTCCTTGTCCCCTGACTGCCCCCTCCTGAGACCCCCCCACCCTAGCACCCTACCCCCTACCTGTCCCCTGACTGCCCCAACCCTTATCCACACCCCCGCCCCCAGACACACACCCAGGACTCCCACGCCCCATCCAACCACTCCCCGCCCCCTGACAGGAGCCCCAGAACTCCCAACCCATCCAACCCTCCCCCTGCTCCCTGACTGCCCCCCCCCGGGACTCCCCTTACCATGCCCATGCCGGTCAGACGCTGGCTCCATGTGGAGGCAAAACATGCTGCTGGGCTGCCGCGGGCACAGCCAGGGGCAGATCTAGCTTTTTTGCCGCCCTAAGCACAGCAGGCAGGCTGCCTTTGGCAGCATGCCTGCGGGAGTTCCCCGGTCCTGCAGATTCAGCGGCATGCCTGCGGGAGGTCCGCCGGTCCTGCAGATTCGGTGTACCCGCCACCGAATTGCTGCCGAATCCGCGGGACCGGCGGACCTCCTGCAGGCATGCTGCCAAAGGCTGCCTGACTGCTGCCCTGACAGGGACCGGCAGGACGCCCCCCACGGCTTGCCACCCCAGGCATGCGCTTGGAGTACTGGTGCCTGGAGCTGCCACTGGGCACAGCCCCTGCCCTGCAGAGTGTTGAGGCTGCGGGATGGGGGGAGCTCCGGAAGGGGCAGCGGCAGCGGCAGCTCACACTCCCGGGAGCCGCGGAACCCGAGAGCGGTGAGGGGGAGCCAAGGGGCATGCCTGCCTGGGCTGTAGCCCGGTGCCCCCCCAGGGGCTCCTGCAGCGGATGCATGCGGGCGGCAGTCCCCATGTGCCCCACCAGCTCCTCCCTCGCCGCGCTCGGGCTTTGCGGCTCCTGGGAGTGTGAGCCGCTGCCGCCCTTCCCAGAGCAGGCTCAAGGCCCTGCGCCCCGGCGGCTCACACTTCCGGGAGCCGCGGAACCCGAGTGCAGTGAGGGGAGAGCCGGGGGGCACACCTGCCGCCGGTCTGGGGTCCCGGCCGCCAGCCCCACTCAGCCTCCTTCCGGCCTGGGGTTCCATTCACTCAGCCAGCAGTGGGCTGAACAGGGCCAGCGGCCGGAACCCTGGCTGGCAGCCGCATGCCTGGCAAAATCGGCTCGCGTGCCACCTTTGGCACGCGTGCCGTAAGTTGCTGACCCCTGGTCTAGATGATCTAATGGCCTGTTATGGCTTTAAGCTTTATGAATCTATGACACACACTCCTGCCTTTGCTGAACTCTGAAGTAAAACCCCTTATAGCACTTTTTAAAGCGACGGAAACAAGAAATCCTGACTGGATGTTTTGTCCCTGCAGGGAATGAGGTGATTGCAGTGGACTGGAAGGGACTGAAAGATGTGGACCAGATCAATATGGACAGCACCAGCTCATTGCATGGCAGTAGCATCCACCGACCCTCCACTGAGGTGAGTGCCCATCCTATGCCCAAGGGGAGAAGACTGGAAAGTCTCAACCCCACTGAATACATATAAAGGGTCTGGGGTCACCAACCTCAGCTGGGAAAGGCACAAAAGTCTTACTTGCACTAGAGACTTTGGGGCATCAATTTTCAGAAATGAAAGCTTTGATTTTCAGTTCCTAGAGTAGAACATGAAAAGTAGCTCAGGATGAGTCTGAAAACCATTTCAGTCTGAATTGCTTGAGTGCTGGCTTAGATGGAAGGCCCTGGCATAAAACAGATCTACACTGTTGTGGGGAAACAAAGAGCATTTTAGTCTCTCGTTACATTTTTTTAGGGCGTATTCACGGTTAAATGCTGTTAAATTATTGGGCAGTATCTCCTGAGCTGATTCATTTCTTGTTTTGAATGATGCAGCTTCTGTAATTTAACACATATGAATTTTCTGTTTTGTAATGTCCAGTGCATGCAATCACAAGACCTTTCACATTAAACAAAAAGATCAAGGCTCTTTTTATTCAATAGCCATGCCACGTTAATTTACAAAGCACATACAATTTTACACGTTACAAAATAACAATATATAAGAATTGCATCTTGATTCAGCATTTCTTCAACTGTGAAGTGTAACTGCCAGAAACTCCTGTTTTAGGGAGTTGTGCTACAAACAGGAGATAAACAACTCAAGGAGATCTTCAATGAACTAGCACTATAGTGGCAGAAGGGGACACTTGGAACTCGTTTGCAGAAGGAAGATTGGCTTTGTGTGTATGCATTTAACCATTTCAGGAGTGAATGGCTTTGTAGCCTGTTATAGAACCATTTTCGTCTGAAATATTCCAGTTTTCTAGCTCGCCTTTGAGTGAGTCCAAGGGCGGTGCGGCTCCCACAGAGGGTTATGCACTTGTTACTGCCCTGAAATAAGGACCTGACAAATTCATCTGACATTGCCAGTGTACAATGTTCAGCGAAAGAAGGCAGTGTGAATGCAGGGGGTTCCTATCAGAGGATTATATATTGTCTGTCTCTCTCTCTTTTTCCCTCTCTGTTTCTTTGTATATTCCCAATTCCTTATGTCATTAACCATGGCCGCATACATACAGACACCACAGTGATCAGGAGGGAATGAAGCTGGGACCTTCAGAACCAAAAGCACAAGACCATACCACTTGAGCTAAAGGAGTAACTCCTTTATCTGTGAGTAAGTAGCAGGCTGCTATAATCATTAGGACCAGCCACTAGAAAAATACATGGTCACACATTACACCCATGTGTTATATTAACATGTTCTCTTTCTTTTCTTCCATAGCAAACCCGGACAGATTTCTCCTGGGATGGTATTAATGTGAGTATAAACCCTGAAGCCCTCCTCCTTTCATGAGAGGCAGCAAAGGAGCATTTGCACAGCTGATGAGGATGTTCAAGTTTCCACCTAGTGGAAGCCCAGGATTAACAGAATGTGTCTAACTCTGTCACTGTGAATAGTGAACACAATTATGGAGATATCTCTGGGGGCCCAGAGTGCCACTGGAATTCTGGGCATCATTATGGGGTGTCTGGCTGTTGATATTGCAGTAATATTTTGGGGAGTATCTGTGTGCTGGTGGATTTGGGTTGTCTTCAGGTCCCCTGTTGTTTTGCTATTGAAGATAGCTGTGGGATCTGTAGGTGCCATTGGACCTTGAGCTGTCTCTAGCCATTTTTGGGTGCCTATGTGTGATCTCTGAGGCTGCTAGATTATTCTGGGTGCTTTCCTGGGGTTTCTGGGTATGGCTGGATTATTGAGGTATATCTGTAGCATATCTGGCTATTAATACTCTTGGTCAGGGCATAATATCACCTTCAGAGGTTAGGAAGAAATTTATCCTTACAGGACAATGTTATATAATGAGGTGTTTAGGGGTTTTATGCTTCTCTCTGGAGTATCCAGCACTAACCACTGTTGTCAACAGGGAGGGAAAAAAACAACAAGCAAAGGCATAGATTAAAAACAAGGCTTTTTCCATACACCGTAAGAAAAGAGAAAGGATACATACCATTGCTCCCACTTCTCCCCCTTTTTGCAGGTCATTTTTAAGCTGCAGTGACCATATTTGTTCGCAAAAAGAAGAACAGGAGTACTTGTGGCACCTTAGAGACTAACAAATTTATTAGAGCATAAGCTTTCGTGGACTGTTTTCTCTGCTCGCTAGTGCAATATCAGTGCAGGGGAAAGTTTCCTGGTGCTGAAGCCATTTGTATTGTTTTCCCCCAAAAGTATTTCTAGCACTGGAAGCTCATGAGACGTGGGCGCTGAAGCTCATGTCATGTGATTATTGGGACTGCTCAGGAATGGAGCAACCCACACCCCAAAGGTCCAAGCAGTGCAGTAGGGTTGCCAACTTTCTAATGGCACAAAACCAAACACTCTTACCCCGTCCTCTACCCCACCCCTTCCCCAAGGCTCCGCCCCTTCTCCAAGGCCCCACACCCATTCACTCCATCCCCCCTCCCTCTGTTGCTCATTTGCCCCACCATCACTCACTTTCACTGGGCTGGGGCATGGGGTTGGGGTGCAGGAGTGGGTGAGGACTCTGGCTGGGGGTGCAGATGAGGGGCTTGGGGTGCGGAAGGGGGCTCTGGGCTGGAGCCGAGAAGTTCTGAGTGCGGGAGTGGGCTCAGGACTGGGGCAGGGGATTGGGGTGCAAGGGGGAGTGTGGGCTTCAGGAGGGAGTTTGCATGCGGGAGAGGGCTCAGGACTGGGACAGGGGGTTGGGGTGAGGGAAGAGGTGTGGGGTGTGGGATCTGGGAGGGGGCTCAGGGCTGGGGCAGGGGGTTGGGATGCAGGCTCTGGGAGGGAGTTAGGGTGTGGGAGGGGGTTCCAACCTGAGGGAGGGGGTTAGGGTGTGGGAGGGGGTTCTGACCTGGGGCAGAGGGTTCGGGGTACGGGCTCCAGCCAGGTAGTGCTTACCTCAGTCAGCTCCCAGGCAGCGGCACAGCCTGGCTCAGCGCTGCTCCCGGAAGCAGCTGGCATGTCCGGCCCAGCTCCTAGGTGGAGGGGCAGCCAGGTAGCTCCATGCCAGCAGGTGCCACCCCCGGGGATCCCATTGGTTGCAGTTCCTGGCCAATGGGAGATGCGGAGGCAGAGCTCAGGGCAGGGGCAGTGCGCAGAGCTTCCCTGATCGCCGCATGGAGCCAGAGCAGGCAGGGAGCCGGCCAGGGCCATCCTTAGGATTTATGGGAGGCTTTTTCACTTTTAAGTACTAGATCCCCTCTGAGGTCTTCGCTACACTCGGGACTTCACAGTGCTGCCGCAGCAGCGCTGTGAAGCGCGAGTGTAGTCGTGCCGCCAGCGCTGCAAGAGAGCTCTCACAGTGCTGTATGTACTCCACCTCTCCGAGGTTGCAGCGCTGCGAGCGAGCGTGCAGCGCTGCAGGCACTGATTACACTGGCTCTTTACAGCGCTGTACTCGCTGCGCTCAGGGGTGTGTTTTTTCACACCCCTGAGCGCAGCAAGTTGCAGCACTGTACAGCGTCAGTGTAGCCAAGGCCTGAAAGAAGACTCACCAGGCTGCAGCAGCCAGCTGTGGTGGGAGCCTGCAGGAAGGGTCAGAACAGGGATAGGAAGAGGCAGGAGGGTGGACACTAAGCCCCAAATTTTCGGGTGCCCTACACAGCCACGTATGCTGCTATTGCCTAAGTACAGCCCTGGAGCCTGCCACAGCTCCACTGCACCACCGACTGGACTTTTAATGGCCCAGTCAGTGGTGGTGACCGGAGCTGCAAGAGTCCCTTTTCGACTGGGCGTTCCAGTTGAGAACTGGATGCCTGGCTATCCTAGCGCCAGGTACACTGTGATCCAAGGCAAGCACTATAAGTACTTCAGCAACTAGGCCTTGTAGGCTTAGCCCTGATGGGTCCCACTAACCGCTCAGACACATGGCTAAGGGAAAAGATATTTTCCTAGGGCTGGCAGGAAGGGGAAAGATTACAGATACCCTAGTTACAGAGGATTAAACAGTTACAGTTCAAAGGAAGCAACAATAGTTCTTGTTTGGGTCCATGGGGCAGTCCTATAGAGAGTCAGGACTCTTCAGGCTTAGTGCGTGGGATGTCCTCTCCAGCCCAGTCTCTATTCACGCAAATAGGAGTTTGCATGTTTCCAGGACAGGCTCAGTTAGTGTCTCACTGGGGCCCCTCTGTACTGGCTCCCTGTCCAGCAGCTGCTGCTCCCCCATAAACTCTGCACAGCCCTGCCCCCAGCTGTGATGCCTGGAAGTCACAGCCCTATCCACACACAGCTCTGCAACTGTTCCTGCCTCCAGCTTCTCTCCAGCTCCCCGCTGCCGCCATGTGGCCACTGCTTCAGCTCCCCTTCCCACAATCTCCACTCCTCCTAAACTGAGCCCAGCCTCTTCCTGGTTCAGGGCCTTTCCCCATACATGGCCACTAGCCAGGGAAAAGGGAATGTACAATGTGGAGAGAGCTGATGGGAGTTGTAGTTTCCTGCTTTGCAGATCCATCGCCAGGGCCGGCTCCAGGCACCAGCCGACCAAGCACGTGCTTGGGGCGGCACCTTGGGCCGGGGCGGCGCTCAGGTTTTTATTAATTTATTTATTGGGCGTGGGCTGGCGCAGTGCGGCGCTGGCGGGGTGGGGGCTGGCGCTCGGAGGAGGGGCGGGGGTTGGCGCGGCGCGGGGTTGGGGGGGCGGGGGCTGGCGCTCGGAGGAGGGGTGGGGGCTGGCGCGGCACAGTGCTGGGGGGGCGGGGGCTGGCGCTCGGAGGAGGGGCGGGGGCTGGCGCGGCACGGCGCTGGGGGGGCGGGGGACGGCGCTCGGAGGAGGGGCGGGGGCTGGTGCGGCGCTGCGGGGTCGGGGGCTGGCGCTCGGAGGAGGGGCGGGGGTTGGCGCGGTGCTGGCGGGGTGGGGGTTGGCGCTCGGAGGAGGGGCGGGAGTTGGCGCGGTGCTCGGAGGGGGCGTGGCTTCGGGCGGCATGGAGTTCTGGGGGGCGGGGATTCAGGTGGCGTGGTGCTGGGGGGGCAGGGATTTTGGCGGCACTGGGGGGGGTACGGCGGCACGGCATGGCGCTCGCGGGCGGGGGCGGCACTCTTCTTTTTTGCGTGGGGCGGCAAAAAAGTTAGAGCCGGCCCTGTCCATCACATAATTTTATTCTTTGCCCTTCACAGGTCTGTTCATACTTATATGATTGTCCACAGCTGGGGTGGGGGAGAGGAAGGGGAAGGGTTATGCAAAAGAAAGTACATGTTTTCTTGTTGGTCAGCTGAAATAAATCGATACCCAAGGGGGGAAATATACAAGTGAAGCCAGGTACTAGATGTAGGTTTTGCCACAACTGTCAGAGGATAAGGAACACTCTCCCTCTCTCTCTCTTACACACACACACACACACACACACACACACCTTGAATCCCTACATTGGCTTTTCATTGTCCACCACACTTTTTATCAACACCCTACACAGCTCTACTCTGGCCTAAATCTTTCACCTTGAGTCTTATCACATTCCCCTCTATTCCACCAGTGACAATCAGCCTTGAAATCATATTCACCTCCTTTGTCCACTTCCATCTTTGCCCTTTACCACTCCACCCCATGCATGGAATGCTTTCCTTGACCTTATCCCTGTTCTTCAGGCCACCTCTGCACATTCAGGTCCTTAATGAAGACTCATCTCTACCACAAGCCCCAAAAGAACTGTACCAACAATAACTCTGTGTGTCTCACCATGTACAGTACATGGAGCTGGTCTCCAGGGAATAAATACATGTATCAGATGGCTCATACTTTTTTGTGCTTCTCTATCTTTCAGCCCTCATTGTGCCCACTCCCTTGGGACTCCTTCCAGCACTCTGTACTCACTCAATCACCATTTTTCAAAATCAGCCAGCCACAGAGATGTTTCCTTCCCACAAGTATGAATTTCTCCCCCTAATTGCACCTGCCTGAGATCCAGGATAGATGAGACTTAATCCCATGCCACTGACAGATTTACAGTTCAAATCTCGTGACACTGCTATGTTAGAAATAGGGACTTCATATCACTTGAAAGGGAATTCCCAGCTTCCAATGGAACAACTGAATTATCAGATCTTAAAATCATTATTCGTTCATATATCAAAATGCTATTTAATAAAGACATAATTTGGGGTTTCCCTGGCTTCATATGAGCCCTGTACAGTAGGTAACTCGAGCAACTGGATATAAGGATAGAAATATACTAGTTAGAGTCCCAATACAATTTGTAAAAATTCTTTAAAATGTTCCTAAAATAGTATTCCTGTAAAATCCATGGTGGTGTGGTAAAGGAAAACGTTTTATTGGCCCTTGGATGATTTGTGGCTTTGTCACTAGTGAGTATTGGAACCATCCCAAATTCATGCTGATAAAATCCTTGCACTAAACAATACCTGCATGCATTCCCTGTATATACAATTATTTACACTCCAAGGACCATTGTTTCAAAAATTCCTGTTGACCGCTTTCTTGAACGGTTAGCCAATATTTGGGGCCTTGCTGGATTATTTCTGTTAGACAGAGAAATTGATGATACAGTCAGGTATTTCTTTGGTGCAAACCTGTTTATTTACAAAGAATGTACAAAGTCCTGTTTCCCTGATTGCAGTAGAAGCAAATAGCAACAGTCAGTTTCCTTGCTCACAGTTCCAAAGCCTGCCTTTTCCGCCAATCCTGTGTCCCAAGGAGCTCTGTCCCTCTGCTTCCTTTCATGGCCATGCTCATAACTGCTCTCTGGCTTTCTTGTTGCTTTCTCCCTTTGACACAGGCAGACACAAATAGAACTCCAACTAATCAGTGGCCCAGATCAATCTCCAGGGAAATCCCTTGGCCATAGTACTTAGCTTCTGATTGGCCTTCCATGTGGCTTAGTGCCCTGGATGGTGGCTTCCACTGTCTCCAGAAATCTTATTCCATACAGACACTTAATTGCTTCTTCCATTTAGCCTGAATGAAGGGTAGCTAGCACACTCATCAGCCTTAGCAAGTTCTGTGATTGCCCCTAGATCAAACAGTTGCTTGATAGCAGCTATTAACACCTTCCAGCAAAACATTTTGAGTGCCTTCATTTTTGGGTGCCCAGCTTGAAACACTATGGGCTTGATTATAGGATGTACTAGAAATGGAAACAAAAGGGCAAGAAAAAATATCAGGGATATGGAACAGATTCCATATGAGGAGGGATTAAAAAGACTGGAACTTTTCAGCTTGGAGAAGAGATGATAAAATCATGAATGCTGTGGAGAAAGAGTATAAGGAAGTGTTATTTACCCCTTCACATAACACAAGAATGAAATTAATAGGCATCAGGCTTAAGAAAAACAAAAGGGAAGTACTTCACACAACGCAGTCAACCTGTGGAACTCATTGCCAGGGGGTGTTGTGAAGGCAAAAACTATAACTCTAAGCCTCTGACTGTCAAATGTTGGAAGTGGACGACAGAGATCACTTGATGATTGTCCTGTTCTATTCAGGATACTGTGCTAGATGGACTATTAGTCTGACCCAGTATCATTCTTATGCTCTAATGATTTTCAGAAGGGCTGTTCACCTATATCTTCACCTGTAATTGGTGGGAGTGGGAGCAGTGGTTGCTCAGCCCCTGTGAAAATCAGCCCATAGGTGCTCAATTTTATAAGCAACCCCAAAGTCTGATTATTTTGGCTGGAATTTATGAGGGAACCTGATGGATTTAGCTGGAACAACTAGCTCTTGTGGAGGAGGATGTGGAGTTCAAAACCCTGTCATTCTCAAGAAAGAAGGATTAATCAAGGATTAATGCACTCCTAGGAGAAGCAAACACCAATTAACCCCTGGCTCACGTGGTCGTTTTGTGTCCCCCTCTCTCTAGAGTTGAGGCTGAGCATAGGGAGGGGAATGGCTGGGAGGCACAAGGATAAGGCCATTATTATTGTTTGTTTGTGTGTTTATATATATATTGTAGCTGTGAATGGACAGAATAAAGAGGGAATCATCGCTGACACATGCTTCTTCATTCTGTTTTTTTCAATACAGATTATTTAAAATGTGAGAGAAAACAATGGTCAAAAGCATATTCTTCTCCTGTTATTACTGCTTCTTGCTTCCTGACCTGTTGTGCTGTGTCACCTCCTGTAACGATGAGGCCTCTGGCAGGACACAACTGAGAGTATCAATTCAGGACAAATTGCTTAGAGCAGGGCAGTCACAGCCCCAGGCTAGTTGTTCTCCATCTCTAAGGCACACCAAACCAGCCAAACAGAGAGGACTTCGGTCTCACCACACTGACTAACCATAAATCATATAAGCAATTCCATTAGACACTCCAGTTTCCCAGTATCACCACCAGTGTCACTCATTATGGGGACGAACGGTTAAGAAAATCAATGCCCCACTAAAAGAAAAAAGGTCTTCCCAATCCCAAAGGACCAAGCCCCAGACCCAGGTTAATATACAAGTCAGATCTAACCCACAAATCACGCTGTTGCTAATCCTTTAGAATCTAAAATCTAAAGGTTTATTCATAAAAAGAAAGAAATATAGATGAGAGTTAAAATTGGTTAAATTACATAGAGTAATGGCAAAGTTCTTGGTTCCGGCTTGTAGCAGTGATGGAATAAACTGCAGGCTCAAATCAAGTCTCTGGAGTACATCCACAGCTGGGATGGGTCGTTCAGTCCTTGGATCAGAGCTTCAGTTTCAAGCACAGTTCCTCCAGAGGTCAGAAGCAGGATTGAAGACAAAATGGAGATGATGATGATGATGCCTTTTATAGTCCTTTTGCATGTGGCTTGTGCTTTCTTTGTTCTAAGCACAAGCCACCCCGCACATGGCAAGGAAAAACCTTAGAGTTCTGTCCATAGGGATATCTCTGCATGCCTTGCTGAGGCACAAGGTGTATCTGCCTTCTCTCAATGGGTCAGTTGTATAGCTGATGAACCTTAATAGGCCATCAAGCAGGCTAGGCAGTGCTAATGCCAAATTGTCTGGGGTGTCACCCAGAAGCATAACATAAGTTTGAATTACAGACAGTATAGAGCCAATACACCTCTACCCCGATATAACACGGTCCTCGGGAGACAAAAAATCTCACCGTGTTATAGGTGAGACCGCGTTATATCGAACTTGCTTTGGCCTTCCTTGTTCCCTGACCGCCCCCTTCAGAGATTCCTGTCCCTAATCACCCCCAGGACCCGACCCCCTACCCAACCCCCCCTGCTCCCTGTTCCCTATCCACCCCCACCCCCTGACAGGCATTCAGCAGCGGCGGCTGGAAGCAGAGCAGCCCGGCCCCAGCCCGCTCCACTCCGCCACCACCCAGCCGCGGCGTTCCGCTTCCCACCTTCGGTGAGTGCGGGGAGGTTGGGGAAAGTTGCAGTGGGGGAGGTCCAGGTTGGATATCAGGAAAAACTATTTCACTAGGAGGGTGGTGAAACACTGGAATGCGTTACCTAGGGAGGTGGTGGAGTCTCCTTCCTTGGAGGTTTTTAAGGCCCGGCTTGACATAGCCCTGGCTGGGATGATTTAGCTGGGAATTGGTCCTGCTTTGAGCAGGGGGTTGGACTAGATGACCTCTTGAGGTCCCTTCCAACTCTGATAGTCTATGATTCTATGAGTCTATGATTCTATGAAAGGACGCCCCCCGCACTCACCTGCAGCGGGAAGCGGAGTGACGCGGCCCCAGCCTGCTCCACTTTCCTTGCCCCAGCCCCAGCCCCAGCCCCAGCCGTGTCGTGGTGGGAAGGGGACTGGGGAAAGGTCCTGCACTCACCTGCAGTGGGAAGTGGAGCGCCGCGGCTGGGAGCTGGCAGAGTGGAGCTGGCTGGGGCTGGGCTGCTCCGCTGCCTGCTGCCGGTGAGTGCGGGGAGGTTGGGGAAAGGACGCCCTCCAAACTCACCTGCGGCAGGAAGCGGAGCGATGCGGCCCCAGCCTGCTCCACTTTCCTTGCCCCAGCCCCAGCCGTGTCGCTGGGAGGAGGGGGGGCTGGGGAAAGGTCCTGCACTCACCTGCAGCGGGAAGTGGAGTGCCGCGGATGGGAGCTGACAGAGTGGAGCTGGCTGGGGCCGGGCTGCTCTGCTTCCCGCCGCTGGTGAGTGCGGGGAAGTTGGGGAAAGGACGCCCCCCCACACACTCACCTGCAGCAGGAAGCGGAGTGACGCAGTCCCAGCCCACTCCACTCTGCCAGCTCCCAGCCACGGCACTCCGCTTGCTGCCGCAGGTGAGTGTAGGGAGGTTTGGGAAAGGACTCACCTGCGGTGGGAAGTGGAGCGCCATGGCTGGGAGGTGGCAGAGTGGAGCGGGCTGGGGCCGGGCTGCTCCGCTTCTGCTCCTGCCAATGAGTGTGGGGGGGGATCGCTTCCCCCAAACCCCCTCCCTTGAGCGACACAGCTGGGGCTGGGGTGAGGGAAATGGAGTGGGCTGCTCCCGGCCCCCCCCTAATCCCCAGGACCACTCTGGGACTGTGGGCCCCCCAAAAGTGCCCCCCCACAGCTCCTACCTCCCAGACACTGGTGGGGGGGAGATCCTGACCACCCCTGAGACCCTTTGCCCCTTATCCAACCCCTCGGCCCTGGCCTGGCCCAGCACCCTTAACACACTGCTCAGAGCAGCGTGTCAGAGCTTTACCACCTTGTATGCGAACCCGTGTTATATCGGGTCATGTTATATTGGGGTAGTGGTGTACCTATAACTCTAAATACAAAAATGAACCATGCATACAGATAGCGTAATCATAACTAGCAAATCATAACCTTTTCATGGACACCTTATATGACCTCCTTTGTCAGGGCCAGCTCCAGGCACCAGCTTCTCAAGCAGGTGCTTGGGGTGGCTGCTCCGGAGAGGGGCGGCACGTCCAGGTATTCGGCGGCAATTCGGCGGACGGTCCCTCACTCCGCCTGGGAGTGAAGGACCTCCCGCCGAATTGCCACCGCAGATCGCGATCATGGCTTTTTTTTTTTTTGTTTTTGTTTTGTTTTGTTTTGTTTTGTTTTGTTTTGGCTGCTTGGGGCAGCCAAAACCCTGGAGCCGGCCCTGTCCTTTGTACAAGATTTGGTGCCACTATAGGACCTTGGTTGCAACAATGGTCTATATGGTCATAATTCATGTCAATGACGTCACACCTCCTCACCCTCAACCCTCGCTCCTTCCACCCCAAACCCGCAATCACTATACAGAAAAACTCACCACAGTCATCAAAAGAGAGATGGGGGGAGGGCAACATGCCCACAGAGTGGGGCCTCCCCCCCAACCGTGCTCTTACCTCATGCAGCCCTGCAAAGGGAGTCATGCAGATTCTTTGTCCAGATTATATTGCATCCCCTTTTCCCCTTCCCTTTGTATTCCTTCTCCTGTCATTTGCTTCTGCTTCCCATCTTTCCTCTGCCTTCCTGAACTCTTCAACTGATCTCTCATTTCCATCCCCTTCTTCTCCTTCTCTCATTTTCTTTTTCCTTCATCATTCCCTCTCTTTCACACCTTCATGCTCTCTCTCTTTTCAGCTGTCCATGGAAGACACAACCTCCATTCTCCCCAAGCTGAAGCGGAACTCCAATGCTTATGGAATTGGGGCTCTGGCTAAGTCATCTTTCTCTGGTGAGAACCTCAAACCTGGGTTTATTTGCCACTGCTCCTCTCCCTTTGACCTTGGGCCTCTCCCCATTGTTTTCCCTGCTGCTGCCTCACAAACCCAGGTGTCTCCCCACTCTCTGTTCAACCTGAGACCTCTCCTTACCATTGCCCCATAACCCGAGGCCTCTTCTACTTGCTGCTCTCCCAACTGCTGCCCCCTAATCTGAGGCCTCTCCTCACTGTTCTTCTAATTGTTGCCCCTTAACCCTTGTCCTCTCCTCACTGCTCTGCCCAACTCGAGACCTCTCTGATCCACAACTGCCTAGCCTCAGGCCTATCTCAGTTGTTGCCTCTTAAAACTTCAAGTTTGTCTCAGACCCCTCCGGCTCTTCACACTGTGCCCCCATGCTCAGACCGCTTCAATTTCTTTCCCTCAAGACTGCCCTGGGAGGAGACCCTTTTTCAGTCTCCTAGATCATCCAGTTCTGGGATTTGCCCCTTGTACCCACTGTTCCCCTAACACTGTGCTGGGCAAAAAAGAGAATTCTTTCTCCGGGCTCTTTCACTTCTGGGTTTCTCTTCCTTTCCTTACTGCGCCCCCAATGGGACCCCATCCATGAAATATCAGGGAGGGGTATGGAGAGCAATTACAACTCCTGGAGTTGCTTAATAGGCCATTTGAGCCCCACAGCGAGGGAGGGAGGGGGCACCATCTAAGGGAAGGAGTCCAGGGGACGATGGGGGAGCCCCTTTCCAGGGAAGGGTGAATTGAGTGACAAATAACCTTGGAGCTGTGTAATAGCCCCTCCTTGTTTTCTGATGTCTGGCCCCTTAGGGATATCCCGCAGCATGAAGGATCACGTCACGAAGCCAACGGCTATGGGACAGGGTCGTGTAGCTCACATGATTGAGTGGCAAGGGTGGGACAAAGGTAACAGCCAGCAACAGCAGCATACACATGAAGCGGTGCGCAAGGATGCTGATGCCTACTCAGACCTGAGTGACGGCGAGAAGGAGGCCCGATTCCTTGCAGGTAGTCCTGACTTACCCCACACTGGGGTGCCTGAGAGCAGAGAGAGAAAGGGGAGCCTGTGAGAGCCAGAGAAGGGAATTGCTGGGGAATGCACACAGATGGAGTGCGGAGGTGCAGCTCAGATGAAGGCAGGGGGGACTTACTGGGGTATATGCATGGCGAGGAGGGGCAGGTCAGAGCAGGGGATATCACTGAGGCAGGAATAGGTAGAATCAGTGTTTCAGGGGTGTCAGTGAGGTGGGGGTACGTGGGGAGCTCCTCATGTCTCCACTGTCTCTCTCTGGCGCAGGGGTGATGGAGCAGTTTGCCATCTCTGAGGCCACTCTCATGGCCTGGTCCTCCATGGATGGTGAGGATGTGAGTGTCAACTCCAACCAGGAGAACCCAGCAAGCAACTACAGTGAGAACTACCAGGAGCTGATGGAGAACCAGGGTGAGCCCTACCCCCTCCCACTGGTCCTGGGACATCCCTGCCCTCCCCCATCCTTGCTGCCAGGTTCCTTTCCATCTCTACTAGTTTCTTTATCCTCTGTGGGGGTCACCATTGCCCTTTCTCGTGAGTTGAGATCTGGCAGAGAGAGGAATATTCCCCACTCATGGAGCTTACTATAGAGTCAGGGCCCAGTAGACAAGCTCCAGACCCCATTCTCCTGGGCCTCTGGGCACAGCAGGGGAGGCCAGCATCTGCTGGAATCAATCACCTGTTATACACAGGTTCTGCAGATTTGTCTGTCTGTCTGCCATTTCCAATGGCTCCCATCTTGCCCTCCCTCTCTTTTCCTGTCCTCCCCGACACCTCTCTCTGTTCTCCACTGCCCCCTCTGTCTCTCCCTGTTTCTGTTTGTCCTGTCTCACTCTCTTTCTCATTCTCTCTCTCCAATTCCTCCTTTTGCACTCTTTGTTTTCCCCCTTCACTCTCCCCCTTTCTCTCCCCTTCTCTTTCTGCAGATCACATGGCCCAGACACAGTATGACAGCTGGCCTCACTCCTATGTCTCTCAGGGCATGTATTGCCTGGGCTCCTCTGATGCGTGGGAGACCAGCGACCAGTCCCTCATTGCTTCCCCGGCTACCGGCTCCTACCTAGGCCAGAACTTTGAGGAGACCCAGTCCAACCTGCAGGAGAGCACATTGATTCAGAGTAGCCTCATCCAGCAGCATCAGATGCAGCAGCAGCAACCACAGGCCCTGCTCCAGAACCCAGGGCTCGTTGACATGTGGCCCCCTCAGACTGCCACAGGGGGTGGCAGTGGGGCTGAATCCAGCACTTACATGGGGGTGCATACAGAGGAGGAAGGGAACCCTCTACTGGAGAAGGCCCCGCTGCTAAACAAGAAGACCTCTCCAGAGGAGGATGATGCTGTATGCCGGGACCTGGAGTCGCTGTCACCTCGGGAGGAGCTGGAACATGCTGCACTCAGCCGCAAGGTCTCGGATGTCACCTCGTCCGGGGTGCAGTCCTTTGATGAGGAGGAGGGGGAAGCAAACAATTGATGCTGCCAGTGAGGAATCCGTCACTACTACCAAATGGGAGAGGGGAGGGGAGAATGAAATGACAGGAAAACCTCTCCCCGGGTTTCCAGGTGGACACACCTGTCATTCTGACATTTAATTTTTAACAAAAGGGAAGTAAAGGACTGGAGGTGTTTGACAGGGGCAGAGCCCTCCTTGCCCACCATCATGGACTGATCCCATGGCCCCCTGTTCTGGACAGCATGCCGGGGGCTCAGGGAACTCTGGACTTTAAATCTTTTTGATACAAGGGTTTGGCTCTGGTTTCAGACTGCTCAGATGCTGGGATGTGGCTCCCAAGATACAAACAATGGCTTGATACTGGGATATGGCTGTATGGATAGGATCTATCTTGGCAGAATGGATGTTGTTTTGCTACAATCTGCTTTGATCCATGGGATATGTGAATACAGAGTTTGTTTTGAACAGGGCACAAGACTGTGCGGATATAGGTTGCACTGATACAGGGATTATGGCTGATATACAGGATAAGGCTTATGGATATAGCCACTGCACTGATAGGATGGATGAGCTATATGGATAAATACTGTACAGTTCTTTGATATGAGACCCAAGGCCCTGTAGATACAGACTGTACTGTGGTATGGATGGTGTGGCTCTGTGGTTACAGGCTGTGTTATGGTATGGATGGTGAGGCTCTGTGGACATGGGATGTGCTCTGGTACAGATGGCATACCTCTGTGGACAAGGGCTGTGCTCTAGTACGGATGGTGTAGCTCTGTGGACACGGGCTGGGCTCTGGTATGGATGGCGTTGCTCAATGGACACGGGCTGTGCTCTGGTACGGATGGTGTGTCTCTGTGGACATGGCTCTGTGCTCTGGTATGGATGATGAGGCTCTGTGGACCTGGGCTGTGCTCAGGTATGGATGGCATAGCTCTGTGAACATGGGCTGTGCTCTGGTATGGATGGTGTGGCTCTGTGGACATGGGCTGTGCTCTGGTATGGATGGTGTGGCTCTGTGGACACGGGCTGTGCTGTGGTACAGATGGTGAGGCTCTGTGGCTACAGACCTAAACCCATACGTCAACAGCTGTGCTTCAGTCTCTTTGAAACATTTTTCTTTTGCTCCCTCTGACATGTCTGTCTGCCTGGGAGCTGCAGGGGGAGGGGGAGGAAAGATATATCCACATGGTGTTGGGCACTACATGCATGGGGAGGGGTCACCTGCCATTTTCTACTATATAGACACAGTAACATAAAGCTGACTTTCCTGGAGGATTTGGGAGTTTGTCCACCTCTTTGCTGCTGCCTGAATCCTTCCCTCTTTTCCTCTTCATGGAGGCCAGGAACAGCAGGAACAAACAGTATCACCATTTTCCAGTTTATATTGGAGTTTTGTTGCTGTTTCTTTTTCTACAGTTTTATATTGCTGGGTAATGGTTCTAAACACAGTGGTTAACAGAAGGAAAGGCCTGTGGGCTGGCCACCACTGACCATAACTACCGTACCATTCTCAGTGTCCCCGGTCCCTCTGTGGTGCCAAATGTGTATGGAGGAAAGGGGGTGGGAGGGGAATTTTTCTCCTCCCTCCTGTTCATTTCTCTTTCCTGCTTTACATTTTCTGTTTTTTCTTGACAATGTAAATATTCCTTGGCACTGTTTTCTTTTTTTCTCATTCCTCCCATCTCTCTTTCGGGGGTGGGGAAGGCTGGGTTTTGGGGGGGTTTTCCCCATTTGTACGGGTTCTGTATTTTTGTTAACAAAATTTATGATTCATGGACTGAAGGGGTTTTGATCCCATGTGATTCCCCTTCTTGTTGCTGCAGACATACTGCAGGAGAAGGGACTTTAAATAAGTATTTAACCAATTGTTTCCTCTCTGCTCTTGCTAGGGAATAAACAGGAGACAAAAATTGTGTGGGGGCAATCATTGTTCAGACAGCAGAACATGACCAGCAGGGGATAGTAGAAGTGTTGGGTGTTCACTGAAATATGGGCAGTGTATGAGCAAAGAAATGCCCACAAAGGGCAAATTAAGGGTGGGGAACTGGATAAATGAACCAAGCTGGAGATTGCCCTCTTTCTGCACTACCCCGGAGGCATCTCTGCCCCACTTGCTCCAAGCCAGAGCCACTCTGTTCAACTGGAATACAGATGTTTGTCTCCTCTCTGTCTTCTCCTCCCTGATGGTAGAATTGGTATTGCTGCTTGCAGGATGGGAGAGTGAGGTACGTTCCTCTTCTGATCCAGGTTTGGAACCCAACCCATGTAGCAGGGAAGGAGTACATATCAGGAGAGGAGAATGTAGCAGGAATATTATCCAGGAGGCTAGGAGCTGAGACAGCCACAGGAAAACAGAAGTGGATCATGTCCAGGAGTCAAGAGGAGGGTGAATTAGACACGGAGCCTTGAAGATGGTATTTCCGCCCACACACCTTTCCTACCGGCAATTGGGATTATAGGGAACTCCACAGTGAACTTCTGAGTCTCTCTGGCAAGCTCCATTTCAAGAGGACCTGTCTTCCCTCTCCACTGCACCACTAATGGAAACACCACTGGGAGGAGTGTTTGGGAGGATTATGTGAGGCTGACGCTTGGAGGTGGATATGAGACAAAAGCATTTGTTACCACCTCTTTGTCCCCATTTCTTTGGAGCTTCCCTGTCTCTCCCGGGGAGGTTGCTCCTTTCCTGGGTGATGAGGTTTCTATATCTACTTAAATATGTTTACACATTCTGGTGCCACCCTCCCAAGGTTGAGAAGGTTGGATAAAGCACCTCCCAGAATCCTGGGAGGACTCATTATCCTGAGTTTATCTGAACTGCTTTGGTCTGGCTGCTGCATGGATTGGGGAAGTCTCACTAGCAAGAACAGAGAAACTGGGAAAGTGCATGGGCACTGCAGCAGATGACATACAAATGAAAGTTAACCCAATTTTTTTTTTTTGAACCTTCAGGGAAAATGAAGTTGTGTTTCTATGGGGTGTTTCTTTGGGGGTGAGGAAGGTTCGATAAGCCTGGTTCTTATTTTTCCGAACCATTCTGCCCTGAGGGCCTAGCCAGGACCAACCTGGATGTTTACGGTAACTATATTTCAGTGTATCTTCAAATGTATCCTGCTCCCACCTTGTCATTCACAGGACCAGGACAAGAGGGTAATCTTGGTTAGGTCTATTTTTTTTTAATGAAGACAAGTTGTGCATTTGGTAAGATGTGTGACAAATGTATGAGGTGCATTTTCTCCATAGGAGAGAAATCACAGAGGGACACACGTTACATGGAAAACAAAGACTAAAAAAGAAAAAGAAAAGAAATTTACCTTATGAAAATCCCACAGAATGTAATAGCAAGTGAAAACCTTCCCACAGAGTTTTCTGACAGCTAGAGAATCATACTTCTGCTACAGAATTCTATAGCCCAGTTTCAAAAAGCTTATAGATGGGATCTCATTGTCTATTAAATCCTACAGGTGTTTAGAGTAATTTCTACAGAAACCTATTATTTTCAAGTTATTAAATTGTATAAGATTTTTCCATAAAGATCTTGCTTTTTTGCAAATAAAGATCTTACCTTTTTTGCACACACACAAGAAAAACTTCCCCCGATGTCCCCACCATCCAAGAACACACATGCCTTTCTCATTGCCAGGAACCTGACTGGACACCGCATTCCCATGGCCTCCAACCATTGCCTAAGTGAGGCCCAAATGGACAATATTAATCACAAACTGATAGGTCACTTTGCGTCTCCTGAAAAATGTTATTCTACCTTAAAAAGTGACTGTATAAAAATGGGCTTTTCTTATGCAACAGACTTGCACCCTACCTGTGTCCAGAATCAGATCTTCTCAAATTGCTAAGGTTTTCAGAAGTGACACATGGTTTTGGATTCATCAATTTTGGGGGGCCCAATTTCAGATGCCTTAAGGCTCCCTGATTTTTGGCACTTTCTGAAAATCAGGTCTACTGAAAGTATCCAAAAACAGAGCAATGCAAAGTTACTAGTCCCTTTTGAAAATCTTTGCACTAGATTTTGACTTGGTTTTTACTCAAGTTATCCCTTCAGAGCCAGCCTAGCTCAGAAAGAGGGTAATGGAACCTATTCCTTCTTGTGCAGCATCTGCAGAATTGTTTTCTATGTTCTAATTAGTCACACCTGTGCAAACCTCCTGAGGGCCATGGGGTTACCACGGGTGTCATTGGGGGCACAATTTGACTTGCAAATTCTTTATTCTAGGGGATGATCTGGAAAGAGTCCAGCTTGACTCTCAGAGCCCAGGCTGAGTTTGCAGGGCTGACAGTCAGAAACAAACATCTTTTTATTTGTCAAGTAAGCAAGTTTGATCTGGAGTCGTCACTTGTGAGCAGAGCTGCACTCATGAAATATTTCTGAAATTGCTTGAAGCAGTGTAGCTAGAGGGTTCCCTGCCTTTGTTTGCCATAAAGCCATTAAGACTTTAGTAGGAGCCATGACTTCTGTTCTTTGCTGAACAGAGAAGTGCTCTTTAAACATGGGTTACTCTAGTAGTTGAATCAGCTCTCAGACAGACAGAGCTTGTTCTCACTCCTGTGCCCTCTACTGCCACCATCTGGCCAGTTCACTTTACTGTTGTTAAACCTACAAGTTGTTCATGGGTTGGGCTGAGTTGAGTGTGGGGGGACAGGGTAGGTAAGAACTGGCTAGTCCAGAGTAATGGGATTTGGAATCTTTGCCTCTAGGGCACCAGTTCCAGTGTGTCCCTGTGAGTGGCTGGCTCAGGGGAATCATGAAGTGGGATATAGGGTCTTTCATCTCTAAAGCACAATTTTCAATTTGGCTCCAGGTTGGGGGAACTGGCTGGATGAATGGGACAAGGGGAAGGTGCCTTTCATCTGTAGGGTATCAGTTCCGATACATCCTTAGGTCTGGGGAAATGGATCAGGGAGTTGAGGAAGGGGACACAGATCTTATCACTTCTAGATGACTGGTTCCAATCTGTTCCTACTTTGTAGTGACTGACAGTCATTCCCATCTGGCAGCTCTTTGGTTTCCATGTGAATTGGCAGATCTCAGGCAGTGGCTAGTCACCCTTGCCAGTTCCACCCCTTTTCTTTGACTACGCTGGGACTTCAGAGCTGACAGGGAAAGGTAAGCACCACTGATAAGTCCTGTCCTGTGATTGTAGGGCAGGGGCAAGTCTGTTGGAAGTATTGGGCACTGTGGTGGGTTCCTGGGGTGATACAGCTTCTGCAGCCAAGGTACATGCCTATTTTCATGCCAGTTCCAAGGTAACTTGAGTTTTGGAATAGCCCTGAGATGTATAGGCTGGCCATGTGCATGGCTAAAGCCTGGACCATCCTTACTGTGTCCAGGAAATGGAAATTGTCTGTGGAGCCGGCAGGACAGCCAGGGAAAAGGACACTATTTTCTAAATCTGAAAAGGTGTGTGTGTTGGAGAGGGGAGGGAGGCAGCAGGGAAAAGGAGGAAGTAGAGGAAATATGTCAGCAAAAAAGATGAGAAAAGCTTTTTAAAAAATAACACCCCTGCAAAGGAGCTGGAGGAGTTAATCACAGAATAAGAAAGAGACTCTCCCAACTTGGTGTATGTAGCTCAAGTGCTGTTACAGAGCTTGGTACTGCCTAAGTAGGCTTGGCAGAATTCGATTTTTAATATATAATTTTGATGGATAATATCAATATTATTTTAAATCATTTTTTCTAGTTTTATCTATTTCAGTTTTCACAGTTGCATGAAATTATGGGAGGTGAAAATGAGGGAGGTCAGACAATGATTATTTAATGACAGATGTTGAGATTCAAAAAGTTATATAGCTTCATAAGTGTTAAAACACAAATTGTCAACATGTCATGTCAAAATATACAAAGTAAATATCTTTAGATCAAACTCAAAGTTCTCAAGCAGCATTTTTCTTACTTTGCCTAGCTGTAAATTTCATTTGTCAATGGAAATATTTTTTCATTAGTTTGTGTGTGTACAGTGAAATCAGCATTTACTGATCATTACCAATAAAAATCTAATCCTTCCAAGCCTATGCATAGGCCATCTAGCTCGCGCTTCTGGAAGACAAAGAGGGGGGGGGGGGAGATTTCTCCATACTCAAGAAGTTACCTACTTCTTTCCTTGTCTCTCCTGAACAGCCAGAATACTGCAACTGCCCCAAGTAAGAGCCCAATCCTACTCCAACTGAAGTCAGCTGAGACTTTGCCTTTGTGGGAGCAGGGTGAGGCCCTGAATCACCAGACTCAGTCCCATTTAGCTTAAATGTCAGATTAATTGTCCTGATAGAGGAAAAGATAAGTAAAAAGTAAACACCCCTCAATACTCTGGAGAGTAGCACAGGCTGGCATTAAGCTTAGCTTCACAATCCAGAAAGTTGTCACCTCAGCCTTCCGATGTAAGGAGAAGGTCCTTGCTCTCTCACAGCCTAGAACTGTTCCTTCCTGCCAACTCACACTAGCTGGTATGAGGGAAAGTTTCTCCATCTCACCCCACTTTGGATTTTCCTCATGGCTTGGTTCAGACATTTCTAAACAATGGGAAATGTCATTTTAAGCTGCTGTTACCAAAAGAGCCTTTCAAATACAGCGATCGCCAGTGATTTGCAATCAGCATATTTAATGTTGTCTTGAGAGAAGTGGAAAGGAATTAACATTTGCTGTTTAGCTGGAGCACAGAAGAGGGAGTCTGACAGGGATGTGCTGTGCCTTAACTCAGGGAAGGGAAGGATAAACAGAGTGATATGTAGAATATGGATCTCATGTGCACCAATTAGATAGCACAGCAGAGGCAGTGTCAGTTATGAATGAAAGCCAGATGGGGCCCTCTTTCATTTCAGTCGCTCCCCAGGTGAGATAGATAGGGCTGGATCTGTAGGAGAGTGATAGACATCTGTGCCAGATCAGTATCTTTCTGTCTCTCTCCCCAGCACAGTGTTTCTCACTATGCAGAATGTCTGGCCCCTTGCCGGAGATCACAGGCCCCTGCAAGCACAGACAGCTCTCTAGGTTTGTTGGGAAGTGATACAGACCAGATGTTCACTGTGTTACCAGCACAGATATGGCAGGGTCTGCACTGGAGCATAGAGACCATCTGGGTCTCTGTTATATATATGGCTTTTCCTAGCAATTTTTGTCCTTCCCTTGTATGGATATGAACAGGTCTGTACAAGAGTAATATGGACCAACTGGGTTTGTGCATTGTATTTCCCCAGCACTGATAGATCTGGATTGGAATTGAAGTAATGTAACCAGACCAGACCCCTGTTTTGGACAATATTTCCACCCAGACCCTAGGATTTCTCCTGGAAATGTAGGGACTGACAGGTTATCTGTTCAGTCATGAATGTTGCTCCCCAGGGTAATCAGCAAGGCACCTGCCTGTTCTAGAATGATGGTAAGGGCTTCTGGTTAAGCTAAGTGGTACACTTAAGAAGGGAGGGTTGCTATCTTTCTATCACTGGTTGGGTGGGAACTCAGCCTCCACTTCCACCTTGCACTGAGTCAATGCTCGGTGTCTTCAGAAATCCAGTCTTGGTTCTGCTCCTCCCAAGGGTACAACTAGTGTCCATCCTGTCAGGCAAAGTTCTTCTCCACCCAGGAGAAAGGTCATGCACTGACAGTTAATTCCAGGATAACACAGCCATCCAGTCCAGGTTCACCTGAACCCCAGAGGCCTTTGCAGGAGGGATAGAAAACCAGTAAAAGCATTTCCCCTTGTTGCCCTGCTCCCTTTCTAGAGGTCACAAATCCCATTTAGGTTCTTGACCTAAATGCTGTGCACAGTCCATTCCAGGCAAGCATAGGCATCCACTCCACTTCCATCCACTGTTTCCATGTAGTGTGCAGATGAGCAGTGTGAAAAGCAGAAGCAGCTTTGCAGGTGTATTTTGTTTGATGGTTTCTGTTTATCTTCTCTGGTTTTGTGGGTGTCTTGCATGATTGGGGGAGTCACCAATGGGTCCCCAGGATCCTCCAAACTACAGAATGAGCCTCAAAAATCATTTTATAATGAGCGGGGCTTTTTTTAAAAGCTCTTTTCGGGGTTGGGTGGGTAAGGGCTGGGGAGTGGGAGGTACAGTGATCTCTGGGTGGTATGGGTGGGTGGGAGAATGGGGAGTGGTGTCTTGAAGCATGTTTAAAAGCAACCAAAGGTTTGGGGCTTAAGATTTTGTATTCTCAACATATGAAACTGCTTTTGCATAAGGGGACAGGACAAAGAGGGGTTGTAGCAGGGCAATGTAAAGACCCTCTTCCCCAGCTGTGTGTGATTTTGTGGGGGACTGAATGGAGATTCTTTTCATCCCTCAAGGATGCATTTTGTGGAGGGCCATGGCTCTTCATGGGGAAAGAAAGAGCAGGAAGAAAAGGGGGTCTGTCATTATAACCCTCCTACCCCTGCCTTGTCCCATGCCACCCCCAAATAAACAAAAACAAAACTGATTTGCCTTTGGTCTTCCAGCTCCAAAACTTCTTTGTGTGAAATCTTTTCGCTGGTTATTCTTCGCATGTTTTGATAATATGACTTATGAGAAAAAATATCTCTCTATCTCTCTCTCTCTATATATATATATACACTATCTATAAATATCTATCTATCTATCTATCTATCTATCTATATATATATATATATATAAATTATACATACGGACATAGGAAACTATATGGCACTACACACCTCCATACCTATGTGTGGCAGCAGCCACTGAAAAAGGAGAGGATGTAGGCCAAAATGGCATGTACAGTCCTTATGGCATTATTATTAAACAGAATGTGGTCTTGCCATTCTGGCTGGTGGAAGTGTTTTATTTCTGTGGGGAGGATCTAAGGGACTTGCGTCTGAGGAAACAGTATCCTAGCAGGAGTGGAGGTACAAAATGATTGATAGGAGTAAAGCCAGAGCATGCTGGAGACATATACAAGGATAGGGGCAGTATCTCATTCTAGGCAGGTGAGAGAGCTTTTTTCACTCCACTATAAAAAGATGACACTTCATCTGCAGCCATTGTGTCACAGAACAGAGGTCATTGTGCGAGCCCAACAATGTCTGTCCTGACACTGCTGCCCTCTTCCCTTATCTTTTCATTTAGCTGCGGTATTCATTTTCATGCTGATATTTCTCCAGCGTCCTTCATCTCAAAGCATGTTACAGACTGTACATATAAGAGTCATTCAATTACCAATGAAATGCTGCCATCTTTGAGATGGTTCACAACATGCTAGACAGCAGGTTAGGACAGAACATGCAGAAAAATCCAGCAGTCAGATGAAACCACAGGGAAGGTTTAAACAGGATGAGATCTATAATGACCTTGAGTAATCCAGACATTGGCTTTACATTTAATCCAAAAAACTGCACTTCTAGCTGCATGATGCCCCTACCAGTGTATTGGGGTAGTGGTTTAATGTTGACTCAGAGGGGAGATACCCCTATAGAGTCGCCAACATTGCTGCCATCTCCTTGCAGCTTTTCCAATCTAGTTTACATCTGCCAACCAACATAGCTTCCAACACTTGAAAAACTAAAGGCCTAATACATCTCACTGTCAGGAAGGGTTTGCTGCTATTCATTCTACATGATTTTTACCTTAGTTTCATCCCAATACTTCTAATTGTACCCCCTTTGCCACCTAATATAATTTCTCTCTTCCTTGGTGTGAACACCCTGCAGATGTCCGTACTATTGTGCCCCTTTACCTTAGATGTTGCTTTCACAAAACATACATCGTTAACGCCTCTAGTCTTTCCTTGTCAGTGAGTCCCTCCAGCCACCTAACCATTTCTGGTACTTTTCTCTGAACTACCTCTCTGAACTGCCAGTAGTTGTTCTTGAAATGTGTTGCTCAGAGTTGTAATACTCCAAGTGTGCTTGCACCAGAGGCACAGAAGAGGGCTATCACTTTCCTGACTCATGAAATGATGCCTCTGCATATACCAAAACTATATTGGCCTTTTTACTGCCTGTTACACTACACACAGATGTTTAATTTGCTGTCTGCTGTAGCTTTTCAAGGTCTTTTTAAGCATATCTTTGTCCTAGGATTCTCCTCCCACTGAGTGTATTTTGGATTCTTTTCCTCAGACAAGTTAGCTCTGTTTCCTGCTATTTTCTTATCCTGTTATTTTCTGTCCCAGTCTCAGCTCTCTGTAGGTCTCTTTCTTATTATTTCTCTGTCCCGTCTGGTATTCACTGCTCTTCCCTAGTTATCGTCTGTGAGTTTTCATTAACCATGCCATTTACTTCCTCTTCCAGATTATTCATGAAGATTTTAAATAAGATTGGACCTGGAACAGTCCTGCTCAACACCTCCCCACCTTCTACTTTGCCATTTGCCAGCATGATTTCTTTACAGTTCTTCTGACAGTTCTTAGCTGCACATAGCAGTTCTCATATCCAGTCACTTTGAATTATGACTGAGAGTGAGGGCAGGTCTACACTTATAAAGCTGCAGCACTTTAGTGAAGCTGCTACTATGCTGACAGGAGAGCTTCTCACCTCTGCAAGAGGCGGTAGCTATGCTGATGGGAGAAGCCCTTCCCTCAACATAGCACTGTTTACACTGGGAGTTAGGTTGGTGAATCATACAAACACCTCATAAAATATTGGATCAAAATCCAAGTATGATACAACTCCTGTTTTCTCTGTAACCATTTATATTGTATATCTCAGGAGCAAAAGGTAGCCAAGTTTGTTGGCAACTTATTCTTCATAAATCTTCAGTGCTGCCTTTTGCTCACAGTTCTGTTGCACTTGGGATTAGATGTTAGGTTTTGAGGAATTGTAGCTTCAGCTTGTGTAGCTGAAATGCTGACCTTATGTTAGTGATTTTCCTTTTTCTACCTAGATTTTTTCTTTCATTTTCCTTCATTATTCAGAGTCACAGATGACTTTGCCATTTATTACTGGGCAGCTTTAAGACATTTATTTATATACAAATAAATAGTTTACATTTTAAAATCTGTCTTCATTATGGTTGTTTTAAAATTTGTTATTGATTGGAAAATAAAGTTAGTAATAGCTCTCTCGTGCCCTCTCTCTCCAAGTTTGTCTCTTTCTAGGTATTTA
Organism: Malaclemys terrapin pileata; assembly: GCF_027887155.1. Taxonomy (NCBI): domain Eukaryota; kingdom Metazoa; phylum Chordata; order Testudines; family Emydidae; genus Malaclemys; species Malaclemys terrapin. The sequence goes on from NC_071505.1 coordinate 141,669,409, forward strand.
TACTGATTAGTCATCTCAGTAGTACCCAAGTTCTTCCTTTAGCATCTTCCAGCTTAGGAACTTTGAAGCCTTAACATTAATGAACTGAGCCTCACAATGCCTCTGTGAAGGTATCATTGGTAACTATAATTCTCCCCATTGTATAGGTGGGGAACACTGAGGAACGGAGTGGAGACTGGTTCTGTTATGGCTGCTCTGTGTGAATCCACTGAGTTGTGTGTGGGAAGGAGAAGGAGGCCCCAGGAGCACTGTCTACCCCTTAGCACACCTTGGCAGAAGGCGGCTGCCAAAATGCTACTGCTGCCTGTGTTCTCAGAGTGCACTGGGGTGAGATGTGTCTGGGCATAGAGGGAAGTGGGGAGACGTGGAGAAGGCCTGGCTTCCCTTCCACCCCATATACCAGCTATTGTGGAAGTGCAGGCCTGTGGGGTACATGTGCTATATCTGTCTTTCAGCTGCAGCAAGTACCACTGCTCAGCTCCCTCCCTCCCTCAGTGCCTCCCTACACACTGCCTTGTTACTGACAATATCCCCTCCCAGGACACGTAGTCCACTAGCAGGAGCCAGAAATCTGGGTGGGGTTGTCTGTCTGCTCTGGAGAGAAAAGGGCTGAGGAAATCGCCCAGATTCAGTTTCTCTCACCCTCCCCTTACTGCAGTGCTCCCTGGCTAAGCACTGGGCTGACAACATCCAGTGACAACAGGCCACTCCGAGCATGTGGAGTATTGCATCCTTCAAGTGAGGAAACGGGAAAGCACAGAGATATAGAAAGGCTAGGGGAGTTGGGCAGGGCAAGGTGGTGCTAGGGAGAGATACAATCTGTTTTCAATTCCATATACTCCAGGGGTTCTTGGCTTTGAAGGGTTCAGTTTTGTAGATAAAGCTTGGGCATATAGACCTAGATTTGAATTTGTAGAGAAAGTTCAAGACTTTGGTGATGGTTCAATTGTGGGATGAAGTTTACAGGTTTTGGGAAAAGATTTTGGTTTTAAAGTAAAGCTCCCTGTGTGTGTTTTATGGGGTAGAAGCTGGAGATTCAGGTTCTGGGGTGAAGGTTTGGGATTCATGTTGTGGAGCAAAGGTTTCCAGGTAAAACTTTGAGGTTTCCTGCAAAGGCATCAACTTTCTAATGTACCAGGCGGTGCTCGACCCTGTAGCTCTGCCCCAGACCCCACCCCACCTCTTCCTGCAAGCCCCACCCCCACTCCGCCTCTTCCCACCACTGCTCCCGCCCTGCCCCCACTCTACCTCTTCTCCCAAGCCCCAACTCCCGCGCTACCTCTTCCCACCCCCGCTCTGCTCCTGCCCTGCCCCCACTCTACCTCTTCCTCCAAACCCCCACCTCCACCTCACCTCTTCCTGCCTCACGTCACATTCCACCCCCTCCCCCAAGATGCCCAATCCTCGCTCCTCCCTCCCCCCAGTGCCTCCTGCATGCCGTGGAACAGCTGATTGTGATGGGTGGGAGGCACTGGGAGGGAGTGGGAAGCTGGCTCCTGCAGCACCCACCATTTTTTCCCCATGGGTGCTCCAGCCCTAGAGCACCCATGGAGTCGGCGCCTATGGCTTCCTGTACAGCACACAGGACCACTTCAATGGAGAAAGGTATCCAGAAAAAAAAACAGGTCTAAGAAGAGAGTGTGGTGCCTTCACTGCCCAGAATATATACTGCATGTAACGGGAAGCCTGGGCAGAGTCAGAGACTAGCACTCGGGGGAATCCTTCACTGCTCTAGAGCACCTGTGTGCTGGCTACATGGCGCAAAGGGGCTGTAGAGTAGCCTTTAGGATTCCTGAGGAATACCCGGATACATGGGACCTCATAAGAGCTCTGCAGATGCCCTGCAGGATTCACCAGTGCTGGGGGCATTCGGGGTCAAGGGCAAGAGGAGTCATGGACCAAGGATTCCTACGCCTGATTATTCCCCAGCTTCAACAAGGCCCTTAGGGACTACAGCAGCTGAGGTGCATATTGAGGTAAATCTGGGGTCTGATCTTACTAGCTCAAGGACTGAACTGGCCCCCAGGATCAAGCAGACACAAGCTTCCTCCCCTTGTTTTATTTGCTGGCCACAGTACTGCCAGAGGATGAATCCCCTTCTCAGCAGGGCATAGAAATGGTTTCTTGTACTTTTAAGGCCAGAAGGAGCCATTATGATAATCTAGACTGAACTCCTCCATAACACAGTACAGAGAACCCACCCAATAGTTTCTGCATTGAGCCCATAACTTCTGGATGAGCTAGAATGTACCTTTTAGAAAGTCATCAAGTCTTCATTTAAAAATGCCAAGTGACGGAAAACTCACCGAATCCCTTGGTAAGTTACCTTCAGAGTTAAAAATGTGTGCCTGAGTTCTAGCCTGAATTTGTCTAGCTTCAGGTTCCAACCACTGGATCTTGTTATGCTTTCTGCTAGATCAAAAATCTCTTCCCATGAACCAATCAAGTGACCTCTTTGCGTTCTCTTGGATAAACTCAATAGTTAGCTTCTTATGGCTCTTACTGTAAGGCAGGTTTTCCAGACCTCTAATTATTCTTGTAGGTCTTTTCTGAGTCCTTTCCAATTCTTCAACATCATTTTCAAAGTGGATAACAGAACTGGAGCCAGTATTCCAGTAATGGGCTCCCCAATGCTGTATCCTGGGGTATACAAATCTGCAACCAATTCTACTTTTTTGCCCAAGGGTTGTAGTGAAAGACTATTCTAGGTGTTCAAATGCATCTTAGGCTACTGTATTGGTACAGCTATAGCAGCAAACCCTTGATAGAGATGCAGCTTATACCTGCAAAATCACTTTTTGCTGATATATCTGCATGTACACTAGAGCTTTTGTAGCATAGCTATCATAGAAATGTAGGGCTGTAAGGGTCCTCAGTAGGTCAACTAGTCCAGTCCCCTGCACTGAGGCAGAGCCAAGTATACTTAGACCACCCCTGACAGGTGTTTGTCCAGCCTATTCTTAAAACCTCCAGTGTGGGGGATTCCACAACCTCCCTTGGAAGCTTGTTTGAGCTTAAACTATCCCGCATAGTTAGAAAGTTTATCCTAATATCAAATTTAAATCTCCCTTGCTGCAGATTAAGACCATTACTACTTGTCCCACCTTCAGTGGACATGGAGAACAACTGATCACCATCTTCTTTATAACAGCCCTTACCACATTTGAAGACAGTTAGCATGTTCTCCCTCATGCTTCTTTTCTAAGACAGAACATGGCCAGTTTTTCTAATCTTTCCTCAGAGGTCAGGTTTTCTAAAGCTTTTATCATTTTTGTTGTTCTTCTCTGGGTTCTCTCTCATTTGTCCACATTTTTCCTAAAGTGTGATGCCTAGAAATGGACACAAGACTCCAGTTGAGGCCTCTTGTGTCTAACATACAATATTCCTGTAAATACATCCCAGAATGCTATTAGCCTTTTTCACAACTGCATCACATTGTTGACTCGTATTCAATTTGTGATCCAATATAACCTCCAGACCTTTCCAGCGGTACTACCATCTAGACAGTTAGCTATTTCAGGGTGTGAGTTTTTCACACTCCTAACCTACAGACAAAAACTCTTTACGTGTAGATGAGGCCTTATTTTGAGCTGCCCGAGCCCCTTGTGTGCATCAGCCCAAGATTCCCCCTCCTTATATTATTTGGTCCTCATCTTAAGACCATAAGAACAGCCATATTGGGTCAGACCAAAGGTCCATCTAGCCCAGTATCTGTTTTCCAACAGTGGGCAATGCCAGATGCCCCAGAAGGAATGAAAAGAACCGGTAACCATCAAGTGATCCATTCCCTGTTGCTCATTCCCAATTTCTGGCAAACAGAGGCTAGGGACACCATTCCTGCCCATCCTGGCTAATAGCCACTGATGGACCTATCTTCCGTGAATTTATCTAGTTCTTTTTTGAACCCTGTTATAGTCTTGACCTTCACAACATCCTCTGGCAAGGAGTTCCACAGGTTGACTGTGCATTGTGTGAAAAAATACTTCCTTTTGTATTAAACCTGCTGCCTATTAATTTCATTTGATGACCACAAGTTATGTTATGAATAGATAACACTTCCTTATTTACTTTCTCCACACCATTCATGATTTTATAGACCTCAATCATATCCCCCTTTAGTTGTCTCTTTTCCAAGCTGAAAAGTCCAAGTCTTATTAATCGCTTTTCATATGGAAGCCGTTCCATACCCCTTTTCTGAACCTTTTCCAATTCCACTATATATTTTTTGAGATGGGGCGACCACATCTGCACGCAGTATTCAAGATGTGGGTATACTATGGATTTATATAGAGGCAATATAATATTTTCTGTCTTATTATCTATCTCTTTCTAAATGATTCCCAACTTTCTGTTCACTTTTTTGACTGTTGCTGCACATTGAGTGTCTGTTTTGAGAGAACTATCCACAATGACTCCAAGATCTCTTTCTTGAATGGTAACAGCTAATTTAGATCCCTTCATTTTATATGTATAGTTGGCATTATGTTTTCCAATGTGCATTACTTAGTATTTATCAACACTGAATTTCATCTGCCATTTTGTTGCCCAGTCACCCAATTTTGAGAGATCCTTTTGTAGCTCTTCACAGTCTGCCTGGGACTTAACTATCTCTTCTCTGTCTGTCTCTGTCTCTGTCTTGCTCTCATGCACACAACTCTCTCCCTTTCTCCGATTTTTTATTTAAAAAGCCAGCTTCAACATCAGCTCAAGCCACAAACCTTGCCCTCCCAGAGAGGTAGGGACTCAGGCTTGGTGGCAGCGCACAGAGCCCTAGTGCTGATAGGGCATGACACGCCAGATAGTTGCAGGTACTTTACGAGAAGATAAGCCTTTATTGTTTTCTTTCTTTCCCCCTTTCCCATGCTTTAAAATATACCATTACTGCCCCCAGCTGAACCAGGGCAGGCCAGATCACAATGGAAACCCCCATCTTCAGAAAGGGTTCTTGTTTACATGTACAAGCCTAATTGCTAGAATTAAGGCCAAGGAGAAATTCTCACTAGTATATTAGCAGGTGCCCCAGGATTTTTACCTGCCTCTGGAGCACTGCAGGGGAACCATCTGCTTAAATAAACTTGGCAAACCCAACATAGTTTGTGTCTCCCAGTTGCACAAACAGGGCAGGAACTGGGAACCATGCTGCCTCTGGCTTTGTCATAGCCTCCAGGCAGCCAGCTCGTGGAGGTGCACCTGGCCAGGCATCAGGACATATCATAAAGTGCCTGGGATCTCCTCTCCTCACAGCCTGATGAGTGGGATTGTGTCTGGCAGAGCCTCGGGACTGCTACCTGGTTTCTTTGATGCAAATTTTACAGTAGAAAGCTGCACAATGGCTGGGGAAATCTGCAGACTCTACAACACTGAATTTTGCTATCGTACTGAGAAAACCTGGCAGGAATAGTGAGTTAGCCTGGCAGTCTCTCATCTCTGAATGTCAGGGTATCACATGCATGCACCAAGCTGCTGCAGCATCTCTCCTCTGGACACAGGTGAAGATGGAATAGCAAAGGGTGCTCCGAGTTACAATTGAGATGTATTGGCAGAGCTGTGTGGAGGGTACCCAGTCCTGAAGTAGCAGAAAAGCAGTGTTTAAAGAGAGGGGCCTTCCTGTGCTAGCAAAGGGGAAGGCAGGGGAGTGGCTTCTCTCTGCCGTTTCTCATCAGCCTGCTCTCAGCCCACAATCTCCCTCCACGGGGGATCGTAAAGTAATGCACATTGGAAAAAATAACCCCAACTATACATACAATATGATGGGGGCTAATTTAGCTACAACTAATCAGGAAAGAGATCTTGGAGTCATCGTGAATAGTTCTCTGAAGACGTCCACGCAGTGTGCAGCAACAGTCAAAATAGCAAACAGGATGTTACGAATCATTAAAAAAGGGATAGAGAATAAGACGGAAAATATCTTATTGCCCTTATATAAATCCACGGTATGCCCACATCTTGAATACTGCGTACAGATGTCGTCTCTTCATCTCAAAAAAGATATACTGGCATTAGAAAAAGTTCAGAAAAGGGCAACTAAAATGATTAGGGGTTTGGAACGGGTCCCATATGAGGAGAGATTAAAGAGGCTAGGACTTTTCAGCTTGGAAAAGAGGGGGAATATGATAGAGGTATATAAAACCATGAGTGGTGTGGAGAAAGTGAATAAGGAAAAGTTATTTACTTGTTCCCATAATATAAGAACTAGGGGGCACCAATTGAAATTAATGGGCAGCAGATTTAAAACAAATAAAAGGAAGTTCTTCATACAGTGCACAGTCAACCTGTGGAACTCCTTGCCTGAGGAGGTTGTGAAGGCTAGGACTATAACAGGGTTTAAAAGAGAACTAGATAAATTCATGGAGGTTAAGTCCATTAATGGCTATGAGTCAGGATGGGTAAGGAATGGTGTCCCTAGCCTCTGTTTGTCAGAGAGTGGAGATGGATGGCAGGAGAGAGATCACTTGATCTTTACCTGTTAGGTTCACTCCCTCTGGGGCACCTGGCATTGGCCACTGTCGGTAGACAGGATACTGGGCTGGATGGACCTTTGGTCTGACCCAGTATGTGGGCATTCTTATATTTTAAGACTATAACTTCATAGAAATTGCCGATAGTGGTTCAGAGACAAACACATAAATATCTGAAAGATATATACAGTCTTACTGCTCATTCGTCCATGCCTTTGTGACCTCTGACCAACCCACTCCAATCTTGGCCATTCTGCTTAAAGACTTCAGTGAGCCAACCGGAAAACAAGAAGTCTTTCCTCCCATCCAATTCTTTTTTAAAGTCCTGAGTATATTAAAGAACCGTGACAAAGATCCAGCAGCCTTTCCTCCCTCCCAACCATGCTTGTGGGAGCAGTAAGAAATCTCCCTCTTCGTGGCAGCGCTGGCAGGCCCAGGCCAAGCCCCCAGCAGTCCTCCCACCAACGAAAATACCAGAGGGAGAATCCGGAACAAGACCCAGTGTTTCTGGACAAGAATGTTCTTGGTGCGCAGGATGGGAGAGGGGCTTGAAGGGGCTACAGGGGCATGGGGTGGTGGGATTCTAAGATGGAAAGTTGCTTCTAGATACAAGTGTGGGAAGCGTGTGTGTTTGTGAGGTGTTTGGGAAGATGGCGACCACCCTTAGGAACTGCAGGGAGGGGTGTTGTGCTAATGAATGAGCCACTGTATATAAAGCTATTATTACCCCAGGGATGCTGGGTGTCTCTAGGTGTCAGGCTGGCTCAACCCACAATCTTCAGGGATACAGCTGTGGCTGAGTGGATTGTACAGGAGGGTGTTCGGGGGGCTTGCCCTCTCCCCTCTCATTGCTTGCACAATCCCCCTGCCCCTGAGAATTTTCACTAGTCAGAAATCCTGGGTTGTGGGAAGGTTCCTGCAGGAACTGTTGGGGGGCAGGGGAAGCAGAGAAAGTCATGCTGTTCTTCAGGGTGTTCTGAGAATGGAGAAGAGGCAGGGCTGTGGCCCCCATCCGCTCCCCACCACTCTCTCACAATGGCACAATCTGTTCAGAGCATCTGTCCCTGCAGCCAGTGGGGTCCATGCCTCATTATGGTTCCTGCTGCCTCCCTCCCCCATATGCTCACCATAAGTGCTGGGAGAGAAAGAGTCGGGCCTTTAATCCCAGCATCCCCCTTGCCACCTGGGGGAGTCCATCTCCCCCCTCACACATGCACCCCTATCTGTCCCAGGTAGCACAACACTCCAGGTAGTGAGGACAACAGAAGGGTAGTCCTGTGATCCCTCCCCCAACTAAGCTACTGCGGATGCTGGAGCATTGGAGAGAGAGTCCTCAGGCTTCTCCCTGAGGAGCATGTGTAGCAGGGCTGGCTCACTGACATCCCCTCCTCCCACCGGTTATAGGGGCACATCCTCTTCATCGTCCTCCTCCAGGTCCGTGGAGCGCAGGCTCAGGTCCTTGAGGATGTCTGAGATGTTCTCAGCAGCAGGGCCAGACAGCTCCATTTCCTCCAGCTCAGCGTCAGCAGCTGAGACAGAGTGCAGCCCCTTCCCCTCCTCAGGGAAGGGCGGGGGCTGTGGGGAGGGGGAGCTGGAGGGCAGTGGGCTCCCCATCCCTGAGTCCGCAGCTCCTCTCACAGGCACCACACAGCTGTCCTGCCGGCTCCACACCTGTGAAACCTGGCTACTCTGCTCATTGCTGACTGAGGTCCGATTGGTGTCTCGGAAGCTGGCGAGGGGCGGACGGAGGCGGACACCAGAGCGCGTGGAGCCCTCAATTGCCTTCTGGAGCTATTGGAGGGGCAGAAGGTCAGAAGAACAGAGAGGGAATTAAAGGGCAGCTGATAAACCACAGCACAAAAGTTCAGCTACTCTCCAAAATAACAGGGCAGGAGACTAGCCCCTGGAGAGATCAGATTTTGCATTGCTATAGTGCCTTTCATCCCACAGCACTTGGCAAACTCCAAACCTCAGTGTAGCCACTTCTGGGAGGGACACTGGCTAAACGGATCTGGCACGGGCCACACAGGTAAAAGCCTGTCTCTCACAAAAAAGACTGTCACTAGGGGATCTTTAATATCCATGTAAAGCAGACAGGCCCTTGGTTTGTTAAGGCTCCTTCTGAAAAACTCACATCCAGGAACACAATTTCTCCCCTCAGAAGGGAAAAGGACTAAGTCAGTGCTGCCAGGACTTGAAACTGGAATGCCTGGAAATGTACTGACTGCAGAGCTGAAACTTCCATCCCAAAGCTGGTTCTCGTCTGCTGTGGGATATTACAATAACACACAGAATGTCTGGGGCTGAGCAGGAGGTGGGAGTGTCTGCATGAAAATGTGACTGTATTTACCTCTTCCAATGCCAGCACTCCCTTCAGCTTCCCCTTACTGGTCACATAGGCATGGCTGAGGCCCAGCAAGGAGAACAAGGTGTGTGTCTGTGGGAGAAAACAAGAGAATCTCCATTACCAGTCACCTAGGGCTTGATGTCCTCAAAGGCTGGGAATGAGAGTCTTGGCGCTAAGCCTAGGCCTGAGATCCCCTCTGGGCTCCAAAGCTAGGAGTGGGAATCCCAACTCAAATTCCTCTGGGTTTGGCGCCACCCTGGTAAGAAGCTGCCCTAGGAGTGGGAAATCTAATGCTAATCCTCAGTGAGTAGCCTCATTGCACTTGCAGGGTGGTTAGTGGGACTTCGGGAGGGGGGGGGGAACCTGGAACTCCTGGTATATGCCTGTAGTTAGCCCAGAGCAGCAGTCCCATACAGCTTAAATATTCCTTTTATTCCTGGGACTTCTAATCAGCCAGGACTCCCCTCGGGTCACACTGGTGCATGCTAGGGACACCCAGAACATTCTCATACCAACTCACATCCCCACACCTGGCATATGGCTACGAGGGTGCAGATCCCAGTCCACTCAGGGACCAATGCACAGTGGGGTAGATCCTGCTGTGCTTTGGAGCTGATAGTGGATCCCAGCAATGATATAATCAGTGACAGACCCCTAATAAATACAGTGATAAAGGCATGCAGATCCCATTGCACTCCGAGGCAGGGAGTGTGAATCCCAGTATTCATGCGCTGGGATGGAGGTCCCTGGTCCCAGAGGGGCCAGGAGTGTGAATCCCACCCCCACTGCTGCATATGGATCTTGCAGCACTCAGATGGGCTAATGTATGAAACCCATCATTATTGTATCATTGCTTTTACAAACATCTGAGGTGTGGCTGCTGCTGCACTCAGTGCCTAGGAGTGGGAATCCCAGTGCTAATGTGTGTGTATCTAGACAGCCCCCAGAGGCTGGGAGAGGGAATTCCAACACTAATGCAATGGCTGGTGGATCCTAGTGTGGTTCTCTGAAGCTCTTTTATTAAACTAATCTGCTCATGTTCCAGGAGACTGCAGTCAGACACTGTGCTGATGGGAGTTCAGTGAGCTTCTCAGATAGAGACGGCGACAGAGAGAGAGCAAGAGAGAGAAAAATGCAAAGCGAGGGGAGGGAGAAGGGGAGAGGGAAGGGGATGAGCCCTGGGGTGGGCTAGCACAGAGACAGACAAGTTGGAGAAGGATGGACAGTATCTGGGAGGGAGGTCAGACCCACCTTGTGCAGGGAAGTCCTCTCCACTAGCTGAAAAGGGGAGGGGTCTATGCAGCAGCTGTCAAAGCACACCTCCTTATTCAGCTCGTCCTGCTCCCATGCATCTATCTGACACAGGGAAGAGGGGATCACACTCACAGTGACCAACACTGCTCCCAGCCCATACTCCAAGCCGCCCCGGTCTCCTGCTGCTGTTTCCCCCTCCTCCTCATCTGCCGCCCCCAATATATTATTCCTCTGAGGTTTCCCATCCCTCCAGCATGAGCTGGGGCCTCCCCTTGGAAACGTGGTGGTGCTGCAGCACTAGAAGCGCCATTGATTGACATGCCCCCAGCAAGGGTGACACAGTGAGAAAAGTAGCCAGGAAGGTGAGGGCTTCCCCAGGCCTGCTTAGAGGGGATGAGAGCCCCCTGTCTCTCCTTCCAGAGCTCTCCCTGCCCCAGTCACTCCAGGATAGGCTGCCCCATTTCCATGGGTTGAGGGGATAGTTTCTCTCAGGATGGCCTCTCCTTGTAGCATATGAGCATATCCTGGCCATTGGACCTTCCCAGGAAGGAGACAGCTTCCAGGGGTGAGAGGAGAACCAGCCCCCCAGTCCTCATCCAGACTTACCTCCTCTGGCTTCATTGTATCTATAACCTCTACATAGTCCTAGGGAGAACAGAAAACACAGCCACGGTCAGCGAAAGAGTACACAGCCCTAACTCCACAGCAAAACCCTGGAGTGCAAGACCCCCTTATTCCTAATCTCAGCTGTATCGCCCACTTTCCAGCAACTAACCCTCCCTTCCCCCCACCCCCCACCGACTCATCCCTAAGCCCAGAAAGTGGCCATTATACTCAGGGTCCCTCTCTTCCTGCTAGGGTGACCAGACAGCAAATGTGAAAAATTGGGATGGGGGTGGTAATAGGAGCCTATATAAGAAAAAGACCCCAAAATCGGGACTGTCCCTATAAAATCGGGACACCTGGTCACCCTACTTCCCGCTCACTCCTAATCCCACTGTGCACCCCCAGATACTCAGGGACCCCCATCTTTCCCTGGGTGTCATTGTCATGGAGGGTGGAATCTGTGCACTGGGATGCTACTGACCTGCACACTGGTGCAAGTCCTGGTTTGGTGTGGGGTTTTGCTTAGTCTTCTCTTGATGCCTTTTGGACAGCCCCTTGGCCTATACTTTCTTAGGCTACGTCCTCACTACGGGGGTGGGGGGGGTCGATTTAAGATACGCAAATTCAGCTACGCGAATAGCATAGCTGAATTCGACGTATCGGAGCCGACTTACCCCGCTGTGAGGACGGCAGCAAATCAACCTCCACGGCTCCCCCGTCGACGGCGCTTACTCCTACCTCCCCTGGTGGAGTACAAGCGTCGATTCGGGGATCGAATGTCGCGTCCCGACGAGACGCGATAATTCGATCCCCGAGAGATCGATTTCTACCCGCCGATTCAGGCGGGTAGTATAGACATAGCCTTAGATCTGAAGCCTGCCTCAGTACCTGCAGATTTCAGTCTGCTTCCTTCCCCAGAGCTGGTGAAGAGCTCTGTGTAGCTTGAAAGCTTGTACCTTCCACCAACAGAAGTTGGTCCAGTAAAAGATATGACCTCACCCACCTTGTCTCTCTCAGTACTAGCAGCACAGACAGCACCTAGCCAGCACGATCCTCACTTCCCCATGCATGCCATGGCCATCCTCTTCTGCGGAAATCCCTAATCCTTTACCAGGAGCTCAGTGTAACAAAGTGAGGATTTTTCCTTGTTATGTTGTATGTGAGTGTATGTGAGTCTTACTGTTGAGCCTATGTGAGTCTTACTGTGTGTGCCTCAGTTTCTCTCTGTGCTGCACCAATGCCTATGTGGTGGGAATAAGGGTGTGTGACTTTGGCTGAGACCCTCAGGAGCAGGTGAGGCTGTTTCAGTTGCCTGCATGTAGGCTATGGCCGGTGCCCTTCGTAACTTGAGACCCAGGAGGGGAATGCAACCAGGTGACACATTGCCTGGGAAGCAAGACAAAGACCAGAAGGAGGAGCAACAGGGGTGTCTGAGATCGGGTCGCTGGTAGCTGGGCGGTCTGCTTGGGGGGCTGCAGGGGGGAGTCCAGGGCATCTGGCCCAGGATTCCCCCAAGATGGACTTGGCTGAAAGTCACTGATTTCTGTGCTAACAAGTTCTGTTCTACACTGTGTTCCTGTCGACTAATAAACCTTCCATTTTATGCTGGTTGAGAGTCACTGCTGACTGCGGAGTTGGGGAACAGGGCCCTCTCGCTTCCCCAGGAGCCACGCACGGGCAGACTCACTACAGGAAGCGCACGGTGTGGAAGGTGATGTTGAATACTCCGAGGTCAGGAAGGTTGAAGCTGTGTAAGCTTCTTGCCCTGGCGACTGTATGCTCAGAGAGAGGAGGCATGCTCCTCCAGAGTCCTGGCTGGCTTCATATGGAGTAGTTCCAGAGCATTGGCCCGGTGACTCTTTAACAACTGATGGAAGCGGTGGGATAAACTGCATCCAGTGGACAGTGCATCCTGCAGTAAGTGACTGGGGAGCAGTAAAATTAAGGTGGGATTCACGGGAGATAGGCGTGCAAAAGTGAGGTGCGGTTCCAGGAGGTGAGGTGCGGTTCCAGGAGGCAGAGGAGCCTACAGCTTAACCCCCGAGAGAGATTGTAACCCCTAAGAAGTGCTGTCGCACTGAAGGGGTTCCTCCCAGGGACCATGGGGAGCTGAGAGAGCACAGGCCTGTGAGTCCCTGACAACTTGGGAACAGCGAAGAGATGGCCTATAACCATCTCCTTCAGAAGAACATTGTACAGCTTTGCAGAGAAAGAGAGGGCTGCGCATTGGAAAGTTCACCAAGGCACAGCTAATGGCTCAGTTGGAAAAGGATGATCGCTCTAAGGAACCGGTTCTTGACCCAACTGGGGCCACGAGAGAGGCTGGGAGCAGTCAGGCAGCCCGAGAGCCCACATCGGTTCCTGATCCAGCTGTGGCCACAAGAGAGGTTGGGAGCAGCTGGGTGCCCCTGAGACCCGTGTCCCCGACCAACAAGGGATCTCCACCGGATTCCCTGCTGGTGGATCTGAGAGGGATGGAATTGGAGCTGATATCGAAGGAGTCAGAGGACTGAGAGAGACAGGGAAGGCATGAGGCAGAACAGCAGGAGAGACATTGGCAGCAGGAACTGGCAATGGCTGAGCTGAGAGGTAGAGGGACCTGTCCCGGGGATCCAGGCCCTGCTCCTGTAACGGTTGAGGATTTAATTTGAATCCAGGGAACCAATCGGCTGAGACTGAAGCGGTCAGTGTAAATGCAAATGGCAGAGAGGAGGAGTTGCTAAGCTCAGGTGCCCTGCCTGTCTGTAACCAGACCCCTGGAGCTGAGTGGGACAGAGAGATGCTCCCTGCCCCTTTGCACGGAGTGGCGGGGGGGAGGTGGCTCATGCTGGCTCTGATACTGTGAACAAAGCAGCAGGATCACTGCCTGCCTCTCTGGGACAGCAGGGGCGAAGCTGAGCCCAGGGGGATCAGAGACCCCAGCTGAGTGTGGGGAACCACAGCCAGGGAGGGACAGCTGCCAACCAGGGCTGCCTTGTCTATAGGTGCAGGAGGCCCCAGGGAAGGGGGAAGCAGCTAAAAGGGCACTACTGGTGACAGAGACGCCTGGTCAGAGGGTGGCCAAGATCAAGATGGGGGCTTTTTACCAAGAAAGCCCGAATCCCAGCGCTCCCATCTGGAGGACTGTGACTGCAGGCAACGAGAGGGAATTGGTTTCACTCCCCTCTACAGCCGTTGAATTCCAGGCCGAGCTGTGGAAGGACCACTCCTTAGAAAAGCTGAAGGAACTTTCTGGCCCCAGCCCAGTGCAAACCCTGGGGGAAGACTGCTGGGAAAGATTCCAGTGGGAGAAGGGATTCCTGTACCGGGAATGGGCTCTGCCAGGGGAAATGGAACCATGGGGGATCTGGAGGTCCCCCAGAAGTACCACCACAGGCTGCTGTACCTGGTCCACGATGTCCCTCTCTCGGGACACCAGGGGAACCAGTGCACCAGGCAGAGGCTGCTACAGAACTTTTACTGGCCCGGAGTCTGCGACGCCATCCAGCAGTACTGCAGGTCCTGCAACCCCTCCCAGAGGGTGGGGAAGGCCCGAGACAAGAGTAAAGCAGCCTTGAGACACCTGCCTGTTATAGAGAAGCCTTTTCAGAAGGTGGCCATGGACATAGTGGGGCCCCTCAGCAAGGTGACTCTGGCAGGGAAGAAATACATTCTGGTGAGGGTAGATTTCGGTACCTGTTACTCAGAGGCGGTGGCTCTATCCTCTATTAAGGCAGACACTGTAGCAGATGTGCTGCTGACAGTTTTCTGCAGAATGGGGTTCCCCAAGGAGATCTTTACAGACCAGGGGTCCAACTTCATGTCAGCCCGGCTCCAGTGCTTGTGGGAGAAGTGTGGGGTCCAACACACCTGGGCCTTGGCGTATCACCCTCAGTCCAAACAGCTGGAGGAGAGATTTAATGGGACCCTGAAGCTGATGCTGAAAACGTTCCTGGACCAGCATCTGGGACAAGTATTTACCCCACCTGCTGTTCGCGTACAGGGAAGTACCCCAGGAAGCCATGGGGTTCTCTCCTTTGCAGTTTCTATATGGGAGGAGAGTGAGGGGACCCCTGGACTTGGTGAGGGACGAATGGGAGGGGAAGGCCTCTCCTGATGAAAAATCAGTGGTGGAGAATGTACGGACTTTCCAGGGAAAGCTTGCTGAGCTCATGGGTCTGGCCCAAGAGAACCTAGCCAAGGAAGGCAAAAGGTCTGGTATGACTCCTCACCTGCTCCTATGGCACTGGGGACCAGGTGAGGGGTCTCATCCCAGTGAGGAAGAATAAGCTGCAAGCTGCCTGGGATGGGCCCTTTAAGGTCATCACCCAGCTGAATGAGATTAACGATGTGGTGGAACTGCCCAACTGGGCTCACAGCCACCGAGTGCACCATGTCAACATAAGTGCCTAGTATTAAATGAGGATATTGATATAATAGGCATAACAGAAACCTGGTGGAATGAGGATAATCAATGGGACACAGTAATACCAGGATACAAAATATATTGGAAGGACAGAACAGGTCGTGCATGGGACGGAGTGGCACTATATGTGAAAGAAAGTGTAGAATCAAATGAAATAAAAATCTTAAATGAACTACATTGTACTACAGAATCTCTATGGATAGTAATTCCATGCTTGAAAAATAAGAATATAGCAGTAGGGCTACATTACAGACCACCTGACCAGGATGGTGTTAGTGACTCTGAAATGCTCAGGGAGATTAGAGAGGCTATTAAAATAAAAAACTCAAAATAATAATGAGGGATTTCACCTATCCGCATATTGACTGGGTACATGTCACCTCAGGAAGGGATGCTGAGATAAAGTTTCTTGACACCTTAAATGACAACTTCTTGGAGCAGCTGGTCCTGGAACCCACAAATGGAGAGGCAATTCTTGATTTAGTCCTAAGTGGAGCACAGGATCAGGTCCAAGAGGTGTATAAGCTGGACTGCTTGGTAATAGTGACCATAATATAATTAAATTTAATATCCCTGTGGCGGGAAAAACTCCACAGCGGCCCAACACTGTAGCATTTAATTTCAGAAAAGGAAACTACACAAAAATGAGGAGGTTAGTGAAACAGAAATTAAAAGGTACAGTGCCAAAAGTAAAATCCCTGCAAGCTGCGTGGAAACTTTTTAAAGACACCATAATAGAGGCTTAACTTAAATGTATACCCCAATTTAAAAAGCATAGTAAGAGAACCAAAAAAGAGCCACCATGGTTAAACAACAAAGTAAAAGAAGCAGTGAGAGGCAAAAAGGCATCCTTTAAGAAGTGGAAGATAAATCCTAATGAGGAAAATAGAAAAGAGCATAAACTCTGGCAAATGGAGTGTAAAAATATAATTAGAAAGACCAAAAAAGAATTTGAAGAACAGCTAGCCAAAGACTCCAAAAGTAATAGCAAATTTTTTTTTAAATACATCAGAAGCAGAAAGCCTGCTAAACAACCAGTGGGGCCACTGGAAGATCGAGATGCTAAAGGAGCACTCAAAGATGATAAGACCATTGCAGAGAAACTAAATGAATTCTTTGCATCGGCCTTCACTGTTGAGGATGTGAGGGAGATTCCCACACCCGAGCCATTCTTTTTGGGTGACAGATCTAGGAACTGTTCCAAATTGAGGTGTCATTAGAGGAGGTTTTAGAACAAATTGATAAACTAAACAGTAATAAGTCTCCAGGACCTGATGGCATTCACCCAAGAGTTCTGAAGGAACTCAAATGTGAAATTGCAGGACTACTAACTGTCATCTGTAACCTAACATTTAAATCAGCTTCTGTACCTAATGACTGGAGGATAGCTAATGTGACGCCAATTTTTAAAAAGGGCTCCAAAGGTGACCCTGGCAACTACAGGCCAGTAAGCCTCACTTCAGTACCAGGCAAATTGGTTGAAACTATCCTAAAGAACAAAATTGTCAGACACATAGATGAACATAATTTGTTGGGAAATAATCAACATGGTTTTTGTAAAGGGAAATCATGCCTCACTAATCTACTAGAATTCTTTGAGGGGGTCAACAAGCATGCGGACAAAGGAGATCCAATGGATATAGTGTATTTAGATTTTCAGAAAGCCTTTGACAAGGTCCCTCACCAAAGGCTCTTAAGCAAAATAAGCAGTCATGGGCTAAGAGGGAAGGTTCTCTCATGGATTGGTAACTCATTAAAAGATAGGAAACAAAGGGTAGGAATAAATGGTCAGTTTTCAGAATGGAGAGAGGTAAATAGTGGTGTCCCCCAGGGATCTGTACTGGGCTCAGTCTTTTTTAACTGATCATAAATGATCTGGAAAAAGGGGTAAACAGTGAGGGGGCACAATTTGCAGATGATACAAAACTACTCAAGATAGTTAAGTCCCAAGCAGACTGCGAAGAGCTACAAAAGGATTTCACAAAACTAGGTGACTGGGCAACAAAACGGTAGATGAAATTTAATGTTGATAAATGCAAAGTAATGCACATTGGAAAACATAATCCTAACTATACATATATGGGGTCTAAATTAGCTGTTACCACTCAAGAAAGAGATCTTGGAGTCATTGTGGATAGTTTTCTGAAATCATCCACTCAATGTGCAGTGGCAGTCAAAAAAGCAAACAGAATGTTGGGAATCATCAAGAAAGGGATAGATAATAAGACAGAAAATATCATATTGCCTCTGTATAAATCCATGGGATGCCCACACCTTGAATACTGCGTGCAGATGTGGTCGCCCCATCTCAAAAAAGATATATTGGAATTGTAAAAGCTTCAGAAAAGAGCAACAAAAATTATTAGGGGTATAGAACGGCTTCCATATGAGGAGAGAGTAATAAGATTGGGACTTTTCAGCTTGGAAAAGAGGTGACTAAGGGGGGATATGATAGAGGTCTATAAAATCATGAGTGGTATAGAGAAAGTAAATAAGGAAGTGTTATTTATTCCTTCTCATAATACAAGAACAAGGGGCCACCAAATGAAATTAATAGGTAGCAGGTTTAAAACGAACACAAGAAAGTATTTTTTCATGCAACGCACTGTCAACCTCTGGAACTCCTTGCCAGAGGGTGTTGTGAAGGCCAATACTATAACAGGGTTCAAAAGGGAGCTACATAGATTCATGGAAGATAGGTCCATCAATGGCTATTAGCCAGGATGGGCAGGAATGGTGTCCCTAGCCTCTGTTTGCCAGAAGCTGGGATTGGGTGACAGGGCATGGATCACTTGATGATAACCTGTCTGTTCATTCCCTTTGGGGCACCTGCCATTGGCTACTGTCAGAGAACAGGATACTGGGCTTGATGGACCTTTGGTCTGACCCAGTATGGCCGTTCTTATGTTCTTATGTTGCCATACTGTGACAGGGAGAGGCTGGTACTGGCCATGTGTGGTCAGTGGGAGAAGGGGGAAGATCCCCTGGTGGGTGTGTTCTCTGAGACAGGAGCTGGCCCCTTGCTGGAATCAATTCCCTTCTCTGACCAGGTAATCCCCTGCCCAGCAGGCAGAGATCAGAAAGGTGCTACGTTCCTACTTGCAGCTGTTTTCCAACCGGCCTGGGCTCACTAACCGCACTGTCTATTGGGTGGAGACTGGAGCCAGCCCTTCCATCAGGTGTTCCCCATTTAGAGTCACTGGGAACACAGCCCAGGCCCTGGAAAGTGATGTCAGAGACATGATGGCTTTAGGGGTAATCCAGCCATCCACCAGTCCTGGGGCCTCTCCCATGGTGCTGGTCCCCAGGAAAAATGGGTCAATCCCATTCTGTGTGGCCTATCGGAAGCTCAATGCCATCACCATGTCTGGTGCCTGTCCCATAACTATGCTTGATGAGATCCTAGACACCTTGGGGGGGACTCAGTACCCCACTACCAGGGATCACACCAAAGGCTACTGGCAGGTGCCTTTGGAGCCAGATGCCAGGTTGAAACCTGTTTTTGTCACCCCTTTGGGGCTGTACAAATCCCTGGTCCTACCTTTCGGCCTCAAGGAAGCACTGGTCACCTGCCCGTGCCAGATGGATCAGTTACTGAGGGGGATGGAGAATTTTACCCAAGCATACATTGATATTTGTGTTGTTAGCCAGACCGGGGAGGACCATGTGTCCCAGGTGAAGAGGGGCCTGGAACGCCTACAGGATGCAGGGCTGACTGAAAAGTTGAGAAGTGCAAGGTGGGGATGGCAGAGGTGTCGTACCTGGGCCACAAGGTGGGGAGCGGCTGCCTAAAGCCAGAGCCAACCAAGATGGAGGCGATCAGAGATTGCCCTGCACCCCAAAAACAAGCCCAGGCCTTTATAAGGATGGCAGAATACTACCGGAGGTTTGTGCCCCACTTTAGCTCTGGGTCAGCTCCCATAATGGAGTTATGCAAGAACGGTAAGCCAGACAAGGTGGTCTGGACTGAGCAGTGCCAGAGGGCTCTCTGCACACTGAAGGAGGATCTGGTCAAGGGCCCGGTGCTGGTAAACCCAGGCTTTGATAAGCTCTATATGGTGTTCACAGATGCCTCAGACAAAGGGCTGGGCATGATGCCAATGCACACTGGTGCAAACACCCCATCGTGTACCTGAGCCGGAAGCTGCTGCCCCAGGAGCAGAGCTATGCGGCCATAGAAAAGGAATGCCTCGCCATGGTGTGGACTCAAAGGGCTGCAGCCGGATCTATTTGGGCATCACTTCATTGTGTACACTGACCACTTGCCCATGCCATGGCTCACCAGATGAAAGGAGCCAATGCCAAGCTCCTGAGATGGAGTCTATCTCTCCAGGATCATGACATGGAGGTGGTCCATGTTAAAAGGAGTGCAAATATTATAGCCGATTCTTTGTCCCGTAGAGAGAGGCCTGAGCTTCCCCAGGTCACTGGCTAAAGTGACCCCACTTTGTTCAGTCTCAAAGAGGGGAGAGATGTGATGAAGTGGGGATTTTCCCTTGTTATGTTGTATGTGAGCATATGTGAGTCTTACTGTTGAGCCTATGTGAGTCTTACTGTTTTGCATTAATACTGTGTGTGCCTCAGTTTCCCTCTGTGCTGCACCAGTGCCTAGGCGGTGGGAATAAGGGTGTGTGACTTTGGCGGAGACCCTCAGGGGCAGGTGAGGCTGCTCCAGCTGTCTGCATGTAGGCTATGGCCGGTGCCCTTCGTAACCTGAGACCCAGGAGGGGAATGCAACCAGGTGACATATTGCCTGGGAAGTGAGACACTCACCAGGGGGAGGAGCGATGGGGGTGTCTGAGGTCGGGTCGCTGGTAGCTGTGCAGTCTGCTTGCAGGGACTGGAGGGGGGAGTCCAGGGCATCTGGCCTGGGATTCCCCCAAGATGGACTTGTCTGAAAGTCACTGATTTCCGTGCTAATAAGTTCTGTTCTACACTGTGTTCCTGTCGACTAATAAACCTTCCGTTTTATGCTGGTTGAGAGTTACTGCTGACTGCGGAGTTGGGCTGCAGAGTCCTCCGGCTTCCTCACTACGGGAAGCGCACGGTATGGAAGGGAATGCTGAATGCTCTGAGGTCAAATCCAGGAAGGTCGAAGCTGTGTGAGCTTCTTGCCCTGGCGACAGTATGCTCAGAGAGAGGAGGCATGCTACTCCAGAGTCCTGACTGGCTTCATATGGAGTAGTTCCAGAGCACTGTCCCAGTGACTCCGTGACACTGAGCATCATTCATGCATCTCCCTGTCTGACACCACTGCCCCCACCCTATGGCCAAGATCTCTCAGAAGGAGCCTTCTTTCCTTCATCTTCCCTCCCTTATCATAGGCGCTGACTTCTACTGGCGCCGGTGGGTGCTCGACCCCCCCCCGTCTGTTTCCGGCCCCGTCCTGACTCCACCCCTGCCCTGCCCCATCCCGTCCCCATTCCAATCCCTTCCCCAAAGTCCCCGCCCCAACTCCACCCCCTCCCTACCCCTATTCCGACTCCTTCCCCAAATCCCGGCCCCAGCCCTGCCTCTTTCCCACCTCCTCCCCTGAACATGCCACCTCCCTTCCGGAGCTTGCTACAGCTGTGTGGTGGCGGCAAGCACTGGGAGGTAGGCAGAGGAGCGGGGACACGGCACACTCCAGGGAGGAGGCGGAGGTGAGGTGGGGCAGGGAGCTTGGCTGCCAGTGGGTGCAGAGCACCCACTAATTTTTCCCCGTGGGTGCTCCAGCCCCGGAACACCCACGGAGTTCACGCCTATGTCTCTCATTACTGCGCAGCTGAGCTCTCTGGGCCCCTAACCTGGGCAATGCTCTCCATCTCTGGTGGACGGTTGTAATGGCACAAAAGCTGCTGGATCAGCTGCCTCAAGCTCCAGAAACTCCTGGCTGCAGGAAGAGAATGAACAAAGAGGAGAAAAAATGAGGACAAGTGAGAGACTAAACACAAGGCACCAGGCCTACCCCCTCGCCCAAGGCAGGCTGGGGAAAATTTGGTGTTAGTATGAAAGGGCCCAGCCAGTCAGAACACACCATTCTATTGCTGACTGGGCAAGATTTGGGACAGGCAGAAATTAATCACACTAATCCATGCAATATCCCCTACCTATGGAGGGGAACTAAATCTGCACAGATAGAGCCTTGGAGGGTGGCTATCCAGAGAGCAATGATTCCAAGAAGGAGCCAGAAGCAGAAAGCCACTCACATGCAAGGTCCCAGTGCCATGCTGTTCACACAGAAAGGGTTGTGGAAACCCTGAGAGGACTTGTAAAGAGGGGTGATAATGTCCAGGGCTTTGGAGCTGTGCTCCGGCTCCGCTCCAGCTCCAGGCAAAAACCTGCAGCTCCACTGCTCTGGAGCTGCTCCATGCTCCACCTCCGGGCTCCGCTCCAAAGCCCTGATTTGATGTCAGAGGGTGAGGGTGAGGAACATGAGTCTGGCAGCATTTTGGTTAAATTACAGGGGACCAAAATGGATGCGTCAGGGGCAGGAATTTGGTTTGGGCAGCAGAGACAGAAAGGGCAGGATGGGATGTAGAGATGCTGTCATAGACAAAGCAGCAGCTGAATTTGTCAACAGTCTGAAAGTGAGGGGTGAAGGAGAGAGGGGTCAAGGATGACACCATGGGCCTGAGGCTGGGAATGGAAAGGACCATGGATTATTCATCCTGATGGGAAGGAGAAGAAAGGAGAGATGATATTGCTACGCAGAGTTTAAGCTGATGGGGGAACACCCAGGAATAAAAATGAGAGAGGGGAAAGCCCTGTTAGGGTACATCTGCTCCATCCCCTGTTCCTCACGCCACCTCAGGATGGCAGTCTATTCTGCAGGGCTTTGTCTAGCCTTGTTTAAAATAGCTCAAGCGATGCCCCACCCCCATTTCTCTTGGGGTGACTATTCCCCAGACAAATAGACCTTTGCCATCTGGTAAGTAGGGGGATTAGCTGGTATACTGCTCTGCAACCACACTTAGCATATAAGGGACCCTATTGTGCCTTAAAGGCACTGGCCTACATTGGTGGTGCTGCAGAAAGGGGAGTGTGCCCAATGCTACACCCCCAAAGGGGTGCAGCGAGGAAGTGCTCTCATCCTTGGCCAGCCAACTCTACTGGCCAGGGTGGGCTGGAGAGTGAGACTATGGTCCCACCTCCCCTCTTCCCTTTTGGGCGGCTACAAGCACTAGCCAAGAGCCCTGTCTTCCTTGCTCACCCTCAGGGGCTGTCTACCATTAGGCTCTCTCTGTGCAGTTCAGGAGGCACAGAGAGAAACTACATCATGGAGCAACAAAAGTGATTCAGGGATCAGAGGAGAGACATGATTAGAGTCAGGAGAGCTCAGCTTATATGGTTCCAAACAGGGGAAGACAATATGTCACTGTACATACACACATCAGTAAAGATGTGTGTATATTCAGCCTCAGGAGATGCACTAAGGAGATAGTCTAAGCTACTAAGGATAAAAATGTAGGGTAAGATGTCAGGACAAGAGTATCCACATGCAAGACAATGTGGAGTGGGTGGGCAAGTGGTGGTGGCGGCAACTTCACGACAGATTCTCTAGAGCTGGCTAGAAGAGATATTAGTGAGAAAGACGGTGTGATGAGTCCTGCAATGTGAGGGAGCCAGACTTGCGAGCCTGATCTGCTCACACCATCACAAGTCTACGAAAGGCTACAGAAGAAGCCACATGCTTTTTGTATATGGTAACAAGGCACATTGCAGAGAGTAATTTCAACACAATCCCCTTAACATGAGGAAAGCAGATGAGCTCACAGCAGCCAGCACCTCCCCCACATCACTCATACACCCAGATACAGGGTCTCAGATACAGCTGGTCAAACCTCACAATTTTCATTTTGCAAGAAATTTCCACATTTTTAAATTTGTTTTCATTCTGAATTGGAACAAAACAAATATATTCAAAATTTGTGTGCTTTTCCCATGAAACAAATGTCTATACAACGTCCATTTTGGAAAATCTGCATTTCAGAAAGTTTTGGATTTTTGTTTTGGAACTGTGAATCTTCATTTCAAATGTCAAACTTTCATTTTGAATTTTATTTTATTTTTCATTTGTATGCATTTTTTACCTTACTTCCTGATATGTCAGTAGTAGTTGTGCATAATATTGTTAAAAATCATTAAGTGCAGCTGCTACTTTAAAAAATAAAATAGTTCCTCTATTATATTATGTCATATTATGACATGTCAATAACAGTAGTGCATTATATGTACTATTCATATGGACATGTCAGAACACACTATAAAACAGTAAAAATAATATAAAAATAAAAAAAATAACATTTGAAACAAAAATTCAAAATGAACCAAAAAAGATTTTTTGAAAAAAATGTCTGTAGTAAATTTTGTCAAAACTGACACAATTTGGTAAAAAAAAAAAAAAAAAAAACAGTTTTGTTGAAATAGTTTTTCCTGTGAAAATTTTCTAGCCTCAGCCCCTCACACTCACACAAGCAATAGGCAGTGTGGCTTTCCCAGTGCTGACTGGGATGTGGCAAGCTGGGGCACTCTGGAGGTCACCATACCTGGGGTTTCCTGGGGCCCCGATGTTTCTGGCATTGGTTTATGAGGAGCCACTGGGCCATTGGGTTCTTCAGGGTGACTGGGAGCAGGAGAGAGTTGCTGAGGTGGCTACCGAAGGAAAGAAAATAAAACAAGAATCATCCTGAATAGCTCCTTTCCCTCCCTTTCCCAGTGCCTCTCTGCTTCAGGGCTCGTGTACGCGTACAAGTGCTGCTGTAGCGCATAGTGACGACGCTGCATACACTGTCGGGAGACGCTCTCCCCTCGGTGTAGGTACTCCATCTCCCTGAGAGCAGCAGCTATGCCAATGATGGGAGAATCCCTCCCAGGGACATAGCACTGTTTACACTGGGAGTTCAGTCAGTATAACTGCGTCACCCGGGGTGTGGATTTTCCATACCCCTGAGTGACAGAGTTATACAGACATAAGTTTCTAGTTAGACCAGGGCTCACTCTCTCTCTCTCCCCTGCATCTCCCCACCTCAGTCTCTCTCCCTCCTCCCCCACCCCCCCCGCTTACCTCAGCCTTCTCCTCTTCATCCTCATCCTCATCCACGAAAGCAAAAGATTCACGCTTCCAACTGGGCATGGCTGCCCACTGGCCTTTGCTGTGCCCATTGTAGGGCGCCTCAGACAGCTTCTGCTCCATTTCTTTGATGATGCGCAGGCGCCGCTCCTGGCCAATATGCCTCTGGAGAAGGGCCTGCAGCTCCGACCGCTCTACTGAGCCCAGCAGGATCATGGACTCTGCAGGAGGAGATAACATGGGGAGCCAGTCAAAGGACGTGTGTGAGCCAACACTCCCTGCCCAAACTGGCCACGTTAGCCCTGAGGATTCCAAAGATGGTGTGGCGAGAGGTCCTCCCCTGGATGCATAGCCCACACTCATCCCAGCTCAAGGCCTCTGCAAAATACTCCTGACTCCTTCTCCCTCCTGCTACCCAACAGATGGCCCTGACATGACACCCCAGCCAACTGACCTCCCACAAGTCCGAATTGCTGCTGAGCCCTGTCTCTGCCTGACAACAAATCAGATCAGCCACCTTCTTAAATACAACACCCATCCCTGCAGCCAAACCTTCCTACCATGGTCTCCTTGCCCCCTCCTGCTGCCCTCACCATTCACTCCCCAGTACCCCACCCTGCCAAGCTGCCCTCACAACCCCACACAACAAATGCCTATCCCACTTCCAGCTGCCAAACCCTCCTTGCAACCCCCTCCTCTCAAAAGTGCTCAGGCCTGAGTTTTTTCCGTCTCAGACAACTAGAGATATTATAGTCACCAGTCTCTTCCGCGACAGGGGAATCCCGGTGTGGTGACACAAGGCAGCACAGGCGGTGTTTGTCAATCTGGGAGCCACAGAGCCAGAGAGAACAACAGAATCTATCTGTCCAACAGCCTCAGCAGAGAACCCCCTGTGTGGCATTACAGCCAAATCCTGTCTCTCTACCACAATGGACAATTGACATCCATTCCAACCAAAGCAGGAAACTAATCATGCTCTTCATCGAAAGATCTCAAAACACTTTATCCATGTGGATAAGGAGCATGATCACTCCCATTTTACAGATAGGGAAACTGAGGAATGGAGAGGGTGGTGGTTTTTTGGACAAGGCCATACAACAAATCAGCAGCAGAGCTAGGGTCACATCTCTGGTTTCCCAGACTGGTTCCCTATCTTCCAAACTACATACCTCTGGAGACAGACTCTTTCAACCAAGGCCAGCTTCAGAAAAGGTCAGATTCCCCATACTGCTTACCTGGTGAATCCACTAGAGGCAAGGTCTTGACAGTTGTGCTCTGAAGCAGGGTCTGCAGGTCCTGGTATGTACAAGTAGAGGAGATGAATTTCACATCACAGACCATAATATCCTCAACAAAGATATTGTATTTGCTAGAGGAACAAAGAAAATAAAGAGTGGGGTTAACATATCATTCAAATATGTCTAAAAGAAAAACTTCCCAAAAAGGAAAAAACAAAACAAGAGCTCCTTTCAGATGTGTGCTTTATACAGCCAGATACATACTCGCAAGTGGGAGTAACTACAGGGGAAGTGAGACCATCCACAAACCAACTGGGTTTCCACTCAGGCAAGGTTCTGCTCCCTCCCATCATGGATGAGCCCCTCCTTCTCCACTGCCCTCCTGCTGTTTCACAGCCTCCTCCCACTCTATTTATGTGTCTGCCACCCCCCATCCCTGCTCCATTTCTTTGTGGCCTAGCCTATACCCTTTGGTTTCCCATTGCCATTTCTTCTGCTGTGTTTCCCCTCCTCTCCCCAATCCCCACTGGTGGTACCACACCTTATGTAATTCCAGCCCAGGTCAGGCAGGTAAGGCAGCTTCTTCACCTGGATGATGCTGTCATAGAGACTGGGCTGCAAACTCTGAGCCACCATGTTAGCAAGGATGACAGCGACCATCATGGGCAGGATGTGGGAGATCTGACCCGTCAACTCAAAGCAGATCACTGCTGTGGAGACGGTGTGGCTCACTGCTCCTGTCAGGGCTGCTGCACCTTTCCCAGTTGTGGGGGAAGAGGAAAGACAGTGTCAGGTGGACCAAGGGATTTGTGCAGGTTGGGATAGAAAAAAGAAAGACGTGGAGACTCACCAATGACGGCGTATCCTCCAGGTAAGATTTTGTAAACAATGCCATCAAAGAGGATCCCATCAGGGAAGAGTGATGCCATGATTTCACCAACGAGACGGCCAAAGGCAGCCCCTGGAAAGCATCACATGAAGTCACATGTTAACACCTATCCACCCAAAATGTCTGTGCTCTTCAGGGCAGGGAATGTGTGTGATCTCTGCTGATAAAAGCCATTGGTAATTTACTAGTGCTTATATGTTAAAACAAAAACTACATTATGATGGAGTTAAGATAGAGATTTTGTATCAGTAATAAAAGGGCAAAAACCACTCCAGGAAGGGTGTATTTATCCCAAAACACAGAAATACAAATCCTGGAAATTCAGAGATAAGTTTACACTTAAAATAAATCCAAATATGTTCAAGTCTGAAAATGCACAGTTAAGCCACCCCAATAACCTTAACTCTGCCCTGTAGTGACACCATGCAATGACCATACAATTATGATTACTGTAAGTCTGTGGTCCCAGACTGGACGAAATGATTTTTGGATCATATTTTAAATGGTGTCCATATAGTGCAAAGTTAAGGGTGTCCAAACTGTGCATGTCCAGACACGTTTGGATATCTTTTAAGTGCAACCATAACTGAATTTCCTGGCATTGTAATGCTTGGTTTTGGGATAATTACAACATGTTACTCTAAATTACAGTAGAACCTCAGAGTTATGAACACCTCAGGAATGAAAGTTATTCATAACTCTGAAATGTTCGTAACTCTGAATAAAACATTATTGTTCTTCTAAAAATTTACAACTGAATTGACTCGTTATTCTCTGACACAGCTTTAAACTTTAATAAGCAGAAGAAAAATGCTGCTTTCCCTTTTTAAACATTTTTTTTAGTAGTTTACTTTTAACACAGTACTGTATTGTATTAGCTTTTGTTTTTGTTTTGTTTTTGCTGCTGCCTTATTGTGTACTTCCAGTTCTAAATGAGGGGTGTGGTTGATTGATCAGTTTGTAACTCTGGTGTTCGTAACTCTGAGGTTCTACTGGACTAATATGTACTCTCAATACTAATGACATTTTAACATTTTTTTCTGTTTTAGGATTAACAATCATTAATCAGTCATCAACCACTTGTCATGAGTCACTTAATAATCCATGGCTGAGGTTGTAACGTACTGGTTCTGAGTGAAGGCTTGATGTTGCTGTCTTATAGCTGGGGCCACAGAGACAACAGGGGGCCTACTACTGGTACCAGTGAGGGGAGCTTTTCTTCAGCTCAAGAGGCAGGGACATGAGATTTTGGAACTGAAGTGTCAGGGTTCAAGTCCTGACCCTGTGTCTGGTTTATCTAGTAACTATGTCTGTTGTTTGCAGTGCGCAATCCATTATGTGGAGAAACTGCAGGAATTTCCAGATCAGCATTTGTGAGTTTGGGAAGAAAGGGAGAGGAGCAGAAGGTCAGAGGCTGGGTATCTGGACTGTTAATGAAGCTCCTCATAGACAGCTTGTGGGAGCCATGATCTGAATTCCCTCTTAGAAACACCATTGTGAGCTTGTTGTCTCTGTCTCCCTGTCAATGATAATTTCTCTCTCTCTCTCTCTCTCTCTCTCTCTCTCTCTCTGAGAAGCCCAAGAAGGAGGTTAAAACTCACCCAGTACAAAAACAGGCATGAAGCCTCCACAAGGTATCGGCATGGTAGTGGCGACAACAGACATCCAGAACTAGAACAGAGGGATATGGGGTGATAGTTAGTCTGTGGTAACAGCATCTCCTGCAGCTGCACCACACCCTCCAGCCTGCCTTCTTATGAGGAAATGTCTTTTGGGGAATCTGACAGACTCAACAAGGAAGCCAAGGGCAGCTGGAAATGTGGGGAGCAAAGGAGAGTGGGAGAAATTCATGCAAACCATCAACACCTGCCAGAGACTGTCTACTGCACAGAGCTTCCCAGGGACTGTTGTGCTGGTGGAGAAACTAATCCATAAGGGATGGGATGAACATGGAGAATTACCTGCCCTTTGATCAACACAGATGGGGTCCCCCCTTGGCGCAGGAAGTTTTACTTATTTATAAAATGGTGCAGGCCACAACCTCTGGCAGAGCCACAATGAACTATCATGCTGGAACTTGGCACCCCTAAACCTCTCCCTAGCTGATCTCACAGTCACCTTCCTCAGGAAACAGACCAGCCTTGTCCCATGCCCTGACGACCAGCACACTTGGCCTTCATCAGATTAAAAGGGTGGGTGGATTCTACCATTGAGGGCTCCTCAGAGAACCCTGCCACCCGTCCCCTGAGAGCTCACATCAAGGGATTCTCAGCAGGTGTGGCCCAGCAGATCTCAGCTGCTGAAGTGGTACTGTTCCTAGGGAGAGAGGCGATCTCTATGGTATCCAGAGAGCAACACCTTGAATTTCCTCTAGGAAAGCTGAAAGTCAGTAAGTGCTTCAGAGAGTGGGTGTGACACATCTGCATCATGTAGTTGCTGAGTGCCTTTCAAGGGTAGCTTTGTGCAGAGTAGTTGGTATAAAAAGGCCATAAAGCCAGTAGATCCAGCCACACCCCCAGCAGACGGAGAACCTCCAAGTGGTATAGAGCCAGCAGACTCTACAGCTTCTAGTGTAGCGACATGCTAGGGGAGAGTAGCCATGGCCTGAGCACCTCCACACTCTGGCTATTCTTGGCTGCTGCAATGGGCAGCAGCCCTGTGGCTACTCTAACACAGAGTCTTGGCTGGTCCCAGAATCTGGGGAACTGCAACAGAGGAGTACAACCAGCTCTGCTCCCTTTCCACTGAGTAGTGCCAAACTCAGCCCATATGCAGCTGAGTATTGGGGCCAAGATTCAATGCAGTGGAGAATCAGGCCCATGGGCGGCGGGTTGCATAGACTGGGAGAGGCTTTGGCCTCCCCAAACAGCCAGGTGTGACCCCACCCCCTACTTACCACTGCTCCCTGTGTGCGGCTCCAGTCCTTCAGCCCCCAGTGCTCCAGTTGGGGAGGCTGGGGCCGCGCCACCTGCCCTCCCGGCACTCCTTTGGGCCTGGGCGGGTGGCTGCGGTGGAGGGGGGCGGAAGGGGTGGGGCCTCGGGCCGAAGGGTTGGGGCTGGGCTAGCCTCCCCCAGCCTGTGGTTCACACGCCACCCATGATCAAGCCCAACCTTTGGCCAGAGCCACAGAGGCAGGGCTTCTTTGCGTAGCCTGCTCCTCTTTAACACAACCAACAGCAAAATAAGCAGCCTGAAACAGCTACTCTAGCAGTTTGTCACAGCAGCAAAGAATCTAGAGGCAGGAATGACCTATCAGACTATATGGGAACATTCACATGACTCTAGAAGGATACGTTTCTTGCATTGCAGATCAGATGTACACTGCACCGCTACTCCCCATGGCCCACCGTCTCTCAGTTCAAATAAAAAACCCTTTATCTGCATGACAAGCAATCCCAGCATTACCGAACCTGTTAGCGTCCATTGGAAGTACATACAGTCTGCCAAGGATAGTGTATTGGGACCCCTGTGCCCACTGGCCATTATTGTCCAGTCCTGATCTAGGGGATGCTGTCTCTCTTCCTTCACCCAGGATAACACACAGTTTGTCCTCATCACTATTTTTATGTAAGAAAATCTCATTCTTGCTAGTTCCTATTTTGGAGACTTTTTCTCTTTCAGTCTCAATCTCTTCTCTCAGGTAGAACTTTGTCATCAGCAGATCTCAAAGCACTTTACAAACAGAAGGGTGGTGTCAAGAGCTCCGAGCCCCACAAGAGGGGAGACACACTGACAGTCCAGGATGGGTGGGGTTCCTACCTTCATGACAAAGAAGAGCAGGATGATGACAAAGACACTGACTTTGGGGTGGATCCAGATGGCAGATTTCCCTAGGATTTGTGGGTCCCCCATGTGCTTTGCCCAGGTGTAATTATCAAACAGGGAGCTGATGGCTTCCCTGGGCATCAACTACAAAGAAAGAAGGCACAAAAAGTGTCAGTGATTCTCAAAAGATTAAATAGGGTCAATGTTATACACAGGTTCCCCAGCAGAGAGGATCCCCACATTTGATTCTCTTTGGATATTTCCTTCTAGAATATGAAGAGTTAAACCTTAACCTGCTCAGAAAAGAGAGAGGGCTTTGGATGGAGGAGAATCTAGTTAATCTCCTCTAGTGTTCAAGGGGTTACATTTCCCTGACTAAACCCCCTAGGTGGGAGTGGAGGGACCTTCCCAAGATCTGCCTGAAGGGGAGCTTGGAGATTATTACTCACAGAGAAATCTCTCCTTCCAGCCCAGGAGAGGTCAAACTCTTCCCGAGCAGGAAGCAGGGAGAGATTTAGGAAGGGGACACCTCAGAGTCCTTCTCACTCACCATGGTGTGTGTTTGTTGATCTGGGGATTGGGGAGACGGTTACATGTGTTTCTTTCAGAATTACACATTTACTCCTTTATAACTTCTCTCACCTCTCCAGCCATGAACTGCCCGAACCCCGGCGGGAAGGTCACCGTTGCTATCAGGAAGGTTATTACTCCTGGGTATACAAGGCGGCTGAAACAAGAAAGAATGAAAGAAGTTGAACACAATATTACAGTTCATTTTCCTGCAGTCCTATTTCCTTGGCTGTGACTGTGTCAGATCATACAAGCATGAGTGGGCCTGGGAAATCACTCAATAATTTGCAATGTTCTGTTCACTCCTTCTGAAGCATCTGGCACAGGCCATTGTCGGAATACAGGATACTGGGCTAGATGGACCATTGTTCTGCCCCAGTATGGCTGTTCTTATGTTCATAATGCTTGCAGAAGAGTCAACAACTAAGGTGCTAGACAGACTACAGAGGATAACTCACTAGGGAATGCTCTCCCCTCTGAGTCAGCACTGACCCCAAGGTGCCAGTGTGGTGCTAGGGCGTGCTGTGCAGCAGGGAGTGGGGTAGGTGCTCTCCCCGCTGAATTAGTACTAATCCCAATGCCCTAGTATGGTACTAAAGGGAAGTATGTTGCTTAGCTGAGATGTAAAGTTGAGGCAATGGAATCCTTTGGGGCAAAATTATTATTTCAGTTCAAGATATTGTTATTCATCACACTTTTCTGAATTCCTCCCATGCAGCTTTTAGTATTAAACAGAGGTTACTGGGCTCAATACAGGAGTAACTGGGTGAAATTCTATGGCCTGTGATATACAGGAGATCAAACTAGATGATGTAATGGTCCCTTCTGGCCTTAAACTCTATGAATCTATGTAAAAGTTGTTCACAAATATAAATTAAACTACGTGCTTCTCAGGCTCTGCTCACCTTTTACGCTTACTTTGTCATACTTTCAATTATTCTGATGGTAACCCAGCAAAAGGCACCATAATGAATCAGCGAGAGAAGATTTGGCCTCCACGTCATTAATGGGCTAGCTCATGGGGGGAGGGATAGTTCAGTGGTTTGAGCATTAGCCTGCTAAACCCAGGGGTTGTGAAT
The DNA here is from genome assembly GCF_027887155.1 of Malaclemys terrapin pileata. Classification (NCBI taxonomy): domain Eukaryota; kingdom Metazoa; phylum Chordata; order Testudines; family Emydidae; genus Malaclemys; species Malaclemys terrapin. The sequence continues at coordinate 141,701,072 of NC_071505.1, forward strand.
TCAATCCTTGAGGGGGCCATTTAGAGATCTGGGCCAAAAATCTGTCAGGGGGTTGGACTAGATGACATCCTGAGGTCCCTTCTAACCGTGATATTCTATGAATTCAGTTCTTTTGACACTTACAGGGAAATGTCACTATTTTCATTTAGCTAGGAGCTCCTCACTACTCAGACCTGCAAATTGCTAGCTTTTGAGATCACTCAGCAACTCACAGGGTAAGGCCCTTAAAAATTTTAGGAGGCAATACAATATTTTATTTATTCTTTAAAGGAACAATGCTCACTTAAAACCCACATGTTGCAAACAGACATGTTTCTTTCTCTGTGTTGGTAATAATAATTTAGGATTTATTAGAGATGAAAGATATTTCAAAATATCCTACACAAATGTCATTATTTTAAAGCGACAAAGTGTCCTGCGGCACCTTATAGACTAACAGAAGTATTGGAGCATAGGTTTTCATGGGTGAATACCCACTTCATCAGACGCATATGGTGGAAATTTAATCCTGAGCTGATGGCGTCAAATTTGCAAATGAACTGAAGTTCAGCAGTTTCTCTTTGGAGTCTGGTCCTGAAGTTTTTTTGCTGCAGGACGGCTACCTTTAAATCTGCTATTGTGTGTCCAGGGAGGTTGAAGTGTTCTCCTACAGGTTTTTGTATATTCCCATTCCTAATATCTGACTTGTGTCCATTTATCCTTTCACAGGACACTTTGTCACTTTTTACATATTCCCTACATAAAAGGAAACTGCTGAACTTCAGTTCATTTGAAATTTGACACCATCAGCTCAGGATTAAACAAAGACTGTGAATGGCTAGCCAACTACAAAAGCAGTTTCTCCTCCCTTCACACCTCAACTGCTAGAAGAGGGCCTCATCCTCCCTGACTGAATCAACCTCGTTATCTCTAGACTGATTCTTGCCTGCATATTTATACCTGCCTCTGGAAATTTCCACCACATGCGTCTGACGAAGTGGGTATTCACCCACGAAAGCTTATGCTGTATTACTTCTGTTAGTCTATAAGGTGCCACAGGACACTTGGTCGCTTTTTACAGATCCAGACTAACCCGGCTACCCCTCTGATTATTTTAAAGCTCTTTGTTATCTTTCCTTTAAATATGTCTTTCAGCCGGGACCAAGAACGTGGAAATATTTCTGTCAGCCCTAATTTTATAAATGTTTGTTTTACAAAACTGATATACTGGGTCAGATATCAACTGGCATTTTCTCTTTGATATATTCAAAAAATAAACTGTGGCTCTTATGAAGAAATTATTGATTTTCTACTTTAAGAACATTTCCTGTCTAACCAGTTATATTTTCTCCTCCTAATAAAAATTGCAGGGAGAAGTTAGACTGTCTCTCCTGGACCAAGAAGCTGTTTATGGCTTGTAAAGACAAAAGTTCAGCCCAGAAGAGATTTTCTTCCCTGCAGATAAAAATATCTTAATATGAATTAGACCAGACGTGGGCAAATTACGGCCCGCGGGCCACATCCAGCCCGCGGGATCGTCCTGTCCGGTCCCTGAGCTCCCGGCCAGGGAGCCTAGTTCCTGGCCCCTCCCCCGCTATCTCCCCTCCCCCGCAGCCATGCCACTGCACGGGCCGTGCTCTGGCCCTCCACTCCCGCTGGTCAGCATAGGTAGAGCAGCTGGCTCTGGCTGGGTGTCGTGGCTGTGAGCTCCTGCTGCTGGTAAGGGGGCCGGGAGCGGGGGGTTGGGTAAGGGAGCGGGAAATCCTGGGGGGCAGTCAGGGAGGAGGGGACGGTTGGATGGGGCGGAGGTTCTGGGGGGGCAGTCAGGGGATAGGGAACAGGGAGGATTGGGAGTGGGAGTCCCGGGGGGCCTGTCAGGGGGTGAGGATGTGGATAGGGGTCGGGAGGCAGTCAGGGGACAGGGAGCAGGGGGGTTGGATAGGGGGTGGGTGTCCCGGGACAGGGCAGTCAGGGGACAAGGAGCAAGGTGGGTTGGGGATTCTGAGGGGGGCAGTCAGGGGGCAGGAAGTGAGAGGGGGCGGATAGGGGGCTGTTTGGGGAGGCACAGCCTTCCCTACCTGGCCCTCCATACAGTTGCACAACCCCGATGTGGCCCTCGGGCCAAAAAGTTTGCCCACCCTTGAATTAGACTCTTGGGGCCAGATTCTGATAATTGAGTAGCACCTAACTCCACAGGTATTATCCAGTGTCAGGAAGGGTAATGGCCTCTAAGGCAGAATACTGCTGCTCAAGCACACTCACTATTTGGTGAGAAATTGGCTCAGAGCCGTATGCCGTCGGACACACAGAACCACCTGGCGATTGAGGTAAACGAAAAAGGCTCCAAGGAACCCACAACAGATCCTAAAGTGGAGGAAATGAAATAAAAAGACATGAAGCACAATCCACAAAATGCCATTTATCCACCAGGGAATAAAGCCTAAGTATTTTTCACATATAGATATTCACCAAGCCTTTTAAATGGCAACAAATGGGCAGAATCAAAGTTTGCACCTAAGGCTGCGTATCTCAGTCAGAGCAGCCACTTACTGATGTCACTGGGGTTTCTGGTAAAGGGACAAAAAATGTATTTGAACCCCCTTCTTCCCCACTTTATATCTTAAACATTCCCATGTCCAAAAGGGGATCCAGAATATGTGTTAGAAGGGGATGTCCAGCCCTGTGTGGCACAGGAACCTCCCAAGGGTGTTCCAGTCTTTTGTCTGCTGCTTTCCAGCTTTTTATTTATTTTTTGGGAGGGTGCCATCTGTTACAGAGGCTTCCAAAGATGCTTTCTGGAGGCACACACACCCCACTGCCCCATGGAAAAACCCCAGAGTCAGTCTGTGTTACGTTGGTTGCAGGGATCCAATGCAATGAAGAAGATACCGCTTTTGCTCAACAGTGGAATATAAGACTTGTCAGAGATTCCATTTGGCATTTACCAAGATGGAGACCAACCACACTGTAGCTATGTGTACAAGCAACCAACTAGTTGCTCAGAGACCAGGGTGATGGGAGAGGTGTAAGAAACTATGAGAGTTTGATAGATCTAACTGGGGGATGAAAGAGGGGATCCGGGCCAAGGTGGAGGACCAGTCTGGCCAGAAGATTGGACCAGGAAATACAATCATACTGAGTATACGGGGACTCTGGCACTGATTCAGCAAAGTAATGGTACCACTCATGTGCTTAAAGGTAAGCACATGCTTACGTGCTTTGCTGAACTGAAGCCTATGTTTCTAATTATTCATTATTTAACCAAAAAGTGTGACCAACTCTCTGTGCTAGCATTGGCCTCTGTACTACCTGCTGTAATCAGGACCAGGGAATGTAACCTGATAGACAGGGTTGCATCTCATTCACCCAATGAAGTTAAAAGGCAACACACTGGAAACTGATAAAAGAAAATACTGTTTTCACAGCACATAATTAAGCTGGGGAATTCATTGCCAAAAGATATTGTCGAGAACTCACTTTTCATTGCATGCATTTTTAAAATTGATGAATTTTTCATTTTATGAAATTTTCTATAGAATTTTTTGTCTTTTTAATTTCCAACTCAGTCATTCCAAAATATTATTTTTTATTTCAAAATTGAAAAATGACAAAAAGATACGTGTCATTTTGAAAAATTCCAGCTATGTGACTGGCCCCACCAATCAAAACTGGCAATGGGAACAAAAATCACCCACAACCAACCACTGGGCCTCACAGGCCACAAAGAACCTCTGGCCAAGCTGCACGGGCCACACCTGCCACACCACAAACACCAACAGCCCTACACAAAATAAAGACAAAAACACCAGCAACCGAGTGTTTCACATACAGCGTCTGTCCATATTTTTCAAAAGAAGAAAAACCCTAATCAGTAAACTTTCACCAAAATGTTCATTTTTAAAATAAGACCATTTTTCAATTAAAAAGTGTTCTGTTCTGAAAATGTTGACCAGCTGCCTTTACTCAAGAGAGAAATATTTTTACAACCAGACCTTTAACCAGGCTCTAAACTATTTTCTGAGTATAGCCACAAGGAAAATGTAATCTTACTGCTAACCCCAAGCACTCAAAACTCATGAGTCAGGCCCCAAAAATCTTGAGATTGGCTTAAAAATCATGAGATTTTAAAACAATAAACAGAGGAGCTGTATTTCTTGGCCTTCCAGTTTTGGAGCCTTCAATGTATACTCAGGTGCCTTTTCAAGCTTTTCTTTGAAATCACAATGGCTAGAAACTTACTGTATTTCAATAAAAGCAGAAAATCTTGTGAAATCATATAACTCCAGGACCTGATGTTTTAACAGAAGTGCTAAACAGCATGAGACATAATAAAATCACATGTGTTGTCTACACTATGTATGTAACATTTGTTTATTTTCTGGTTTTAATAGAAAACAAATTCCCTGTGGTGGACTCAGGCGGTGCTCTCTCTAATCTGAAGTGGATTTCTGTGCTCTCCTCCCCACCACCCCGGCACTGAGGGGAGGCGTTGCTCCTCTTAGAACAGTCTTGTACATTTACAAGCCCAGGAAAACAAAATCTGTTCACCCATGTTGCCTGGATTTGTGTCTTTTTTGTGCTGCCTGAAAATGAGGAAAGATGCTGTCTGGAAAGGAAGAGAGAGGGGGAGACGGGAATTTGCTAGGGTGGGGAGAATGCATTTCTAAATGGGTGGGGGATTAAGGTTATGCTGCAATGAGCTTTGTGAGTGCTTGTGAGTTCCAAGGTGGCACCTGGCTTCCTCCAGGGGAGGTTGTTGTCTCCCTTTATACCACACCCATCGCTGTGATTTCTGACACTCCTTTTCAACCTCAGAAGTTTTTTTTTAGTGTCCCATCAGTACACCCCTTTCCCAGTAGAGGGGTGGTGCTGGAGAAGAACAGAACTACAGTCTGAAGCACTCAAAAGGCAGCTGCAGGAGTGGTCACAGTCCTACAGTTTCAAAGTTAAAGAGCCAATTTCCCCTTGCCCACCCAAACAAATGGACTCACCTACAGTCAGTAAGTGAGTGAACCTTTACAAGGCAGCCTTAGAAGCAGGAGAACGAACTGGATGAGTGGGATTTTTAAAAGTGCCTAAGTGACTTTCAGTGGGACTTGTGTTCCTAGCTCACTATGGGTATGTCCACACTGTGAGCTGGAGGTGTAAATTCGAGCTTGGGTAGACATATCAGAGCTAGTGCACTACAAATAGAGTGTTGCCACAGTGGCACAGCCAGAGGTGCTGGAACAATTTGTGTAGTGTGGGTGCTGAGAGCCATTGAACTCAACTGTAAACCCTGTATATGATGGAAACCACTTCAGCACCCCTAGTTCCAGCATGGATGGGCATGAGCAGTAGGAGAGGCTAGCTGCCCCCCAGTATGTGCCTAGTATCTCAGATGGGTACATACGTACTCAAGCAACTAGCCCCTCCCATCGCTTGTGCCTGCAGCTACACTCTATTTTTAGTGTGCTAGCTCAGTCAGAGCTCGTGTAAGCGGGGGAATGGTTCCCCTACTGTGGGGAACTTTCCTGGCTTATCCACTACCCCGGTGAAATTGGCTAGTGGAAGGATCTGAGTCCTCGCTCCCACTTCCTTTACCCAGAAGCCTGCCTGCCCTCGAGGACTCCCCTTCCACTCCCCTGTCTGGCAGAGTCCTTGTAACCCCAACAAGGATGGGCCCAGGATTCAAAGGCTCGACCCCCAACCTTGCTCTGGACACCTCGGACAGGGACGAGGGTGTCCCCACTTCAGGGTACTCTTTTTGCACTGGACATTTCCCTGACCCACTGATCATTACATACAATTTAAAGCAAATACAATTCATTTCATCAGCAATTAATTTAAAAAGGAATAAGGAAAAATGGGAAAGGTTAAAGGAAATCACATTACCCCGCTCTGTGGCAGGGAACATTACAAACAGTGCCTCTGGAATGTCAGTTTACAGTCTGTTTCTTGTAGGTCCCAGGCCTCCTTCTCAGACCCTGGTTGTGCTGCAGGGATGCTGGGGGTTGGACACTTGCTTTGGTGGTGGCCACATACCTCCGGGCTTTGGGTGGTGGGACCCTTCTTCCCTGCGTCAGCCCCCCTCGGGTTAAGATCCCCCTCCTAGTCTGGCCTGCAAGTACCCTTGGTTGGGGGTCTTTATCTGCGCTGGGCCCTTTGCCCAGGGTCCCTCCTTGGCTGGCCTCAGTTGCTCACCACACCCGGCTTCAGACTGCTCCAGCTCCAGCCCCAGCTCCACTGTTTTAGCTCTGGCTCCACTCTGCCTCAGCACTGATGCAGCTGCTCAGCCTCCAGCCCCCTGGGCTGCTTCTCTGGCTCTGTGGCTGCAGCCCTGCTCGGAGCACAGGATCTGCTCTCCCTGGGCTATGTCTCTGGTTCTGTGGCTGCAGCCCTGCTCCCAGCACAGGGTCTGCTCTTTCCTTAGCTCCGCCCCACTCTGTCTGACCCAGGCAATTCCAGCTCACACAGAGGATGGGACCCCCCTGGCATCCTGACTCCCTGATTAGCTTGCCCACCCTATCAATCAGGCTGACCTGGAGAACTGGTCTCTCCCCATTGTTCCTGGGGACTGTCAGTTTTAGGGTCCTGATTTCCCATTGACCCTTCCCCTCTTGGTACTGGGAGCTAGCCAACCAAAACACCCCCACTGAAGTTAATAAAACAGTCCCCTTACACTAGCAGGAGGTACACCTCCAGCTTGAAGTGCAGACATTAGGTGATTTTGAAAATCCCACTGCAGTTCTGTAATCCCCTAGAATGGATTTTGGTGCAGCCTCCCAAAAGAAGGTGAAGAACGTGAACTGGAATTCTGCATTCTTCGAATGGGCTCTGGATTCAGACCCTGTAAACAGTCAAAGAACTGGGACTGGGTTTCCATGATCACTCAAAAGTGGTTGTGTTGCAATATCTCTAAGGGCAAGCCTCCAGAAAGAGTTCTATGATCTAAATAGACTCACTCCATTTTAAGTGAAGATTTGCAATGGAGTCCGCTTGATATCAGTTTAGCACTGCAATTTGTTGAGTCCCTTTGGACTTACCCTATCACAGCAAAGGCTGGCAGCTCCTGCAGATCAAAGGGGAAATCCATTCGAAAGTTAGTTCTGAACAGGGCCGTGATGGTGACTGTGTGAGAGAAGAGAGAGCAAGAGATGGGAAGGGGAAAAAAAGGGTGAGAAAGTCCAGTCTGCATTACTGAATGATCTGTGGGGAAATAGCAGCATGGGCTTGGGTAATTAAAGACTGCATGGCAATGCACACGCCAAATTAAGTGTGTGCAGACAGCTTTAACTTGGGCATTTCCTGCATTTTGAGTGCTTCAGTTTGCACCCTTAATGTTTTTTTAATTTGTGTGGAGAGGGAGGGTAGAGGGTTAATGGAAGAGATGTACTTTCAATCTAGCTTCAGTTTGTCAAAGTTTTCTGCTTGGGAATAGTTTCTTATCCTCAGAAGATAAATGAGAATTTTCCTTTCTATTCACTGTATCTCAGTCAGCCCCTGATAAGATCATCCCTGTCACAAACTGACAAGATCACCTCATGGGGACAAAGCTGGGCTCCTCTCTGGGAACTGCATTTACCCAGTTCTCATAAGAGGTACAGAAGGAATTATCACAGTCATTGAAATCAGAAAGGGAAGAGACCAATTAGGTCCCATCGTATCCACCAGCCCCTTCCTACCCTTCTGGTCCCCAACCCTCACTGAGTTCCACTTTAGTTTTAAATGACTCAAGTGATGGGGTTTCCACCTCTTCCCTTGGAGTCACCTTCCCAAGAGTTAAAACTATAGATATCTATATACCGGTACTAATGCAAAACGTTCAAAAGCTAGAATCAGTGAACTAAGAAGCTCTTGCAGCCGATGAGGATTTTGATACAATAGGCTTTATGGAAACATGTTGGAATGACAAAAATTCATGTGATACTGCAATATCTGGTTATAAACTGTACAGGAAAGGCAAACTAGGCTGAAGAGGTGGGGGAGTAGCTTTATGTCTAAAGGTTTCCATAGAATCTGGTGAGATACAAATGTAGAGTGGACAGAACCACACAGCTAAATCTCTAGGGATACAAATCCCAAAATGTAAGAATGTACTACTGGCCTCCTGATCAAGCAAAGGAAATTGAGTGCACAATGTGGAGAGAGATCAGAGACAGGAAAACCTAATAAATGGTGATAATGGGGGGACTTTAGCTATCTACATATAAACTGGTCAAACAGCACAACATGACCAAATTTAGAGAAACAATTTCTTGACTCTGGGGTGATTGCTTCTTGGAACAGTTAGTTCTAGACCACAAGTGAAGAGAGGTTATTCCCAGCTTACTCTTATGAAACAGAGTTGCTAATTCAAAAAGTGACAGTAGCTGAGTCACTAAGTAACAGTGACCACAGTATAAGGCTCAACATCTCAGGGGCAAGTAAGATACCAAAAAGTGACACTAAACTTTAAAAAGGGAGACTTCAATAAATGAGATGGTTAGTCAAAAGGCCCTAAAGTTGAAAGCAAAGGAAGTAAAAGCCCTCCAGGTGGAATGGATGCAATTTAAAGAAACAATAGTACTCTCAGAAGACATGTGCACCACTGAACAAAAAGACAACCAGGAAGGCAAAGAGTAAACAAATATAGCTTCAGGCAAGGCTTGAGAGCCTATTCAAGCCAAACAAAAATCCTTCAAAATTTGAAAATCTGACCTAGTGAAGCCAGTAAACAGGAAAACAAACTATAGCAGGCATTAAGTGGGAGGGAAATTAGAAGGGCCAAAATGGAGATCGAAGAGCGAATAGCTGAAGGTGTAAAAACCAGTATATGGGAAGCAGAAAACTGGAGAAAGAATTGGTGGGTCCCATGGCTCACCCTCAGGAGTTAAAGGAAGAAATTAAGGAAGACTTGGCTGAGAAGGTAAGATGCATCTGTCTTTGCTACTGAGAATGTTGGGGAGATTTTGACCCTGACCTGCTCTTTCCTAGCATTAGAGATGAGGTCTCAGAGATTGAGGTGTCAGAGAAGAGGTGCTGGAACAAACTGTTAATTTCAAAGGCAATAAGTCACCAGGCTTAGATGATAACATGCAAGAGTTCTGAAATAGTTTAAAGATGAAGTGGATGAGTTGTTAAGAAAAAATACACTCTCTCTCATTAACAACAGCCACTGCTTCCAAAGATTGGAGGGTAGCAAATGTACCTATATTTTAAAAAAATTCTAAGGGTGCTCTGGGGAATTAGCGTTAGCTCCATGCCTGATAAACTTGTTGAAATTATCATTATAAACAATAACAAAGTTTATGATCTGACAGGTTGTAACCTGCATGGATTTTAGGCAAGTCATGTCTCATTGATCTCTTAGAATTCTTTGAACATGTCAGTAAAGTAGGGGCCGGTTGAAATTTATGTAGACTTTTAGAAGGCCCTTGACAAGGACCTGCACAAGATGGTAAGAGGCGAAGTGTTCTCATGGAGCAAAAACTGTCTACAAGACTGATAGCAAAGAGTAGGAGTAAATGGTCAATTTTCATCATGGCTAAAGATTAACAGTGGGGGCCACAAGGTTCTGTAATAGGTTCTGTGCAGTTTAATATATTAATGATCTGGAAAAGAGGGTGAGTAATGAAGTAGCAGAATCTGAAAATGACAGAATTATTTGAGTTAGTCAGGACCAAAGAGGATTGGGAGGAACTTCAGAGAGACCTAAACACACTAGGGGAATGAGCAACATGGTGGCAAATGAAATTCAGTGTTGATTAATGCAAAGTAACACACAGTGGAGGGAAAAATTTTAACTTATACACCGTGTAGAGTTCTAAATTAACTGTATCAACTTAGGAAGGGGACCCAGGTCTCATAGACAGCAGTGGTGAGCTTTCCTCAATGTGCAGCTGCAATCAAAAAAGCAAACAAGATGCTAGAATGCATAAGGAATGGGATGGAGAATGATATGGAGAACATTATAATGCCTTGATATAAATCATGGTGCGGCTTCATCTGGATTGTGTGTGCAGCACTGGTCACCTCATCTCCAAAGGATATTGAAGAGCTAGAGGGGGCTCAGAGAAGAGCAATGAGAATGATTGCGGTCCTGGAAAAATTCTTGTATGAAGAGAGATTGAAAAGATTGGGACTGTTATCTTAGAAAGGAGACAAATAACAGGGGACATGATAAAAGTCTATGCAATAATGACTGGTCTAGAGATGGTAGAGCAAGAACTTCTATGCTCCTTGCCACTTAACACAACAGCAAGGCGACATTCAATTACACTGAAAGGTGGGAAATTCAGAACTACAAGAGGAAATACTTTCCCGCCCAACGTGGGATTACACTGTGGAAATCACTGCCACAGTTGCGGCCAAGCACTTAGCAAGATTCAGAAAGAGACTGGACAAGATTAACAAGAATATCCAGGGTTTTCATAGTTAATGACAGTAAGTATTGGAAGGGATGTTAAACCCCATGCTTCAGGCCCTAATTTAGTCTCTAACTACTAGGGACTAGGATGAGGCCTAATGTGGGGGGCAGATCTGCATGCTGTAGTGTTCTTATACCATCCTCTGAAGCAGTTGGTCCTGGCTGCTGTCAGAGATGGGACACTGGGCTAGATGGACCATACACAGTTTAACAGCCCCTCAACATTAGGAGATATTTTCCTCATATCCAGCTGCTTAATCTCTCTCTCTGTCTCCATTACTGCAGTATCTGAAACATTCCCCTTTACCTCCCTGCACCATCCTGAACAAGCCTCACCCTCTGTGGTGTTAATGTCTGCATGAAAATGCATTTACCTTCTTCTGCTACCTGTAGAGTTATTTTGTCCTTTTTCATCATCATTAGCCAGTATATTTTGCTCTTTCAATCTTTCCTCATAAATCAGTCCTTCCAGCCTCCTATTCAGTTGGTTATTGCACTTGTTTGAATTCCCTCCAATTTGTTACCTTTCTGCTTGACAGCCCAGTGCGAGGCTGTAAATACTGTCACCTCCCTGCTATGGGATGGCATGTCTCTGTGTATGCAGCCCTACATTACATTGACTAACTGTGAATTCTCACCTCAAGAATCCTCCCAGTTCTTGGGGATTCATGTATCCTCATGGTGAATTTTTTGGGCAACCCCAGACACACCTAGGACTGGGAGGAATCGGGGAGTTAGCTAATTTTTGACATAAGTTTGCCACTCTCCCTCTTCTTTCCCTCTCTCTGCCTGTCATGTATGCAAGGAAGATGGTGGAGGAAATGTCACATCCCCACTGTATTTCTGGATTGAGGCGAAATTGGAGATGAAGTAGACAATAGAGGCCTGGGCACCAGACACAGAGGTCTTGGTTCTAGCCTTACCTGCATCCTTGTTCCACACGGCGAGCACTCGGAAAATGAAGGCACTGAACGTGGCTGCGAAGAAACCACGCCAGTAATTGCGCACAGCAAAGTAGGTGGAAGTGACCTCAATGCTGAAGAGCACCCCTAGAGAAAACAGAGATGTTATCACCTGGACGTATACCTGGAAAGCTCCCCAGAACTTCTAGTATCCTGTCCAGCCATCATTGCCCACTGCTCCCATCAAGTTTGGGTCAAAAAGGTTTTGCAAAGGAGGCAAAGTTAAAGGGATGGCAAAAGTGAGAGGGCAGAGACTCTTGCTGCTGGAGGTTGTCTCTCTGTGGGGAGGACATACCAGGGAATGAGTGTGGGTGAGGCTGAAACTATAGCGAATGGTCATTGAATTGGGGGTTGGGGACGAAGATATCCTGAGGGAAGGCAGAGGAAGGGAGCAGCCACTTGCCTCCAAGTGGTGTCCCAAAGCAGCAGCCAACCCCCACAGCACAGCCCACAGTCAGGACATCAGTGTAATAATACGGCTGCTACTGGTGGAAGAGACAGAAGAGAGACAGACAGAGAGACGACAATAGGAAAGAAAAGGGAGAGTGAGTCACAAAATTAGACCAAGTGTCACAGCTTGTCATCAACCCGCTATCACTAATGTTTGTGGGGTATATGTCCATAATCTCTCTCTCATTCCTCCCTCCTAGACACCTCCAAAATATCCAAAGGGACTAAAGTAAAATTGGGTCTGGAATAAGGCATAGGCACTAGTCAAGGGATGAAGGCACAGTCTCAGCTTTCATTGAAGTACATGTATTTCTAGCCCTTGTGGTTGTGAAAAAATGCCCCAGCCAGGAATTCTGTGTTGTGGGGACTCTCACAGCAGCCACTTCATCATGACAGCTGGTGTGGTGTCAGCAGAGGCCCCATATGCAGACTAGTGGGAACTAAGTCCTTCCTCCTCCAGTGCAGAGGCGACAAGTGGGGGAGCATGGAGGGGTCAAATGCAGGGCAGGGAGGGAGAGGAGCTCTATCCTCCTCTCCCTGTGCCTCACCCCTTCCCCCCGCCTGGCATGTTCGGCCTCTCTCCCTGGCAGCCATGCGGGGAGTGGGACAGAGCTGCAGCTACCAGGGAGAGCAGCAGAAGCAGCAAAACATGCAGGGGGAGGTGCAGAGAGCCCACCCCCTCACGGGTAATGTGGAGTGGGGAGAGTGCTGTGGCCCTGGGCTGGGCTCAGGGTGGGAGGAGTCACTGGGCAGGGGAAACATGTGGAGCGGTCACGTGTCCTCACATTTACCTTGTGCCCCTCCAGTATGGGTAGGCACCAGTTGTCTATTGCCTGTCTGAAGAGAGGGGGTGATGGTCTAGAGACAGGGGAGGCCCCAGTTTGCCCAAAGAGGAGCACTGGTGGGTCAAACACCAGCTCAGCAGACCACTCCTGTGCAGATGGTCCCTGACACCCCAAGGAGGGTAGAGGCCATAGTGCAGGAGCAAGACCCGGGGTACACCCAAGTGGGGAAGTGCCTAAGGGACCCATCTTGATTTAATCTTGCCCCATGTGAACCCCTGAAATCCACTGCTTAAAAATGAGGAGAGAGGAACACACCATTCCTTGGGAAAATATATATCAAAACGGAAATTACCTCAGAACAAATCCATCCAAACAGGAAATAACATTAAACATATATATGAACAGGAAATTACCTCAAAAGGAGCTAGCTAGGACAAGAAATGACCTCTACTTGCTACCGTGGCAGAAACAGGAAGCTAAATCATGGTTATGGACAGAAAAGCCATTATGAAAACATGGCATCTGGGTATCTCTGCATTTATTTGTCCCACCTTCAAGGCTGGTGGGCCCAATCAGTTTGTGAGCCTGGAAGGAGGTTTCTCTCACTGCTGCTAGCACCCCCAGCTCATTCCAGCAGTGTTTGCTTTGTGCATGCACATCTCTGATAAGCAGTGAGGGTCCCACAATCAGAGCAGACTCAATGAGGTTGGCAAAAGCCAAATGAAATGCCTTTTGCTCCTTCTGTGAGTCTATCAGCTCCACATATGGAGTTTGGGGGGCAAGGAGACCATGGGAAGGGATTCTCCTGTGGTGTATCTATCTTTGTAATTGCTATGTGCAACTCCTGTTTCCTCTGTGCTGCACTTCTGCATGTCCAGGAATCTGCTATTTGCTGGGGTGGCTGCCATTTTTGTAAGGCAGAGTTTCTGCAGCCTGTTGCAAAGGACAGACACACATTGGACTGTCCCATGGAGAGGCCACTTTCATTTGTTTCTGTTCTGCTTTTTTTTACCACTTCCCCACAAAAATATTCCTATGGCAAGTACTGGATCCCCTCCCAGGTATTGTCACTGTGGGGTTGTGGTACCCGAGCCCCTTCTAGAGATCGGACAGCATGCTCAATGGCCAGCACTAGAGGTGCTCCATGCACCATGTTCACATTGTGCGTGAGCAATGGAGGATTCTTTACTAGGGTTTGGAGACAAGAAAGGGTGCATGTACACTAGGCACAAGGCTTAAACATGTATATTAACTGATGTCACAGTCCAGTAGAGAGGTAATGGGCTGCCCGCAGGGGTTAAAGTGGAGTGGGGTGGGGGCATTTCTCCCCTTCCTCTGCTAAATGCAGAGGGAGCTCCCGCTCTTCCCCCTGGCTTGGGTAAGCAGTGCCCCTCCACAGCTCACCCTGCTCCTTGGCTGGTGCTGTAAGAGAGCCCTCTGCTGTTTTAATCTCCTTTAACCCCTAGTTGCTCCTCTAGTCCATCCCTCTTTTGGAGTAATTAAGTGTTGGCCTGCAGACCCCACTGGCCCATCGTCTGGTGGGATCCCCTTTGCGCTGTCCTCTTGTCCTCCAGATAGTGAGAGTCTCACACCTCCTGTTTGTACAGGGCTCCTCCTGTGTGGTGCTGCTGGCCTTCAGCCAGTCACAGCCTGCTTCTCCGCTAGATACCTAGCTCTCATCCAGCCTCCTCATTGCAGCTCTCAGGCTGCCTGCTATCTAGCCTTCCCTCTGAAGCCAACTTCAAGCTGCCTCCAGCCTGCTGCTCCATTCTCACACACCTACCTCTGTCTCTCTCCCTGAGAAGGATCCCCTGCCCTTTGGATGTCAGGTCTGTTACCAGTCTGCTAAGCATTCAGGAGCCCTTATTTGCCAGATACTAAACTTTCTGGTTTTTGTTTATGGCAAACAGTAATGAAATGATCTCTTTTGGCTGGCCTGAGCCAAGACTGGGCTACAGTTTATTACTCCCCTCACTCACTCCATCTAAAGACAGGAAGTGAAGTATTTGCCTCAAGGAAATAACACAGTATTTGAACAACCACCAAACTTTGAATACCCTCAAAATTACCCTGGGCACAGTGTCCAGGTGATTGGAGTAGGGCCTTGAGGTGGGGTGGGCACACTCAGACACACACTCAGGACTAATCAAAAGGGAAACATTCTATGACAAATGATCTATGTATCAGTTTTCTCCCTCTTGACTGGAGGCTGTTGCACCTTGTGTACTGTTGCCCTGGGCCTTGCCCATCTAGCCAAAGGATAAATATATCTCTGTCATACGTGTTATTTATTAGAGTGGTTCTGATTCCGAAGCAAAGATGTGAGTGATTAACAGTCACATTTTTCTCCACAGCCATATTATTCTCTAGCTTACTGATAAAGAGTTTATTTTGCGCACTAAAAATATAACTTCCTGTTCATGAGTATTATCACTTGCTGTCCATGAGTGATGTCACTCCTCACCATTATGTTTTTTGGTCCTTCCTCTCTATTGTGGAAGGTGGTCTTTACTGATTGTGTAGGCGGACCCACCTTTGGACTTTCGGCCTGATACATGGGGACTAAATAGGCTCAGCCATTAGTGATGACACTTCCTGCCCAAATGTCACTTCCTCTGTGGCATTTTTCCCATAATCCACCTCACCTTTCCCCCCTCCCTTGCCTTTCATCCTCCATGATTACATGAAAAAATTACATTTCACCACAGAACTGGAAAGAAGGTAAGTCTGTGCAGAACTTGTTTTCATGTAGGAGATTCACAGTGAGAGAGTTGAGGTGATTATACAAAATGTCATATATAAGAATACACTTGCCTCCAAGAGGAGCCCCGAAGCAACATCCAACTCCAACCGCGCAAGCCGCCACCAGGAGTTCGAGCTGCCTGTACACATTCTGGAACAGAGAGCCCAGCCAGAGAAGGGCATGCCAGGGTTAGAGGGAGCACAGCCACAGGGTTAGTCCCCACATCCTCTGAAATGAAGCAACAGCCAGCAGCAAATGCAGCCGTCTCTGCTATCGTGAGCCGGGCTCTACACACTGCCAGTCTTTAGTACAGTAAGCTTGTCTCTAATATGGAGATCTGGTCACTAAGTACAGCTAAGGTCAACTGTACTAAAGTGATGTGGTGCCTGCATGCCACCAATCTACTCCTGTGCACCAGTCTCTATACAGATCTGGTCTATGTAAACAACTGCTGTAGTTATCTTATATTACACAGCCAGTCTCTGCAGGGAGCCAGTCTGCACAAGCTGTTTCTATTACAGTGAGTCAGTCTCTCTATATAGCATATAGTTAGCCTCTAGGGACACTGCCAGTCTTAATAAGATCACTACAATGATCTTTTTACTGCAAAGGCTGTTTCTACAGCAGACATATAGACCACTCCTATGATTAGCAGTGCTCTGTGCATGCACATTCTAAGACAAACTGGTCTTTATGCAAAGCTATTTGGCAAGTCTTTATGCATCGAGGGTGACTACAATGAGGTAGCTTATGGCTTTAGCACTATCAGAATCCAGACTTGCCAGACCATATTCCTAGCCAGTCTGTTCTGTAACTTAATAGGCCACATACCTGGCCAGTCCTTATAACTTACGGGACTGTATACCTGGCCACTCTCCATAATCCTGGCCAGTACATGTAATGTACTGGTCTGTAACACCTTGGTGAACTCACTGCGTTCCCTGTACCAATATCCTGCCCCCTCCCCTGCTATGCCCTCCTCTGGAGAAGAAATCATGTTGCCTCTCCCAGGAGATGGAGAGCTTCAGGATAAGTGCACACAGAAACCTGTGCCTTACCTCATACACACCACAGAAGATTGACATGAACTTGCTGAGCACAGCAGCACAGATGCTGGCAATGTGTACAAAGGGACCCTGTTAGAGAAGAGAAGGGGAAAGACGATGAGGAAAGAGGGTCAGTGACATTGTGCCACTGACATGGATTTAATAAACACAGATGTTGAAACACGCTCTCCTCTCTCTCTCTCTCTTTCTCTCTGGTTATCTCTGCCTCTCTCCCCCCATCTGTCCCCTCTTTCTCTCAGGTAGGAAATCAGTGATTTGAAGGTATCTCAGCATCTTCCTGTGACGGGTTCAGTCACAGAGACACCCTTGTGAACTGTCACCTGACATGCTGGAATTACCTCTGAGCCCGTTTTCCCTGTCAGCTTGGGACTCCAGAACCCTACCTTGTTGAGCCAGACATACTAGCCTGCTGCAACACAGACCTAGGTCTGGTCCTCGCCCCCAAAGGTGCAGACTTTAACCAAAAACTGCTCAGCAAGTACTCCTGTCTCCAGAACCCAGACATCCAGTTCCCAATGGATCCAAACCCCAAATAAATCCGTTTTACTCTGCATAAAGCTTATACAGGGTAAATTCATAAATTGTCCACCCTCTATAACACCTATAGAGAGATATGCAGCTGTTTGCGCCCCCAGGTTTTAATCATTTACTCTGGGTTAATTAATAAACAAAAGTGATTTTATTAAATATAAAAAGTAGGATTTAAGTGGATTCAAATAATAACAGACAGAACAAAGTAGGTTACCAAGTAAAATAAAGCAAAAACACACGAGTCTAAGCCTAATACATTAAAAAACTGATTACAGATAATATCTCACCCTCAGAGATGTTCCAATAAGCTTCTTTCAAAGACTAGACTCCTTCCTAGTCTGGGCCCAATCCTTTACCCTGGTACAATCCTTGTTAGTTCTAGCTCAGGTTGTAACTAGGGTTTACTCATAGACTTTAAGGTCAGAAGGGACCATTATGATCTTCTAGTCTGACCTCCTGCACAATGCAGGCCACAGAATCTCACCCACTGTGAAAGTAAAATGAATTATATTAAAGAAATAGAATGAATTAAAGAATGCTGTATGTACCTTTAAGTAGAAATGAGAAATGCTGCAAGCCAGGGGGCAGGAAAGCAGACATTAACTGCTTAATGAATTGCCCCACTTAAGGGCAATTGGTGAAGCATTAGCCTTAGATTGATAAGAGTTAATAAGGAAGCAGGATATGCATATTGTGCCCTATGCAAATTTTACAATTTTGCTCTCTCTGTCCCTTTGTAGACTGTTTGAATCTTGCATGGGGGCTCACATTATCTGAATGTATTAGCAGAGCGCTGTGCTAATAAAACAGAGTGGTCTAACAAACTCTGAGTCCTGAGTCTAACTTTGACAATTTGGAGGTTCCACCGAGATGGCAACTGTCTTCACTGGTGCTGTGTGATTCCTGACCATTTTTGTAGGATGACCGTGGCAGCCGGCACCTGGGCATTTGGCCCAAGCGGTCCTCCTCCTGAACGGAAGGGCGCACAACCACAGTGAGGTCTACGCCATCGAACCTGTTGGTTCCCACTCTGTTCTGGTAGGGATCCCGGGAACAGACATCAGGAATCTGGTCAGGTAATTATTTCTGTGTTTTGTCCGGACTGAGGACTGTCCTGTCTCTGTGTCTATCTGTCCTCTTGTGGAGTGTTTGAGTCTGGGTGCCATCTCCGTCTGGGAATCGGCCGACCAAGGGGTTCCTGTCTCCACGGTCTGAGTAAGTGAAATCTGCACAATCGCAGCCGCACCGCACCTTGGGCAAAACCCTTGGTGTGAAAGCAAGGGCGATTGAGGCAGTAGCCTGTGGGCTCCTTTTGTGTGTTGCACCGGGCATCACTCTGACGAACCTGAATTTCCTTCTTGTGTGATTGGTGTGTGTAAAGTCCTCCTGTATTGGTAACCAGACGTCTAAGTCGGGACAGTTCCCTAAAGGAACACCGGCTCAGTTTTAGGAAGGGTCCGGACTCCTGTAAATTTCTGGAAAAATGGTCTAGGCTAACTCAGGGAGATCCCAAAACTCAGTGGCCACTGTTAAAATCTTGGAACAAAGACTGAGTGGACGTCTTAAAAGACAAACTCGGCTAACCTAAAACTAAATTGGCTAAAGGAGAGGTTAATTGTTTCTGCAGTGGTAGGAAGAGGCAAATCGTAGGTGGACAAAATCAAAACTCACCTCTCTCAAATATATTCAAATAATAAGTTAAAAGCTTTATTAAAAGCCTCCTCTCCCACCACCAGACTGAGCGCTCCCCTTTACCCCGTTCTCTGAAAAAAAAAAAAAAAAAACCCTGGATCGATCCCAACCCCCTCCATACTCCCATCTCATTGTAAAAAGGATAAAAAGCTCCTTGTTTTGTTCCCCTTCATTGTCTGCCTCAGAAACTGATTCTTTAAGGAGGGTGGGCTCCTCAACTAGCCCCCACCCTTCCTGGTCCCTTTCCTTAAACATTTCTTTCAAAATTGTGAAATGACCACAATATCACTCACAAAAATGGTTCATTGGAAAAAGCAGGATCGGGCCCAGACAAGCAGGCTAGCAACAGATAAAGAAACTGAAAAAAAAAAAAACAGGTTGGAAGCCCTAAGGGCATAGTGTCAGGAGTAAGTGCAAGTAAGAACCCCTGGAACAATACGTAGGTAAAATCTGAGTTGATAAAGATGTCATTTTGAGAGATAAACAAGTGATTTAAGGAAAGAGAGTGAAAAGTTAACTCTACAGAGGCTGGAGAGAATTAAGCAGTTAAACCTTGTAAAAATGTTAAGAACCTTGTTAAAATAATTCTTAGTTTCTTTGCAGCCATTCTAAAGGGAAAATGGGCCCTTTTCCAAAAGAATGTCTGTAAATAATCCAGGTAAAGAGACTATCTAATTAAAATCATTTGACTATAAACAATTTAGTCAGATTTGCTAAAAGAACGTTGTGGGTTTTCTATTGGAACTTAACTGCCTCAAATGTATAAAGGTAATGTAATCTATGTACAGCTATGTAAAAATAAAGCAGAGTAAAAGGGATGTTAAGGAAAAGAAAATGTGTATGTATCTGTCTGTCTGTGGAAATATGTGAGGTTTGTAAAACTCCTGCTTTGTAGGTTTAAGATAAATTGGTTTTGTTTTGTTTATAATGCCACTAAAATCCATTTGACTCTTTAATTCAAAGTTGCAAAACTGACAGACCTTTTTGCCAGCACAGGTAATCAGTGTTGGTTGGCTTTGGGATTTGGTAGTTAACCCTTAAGGGGTAACTTGATTCTTTACAAAATTTAAATGTTTTCAAATAAAGACCAAGTCATGACTGCAGCAGGGCAGTCAAAATCAAAAGAATAGGGAGAAATTCTGGATTCTTTTTGTTTGTTTGTTTGTTTTTGTAACAAAATAGCAGATGAAAGCTGTAGTAAAAGAATAAAGACAGTGCCCCTCTGAAGCAACAGCAGGGGTGAGGTGCACAAAACAAAAAGAAGCAATGTTAGAAACACTGAGCCTTGGGATGGCTCTGTGTAATCAGACTGTCACTTTGATAAGGGTACATAAAACTCTGTAAGAACAAAAGAAACAATTACACCTTATGTAAAAATTAATATGGCTAATATTTTAAAAGTTAAAGTATAAAAGGAATGTGCAGACGTGCAGTGTATATTATGGGGGGGGGGGTAAAAGAAATGCAAACAAAACATGCTACTTAATTAAAATCCTATTAGGGCTCCAAAGAAGCCACAATAGATTGTGTTTTCTTTTTCAGATCTCTGTGTGTTTTGGAAGCAAAAGTTAAAAGTAATCAAAACTCTGGTAAAAGTTAATTGTGTTCCTTTTAAGACAGAATCTCTGAGCTCTGCTGATGGCTTTAAATCCAAAAGCCAAGCCTGTGTTGATGCAAATTACCTAACTGATAAAGGAAGTGAGAGAACTGCCAGCACAAAGAAGTTGCAGATAAAGAACATACCTGGTCAGCAAACAAATTGTCTAAATAAAAGGCACGGTATAACAAGATACCTTTAATTAAAATAAATTTAATGTTAATAAGTACCCCTGTAACAATGTATAGTGTGTATGATTTTTGGAAAAATCCTTTATGGTAATGTTGCTTTTCAGCTGTTACCTGTAAACAAACTTAAAGCTTAACACAGCAGGAAAGACACTGTAAACTTCGTCTGCTGTAAAGGGAAAACTGAGGTACACCAGCTCATGGAGTTAATGACTGAACAGTGGGATAATTTCCCCATAACTCTTAAAAGATAGAAGCCATTGAAACCTAGCCTGCCTGTAGAACAAAAACACAGGAAAATATGGAGGTAATTCCTCTTGTTTTGCCTGCAATCAGCAAGGGTATTTGTAAAAGAAAGGAATATTTTAAGCAATAATAAATGCCACCCCAAAAGGGGTAGAAAAATGTTATTTTTGTCTTTCAGAAAAAGCTAATATCAGCTACAGGACAACCTAATAAAAAACAAATAAAAGTGGGTATGATTATCCATGCCTGTTGCTCCAAAGCCCTGTAGTAAAGACATCTCACTAGGATCCTGTATGTGGGATAAAATGAATAATGAGATCAAAGTACTGTATAATGGGCTATGTGTATGTGTTATTTCTTGGGGGAAAGTGTTTTAAAAGAATGGAAGTGTTAGCAACCTTCCAATAGACAAATGTAAATGTAATGTAAGTACTGTGTTTACAAAAGGTTAAAAGGTAACATAGTTCCTAAAACAAACAAAAGGGCAATGTGGGAAACCAACCCATTCATATTATACACGCAAATGGGAACATGTTAAGAATTGCCACTGCAGAAAGACATAACAGCTTTCCATTGGTATAACATATTTTCTGAATGGTCTTCCACAACTACTGGCATACTAATGTTACTAACCCTAATTGGTTTTGGTTTAAAATTGTAAAAAGAAGAACAGGAGTACTTGTGGCACCTTAGAGACTAACAAATTTATTAGAGCATAAGCTTTCGTGGACTACAGCCCACTTCTTAGGATGCATCCGAAGAAGTGGGCTGTAGTCCACGAAAGCTTATGCTCTAATAAATTTGTTAGTCTCTAAGGTGCCACAAGTACTCCTGTTCTTCTTTTTGCGGATACAGACTAACACGGCTGTTACTCTGAAACCTGTTTAAAATTGTGTGTGTTTAATTTAATCAAATTTAATGTTTGAAATGTGCTGTTGGATAAAACAAATGTATGCAAAGCTAGAGCCACAGGCCCAAATCACCTCCCAGTATTTTCTATTACGTGGACTAAATAAGAAGTGACACTGGCGATTAATAATCTTAGTGTCAAAAGGGGGATATGTAGGAGCAGGATAAGAATTAATGTATGATTTGATTTCATCCTGTCAGCCACCCTTTTTGAATAGCAGAAAGGAATGACAGACCAGAACAATCCTTATGACTGATTATGGTCACCCTTTTGTTTTAGAATAAGTTATAATGTCTACTATGGTTTCCTATATGTACTACAAAGTAGGCACTCTAGTTAAATATACATTTCTTTGTTTAAGGTTTAGTAAGTAAGAGACAGGATTCTCTATTGTGTCTATGTTAAGTAGATTAGAGGAACATTAAAGGCCTGGGTCTCAATGTAAATTGTCTTGGTTATTGATTGTAAAACTTAGCAAGGTTTTAATTTGCAATGCCTTTTTGCGCGATATAAAATACTAATGTTTGTATTCTCAATCTGTTTGTGTGAATGAGGAATGTATGCATCAGAAAAAGATAAGGTGTGAAGGCCATTGTTATAGCCAGAGTCAAGGAAAAAGAAGTAAAGAGACTTAAAGGAAATTAAAGAATTATCAGGTACTGCTTACTATCCAGATGGCTTTTAAACTGTCTAGCATCACAGCGTGGATACATGTTTCGCAGGGTAAGAAGGCACCACCCCCAGCAAACCAATCACCACCTCAGGACCACGCAGAGTCAATTTTAACTCCGGAAGAAGATGTAGAGGAACAGCCTGCAATACCTTACCATCTACGTGCTCGTAAGGGTTGCCAGAAGCAGACGAGGACCTAAAGCAAGGCTCAAAAAGAAGCAGTAGTGAGCCTAGCGCCTGCTGCCTGGTGGATGTAAAACCATGACTGCGGTTCCCTCAGTTGAGGTTGTCAGAACCAGAAGGGCCTTGTCTCCAACATGTGCCTCTGGTGGCGCCTGTTCCTCAGCTGCTGGTGTCTTAAGGTCTGGGGAGTCCACAATGACAATTCTTTTATCCAGCAGTAAGTGTGGATAGCTCAGACCCTTAATATTTCTAATTGCTGGGTCTGTAGCCACATCCCAGCCCACTCTCAAGCTGGTGTTCCTGTCCTGGCAATCCCACTCAATTCCCCAGACTTCACTGGAGGACCTTGTTCGTTTAACAAAACATGGAACAATAATGACACTTGGGAAACAGTGGGAATAAATGTATCTAAATGGATAAGTGTGGTGGAGGGAAAAGGTCATTGGTGTTGAGTGTGTAATGAACAGGGCTGGATCTGGGAAAAAGCCGTTGCCTTCAGCATATTGTGGCCAATGGTGTATGGAATTATTCGAATAAAACTAAAAAGTGGCGGGCTGGGTATGGGGATATGAATTTTTTCTTGACCTGAGGATCAAACAGAAAAAAATCAATTTAATGTTCCCCCTACAGTAACCTTAGTGAAAACAATACAATCTTTCAACACCATGCAAAAAGGCTCCTGAGGTTACAAGCAGTAGTTGAAATAATGGCAAATGAAATCGGAGAGAGTTTAAAAAACCCTGGCCAAAGAAACAGGCGATCTGACAGATGGCCCTCCAAAACTGTCAGGCATTGGACATTGTGCTGGCAGCCAAAGGAGGGACCTGGGCTCTCACTGGAAAAGAATTGTTGTGTTCATACCTGATGACACCAATGAGGTAATAGATCGCGCTAGTCACTTAGAACAAATCGCATATCTTCCCCATGAAGAGCCGAGTTCTTTATGGAAGTGGCTAAGTAACCTGTTCAATTTCTCTGGCATAGGAAACTGGTTGTTTCAGGGAGCCCTGACTATCCTGTTTGAAATCTTAATGATTTTTGTATGTTTTCAGCAAATCTCCTGTTGTATCCAGAATTGTGTAAGGTATGCCTCCCAAGTGACTGCCCCAAAACAGAGTGCTAATATGATGATTTTGAAATATCACTGATGAACGAAGAGATAAAGAATGATTAATATGTGGAACCCAGTAATTGTTGGTCTTTGCGTAAGCTTGACCAAAAGGAGGGATTATGAAAGTGAAATGAATTATATTAAAGAAATAGAATGAATTAAAGAATGCTGTATGTACCTTTAAGTAGAAAAGAGAAATGCTGCAAGCCAGGGGGCAGGAAAACAGACAATTAACTGCTTAATGAATTGCCCCACTTAAGGGCAATTGGTGAAGCATTAGCCTTAGATCGATAAGAGTTAATAAGGAAGCAGGATATGCATATTGTACCCTATGCAAATTTTACAATTTTGCTCTCTCTGTCCCTTTGTTTAGTTCACACCCTTTTATCTGTATAAATAAGACTGTTTGAATCTTGCATGGGGGCTCACATTATCTGAATGTATTAGCAGAGCACTGTGCTAATAAAACAGAGTGGTCTAACAAACTATGAGTCCTGAGTCTTTGACACCACCCACTCCTGTAACAAACCCCTGACCTATGTCTGAGCTATTGAAGTCCTCAATTTGTGGTAGGGTGACCAGATGTCCTGATTTTATAGGGACAGTCCCGATATTTGGGGCTTTTTCTTATATAGGTTCCTATTACCCCCCACCCCCCATCCCGATTTTTCACACTTGCTGTCTGGTCACCCTAACTTGTGGTTTAAAGACGTCAAGGTGCAGAGAATCCTCCAACAAGTGACCCATGCCCCATGCTGCAGAGGAAGGTGAAAAACCCCCAGGGCCTCTGCCAATCTGCCCTGGAGGAAAATTCCTTCCCGACCCCAAATATGGCGATCAGCTAAACCCTGAGCATGTGGGCAAGATTCACCAGATAGACACCCAGGAAGAATTCTCTATAGTAGCTCAGATCCCACCCTATCTAGTGTCCCATCACAGCCCATTGGGCATATTTACTGCTAATAGTCAAAGATCAATTAATTGCCAAAATTAGGCTATCCCATCAGACCATCCCTTCCATGGTTTTCTCATGACTGCAGCCTTCTTTGTTCTCTTCCACCCCCTTTTATAGCTTTGGCACAAGGCGGGAATCTTTTGTCTCTTTGGATCCCTACCCCTCCTTCTAAATGGAAAAGCACCAGGTTTAAGATGGATTCCACCATTCTTCCTGGGATGGCTTACATGAACACAGGAAGGCTTGCAAGTAAACAGAGCCATTTACAACCAATTGTCCTAGTCAATGGGAGCCATCAAGATTCTAAACCATCATCAATGGCCCACACTTTGCATAATTACAATAGGACTTCAGAATTATACTTTATATTTCTAGCTTCAGTTACAAGAATGATACATACATACAAATAGGATGAACACACTCAGTAAATTTGTAATGATACCTTACAATAGATCTTTTGCATAAAGCATATTCCAGTTACATCATATTTACACTCAAGCATATTCCACAAAATATTATGGAGTGCAACTTCACACTTCCTTTAATCCTTTCTCTATCGAACCTTTTACAGAGTCAGGAAAATGACCAATGGGAGGTCAATGCTGTAGGGAAATTCAGAAACAAAAGCAGAGCAGTGGTGGTGGAGTGAAATGGCCCCTTGTCCAAAAAGATAAGATAGTTATAGCCCCTTCCTCCCCAGGGCTTCACAGTGCCCAAAGAGACTCCTATACCTGCCTCCCCCTCCCTGGCCATCACTACACACACACACAATAGCAACACTCACCTCTTTCCCTATAGGCATGCCACTCCCCAGCCCAGCTGTCAGGCCTACAACTTTGGCCACAAAAGCTTTGAGTGTGAGGTATTCCTTGAGGACCACTCCACGCATGATTGTCTTCAGCTCAGGAATCCCAGACCCTGAAAAAAACCAGAACAGACAATGAATAAATAAGCCATAGAAACAAGGAACATGCCATTCAGAAAAAGAGACAGAGAAAAGCAGATCTTCCCTTGCCCCCTGCTCTCACCAACAGCCTGTGGGGAGACGAGGTGGCAGAAGACAGCAGCAAAGAGGATGAGGATGAGGGGGTAGGTGACCCAGGCCAAGTACTGCATAGGGACACTCGGGTGCAGCTCCTTGTACATCCACTTGTAAGCTGTGGACAGACAGAACAGGAGTCAGCGAGAGCAGCACCCCTTCCCCCCCAAAGGGGTTGATGAGCATCAAACAAACCCAGCTCAAAAGCACGGGTTGGCCCAACTGAGAACAATCCAACCACGTCCAGGATTGAACCCCTCAGCAGAAAGGGGTCCTGCCAGCAGAGGGCAGGTGTCACAGGGAGCAGTGTGTATTAAGGGGATGTGAAACACAAGGGTGAATGAACCTGAAAACTGAATTCACCCCAGTAGAAAGAGGGTCTCCCAAAATAGGATGTGGGGTCTGGATTAGAGGAGCTGTGTGTATGTATGTATCTTGAGGGGAGAAATATAATATTAAATTAACAGGACTTCATGGTCAAGCCTTACTGTTCTACCTTGGCCTGTAACTGTTAAATATCCTAAGCTAAGCAGGGGATGTCTGGCCTATGTTTTGAGGAGAAACTTCCAATTAAATGAATGTTCTGCAACAACTGTGTGACTTTTAGAGCAGGGGTCTCAAACTCAAATGACCACGAGGGCCACATGAGGGCTAGTTCATTAGCCAGAGGGCCGCATCACTGACACACACCTCCTCACTGCTCCCGGCCCTGCCCCCACTCCACCCCTTCCATGAGGCCCCGTCTCTTCCCACCCCTTCCTTGCCCCCATTCCAACCCCTTCCTCGAAGTCCGCACCCCAACTCCGCCCCCTCCCTGCCCCCAGAGGGTGCATGAGGGGTGTGGCAGGGGCTCAGGGCATGGAGTTGAGGTGCAGCAGGGGGTTGGGGTGCAGGCAGAGGGCTCAGGGTGCAGAAGGGGTGTGGGATGCAGCAGGGGGCTCAGGGCAGGGGGCTGGGTGCAGGCAGAGGGCTCAAGGCAGGGAGTTGGGGTGCAGAAGGAGTGTGGGATGCAGCACGGGGTTGGGGTGTGGGGTGCAGGAGGGCTTCGGGCTCCGGGGTGGCAGCGGCGCACACCGGGGCCGGGGCCGGGGCCAGGGCAGGCTGCCAGCCCCCACCCCGGCCCCGCTCTGCTCCACTCTGGGAAGTAGCTGGAACCATGTCCCTGCGGCCCCTAGGGGAGGGAGATGCAGGGCTCTTCACGCTGCTTGCCGCTCCTCCAGGTACCTCCCCCGAAGCTCCCATTGGCCGTGGTTCCCCGTTCCCAGCCAATGGGAGCTGCTGGGGGGCGTGCCTGGAAGCCAGGGCAACACACGGACGGAGCCCTCTGCTTCTCCCCCCAGCCACAGGGATGTGATGCCAGCCAGCGTGGGGGTCGAGGGGGGCAATCCTGCGGGTGTAGTTTGCCCACCCCTGGCCGCATGTTTGAGACCCCTGCTTTAGAGGATACTCTCCCCTCTGGTCAGTACTGATCCCAGTGCCCCAGCGAGAAGAGCTGTGCTCAGGGAGTGGTATGGGTGACAAACTAGGGGATATTCTGCCCTGGGAGTTAGTACTGACCCCAATGTCCCAGCATGGCACTATGGGGCCATGTGCTGCAGGGAGTTGGTGCTGAACATGGGATATTAGGCATAGAAGTGAATTGTTCATGTGATTTATGAGTCAGTTTCATAACACCTGAATGGGACCCACCCTGCAGGCTCTTGGCGCTGGCATAATCCATTCCCCAGCTCACCAGCGCCATGACCAGACCCAACAGAACCAGGAATATCCAGTCTTCTCCAAGCTTCTTGGTAACGTATTTCTGAATGTTTCTAGCACAGTCTGTGGATGAGAAAGAGTCTTGAGGCAAGAGGTTAAGCTAGGGAGGGTCAAGAAATATTGAGGAAGCCCCCTGTCTGTCTCTTCTTTCCCTTATTGAGTATGGCAAGATAGCAGTGTGACATTCTATACCTTGGGGGAGCACCCTGTAACCCCTATATTCCTCATTTATATATAATTGTGATCTTGCATACAAAGCAAGCCATGTGAGGTATCAAAAAAAAGGTTATAATCTGCTGAAAGTCATTTTTTCTATCCATATATGTATATCATTAATGCCTATGAAGTTGTGAGATTGTGTTGTATGGTTGTCACTAAAACATGCTATAAGTTGGGGAATCAGCCAGATATTAGCTCCCCAGAGGCAACAGCAAGGAAAGTAACCAATTTCCGGGCAGGATATCAAACAACCCATCAACACCATTGTCCAGCAAGGGAGCTACAATGCAATGACTCACCTGCATGAGGCCATACCAGGGGAATTGCTCAGCCTTGCCTGGAGACTCAGCAATGCCCCCAGACATGCCTGGACTTGTGCTCCCCAAGCACATAGGACTGAGAGTATAAAACAGAACTCAGTGGCCACATGTTGGGCCTTTCCCCTGCCCCCACCTATCCTGCAAGCAACAAGGACACCAACTGCGGGGACTGGCCCAGATTTCAAGGGTGAAATCTGTAATACTAGGGACTGCAATATCCAGTGGAGTGAGAAAAACTGCTTAATCTATATGTTGCCCAGTCTAATAGGGTTGAAAGTGTAGTCTGCGTGCTTATATTTTATTTCTTTTAGTAACTAACTCTGACTTTCTGCCTATCACTTAATAGAACTTAAAATGTATCTTTTGTAGTCAATAAATTTGTTTAATTGTTTATCTTTACCAGCGAGTTTGTATGAAGTGTGTGGTAAATCTGCTCAGGTTTTGCAAAGGCTGGTGTATATCCACTTTCCACTGATGAAGTGGTGAACCAATTAATAAATCAGCATTGCTCGTCTTGAGCAGTGCAAGACAGTATATTCCTGGGGTATAGTGCTGGGAGCTGGGGGGATTTGGCTCTGGTGCCTTTCTCTGTGTGATTCATGAATGGCTCTGGGAGCACTCATGCAATATAGCTGGGTGTGGGGCTCCACATGCTGTTGTGCTGAGTGCTCACAGCGCCTGGAGGGACTTGCTGTTGATTGCTAGCAAGACATTGTGAGAGATAGCCTAGGCTGGAGAGAGTTCAGGGGGCACAGTGGTCCCACAGTCCCAGGCTGCACCCCGGGGATCCCATCACAAGCAGCTCCTGTGGAAACATCATGTTTGAGTGCTGAAGGACTTGGCTCCTATCTCTGCGCTATACAGGACTGCAAAGTCCTCTGCAGTATGGGCAGGATGGGGAGTTTAACCTCTTGTGCACTGGAAGGAGAGATCTCCTCAAATGATCCCACAAGTGTGAGAAAGGCCTCTCCATCCTGGACAGGAGATCTGTAACCTACTGTGTGATGGAATGAGAGACTGCTTTGAGAAAAACTATCCCTTGCTGTCACACATATTCCTGGGGGGAAAGTGGGAAAGGAAATTTAGCCTCTGCTAGCTTCTCCTCTTCCACCCAGTGGGACTTCTTCCTCCTTCTCCTGGAACAAGGCTCACTTGTCCCCCTTTTGCCCCACTTGAATTCCATCCCTCTGCACCTCCAGCTTGAACAGTGGCAGTCTGTCCATCTTTTGGTAATAAAGTGAGCCTGTCTGTCCAGTGGGGCTGAGTGGTCCTACCTTGGCATTTGGAGTACCGCTCCTCTTTGACCTCTGTCTGGCTGTCCCGTTTCTGGGGGCTCTGGCTGTTCCCTGGGGTCTCTTTCTCACTCAGTAGTTTTGCCGCTTCCTTCTGTGCAAAGTCAGAGAGCTGGTCTGTGTACTGCCCATAGAGCTAGAGGAGCCGGCAGAGGGAAAGATGAGAGGGGAAAAGCAGGATTAATATCCCAATTCACAGACAGCTCCACAGATGGACAGAGAGTTCCACAGTCATTCAGATGCAGAGACCCAAGCAAACCCAAACAGAGAAGACAGAAACACAGGAAGACCCAGACAGACAGAATTTGTCTCACTGTCCTTCTCCTCTGCTGGTCCCTACCTATTGGGAGGAAACGAGTTCACACCCACAGTAACTGATCCATTGTTCCCTGCCTACAATCTCTCCCCATCATCTCCAGCCACTTATGACTGGGCGTGATCTCTGTGAGCAGCTCCCCTCCACACCAAACATGGTCTGGGATTGTGGGTGGCATGAATACTACATACTCCATGTGACTGATCTTCCCTCAAACATGTCTGTCTCCTCTCACCATATTGCTGGGGCCAGGCCACAATCCAGTGCCTTCTCCAGGGCTACAGACTCCCAACAACTTCCATTCCTAGCAAGAAGAAGAACAGGAGTACTTGTGGCACCTTAGAGACTAACAAATTTATTAGAGCATAAGCTTTCGTGGACTACAGCCCACTTCTTCGGATGCATATAGAATGGAACATATATTGAGGAGATATATATACACACATACAGAGAGCATAAACAGGTGGGAGTTGTCTTACCAACTCTGAGAGGCCAATTAATTAAGAGAAAAAAAACTTTTGAAGTGATAATCAAGCTAGCCCAGTACAGACAGTTTGATAAGAAGTGTGAGAGTACTTACAAGGGGAGATAGAGTCAATGTTTGTAATGGCTCAGCCATTCCCAGTCCTTATTCAAACCGGAGTTGATTGTGTCTAGTTTGCATATCAATTCTAGCTCTGCAGTCTCTCTTTGGAGTCTGTTTTTGAAGTTTTTCTGTTGTAATATAGCCACCCGCAGGTCTGTCTGGTCATTCTTGGGCCTCATTTTGTTTGTCAATGTACCCAATTATTGTAATGGTAATGGTTTTGTTGTATTTCCAATTATTATAATTATAATTGTTTGCATTTGTGTTTGTTATATCTGGTGTTTAGTCAATTGTAATGGTTTTAGTTATATTCACCTGGTTATAATTGTTTGGTTTGTTTGCAACAAATACAAAAGATTTATATGGTGACCACTCAAGAATTGTTCTTGAGAGGTCAAAAGGGGGACAATGTAGATAAATCTCTGATAATTTTCATATAACTTTACATTGTGCCTCTTCATATAACCTTGTGGTGGGTCTACCCACGTGTGACCTCTGTTTTCAGGGAACTTTGTATCAAAGCCTCATTTAGAAACTTTGCATTGCCCTTGGTATAATATTATAGCCCCTAAAAATAAAATATGATAAAAGAAAAATTTCTTTTTGCTAGCAGTAAAACAAGAGCTCTCTTCTCCCCCCCCCCCCACTCTTAATCAATTGCCCTGTTGAATGAATGAGGTGTGGATGAGCAAGGCATGGAAGGCAGCACCTCCAGACAGCCTCAACTGTTGGAGAGGGGCTGGGAGCCAGATCCAAGGACAATAAAACGTGTCAAGTGGGCTCATTAAAAACAAGCAAACATACCGAGGGCCTCGGGGGTTAAAAGCAAGCACCTTCTTTTGGAAACACCCTCTTTGCAGCATTGGAACAACACTCAAAAAAAAGCAGCACAAAGGACCAATGAACACAGACACAGAGTTTAAATCTGGTATAAATTTGCATAAGAGGAAAGCTGCTATAAAAGTGAGGTGTCTTGCAGAGGACCCCGGGTCTCGTCTTGTCAACATGGGAGCATCGATCCGAATCGGCAGAAGCCCGGCTCCACCCCCTCCCCCATCTAACTCACCTGGCCAGTAAAGTTAAGGGGAGCAACTAATTGGTAACAACAAGACGGAGTGTGTTTGTGTGTGTGTGTGAGTGTAAGTGTAATATATTATATGCATATAATACAGTGTTAATGAATACATGTATTACTAATAAATGTAGCGTTTTGTCTTATTCCCCCTAAAAAGATCCTGTGCAGTACTTTAAGTACAACAGCAGCACCGAGCAAGGGGCACCGGGGTCCTAGGAGGGACACGGGGGCCAGAGAAGAGGAAAGGCGGATCACTGGCCTGCAGAGGGCACTCCAGAGGCTGGTGAGCTAATTCCCTGGACGACCAGCAGGAGGCGCCCCAGGGGTGAGTCCGGACCCTCTTACAAACGCCAATATTTAAAAAGGGCTCTAGAGGTGATCACGGCAATTACAGACCAGTAAGTCTAACATCAGTGCCAGGCAAATTAGTTGAAACAATAGTAAAGAATAAAATTGTCAGACACATAGAAGAACATAACTTGTTGGGCAAAAGTCAACATGGTTTCTGTAAAAGGAAATCATGTCTTACTAATCTATTAGAGTTCTTTGAAGGGGTCAACAAACGTGGACAAGGGGGATCCAGTGGACATAGTGTACTTAGATTTCCAGAAAGCCTTTGACAAGGTCCCTCACCAAAGGCTCTTACGTAAATTAAGTTGTCATGGGATAAGAGGAAAGATCCTTTCATGGATTGAGAACTGGTTAAAAGACAGGGAACAAGGGTAGGAATAAATGGTAAATTTTCAGAATGGAGAGTGGTGTTCCCCAAGGGTCAATCCTAGGACCAATCCTATTCAACGTATTCATAAATGATCTGGAGAAAGAGGTAAACAGTGAGGTGGCAAAGTCTGCAGATGATACTAAATTGCTCAAGATAGTTAAGACAAAAGCGGACTGTGAAGAACTTCAAAAAGATCTCACAAAACTAAGTTATTGGGCAACAAAATGGCAAATGAAATTTAATGTGGATAAATGTAAAGTAATGCACATTGGAAAAAATAACCCCAACTATACATACAATATGATGAGGGCTAATTTAGCTACAACTAATCAGGAAAGAGATCTTGGAATCATGGTGGATAGTTCTCTGAAGACATCCACGCAGTATGCAGTGGCAGAGAATATCTTATTGCCTTTATATAAATCCATGGTATGCCCATATCTTGAATACTGCATAAAGATGTGGTCTCCTCATCTCAAAAAAGATATACTGGCATTAGAAAAAGTTCACAAAAGGGCAACTAAAATGATTAGGGGTTTGGAACGGGTCCCATATGAGGAGAGATTAAAGAGGCTAGGACTTTTCAGTTTGGAAAAGAGGAGACTAAGGGGGGAATATAAGAGATGTATATAAAATCATGAGTGGTGTGGAGAAAGTGAATAAGGAAAAGTTATTTACTTGTTCCCATAATATAAGAACTAGGGGCCACCAAATGAAATTAATGGGCAGCAGGTTTAAAACAAATAATAGGAAGTTCTTCTTCAGACAGCACACAGTCAACCTGTGGAACTCCTTGCCTGAGGAGGTTGTGAAGGCTAGGACTATAACAGGGTTTAAAAGAGAACTAGATAAATTCATGGAGGTTAAGTCCATTAATGGCTATGAGCCAGGATGGGTAAGGAATGGTGTCCCTAGCCTCTTTTTGTCAGAGGGTGGAGATGGATGGCAGGAGAGAGATCACTTGATCTTTACCTGTTAGGTTCACTCCCTCTGGGGCACCTGGCATTGGCCACTGTCGGTAGACAGGATACTGGGCTGGATGGACCTTTGGTCTGACCCAGTATGGCCATTCTTATGTTCTTATGTTCTTTTGCAGCATGAAAAGGCCCCATCTTGACCCTCACATCTCACAGGGATTTTGTGATGCTGCTTTTAAAATGAAAACTCTTTTACTTGTAAACGGAGTACAGTTGATCTGGAATCACTGAGATGGTAAACACTAAGGATATGTTTACATTTTGAGCTTGAGGGTGTAATTAGCATCTTAAGTAGACATACCTGCATAGCTCTGACTGAGCTAGGGTGCTAAAAATAGAAGTGCAGATGCAGTGGTGGGAGGGGCTAGCTGCCCAGAGTATGTGCCTTGCATTTTGGACGGGATCATACTTGTGGCAGCTTGCCGTTTGCACCACCCTGACTACTTCTATTCTCAGCGCACTAGCTCAATCAGAGCCATTACAGGAATGTCTACTCAAGCTGGGAAACACTAGGGTGACCAGATGTCCCGTATTTAAGCCCTCCTGCAGGTGTCCTGACTTTTTCTTTAAAATGGGAAAATTGTCCCATATTTTCTGTCTCTTCCCCCCCCCAAATCAGTACTGGCGGGTTCTGCTCCTGGCTGGATCCCTGCTCGCCAGCCACCAGCAGTGAGTGGGAAGGGGGTCCAGTGGTTGACAATGGGGGTGGGTGTGTAAGGCTGGTGACAGAGCAAAGATGTAGTGTGTGGGGCCAGCTGCTCCCCCTGATGATCCGTCAGAACCCCCTGCAGTGTGGCCAGCACTGGCTGTGCATTGCGAGCTGTGGTGGTTGGTGAGTGCTGGCAGGCACCAGGCGGCAGCCAGTTACATGTGGCCTCTGCTGCCCACCCATTGGCCCTTTATGTGCTCCCACTCTCACTGTCCTCTCCCTGATTTGCCCCTTTGCCCCCTAAGCTCCCGGCGGGGCACATCTGCTCCCAGCACTGTGCAGAGAACCAGCCCCTGGTCGGAGCGCTCAGCTCACCACAGCCTGGCCATCAGGCTCCTTCCTTCTCCCACTACCCATATGCAAAGTACGCAGCTGCGTAGGGCACCAAGAAATTTGGGGCACCATATTTCCTGGTGCCCTGCGCAGCTGCATGCTGCTTCAACCCCTGCTCCGTTTCTTCCCTGGCCCCCGCCCCTGCTCTGCCCCAGCCCCACCTCTTCCCACCCCTGCTTCGCCCCAGGCCCGCCCCCACTCCCCTGAGGACTGCAGCAGGGGTCAGGCAGCGGTCAGTGGAGCGACCCGGCCCCAGTCTGCCCTGCGCCACTGGCTCCACTGCCAAAGCCCTGCATAGCACTAGCACTCTCTGCCCCTCAGCTAAGCTCTGGACAGCGGCGTATTATCTCCTAGGCCAACAAGGCCTAGGCCAGCAAATTTGCAGGGGTGGCAAATTTAAAATAGCAGCCCAGCATTTTTATAATCGCGGCATCGCGCGCCGCGATTCTACCAATCATGATAGCGTGTATTGAAACCACCAATGACGGCGCAACGGAGACGCCATTTAGTAAACAACATACCCAGGACTGGAGTCGCGACAATCCTAAGCATTAATTAACAATATGACCGGAAGGAAGAAATTAAGCGGTGCTCAGTTAAAAAAAAAAAGCTATACAGAAGAAAAAAAGGGAAAATGAAATGATAGCAAAAATGCGCAAAATTGATTCCTTTGTTGTATCAGTTAGTGCCGACAGTGAGACAGAAAAAAAAGTTGAAAGAAGTAGTGAAGTAAAAAGTGAAAATATTGGTGTTGATATTGAAAATATTGATGTGTATAAAGTACATATTAAAACTAATGAAGAAATTCTGGCTGCGGTTAGTGTTGAAGAAAATGTTACAAATACTAGCGTATCAGAGACTACCGGGAATCATGTTGCTCTGGATATCTTTGACAATACTGCAGAGATTTGTGAATCACATCAATCAGAAATTCAATCTGACATTGGAATATCTACCATAAGTGACGACCCGGCCCAATGGATTTTGAATGATGCTACAACTGAGTATTTATCAACGCATGGTATTAAACAAAATATCGATAGTGATTTTACTAACTCAAAAAGACAATATACTGATAAAATGCGTGTTCTAACAAAAAATGTGTTTGAACAACATCTTTTAAACGGTGAAGTAAAGCCACGGCAATATCTTGTATATTCGGAGAGCAAAAGAGCCGTGTTTTGTGCCCCATGTCGATTATTCAGAGGGATCTCTAGTCTGGCGACGAGTGGATACCATGACTGGAAAAACATATCAGCTCGACTACGTGAACATGAAAATTCGACTGAACATAAAACGTGTGTACTGACAACGGTGAAGAGAGGCGAGATATCCGGAAGAATTGATAGGAATTTAAAATTTCAAATGGAAGAAGACATTATGTATTGGAGAAATGTGTTGAAGAGGATTGTAGCAGTGGTAAAGAAACTTTAAAGCAAAGGACTTGCATTTAGAGGTAAGGTGGAAAAATTTGGATCACCTTATAATGGCAATTACATGATGGCCCTTGAGCTTGTCGCAGAATTCGACCTATTTTTAGCAAGTCACATTGCACATTATGGAAATGAAGGTCGAGGTAACGTATTTTATCTTTCATCTTATACATGTAATGAATTTATAACATTGGCTTCAAATGTGATCTCAAATATTATTAAAGAAGTAAAAGAAGCCAAATATTTCTTGATAAGCGTTGACTCAACTCCCGACATATATCATGTTGATCAATTGGCTTTTATACTGAGATATGTAAACGATGATGGCATACCAGTAGAGAGGGTTCTTTGTTTTTTACCAAATACTGGCCACAAATCAGAACAGTTAGCTGATGCTGTACTTTCAACTTTGAATTGTTATAGATTAGATATCGCAAACTGCCATGGCCAGTCGTACAACAATGCCACTAACATGTCTGGTGTACATAGCGGGTTGCAAGCAAGAATTAAGAATATAAATCCTTATGCTCTGTATGTGCCTTGCTCTGCGCATTCTTTAAATCTGGTTGGAGTATGTGCAGCAGAAAGTTGTCAAGAAGCATGTTCATTTTTCTCAAATGTCCAACATCTATCTTCATTTTTTTTCTGCCTCTACTCACCGGTGGGAGATTTTACTATCTAATTTGAAGCCAGGCAGTAAAGTAATAAAAAGACTTTCTGAGACTTGCTGGTCATCTCGAGTGGAAGCTTGTCATAATTTGAGTGAAAACTGGAATGCTATAATTAAAGCCCTAAATACAATAAAGGAAGATGCTACTGAGAAACCTGTTACACGTAATGAAGCTGCAGGCCTGCAGCAAAAACTCGATCAACTTGAGGCAGCTTTTATGGCTGTATTTTGGAGCTCACTCTTGGAAAGATTTCATATAACTAGCCAAAAACTGCAAAATGTTTATATTGATATACAGACAGTTGTAGAACTCTACAACTCACTAATAGGATACATTAACTCTATACGGGACTTGTTTGATATGTATGAAGAGAAAGCCAAAGAAAAATCTGAAATTGAAGACTGCGTATCAAGAAATGTATGGCAGATTTCAGTTTCTCTCTAACATTACCAATACTTCAACAGCAGATATAACAGTTCATGCTAAAAAATTACAGCTATGCTACCAAGGAGATTTAGAAGAATCATTCGTAAATGAGTGTCTACATTTTCGATCGTATTTGGAAGGTGTCGAAATTTCTGAAAATGAAAAGAAGTCAATTATAAGATATTGCAGCCTTCTTCGAAATCGAAACATTCATTCAGTATATCCAAATCTTGATATTGCCATCCGAATGTTCGTTTGCACACCTGCTACAAACTGTTCAGCAGAACAATCACTTTTGGCATTAAAAAGGGTGAAAAACTATTTGAGGGCTAATCTCAGTGATGAAAAATTAAACTCCCTTTTTCTCCTGACAATTGAAAAGGATCTTACAACTTCTCTGGATTATACAGAATTAATTAATAAGTTTGCTGCTCAAAGGTGTAGGCGTAAACAAATGTAATTACTTACTACTCAAATACTTTTATTTCTTTCATTGTATCTACATAAAATAGAAAATAAATATTTGATATAAAACCGGACCCCCGCTTGAACGCGGCGTTTTGGATCCATGCGCGGTCTCGCGCTATAACCGAAACCGCGCTATACAGACTAAAACTAAAACAAGTTCATATGGGGCCAGCCACTGGGGGCGGCAATTATTTCAGAGCCTAGGGGAGGCAAAATCATTAATCCACCACTGGCTCTGGAGTTGTGGTGTTGAGGGAAACAATTTCCAGCCTGTTCCTGCCCTGAACCTGCAGACTCCACAGCACCCCCCGGGGCAGGGACTTAGCACCCTCTTCACCTGCTTCCCCCTACCCTGGGTCCTGCCCCCCGGCAGTGCGGGGCTGCTCTGACCCTCCCCTGCTGAGCCACCTCTCTGGCTGGTTCGTTGAAGCCCCTGCAGTCAGGTTCCCTGGGCCCTGGGTAGGGTGACCAGATGAGAGGAAGAAAATATCGGGACGCTGGCGGAGAAAAAAAAACCCGGAGTGCGAAATATCGGGACAAAACTTGGGTCGGGACATGGGCCAAACGCCTAAATATCAGGACAGTCCCGATTATATCGGGACGTCTGGTCACCCTACCCCTGGTGCACAATATGTCCTTAGGGCTTACCCCCTTCCTACCCACTCTGGAGCTGGGGGACAGGAGGTGGCTGGGTTATAGACTCATAGACTCTAAGGTCAGAAGGGACCATTATGATCATCTAGTCTGACCTCCCGCATGATGCGGGCCACAAAACCTTACCCACCCACTCCTGGAAGAATTCTCTCCCTTGACTTAGCTGTTGAACTCCCCAAATCATTATTTAAAGACTTCAAGTCGCTTAGAATCCTCCAGCAAGCGACCCCTGCCCCATGCTGCGGAGGAAGGCGAAAAACCTCCAGGGCCTCTGCCAATCTACCCTGGAGGAAAATTCCTTCCCGACCCCAAATATGGCAATCAGCTGAACCCCGAGCATGCGGGCAAAATTCTCTAGCCAGACCTTCTGGAAAAGCTCTCTGTAGTAACTTTTAATATCCCATCATTGACCATTGTTATCGACCTATTGACTAAAATCACTGTATCCCATCAAGATATCTTGGGAGGTGGGGGTGGGCATATGACCCTGCATGCCGCCCCCCCACCCCCCATGCGTTGCCTCTGCAAGACATGGCACCACGTACTGGGAAAGCATTGTCTCATTCTGTAAAGCCCATGGGGGTATTGTTGTGAGCTTAACAATAGTAATAATACAGGTAAAGGTGTATACATCCTCAGATCCCTCTCCAGGGCGGCCTGACTCCCCCGTCAAAAGTCTTTAGTGTTCTCACTCCTGCTCACATCACACTCCTTGTCCCTATGCCCCAGCTGTGGATCCACTCCACCTCATGGGGCTGACTAGTGTGACCCTGCTTCCTCTATTAGAAGAGATGGGCCAGATTCAGATCTCGTGCAAAGCAGTTGGTTTCACTGAAAGAGCACACACTTACACCAGGACTGAATTTAGCCCTCTGTATTTTAATCTAAATGCATGGTCTGCACACATACTCCTTTCAGGTGCTATTACTTCTGCAAATCCCATAAGCTAAACTGGGCTATGCCTGGTAATAGTTGGAGGAGAGACCTTCTGAAAAGGCCAGGTGCTGCATAGAGTGGTGTGGGTAACTCAAATAAGCCAGCGGATAGATAGAGACGTACAGTATGGTATAATCAAATGTGAAATTTCTTCTGGTTACAGACACTCCCTGGAATTGGCGCAGATGTAAGGGGACTGTTTTCCCCTTACTAAAACTCAGTGGGGGTGTTTTGGTTGGCTAGCTCCCAGTACCAAAAGAAAGGGGAGGGGTCGATGGGAAATCAGGACCCTGAGACTGACAGTCCCCAGAATCAATGGGGAGAGGCCAATGCTCCAGGTCAGCCTGATTGACAGGGTGGACAGGCTAATCAGGGAGTCGGGAGGCCAGGGAGGCCCCATCCTCCGTGTGAGCTGGAATTGCCTGGGTCAGATAGAGTGGGACCGAGCTAAGGAGAAAGTAGGGGCCCGAGCAGAGCTGTGTCAGATCCAGAGGAGCCAGAAAAGCAGCCCAGGAAGCAGGTCAGTGCTGGGAGCAGAGTCACAGAAGCAGCCCACAGAGCAGACCTGTGCTGGGGGAAGAGCTGTAGCAACCAGAGCCAGAGGGGCCAGAGAAGCAGCTCAGGGAGCTGGAGGCAGAGCAGCAGTAGCCGTGCTGAGACAGAGTGGTGGAGCTAAAGCTGGAGCAGTCGGAACCAGGTGCGGTGAGCAGCTGGGGAGAGCGAGGGCCCAGTGCAGGAAGATGCCCCCAGCCAAGACGCCTTGCAGGCCAGACTTGGAGGGGGATCGTAACCTGACAGGGCGGGGGCGACACTGGGAAGAAGGGTCCTGCCACCTACAGCCTGAGAGTGTGTGGCCACCGCCAGAGCAAGTGTCTGACTTGCAGCATCCCTGCAGCACAGCCAGGGCCTGAGAAGGAGGTCTGGGACTTGTAAGGAACAAACTGTGAACTTCCCTTACATTCCAGAGACGCTGGTTGTGATGTTCCCGTGTCATAGAGCAGGGTGGCATGTTTTCCTTTAACCTTTCCCATTTTTTCCTTATTTTTTTAATTGATTGCTGTTTAATAAATTGTATTTGCTTTGAACTGTATGAAATGATCAGTGGGTCAGAGAAGCATCCAGTGCTTTAGTCTTAAAGGTGCCACAGGACCCTCTGTTGCTTTTTACAGTGCAGAGAGAGCACCCAGGAATGGGAACATACTAGCCCCTGCCCTAAGTGACCACAACAAGGTTGGGGGTCGAGCCCCCCAGGAATCCTGGACCTAGCCTTGTTGAGGTTACAAGGACTCTGCCACACAGGAGAGGGAAGGGGAGCCCTTGAGGTCAAGCAGGCCTCTGGGTAAAGGAAGTGGGAGCGATAACTCAGATCCTTTAGCTAGCCCACTTCACTGGGGTAGTGGATAAGCCAGGAAAGTTCCCCACAATAGCGGGACCATTCCCCCGCTTACACAGATGCCCTCAGGTATTGACATGAAATCCCATGAGTTGCAATGGGGCTTTCATTCACTGTTGCATTGTGATGCCATGAAGACACAGCATTCTCCCCAGGGAGTGGAGGCTGCAGCAGCTGTGGGTGTGCATGGGACTCTTGAAATTATCTTATGACTTTAGTCATCCCACAGGGGATTCATAAACCCTGCGGGTGTCCTGGGAATTTGGGGATAGGTGAAAGCTCCACGCTTCAGTGTAGAAATTGCAGGTGCCTAAAGCCAACTCTATCTGCTTGAATGTGCATTTTTTAAATGGTATTTTAAAAAATTTGTCTGAAGGTGGCAGGGATAGGGGTTTGCTCAGTATTTCAGTCTTTTTTCCACCGCCTGCCAGCCAGCCTTCAATCTCCTCTGAGACCCCCTTCTGTGGGTACCAGATGCAACCACAGGTGTCTCCAGCTCTCTTCAGCAGAAGAGAAAGATGTGCTGAGATACCATTTGGGGAATCTCTAGGGAATACATACAGGGGACTGGTGCAGCTCACAGCAGGGTGCTGCCCTCAGGGCTGCCTAGGCAGCCCCGTCACATCTCCCTGCAGCCAGCTGAGATCTCACACATCCAGATGGCTGCAAGTATTGCCTCCAACTGCTCTTCCTGCCAGGGTGGGTGGCTGTGGGACTGCCACTCTGCCTTCCCTCTCACAGCTACCCCTGCTGGATTCCAGTGGGGAGGGATACAACAGGCAGAATCAGCAGAGACATGTGAGGCAGACCTAGTGCTGGCCTCAGCCACTCCCTCAAACCACCCTGTCTGAGCACAGGCCTCAGAAACTGAGCACCCACCCAACCTACCACTCTCCAGCACCCAGACCGCTACGCACCACCCACACACCTCCACACCTCCTCCACCAGAGATGCCTACTTCTTTGGGGCTCCACACCCTATCCCCATTACTGCTTGAAAGTATAAGGCTATGTGCAAATTAATTACAAATATGCAAATTAAATAATTTATATAAAATGTCCCACATCGAGCTGCACCAAACTTGGCAGCCATACCACCTCACAGAGAGAAAGAGCGAGAGCAGGAGGGAGATGGCGAGATCTCTAGGCAGGGACACACTTGAGATGGACCAGCTCAGAACAGCATGACTTCCCCACCCTTTAATGTCCTCAGAGACCAGGTACTCTTAGAAAGTCAGGGATTACATGGAAACTCGAGAGATCCTGGCTGTGCTCTCTTGTAGGGTATCGGGCTCCAGAGGGAGTAGCTGCCCTCCCTCCTTCTGGGCTCAGCAAGTAGGGTGGGGAGCGATTTGTTTGAGAAGCTGAGAATAGGTGGCTCCTCATCACATGCCCTTCAATGACCCGATTTTGTCCTGAGGGCTTATTGGAGCTCGTGTTCCCCTGCTGGTGGCATGTCCTGAGGTCTTGGCACTTCACACCTCCCAGAATGTAGCCCTCCTCCCCCTCTCCAGCCCACACACACGAGTCCTTTAAGATTTTCTGAGTGCCAGGAGGGGGATG
Organism: Malaclemys terrapin pileata; assembly: GCF_027887155.1. Classification (NCBI taxonomy): domain Eukaryota; kingdom Metazoa; phylum Chordata; order Testudines; family Emydidae; genus Malaclemys; species Malaclemys terrapin. The sequence continues at coordinate 141,742,418 of NC_071505.1, forward strand.
GGCCCTGCTTGGAACAACAGAACCAGACACTTCAGCGGGAGAATCACAGGATATAAAAGAGAGAGACATAAAGCATCATGAGTTACCCTGAGCCCCATTCATGACAGTTTGTCCAGCCTCATTTGTAAGTGCCCCAGGAGATGGGGCTTCCATCACATCCCTTGGGGACTCTCACCAGCCCAAAATGTCCCCCATTTGCTGAAGTTCAGCCATCTGCACTTGTACCAGCCTGAACAATCCCTCTCTAGAGTCTTTGGTGTTTACACTCTGGAGACACTTGTAAGCAGTTATCATGCTCCCCTCACTCAGTCACTGCTTTTCCAAGGTGTTTTCCTGGCTGTCAGAGACTGCCCAGTTCCCCCTGCACACTGTATGGTTCCACTCCACCTGCTGGGTATGCTCCTCAGCTAACTATCCTGCTGTTGGAAATGCTCCTTATCCCTCCTCCACCCCAGAAATGCACCTTGTCTGCTGCAACGCTACTGTAGGCCATTCAGGGACAAGGAGGGAACTAGTGGGCGAGGAGTAGAAGCTGGAAGGACTAAGGAGTGGGGAGGAGGGGTTAGTATGTATCTTGAGTACTTGGAGGGTGTTAGATCATTTCTGTAGTGGGAATGTTGTGTAACTGGAGGCCTCAGCATTGTGGGAAGGGGGTTGGGAACTGAGGGAAGGAAACCTGCAGTGGGGCCAGGTTGGGCACTTTTGGGAGGCAAAGGCAGTCTGTACGCTGAGATAGAGCCAAGTCTCTGGACAAGGGAAGAAAGGGACAAGGAGTTAGAACAAGGGATTTCATTCTTACTGCCAGTCTTTTAGGATAAATCCGTCTCCCCAGCCATTAACACGAGCAGGAATAATCCACACTAAGCCCTGGTCTACACTACGAGTTTAGGTCGAATTTAGCAGCGTTAGATCGATTTAACCCTGCACCCGTCCACATGACGAAGCCATTTTTGTCGACTTAAAGGCCTCCTAAAATCGATTTCTGTACTCCTCGCCGACGAGGGGATTAGCGCTAAAATCGACCCTGCTGGGTTGAATTTGGGGTAGTGTGGATGCAATTTGACGGTATTGGCCTAAGGGAGCTATCCCAGAGTGCTCCATTGTGACCGCTTTGGACAGCACTCTCAACTCAGATGCACTGGCCAGGTAGACCGGAAAAGCCCCGCGAACCTTTGAATTTCATTTCCTGTTTGGCCACTGTGGCGAGCTGATCAGCAAAGGTGACTATGGAGTCCCAGAATCGCAAAAGAGCTAGAGCATGGACCGAACGGGAGGTACTGGATCTGATCGCTGTTGGGGAGACAAATCCATGCTATCAGAACTCCGTTCCAAAAGACAAAATGCCGGAATATTTGAAAAAATCTCCAAGGGCATGAAGGACATAGGCTATAACAGGGACCCGCAGCAGTGCCGCGTGAAACTTAAGGAGCTAAGGCAAGCCTACCAAAGAACCAGAGAGGCAAACGGCCGCTCCAGGTCAGAGCCCCAGACATGCCGCTTCTATGATGAGCTGCATGCCATTCTAGGGAGTGCCCCTACAACTACCCCAGCCCTGTGCGTGGACTCCCTCAATGGATTGTCACGCAACAGGGATGCAGATTTTGGGGACGAGGAAGATGATGGGGAGGTTGAAGATAGCGCACAGCAAGCAAGCGGAGAAATAGTTTTTCCCGAAGTCCAGGAACTCTTTTTCATCCTGGATCTAGTACCCTCCCAACCCACCCAAGGTGGGCTCCAAGACTTGAAGGCAGAGAAGGGACCTCTGGTGAGTGTACCTTTGTAAATATAATAAATGGTTTAAAAGCAAGCGTGTGTAATGATTAATTTGCCCTGAAGACTTGGGATGCATTGGTGGCCAGTACAGCTACTGGAAAAGTCATTTAACGTATATGCGGATGGAGCGGAAATCCTCCAGGAACATCTCAGTGAAGCTCTCCTGGATGTACTCCCAGGGTCACCTGATTGAAATAGGGGAATTTTATTAAGGGGACATTCAGAGGTGGCCGTTCCTGCTGGGCTGTTTGCAGGTGGCTGAACAGAAATCATCCCTGCTGTTAGCCACGCGGTGGGGGGAGGGGTGAAGCGATCATCTCAGAGAATTGTGTGTGTGTGCGGGGGAGTTAGTTGGGTTTGTGCTGCACGTTAACCCGAAAACCACAGCCCCTCCTTTTAAATGGGCAGCCCATTTTAAATGGCCAACCCAATGGGTGCTTGGTATGGGAAATGAGGGCATTGGTGTTTGAAACCATCCCTACATGTTATGAAGGTTAAAGAAGCCAAAAGACTGTGGCTTACCATGTCTGCCTGCAAGCCGAAATCTGTTGCCCGCTGACCCTGCATGTGTGATCTCTCACACCAAACTGGCAGGCCCTCAATATAAGAGGCAAAATGCGACCTTGTAAAGAAAGCATATGTGCTATGTAATGTTAACAGCTTGGTTCACCGTGAAAGAGTCTGCCCATTGTTCTCTAAAATGTGTCTTTTTAAATACTACTCTTCCGTTTTTTCCTCCCGCAGCTGCAAATGTTTCAACGCTCCCCGTATCATCTCCATCCCAGCGGATAGCAAAGATTAGAAGGCGAAAAAAACGCATTCATGACAAAATGTTCTCTGAGCTCATGCAGTACTCCCACACTGAAAGAGCCCAGCAGAATGAGTGGAGGCAGACACCGTCAGAGTGCAGGAAAGTACAAAATGAACATGAGGACAGGTGGCAGGAGCAAGAGGAGAGATGGCGGGATCAAGATGATCGGTGGCGTCAGCATGATGAGAGGCGGCAGGAAGTAATGCTTAGGCTACTGGAGGATCAAACTGATAGTCTCCGGCATATTGTTGAGGTGCAGGAAAGGCACCAGGAGCACAGACTGCCACTGCAGCCCCTGTGTAACCAACCGCCCTCCTCCCCAAGTTCCATAGCCTCCTCACTCAGACGCCCAAGAACGCGGTGGGGAGACCTCCGTCCACCCAACCACTCCACCCCAGAGGACTGCCCAAGCAACAGAAAGCTGGCAGTCAATAAGTTTTGAAGTGCAGTGTGGCCTTGTCCTTTCCTCCTCCCCTCCTCCCCCACCCCTCCCGGTGCTTCCCTCCTCCCCCCCTCCCCCCCGGGCTACCTTGGTAGTTATACCCCCATTTGTGTGACGAATTAATAAAGAATGCATGAATTTGAAATAGCAATGACTTTATTGCCCCTGCAAGTGGAGATCAAAGGGGAGAGGGGAGGGCGTTTGGCTTACAGGGAAGTAGAGTGAACCAAGGGGTTGGGTTTTCATCAAAGAGAAACAAACAGAACTTTCACACCGTAGCCTGGCCAGTCATGAAACTGGTTTTCAAAGCTTCTCTGATGTGCAGCGCGCCCTGCTGTGCTTTTCTAATCTAATCGCAAACAGCCTAGTCAGCAAACAGCACCAGTGGGCTTTTAAATGTCCAGAGGCACATTCTACCACCATTCTGTACTTGCTCAGCCTATAGTTCAACTGCTCCTTACTACTGTCCAGGCTTCATGAGCCATGGGAACAAGAGGTAGGCTGGGGTAGGTGCAACCGCACGGTGCTGCCAGCTGGGAGAGCAGCCTGAGGCAAAAGCCTCCAGTTGACATGCAGGAATGCCGCCAGCTTTTTTGCCGCCCTAAGCGGCGGAAGGTCCCGCCCCTGAAATACTGCCCCCGACATATCGACGATGATCAGGATGGCTGAAGATCCAGCCACTGCGGTCACTGCCCCCAAATGTTAGTGCCCTAGGCGACCGCCTAGGTCACCTAATGGGTTGCGCCGGCCCTGCTGGCATGATATTCCAGGCAAGACCGAATCTCCATTAGATGAAACTTAAAGAAGAGAATGATCTGAAGTCATTCCCATTTTTGTCCAGGCACCCCCGACCGACCTCACCGAGGTCGGCCAGGAGCACCAACGAGACGACGTCGACGGTTTAGAGTCGTATTGCACCATCTGCCGCCGGCAAGGCAAGGCAAGGAGATGCTGCTGTGTAGCACTACAGTACCGCGTCTGCCAGCAGCACCCAGGAGACGTACGGTGACAGTGAGCTGAGCGGGCTCCATGCTTGCCTTGATATGTCGTCTGCACGGGTAACCCAGGAAAAAAGGCGAGAAACGATTGTTTGCCGTTGCTTTCACAGAGGGAGGGGGGCCTGACGACATGTACTCAGAAGCACCCGCAACAATGTTTTTGCCCCATCAGGCATTGGGAGCTCAACCCAGAATTCCAATGGGCAGCAGAGACTGCGGAAACTGTGGGATAGCTTCCCACTGTGCAACGCTCTGAAAGTTGATGCTAGCCTCGGTACTGTGGACGCACACCACTGACTTCATGTGCTTAGTAGGGACACACACAATCAACTGTATCAAATTGATTTCTAAAAAATCGACTTCTATCAAATCAACCTAATTTCGTAGTGTAGACATACCCTGAGTTACAGAAGAAGATCTCTTCCTCCTTTTTCTTCTTCCAGACCCCAGCTGGTTGTCACAAGGACAACTGCCCATACCATGAAACATAAATGTGCTGGGCAGAGTTGCTCAGAGCTCACTGCAGGCAGGTCTGGGAAAGAGAGGGTCAGTTTCATTTAATTACTAACTGTTTCCCTGGTCAGACATTTCCATCCAAAGATCTCAAAGCACGGTAGAAACCTGAAGACATTATGCCTCACAGCCTCCTGAGGCAAGGTAGATCAATATTATTAAGCCCATGTTACGGAGAGAGAAACCGAGGCATCAGGTAGGAAAGGGACTTGCTCACATGGCAAATAAGTATCAGCTTCACAAATACAACCCAGGAGTTCTGACTCCCAGTTATCTGCTCTGGCCACCCGACCATGCACCTTCTTTCATTTGTGATGTGGATTTTCACCCGGCCACTGGATTTGAGTGTATCTGGATCACCTCACCTAATGTTTGCTCCATTATCACACACGGACCAGGGATGGACTGTCATTGGTTCAGGTCAAATAAACAGCATTCAAGCTATGAACTGGACTCTGAGCCATGTACGATGCTCAAACCAGACTGCTTAGAGTTCACTTAAAAGTACCTTTCCACCAGGGTCCAGCCAGGATTCTTGGGTCTAAAGAGGACTGAAAACAGAAGCCCCAGGGGACCACTCAGCTGAGTGCTGCTGCCAGCTAGTCAGCCTCCTGCTGCACTTGCCCGGGCAGCCTCATTTGACAGGAGGATGAAAGAGTCAGGACTTGGAGGAAAATAAGTTAGTCCCAGGGGACAGGGAAAGGATTCAGAAGAAAGGTCTGTCCAGTGAGGATGGGTTAAAATCTGTCTGGAGCTTGTGTGTGTGTGTGTTTGTTGGGGAAGAGTCTTGCAAGAAGGAGGAATCTGAACTAGAAGAGGCCAGGTGAAAAAGCCTACCTGTAGTGGCTAGAAAAATTAGTTGATTCAGGCTGGTTAGACTGGATGCTCCGGAAAGGTTGGAATAGCCCAAGTGAAAGGCCATTCATACAACAGTTCCTGCCCAATTGGAAGCAGGAGATATCAAAAATCACATTAAATGTCCACTCCTGACTGCAGGCCAAATATCCAGGCTTCTAGGTGCTTCTACAGACCTCTGGAATTGTCTGAGATCATAAGGAGGAAGGGGTAGGAGTAAAGAGTAGGACAGAGCCTTGAAAATTAGAGCATCTGGCATTCCTAGTACTTAGAAAACTGCGATATGCCAGGAACTCCCCATTCTGTCAGGGGAGAAGAGATGTATAAGTAAAAAAAATAGCACAACAGGTCTCCTGCCATTGACTGGGGGTGGGGTGTGTGAGAGAGAGAGAGTCCCTCTCTGGATGGGACTAGTTCAGTGACTGCACTTTTTCAGCACAGGGAGCAACCTCAGTACCAGAAAACCCCAGAAAAATTGCAGAGGATCCTGAGAAGCAGCTGGAGGGATGGACTTGAAAGGAAAGATTAAAAGGGTTAAGTATGTCTAGCTCAGCTAAATGATGACTAAGAGGGAACATGATAACAGTCTGCAAATATCTGAAGGGTGTAAACACCAAGGAGGGAGAAGAAGCTAAGAGTAAATGGAATGAAATTGGGCAATGGTAAATTTCAAGCTGGATATAAGAAAACATTTTTAATGCTGAAATCTCATAATCTAGTAGAGCATAGAATAGATTCCCAAAGGAAGTGGGGGAAGCCTCATGGCTTGAATTATTCTAAGGGAGGCTGGAGAGAGCACCAGGGAAAATGTATGTACATAGTGATGATCTCACAAGACTTATTGATTTGCTATTCTTGTCCTGGGCAACTGCACGCAGTTGCCAGTATAACTCAGTCCAAAACATGAACTGATTCCCATTCACCTTAGCCTTAACAGCTGCCTCCTCATACCCTGCTATCCCAGTGCTGGGCTCCCCACACAGCTCTGCCAATGCCCCTCAGTCCCGCCCTGCAGCCCCCTGCTATTGCAGTTCTGGGCTCCTTGCACAGTCCTCCCAATGCCCCTCAGTCCTGCTCTTCTTGCAGTCCTACTTCAACTAGCAGTGTGATGTGGCCACAGTTCCTCTTGGCCTTGATGTTTGAGACCTCACCATATTCATTTCATGTGTAATTTTAAATGTCAAGATAAGTCTCTAGACTTAACAGATGGGACATAAAGTCATTGCCTCATTCACCATATCTCCCACAGCAATCTCCTGGTAATCATTGTACCTCCCAATTCCCCTTATGCTTGCCCACCACTGCTCAGAGAACTCCCTGCTGCGAGTGGGGGACTCAGAGTGGGAGACTGTTCTAGTGTGACTCACAACCTGCTCATTGCACTGCCTGCAGCACCTGGAACTTCCTTGGGAAAGCATCTTATTTCGGATGTAGAGAGAGAATGATCCAAAATTCCACTGTGCAGCAGTGTTCATGTATAGATGATTCTTTGTGGGCATGCATCAGACAGTGCGTGTGCATGAGGGTCTGTGTGTGTGTATGTGGCAGAGAGCAAGAGAGAGAGAGAGACTCTGTGAGTGGGAGGGTGGGAGGCTGTGTGCATGCACATATATGCACAAGAGGTTATGTCATTAGGGTTACCATATTTCAGCAAGCAAAAAAGAGGACGGGAGGAGCCCCGCCCTAGCCCCGCCCCTGCCCCTCCCACTTCCCGCCCCCCCAGAACCCCCAACCCTCCCCCCGTTCCTTGTCCCCTGACTGCCCCCTCCTGGGACCCCTGCCCCTAACTGCCCCCCAGGACTCCACTCCCTATCTAAGCCTCCCTGCCTCTTGTCCCCTGACTGCCCCAACCCTTATCCACACCCCCACCCCCAGACAGACCCCTGGGACTCCCACGCCCCATCCAACCACTCCCCACCCCCTGAAAGCCCCCCCCCAGAACTCCCAACCCATCTAAACCCCTCTGCTCCCTGTCCCCTGACTGCTCCGATCCCTCTCCGCACTCCTGCCCCCTGACAGCCCCCCTGAGAACTCCCAACCCATCTAAACCCCTCTGCTCCCTGTCCCCTGACTGCTCCGATCCCTCTCCCCACTCCTGCCCCCTGACAGCCCCCCCCAGAACTCCCAGCTCCCCACCCCCCCGCTCCTTGTTCCCTGACTGCCCCCTCCTGGGACCCCTGCTCCTAACTGCCCTCCAGAACCCCACCCCCTACCTAAGACTCCCTGTTCCTTGTCCCCTAACTGCCCCCTCCTAAGACCCCCCCCCAACTGCCCCCCAGGACCCTACCCCCTACCTGTACCCTGACTGCCCAAAACTTTCTCCACTCTCCCCAAAAAGCCCCCCCCCGTTTCTTGACTGCCCCCTCCAGAACCTCCCTGGCCCCCTTACCCTGCTGCTCAGAACAGGGTGTTGGGCTCTGTGCGAGCCGAGCCGGACACATGGCTGCGCTCCCCAGCACAACAAAACCCGGTCCCTGGCCCTGCACAGTGCTGCTGGACCGGGCTGCAGGGGAGAGCTGCCGGCTCAGAATGCAGGGCGGATCCGGCTCCTCTACAGCTGCTCCAGAGTCCAGCCCGGGACTTTCCTGCAGCCCTCCCAGCTGCTCGCTCTGCTCTGCCGGGGGAGGGGGGGAATCCCGGACATTTTGAGTGTTTTACAAATTCCCCCCGGACGCTATTTTTAGAACAAAAAGGAGGACATGTCTGGGTAAATCCGGACGAATGGTAACCCTAGGTTATGTACATGCATGTGTGTCTGTGCAAGGTATGTGTGTGAGGCTGTGAGTATCCACCTATGTGTTTATGCTGGGGCAATGTGCACATGGAATATATGTATGTGAGAGATGTGTATGCAAGGCATGTTTGTGCATGAATGTATCTTCTTGTGAAGCTGTGTGTGCATGTGCATATGTTTGTATGTTTAAGACCTATGTACTTAATGCTGTGTGTCTGAGTGTGTGCATGTGTTCAGTGAGCGTGCAAACATCTGTGTGGCTGCATGTGTATATATGTTGAAGGAGAATGTGTGAGACCATGTACACATATATATGGGGGGGTATGTATGTGTATGTGCATGCGCACATGTGACTTCTTACTGTTTTTTTGCATGAGGGTGTGTTTATGCATGTGCACTCAGGTAGAGGACATTGAGGGGAAACCATGTGTGTTTGACTACTTGAGGTATGTGTCTGCTTATAACTCCATGCAGTGTCTGGGAACCAGGGCATTGGTAGAGTGTGTGGTGTCATTGTTTGCGGTGTCTGTGACCCTGTGTGCTTGTTTGTGTGTGAGAGAGGGTGGGTATGGGGGTGGCATGTGGCTTTGTGTGTGTCTAAGTAGCTCTGCTTGTGCGTGAGGTTGTGTCTATTAGTGCACTTGTGTTTGTATGGATGTGCTTTGATGATGAAGCATGCATATATTATACAGCATCTGGGTATGTGTGTGTATGTGTTTATCCATCTGTCTCTCATTCTGTGTGTTTATTATAATTGGGCAATCTTTAGAAGAGAACAATTTATATATCGCAAATTTAGACCACTTTTCTGTTTGCAGACACCTTCCAATTTTTCCATTTTGGTTGGTTCTTCCAAATTATTCAGCAAATAGTTCTTGTGAATATATTTCAGTCTAGGGGCCACTCGTAACTCTTTGCTGTGGCTGCTATTGCTGATGAAAGTTTGTTATTTTTGTCCATGTGATTGGTCACCTAAGCCACATGATCTGGATGGCTGACACCTTTCTATCCAGGAGGGAAATCAAAGCATTCTCAAGATGGGAAGTTATGCATGAATATTCACCAGATTGTCACTTTCTGCTACCAACAAAAATCACTCATCCAAATATTTATGAAAAACAACTAGAAAGAGGCTGTGACAGGTTCGGTCACAGAGACTCCCTTGGGACTGTCACCTGATGTGCTGAGATTACCTCTGAGCCCGTTTTCCCTGCCAGCGTGGGACTCCAGAACCCTGCCCTGTTGAGCCAGACACACTAGCCTGCTGCAACACAGACCCAGGTCTGGTCCACACCCCCAAAGCTGCAGACTTTAACCAAAAACTGCTCAGAAGGTCACCTACCTCCAGCACCCAGACACCCAGTTCCCAATGGGATCCAAATCCCAAATAAATCCATTTTACTCTGTATAAAGCTTATACAGGGTAAATTCATAAATTGTCCGCCCTCTATAACACTGATCAAGAGAGATGCCCAGCTGTTTGCTCCCCCGGGTATTTATCACCTACTCTGGGTTAATTAATAAACAAAAGTGATTTATTGAGTATAAAAAGTAGGATTTAAGTGGTTTCAAATAATAACAGACAGAACAAAGTAAGTTACCAAGCAAAATAAAACAAAACATGCAAGTCTAAGCCTAATACATTAAGAAACTGTTTACAGGTAAATCTCACCCTCAGAGATGTTCCAATAAGCTTCTTTCACAGACTAGACTCCTTCCTAGTGTGGACCCAATCCTTTCCCCTGGTACAGTCCTTGTTAGTTCCAGCTCAGGTGGTAACTAGGGGATTTCTCATGACTGGCAGCCCCCTTTGTTCTGTTCCATCCCCTTTTATAGCTTTGGCCCAAGGCAGGAACCCTTTGTCTCTCTGGAATCCCACCCCTCCTTCTAAATGGAAAAGCAGCAGATTTAAGATGGATTTCAGCATCATGTGACATGGTCACATGTCCTGTGAGACCTCATTCTTCCAGGGCTGGCCTGCACATACCCAGGGAGGTTTTCAATAAACAGAGCCATTTATAACCAATTGTCCTAGTCAATGGGAGCCATCAAACTTCCAAACCACCATTAATGGCCCACACTTTGCATAATTACAATAGGACTTCAGAATTATACTTCATATTTCTGGCTTCAGATACAAGAATGATACATACATACAAATAGGATGAATGCACTCAGTAGATTATAAGCTTTGTAATGATACCTTACAAGAGACCTTTTGCATAAAGCATATTCCAGTTACATCATATTTACACTCATAAGCATATTTCCATAAAACATATGGAGTGCAACATTACAGAGGCCAGAAAAAACATCTAAAAAAACCAGCAGCATTTTATTCAAACAAATGTTTGCAAATACTTTCCAGCTGTGCACTCTCTCACTCTTTCTGTCTATAATCACTGGACTAAATTCACTGTCATTGTAAAGCCTCTTTGCCGCCAGCTAAACCTGAGCAAAGTGGCTGCAAAGCAGACATAAGAGCCTTCCCAAGGAATACCAGTGGAGGGGTCCTTTCTGTCAGGTACAGAGCTAGCATAATCAGCTCCTCATCTGCCCCCACTGGAGTCTCTGGTGCAGGGGACATGCCAGGGGCGGGTCATGAGTATGGCAAGGGGAGGGAGGTTGGCATGGCCAGGACACATTTATGCCCTGGCTATCTCCTGTTGCCACTATATGCATAGTGGCTACAGCAGCTAGGGTGCAAATCAGAGCAGGGTTAGGGGTTGAATAAACCTTTATCTGCACGAGGAATCAAACCAGCCCCCAGAAGCCCCAGGATCAGGGAGGGGAGGTGGTGAAAGCTGTTTCTTGTTGGTCCCTGTGCTGGGCTCAGCACTAGTGTAGGATAAATCATGGCATCGGTGTGTGTGTCTTTGTCTATACATCTATATGTGTTCTTTCTCTTTTTCTCTCTCTCCAGATCTCTCTAAATATTATCACGTTGGTGTCTCAGTGCTATGCTATTGTGGTAGACTAAATTTCTCTTATCACACTGTACATGTGTTATGGGGGAAGTTTTCTTTTCCCCACCCCACTTTCCCCATCTCCACTAAGTACTCAGTGTCCCCTGAAGGTGGGAGTGACACTGGACAGCACTATTCAGCATTCCTGAATGTAAGTGCCACCACAGAAGCCCGGTGGAAGGGCCAGTTCCAGCTCTGCAGGCCAAGGAGCAAGGGGAGGGAGAGGTTTGGAAGGGCACTCTGATAGGGCTGCATGCTCCACATCACCTCCAGCAGGACTCCCCAGAACCATTTCAGCCTCATCAACCCATGTCACCCCACAGAGATCTATGTTGCCCCAATGTCCCTATTGCCCAGCCCTACCTGTGGATGGCTGAGGGAGTTCTCCAGGTAGTGCAGGTCATCCCCCGTCCCCCTGGCCTCGCACCCTGCCTCCGACGGGATCCCGTAACTGGTGCACTTCTCAAAGTGGACATAGATGTACTGGGGAGCACCACCCCACAGGGTTGAGTCCAATCTGGGCTCCTCCATCTTATGTTCGGAACTCTCCATGACGCTACTCCCCACCACAAACACACACTCTCAGCTGTGACGATGGTGCTGGTCTAGGCCCAACCCTGAATCACCTAGCCGGCTGGCCCAGAGTATGGTCTCTGCCTGTCTTGCACTCCTCTCTCTCTCTCTCTTTCCCCCTCACCCTCCTCCTTCTGTCTCTCTTACTTTCTCCTCTTCCTGCCCAAAGGCATCTGGGGCACTGATTGCAGAGTTTAACTATATTTATAGCAACCTTCCTCTGTCACATGACCCCCCCAGTGCCACATCTGATCTGAGCGAGAGGCATTAACTCTGCCAGGATTGAGTATCAGGTGTGTGTGAGGGGGGAATCCTGAAGGAGAGGGAAGAGGGGAGAAGAAGGCACTGAGGGAGAAAGAGAGCTACACAGTGAGAAAAAGACCCAGAGGAACAGAGAGACAGAAGGAGGAAGTGTGAGAAGGAAGGAGTGCCCGTCCAAATGCTCCCCTATCCCTGCTCATCTCTCCTGTCGTGAGTGTGCCACATTTACAGTACCCCATTAGTAGGTTGTCTCTCTCCTATGTTTCTCCAGCTCCCAAGAGAGCCTGGGGCACCAAAATGAAAAGGTAAAGGGGACCCTGGATCCCAGTGTGGAATCATGCAGCTAGGACAAACTGGGAATGTGCACAAAGCCCCATAGGTGTTCAAGGCCCTAGTGGCTGTGAGAGTAGCAGCACATGGAAGAGGGGTCCTGGAGCACCTCCTGAAGGTACTTATAACTAGTCTTTAACCACATCCCTGCTGACTGCCCCGAGGATTAATTCTCTGTAAGAATGTAACTGAACTGAATTTTGTGGATGCTCAGCCTTGGCTCCCTTCAGAAATGTATTTGTCCTGGTGCTAAGGTTCCCATGGACGGGAGCAGCTAGGACCTTCACCCCCCCCCCCCCTTTGCCTCCCATTTCACAGCTCTGCTTGCAGTCAGGCTGGGGAACTGGGCCTCTGAGCCTGCCAGCCAGTGATAAGAATAGGGAGCACGTTCCTCCACATGGCCCAGTGGCAGGTCTTCATGCTGTTATTGGCCTGTCAATGACTTTATGACTTTTAATGGGCTATTAATTAATGAGGCGAGGAACCCAGGAATATTTCTTTGGCAGGAATCGCATGCAGGGAAAGAGGAAATCACATGCCTGTTATCAGCCCCTTCCTTCCTCCTATGGAAGCTAGAGAGGGTCAGCCTCTCTGAACGGCCCCAGTCTCTTGTGTGTATCTCCTGGGGTTTGATTGCTCTCTCCATGATAATGGGGCTGCCCCAGTCCCCACACAATCCCCCTGAGAACAGGATTACCCAGCTTTTCACTCTGGGGACCACTTTTCGGGGAAGACAGCCCTTTCATCGGCTCAACACAACAGTCCCGCAGTGCTTGTGGTCTTCAAATGTTCCATTCCACAGCCCCAGCTTGAGACCCCCCGCTGCAGATTTCCAACCCTTCCCTCTCTCGTTCTGTTCTATTCAGAGCTGCCCAAAATCCCCTGGTGAGGATCCCCTAGAAGAGATTCCTGCTCTGCATCTCTCAGCCCCTCTCTCCCTATGTGACTCTTATAGATGGTCACCTGGCTCAGAACAGCCCAGACTCATGTGTGCATCCCCTGTCTGTGTCTCTTGCCATCAACCTCTCACCTCTGCTGTGAATCACTCCAGTTCATCCTCCATGTATCCCCTGAAGGGGTTTCCCTCTGTCTTTCTCCCTCCCCCCATCTCTCTTACTGCCCTCAGCCCAGGGGCGGCTCCAGGCACCAGCGCAGCAGAGCGTGCCTGGGGTGGGAAGCCGCAGGGGGCAGCCTGCCGGTCGCTGTGAGGGCAGTAGGCAGGCGGCTTTTGGCGGCATGCCTGTGGGAGGTCCGCCGGTCCCACGACTTCGGCGGCAATTCGGCGGCAGGGACGCCGATGGTGCGGCACCGGCGGACCTCCCGCAGGCATGCTGCCAAATCTGCATGACCAGCAGACCGCCTGCAGGCGGGCCGCCGAAAGCTGCCTGCCTGCCGTGCTTGGGGCGGCAAAAAACATAGAGCCGCCCCTGCCTCAGCCCTCCCAGTCCTCCTTGCTATCTGGTTTCGTCATTGCTTGGCATATCACTCCCCTTCCCTCAGGACACCGCAGCATTGTACTGGTGGTGTTTGGCAAGTGGCGCATGTGACCCCACCCCAGGACCAAAATATTTCTCATTTTGGGTAAGTTTGCGAAGCAGGGGACGGTGCAAGGAGCCTTCACTATCAGCACAAACTCAGGGGTGGCTCCTCATTCTGCTCCAGAATCTACCCAAGATAGCTGACTGTGCAGGAGGGCTTATGCTGTAGAACTGAGCAAATAATGGATTTTGGGGTTCAGGGGCCAAACTAAAAAATCTGGGGGAAAATCCAGTTTGATTTGAACTGAAATCAATTTTTTCAACATTTTTCATCAAATTGAAAAACTAGGAAAAAATTGGTTTTGAATCAACCAATTTCAGTTCATTTGACATTTTGTGATTGGGTCATTTTGGTTCTTCACCCTCTTTTGTGTTTTTTTTTTTAATTGGCCAAATTTGGAAACAAAATGTCATTTTGAAATGAAAAAATCAAAATAAAATGTCTCAAAATGGTTGAAAAGAAACATTTTGAATTTTTGGAAAAAATCAGGGGTTTTGTCCAGTTTGATCCAATTCATGAAATGTTTCAGAGCCCTGAAAAAATGCATTTTTGGTGAAATTTCTATTCTCTGAAAAAATGAGAAAAAATTTCTATTCTCTGTTCTAATATGCCTCAACCCCTCACAGGCATGGCCCCTCTGCATGCCTGGCAGCATTGGGAGGACAGCTCTGGATTCCCCCAAAGCACAGTGCTCCTGGCACTCCCCTCAGGTTGCAAACCCCCATCTCAGCATGGCCTCGTACTCTATTTTTATTTAAAACAGCATAAAACAGAAAGGAAGAGAAATGGAGGGAACACTCACATGAGATGGGAATCTCCTCCTGTCAGCCATCTCTCTCTCTCTCCTTCCCTCACCAGCTCTCTCTCAAGCCCCACGTTCTTGCCTGATCCCCAGTCTCTCACTCCAGTCCAACACTCCCTTCTTCTGTCTCTCAGGATGCTGCAGTCACCTATTTAGACCTGCTGTAATATAGTTCTTAGTCTCCCACCCACTCACCCACCCAAACCCTCCCCACCTGCCACCTTTATGATGAAAACAGTGAGACTTCCCCTCCCAGGTTCTCACTCAAGGAGAGTGAGAGGAGGGGGCGCTATCTAGACCGACCTTGGGTGCTAGCACCTCTCTCACAGCCCTGTCCTGGAGGAGATTTATTACCTCAAATCCCAGTGCTATCAATCACCAGGGGCAGGACTAATACTACCCACTGTGCCCTGCCCATACAGTTATCAGACACCAGATTCTGAGCCGTCTGTTCAAACCAGGGATTAGAGGAATAACAACCTCATACATTTCTCTAGCACTTTCATTCTAAAAGACCCTAGAGCGTTTTACAATCTCTGTGTATAAGAATCTCAGGACCTCCCATTAGAATGCAGCCACCTCCCAGATGAAACATGGCAGCTGTTTAGTGGGTCATTCAGCAATGCTACACAACAGCTTAGAGAGCAAAGGGTGATGAAGAATCCTATATTGAGTTAAAACTTCAGGGAGATGAGGGAAGAATTTGAGGAGGCAGAGTTACTATTATGCAAAACAACTTGTACAGAGTGCCAGCAAGGTAGACAGAGCTTTACACACACACAGAGCAAGGCACTTTCCTTGCTCCATTCAGATCCTAATACATGCAATACAAAGACAAGATATGTGAAGAAAGAGAAGCTGTGGAGATTATCAGTGAGAGGGAAGGAAGCGGTGGGATTTGAAGGAGAGAGAGAAACTGGTAGACAACAAAGGGGAGACTATCCCACAATTACAGGCAACATGACAGAAGGCACAAAGCTGAGAGTAGGCAGAGTCAAATAAGGAGAGAGGACTAGAAGGACTGGAGGAAGCGAGAGGAAGAATATGAAGAAATTAAAGTGGACTGTACTACAGGAAGAAAGATAGATATAAACACAGAAAGCAAGGGAGATGTGGGCGATAGACACTGGTGGATGTAAGATTATGAAGGTGAGGATGAGGTGCTTGAATTTGATGCATTATGAGACAGGAAGTCAAGGAAGAGTTCAAGGAGATGGGTGATGAAATCAGAGCTTTGGATCAGACAATGTTAGTACCACTTTGGACAGAGTCGAGCAGAGGAAGGGGAAAAGTGAGAAGAAAGTTATCGTAATGAAAGAAAGGCATGGTCAGAGTATAGACAAGGGTTTCAGCAGGGCATAGCAAGGAAAGGCTGTGTGATATTACATACATATGAAATGGTATTAAAGAGGGATGACTGGACATAGTGAGAGAGACTGGAGGTGGAGAGATGAAGGATGAGTCAAAGATGAGGCTGAAAAGACAGTGGAGTTATCAGAGATGGGAGACAAGGCAGGAGGTGGAAAGATAAGGCATTCTGTTATGGAGAGCCTGGGATGGCAGCAAGGTGTCCAGGAGGAAAGGTCAGAGAAGACACCAGACTGAACAGAGCAAAAGAGAGGGTAGTGGAGCAGATTTGAAGAATCATATACCTAGAGATGTTAGCTATGTAGCTAGATAAGCGCTATGGGAGTAGATGGGGTCAGCAGGAGAGAGGATGTTAAGGGAGAAAAAAGATCTGAGGACTGAAACCAAAAGTGACAAAAGGATGAGAAGAAACATCCAAAAAGGTACCACCACTCGCATGTACTAATTCAGACTGGATTCTCCAGAGATCAATAGGCAAAGGAAGGACTTTTGGATAAATACCCTGAGTTTGAACTGACTCAGGGCCTTCTTTCTGATCCAGCAAATGTGCAGGATCGTCAGATCAAGGGGAATCCAATCCTTGCGGAAGGGTTGGAAGGACTTGTCCTACTTGGGCCCCATAAGGCTGAGGGGTGACCCCTTCTGAGCTTTTTAGCATGTGTGTATGTTCCTTTATTGTTTTACTATGTTTTCTCTGTAATGCTTTTACATTCAGAGTAAATGTGCTTGCTTAGAAGGAGCGGTGTGATAATTTATAACTGCCGGCAATACACTGGTCATAGCCCTTGGGGAGAAGGCAAAGTACAGGTGTTGGCCTGTTTAGGCAATCTGGCTTGCTGGTGACATTACTGTGTAATCCAGGGAGCTGTGCAGCCTTAAAACCCCAGTCAGGAGGGAGTGAGATGCGGATTTTCACCCAAGAGAGGTGACAGCTGGGAGCCAGGAGGTGCATTTGGTGAACCATGGAGGGGGAATACAGGTGCAGTTATGCTGAAACTGTCAAAAAAAAAAGGGAGTCTGGGGACCAAAACTAGGGAAATACCAGTAGGGAATGATGAGGAGAAAGGAGATACTGAAGGAGGGGTCAGTAAATCAGGGGGAGAACCAGGAGCGTAGAGAACCACATAAACCCAGAGGAAACAGCATGGGAGGAGAGAGCTTGACAAAGGCAGCAGGCAGATCCAGAGGGATAAGCATAGCAAAAAGCCCTTTGCTTTAGTCAGGAAGGGGACATTAGTGACGCTGGTGAGGGAGAGGAGAATGGAATTGGAGGTTAAAAGGGGAGCGAAATAAGGGGTGTAGGAGAATGCAATGAACACGTGGCATCTGGCTGGGAGAGGACCTGGCTCGGGATCATGTGATAGGCTAGAAAGCCTTTCAACTCTAGGTTACTAGTCCAAATCCAGCCTAACTCGGTAGTGAATGAAAATTGTTTCCATCTGACAACTGCTCAGTGAGCTATTTGAAATGAGTTTGGTGGGTCTTTGTCCATTTCCTAGTAGGACAGGTATCAACATTCCAAACAGCAGCATCTCAATTGCTTCCCTTACAGGTATTCTCAGCAATGGCTCATAGACTGACTGGGGCATGCAGACTCATCCCTAGAGACTGGTTTCCTTAGAGACACATGTGCAAACTTGTGATACTGCCAGCTGTGTACCTGTTGTGGGGATACTTCAGTCTCCAGGGCCATCAATGCAGCACCTTTCGCAGTTGGGTAATGCTGCCATCCCAGACCCATGCTGATCAAATCTTTATAACACAACATTCCACCATGAATCCTATATACACATTAGAGTTAGGTTACACAAGTAGAGCAATGGAGTCAGTACTAACTCAGACTGAAAGACCACCCCTTACTGGGTCACTACCCAATGCTCTCTGTTTCAAAGGAGACACGATTCAGAAAAAATCCTTTTTACAGTGCAGTAGATCTGACGTACATGCCAGACTCTGGAATTGCTAATTGTCCAGCTACAACAGGGTGAACCTGAAGATGTGTAGGTTTTGAACCACATCTGGTGGGGCTGCAGGGGTGTGTGATTGGTTTGATTTCAGTTTTCAGAAGTGTGGAAAACAATTCTTTAGGGCAGGGGTGGGCAAACTACAGAGCCATTTTAAACCGGTCCCCGCTCCAGTGCTCCAGCTGGGGCACTGGGTCAGGGCCACACCACGTGGCTCAGTCCCGCTCCGGCTGAGGCACTGTGTCGGGGCCGCACCATGTGGCTCAGCCCCACTCCGGTGCTCCAGCCAGGGCGCTGGGTTGGGGCCGCACTACGCGGCTCAGTCCCGCTCCGGCTGAGGCACTGTGTCGGGGCCGCATCATGTGGCTCAGCCCCGCTCCAGTGCTCCAGATGGGGCGCAGGATCAGGGCCACACCACGCGGCTCCCGGAAGCTGTGGCATGGCCCTGCTCCAGCTCTTACGTGCTCCATTGGGAGCTGCAGGGGCGGTGCCTGCGTATGGGGCAGCATGCAGAGCCACCTGGCCGCGCATCCGCATAGGAGCCAGAAAAGGGACATGCCACTGCTTCCGGGAGCTGCTTGAGGTAAGTGCTGCTCGGAGCCTGCACTCCCTGAGCCTCTCCCCATGCCCCAACCCCCTGCCCCAGCCCTGATCCTCCTCCCCCTCTCCAAACCCCTCGATCCCAGTCCAGAGCACCCTCCTACACTCCAAACTCCTCATCCCCAACCCCACCCCAGAGCCCGCACCCCCTCCCACACCCCAACCCCAATTTTGTGACCATTCATGGCCGGCCATACAATTTCTATTCCCCGATGTGGCCCTCGGGCCAAAAAGTTTGCCCACCCCTGCTCTATCTCTCGCTCTTTTTTACATGCATTTAGGGCTAGTGTAAACTACACAAGCTTTGCAGATACAGCTATATTGGCAGAGCCCCCTTGTGTAGACACAGCATATGTCAACACATAGTCACACCACCTCCCTGAACAATGGTAGGTATGCTGGCAGAAGCACTTTGTTGACATAGCTGCATCTACACTGAGGGTTTTTGTAATCATAGCCATGTTGAGTAGGAGATGTGGTTTTTTAGAGAGACAAGGTAAGCTCTGTCACAGAATCATAGAATCATAGAATATGAGGGTTGGAAGAGACCTCAGGAAGTCATCTAGTCCAATCCCCTGCTCAAAGCAGGACCAACACCAATTAAATCATCCCAGCCAGGGCTTTGTCAAACCAGGCCTTAAAAACCTCTAAGGAAGCAGATTCCACCACCAACCTAGGTATCTGATTCCAGTGCTTCACCACCCTCCTAGTGAAATAGTGTTTCCTAATATCCAACCTAGACCTCCCCCACTGCAACTTGAGACCATTGCTCCTTGTTCTGTCTTGTAAACTCAAAAGCTTCTGTTGGTCCAATATAAGATATTACCCACCCACCTGTGGATACATTTATTCTGGTATAAAAATGCTTATTCCAGTTCAGCAGGACAAAATAAACTATACTGGAATTACTGCATCTATGCTAGGGTTTGGCTGGTCTAGTTACGTTGGTTAAAAAAATCACACCACTTACCACACTTATGTCAGTAAAACTTTTTAAAAGTGCTGACCAGGCCTCATGCACACAGATACACACCTCACTGCAGCAAATGTATCACAGACTTAGGGGGCAGGAGTCTCTCTCCTGCTTCCCACAATATGATCCACAGTGATGATGTGACAGGAAATGAGAAACAAGTGATAGAGAGAAGAGCAAGCAGCCAGTGTAATAAATCCATTATGGGTGAGGCCAAAGCAATTCTCTCGTGGTGATAACCTTTTCTCCTGTGAAAGCTGTCACTGGCCACAGATAAGGGGATGACTGTGAGACAGAGCATGACGTTGGTGGGACCCTCTCCCAGCTTTTGAGCTTTCCGGGAGGAGTGGGAATCTCAGAGGAGTTGGGGAAGGGGAAGGATGTGGGCAGACAGACAGAACTGAGGCTGCAGCATTGGATGAAGCTTTGTCACCACATTACCAGCTAAGGTTGTAAAAAAAGCTTTCTCTGCAGAGCTCATAAAACTGAAGCTGCTAAAGATTAACTAGCATGAGCTGAGAGACTGCGGCTGCTGCAAAGGGGAGGAGGATGTTGAGAATATCTCAGACCCAAGATGGAGAGCCACCTGCTGGATAATGTGGACAGCCTTCTGTCAGGTCCAGATTGAGATGCATTGGTAGAGCTTTGAGGGCTAGCACTGGAATAACAAGGCGTCAGGATTGAGGGGCTGAGAGCTGCAGAGCTGTGTGTGGGCAGGGGTAGAGGAACGGGGATGGAGGAACTACAGAAATGGAAATGCAGAGGGCAAATAATGGTGATGGGAACTGTCTCTGTCTCATTTATCTTGGCAATTGAGAGCTTTGACTTATTAAACTCAGTTCAGACATGAGAACAGACTGAATTTGGAAGTCCTGTTGGAGTGTTTACCTCAAGTGACATTGCTTATAGCTCACACATCAATTTGGTCTTAGGGGGTCAGCAAAATCAGTCCGGGTGCTTTTAACCTGGTGTTTGGGAGCCAGCCATGTGTTCCTGGCTTCAATTCAGCGTCTTCCCATCCACCTCAGGGACATATGCCAGGGGCAGTCACCACGCTGTCAGTCTGTGGCACATTTCAACAGGAACCAGTCAGAAAAGGATTAGAGCAGACATGCTCCTGAAGAAATTCTCTCAAATCCACTAAGTGTATCCCTGAGGGAGCCAATCCTTTGAGGAGATGCAGGGAAAATAAAGAAACAAGTATGTGAGTGGTGGGTGGGAGAGAACAAAGATTGCTCCCCAATCTTCTAATGGGTTCCCAATCTTATTCTAGAAGGATCTTTATGTTCTTTCAGTCCAGGGGTTCATACCCTTCCATGCATGAAGAATAGATTTGAATTCATATTCTAAGCAGGAAGTTTTCCCTGTGAGCCATTACCATAGTTGTGAGCAACCCCCCACGTCTCTCTTTTGTGTAACCTTCCCCCTAGTGAGGGAAAACAGACAAATAAAAGCATAAATCCTTCTTTTTGTTTTAAAGAAGGGGAAGCAAAACCATAATGTTCTGGAACCCACAGTATGTGTGTAGTGAGCTGTAACCTTGGAACTAATCCACACAGTTATCAAAGGGCTTGATAAGGCTAGATAAAAACTTCTGGGCAAGGGCTGTAGCTGGCAGAAGAGCTGATATCTGATACAAATGAGGGGCTGAGGTAAGGGGGTGTTTAATCACCATTTCAGTGTGACTCATACACCCTATATTCAAGGGCAGCTGATGAATAGAAGCCTACAGGGTGGGATGGCCATCTTGCTTTTTCACTTCTCAAGATTCAGAGAATGTGGGCATGTTTACACTGGCAGAGTTACAGCGCCGGGAGTTGCAGCGCTGCTCAGAAAACATTGAAGGGAAACCGCTGTTGTGTGTTCACACTGTCAGCTGCCTGTGCAATAGCATGTTCACACTTGCGGCACTTGCAGTGGTATTCGAAGAAGTGCACTCTGGGCAGCTAACCCAAAGAGCACCTCTTTCTCTTCTGCTGCTAAGAGTTGTGGGAAGGCGGAGGGGGTCACGGGGCATCCTGGGTCCTGTCCCAATGCCCCATGATGCATTGCTTCACAGCCCATCAATCCCTGTGCTTCTGTCCGCATTTGGCGCCATCTTTCAACAATTTGTGTACTGTGCACCCTGCCTCTTCGGGCTGCAGGAATGGATCCCGAACTGTTGATCAGTATGCCGCTCACTCTGACCAACACGTCACGAGTGGCAGTGGAGTTATTCCTTAAACTACAAATGCAAGAGGAGTGCGACATTGATCTTACCACGCATAGTAGCTACGACATGAGATTCTTTGTGGCAATAACAGAGACTTGGCCCTGGTCTACACTACAAGTTTAGGTCGAATTTAGCAGCGTTAGATCGATTTAACTCTGCACCCACCCACATGACAAAGCCATTTTTGTCGACTTAAAGGGCTCTTAAAATCGATTTCTGTACTCCTTCCCGATGAGGGGATTAGTGCTGAAATCAACCCTGCTGGGTCGAATTTGGAGTAGTGTGGACGCAATTCAACAGTATTGGCCTCCGGGAGCTATCCCAGAGTGCTCCATTGTGACCGCTTTGGACAGCACTCTCAACTCAGATGCACTGGCCAGGTGGACAGGAAAAGCCCAGTGAACTTTTGAATTTCATTTCCTGTTTGGCCTCCGTGGCGAGCTGATCAGCACAGGTGACCCTGGAGTCCCAGAATCGCAAAAGAGCTCCAGCATGTACCGAACGGGAGGTACTGGATCTGATCGCTATATGGGGAGACGAATCCATGCTATCAGAACTCCGTTCCAAAAGATGAAATGCCAAAACATTTGAAAAAATCTCCAAGGGCTTGAAGGACATAGGCTATAACAGGGACCCACAACAGTGCCACGTGAAACTTAAGGAGCTCAGGCAAGCCTACCAAAAAACTAGAGAGGCAAACGGCCGCTCTGGGTCAGAGCCCCAGACATGCCCCTTCTATGATGAGCTGCATGCCATTCTAGGGGGTGCCCCTACAACTACCCCAGCCCTGTGTGTGGACTCTGTCAATGGATTGTCACGCAACAGGGTGAGGATTTTGGGGACGAGGAAGATGATGAGGAGGAGGAGGTTGAAGATAGCACACAGCAAGCAAGCGGAGAAACCATTTTCCCCGACAGCCAGGAACTGTTTTTCACCCTGGATCTAGTACCCTCCCAACCCCACCGAAGGTGGGCTCCCAGACCTAGAAGGCGAAGAAGGGACCTCTGGTGAGTGTACCTTTGTAAATATTGTACATGGTTTAAAAGCAAGCATGTTTAATGATTAATTTGCCCTGAAGACTTGGGATGCACTCGCGGCCAGTACAGCTACTGGAAAAGTCTGTTAACATGTATGGGGATGGAGCGTAAATCCTCCAGGGATATCTCAATGAAGCTCTCCTGGATATACTCCGAAAGCCTTTGCAAAAGGTTTCTGGGGAGGGCAGCCTTATTACATCCTCCATTACCACTCCAGGCCAGTAGCACGTAGTCTGGAATCATTGCATAACAAAGCATTGCAGCGTATGGTCCCGGTGTTTGCTGGCATTCAAGCAACATCTGTTCTTTATCTCTCTGTGTTATCCTCAGGAGAGATATATCATTCATGGTCACCTGGTTGAAATAGGGGACTTTTATTAAGGGGATATTCAGAGGTGGCCGTTCCTGCTGGGCTGTTTGCCTGTGGCTGAACAGAAATCATCCCTGCTGTGTGCCACGCAGTGCAGGGAGCGGTGAAGCGATCATCCCAGAGAATAGGGTGGGGTGGAGGGGTTTAGTTGGGTTTGTGCTGCATGTTAACCCGAAAACCCCAGCCTCTCCTTTTAAATGGCCAACCCAACGGATGCTTGGTATGGGACATGAGGGTGCTGCTGTTTGAAACCATTCCCACATGTTATGAAGGTTAAAGAAGCCAAAAGACTGGGGCTTACCATGTCTGCCTGTAAGCCGAATTCTGCTGCCCGCCGGCCCTGCGTGTGTGATCTCTCACACCAAACCAGCAGGCCCTTAATATAAGAGGCAAAATGCGACCTTGTAAAGAAAGCACACATGCTATGTAATGTTAACACCTTGGTTCATAGAATCATAGAATCATAGAATATCAGGGTTGGAAGGGACCTAAGGAGGTCATCTAGTCCAATCCCCTGCTCAAAGCAGGACCAATTCTCAACTAAATCATCCCAGCCAGGGCTTTGTCAAGCCTGACCTTAAAAACCTCTAAGGAAGGAGATTCCACCACCTCCCTAGGTAATGCATTCCAGTGCTTCACCACCCTCCTAGTGAAAAATTTTTTCCTAATATTCAACCTAAGCCTCCCCCACTGCAACTTGAGACTATTACTCCTTGTTCTGTCATCTGCTACCACTGAGAACAGTCTAAATCCATCCTCTTTGGAACCCCCTTTCAGGTACTTGAAAGCAGCTATCAAATCCCCCCTCATTCTTCTCTTCTGCAGACTAAACAATCCCAGTTCCCTCAGCCTCTCCTCATAAGTCATGTGCTCCAGCCCCCTAATCATTTTTGATGCCCTCTACTGGACTCTTTCCAATTTGTCCACATCCTTCTTGTAGTGTGGGGTCCAAAACTGGACACAGTACACCAGATGAGGCCTCACCAATGTCGAATAGAGGGGAATGATCACATCCCTCGATCTGCTGGCAATGCCCCTACTTATACAGCCCAAAATGCCGTTAGCCTTCTTGGTAACAAGAGCACACTGTTGACTCATGTCCAGCTTCTCGTCCATTGTAACCCCTAGGTCCTTTTCTGCGGAATTGCTGCCTAGCCATCCGGTCCCTAGTCTGTAGCAGTGCATGGGATTCTTCCATCCTAAGTGCAGGACTCTGCACTTGTCCTTGTTGAACCTCATCAGGTTCTTTTGGCCCAATCCTCTAATTTGTCTAGGTCCCTCTGTATCCTATCACTACCCTCCAGCGTATCTACCGCTCCTCCCAGTTTAGTGTCATCTACAAACTTGCTGAGGGAGCAGTCCACGCCATCCTCCAGATCATTAATGAAGATATTGAACAAAACCGGCCCCAGGACCGACCCTTGGGGCACTCTGCTTGATACCGGCTGCCAACTAGACATGGAGCCATTGATCGCTACCCGCTGAGCCCGACAATCTAGTCAGCTTTCTATCCACCTTATAGTCCATTCATCCAGCCCATACTTCTTTAAGTTGCCAGCAAGAATACTGTGGGAGACCATATCAAAAGCTTTGCTAAAGTCAAGGAATAACACATCCACTGCTTTTTCCTCATCCACAGACCCAGTTATCTCCTCATAGAAGGCAATTAGGTTAGTCAGGCATGACTTGCCCTTGGTGAATCCACGCTGACTGTTCCTGATCACTTTCCTGTCCTCTAAGTGCTTCAGAATTGATTCCTTCAGGACCTGCTCCATGATTTTTCCAGGGACTGAGGTGAGGCTGACTGGCCTGTAGTTCCCCGGATCCTCCTTCTTCCCTTTTTTAAAGATGGGCACTACATTAGCCTTTTTCCAGTCATCTGGGACCTCCCCCGATCGCCATGAGTTTTCAAAGATAATGGCCAATGGCTCTGCAATCACATCTGCCAACTCTTTTAGCACCCTCGGATGCAGTGCATCCAGCCCCATGGACTTGTGCTTGTCCAGTTTTTCTAAATAGTCCCGAATCACTTCTTTCTCCACAGACAGCTGGTCACCTCCTCCCCCTACTGTGCTGCCCAGTGCAGCAATCTGGGAGCCGACCTTGTTTGTGAAGACAGAGGCAAAAAAAACATTGAGTACATTAGCTTTTTCCACAGCCTCTGTCACTAAGTTGCCTCCCTCATTCAGTAAGGGGCCCACACTTTCCTTGACTTTCTTCTTGTTGCTAACATACCGTGAAAGAGTCTACCCATTGTTCTCTAAAATGTGTATTTTTAAATACGACTCTCCCTTTTTTTTCCTCCCACAGCTGCAAATGTTTCAACGCTCCCCGTATCATCTCCATCCCAGAGGCTAGCAAAGATTAGAAGGCGAAAAAAATGCACTCGCGATGAAATGTTCTCTGAGCTCATGCAGTCCTCCCACACTGAAAGAGCCCAGCGGAGTGCGTGGAGGCAGACAATGTCAGAGTGCAGGAAAGCACAAAATGAGCACGAGGAGAGATGGCCTCAGCGTGATGAAAGGAGGCAGGAAGCAATGCTCAGACTACTGGAAGATCAAACTGATATTCTCCAGCGTATTGCTGAGGTGCAGGACAGGCAGCAGGAGCACAGACCACCGCTGCAGCCCCTGTGTAACCAACCGCCCTCCTCCCCAAGTTCCATAGCCTCTTCACCCAGATGCCCAAGAACGCGGTGGGGGGGGCCTCCGGGCGCCCAACCACTCCACCACAGAGGACTGCCGAAGCAACAGAAAGCTGGCATTCAATAAATAAGTTTTGAAGTGCAGTGTGGCTTTGTCCTCCCCTCCTCCCCACCTCCACCACACCACCCGGTGCTTCGCTTCTCCCCCACCCCCTCCCGGGCTACCTTGGCAGTTATTCCTCCATTTGTGTGACGAATTAATAAAGAATGTATGAATTTGAAACAGCAGTGACTTTATTGCCTCTGCAAACGGTGATCAAAGGGGGGAGGGGAGGGCATTTGGCTTACAGGGAAATAGAGTGAACCAAGGGGGTGGGTTTTCATCAAGGAGAAACAAACAGAACTTTCACACCGTAGCCTGGCCAGTCATGAAACTCGTTTTCAAGCTTCTCTGATGCGCAGCATGCCCTGCTGTGCTCTTCTAACCGCCCTGGTGTCTGGCTGTGCATAATCAGCGGCCAGGCGATTTGCCTCAACCTCCCACCCCACCATAAATGTCTCCCCTTACTCTCACAGGTATTGTGGAGCACACAGCAAGTGGCAATAACAATTGGAATATTGGTTTCGCTAAGGTCTAACCAAGTTAGTAAACTGCACCAGCGCACTTTTAAACATTCAAAGGCACATTCTACCACCATTCTGCACTTGCTCAGCCTATAGTTGAACAGCTCTGACTACTGTCCAGGGTGCCTGTGTATGGCTTCATGAGCCATGGCATTAAGGGGTAGGCTGGGTCCCCAAGGATAACTATAGGCATTTCAACATCCCCAGTGGTTATTTTCTGTTCTGGAAAGTAAGTCCCTTTCTCCAGCTGTTCAAACAGACCAGAGTTCCTGAAGATGCGAGCGTCATGTATCTTTCCCGGCCATCCCACTTTGATGTTGGTGAAACGTCCCTTGTGATCCACCAGTGCTTGGAGCACCATTGAAAAGTACCCCTTTCGGTTTATGTATTAGCTGCCTTGGTGGTCCGGTGCCAAGATAGGGATATACGTTCCGTCTATCGCCCCATCACAATTAGGGAATCCCATTGCAGCAAAGCCATCCACTATGACCTGCACATTTCCTAGAGTCACTATCCTTGATAGCAGCAGCTCAGAGATTGTGTTGGCTACTTGGATCACAGCAGCCCCAACAGTAGATTTGCCCACTCCAAATTGATTCCCAACTGACCTGTAGCTGTCTGGCGTTGCAAGCTTCCAGAGGGCTATCATCACTCGCTTGTAAACTGTGAGGGCTGCTCTCATCTTGGTATTCTTGCTCTTCAGGGCAGGGGACAGCAAGTCACAAAGTTCCATGAAAGTGTCCTTACGCATGCGAAAGTTTCGCAGCCACTGGGCATCATCCCAGACCTGCAACACTATGCGGTCCCACCAGTCTGTGCTTGTTTCCCGGGCCCAGAATTGGCATTCCATGGCATGAGCCTGCCTCATTGCCACCAGGATGGCCAAATTGCCGAGTACCATGCTCTGAGAGAAGTCCGTGTCCATATCCTCATCACTCTTGTCACCACGCTGCTGTCGCCTCCTCACCTTCTTTTGCAGTTTCTGGTGCTGCATACACTGCAGGATAATGCGTGTGGTGTTTACAGTGCTCATAACTGCTGCGGCGATCTGAGCGAGCTCCATGCTTGCCGTGGTATGGCGTCTGCGCAGAAAAAAGGCACAAAACAATTCTCAGCCGTTGCTCTCACTGAGGGAAGGGCGACTGATGACATGGCTTACAGGTTTGGCTTACTGTACTCTTCCCACAGTCTCTGCCACCCATTGGAATTCTGGGTTGCGCTCCCAATGCCTGATGGGGCAAAAACATTGTCGCGGGTGGTTCTGGGTACATGTTGTCAGCCCCCCCCCCGCACTCCCTCCATGAAAGCAACGGCAAAAAATCCTTTCTCGCCTTTTTTCCTGGGTTACCCATGCAGACGACATACCACGGCAAGCATGGAGCCCACTCAGGTCACTATCACCGTATGTCTCCTGGGTGCTGCTGGCAGACGCAGTACTGCAGTGCTACACAGCAGCATCCCCTTGCCTTGCCCTGCAGATGGCAGACAGTACAATACGACTGCTGGCCATCGTCGTCATCCCGTGGGTGCTCCTGGCCGACCTCGGTTAGGTTGGTCGGGGGCACCTGGACAAAAATGGGAATGACTCCAGGTCATTCTCTTCTTTAAGTTTCATCTAATGGAGATTCAGTCCTGCCTGGTATATCATGCCAGCTGGAGGCTTCTGCCTCAGGCTGCTCTCCCAGACCATTGGGCTCAATGGGTGATCAATGACTCCATGTCTAGTTGGCAGCCGGTATCAAGCAGAGTTCCCCAAGTGTCAGTCGTGGGGCTGGTTTTGTTCAATATCTTCATTAATGATCTGAAGGATGGCATGGATTGCACCCTCAGCAAATTTGCAGATGACACTAAACTGGGAGGAGTGGTAGAGACACTGGAGGGTAGGGATAGGATACAGAAGGACCTAGACAAATTAGAGGATTGGGCCAAAGGAAATCTGATGAGGTTCAACAAGGACAAGTGCAGAGTCCTGCACTTAGGACGGAAGAATCCCATGCACTGCTACAGACTAGGGACCGGATGGCTAGGCAGCAGTTCTGCAGAAAAGGACCTAGGGGTTACAGTGGATGAGAAGCTGGATATGAGTCAACAGTGTGCTCTTGTTGCCAAGAAGGCTAACGGCATTTTGGGCTGTATCCGTAGGAGCATTGCCAGCAGATCGAGGGATGTGATCATTCCCCTCTATTCAGCATTGGTGAGGCCTCATCTGGAGTACTGTGTCCAGTTTTGGACCCCACACTACAAGAAGGATGTGGACAAATTGGAAAGAGTCCAGCAGAGGGGAACCAAAATGATTAGGGGGCTGGAGCACATGACTTATGAGGAGAGGCTGAGGGAACTGGGATTGTTGTCTGCAGAAGAGAAGAATGAGGGGGGATTTGATAGTTGCTTTCAACTACCTGAAAGGGGGTTCCAAAGATGATGAATCTAGACTGTTCTCAGTTGTAGCAGATGACAGAACAAGGAGTAATGGTCTCAAGTTGCAGTGGGGGAGGTTTAGGTTAGATATTAGGAAAAACTTTTTCACTAGGAGGGTGGTGAAGCACTGGAATGTGTTACCTAGGGAGGTGGTGGAATCTCCTTCCTTAGAGATTTTTAAGGTCAGGCTTGACAAAGCTCTGGCTGGGATGAGTTAGTTGGGAATTAGGTCGATCTTTGAGCAGGGGGTTTGACTAGATGACCTCCTGAGGTCCCTTCCAACCCCGATATTCTATGATTCTATGATTCATGGAGGTGCTGATCATAGTGGAAGGCTGCTTTGGGGCTCGGGAAACAAGCACTGAGTGTTGGGATCACATCATTATGCATGTCTGGGATGACGAGCAGTGGCTGCAGAACTTTGGATGAGGAAAGTCACATTCATGGGACTGTGTGATGAGTTTGCCCAGCCCTGCGGCACAAGGACATGAGAATGAGAGCTGCCTTGCCATTTGGGAAGCGCGAGGCAATTGCACTGTGGAAGCTGGCTACTCCAGACTGCTACCGATCGGTCGCTAACCAGTTCAGAGTGGGAAAGTCTACCCTTGGACTCATGTTGACAGAAGGCTGCAGGGCCATTAATCACATCCTGCTCTGAAAGACAATGACTCTGGGCAACATGCGTGACATTGTAGATGGCTTTGCACAAATGAGCTTCCCTAACTGCGGAGGGGTGATAGATGGCACGCATATTCCAATTCTGGCACTATACCACCGAGTACATTAATCACAAGAGGTATTTCTCAATGGTTCTCCAGGCGCTTGTGGATCACCATGGAGGTTTCACAGATATGAACACGGGACAGTCTGGAAAGGTGTATGATGCACACATCTTTCGGAACATCACCTGTTCAGGAAGCTGCAAGCAGGGACTTTCTTCCCGGACCAGAAGATCACTGTAGGGGAAGTCAAAATGCTCATTGTAATCCTGGGAGACACCACCTACCCCTTAATGCCGTGGATCATGACAGCAGCAAGGAGCGGTTCAACAACAAGCAGAGCAAGTGCAGAATGACTGTTGAGTGTGCTTTTGGTCATTTAAAA
The DNA here is from genome assembly GCF_027887155.1 of Malaclemys terrapin pileata. Lineage (NCBI taxonomy): Eukaryota > Metazoa > Chordata > Testudines > Emydidae > Malaclemys > Malaclemys terrapin. The sequence goes on from NC_071505.1 coordinate 141,772,329, forward strand.
GCCCGCTGGTGCTGCCTATATGGGAAGCTGGACCTGGCCAATGACAATATTCCTATGCTTATAGCCGCATGATGTACGCTCCATAATATTTGTGAAGTGAAGGATGAAAGCTTCACTCAGGGCTGGACCGCAGAGGCACAGTGCCTGGAGGCTGAGTTTGAACAGCCAGAGACCAGGGCCATTAGAGGGGCCATAAGGATCGGGGATGCCTTGAGGCAGTGACTTGAAGCTGAAAGCCACTAATATTTCTTGCTATGCTCGGGAGTGCAGTGCTTGTAATGCTAGGAGGTGATTGGTGCAGATGATGCAATATGAAGGTTTAACATAATTGTATGTTGCTTTGCAGGGCTCTTTTTGCTTTCAATTAATAGAATAAAGATTGCTTTCAAACCAACACAATTATTTTATTAAAAAACACCAACCAGAGGAGATAGTCAAACCAAAAAAAAATATCAGCAGTGGGGGGGATGAGGGATGAGGGATGGGGGAAGGGACAGTCCCAGGAGGAGGAGGAGTCCCGGGACGGCTAAAGATTTGTGTATGTCCAGGGATCATATCCAACCTTCTCCTCTGGAGTACAATGCAGCGGGTACTGTACTTCAGCAGGGCCAAACTTCAGAGGGATGGGTGTTGAGTGCGGTGGGTAGTGGAAGTCCACAGTGCTGGACTGTGAGGGGGGAGGAGTAGAATGCCATGGGTATAGACTGGAGCCAGAAGGTTAATAAGAGCGTGTTGGTGGTGTCTGGGGGGAGCATGGGAAAGAGTTTTGAGACAGCAGCTGCAGGGGAGGGCGGGCGTGGAGCTGCTCGGTTTGAAGAGCTAGTATCGCCTGGAGCATGTCTGCTTGGCGCTTCATAACCTTTAAGAGCTGCTCCTTGGCTTCATTCTGGCATGCCGTGTTCCCCTTTTGGTCCCTCTTCTCACTGTCCCGCCACTCCTTCAATTCCTGTTTTTCAATGGCAGAGTGCATCATAACATCATGCAGCAAGTCCTCCTTAGTTCTCCTTGGCCGCTTTCTAATTCTGCGCAGCCATTCAGCTGCCGATAACAAAGAGGGAGGCTGGGCTACCAAGGTCATCTCTGTGAAGTTTAAATGCAACATTTTACAGAAGCAGTATTGTTTGCAACACAGAGAACACTGATTCAGTGATTTAAAACACAGCCAGTACTCACACACCTGTCACTAACTGGCTGACCCCAGGCAAGCAAACATGAGCCACAAGACCCCCAAAATGGTGAGTAGCCACAGGATCAGGGTAAATCAGTCTTCCTGGAGTCTGCTGTACACTGGGCACGTGGCTCTTGGGGAAAGTCAGCACTGTAAGGGGGCCTGATAATCATTCCTCTCCCCACACTTTCCACAGGCTGTGTTCATTATGGAAGATATCTTGCTGCTACGGGTGAGCAGAGAATCAAGGGAGGGTCTTCTCCAAGCCTGCGGCTTCCACCCTGGCCCTTATGCAGCTCGCCTGTGTGCAACAATGGTGTCCCCCCCTCCCTCCCTGTGATGGCACAGTGGCACGGGAAAGTTACCATTAATGGAACAAGAAAAAAAGCAGCTCTGCCAAAGAACCTGCTGCAACGGATTGCCCAGTATCGCCATGAGAGTTTCCTGGAGATCTGTGAGGGAGATTACCATGAAGTGAGGGAGTCAATCAACAGCCTGTTCCACCGCTCAGACTAGGCATGCAGTGAGACAAGCCTGCTTTCTCAAACCCTTCTGTCCCCAACAACTTGCTTCAGCGATTCCCAAAATCAAATCCACTTACCAGGGGTGTCTCCTCTCTTGTTTGCGCTTCGCCAACATCCGGCATCTGTGACTGGCTAACCTCCTCTGGGGTAGAAAGGAGTTCCTGGCTGCGTGCATCTCTGACCTCCGAGTCATCCTCTGCCTCTGGGTCCCCCTCCCCCTCCCCCTCCCCCTCCACATCCTCATCCAAGATTTCCTCCTCCTGGCTTGGTCCACTCTCGACTGGCACACAAGACACCGAAGTATCCACAGTGGTCTTTGCAGTGGAGGTGAGGTCACCGCCAAGTATCATGTCCAGCTCTTTGTAGAACCAGCAGCTCGCCTCCTGTGCCTTGTGGTAGGCGTACCACAGCTCCTTCACTTTGACCCTTCACTGCAATATGTCCTGGTCATGGCCCCCTTCTGTCATGCATTGTGAAATCTGTCCATAGGTATCATAATTCCTACGGCTGAAGTGTAACTGGGACTGGACAGCTTCCTCTTCCCAAATGCTGATGAGGTCTGGCAGCTCGGCATTGCTCCAAGCAGGGGATTACCTGGTGCGTGGAGCAGGCACGGCCACCTGGAAAGATGTGCTGAGAACACTGCACGCATCACTGAGCAAACAGGAAGGGGACTTTCAAAATTCCAAAGGAATTTACAGGGTGGGGATGACAGTTGGTCATCTGAGGGCAGAGCAGTAGAGGTCAAATCGATGACCAGAGAGGCGAGAATAGGCATTGTGGGACACCTCCTGGAGGCCAACTGCAGCACTGTAATTGACCATGGTGTCTACACGGGCATCGCAGCACTGTAGCCCCGGCACAGAAAGCTGTACGCCTCTTGTTGGGGTGGGTTTTTTAAAGCACTACAACTGTGCAGTTTCTGCGCACTAAGCGGCTTGGCAGTGTGTACACCTCAGGAGTTACAGTGCAGAAAGCTGCTTTACTGCGCAGAAACTTGCCAGTGTAGACAGGGCCTGTGTCTTGAGAGTTTCTACCTTAGGCACTGAAGCTACAGCTAGGCAGTCAGCCAGCCACACCACCTTAAGCTGGGCAATGAACCTGCCAAGCAGCAGATTCAATAATGTACTCCTCACCATAGAATGACTATGAGGGTATTCAGTTGATAGGGGAGTGGAAACGAGAGGAGAAGAAACTGCACACCACGCCCCTCAGCCAATGAGTCCTGGTAGATTAGAGGCCCTTTAAACGGGTCTTTCCAAGGAGGAAGGGCTTCTCTTGGGATCCAGGTAGCAATTACATAAGACAGGTTTCAGAGTAGCAGCCGTGTTAGTCTGTTAGTCTGTATCCGCAAAAAGAACAGGAGTACTTGTGGCACCTTAGGCCTTGGCTACACTTACCAGCTAGTTCGACGGCTGGAAATCGAAGTTCTGGGTTCGACTTATCGCGTCTAGTCTGGACGCGATAAGTCGAACCCGGAAGTGCTTGCCGTCGACTGCGGTACTCCAGCTCGGCGAGAGGAGTACCGCGGAGTCGACGGGGGAGCCTGCCTGCCGCGTGTGGACCAAGGTAAGTTCGAACTAAGGTACTTCGACTTCAGCTACGTTATTCACGTAGCTGAAGTTGCGTACCTTAGTTCGAATTAGGGGGGTAGTGTAGACCAAGCCTTAGAGAGTTTTTTTTCTCTTACTTAATTGGCCTCTCAGAGTTGGTAAGACAACTCCCACCTTTTCATGCTCTCTGTATGTGTATATATATCTCCTCAATATATGTTCCATTCTATGCATTCGAAGAAGTGGGCTGTAGCCCACGAAAGTTTATGCTCAAATAAATGTGTTAGTCTCTAAGGTGCCACAAGTACTCCTATTCTAATTACATAAGAATCACTTCTGTGATTTACTGGGTGATTTCCCCAGTCTGCTGACTTGGACTCGCAGGGCTCAGGCTGAGGAGCTAAGAATTGCTGTGTAGATGTTTGGGCTCATGGCCAATATTAGACTTGCTTGGGCCCAGGGCAGAAAGCTGAAGCCCCACTGCATGGGGCTGAAGCCTGGGACCCTGAGCCCTACCACCTGGGGCTGAAGCTGAAGCCTGAACAACTTAGCTTCGCAGGGCACTTCTGTGGCATGGGGCCACAGGCAATTGCCCTGTGTGCTACCCCCTAACACTGGCCCTGGCTTTTATATGCAGAAAACCAGTTGTTGTGGCACAGCAGGGCCATGGAGTTTTTATAGCATTTGGGGGAGGGGGGGCTCAGAAAGATAAAGGTCCCTGCTCTAGCCTAAGCCCAAATGTCTACATAGCAATTTTTCAGCCACAGAGCCCAGCCCCCACGGGCCTGAGTCAGCTGACCAGGGACAACCACAGTTTTTTTTATCCCTGTGTAGACATACCCATAGAGGGTGTAAGCAGGGTCTGAATGAGCTCACCCTGACATCTAATGACAAACTGGGGGAAAAGGCTTCATGAGTAGATTATATTTACATAGATACACCTACTCTGCTTAGGTGCACAGCAGATAGAGCTGCCTTTCCAAAGTGATTGATTTTGGCTGGTTTTGGGTTACAATTCACTTTAGTATTGAATGCAGGGTAATGAAATGTTATCCTTATTGTATGAGTAAGGGGTACAGCAGAACTGAACTTAGTATGTCCTGATTGACAGGGTCACCCTAAAAGTGACCTCACTTGCTAAGCAGGGATAGGGATGTCAAATCCCAGTGAAAGAGAAAGAGGGGATAGGTGTTTATATCTGAGGGTGTGGGTTTTGACTGAAGAGTCATAGATACCATTTGACTCTTTTCTTTCCAGCGTTTAATGACACAGTGCATTAGGTTGCACTGAGAGTTCTCATTTCTGTTCTGTGATTGCCAGAGCTGAATCACTGATGAGCTAGGTCTAGGTACTAAGCTTTAGATCTGGAGTAGTGACAGCGCAAAGGCTGCAATAGCAGTGAGGTTCGCTGATATCCAGTGAAATGACTAAAAACTGAAATCACTAAGAGCTGGACTAATGTGGCAACACAGAAGTGGCAGTGAGCAGCAAGCTACAGCAGAGGTAACAGTGGCAGAGGTGGCAGTGAGTGGCAGGCAATGGCCAAAAGCAGCAGAGAAAACAGCGGGAGCAGCAGAGATATTGCCCAATCCCCCCTCCCCCCTTCAGGGCTAGGAAGTGAACCCACATGAGCACATCTCTGAACTCTAGGTCTTTGCTGACCAAAGACAGCCAACTGTGAGTGGGATGTAGTAGAGGAAAAGGGAAGTGATATGTGAATTCCCGAGTGTAGCCAAGGCCTAAGTCTTCCTGTATACATGTGTGCTGGCAAGTGGGCAATGAAGTCTTGCAGTGACATGTGATCATGTCACCTGAACTGGAATCCATCTTTAACCTGGTATCTTTCCATTGAGAAGAAGGGGGTGGGAACCCAGAGAGGGACAAAGGATTCCCACCTTATCCAAAAGATATATAAAGGGGTAGAACAGAACAAAGGGGAAGGAGCCATCATCAAGAATCCTCTAGCTACCACCTTAGCTGGAACAAGAGCTGTACCAGGGGAAAGAATTGTGCCCAGGCCTGGAAGGTGTCCAGTCTGAGGAAAAAACTTGCCGAAGCATCTCTGAGGGTGAGATTATCTGTATTCAGTTTGATTAGACATAGATTTGCACGTTTTATTTTATTTTGCTTGGTGACTTACTTTGTTCTGTCTGTTACTACTTGAAACCACTTAAATCCTACTTTCTGTATTTAATAAAATCACTTTTTACTTATTAATTAACTCAGAGTATGTATTAATACCTGGGGGAGCAATCAACTGTGCATATCTCTCTATCAGTGTTATAGAGGGTGAATAATTTACGAGTTTACCCTGTATAAGCTTTATACCGGGTAAAACGGATTTATTTGGGTTTAGACCCCATTGGGAGTTGAGCATCTGAGTGTTAAAGACAGGAACACTTCTGTGAGCTGTTTTCAGGTAAACCTGCAGCTTTGGGGCAAGTAATTCAGACCGTGGGTCTTTTTTTGGAGCAGACAGGAGTGTCTGGCTCAGCAAGACACGGTGCTGGGGTCCCTAGTTGGCAGAGAAAGCAGGGGTAGAGGTAGTCTTTGCACATCAGGTGGCAGCTCCCAAGGGGGGGGGGGGGGTTCTGTGATCCAACCCGTCACAATATGTTAAAGGTGTGATGGGTTGAATCACAGAAATCCCCTTTGGGACTGCGACCTGAGGTGCCAAGACTACCTCTGAGCCCATTTTCCCTGGCAGCTTGGGACTTCATTGCCCTGCCTGGTTTGAGCCAGACACACTAGCCTGCTACAAACACAGATCCAGGTCAGAACAACGTCCCCCAAAAGCTGCAGGCTTAACTGAAAACAGCTTAAGAAGCGTTCCTGTCTCCAACATTCAGATGCCCAGCTCCCAATGGGGTCCAAACCCCAAATAAATCTGTTTTACCCCAGATAAAGCTTATACAGGATAAACTCGTAAATTGTTCACCCTCTATAATACTGATAGAGAGATATGCACAGCTGTCCCCCCCCACACACCGTATTAATACATGCTCTGGGTTAATTAATAAGTAAAAAGTGATTTTATTAAATACAAAAAGTAGGATTTAAGTGGTTCCAAGTAATAACAGACAGAACAAAGTGAATTACCAAGCAAAATAAAATAAAAACACCCAGATCTAAGCCTAATACAGTAAGAAAGTGATTACAGATGAAATCTCATCCTCAGAGATGTTCCAGAAAGCTTCTTTTACAGACTGGCCTCCTTCTAGTCTGGGTCCAGCAATCACTCACACCCCTTTGGTTATTGTCCTTTGTTCCAGTTTCTTTCAGGTATCCTTTGGTGATGGATAGGCTATATCTTGAGCCAGCTGAAGACAAAATGAAGGGATCTCCTAGGACTTTATATAGTTTCTCTCTCGTGGGTAGACCCCCTCCCAACCCCTGTGTAGAATCCCAGCTACAAAATGGAGGTTTGCAGTCACATGGGCAAGTCACATGTCCATGCATGACTCAGAACTTTATAGGTGGCAGCCATTGCTCACATGCTACCTTGAACATCCCCAGGTAGACTTATTATGTGGACTGGAGTCTTCCAAGGTCCATTGTCCATTAAGTGTTTCTTGATTGGCCACTTAACTTGCAAATTCCTTTCTTAAGAAGCTGACCAAATGCCTTACTAAGGCTACTTAACATCAACAAGTACACAGCCAATATTCATAACTTCAAATACAAAAATGATACATGCATACAAATAGGATGAATATATTCAGTAGATCATAACCTTTACAGAGATATGTTACATGGCATATGTAGCATAAAACATATTCCAGTTATGTCATATTTACATTCATAAGCCTATTTCTATAAAGCATTATGGGGTGCAACGTCACAAAAGGGATATCCATTCCTTGGGCTTTCACACCACATGGTGGGAAACTGAAGCAAGGGACACTGTCCAATGTACTGTGAGGTGGGTGTTTGCTGAGGATTACATGCTTTTGAATTGTGATTGTGGTGGTTTCACAAATTAATGCTGGGTTTAATAGAAGTTTTATTTTGTTGTACACAGGCTCAGTGCTTGCAAGAGGGGAAGTATTGCCTTGAAGATGCTCAGGGTGGTGGTTAGTTTTCCCAGATTTCTGGATGGGGCCTAGAGCCAGTTCTGTTTTGTGCTGTTAAGAGGAGTCCTTGTTGCTGCTGACACCACCTAGCAGAAGGGGTACACAAGATTTGGGGTGGGGAAAAAGTTCTTAAACTTTACTTTCAGGTGGATGTTTGTTGTGTGCCCAAAGCTAATTTATCACTGAATACCCCTGCTCTTTGTCCCTATAAATATATGCATATTTCAACAGCTTAACAGTCTTTGCGGGATTGTGTAGGTGAGATATCCTATCCTATCTCCTAGAACTGGAAGGGACCTTGAAAGGTCATTGAGTCCAGCCCCCTGCCTTCACTAGCAGGACACAGGACTGATTTTGCCCCAGATCCCTAAGTGGCCCCCTCAAGGATTGAACTCACAATCCTGGGGTTAGCAGGTCAATGCTCAAACCACTGAGCTATCCCCTCCCCCCTGACAATATGAACAACAAATTTTTTTAGCAAGTTATTAGTCTCATTTGGTTTGGATAGGGTGATGTGCAAATGTTACAAGGGTCCATTCTTTTATATGATCCCTTACTAGGGTCACTGAACTTTATAGATGATCTCTACAGCCAAGGTTGGGAGTGGGACAGGCAAAGTCTGCCCCTGAAACATCTGTTATTTGTTTGAATGAACACCAGAAAAAGATCTGAGAGTAAGAAAGGAAAATAACTTGCATTAGAAGGGGGAAAGGAGGAATGCCCCCTATGTGGAGATCTATGTACATATGTACAACTACCCTTGGCAGAGGGACTGAAGTATGGCAGAGTTATTTGAGATTCTGTGTGTCAGGACTTGTGAACATACATAGAAAACTTCGTCCCTGCACTGGTGAAGACATTGTCACAGGAACAGAGGAGAAGCAATCTGTGCATTTTCTGTTCAGCATCTGCAAGGGGTGGGCTAGATTTGTCTCCTATCCTGAATTTTGCGGGACAGTCCTAAATTCAGGATGCCATCCCACCTTCCTAAGTCAGCTTAGACTGCTGAGAGAAAGAGAGAGAGATCTTCTCCCTCCCCCAACAATATACCCTCTGGCAGATGTGCTCTGAGCTGGGACAAAGATTATGAGTTCAAGTCTCAGTTAATATTTCTGGGCACTTCACAAACCTGATTACTAAGCAAGGCCTCATATCCCTGTCTTAGCTGGCAGTTATCATTCTCCCCATTTTTCAGATAACCTCATGTCAGGCAGAGTTTAGAATGGAATCCAGGATCCTCACATGGCAGATCCAAGTGTCTTCCACTCAGCCATATTGCATTTCAGAAAGAATATGATAGATCTGTGTGCTTGGCTGTTCTGTTTGTAACCACTGCTCTAACCACTAGACTACATTTGCCTCCCAGAGCCAGGAATCCTGATTCTACTGCAACCTAGCAAATACTTATCTAACTACTGGCAAAGTATGTATCACACCACCCTACTAGTAGCTATCCCACAAATAAGGTAATAGTTTACTTCTGCTACCAGTCACTTCTTTAGTTCAAGTAATAAATGTCAGTGCTGTGGATTTGACAATAGAAATGCTGATGATGATCCATGTGGGAAAAAAACAGTATGTGATCATGTAATTAAATACTATATCATAATGCATATGCACAAAAGGACCGAATTAAGGTTACATAGGTAGTATTAATTTTGGAATTTCCTAAATGTTAAGTGTTGGATTTTCAAAGGTATTGAGGCACCTAAAGCTGTAGATAGGTGCCTAGTGGGATTTTCAAGATCCTAGGTGCCTAAATCCCATTGAGTTAAGTGCCAAGATGCATCTGAAAATTTGACTTGGGTGCCCAGATACCTAAATACCTTTGAAAATCTATTGTTAAGTGATTGACTTTGAAATCTTAATGTTATATTTTTTGCATGTTTGATATCTGTGGGATTCCCTCTGTGTAAGTAGTTATCTTTATAAAGAGCCAGCTTAGGTTTAAAAACATGGAGTCCTCTGGTGTTATTACCCAGCATATGGTGCATGAAACAGGCCATAGCTGTGGGTTGAGGGTAGCAAGGCTGGTTTATGTTTGCGAAGACTTAAAGTGAAATCAATTAAGACAATTAATGCAAAGGGCAAAAGGAGGTTGTGCCCTTTTTTGCTCCTTTCTTATGTAAAAATGACACCACAATTCAGGCATCAAAGAATACAAAGGGCCAAATTCTGCTCACAGTTATGGAGATGCAAAACGCATTGAAAAGGGTTGTGCCTGAATAAATGTGTGCAGAATTAGGCCCAAGGAGTTTTAAACGTTATCTGAATGCAAATCTCTTCCTCTCTCTCAGTTGTGTTTTACCTGCTTGGTGTCTCTGGTACTATAATGCGATATAGTTCTCGCTAGAGTCTTTCAGGAAAAAATGGATTTTTAGAACCTCAGTTTCTTCTAATGTAAAAAACAACCTGGGGGGGCGGGGGGCGGTTCGAAGTAGGACAGACTTTCAGGCCTTCTCTGAACTAGAGCTGGGCAAAAAAAAAATTTAATAGATATTTTTAATAAAAAAATGTGGGTTTTAGTGCTCTGAAACTATTCGTGAATTCTGGTGGAATTTGATTAATAGTTTCAGCCAGGAAAAAATCTGAAAAACTGTTTTTTAAAAAGTCAAAACATTTCATTTTGACTTTTTTGTTTCAAAGTGTTTCATTTTAAATATAAGAAAACATTTGGTTTTGACTTTGCTTTCCAAAACAGTGTTTCAAATTCAGATTTGGCCAAAAAAAACCAACCCAACAACGAGGGAAAACACCTAAAAACAAGTGAATTGAAAAACTAAAAAAAAAATTGTTTCAAGTCAACTGAAACATTTTGGTCAACAAATTGAAACAAAACAAATTGAAAAAACAAACCCTTTCATTTCAAAGCAACCCAAACCGCTTCAGCTGATTTGAAATAATTTTTATTTTTTGAGTATTTTGATTCAACAAAATTTTTAAAAAAATCATTTTAGGTTTAATTGAATTTCCCTTTTAAGTGCTGGTTTGGTCCTTATTTGCTCAGCTCTCCTCCAAACATCAACGCCTAGTAAAAAAAGTCACAGACCAATAGGTTGGGGGTTTTTTTGCTGGTCACCTGTAATTGCATATGAATTGATCTGTTCCTCCCACCTGCCTGGCAATCCTATGCTCAGATTTGCTGAGCCCAGCAGAGTTAAAAGCGATTAACTTTAAAAGGACTTTAAAGCCTTGCCTGCCCTCTCTGGTGGACAGTTGGAGAACTATCAGACTATTTAAAATGCTTTTTTTTTTTCATTTATTATTGTTAAACAACCTTTTTAAAAAAGGTTTTATTTTTAGATATTCATGATCCAAAGTATATGTGCCATCATTGCCCTGCAATAGCTGTGTGTATTGGGTGTCTCCACCATCCACTCCATGGCGCTTCAAGCAGCGACTTCCATGGGAGGGGACTGAAATCAGCCATGCTCCCACCAAGGGAGACAAAAATACCACTTGGGAGGCTACTGCTGGCCTGCCCCCCTCTTTCTGTAGCAGAGAGGAGTTATGCTAGTCTACACTAGAAGCACTACAGCGGTGCACCTCCATGAGAAGTGCACGTCCATTCCAATTAGGTGTGCGCGCACCTCGTGCATGGACGTCGGAAATTTTTTCCCTTAGCAGCTTCTGTCGGGACGGCAGGGGAGCACCCTAGAGTGGCACCCTTATGGCGATGTATATAGTACCCTGCCGGCCTGACCCCCCTTCAGTTCCTTCTTGCCGTTGACTCCGACAGAGGGGAAGGGGAGGTGGGTATTGTAATGGATGTGAACAACACATCTCGAAGAACAACAGTTACGAGAAGTAAGTAACCGTCTTTTCTTCTTCGAGTGATTGTTCACATCCATTCCAATTAGGTGACTTCCAAACTTATCATTGGAGGAGGGTAGGAGTCATGGAACAATTGATTGAAGAACAGCTCTGCTGACTGCCGCATCATCTCTGGCCTGTTGTTTGACAGCATAGTGGGCTGTAAACGTGTGCACTGAAGACCAGGTGGCTGCTTTGCCATGGAGTTTCCAAGCCATGAGATGTGGAGGCTGCATGTTTGGGTGGAGGAGGCACCCATGGTCCTGCGTGATCAGACCAGAAGAGGGGCAGCTCTAGAAGGGTCATGTACCAATGCTGCCGTGGCCAAGACGGGGCAATCATGATTACCATCACCCTGTCCCTGCCAATTTTGAGGAGGACCTGGTGGACCAGTGGGATAGGAGGGAAGGCATACTTCAGCCCCTGGCCCCATGGTATTAGGAACACGTTGGCAATGGAGCCCGGACTGTGGTTTTGGAATGAGCAGAACTGAGGGCACTGCCTGTTGCTCTTGGTGTCGAAGAGGTCTACTTGGGGATAACCCCACTTTTGGATGACTGACTGTATGATGTCCGATCTGATTGACCACTCATGCATGTGGTATGACCTGCTGAGGCGATCTGCCAGCTCGTTCCGTACCTCTGGAAGGTAGGATGCTTCCAGCTGAATGGATCGGACTATACAGAAGTTCCAGAGGTAAAGAGCCTTGTGGCAGAGGGGTGAGGAGTGGGCTCCGCCCTGTTTATGTAGAACATGGCGGTGGTGTTGTCTGTCAGGACTGTCACGCTGTGACCTTGCAAAGTGGCATAAAAGGTTTGGCAGGCCAGATGAACTGCCCATAGCCCCTTCAGGTTGATATGGAGAGGTAATTCGTCCCTTAACCACAAGCCTTATGTCCTCAGATCCCCTAAGTGTGTGCCCCAGCCCAGATCTGATGCGTCTGTTACTAACGTCAGAGAAGGTTGGGGCTTGGCAAAAGGGACCCCTGCACAGACCACTGGTCGGTCCAGCCACCAACGCAGGAATTCTAGTACCTGTCCCAGGATCATCACCACAAGGTCCAGGGGTCTCGGTACGGACGCAGCGAGCCATGCTTGTATGTGCCCGAGTCTCAGTCGGGCATGATTGACCACATACATGCATCCTGCCATATGCCCTATTAGCTGCAGGCAATACCTAACTGTTGTGGTGGGATATTGAAGCATTGTTTTGACAATCTGCTCTATGGCTTGGAACCTGGGCTCTGGAAGGCTCACTTTTGCCTGTACCTAGTCTAGGACTGCTCCTATAAACTCTATCCTTTGGGTAGGTATGAGTGACGATTTGGGTACATTGAGGAGGAGTCCCAGTCTGTGAAAGGTGTTCATGACCATTTTCACGTGGGACTGGACCTTGTCCTTGGAACAACCTGTCAGTAGCCAGTCATCGAGGTATGGGTACACTCGAACTTGCCTTTTCGGCAGGAAGGCCGCCACCACAGCCATGCATTTCGTGAACACTCGGGGGGCTGTGGACAGGCTGAACGGGAGAACCGTGAACTGGTAGTGATGTTGGTTTATGACAAACCGGAGGAAGTGTCGGTGCATCAGATGAATAGCAATATGGAAGTAGCCATCTTTCAAGTCGAGGGCAGCTTACCAATCTCCCGGATCCAGCGATGGAATGACTGTGCTTAGTGAGACCATGCGGAACCAGAGTTTGACCATAAATTTGTTGAGTCCGCGAAAGTCTAAAATGGGTCGAAGACCCCCCTTTGCCTTGGGGATTAGGAAGTAACTGGAGTAAAATCCCCTTCCCCTTAGCTCCTGTGGAACCTCCTCCACCGCCCCATCTTGAGGAGCGAACAAACCTCCTGCATAAGGAATAGGGACAGGAAAGGTGGATGGGAGGGAAGGAAGGAAGGAGGAAAACTGGAGGGAGTATCCTACCTGTATCGTGCATAGGACCCGATGTTATACGGGACCACGCACGGTAGAAGTGGGATAGCCAGTTTAAAAACTGAGGGGATGGATATGGGTACTGGGTTGGTACACTGTCCTCGAGCACGCCTTCAAAACTCTTGCTTGTTTCTGGGCTGGGGTTTATTCTGGCCTTGGTTAGGCATGTTATTCTACTGTCTACGCCTGTTATTTCTGCCCCGCCTGCGATACGGCTCCTGTCTGGGGTGGGGTTGATACTGCCTCTGCTCTGGAGGTTGAGGCCTGAAGGGCTTTCTCTGGGTTGCATCCCTAGCAACTTCTGGGTGGCCCTAAAATCCTTAAGGCCGTGCAGCCTGGAGTCTGTTTGCTCTGAGAAAAATGCCCAAGCCCTTGAAGGGGAGGTCTTGGAGAGTGTTCTGGACCTCTGGAGGGAGGCCCAATGCCTGGAGCCACGCTGAGCGTTGCATGACTACCCCTGAGGCAATGGTTCTGGCCGCAGAGTCAGCTGAATTGAGGGAGGCTTGTAGTGAAGTCTTAGCCACCGCCTTTCCTTCCTCGATTAACACAGCACACTCAGAGTGCGAGTCCTGGGGCAGGCGATCCTTAAACTTGGACATGGCCGTCCAAGAGTTGAAGTTATGTCTATTAAGGATCGCCTGCTGGTTGGCTATGCATAGCTGGAGGCCCCCGGAGGAGTAGACCTTCCTACTGAAGAGGTCCAAACGCTTGGCCTCCTTGGCCTTTGGGGTTGAGGCTTGTTGGCCCTGTCGTTCCTTCTCATTGACTGCTGAAATGACTAGGGAACAGGGAGTCAGATAGCAGAACAGGAACTCATAGCCCTTGGAACAGGTGAAGTATTTCCTTTCTACCCCCAGGCCGTTGGCGTGATGGAGGCTGAGGTTTGCCATATAGTGTTGTAATTTGTCTGTATGGTCTTCATGAGAGGAAGCGCAACTCTGGAGGGTCTCTTGGGAGCCAGGATGTCCACCATTTCTCGACTGTTTCTTCCGCCTGGAGGCCCATGTTGAGGGTGATCCTGCGGAGCAGCTCCTGGTGAGCCCTTTGGTTGATTGGTGGCGATCCTGAGACTGATGTACCCACCCCGCCTCGTCTGGGGAAGAGGAGGAAGTGAGTTGCTGCTGATTGCCCTCATCTAGACCCTCCTGTATGTCCCCATAGGCCTGGGTCACTTCAGGGTCCGACAGGGCTGTCACAGTGCTTGGCACCGCCTCAGGCATTGGGCCTGGCATTGCCGGTCACTCTTGGGGATCCGGGGGTGGCCTGGAGAGAGCGGCCTCCCTTGTCATTGATGCATGTCTGTGTGGCGACCTGGAATGGTGTTGCATGGACTGCCTGGACCTGGAGGCTCTGGAGATGGTGCCCTGCTGTTGATGGTAGGCCCATTGGGTCCAGAAGGGCTACTGACCCAGAGGAAGCCACTGTGGCTGCCATGCTGAGTGGGATTCTCTGCTGGCCACTGTCCGATGCCTGCTATAGCTGGAGTGACGGGAGTTGGCCTTGGAACCGGAGGATGCCGATGGAGAGGACCAGGGTGGTGCTGAACGTTGAGAGTCCGTAGGGTGCCGTGAGGTGTGGGCCAGGGAGCAATGCCTGGCTGACCAGGTCTGCAAACTGTACCAGAAGTCTCGGAACTGGGACCATTGCCTCTCACTTGTTGCCAGTGAGGTTGTTGGTGCTGTGCTCCGGTGCCGGGCGACCGATGGCATTATGGACTGGTGTGTAGTCGCCGCAGGTACCGGTGGTAGGTTCGCCTCCAGTGCCATAACCTCGTGCTGGGTCACGGGTGCCGGGGAGTAGCGGGACACTGAGCTCAAATGGGAACAGTGCCATGAGTGGTGCCAGGACAGTCACCTCAAGCAGCGCACCATTTCCGGCTTCCCTCTGGATGGCACCCTCTTGGGCGGTGCCGGAGGCTTCTCCCTGCATGGGAGGGGGTTTGGCACTGACAGCTCAATGAGGTCTTTCACTGCTTCGAAAGTGTCGGGCATGAAGGGGTGTTACAGGACCTCCTCCAGACATTTGTTGGCACTGAATTTGCTGAGTACTGGACTCAACGGGGCATGTGGCACCAGAGTTGATGGTGCCAGTTCTTGTCTCGGACCTGCAATCTGTCTTTGTATGCTGGGAGCTTCTTTGAGCTGCTTAGCAGCTCTTTGGGGAGAGCGCCCTCTTTCCCCTTTCTTGGGACGCTTAGTCAGTGCCGAAGAGGTCGACTGGTGCCAAAGTTGGTCATCCAATCTCGGTGCCAGCGATTTACTGTGCCTGGGTGGTGCCGATTCACACACGGATGCTGGGGTACTTCGCACCGAGGAAGCTAGTGCCAGTGCCAGTGCCGATGCCAGTGCCGGTCAGTCTGAGGCCGGTGGTTGTAACGCGGCCTCCATGAGCAACTGCTTAAGACGAAAGTTTCTTAGTGCACAGCTTGAAGGCCTTGCAGATTTTGCAGAGCTCTGCCTGATGAGCCTCACCCAGACACTACAGACAGGAGTCGTGGGGGTCACTGTTAGGCATAGACTTGCGGCACATGGCACAAGCTTGAAACCCTGGGCTTGCGGCATGCCCCACAGCCCCTGGCTGGTGCTGGAATTAGCTTCCAGACACCTGAATACAATGGTATTTAACTATCTGATAACTATCTAAGAACAACTCTAACTAGAAGATTGGAAGGCTAAGGGATCACTCACAAGCGCGCGAGAGAGAACGTTCCAACGCTGCCACGAACGGAAAGAAGGAACTGAAGGGGGGTCGGGCTGGCAAGGTACTGTATACACCACCATAAGGGCACCACTCTAGGGGGCTCCCCGCCATCCTGATGGGAGCTGCTAAGAGAAAAAGTTTCCGACATCTGTGCACACGGCACATACACACCTAATTGGAATGGACGTGAACAATCATTCAAAGAAGAACTTACCTTGCTCAGGAGGGTGGCTTATTCTCAGCCCTGAGCCACATAAGTTATACTGATACAACCTGTACTGTAGACAAGCCCTTAGGCACTTCTCTCCCTCTTGCTCCAGGCTGTGAGATGAGAGCAACAAATGAGCCTTGTGAAATGCTGCATTTGACTTTTCACACCTGTGAATGTTATAATAATTGTAGCAACTGAACATCAAATTAGAACATCAACATCATCCCCTTAAATCTGAGAACATTCAGAGTCAGACCCAGACACCACAACACAGGCTTACTGCTAAATGCTCTATGGTAACCAGGCTTGGAGCTCCTTAGCTCTTACAGCCTTCCCTGTGCCCCCAGTGATTGTAATCATCTTCTTCACAGTATTTTCTGGGGTGGGGAGCAAGGTGATCTTGCCTTTTACCAAGTCGTTAGTCTGCCTAATTTTGCTTCCTTAAGATAAACTTTTCCCTACAGCGCTCACCAGTGTTTGTCCCTGGTACAGTCACTCAGCCCAATTCTGGGATCTCAAATAAAGCCAAATTTATAAAAGAGGGAATCATCAAAGGAAGGAAGTTGAACCTAAACATGCCTCAGCTTGATATGGCTGAGAATTTCACTAGATATTCAAAAAGAACAGGAGTACTTGTGGCACCTTAGAGACTTACAAATTTATTAGAGCATAAGCTTTCATGGGCTTAAACCCACTTCATCGGATGCATGCAGTGGAAAATACAGTAGGAAGATATATATACACAGAGAACATGAAACAATGGGTGTTGCCATACCTACTTTAATTAGACTATTCAATTAAGGTGGGCTATTATCAGCAGAAGAAAAAAAAACTTTTGTAGTGATAATCAGGATGGCCCATTTCAAACAGTTGACAAGTAGGTGTGAGTAACAGTAGGGGAAAAATTAGCTTGGGGGAATAGTTTTTACTTTGTGTAATGACCTATCCACTCCCAGTCTTTATTCAAGCCTAATTTAATGGTGTCCAGTTTGCAAATTCCAGTTCTGCAGTTTCTTGTTGGAGTCTGTTTTTGAATTTTTTTTTGTTGAAGAATTGTGACTTTTAGGTCTGTAATTGAGTGATGAGGGAGGTTGAAGTGTTCTCCAACTGGTTTTTGAATGTTATAATTCTTGACGTCTGATTTGTGTCCATTTATTCTTTTGTGTAGAGACTGTGTTTTCATGGCCATATAATTCTTCACCATTCACGGTCACCCCTCACAACTTACAACACTGATCCAAACCTGATTTTTCAAAAATACACACACATGCCAAAGTATTTTCCACTGCATGCATCCGATGAAGTGGGTTTTAGCCAATGAAAGCTTATGCTCTAATAAATTTGTTAGTCTCTAAGGTGCCACAAGTACTCCTGTTCTTTTTGCAGATACAGACTAACACGGCTGCTACTCTGAAAGAGGAGGTTACTCACCCTGTGCAGTAACTGACGTTCTTCGAGATGAGTGTCCCTGTGGGTGCTCCACTCTAGGTGTTGGTGCGTCCCTGCGCCTTCACTCGGAGATTTTTCGTAGCAGTACTCGTACTGACCACACATACGCAGAGGCTACCCCCCTCCCCGCAGTGAGTCTAGGATAATAGTGCGCATGCGTGGCCAATCTCCTCAGTTCCTTATCTACAACGGAGGCTACCCCAACTCCAAAGTAGAGGGGAGGAGGGTGGGTAGTGGAGCACCCACAGGGACACTCATCTCGAAGAACGTCAGTTACTGCACAGGGTGAGTAACCTCCCCTTCTTCTTCG
Source organism: Malaclemys terrapin pileata (assembly GCF_027887155.1). NCBI lineage: Eukaryota > Metazoa > Chordata > Testudines > Emydidae > Malaclemys > Malaclemys terrapin. Next base: position 141,790,067 of record NC_071505.1, read on the forward strand.
AGAGATGTCCCTGTGGGTGCTCCACTCTAGGTGACTTAAAAGCCGTGTATCTTAAGGAGGTAGGGACTTTGGATCTGATAGGAACGCCGTTGATAGTACAGCCCTGCCCAAACGTATATCAGATAGGGGCCTTGAGTAAGGGCATAGTGTTTAACAATCAGAGGACCAGGTAGCTGCTTTACAGATATCAGCCAGGGGAACTTTGCGTAAGAATGCTACAGACACAGCCATAGATCTAGTGGAGTGTGTTCTGATGCCGTCTGGAGGTGTAACTTTCTTCATCTGATAGCACAACTGGATGCACTGAGAAATCCAGTTCGAAAGTCTTTGGGTAGAAATAGGTGTACCTCTGGAACGCTCCGCGATGGAAACAAAATGTCTGGAAGAATTTCTAAAAGGTTTGGTTCTATCCAAATAGAAGGACAAGGCCCTGCGTACGTCTAGTGTATGCATTGAGGCTTCGAACGAGTTTGCATGTGGCTTCGGGAAAAAGGTTGGTAAGTGAATCGGCTCATTAATGTGGAATGAGGAGTGTACCTTAGGAAGAAAATTGGGGTGTAACCTGAGGGTAACCTTGTCTTTGAAAAATATCGTATATGGTAGGTCCGCCATAAGAGCTGCTATTTCTCCTGCCCGCCTGGCGGAGGTAATTGCCACTAAAAATGCTGTTTTCATCGAAAGGTGTAAAAGGGAACACGTGGCTAGGGGTTCAAATGGTTGTTGGGTTAGGCAAGAGAGAACTAGATGAAGGTCCCACGGGGTGGTGGGTGGTTTTATGTCTGGGTATAGGGTTTGGAGTCCCTTGAGGAAGCGCTTGGTGATAGGATGAGCAAATACAGAAGTACCATCAATTTTGTCATGAAAATTTGTAATAGCAGCTAAATGGACCCTGATGGAACTGGAAGCGGGTTCTAAAAGGGCTATGTTGATTGGTAATGCCACTCTAGAGGAAGAAGAGGGCTGCAAAATGTCTGTTAGTTCATGCCGTTGTTCAGTGACTTCCTCTAAGTTAATTTTCAAGTCACCTGCAGCTCTTTTAAAGAGGTCTTGGAATTTAGCATAGTCATCCGACGGGGTTGGAGGAAGGGGAAGTAAGGCTTCCTCAGGTGTTACGTCAGACTCTGCTGGAATAGGAGCAGGACTCAGTTGCTCCTGGAAGTGTGACGGTGCTGCCTGGTATCTTATGTCACTGGCAGGTCCGTCACAAGGCAGTGCTAAACCGGTGTTGCGCCTGGTCGAAGTGTCGTAGCGCATGTGTTCTCGGGGGTACGATGCCCATGGTGCCCAACATTGCCAAGGTGGTGGGTAGGGCATAGGTGGTGCCATCCAAGGGTTCATTCCTCATGGGGCAGGATACTGAGAACAGGCTGAGATAGTTTTTTTGTAACCCCTGTTGATCTGGGTCTGGGAGTCTTGATAAGGAGAAAAAACTGCCTGTGGATCAGTTTCCTCCTCACTGGAGGAAGGTTGTTCTGATCCTGAGTCCAGCATTGGAGAAAAACAGACATTTATCAGGGGAGACCAATAGATCTGCTGTCTGAGTAAATTGAAAAGGTGAGGCTCCTGCATGAGGTGAAAGCTGCGGAGGAGGAGGTTGCCCTGAGGGAACATTCCTCTGAGCAGGGGGGTTTCCTTTGATCTCCCTGTCAGCCTGTGTCGCGGTTGCCGGTGCCGTGGTAGGTGCCGGGGGTGCAACATCAGCCCGCAGAGGGTCAGGCAAGGCTGGAAATGTCAGCACCGTGTCCGTCTCGGTGCCGAACGGTGCCATAAACGAGGCAGGCAACTGAAAGCCTGAAGCCTCGGCACCGGAGCTTCGCGCCGCTGCTGCAGCCTGAGGCGGCTTTCGTGCGGTGCCTGAGGAGCCCGGCTCTTCAAAAGTGCTGAGGTGAGGAAACACAGGCAGGGAAACTGTTGACCTGCCTGAGGCACTTTTGTGCCTCACCAACTTCTTTGTTGGAGAGGGCTGCCCCTTTTTTGTAGCTTTCTTCAGTTTTTTTGAAGCAGGGGGGCTGTGGCGGGCAGTAGAGCTGGAGTCGGCGCCTGGGTCTGAAACTGACCCGATAGACTTCTGCAGGAGGAGCAGTTTCAGTTTAAGCTCCCTGTCCTTTCGTGCCCTGGAACTGAGTTTGGTACAGTGGGCACATTTTTGGGGAATGTGTGTTTCCCCCAGGCATTTTATACAATGAGAGTGGCCATCAGAGAGCGGAATAGCGTCCTTACACGTAGAGCAGCGCTTAAAGCCTGTGGAGCCAGGCATGGTAGAAGCGGCTGCGGCTGAGAGAATTTTTTTTTTTTTTTTTAAAACAGATAAAAGAACTAATGAGCTACACTAACAAGAACTGACAACAAACTAACTACTAGAACAGGTAATTGTAACAAAGTGAGGGATTTCCTAACGAGTCTGCTGAGCTCCGTCTCAGGCTGGGGACGGTAGAGAAGGAACTGAGGAGATTGGCCACGCATGCGCACTATTATCCTAGACTCATTGCGGGGGGGGGGGGGGGGCAGCCTCTGCGCATGTGTGGCCAGTACGAGTACTGCTACGAAAAATCTCCGAGTGAAAGCGCAGGGACGCACCAACACCTAGAGTGGAGCACCCACAGGGACATCTCTCGAAGAAGAACTAGATATTCAATACACTTAACAACAGGACCACCATTTTCAACTTAGGGTATGTAAAAAGTGAGAAAGAGTCCTGTGGCACCTTATAGACTAACAGACGTATTGGAGCATAAGCTTTCATGGATGAATACCCAGTTCGTCAGACGCATGTGGTGGAAATTTTCAGGGGCAGGTATAAATATGCAGTCAAGAATCAGTCTAGAGATAACGAGGTTAGTTCAATTAGGGTATGTCTACACTACAAAATTATGTTAACCTAAGTTACGGCGACATACAGCCACTGCAGTAATTAAATCACTTTTGCATGTCCACACTATGCGTCTTGTGTCAGCGATGCATGTCCTCACCAGGAGCGCTTGCATCGATTTAACTGTCAGTGGGGGACATTGTGGCATGGCATCTGAAAGGCAGCAACAGTCAATCAGCCTAACACAGCATCAGCCTAACTACATCGACACTAACTTTTAGGACTCTCGCGGAGGTGAAGTTTTTAAGTCAGTGGACTGGGCAAGTTACATCGGTGGGAGCAACATTTTAGTGTAGACACTTACAGAGTTCAGTTAAAGTAAGCTGCCTTATGTCGATCTAATTCTGTAGTATAGACTAGGCCATAGGTTCTTAAAGTTTATATCCACATTTAGGCACCTAAATCGGTAACTTTGTTTTCAGAGATGCTGAGCTTCTGCAGCTCACACTGACTTCTCTAGGCACTGCACTTGTGAGATTAAAGGCAGAACTGGGCTGCATGTATGGAATGATATAGTATGACTGAAAAGTCCTTTATTTGGCTCACAGCCGAATCATTTTGGCCCAGATCCACAAAGGGACTTAGGCGTTGCAATGCTCAGTATCCTAGGCACCTAGAAAATCACTGGAATGCCACTGTGTTCCACAAAGCCTGAGTTAGACTCCCTGTACAATGAATGGGAAGAAAAAGGAGGCTTAGAATGCGCAAAAGCCAGCACTCTAGATGACTTCCTGCCTAGGTTAGCCGATAGGAAACAGCAATGAGAGTGTCCTAAGCACCACCCCTCTCTCGGAGGTAGGTGCCTAAGTCCAGGCAGATGTCTATCATAGAATATCAGGGTTAGAAGGGATTTCAGGAGGTCATCTAGTCCAACCCCCTGCTCAAAGCAGGACCACTCCCCAGACAGATTTTTGACTCAGATCCCTAAATGGCCCTCTCAAGGATTGAACTCACAACCCTGGGTTTAGAAGGCCAATGCTCAAACCACTAAGCTATCCCTCCCCACTGTCTCTACTTCTGATCCACAACTGGAAACTCCTCTGCTGAAGTCAGGCAGCTTAGGTACCTAAGGCATTTCTTGTAAGAATGAGTGAGGCACAATACAAAATGGTGGGGGTGCTGCCTACTTTATACAGTAACTCCTCGCTTAATGTTGTAGTTATGTTCCTGAAAAATGTGACTTTAAGCAAAATGATGTTAAGTGAATCCAATTTCCCCATAAGAATTAATGTAAATGGAGGGGTTAAGTTCCAGGGAATTTTTTTTTACCAGACAAAAAAGGATATATTATGTAGATATACACACAATATACATTTTAAACAATTTAATACTGTTCACAGCTATGATGGTTGGAAGAGGGAGGGATATTTCCCAGGGAATGCCTTGCTGCTAAATGATGAACTAGAACTCGGCTGAGCACTCAAGAGTTAATACATTGTTGTTAACGTAGCCTCTCACACAAGGCAGCACGAACAGGAGGGAGGGGAGAAAGCATAGCAGACAGAGACAGACACACACCTTGGGTGTGGGAGAGAGAGAGATATGCACACTGCCCCTTTAAGTAAGCTGACCCACTCTTAAGTGCATTGTCTTTTTAAGTGGGTCAGGAAGCTGAGACAGCAGCTGCTGCCCCAAACACTCTCTGTCTCTCTCCCTCCGTGTCCCCTCCCTGCTCTATATGGAGAAGGGGTAAGTGGGGTGCAGGAGCAGGGGGACATCCTGACATTAGCCCTCCCCTTACCCCCCCTGCACAGCAAGCAGGAGTCTCTGGGAGCAGCTCCAAGGCAGAGGGCAGGAGCAGCACATGGCAGTGGGGGGAGGGACAGCTGAACTGCCTTGATAGCCTGCTGGGCCACTGCAGCACAGGGAACTTAAAGGAGTGGGGAGCTGATGGGGGCCTGCCAGTCCACCCTGGTTACAAGCCCCCACCAGCTAGCTGCAACGGGCTGCTCTTCCTGCAAGCAGTGGACAAAGCAGGCAGCTGCCAAATGACGTTAGAAGGGAGAATTGCACAACTTTAAACGAGCATGTTCCCTAATTGATCAGCAATGTAACAACGAAACAACGTTAACCAGGATGACTTTAAGTGAGGAGTTAATGCTTTGAGCCCAGTGATTACAGCACAGGCATCAATCTCCCCCTCTGCCTGAGGAAAGTAGAGGGGTGTCCTACTTCTCAGGAGAATGCTCTAACCACTGAACTATCAGATATTCTGATGTCAGTCTCCCCTGTTGAATCTGTTCCACTGTTTATAGATAATTAAAGTGGAATGGGAGAAAGAGTACTGGAGCCTGAGCCCTGGTCTACATTACAAACTCATGTCAGTATAACTACGTTGCTCAGGGATGTGGGGCACTCTCCCATCAGCATACTGTGGAGCCGCTGCATCGGTACAGTTGTGCTGCTGTAAGGTTTCTAGTGTAGACACAGGCCTTGTCTACACTACACTGTTTTGCCAGCAAATGGCAGGTTTTTTTCCAACAAAACAGTGGAGGTGTACACACTACAATGCAACTTTTGGCAACAAAACTCTCCTGTTTTGGCAACAAAATAAAACCACCTCGACAAGAGACATTGGGCTTTTTTTCAGCAAAGCTTTATTGACAAAGTGTCAGTGTAGACACCATGCTTGGTTTTGTCACTGTAAATGGTCTCCAGGAGGTGTCCCACAATGCCCATATGACTGCTCTGGTCAGCAGTTCGAACTCCGCTGCCCTGCAGCCAGGTAAACAAGCATCTGCCCCTCCCCCTTTAAAGGCCCAGGAATTTTTGAAATTCCACTTCCCGTTTGCTCGGTGTGGAGAGCTCACATCGGATCTTCCCAGCTGACCATGGTGGCGCCATGCAACAAACATTCTCCCACTTGGACCTCTGCGGAGCTGTTGGATCTGCAAGTATATGGGGAGACGAGGCTGTGCAGTCCCAGCTGCACTCCAGCCATAGGAATTTCGATACTTTCAGGCAGATTTCATGTGTCTTGTGTGAAAAGGGCTACGAATGAGATGGTGCAGAGCAGAGCGAAGATAAAGGAGCTGAGGCAGGCATACCAGAAGGCAAGATAGGCAAACCATCACTCCGAAGCTGCACCAAAGACTTGCCACTTCTATAAGGAGCTGGACGCTATCCTCAGCAGCAACCCCCACCAAGAGCCCCGTACATACTTTGGCTACAGGTGGCAGAAAGTTGGCCTAACCCAGAGGACGAAGTCGTGGATGAGGAGGTGGAGTTGGAGGATGATGTACAGCCCATGGCAGGGTTGCCTGGTGGGGCGGCTAGTCAGGAACTTTTCTCCACTTTGGAGGTATGTAGCCAGTCCCAGCAGTACGTCTCTTGTGAGCAAGAAGCCAGAGAGGAGACCCCGGTAAGTGATCTTTTTGAGTTGATGCTGCTCAGTTATATGACGTTTAACTTTCCTTTGTTTTGTGTAATGTGGAAGTGGATGAAGGGCAAGAAGTTTACATGACTGGCTGTGTTTCGTTGTGCTACAAATTCCCCTGTGCAGTTGAGCAGTGCGGTGGAACAGTTTGTTGACACACACCAAGATTTCACGGAATCCTCCAGAGAGATCTCTAGGAAACTTTCCTGGAGGTACTTAGTGTGACAGTGTTCCCCATAAGGCTTTATAGAAATATGCTTATGAATGTATATATGACATAACTAGAATATGTTTTATGCTACATATGCCATGTAACATATCTCTGTAAAGGTTATGATCTACTGAATCTATTAATCCTATTTGTATGCATGTATCATTTTTGTATTCGAAGTTATGAATATTGGCTGTGTACTTGCTTGATTTTTAAGTAGCCTTTGTAAAGCATTTGGTCAGCTTCTTGAGAAAGCAATGTGCAAATTAAGTGCCCAATCAAGAAGCACTTAAGGGACAATGGATCTTGGAAGGCACCAATCCACATAAGAAGACTACATGAGGACGTTCAAGGTAGCAGGTGAGCAATGGCTGCTTCCTGTAAAAACTGAGTCATGCATGGATATATGACTTGCCCAGGTGACTCCAAAACTCCATCTTGGAGCTGGACTTTGCATAGGAGAGAGGAGGGGGTCTCCACCCACAAGAGAAAGTCTACTTAAACCCCTGGGAGACTCCTCCATTTTGTCTTCAGCTGGCTAAAGAGATAGCCTCTCCACCCCCAAGGATACCTGAAAGAAACTGGAACAAAGGACAGTAACTACAGGAGATGTGAGTGATTGCTGGACCCAGACGAGAAGGAGATTAGTCTGTAAAAGGAAGCTTACTGGAACTGGTGAGGTTTTTTCTGTATTCAGTTTTCTTACTGTATTAGTCTCAGACTTGCGTGTTTTATTTTATTTTACTTGGTAATTCACTTTGTTCTGTCTGCTATTACTTGGAACCACTCAAATCCTACTTTCTGTATTTAATAAAATCACCTTTTACTTATTAATTAACCCAGAGTATGTATTAATACCTGGGGTGGGGGGCAAACAGCTGTGCATATCTCTCTATCAGTGTTATAGAGGGCAAACAATTTATGAATTTACCCTGTATAAGTTTTATACAGGTAAAATAGATTTATTTGGGGTTTGGATCCCATTGGGAGTTGAGCATCTGAGTGTTAAAGACAGGAACACTTCTTAAGTCTGCAGCTTTGGGGCACGTGGTTCAGATCCTGGGTCTGTGTTGGAGCAGACTGGCTCCAACAAGACAGAGTGCTGGAGTCCCAAGTTGGCAGGGAAAGCAGGGGCAGAAGTAGTCTTGGCACATCAGTTGGCAGCCCCAAGAGGGTTTCTGTGATCCAACCCATCACACTTAGTAATTCTCTGCCGAAGCTTTCTTGGCAGAGCTGCTTTCCCATGCCACTCGGCAATCACTTGTGCAGGGACCAAAGCAGCACACAGGCAAGCAGCATAGGGACTGGGTCTGAAGCCAGATGCATGCAGTAGATGCATCCTTGCATCCTTGCTTACCCACAGCAGTGAGGCATCTACTTCAAGGACCCTGCCTGTGGAAAATGGCATCAGAATTTACAATTTTGTCTCTAGTCACCTATACTGCTACCCTTGAATCATCATCATCGCTGTTGACCTCAGCTTAAATGTCCCCTACCCACTTGGGCAGAACTCACCATGTTTAGGGTGTTAGCCAAGATGTGGGCTTCTAAGGGTCAGTGACAAAGTGATTGGTATGTGTAGTGGGGCGGCCTGGCTTCCAGGCGCCCCAGGAAGCGATGAGTCAGAACAGCCGCCAGAGTGGGCGGAGCCACTGCGGCCTGTCCCCGCCCCCCGGAAGTCAAGGGGCGGGACAGGAAGTATAAAGGCCAGGCCACAGCGCTCAGTAGCTGGCCGGCAGCGGGAGAGGACAGACGCTGGTGCCCGAGCTCCTGCGGACCTGAGCCTGCCGAGAGCCCGGTATCCCGAGGAGGACTGGCCAAGCCTGCCGAGAGCCCGGTATCCTGAGGAGGACTGGCCGAGCCTGCCGAGAGCCCGGTACCCCGAGGAGCGGCCTGAGCTTCCCCCCGCCGAGGGCCCAGAGGGAGCGACAGACCTACCTGGTGCTCGGGGCCCGGAGGAGCCCATGATCTGCGACCCAGCAGACGGAACTCAGGAGGAGCAGGTACCCATGGAGGAGGAGATGGGAAGTGGCCCGGGGATAGCAGACCCCGAACCCATGTCAGTGTGTTGCGGTCAGGATCCCCACTGACTGCGCGACAGACGGACTGCTGCGGATAGGGCCCCGGGCTGGAACACAGTGGAGTGGGTGGGCCTGTGTTCCCCCCTGCCACCCCGTGCCGGGTGGCAGTCTCTCCTCCTCCTTGTCAAGGGGCCTGGGCCCCTGACAGACTGTTGGCTGCCCCGCCCTGACCCAGGGCCGGAGCTGTTAATTGTGTGCTCAGTCCCTGCATAAGGGCCTGAGCTCTGAACTGTTAATTGTGTGCTCAGTCCCTGCATAAGGGCCTGAGCTCTGAACTGTTAATTGTGTGCTCAGTCCCTGCCTAAGGGCCTGAGCTCTGAACTGTTAATTGTGTGCTCAGTCCCTGCACAAGGGCCTGAGTTCTGAACTGTTAATTGTGTGCTCAGTCCCTGCACAAGGGCCTGAGTCCTGAACTGTTACTTGTGTGCTCAGTCCCTGCACAAAGGTTGAGCTCTGGACTATCAATTGCGTGCTTAGCCCCTACCCAAAGGTCGGGGCCCTAACTGTTATTCGCTTTGTAGCAGGGCGGCCTGGCTTTCAGGCGCCCCAGGAAGGGACGAGCCCCACCCCGGAATTACTACACGTGGCAAGCCAGGCAGGAGTTCCGCCCAGGATGTGGGCGCGAACCCTTGACTCCGGGGAGAGAGGGGCCGGGGGAGAAAGATCCCCCTCCCAAGAAATGGATCTGTCCCAGCTCTTGGCCCAGGAGCGGCAGCAGGCGGCCCAGCTGCAACAGCAAAGGGAGCAGCAGGCCGCACAGCTGCAACAGCAGCAGCAGCTCATGGAGCAGCTTGGAACTCAACGGAACCAGCTCATGCAAGACCTGGTCACCCAGCAGCAGGAGTTCCAGCGGGAGTGTCTCCAGCAACTCGCAGCGGCGCTGGCCCGACCTGGAGAGGCACAGCCTGGAGGGGCGGCCGGGACTACGCGGCCCAGCCCCCCGATCCGGCTGACGAAAATGGTACCCGGCGATGACCCCGAAGCCTTTCTCGTCACCTTCGAGCGGGTGGCCGTCGTCGCCGGTTGGGCCCCGGAGCTATGGGCTTCCATATTAGCCCCATACCTGACTGGGATGGCACAGATGGTCTACCGAGGCCTGTCGGTGGAAGCCGCCCAAGACTACAGCCAAGTAAAGGCTGCCATTCTCGATGCCCTGGATGTGAGCCCCAAGACTTTCCCCCAGCGGTTTAGGAGTCTGACCTACCCCACGGGGGCCCGACCTCGGCAGGTGGCCCAGGAACTCCGGGAAACCTGCAAGCGGTGGTTACAACCCAAGCACCAAACATCGGAGGAGGTAATGGAACAGGGGCTGCTAGAGCAGTTCACCCCTGTTCTTCCACCACGGGGGCGGGCCTGGGTCCTCCACCACCGACCAGTGACCCTGGCCGCCGCCATGTCACTAATGGAGGACTTCCTCGCGGCTGACACGCCGATAGGCCCGGGACTCCGAGGGGCCCCACCCGGGGCGGAGCGCCCTACCCCCGAGAAGAAAGGGACACCCGCTCGAGCGGATTCACGGATTTCCTCCCGGGAAGCCGAGGGTTGGACTCGGGCCCCAGTGGCACCCAGGCGACCCGCTTGGATCCCGACCCCCGTAGGGCAAAAAGACCACCGAAGTCCGCCGGGACCCCCCCCAGCGCCTGGCCCCGGACGGGGCGGGCCACCCTGGGGCCCTGTTTCTCCTGCGGGGAGTACGGCCATCTCCAGCGGGATTGCCCAGGGCTGGAGTGTACCTTTGGCCAGGTCTGTGCAGGGGAGGCTCGGGCCCGTCCTTTTCAGGCAGCTAAGATCACCGTGCCGGTGGTCCTTGAAGGATACCCGACGGTGGCCCTCCTCGACTCGGGCTGCGGACAGACGCTAGTCCGCCAACGCTTCGGTCCCCCAGCTGACGCCCGATTGGGTGAAATTCGCCTGCAGTGCATCCATGGGGACGTACGGCCCTACCGGAGTACCCGGGCCCAGCTGACGATCGAGGGGGGTCACCCAATCAATGGTGGTGGGACTGGCCCCACGACTGGCATACCCCGTGATCCTGGGCCGAGACTGGCCGGAGTTTCCAGCAATCCTCCGCCGGCACGCAGGAGACGACCCGCGGGCCATGCCCACCTTAGAAGGGGAGGCCCCCGAGAGTGAAGGAGAGGAGAGGGAAACCCCCGAGCCAACCAGCTCGGCCGGAGAACCAGAGGATGCTCCCCCAGGGGCGGTGACAGATTCCTCGCCCACCACGGACTTCTGCCGGGACCAACGGGCCGATCCCACACTTCAGCGAGTATACGAACAATTGGCCATGGCGAATGGGACTGTCCTCGACCCCGGTCGAGCGGCCCAGTGGCCACACTTTGAGTTGCGGCAAGACCGCTTGTATCGGGTCAAGCGGGACCCCCACACGGGGGAGACCCGAACCCAACTCCTCGTTCCCCAGCATCATCGACCGTCCGTCATGAAGTTGGCCCACGACGTCCCCGCGGCTGGGCACCTCGGTCACGAGAAAACCCTGGCCCAGATTTTGGGATGCTTCTTCTGGCCAGGGGTGTACCAGGAGGTGAAGAATTACTGTAATTCCTGCCCGCGCTGCCAGTTGGCCGCCCCGGCCCGGACGCCCAAGGCCCTGTTGGTCCCGATGCCCCTGATTGAGACCCCCTTCGAGCGCGTGGCCATGGACCTGGTGGGGCCCCTTCCCAAAAGCAGTGCAGGGTTTCAATACATCTTGGTGATGTTGGACTATGCTACCCGGTTCCCCGAGGCAATTCCCCTCCGGAACATTACAGCCCGCACCATCGCTGATGAACTAGTGAAGATTTTTGCCCGTGTCGGCCTACCCCGCGAGATCCTCACGGATCAAGGGACAAACTTTACTTCGCGGTTGCTCCACCAGGTGTGTGAGCTTTTGGGGGTCAAGCAACTGCGAACGTCAGTCTATCATCCCCAGTAGGACGGGCTGGTCGAGAGGTTTAACCGGACCCTAAAAGACATGCTCCGTAAGTTCCCCCAGGAGGACCTTTGCCGATGGGACCAGCTACTCCCACCCTTGCTCCTAGCGGTCCAAGAGGTCCCCCAGTCATCGACGAAATTCTCGCCGTTCGAACTGCTCTACGGCCGTCGACTGCGAGGCCTATTGGACCTAGTGAGGGAAACTTGGGAGCAAACCCCCTCACCGGCCCAGGGCCTCTTAAAGTACGTGATCCAGCTCCAGGAGCGTCTTAAGCAGGCTGGAGACCGGGCCCAAGAGAATTTGAAAGCCACCCAGGAGACGCAAGCCCAGGCCTACAACCGGGACGCCCAAGCACGGGACTTCTTACCCGGAGACCGGGTATTACTCCTTCTCCCCTCCAGTGAGTCGAAGGTTCTGGCTCGCTGGCAAGGACCATATGAGGTGGTCCGGAAAGTGGGCCCGGTTACATATGAGATCGACCAGCCCGACCGGAAGAAGCGGATACAGCAGTACCACATCAACCTGCTCAAGCCCTGGCGGGAACGGGAAGGGCTTTTGATTAACCCCTATCCACCAGAGCCCAAGCTAGGGCCCCAGGTAGCCCGTACCCGGGACCCTGAGGAACCCCAACTTGGGGAGACCCTGACAGAGGAACAACTCAAGCAAACCCGGTGCCTCCTACGAGCATTCCGTCACACCTTCACTGCCCAACCAGGAGCCACCTCCCTGGTGTACCATAGGATCCAAACGGAGCCGGGGGTGGTGATTCGCGGCGCGACCAGACCCTTGCCTTATCACCGGAGAGGCGCCGTGGATGAGGAGGTACGGACGATGCTGGACCTGGGCGTGATTGAACCATCGCACAGCGAGTGGCGAAGCCCCATCGTGTTGGTACCGAAGCCCGACGGCTCCCAACGGTTCTGCATCGACTTTAGGCGTGTGAATGCCATCTCCAAGTTCGATGCCTACCCCATGCCCCAGATAGACGAGCTGTTGGCTCGGTTAGGAGGAGCTCGTTACATCATGACCCTGGACCTCAGCAAGGGGTATTGGCAAATCCCCCTGGATCCTACTTCCAGGGAGAAAACTGCGTTTGCCACCCCTACGGGCCTAAACCAGTTTACTAGAATGCCCTTCGGCCTCCACGGAGCCCCGGCCACGTTTCAGCGCCTGATGGACCGCCTCCTCCAACCCCACCAAGACTACGCGGCGGCCTATTTGGACGACGTAGTCATTTACAGCCCGCAGTGGGAAAACCATCTAGAACAGGTCGCAGCCGTCCTGAGGTCCTTGCGGGCCGCCGGATTGACGGCCAACCCGAAGAAGTGTTGCATCGGCCGACAAGAAACTAAGTATCTGGGGTACGCTATCGGGCACGGCCAGGTGAAACCACTGGTGGACAAGGTGCAGGCCATTGCGACCTGCCCCCCGCCCACCACGAAACGGCAAGTACGCCAGTTTCTGGGGCTAGCGGGGTATTATCGACGCTTCATTCCCTACTTTGCGGCGATCGCAGCCCCCTTGACGGGACTCTTAACGAAGGAAAGCCCCCAGCAAGTGGTCTGGACCCGTGAGTGTGACGAAGCCTTTCAAGCCCTCAAAACAAGCCTCTGTCAAGAGCCAGTCTTATATAGCCCCGATTTCAAGCAGGCCTTCGTCCTGCAAACCGACGCTTCGGAGGTGGGTCTCGGGGCAGTGCTCTCCCAAGAGGTTGGCGGCGAAGAGCACCCGGTCCTTTACATCAGTCGGAAGCTCTTCCCCCGAGAAAAGAACTATGCCGTGGTGGAAAAGGAAGCCCTAGCCGCGAAGTGGGCTTGTGACGCCCTGCGGTACTATCTCCTGGGAGCCCCTTTCATCTTGGTCACCGATCACTCTGCTCTCCAGTGGTTGGCCCGCATGAAGGACCATAATATGCGGCTGCAGCGGTGGTACTTAGTGCTGCAACCTTATGCCTTCACCGTTCGCCATCGGGCTGGGAGAGACCACGCAAATGCCGACTTCCTTTCCCGCCTAGGAGGTATGGAAGGGTCTGGCCCCGGTACCCGGGAGCCAGCCTTGAGGGGGGGGCCGTGTAGCGGGGCGGCCTGGCTTCCAGGCGCCCCAGGAAGCGATGAGCCAGAACAGCCGCCAGAGTGGGCGGAGCCACCGCGGCCTGTCCCCGCCCCCTGGAAGTCAAGGGGCAGGACAGGAAGTATAAAGGCCAGGCCACAGCGCTCAGTAGCTGGGCGGGAGAGGACAGACGCTGGTGCCCGAGCTCCTGCGGACCTGAGCCTGCCGAGAGCCCGGTATCCCGAGGAGGACCGGCCGAGCCTGCCGAGAGCCCGGTATCCTGAGGAGGACCGGCCGAGCCTGCCGAGAGCCCGGTATCCTGAGGAGGACTGGCCGAGCCTGCCGAGAGCCCGGTACCCCGAGGAGCGGCTTGAGCTTCCCCCCGCCGAGGGCCCAGAGGGAGCGACAGACCTACCTGGTGCTCGGGGCCCGGAGGAGCCCATGATCTGCGACCCAGCAGACGGAACTCAGGAGGAGCAGGTACCCATGGAGGAGGAGATGGGAAGTGGCCCGGGGATAGCAGACTCCGAACCCATGTCAGTGTGTTGCGGTCAGGATCCCCACTGACTGCGCGGCAGACGGACTGCTGCGGATAGGGCCCCGGGCTGGAACACAGTGGAGTGGGTGGGCCTGTGTTCCCCCCTGCCACCCCGCGCCGGGTGGCAGTCTCTCCTCCTCCTTGTCCAAGGGGCCTGGGCCCCTGACAGACTGTTGGCTGCCCCACCCTGACCTAGGGCCTGGGCTAACCCAAACTGACCCAGCCCCTGCTACAAGGCCTGGGCCACTGACTGACTATTGGTTTGCTGCCCCGCCCTGACCCAGGGCCGGAGCTGTTAATTGTATGCTCAGCCCCTGCCTAAGGGCCTGAGCTCTGAACTGTTAATTGTGTGCTCAGTCCCTGCACAAAGGCTTGAGTTCTGAACTGTTAATTGTGTGCTCAGTCCCTGCACAAGGGCCTGAGTCCTGAACTGTTACTTGTGTGCTCAGTCCCTGCACAAAGGTTGAGCTCTGGACTATCAATTGCGTTCTTAGCCCCTACCCAAAGGTCGGGGCCCTAACTGTTATTCGCTTTGTAGCAGGGCAGCCTGGCTTTCAGGCGCCCCAGGAAGGGACGAGCCCCACCCCGGAACTACTACACTATGTTACAAGAAGTGTATTTTACTGTAATGATTCAATGCTGTTCATGAACTAACAATCATGCTTCTGTGCATTGTTTCTTGTGCTTCTGCAGGTGTGGCCTTCAGGGGAACCTCCTACACACTGGCAGAGTACCTCCACCAGATAAGAAAGCGACCAAGGCGGAGCAAGGACATGTTCCAGGAAGTGCTGCAATCCTCTGAATCAGAAAAAAGGGAATGCAGGGAGTGGAGAGAAATAGAAATAGAAAGGTGGGACAGAAAAGAAAATCAAGAGATTGTTCAAAAGGTCATGGAGCCAGGGCCGGCTCCAGGCACCAGCCGACCAAGCACCAAGGGACAGCGGGGGGTGCTCGCAGTGTTTTTCTTTTTGTTCGCAGGGCGGCGCTCGAGGGTTGTTTTTTTTTTGTTTCTGTGGCGTGGTGCTGTGGGGGGCGGGGATTTGGGTGGCCAGGTGCAGCGCTCGGGGGTTTGGGCGGCCCGGCCCGGCACTCGGGGGGGCAGGGGTTTGGCCGGCCTGGCGCTCTGGGGGTTTGGCCGGCCCGGCGCTTGGCGGGGGTTGGCCGGCCCGGCGCAGCACTCAGGTGGGGGCGTGGGGGTTTGGCCGGCCCGGCATGGCGCTCGGGGGGTTTTGGCGGCCCAGCGCTCCGGGGGTTTTGGGCGACCCGGCGCTTGGGGGGGGCGGGGGTTTGGGCAGCCCGGCGCAGCAATGGAGGGAGCGGGGGGTTCGACAGCCTGGCGCGGCAATGGGGGGGGGGGGTCGGTAGCACGGCACTCGGGGGGGGGGGGTGTTACAACGGGGTGGCGCTCTGCTTTTTTGCCTGGGGTGGCAAAAAAGTTAGAGCCGGCCCTACATGGAGCGGATGATTAAAGTAATTGAGGAACAAACAAAGCATCCGAAGCATCCGAAGAAGTGGGCTGTAGTCCACGAAAGCTTATGCTCTAATAAATTTGTTAGTCTCTAAGGTGCCACAAGTACTCCTGCCTGTTCTTCTTTTTGCGGATACAGACTAACACGGCTGTTACTCTGAAACTTGAGGAACAAACAGAAATGCTGAAGTCCCTAATCACGCTGCAGTCAGAACAGATGCATGCTCACCTTCCCCCCCCCCCCGCCCCCCATACAGAACTGTTTTCCATGCCCTCCCGAAACTCCCCATTCACAGTCCTTTCAACTTTCTGGAACGTCTCGGTTTCCTGTTCAGTCCACCCCTTCGGACAGCTTCCAAAATGATATTTGGACTTACTCACAGCTATGAGAGCCTGCCCTTCACTGGTACCTCCCTTCCCCCAAAGCCTGTGCATGCGTGTGTTAATTGGTGTTTATTAAAAACTAAGTCTCTTAAAAATAACAAATATTTATTCTCCTACAAATTGTGATAGCAGCTGGTGGTTAAATGTATACAGGATGTTTAATCATTTACTTACTGAAAATACAGCTCAGGAATTGTCACAAGTGCTAACAAACTAAACTCTACTTAATGATTGCTGTGTAGAAATATACATCACTGGTTCTCAAAGCCTCCCTGATTCAAATTGCCCCCTGTTGTGCCCCTCTGATAGCCCTGGTATCAGGCTGCTCAAAATCAGCAGCCGGGCAATCTGCCTCAGCACCCCACCCCTGAGCAAAACTTTCACTCTTAGCTTCACAAAGATTATGCAGCATGCACCAGGCAGCAATGACCATTGGAATGTTTTCCTCACTTAGATCTAACCTGCCATAAAAGCATCTCCACTGAGCTTTTAATCTGCCAAACACACATTCCACTGTCATTCTGCACCTACTCAGTCTACTTTTGAAGCACTCTTTGCTGCTGTCCCCGTTTCCCATGTAAGGCTTCATGAGCCATTGAAATAAGGGGTATGCTGGGTCTCCCCAGATCACTATAAGCATTTCAATATCCCCCACTGTAAGCTTCTGGTCTGGAAAGAAAGTCCATGCTTGGAGCTTTCTGTACAGGCCAGTGTTTCTGAAGATGCCTGTGTCAGGCACCTTCCCAGACCACCCCACGTTGATGTCAGTGAAATGCCTGCGGTGATCAACAAGTGCCTGGAATACCATGGAGAAGTACCCCCTTTCTATTGATGTACTCTATTGCAAGGTTTTCCGGTGCCAAAATTGGAATTTGCATGCCATCTATTGCCCTTCCGCAGTTAGGGAAACCCAGGATGGGAGGACTCTGTCCCACTCCCACTGTATCTGCCCCCTGGCATGTTTGGCCCCTGTCCCTGGCAGCCGGGCCTGGGCAGGGAGCAGTACAGAGAAGTACCCCTTTCTATTGATGTACTCTGTTGCAAGGTTGTCTGGTGCCAAAATTGGAATATGCATGCCATCTATTGCCCTTCTCACACGGCTGAAGCAGGCCACTCTGGGTCGTTGCTATGTGCAGTGCAGCACCTTCCTGAGAGACAACATAAGCACGGCCATACTGGGTCAGACCAAAGGTCCTTCAAGCCCAGTATCCTGTCCTCTGACAGTGGCCAATGGCAGGTGCCCCAAAGGGAATGAACATCAAGTGATCCATGCCCTGTCACCCAATCCCAGCTTCTGGCAAACAGAGGCTAGGGACACCATTCCTGCCCATCCTGGCTAATAGCCATTGATGGACCTACCTTCCATGAATCTATGTAGCTCCCTTTTGAACCCTGTTATAGTATTGGCCTTCACAACACCCTCTGGCAAGAAGTTCCAGAGATTGATAGTGCGTTGCGTGAAAAAATACTTTCTTGTGTTTGTTTTAAACCTGCTACCTATTAATTTCATTTGGTGGCCCCTTGTTCTTATATTATGAGGAGTAAATAACACTTCCTTATTTACTTTCTCTATACCACTCATGATTTTATAGACATCTATCATATCCCCCCTTAGTCACCTCTTTTCCAAGCTGAAAAGTCCCAGTCTTATTAATCTCTCCTGATATGGAAGCCGTTCTATACCCCTAATCATTTTTGTTTCCCTTTTCTGAACCTTTTACAATTCCAATATATCTTTTTTGAGATGTGGTGACCACATCTACATTCAGTATTCAAGGTGTGGGTGTGCCATGGATTTATACAGAGGCAATATGATATTTTCTGTCTTATTATCTATCCCTTTCTTGATGATTCCCAACATTCTTTTTGCTTTTTTGACTGCCACTGCATATTGAGTGGATGATTTCAGAGAACTATCCATAATGACTCCAAAATCTCTTTCTTGAGTGGTAACAGCTAATTTAGACCCCGTATATGTATAGTTATGATTATGTTTTCCAATGTGCATTACTTTGCATTTATCAACATTAAATTTCATCTGCCGTTTTGTTGCCCAGTCACCTAGTTTTGTGAAATCCTTTTGTAGCTTTTCGCAGTCTGCCTGGGACTTAACTATCTTGAGTAGTTTTATATCATCTGCAAATTGTGCCCCCTCACTGTTTACCCCTTTTTCCAGATCATTTATGAATATGTTAAAAAGGACTGAGCCCAGTACAGATCCCTGGGGGACACCTCTCTCCATTCTGAAAACTGACCATTTATTCCTACCCTTTGTTTCCTATCTTTTAATGAGTTACCAATCCATGAGAGAACCTTCCCTCTTAGCCCATGACTGCTTATTTTGCTTAAGAGCCTTTGGTGAGGGACCTTGTCAAAGGCTTTCTGAAAATCTAAATACACTATATCCATTGGATCTCCTTTGTCCGCATGCTTGTTGACCCCCTCAAAGAATTCTAGTAGATTAGTGAGGCATGATTTCCCTTTACAAAAACCATGTTGACTATAGTTTCAACCAATTTGCACGGTACTGAAGTGAGGCTTATTGGCCTGTAGTAGCCAGGGTCACCTCTGGAGCCCTTTTTAAAAATTGGTGTCACATTAGCTATCCTCCAGTCATTTGGTACAGAAGCTGATTTAAATGATAGGTTACAGATGACAGTTAGTAGTCCTGCAATTTCACATTTGAGTTCCTTCAGAACTCTTGGGTGAATACCATCAGGTCCTGGAGACTTATTACTGTTTAGTTTATCAATTTGTTCTAAAACCTCGTCTAATGACACCTCAATTTGGGACAGTTCCTCAGATCTGTTACCCAAAAAGAATGGCTCAGGTTTGGGAATCTCCCTCACATCCTCAAAAGTGAAGACCAATGCAAAGAATTCATTTAGTTTCTCTGCAATAGCCTTATCGTCTTTGCGTGTTCCTTTAGCATCTCTATCGTCCAGTGGCCCCACTGGTTGTTTAGCTGGCTTTCTGCTTCTGATGTATTTAAAAATTTTTTTGCTATTACTTTTGGAGTCTTTGGCTAGCTGTTCTTCAAATTTTTTTTTGGTCTTTCTAATTATATTTTTACACTACATTTGCTAGAGTTTATGCTCTTTTCTATTTTCCTCATTAGGATTTATCTTCCACTTTTTAAAGGATGCCTTTTTGCCTCTCACTGCTTCTTTTACTTTGTTTTTTAACCACGGTGGCTCTTTTTTGGTTCTCTTACTATTTAAATTGGGGTATACATTTATGTTGAGCCTCTATTATGGTGTCTTTAAAAAGTTTCCATGCAGCTTGCAGGGATTTTACTTTTGGTACTGTCCCTTTTAATTTCTGTTTCACTAACCTCCTTATTTTTGTGTAGTTCCGCTTTCTGAAATTAAATGCTACAGTGTTGGGCCACCATCCCTACCCAGGCCTGGCTGCCGGGGATAAGGGCCAAGTGAGCCGGAAACATGCAGGTGGGGAGGAAGAGGCGACTCCAGCTCGTTCAGCCCCTGTCCCCAGCAGCCGGGCCCAGGCAGGGGGCAGCCCGCCGCCACCTCCCCAGTCAGGCTTTCTTAGGCAGCTGTGGCACTGCACAGAGTAGTGACTCCAAGTGGACAGAGTGAAAAGTGGCTGGTCCTGCCCCTTACACTCCCTGCCTGGGCCTAGCTCCCAGGGACTGAGGCTGAGTGTGCCAGCAGGGGCAGGCACAACAGGAGGACAGAGTGGCTCTTCCTCCCTCCCCTCCCCCTGGCAGGCCAAGCAGCAATCTGGGGGTGGAGGGGGCATTTGATCCCACATGCCCCCCCATGTGTCACCAATGGGTAGCAGTCTGGAGTCACCAGCTTCCACACTGCAATTGCCATGTGTTTCTCCACAGAGATGGCAGCTCTCATTTTGGTGTCCTTGCGCCGCAGAGCTGGAGCAAGCTCCGCATACAGTTGCAGGCAGGTGGCTTTCCACATTCAAAAGTTCTGCAGCCACTGCTCATCATACCAGACCTGCATAACAATGCGATCCCACCAGTCAATGCTTGTTTCCCGAGCCTAAAAGCAATGGGCCACTGTGCGCAGTTGCTCCGTGAATGCCAAAAGCAATCTGGTGTTGCTTCTTTCCATGGCACACAGCTGGTCAGGAAACTCTGATTCCTGTTCACATAGGTACCTCATGATTAACTGCATTACCAGCTGTGACGAGTTAATGACAATCTCCACAACAGTAGAGAGCAGTGCAGGATACATCCTCTCACAGAGATGGCAGGCGCACAATTAAACAGGGGATGTTGAAAAATGCTGCGAAACGTAGTCAGAAGCCCATAGAATGCTGGGACCGAAAACAATGCATCATGGGACATTGAACTCACACCCATGAAGCACTGTGATCCACTCAACCTTCCCACAAGTCTTAGCAGCAGAAGGTGGCGAGTAGCACTGTGGGATAGTTACCCACAGTGCACTGCTCTTACTGTTGATGCTAGAGCACCAACTGTGGACGTGCTCGGACGACAAAGGGAGCGTAGTGTGAACATGCAATAGAGATGTTATTATAGCGCTTTTTTATCATTGACGTGACTTTTGTTGACAAAACTCTGAAGTGTAGACAAGACCATAGTCTTAGTACCTTTCCCAGACCTGAAGGAGAGCTCTGTGTTGCTTGAAAACTTGTCTCTTTTACCACCAGAGGCCACTAAAATATATTACCTCACCCACCTTGTCTCTCTAATATCCTGGGACTCACATGGCTACAACAACACTGCATAATACTACAAATCAGTCAGCTGTCACACAGACCTCTTATCTTCTCAGCTGATAACCACCAAAGGTTACAGTTTTAGCTTATCTAGTGAGCAGATTCAAGTGAAATGATTGATAACATTCATGTTTCTAGAGCCTTTCACCTGAGAATCTCAAAGCACTTTGCAAACATTGGCTAATTAAGCCTCACACAATGCCCATGGGAATTAGTTTACATCTCAATCCTCCAAGCTAATATATGTGGGTAGAGTTGTGTGCCTACATAGAGCTCCACTAATTTTAGTGAGTTGCTGCACAAACATAAGGGTTTCACCCACCCACCTTTAAAATCTCTTGGGCTCACCATGCAGAGATATATTCATGTGGATCAGTTTACTGGGCCTTAATGGCAAGTCAATGAAAGAACCAGTAGTTTGAATCCAGGATTCCTGATTCTCACACCCCTGCTCTAACCACTAACCTTACCATCTAAATCCAGTGCAGTAATTATTCCAGAATAAAGTCAAGAACGGTTACTTACCTTCTGTAACTGTTGTTCTTCGAGATGTGTTGTTCACGTCCATTACACATTAGGTGTACGCGCGCTGCGTGCACGGACGTCGGAAACTTTTTCCCTTAGCGGCTCCCGTCGGGCCGGCAGGGCCCCCTCCTTCCCGCCAGAGCGGCGCCCCGCTCCAGGGTATATATATCCCTGCCGACCCGACCCCTCCGGTTCCTTCTTGCCGGAGACTCCGACAGAGGGGAAGGAGGGTGGGAAGTGTAATGGACGTGAACAACACATCTCGAAGAACAACAGTTACAGAAGGTAAGTAACCATTCTTTCTTCTTCGAGTGATTGTTCACGTCCATTACACATTAGGTGATTCCCAAGCTTACCATTGGAGGTGGGTAGGAGTCAAGGTACAACTAACTGTAGCACAGCCCGACCGACCATCGCGTCCTCTCTGGTCTGATGATGGATCGCGTAGTGGGCTATGAATGTATGTACGGACGACCAGGTGGCTGCCTTACAGATCTCCTGGATAGGGACCTGCGCCAAGAAGGCCGTTGAGGACGCTTGGGCTCTAGTCGAGTGGGCCCGGATCTCCGGGGCCGGAATATTGGCGAGCTCATAACAAGTGCGTATACAATGCACAATCCATGCCGACAAGCGCTGTGTCGAGATAGGCAAGCCTTTCATACGTTCCGCAATAGCAATGAACAGCTGAGGTGTTCTGCGGAACGGCCTGGTCCGTTCCAGGTAAAATGCCAACGCCCTTCGGACATCCAGGGTATGTAGGCTGCGGTGGTGAGGGTCCGTATGGGGTTTAGGAAAAAACACCGGTAGGCAAATGTCCTGCCCTATGTGAAACTGTGATACCACCTTTGGGAGGAATTTGGGGTGCGGCCTCAGTTGCACCTTATCCTTATGGAGCACTGTATAGGGTGGTTCCGAAGAGAGGGCCCTCAATTCCGATACCCTTCTGGCCGACGTGATGGCCACGAGAAACGCCACCTTCCACGAGAGGTGCGTGAGGGAGCAAGTGGCTAGGGGCTCAAAGGGAGGACTCATGAGTCTTGTTAGGACTAGGTTCAGACTCCACGCCGGAACAGGCGGGCGCGAGTAGGGAAACACCCTTTCCAGCCCCTTGAGGAATCGGGCCACTGTGGGGTTGGAGAACACTGACACTCCCAACTCTCCCGGATGGAAAGCCGAAATCGCGGCTAAGTGAACTCTAATTGAGGCGGGCGCAAGCCCTTGATTCTTGAGGTGCAGTAGGTAGTCCAAGATCGACGGAACTGAGGCTTGTAAAGGCTGTATGCGTTGAGGCTCACACCAGTGGGAGAACCTTTTCCATTTTGCCAGGTAGGTCGCTCTTGTAGAGGGCTTCCTACTATTAAGGAGGATTTGCTGAACTTGGTGAGAGCACCTGTGTTCTGCATCATTCAGCCAGAGAGATACCACGCCGTGAGATGTAGCGAAGACAGGTTCGGGTGGAGTAGGCGACCTTTGTCTTGCGTGACTAGGTCGCGATGGAGGGGGAGGGTGATTGGATCGGCTATGGACAATTCCAGCAGGGACGTGAACCAATGCTGGCGTGGCCAGGCCGGGGCGATAAGTATGATCGTCGCCCTGTCCCTGCGGGTCTTGAGGAGAACCTTGTGTATGAGTGGGAACGGAGGGAAGGCATATCTTAGGCTCCCTCCCCATGGGATCATGAAAGCATCTGCTAATGATCCCCGGATGAGGTTCTGGAACGAGCAGAACTGAGGGCATTGGCTGTTGTCCCTGGTGGCGAATAGATCCACCCGGGGAAAGCCCCACCTCCGGAAGATCGAATGCAGGACGTCTCGCCTCAACGTCCATTCGTGCATTCGGTAGGATCGGCTGAGGCGGTCTGCTAAGCCGTTTTGAATCCCCGGAAGATACGTCGCGATGAGGTGTATCGCATGGGCTATACAGAAGTTCCATAATTGGAGTGCCTCGTGACAGAGGGGAGAAGACCGGGACCCTCCCTGCTTGTTTATATAGAACATGGCGGTAGTGTTGTCCATCAGGACTGCCACGCTGTGACCTTTTATGGTGGCGCGGAAGGTCTGACAGGCGAGGTGAACCGCTCTTAGCTCCTTCAGATTGATGTGAAGCAGCTTGTCTTCTCTGGACCACATCCCTTGGGTCCGCAGTTCCCCCAGGTGCGCCCCCCAACCCAGGTCCGATGCATCTGTTACCAACGTCAGAGTGGGCTGTGGGGCAGCGAAGGGGATCCCTTCGCATACCTGTTGGCGATCGAGCCACCAGCGTAGCGAGCTGAGCACCTGGTTTGGGATCGTGACTACTTGATCCAATGGGTCTCTGTTGGGGCGATGCGTGTGGGCGAACCACAACTGTAAAGGCCGGAGCCTCAGGCGTGCATGTCTGACCACGTGTGTGCAAGCTGCCATATGCCCCAGAAGCTGCATGCAACACCTTGCCGTTGTCGTGGGGAATTTTTGGACCGAGCTTACGGCTCTGTGAATTGACATGAACCGTGCCTCTGGTAGGCTCGCTTGCGCGGTTACCGAGTCCAGGGTTGCACCGATGAAGTCCAGCCTCTGTGTGGGGACTAACGTGGATTTGGGCACATTGACCCGGAGGCCGAGCTTGTCGAACGTCTGCAAGGCCAGCGTCATGTGAGATCGGACCTCGGCCTCCGACCTGCCCGCGAGTAGCCAATCGTCCAGGTACGGGAACACACGCATCCTTCTTTTTCGAAGGAAGGCTGCTACCACGGACATGCACTTTGTAAACACCCGTGGTGCTGACGCCAGGCCGAAGGGCAGGACCGTAAATTGGAAATGGCGCTGGTCGACAACGAAGCGCAGAAACCGTCTGTGGGCCGGATTGATTGCGATGTGAAAATAGGCATCTTTCATATCGAGGGCAGCATACCAATCCCCCGGATCCAGGGATGGGATAATAGTTCCAAGGGAGACCATACGGAAGCGCGCTTTGATCAGAAACTTGTTTAGATCGCGCAGGTCCAAAATAGGACGGAGGCCCCCTTTCGCCTTGGGGATCAGGAAGTATCTGGAATAGAATCCTTTTCCCCTTAGGTCTAGAGGGACCTCTTCTACTGCTCCTGCAGTGAGAAGGGTCTGTACCTCCTGTATGAGGAGTTGCTCGTGAGAAGGGTCCCTGAAGAGGGACGGGGAAGGGGGATGGCAGGGAGGGGGCGAGGAAAACTGGAGGGTATAGCCCACCTTCACTGTGCGCAGGACCCAGCGGTCCGATGTTATGCGCAACCAGGCCCGGTAGAAATGGGACAGACGGTCCTTGAAACCCAGAGGAGGGTCCGGTATATGAAGTGGTACGCTGTCCTCGGGCGTAGCTTCAAAAGCCTGGTTTATTTCCCGGCTGCGGCTTGCCCTGGCCATGACTCTGGCCTTGGTTAGGCGTATTGTTACGTCTCCGCCTGTTATCCCTGCCTCGACGGCGATAAGGCTCGTGCCGGGGGTGAGGGTGGTATTGCCTCTGTGGTGGCTGGGGCTTAAAGGGTTTACGCTGCGTTACCGGAGTGTGCATACCCAACGACTTAAGGGTCGCACGCGAGTCCTTAAGGCTATGCAGCCTGGCGTCCGTTTGGTCGGAGAACAAGCCCGAACCTTCAAACGGGAGGTCCTGCAGTGTGGTTTGCACCTCTGGCAGGAGACCTGAAGCCTGCAACCACGCCGAACGCCTCATCACGACTCCTGACGCAATTGTTCTAGCCGCAGCGTCGGCTGAGTCTAGTGCGGCCTGTAATGAGGTCTTGGCCACTGCCATTCCCTCATCCACCAGGGCCGTAAACTCCTGATGCGCGTCAGGTGGGAGGGAGTCCTTAAACTTGGCAACTGATGTCCAAGAGTTAAAATTGTGCCTGTTTAGAATCGCCTGCTGATTGGCGATCCGCAGCTGAAGGCCCCCAGATGAATAGACTTTCCTCCCGAATAAGTCCAATCTCTTAGCTTCCTTGCCCTTGGGGGCAGGAGCTTGCTGGCCATGCCGCTCTTTTTCGTTGACCACCGAGACCACCAGCGAACAGGGGGACGGGTGTAGAAAGAGGAAGTCAAACCCTCTAGATGGGGCGAAGTATTTCCTCTCCACGCCTTTTGCAGTTGGCGCACTGGAGGCCGGTGTTTACCACACCGTCTTATAGTTGGACTGTACTGTCCGTATAATCGGGAGAGCGACTCTGGAGGGGCCCTCTGGGCTCAGGATATCGACCATGGGGTCGTCCTGCTCTACAGTTGTGCCCGATGGTCAATCGGGGGAGGGCCGGACACCAGTGTGCCCGCTACCGCCTCGTCTGGCGAGGAGGAAGAGGTCGGGGCCTTCTGCCCATCCTCATTGTCCTGCAATCCGGCATCAGCCAGTTGTTCCTCTGCGGCCTGACCCGCAGCGTGGGATTGGGACGGCAACGTACTCGGTGCCGAGTCCACTCCTTCCCGCTCCGGTGGTCTAGAGACCGTTGCCTCCCTATACGATGGCGGGCGGTGCCGCGGGGAGCGGGAGCGGTACCGGGATGGCCAGGATCTCGAGGCCCTCGATGGGGGTCCTTGCGGGTGGTAGGCCCAGGGTGTCCAGAATGGCCATTGGCTCGGTTGGCCCCATTGGGACTGACCGTAGTCTCTGCTGGCCCGTGACCTATGGGCATACCCGCCGTACCGGTCTGAGTCAGCCCCCGAGACCACGGACGGCGACCTGGAAGGCCACGGTGGAGCCGTAGGATGGTGCCTGTCCGGTTCTGGGGAGTAGCGCCTCCGCGACCAGGACCTGGAATAGCGCCTCGCCGACCTGGACCTGGAACGGTACCGGTGATCGCGGGACCGGGAACGGCTACGACTGGTCGGCCTTGGGTAACGAACCGCCGACGCTTCGTGGTGCCGACTCGTGCTCGGTTGCTGAGTCGGTGCCGACCGCTTGTTGAAGCCCGACTACTGCGGTGCTTCCTGCGCCGAGGGCAACCGGGAATCCACCGAGGCGGAGCTCGACCGGGACCGGTTCCTGGAGCAGTGCCGAGACGGCGACCGTGATGGGAGCAACATGACCAGGTTGCCTCTACGCGGCAGCATCGGCGGAGCGCCCTCAGTGCGTGCTGGGGCCTCGACGGACAAAGCGATGAGGTCCTTAGCTGCCTCAAACGTGTCCGGAGTGGAGGGCTGTTCCACGAGCTCCTCTAGCCCTTCATCCTCACTCGACGCGCCCATCCCGGGGCTCGACGGGCCTTTCGGCGCCGGAGCCACTACCGGGGTCTGTGTTGGGGCCGTATCGGCCTTAGGGGCACTCGAGGTCTTTGCCGGTGCCGGCCTCTTGTGCGGGGAGCGTCCTTGGGCCTTAGACTGGCCCTTCGCTTTCGCCGGCGAAGACGATCAGCGTCGTGCATTTCCCCGCTGGGTCGGTGCCGCGGGCTTCGGGTGACCCGCCGGTGCCGGTTCCCGCACCGATGCCGGGGCACTCCGCACGGAGGCAGACGGTGCCGTTGAAGTGGAGGGCTGTAACGCCGTCTCCATGAGCAGCTGCTTAAGGCGAAAGTCCCTCTCCTTTTTAGTTCTGGGCTTAAAGGCCTTGCAGATCTTGCAGCGCTCTTTCTGGTGAGCTTCCCCCAGGCAACGGAGACACGAGGCGTGGGGGTCGCTCAATGGCATAGGCCTGCGGCACGTGGCACAAGCCTTGAAGCCTTGGGCGTGTGGCATACCCCGCCGCCCAGGGCCGGTGCCGGGGTTGAACAAACAACCACGGCAGGACTTTAAGTACCCTAATGAGCTGTTAACTACTGGCTCAACACTACTATAAACTAACTGATAACTGCTAGATAACACTAATGACTATTGCTAAGGGACACTCTCAGACGAGAGACAGAGTTGTTCCAACGCCGCCACGGACGGTAAGAAGGAACTGGAGGGGTCGGGTCGGCAGGGATATATATACCCTGGAGCGGGGCGCCGCTCTGGCGGGAAGGAGGGGGCCCTGCCGGCCCGACGGGAGCCGCTAAGGGAAAAAGTTTCCGACGTCCGTGCACGCGGCGCGCGTACACCTAATGTGTAATGGACAATCACTCGAAGAAGAACTTTTATTCCAGAATTTGAAGTCCACATGGGGCATTATATGACCATTGTTATGGTGGAATAATTATTCTGGGCACTTTTCCCTGTGTAGACAAGCACAGAGTAGCAGGCAGAGACTGCAAACCATGGTGGAGAGGGTTGCCAACTTTCTACTCACACAAAACCGAACACCCTTGCCCCACCCTTCCTCCGAGGCCCACTCTCTCCAACCCCCCGTCGCTCGCTCTCCCCACCCTCACTCACTCGCTTATTTTCACCAGGCTGGCTCACGGGGGTTGGGGTGTGGGAGGGGGTGATGGCTCCAGCTGGGGGTGTGGGCTCTGGGTTGAGGCTAGGGATGAGGAGTTTGGGGTGCAGGAGGGGGCTCCAGGCTACGGCAGGGGATTGGGGCATGATATGGGTGTGGGTGAGGGCTACGGCTGGGGGTGTGGGCTCTGGAGTGGGGTTGGAGATGAGGGGTTTGGGGTGCAGGAGGGCGCTCCAGGCTGGGATCGAGGGGTTTGGAGGGCATGAGGGGGATCAGGGCTGGGGCAGGGGGTTGGGAGGGGGTCAAGGGTGCAGGCTTACACTTACCTCAAGGAGCTTCCAGAAGCAGTGGCATGTCCCTCCTCCAGCTCCTACGCGGAGGCGCGGCCAGGCGGCTCTGTGTACTGCCCTATCCACAGGTGCTGCCCCTGCAGCTCCCATTGGCTGCCATTCCCAGCCAATGGGATCTGCAGAACCAATGCTTGGGGCGGCAGCAGCGGGCGGAGTCCCTTGGCTGTCCCTCTGTCTAGGAGCCGGAGGGGGGACATGCCACTGCTTCTGAGAGCCGCACGGAGCCATGGCAGGCAGGGAGCCTGCCTAAGCCCTACTGCGCTGCTGACCAGATTTTTAATGGCCCGGTCAGTGGTGCTGACCGGAGCTGCCAAGGTCCCTTTTCAGCTGGGCATTCTGGTCAAAAACTGGACTCCTGTCAACCCTAATGGTGGATGACCAGACACAAGAGAAAATCCCAATCTCATTTCACAACAGAGGGAGTGAGATTGAGGGGCTCAAGAGTATGAAGAGAGAGAACTGGCAGCTGCTATCTCCTGGGAAAGGGAAGGCAAGACAAATTTCCTCTTATTTTATCCCTGTTTGATGGAGATATGGGAGCAAGGACATGAAATTCTAGGGCCTCAGGGAAGGGAGTGGTTTAGGGGCAAACACTCTTTCATACGCCATTACTACTGTCACTTGCTAATTGACAGGGAAGGCCCAAGATGTTGGCTCAGGTACGGAGCCCCCAGGCAACGGAGGCAATGCTGCGGCCTGTCACTGTCATACACACACACACACAAAAGGTATTTAGGTTCCTAATTTCCACTGAAATCAATTGACAAATAAGCAATGGGGGAAAACTAGTTTGGCAGCAGCACTGCTGGAAAGGATCTTGGAGTTGTGATGGATCACAACCTCAACATGAGTCAGCAATATGATCCTGTTGCAAATAAAGCAAATGTAATTTTACGTTGCATTAACAGAGGCATAGCATGCAAGTCATGGGAGATGATAGCACAACTCTACTCAGCGCTGGTTAGGCCTCAGATGGAGTACTGTGTTCAGGGCCGTCCTTACCCATACGCAAAGTACGCAGCTGCGTAGGGCACCAGGGAATTTGGGGCACCAAATTTCCTGGTGCCCTGCACAGCTGCGTGCTGCTCCAGCCCCTGCTCCGGTTCTTCCCCAGGGCCCCCGCCCCTGCTCCGCCCCAGTCCCACCTCTTCCCCGCCCCAGCATTGCCTCTTCCCGCTCCCACCCCACCCCCGCCCCCATTCCCCTGAGGACTCCAGAAGCTGTCGGGCCTGCACTCACTGGTAAGTAGAGCAACCTGGCCCCAGCCTACTCCACTCCCCTAGCTCCGAGCTGTGCTGTCAGAGAGCCAGGGGAACAGAGCAGGCTGGGGCTGGGTCATTCCACTTCCCGCAGGAAGTGGCCAGCTCCCCTCCCCTCCCCACGGAGGCCTGGGGCAGCCCCCCCCGCTTCTCCCTGCGGAGGCCTGGGGTGGGGCCCCACACAGCCCCCCCACAGAGGCCTGGGGCCAGCCCCCCCTCCCCCCCCGGCTTCCTCCTGCGGAGGCCTGGGGCCCCACACAGCCCCCCCATGAGGGGGCTGCGTAGGACACCAAAATAGCTAGGGCCAGCCCTGACTGTGTCCAGTTATGGTAATCAATGTATAGAAAGGATGCAGAGAACCTGGAAAGGATCCAGAGGTGAGCGACAAAGATGATCAAAGGGATGGAATGCAAACCATACGAGCAAAGGCTGAAGGAACTAGGTATGTTTAGTTTGGAAAAGAGGAGATTAATGGGGGGACATGATAGTGGTCTTCAAATACTTGAAAGGCTGCCATAAAAAAGATGGAGAAAAGTTGCCATAGAGTATAGGACAAGAGGCAATGGGTTCAAACTACAGCATAGCAGATTTGGATTAAATCTCAGGAAAGACTTCCTAACTATAAGAACAGTAGGACAATGGAGGTTGTGGAAGCTCCTTCACTGGAGGTTTTCAAAAGGAGACCGGATAGTCATCTGTCTTGGATGGTCTAGACGCAATAAATCCTGAATCTTGGCAGGGGGTTATACTAGATGACCCTTGGTCTAACCTTATCTATAGCCTGGGTTTAGGTGCCTAATTCCAGGAGGGGGTGAGTCTAGGCACACCCCTGTCATTGGCATTTCCCACTGGCTATCTTAGACACCTCTCCACCTAACATGCTGGCTTTTTTTTAATGGGCCTCTCTCTCCCCATTCACTGGCTAAGGCACCTGACTCAGGCTTTGGGGATCCCATTTTTGTTCCTGGGATTTTCTAGATACCTAATAGGTATTGCAATGTCTAGTTCTCTTTGTGGATCTGAGGCTCACGCACTGGGTCCTGCCCTGATGGTTTTTACTTTCCCATATAACCCCCTTCAGGTCACTGACAGAACAAGAGAGCAGGGACTCCTTAGGGGACATGATGATGTTTGTGGCAGCTCAGACGGGGTTCTTCCAAGAGAGAGGGAGGGAAGGGGGCTGAATGATGCAGACAAGGGAACCACACATGGGCTCAGGGCAGATCAGATGAGGCTGACCCCTCTTTAACATCCTCTTAGAGAGAGGGGGGAATCACTGAGGGATTGCAGCTAACTCAGGTCATGGCAACCCCTCTAGCTTGTCCCTATTTAACCTTCTCAGAGACAGGAAGATGGAGAGCAGTGTAAGTATCCCCCTTTCTGGAGTAATGGCAGAGGTCAATACGGCATCTTTCTCTGTGGCTTGGACCCAGGAGGAGCGCTGGGCATGACACTCTGAAGCCTGAACAATCCCATGGAGCAAGGCTAAAACACTTGCAGGCAAACTATCCACATGGGAATAACTCCCTCTGCTGGTGAACGTTTACACCTGCAGCATGTGGAACAGAGACCCCAGCTGGGGAGAGTTTAGAGAAGTGGTTCTCAACTTTTTTGGGCTCAGAACCCATTTGTAAATGTTTATGGCCTGTCATTACCCAGTAAATGTGCAAATGGATCTTTGATGCCTTTCTGAGGGACAAGGGTGAGCTATGAGCTCCTAGAGCCTCTATCTCAGGGAGGGAAAATATGGACTTGAAGTTCTGTTATCATGGATATAGTCCTACTGGTGAAGCAGGAATGAGGCCCTGGGATTTCTCACTCATGGAAGACTACAATCCCCTAAAAAGGTAAACTGAGACTATCAAGGGAGCTCTAGTGGCAGGTGAGAACTGTTCAGGGCCGCCCAGAGGATTCAGGGGGCCTGGGGCAAAGCAGGGGAGCTGCGGCGCTTGTATTCACCCAGTAGCGGTCTGGGTCTTCGGCGGCATTTCGGCAGCGGGGGGGCCTTCAGTTGCTCCGAGTCTTCAGCAGCACTGAAGGACCCACCGCCGAAATGCCAGCAAAGACCTGGAGCGACTGAAGGGCCCCCCGCCGCCAAAATGCCACCGAAGACCCGGACCGCCGCTGGGCTAGGGCTCGCGGGGCCCCTGTGGGGCCCAGGGCCTGGGGCAAATTGCCCCCCCCCCGGTGGCCCTGGAACTGTTGTGGGGCTTAAGGCAAGAGGTACAGACACAGATACATGGAGTGAGCCTATGGGAATCTCCTATCCCCATCTGGCTCTGGGACCTGCAACAGTCCCTAAAAGATTGAGGGGGAGGCTCTTGTGGAACAGCCAGGGGCTCATATGTGACTTGGTAGTGTTTAAACTGGGGAGTGGGGGGGGAAAGGAGGGTCGCAAAGGGTTTCAGACCCGGTAATAACTAAATAAATGAGCTGGGGCATACCCTTTAAGCACTCTTTTACTAAAGTTGCTGCTTGCAGTTTGGGATAGACCCAAGATCATTTTAAGCATTGCAATTCTGTTGTGCTGGTTGCTGTCAGCCATCCTCTAAGCAACCAAAAATGACTCCACCGGGTCTCCCTCCCTGGCTTGGTGCTGCCCAGGGCAGGAACTCAATACCCATGCCACCTTCTGACCTGCCCCCAATTTGGAGCCAGGCAATGTCAAGCACTTCCTGGTTTAGCCTAAAATTAATCAAATTGAAATCCATTTTGGGAGGTGGAGGGAATGAGGAGAGTCAGCTGCTACTAACTCCAGTCATCAGTACCCCCTTCTCCACTCTCCTACCCTCCTCTGTGAGCACCCAGTAGCACCAAACACATTCTGCTCCCAGAAGGGGTTTGGAAGTGACAAAACATACTATTCCCTCAGTAATCCTGTGACAGTCCCCCAGGCTGGGAGGAGCCAGAGGCACTCAGCGCAGTAGGGTGACCAGACAGCAAATGTGAAAAATCGGGACGGGGGTGGGGAGTAATAGGCACCTATATAAGAAAAAGACCCAAAAATGGGGACTGTCCCTATAAAATCGGGAAATCTGGTCACCCTAGCACAAGGCAGGCATTCTCACTGGTCGGGGAGTTGGGATTAACAGCTCAGGGGAGAGGAGATCCCAGGACTGTGTAAGAAAGTGACGGTAATGTCTCCCTGGCCCCAGCAATACAGAGCACTTACAGTGCCTCAGAGAAGAAACCCCAGGGCTGAGTCTGCAGGAAAGGAAGGCCAGATCCTCAAAGTTATTTAGGTACCCAAATTCCACTCCTTTGAGGGTCTTGGCCTTCTTGTTTCCTTTGTCCCAGGGTGAGGGCTGCTATCAGTTCATGGATCCCAGGAATGAGAGTGTGGGGGATGAGACTGTAGCCTGGGACATGCTGACAATGCAGAGGGAGAGGAGACCGTTGGACAGTGTGTGCGTGGGGGGGTGGGGGGAGGGAGGGAGGGATAGATATTTTTCCTTAGCATCTGCAGGGGATGCTCTCCCCAGGTGAGAGAGTATGGACAATGCCCCAAAGAAGAGACCCCAGGACTGAGTGTGAGGAACTGCAAATGTCTCCCTCATATCAGCAAGGGATGCTCTGGCATTCAAGAGGGATTAACTCCTGCATTTTTTATGAGAAAGCCTGAGTCCCTTTCAAATCTCACCAGGAAGAGGCACTAGCGAGTCCCTCTCCCCCTCCCCTTCTCCCAGCAGTGCCAACAGCCCACCTGGCCCTTTGTTTGTTTCCCTTTATGAAATGTTGGCCCTAGGTCCATCTGGCTGTTCTATTCGCTCCAGCCCTGGAGTTAGCTATGGAATCCCCTGCCAGGGCTCTCACCCATGATCTCACTTCCCTTGGGTCTCTCACCTTCCCTCTGATGTTACTTTTTGGGGTTTACAGGTCCTGAGATGTCAGTAGCAGAGATAAAGTAGCTTCCCACAGACCCCCCTGCACCTCTTTGGGACAGCTCAGGGGCAAAGTCATGTGGGATATTTATAGAACAGAATTCTATGGCAGTGACCTAGGGAAGGGCAGAGAGAACCACAGCTGTGAAACCTAATGCCTGGCCTCCTCTCTGCTGAGGGCAGGAGCCATTGAGAGAGAGACAGGAGGAGGAGGTGGGGTGAGAACTGAGGCGGCAGAAAGAAAGAGAGAGATGTTGGGAAGAAAGTGAAGGGTCAGGGAAAGAGAGAGACTGAGGAAAGAAAACGTGCTAGGACAGGGGAAAGAGAGCTGAAAAGGAGAGAGAATTCGTGGGGAAGAGAGAGGGGTTGAACTGAATTGACTGTGTTGTGTATTCTGTACATAATCAGAAACTATCTCTTTAAGGGCTGAAGGAATTGCAGGACAGGAAAAGGCCAGTTGGCTCATCAGGGCTCTTCCCACTTAGCTTATCCTTGGCACAGGCAGCTGGTGAGAAGCTACACATGCTACCCCTCCTCTGCAGCAATAAAGGCCTTTTAGGTGTCTCTTTCTGTCCCCTCCCCCGTGATATTGTTTTTAAAAAGCCATCCCAGCTGGTGCATCCCAAAGGCAAAATATTTGCTCTTCCCAAGTTTCTCTTGAGGCAGGGGGATGAATCACCCTCCTTGAGAGTACTCAGAAAGAGGTAGGAAGGGGAATTCCTCCTCTCCTTTCAGAGACAATTCTCCTTTAGATCACTTTCCTAATTAGTCTTTTGGGGGAAATCCTACTGTGATTGCTCCTGCCTGGACATAACCTGCCATGCTAAAGTCATACCTGGAAAACCCTCTGTTATCATTATGCTGGAGATAGAGAACGAGGAAGCAGAGGAATGTAACAGTGGCACTTGGAAAAGGGAAGAGAGAGAGTAGGACCCACTGAGAAAAGGGGAGAGAAGGATGTGGTGAGGGAGGAGAACTGGGAGAGCTGGAAAGGGAAAGTGAGTTTTGGGGCAAGGAAGGCATAAGGGTCGGACACAGGTTTGAGTTGTTTTTCAGTCTCACGCAAATCATTAACAATGAGATTTTTTTCTAAATCTGCTTTTCAGCTGATGATAAATTTTAGCAACACGGAAAATTTTTCAGCTGGTGAAATGCAACCGAAAATGAAGTTAGAACTGAAACTGGTTTGCTCAGTACAGTATTCGCTTCCGAAGAAATGGTGTAATATTTGTTGACTACTGAAGCCCAATCTGAATGGTGAACATTCTCTGGGACTTCAAGAGAGGATACTTCAGCAGCAAAGTTTGGAATTAACATGTATCCATCATGGCCATGGGCCGCAACAGCTATTTGCATGTGTGTCTGCAATGTGCAAGATAAACAGTTCTTAGCACATGCAATCATGTCTCCCTCTCAGGATAAAAGACTTGAACGTACACCTAAGTGATTAACACTTTGTCTACACTTCACTTTCATTGGTAAATTTTTCGTCGGGTGGGGGTGTCAAAAAAAAACCCTGACCGACAAAAAGCACTGCTGTGGACAGGGCTATGTCGGTGGGAGACAATCTCCCGCCAATAAAGCTACCACCCCTAGTTGGGGTGGTTTTATTTTGTCAGTGGGAGAGCTCTCTCCTGCCGACAAAGAGGGGCTTCCCTGCATACCATACAACGGCATGGCTGTAGTGGCACAGCTGTGCTGATGTAAGGTGCGCTGTGTAGACATAGCCTTAGGGCCAGATTTTCAAGTCCTTAGGCACTTAGAGATACAGATAGGTGCCTAGCAGGGATTTCAAAAATGTCTAAGAGTATGTCTACACTGGCAGAGTTACAGCGCCAGTGATTACAGCGCCGCTCAGAGAGCACTAAAGGGAAATCGCTGTTGTGTGTTCACACTGTCAGCTGCCTGCACAATAGCGTGTTCACACTTGCGGCACTTGCAGTGGTATTTGGAGTGGTATTTGGAGCTGGGCAGCTATCCCAAAGAGCATCTCTTCCTCTTTTGCCGCTAAGAGTAGTGGGAAGGAGGAGGGGGTCATGGGGCATCCTGGGTCCTGTCCCAATGCCCCATGATGCATTGCTTCACATCCCAGCAACCCCTGTGCTTCTGTCTGCATTTGGCACCATCTTTCAACAGTTTGTGTACTGCGCACTGTGCCTCTTCAGTCCTCAGGAATGGATCCTGAACTGTTGACCAGTATGCTGCTCGCTCTGACTAACACATCACGAGTGGCAGTGGAGTTATTCCTTAAACTACAAAGGCAAGAGGAGTATGACATATCTCGCCACGCGTAATAGCTACAACACGAGATTGCGTGTGGCTTTCACGGAGGTGCTGACCACAGTAGAACGCTGCTTTTGGTCTCGGGAAACAAGCACTGAGTGCTGGGATCACATCGTCATCCACATCTGGGATGACGAGCAGTGGCTGCAGAATTTTCGGATGAGGAAAGCCACATTCCTGGGACTGTGTGATGAGCTTGCCCCAGCCCTGCGGCACAAGGACATGAGAAAGAGAGCTGCCCTGCCTTTGGAGAAGCACGTGGCGATTGTACTGTGGAAGCTGGCTACTCCAGACTGCTACCGATCGGGCACTAACCAGTTCAGAGTGGGAAAGTTGGACTCGTGTTGATGGAAGTGATGGAAGGGCCATTAATCACATCCTACTCCAAAAGACCGTGACTTTGGGAGAGGTTTAGGCTGGATATTAGGAAAAACTTTTTCACTAGGAGGGTGGTGAAGCACTGGAATGGGTTACCTAGGGAGGTGGTGGAATCGCCTTCCTTAGAGGTTTTTAAGGTCAAAGCCCTTGCTGGAATGATTTAGTTGGGGCTGGTCCTGCTTTGAGCAGGGGGTTGGACTAGATGACCTCCTGAGGTCCCTTCCAACCCTGATATTCTATGATTCTATGACTCTGGGCAAAGTGTGTGACATTGTGGATGGCTTTGCACAAATGGGCTTCCCTAACTGTGGAGGGGCGATAGATGGCACGTATATTCCAATTCTGGCACCAGACCACCTAGCCACCGAGTACATTAATCAGAAGGGGTATTTCTCTATGGGACAGAACCTCCTATAGACTTCAGACATTGGGATAAACTTGTCTAACGGGGAGTATGGAATACATTGGCTTAGTGTCTCCCTCGAGTAGCTGCCTGAGTATTTCTAACCATTTGCTATTTACAGCTAAAGAAGTTCTCCCTTAGCTCAAGTGGCAGAGGCTAGACTTTGGAGCTCTAGGTCTAGTCTTAGCTCTCCATAGGTGTGTTAAGCAATTTATATAATAGCTGTGTCTGCTGTCTACAGTGCATGTATTCATTACACTGGCAGTTGAAGAAAATTAATACTGCTATTGCTTGGAATCACAAGAGGTGGTGAAATGCTCCTTGTAAAAAATATAGTTTAACACATGGACAGCCACATTCTGCATCAGCTACAGTTTCCAAATGGTTTTAAGACATAGCAGCCTTGAGATGACAAAGGCAGGGATTGCTGGGGTAAGGTGCATATCCAAAGAAAAGACAGCAAACTTTCCAGCCAAGCTCAGATGAAAAAAAAAAAGTCCCTGCCTCTTGCTTCTTTGGACATCCAGAATGGCTGAGGAGCTCCTGGGTTGCCAACCTGAGTAAACTCCCTTAAATCCAGGGGATTGATGTAATCTCTACCATTTCTCCCCTTTGTACCTTAATCAAATCTACAAGCATCACCTCAGTCTGATCTGGGTTAGGTCTCCTCCATTTAACAAGCCCAGTCACAGACAGCTGCTGGGTACTGAGTCAAAATTACAAATTCCTTGGGATAGTGGCATCATTTTCTATTTGTCTGTAAACATGTTTATAGTACTATAGAAATAAATAACTGCACCAGCTGATGCTGCTAAAACAGAGATGTTTAGGCAGGTGTTAGCTGCATAGCAGAGGTACCACAGCTCACAAAGCCTCAGTATCTCCCAAAGGGTTCTGTGACAATTTTTGAGATAGGCAGGACCTTGAGTCACCTTGTTGCCTCCCTGCTTCCAGTCAGAGGGAGACTTATTTGTGCTTAACTGGCTCCTAGGCACCTCCAGTGTGTGTGAACCACCCAAACAATCTTCTCTGGGACATGCCAGCCCTTACTTTCCTTTGCAGGTTAACAAATAGGTGCATCCCAGTCCCCGAGTCCCTTTGAAGGGATCCCCTGTAGTGTCCAGTCCCTTAACCACTGAACACTCACGGACTTCCCAGGTCTGCTGTCCCAAGGAAACAGTGTTCACTCCACCTTGTATGATTGTACTCAGGGTCAACACCTAGCTTAACAGCACAGCCGTGAGTTATATGTATTGTGAAAACACCCGTAAGTTTATTTTCAAATATCAAGATTTAAGAGATAGTGAGTAAGGCTAATGGAAACAACAGGTTATATATAAAACAGTTATAATCACACTTTATAACTTAACAGGCTAACCTCCAGTCTAAATCAGTTTATCTCACCCCAAATGTCCTCTGCAGTGTTTTCAACCGAGTCTGGTTGAGATCCCATTTTCATGAATGTAAACATGCTGTCTATTTACTTCCTAGGTGCAGGATCAAGGGGTATCTTCCTTGCCTTCTTCTTACATCCCACAAAGTTCATTGTTTGTCCCCAGAGTCAGAATACCATCTCCCACCCTGTGGCTTATTCTCCAGTGCCCTGCCTCCTGCTAACTTCACATCCCTCCCTTGACTTCATATGTAAATAGGCCTTCCATTGTGCTAGCACATGTACATGTTGAATAATAATGAGACCCTGTTGAACCAGCCATAAGAAAGCCCTAAGAGCAGGTAAGGAATCACCCAATACTACGCTCTGGGAGATCTCAAAGGAAAGAATAGAGTCACTCAAGAGCAACTTGGTCTAATCCTACTGTGGGCTATCACCAACTACCAACTTGTAAAAACAACAAGGAGTCTGGTGGCACCTTAAAGACTAACAGATTTATTTGGGCATAAGCTTTCGTGAGTAAAAACCTCACT
The DNA here is from genome assembly GCF_027887155.1 of Malaclemys terrapin pileata. Taxonomy (NCBI): domain Eukaryota; kingdom Metazoa; phylum Chordata; order Testudines; family Emydidae; genus Malaclemys; species Malaclemys terrapin. Next base: position 141,827,993 of record NC_071505.1, read on the forward strand.
TCTTCGGATGCTACCAACTTGTAGTTAATGGTAACAAAGCAGCTGATAGAGCTATGAAAGGATGTAGTGGATTCGCCACCATCTTAAGCATTTAAACCAGGATTAAATGGTTTTCTAAAAAGGTATGCTCTTGTACAATCAGAAATTTGGGGGAGGGATAGCTCAGTAGTTTGAGCATTGGCCTGCTAAACCCAGGGTTGTGAGTTCAATCCTTGAGGGGGGCCATTTGGGGATTGGTCCTGCTTTGAGCAGGGAGTTGGACTAGATGACCTCCTGAGGTCCCTTCCAACCCCAATAGTCTATGAAATTATGGGCTTGATGCAGGAACTACTGGAAGAAATTATATGACCTGTATTATGCAAGAGGTCAGACTAGATGATCAGCCTAGACCTTCTGACCTTAAAATCTTTGAATTTAAACATTTCACCATGGACATTTGTTCTTCACTCCTAGGAGATCACTTACCACTGAAACCAGCACACAGCCTGCAACCATGGTCAAAAAAGTATGAGGCGACTCCAGGTGTCACCAAAGCTGTCTTCAGGAAAAGAAGACTGGGTGATAATTGGCAAGTCCATTACAAGAACTGGTTTCTTGAACAAGAGCCAAACACCCATTTATTTAAGAAATGCTCAGTCCTTGCATTTCCATAGAAAGCATTGACAGCCTCCTCTGATAACATACAAAGTACCTCCTGGCAGAATTTCACCTGCTGAGAGGGGTGAAAGTCCAGTTTACATGTCATTGCCCAAAGCTCCCTCAGCATATCCAAAAGCAAATCAAGCATCTCTAAAAAGATGAAGAAAAGTTGTTCTCTCTTGCCAAGAGGGCAGGACAAGAGGCAATGGGTTCAGACTATAGCACCGCAGATTTAAATTAAATCTCAGGAAAAAAGTTGCTAACTGTAGGAACAGTAGGAAAATGGAACAGACTGTCTAGGGAAGTTGTGGAAGCTCCTTCACTGGAGGTTTTCAAAAGGAGGCTGGATAGCCATCTGTCTTGGATGGTTTAGACACAACAAATCCTACATTTTGGCAGGTGGTTAGACTGGATGATCCCTGCAGTCCCTTCTAACCCTATAGTTCTATGTTCTAATTAAAATTCAAGTGGCAGCTGTGACAGAATTGGGACTATCTGAATCAAACTGTGAACTCCATTTTGTATTGTAAGCTCAATTTTGTATTACAACCTCCTTTCTGTGTCATATGCTGAATAGACAAAACAAGACACTTTATTGTAATCAACCAAACTTGATATCTTTTTATAGTGAGATTACAAGTTAGTTTGACAGGATCTATTTTCTATAAACTATACTGATTGGCAATAATTATATTACTCTCCTTTAATTCTTTACTGAGTCTCATTATCAGTCACCCCATTATCTTGCTCAGCTAAAGAAGCTAGACAAATTCAAACTGGAAATAAGGTGTACATTTTTAACAGTGAGAGCAATTAATCATTGGAACAATTTACCAAGGATTGTAGTGGATTTTATATCACTGACAATTTTTAAATCAAGATTAGATGTTTTTCTAAAAGATATGCTCTAGGAATTATTTTTGGGAAGTTCTTTGGCCTGTGCTATATAAGAGGTCAGACTAGATGATCACAATGGTTCTTTTTTGGCCTTGGAATCTATTAATCTATTTCTTGTCCCAGACCCAGCTGGCTTATAAGCAGGTGGGTCCCAATGATTGGGTCCACTTGCAACAGACTGATATCTCTCCACTGCTGTAGTGAACCAAACTGTGACAGAGACAATGAAGAGTAATGATGAAATTTCAGAGAAACAATTCTGGGAGTGGAGATATGGTTCTAGAATGCTATATTTTATTTATTATTACCACCGTAGTGTCTAGGAACCCTAGTCTTAGGGTTCTAGAATCTGAACTGTGGGGGGAAAAACAAGCACCGGTGCTCAAATGTAAAGATCAGCTTTGGGGAGTGGTTTGTTTGGTTACAATCTACATTTGAGACTATTTTAATGATTTGTTAATGCTTGGGAGGGTTGTGATTGTTTTATACATCTTTTATAGGCAGGATTATAGTTTTGAAAATAATTGGTCTGGACTTTCATTATTGTTATTAAGTGCCAGCAGCACTCTTGGCATAGTTGAGCTGGATCACATGTTTAAGTATATGAACATTGCATCATTCTTGTTCACATAGCTATTAATTAGTTGTGCTTCTCCTCAGAGCATCATCTGACATATACAGGCATTTGTCATTCCATCTCTTACTTCCAGCACCCTCTGCGATTCCAGTTTTGGGACAACATGCAGCTCCTGACAATATACCTTGACTGAAACATGCAGCACCCCCTTATAGTCAAGCCTTGTCCTCTTACACAGTTCTGCTAGTGCTACGGTCATGATCTGGAGCCCCTTTATAAATCCAGTTTTGGGGCTCATCTGAGCTCTAACAGTGGACGTCAGTCTTGATTTGCAGCTCCCACTGCTGTTCAAGTCCTGAGGTACATACATACAGTGATGAGCTGCCAAAAGCTTAACAACCGGTTTCCTCCTCACCCCACGAGGGGGTCATGGCCCGCCCCCACCCCCCGGGACTCCTGCCCCATTCAACCCCCCGCATTCCTTGATGCTCCCCCTGGGACCCCTGCCCCATCCACCCCCTTCCCTGTCCTCTGACTGCCCCCCACCACCCCATCCAACCCCTCCTCTCATTCCTGTTGGCCCCCGGGACCCCTGCCCTATCCAACAACCCCTTCTCTCTGTCCCCTGACTGCCCCTGGAACCCCTGCCCATGACTGCCTCCCACCGCCCCATCCAACCTCTGCTCCTTCCTGACTGCCCCCCTGGGACCCTTGCCCCCATTCAATCCCCCTGTTCCCCACCCTCTGACCGCCCCGACCCCTATCCACCCCCAACCACCACCCCAAACTCCCCCACCCTCTATCCAACACCCCCTCCCTGCTCCCTTACTGAGCTGCCTGGAGGTGGCTGGTGGCGCTACAGCTGCGTCGCTCGACTGGAGCCGGGCCACACCTCCTGGCTGGAGTCGGGCCATGCCGCCACCGCGCAGCGCCTGGAGCACCAGGTCAGGCCGAGCTCGCAGCCCACCGCCCAGAGCATACGCTGGCGGAAGGGTGAGCTGAAGCTGCGGGGGAGGGGGAACAGCTGGGGACTAGCCTCCCTGGCCGGGAGCTCACGGGCTGGGCAGGAGGGTCTCGTGGGCCACCGTAGTGGGTGCCCACCCTGCCCCACCCCTAAGAGCCAGAGGGACCTGCCATGGGGCGAGGTGGGGAGTCAAAGTCCCGGCAGTGCTTACCTGGTCCCTCTGGCTCCTAGGGGTGGGGTAGCATAGCTAGGGAGGGGAAAAGGGGGTTACCTGCCGCGGCGCGGGCAGCCCTCCTCGCACCCCCCTGCCCCAGCTCACCTCCGCTCCGTCTCTGCCTCCCTGGGTCTGAGCGCGAAGCCGCCGCTTGCTTCTCAGCCCTCCCAGGCTTCCCGCGCAAACAGCTGATTCGCGGGAAGCAGGGGGTAGGAGAAGTGGGGCGGAGTGTTCAGGGGAGGAGGCGGAGCGGAGGTGAGCTGGGGCTGGGGGCAGGAAGCTGCCGGAGCACCCACAGAGTCGGCGCCTATGGTGCCACTTTAAATTTAAAAGCCCTTGGACAACCTGTTCTAAAAGGGCTTCTAAATTTAACATCCGGTTCCCGCAAACCGGCTCCAGCTCACCTCTGCATACATACACCCAGTACTGCTGATGCACTTCAGTTGTGACCCGCAGCACTCCCAGCTATTTCAATCCCACCCACCAGTTGTGCTACATGAAAAGAATAAGGTATGTTAGTAAATTTTTCTCCAGCTCTGCCATTGCCACTCAATTCTGCAATACCTGCTATAACCCACTGAGCTCCTCCAATGCAGCCAGAAGACTGGAAGAAAGCTAATGTGCCAATATATAAAACGAGTAAATGGATGTCCTGGGTAATTATAGGTTTGTCAGCCTGATATTGATCCCAGGCAAAACAACTGAATGGCTGATATGGGACTGGATTAATGAAGGGTAAGGAGGGTAATATAATTAATACCAGTCAACATGGATTTATGAAAAATAAAACTTGACTAACTTCTTATTTGTTTTTTATGAGATTACAAGTTTGGTTGATAAGGGTAACAGTGTTGATGTAATATACTTAACCTTCTGTAAGACATTTGATTTGGTATTTCTTGACATTTTAATTAAAAAACTAAAATGATACAAAATTAACATGGCACACATTAAATAGATTAAAAATTGTCTAACTGATAGGTTTCAAAATGTCATTGTAAATGGGGAATCATCATCGAGCAGGTGTGTTTCTCATGGGGTCTCACAGGGATTGGCTCTTGTCCCTGTGCTATTCAACATGTTTTGTCAATGACCTGGAAGAAAAAAAGTTTGCAGGTGACACAAAGATTGGGTAAGTGGTAAAAACTAAAGAGGACAGATCATTGATACAGAGCAATCTGGATCGCTTGGTAAATTGGGCACAAGAAAACAATATGCATTTTAATATAGCCAAATGCAAAGTTATACATGTAGGAACAAAGAACAATCCATACCTACAGAATGGGGGACCCTATCCTGGGAAACAGTGACTCTGAAAAAGATTTGGAGGTTATGTTGAATAACCAGCTACAATGCTGTGACCAAAAGGATTAATGTGATCCTTGTACAGGTAAGCAAGGGAATCTTGAGTAGTAGTATGGAGGATATTGTATATGGCACTGATGTGATTGCTACTCAAATACTGTGCCCTGTTCTGGTGTCCACAGTTCAAGAAGAATATTGATAAATTGGAGAGGGTTCAGAGAAGAGCCATGAGAATAATTAAAAGTTTGGAAAACACACCTTATAGTGATAGACTCAAGGAGCTCAGTCTGTTTAGTTTAACAAAGAGAAGGTTAAGGGATGAATTGATAACAGTTTATAAGTACCTGCACCGGGAAAAAAATTATGATAACAGGCTCTTCAATCTAGCAGAGAAGGTACAACAAGGTCCAATGGTTGGAAGCTGAAGGTAAACAAATTCAGATTGGAAATGTGTACATTTTTTAACAGTGAGGTAATTAACGATTGGAACAGCACAAGGGTTGTAGTGAATTTTCATCACTGGCAATTTTTAAATCAAGATTGGCTGTTTTTTAAGGCATATGCTCTAGTTCAAACAGGAATTAATTCAGTCCTGTGTTACACAGGAGGTCTGACTAGATGATCTCAGTAGTCCATTCTGGTTTTATAATCTATAAATCTATTAATCTTAATTGCAGTTCTCCCAGATATCATCCTCAAACCTAGAGATTTACATCACCATAACTTGATACTAATGCTCAGCGCCCCCTGCTATTCCAATCCTGGGCTCCTCCAGACCACTCCACCAAGAAACCTCAGTTCTGACCTGTTATTTTAGTCCTACACTCTCCACCCAACTCTGCTAATAATTCAGTCCTCCTGACCCACTCAGTACGTCTTGTTCTTCTAGACTTGGCCCCCTGAAAGCTTAACCAATGCACACAACCTGCTATAGCAATCATGGGCTCCCTCCAACTCTGCCGATGCCCTCAGTACTGACATGCAGCACTCTCACCATTCCAGCCCTTGAGTGTTTGAGCAGAATGGTGTGAATTTATTCCATACATTTGAAAATTGCAGAAATAGGAACCAAAGCCTTAAGTCACTTAAAATCAGGATTTGAAATCAAGTTTTCAGAGGAGAAAGTAGTGTGGCTGACCCTAGAATTAAAACAGCTTCTCATTGACCTGGATGGAACTGGGCCTCAGGACAAGGCAGTGCTCGTTTGCAGCACTCAGATGAAAAGTATTAGATATTGCTTTCCCATCAGACCAAATGCAGTTCAGCCTGACAGCCTCCACCCCAGCACCTCTTCTATTGCTGTACTGTACAACACATACCCAGTGGGTCTGAGTGCCACTCAGCCACCACCATCCAGAGGAGGGCTAGGATTCCATCTGCATTATTCCCTAGTCAGTCTGGATGGGAGGACACTCCTCTTCCTCCAATAGTCAAAAGACAGGGTTTCTCCACTGCTGTGCAGATGAATACCCCTTCCTCTGACAGCCCTGGGGAGTGAGAGACCGGGGAGCACAAGGGACCCCAGTTTTCCTACTAAACACTGACCCTTAGAGTCTAACACACAGCACTGCAGAGGACTGACCCCTCAGGCCCCACAACACACAGTACTGCAAGGGACTGACCCCTTGGGCCCTGTAACACACAGCACTGCAGGACACTGACCCCTGCAGCACCCATAACACTAGACGATGTAGGTCACTGACCTCTAAAGGTGCCCACAACACACAGTAGTTCATATGACTGACCCAAGGGCACCTGTATCACAAGCACTAACCCTCTAAGGTGTCCATAACAAAGGACTATGCAGGGCAGTTGCCCCCTAGGACACCCATTATGAAGGATAGGGAAGGGCACTAACTCCTTAGGATGAGTATAACGGGGCAGGGGAGGGCAGGACACTGACCTCTATGGCTGGCTGTAACTCTCCCAGGGGAGCAAAAGCTCAGTTTGGGGACTAGCAGCTGGGTTTCCCATGCAGCAGTGCAGAGCACTCCCCCTTATAGGCACTGGTCCAACCTCCCAGGCATTCCCTTCCTGTCCTTCGCCAACTTCAATAGTGCCAGTTTACAGCACATTGGGAAATACCATTTCCCTCTCCCTCATCCTGAGGGGATATGCTTCTGGGGTAACTGGCTCAGGCAAACCCCCTCCAAGTTCTTCCTTGGGGGAATAAGGAAAGAGGGCTGGGGATAAATGAGCGATTTACCCCTTGTATGCAGGAGGGAGCAATCGTCCTAAAAAGCACAATCCTCTCCCCTCCTAGAAAGAGCTTGGGCAGTGCTCTCCTTCAGGGGGATTTGGGGAGAGGAAAGAACTGGAGAAACTATTCTAGAAGAACTGGTGTTTGGAGGCAGCAAGCTTGAAGATTCCCTGTGGCTCCCATGCATGGCCTTGTGAAAGGTTATCCAGCTAACCAGAAGAGAAGGGAACCAGAGATTGCCTCCTGCAGGGCTGTTCTGCTGGATATCTGGGGGCCCAGGTAGGAGACAGAGAAATGGAAGGAGACTAGAGGAGTCATGCAGGTGTCATACTCACCAGAGTCTGCTGGTACTGAAATGCCTTTTTCGGAGGGATGTCCCCAGTCATATCCAGAATGAAAAAATATTGGGGAGGGGAAGGTATGCGGGGAGGCGTCTTCCCTTCTGCCTCCCCACTGCAGGATTATGGAATGGGAAAAAACAGAGGAGGGAGTCGGAGTGCTCCAGCTAAGAGTCCAGAGAACCTGAGAGTGAAGGTTAGGGGCGGGGAGAGGAGAAAGAGGGAGAGTGTAACCAGAGACCCCCCACTCTGTCCATACTCTGACACAGCAGCCGCTTCTCTGCTCTAATATCTGTCCCTGCTGCACTGGCACTGGGACAGCTCAGTAAATTAAAAGGTGATAAGATTTCTGTCTCCCTGCTCAGACAGCATTGCTTCTCCATCCAAGGCCGGAGACAGGGAGGGGTGATTGAATGGCAGGTTCTTGGGGCAGAAGGGGCTTGATGGCACTTGGAGGCTGGCGGAGAGGAAGATTAAAATTGGAGGGGATGAAAGTTAAGAATCATCCAAACTAGATATAGGGAAACTGTCATCTAGGCCAATGCTTGAAGGTATTTATGCACCCAACTCCCAATGATATAAATGGAAGTTAGGCACCTTTGAGGATCTGGACCCTCGTCTATTGGGGCCTGTGCAGGATTATTCCCTACAGCACAGTCCCTAGTACAGTTTTGTGCATTTCAAATGTCCCAGATGATAAGACTGCTACAGCAACCCGTGGGAGACTATTCTACGTTAAATCTCACTGTGCACATAGATGCCCTCACATTCAGTGTACGTTTTTTTGTTTTTTAGTTATTTCCTATTACTCCTGGTTCTATCCCTTAGCCCACCCACCCCCGAGCATTTGTTTTCCCTCCTTGATGTTTACACTCTTGTAGCCAGTAATCATTCCACACTATCACCTTCATTTAGTCAACCTACGTTTACTACAACTCTTGTATTTCTCATTTCCTTCTTTCTTCTGAAAACCAATTTTTTCATCATGTCCACAAGAAGAAACTTTTATAACTCATTGTAGATAAACTAATTTAATGAAACCAGCTGGAAACATAAATGCCTTACTAGGCCACCTTACTATTGTCATCCACGTGCCTCCCTCTCTGCCATTTGTCTGTTGGGAGGCCTGTGGGAGGCCCGTGCTTGTTTCATGTCAAATTTAGATTGCAGGCTCCTCTGGGTCCTTTGTTTTGTTGAGGCACCTCCCAGTTTTGGGAGCACAGAAATAATAATGAATAGTCACATCCTCCACCGCCCCAATCACTTTTGTGGTTCTGAAAACCCTGCACTTCGGTAAGTGGGTGCCCAGAATGGAATGCATGCTCTAGATCTGATCTCACCACTACTATCTTTTGAAAAACTCTAGTTCCCTGCTCTTCGTGTATGGCTCCAAACCACAGTGGCCATTATGTCCTACCATATCCCATTTTGAAGATGTCTAATCAAGTTGCTGTTCTCTATCACATCGAATGCTCCACAGGCTCAGTGCTTCCCAGGTTTCTCCCTACTGTTAAATAATTGTATTTTTGCCTAGACTGAATTTTTCCAAGTTAAAACATTTTTATCCTGCCTATTTTTCTAATCTCTACAGGTTGCTTTAATTATCTCCATGTCCTCAGTGCTGATTGTAACTCCTTCCACTTTAGCCTCATCTGTATCATTAACATACTGCTTGTCTTCTCTTCCAGATTATTACCAAAGATCATAAATAAGAACAGACGAGACCCCACCCCTAGATACTTTCCCAGTGCAGCATGTCTTTGTTCTTCTGCCAGATTTCAACCCATGCAAATGTTGCTATCCAAGCTGAATTTAATTCATTTTCCAAATTAAGATCAGAGTTTCTGGGAGAAACAGAAGAAAATGGTAAATATTTTCCTTAACAGTGCCCCCCATTATCCCATTCACTACCTGCTGTGCTGCAGTGGAGAAGTAAGCATACAATATATACTTTGACCCCTGGGCAGATGATAATCATAGAATATCAGGGTTGGAAGGGACCTCAAGGGGTCACCTAGTCCAACCGCCTGCTCAAAGCAGGACCAATCCCCAACTAAATCCACAAATGGCCCCCTCAAGGATTGAGCTCACAACCCTGGGTTTAGCAGGCCAATGCTCAAACCACTGAGCTATCCCTCCCCCTGCATACATTGCAGTGTCCCCCTAAAGCCCTGTGCATTCAGGCACCAGCAGTATTTTGCAAAAAAGTGCAGCTCAAAGTTGCTTTAAAGGACAGGCAGCAGCACAGATGGACAACAGAAGATGTACAGATGGACGGAAACTACCCAACTGATAGATTTGTAAAAGGCTTATTTATAGGAACCCCTTTGGCTAGCATTAACTTTTTCTTGTGTGTCTTCTTTTCCCTAAAAGCCTTAAGTGATCCTTTTAGGGGTTTTTTTGTTTTTTAAATCAAATCTTAATAGTTTATTAAGGCACTTTGAAAATGAAGAATGCAAGCAACAGGAACAGCCAGAGGAATATAGCATTGGGTGCTTACTACTGCATCTTCATCTGCCTCAAGTACTCCAGTTCTTTTTACAATTCTCCAGTTACCTTCTACACTGCTGGATTTTAATAATTCTTCCATTGTACTTCACTCACAGATTTCTTCACAAAGTCTGGAAAATGAGGCAGGGAAGTACGAGGGGCACGGACAGCAGAAGAGACGGTGATGGGTGTTTTTGAGGGAGATGGGAGGAAATGGCTCCTTGACTTATCTACAGTTCATTTGTAAACTCTTTGGGGCTTAGTCACAGAAATGACTCTCTATAGAAGATTGAGTAATCTTTCACTGGTAATGGGACTGGGTTTTATCCCCTTCAGCCTTCTCTGCATGCATCTCTGCAGCCACTATGTGGCTTCCCATTGGTACTGCACTTTTGCCCCCATACACAGGTTGCAAAAACACTAAAAGCATGGGACAGGGAGATGTCATTCAGGGGAACCTTTATGATGCCCATTTCTGTGAAATTCGGTGGAGTGGGGGGCCTTGGGGAAAGAGATGATTAAAAAATCCTCTGCCTATATTTTTCCTCAGTGTGGGCACACTCCTTAATAAATAGACTCTCAGTTTTAATGGCAGGTGCTCTGAACAAAGGATAATACCCTCACTCTTGTGGGAGATTTTCCAGGACCTGATTCCATTCACATCTTACCAGGCATACCCACACTAAGGCTGATCACTGCTGTAAGGAAGTCTGCATCATACCGCAGTCCCACTGTTCCTCAGTTGGGCACACTCCCTACACCAGAATGCCTGGGCAATAGCACAAGAACACAACCCCCCAAGCAGAGTCCGTGGGCACATCTGAACAAAAGCTCATTCATAATTCTCTCATACACAAAGTTCCATTATGGGGGTAAAAAACAGAGGGAGCAGTGTTCCAGACAGGAAACGAGGCACAGATATAACCAAACATTAACTCTGTATTTTGGCATCCAGAGGCAGTACATACAGGCATACAAAAAAAGTATATATGAAAGTGGCAGTGACATTGAGACCTGGTGCAGCTCTACTGGATTTCCCTTCACCAAACAGAGAGGAGATGCCGCATTGACACGCATCCATTGCGAAACACCAGAGGAAAACTTCTCATCCAGAGAGGAAATACCCTTTGAGTTGCTATCTTGAGCTCCAAGGTAAGGTGCCAACTGGCAGACATGGTCACTAGTATTCTGCTCCTCAGCTGCTGTGTGTAGGTTGTATATCTGTGCAGCAAACCTTTTAACTGGAAGAATATGACCTTCATATCTGCTAGGCAGAGCAAGAAGGAAGGAGACAAGCAGCCTTCTGGCCTCCCTCCAGAAATATTTTAAAATAATTATTGTAGGAGGGGTGGGGAGAGTTTATAAGAAAGATCCTGGGAGAAGGAAAGAGTAATCCAGATGAGAGGACTGCTAACACACTGCCATGGAGTAGGGAAAAAGTAGGCTCAGAAATTCAGACCTTAATCCAGCACTCCTGGGATTTGCTTGCCATGAAACACAAGAGGACAACAAAGGGAGAGTGCAGAATGGCCCTCTATCTCCCTGATCACACTCAAGGGCAGGTCCTGAAGTGGGAGACATTTACAGTACTGTAACTCCTCGCTTAATGTTGTAGTTATGTTCCTGGAAAATGTGACTTTAACCGAAACGATGTTAAGTGAAGCCAATTTCCCCATAAGAATTAATGTAAAAAAATTATATACACACACTATAAGTTTTAAACAACAATTTAATATTGTTAAATCATCAGCAGGTGCTGGAGTCAGAGGGTGGAATATTTGTCAGGGAATGCCATAGTGCTGAATGATGAACTAGCACTTGGCTGAGCCCTCAAGGGTTAACACATTGCTGTTAATGTAGCCTCACACTCTACAAGGCAGCACAAATGGAGGGCAGGGAGACAGCATGGCAGACAGAGACACAGAGAGAGAGAGAGAGAGAGAGAGAGAGAGAGAGAGAGAGTGTGTGTGTGTGTGTGTGTGTGTGTGTGTGTGTGTGTGTGTGTGTGTGTGTGTGTGTGTGTGTGTGTGTGTGTGTGTGTGCGCGCTCCTTTAAGTACGCTGACCCCACTAAGTACATTGCCTTTTTAAGTAGATCAGCAAGTTGAAACAGCAGCTGCTGCTAGCAAGCTCCCTCCATCCTGAGCCCTGTCATGTCCCCCCACCCCCACCGAGATGGGGTAAGCGGAGCAGGGGGGAGGGGGACACCCTGACATTGGCACCCCTCTTCTCCCCTACCTTTCTCCCCCACAGCAAGCAGGAAGCTCCCGGGAGCAGCTCCAAGGCAGAGGACAGGAGTAGGGTTACCATATTTCAACACTGAAAAAAAGGGGACACTCCACGGGGGCCTGGCCCTGCCCCAACTCTGCCCCTTCCCCATCCCCGGCCCCGCCCCTTCCCCAAAGCCCCTGCCCCAACTCTGCCCCCTCCTCTGAGCACCCTGCATTCCCCCTCCTCCCTCCCGCTCTGATCTTGGTTGGGGGTTGCTAAGTGCTTCCCTGCTCCCCACTTGCCCTGCAGCCTCTGTGACCCCTGCCCCCCACTCACCCTGCAGCCCCTGCACCCCCCGCCTGCCCTGCCCCTGCACCCCCCAGGCCCCTGCAGCCTCTGTGACCCCTGCTCCTCACTCGCCCTGCAGCCCCTGCTCCCCCCGCCTGCCCTGCCCCTGCAGCCTCTATGCCCCCGCCTGCCCTGCTCCCCCGCTCACCCGGCAGCCTCTGCCTGCTGGGGGCTTCAGACGCTCGGCAGCGTGGGTCCCTGCAGCCCCGGCCACAGCTTCCTTCCTGCCGCCGAGCACATTCCCCGGCCTGTCTGTCCCCGCGGGAAACAGCTCCCGCGGCGCCTGGTTCCAAGCTGCGCGGGGCCACAGGAAAGGTCCCCCAGTGGCCGGGGGGGTCCCCGCCCATGAGGGAAGCCCGAGCCCCCCCCGTTCCCCACCTGAGCATTGTAGCTGAGGCAGCTGGGCTGTGCTGTGGACCCGGCGGATCGTGGTGGGCGGACCCTGGCTTATGCCTCCCTATTTCCCCGGACATGTCCAGCTCTTTGGAAATTCCCCCCGGACGGGGATTTGAGCACCAAAAAACTGGACATGTCCGGGGAAATCTGGACGTATGGTAACCCTAGACAGAAGCAGCACATGGCAGTGGGGGGAGGGACAGCTGAACTGCCAGCAATTGATAGCCCGCTGGACAGCAGCCACACAGGGAACTTAGGGGAGTGGAGAGCTGATGGGGGGCTGCTGGTCCATCCTGGTTCCAAGCCCCCACCAGTGAGCTGCAACAGGCTGCTCTTTCTGCAAGCGGAGGACAAAGCAGGCGGCTGCCAAACAACATTATAAGGGAGCATTGCGCAACTTTAAATGAGCATGTTCTCTAATTGATCAGCAATGTAACAAGGAAACAACATTAACCAGGACGACTTTAAGTGAGGAGTTACTGTACTGGAAAAGAGAATGCATAGATAGATTCCAACAGATGGAGTGTCCTACTCCATCGCTTCTCTCTGACTGGCCTTATGGACTGATCAGTGGACAAGCAAAGATCTCTAGCTGCCCATAGTTGGGGAAGCAAAAGTTAATGGGGGGGGGGGGGGGGAGTGAAACTGAATTCTGCAACTCCCCCCATTTTTTAAAGAAACTTTAAACAGAAAGAAAATCACTGTGATGAAGAAACAAAGTGACAGGCTCTTTGCAAAGAAAAAGATTTATACATTTCTTAACCAAAAGACAAGGAATCCACAAGCCTGGCACAGTTTATAGACTCATCAGAAGCCTGCTGAAGTATTTGAATGGTCAGAAAACCATAGGAATTAGATGTGGGTGTTACAAAAACTGTGCACTAACTCACATTTGGAACTCATGAGGGAAACAAGCCTGGAGTTCCCAGATTCAAAATATTTCCAAGACAGAATTAGACTTCTAAAATAGAAACATACCTTTGCTTTCAGAGCTAGATCTCAACAATGTCTTTTCCAGCTAATCTGAAATTCTCTCCTATGGCTATAGAAAACACATGCAAAATATCAGGACTTAAACACCAAACCAAAGTAGATGAGTGTATACTGGAAATGAAGAGAAAACCTTCACCATGGGACTTTCAGTAGTGAGAGATTCTGTTTTACTGGGAGGAAGGTCTCTCCTGACTTCAGGGAGGGGCATCCCTTCCTGTCCTTCACAGCTATAGACCCTGCTGCTTGGGAAACCAGGAAAAGAACTTTTTAAAAAGTCATAACAAGTTAAACGGTATAAACAAAATTAAGCAGCAATTTATAAAAACGATGTAGAACTTATTTTCTTTAGAAACAGACCCAAGTTTTCCAAAATTTAAAAAGGAAAGGCTGATTCTGATTTCACATTCCTGGCTACCAATGCCCACAGGTTTCCTTTCATTCAGAAGGTGCTGCCATCACTGCCCTGATTCCCCCATTGATTCCCCCTGGCCCAGCAGCTAAAAGTGAGACAAGCCAGTGGAACATTAAGATTTTAAACCTTGAACTGAGTTGCGGGTCACCAACAGTTGTAAGATTCTCCCAGACAGAGAGGAGTTAGCGAGATTCACACAAGCAGGAAGAGCACCCAATCTTGAAGGGACACTTCCCGTTGTGGGCTGCGCTGTCAGATGCCCAGACTGACAGCAGTAAAAGTATGGCTGTCCACATTAAAGCTTTGTCAGAACATCCGTCAGAACAAGAACAGCAGGGTTAGTTCCTAGGAACATAGCCAGGGAATAGGTAAAGGTCTTGGCAGAGTGTGCTACAGTACTCGGACATCTCCTTACATCGGTGGAACTCTGTGCCAGGGGCATAGCCTTCTCGCTGCTTGATTAGTCTATTCACCTGAAAGATGAAAGAAACAGGAGGCGGTTTGAGAAACAAAGGAAACAGAGCTAAGGAAAACTTCATTCCTGGGGTATAAGTGATACAAGCTCCAACAAACAGATCAACCAGTTAATCCAATCCAAGGCTCTCTCAGGTAGAGGCACCATAGAGAATTAGTTCTAGGGAACTGCCTCAGTTCCTCCTAGCAGGAGGCTCTATAGATAATGGTGCAGGAGCAATGGATGTAGGGGGCTCTGCCATGGCCATTCACAGCAGGAGGTACCATGGAGCAGTTTTTCCTCCAACTTATTTGATTGCAGCCCCTCTTCTGTGTGTTTGTAGTTGTTTATGCCCCCCACGCCACCACCACACAAGTATATACCGCTGCCCAGCTCTGAAGGCAGAGTGGAGAACGGCAGCTGCTGGCCAAGCATTGCCACCCTCCGCTGCTGCTGGCGATGGTGCTGTCTTCAGAGCTGGGTGCCTGGCCAGCAGTTACTGCTCTCCTAAAGCTTCTCACATCTCCTTAGAATACATTCTGCACCTCTCCCAGGGGTGGACGCCCCCTAGTTTGAGAACCTCTGCTGTAGAGTGTGAGGCAGGAGCACTCTTCTGTGGGCAACTCAGGCCTAAGAACTTGAAGCATAAGACACTGCAAGAACCAGGCAAATGTAGGAGAGGGGTGTCTCAGCTTACCTTCACCAACATGTCAGCCACATGCATGTTTTGAGAATCCTCGGCAAACACAGAAGTGAGAGCCTCAATATACCAGGATCCACGCTTGGTATTTCGCATGGCAGCTGTGCCTGAAAACATAAAAAATGCATCAGCCCATGGTGAAAATAGAGAGGGACAAACACAGGGAGATCCAGAGAAGGAAGTCTCTAGGGGACACACACAGGGGAACTGCTGAAGCTCAGAGGAGGGGCTACCACCTTTAACACCCTCACAGACAGGGAGATAGACACTTCCATGGGACCCTCCCTGATACCTTTCAGAGAGGCATAGCCACAGATCATGTCAGAACGTGTGGGCAAACGCAGCCTAGGATTCTCCTCTTTGTTGGCATCACTCTCCTCGCAGCCTGGAGAGTCAGAGCGCTCTTTCCCATCCCTCTGATCCACTCCCCGGTCTGTCTCATCTGAGGAGTGGGGGGTGGGGGAGACACACAAAAAAACAAAAACAGGGAAACAAGTTACTCCCAAACCTGTTGTGCAGTCTTCTCATATTCCCCCAGTCACTGAGCTCTATCTGCTTGTATAATGCTGGCTTCCTTTGTCCAGGACCCAACGCCACAGCTGTTAGCGCAAGAACACTTCTCTACAACTCCTGCATTTCTGTATCTGTCTCTTCTCAAATTTCAACAGAAAATCTCTTTTTCCTTGCCTATAACATTTAAACTCCTCTTTCCTTCTATATTTGGTCTTCTGTGATTACTGGAAGCAATAGTAACTCTGTTAATATAGTGCTGACTAAGCCCACACTATTATTGTAGTTAATTTAGTATCACTGCTGCAGTATCACTATCTGTTATTCAATGTCTATATATTACGGTAGCATAGCTTTATAATCACTGAGAATTTGAGTGTGTTGGGAAGTGGCAGCATTCTCTTTAAATCTTGGACACAACTCCAAATCCCAACTAAAATCCCAAATCTTCCCCTCAATCCCAGGATAGCAGGATGTTTCAGCTAAAATAGCAGTTCACAATGTCAACAGTTCCAACAGAACCCATTTAAAACTATTAGTTTTCTCTATCTGTAGATGAAATCAGGAATCCCTGCACTGGTTGTACTTTTGGACAGATTCTCTATACAGCCATAAAGACTAGAAATACTATTTAAAAATTAGAGCCTTGAAACTGCATGAATAGCTGGGGATACCAAAAAAATGCTAGCGTACAGCTCGCTGCAATGAACTGACTCAGTCTGACCAGACCAGGGATGACCTGAGTTCTGCATTCCCCTCTACACATCTAAAGGGGACCTGCAAAGAAAAAAAAAATAGTGGTTCTTTTTTAGTTCTTTATAACGTATGAAGACTGAAGGGGTTTTGGTTTTCTTTTTAATGTTTTTTCCCCTCCTGCATGTTTTCTACCTTAGACATTTCAAGGATATAAAGCCTGGTGTCTTCAGTGCTTTTTGCCAAGTGCTCTTTGGAAGACTCAGATCTGAACTGCAAGCTCTCAATCCTTAAATGAAAAGACCTGAGCATGGGAACAGAGATTGCCATACTGAATCAAACTCAAGATCCATTTAGTCCAGTGTCCTGTCTCTGACAGTAGCCAACTCCAGCTACTTCAAAGGAAAGTGTAAGAACATCACAGCAGGCTGATGGGAGATAAAGTCCCCCCTACATTAGGTCTCATGCAGGTCTTTAACTATCTTAAGTATGCTTAACATCCCTTCCAGAATTTGTTAGCATTAGTTGAGAATTCTGAACATTTTTATGGATAATTATGAAATGGTAGAGTTCATGATTCTAAGGAACGGTAGGAGGGAGAACACCACAATAAAGACAATGGATTTCAAGAAGGCAGACTTTAGCAAACTCAGGGAGCTGGTAGGTAAAATCCCATGTCTAAGGGGAAAAACAATTGAAGACATTTGGCATTTTTTCAAAGAGACATTATTAAGGGCACAAGAGCAAACTATCCCACTGCATAAGAAAGATAGTAAGTATGGCAAGAGACCATCCTGGCTTAACCAGGAGATCTTCAATGATCTAAAACTCAAAAGAGAGTCCTACAAAAAGCGGAAACTTGGTCAAATTACAAAGGATGAATACAAACAAATAACTCAAGTATGCAGGGACAAAATTAGAAAAGCCAAGGCACAAAATGAGATCAAACAGGCTAGGGACATAAAAGGAAACAAGACAACATTCTACAAATACATTAGAAGCAAGAGGAAGAACAAGGACAGAGTAGGCCCATTACTCAACGAGGGGGGAAAACAACAACAGAAAATGTGGAAATGGCAGAGGTGCTTTGTTTCAGTTTTCACCAAGAAGGTTGGTGGCAATTGGACATCTAATATAGTGAATGTCAGTGAAAATGAGGTAGGATCAGAATCTAAAATAGGGAAAGAACAAGTCAAAAATTACTTAGACGAGTTAGATGTCTTGAAATCACCAGGGCCTGATGAAATGCATCCTAGAATACTCAAGGAGCTGACTGAGGACATATCTGAGCCATTAGCAATTATCTTTGAAAAGTCATGGAACACACGAGACATTCCAAAAGACTGGAAAAGGGCAAATATAGTGCCCATCTATTAAAAGGGAAATAAGGACAACCCGGAGAATTACAGATCAGTCAGCTTAACTTCTGTAGCCGGAAAGATAATGGAGCAAATAATTAAGCAATCAACTTGCAAACATCTACAAGATAATAAGGTGATAACAGTTAACATGGATTTGTCAAAAACAAAATTGTGTCAAACCAACCTGACAGGGCAACAAGCCTTGGGGGGGAGGGAGGGGAAGAAAACAGTAGATGTGGTAGATCTTGACTTTAGTAAGGCTTTTGATACTGTCTCGCATGACCTTCTCATAAACAAACTAGGGAAATACAACCTAGATGGAGCTTACCATACGGTGGGTGCATAACTGGTTGGAAAATCGTTCCCAGGGAGTAGTTATCAGTGGTTCACAGTCATGCTGGAGAGGTATAACGAGTGGGGTCCCGCAGGGATTGGTTCTGGATCCAGTTCTGTTCAATATCAGTGGGGGAGGGATAGCTCAGTGGTTTGAACATTGGCCTGTTAAACCCAGGGTTGTGAGTTCAATCCTTGAGGGGGCCACTTAGGGATCTGGGGCAAAAAAACTTGGTCCTGCTAGTGAAGGCAGGGGGCTGGACTAGATGACCTTTTGAGGTCCCTTCCAGTTCTATGAGATAGGTATATCTCCATATATTATTATTATATTTAGATAAAGGCATAGAGAGTACACATATAAAGTTTGCGGATGATACCAAGCTGGGAGGGGTTGCAAGTGCTTTGGAGGACAGGATTAAAATTCAAAATGATCTGAACAAACTGGAGAAATGGTCTGAAGTAAACAGGATGAAATTCAATAAGGACAAATGCAAAGTACTCCACTTAGGAAGAAACAATCAGTTGCACTCATACAAAATGGGAAATGACTGCCTACGAAGCAGTACTGCAGAAAGGGATCTGGGGGTCATAGTGGATCACAAGCTAAGTATGAGTCAACAGTGTAATTCTTTTGCAAAAAAAAGCAAACATTCTGGGATGTATTAGCAGGAGTATTGTAAGCAAGACACGAGAAGTAATTCTTCCACTCTACTCCGTGCTGATTAGGCCTCAACTGGAGTAGTGTATCTAGTTCTGGGCACCATATTTCAGGAAAGATGTGGACACATTGGAGAAAGTCCAGAGAAGAGCAACAAAAACGATTTAAGGGCTAGAAAACATGACCTGTGAAGGAAGGTTGAAAAAATTGGGTTTGTTTAGTCTGGAGAAGAGAAGACTGAGAGTGGACATGATAACAGTTTTCAAGTACATAAAAGGTTGTTACAAGGAGGAGGGAGAAAAATTGTTCTCATTAACCTCTGAGGATAGGACAAGTAGCAATGGGCTTAAATTGCAGCAAGGACGGTTTAGGTTTGACATTAGGAAAAACTTCTTAACTGTCAGAGTGGTTAAGCACTGGAATAAATTGCTTAGGGAGGTTGTGGAATCTCCATCATTGGGGATTTTTAAGAGCAGGTTGGACAAACACCTGTTAGGGATGGTCTAGATAATACTCATTCCTGCCATGAGTGCAGGGGACTGGACTAGATGACCTCTTGAGGTCCCTTCCAGTTCTATGATATCCAGTCTCCTTTTGGATCTTGGGCACAATGACTGCCAGTGACAGAATTCCACAATCCAAAACAGTATTTCTTTATTGTGTCCTTTTGTTAGGAGACAGGACAACAGAATTACTCGCTCTACCTTCTGCAGACCCGTCACTGCAGACTTTTATCATGTGCACCATTGTCTCATTTTTAAGGAAGCAATCCCAATCTTTTCAGTCTCTTCATACAAGAGTTTTTCCAGGCCCTTAATCATTCTCCTCTCTTTTCTGAACCCCTCTAATGCTGCAATATCCGTTTGGAGATGGGATGACCAATGCTGAACACAGACATTATACATATGAGACTGCATACCATTCAGGGTGGATAAAAATCAATGATTTTTTTTTATTTTATTTTTTTAAATCAAAAATGAGATTTTTTTTTTATTTAAATAGGTTTTTTCCTCAAAAAGCATTTTATAAAAAAATCCGATCAAAAGATAGTTTTAACTAATACATAATAGCTCATATGTATCTCATCATGGAACAGGGATTATAAATTTTAATTCTATAGTATAAGACTATATATTCATGTAATGTTTAAGAAAAGGTTTGTAAATGAGTTCCAATAGTTCATCTTATGGGGTTCCAGGGGCTTCTGTATAGATTATTTAGGTTAATCTTTCTATCTACCCACTGGGACTCAGTGCTCAGTCTAGACAATACCATCAGAGAAGCTTAGTTTTGCAGTTCTCAAACTGTGGATTTGTGTTTCCAGAGATAACATGCTTGTTAACAGCAAAAATGTTTTAAAAATAAATAATATATAGAGGTGAGAAATAACAGCCCTCAACCCTACTGTCCCTCTGCAAGTTTGTATACAGAGTCAATCCCTTACCTCTCTCTAAAAGTGCAAAGTTTCATAAAGTTCAATGGATAGAAGATTGTTGGGGGCAGAATAGATCTGGACAAGGAGAATAAGTTTGGAGATAAATGTGAGAAGGGAGGGACAGGCAGTAGAAACAAAAGTGAAACTGTTTGAGCAGCATATTCCAGAAGTCTGAGGTCTTTCTGAGTGTAGCCTTCATTGATTTGAGATCTACCATACCATTCTCTCACTAGAAGGGAAAACCTATAATGGCAGCAGGCTGTAAAAGAGAGCCAGTTTGGGAATATTTTAATGAAGTTCCTCTACCTGTGGGTAAGACAGGCATGTGTGCAAAATGCAAGCAGTGCAACAGAGAAATGCAAGGCCTGGTTGCCCAAATGAAACATCATGAGAAGTGTTCCTTCTCAGGAGGAAGCTGCGTTGAAGAGGATGAAAGGAACATGTCTGAACATGCAGGATCTTCAGGTTGGTAGACTTTTATTTCATACTTCTTTCTTAAGGACTGCCTGCCTTCCTTCTGAACTATTCTTGAATTCCCATGTTTAAACAAAAAATAAATAAATAAAGTGTATATATATATATATATATATATATATATATATATAAAGTTGTGACTCTATGGTACTATCATTTTAGATGCAGTTGGGATAAAAAATAAGTAGCTGAAATAGGCAGATCTTTCTTTTACAATTTCACCTTTAAAGTAGTAATGAGTAATACTAAATGAGCAGTATGGTAATAATAATTAAATAACTGCATTGACTTATTTTGTTTAGGAGAATCCATCCTCAACATACAGGATTCTGAAGACTATCCACCTTCAAGATCACCATCATTTTCTATAATTTCAGAGTTATCTGCCAATGATAGTGTTTCAGTCACATCATGTATGTACAGTATATCACCTATAGCAAAAAGGAAAAAACAAAATCTCCATCATCCAGAAACAACCATAGATAAGTTTGTGATAAGAACCGGCAGATTACAAAGAGGTAATTGATGAAAAAAATTGCCCAGTTTGTTTATGCAACAAACTCTTCTTTCTACATAATTGAGAACCCACACTTCATTAATATGGTTCAGTCACTAAGACCAGGATACAGTCCACCCAACAGAGCAGATGTCACAGGCAAATTGCTGGATAAAGCGTACGAAAGAGAAATTGAGCAGTGCACAAAAGGTCTAGAGGGTAAAATTGTCTTGATGGGTGGAGCAATGTCCACAATGATCCTGTTGTATGTGCTTGTGTGACAACAGAAGAAGGGAATGTCTTCCTTACAGAAACAATTGATACATCAGGAAATGTACACACAGCAGAATACTTACAAGTAGCAGTAAAAGCTATAAGAAACTGTGGAAAAAAAAAATTCAAATGTCTAGTACGCAGCTTGGTCACAGATAATGCTGCAAATGTATCCAAAATGATAAGAGATTATTTAGAAGAGAGTCCAAAGCTAATAACATACAGTTGCAGTGCTCATTTGATTCACCTCCTAGCCAAAGACTTCAGTGTTCCAGAAATGAAGGCTAATGTTGTTGAAATTGCAAAATACTTCCATAACAACCACTTTGCAGCAGCTGCTCTGAAAAAAAAGTGGGAGGAACCAAGCTAACTCTCCCACAAGACACGTGATGGAACTCAGTACTGGGCTGTTTTGAACACTATATCAAGAACTGGCCTAATCTGATGACAGTTTGTGAACAAAATCATGAAAAAATAGATGGCACTATCACAGCAAAAGTTCTCAACATGGGGCTTAAGAGAAATGTTGAACACAAGCCTATTTCTGCAGCCTTGAACAAAATGCAAGGAAATACCTATTTTATTGCCGACACTGTTGAAATTTGGAAGGAACTGAGATCTTAAAGAGAAATATGCAACGACAGAGTTAAATTACAAGCATTACAAAAACAATGGGACAAGCACTATCTCCAGCTCATTTTCTTGCAAATATTCTTAACATTCAGTCCTAGTGTCAAACCTTAACTGCTGAAGAAGAGGAGTTGGCTATGACATGGACATCCAGCAATCATCCCTCCATAATGCCAACTATAATAAACTTCAGAGCTAAGGGTGAACCTTTCAAGAAATACATGTTTGCTGATGATGTTTTAAAGAAAGTCACACCAGTGAACTGGTAGAAGTCACTTAAGCAGTTGGATTCAGAGACTGTTGAAGTGATGATCTCACTTCTTCTGCCAGTGTAGAAAGAATATTTTCTCCCTTTGGACTAATTCATTCCAAACTGAGAAATCGTTTGGGACCTGAAAAAGCAGGAAAGCTTGTTTTTCTTTTCCAGATTATGAACAAACAGGAAAATGAAGGTGAAGACGACTGAGTTAGGTGCAGAAGCCAATATTTTACGTTTCTCATGTTGACCTAGCTGACAGTCAATTAAATGAAATATTTAAAAAAAAATTAAACTATTTTAGTTAAAAACAATTTTAACAAAAACCTGATTTTAAAAAACCCGAATGTTTAACTAAATTCAAATTTCATATGCTTGTTTTGTTAAAATATTATATGTTTGCTGTTAAAGAGAAAGAATCCAGAATACATAACGTTGTTTTAGTTAAATAAAAATTTAAATGTCTGTCTGGTGATGTTCGCCTCCTAGTGCAAGATGGCAAGAAAATCCTCCAAATATTAATGATTAACCTGCTAAATTGGAGATATTTATGAAGTCATTGGGAGGTGAATTATCTGCTTCAATTACCTTTGGTAAATGAAATAACTAAATCATCATTCATTTTCTGATATAGCTGTAAAACTAATCTGAAAAGTTTTCAAAATAAATCACTTAAATGTATAGTGTGTACTTTCTAAAAATGAAACCTACATCTATCTCTGAGTTGTGAGGAATATGTATTAAGGTTATAACAATCAACAAGAATGCACTTTTATGTAGAAATCCATGATTAAATAGAGTCTTCTTGACTAGTGTTTTAAATCATGATTTAAATCAATTTGATTTAAATCAAATCCACCCTGATCCTATTCTTTATGCATCAAAGCATCTTGTTTGTTTTTTAAAACCACAGCTGCACATTGAACAGAGGTCATCACTGAGCTGTCTATAATGCTGCCTAGGTCCCTTTCCTGAATTGACACAGTTAATTTAGAACCCTACAAGGCATATAAGTAGTTTAAATTTTTCCCTCTAATGTGCATTAGTTAGCATGCATCAACACTGAATTTCATTTGTCATTAAGTTACCCGTTCCCCCAGCTTGTTTTCTCCCAATTATTAGTCAGGCATTTACATTAAGCAGATGTTAACAAAAACCAGAAAAATTAATAATTTTAAATTGACTAATAAATAAATAAAGCTGTCTTCTCAATTGCTAAGGTTTCAGTCTTTGTATGGTCATACCCTAAATACTCTCTAGTCATCTTTAAAGACCGAAGACCTCGCGCAAGAACAGGGTAGATGAGGGTAGATATTTCTAATGGAAAAATAAGTGCAGGAGGAGAGGGGCTGGACGAGATGCTTTAAAACAAAAAACCTTTCAGAACTTCTTTACATCAGAAAATTTTTTAAAAAGGTACAAGCTCCTTTTTAAAAAAAAACATCTGCAGGTAACTCAGATGCATTTTCACTTCTGTACAAGAGAGCATCTGCTGGCACAACACAGGAAAATGTTATAATCACACAAAAATCTTACTGTATGTAGTTTCTACATCTACTACAGCATAACTTCAAGTCTTTATGATACTTTAAAAAAAGATAATCTGAACACCTTTTTGCCCAAACATTCGTATTTAGGTCCAGTTACAAAAATTTCTTTCAGAGATTTGGGAGATTTTCCAAGTCTGAATTAAATTCACCAAACTCAAATGGTGGACTTAATTTTGCTTAAACACTCCCACCTCCAGACATGAGCTTTCAGCCCAAAAGGAAAATTTGTAAGGAAGTAACAAGCAACAATGAAGAGGGGTAGAGACTTCAACAGGCATCTTCAGACTTCATTGCCACTGACAAAGACAGAAAGACAGCTTGTACGACAGATGCTCTACAGAGAGGCTGTGCTGGATTGTATCATAGCAACAGGGCCAAAAGGAGGATATCACTTGGAAAGGGTCCGCATGCTGTAGGGCCATGTTGGAGTTATGAAGGGACCAAGAAGTGAGAAGCATGGAGAAGAGGTAAGTGTGATGGCAACAGCACAGTAGAGAAAAAGGAGACAGCTACAAGATTAAGAGGAGATTGGAAAAGGGGCAATGAGACCAGTAGGAGACTGTGGTTTTGTCGACATTGGTGGCAGCATGTGGGGTACATGTAATATTATTTCTGGGGGATTTCCAAGCCAAAAAATTAAAAATTCTACGCACAATATTTTAAAATACTGTATATTTTATTTGTCAAAACACCACAATATAATCATGCCAGTTTCAATTATTTTGGTAATTTATTTCAAAATATCTGTCAGCAAGTATGTCTGTAACAATACAGACCAAAAAAGAGATTCTAGTAATTTTTTTTTTATTACACAAATAGATTCCTTACTAGGCATATTAATACAGAACTTTGAGTAATCCATTTATATTACAATACCAAATTGTATTTCCTGCACCTGTCAGAAGCAGTGAAAAAGCTTGTGGGAGTCAGAGGTAACGGAGGAGCTGAGGGAGAGGGAAGGAGCCTGGAGTGAACCTGGAGGGTTGTTGGGTGTGGGTGTGAAGTATAGAACAGGGTATTTTTTGTTTTTTTTTTGGGTGGGGGGGATTGTTAGGGAGTTGGGGAGCCTCCCCCATGTAGACCCCAAGCCTCTCCCATTCAGTCAGGCACATCTGTCCCTGTCCTGGCACCCGCCGTCCATTCCCATGGGTGTCTGCAGCTGCCTCCCGGTGTCCCTGCAGCCCCTCTCCCCCATCCTTATGTGACCTTGCACCCCCACTCCCATTCAGCCCCTGGTTCAAGGCTGTCACCCCACTAGCTCCTGAGCCTATGCCCCAGTCTGTCCCCACCCCACACTAGCCATTCTGAACCCCCCCCCCCCCCCCCAGTGACACCCCCCAGAAGCCCCATGTGCCCCACTCTGTCCTAACCTGACTCCATGGGCAGGGTGCTGTGATGAACTCCTCCTCTGGGAGTAATGACAGGCAGCTACACACAGCTGTGAAAAGCAGGCTGTGGTGTGGTTACATCTGGCAATGAAAGGCAGCAGGGAAAGGCTCCGGCAGCTCCACCTGCCAGAGCCTTTCCCAGCTGCCTCCCCACTGCACAAGCCTTTCCCTGTTGCTTCAGCCTTTCACTGTTGTGAGGAAAAGGCTCCAGCAGTGGGACACTACACTGCTAAAACTGGGAGGCATTGCTTGGGCATGTAGAGAGCTGCACAGGGTATACATCCTAAGGTTCAGGCAGGTGTCTACTCACCTAAGCAGTGCCATATCAACTACTCTATTTGTGCTAGGGGTGTGTGCAGTGTATATACTCTACATGCTGCCATAAGAGTAGACATAGTGCATGGATGGAAAAAGGAAAGCACTTTAGGAACAGAAGCAGACAAAGAGGTGGGAAGAGACACGGATGAGGGTTTGGGGCTAAGTTCCTGTAAGATGCGCAGCGGGCTATCAAAGCAGGCCCCTCTGCCAGCCGGCCCCAGCCCAGGCCCGCCAGAGCTGCCGGGAAGAGGAGCCCCTCCCCCAGCCCAGCCCAGGCCTGCCAGAGCTACCACATCCCAGAAGAGGAGCCCATCCCCCAGCCCGGCACAGCGCAGGCCCGCCAGAGCTGCCGCAGCCGGGGAGAGGAGCCTCTCCCCAGGCCCAGCCCAGGCCCACCAGAGCTGCCGGGGAGAGAAGCCACTCCCCCGACACAGTCCAGCCCAGCCCTGCCCTGCCAGAGCTGCCATGGCCCAAGAGAGGCGCCCCTCCCTCACCCCCAAGCTGCTGCAGCGAGAGGGCTGGGGGGAATCCTCTCTCCCCACTGCAGCCCAGAGGCAGCCTGCACCCCAAACCCCTCATCCCCAGAGCCTGCACCCCAACCCTGACTCAGCCTGAGCCCCCTCCTGCACCCCTCATTCCTGCCCCCCTAGATTCCACACCCCCAGCCAGAATCCTCATCCCCCCTGCATCCCAATCCTCTGCTCCCTCCCACACTCCAAACTCCTCAATCCCACCCCACATCACCTCCATATTGGTGCACATAAATTCATTCCGTAATGGATGTAAAAAAAAAATTAGAGGGAACACTGGTTTGGGGACCAGAAGGGAGGTAAGAGGAAAGGGCTCCGACATTAGAAGAAGCCAGTTCTGGGAGCTTAGGATAGGGAAAGAGTAGATAACAGCTCCAAGACATAGGGGGAAGGGGAAGAGGGAGAGGAGCAGGATTTCAGACAAGACTTGAGAGTACAGATGCATCACTCCATACTGCACAGGGATTTATGATATCATTATATGCCCCTATTCCCCCATGCAGGCACAGCAAGAGAAAGCCCCAAGTAGAAATGCCATGATGGAACTTGCCATTCCCAGGGTGCTGTGGGGTCTGTGATTCAATGCACACACCCCATGCAGAGTGAGAGGCACTTACAGAGCAACAGAGGCAGCAGCAGGGCAGAGGGAGGTGAATGTGGGTTCCGCTTACACCTGAGAGAAGCAAAGAGGAGAGTTGACAGCAAATTGGATGGGAAGGTGTGTGTGTGTGTGTGTGTGTGTGTGTGTAAAACCCAGAGTCCAGCTTTAATTCTGTGCCAAGTATCTGGCCCTCATGATCCCTGGCATCACTCACCTCCACGACAGGCCTGAATGAAGAACATTTTGGGCTTGTTCTGGAGACTTGGGCAGTTTGCATTATCAAAGAGCCTGAAAATCTCCTGCAACTGTGAGAAGAAAGAAGAGAACTAAGCACATCCCCATGGTACTTCCCCCTTCCTTCCATATGTGCCTCCTCATTACCACCCAATTTCCCATAGTTTCCCTTTATGCTTCTTACATGCGATTCTTCTCAATATTACATTGAGTTCCCCACCAATTCCCAACCACTCCACATGTGCTTCCAGCCTCCCATTACCTGCTTGCCCTGCCAATATCCCTCCCCCCCAGTACTGCTTCCTAAAGCTATGGAAGGGGTTAGTATGTAGGAAGGTACCTGCAGTAACTTGCCATCAACTCCATAGATCCCACCCTCGATGCCATGCGAGAGTAGAGCCACAATGCAGGAATCCACATCTCGGTGAGCTGGCAGCTGAGAGAACATCTGCAATGCCTCCTGCATCTCCTGGAAGGAAAGAAACACACTCAGTGGTCCCTTCAGAAAGGGAAACGAGTGGAAGGAGCCATGTGATACTCCTGGGGGAATTCTGTGCCACTGTGCATGCAGAATTTGCACAGAAATTAATCCTTTTTGTGCAGAATTTTCTTTTCCTCCACAGAAATGAGCTGCTGGCTGCCACTAGGGGCCGCTGGACCTGGCAGAGCACAGCTTGAAAATAAAAAAAGACACTGTCAGGGGGGAAGAGGGAGGGAGCACACCCTGAAAGGATGCAGCATGCAGGAAACTCCACATAGGCCCGGGATCCAGCATCAGGCTTGTTCTCCGACTCGATCCCTGGACTCTGAGGGGGAGGGTGTGCAAGTGTGTGGGTGGGAAGGCGGCGGGCCTACAGGTAGGGTCTGGGGATTCGGGGGTGCGTACAAGTGTCTGGACTGGGGGACACACCCCACAGCTGGGCTCTGGGGGCGGAGGGAGTGTGGGTGTCTAGCTCCCCTACTGGGCTCTGGGGGGGAGGGAGAAGAGAAACAGGAACTGGGTTGTCATAGGGATTTCTTTAACTCTACTCCTGGAGGAATGTGTGTGTGTACTGTTACCTGTCAGCAGCTGTGTCTGTATTTTGAAATAAATTACCAAAATAATTGAAAGTGGCATGATTATATAGTGTTGTTTTCACAAATAAAATATGCAGAATTTTAAAATTATTGTGCACAGAATTTGAATTTTTTGACACAGAATTCCCCCAGGAGTAGTGAACCACAAACCTAATTTAAGGGGGAGGAAGAAATATTCTAATACTTTTAAACAGCAGCAAAATGCCCTTATTTCTTTAGTATCTTTCATTCCCAAGGATCCAAAAACACTTTGTAGGCTCTACATAGGAATCACTCAACCACTTCTGAAATTCAGCTGCCTTAAGTGTGAGACACAGACATTTAAGAGATAAGAAATTCCATAGACAATTACCACTGCACAGGGAGCTTAGGTTGACAGAATATAATTTGCCAGAACCTGGTCAGGATACTGGGGCAGCTTTTGGGATAAGTGCCCATGGTAACTCAGGTACTTAGATACTAACAGTGATGAACATGGTAGAACTGCCAAGTATCAGAGGGGTTGCCAGGTTAGTCTATATCCACCAAAACAACGAGGAGTCCAGTGGCACCTTAAAGAATAACAGATTTATTTGGGCATAAACTTTTGTGGGTAAAAAACCCCATTTCTTCAGATGCATGGAGTGAAAATTACAGATACAGGCTGTATCTGTAATTTTCACTCCATGCATCTGAAGAATAAATCTGTTAGTCTTTAAGGTGCCACTGGACTCCTTGTTGTTTCTATGGTAGAACTATTTACAATGGATGGATCTTTAATAACCATGAGTAGACAGGTCTGTGGATTTGATCTGTTATCCAGAAAATGGCTTCTGGAGCAGCACAGCACCCCTTAGTGGGCATCATTTGGTTCAGTACCAACTCAGAGGGAAGAACACTCCTACTGAACTAGCAAATGAGGAACAAGTTTGCTGAGGAGACAGAAGTCTACTGGCAAGACCATAGGCCAGGAAGTCAAAAGACCTGGGTTTTAAGAGAGCCTCTAACCTTAATTTCCACAAGACTTTGTGCAAGTCACTTCAGTTTACAAAATGGGTTAGTACTTCACACCCTCACTGTGAAGTTTAATCAGTGAATATCTGTGAGGTTCTACGAGATCCTCAGAATGGAATAGAGAAATGCTGATTATTTAACCAGAACAAAAAAAACCAACCACGTCCTTTGTTAACATTACGTTAAGCTTGTTGGAGTAACAAATGTTAGGGAAAAAAAAAAAAAAAAAAAAATACTACAGCTGCAGTTAAACCCCCAGCTTTACTACTGAAGAGCATGACAGTAATAAGGTAACATCCCTAAAGATCTGAATCCTTCACAGACCATATATTCTCCAACACAAATATTTATATGGAAACATTAATCTTAGACCTTCCATACAGGGGCTCTCAAACACTATCATATTGTCAACCATATCCTAATGGAGAGAGTGTCTCATTGACACCACCCCTTATCATTACCCAGTTCCATCCTTCCCTTCCATTGACTCTCAGCTTGTCCTCAAGACACCAATGCAATAGTTACAAGCCCCCAACCCCCTCTCTAGGCAGCAAAGGAACCTCCTCACCTGCACAGTTTGATCATGCAGGACAGTCACCCTGTAGCCAAGGTGCTTGAAGAGCATCTCCAGAGCAGTGTAATCCACATCTCCACCCGAACGGAACTCCAGGTCCTTCTCACTGCTGAAATGCATGTTGCTGAGCACGAGTGCCAGGCCTCGGGGCTGTGATATCAACTTATAAGCCTGTTAACAACAGAGAAGGGCAGAAAATAAGTAAATCCAGCCATGTGGGAAAAGAAATAAAGTTACAGAGTACTACACACCCATTCCATTATTGTGATGAGATGTGCATGACCTTTGGGACACAAGAGATGCAAAGGTACAGATAGAGAAACGATCTTGAGCTAGAAACACTCTATTTAGCTTCCTTTATGGGGTGAAGGCTCCATCATTCATAACAGGTACTAAGACATACAGACCACCGTGGAGGATTAGGTGCTTCTCCCATAGGATTTGTACGGAATAGTCATCCAGTTCCTGTGAGCCTGGGGAGCAACTCCTCCCTTTCCAGCTGAGACAAAACGAAAGCAGCAGAGTTTGTCAGCCCCAACACAGATGAAACACATGTGCATGGACTGACAGGCACACGTAGTTGTGAATGCTGGCATAAAGAGTGAGACTGGAACAGCTGTCTCAAGAAGTTCCAGGGGCATGTGTTTGTAGCACAGGATTATGACACTGATCCAGGGTTTTCTTTGACTCTTGCTGGTGGGAGCCACATGAGGTGGACTATGGCGGGTAACACCTTTGAGTTACATGTGCGTCAATATGTATCTACAGCCCAAAAATGCATTTTTTCTTCACCAAGTCTGCTTGTGGAGTGCTCTTTCTTCAGCTCATCCAACCATCCCACCTGTAGGGGCGAGTACTCCCTCAGTTCCTGTCCCACCAAGTACTCACCAACGCTTGGTGAGCATGATAGAATTCTGGGGTGCATGGCTTCACCGGAATGCAAGGAGGACCATCTCCATTATCCAAGGAATGCTCCATCAGCTCTATTTGAGAGATACAGAAATCAGCAATGAACAAACGAAAGTTCTGGCTGCAAAACACATTTAACATGGAATAGCTACTTAGACATAGTATACAGTGCTTCGCATATTGAAAGCGCTGCACAAATGTTAACTACCTAATGTTAAAGTGTGGTTCTACTGTAAGATGTTTCCACTCACCTTTCATCCAGTAGGTCAGCCTCTTGTGGGTATTTGGAGTCAGCACTGTGACATGAATGAGAAGTTATTACTGCTTTTACTGCTGTTTGCCCTGCACAGACAATACTTCTCAGAGAAAGGAACTGGAGCCTATTGCTTCTTGTGCATCAACAGAATTGTTTACCAAGTTCCAATCAGTTACATCCATGCAAACCCATTAAAGGTAAGTGGGTTGTGGACAAGTGACAGTTTAAGTTATCAAGCTGGGCTCTCCCCTCCTCATCCATCACCACCAATTATGCCTTCAGTGACACTCATGCAATCCCATTGTTTTTAATGGCTTTTGTATCAGAGGAATTAACTGGAACTGCACAACAGGGAAGGGAACCTAGATCACGCCTTCTGAGCTATGCTGTTTCTGCAGCAGGAGAAAAAAAAGCAGTAGAATCTTTGCAGTTATTAAAATGAGTATATATGACTGAATAATACATATAGGAAGCAGTCTCCCAAGAGATCATTTTTAGTCACTTTTCAGTCACCTGCAGCAGGACTGGGATCCCATAATATGGCAGAACCAGCTGCCATAATAGTGGGAACAGGTAAAATGTATTTTGTTGCAGGCGTATTTTGTTGGGTGGGCAAAAAAAATAAAAATAATAAAAACAGACTGTGGTAATTTTCAGGAAAACACTAAATCTCTTGTCAGTTTACTAAAAGTAGCCTATTCAGGAAATTGCTAAATATTTTGACTGAGCCCCTCTCTCTCTTACATATGTTTATCTCCTTTGCCCGAATCCGATGTAGTACACCGGCTCAAGTCTGGTCAGAGAATCACACTCACAGGTTTTGTTGTTCTGTGATGTCACATACTGCCACTCACAGGCGCCAGCTTCTAATTTTCCCCAAGGGTGCTCAATCCCCATTCAGCCCCAGGCCCCACCACACTCCACTCCTTCCCCCAAGGCTCCATCCCTGCCCTGCCTCTTTCCGCCCCCTCCCCTGCTCCTCCCTCCCAGCACCTCTTGCACCGCATGCCACTGAACAGCTGCTCTGCTGCATACAGGAGAGAGGGGAAGGAGTTGATAAGGGGGGGGGGGGGGAAATAAGCAGGAGTGGGGGGAAGGGAGGGGAGCTTGGCTGCTGGTGGGTGCTAAGCACCCGCTAATTTTTCTCCATGGGTGCTTGGCACCTATGCTGTCACTGTTGTATCAGCTTACTGTCAGTTCTGTGAGCAGTTTTTCTGTGAATTTTTTTCAAAAAGCAACAGTAATCCTGATATATAAATAACTTGAATGGTACGTACGAAAGTTCTAAAAACGGTGCTTAAGCGGTTTAAACAATTCCAGTTTTGGGGTTTTTTTAAACTTACTTTTTATAATCATTAAAAAAATCTGCACCTTTTAAGGCAAAACAGTGGTGCAATTTGTTTTGACATTCCGTGTGATATATATAGAGATTGTCAGTGTTAGAATTAGAATTTCAGCAATGTAAAGGAAGTTTTTATTTTTTTAATTAAAAGTTTTTAATTCTTACATTTAAGCAAGGGATAAAAAGAGATATGATGTGCTAAGTTCCCTGTAAGCTGTGCGGCTATGCAGCAG
Organism: Malaclemys terrapin pileata; assembly: GCF_027887155.1. Lineage (NCBI taxonomy): Eukaryota > Metazoa > Chordata > Testudines > Emydidae > Malaclemys > Malaclemys terrapin. The sequence goes on from NC_071505.1 coordinate 141,860,254, forward strand.
CCTATTTAGCGCCACGCAGGTGTTTAGGGAACCCGCCCAGCCAGGACTTGCTGCAGCCAGGGGAGAGGCGCCCATAGGCACTGAAATTCCCCGCTAGCCGGGGAGTGCTCGAGCCCCCACCCCAACCCCTTCCCAAGTCCCTGCCCCCGCCCCACCTCTTCCCCAGACCATGCCCCGTTCCCCTCTTCTACCTCCCAGAGCTTCCTACACACTGCAAAACAGCTGTTTGCGGCAGCGGGAGGCGCTGGGAGGGAGGGAGGGAGAGGAGTTGGTCAACGGGACCACTGGCAGGTGAGAGGCGCTGTGGGAGGAGGGAGCTTGGCTGCCGGTGCATGCTGCTGAGCAGCATCTGCTAATTTTTCCTCTGTGGGTGCTCCAGCCCTGGAACACCCACGGAGTCGGCGCCTATGGGGGCACCCACTCAGCCCCAGACCTGCCCATGATGTTTCATTCTATATTCTTTATGACAATATGCCTATGATATGAATATGACTTTATGCAAGATGGCTCATAGGACATATCATTGGAAAGGTTCTGATCTACTGAATGTGATTATCCAATTTGTATGCCTCTATCATTTCTGTACCTGAAGTTAGGAATATTAACTATATATCTTAATCTTTAACTATATATCTGTATTTCAAATCTGTTACTTTGGGTGTCAGCCCCAACCAGCTCTTCAGGTACAACAATGGAAAAGCCAGACAGGGCTAATGGGCCATTAGCAGAGACAATGGACTGTGAAAGCACTTAGTCTTCTTGTGGACGCTGGAGACAGCCTACAGGCAATGGCTACCAGAGCCATGCAGAGTCTTGCGTCCAAGTCACCTGGTACTAGATACCCCTCCCTCCCCTTTTGGAATGGCAGTGTTTTTCCACTAGAAGACAAAGAGTTCCCGCCTTACACAAGAGCTATATAAGGCAGGGGAGTGACATCATTAGGAGTCTCCTCTGCCTCTCCACCCTAACTGAACTGGGAAAGAAGGATTGAGCCCAAGCTGGAAGGGCATCTAGCTTGTGAGTAATACTGAGGCTTCAAGCTGGAGACCACTGCATCTGCCTTTCAAGACTTTCTGTAATCTGCCTGCAACAATCTCTCCGGTGAGAAATTACTATTTGTAACCAATTTCTTTAGTGAAACAAGCTTAGTTTGCGTGTTTGGTTTTATTTCCTTAGGAATTTGCTTTGTTCTGTTTGCTACCCCTTTAACCACTTAAAATCTGCCTTTTATAGTTAATAAAATTTGTTTTGTTTCTTATTAAACCCAGTTTCTGTAATTTCAGGGGGGAGGGGGGCAGAAGAGAAGTTGTGCATACTTTCCTCCATATTGAGAGAGGAGGTGGATTTCATAATATACCTTTGTGTCTGCACTCCAAGGGAGGTGGACACCTGAGTGCTTGGGCAAGTCCCTTAAGCTGAGCCTTCCCAAATCTGATCTCAGGTGTCTGTTTCGTTCTGCAGTTGGGTGTGGCCCTGCCTGTGTGTTTGCTGGAGGAGGCTTAATGACCTGGCTCAGCAAGACAGGTAAAAAGGGCCTCAGGTTGGCATAACAGGCGGGCTCAGTGGTATCTCAGCACATCAGGTGGCATCCTAAGGGGTACAACCTGTCACACTGCATGGCTGGGGCAGGGGCAGCCCAGACCTGCTAAAGTCCATGCTAAGGTGGAACTGGGCACCAGAAGTGAAAGCAGGAAACCTGTCTGTTGGGGTACCATTAAAAGCAACTACATATCCAGGCCCTAAAATTGCACTCACAGAAAAATTTCTAATGAAGTTTCTTTGCAATGATTCACAAACAAAACTGGACTTTAAATTAAAAAAGTATTTAGGGCAGGGGTGGCCAACCTGTGGCTCCAGAGCCACATGCAGCTCTTCAGAAGTTAATATGCAGCTCCTTGTATAGGCACCAACTCCGGGGCTGGAGCTATAGGCACCAACTTTCCAATGTGCTAGGGGGGTGCTCACTGCTCAATCCCTGGCTCTGCCACAGGCCCTGTCCCCACTCCACCCCTTCTCGCCCCCTCCCCTGAGCCTGCCGTGCCCTCGCTCCTCCCCACCCCAGAACCTCCTGCACACCACAGAACAGCTGATCGGGAGGTTAGGGGAGGAAGAGGGAGGCACTGATAGGTGGGGCTGCCGGTGAGTGGAAGGTGCTGGGAGCAGGGGGAGCTGATGGGAGGGGCTGCTGGCATATTACTGTGTCTCTTTGGCAATGTACATTGGTAAATTCTGGTTCCTTCTCAGACTCAGGTTGGCCCCCCCGATTTAGGGGAAGGAGAGCAAGAAGTAGTCTATTTTGCCCCTTGAAGAAATGGCCAATTCAACCTTCACTATGCCATGGATTACTCACCACCAATCTGGCGTGGTCTCTTTGGTGAGAGGCAGGATTCACGAACTGGGAACGGGTCACTTGACTCATAATCTTGGCCCAGCTGCAAGAGATCATACAAATCCATGAAGTCACCAGTCAAAGATTCCTGTTAATCTGTCCAGTACAGAACTGTAGGGATTGAGTAATTGAATATAAAGCTTTAAACCTTTAGGTCACCAACTCTGATCCAGATCTCAGTCACAAGGAATGCATGGCTCAAGAGAATTAGGCTATGTTTTCTTTAAACTCAAGATCTCGTCCTCTCCATGCTCACCTAATCCCATCTGAATCCCCCTGTAGAGTTCCCGCTCCTCACATTCAGGATACCTTCTCTGGATTCATCTTTAATCTCAGCTATATACCCAACTCAATCTCTCCCCATATTCCCCTCTTTTAGACTACTTTCAAAGGGTTTTTTTTAAAATTGTGCTGGTGCTTCCCCCTGCCCTTGCCTCTTTATGACATATACAGAATGCCTGGGAAGTGTTGTATTTTGACCAAAAGGATTTTTCTGCTTGTTTTTAACAATCAGGATTGTAAAAACTGGTCTTTCCCCAGTATAAAGTGCTTATTGAGAGATCTTATCACCTTAGTTAATATAGTAATGGTATTGGTATTGAATCTTTAACAAAGGCTTCCTTTATTCAAACATTAGCCACTGTAAATAAAAAAAGCAAAAACAAAATCCCTCCCTTCATAACAACTCACTTTCACCAGCTCTCTAGTCAGAGAATCTTCCAGCCTAGACAGGACCTAAATTTTAAACTTAAAAAAAAAAAAAAAAAAAAAAACCCACAACAAACCTTTTCAGGCCTTTATGCTTCTTCACAGTATATGAGTCCAATTCACATTAGCCCCACAACCCTTTTCTTATCACTTATTACACTCAGGTTCTCCCCCAAAGCCAAAAGTTTCTTTTGTTTACATTCAAGGTACACCTGCCCTTCATGATCACATTTATTCCCAAATGAGTTCCATTTTCCCGATTTTGTAGTCCTCTTACCCTTGCAATCCCATTGTTCAGGCTGGGTATGGCGTTCAAGAGCATTTCCTCTAGGTGCTGCTGTTTGGTTTCTCGTAGAGCTTCACAGAAGGCTGAGAAGGCTGTGGGGCCCCTCTTGGGCAGCAGATTCAGTAACTCTACATTTTGGCTAAAGCTCCCAGCCTTGGCCTGGATCCACAGATAAGAAAATTAAGAAGCCAGAACAAAAAACTTCTCCAGAATTCATTAATTACATCTCAAAATGAGTTTCAAATCCTCTTCCCTCATCTGAAATGCTCCATCATCATGCCCTCTAGGCTGTGTATCTTCCATATTTTTCCTCTACACGATTCTTACCCCACCACTTCCCTGTACAGTATCTATCCTGTTCCTCCTTTATTCCACACTCTACGTTCAAACATAATTTCCATCATATCCCAACCACCCAGTTCCAGGTCCCATACATCTATATACAAATCCATCAGAAAATGTGTTAAGGAAACATTATGTTTATACTGTTAATTTGAAAAATGTTACAAGATGCTATACACAAGTATCTAAACTGGTAAGAAAAAAGAACTATGACATACTATTTCTCAAATACTATATGCTTGCATAATTAAAGACAAATGTAATAAGGAATGTTAACACTTGTAGGAGCATTAACAGTTTTTTGGATGAAATTTCTTAGGGTTTAAAAAAGAAAAACGGTAGGAATTAGAACCTCCATGTCATGGAAATTTATAACTGGAGTTCATCAGAATGGTCTATCCCACATACCTTATGAATGATGTCCAAAGGACTCTGCACTTCACTACATTTTTTACACTGTGCAGGTAAATTAGCTATACACATACATGCACATCAGCCTTCTGTAAGGTGAACCTACTATGAGCTGCAAACTACATAGTGAGATTTACTAGCACTTGACCTAATCAAAACCAATTTTGAGCAGGATACTCAGATTTCTTCTCCTTGCTAAATGTCAGCTATTGTTTTATCACTAATGCTGTTTTTTTAAAATAGGTCCACAGGAATATTTCTATAGCGGGGAATTTCTTTTCTCTCTTTGTAGTTCAAAACAGTGGAGCTCTTTTTGATCTACCTTTCAATTTGTTCCCTTTTAAGCCAGAGATGAAGCCCCAAAAACTCCAGCCTGAAAAGTGAAAAATTTGCAAAGTTATAGCAACTTTAGTTGCTTTAGTTTATAAGTAGGGCTGTTGATTAATCACAGTTAGCGCACACGATTAACTCAAAGTTAATCGCAATTGCAGTTTTAATTGCATTGTTAAACAATAGAATTCCAATTGAAATTTATTAAATATTTTTGGATGTTTTTCTACATTTTCAAATATATTGATTTCAGTTACAACACAGAATACAAAGTGTACACTGCTCACTTTACATTATTTATATTACAAATATTTGCACTGTAAAAATAATAAACCAAAGAAACGGTATTTTTCAATTCACCTCATACAAGTATTGTAGTGCAATCTCTTTATTGTGAAAGCGCAACTTACAAATGTAAATTTGTTTATTACATAATTGCACTCAAAAACAAAACTTTAGAGCCTACAAGTCCACTCAGTCCTACTTCATGTTCAGCCAATTGATAAGACTAACAAGTTTGTTTACATTTATGGGAGATAATGCTGCCCTCTTCTTATTTAAAATGTCACCAGAAAGTGAGAACAGGCGTTCGCATGGTAGCCGGCATTGCAAGGTATTTACGTGCCAGATATGCTAAACACATTCATATGCCCCTTCATGCTTCGGCCACCATTCCAGAGAACGTGCTTCCATGCTGATGATGCTCGTTAAAAAAAATAATGCATTAATTACATTTGCGATTGACCTCCTTTGGGAAGAATTGTAGGTCTTCGGCTCTATTTTACCTGCATTCTGCCATATATTTCATGTTATAGTAGTCTCGGATGATAAAATGAACAACATGTGCTGAGTTAAGAATACTTTCACTGCAGATTTGACAAAATGCAAAGAAGGTACAGATGTAAGATTTCTAAAGATAGCTACAGTACTCGACCAAAGGTTTAAGAATCTGAAGTACCTTCCAAAAATCTGAGAGGGATGAGGTGTGGAGCATGGTTTCAGAAGTCTTAAAAGAGCAACACTCTGATGTGGAAACTACCAGTGCGATTAATCGCATGACTAATTGCTTGACAGCCCTACTTATAAGAGATGACTGTCCCAACTGATCAGTCTACTGCTCTAGCTAAGATAGTAACAGCACTTTGCTCTTCTTAGTACCTATCTGTAATCATTAGACCACTTGCTATCCAATCTTTTTAAAGCAGTTTACACAACATTAGTTTTTTTAACAATTTTATTGGAGAAGCAATTAATGGCCATAATCAAGATTGGCCCCATATACAAGCACATAAAGTATTTCAGCATTATAGCACCCTTTTGAAGGCAGGTGTTATTCTAAGGAAATTGAGTTGAGGTGAAGTCAGGGCCGGCACCAGCCCAGCAAGCAGATGCCTGGGGCGGCCAACAGAGAGGGGCGGCACGTCCGGGTCTTTGGCGGCAATTCGGCGATGGGTCCCTCACTCCCTCTTGGAGCGAAGGACCAGCTGCCGAATTCTGAAGCGGTAGAGCTGATTGTGGCTCCCCCCCCCCCCCCCCCGGCTTGGGGCGGCAAAAACCCTGGACCCAGCCTTGGGTGAAGTTACTTGCAAAGATCACACTGCACATCTATAGCAGAGATATGATTACAATGATATCACACCGATGACAATTAGACCTGTGTTTTAAAAATAACATCCAAACCCTTCTTGAGTTTGTTCACCTTTTCAACTTCTGAGATTCATGCTCCATGAAGATCCACTTTTGTTTTACTTATTTTTGTCAAAACCACTGCTTTCATCAAGACCTATTAAAAATAGAGGCTCTGACCCCACCCCCTCACAGAAAAATCTGAGAGGATTTATGCTCTGCCCACTGCTGACATTAGTGTTATTTACATGGCAAGTGGATGCAAATAGCATTCTGTTCTCTCTTCTTATATACATTTGTTTGGTTAAGCTTCCACACAGCTGCCTCATCATTGACACCGTGTCCTACAGTTGACCTCCACCAACTAACACCTATTTAAATATGACTTGTCCTTGCCTATGCTATGTGCCAAATCAAGTTTAACATATTAGTTAAACTATTTTAGAACACAATGCTTTTCTTTAACAGAGAAGACATAGCCAGAGTTTTCAAAGTACTGGGGGTGAAAGAGGACACAGACCAGCTCAGACTGCAAACCTGAAATTAATATGAACATGGGTTTGGTGATGTCACTATTTCACATAAGACAAAATTATACAAACTGCTGAGGCCAAACAGGAGTGTGAGGAATACCTGTATAGTTTCCATCATTTCTATGGTGATAATGTCCTTCTCTATCAGATGCTCCAGCAACTCCTTCAACACCAGCTGCTTTGCCAGTAACACACGGTTCTTCTTTAGCACCTCTTGGTGACGTTGTTGCATGCCACATGTACCCAGCATCCTGACAGAGGGAAAAAAGGGGAAGGAAAACACACAAACCCCAGCATAAGGGTCACCAGTTCTCCCCACACAGCACGGGTGTGGGTGTGTGTGTGTGGGGGGGGGGGGGAGACAGCATTAACAAACCTAGAAAGAACACCCTCATCCATCCAGCTGGCAGCCAGCAGTCCCACCCCACCATATTCCATCACTGGGCAGGGCACCTAGCTGGGTGCAATTTCACCTCCTGACACGTTACCACCTAGGCACTGGTATATCCCAGCTAACTCTTGGCATCCTGCCTCGATGTCCCCAGTATGTCTCCTCCCTACCCCATAGGGTGCTATAGGCTGCCACTCACCTCCCCCGCCCCTAGCCATCCCCAGGGGGCTCTGCTTCCCTACGTGGGCTGGCATCACTCTCCCTAGGCAGGGCTATGGGGCACTGGCTGCCAGGGTGGGGCATAGCCCCTGCTCTCCCAGGGCACATTTGCCCTGACGCACCCGGCTACTAGCTAGGCTACCTCTGCGCCCAGCATAGGGATCACGGGCTGCTCCCCCGCCAGGCCTGCTGCACGGGTGGCCCTGTCCCCCACGCTCCTAGGCCCCCAGCTGCTGCTGTTCCCGCCGGGGGTGACTTACTGACTGTTCTCTCCCCTCCCCCCGTAAGGGGCGCTAAGGCTGTTCCACTTCCGTCCCCTCGTGCTGAGTCTCTTGCACGGATCACTCACCTGCTCCGCCCGCGCGCTGCGGCGTGCGCTCCCTCCCAGCACCCGGCGCGCTCCCGCTTCTCTGCGCCGGGGATTCAAACAAGGCACCCGCTCCTCTGCATCACGTGGGCCAGACTCGTGTACGGGAACCCCTCCCTCCGAGATAACCTCAACGGCCCTTAGCATCTAAACAAAGTTGGGCACCGCCTCCATGCGCATGCGTAGCCCCCTCAGCTTCCTCCTGCCCCTCCCCTTCCCGTGGATGCCATGGGTCCTGCAGTCGAGAGATTTTCAGCCGTGTGGAGTTTACGCGCATGCGCTTAGATTCCTTCAGGGAAGGAGAGGGGTGTGGTTTGGGCGGGCTGGGACGCTGTGCGCGTGTGCCGGGCTCGGCAGAGTTGGTTGCAGAGGGGGGGGGGTGGCTCGGGATCTGTGGTGGCAGCTTTGCCGTGGCGGCCGGGCGAGGGGGACCCGTGAGCCCCCTTAGTGTTTACTGCCACGTGGTAGGGCAGCCCGACCCCTATTCTGGGCAGTCCTAGGTTTACAGTGGCGCCATGGGGCCGGGCCCACGCTCAAAAGGGGCCCCGGCCCGCCTGATTTGCGCTGTGTCCTTGAGCCGCTGACTTCTCTCCACCACTTGACCTGGGTCGCCGGCTCTTCCCCACCCCCTGGTCACTCCTCTCGGACAGGGGTCATACCACCATGTTGTTACCGAAATATCGGGTCCACCTAGCTTAGGGTTACCATATCTCATAAATAAAAAAAGAGGACCCTCCACGGGCCATGGCCACGCCCATTTCCCCACCCCTAGCCCCGCCCCAACTCCACCCCTTCCCCCACCCTAACTCCGCCCCCTCCTCCCTCCCACTCCCAGCCAGGGGGAAAGGGCTGCCCCAGTGCTACCAGCTCCATGGTTTCCCGGGCAGCCCCCAGACCCTGCGCCCCCAGCCGGTGCTTCCCCAGCGCAGCTGGAGCCCGGGAGGGGAAGCACCCAGCCGGGGGCGCAGGGTCTGGAGGCTGCCCAGCAAACCGTGAAGCCGGCAGCGCTCAGGCTTTGGGCAACCCCTATGCCTCTGGACCCTGTGCCCCCAGCCGGGCACTTCCCCCCCGGGGCTCTGGCGGCTCTGCGTAACTTACACTGTATAAGTTACACAGAGCCGAAGAGGAGCAGAGCCCCCGCAGCTGGAGGCTCTGCTCCTCTTAGGCTCTGTTTAAGAGCCGGGCTGCCCCAGCGCTACCGGCTTCGGGCAGCCCCGTGCCTCCGGACCCTGCACCGCCGGAGCCCGGGAGGGGAAGTGCCCGGCTGGGGGCGCAGGGTCTGGAGGCAAGGGGGCTGCCCGAAGCCAGTAGCTCTCGGGCAGCCCGGTTCTTAAACAGAGCCTCTAGCGGCTGGGGCTCTGTGTAACTGACACTGTGTCAGTTACACACAGCCCCCGGGGGCTGGAGGCTCCAGCCACTGCGGCTCTGTTTAAGAGCCGGGCTGCCCCAGCTCTACCGGCTTCGGGCAGCCCCCGTGCCTCCGGACCCTGCGCCCCCAGCCGGGCATTTCCCCTCCCGGGCTCCGGCGGCGCAGGGTCCGGAGGCACGGGGCTGTCCGAAGCCAGTAGCTCTCGGGCAGCCCGGCTCTTAAACAGCCTCCAGCGGCTGCGGCTCTGTGTAACTGACACTGGGTCAGTTACACAGAGCCCTGCAGCTGGAGGCTTTTCTCCTCTTTGGCTCTGTGTAACTGACCCAGTGTCAGTTACACAGAGCCCCAGCCGCTGGAGGCTCTGTTTTAGAGCCGGGCTGCCCAAGAGCTACCGGCTTCGGGCAGCCCCGGTGCCTCCAGACCCTGCGTCCCCAGCTGGGCACTTCCCATCCCGGGCTCCGGCGGCGCAGGGTCTGGAGGCACGGGGCTGCCCGAAGCCGGTAGCGTTCAGGCAGCCCGGCTCTTAAACAGAGCCGCCATTTTCCCGGACATGTTCTGCTTTTTGGCAATTCCCCCCGGACAGGGGTTTGAGTGCCGAAAAGCCGGACATGTCCGGGGAAAAAAGGACGTATGGTAACCCTAACTGAGAGCCAATAACAGCCAGACAGGGATAAGGAAGAGTTGCTTTGTTCTGCAGAAGAAAAGAGAGCTTTGCACCTTAGTACAAAAACTCTGTCTTACACACATTTTACAGATCCTTTATACACATTCAGACAAAGGTCCTTGCAGCGTTAACACTTGATTGGTGGTTGTCAGACCCGTGCTTTTGTTATCTGGTCAGTGAAAACCGGCTTGGGACCATCTCCAACTACCTTAAGGCCTTGAAGGGAAGACAGTTGAAAAGTTCAGGCTACTGTGTACTTGAAGTGTCTGCTTCCCCCTAATGGCCACTGGTTGACATAAAGGCTGCTCTGTTAAGGGGGGGTCACTAGTAATTTTCACAGTCCCCCCTTCGAGCCTGACAAATTCAAAAATTGTCAGGCCCTTTACGCAATTTGCGATCAAGCTGAAGGGACAGATACTGTGTTTTCTTATGGACAGCAGAGCTTTTGATCATAGCATTACACAGGCATTTGGCACATTGTATCATTTTTCAAATAACACATAGAAAGAAAAGAATCCATTTAACAATTGTTTGAAAGAGCCCCATAAACCATGACCCAAGGTCTGGAAGGAGGTCCTCAAAACTAAAGGTGTGATCAAAAGATAAAGCACGGAAAACAACAGCAGCATTCTTAATGGCTTGTAAATCCTGCTCAATTAAGCCAGAATGATTAACATAGAAACAACATTTTTCCCCGATGCGAGCACAAGTCCTCCCCTAATTGGTTTATATGCTTGGAAGGAGCATTGAGAATGTTTGTACTTCCACCCAGAAAGTTTCCAAGTATGTTGTCATAACTATAAAGGGAAGGGTAACAGCTGTCCTGTGTACAGTACTATAAAATCCCTCCTGGCCAGATACTCCAAAATCCTTTTCCCTGTAAAGGGTTAAGAAGCTCAGGTAACCTGGCTGGCATCTGACCTAAAGGACCAATAAGGGGACAAGATACTTTCAAATCTTGGGGGGGGGGGAAGGCTTTTGTTTGTGTTCTTTGTTTGGTTGTGTGTTCGCTCTCGGGACTGAGAGGGACCAGACATCAATCCAGGTTCTCCACATCTTTCTAAACAAGTCTCTCCTATTTCAAACTTGTAAGTAAATAGCCAGGCAAGGCGTGTTAATTTTCCTTTGTTTTCTCAATTTGTAAATGTACCTTTTACTAGAGTGTTTATCTTTGTTTGCTGTACTTTGAACCTAAGACTAGAGGGGAGTCCTCTGAGCTCTTTAAGTTTAATTACCCTGTAAGGTTAATTTCCATACTGATTTTACAGAGATGATTTTTACCTTTTTCTTTAATTAAAAACCTTCTTTTTAAGAACCTGATTGAGTTTTCCTTGTTTAAAATGCAAGGGGTTTGGATCTTGATTCACCAGGAGTTGGTGGGAGGAAGGAGGGGAATGGTTAATTTCTCCTTGTTTTAGATCCCAGGGGATTGGATCTGTGTTCACCAGGAGTTGGTGGGAGGAAGGAGGGGAATGGTTAATTTCTCCTTGTTTTAGATCCAAGGGGATTGGATCTGTGTTCACCAGGAGTTGGTGGGAGGAAGGAGGGGGGATGGTTAATTTCTCCTTGTTTTAAGATCCAAGAGGTTTGGATCTGTATTCACCAGGGAATTGGTGAAGGACTCTCAAGGCTATCCAGGGAAGGAAATTAGCCTTGGGATGGTGGCAGCGGACCAGAGCTAAGCTGGTAGTTAAGCTTAGAAGTTTTCATGCAGGCCCCTACATTTGTACCCTAAAGTTCAAAGTGGGGATACAGCCTTGACATATGTCTCCATGGCCACAGATCAGATGGTACTCCTGATGTGTCTGTAAGGGCAGTGGGCCAAGCCTGATGCTCTAGATCATTTCGAATGGCCATTAGCTGGTCATTCAGGAAATCCTGAATTTCTGAACATGCTAGATCCCACTGCAATGCCTTCCCAGCCTCAGTGATATTCAATACCATTTCTATCAGCAACTTCTGGGTCATCGAACTAAGGGCGGAGATAACATGTAACTCACCAATTCCAGCCTGTACCTGGGTTAGCTGTGCCCCAATTTCTCATCATGTTTTGGTTCTTAAAAATATTCCAAACTGCTGCTGCATTATTGGCCCCATCCCACAGGGATCCGGTCAAGTCACTTTTCTTTCTAGAGGAAATAACCCAAGCCCTCTGTTGTGCTAATCTAATGGCAGCCCCCTGTGAGCAATTTGGGTATATAGAGGGGATCTGGAAACTGAATAAGGGTAATGAAAATTTAACAGTCCCTAGTGTAGTGTTAATCACAGTTCATTGATATCCTAATACATTTCTTTTTGGTGTAGTACTATATCACATTCCCAAGCATGGGTCCCACAAGTTTCTTCCTGCCAGTGTATAATTCTTTGTTTCTTCACCAGGGTCAGTTCTTAATGTCTCTTGTAGTCAGGAATCCCTGGACTTTGGTGGTTCCAATAAAGCAAGTGTTCCTTCTTCTCTTTTCCTGAAACAGTGTGGTTTAGCGTCATACAGGGGAGAGGTTACTAGCACATCACCCTGTAATGGTTTTGCTTCTTCTAGAAAAATCCAAAGGCACAGTAGGTCTGTCAGTGGACAAGGGAGAGGTTACTAGCACTTCACCTTGTCTTTTTTCCTTTTTCCTGCTGTCCAGAAGGCATAGCAGAGCTAGAAGGAGAAATAGGCTTATCAGTCGGAGAGTCCTCCCGAGGTGGAGGGGTCTTTTTACAGTGAGAAGCATGGGTTCAGGCAGATAGTTCTTGGCTCTTCACAGCGGTGTTGGTGGTTAACAGGACTTGGAAAAGGCCTTTCCAGTGTGGAGCCAAAGCAGTCTTTCGTTGATAGACTTTACATAGGCTCAGTCTCCTTGTTTCAATGAATGGCAGGGCTGCTAGGGTCTTTGGGTAGCACTTCTTTTATCTGTGAGAAAAGAAACCTAACACATTTCATTAATGCCTGGCAGTGTTTTGCAGATCTCATAGTTGCTTGGGCACATTCAGCCCCCCCTTTTCTTGGCTATCAGCCAAGTCTTAGCTGTGGGCAGTGTCCTTGGATTGGGCCAGCATCTTATCTTTGGACTGAGCTTGCTAGCTATTTTTTTTTCCAGTTAACTCGTTCTGTTCTTTTTCCTTCTTCCCTTCTTGGCTTCTTTTAACCGACAAAGGAAACTTCCACTCTTCACTCATACACCTTTTCCCAACAATGAACACATACACATTGCCATTATACAGCACATTAGTCTTATTATTCAATGTATGCCACATATACCCTTTCAGTAAAATAACTTTATTACAGAGCTTTGGAGCAACAAACCAGGACAAGCACACCCACCTTTGAGGAGTTCATTCGGTACAACCTCTGGTGTCCAATAGCTTTCCTCCCTCCCCAGCCCTCTGGCTAGAAATCTGAGGTAGCCAGAAGGATCCCATGGGCAATATGGGGAATGGGTTAACCTTCCATGTCCTTGCTTCCAAAGACTGTTGGTATGCAAATTTTAACAACAATTTTGGCCATAGAACACAAAAATAATTCCTATTGTGCCAGTAAATGCATGGTACATTGAATGCTGTTCAGCTGGCATCCGTTTTCTCTGATGATCTGAAAGACAAAAGAACAGAGGTCTACCCCTTCTGGGCAGTCAGTCATTGCTTAAAATATTTCCTTTATATACACATACTCTTGTTGATTTTAGGCAAAACAGAATTACCCCATATTTCCTTGTATTTATTTCATAGGCAGCCCAGGTTTCAGTGGCTTCTACATTATTAGTTAGAAAATTGCATTAATACAGATGCTTTCTGGCTTGCTTCCAGATCCAAAGCTATCCACAGCTTAAAGATTCTTACTTAAAAAAAAAAAAAAAGGACACAATTAACTTTCCCAGACTTTTGATTGCCTTTTACTTCTAACTCCTGCTTTCAAACACCCAGTGATCTGCAAAAGACAACACAACCTATATTGGTAGGTTTGCATTTCTTTTACCTCAGCTACTATATACACTGCACATGTTCTGGGGAAAATGCACATCCTCTCCACAATTCAATTTCCACAACACTAGCCACATCAATTTCTACACAAGGTCTAACTATTTCTTTTTAAACACCGGGTAGAGACCATTTACTTAACATATAATCTAAAGGGCTATCCTCAGAGGGTTTTACCAGAGACCCACCCATCTGCCTGCTGACACTCTAACAGAGAATTACACAGAGAACAGAGGGAATTATGGCCTAATAGGATCCTATTACAGGAATTTCTACTAATACTGACCGCTACAGGGGACAAGACAGAAGGATCCCAATTCAACCTCAGAGCTTCATCACACGTGATGGCTTTCACTCTGAGGAATTACGAATGAGAGGCTCAGTTCTGTCCACACACCTAACGCCCAAATGTATAAGACAGAAATTCATTAACCGGTTAACCAGACGAGAACCAGATAGTGTCTCCTTATCCTATTAGGACTCACCTTATCGGAGCACGAACCCCAGGGGCTGCGGTGAAGCAGAGAAAAGGGGCGAAACACCCCATTGGCGCCGTTCCCAATTCGCCGCAGCCGTCCGGAGTCCAATGTCCGAGCTAGGAGAGTCCCGGCGGAGTCGCCAGAAACTGTTACCGAAATATCGGGTCCACCTAGCTGAGAGCCAATAACAGCCAGACAGGGATAAGGAAGAGTTGCTTTGTTCTGCAGAAGAAAAGAGAGCTTTGCACCTTAGTACAAAAACTCTGTCTTACACACATTTTACAGATCCTTTATACACATTCAGACAAAGGTCCTTGCAGCGTTAACACTTGATTGGTGGTTGTCAGACCCGTGCTTTTGTTATCTGGTCAGTGAAAACCGGCTTGGGACCAGCTCCAACTACCTTAAGGCCTTGAAGGGAAGACAGTTGAAAAGTTCAGGCTACTGTGTACTTGAAGTGTCTGCTTCCCCCTAATGGCCATTGGTTGACATAAAGGCTGCTCTGTTAAGGGGGGGTCACTAGTAACTTTCACAATGTTGTGCACTGGATGCTTGACAGAATTACCGTACTTAGTGACACTGGGGGGTTATGTCATTCAATTTTTTGAAAAATTACCACAGACATCAACCTTTTTATCTTGGACGCTTGTATCCACCTACTGACACGTTGCTGACTCCGGGGCTTGGGTCAGCCCATCGGCTAGCTGAGGGCTCCTCTCCATCATCCCACTCACTGGCAGGCCACTGGGGGAGAGGGGGTGCTTCCTAAATTTCTAACTGGATCCCCTGGGGCCAGGGCCAGGGCCGGCTTAAGGCCGATTCAGCCAATTCGGCTGAATTGGGCCCTGTGCTAAGAGGGCCCCGCGCCACAGCTCTCCACCCCGCCCCCAGCTCACTTCCCCCTCCTCCCCTCCGCTGCATGCTCCGCCCCCTGCTCCTCCCCCACCCCTGCTTCCTGCGAATCAGAGGTTCGCGGGAAGTCTGAAAAGAAACAAGGGCGGGCAGGCACCACCTGGTAAGCTGAGTCAGGGGTGTAGGAGGGGGACGTGAGAAGCGCTCCGGGGAGGCGCGGCCCAGTCCGGCCCCGGCCAAGCAGCTCCGGCCCCAGCAGCTCCGGCCCCGGGGCGCCGGCCCGGCCCGCTTGGCTTGGCTCCGTCCCGGCCCGTGCGGCTCAGCTCGGCTCAGGTCCGGCCCAGGCCCCGCAGCTCGGCTCGGGTCCGGCCCAGGCCCCGCAGCTCGGCTGGGCTCCGGCCCGGCTCCCTTGGCTCGGGCCGGGCCCGGCCCCTGCAACTCAGCTTGGGCCCGGCCTGGCTCAGCCCGGCCCCCGCGGCTCAGCTCGGGCCCGGCCCCCGTGGCTTGGCTCGGCTCAGGCCCGGCCCCTCGGCTCGGCCCCCCAGCCCGGCTCGGGTCCAGCTCATGTCTGGCCCCCCGGCCCGGCTCGGGTCCGGCCCACGTCCGGCCATCCGGCTCGGCTCGGTCCAGTCCGGCTTGGGCCCGGCCCCCCGGCTCAGCTCCAGCCCGGCCCCGGCTGAGCGGCTCCGGGCCAGACCCAAGCCCCACGACCCCGGCTGGAGCTCCGGCCGGAGCTTGCGGCAAGCCACGCCCCCAGGAATCGGGCCCCGCTCTTGCTAAAGCCGGCCCTGCCTGGGGCCCTGCCTCCCACCCTATCTCTTCTCCCGAGGTCTCTTCCCCTGCTCACTCCTCTCTCCTCCCATGCCCTGTGGCTCCTTGCTTGCTGCTCTTCTGTCCTTCCCCCTTCTAGGTTACTGAATCTTCTCTATTTCCCCCCCTCCACCATCAGTTGGGGGCCCTCTGCTCTGGGGCTGGGATGTGAGCTTCAGCCCCTGATGTGGAGCCTTTCAGCCCATGAGATGCTGACACCCTCCCCCTCCTCTCCCCTTTGTGGTAACCGGACACAGTACTGGTCCCCTTTTGACCAGGCTTTCCAGTTGAAAATGAGGCACCTAGCAGCCCTAAAATGCACCCACCTTCCCTTGGGCAACCAGGCACTTGAGAGCCCCACCCTGCCACTCTCTCCACTCTGCTTTGCTCACATAGTTTGGGCTGGGCTGCCAACTTGCATGATTTTATCAGCAGTCTTGGGATAGTTGTTGTTTTTTTGAAAGCCTCAGTTCCTGGAGTCCTGGGATTGTGTAATAGTCTCAGCTTTCGTTAAAAAAAAAAAAAGTTTTAGCCTTCCTGGTTCAAGAAAAACTTGAAATTGTGTCCCACATAGACTGTGACACCAGAAGACAAATAGAAAGAACCCAAAGTCATTTTTTAAAATAGCTCATTTTTAAGCCAATTTTTTTTTTTTTTTGGAACCTGACTCATGAATTTTGATGGTTGTGGTTGGCAATTTTTTTTTGTATATATACACCTCTACCTCGATATAACGCTGTCCTTGGGAACCAAAAAATCTTACCGTGTTATAGGTGAAACCGCGTTATATCAAACTTGCTTTGATCCGCCAAAGTGCGCAGCCCCGCCCCCCTGGAACACTGCTTTACCCTGTTATATCCAAATTCATGTTATATCGGGTCGTGTTATATCGGGGTAGAGATATATTACTCTTGTGCCAGTGTTGGTGCTTAGGATGGAATGTAGTCTCTTTTGTTCCATTCTGACATTTACTGCTGCTTCTGTCTGCTCTGTGGTGCTGACATCAATTATTCAGTCCTCACTGCTATAGGTTTTTCTTAAGGTTTATCTTGGACATCCTCATTTCCTCACACCAGTTGGTTCCCACTTGATGACTTCATGTGGGAGTCCGTGTGTACTTGCTCTAAATGTGTCCAGCACTTTCTTCTGATTCTGGTGAAGATTTTTCAAATCTATTTGTTGGTGAAAGTCTCTCCAGCCAATGCCCAAAATCTTTCACAGGCACTTATTTTTTAACGTGTCTAGTTTTCTGTCTGTTGTTTTGGTGGATCTCCAGCTCTCATAGCCATATGTTAGCACTGAGATTATGTTCAAGTTGACAATTCTCAGTTTTGTTCTGGTTTTGCGTATCTTTTTGATTTCCATGCTTTGTCAAGTTTAGCAAATGCTGTGGATGCCTTTTCTATCTTTGGTGTCCCTTTCTTCTTGAGCTGGCCATTGACTAATAGGGTATGTGAACTGTTATACTTTCTTGATATTTTTGCCTTCTAATATGATGATGTTGCCTGATGTCAGGGTTTCAAGGAGTTTCTTTTAGCATAACTGATTCTGAGCTCTGTTTGGCCTCCTGTTTTTACCAAGTTGTCTTAATTTGTAGCTTTTTGGAAGGTATCACTCAGAAGCACAATATTGTCAGCAAAGTTCTAAAGCATTTGCCATCTATCCATGCTATACACCTCTACCCCGATATAACGCGACCCAATATAACATGAATTCGGATATAACGCGGTAAAGCAGCGCTCGGGGGATGGGGGGGGTTGCGCACTCCGGAGGATCAAAGCAAGTTTGATATAACGCAGTTTCACCTATAACGCAGTATGATTTTTTGGCTCCCGAGGACAGCATTATATCGGGGTAGAGGTGTACCAGAGTTTGTGTTGCTCATATACTGGAGAAATGGTCTGAAGTAAATAGGATGAAATTCAATAAGGACAAATGCAAAGTACTCCACTTAGGAAGGAACAATGAGTTGCACATGTACAAAATGGGAAATGACTGTCAAGGAAGGAGTACTGCAGAGAGAGATCTGGGGATCATAGTGGACCACAAGTTAAATATGAGTCAACAGTGTAATACTATTGCAAAAAAAGCGAACATCATTCTGGGATGTGTTAGCAAGGGTGTTGTAAGCAAGGCATGAGAAGTAATTCTTCCACTGTACTCCGTGCTGATTAGGCCTCAACTGGAGTATTGTGTCCAGTTCTGGGCACCACATTTCAGGAAATGTGGACAAATTGAAGAAAGTCCAGAGAAGAGCAACAAAAATGATTAAAGGTCTAGAACAGAGGTTATCCTGTGATCCGTGGATAGTTCCTTCTAAGGTGCACGCCTGGGTGGCCGCACACAAGAGAATGAAGGACCATCCACCTAATTAGTGGAGCCACGCAGGCTTGGCTCCACTAATTAGGTGCCTGGACCGGGAGAAGACCCACATGTAAGGTGAGGTAGTGGCCTTGGGGGGAATAGGGTGAGGTGGGGTGGGAGGAATTTGGGATGAGTAGGGCTGCAGCAGCCAGAGAAAGAGGTGACTTTCCCCATCTCCAGGGCTGCGGCTGCCAGGGAGAGACAGCCCTCCTTCCCAGCCCCAGCTTTGGTGGCTGCCGTGGCAGGAGAGACCTCTCTTCATTCCCAGCCCCAGCCTGGGGGCTGCCGCGGTGGGGGATAGATGGAGAGACCCCCCTCCTCCTTCCCAGCCCCAGCTCGGGGGCTGCCGTGGTGGGGGAGAGAGGGCACATCCATCACATTAGGTAGGTAAGACTACTGATATTAAAATATGAGTTGTGTGCTTTTATTTGTATGTAGCCCTTCTATCCAAAGCACTTTACAATAGTTAGCTAATGGTACAAACACCATTTGGAAAGATCATTAAGTGGTCTGCCAAGACCCTCAGCAATTTTCAAGTGGTCTGCGAAAAAAAAAAGTTTGAGAACCATTGGTCTAGAAAACATGCCTTATGAAGGAAGATTGAAAAAATTGGGTTTGTTTAGTCTGGAAAAGAGAAGACTGGGAAGGGACATGATAATAGCTTTCAAGTACATAAAGGGTTGTTACAAGGAGGAGGGAGAAAAATTGTTCTCATTAACCTCTGAGGATAGGACAAGAAGTAATGGGCTTAAATTGCAGCAAGGACGGTTTAGGTTTGACATTAGGAAAAACTTCCTAACTGTCAGAGTGGTTAACCACTCTTAAGCTTAAGCACTGGAATAAATTGCCTAGGGAGGTTGTGGAATCTCCATCATTGGGGATTTTTAAGAGCAGGTTGGAAAAACACCTGTCAGGGATGGTCTAGATAATATTTAATCCTGCCATGAGTGCAGGGGACTGGACTAGATAACCTCTCGAGGTCCCTTCCAGTTCTATGATTCTATGATATCCAGTCTCCTTTTGGATCTTGGGCACAATGACTGCCAGTGACAGAGTTCCACAATCCAAAACAGTATTTCTTTATTGTGTGAAATTTCACACCTTTTAATGTAATTGGCTTTCCCTTTGTCCTTTTGTTAGTACACAGAAGAACAGAATTACTCGCTCTACCTTTTGCAGACCAGTCACTGCAGACTTTTATCGTGTGCCCCATTGTCAAGGAAGCAATCTCAATCTTTTCATACAAGAGTTTTTCCAGGCCCTTAATCAGTCCCCCCCACCAGAGCCCCCCAGCCCAGACACTCACGCCCTTTACCCCCCAGAATCCAAAGATCTGGAGGGAGAAATAGACTCATAGACTATCAGGGTTGGAAGGGACCTCAGGAGGTCATCTAGTCCAACCCCCTGCTCAAAGCAGGACCAATCCCCAGACAGATTTTTATCCCAGTTCCCTAAATGGCCCCCTCAAGGATTGAATTCACAACTGTGGGTTTAGCAGGCCAATACTCAAACCACTGAGCTATCCCTCCCCCTGATACCTAATGCTGGGTCCCAGGGTTGCATAACTTTGATTTCTATGCCTGTTACTTATAATCACTTACAATCTACCTTTCTGTAGTTAATAAATCTGTTTTATATTTTACCTAAAATAGTGTTTTGGTTGAAGTGCTTGGGAAATCTCTGCTCAGTTTACAAAGGCTGTCCTCTTCACATCGAGGGAGGGTGTGACGGGGCAGAGTGGCCCCACACTGGTACCGCAGGAGTTAACCCTTCTTTCCTAGCAGAGGAAGCCATGCCCCGGAAGCTCTGCTGGGCATGCTCCAACTGGAGAATAAAAGCCTGCAGAACAGGTCAGTTGGGGCTGACCACTGGAGAAGAAGGAAGCGTGCTTTTAGCTCCTGAGGAGGGATAGCTTGTGCACCAGGATCCAGAGGCTAACCAAGCCAGGAGACTCCCTGATACCTAGGCAGAGGACATCACAGGAGGGGAACAGACCGGAGGGCCCCCTGCAGCAGAGAACCTGGCATTTATGGTAGGAAGTGACCCAAGGGAACTTTAGAGGCAAACGGTGTTAGAGCTGCATAGGCGCTTGGTGTGTTGCGGGTGGATGCCTGCCGAGCGGGTGGCAAGGGGAGCTTGCCACTACCAGGGCCCTGGGTTGGGACCTGGTGGAGCGGGCAGGCCTGGGTCTGCCTACAATCTCTCCCCCCACCCCCACTGTGTGAATCCTATGGACACCGGCCACTAGGCTGCACTACCCTGCTTGCAAGGGGGATTGCAAGGACTCTGGACATTAGGCTGCACTGCTCCCACGTGGGGGAGGAGGAGTTATATGGACCCTAGCCATTGGGCCACACTGTCCCAACACTTCAGGGCGAGTTACCTGGACTCCGGCCACCAGGCTGCATGACCCCGATCAAGGGGTGACTGTGTGGAGGGAGGCCATTAGGCCGCAACCGGCCGCCCGCAGAAAGGCTTATCCAGGCTTCAGACTGTCAGCCATGTCAAGGTGCAGCAGGTAGGTTTGGCAATAATAGGGGAGAATAAAAAACAGACCCATGTTTTTACCTGGAAATTGAGCTAGTGAAGGAAGAGCAGAAAGTTAACAGCCACAGGTATTTTCCCCAAACCTAAAAGAAGATCATCAGGGTTAATTTGGGAAATCCACTCCCTGATCTCTTACTTTCTGTATGTATTACTGTGTGAGATTATTTATATTGTAGTAGTGCCTGGGGGCCCACTCTTGGTTGCGGTCCCTTAGTTACTGAGCAAACATAGAGAATGAGACAGTTTCTGCTCCAAAGAGCTTACAGTCTAAATAGACAAAACAGATACAGGATTGGGGGAAAGGATGCAGCACATAAACAGAATGAACAGATGTGATGGTTTGCAAATGTCATGTTACCTGCATGATTTTTTGTTTGTTTGTTTTTATTTGAATTTTTTGGGTAGGGTTTGTTGGGAAGGGATTAGCTGAAAGAAGAGATAAGGAAGGTAGAAAGGAGTAAAGAACGAGGGGGAGTATGGAGGCCATGTGGTGTGGTGTTGAAGTTCAGAGACTGGGTATGTCTACACTGCAATGTCTATACTGCCAAAAAAAACCTGCAGCACTAAGTCTCAGACCATGGATCAATTGA
This sequence comes from Malaclemys terrapin pileata, assembly GCF_027887155.1. Lineage (NCBI taxonomy): Eukaryota > Metazoa > Chordata > Testudines > Emydidae > Malaclemys > Malaclemys terrapin. Next base: position 141,881,491 of record NC_071505.1, read on the forward strand.
CTTGGGCTGAGGGGCTAAAAATAGGGTGACCAGACAGCAAGTGTGAAAAATCGGGACAGGGGGTGGGGGGTAATAGGAGCCTATATAAGAAAAAGACCCAAAAATCGGGACTGTCCCTATAAAATCAGGACATCTGGTCACCCTAGCTAAAAATGGCAGTGCAGATTTCCAGGCTGGAGCCTGGCCTCAGATTTCAGAGCCTGGGCTCTAGCCCAAGCCCAAATATCTACACTGCTATTTTTAGCCTCACAGCCTGAGCCCTGTGAGCGTAAATCAATTGACCCAAGCTCTGACACTTGGCTACACAGGTTTTTCAGTACTTAAGACATACCCTCTGAGGGAGGGAGTGGGAGCAAACAATCAATCAGAAGAGGGGAAAGAATGTTCTGTGAGAACCAGTCACTGACTGTTGACATAGTCAGTGGCCCCATGTCTCTGCTTCCACTACTTTTTTCTCTGCTCCAGTTGGCTGAGTTTAGGGCTGGCTTTTCCCAGCAGTTTCTTTTGTCCCTGAGCTCACATGGCTGGGGACACTGGGTAGTGTTGGCTGGGTCTCAGGACTCCGCACCTTGCCTGGTGGTAAAGCTGTACCTGTAAATATTGTGATGGGCTTCCCCTGGGTTGTTGGTTAAGAGAGAAGATGGGGACTCAAAAGTGAAACAAAGTGGTGTTTTGGGAGGCAGTTCCACTTCCTGCCAACTCTAGGGAAGGTGGGCACTGTGGTTTGAGGGCTCGGGCTGCAGTTCAAGGTGGGGGTTTTGTTAGTTAGCTAGTTAGTTAGTTAGTGTGGTCCTGTCTCATTCCTTTGGATACTGCTGATACTACCCTGGTGTGAGAGGTGGAGTGGTGATCATGAAATGAACTGAGGCTAGGGTCCCCCATGGTACTGATAGACAAGAAGGATGGCACAGCACAGTGCTGTGTTGATTACACATATTCAAATGATGTGTGCAAGCTCCCGATGGTTCTTTTCACTGAACCTCCAAAGCAGGTATTGGTAAGTTGAGGGTGAAGAGTCTACCTGTGTGAGTCCTTTCCCACAGGCCTGGGCTTGTGGCTCATCACTGTAATGACGTTGTATTGTGTGATGCATCACACACCAGTTACATTTAAGCTATTAATGGAGCAACCTTGGGGAATCAACCATCAGCTTGATATCAAGTGCCATTGGAGAACATCCTAGTTCACACAGGTTTTAAGGTGTCAGAGCTGTGACCTGGATGGGGGCCCCTGGAAGATCCAGGGCACTGATACAACAGTACAATTTAGGGGCACAAACTGAGTGAGTAGCCATCATCATGCTGAGACGCCCCTCAGTAACTGAAAGGAGAAATTGATTCACCCTAGCTGTCAAGTGGCCACAGAAATTTTCCTTTCCTAAAAGGAAGCAACAATAGTTACTAAGGCCCTGGTGGATGGCTTTACCTCATGGTTTGTTGTACCTGGAGAACTGCACAACAACCAGGGGAGGAACTTCGGAGCAGAAGAGTTCCAATTCAACTGACTATTGCAGATCTAGAAGACTGCATTCCCCAAATGATAGCAAGGTGATCTATAACTATACACTGGAAGCACCACTCTGTATTGTCAGAGTGTGGGGGGACACAAGGCCCTGCACCTCCGACTTCCTGCGATTCACCATGACTCTCAGCCAGCCAGTAAAGCAGAAGGTTTATTTAGACGACAGGAATACAGTCCAAGACCGGTCTTGCAGGCACAGAACAGGACCCCCTCAGTTAGGTCCATCTTGGGGTCTCAGGGCACCCTAGCCCCCTTGGGAGGTCAGAGCCCCATCTGCCTCCGAGCCATGTCACCAGCCAGCTTCTGAAACTCTCCCCTCAGCGACCCCTCCCACAGCCTTTGTTCCGTTCCTGGGCAAAGGTGTCACCTGGCCTCTAACCTAGGGTTACCATACGTCCGGATTTTCCCGGACATGTCCGGCTTTTTGGGCTCCAAATCCCCGTCCGGGGGAAAAGCCCAAAAAGCCGGACATGTCCGGGAAAATCGGGGGGGCCGGGCCGGGGGCCAGGCCGGGCCGGGGGCTTGGGGGCCGGGCCGGCGGAGCGGGGCCGGACCGGGCCGGGGGCTCGGGGGCCGGGCCGGCGGAGCGGGGCCGGACCGGGCCGGGGGCTCCGGGGCCGGCCGGCGGTGCGATGCCGGGCCGGGGGCTCCGGGAGGGGCTCGGGGGCTCCGGCCGGGCCCGGGGCTCGGGGGCTCCGGCGGGGGCTCGGGGGCTCCGGCGGGGCCAGGCCCGGGGGCTCCGGCGGGGGCTCCGGTGGGGGCTTGGGGGCTCCGGCGGGGCCGGGCCGCGGGCTCAGGGGCTCCAGGCCAGGGGCTCGGGGGCTCCAGCGGGGCCGGGCCGGGGGCTCGGGGGACGGGCCGGCGGGGCCGGGGGCCGGGCTGGGGACCGCAGTGCTGGGCGGGCCGGGGGTGGTCGGCCGGGGGCCGGGCCCGGGGCCAGCCTGGGCCACGCCTCCTCCCCCCACACTCCCCCTTACCTGCTTCAGGCTTCCCGCGACTCAAATGTTCGCGGGAAGCAGGGGAGGGGGCGGAGACTTTGGGGAGGGGGCGGAGTTGGGGCGGGGCGGGGCTGGGGGGCGGGGGCCCGTGGAGTGTCCTCCTTTGGGAGGCACAAAATATGGTAACCCTACTCTAACCCCTTCCTGGGTTCTCATGTTACATGCTCAGGTATTCTGTCGGTCAGTCTCCCATCCCCCAATGCAGACTATCCTAGCCACACTCCCCTGTCAGCATTCAAAGACCACAGTAAGAACAGTCCCAGTTCGTCACATATATTTATAGAGCAACACCAACATGATTGAGACATGCAAGTCTCTTTGTTCTTGATGGCATACCATACTGCTGTGCATCAGAAAAAAGGCCTGAGAGCAAGTGATACATTTGTTTAGGGTTCTATTTTAAAATGAATTTTAATTCTTCAACTAATTAATGGATTTACTTGTAAATCCTCAGAAAATTAATTCTATACTAAAAGAATGTGTGTGGTAATTTTGGAGAGGAAATGCTGTATTTTTCATATATAAAGATGTTGAGGCCCTGCTTTATGTGCAAAACTCAACTTAGCTTTAACTATGGAGCCACTATCTATCCCATCCCATATTTGACACCATCAGATCAGGATTAAACAAAGACTGTGAATGGCTATCCAACTACAGAAGCAGTTTCTCCTCCCTTGGTGTTCACACCTCAACTGCTAGCAGAGCACCTCACCCTCCCTGATTGAACTAACCTCGTTATCTCCATACTGATTTATACCTGCCTCTGGAAATTTCCATTACTTGCGTCTGATGAAGTGGGCACTCACCCACGAAAGCTTATGCTCCAATACTCCTGTTAGTCTTAAAGGTGCCACAGGACCCTCTGTTGCTTTTTACAGATTCAGACTAACACGGCTACCCCTCTGATACTCTCTATCCCATGCTTGTCTCTGTAAAAACTGAGCACTTTATACACTTTGACAAAAGTGCACATACTCTCAGTTTCTTTCTCTTTATACCCCATAGAAGGGAATGTTTGCGTATGTGTAACTATTGTGGGATGGCTAGGTCAAAGAAGGATGTTTTGCTGTTGCCTTTAATCCTTCCTTTTTTTTTTTTTTTTTTTTTTAGTGTTCCTGTAGGGGGTGCGCTGGCCACATCATGCCAAGCAGGAGTAGAGAAAAGATCGGTAGTGACTTCCATAATTAAGGTTGAGCAGAACTTTTTGTTTAAAAAGGCTGATTTTTTTTTCCAAGTGCTTTAAAATCCACATGCATGTTAATTGTCTTGAAAATTCTTATGTCAGTTGAGGGACCCTGGAGAGTTAGTGGTACAAGTTTGGGTTCATTTCCTCATTCTTCTTGAGCTACAGGCTCTCTCATCCCCTTTCATCCTCCCCCCCTCCCCCCCAAACGACCCTATTTTAAAATTTGCTGGATCTTAAAAAAATTTTGCCCAAAGCTAGGGGAAAATGCTATGGGCAGTATCCACATAAAAACCATCTCACTGGACTACTCTAGGATTCTGGGAGGAATCTGAGGAAATCTTTCCATTTAGTTGGAAATGGGCAGGTGTGAGGCTGTGTGAAAAATCTTGAGGAAAATCTTCTCAGAACCCCTCAATTCTAACTTCAGGCTATGAAATGCTCTGATCAAGTAACACCTCCTTCTCTGGCCAAGACAACCCTGTCAGCCACCAAGCTTGAGTGATGTGGAGAGAAGGTGAGGCACAATATTACAAGGAATATTTATTCCCAAAATGAGTTTAATGAATTGATTTAAATTAAGTGGTAAAGGGCTGGATTAATTAAAAATACATTCACATTTATAGGGCTTTGCATGGTCACAGGGCCGGCTCCAGGGTTTTGGCCGCCCCAAGCAGCCAAAAAAAAAAGCCACAATCGTGATCTGCGGCGGCAATTCGGCGGGAGGTCCTTCGCTCCGAGGCAGAGTGAGGGACTGTCCGCCGAATTGCCTCCGAATACCTGGACGTGCCACCCCTCTCCAGAGCGGCTGCCCCAAGCACCTGCTTGACAAGCTGGTGCCTGGAGCCGGCCCTGCATGATCAAAGTGTTTCCAAACATTAACCACTTAAACGTCACAACGCTCTTTTAAGTATGATTATTCCAGCTTCACAAATGGGGAAACTGAAGTGACTGAGGTCTGGTCTACACTACAGTGTAACTACATCCAGGGCCAGTGCTTCCACTAGGTGACCCTAGGCGGTCGCCTAGGGCAGCAGGATTTGGGGGGGGTTGGCATTTTGCTGCCCTCGGCAGAAATTTGGTGACGCAGGGTCCTTCCGCTCCGGGTCTTCAGCGGAAATTCAGCGGCGGGTCCTTCACTCACTCTGGGACCCACCGCCGAAGTGCCCCAAAGACGTGGAGCGGAAGGACCCCTGCCGCCGAATGCTCAGAGGAGGAGCGCTGCCGCCTAGGGTGGCAGAAACCCTGGCGCCGCTCCTGACTACATCACTCGGGGGTCTGGATTTTCAGACCCCGAATGACATAATTATACTGACCTAACTCCCCATGTAGACAGTGGTATGTTGACAGGAGAGCTTCTCCCACTGACATCACTACCACCTCTTGGGGAGGCGGATTAACTATACGCCAACGGGCGAGAGCTCTCTCAGTGGCAGAGTGTCTTCATTAAAATGCTACAGCAGTGCAGCTGCACCAGTGCAGCTTTTTAAAAGTAGACTGGTCCTTACCCAAGAACATGGAGTGAATCAGTGGCAGAATTAAAAATGGAACTCTTCTCCTTGCTCTAGGACAGGCCTGTCAAACAAACTGCCTGCATGATGGATCTGGCTGAACTTAGGTGATTTTGTGGCCTGCATGACGTGTTCACATTCTCCAGAATCTAAACTGTCATTTTTTAAAAAGAGTAAGTTTCTAGCCCTTCTGGCTATAGGGCTAACCTTCCAATGGTGAAGAGAGTGTAACAATACAGTGATAGGTTTCAGAGTGGTAGCCATGTTAATCTGTATCAGCAAAAAGAACAGGAGTACTTGTGGCACCTTAGAGACTAACAAATTTATTTGGGCATAAGCTTTCGTGGGCTAAAACCCATTTCATCAGATACAGTGATGTCTCCTTCAGACAATTTGAAACAATGGCTCACTCCCCAGACCCCTATTAATCTGATTGGAGAATCAGGTCTCATCCTAATGATACTACTTCACTGTCGACATTGAGTAGTTAATCCCTGATTATTTTATTGTATGGGATGAGGGTTAAGATGGAAGTGGAGTAGCATGACCAGATGTCCCGATTTTATAGGGACAGTCCTGATTTGGGGGGGCTTTTTCTTATATAGGCAGCTATTACCCCCCACCCCCATCCTGATTTTTTCACACTTGCCCTCTGGCCACCCTAAAGTGGAGCTCACTGAGGTAGGAAATGGGAGCAGCATTGGAGAAGGAAATGCAGAGGAAAGGACAAAGGAACTCAATAGGGCCAGGGAAGGTGGGGAGAAATACAGAAAGGGGGATGGGAAGAAAGAGACAAAAGGTGCAGAGATAGCAGTGGTCCAACTGGGTGCAGGTTTCCTTCCCCAGTGGTGAATGTGATAAGACACTGAACAAATTAGAAATAATCACTGAATATTTAGTTACTATATAAAGGCCATATTCTCCCCTTGATCTCTGTACAAACCCTCCACTGTGCATTGTGGGGCTATATAGTCCTGAATTATAGCCTGGAACAGAGCAGAATTAAACATGGAATTTGGTTCTTTTCTCCAAATGTGTTTGATACCCCCTGATTAGGGTGACCATATTTCCCAAATGGATAATGGGATATTGTGTTGGGCTAGCCCAAGCCATCCTCTCCCCAACCCCCATGCAGGGCTGGCCTGAGCCACTCATCCAAGCCCTGCTTCTCCTCTTTCCCCGCCCCCTCCACACAGCTTGAGGTTGCTGCTTGCCTGAGCCCAGCCTGAGCCCTGCCTCCCTCCCTGCATGGGGTTAGCATGGTTCCTCCACACCCTACTTTTTTGACAAAAGTGGGCATTTGCTCCATTTTCTCTTGGCAACTGAGCAAGTCAGCAAGAGCAAACAGGACAAGTGCTCACTTTTGTCAAAAAAGTCAGGAGAGCTTAAAAAAGGGACTGTCCCAGCCAAAACTGGACATATGGTCACCCTACCCCTGCTGCTGGCCCTGATACCTCATTGTTTGATCCAGGGTTTATTCCTTTAGTCCACTGTGCTTTGCAGTGTGCATCTGGGATTCTTGTTCTAGATCATACTGCTTCATTCTTTATGTCCCTCTATGCCACTTCTGCCAGGAGGGACCATTGCAGTATTGTTTTGAACATGCAAAGGATTCCAGTAGAATCAAAAGCTTTATTTCTGAATTTCTAGTCTGGTTCAAGAAGTGGTAAGATAGACTTGCTGCTGTTTTAAGTATGAAGAGTACTACACCTCTCTCTCTCGGCAATAGTGCCTCTATGGGAAATAGAATTAATATATTTCAAGGCCAAAAGATTGCCATATAAGGTGTGTCACACTTTTTTTTTCTTCCCATCCATTGTCTTGTAAGCTGTTTGGGACAGCAATTGTCCTTTACTATCTGTTTATCAGTGCCTAGCACAATGAGGTTCTAATCTTGGTTGGGACATGTAGCCATTACTGTAATACCAATAATATTTAATAAGAAGTCACTGGGAAGTGAAGCTTTGGCTGAAACACACTTAATTGTATTTTTAAAAAACCGTAAATCAACAGCACTAAAAAATAAAAGTTTAAAAAAATATATAAATGCAAAACTGTAGTAAGTTGGAACCTAGATTTTGGTTATTCTCCAAGGATGCAGGGCAACTTGGGCTCCTGCAACTGATGCAGCTGCACTGGGCTCTGGCCTTCAGTGGCTCCAATATACTTTTTGCAATCCGTTCCACATGCACAGACCCATCTGATTCTGGTCCCAGCAGTTCATGGCAGACAGTTAACTCCCTTCATTCCTTCTCCCGGCTTCCTCTAAGACAGTTGTTTCTTCTCCACCTTTTGGCTCCAGGGAGAGAAGGCAAAAAAATCTGTGGGGCCCCATAAATAGCTTTTTCAGAAGGGGATGCAGACAGACAGGGACTTTGTGGGCATGCAGAAGGAGTTGGATGGGGCCTCACACTTGTTAAGTAATGTAGGACCCTATAAAATGTAGGGCTGTCTCTAATAGGTTGTGAATGTCTTTGGTACCTGCTGGTGAGTAGTCACTCATTTCTATTTCTCATCTAAGACTGCCCTGTTTCTGAACAACCCACTTTAAGGGACAGTTTCTAACTCATAGCCCATCAGTTATTGTATTGTTTCTGGAAAAACCCAAAACTTCGTTTCTGAGGAAGATGCCAAGACAGCATGAAATCTAAGGAATGATTCAGGACACTGGCAAATGTGTGTGTTTGAGGATAATAGGTAAGTGGGTGGACATTCATGTGGACAGGGAGAAGTACATAGTACATATATGTGTGTTGGAAGTATTAAGAGTGTTTGTGCAGGGCGTAGCAGATAATGTGAGTGTGTGTATGAGAGAGCAAGTCAGTGTGTGTTCATGAAGGGGATAGTAGGTAGTTTGTCCATGTAGGGAGGTAATGGATAATGTGTGTGTATATGTGTAGGAAATAGCAGGTGGTGTTGGAGCGGGTAGTGAGTAGTGTATGTAGGGGCGTAAGGAGAGAATGAGCAGTGTGGGTGGAGAGGTACAGAGTGTACTGTGTGTAGGAGCAGGGGTCTTTTGTGCACTGTCCTCTTCACACTTCCAGACTACAGCCCTGGGCTCAGTGTTCTATCTCAGTGTTGGGCCCCTTACTGAATGAGGGAGGCAACCTAGTGACCGAGGATGTGGAAAAAGCTAATGTACTCAATGATTTTTTTGCCTCTGTCTTCACGCACAAGGTCAGCTCCCAGATTGCTGCACTGGGCAGTACAGCATGGGGAGAAGGTGGCCAACCCTCTGTGGAGAAAGAAGTGGTGCGGGACTATTTAGAAAAACTGGACGTGCACAAGTCCATGGGGCCGGATGCGCTGCATCCGAGGGTGCTAAAGGAGTTGGCGGGTGAGATTGCAGAGCCATTAGCCATTATTTTTGAAAACTCATGGCGATCGGGGGAGGTCCCAGATGACTGGAAAAAGGCTAATGTAGTGCCCATCTTTAAAAAAGGGAAGAAGGAGGATCCGGGGAACTACAGGCCAGTCAGCCTCACCTCAGTCCCTGGAAAAATCATGGAGCAGGTCCTCAAGGAATCAATTATGAAACATTTAGAGGAGAGGAAAGTGATCAGGAACAGTCAGCATGGATTCACGAAGGGGAAGTCGTGCCTGACTAACCTAATTGCCTTCTATGATGAGATAACTGGCTCTGTGGATGAGGGGAAAGCAGTGGATGTGTTATTTCTTGACTTTAGCAAAGCTTTTGATACTGTCTCCCACAGTATTCTTGCCACCAAGTTAAAGAAGTATGGGCTGGATGAATGGACTGTAAGGTGGATAGAAAGCTGGCTAGATCGTCGGGCTCAACGGGTAGTGATCAATGGCTCCATGTCTAGTTGGCAGCCGGTTTCAAGTGGAGTGCCCCAAGGGTCGGTCCTGGGGCCGGTTTTGTTTAATATCTTTATTAATGATCTGGAGGATGGTGTGGACTGCACTCTCAGCAAGTTTGCAGATGACACTAAACTAGGAGGCGTGGTAGATACACTAGAGGGTAGGGATCGGATACAGAGGGACCTAGACAAATTAGAGGATTGGGCCGAAAAAAACCTGATGAGGTTCAACAAGGACAAGTGCAGAGTCCTGCACTTAGGACGGAAGAATCCCATGCACTGCTACAGACTAGGGACCGAATGGCTAGGTAGCAGTTCTGCTGAAAAGGACCTAGGGGTCACAGTGGACGAGAAGCTGGATATGAGTCAACAGTGTGCTCTTGTTGCCAAGAAGGCTAATGGCATTTTGGGCTGTATAAGTAGGGGCATTGCCAGCAGATCGAGGAACGTGATCGTTCTCCTTTATTCGACATTGGTGAGGCCTCATCTGGAATACTGTGTCCAGTTTTGGTCCCCACACTACAAGAAGGATGTGGAAAAATTGGAAAGAGTCCAGCGGAGGGCAACAAAAATGATTAGGGGTCTGGAGCACATGACTTATGAGGAGAGGCTGAGAGAACTGGGATTGTTTAGTCTCCAGAAGAGAAGAATGAGGGGGGATTTGATAGCAGCCTTCAACTACCTGAAGGGGGGTTCCAAAGAGGATGGAGCTCGGCTGTTCTCAGTGGTGGCAGATGACAGAACAAGGAGCAATGGTCTCAAGTTGCAGTGGGGGAGGTCCAGGTTGGATATCAGGAAAAACTATTTCACTAGGAGGGTGGTGAAACACTGGAATGCGTTACCTAGGGAGGTGGTGGAGTCTCCTTCCTTGGAGGTTTTTAAGGCCCGGCTTGACAAAGCCCTGGCTGGGATGATTTAGCTGGGAATTGGTCCTGCTTTGAGCAGGGGGTTGGACTAGATGACCTCTTGAGGTCCCTTCCAACTCTGATATTCTATGATTCTATGATTCTATGATCTTTGCCCCACATCCTCTATTGTAGACCCCTTGGTGCTCCCATGACATGGCCCGCAGCACTGAGCTCCTTTCTCCAGTTTGTGGTGGCACTAGATGGGTTTTGTGCCTCATCCATAATAAGCAGACTGTCTATTTAATCATTGTCTTGAGGGTTGGAAAGCTTCTGCAAAGACATCATCATCAGTGGGACTCTCATAAGCAGGTGGTGGAGTGAGTGGCTCCAGCCGCTCCAGCCTCTCTTCAGCACCTTTGACGTCATGGATATCTGAGACAAAGCGCTGCATCCTCGGGGGCAGCACCAACCTAAGGTGCAGCCTGGAGCCTGCATCTGCCTCAGAGGCGCGCCTGATGCCTGATGCCACTGAGACGCTGAAGGTCTCTGCCCCAATTGCCGCCATACGGGGCGGCTCAATGACCACACTGTATGGTGGGGGCTCCCCCACTGTTGAGGGCACTGTGCCTGAATTGGAGGTGATCGTCCAGACTGTTGGGGCTGGTGTCATTGTCACCACCTCCTCATAGGCTGGTGCTTCGTAGGCAGCATTCACCCTACACACAAAAGATAGGGATATTGACTAAATAGGTCATCGTGATGTTTATACTCTACACGGAGATAAACCCATGAGGGAGGGGATCTGAGTCCTCCAGAATGAGGGCCATGCAACAGACAATAGAACAGGTCAGCAGTGCTCAGATCATTCGTCCATATGGTCCTGTATGCCATGTCCTGCCACTCTAAATTAGAACACTGGTCCATATAATTCAATATCCCACCTCCTGTTGTGCAGGATCCAAACAATGGTTCATTTAGTCTGGTAGTTCAACACTTGCCACAATGGCTCATACCACTTGTCTATCTAGTCTGGTGTCCTCCTGACCCACCAACTGGTGCTCAGCTTAGCAGACATAGCAGATTTACCAACATTTAAATCAATTAATAGGGTTTATTTTGGGAGAAAAAAACACTGCATCTTTTAGCTCTATTGTACTATATCAGACTGGCAATGGTGGGGTTTTTGAAGACAAAGAGGGAGGAAAATAAGAAATGCTGTATTTTAGTTTAAATAATAAAAGGGACTTTCTATTCCACGTAGAGTTAATAGGGGTATTTGTCAGGAGAACTGACAACCCTTGTCATTTTTATCCTAGGTAACAACATTGTAGATGCAGTTCTTCCTAATAATATTTAATCTTTAACTCTCATGAGCTATTTGCCTCCAGAATACCCAGCAGCAATGAACAATATCTGAATTTTTTTAAAATCAGTCTTTAATGTTGCCTTTCTAATAATAAATAATCTTTTCCTCTTATACAGCATCTGAGGATCTGAAAGCATTTTACCAAGATGGATAACTTATTATTATCTCTGTTTTACAGATAGGGAAACTGAGATACAGAGAAGTTAAGGCCCAGTGTGGTCTCTATTTTAAGGTGCCTAATTATAGACAATTTGGGTCTAATTTATGTAAGTGCTGAGCACCTACAACTGTAATTGAAGCCAATAGAAGTTGTGGGTGTTCAACGCCTCTCAAATTCAGTCCCTATGTGTCTCAAGTTGGACAGTCAAAACACAGAGGCACCAAAAATTAGAGACCACTTTTCTAGGGAATAATTGCCCTGGAGATGAGGTTTGGAGAAGAGAGCAGCACAAACCCAGCTGAGATTCACCATAGCATTTCCCCAGCTATTTCTATCTTCTTCCTTGTCTGGCTCATTTTGTTGCAAGACAATAGTTCTGTTCTGGCTCATTAGTGATGCTAGCATTCAGGAAAGAGTTGCAGGGAAGATTGGGGTAAGATGTGATTACTCAGGGGCAGAGAAAACTGAGCTGGATCTATGTGGCCTCTGAAATGGGCTCTGAGTCAGTGAAGGGAATACCATGAATGTGATTTCTGTGTTGTACAGTATACTTAGCCCTGTATTAACACAGGAGGATGGACAAGATGACCTCTAAAGCAGTGTTTCTCAACAGCTGGTCCATGGACCAGCGCCAGTCCCTGAGATCTCCCTGACACAGTTTAGGAAGGCAGCAAACCAGTACCTGGTATCAAAAAAATTGAGAACTGCTCTAGAGGACCCTTCCAACCCTACTTTTCTAAAATTCTGTGACTTCGGGAACCTCCATATGGGAGGAGAAGAGATTACTGTGCCTCCTGGAATGGACTTTTGAGTTTTGCCTCTTGGGAGAAGGGTAGCAGAAGGATGATGAAAGGGAAAGATTAAAATGGTTGTGGCTGAAGGAAGGGGTAAATAAAGGGAAGTAATAGATATAGTTGCTTACCCTGCCTGGCTCTGTCTCCTTGTGGCTGCCTGATTTGTATCCTGTGGGTGCCGATGCTTTAGGAAGCATTCCACAAACACACTCAGCAGGTAGCCAATCAGGCACACGCCTCCCACCCCCAGGAAGAAGAATCCCACTGGGTTGATGTTAGAGGAGATAGCCAGCATGGTGACCCCAATGAGAAGTGTGGCGGTGAAGACAAACAACAAAGCTTGGCGGATGCCTCTCCAATGTGACTCTACCCACATGGTGATATGGATGGTGATGGCAGGCAATGGGAGAAGGCTGGGCAGCTGGGGGAACAGAGATCTGTGGAAGATATGGAGGGGTTTTGAACATGAAACATGAGACCACAAAACATGTCAACATGGGTGCATGCCTGTGCAAATACATGCCAAGACAAGGACACACCAACATGAGAGCACACACACAAATACATGCCACCACAAGAACATGCACAACACAGGGACACATATATCAATACATGCCAACATCAATACAAGCCAACATCAATACACATCACCATGAGGACATGCTTATCCAAATATACACCAAATGTAGGAGACACATGTGCAAACATGCCTAGAGGGCAACATACACATGCACAAATATGAGGAAATTAGTGTGGACAAATGTACACATGCAAATACTCTCCTATGAGGGCATATATACAACAAATGGACATGCAAACACAACAAAGTAACAAAAGATAATGGAATGTGGCATTCCACATTCAAGTACACACTTGAATCCTTGAACACAGGAATATGAGCTGCCTGAGCATAAGCATCTGTTGTCAGATAATGTGCAATATGCAGCCATATACCTAGAGCCCTGTGTGACTACATAATTTGTATCCACATCTGATCAGTAATCTGCAAAAAATGGTCTGTGGATATCCACATCCACAGATGCGGATATCTGCAGATATAAAGTGGATATCCGCAGATTTTCAGGGCTCTACACATACCCCATGGCTGTGACCAGACTCCGCTTTGATTCCAGCACATAGGCAAAACTCAGCACAAATCTTGGTTTATTTTAAATACACTGTGACCCCTCCAAATTCCTTCCTGTTGGATGGCTCCTGCCCACCTCCATGTTCCAAGTACCCCAGTTCTCCCCACGCCCCCCAGTTGACTCCTGGGTCATCTTTTCTTTGCTGCAGGAGACAGTGATTATCACTCTGTTGTAGCCTGTATGTCACGAATACCAGGGACCTCTGTTTGGTGCTGAGGCAAAGACCAGAAGTAAGGACTTGTCCCCTCCTTTCCCCCACTTAGTGGGAAAACTCATGAGAATAGAGCAGCCAAACCTCAGGGTCAATATTTACAGCACAGCGAAATTACAGTGCAAGGATGCCCTCTATCGTCTGACACTAGCACAAGTCTACTTTAACAATTGGCCAATCCTAGGGAAACACCTGAAGGAGCCCTCTCCTTGCTTTATGCTGTTAGTGAACATTGTTCCCATAGGCCAGCCACAAGCTCATCCCAGGCTAGGGAATGCTCTCCTTATGTGAAGTCAATGCTGTATTGAACACTGCTTCTGCAGCACTCCCCTGCCAGGATGTCCTGGTCTAAGGCCACTCTCCCCATCTAAGATCACCGCAGACTTAATTAGCAAACACTGGAGAGTTCCAGGAACATTCTACAGAGAGAGGGCCCTTGCCTCCCATGTTGCTAGTGCAGAGCCTGAGACTGAATGCTGCATACCTAGTAAATCCCAGACCAGGGCCAGGGAGAAAGGGACAGAGAATAGGAAAAAGACAGAAACAGTGACACAGAGAGGGAGAGAAGTGATAGGCATACAGACCCCAACGCTGGCCATTTGCCTGAACCTATCACAGGATGTTTTTTTGGTTTTGTAATCAAAATCAGATTTCTCTTTATTTAATGCTTACTCTTGCATTCACATAGATTATACAGATTCACACACCTTCGAACACACACACATACAAACCACAGATAAAAACACAGTTGCATACATACACTCATAGGCATACACTTGCATATACATGTATTCACATGCAGGTGAGTACACCCACACAGGCATGTACACATTCACAAACAGGCACACACATGGACACGTTCATGCATGTACCCAGACATAACATAGACACACAGTAATATAGGGAGACAAACACATCTACTCCAAGCACACTCTCAAGTATTCTCACTTAGACAGGCACACTCATAAACAAATGTTCATACACACTTTGTGTCAAATGCCATGGCTAGATTTAAAAAAAAGAGATGGATGATATTAATGAGCATTAATAGTTGTAATTATACAAACCAGACTAGGGCTAATCAAATCTTATGTTTCAAGACATCAGGGAATATCCTCATAACATTTGCCTTTCTCTGAAGCACCTAGTATATGCACTGTTCCAGTGGGGCTAATCCTGTGAACCTACTTACGTGTGCAGTCTCTCACTCTGTTTTACACACCTCCCTCCCCCCATAGACAAATACACAGCGTGGTATGCGTACAGTTATACCTATGCACATCTGCACTCCTGCAAGCACAGATGCACATTCATACACGTTGATACACGCAGCAGTCACACAGACACACATTCTCCAGCTGCCTCCATCAAGACAGTCCCTTGCAGCAGCCTTTGTGCCATCACTTTCAGCATGCACTCACCAGAAAGAGCCTTCTGGAGCCAGTACCAGCCATGTCCTCTTGCCTTCTCTCTTCATCCCAAGGAACTATCTGTAAGCCTCTTTAGAATCTATTTCTTGCCTTCCTTTCCCTGACCTGAGGAAGAGACACTACCAAAAGCTCTTCCTTCTCTTCCCTTGACTCCTTTCACACTCTCAAGAGAGCTCTTTATATCCTGGTGAGCAGTGAATATGGGAAGGTAGCAGACCACAGGGAGACCTGGCCTCCTTTTTCCAAGCACTGACTCCAAAGTTTCACTTCTGTGTGGTCGTCTATTTTCTCCTTTTTCCCTCCTCTCTTCTGTGCTCCTTCTCGCTCCTCTCTTCTCCTCCCCGTTCTTTCCCTTGCTGTTCTGTCCTAGCAGAGCAGGAAGCTAGCTGGGGGAAAGGGCGGGGTGTGTCGTGTGGGTGTGCTTGTGTCTGTGTTTCTGGCCCACCTCCCTCTACTAATAAACGTTCTCTCCTTTCTCAGTGAGAATTTTATTCTCTCTCTCCCTGCCCTGCAGAAAGGTCCCTGATCCCTGTCCAGGTCCAGCCCAGAAGCACCATGGCCCATACGTAAAACTTTTATGAGCTCTATGAAAATGTAAGGTATGTACCCGCATTGGTTGCTGGGTCTCACATACTAGTTTATGCTCTTTTGGACTTTAAGGACAAAAGAGGAGAAGCAGACAATCAGGTTATTAACTCCCAGAGGGCTGAAGTGGAGATCCTGCTATCATGGACACATCTGGAGATCAGGAGTACAGATATGTGGGAGGCCTGCATTGAAATCTTCCCCAAATCTAGTGATCATTTGAAGCCTTGGTAAAAAGTATTGTAAACTCTCAAACATGGATTTTCCACATGAATGGCCTCCAAAAACTGGCAGTTGCAAGGGTCTGTCTAACAATGATTGTTAACAATAGTTTGCCCCTTGCACTTCCTTCAACTGGAGCTGAAAAAAACATTTTGGCTGCTAGCATAGATGGAGCCAAAGCACTTTCAGCTCATTTAGTTTTTGTGGACTGAGGCCTGATTGTCCTGACTTACACCTGTAGGAGAACTCCATTGAAGTAAATGGATTTACATTACTGTAAAGAAGGGACAATCAGGCTCTGGTTTCTAGCACACTTTTTGCAAGGTTTCCATCTACAGTAAAATCTTGGTGGAGCATGATGTCTAGGGCTCGTTTACAACACAAATGATGCATTATTGACAATGATTGTCAAGGACAGGTGCAGTGTTGAAATCAGTTTAGCTGCAGTATAGGCAAGGATAAACAAATTTGAGCATTGTTTCAGAAACTACGTCAGCACAGTGGAATATGTGCACTGTAGACAAGACTTGAAGATGACTCTGTCTCCCCTGCTGTGCCTTCACTAGAGATGTGAACCATTGCTAAGCACCCTCACTGATGGACCACTGGAATTTTGCCACTCCCCCCATGTACACAAGTGCTCTTGTACAGCATTGCAGTAATATTTCTTTGAGAGCTTATCCCACAATTCCTGGCACAGCTCCCAGAAGTAGTGTTTTCTAGGAGATTTTGAAAAGTCTTCTGGGATTCTCAGGAAGTTGGAAATTATGAGAGAAGAGGTCAGAGTCCCAGAATTCCCTGTGAAGCTCCCCAAAGTCCTATAACTCCTTTGGTGCCAGTGCCAGGAGGTTCATGGATATGTACATAGGGCAACCAGGCAAAATGGATGATATCCGGATTTCCAAAAATTCTGGACTTTTCAATAGTGGATGATGTTGAACTCTCTTCCCACTGAACAACAGTGACATTAGTGGCCCTGCATACTCACTAGTGCCATGGCTTGTGCAGTCTTGTCTTGACTACTCAAACCTGGGGAGATGATTCTTCATCTATACACCAAGCAGGTCCAGGATTGTGTTTTTCAGAGACTGAATATGAGCTGGAAATGGCTCTGGACCTGCGGTGACTGTTCAGCAATTAAGGTTGTCATTATCATATCTGCTTTCTGCATTGTGCATTTTGATGTGCAAAGTACATGGACACTTTCGTTAAAAACATGCTTTGTTATATACTTTAACACTCTAGCAGGCTGGCTGTAGACACCATAAAAATCCTTTGGACAACGGCAATGTTATTGTTATAGATTGGGTTAAACCTCTTTGAAACTGGTGGATGTAAGAATAACTCCTCATTCCTGACAAATGTAAGAAACAATTAAGTTTCTTTATGGAACCAGATAGCTGAAATAATAGGGACCTCCACCCAAAACAAAGCCACATGCAAGGCTGGAGTAGAAGCTGAACTATACAGCCCAGTGGGGTTCCTCTGTGATCTAATAAACTCCGGAGCAGGGGATTGATTGGCTTGGAGCGATGTGGCTGTGTATGAGAGAGAAGCAGAAAAAGAGAAACACCAGAGAAGCATCAGAAAGCCAAAGATCCAGCCAGAACAAACACTTGGAATGTGGTCCTGAGCAAAAGTATAGAGAGAGTGAGCATTTGAGCTGTGATGGCTAACGTGGGGCTTGGTGCAGTGAGCAAATACATTGATTCCTGCTGTGTTCAGGGAAACAGCAGCTTTACATTCTTTGTAAAGAAAATGGATTGCATCAAAGAAATACCTGAATCCAACTTTAATTTCTCCTTCTAATAACCCACTCAACCCTGAATTTTGGCTAGCCATTTGTTCCAAAAAGAATTAAAAGTAGAATAAATATTTCTTCTTCCCTTTTTTCTGGTGATGAAGGTGAATGCCTGGGGAAAGTTTGGGAGGGAGCAGGAAAATAAAGGGCAGGCTAATATGACGAATTATCTAGATTATTGAGAGCATGGTATTGGGTACAAAGAGTTGATGCAAGGGCCAGTTGCTGTGTTAATGCTCTTGTTAACTATTTTTTAAATAGTCATTATGCTGCTCCACGGGAATTCTCTGTGCTTCCTAGGTTTCTCCCTCTTGTTCATTAGATATTCCTGCATTCATTCTTTGTCCTCCTACTGATATTGTTCCTGTCTTTCTAACAGTGTTTCATGCTTTTCCAAGGTGAACCTCATCCTACGTGTAACTCATAGGTCAGTGTGTGGTTTGTGTCCTACTCTAAGCCCAATCAACAGGAGAGGTGAATCTGTTACAGCACTCAGTTTGAGAGTCTGGCTCTTTAACGCAAGCTATACAGACTCACTATTGTTACCTCTGGAGATCCCCAGTTCAGTCCCCAGGGTGCTGGCCAAGATGGTGGCCATCACCTATGCTCCTCAAGGAGTATGTTTGCTCTGAGTTCCTATTCATGTCCACGTGCAGTTCCATGAGAAGACCCTCAAAATGATTAGACTGCCATGATCAAGGAAACAGCCTGCCTGGTCCTACCAGAAGGCCCACCATCTGGGATAGACACTGTACTGGGAAACAGCAGCATTATAACCAGAGCAATTACTCATACAGTCCTTGATACACCAAAACATGAGATAAAAGTAACGCTTTTGTTCATTCTTTGGAGGCTAGCTCCTTCAAGAGCTGAAAATGGGGAGGACATACAATTAGAATCCTTAATTTAAAAAAAGATGTGGTGAGGGAGCTTATTCAATAGCAGAATAGGTAGGCAATGGAAAAAGCAAGAGACTGGGATGCATGTGGTGGTCATTGCAAATGGGGCCACAAGGGGTTGCTTATTAGAAGCAAACAGGACCTTAGAAAATATCTGTTAGGAATCTCAGCAAATGAAAGAAGGGAGTTGTCAGAGTTAAAAAGCTGGGTACATAGGCATTAGTTATTGGAGGAGAGGCTTTATTAGATTTTGGGATAAGTGGAGAACAATTTGCCATGCCTAAAAATGTAATAGCGAGATTGGCTGACTTGTTTTATGAAAGATTTCTTGATATTGGCATTGAAGATCAGGCAGAGATTAAAGTAAGCTGGTACGGTCCAGTCTGGCATACTGGCAAGAGCCAGTACGCCGTGTCAGACTGGACCAGCTTCCACGGCAGTGATTTAAAGGGCCCAGGGCTCCAGCCGCTGCAGGGAGCCCCAGGCACTTTAGAGTGCCGCCGGAGCTCCGGCAGCCAGGCTCGGGTGGGGATTTAAAGGGCCCGAGGATCCCCGCAGCAGCCGGAGCCCCGGGGCTCCCAGCCGCCTCTGCAGCTGGTAGCTCCGGGGTGATTTAAAGGCCATGGGGCTCCCAGCCACAGCCGGAGCCCCAGGGCCTTTAACTCTTGAAAGGCCCCGCCTCTTCCGGTTGAGGCCACACCTCCGCTCAGGACTCTGGCGTACCAGTAAGTCCTTTAAGTTACTTTCACCCCTGAGATCAGGGTAAAATAAAGGCTAGAATTAATAGATATCTCTGCTGGATTGTTGTTTTTATCTCAGTGGTCATGGCCTGTGTTACTTGCACATCTGTTTAATCAATATCTGCTATATAGAGTATTAATGGAATTACATAAATAGCTGGACTGAATCTGCTTAGGACTGATTGTCATGCATTCACGAGGAAGACAGGTTGTAATGCAATTGTAAATACACAGTGAGCATTTGTTTCTGTTGCTGCTGATGGCTGGCATATGGACTCAGAAATACAAACCAGTGTAAATATTTTGACCATAATAGCCAACACATAATTTCTTGTAATAAAATGCTCCTATTTTTTGCCTCTTTACATGATGATTTGGTGTTACTTTTGGCATTTTTCCTCCTTTGTCTGCTCTTTAGAATCTCTCCATGTGGCATGGCTCAGCCAGCTGCTGTGGACTGAGCTGGCCACATCACCATGACTGGGAACAGTCTACCATACAGCCAAATTGAGAAGTCCATGGAAATTCCAAGACCTGGGGATTTAAAGGGGGACAGGATAGGTGAGAAAGAAAAGGCTTTGCAGGTGGTTAATACAGTGACCATGAAGGAAGGGGATGTTATGTGTAGGGGGAGACATGGACACCTCTACTCGCATGTGAAGCTGTATCTAACCTTTCATGGACACTAATGGCAGTGTTCGTGGAATCTGGAAATCTCCACCTCGCACGCACGCACACACACCCCCCAGTCAGCAAACTCAGGCCCCATTGATATGCTTTACAATAAAAAGCTACATATCTGCTGCAGAGGGTCCATCATCCCCAGATTCCTCCTCTTTGTGATAAATTGGCTTGGCTGCACTATACACTCTTGCGATCTCCCCTTCCCCTCCCACTCAGAACTCCTGTAATCCTGGCAACATACTAGGTATCTTCTGATGTGGCTCCTTGGTCCCCAGTTTTCCTAATTGGAAGTGTGGGGGGTGTTTTCTTCCCCTGCTCCTGGCCCACCCCATGGCTACATCTCAAGGCACTTTGGGGCTGTCTAAGCATCTCCGGCTGGGTGAGAAGAGAGTCCTGATGGACTGTTTAAGTTAATCATAAAATGGGCAGAATTCCTATGCAGAGCTTGACTGATTATTCTTAGCCTTGCTATATTGTACTTTAAGGACTTTACTGTTCTCACAGCATGGCTTGCTGGTTCTGGTTATACTGAGCTTGGCCAGGATATTGCTAGTTACAAGGCTCAGTTGAGTCTGGATCTCCTCCTCTTCTCAGGGCCCAAATGTCAGCGGGCCAGCCGGCAGCCTGTTCACAAAAAGGTCTCGTCTAGCCTTACATTACATGCGGTAATGGCAATCAAGAGCATGACAAACAAAGTTGATCATGGTGGAAGTGCTATTCTGGCAGAAGAAATTGCACATTGTGGACAAATGTTCCAGCTGACTTCCATGGTGTGTGCAGAGCTGTTTGTACAGGTAAGTGGCATCCAGCCAGGCAGGTCTGTGTACAGTGGAGTGCAGCAAAAAGAGCAGGCAGACCACCTCAGCAATGAGAGGTTCAGTGTGGCGCAGTGTTTTTCCCCACATGCTATTCTGTCTGCAATTTTTGTCCACACTAAAACTGGCACCACACAGACTAACATGATGGCTAGCCTTGTTGGAATCAATTCTAATTAATACACATGTCAACTGTTGGAACCCTTTCAGTGTATGGTCACCAAGTGTGGTAGAGGCAAGCTCAGGTGATCACACATTTCTTTAGTGTAGACAAGACTATCACTTCTCTCTCTCTTTCTCACAGTATCTGTCTGTCTTTATGTAATTCTTTCAGTCTCTGGGTAGTTATTCACCTCTTCTCTATTTCCTCTCACCCTCTAATTTTCCCCTGCCTCTTGTCCAGATTGCTATTAATTAACCTGCTCTTTGCAGCAAGCTCTCTTATCAAAATAGTCTGGAGGAACTTGCTCTGCTCCCTAGGGAGATGCTGCTGGCATGTCATAGATTCCATGAAACCATTAATCCCTATATAATTAGAAGGGTTAATGTCACTGATGGTATGTAGAAAGAAATTACAGAAAGCCAGAGCAACCACCTTTGGGACCCATGCATGTCCAGAGGGCCTGGATCCCTTCTCTCTGTTCTGCTGAACTCCTGGGCATTCTCTGCTCCGGGAACACAGTGCCTTTGCATCTGCTGCTTCCCACCCCTTTTCTACTCCTTTCTCATAGGTCCTGCCAAGTCGGCCTGAGGGAAGGTGACTTTGCTTTTCCTTATCAGTTTATGATCCATAAGTCATGTGGCAGCAGATGAGGTGGCAGACATGGTACTCCTCCCTCTAGGCTATCCTGAGTGAATGGGGTGGGGGAGCAGAGTCCCAACTAAATTATGCTACTCCTCCTCAGCACTTTAGAGAAGCATGTGGAATGTCAGTTGTGCTTGAGCTGTAGCCTGTCAGAGGGTGACTATTCACTTTTCTCCTAGTAGCAGGCAATCTCCTTCCTGTCCTCTGACTCACTCCAGTACCTGTGGGCTAGGTATACACACCATAAAAACCTCTCACCTCCTTAGGCAGCGAGTTATATGGGCCTGTGGTGCCCGTGTTCCCCCATATTCAGGCCCAGGTCCACCAATGTTTGGGCTTATATTTTCAGAGCCATCCTGTCCATAGGATGGACCAGGACAACCATCCCAGGCCCCACGCTTTGTGGGGCCCCGTGCTTCAGGGAGACATGGGGTCCAGGACAGCCTGGGGGGCTAGTGGAGGGCTTGGTGATGGCAGCAGCGAGTGACCCAGTCCCAGCCCACCCCACTCCGTTCCATCCCACCCCACCTCTTCCCACCCCCTCACCGCCCCCATTCCACCCTTTCGCCCAAGCCCCCACCCTGCTTCTTTCTGGCTTCTGCCCCCTCCCCTGAGCGATGCTGGGAGCTGGTGGAGTGGAGCAGGGTGGGCTGAGGCTGGGTCATTTGCTGCTGCCAATGCCAGGCCCCCTGCTAGCTCCCCCCGGCTGCCCTGGACCCTGTGTCCCCCTGAAGCGCAGGGCCCCCCAAAGTGCATCCTATGGAAGGGATGGCTCTGCTTTGACCTGTTCTGGGCACCACCAAAAATTATGTAAACCTGGCACCCATGCTCGCCTCTCTGGGTGGTGCCTGGCCCCTTTTTGGCAGGGTCAAAGTCAGGCCATGGAAACAGAGCTATCCTCTATGTTCCTACTATATAAGGGTTAAAGCACATTGGGAGGGGCTCTAGTGTTGCAAAGGACACCTGCACTGCTGCTGGAGCCTCGCCAGTTTTGGGGATACGCAGAAAGAGAGAGATTGCTCAGACAAATGGAAGCATTGCATTCCTAACAGAATTCCTCAAGCCTGCACATGCAGAGTTGCATTTGAGGTGAGGAGTTGCTCCAGGATTGCAGGTCTTGAAAAGGAACTAATTAACCAAGACAAAAGATTTCCAGGAATCCTCGGCACTTATCCACCCCAAGCATTCAAAATTCACGAGTTAGGCCCCAAGATCATGAAAACAGTCCCCAAATTGTGAGATTTTACAAAAATAATGAGTGTTGAGTTCTTTTTCTTTGCATTCTGCTTTCCTAGCCTCTAGGATGCATTCAGGTCACATTTTCAAGCTTTTCTCTACAACAAAGAAATCTAGAAACTTTTTTCTTTTAATGAAAGCTGAGAGTCTCCTGTAACCCTGGGCTCCAGGAACAGGGCTCTCAGAAAGAAAAACAAAATATCACAAGACTTGTGATAAAATCATGAGTGCTGGCAACACTGTTGGTCCTAGTAATGACCCATCAGAGCCCAGTGGCACCATGGGATGAAGGGGATATGTACAGATATAGATTTTAATGTAGAGCCAAACATGAGCACACTGGAGAGGGCATCCCCTCCGGGAAAAGTCAAGTAGAATTGAATATGGATAAAACCTGTGAGCTTCTACAGACACTACTCTAAAATCCAACATGATTTAAAAGAGAATAAGATCCTTTCATAGGCTCTTATGACCACTCCATGAGAATTCTAGAGCAAGAACAATAATATTTAAGTTCTATAGGACTGTTTAGAAAACCCATAAAGTGTCCCATTTTCTGTTAAATTCTACAGGACTTTTCCCTAATACATTTGTGCCAGAATCCCAAAATGAAAAGGAACTGGTGGGAAAATAATCCCTTGAGCGGGTATACAGGATTCAGATCTAACATCTCTGCAACCCAGACAAACTCTTTGTTTTACCTTTTATTATTTTTTAGCTGTCTGTGGCACTTCAGGCACTAAACATAATAGTGTCGAGTTCCCAGTTTAAAAGAACATGGGTTACAATAGATTATGAGCCAGGTTTTCTGAACAGAACAATGGTGTGCTTCTAAGTGTACCATATGGTATATGCAGACTGGCTGGGTGCTGTATGAAGTGCACAGGCCACATCCAACATGTCAGTGTCTTCCCTCACCCCTGTCTAGGGACACCAACTATCAACACCTAGTGGTCTTTCTCACCTAGTGAAACAATGGCACCCAACTTCTGGGGCCTGTGTTTACTCCTGGGTGGAATGCTGCTGTTGCCTTGGCTTCTGATGCTGGAGCTACTGGTGTGGTGCTGCGAATAGAGGGAAAACCAGGGTAGGAGAAGAGGATGGAGGAGGACTGCAGGGAACCAGTGTCAGGAGAGCTGGAGGGGACCCCTTGCTAGAAGATGGTACAAAAGGAAGGAAGAATGGAGTGCTATGGGAAGAACAAGACAGGTTAACCGAGGAGGGGAGAAAGCAGATAAGGGAGACACATGGTATATCTACACAACAAGTGCTAAAGTGGCACAGCTGTAGCCTTGACACTTACTATAGTTATGAAAGGGTTTTTTCCTGCTGCAGTGGTAAATCCACCCCCTTCAAGAGGCCATAGGTGGAACAGTGGAGAATTCTTCTGTCAACCAAGTTGTGTCCCACCTACAGTGGGAGTTAGGTCAGCATAGTTATGTCATACTAGGGCATGAAGTATTTTACAGCCCTGACTGATGTAGCTAGGGCTCTCTAAATTAGGTATATAGAATATCAGAGTTGGAAAGGACCTCAGGAGGTCACCTAATCCAACCCCCTGCTCAAAGGAGGACTAATCCCCAAGCAGATTTTTGCCCCAGATCCCTACCTGGTCCCCTCAAGGATTGAGCTCACAACCCTGGGTTTAGTAGGCCAATGCTCAAACTACTGAGCTATCCCTCCCCCCAGTGTTGTTATAGCAATGTTGATCCTAGGATAGTATATAGACAAGGTGGGGGAGGTAATATCTTTTATTGGACCAACTTCTGTTGGTGAGGAAGACAAGCATTCGAGCTTATGCAGAGCTCTTGAGTTCTGTGCAGAACAGCTCTGTGTAAGCTCAAAAGCTTGCCTCTCTCACCAACAGAAGTTGTCCAATAAAAGATATTACCTTACCCACCTTGTCTCTTTAAGTTTTAGGTGCAGACCAGGCCCAACTATTGTGACACTAGGCAGCCCAGGCTGCCTTGTCACTCTGTGAGCCAGAGAGAACTATAAGGTCTGTCTGTGTCCCACAGCCCCAAAAGAGAATAGCTTTTGCATTCATAAGAGTTCTGTCTCTTCTCTGTCAGAAATAACACAGATATCCCCTTACAGTTACAAGAATCCCCAACTGTTTTACAAATGATGTATACCAGCATAATCGCCCACCCCTAAAATGCTGCCACCTCTGGGGTGGAATGCCACAGGTATTTAACAATTTACAGTAACAGTAAATAACATCTTAAGGCAGGGAATAAAAAAAGGATGGGGGGGGGTAGGAATGCAGAATGTCATTATCAGAGCTGGAATTTAGCCTAGATCTATGTAGTTTTTTGGAAGATATACCTATCTCAGAACCGGAAGGGACCCTGAAAGGTCATCAAATACAGCCCCCTGCCTTCACTAGCAGGACCAAGTACTGATTTTTTTTGCCCCACCTCCCTAAGTGGCCCCCTCAAGGATTGAACTTACAACCCTGGGTTTGGCAGGCTAATGCTCAAACCACTGAACTATCCCTGCCCAGAGGTGCTATGGGGAATGGATATGGGCCACATTATATCAGCTAGAAATTGACTAGGGTGACCAGATATCCCGATTTTATAGGGACAGTCCCGATTTTTGGGTCTTTTTCTCATATAGGCTCCTATTACCCCCCACCCCCTGTCCTGATTTTTTACACTTGCTGTCTGGTCACCCTAGAAATTGACACTCCATATTTGGCAATACTAAGGGTAAGAAAAACAGCTCCGCTGAGCTCTGATCCTGCATAAGAAATGTTACAGTGTTTGTCCCTTGCTCTTGAGCAAACTCAAACAGGTTTGCAAAGTTTATTAATGCCTTAAACAACTTAAATATAAACACTCACCCCACTGGGACTCTAAATCAGTGACTCCCTTGCATAGTGTGCTGCCTTCCTGGATTTTTATCAGTAGCTGACAGGCTGATTTACTACCTGGGTGGGCTGATTGATTAATTAGTTAATGATTGAACTGTGCTTTGAAGTTGTAGAGCACTATAATATTAGTGATAATGATCATTTATGGAGTGTTGTACACTTTACAAATATAGTGCAGAGTGAGGCATATTCCCTGCCCTAGAGAGTTTACAGGCTGAGCCTTACTTTCAAAGCTAAAAAAAGGGACATTTATACTTTGGGGTAACTAACACATGTGAGGTATCCTGAGGTAAAAGCACAGTGAAGACAGTGTGGAAGCAGAGAAAGAACTGACAAGAAGGGGATTGCAATGCATGACAGTTTGTTAGCAAGAGTCGGGCTAACTGTAACCCTAATAATGCGAGATTTATAGAAGCGAGGAATGTGTGAGGTGAGTAGGAAAGAACTGTGTGAGAAGTTGTTGCGACCTTGTGTAAACAATATGGAATGTAGACTAAGGGCTGGTCCACACTAACCCCCCAGTTCGAACTAAGATACGCAACTTCAGCTACGTTATTCACGTAGCTGAAGTTGCATAAGTACCTTCGTTCGAACTACAAGGTACTTACCGCGGGTCCACATGCAGCAGGCAGGCTCCCCCGTCGACTCCGCGTACTCCTCTCGCAGAGCAGGAGTACCGGTGTCGATGGCGAGCACTTCCGGGATCGATTTATCGCGTCTAGACAAGAATATCGATCCCAGAAGATCGGGATGTACCCTAAGAGTCTACCTAAGTGAAAAAAACAAGATATCAGAATGACCAATGTATAAACAAAGTGCAGCTGTTGCTTATTATTGTCTGGTTAAAAAAAAAAAAAAAAAAAAGTATAAATGCTTGCTGTAATTGTTTACCTGTGACGAGACCTGACTAGGAGGGGGAGACCCTGTGTCCTAGTGCACTCTCTTCCTTTACACAGCTGTTAAAGAGAATAAAGTATCTGATTTGCTGTACCCAAACAAAAGAGTGAACTGTGATATTCTCCGACAACAGGCTACTTTAGTTTTACTGTGAGGTAAACTAGATGAGGTCAACCCCAAATAGAGTAACAGGGGTGACCTTAGTGAATTTACCTGGTGGTAAAACTAAAGTGCTTGGTCTTCCCTTTGTTTTTATTTCAGGATAGTTATCTGAGGTAAAAAACACACACCTTTTGTTTAGCAGTGAAGACAAGGCCTAAGGCAGGTGAGACAAAGACAGAGAAGCAGGCAATTCAAGTAAGGGAGGATGTGGAGCGATTACTGATGAGGGCAACAAGGTAGGAAAGGTTCTTGGAAAAAGTACATTTTAAACACTGGCTTCACTTGAAAAGTGAGTCTGTAAAATTAGCACCTTCTGGCCTACTAGACCATCTCCATTCAGAGTTGCTGGGCTTAGTGACAACAATAAGTTTTCCCTGCTTCTTACTCCTGTTTGTTTGCGTGCCTAGCCAGCACCGCTCAGAAAGAAGGAGATGAAGACTATTCCTTCCCATGCATCATCAACTGAATTCATTTCTATATTCCAGTCAGTTGCACCTGTGCAAATAGGACTCCTGAGGGGTCACTCGGGGCAGAGTTTGCACGGTTGGGAAGAACCTAACTTGAATCTCAGTTCCTTGAGGCAGTTTGCAGGTTTGGCAGTTAGAAAAATGTTTTATCTCCCTCCCTGTAAAGTGAACACATTTGATCTGGGTGTAATTGAGACCCAATAAACAGGAAGTCAATGAATTCCCATTTTTACAATCACTTTTCAAAGCAGAGCTGCACTTCCTTAACACTGGCATTTTCTGACTTTGAATGCTGTTTGCAGCTCGAATGTTCTCTTAACATTGGGTTTGTTCTATGGTTTGTAAAGCTCTTCATAATGAAAGGTAATACATATACAGATTAAATATTTATATTAATTATTATTACTGTAGAAATAAGGAAATGGCTCTATCTCACTGGGCTATCGCCTTCTCTCTGTGTTTGTTCAGCAGCACCCAGCTCTACCACAGTACAGATATTTACTACTTCTACAGTTTCCATCACTTTGGCAGGGGTCCACTGATGTTTACAGTTCCACACATTTCTTGATGTAAGCAGAGTCAGGATGAGCTCTACCCTGACATCTGGTGGTGAATTATGGCGAGTGTGGAAAAGAACTCCAGGGGCTGATCTTGTTTGCATAGGCACACCCACTCGCCTGGCAGGAAACAACAGCAACTCAAAGTGGTTACTTTGGCTGGTGTGGGATCCCCAGTTTCTCTGTTATTGGGGCAGGAAGAATAAAGTTTTGTTACCCTGATTCTGTGAATCAAGGCCAGTGGAACTGGTGTATGACAGAAGGACTGAGTGAGTCATTCACCATTACCTAAGTAGCATTTGCTTGTCAAGGGGCATGGGTTACAAAACCCAGTGAATTGAGAGAGGTTGGGGGCCAGTATTGATACCTGGTGGTGTGGGTCCCTTTTGTGGGCCTGAAACACCAATTGCACCTCCTTCTCTCTCCACTGTTGAATGTCAGAGCTAACTTTGATTCTATTAGGAGTCTAGTTACATACTGCTGAGCTGAATTTACTCTGGGCCAATAGTGCACCAGCACTGGGGCTCCCCTACTAGGAGCTGAAATCACTAAGAGCTGAAATCACAAAAGAGCTAAAGCTATTTAAGAGCTGAGATCACTGAGGCTGTGTTAACTAGTGGGGGAGCCTGAAGCTATATTGCTAAGCTAACTTAGCTTAGCAGGGGCGAGCGGAGCGGCTCACAGGTCGGTGAGTGGAGCGGCTGGAGGAGCAGCTAGCAGAGCAGAGCAGAGCAGAGCAGAGCCTTGTGGGAGCAGCCCAAGGGACGGCTGGAGCAGAGCGGAGCGGAGCAGTGCGGCTCACAGGTCGGTGAGCGGAGCGGAGCGGCCTGGCTCACAGGTCGGTGAGCGGAGCGGCGCGGCTCACAGGTCAGTGAGCGGAGCGGAGCGGCGCGGCTCACAGGTCGGTGAGCGGAGCGGAGCAGCTGCCAGAGCAGTTCGTGGGACGGCAGGAGTGGGACTGCGGGTGGAGTGGAGCAGTTCGTGGTAAGGCTGCGGTGGAACCCCACGGAGAAGCAGCCGGGTTGGCCTCGGATCACGTAAGGTGCCCCTTAACACCCTGCTCACCCCCCCCTTTTTGAACTCTGGGGCTGCACTGATCAGGGACAGAGACTTTGGGGGGTTGTCGGACTTTTGGGACTTTTGTGATTCTTGGGTTGCTGGACCCAAGAGACTTTGGGATCGGTGGACTTTTGGGACTTTGGTGATTCTTGGGTCGCTGGTTTCAAGAACCAACGGGAGAGGACACGGCCCAATTTTCTGGGGTGGGTCTTCGCTCATGGTTTGGTCTATGAACTCTAGTTGTGGTGTTTTCCCAATTTAATGCTATGTCGTTTACCTCATGTTATTAAACATTTTCTGCTACACCGAGGCTCTGTGCTTGCGAGAGGGGAAATATTGCCTCTTCGAGGCGCCTAGGGGTTTGTGTAAGATTTTCCCAGGTCACTGGGTGGGGGCTCGAGCTGGTTCTGTGTCACGCTGTTGGGAAGGGACCCCTATGTACTGAACCCGGCCCTTGCTGCTATCAACTTGGCCTGGCAGAAGGGTTACATTTAGGCCCTGACACACATTAGGAAAGACGAAAACAGCTTGCTCTTCCTTTAGCCATTACAGTTCGTTTTAGTTGCAGTAAAGGAATTGTTGGATGTTCCCTAACTAAACGATACAGGTCATCATAGCATTGCTAATCCTTCCTATTTCCATCCTTCACTGCAGTCTAGAAATTATTGGATGCTCCCTTTTCCAGCCATACCATCACTTGAAGTCTACGAACTGTTGGATGTTTCATAGATTCTAGGACTGGAAGGGACCTCAAGAGGTGATCGAGTCCAGTCCCCTGCCCGCATGGCAGGACCAAATACTTGTCTAGACCATCCCTGATAGACATTTATCTAACCTACTCTTAAATATCTCCAGAGATGGAGATTCCACAACCTCCTTAGGCAATTTATTCCAGAGTTTAACCACCCTGACAGGAACTTTTTCCTAATATCCAACCTAGACCTCCCTTGCTGCAGTTTAAGCCCATTGCTTCTTGTTCTATCCTTAGAGCCTAAGGTGAACAAGTTTTCTCCCTCCTCCTTATGACACCCTTTTAGATACCTGAAAACTGCTATCATGTCCCCTATCAGTCTTCTCTTTTCCAAACTAAACAAACCCAATTCTTTCAGCCTTCCTTCATAGGTCATGTTCTCAAGACCTTTAATCATTCTTGTTGCTCTTCTCTGGACCCTCTCCAATTTCTCCACGTCTTTCTTGAAATGCGGTGCCCAGAACTGGACACAATACTCCAGCTGAGGCCTAACCAGAGTAGAGCGGAAGAATGACTTCTCGTGTCTTGCTCACAACACATCTGTTAATACATCCCAGAATCATGTTTGCTTTTTTTGCAACAGCATCACACTGACTCATATTTAGCTTGTGGTCCACTATAACCCCTAGATCCCTTTCTGCCGTACTCCTTCCTAGACAGTCTCTTCCCATTCTGTATGTGTGAAACTGATTTTTTTCTTCTTAAGTGGAGCACTTTGCATTTGCCTTTGTTAAACTTCATCCTGTTTAACTCAGACCATTTCTCCAATTTGTTCAGATCATTTTGAATTATGACCCTGTTCTCCAAAGCAGTTGCAATCCCTCCCAGTTTGGTATCATCCGCAAACTTAATAAGCTTACTTTCTATGCCAATATCTAACTCGTTAATGAAGATATTGAACAGAGCCGGTCCCAAAACAGACCCCTGCGGAACCCCACTTGTTATGCCTTTCCAGCAGGATTGGGAACCATTAATAACAACTCTCTGAGTACAGTTATCCAGCCAGTTATGCACCCACCTTATACTAGCCCCATCTAAATTGTATTTGCCTAGTTTATCGATAAGAATATCATGCAAGACCGTATCAAATGCCTTACTAAAGTCTAGGTATACCACATCCACAGCTTCTCCCTTATCCACAAGACTCGTTATCCTATCAAAGAAAGCTATCAGATTGGTTTGACACGATTTGTTCTTTACAAATCCATGCTGGCTATTCCCTATCACCTTACCACCTTCCAAGTGTTTGCAGATGATTTCCTTAATTACTTGCTCCATTATCTTCCTTGGCACAGAAGTTAAACTAGCTGGTCTGTAGTTTCCTGGGTTGTTTTTATTTCCCTTTTTATAGGTGGGAAGTATATTTACCCTTTTCCAGTCTTCTGGAATCTCTCCTGTCTTCCATGATTTTCCAAAGATAATAGCTAGAGGCTCAGATACCTCCTCTATTAGCTCCTTGAGTATTCTAGGATGCATTCCATCAGGCCCTGGTGACTTGCAGGCATCTAACTTTTCTAAGTGATTTTTAACTTGTTCTTTTTTTATTTTATTCACTATGTTAGGTATTCCTTCAGACTTCTCGGTGAAGACTGAAACAAAGAAGTCATTAAGCATCTCTGCCATTTCCAAGTTTCCTGTTACTGTTTCTCCCTCTTCACCGAGCAGTGGGCCTACCCTGTCTTTGGTCTTCCTCTTGCTTCTAATGTATTGATAAAAAGTCTTCTTGTTTCCCTTTATTCCCGTAGCTAGTTTGAGCTCATTTTGTGCCTTTGCCTTTCTAATCTTGCCCCTGCATTCCTTTGTTGTTTGCCTATATTCATCCTTTGTAATCTGTCCTAGTTTCCATTTTTTATATGACTCCTTTTTATTTTTTAGATCATGCAAGATCTCGTGGTTAAGCCAAGGTGGTCTTTGGCCACATTTTCTATCTTTCCTAACCAGCGGAATAGCTTGCTTTTGGGCCCTTAATAGTGTCCCTTTGAAAAACTGCCAACTCTCCTCAGTTGTTTTTCCCCTCGGTCTTGATTCCCATGGGACCTTACCTATCAGCTCTCTGAGTTTACCAAAATCCACCTTCCTGAAATTCATTGTCTCTATTTTGCTGTTCTCCCTTCTACCCTTCCTTAGAATTGCAAACTCTATGATTTCATGATCACTTTCACCCAAGCTGCCTTCTACTTTCAAATTCTCAACGAGATTTGTTAAAATCAAGTCTAGAATTTGTTCCCTCTCCCATCCACAGAGTTCATTGCAATCAAGCAATTATTGGATGTTCTCTGTCCTAGCAGCCCAGTTCACTACAGTCTATCAATTGCTGAATGCTCCCTAGCCCAGCTGTTCTTTTCAGTCTAGTAAAAGTAGATGCTCCCTCTCATGGGTGTATAATTTTAGGCAGAACAGTAGCTGCTCATATACCAGGGATTTCCCTACACTCCCCTGAATTTCCCCAACACACACACCCTCCCTGTTTTATGAACTAGTTACATGCAGTGTTGCCAATTTAGTGATTGTTTGGAAATTTGAATTGAAATTGAAATCTTAATACACACTTTAAAAGCATATAAAGTGTATGATAAAATATGTGTATCTGAAAAAGTATAATAGATTTGAAAAGTATGAACATAGACTAGCTTCCTTATACAGCTTTTGTTTTTATGACAATGTCAGTGCATTCATTTCGGTGATGTTGGCCAACCTAATAATTTCAAATTATGATTTGTAAGCAAAGTCTAAATGAGCTCTCCCTGACAGCTAGTGATCAGCTGGGGCTGGGGGGAAAGGCTTCAGACCAGATTGTATTTACATTCACACCTAATCGACCTAGGTATCCAGCAAACAGAGCTGTGTTGCCCAAGTGATAGATTTTGGCTGGGGTTGGGTTACAAATCACTTCAATAATATCAGGGGGTAGCTGTGTTAATCTGTATCCATAAAAACGACAGGGAGTCCGGTGGCACCTTAAAGACTAACAGATTTATTTGGGCATAAGCTTTCGTGGGTAAAAACCCACTTCTTCAGATGCATGGAGTAGAATTTTCACTCCATGCATCTGAAGAAGTGGGTTTTTACCCACGAAAGCTTATGCCCAAATAAATCTGTTAGTCTTTAAGGTGCCACCGGACTCCGTCGTTTTAATCACATGAATGCGCGGGGGGGGGGGGGGAACAGGATGGGGAGGGTAATGAAATGTTGTTGTTGTTCTTATTGTATGAGTAAAGGGCAGTAGAACTGTACTTAGCCTGTGCTGATTGAGGGAATCAAGAGGGTGGGGACAGGTCTTTTGCTTGATGGTCTGCCTGAATCACAAGTACTGTTTGACCTGCCCCTCTCCACTGTTTAAAGACAGAGCTGATTAGGCTCCATAGATAGTCTTTTGTTTTGTTAAGTGACCACTACAGCTGAAATCACTGATAATCAGTTCTAAGTGCTTAGACCAGCTGTGGAACAGTGTTTCTGTGGATGAGACGGCCCAGTCTGCACTAGCAGCGAGATTCCCCTACTGAGAGCTCAGCTGAAATCACTGAGCTGGGTGGAACCTCAATAGACTAACTCGCAGAGGTCACAGTGGCAGGTGGCAGTAGAAGGTGACTGCACAGGGCCATGGGCAACAGAGCGATGGAGTGAACGGTGGCACAATGAACAACAGTGGCCAGAGCGAACAGTGAGCAGCTGGAGGAATGAGCAAGGTGCCTTCTTGGCCCTCCTTCCCCTCCCCCCCACCTGGGAGGTGAACTCATGTGAAAGCACCTCTGAACTCTGAGTCTCCACTGACCAAGGACAACACCGGTCAGTATTAATGAGGCTGTTAAGAATGCTGGAGACACAACACCATTTATGCGAACAAACATGGCTGTGGCATCATTCTTGCTTAAATAGAAAGTGATACCACACACTAAAACTGGAGGCCAATGTCAAGTGCATTATCATTTCTTAATCCTGAAGTTGAACACTGGTTCTGAACAAGACCAGCAAATGCTCACTATCTATCTGCAAGAAACTCAAATGACTGGCTAGAAGCATGCTGTGCGACAGTGAAGGACTCAACAGTTGAAAAAGTGAAGAACTCTCTCACCACATTCAAAAAATTTGCATACATGGCTGATGAATGCACTAATGCAAATGGGCATCCAGTAGTAAGTCATTGTGTACTGTGACAAAGTTCCTCCTCTATCTTGGTGGGTCCTGCGCTTATTGGCGGATTTTCTTGCCTCAGAGATTCACCATGTGGGTTGGGGAACAGCCCAGAGACCTTCCCCTCTGGAAGAACCCACAGTCCAGGTCAATTGGGAGGTTTGGGGGGAACCTGGGCCCGCCCTCTACTCTGGGTTCCAACCCAGGATCCTGTGGACTGCAGCTGTCTATAGTGCCTCCTGTAACAGCTGCATGACAGCTCAAACTCCCTGGGCTACTTCCCCATGGCCTCCTCCAAACACCTTCCTTATTTTCACCACAGAACCTTCCTCCTGGTGTCTGATAATACTTGTGCTCCTCAATCCTCCAGCAGCACACCCTCTCACTCTCAGCTCTTTGTGCCTCTTGCTCCCAGGTCCTCACACTCACACCACAAACTGAAGTGAGCTCCTTTTAAAACCCAGGTGCCCTGATTAGCCTGCCTTAATTGATTCTAGCAGCTTCTTCTTAATTGGCTCCAGGTGTCCTAATTAGCCTGCCTGCCTTAACTGGTTCTAGCAGGTTCCTGATTACTCTAGTGCAGCCCCTGCTCTGGTCACTCAGGGAACAGAAAATTATTCATCCAGTGACCAGTATATTTACCCTCTACCAGACTCCTGTACCCCACTGGTCTGGGTCTGTCACATATCCCTCCCCCCTGCTCAACGCCAAGGGGTTGGGCAGCTTGGGACGCCAGACAGTGCACACGTGACAAGCCATCGGCGTTGCCATGACGGCTCCCTGCTCTGTGTTGCACCCGGAACTGGAAAGGTTGGAGGGATAAGAACCATCTGGTCACCCTTGTGTTCTTCTCCTTGTTCTGCTGCATCCATTGAATAGGGGCATGGTGGGTCACGAGGACAAATCTGCGCCCGAGCAGGTAGTAGCGCAATGTTTCCATGGCCCATTTTCCAGCGAGGCATTCTCTCTCCACCACTGCATATTTTTGTTCCCTTGGAAGGAGTTTCCGACTGAGGTATAGAATTGGGTGTTCCTCCTCCCCGACCATCTGTGATAGAATGGCCCCAAACCCTACTTCTGATGCATCCGTCTGCAGGATAAACTCCTTGGTGAAATCAGGGGCTATCAGTACGGGGTTACTGCAGAGGGCAGTCCATAGGTCTGTGAATGCTTCCTCTGCTGCGTCAGACCATCTCACCAGATCAGGTCCACGGGCTTTCACTAGGTCTGTCAGGGGGCTTGCCCTTGTGGCAAAGTGGGGGATAAATCGTCGGTAATACCCCACCACACCTAGGAACACCCGGACTTGTTTCTTGCGACTTAGTCGGGGCCAATTTTGGATGGCCTCTAACTTGTTCACTTGGGGTTTTACCAGACCTTTTCCCACAATGTAGCCAAGATATTTGACCTCTGTAAACCCTACAGCGCACTTGGCAGGGTTTGCTGTAAGGCCAGCTCGCCTGAAGGTATCGAGGACTGCTTCCACCTTCTCCAGGTGGGTTTCCCAGTCTGGGGTATGAGTGACCACATCGTCCAAGTAGGCAGCAGCATACGGGCGTAATAGCTTGTCCATGAGGCACTGGAAGGTAGCAGGGGCCCCATGTAGAATCATAGAATATCAGGGTTGGAAGGGACCTCAGGAGGTCATCTAGTCCAACCCCCTGCTCAAAGCAGGACCAATCCCCAACTAAATCATCCCAGCTAGGGCTTTGTCAAGCTGGGCCTTAAAAACCTCCAAGGAAGGAGACTCCACCACCTCCCTAGGTAACGCATTCCAGTGCTTCACCGCCCTCCTAGTGAAATAGTGAAATAGTGTTTCCTAATATCCAACCTGGACCTCCCCCACTGCAACTTGAGACCATTGCTCCTTGTTCTGTCATCTGCCACCACTGAGAACAGCCAAGCTCCATCCTCTTTGGAACCCCCCTTCAGGTAGTTGAAGGCTGCTATCAAATCCCCCCTCATTCTTCTCTTCTGGAGACTAAACAATCCCAGTTCCCTCCGCCTCTCCTCATAAGTCACATGCTCCAGACCCCTAACCATTTTTGTTGCCTTCCGCTGGACTCTTTCCAATTTTTCCACATCCTTCTTATAGCGTGGGGCCCAAAACTGGACACAGTATTCCAGATGAGGCCTCACCAATGTCGAATAAAGGGGAACGATCACGTTCCTCAATCTGCTGGCAATGCCCCTACTTATACAGCCCCAAATGCCGTTAGCCTTCTTGGCAACAAGAGCACACTGTTGACTCATATCCAGCTTCTCGTCCACTGTGACCCCTAGGTCCTTTTCTGTAGAACTGCTACCTAGCCATTCGGTCCCTAGTCTGTAGCAGTGCATGGGATTCTTCCATCCTAAGTGCAGAACTCTGCACTTGTCCTTGTTGAACCTCAGCAGGTGTTTTTTGGCCCAATCCTCTAATTTGTCTAGGTCCCTCTGTATCCGATCCCTACCCTCTAGTGTATCTACCACGCCTCCTAGTTTAGTGTCATCTGAAAACTTGCTGAGAGTGCAGTCCACACCATCCTCCAGATCATTAATAAAGATATTAAACAAAACCGGCCCCAGGACCGACCCTTGGGGCACTCCGCTTGAAACCGGTTGCCAACTAGACATGGAACCATTGATCACTACCCGTTGAGCCCAACGATCTAGCCAGCTTTCTATCCACCTTACAGTCCATTCATCCAGCCCATACTTCTTTAACTTGGCGGCAAGAATACTGTGGGAGACCGTATCAAAAGCTTTGCTAAAGTCAAGGAATAACACATCCACTGCTTTCCCCTCATGCACAGAGCCAGTTATCTCCTCCTAGAAGGCAATTAGGTTAGTCAGGCACGACTTCCCCTTGGTGAATCTATGCTGACTGTTCCTGATCACTTTCCTCTCCTCTAAGTGTTTCATAATTGATTCCTTCAGGACCTGCTCCATGATTTTTCCAGGGACTGAGGTGAGGCTGACTGGCCTGTAGTTCCCCGGATCCTCCTTCTTCCCTTTTTTAAAGATGGGCACTACATTAGCCTTTTTCCAGTCATCTGGGACTTCCCCCGATCGCCATGAGTTTTCAAAAATAATGGCTACTGGCTCTGCAATCTCATCCACCAACTCCTTTAGCACCCTCGGATGCAGCGCATCCGGCCCCATGGACTTGTGCACGTCCAGTTTTTCTAAATAGTCCCGAACCACTTCTTTCTCCACAGAGGGCTGGTCACCTTCTCCCCATATTGTGCTGCCCAGTGCAGCAGTCTGGGAGCTGACCTTGTTTGTGAAGACAGAGGCAAAAAAAGCATTGAGTACATTAGCTTTTTCCACATCCTCGGTCACTAGGTTGCCCCCCTCATTCAGTAAGGGGCCCACACTTTCCTTGACTTTCTTCTTGTTGCTAACATACCTGAAGAAACCCTTCTTGTTACTCTTAACATCTCTTGCTAGCTGCAACTCCAAGTGTGATTTGGCTTTCCTGATTTCACTCCTGCATGCCTGAGCAATATTTTTATACTCCTCCCTGGTCCAATCTTCCACTTCTTGTAAGCTTCTTTTTTGCGTTTAAGATCAGCAAGGATTTCACTGTTTAGCTAAGCTGGTCGCCTGCCATATTTACTATTCTTTCTACACATCAGGATGGTTTGTTCCTGCAACCGCAATAAGGATTCTTTAAAATACAGCCAGCTCTCCTGGACCCCTTTGCCCTTCATGTTATTCTCCCAGGGGATCCTGCCCATCTGTTCCCTGACGGAGTCAAAGTCTGCTTTTCTGAAGTCCAAGGTCCGTATTCTGCTGCTCTCCTTTCTTCCTTGTGTCAGGATCCTGAACTCGACCATCTCATGGTCACTGCCTCCCAGGTTCCCATCCACTTTTGCTTCCCCTACTAATTCTTCCCTGTTTGTGAGCAGCAGGTCAAGAAAAGCTCTGTCCCTAGTTGGTTCCTCCAGCACTTGCACCAGGAAATTGTCCCCTACACTTTCCAAAAACTTCCTGGATTGCCTGTGCACCGCTGTATTGTTCTCCCAGCAGATATCAGGGTGATTAAAGTCTCCCATGAGAACCAGGGCCTGCTGTGGTAATGTATCATCCTTACGCCAACCTAATGGAAAGTTCCATGAGGAGAAAAAGGGTCACGATGGGACACTTGCCAGGCAATGGCTCATGGCCTTGTAAGACAAAGGCGCCCCCTGGTAGTCTAGGGATTATATAAAATAAGGTAAACAAGGTGATAAATCATGGCCTTATGTAAGGAATGGTTGAACCAATCGGAGTGGGGCTATACATGTGATAAACACATGATTCTCCTTCTTGTCCAATCCGTAGATGTGTGATTATAGCCTAATTGTGTTATGTAATGTTGAGAAAAACTATAAAAGAAAGCTTGCAATAAACAGAATTCGAATTCAGCTTGCAACCACATTGGTCGTGTGCTTTATCCGCTCCTCATGGAACCCCACAGCCTGCGATCTAGCAACTTCTGCTAGTTGCCAGAAGAAAGCCTCGTCCACCTCATCCCCCTGGTCTGGTGGTCTATAGCAGACTCCAACCACGACATCACCCTTGTTGCTCACACTTCTAAACTTTATCCAGAGACTCTCAGGTTTTTCTGCAGTTTCATACCGGAGCTCTGAGCAGTCATACTCCTTTCTTACATACAACGCAACTCCCCCACCTTTTCTGCCCTGCCTGTCCTTCTTGAACAGTTTATATCCATCCATGATAGTACTCCAGTCATGTGAGTTATCCCACCAAGTCTCTGTTATTCCAATCGCATCATAGTTCCCTGACTGTGCCAGGACTTCCAGTTCTCCCTGCTTGTTTCCCAGGCTTCTTGCATTTGTGTATAGGCACTTAAGATAACTCATTGATCGTCCCTCTTTCTCAGTCTGAGACAGGAGTCCTCCCCTCTTGCGCTCTCCTGCTTGTGCTTCCTCCCAGGATCCCATTTCCCCACTTACCTCAGGGCTTTGGTCTCCTTCCCCCGGTGAACCTAGTTTAAAGCCCTCCTCACTAGGTTAGCCAGCCTGCTGGCGAAGATGCTCTTCCCTCTCTTCGTTAGGTGGAGCCAGTCTCTGCCTAGCACTCCTCCTTCTTGGAACACCATCCCATGGTCGAAGAATCCAAAGCCTTCTCTTCAACACCACCTGCGTAGCCATTCGTTGACTTCCATGATTCGACGGTCTCTACCCAGGCCTTTTCCTTGCACAGGGAGGATGGACGAGAACACCACTTGCGCCTCAAACTCCTTTATCCTTCTTCCCAGAGCCACGTAGTCTGCAGTGATCTGCTCAAGGTCATTCTTGGCAGTATCATTGGTGCCCACGTGGAGAAGCAGGAAGGGGTAGCGATCTGCGGGCTTGATGAGTCTCGACAGTCTCTCCGTCACATCGTGTATCCTAGCTCCTGGCAAGCAACAGACCTCTTGGTTTTCCCGGTTAGGGTGGCAGATAGATGACTCAGTCCCCCTGAGGAGGGAGTCCCCGACCACCACCACCCTCCTCCTCCTCTTGGGAGTGGTGGTCGTGGAACCCCCATCCCTAGGACAGTGCATCTTTTGCCTTCCAATCGGTGGAGTCTCCTTCTGCTCCCTTCCCTCAGATGGGTCATCTAGTCCACTCTCCGCATTAGTACCTGTAGAGAGAACATGGAAACGATTGCTCACCTGTATCTCCATTGCTGGTGCATGGACGCTCCTCTTTCTCCTTCATGCTGCCAAATCTCTTCACCATCCTTCTGTCCCTGCTGCGCCTGCTCTGAATCTTCAGAACATTGTGGCCGTAGAAGCATCTCCTGATGTCTGTCCAGGAAATCTTCATTTTCCCTTATGCAACGCAGAGTTGATACTCGTTTCTCCAGCCCTCGAACCTTCTCTTCCAATATGGAGACCAGCTTGCACTTTGTACAGACAAAGTCGCTTCTGTCCTGTGGAAGAAAGACAAACATGGCACAACCTGTGCAGGTTACAACAGCTGATCGCTCACCTTCCATATCACCGTCCTCTTAAGAGCTTCCTCAGCTGTTGCAGGAACTACTCAGAGAAACCTGCAGATGAAAACCTCAGTGAGCTCTCCCCAGGCGAACTCCCAGGCAAACTCCCTCTGTTAGCCTCTGCTGTTCGCAATATACTGCTGTTTCAGTATATTGAAAAAGACCCTCTGGTGTAGAGAACGCAGTCTTTTCCTTTGCGTCTTCTGCAAGGGGAATCTGCCAGTACCCCTTTGTCAAGTCTAGGGTAGTCAAGTACTGGGCATTACCCAAACGGTCCACTAGCTCATCTATGCGAGGTATGGGATACGCGTCAAACTGGGATACTTCGTTTAGTCACCGGAAGTCATTGCAAAATCTTGTGGTGCCATCAGGTTTGGGCACCAGCACGATTGGGCTGGACCACTGACTGTGGGATTCTTCGATGATCCCCAACCCCAGCATTTTTTTTACTTCTGCTCTTATTTCCTCCCTTTTTGCCGCTGGCACCCGATAGGGCCTCATTGTTACTCTGGCCCCAGGGTTCGTGATGATGTGGTGATATGTCTCGATTGTTCGACCTGGTTTTGTCGAACACATCTTGGTTCCGGAAGATCATCTCAGACACCTTATTCTTCTGGTCTGGTGTTAAATCGGGAGACACTCTCACCTGTTTGGAAGGTTTGTTTTCCTGGGTTAGGTCTTTTTGGACAGTTGTGCATGCCTCTTGTGCATGCCAGGGTTTCAGAAGGTTAACGTGATAAATCTGTTCTTGTTTTCTGCATCCTGGCTGCCGCAACTTGTAGGTTACTTCCCCCACGGGTTCAACCACCTCATAGGGCCCCTGCCATTGGCCAGAAGCTTGCTTTCTGCCGTGGGTACCAACACCATAACCCGATCCTCTGGTTGGAACTGTCACACTTTTCCCTGGCGATTGTAATGGGTTCGCTGGGCCTCCTGTGCCTTCTCCAAATATTCCCGTACAATAGGGGTAACCCAGGCTATCCAGTCTCGCATCTGCATTACATACTCTATTATATTTCTCTGCCCAGATCTCTTTGGTGATATCTAGTATGCCACAGGGGTGACTCCTGTATAATAACTCGAAGGGGGAAAACTCAGTTGAGGCCTGAGGTACCTCCCGGATAGCGAACATAAGGTAGGGTAGTAGGGTGTCCCAATCCTTCCCGTCCCGACTTACCACCTTCCTTATGATAGCCTTGAGGGTTTGGTTAAACCTTTCTATCAACCCATCAGTCTGCGGATGGTAGACCGAAGTTCTCAGGGTATGTATATGGAGCAGCATACAGAGGTCCTTCATTAGCTTCGACATAAATGGGGTTCCTTGGTCTGTTAATATCTCCTTCGGTAGCCCCATTCAGGCAAAGATCCCCACCAGCTCTTTGGCTATAGTTTTAGAGGCCGTGTTCCGCAGGGGGACAGCTTCTGGGTAGCGAGTAGCATAGTCCAAAACAACAAGTATATATTGGTGGCCCCGAGCCGTCTTCTCCAGGGGTCCCACTAGGTCCATGGCTATTCGCTCGAAGGGGACCTCTATGATGGGAAGGGGTACTAAAGGTGCCCTCAAGTGGGGATGGGGACTGTGCAGCTGACACTCCAGGCAGGAGGCACAGTACCTCCGCACTTCTTCATGTACTCCAGGCCAGAAGAACCGTCGTAGGACTCGTGCCAGGGTCTTCTCTACCCCCAAATACCCTCCAAAAAGATGACTATGAGCAAGAGTTAATACAGCATTCTGGTGTTTTTGAGATACTAGGATCTGCTGTAGCTTCTGCCCCTGTACTGGTGCAACCCAGTATAAGAAATCCTTCTTCATTATGAAGTAGGGTCCTGGTCCCTGGGTTTTCCCTTCCACAGGGACCCCATCTATTTCAGTCACCTCCTTCCTAATGTTGTCATACCTTGGGTCTTCTGCCTGATCCCGTCCAAAATTTCCTCTCCCGGGGCTAATCTGCCCAAGATCTAGGGACCCAGTCTCTGTTGCCTCTACTGGTTCAGAAGCATTAGGGTGGGGGTCAGACTCAGGTGCTTTTCCCTTCTGTGTGGCCTCCTTTTCAGCTGCGCGGGTCCACCTACCTACAAGAGCGACCATCTGGTTTTGGGTCAGTGTTCAGGTTCCCAAGGCCTTAGCTGCCCTTCTTTCCCTTTGTCTTTCTACCCTGTCTGGGAATGGAGAACAAATCTGGGGATATTTTAGAGAAGATTGGGGGTTGACAGTCTGCTGTGGATGCCTCACCAATTTTAGGGTCCCCATCTTTCTCCAATCCCCCTACTGGGAGTAAGTTTCCAAACCCTGGGAAGTCCCTCCCTATGAGCACCGGGTATGGGAGTTTAGGGACTACACCTGCTGCTACCTCAATAGTGTTCCCTTGGATCTCGATTTTTACTGCGATGGTGGGGTAGTAACTAACTGTCTCATGGACACATGTTATCCCCGTACGTTTAGCCTGCAGCAGCTGACTACGCTTCACGAGCTTCCCTGAGATGAGCGTGATAGCACTCCCCGAATCAACCAGTGCCGTGGTCCCTACCCCATTTAGTTTCACTGGTCTGGTATACATATGTGGGGTTAGTGAGACCCCCACAAGGTGGACTAGGGAGCATGGATCTGCCCAGTTCCCCAGGTTACACTGCATAGGCTCCTCAGCATTGGGATACTGTGCAGCTATGTGTCCCCACTCCCCGCAGGCATAACATCTGTATGGAGCCCTAGGCGTTCCCCGGTCTCTTGGTTTGGGCAGTCTAACATCACGATCCTCTTCTCCCTCAGTGCTCCGACTCTTTGTGGCCTCTGATGGGCCTTCAGCCTCTCTCTTTTTCCACCTGGGCCCTCCTGGCCCAGTCACCCGAACTTTAGGGCTCGGTGCTGCTAGTTTAACCCAGGGTGCCTCTTCCTTACCTTGTCGGGTCAGCTCCTTCGCTGTCCGTCGTCTCTCTACCAGGGTGACAACCTCGTCATAGGTGGAGGGTTCGTTCTGGCTTACCCAGGCATGAAGGTCTAGTGGTAGTCCCCTCATGTATCGGTCGATGACCAGAACTGCTAGTATCTCTTTCGGACTCCGGAACTCTGTTTGCAACCACTTTCGTGCGAGATGGATGAGGTCATACAATTGGGACCGTGGGGTTTTGTCTTCCTGATACCTCCAACCATGATACTGCTGGGCCCCCACTGCTGTCGTTACCCCAGATCTGGCCAGGATTTCTGCTTTCAGCTGGGGGTAGTCTGCCGCAGCCTCTTCAGGCAGATCATGGTAGGCCTTCTGGGCCTCCCCACACAGGAATGGGGCAAGGATGCCAGACCACTGATCTCGAGGCCAGGCCTCCCGTAGGGCTGTCCTCT
Source organism: Malaclemys terrapin pileata (assembly GCF_027887155.1). NCBI lineage: Eukaryota > Metazoa > Chordata > Testudines > Emydidae > Malaclemys > Malaclemys terrapin. Next base: position 141,924,481 of record NC_071505.1, read on the forward strand.
CAAAGGCCAGAAGGTATGCCTCTACATCATCCTCCCGTGTCATTTTCTGCAGCCAATAGCTGGCCTGTATGAGCCGTGTCCCATCATGGCCGCGATTCAGCTCTGTAAGGGACTTTACCTGGTTTACCAGTTCCCGCAGCATAGCTCGGTCTTGAGCAGCCTGGTCCATCAGCAGGCAATTAGTCTCTTGCTGCAGCCGCACTGCCTCCTGTTGGGCTGCTGTCTGGACACGGGTAGCCTCCTGTTGGGCCACCGTAGCTTGTATCAGTGCCCGCGCTACGTCATCCATTGTGGTAAAAAAAAATAAACCCTCTCCCTTTTTTTTTAAATCACCCTCCCTCTTCCGCCGCGCTGTGCACCCCAAGATCCCACCTCTGACACCAGTGTGACAAAGTTCCTCCTCTATCTTGGTGGGTCCTGCGCTTATTGGCGAATTTTCTTGCCTCAGAGATTCACCATGTGGGTTGGGGAACAGCCCAGAGACCTTTCCCTCTGGAAGAACCCACAGTCCAGGTCAATTGGGAGGTTTGGGGGGAACACGGGCCCGCCCTCTACTCCGGGTTCCAGCCCAGGGCCCTGTGGACTGCAGCTGTCTATAGTGCCTCCTGTAACAGCTGCATGACAGCTACAACTCCCTGGGCTACTTCCCCATGGTCTCCTCCAAACACCTTCCTCCTGGTGTCTGATAACGCTAGTGCTCCTCAGTCCTCCAGCAGCACACCCTCTCAGCTCCTTGCGCCTCTTGCTCCCAGCTCCTCACACTCGCACCACAAACTGAAGTGAGCTCCTTTTAAAACCCAGGTGCCCTGATTAGCCTGCCTTAATTGATTCTAGCAGGTTCCTGATTACTCTAGTGCAGCCCCTGCTCTGGTCACTCAGTGAACAGAAAACTACTCATCCAGTGACCAGTATATTTACCCTCTACCAGACTCCTGTACCCCACTGGTCTGGGTCTGTCACAGTACGTTATCTTGATGTCAGTGGTAGGCCAGTAGATGCATTTCTAGATGTTCAAGACACATCGGCTGCATCTGTGACAACCCACATCTTAGAAGAGTTAAATGTTTGTCAATTGGACCCCAAACAGATGGCTGCTTGTGCATTTGATGGAGCTGCAAACTTCTCTGGAAGACATTTGCTCAGAGAAAAGTGTAACCCTAATCTCTCCTATACACACTGCAGAGGCCATCTACCCCAACTAGCACTAGTACAAGCTGCAGACTCTTCAAAATACATTTAAAAAGCTATAAATTTAATGTCTTCATTATATTCTTTTTTTTTCAGCGAGAGTTCAAAAAGACTGAATATCTTGGAAAATATAGGAGATACACTGGGACTGAAGTTCAAATTAGTCCAACCTGGGAAAACCCTCTAGCTTTCTCATGAGTGATCCTTGGCTGTTGTCTTAAAATTAATCCAGCCATTATTACTGACTTTGGAAAGAATCTACCAAGATGGAATGGATCTAAGTATTGAGACTGGTGGATTAATTTTGCTACTACATTTAGAGAAGACTATTGCAATTCTCTGTCTTGTAAGTCTACTGTTGAAACCACTTGGATCATTAAACAATGGCATCCTGGCATCTGCTACAACAGTAGTAGATCTTTGTCCAGCAATAGAAGAATACATTTGGATCACTCAGAGAGCTATCCATTGAAAAAGTACTGGAAGAAGCAAAGACTTTAGTCCAGAAGTTGACTAATGAAGGCATTTATATTGAATCCTTAAGTGAAGAGGACAAGAAGACAACTGAAAAAGTACACAGACTTCATTCTTAAAAGTCTACAACAGTGACTTCTAGCTTCTACTCAACCTCTACGTAACTTTTACAGATCCCTGTCCTATAACACACCAACAGTTGAGTGGAGCGAGGCACTACCAGCAATGGGGCTGCCATGTGCTCAGAACAGAATAGAGAATTTGAACACAGAGTGGAATATCATATGATGAATGAATGAAGATTTGACTTCAACTTCTTTTTTATCATCACTAGTGGCTCGACCCAATCTTTATGCTATGTTTCCTGGGATGAAAGAAGTAGGAATTCATCTCTTGCTACTCCCAGTCACAACAGCTACAGTTGAGCATTTTTTTTCATCATTGAATAGAATTTTGTGTTCTGAAAGAAGTCACTTTCTGCCTGATCATGTGAATGAACTAATGAGCATATCAATTAAAGAAATGGAAGTACCGGACACACGAGAAGCCACCAAACATGAGCGCATTGCATTCAAGTTCATTAATTTGTGTGATGATTTTAAAACGTGAGTTAATCTAATGGTCATGAAACATTTTTCAGATTTTACTATGGTGCCATACAGCCCCTCTTCATCCTCACAATCTCACCCCTCATCCGCCCTGACCTCCCCCCTGTAAATTCGAACACCCCCCCTAATTTCAATTCCTGGGGGAAACACTGCTATACTAATAAAAATCGCATTTATAAATGAGACAAGGACTCCGCTTTTGCTGCAGCCCTAGTAGTGGAAATATATGATTATTATTAATCATTATTATTTATATTTTGGTGGAGCCCAGAGGTGCCAATCAGGATTGGGCCACATAGTGCTAGGTGCTGTACAAACCCAAATAAGAGACAACCCTTTTCTTAAATAATTTACAATCCAATTGGCAAGACAAAGCATTGGAGAAAAGGATGCAGATTGCAAGGAGAACATATAACACACAAAGACCTGCCTAACTAATAAGTTTCATAGGAATTCAGCATTAGTGGATGGTTCGTGGCTTCTTTCTCTTGGTCCTTTCACTGGTGGACAATCTCTCCCTGAATGCTGTGAGGCTGTAAATAGTAAGATGCATCCTATCTTGTCTGTATTGCAGTAAATAGTGGTAGCTCTAAGGCCCTACTTGAATTGCAGAATGATCTTCAAATAATTGCAGCTGAGTTGCAGATAAGACATGAAAAATCACAGAAAAGTAATAATTGACCTTTATCAATAGCAGCAATTTGGAAAAGCCAGAGTAGACATATTTGATTAAGAAAAATTTGCTGGAACGATATAATCCTCAAGTATTACATTATGTTTTTGATAACCAGACATTTTGCTGCAACTATATTACATTCATTAAAAAAAAAAAGTACAATATAAAATTCAAGAGACTAAAAGTCTTAACACAGCTACTATAGAAATCAAATCCAGTCACTTTAGCCTTTTACATTTTACAGGCATTGGACATTAGTGCAGTACTAATTGCATACTCAAAATGTATGCAAAATTGTGCACTGTGCAAAGTAAGCTAATTAAAATCAAAATCCCTGATATAGCCTTATCAGTATGCAGTGTAGTTGTAGCCGTTTCGGTTCCAGGATATTAGAGAGACAAAGTGGAGGTATGTCTACAATACGAAATTAGGTCGAATTTATAGAAGCCGGTTTTATAGAAATCGGTTGTATACAGCTGATTGTGTGTGTCCCCACATAAAATGCTCTAAGTGCTCTAGTCAGCGGACCGCGTCCACAGTACCGAGGCTAGCGTCGACTTCCGGAGCATTGCACTATGGGTAGCTATCCCACAGTTCCCGCAGTCTCCGCCGCCCATTGGAATTCTGGGTTGAGATCCCACTGTCTGAATGATGCAAAACAGTGTCGCGGGGGGTTCTGGGTACATGTCGTCAGGCCCCTCCCCCTCTGTCAGATCACCGGCAGACAATAGATTCGCGCCTTTTTACCTGGGTTACCTGTGCAGACAACATACCACGGCAAGCATGGAGCCCGCTCAGATCAGCTCACCGTCACCATATGTCATCTGGGTGCCGGCAGACGTGGTACTGCATTGCTACACAGCACTAGCAGCTAACTGCCTTTTGGCAGTAGATGGTGCAGCATGACTGGTAGCCATGGGGCTGGCAGCCGTAGGGCTGCATTGCACCAGCCCCTTGCCTTTTGGTAGAAGATGGTATATTATGATTGGTATCCGTCGTCATCGTACTGCAGTGGCTGTCAATCATGAGCACCTGGGCAGACATGCAACTGTCTCGATGATGATGGGTATCAGTCGTAGTATGCTATTTTCTGCCAATCACCCAGTATTTTCTGCTAAGCACTCAGAAGAGGCCGAGGGCGATCTGGGTGCTGGCAGACGTGGGGCTGGCAGACATGGGGCTGCATTGCTACACAGCAGCAGCCCCTTGCCTTTTGGTAGAAGATGGTATATTACGACTGGTAACCGTTGTCGTCGTACTGCAGTGGCTATCAGTCATGCTGCACCGTCGGCTGCCAGCTTAAGATGTAAAAAATAGATTTGTTCTGTATTCATTTGCTTTCCCTCACTCTGTGAAATCAACGGCCTGCTAAACCCAGGGTTTTGAGTTTAATCTTTGGGGGGGCCATTCTGTGTGACAGTTGTCTGTGTTTCTCCCTGATGCACAGCCACCTTTCTTGATTTTAATTCCCTGTACGCCATGTCGTCACTCGGTCCTCCCTCCCTCCTTCCCCTGGTCCATCAGATACTAGTTTCGCGCCTTTTTTCAGACCAGGCGCCATAGCTAGCACTGGGATCATGGAGCCCGCTCAGATCACCGCGGCAATTATGAGCACTATGAACACCACGCGCATTGTCCTGGAGTATATGCAGAGCCAGGACATGCCAAAGCGAAACCCGGACCAGCTGAGGAGGCGATTGCAGCGCGGCGACGAGAGTGATGAGAAAATTGACATGGACATAGACCTCTCACAAGGCACAGGCCCCAGCAATGTGGAAATCATGGTGTTACTGTGGCAGGTTCATGCCGTGGAACGCCGATTCTGGGCACGGGAAACAAGCACAGACTGGTGGGACCGCATCGTGCTGCAGGTGTGGGATGATTCCCAGTGGCTGCGAAACTTTCGCATGCGTAAGGGCACATACCAGGATGAGAGCAGCCCTCACAGTTGAGAAGTGAGTGGCGATAGCCCTGTGGAAGCTTGCAACACCAGACAGCTACCGGTCAGTCGGGAATCAATTTGGAGTGGGCAAATCTACTGTGGGGGCTGCTGTGATCCAAGTTGCCAGGGCAATCAAAGACCTGCTGATATCAAGGGTAGTGACTCTGGGAAACGTGCAGGCTATAGTGGATGGCTTTGCTGCAATGGGATTCCCAAACTGTGGTGGGGCCATAGACAGAACCCATATCCCTATCTTGGCACCAGAGCACCAAGCCACTGAGTACATAAATCACAAGGGGTATTTTTCAATGCTGCTGCAAGCCCTGGTGGATCACAAGGGACATTTCACCAACATCAACGTGGGATGGCCGGGAAAGGTACATGATGCTCGCGTCTTCAGGCACTCTGCTCTGTTTCAAAAGCTGGAGGAAGGGACTTTCTTCCCGGACCAGAAAGTAACCGTTGGGGATGTTGAAATGCCTATCGTGATCCTTGGGGAACCAGCCTACCCCTTAATGCCATGGCTTATGAAGCCGTACACAGGCAGCCTGGACAGGAGTCAGGACATGTTCAACTACAGGCTGAGCAAGTGCCAAATGGTGGTGGAATGTGCATTTGGACGTTTAAAAGCGCGCTGGCGCAGCTTACTGACTCGCTCAGACCTCAGCGAAAAGAATATCCCCATTGTTATTGCTGCTTGCTGTGCGCTCCACAATATCTGTAAGAGTAAGGGCAAGACATTTATGGTGGGGTGGGAGGTTGAGGCAAATTGCCTGGCCGCTGATTACACGCAGTCAGACACCAGGGCGGTTAGAGGAGCACAGCAGGGCGCGGTGCGCATCAGAGAAGCTTTGAAAATGAGTTTTGTGACTGGCCAGGCTACGGTGTGAAACTTCTGTTTGTTTCTCCTTGATGAACCCTCTGCCCGCCCCCCCCACCCGGTTCACTCTACTTCCCTGTAAACCAACCACCCCACCCTCGGCTCCCCACTTCGAGCACCACTTGCAGAGGCAGTAAAGTCATTGTTACTTCACATTCATGCATTCTTTATTAATTCATCACACAACTAGGGGGATAATTGCCAAGGTAGCCCAGGATGGGTGGGGGAGGAGGGAAGGAAAAGGACACACTGCATTTTAAAACTTTAACTCTTATTGAAGGCCAGCCTTCTGAAGTTCTTGGGAAGGAGAGCTGTTGGTTACACAGGGGCTGTAGCAGCGGTCTCTGCTCCTGCTGCCTTTCCTGCAGCTCAACCATACGCTAGAGCATATCAGTTTGATGCTCCAGCAGCCGGAGCATCGACTCTTGCCTTCTGTCTGCAAGCTGACGCCACCTATCATCTTCAGCCCGCAACTTGCTCTGTTCATCCCGCGATTCAGCCCGCCACCTTTCCTCTCGTTCATATTGTGCTTTTCTGTAGTCAGACATTGACTGCCTCCACGCATTCTGCTGTGTTCTATCAGTGTGGGAGGACATCTGGAGCTCCGTGAACATATCGTCCCGCGTCCTCCGTTTTCTCTTTCTAATGTTCACTAGCCTCTGTGAAGGAGAAACATTTGCAGCTGGTGGAGGAGAAGGGAGAGGTGGTTAAAAAAGACACATTTTAGAGAACAATGGGTACACTCTTTCAGGTTAAATTTTGCTGTTCACATTACACAGCACATGTGCTTTTGTTACAAGATCGCATTTTTCCTCTTATAGTGAGGGCCTGCCGGTTTCGTGTGAGAGATCACTCACGCAGTGCCAGGCAACAGACTTCGGCTTGCAGGCAGCCATGGTAAGCCACAGTCTTTTGGCTTTTTTAACCTTCTTAACATGTGGGAATGGTTTCAAACAGCAGCGCCCTCATTTCCCATATCAAGCATGAATTGGGTTGGCCATTTAAAATGGGTTTGCAATGTAAAAGGAGGGGCTGCGGTTTCCGGGTTAACATACAGCACAAACTCAACTAACCCCCCTCCCCCACACACCCAATTCTCTGGGATGATCACTTCACCCCTCCCACCACCGCGTGGCTAACAGCGGGGAACATTTCTGTTCAGCAGAGCAGGAAGGGGCACCTCTGAATGTCCCCTTAATAAAATCTTCCCATTTCAACCAGGTGATCGTGAATGATATCACTCTCCTGAGGATAACAAAGAGAGATAAGGAATGGATGTTGTCTGCATGCCAGCAAACACCGGGACCATACGCTACAATGCTTTGTTATGCAATGATTCCAGACTACGTGCTACTGGCCTCGCGTGGTAAAGTGTCCTACCATGGCGGACGGGATAAGGCAGCCCTCCCCAGAAACCTTTTGCAAAGGCTTTGAGAATACATGAAGGAGAGCTTTCTGGAGATGTCCCTGGAGGACTTCCGCTCCATCCCCATACACATTAACAGACTTTTCCAGTAGCTGTACTGGCCGCGATTGCCAGGGCAAATTAATCATTAAACACGCTTGCTTTTAAACCATGTGTAATATTTACAAAGGTACACTCACCAGAGGTCCCCTGTGTGCCCTCAGGGTCTTGGGTGAGTTCGGGGGTTACTGGTTCCAGGTCCAGGGTGACAAATATATCCTGGCTGTTGGGGAAACCGGTTTCTCTGCTTCCTTGCTGCTGTGAGCTATCTACATTACCTCCATCCTCATCTTCCTCGTACCCCGAACCCTCTTCCCTGTGTGTTTCTCCAGTGAGGGAGTCATAGCACACGGTTGGGGTAGTGGTGGCTGCACCCCCTAGAATGGCATGCAGCTCCGCGTAGAAGCGGCAAGTTTGCGGCTCCACCCCGGACCTTCCGTTTGCTTCTCTGGCTTTGTGGTAGGCTTGCCGTAGCTCCTTAATTTTCATGCGGTACTGCTGTGCGTCCCTGTTATGGCCTCTGTCCTTCATGGCCTTGGAGACCTTTTCTAATATTTTGCCATTTCTTTTACTGCTACGGAGTTCAGCTAGCACTGATTCATCTCCCCATATGGCGAGCAGATCCCGTACCTCCCGTTCGGTCCGTGCTGGAGTTCTTTTGCGATCCTGGGACTCCATCACGGTTACCTGTGCTGATGAGCTCTGCGTGGTCACCTGTGCTCTCCACGCTGAGCAAACAGGAAATGAAATTCAAACGTTCGCGGAGCTTTTCCTGTCTACCTGGTCAGTGCATCTGAGTTGAGAGTGCTGTCCAGAGCGGTCACAATGAAGCACTGTGGGATAGCTCCCGGAGGTCAATAACGTCGAATTCCATCCCACACTACCCCAATTCCGACCCGCTAAGGCCGATTTTATCACTAATCCCCTCGTCGGAGGTGGAGTAAAGAAACCAGTTTAAAGGGCCCTTTAAGTCGAAAGAAAGAGCTTCGTCGTGTGAACGTGTCCAGGCTTAATTCGATTTAACGCTGCTAAAGTCGACCTAAACTCGTAGTGTAGACCATGCCTGGGGGAGATAATCTCTTTTATTAAACCAACTTTGGTTGGTGAGAGAGTTTGTCTCATCAACAGAAGTTGGTCCAATAAAAGATAAATGTCTCTTCAGTAGCCTTATTAGTTCAGTAATTGATAGGGATCATCTATCTTTGTCTTTTGCCTCACTGCAATTGACAGACAGTCCCTGACAGTATCTTGATGTGTAGTAAATGATGGACACTCTCTAGCTGGTTTGTCATGGTTAGGGCCCTATCAAATTCATGGTCCATTTTGGTAAATTTCATAGTCATAGGGTTTTTAAAATCTTAAATTTCATGGCTTCAGATATTTACATCTGAAATTTCAGTGTTCTAACCATGGTGGTCCCAACCCAAAAGGAGGCTGGGGGGTGGGGGTGGGGGAAGGTATCACAAGGCTATTGTAGAGGGGTCATGGTATTGCCACCCTTATTTCTGCATTATTGCTGGCTGTGGTGATGCCTTCTGAGCTGGGCAGACAGAGAGCGGCAGCTGCTGGCCAGGAGCCCAGTTATGAAGGCCACCACCAGCAGCAGCGCAGAAGTAAGCATGACAATATCATACAATGCCATCCTCACTTCTGCGCTGCTGCTGGTGGTGACACTGCCTTCAGAGCTGGGCATTCAGCCAGCAGCCGTCACTTTCTCGCCACCCACCTCTGAAGGGAGAACAGAAGTAAGGGTGGCCACACTGTGACCCCCCTACAATAGCCAGGTTTCCTGGGGGAGACTAGATATCATGGTCCATTATGTGTTTTTCATGGCCATGAATTTGATAGGACCCAAGTCATGGTGTAGTAATGTGGGGATACTTCCTAGCTGAAATCTCTTGATGTAATAATTGTGTATATTTCCCATATTGTTTTCTACGCTGCTCTTGATACCCACTTCGGTATTGCCTATCCCAAATGTTCAAAAATCATGAGTCAGGCTCACCAATATCATGAAATTGGCTTTAAAAATTATACAATTATGCAAAAATAATAGATTTGGTGGTCTTTTTATTTGCCTTCTATTTTTTGAGCCTTTAGGGTGTACTAGGGTCACATTTTGAAGCTTTCTCCACAGCCACGAGGGCTAAAATCTTACTTTTTCTTTAAGAATGAAGGCTGAAATCATCACATACCCACTTGACTCTAGGAGCTGGGGCTTTAAGGAAAACAATAATTATCATGAAACTCATGACAAAATCATGAGAGTTGGCAACACAGTGCCACCTGTCCTGTTTTTAACAGAATACTCCTTAATAGGTGCCTAGTATTCATAGAATATTAGGGTTGAAAGAGACCTCAGGAGGTCATCCAAGTCAGTCCAATCCCCTGCTCAAAGCAAGACCAACACCAACTAAATCATCCCAGCCAAGGATTTGTCAAGCCGGGCCTTAAAAACCTCTAAGGTTGGAGATTCCACCACCTCCCTAGGTAACCCATTCCAGTGCTTCACCACCCTCCTAGTGAAATAGGGTTTCCTAATATCCAGCCTAGACCTCCCCCATTGCAACTTGAGACCATTGCTTCTTGTTCTGTCATCTGCCACCACTGAGAACAGCCTAGTTCCATCCTCTTTTGAACAGCCCTTCAGGTTGTTGAAGGCTGCTATCAAATCCCCCCTCACTTTTCTCTTCTGCAGACTAAATAACCCCAGTTCCCACAGCCTCTCCTCGTAAGTCATGTTCCCCAGCCCCCTAATAATTTTTGTTGCCCTCCGCTGGACTCTCTCCAATTTGTCCACATCCCTTCTGTAGTGGGGGGACCAAAACTGGACACAATACTCCAGGTGTGGCCTCACCAGTGTTGAATAGAGGGGAATAATCACTTCCCTCGATCTCCTGACAATGCTCCTACTAATGCAGCCCAATATGCTGTTGGCTTTCTTGGCAACGAGGGCACACTGCTGACTCATATCCAGCTTCTCATCCTCTGTAATCCCCAGGTCCTTTTCTGCAGAACTGCTGCTTAGCCAGTCAGTCCCCACCCTGTAGTGGTGCGTGGGATTCTTTCTTCCTGAGGGCAGGACTCTTCACTTGTCCTTGTTGAACCTCATCAGATTTCTTTTGGCCCAATCCTCCAATTTGTCTAGGTCACTCTGGACCCTATCCCTACCCTCTAGCGCAGGGGTGGCCAACCTGAGCCTGAGAAGGAGCCAGAATCTACCAATGTACATTGCCAACGAGTCACAGTAATATGTTAGTAGCCCCACATCAGCTCCCCCCTCAACCCCCCAGGCTCCCAGCGCCTCCCACCCATGGGCAGCTCCACCAATCAACGCCTCCTCCTCCCTCCCTCCCCATACCTCCCGATCAGCTGCTTCGTGGTGTGCAGAAGGCTCTGGGGGGGCGGGCAACGAGGGCATGGCAAACTCGGGGGAGGGGATGGGAAGATGTGGAGTGGGGGCAGGGCCTGTGGCAGAGCCAGGGTTTGAGTAGTGAGCACACACACACACACACGGCACATTGGAAAGTTGGCACCTGTAGCTCCATCCCCAGAGTCGATGCCTATACAAGGAGCTCCATATTAATTTCTGAAGAGCCGCATGTGGCTCCAGAGCCACAGGTTGGCCACCCCTGCTCTAGCGTATCTACCTCTCCTCCAAGCTTAGTGTCATCTGCGAACTTGCTAAGGGTGCAATTAATCCCATCATCCAGATCATTAATAAAGATGTTGAACAAAACCAGCCCCAGGACCAACCCCTGGAGCACTCCACTTGATACTGGCTGCCAACTAGACATCGAGCAGTTGATCACTACCCGTTGAGCCCAATAATCTAGCCAGCTTTCTATCCACCTTACAGTCCATTCATCCCATCCATACTTTTTTAACTTGCTGGCAAGAATACTGTGGGAGACCGTACCAAAAGCTTTGCTAAAGTCAAGATATATCACATCCGCCACTTTCCCCATATCCATAGAGCCAGTTATCTCATCATAGAAGGCAATCAGGTTGGTCAGACATGACTTGCCCTTGGTGAATCCATGTTGACTGTTCCTGATCACCTTCCTCTCCTCCAAGTGCTTCAAAATGGATTCCTTGAGTACCTGCTCCATGATTTTGCCGGGTACTGAAAAGGGGCTGACCAGTCTGTAGTTCCCTGGGTTCTCTTTCTTCCCTTTTTAAAATATGAGCACTATATTTGCCTTTTTCCAATCGTCTGGGGCCTCCCCCAATCACCACGAATTTTCAAAGATAATGGCCAATGGCTCTGCAATCACATCAGCCAACTCTCTCAGCACCCTTGGATGCATTAGATCTGGAACCATGGACTTGTGCACGTCCAGCTTTTCTAAATAGTACTAAACCTGTTCTTTCACTACTGAGGGATGCTCATCTCCTCCCCATACTGTGTTGCCCAGTGCAGTGGTCTAGGAGCTGACCTTGTCTGTGAAGACCGAGGCAAAAAAAGCATTGAGTACTTCAGCTTTTTCCACATCATCTATCACTATGTTGCCTCCCCCATTCAGTAAGGGTCCCACACTTTCCCTGACCACCTTCTTGTTGCTAACATACCTGTAGAAACCCTTCTTGTTACCCTTCACATCCCTTGCTAGCTGCAACTCCAATTGTGCCTTGGCCTTCCTGATTACACCCCTGCATGCTCTATTTTTATACTCCTCCTTATCATCTGTCCAAATTTCCACTTCTTGTAAGCTTCCTTTTTGAGTTTAAGCTCACCGAAGATTTCACTGTTAAGCCAAGCTGGTCGCCTGCCATATTTGCTATTCTTTCTGCACTTTTGGGATGGTTTGTTCCTGCACCCTCAGTAAGGCTTCTTTAAAATACAGCCAGCTCTCCTGGACTCCTTGCCCCCTCATATTAGCTTCCCAGGGGATCCTGCCCATCAGTTCCCTAAGGGAGTCAATGTCTGCTTTTCTGAAGTCCAGGGTCCGTATTTTGCTACTCTTCTTTCTTCCCTTTGTCAGGATCCTGAACTCAACCATCTCATGGTCACCATAGGCACCAACTTTCTCCGGCCCTATCCCCATTCCATCCCCATCCCCAAAGTCCCTGCCTTCACTCCTCCCCCTACCTGCCCCTATTGGATCCCTTCCCCAAATCCCCACCCCAGCCCCGCCTCTTCCCCCAGCGCACCACGTTCCCCCTCCTCCTCCTCCCTCCCTGCCCCGTGAATCAGCTGTTTCGCAGCGCAAACACAGGGAGGGAGGGGGGAGAAGCAGGACGCGGCAGCACCCTCATGGAGGAGGCAGAGGCGGAAGGGGAGGTGAGCAGGGGGCGGGGCGGGGCCAATTTTTTTCCATGGGTGCTCCAGCCCTGGAGCACCCACGGAGTCAGTGCCTATGGTTGCCACCCACTTCTACTTCCCCTACCAATTCTTCCCTATTTGTAAGCAGCAGGTCAAGAGGAGCACAGCCCCTAGTTGGTTCCTCCAGCACTTGTACCAGGAAGTTGTCCCCAACACTCTCCAAAAACTTCCTGGATTGTCTGTGCATTGCTGTATTGCTCTCCCAGCAGATGTCAGGTTGGTATGTCAAGTATTGTCATGTCAAGTATTCCATGACTTGAGTCTAATAAGCAGTAGTAGTAAGGAAAGTGGAAGGAGGGAAGATACTGTTGTGGTTGGTTGAGGCAATAGACTGTAGTTTCGGGTTTCATTTTCTGTATGCCTTCAGGCAAGTCACTTTATCCCTCAGTTTCATGTATGTAAATAGGGATAATAATACTACCTCGTATATCTTGTTTATTTAGAGAATAAGCTCTTCAGAGTGCCCTTTTGAACAAGCTTTATGCTTATATTTTGCATATACTTGCCCTTTATTTTCTTTGCTTGTAGATGGTCATCCTGCTGCTTCTCATGATGCAGTGATTTGTGGATGATCCCTACCTCTGTGTCCCACTTCCCCCTCCCTCCAGCCAGCTCATATACTGCAGTGGATCGTGCTGTCCACACTAATAAGCAGCCTTTCTTCTCTTAAAGGGCCAGCTTCACCTTTCTTGTTCCCCAAAGCTCCGTCAGGATGACAAGAGTTGTGCGGGGGCGGGGGGGGTGACATAATCTCTCTGAGAATGCAGTGTATCTCCAGATATTCCCACCCCCCAAAGGGATTGTCACTCACAACTTCCCTGTCTGGGAGTCGCTGTCTCCTAGGTTGAGGCTGCTGCAGGTTCATTTTAGTCCCTTCTAGTGCTCACAGAATGAAACAATCTCCCTTCAAGCTCCCGCATCTCAGGCTCGAGGGGAATTTGCTGGGGAAGTTAGTAGGGAGTCACTGGAGCTAGATCCAATTTAAATGGATGTGGAGACATTAATGGAATTTTTTTTTTTACTTCTAATCCACCCCTCTGCCTGAACCCCCGCCCCAAGGAACTAACTCTCCTGATTCCCCTCCTGCCTAAAACTGACCCAAACTCACTCTCTGCTCTCACCATGAACTCTTCCACCACTTTCCTGAAATCCCCCTTCCCATCTCCCACTCTGCCCAATATGCACTCCCACATCCTCCTGCCTCCTCACAGACCTCTTGCTTTCTTGGAAACTGCCAGCCTAAAAAGCACATGTTTGGAGGCAGTGTACTTAGGAGAGCAAGGGAGTCTCTACACAGGTAACCTAGGTTTAACTCCTTGCTTCAAATCAGACTAGAGTTAGGACTAGAACGGGGGTTTCCCACATTCTAGATGAGTACTCTAACCATTAGGCTCTTCTGGGAAGGGATTAGATTGCTCTCATTTTTCACAAAAAAAGTATGAAAGGTTTCAGTTTTGTCCCAGTGCAGAACGGGGGAAAAATTGAATCTCACAGGACAAGAAAAAAGTTTCCCACCCAGCTCTACTGGCTCTGCCCTTGACTCATTGGGTGACCCTGAGTGGGTTGATTAACCTCTCTGTGCCAGTTTTCCCATCTGTAGAATGGGGATAATAACAGAGACCAACCTCAGTAAAAAATGTTGAGGTTTTTAGTTGAAAAGTGCCAAGTAAGTATATAATGCATTATAATCTATATAGCACCAAATGTGTGCCAGAGTCTTTACAGACAGATATGAAGACAAGGGCCCTGCCCTAATGAGTTTATAATCTAAACAGATGATACAAAGATCTAAAATGAAGGATAGGAGCAATGATTTTATTATACAGGTTATGATTAATACAAGATATCAAATCATTCACAGGATATATGCTGTATCGGTCTCATTTTCAGACTTGGATGCCTAAAGTTAGGCACCTACATCTGTATTTAGGCACATGATGGAGTCTCCCATTGAGTTCAATGGAGGAGCTACAGTCACTTATGTGGGTCCTGAGATGAGACCAAAAAACAATTTCTGACCTGCAGCCCTGTCTGCAAGTATGACAGGGGATGACAATTGTAGATGAATGTGAACTGCTTTTAGCTTTACATCTCGCACGACTCTCCTTGATTGCAGGAATCCTCAAGCTCTCACATTTCAGTCTGAGGTAGCAGAGCTGCCACTATCGGATTTTGTCACTCATGGCTAAGAGATCCCAGGTGTTGAGGTCAACATTGCAAATTTGGAGGTAAGCTTTGAGAGAGTCCTATGGTTTGTCCCAAAAACAACTTCCAGTCTGAAATTCTCGGTAAAAGACCGCCTTTGATATTCTACTGTCAGACCTTCAGACCACATAATCGCACCCTCTTGCCTGTGCTCTCATTGTAAAAGCGTCAATGCCTGTGATGTTGCAGCACTCATGGACCCGTGGTGTTTGGAACCAAACCTTGCCATTTATTTCCCATTATCTACGGTATCAAATTCCAAATAAATTTACATTCCCAATAACATATTTGAAAAATTAGCTCCTGTTTAATTAACTTCCTTGTCCAGACTACAATGGCTGGTGACATCCAAAGCTGCACCAGATGTTGGATAGGCACACACATTACTTCTTCCTTGGAGCAAGGAGGAAACCAGAAACTAGACTGTGGCTCAGAGTCACACGTTGGTCCATCCTCTGCTCCTGGGGCACTGCCACAACTATACATTGCCCCAAATATGCATCCGGAGCGATGTGTCCCCTCTCCAAGAGTTCAGGCAGCCCAGAATGCTCCAAGACAAATGAACTGTGGCAGTAACAAGAGTATCTCTCCTCAATAGCTACGAAGACCAGTTTGGGATCATGTACCATGGGAACATCATATGTGTTCAGTAGGTATGTTCTCTGTTTCTGGATGCCCACACAGGATGCCAAGCACCAAAAGAAATGGTGCTACGGCATACAATTCCTGCACCATTTCAAGCTGATTTGGCTTGTCCATGCAGTAGCTGACACACTGTGTTACACTGCTCTACATAGCAGTAAGAATTCTTCAAGTCACATAGAGGCCACTGTTTGGTTGATGCCAAATATATCATCAACAGAGTACTTAAAAGAATCCAGTGGCTAAAGAGCCTAATGCAATGGTGACTCCGAGTGCCACAAAGAGGGCCTCTTTCCTGTGAGTAGGCCTCTACATCTTATCACAGAGAAGCTGGATAGTTCAGAGGTGAGCTTGTTCCTCTGGGTAACTCCGTGACTCACAGATCAGGTGTCTCCACTTCTGATTCTAAGGCTCACTTGTCCAAATGCCTCTTCCTTTCTCTGAGCTGAATCAAGTCGCAAGCCCAGCATGGTTGCTTTTCAACCAAGTATCTGAAAACTTGCATTGCCAGCTCTCATGATTTTATTGTGAGTCTCACCAAAATCAGGGTTTTCTTAAAGCCTCAGCTCCTGGAGTCATGTGATTATGTGAGACTTTCTTTCTTTCTTTCTTTGAGTTTCTAGCTCTCATAGTTGTGAAGAAAATCTTGAAAATTTAACCCCCTAAGGCTCAAAAAAGAGAAATCAAATAAAAAGTGTTATAATGTATTTTTTTTAAATCTCATGAATTTTTTGGGCCTGACTCCTGATTTGTACTTAGCCCTGGTCTACACTACGAGTTTAGATCGAATTTAGCAGCATTAGATCGATTTAACCCTACACCCGTCCACATGGCGAAGCCATTTTTGTCGACTTAAAGGGCTCTTAAAATCGATTTCTGTACTCCTCCTCAATGAGGGGATTAGTGCTGAAATCGACATCGCCAGGTCGAATTTGGGGTCGTGTGGACGCATTTCGATGGTATTGGCCTCCGGGAGCTATCCCAGAGTGCTCCATTGTGAATGCTCTGGACAGCACTTTCAACTCAGATGCACTAGCCAAGTACACAGCAAAAGCCCCGGGAATTTTTGAAGTTCATTTCCTGTTTGGCCAGCGTAGCGAGCTCATCAGCACAGGTGACCATGCAGTCCCAGAATCGCAAAAGAGCTAGAGCATGGACCGAATGGGAGGTACTGGATCTGATCGTTGTTTGGCGAGACGAATCCATGCTATCAGAACTCCGTTCCAAAAGACGAAATGCCAAAATATTTGAAAAAATCTCCAAGGGCATGATGGACAGAGGCTACAACAGGGACCCACAGCACTGCTGCGTGAAAATTAAGGAGCTCGGGCAAGCCTATCAAAAAGGCAAACGGCCACTCCGGGTCAGAGCCCCAGACATGCCGCTTCTATGATGAGCTGCATGCAATTCTAGGCGGGGGCCCTACCACTACCTCACCCCTGTCCGTGGAGACTTGCAAGGGGGGAGTCTCATGCAACAGGGATGGGGATTTTGGGGATGAGGAAGATGAGGAGGAGGAGGATAGCGCACAGCACGCAAGCGGAGAAACCATTCTCCCCGACAGCCAGGAACTGTTTATCACCCTGAAGTCAATACCCTCCCAAGGTGGGCTCACGGAACATGAAGGCACCTCTGGTGAGTGTACCTTTGTAAATATAATGCATGGTTTAAAAGCAAGCGTGTTTAATGATTAATTTGCCCTGAAGACTTGGGATGCATTCACAGCCAGTACAGCCCCTCCTTTTAAATGGCCAACCCAACGGATGCTTGATATGGGAAAGGAGGGCGCTGCTGTTTGAAACCATTTCCACATGTTATGAAGATTGAAGAAACCGAAAGACTGTGGCTTACCGTGGCTGCCTGCAAGCCGAATTCTGTTGCCCGGCCCTGCCTGTGTGATCTCTCACACCAAACCAGCAGGCCTTCAATATACGAGGCAAAATGCAACCTTGTACCAAAAGCACATGTGCTATGTAATGTTAACAGCTTGGTTCACCATGAAAGAGAAACAATGGGTACATTGTTCTCTAAAATGTACCCATTGTTTCTCTTTCATGGTGAACCAAGCTGTTAACATTACATAGCACATGTCTTTTTAAATACTACTCTCCCTTTCTTTCCTCCCACAGCTGCAAATGTTTCAACGCTCCCCCTATCATCTCCGTCCCAGAGGCTAGTGCAGATAAGAAGGCCAAAGAAATGCACTCGCGATGAAATGTTCTCTGAGCTCATGCAGTCCTCCCGCACTGAAAGAGCTCAGCAGAATGCATGGAGGCAAACAATGTCAGAGTCCAGGAAATCAGAAAATGAACACGAGGACAGGAGGGACGAGCGAGATGAGAGGCGGAAGGAGCAAGATGAGAGGTGGCGGCAGCGCGATGAGAGAGGCAGGATGCAATGCTGAGGCTACTGGGGGATCAAACTGATATGCTCCGGCATCTGATGGAGCTGCAGGAAAGGCAGCAGGAACACAGACCGCCGCTGCAGCCCCTGTGTAACCAACCGCCCTCCTCCCCAAGTTCCATAGCCTCCTCACCCAGACTCCCAAGAATGCGGGGAGGGGGGCCCTCCGGGCACCCAACCACTCTACCCCAGAGGACTGCCCAAGCAACAGAAGGCTGGCATTCAATAAGTTTTGAAGTGCAGTGGGCCTTGTCCTTCCCTCCTCACCTCATCCACCATCCCACCCGGTGCTTCCCTCCTCCCCAACCTCTCCCAGGCTACCTTGGCAGTTATCCCCCTATTTGTGTGATGAATTAATAAAGAATGCATGATTTTGAAACAATAATGACTTTATTGCATCTGCAAGGGGTGATTGAAGGGGGAGGGCGGTTGGCTTACCTGGAAGTAAAGTGAACCAAGGGGGAGGATTTTCATCAAGGAGAAACAAACAGAACTGTCACACCGGAGCCTGGCCAGTCATGAAGCTGGTTTTCAAAGCTTCTCTGTTGCGCAGTGCGCCCTGCTGCGCTCTTCTAACCGCCCTGGTGTCTGGCTGCACGTAATCAGTGGCCAGGTGATTTGCCTCAACGTCCCACAGGTATTGTGGAGCACACAGCAAGCAGCAATAACAATTGGAATAATGGTTTTGCTGAGGTCTAACTGAGTCAATAAACTGCACCAGCATGCTTTTAAATGTCCAAATGCACATTCTACCACCATTCTGCACTTGCTCAGTCTATAGTTGAACAGCTCCTTACTACTGTCCAGGCTGCCTGTGTATGGCTTCATGAGCCAGGGCATTAAGGGGTAGGCTGGGTCCCCAAGGATAACTATAGGCATTTCAACATCCCCAACAGTTTATTTTTTGGTCTGGGAAGTAAGTCCCTTCCTGCAGCCATTCAAACAGACCAGAGTTCCTGAAGATGCGAATGTCATGTACCTTTCCCAGCCATCCCACATTGATGTCGGTGAAACGTCCCTTGTGATCCACCAGTGCTTGCAGCACCGTTGAAAAGTACCCCTTGCCGTTTATGTACTGGCTGCCAACGTGGTCCGGTCCCAAGATAGGGATATGTGTTCTGTCTATTGCCCCACCACAGTTAGGGAATCCCATTGCAGCAAAGCCATCCACTATGACCTGCCCATTTCCCAGAGTCAACTACCCTTGATAGCAGCAGCTCAGTGATCGCGTTGGCTACTTGGATCACAGCAGCCCCCACAGTAGATTTACTCACTCCAAATTGATTCCCGACTGAGCTGTCTGGCGTTGCAAGCTTCCAGAGGGCTTATCACCACTCATTTCTCAACTGTGAGGGCTGCTCTCATCTTGATATTCTTGCGCTTCAGGGCAGGGGAAAGCAAGTCACAAAGTTCCATGAAAGTGCCCTTACACATATGAAAGTTTCACAGTCACTGGGAATCATCCCAGCCCCACAACATTATGCGGTCCCATCAGTCTGTGCTTGTTTCCCGGACCCAGAATCGGCGTTCCACAGCATGAACCTGCCCTATTACCACCATGATGTCCAAATTGCCAGGGCTTGTGCTTTGAGAGAAGTCTGTGTCCGTGTCCTCATCACTATCATGATGGAGCTGTCATCGCCTCCTCGCCTTCTTTTGCAGGTTCTGCACATACTGCAGGATAATGTGCGAGGTGTTTACAATGCTCACAACAGCAGCAGTGAGCTGAGCAGGCTCCATGCTTGCCGTGGTATGGCCTCTGCAGGAGAGCAAGAGAGCAGAGTTGCAGCGGAAGCAGTGGATGACGACAGATGCCACAAGAATAGATATTTATACCAAACAATGAGAGGACCTGCGAGGTGGATTCATGGCACCAGGAAAGCAGACTTGCAGTGGAAGTGGTAGATGACTGAGCTCATTTACTCTATTGAGCTCAGTCATCATTTACTCCATTGAGACTGAGCTCATTTACAACAGCAGGAGAGCAGAGTTGCAGCGAGAGCAGTGGATGACGATGGTTTGCAGACCTACTGCACCATCTGCTGCCAGCAGCACCCAGGACACAACAGCAGCGGTGACAGTGAGCTGAGCTGAGCAGGCTCCATGCTTGCCGTGGTATGGCGTCTGCATGGAAAAGAGGCACGAAATGATTCTCTGCCGTTGTTTTCACAGAGGGAGGGGCGACTGACGACATCTATCCAAAACCACCCGCAACAATGTTTTTGCCCCATCAGGCATTGGGAGCTTAACCCAGAATTCCAATGGGCGGCGGAGACTGCGGGAACTGTGGGATAGCTACCCACAGTGCACCCTCCATGAGTCGATACTAGCCACCGTATTGAGGACGCACTCCGCTGACCTACTGCTTTTAGTGGGGACATACACGATTGACTTCTATAAATTCGACCTAATTTCCTAGTGTAGACAGACATACCGTTAGGGTTGGCAATACTGAAAACCCCAATACTCCCTTCTTCTGCACCCTGTATGTGTGCCTGTGTCCTTGCCAACTTCCTGTCCCCTCCCCCAGCTCTCCCAAAACCAATTCCTAAATCTAACTAACTTATCTTTCCTAGTCTGATCATATCAAACTCTCTTTTTCTCTCTCTGGCTCATCCCCTATCAGTGAGTGTTGGTTGGGGCATAGGGGGATTATATGTTGCTGGGAGAATGGCTGCAGGAACCTAGTGCAGAGATGGTTCTTGAGTAACTGCAGTTCCTGGCTTAGTGACATCTTTGACCTGGCTGAATCTGGTGCTGCTATTGAACATCCCTGCTTGCCTGAAAAATCCTTACTAAGGACTCACCCAAAAATCACATCCTGACTTCACCCATCTGGAGCATAGGAGGCCCAGAACACTCAGAGCACATGGCCATGACCAAATCCAATCTTTAAAACCCCATGGAAACCCAAATCCAACTTGTATCCAGAGGTGGGCACTCAAATGGCCGTGTGCACATGCACAAGCTTTTGAAAAAGTTGACATTAATGAGATAGAAGGCCAGGGACTGGTTGTCAGAGTCTTCTTTCTGATTCTGACTGTGCTTTACATTGCAAGCAGTTTGGTGGACAAGATTAGAATTCAAAGTGGCCTTGACAAATTGGAGAATTGGTCTGAATTCGACAAGATGAAATTCAATAAAGATAAGTGCAAAATACTTCACTTAGGAAAGAAAAATCAAATGCACAAATACAAAATGGGGAATAACTGGCTACATGGTAATGCTGCTGACAAGGATCTGGGGATTACAGTGCATCATAAATTGAATATAAGTCAACAATGTGATGCAGCTGTGAAAAAAGCTAATATAATTGTGGAGTGTATTAACAAGAGTGTTGTATATAAGACTCTAAAGGTAATTGTCCTGCTCTACTCATCATTGGTGAGGCCTCAGCTGGAGTACTATGTACAATTCTGGTCTCCATGCTTTAGGAAAGATGTGGACAAATTGGAGAGAGCCCAGAGGAGAACAATAAAGATGATAAAAGGTTTAGAAAACCTGATCTATGAGGAAAGGTTAAATTAACTGGGGATATTTAGTCTGGAGAAAAGAAGACTGAAGGGGAACCTGATAGGCTTAAAATATGTTAAGGGCTGTTATAAAGAGGATGGTGATCAGTTGTTTGCAGGAGCGGCTCTCTCTAGGCAGGGCCGGCTCCAGGGTTTTGGCCGCCCCAAGCAGCCAAAAAAAAAAAAAAAAGCGGTGATCACGATCTGCAGCAGCAATTCGGCGGGAGGTCCTTTGCTCCGAGCGGGAGTGAGGGACCGTCCACTGAATTGCCGCTGAATAGCTGGATGCGCCGCCCCCTCCGGAGTGGCCACCCCAAGCACCTGCTTGCCAGGCTGGTGCCTGGAGCCCGCCCGGTCTCTAGGCACCAGCAAAGCAAGCACGTGCTTGGGGCAGCCCATTTGCAGGGGTGGCAGGGATCCAGCATGGGAGCTAAGAACCAACAGGGGGCCCTGGGAGCTGTAGCTCCTTGGTTAGCCTCCCTGCCTATAGAGCCAGTCCTGGAGCAGGGAAAGAACTACATTTCCCAGCACTCTGTTGGCCACTACCAACAGGAAAGGGGGAGGGAGTGAGGAAGCTGAGACCTCATGCTGCAGCCTGCTATGAATGGAGAGCTGCACTGTGAGTAGGGATTCCATATTTTAACATTCAAAAAATAGGACACTTCACAGGGAGGGAGAGTAGCCTCACCCTGCCCCCGTCCACTCCCTCCAACTGCCCCCTACAGAAACCCCAACCCATCCAATACCCTTGCTCCCTGTCCCCTGATCACCCCCTCCTGGGACCCCTGCCCCAACTGCCCCCCAGGACCCCTCCCCCTATCTAAGCCCCAATGGTCCTTGTCCCCAACTTCCACCCTAGGACTCCACTAGGGTTACCATATTTTGTGCCTCCAAATGGAGGACACTCCACGGCCCCACGGCCCCGCCCCCAGCCCCGCCTATACCCCCGCCCCAATCCCGCCCCCTCCCCAAAGTCTCCGCCCCCTCCCCTGCTTCCCGCGAATCAAATATTCGCGGGAAGCCTGAAGCAGGTAAGGGGGGTGTGGGGGGAGGAGGCGCGGCCCAGGCTGGCCCCCCGGCGTTTCCAGCCTGGGTCGGCTCGGGCCCTGGGGTGCCGGCCCTGGCTGACCACCCCCGGCCCGCCCAGCACTGCCGGCCCCCGGCAGCCTGGCGCACCCCCCGGCTCCCAGCCCCGCGACCCCGGCCCGGCTCCCCAGCCCCACAGGCTCGGCTCCCCGGCTCCCGGCCCGGCTCCCGGCTCCCCGGCTCCCGGCCCCGCGGGCTCGGCTCCCCGGCTCCCGGCCCGGCTCCCAGCCCCGCGGGCTCGGCTCCCCGGCTCCCGGCCCCACGGGCTCGGCTCCCGGCCCCGCGGGCCCAGCTCCCCGGCTCCCGGCCCGGCTCCTGGCTCCCCGCCCCGTGGGCTTGGCTCCCCGGCTCCCGGCCCCGCTGGCTCGGCTGACTGGCTCCCCGGCCCCGGCTGACCGGCTCCCCGGACCCCGGCCCGGCACTGCGCCCCCGGCTCCCCGCCCGGCCCCGCGCCCGGCCCGGCACTGTGACCCTGGCCCGGCACTGCGCCCCTGGTTCCCGGCCCGGCACCATGCCCCCGGCCCCGCACCGGCCCCGGCCCCGCACCGCTGGCCCCGGCCGAGCACCACCGAGCCCTCCCAATTTTCCCGGACATGCCCGGCTTTTGGGGATTTCCCCCCAGACGGGGATTTGAGCCCCCAAAAGCCGGACATGTCCGGGAAAATCCGGACGTATGGTAACCCTAACTCCACCCCCTACCTGTCCCTGACAAATCCCTGAGACTCCCATGCCTATCCAACTGCTGCCTGTCCCTTGACTTCCCCCCCCCCGAACCCCCTACCCCTTCTCCAACCCCCCAGCCCCCTTACCGTGCCACTCAGACCAGCGTGTATGGCTTTGCGCAGCGCCAGACACGCTACTGCATACATGTTACCGTGCTCCCCTGCAGAGCCACAGGCCCCCTGCCCCTCCTCCCCCCCAGCACCCGCCTTCCAGATTTGAACACCTCAAAATTCAGGAGTGCTCAAGCTCAGTTTGGGCAGCTGTTACTTCATTTCTCCCAAATCAAATATACTGATCCACTGTAACTTGCTGTAGAAAAAGTAGGATAAAATTGAGCAAGAAATGTTTCCCAGTGGTTATTAGGACTGGAATTGCTATTTTCAACAGCCATTGCCTTTTTGTTTGTTTGTTTGTTTGTTTGTTTGTTTGTTTAAAAGGAAGACAGTGATATTGCATTGGCAAATTCCCCATAGAAAGAAAGCGTGGAACAAAAGAATAATAAAGGCACCTCAACTTTTCCTCATTTATGTAGGAATAGTCTTATAATATGCATCCAGATATCCTCCAATTACACAAGCTGAAAATTGTTCCACTTTACTGCAGTTCTGTAACCATATGGGAACCAATCCTTTCTGTGTTCTGTGCACATCTAAAATTCCTGCTGAATGACCTGCCCTGGGAGCGAGTTACCAGTGACCCAGGGCTGCGGCAGAAGAAGGGTGCAGGTGGGGGGGAGGTGAGCCCAGGGCTGGGGCGGCAGGAGGTGTGGGGGGGCAATGGTGGGGCGGTAGGGGGAACCCAGAGCTGGGGCGGCAGGGTGTGTGTGTGTTTGTGGAGAAGAGCCCAGGGCTGGGGCGGCAGGGGGGTGCAGCAAGAAGCCCAGAGCTGGGAGGGGGGCAGCCAACATTTTTTTTGCTTGGGGCGGCAAAAAATCTAGAGCCGGATCTGGTTGTTCGCCATGTCCACTGAAGGAAGAACAAGAAGCAATGGGCTTAATGTGCTGCAAGGGAGATTTAGGTTAAATATTAGGAAAATTTTCTAACCATAAGGATAGTTAAGCTCTGGAACAGGCTTCCAAGGGAGGTTGTGAAATACCTGTTACTGGAGGTTTTTAAGAACAGTTGGGCAGACTGTCAGGGATGGTCTAGGTTTCCTTGGTCCTACCTCAGTGCAGGGGGCTGGACTTGAGGATCTCTTGTGGTCCCTGCCAGCCCTACATTTCTATGATTCTGGGCTTTGAGAATCAAGCTGGGCTCTTTGCTTCTCACATATAATCAACACCAGGAATAAAAGTTTTGCAGACTAACTGCTGCCTTCATTAGATCCCTATATCTGAGTTCCAGATGTTCTGTATCCTTTATTACAATGAACTATATCCCTCTCACCATAAACACAGAGTCAACCCATCCCAGCTGACCCCGCCTATTTTCGCTGCTTCATTAATGTTCTCGCAAATGGCCTTTTTGAGTCACATTTTCTCCAGCTTTTATCATAGCCCAAAAGGCAATTTGTATGGAAAGCTAAAATAAAATCACTTGAGTTGGGGTGTAAGAAGTATAATACACGTCTTTCCACATTCTGCTTCTTCTTCAATCTGCCTATGTGCACCTCAGCCGCCTGCTGCTGCCTGCCTCCATTCTACCCCTCCTCCCCGATTTACTTTCTCCTGATCCAGTAATTGCTGGAATGAGAGTGATTGGAATCTGTCTCAAGCCCAGTGTGTGTAATTTCTGCCACGCTCACACCCAGTCTGTCATTTTCAGTGGAGGTAGTAGGTTGGGATGGTTTGTAAGGAGAGGTTTTTTTTAACTGGCTGTATCCTGATCAAACCCCATTCAGTGAGCTTGAGCTCCAAGGCGCCTCAGGTTCTGCTCTGAACACAGGAAGGCACACTAGCTAGCTTTCATCACTTGTTTTGTTCTCTCTTCTCTGTATGTTCCCAGCATTATGAGATGGGAGTTGGAATCAATGGGGTTTGGGCACCTAAATACCTTTGACGATCTGGGCCTTAGTGCCTTTCTAGACCAAGTTAAGTTACTCATTCAGTCTTTGATCAGAGCATGGAGGCTCCTCAAGGAGCCCCCACCACACTTACACAAATACTTGAGAGGAGGTATAGGGCTTCATTCTCTACTGGCTCATATTGTGGAACCAAGCCACATCTTTTAATCAGAGCTTAGCAATAAAGGAATATCTCAGTCTAGACACTGAGGGCACCTTCTGACCTATACAGTGGGGTGTGAGATGAGATCTTAGTAAATCCAAATTACTTCAATGGGGAAAAGGTCAGGAGGACTGATTGGCTCATGGGAAGGGAATACAGAGCCTTTCCCCTCCACTGCAGTAGTTACAATCCAGCCCTATGATGGGGGGAAGTGGGGCTGGCTGTTTTAGATGGGGGAGTGAAATCAATGGGTACAGAGCTTTTCACCTATAGGGCACAAGTCCCACGATAGTATTAACTGTAAGTAGTTAGTCTCTGTTCCTTGGCCACCACATGAAATGAGCTGGGTTTTCAATCAATCTATGTACCAAATTCACTGCAATTGACACTAATCAGACTATGATTGAGTGGGCCACAGAGCAAAGCATTCCCCCCCCCCCTCCAAAAAAAAAAAAACCCTGGGTCATTTCTGTAGGGCTGAGGTTATGGTGTTGGAAGGGGCCAGGGTGCCTGCGGGAGGGTACCATTGCCAGTGCTGTACCTGCCTTGTGAATGCCAGTCCCTTGTAGGGTTGCTAGTTTTGGTTGGACATATTCCTGGAGGTTCCATCACATGACAATCTTTAAATACAGATTAATTCCTGGAGACTCCAGCACAATCCTGGAGG
Organism: Malaclemys terrapin pileata; assembly: GCF_027887155.1. Taxonomy (NCBI): domain Eukaryota; kingdom Metazoa; phylum Chordata; order Testudines; family Emydidae; genus Malaclemys; species Malaclemys terrapin. The sequence goes on from NC_071505.1 coordinate 141,950,442, forward strand.
GTTTGCAAGGCCAGTCCCCAGGGAACTGCCAAGCTGACCCCTTTCCTTAGGATCCACGTTCCTAGTATAAGAGCACAGCGGAGCTCTTCCCCTGAAGGAGGATCTCTTTGTTGTAGAGTGTGACCGCTCTATTCCCTCTCTCCGCAGGTGGGGGCAGCGGAAGGGGAGGGCAAGGCAGAGAGAGCAATAGGAAGAGGACACTACAACCTACTTGAATAATTGATAGCGCGAGGAGCGGGGAGCGTATGCAGGAGCAGCTGGACTCCCTGTGTTTCCATCCGCTCACCAGCCAGGGATGAGAGAGCCCAGCTCAGGTAGGGGAGCGCAGCTGCTTTTCATTCTCTCCTCTCCTGCAATGCCAATTAAATGTGTTTTGTGATCCGGAGGGGGGGATAGAGGCAGTTGGGCAGGGAGCTGACACAGATCCCCCAGGCACGGTGCAGGGAACGGAGCTTGACTGAGGGAGTTTCAGTTACAAGGGGGAGGTGGCTCTGGGGTATTTTGTAAAGAAATTGTGCTGTAATGCAGTGCTCAGAGAGGCAGGGGTTGGCCAGAGGCAGAGAACGTGGTAGGGTAGGCTACGTGGAGAGGGAGGGGGGGTTAAAGGGGTTTGTCTGAGGGATTTCACCTTAATCCTCCCAACCTCATGGCATCAAATCTTGAGCCCAGAATTGATGGACCGTGGGAGGTGCCATCTGTGCACATCTGGCACTGGCACAGGGGACTGTGTGTTGGTGTGTGTGTCTGCGTTTGTGTGGACATGCTTGTGTGCGCAGATGTGGCTTTGTGTGTCTTTGTGTGTGTGCGTGGCTGCACCTGTGAAGCTGTTTGCTGATTTATTAATGTTGCACAGTATTAATAAGTACAGAGAGAGACAGTTTCTGTGAGGACGAGTTTACAGTCTGAAGGGTTATGTTTGTGTGATTGCCTGTGCCTGTGTGTTTCTGTGCATGCATTCCCTTCTGTGAGCTAATGTCTCACATCAGATGTGCTTATAGTGACTCAATTAATAGATGCATCGTGCTGAAATCAATTTGTGTTAGAGTAAATCCAAACCTTTCCAGCTCAAACTTACACATATTCAGAATGAATGACCTAACACACTGACCCATACATCCTGAAACATACTCATTAACACAACTGGATGCATATGCCCATACAGTCAGGTGGCATCATTGTATTTAGTGTGTACCCACAGGCAATCTTTGGCTTGAGTGCAAGTTGAGGGCAGTGGTTTTTGAGAGTGATTGTGTATTAGTAGTATACTGAGGGGCAGCGAGTGCCAGGGAGTTGTGACTACATGTTGAAGTGAGGCTTGTTTGAGGAGGGAAGCTGTTTGTAACTAGATTGTGTGCTGGGGACCCATGGGTGCTGAGTTGCTGAGGGAGCTGTTTTGCAGTTGTATATTGGGGTTGTGTACTTTGGTTCTATAAAGTTGTGATGCAGTGAAATGAAAGCCAGGCCTAACATACCTAGAGAACCAGTAATAAGAGAGCTCTAATCTCCACTCCCCATGAGGCAATTCTCCTCAGAGTACAAGACCCTTCACTTGTCCAAATTTCATTTTCCCATATTCGCCCTCTTTGTTCTAGTTTAGCTAATCTCCCCTTCCCACTCAGAAATTCCCACATTGTGAGTACACAGTTCCTCTCATTCCCCAGCAACAGAGATGGAGGGACAGAGAGAATAGCCATGATCTGTTCTTGCCGGGTCCTAAAGCTTCCAGCCAGCTTCAGTTCCTCATTGTATGTGGTGCCTCAGGTTCTGCTCTGAACACAGGAAGGCACACTAGCTAGCTTTCATCACTTGTTTTGTTCTCTCTTCTCTATATGTTCCCATCATTATGAGATTGGAGTTGCTTGTGGGGGGGATCTGTGCTTGACCTGGACAATGATGCACAGCCAGGTCACTTGCAATTCCATTGGCCTTTCATGACAAGAACATTTTGGAGGCAGTAGAACAACATTCCCACACTCATGTCCCCAACAGGAGGCATTATACCACCTTCTCTCCTTTTCTTTCTTTCTACCCCATCTATATCTGGTATTTCCTGTATAGTACATGCAGCCATACTCTGTGTGTCTCTCCTACCCTCTCATTTCCTCTGCTCCTTCCTACCCCTCTGTGACTTTCTTTTCATTACTGCTCCTCCTCCTACCTCTGTTTGTCTCCCTTTTTGTTCTCTTTCTCTCTGTCTCTCCTTTCACTTTTTGCCATTCTCTCTTTCTTTCTCTTTCTCCCCCAGTGATTAAAGTAGCTCAAGTTGAGCACGGGAGCTCACTAGCTGTAGTGGCTGCTGTCACAGGGTCTTGATGTTATGTGGTGACAAAGCATTACATCATTTTGTGGCATTGGGACTCACATAGCAAGGGGAAGAGATTGGGGACAGAGAGGAAATGTATCTGAAAGGGCTCCAAGTCCCCAAGCAACAGGGCCACAGACAGGTAAACACAACCATGTGTGTATGTCTGTGGGGTGGGGGACAGTGCCCCCGACCACAGTCTCTACCAGGATGGAGAATCTATACTGATGTGAAAGCAAAGAAATGTGGGTAGGCCTGGGCGATTCTGACCCGCCAAAGGTGTGAAATGCCTGATACCATAGCTTGCGCACTCCAACGGCTAGACATTTCACAAGAGAGATTTTTATGCCAAGTCTTCTCATTATGTATTATTTACTGCCTAGAGTGGGTGGAGCTAGAAGGGGTTGGTACAGCCTTTCCCTCCCTGTGTAGGGAATGGGAGGCAGTACGGGATTGCTCCTGTGACCCTCTCTTCCTGTAGGGTATGGCAATCTGGCTGGGAGGGAAATACCCTACATTAGAGGAGGGGAGGGAAATAGGGGACTCTTCTTCCCCTCTCAGGTTCTGCTGCCACTTTACCCACTGGCAGAAAATTCTGGGAACCCCTGAAATTCCTCAGCCAATCATCAGGTCCCTCTGTTACTCCCACCTAAGATTCCCCTTCCTGGAGGTCCTCATCTCAACAGCCTGGCAGGAGAGGATGTGCGGGGAGAGCTGAGCTCTCCAAGCCATGGAAAAGGAACAGTCTCACATTAATTTCTGCTCTCTCCCTGCCTCCTGTTTCTCAGTCTCTCTCTGCGACGCTCTCACTCTCTGCTGCTCACAGGGTGTCCCGCAGCGTCTCCCTGGGAGCTTCCTGCCCTCATGTGGCTCATGCCTGGCCCTAGCTGTGAGCAGCTCTTTCCTTTTGCTCATTTGAAGTGTGTCTCGGGAAAGAGAAGCAGATGGGGGTTGGGGTTTGGGGGGCAGAGGAGGGAGCCTGTGCCCTCCAGAGACAGGGAGGTGAGTCTATACCCTGCTGCATGACGAGACGAGAGGAGAGGAAGCTGGCAAGCAGGAGAGCAAGGAATCCACCATCAGCAGGGAGAAGAGTAGAGAATGTTTTCTCGGAAGCGCAGTTTCACCTTCGGAGCCTATGGAGGGTATGTACCTGTACCAGCCCCTGGCTCCCTCTCACAGACCTTGCATTATGCAGCCTCTTCCTGCCAGAACCCTGGCGAAGCTGTGGGAGTGGGTTAAAACTAGAGAGGGAAACCTCCAGGGAAATTCACATATGCATCTCTGCTCCATCACTGCAGCCTCATCTCCATCCTTCTGATATTGGGACAATCTCCTCTCCTTTCTCCAGCAGAGAGAAGGCTTTCCCTGGCCTGTGGGCTGGGGTGGGGGAGTGACTGATTGTTTTCTTCAGGATGAGCTCTTCTTCAAAGGCTGAGACTTCAATTTCTTCCCTCCTCCCTCCCTCCCCTTAGAAGGAGACGCAGTTCCCCAGTTCTGATGTTTCTGGAGATGGCGATGGGTGTTTGAGGACGGGTGCATTTTCCTCAGGACTTCTCCTTTCAGAACAAACAGTTGGGGCCGAAACGATCTCAACCTATTCTCAAACTTTAAAGTGTAACACCTGGTGTGCTTGCAAGGCATGGACCATAGCTGTGGACCAAATGACTGATAGAGCTTGAAGTGAGAGCTTGGGCAGTTTGCTAGGTGACCCAATATGCCTTTTCTGTCTGTTCCAGAGACAAAAGGAGGCAGAGGCATTTAGAGGAAATCCTAAACAAAGAATGAGGACACAGTAGTTCTCAACCTGCGGACCATGGGTCGCTTGCGGGCCAATCAGCACAGAGCTGCGGCCCATGTCACATCCTCAGGGCCATACAGATAGTACTGGATGCAGCCCACATAACACATTGTGGGCCACATATGTGGCCTACAGTGGTAAATATGTTGAGAACCACTGAGCAAGAGTGTTAGCCTTATCAGTGGCAGCTGCTCACTCTCACTTCTCTACCTCTGTCTTGCTCTCTTTCCTTTGGAGTTCAGGAATCAATCTGTGATGCAGTGATGTGAAATGCAAAGCTCCAGCTACTACATGCTCTGGTGTTGTGATTAGGATGTGATCACCAAAACCCCAAAGAGCATGATTGGCAGAGCTGGGCACTGGAGAGAGGCCCAGGACTGGAATAGCAGGGGCTGCTGCAGGTCAAGACAAATGTTCCTCAGCAAACATTTTATTTGATTTCTTCAGACCTATTTTCTAGCTGTGAATTACCTGCAGACAGATTCGAATTCTTATGAATTCGGTGATTCTTCTAAATGTTTCAGGGAACGGTTCCCATGAACATACTTCAGCTTAAGAGGGTCACTTGCCAACTATTGGCCATGGCTATTACATTGAGTCATCTGTAATTTGCTATTCATGGCTATTTGACTAGTCCCTGAAGTCACATAGTGTTGTTTCTGCTCCTGGGCTGGACTCCTAAGCCCATGATGAGCCTTCAAGATAGCCACATGCACCCTTCAACCATGAGCCCCTATGAGAATAGTTTCATGAGGATTTGGACACTTTCCCTTCCAGAGAACAACAAATCACTCCTACGAATGCCTGTGGAAGGGGAATTAAAAGGCTTGTGACATCTGTCAAAGTGGATGTGCAGGTTTTATTTTCAGGATGGAGAAGCACTGGCAGAGTATATGTGGAGATGGATAGCTGAGAGGGTTGTAAAGGGTCTTCCACAGGATTTCAGGGCTGAGTGTGGAGATTGAAGGATTGGAATAGCAGTGCATGCTGCAGGTCAGGATTGCCTAGCTACTTTTCTATTTTAAAATGTAAGCAGTAGATAGTGAGAATAATTCCAGGGATGGGTTCCTGTTTTTCTGTTTAAAGGTAGTACAGCTGTATGGTTAAGAAACATTTCTGCATAAAGAAATATCTCTTTAAAAAGTGGCATGAATTTAAACAGTTCTCAGTAAGTTTTAATATAGCATTGAGTGTCCTCCCCTGTCCCTCTGCTACTTCTCTTTCCAGCCCAGTTTCCTTTGTAATTTTGTTTGGCCTGGGACACTTTGTTCTTCCTTGATAGAAGAACTTGCGGCTTACACTGGCAATTGAATGACAAAAGTTTTGTCTTTCAGAGGTGTTAAAAAAACACACCCTGCCCCCAAAAGACAAAGTTTTGCCGAGGACAAGCGCCGGGGTGAACAGCACTTTGTTGGCAGGAGAGCCGCTCGTTGGGGGTAGAAGTTTTTTTAATCTCCTACAAACGCATATGCAGAGAAACGGTCCTTCCTTGTGGGCCTGCAGTACTGCCAAGCCCCAAAGCTCATAATTCATGAGTCAGTCTCCCAAAAATCATGAAATTTGTTTTAAAAGTTTAAGTCCCATTTTTGTCCTGTCTTCTGATTTTTTTTAATTCCCCCTGCCCACCCGCAATGTGTTTGTCTTGTTGCCAGCCCTGGCAGATGTATAGTAAGGTAGGTGATTTTGCTGAAGGAACTCTTACTAGAGGATCCAACCAAAACAGGGGTCTGATTGTGCCATGCATTTTCCATTTGCACAGTAAGGGACAGTCCCTGGCCCCAAGAGCTTGCAATTGAGTGCAAAGCATGGTGGTGAGTTTGTGATGTGGTGAGTTTGGAACTGGGACTCAGCCAGACTCATCTCATAGAGGGGCCACTGAAGATCCATTAGATGGGAACAACTTTTAATCCTTGTTGAGCAGGGAAAGATTCAAACTGGTGATCTGCAGGTGGAAGATGCTGAGTCTATACGGCATTACAAATGACTGAGGCATTCAGTCCCGCAAAAGCAGTAATCTTGCACCTTTGAGAATGAGGCTTCTTTCTGGAGAGATGAGTTTATTAAATGAAATTCTGATCTCCTTTGGAGCTTACACAGGCAGAGTCATCTGCTCTCTGGACACACAATGTAAATCCGCCGCACTGTGCTGTCAGTCTCAGATGCACTCTGTTTGCCTGGCCCTGTTCTTAAACCTATTAACCAAGTACAAAAAAATAAAAAATAAAATGAATATTAGTACAACATTCAAATTAACTACAGTGGTTTGCATATAGACATGCCAACAATTACTCCAGGCTCCTTAGACTAACTTTTATACTGTTTTACTCCCATATCTGTCATTAGCAGGGTTTCAACCTTCAGATGCACAACACAGATCTCGTCTACTTCAACTGTAGGAGTAACTAATGGGGGAAACATGCCATTACCCTCTATGTGGATCAGCCCACAGAGTCAGACACCAAATGCACATTGCCAGTGGGTTGCACCAGTACTCATGAGACAGCAGTAGAATGTGGGGCATCAGGATTCTTGGCCCTCAAAGCTGCTTGTGCCCTGGTGGTTACAGACAGTGTAGAGAAATGTAACAACAAACACCACCCCTATTTGGGTCATCTGTGGGCTATGAACCTGGGACCACTGATGTTAAAGCATGAACCTTTTACAGAGCTCTTAGCTTGGAAATATCAGGAGAGTCCTAAACCTCTGTGTGGTTTACCTACTAGAGGGGGACACAGAGCCACACTGTGTTAGCATGAGTTATAGAACTACTTACTTTTGCATGTCTTTTCTGCAAGGTTGTATGACAAAGTGGACACTGTTACATTAGAGACCTGGCTTCTATTCCCAGCTCTGACTGTGCAGCCTCTGTTACCTATGAAATAATAGTTCTCTCCCTCTCCAACTTTGGCCTTTAATAAGTATTGTGAATGGCACAGAAATGCTAACAGCTGCTAGTAAGAGTGCTGGGGCTAAATCTTATCGATGCTGTCAGCTGAGCTTGCAGTGTAATACAGCTTCCCCTAGACAGCTAGACATCGTTAGGGTTGCTGTTTGAGTTTTCTTCCCCCAGATTGCATGACGGCTGCAGCTTTTCACGTCATCACAAGATGGCCTGTAGCAGGGGCCAAAATTATGATAAATTTGTGACAGTTGGCAACTTTACAAGGCAGCAACCCCTCCTCTGCTCTGTTCTGCTCACCCCCTTAGCAGTGATAGTTCTGACCACTGCTTTTCTTCTTTCCTTGCCCTGGCTCGGGCATATTCCCATCCCTGGGTCTGGCAGCAAGGCTGTAGCAAGTGGGTCTGTCTTTAGGTTCTGGTTTCAGTGACTCCAAGGGCTTTTAGCTCTTCAGATACTGAGCAGTCTCAAGGCGGCTGATTCCTGGGAGCCTGACAGTTTTTAATAGTTCAGAGGCTAGTCCTGGGTCCTGTCCCCCCTGTTGGAAACCCCCCCTCCCCTTCCCGCTTCCCAGCATTTGTTCCATCTAGGACCTACCCGTCTTGTCGCTGCAACCCAGCCATTGAATCAGGAGCCTGGAGCACAGAAGTGGTTTGGCCGAGCATGTGTATCCACAGGGAAGGGAATTGTCAGGGAGCTGGTACAGGTGGGCAGAGAGGGATCCAGTGGCAGGGAGAACCACTGGAGAGACTGTATATGAGTATTGGCATCCTGGATGCTATAAGGGTTAATGGCAATTGTCTCCCTTCAGGAGATCTGATGAAGTGGAGCGCTGCATCAGTGACATCCTAGACTCTCCTGTCCAGGACCCCCAGACTGCACTTACCTCTGCTGTTCACAACAAGGTAAGGAGCTGCATCCTCCCTGTCCAGAATGGGAATATACCTAGAGCATCTGAGAACAGGGGAGAGAGGCAGGCAATGTGCATTAGAACAGTGGGTGTGTGTGTATTGTGGGCACAGATATGTATTTCTCAGTGAGTGCCCTAAAAACTGGTCCATCTAGTTTAATTCCCATCTCTTGACATAACAGAGCAGGCCATTATCTTGGCCACTCAGATGCAACTAATGGTCCATCTAGTCCAGAATCCTGGCTCATCCAATACCAGATCCGGCTGCTATTCTGCCTTTAACAGTGCAAGGTGAAAACAATGCACCTGGCCAGTTGTTCAATACTGTGCCATCCATGTAGGGAGAGGGATTCCTTCCTGACTTCAGCAGATGAATAATTTCTGCCCTGAAGCATGAGGACCCTTATTATTTTTGTCATAGCTGGTGTTACTGCAGATGACATTCTCTCTCATAGAAATGTCAGATCTCTTTCTATGTCATCCTTTTCTCTTCACAGACTGTGGATTTGTTTGAAATGATTGAAAAAATGCAGGTGAGGAGCAGTTATTCAATCAAACTTTGGGATCCTTAATTTCTGGTAACTGATAATTGTCAGCTCCTATTCCTGTCCTGTCCCTGCACCTTCACAGCATCTTCACTTGTGCCCTTCAATCCTGGCCAGCATGGTCTGCTCTCCTAGTCTTGGCTCTCCTGGCTCTACCCAGCCCCCTTTGACTCTCTGGTAGTGTGGCTTCACTGTCGCCTCCCTCAGGTTCAGGGGCTCAAACAATCTGGGGGTACACCCACAGTTAATTTAAATGCAAATATATGTCCCTTAGAGAACATTAAGGGTGCAGAGTTCAGCATTCAAATGTCAGAAAATGCCAAAGTTAATGTGAAACCTTAATTCTGCCCTTTATATATTTTTAAGGGTGATTTTTAAGGGTACTTAATTGAGATAGACTATCAGGGTGGCTGTATTAGAAGGATGTCCCTTGGGAAACTGCTTTACTTGATGGTTGTGAATAGTAATGATTACTGCTTAGCTGGTGCAGCATTATCAGGGGGAGCAGGGGTTGCACTTCCAGTACACTCCCTGCAAGTAGGGGAGGGGAAGGGACTGGGTGGCTCCGCCTCCACATATGTTGTTATTTGTGTTACCATGGTACCTAGGAGCCCCAGTTGTAAACCACGACCCCAATGTGCTGGGTGCTGTGGTTTACAGAACAAAAAGACAGACCCTGCCCGAAAGCACTTACAATCTAATTGCCTAGGCAACAGAGCTGGCTAGGCCGTAAGGGAGAAGATGCTGTACCCTGAAACACAGTATAATAAATAACTCCCTGCTCCAACAGAAGAGGGGAATTCAGAGAAGAATTGTGCTTCTCTTCCCAGTGCTTCTCCTGCATCTATGTGCCACCCCATACTCAGGGCTGTAATTAAAGGTACATGCTAGCCCTTAGTGAGTGAGAAGTTGTGTGCAGTATTTATATGTATACACCTCTAAGCTGTAAGGGGCAGGTTCTGCCACCTTCGTGCATGACGAGTAGCACTTTACTCTGTGAACAGTGTTAGTGGGATTATTTGCAGAGTAAGGAATGATTCAGTGCGAGTAAAGGTGGCAAAATCTGACCTTCAGCTATCAGCCCTTTTCTAAATGGAAAAGTACAAGTTAAATTGGAAACTAATTGTCCCATAAACTGACGTAATATTTATGATGTTTCCAGGTGCAAAGTATTGAGCTATATTAAGTAATAATAGTGTATTATGCAGCATTGTTGATAGTGGCCTGGATCCAAAAAGGGACATAGGCATTGTAACTCTAAGGGCTTGTCTACACTTGCAGCAGTGCAGCTGTGCCATTATATCACTTAGGCCTGGTCTACATAGGGTGACCAGATGTCCCGATTTTATAGGGACAGTCCCGATTTTTGAGACTTTTTCTTATACAGGCGCCTATTACCCCCCAACCCCTGTCCCGATTTTTCACATTTGCTGTCTGGTCACCCTAGGTCTACACTGGGAGGGGATCGATCTAAGTTACGCAACTTCAGCTATGTGAATAACGCAGCTGAAGTTGACGTACTTAGATCTACTTACCGCAGTGTCTTCAGTGTGGTAAGTCGACAGCTGACACTCTCCTAATGACTCCGCCTGCGCCTCTCGCCCTGGTGGAGTACAGGAGAGCGCTCTGCAGTCAATTTATCGCGTCTAGACTAAATGCGATAAATCGACCCCTGCTGGATCAATCGTTGTCCGTCGAGCTAGCAGGTAATGTAGACAAGCCCTTAATGATAACGCTACCTATGCTGATGGGAGAAGCTTTCCCACTGGCGTAGGTACTCCACCTCCCTGAGAGGCAGTAGCTATGTTGACAGGAGAAGCCCTCCCATTAACATAGCGCTGTCTACACTGGAAGTTCAGTTGGTATAACTACATCGCTCAGAGGTGTGGAAAATCTACATCCCTGAGCGACGTAGTTATACTGACATAAGTTTGTAGTGTAGACCAGGGCTAAGCGTTGTAATGCCTAACTTTTAGGCATTTAGAAAATCATAGGAACAACATTGTGATTCACAAAGCCTGAGTTAGGCTATGTCTACACAGCACACCTTATAATGGCGCAGTTGTGCCCTTGTAAGGTGCGCTGTGTGGCAACTCTTTAAATAAAAACACCCCCAATGAGGGGAAGTAGCTTTGTCGATGGGAATGCAGCTCCTGCCGCCGAAGTGCTGTCCACACCGGTGCTTTTCATTGCTAAAACTTTTGTTGTTCGGGGGGTGTTTTTTCACAAAACTAAAACAAAAGTTTTAGTGACAAAAGTGCCTATGGCTATGTATACACTACAGCTTATGTCGGCATAATTTATGTCATAATTTATGTCACTCAGGGGTGTGAATAAGCTGCACCCCTGAGCGACATAAGTTGCACCGACATAAGCACTGGTGTGGACAGCACTATGTTGGCAGGAGAACTTCTGCTGACATAGCTATCACCTTTTATGGAGATGGTTTTATTAGGCCGACGGAAGAGAGTTCCCATTGGCATATGCCCGTCAGCGTTGAGCATCTTCACCAGATGCACTGCAGTGGTTCTGTATGTGTAGACAAGCCTTTAGGCACCTCTTCAATTCATGGAGAGAGAGAGGCACCTCAGAATGTGATTCACTGTGACGGGTTGGATCACAGAAACCCCCTTGGGAGCTGCCACCTGATGTGCAAAAGACTACCCCTGCTCCTGTTTTCCCTGCCAGCTCAGGACTCCAGCACCCTGTCTTGCTGAGCCAGACACTCCCGTCTGCTGCAGCACAGACCCAGGGTGTCTGAATCACTTGTCCCAAAGCTGCAAGTTTACCCGAAAACAGCTTACAGAAGTGTATTTGTCTCTAGCACTCAGATGCCCAACTCCCAATGGGGTCTAAACCCAGATAAATCCGTTTTACCCTGCATAAAGCTTATACAGGGCAAACTCATAAATTGTTCGCCCTCTATAACACTGATAGAGAGATATGCACAATTGTTTGCTCCCCCAGGTATTAATACATACTCTGAGTAAATTACTAAATAAAAAGTGATTTTATTAAATACAGACAGTAGGATTTAAGTGGTTCCAAGTAGTAACAGACAGAACAAAGTAAGTCACCAAGCAAAAGAAAATAAAATGCGCAAATCTATGCCTAATCAAACCGAATACAGATAATCTCACCCTCAGAGATGCTTCAGTAAGTTTTTTCTCAGCCTGGACACCTTCCAGGCCTGGGCACAATTCTTTCCCCTGGTACAGCTCTTGTTGCAGCTCAGGTGATAACTAGGGGATTCTTCATGATGGCTCCTCTCTCCCTTGTTCTCTTCCACCCCTTTATATATCTTTTGCATAAGGCGGGAACCCTTTGTCCCTCTGGGTTTCCACCCCCCCTCACTGGAAAAGCATCAGGTTAAAGATGGATTCCAGTTCAGGTGACATGATCACGTCACTGCAAGACTTCATTACTCACTTGCCAGCACACACATATACAGGAAGACTCACAGGTAAAACAGCCATCTGCAGACAATGGGAGTCATCAAGATTCCAAACCATCCTTAATGGCCCACACTTTACATAATTACAATAGGCCCTCAAAGTTATGTTTTATATTTCTAGTTTTACATACAAGAGTGGTACATTTCTACAAATAGGATGATCACACTCAGTAGATTATGAGCTTTGTAATGATACCTTACAAGAGACCTTTTGCATGAAGCATATCCCAGTTACGTTATATTCACTTATTACCATATTTTTTCTAAAACTATCCCAGTTACATTATATTCACTTATTATCATGTTTTTATAAAACCATATAGACTGCACAACGTCACAGGCACCTCTTCAATTCATGGAGAGAGACACCTCAGAATGTGATTCACAAACAGGGCCGGCTCTGGCTTTTTTGCCGCCCCAGGCAAAAAAGCCGCCGGCCGCCCCTGCCCCCCCCCCCCCCCTGCGGTGGCGGGGGGGGGAGGGCGGCCGGAGCCCCGGGGGGAGAGTGCAGGGGGGAGGGCGGCGAGCCCCAGCCAGGGCTCGCCGCTCTCCCCCCGGCAGCCAGGGGGAGGGCGCCGGGGGGGAGGGCGGCCAGAGCGCCGGGGGGAGGGCGGTGAGCCTGGCCGTGGCCCCGCTCTCCCCGGGGGCCGGAGCACCGCACCGCCCCCCTCCAGGTGCCGCCCCAAGCACAAGCTTGGTGGGTTGGTGCCTGGAGCCGGCCCTGTTCACAAATGCCAGTGCCCTAGGCGGGGAACTGCATAAGCTAGCCAAATGGAGGTGCCAAAGAGAAGGGTGTGTCCTAAGTCCCACCCCTCTCAAGTGCCTCCTGGCAGCCTGGATTTAGGAGCCTAGCTCTGTTAGCAGTCCACAACTGGGCCTGCCTTCTGCCACACAAAGTGGCTGGAGGTGGAGGTGACAGCTCCCCACCTTATAACTTTCATCCCAGTGGTTAGAGCACTTGCCGGGGATATGGGAGAACAGCTTTAATTCCCCCTTCAGCCAGAGTGGGGAGAAAAGATTTGAAAATGGCACAGTACACTTTGCAGAAGATTTTCTCATAGCTATGGAAGGACATGCTGTACATGAGTGAAGGTCTTATGCAACTCTGTGTTGGAAGGACATGCAGAGCTCTTTGCCTAGCTCAAGTGCCTCCTAAACTCTGTAGGAGGAGAACACCTTAGCACATTAATGGCTGCCTAGGGTGCAGCCCTTCTTATGAAGGGGATTTCATCCACTTATGTGCCAGAGATTGTGCATAACCACACAGAAAGCTGGTGAGAATTTGCTTGCATATATAAGGCACCTGATTTTGCAGCTAAATTAGCTTCTTTGTTGCATGTAATGAAGACTACTGTGCATGTGTGTGTAACTAAATTAGCATTGTAGCTAACTGCCTCATCCCCAGAATTGCACTAAGGAAGGCTATGCTGCTGGATAGAGCTGGTCAAAATTTTTTGAATACACAGCTTTTTTTATAGAAAAATTACCTTTTTAAAATTAATATATATAGCAAAATTGTTTTATTTTTTTTTTGAGTTTTCACTATATCTTTTTTATGATTTAAAAAAAAAATTTCATTTACTATTTTTCATTTTTTGTTTTTTCCCTTTCTTTTCTCTTTTCCTTTTTCCCCAATTAGTTTTTGAAAATTGAAGTTTGGATTTTCAAAAGCACCCAAGAGATTTAGGGAGCACAAGTGAGGGATGTAGGCACTGTTGAAAATCCAACAGTGAATTTAAAAAAAAAAATTAACAGGGAAAGAAAGCAAAACAACAGAAGATAAACTTTAAAAAAAATGGAAAATGGGTTCATTTGAAACCCTTCAAAACAAAACTAATTTCATCATTTTTTTTCAATTTAAAAAAATATTTCAAGCAGCTCTACTGGTGGTTAAAAAGGAAATTTATGGCTATGGCTGACTGTTATTACAATATATACAGTAGAGAGAAGGAAACTATCAATAAAAAGTGTAAAGACCAAAGTTTTTCTAGATGTAATTGGGCGCAGTGCCACTGAAATCAATGGAGCCAAGTCTGTTTCCATCAGCAGACAACTTGAGCCGAAGTTTATAAAGATAAATTGGAGTGTTATGATAATTAAATTAGTGCAATTAAACAGGAAATCAAAATATTATAAATTGTACCTGAGACTGTACCAAAATAGTGTAGTATATGATATTATATGAAAAATAGCATGTGAATATGTAACTAAAGCATGTAATGTAATATGTGGGCACTGGGGTAAGAGTGCATATTCCCAAGTGCTAAGAGTGCATGTCCAACCTCAACTTTGGCATTTCCTGATCATTGAGTGCAGTTACAGTCTTAATGTCATAGAATCATAGAATATCAGGGTTGGAAGGGACCTCAGGAGGTCATCTAGTCCAACCCCCTGCTCAAAGCAGGACCAATTCCCAACTAAATCATCCCAGCCAGGGCTTTGTCAAGCCTGACCTTAAAAACCTCTAAGGAAGGAGATTCCACCACAACCCATTCCAGTGCTTCACCACCCTGCTAGTGAAAAAGTTTTTCCTAATATCCAACCTAAACCTCCCCAAGTCATCTCAGTGTAATTCTCTGGATGGAAATTAATTTGGCCACACCCCATTAGATCTGCTCAATTTACAGGTAAAATGATGTTGTTTTAACTGAAAATTCCCTCTGGGATCTGAGAATGAAGCTAGGCTTTTTTCCATTTCAAACATCATCACTGCCAGAATACCCTGCCATGACTCCACTGTGTGACTCCACTGTCTTCAATGAGTTTGCACAGGTGGAACTTAGTAGCCAATTCCATGGCTAATGCACAGGTAGGATAAACTTCAGCTCATGGTCTCTGAGCTGTGCTGGCTCTGCAGGGCTAACAGGAGTAAAAATCAAGTAAATCTGATTTCAGTCACCAAAATGAGATGAGCCTTCTTTTCAAGAGCCTGCATAACCTTGCCCTCCCTTCTCATCTGCCACCTTCACCCCATCTGCAATGATGCCAACATCAGCATCCCATTTGTCTGCTTCTCCCACAACCATCTCAATGTCTTCTTCCACACTGCTCCTTGTACATGAGCACCCTCCTGGAGCTCATTCTCAAAGCCACTCTCTTGTCCATGGTCAAGTCCTTCCTAAAGTCCTTCTTCTGTGATGTCTAGAAGAAATTAGCCAGCTAATGATGGCTAGAGAGAAGGAAAATCAGGCCTATCCCAGAAACATCTACATTATCAAGTTGTGTTGTTCATCACCTTCGGCACTTTGGTGCACTCTTTCCTTTTTTCTGTTTGCCTTTTTAGATTGTGGGAGTTTTGGGGCAGGGTCTGTGCTTTTCTATATGTCTGTACAGCACCAGAACTTTGGGGGTGCTACAAGAAACTATTTATGTATGGCTCTATTGGACATGAGCTGGAGAAATGTCATTCATTATCATTGCTGTTACTGATGTCTCTCTGGTGCTACTATGTGGCCATTCAATGCTACAGCAGACTTTCTTTTTTCTCTCCTGACTTCCAGTGTTATATTTTGTCTCAATCCTGAGAATTGTGTGAGCTTGATTTTATCTGCTACATCTTTTTTTATACAGGAAGCGAGGGGAAAACAGGGATAGTTGGAGATCCACTCTGAGGGCTTACTTAACTGTTTATGAGCCTGATTTAAATGTGAAGTTCACCTCCATGTTGGGATTGTCTACTTCTGGCTCCTTGTATGTGTGTGTGAGATATTCAACTAACAATTGTGTCTGTTATCTGTAGAACATGGATTAATTCCATGACCTGGAAGGGAGTAAGATGGACTGTCCATTTCATGAGGAAAAGACAGTTCTTGTCCCAGTGAGGGAGAGAGGTTCTCTGGCCTACAATGTGCAGGAGGTCAGACTAGATGATCACAATGTTCCCTTCTGAACTTAAAGTCTCTGAGCCTCAATCCGCAAAGCAAATTTTGGCTGCTTATCTCAACTGAGAGAATCAGCATTTCAGGGCTCACTCTTCACTGCTGTAAAGTCTGAGGCAGTCTCTGCATCAAAGGGATGCCACCCTGCCAAAGTTTTGTGGGGAAGGGGGAAGTAAGAAAGGAATGTAAGTTTTGAACTCCATTCTTTGACTTTCTTTTCCCCCTTTCCCACTTGTTTGGAGTGGGCAGAAAGGCAGGTGGAGGGATTGGAGAGTTAGAGGTGAGAGATGCTGGCTGGGAGCACATCTCTCTGCTCTCTGACCAGAAGTGCTACATTCTGTGGGATGGAAGTTGGGGTTGTGTTAGTTTTAACCCCAAATTTCTGGCCTTTTGGCAGGCAACTATCAACTTTTTCTCCCCATATCACCCTTCTCTCCACCTACAGTCTTCCCTGCGATCCTCCTGTAACTGTACCCCAGTGGGTTACAGCTGAGGATGCCAGATTCAGGACAAACTGCTGAGAAATAAGGTGTCCACCCCAAACTGGTGGTTATTCACCCATAAGATATACCAAGCCAGTAACAAAAGTAAACTTCTGTTTCACCAAACTGGTTAACAAGAAGTCAGAAAGATCCCAAGAGATCAGCAACACAGCTTGGTCAATATCCAACTCAGATCTTACCCAATAATCACGCTATTGCCATTCCTTTAGTATCTAATACCTTCTTATTTATAAAAGAAAAGAAAGAGGAGAGAGTTAAAATGGTTAAAAGAATGAAATACACTCATTGCAAAGTTCTTATATGTATCAGCCCTGAAGCAGTGATGGAATAAACTGCTGTCTTGTACAGTCACCAGTAACTGCCAAAAGATTGGAAGGTCCTCAGTCCATTGCTTGTAATGCTCCTGTTAGGTTAAGTCCATAGTCCAGAGATCAGAGCAGGAAAGAGGCAAAATGGAGATTCTTCCAGGGCCTTTTATACTTTCTCCCAGGGGAGGGAAAAGCTCTCAGTCTTAGTTTATGGAAAAGTACTGGTACAAGATTGGAAAAGAGGAGATCAGCTTGGAAAAGAGATCAGCTTGGAAAAGAGGAGACTAAGGGGGGATATGATAGAGGTATATAAAATCATGAGTGATGTGGAGAAAGTAGATAAGGAAAAGTTATTTACTTATTCCCATAATACAAGAACTAGAGGTCACCAAATGAAATGAATAGGCAGCAGGTTTAAAACAAATAAAAGGAAGTTCTTCTTCACACGGCGCAGTCAACTTGTGGAACTCCTTACCTGAGGAGGTTGTGAAGGCTAGGACTATAACAGCGTTTAAAAGAGAACTGGATAAATTCATGGAGGTTAAGTCCATTAATGGCTATTAGCCAGGATGGGTAAAGAATGGTGTCCCTAGATTCTGTTTGTCAGAGGGTGGAGATGGACGGCAGGAGAAAGATCACTTGATCATTACCTGTTAGTTTCACTCCCTCTGGGGCACCTGGCATTGGCCACTGTCGGTAGACAGGATACTGGGCTAGATGGACCTGTGGTCTGACCCAGTCTGATCTTATGTTCTTCTGTTCTTAAGATGGAGTCCAGGGTCACATACCCTTGTATGCTTCGATAGCAGGATACATTACCCATATTCTGGCTAAACCATACTCAGGAAGGGCCATGGGGTGGAGACGAGCTTCTTCTATATCCATTCTGAGAGCTAAGTGTTCTTTGATGGGCCACCAACTTGAATCGTCCTTTCACAATGTGCTGGTGTCACGGAGTGTAGGGGAGTCAGGGCCCTCATCCCCCACTTCCTGCGATTCACCGTGACTCTCAGCCAGCCAGTAAAACAGAAGGTTTATTAGACAACAGGAACACAGTCTAAAACAGAGCTTGTAGGTACAGAAAACAGGACCCCTCAGTCAGGTCCATCTTGGGGGGTGGGGAGCCCAGACCCAGGTTCTGGGCCTCCCCCGTCTCTCCAGCCAGCTCCAAACTAAAACTCCCTCCAGCAGTCTCACCCAGCCACACACCCTGGCTCCTCCTCCAGCCTTTGTTTAGTTTCTCAGGCAGAATGTGTCACCTGGCCCCAACCCCCTCCTGGGCTCAGGTTAAGTGCTGGCCATCAAGTATCATCCCTCAGTGAAGTCATTAATGCAGACAGTAAACTAGTAAAACTCCCATGCAACATTACCAGGTTAATATTCCCAACTCCTTACTCCGTCACAGCTGGCCAGACTGGATGCAAACTTGGCTGTTATCCCAGGAGTAAACACATTTGAAAGACTGGTACATAACTTCAGATACAAAAATGATGCACGCATACAAACAGGATAATCATATTCAGCGAACAATAACTTTTCCATTGACACCTTACACGGCATAATTTGTATAAGATTTGTTGCAATTGTATAATTGTGGTAGCAACAATGATCTACATGGTCATATTTTAATCATATAATGTCACACCTCCCCCACAACATCTCCAAAAGCAGTGGATTAGAGGGGGAGCATTGAAGGATCTCCTCAAATACACCACCTGGGGCATGGGGTGTGAGGCAGTGGGGAGAGAAAACAGACATGCTGCTATGTGAGGTTTTACTATCTTTGTCTCTGTGTTTCCAGGGGAGTCGTCTGGATGAGCAAAGATGTTCTCTCCCAACTCCGCTCAAGGTCAGGTTAGGTCTTTGGTGCCTCATATATTATTGAGAATGACAAATAAAGTGTTCCTACTTGCAGCTTGCCCTTCCTCAGCCTTCTTGAGGGGTGAGGAGTCTTGTATTTGTAACTCAAGTCTTTGTGTTTTTATCAGGGTTCTCAAAATCCAAGCAGATTCAATCAGTCGCTTTCGTATTATTAATTATAGAGTAGCTCTGGTGAGATGTTTCCTTGCTTTTATTTTAGTTTAAGTTTTAATAACATTTATAAGAGAAACTTATACTGAGTCACATATCTTTCAGTAAGCATTGTGAGTCCAGAACCTGTAAGGGCTTAGGGTGAGTGCCACCTGGTCAACCTGAAATCTGACTAGCTCCTCCTAATAAGTCCATGACTCTCACCTAATTGGCCAACAAAGAACTGGGTCCCATTTTTTCAAATTCTGACCTTTCTCTCTCCCTTTTTCTATTGTCTCTGCTCTGGTGCTCTAACCTGGTGAGCTAACAAAATAACCCACAAGGAAGCAAGGTGGGCGGGATGTGTGTAGGACAGAGGGGCGTGTCAATGGCAAGCGTGATTAAAGGGAGGGGGCTAGAAGAACATTAAAGTGGATCGACATAGGGTTCTCCCCCAATCCTCTTACACAGCCTCAGCAGCCCCTGCAGTTGTGCATCAGCCACCCTCACTGTCAGAAAATGGAGCCTCACTGCACTGGGGCCCTGTTTTATGGTGTCGGAGGAAAGATGGGGAGAAAGTTCAGTGTGCCTAGCATTGTGAGAATGGGCATCTGGCAGGCACCTACCTCTACTGTTCCATGGCACAGAGCCCCCTTAGTGTCAGCATAATCACTCATTTGGTAATAGTGCTGTTCAGAGAGCAGGGGTAGAACTGCCTTATCTGGGAGCTGGTCACCTCTTCTAATCAGGGATTGCAGGCTCTCCAAATGGCTCTCCACCTCACAGAGCACCCTTGGAGCCTCAACTACACCCTGGAGTGTAGCTTTGACCATCTGCAGGCTGGTTTAAGTGACACCCCTCCTGCTCCCAGGATGCAGGAATGATACCAGTGCACTCAGCTTTACCCTACTTGCATAAACACTGTCCCCCATCCCCAGGTGTCCCTGCATGCTGTCCCTTTATGCAGCAACATGGCACCACTCCAACACTCTTCTTGGCATGGGACAAGGGACTAAGGCTGTCAGGCCACACATGGCTTAATTTGCCTCAATCTGGCTCACAGTTTGGTTACTTTGTTTTTGCCTGACTGTGCCATGTGCAGCTGGGGTGGGGGAGTGGAATCTGGCCCCTGGAGTTTATTTGCTGAAGTTTTTGTGTGTTATGAAATGCACCCTAACCTAGATACTCTAAAGAAGTAGGGTTGGATGGGGAGGAGTGGCGGTGGAGGACACGCAGCCTGGGTCACCAAGTGAAGATGGTACTATAAAGGCTCCCTCATGTCTCTGGTCCCTTGTGATTTCAGAGAGAAGAGGAGTATATCCCATACCCCAGCATCCATGAGGTGAGTCACAGCTGGCTCTGCTCTGCTCAGTCTCTTCCTCCACCTCAGTAATGTTATTGATCTCACAAAGCAATGCCTCTGTCTCTTGGGACAGGTGTTACGGAAAGGGTGGCCATACCCCCTCATTATCCTACCCCAGTTTGGGGGCTATTGGATTGAAGGAACCTGCCATGGCCTCCCCAGATCGACCTCAGCTCTGCATGACCTGCCTTCCCCCTGCAGCAGTAAAGTGAAGCTAGAGTGCGACCCCACGGCCAAGCTGTACCGCAAGCACTTCTTGGGGAAGGTAAGGGGGAACCCCATGGCCTCTCATTCCACTCCATGGCTAAACTGTATCCCAAGGGCCTCCTGAGGGATTTTGGGGTGACCTCACCTCCTCCCCCCCAGATCCCACACCTCCCCAGTGCCAAAAATAATTAAATAAGATGTGTCCCACTACACACCCAGCAATGTGCTACTTAGAGTCAGAGCTACGTCAGGGGTGCCCCTTTGCGCCTTGTGTAGTGTCCAGTGTGCTAGAAAAGAAAGAGGTCTCAGATCTGATGAATATAAAGGGGATCTTTTGCTGAGACTTTTGGACACAGATAGACCTTGGGAGATGGAAGGGAAACAAATGTAATGAATCATGGTGACCACCACATACAGACACTCAGCTGGACGTGGGGATCAAACCCAGGCCCTTCAGCACAAAATGGAGAAGGCCTGCCAGATGAGCTAAAGGACAAACTTTAGTAGCTCTCAGTAACAAGTTGTTATAGCGAGAGAGTGAGAGCGATAATCGCATGCACTAAGACAATGTATTACACAGGATTGGGGCCAAGTACTCCTTGATCTTGCCATTTCCAGCTATGACAGGTATGGGAACACATGGAAGCAGAGACCAGCCTCCAGGTGAGGTTCAAAGCATGGGCATTTATTAGCTGTCCCACAGGCTCTACCTGAACTGGCTCCTCTGGGGTACTGGGCGTCACCAGGTGGATCTCATGATCATGCTGACCACCTCATAATCAGTTGTCAACAAAACCATGATCGGTTCTGGAGACCAGGTGCCTAAACCAGAGTTGGCTCAGCTTATTTCAACAGACTACCCCTTGCAATACAAGCCCACAGACGGGGGGAAATGTGTGCATCTGGTCTCCACTGCAGAAGAGGCCTCATTGAGGCAGAAGTCAAATTCATCTGGTGTGTGAGACCAGAGACAAGGCCAGTGTAGGAATGATATTAGTATACAGACCCCGCACCAGAGGCTTCTTGTCTGAATGAAAGGAGATGTTGTTCTGAATCTGATTCTGGAGACTGAAATTTATTATCTTGAGAGTCTTTCGAAGTGCTGGGTATGCCACCGTTAACCCCATATCTGTTAGAGTAACCAGAGAGTTTTTCCAGAGCCACCCACATAGCTAGATACATGCTGGATCTGATCTTTGGCTTAGCTGTAGATGACACTGCTAGCCTGATATGACTCTTACCCGCCTCCAAGCAGCAGTAAGAGCTTTCCCCTCTTCTCATGTGGGATGACTGGTCTGGTATAGCAGAGATTCATAGTCCCAATGAGTTTGCAAAATGTGCAAGAGTGGAGTATTGCACAACTGTAGCAAGCATCTGAAGTGCAGTACTACTGAGTCACTGTACACTAAGCACTCCCTTCTTCTGATCAGCCCAACAGATCTCCTTGGTTCACTGCTGAAACATGTATTAGTGAGCTTGGGGTCAAGAAATCTTCACAGTGACCATAACTCCTGTAGTGGATAGCACCAGCACCAGCAACAGTAAGAGCTTGCAGCATACTCACAACGGAGTTACTCCTTCAGATCAAAGTGTTAGAGGCCTCTGCTTTTGGTGCTGTGCAGCCCAGGTTCTGTCCTCAAAGGGGACCTGGGAAGGAGGAAGCTATGCTCCAGGAATAGCTATGCTCCAGGAATGTCCTGAAAATCTCTATCATGTTCACAGCCTATCCAGATCAACGTGTGAGCATCAGATGATGAGGATGGTGGGAAAGACACCCAATGGTGAAGGGGTATCTTCTCAGGGACTATGGGAGACTGACAATAGCATAGGTATTATCTGGTGGTACCTTGGGAGAATGAGCTTCTCTGACTTCCTGTTTTTAGGAGCATCAGAACTTTTACTCCAATGACACAACCTTGGGCTACCTGATCCTTTCTGTGAAGTATGAGCAGATTGAGAGGCACGACAACTTGCACCTGCTGCTGAGGTAACAGCACCCAGCATGGAAACACATGTACCATGCTCTGTCTCCCACCTTACCAGGAAGTCTTTCTGTGTGGATTTTGTGACCTAATGTCATTGTCCCAGGGATAGTTGCAGGGAAAGCCCTGACTGGGGAAGCCTCTTTTCCTTCTGGCTCATCTTTGAGCGTTCATATTTCTTTACTCCCAGCTTCTCCCAGCTGTCACCCTCAGGAAGCTGAGGGCTGCAGGGCAGCCAGGAGTGGGGAGGGGTCAGGAAGAAGAGAATTTCTGATGTGTCTGTCCCACTGTAGATACGGAAACAGTGAAAGGATAAGCAGAAATCTTACATAAAAAGGGGGGAATCTAAAAGCCCTCTGAGCTGTACCAGGGAATATTTTCATTGAGCACAGACACACACATAGGAAAGTGCTGGTGGCTAGTTGGAAGAGGGTTCTATGCCCCTTCCTAATGGGACTCTGGCATGCTGTTGGCAGGCCAGCCAAAGCCAGATAGAAGGGAGTTATGCTGCCTGACCTATGAGGATGACCTTAGGGCTAGTGCAGTTAGTTTTGCGTATGGGAGTAATGGTTTTGAATCCCATTGTTGTCCCAAAATATTCCCTTCTGTGTTGAAGCAGCACCTGGATTTCCTTTGCAATATACTTAACTGTTATTAAAGCAAAAAAGGTCTCTAAGGAGTGATGGAGATCCACGTAGCCACCTAACCAGCTCTGTTTTCTTTCAGCTCAATTAATACCAAGCACTGGGCTACAGGAACCCTAAACAGTGTCCATCTTCCCGTGACATTAGGCACTAGTTACATAGACTCTAGCATAGCACATGTACAACCCTTTTGGGATCTAATTAACCCTTTAGTCGCTGGACCAGAATATTATGCAAGAACAATATTCCCTCCATAAGAAGAGGTCTGGAGGTGCGGCAGGAGTTGCCTTAAGCCAGAGATGTTGTTTGCATTTCCCTTTATCATTTGTTCTCTTCTTTTTTTGGTTTGTGGCAGGACTCGAACTGGTACCAAACACGACCTGATCCCCATTTCTTGTCTGAATGAGTTCCCCAATGCAGTCCAGATGGCGAAGGTGAGACCCTAACTGAGTACATTTTCTTTCACACACTCATGGTACAGGAACTCCTCACTTAAAATCGTCCCGGTTAACGTTGTTTCGATGTTAAGTTGCTGATCAATTAGGGAACATGCTCGTTTAAAGTTGTGAAATGCTCCCTTCTAGTCGTTTGGCAGCCGCCAGTTTTGTCCACTGCTTGCAGGAAGAGCAGCCCATTGCAGCTAGCTGGTGGGTGGTTGGACCCAGGGTGGACCAGCAGCCCCCCTATCCGCTCCCCACTCCCCTAAGTTCCCTGTGCAGCAGCTGTCCCTCCCCCCACTGCCATGTGCTGCTCTTGCCCTCTGCCTTGGAGCTGCTCCCAGAGACTTCTGCTTCCTGGCCGGAGGGGGGGAAAGGAGGGCTAATGTCAGGGTGTCTCCTCCTCCCCCCTGCTCCTGCACTCCGCTTACCCCATTTTCCATAGAGCAGGGGGGACACAGATGGATGGAGGGAGCTTCTAGGCAGTAGCTGCCGGTCTCAGGTCTCAGCAAGCTGATTTAATTAACAAGGCAGTGTACTTAAGCCTGCGGTCAGCTACTTAAAAGGGGAAATGTGCATGCTTTCTCTCACACACACGGTGTGTGTCTCTGTCTGCCCTCCCTCCTTTCCTGCTGCCTTGTAGAGTGTTGTGAGAGTTAACCCTTGAGGGCTCAGTCAATTGCTAATTCATTTAGCAGTAAGGTATTCCCTGGGAAATATCCCATCCTCTGACTCCTCCACCGCAACCAAGCTTCACAATCATCATCACTGTGTACCAGTATTAAATTGTTTGTTTAAAACTTATACTCTGTGTGTGTGTGTGTGTGTGTGTGTGTGTATATATATATATATAATATAGTCTTTTGTCTGGTGAAAAAAATTTCCCTGGAATCTAACCCCCTCATTTACATTAATTCTTATGGGGAAATTGGATTCGCTTAACAAATAAATAATAAATAAATACAACTATGACATTGTTGGCATCACTGAAACTTGGTGGGATAATACACATGATTGGAATGTTGGTGTGGATGGGTACAGCTTGCTCAGGAAGGACAGACAGGAAAAAGGGAGGAGGTGTTCCCTTATATATTAAAAATGTACACACTTGGACTGAGGTGGAGATGGACATAGGAGACGGAAGTGTTGAGTGTCTCTGGGTTAGGCTAAAAGGGGTAAAAAACAAGGGTGATGTCATGCTAGGAGTCTACTACAGGCCACCTAACCAGGTGGAAGAGATAGATGAGGCTTTTTTTAAACAACTAACAAAATCATCCAAAGCCCACGATTTGGTGGTGATGGGGGACTTCAACTATCCAAATATACGTTGGGAAAATAACACAGCAGGGCACAGACTATCCAACGAATTCTTGGACTGCATTGCAGACAACTTTTTATTTCAGAAGGTTGAAAAAGCTACTAGGGGGAAGCTGTTCTAGACTTGATTTTAACAAATAGGGAGGAACTCATTGAGAATTTGAATGTAGAAGGTAGCTTAGCTGAAAGTGATCATGAAATCATAGAGTTTGCAATTCTAAGGAAAGGTAGAAGGCAAGGTAGGTATTCCGCTGATTAGGAAAGATAGAAAATGTGGCAAAAGACCACCTTGGCTTAACCACGAGATCTTGCATGATCTAAAAAATAAAAAAGGAGTCATATAAAAAATGGAAACTAGGACAGATTACAAAGGATGAATACACTGCTCTACAGCCAAAATGCTTCTGAAATAAATGTAGTCAAACTTTACTAATTCTAGGTCACTGAGAACGAAAATGATGCTTAAAATTGTTGATTGGCTCTAGTTTTCAAGATATGCTATTGGGTCAGTATATATGACCCTTGACTTGGGAATGGCGGAGGATAAGTGAGTTATAAAGGGAAGGGATCTCAATTTAAACCAGAAATGACTAAAATACATCTTTGACTTGATCTATGAATAAATCTATGACTGGGTTTGGTCAGTACTTGCTTTTTAGGCAAAACAATGAATGATGCAATCTGAAGCTTGTATTGCGTCACACATGATATGAATTGCATCATGTTATTCCTAGAAGTCATGGATGATGCAATCATAACGAAGCTTACATCACTCTGCTGAACAAATTGCCCTAGATCAGCTCTAGAAATCATACAGTGTGGTGCTCTCTTATTTGTCAGTGTTTGATTTTGCAAAGGGACACATTTCTGTTTAGCCAAAGTGAGCAGAGATGCCTCGTACTTGTGTGAACAGTGCAGATAACTTCTGCTATGTTTGTGGTGAAGTGACTTTTGCATCACAAAAGCGCAGTATAACTACTGTGGTTAAGAAAGCCTATCACCTTTATTTTGGCTGCAAAATTGGAGATCAGTACAAGAGGTGGGCCCCACACATATGCTGCAACATTTGTGCAACAAATCTTCACCAGTGGTTGAACAGGAAAAGGAAATCTATGCCTTTTGCAGTGCCAATGATTTGCAGAGAGCCAACAGATCATACCAGCAATTGTTACTTCTGCATGGTGCCTCCAGTTGGGAAAGGTGTATCAAAGAAGAAAAAGTGGACTGTGCATTATCCAAACATTCCATCAGCTATACGCCCAGTACCCCACGGAGAAGGACTGCCGGTTCCTGATGCACTAGAATCATTCTCATTTGAGTCAGACGAGGAAGAGGAAGAGGATGAAACTTCTAGTCCTGAACCATCAATGTCACAGGACCCACATTTTCTCCCATCCTCCTCCTCTGAACCACACCTCATAACACAAGGTGAACTGAATGACCTTGTCAGGGATTTGGAACTACCCAAGAGTAAGGCAGAGCTGTTGGGCTCCAGACTACAGCAGTGGAATCTCCTGGCAGGTGATGTTAGGGTTTCCATGTTCCGTGACCGTCAAAAGGATCTTGTCCCATTCTTCTTCTTGGAAGGTGATCTTGTAGCCTGCAACAACATCGATGGTGTGATGGCAGCCCTCAACATCGTTCATGATCCAGATGAGTGGAGACTGTTCATTGATTCATCTTAAAGCTGTTTTACTGCATAATGGCAATGTTTTGCCATCAATTCCAGTTGGTCATGCAGTCCATATGAAGGAAACCTATGACAACATGAAACAACTTTTGAGGTGCATAAACTATGACCAACATCAGTGGCAGCTTTGTGGTGACTTGAAGGTTGTTGCTCTCTTGCTTGGTCTGCAGACTGGTTACACAAGGTACTGCTGTTTCTTCTTCGAGTGCTTGCTCATATCCATTCCATTAGGTGTGTGCGCGCTGCGTGCACGATCGTCGGAAGATTTTCTACCCTAGCAACACCGGCGGGTCGGCTGTGGAGCCCCCTAGAGTGGCGCCTTCATGGCGCTGAATATATACCCCAGCTGACCCGGCGCCCCCTCAGTTCCTTCTTACCGCCCCTGACGGTCGTTGGAACTGTGGAGCGCTGCTTAGCTGTTCTCCACTCTCCCTAGCTTAGTTTGTTGTATCACAGTGATAGTTATAGTTATAGTTCTAGTGTTTATAGTTAAATAGTTAAATAGTTTAAAAGTTGTTTTAGTTGTTCTAAGTAGTTCAGGGGATTAAGGGGGTCGTCTCCCCCTTTCTCCCCTGGCCGCGGGGCCGGGCTCATGCCCAACGCTCCCGGCTTCAAGCAGTGCGCCTCCTGCGCTAAGCCTATGCCCACGAGCGACCCGCACGACTCCTGTCTGGAGTGCCTGGGAGAGTCCCATCAAACAGATAAGTGCAAGATCTGTAAGGCCTTCAGACCAAGGACCAAGAAGGAGCGGGACTTTCGGCTCCGGCAACTCCTGATGGAGGCGGCACTTAGTCCGGACGCTCCATCTACAAGTCAGGCCCCGGCACCTAGCACCTCGGTGCGCAGTGCCCCGGTGGCACCGGCTATGACGACCACGCGAGTGGCGTCAGACAAGCCTCCCCGGCACCGGACCTCGTCGGCACCGCAAGCAGTGCCTCGGCGCCGGTCATTATCCCCGGGGCATAAAAAAGCCCATAAGACGGGAACATCCGTGCCGAAGACGCCGGCTCCCCCAGTGCCGGGGGTAGAGACGCGTCCGCCGGTGGAGCACCGGAAACAGGTGCCTCCAGCACCGTCGACTCCGGCTCCAAGGCCGTTGAGTCCGGTGCAGATAGCGTCTCCACCGAGACCGGCGGTGATACAGTGCCTCCCGTCGACTCCAGAGACCTTCGCGGCGGCGAGAGACTTAATAGCTCTCACGGAGCCGGCACCGCCTCAACCACCAGCACCGACTGCACCGTTGACTCGCCCGGTCCAGTCGAGGGGGAAACCTGCCTTGATGCGCCCTCCATCGCAAGGGCTGGAACCTCGGCACCGATCCAGGTCCCGAAGCAGGTCCCCACGCCGCTCGCAGTCCCGGCACCGAATATCGCCTCGGCACCGGTCGTACTCGCGGCCAAGATCTTCTTCACGGCACCGCTCTACGTCTCGGCACCGATATGATCATCGGCACCGATCAACGTCGAGACGTAGTTCTCGGCACCGCTACGGTCGACGCTCGACGTCGAGAGGCCGCTCCCGGCACCGGGCATACTCCAGGTCCTCGTCGAGGTCCAGATCCGGCTCCCGGCACCGACGAGGTCATCGGCACCGATCGCGGTCCCGGCACCGTTCGCCGGCACCGCGCAGAGATAGATCATCTCTGGACCGGTACCGTGCGGCACCACAGCACACGGGGATCGTTTCATCTCTCTCGGCACCGCCATGGCCGTCAAGATCGGTGTCTCGCTCCTCGGAGGACCTGTCGAGATCGGCATACCCCCCTCAAGGGCAAGCCGAGGAACGGAACTTGGGCCATTGGCAGGAGTTGGCAGAGGACCACTCCCATGGACCATCTCACTGGTCATTTTGGACCCCGTGGGCGTACCACCAGGAGCAAGGGGCTCCAATACCATCGACCTCTCGCTCGGGTCACTCGGTTAGAAGGGCCCCAGAATCCACCATCTCTCGACCTCCGCCAGGGGGCATGGAGGCTTCCGTGTCCACGCCACCTGACACCATAGACCCGAGTACAGGTGATGCTCCGGCCCAAGAGCAGGGGGATCAGGACCCCCCCTTGGATCCAGTACCACCGGAGGCGTCTTCCTCCTCCTCTCCGGATGAGGCAGTGGCGGGCACTTCATGTACGGGTCCCCCTCCGATAGATCTTCGGGCTCACCAGGATCTCCTGTGTAGGATGGCCCGTAATATGGACCTGCAGGCGGAGGAGATAGTGGAAGTACAGGACCCTATCGTGAACATCCTAGGAGCGGATGCCCCATCGAGGGTGGCGCTACCCCTGATCCGCACGATACAAACCAATGCGGATACGATATGGCAAACTCCTGCCTCTATCCCACCCACAGCGAGAGGGGTGGAAAGGAAGTACTTTGTCCCGTCTAAGGACTACGGGTACTTGTATACCCACCCCCAACCGTGTTCACTGGTGGTGGCATCAGTGAACGCACGAGAGCGCCACGGCCAGCAGGCTGCAGCGCCTAAATCAAAAGAGGCTAAGCGGCTCGATTTGTTTGGCCGTAAGGTTTACTCAGCCGGAGGGCTGCAACTTAGAGCGGCGAACCAACAGGCGCTATTGAGCCGTTACAATTTTAACTCCTGGAACTCTATGGGGAAGTTTAAGGAGTTGATTCCCCAAGAGTCCAGGGAAGAGTTTGGAGCCATGGTAGAGGAGGGTAAGAAGGTGGCTCGGACCTCCTTGCAGGCCTCCTTGGACATAGCAGACTCAGCTGCGAGGACCCTGGCTTCGGGTATCGCTATGCGGAGGATCTCCTGGCTTCAGGTTTCGGGTTTGCCTCCGGAGCTGCAGCAAACCCTACAGGATCTGCCCTTAGAGGGACATGGATTGTTCTCGGACAAGACGGACTCTCGTCTGCAGAGCCTCAAGGACTCGAGAACAATCATGCGCTCCCTGGGGATGCATGTTGTGGGCCCTCAGCGCAGACCATTTAGGCCGCAGCCTCAGCGCTTCTACCCCCCCCCCCCGCCTCGTCAGAGACAGGACTCGACCCGGAGGTGAGGGCGAGGTGGTAGAAGAAGGTGGGCCGGCCCTCAACCCGGCCAGAACCAGGGGCCACCTAGACCACCTTCAGGCCCCAGGCAGAACTTTTGAAGGTGCGGTCGAGGACGGCGCCCCAGTCATCCCCCAGGATCCAGCCCCCTCCTTTCGGGATCGTCTCTCCCACTTCCACCGTGCTTGGTCCCTTATAACTTCGGACCGTTGGGTCCTCCGCACAGTGGAGAGGGGATACACTATCCAGTTTTCTTCTATTCCCCCCTCCCACCCCCCTTCCCCGTCCCTCTTCAGGGACCCTTCTCACGAGCAACTTCTTATACAGGAGGTTTCCATGCTCCTTGCTATGGGGGCCATAGAGGAGGTTCCAGTAGAGTTAAGGGGCAGGGGATTTTATTCCCGTTACTTCCTGATCCCCAAGTCCAAAGGAGGCCTGCGGCCCATCTTGGACTTGCGCGGACTCAACAAATTCGTAGTAAAGTTGAAGTTCCGCATGGTCTCTTTGGGGGCCATTATCCCCTCCCTCGATCCTGGAGACTGGTTCGCCGCCCTCGACATGAAAGACGCATACTTTCACATCTCAATTTACCCACCTCACAGACGCTTCCTGCGATTCATGGTAAACATGGTGCACTACCAATTTGCAGTCCTTCCCTTCGGCCTATCCTCGGCCCCAAGAGTGTTCACGAAATGTATGGCTGTCGTGGCAGCGTACCTTCGTCGGCAAGGGATACAGGTGTTCCCGTACCTAGACGACTGGCTGGTACGCGGTCGCACCAAAGAGCAAGTTCAAGCTCACGTCCACAGAATAGTGCACACATTCAACGAGTTGGGCATCCTACTCAACAAGGACAAATCTACTCTAGAACCTACCCAGAGAATAGATTTCATCGGCGCAGTTCTAGACTCCAGACGTGCACAAGCCATCCTGCCAGACAACCGCTTTGGCACCATCACGAGCCTCATTCAAGGGCTCCAGGCCTTCCCAACTACCACGGTGAGGTCGTGCCTTACCCTGCTGGGTCACATGGCTTCCTGCACGTACGTAACCAGGCATGCCAGACTTCGGCTTCGCCCACTCCAGACCTGGGTGTCATCAATATACCGTCCACATCGGGACAGCCTGAACATGGTGGTCACGGTCCCGAACTCGGTCCTGACCTCCCTCACCTGGTGGCTAGATCACAATGTGGTCTGCGAGGGGATGCCTTTTCACACCCCACAACCCTCTCTGCACCTGGTCACAGACGCTTCATCTCTGGGTTGGGGCGCCCATCTCAACGGACACCATACCCAGGGCCTGTGGACTGCACCCCAGTTAGCCCTGCACATCAATGTTCGGGAGCTGATGGCGGTGCGCCTGGCGTGCCAGGCATTTCTCAATCAACTACGTGGCCGTTGTGTGTTAGTTCTCATCGACAACACCACGGCCATGTTTTACATCAACAAGCAAGGAGGAGCACGTTCGTCAGTTCTATGCCAAGAGGCCATTCGCCTGTGGGACTTCTGCATCGCCCACTCAATCCATCTCACGGCATCGTTCCTCCCTGGAGTCCAGAACACTCTAGCGGACCGACTCAGCAGGTCCTTCCAGACACACGAGTGGTCTATCCGTCCGGACATCATACATTCCATCTTCCGGAGGTGGGGGTTTCCCCAGATAGACCTGTTTGCATCCCGAGACAACAGGAAGTGCCACGTGTTCTGCTCCCTACAAGGTCGAGCTCCGGGCTCCCTCTCGGATGCGTTTCTCCTTCCCTGGAAAGACCACCTGTTTTATGCCTTCCCTCCGTTTCCTCTGGTCCACAAGGTACTGCTCAAATTGCGCAGAGACCAGGCACAGGTAATTCTGATCGCTCCAGCGTGGCCGAGACAACATTGGTACACCACACTGTTGGAACTCTCGGTTCAGACTCCGATCCCGCTTCCGTTATGTCCGGATCTCATCTCTCAGGACCACGGCCGGTTGCGTCACCCCGACCTGCAATCACTCCACCTCACGGCGTGGCTGCTCCATGGTTCACCCAGGCAGAGCAGCAATGCTCGCTCTCTGTCCAACAGATTCTGCTGAGCAGTAGGAAGCCCTCAACACGCACCACGTACCTGGCCAAGTGGAAGCGGTTCTCCTGTTGGTGCGAACAACGAGCCAAGTCCCCGTTGCAGGCACCCATTCCCCTCATTTTGGAATATCTCCTCTCCCTAAAACAGCAGGGGTTGGCGATATCTTCAATTAGAGTTCACCTGGCCGCTATATCGGCCTTTCACCCAGGGGAACTCGCGTCCTCGGTATTCTCTAACCCGATGGTCGTTAGATTCCTCAAGGGCTTAGACCGGATGTACCCACAACAACGTCAGCCCGTCCCGACGTGGGACCTCAACCTGGTTCTCTCCAAGCTCACAGGTCCTCCATTCGAGCCACTGGCCACCTGTTCACTTCTGTACCTATCCTGGAAGACAGCCTTCCTCGTAGCCATCACCTCAGCAAGGCGTGTTTCTGAACTCAGGGCGCTTACATCTGAGCCCCCTTACACAGTTTTTCACAAGGATAAAGTGCAGCTTCGTCCACATCCTGCCTTTCTCCCTAAGGTGGTTTCTCCTTTTCATATCAACCAGGATATATTTCTCCCGGTCTTTCATCCTAAACCACATGCCACTCGCCAGGATCAACGTTTGCATTCCCTGGACGTACGTAGGGCCCTGGCCTTCTATATTGACCGCACAAAGCACTTTAGAAAGACGACGCAACTCTTCGTTGCAGTGGCCGACCGAATGAAAGGCTCACCGGTCTCCTCACAACGCCTATCCTCCTGGATTACGTCTTGCATCCGGACTTGCTATGACCTGGCAGGTGTCTCAGCACCGCACCTCACCGCTCACTCCACGAGGGCCCAAGCTTCCTCGACTGCTTTCCTGGCACATGTTCCGATCCAGGACATTTGTAGAGCGGCGGTTTGGTCATCAGTCCACACATTTGCAGCTCACTATGCACTAGTGCAGCAGTCCAGAGACGATGCTGCTTTCGGATCAGCGGTTTTGCACACAGCAATGTCTCACTCCGACCCCACCACCTAAGTTGGGCTTGGGAGTCACCTAATGGAATGGATATGAGCAAGCACTCGAAGAAGAAAAGA
Organism: Malaclemys terrapin pileata; assembly: GCF_027887155.1. NCBI lineage: Eukaryota > Metazoa > Chordata > Testudines > Emydidae > Malaclemys > Malaclemys terrapin. The sequence goes on from NC_071505.1 coordinate 141,982,830, forward strand.
CGGTTACTCACCGTTGTAACTGTTGTTCTTCGAGATGTGTTGCTCATATCCATTCCAAACCCGCCCCCCGTCCCCACTGTCGGAGTAGCCGGCAAGAAGGAACTGAGGGGGCGCCGGGTCGGCTGGGGTATATATTCAGCGCCATGAAGGCGCCACTCTAGGGGGCTCCACAGCCGACCCGCCGGTGTTGCTAGGGTAGAAAATCTTCCGACGATCGTGCACGCAGCGCGCACACACCTAATGGAATGGATATGAGCAACACATCTCGAAGAACAACAGTTACAACGGTGAGTAACCGTCTTTTTCTCTGCAAATGGGATAGTCATGCAAGAGATTCCCACTACATCAAGAAAGATTGGCCACTCCGACAGTCATTGGAGCCTGGGAGGAAAAGTGTTCAGCATCCACCACTTGTTGAATCAAGAAAGATTTTGTTACCACGCTTACACATCAAGCTGGGTCTGATGAAGAACTTTGTCAAAGCTATTGACAAAACACAAGCAGCTTTCAAGTACCTCTGTGGAAAATTTCCAAGGTTAAGTGAAGCTAAGATAAAGGAAGGTGTCTTTGTTGGTCCTCAGATTCGTGAACTTCTTCGAGATGATGTATTTGACCATGCACTGCATGGCAAGGAAAAGACGGCATGGAAAGCCTTCCAGTTAGTGGCAATACATTTTCTCTGAAACAACAAAGCAGACAACTACAAGTTGTTGGTGGAAAACCTCCTCAAGGCATACAAAAGCCTTGGTTGCAACATGTCACTAAAGATACATTTTTTGCACTCTCATCTAGATTTTTTTTCCACCGAACTGCGGAGCAGTGAGCGACGAGCACAGCAAGCGATTTCACCAGGACATTGCAACAATGGAGAAACGCTATCAGGGCAAATGGAGCCCATCAATGCTTGCAGACTATTGCTGGACAGTGACAAGAGATGCTCCATTTAATGAATACAAGAGACAAGCCAAGAAGCGCCGAGTAGATACTGAATAGGACTAAACTATGTACATAATAGTTTTTTGCCTTTTGTTTCATAATAAATTTGATTTATATAACCCTTTTGCTGATTTTTAAAGTGTTACATAAACAGGACAGGTGAAATATTATCATGTAAAGCAACCAGAAACACATGAAAAGACCTAGGTTTACAATTTATGATTAAAACTCTACTATCTACACAATATACATAGACATAAAATGTAAAAACTTAAATATCTTAGAAACAGTAGCCAATCAGTTGTTTTAATTGTCATATTTGAATTCAGCACATCAAAATACATAATAAATAGCACATTTTATCTCTGAAGCAGACGACTTCTCAAAAATTGTAGACCAGTGGTAGGCAAACAACACAGGAATGCAGGGGCAAGATTAGAAAGGCAAAGGCACAAAATGAGCTCAAACTAGCTGCAGGAATAAAGGGAAACAAGAAGACTTTTTATCAATACACTAGAAGCAAGAGGAATACCAAAGATAGGGTAGGCCCACTGCTCAGTGAAGAGGGAGAAACAGTAACAGGAAACTTGGAAATGGCAGAGATGCTTAATGACTTCTTTGTTTCGGTCTTCATCGAGAAGTCTGAAGGAATGCCTAACATAGTGAATGCTAATGGGAAGGGGGTAGGTTTAGCAGATAAAATAAAAAAAAAAAAGAAGTTAAAAATCACTTAGAAAAATTAGATGCCTGCAAGTCACCAGGGCCTGATGAAATGCATCCTGGAATACTCAAGGAGTTAATAGAGGAGGTATCGGAGCCTCTAGCTATTATCGTTGGAAAATCATGGGAGACGGGAGAGATTCCAGAAGACTGGAAAAGGGCAAATGTAGTGCCCATCTATAAAAAGGGAAATAAAAACAACCCAGGAAACTACAGACCAGTTAGTATAACTTCTGTGCTAGGGAAGATAATGGAGCAAGTAATTAAGGAAATCATCTGCAAACACTTGGAAGGTGGTAAGGTGATAGGGAATAGCCAGCATGGATTTGTAAAGAACAAATCGTGTCAAACCAATCTGATAGCTTTCTTTGATAGGATAACGAGTCTTGTGGATAAGGGAGAAGCTGTGGATGTGGTATACCTAGACTTTAGTAAGGCATTTGATACCGTCTCACATGATATTCTTATCGATAAACTAGGCAAATACAACTTAGATGGGGCTACTATAAGGTGGGTGCATAACTGGCTGGATAACCGTACTCAGAGAGTTGTTATTAATGGTTCCCAATCCTGCTGGAAAGGCATAACAAGTGGGTTCCGCAGGGGTCTGTTTTGGGACTGGCTCTGTTCAATATCTTCATTAACGACTTAGATATTGGCATAGAAAGTACGCTTATTAAGTTTGCGGATGATACCAAACTGGGAGGGATTGCAACTGCTTTGGAGGACAGGGTCATAATTCAAAATGATCTGGACAAATTGGAGAAATGGTCTGAGTTAAACAAAATGAAGTTTAACAAAGACCAATGCAACGTGCTCCACTTAGGAAGGAAAAATCAGTTTCACACATACAGAATGGGAAGAGACTGTCTAGGAAGGAGTACGGCAGAAAGGGATCTAGGGGTTATAGTGGACCACAAGCTAAATATGAGTCAACAGTGTGATGCTGTTGCAAAAAAAGCAAACGTGATTCTGGGATGTATTAACAGGTGTGTTGTGAGCAAGACACGAGAAGTCATTCTTCCGCTCTACTCTGCGCTGGTTAGGCCTCAACAGGAGTATTGTGTCCAGTTCTGGACACCACATTTCAAGAAAGATGTGGAGAAATTGGAGAGGGTCCAGAGAAGAGCAACAAGAATGATTAAAGGTCTTGAGAACATGACCTATGAAGAAAGGCTGAAAGAATTGGGTTTGTTTATTTTGGAAAAGAGAAGACTGATAGGGGACATGATAGCAGTTTTCAGGTATCTAAAAGGGTGTCATAAGGAGGAGGGAGAAAACTTGTTCACCTTAGTCTCTAAGGATAGAACAAGAAGCAACGAGCTTAAACTGCAGCAAGGGAGGTTTAGGTTGGACATTAGGAAAAACTTCCTGTCAGGGTGGTTAAACACTGGAATAAATTGCCTAAGGAGGTTGTGGAATCTCCATCTCTGGAGATATTTAAGAGTAGGTTAGATAAATGTCTATCAGGGATGGTCTAGACAGTATTTGGTCCTGCCATGAGGGCAGGGGACTGGACTCGATGACCTCGAGGTCCCTTCCAGTCTTAGAATCTATGAATCTATGAAACATCGTTTTGCTTAAAGTCGCATTTTTCAGGAACATAACTACAACGTTAAGTGAGGAGTTCCTGTATGTCTACACTGCAATCAGAATGCAGCATCTGTAGACATATCCGAACAGGCTTTGATCTAACTAGATTGAATAACAATAGCAGTGAAGCCACAGGCTATCCAAGCCCACCTGGAACCTACATATTTGAGTGGCTAGCCTGTGCTGCCACAACTTCATTGCTGTTATATGATCTAGACAGATCACAGCTAGCTCGGGTATGTCTAGAGAAGCTGCCATCACACTTCTGATTGCAGTGTAGACATACCCTTTGTCTAGCTCTGCTTAACTCTCACTCTTCAGTTTCCTTTCTTACTTCTCTCTCACCATTCTTTTCCCTTCTTCTTCTCCAGTCTTTTGGCCCTTTCTCATGTATCTTTTCTCCTCACTTTGCTTTAGATTTTCTTACCAAGAGACTCCTGCCAGATGATTATAAAGCCCACCTCACCCTCCTGCCTGTAGCGAGTCAGGGTAGGAAGGGGAGTCACAGCTCACAACAGTGGCAATCAATCACCACTTTTCCTTCTTTCTCTCTCTCGGCAGCTGCTGTGTGAGGACGTGAATGTTGACCGATTCTTCCCTGTCCTCTACCCCAAGGTATGTTTACAGTAGCTTCCCACCTGCCTGTCCCTCTGATGACAGGGGCTGCTGGTGGGATGTGACCGAGACTTTATGCTTTCCGCCCTCCCAGGCTTCCCAGCTCATTGTTGCCTTTGATGAACACGTCATAAGCAATAACTTCAAATTTGGGGTCATCTACCAGAAAGCTGGGCAGGTGAGCTCTCTGCACTCCACAACCAAGCACCCTCAGGCCCAAACACACCAGGTCACATTTCTCAACCCCAACCCTATAGAAGGCAATTTAAGCCAACCTGGGGTCAAGGATTTTTTTTCATTCCCTGTCACTCTTGAGTCTTGGGGTCTTCTCTCCTCACATCACCCTGTCAATGAGGCCAAACCTAGTGCCTTCCTCTGGATCCAAGGGTTCATGCCCTGCAATTTTAGCCCTAGATAATTCTAGTTTCTCTTTGCTGTTTATGAGCCCCAGTCCCACTCTAGTGAGAACAGCTCCTAGTGGTACCAAGTACTGGTACTATGTATCATTTTCTGTCCTAATGTCTCCTCTCCTTGCTGCAACATTAGTGCACCTCAACTGGGAGACTGTGCCCCCTGCAGGCATTGGCCTTCTCTGTCATATTGGTTCTGGGGACCCCTCGGTGCTGTCTTGAGATCTTCTTCCTTGTGGACCCAAGGAAGCCCTCTGAGTCCTAGAGATTTCTCTCCCCTCTGTATTGTCCACAGGGAGAGAACCCCCTGTTGGCACCAGAGTGAGATTCGCATTCTCCAAGTTCTCAGTGCTGGAGGACAGACCTTGTTTTATTTCAAGGAAAAGGAGACCATTTTCCATTATATATAGGGGGATAGGGCTCTGGACCCCACTGAGGTGAGAGGATGTAGACTGTGTGTGTGAGAAGGGAAGTGAGTCTTCCCCATATCATTTTTTCTCTTTTCCTTCTCTCCAGATCCCAGGAGAGGTGAGAGTGTGTATGGGGAATAATCTCTGCTTATCATCTCTCCTCTCCCCTTTTAGACCACAGAGGAAGAAGTCTTCAGTAACACTGAAGAGAGTCTGGCCTTCTTGGAGTTCCTGGAGTTCCTTGGAGACAGGATCCAGCTGCAGGATTTCCGTGGGTAAGCAGGGGACAACATGGGAGTGACCAGTCAGCACAGCATGGGGGCTGCAGTCAGACACAATTAAGGTACGAAGCACAGTCTTGGGGAGCCTAAAGTAGACCCATGTGTCTTCAGCTCCAAAAAATCACAAAGCAGGTCTCCTTCTGCTGGCAGGCCCATATCCTCTTTGTGGGTCCATCTGTTAGAGGGCCACATCCCTGACACTACATTATGGGTTGGATTTTCAAAAGAACTCAGCCCCCATTTAGGCTAAACAGAGCTCCAGCTGTGCATCCTGTGGGGAATTCCCAGAAAGGCTTGGCCTATCGTTTCCCCTGGGATCGTATTGGAGTTCCATTCCCTGCTGGTGCTGTGCATTTACATATCTCAGTATCCAGTCTGGTTTGCCAGCTCTGGCTCTCTCCAATAGGCAGTGTTTGGGGTTGTGTCTCATGACTGGGAGCTGGGCTGAATGGTTGTGGATATCTCATGGGAGATTCTCAGGACTCTTTCCTGGGATGCTTTTCTCCCAAATGTTAAGCTGTGTGACTGACAGCAACTGGGACTGGCCCACAAGGATCAACAGAGAATGACAGAACATTGACCATATCCACACTATCCTGTGCTGCTTTGAGGTGCTAATGGGCATTGATAAGCCTTGGTCCTTACCATCTGCTTCTGTGTGGTACCCTGTGCTCTCCACATTTCTCAACTGGAGATGTTTCCCCTGAGAGTGGCAGAGATGATTGCTCCTCCAAAGCCGCCTGGTTTGGCAAGAATAGATGCCTCTCTAGTTCTCAGTGGAGAGAGGATGATGCCAATAGGAATTTCGTACAGCTGTAGTCTAGCTACTGCATTGATTTTTGGAGTGCATGGTGCCGTTCAACCACTGAGCTCTTAAACCTGTCTCTGATGACAACCTTGAATAGCATTACTGGTGTCTACTTCCTTCCCCGCACCACATGGTACCAATGCATTCAGGTTCCGAGGAGGCTTGGATGTCATGAGGGGTCAAACTGGCACCGAATCAGTCTATACCAATTTCCGGGGCAAGGAGATCATGTTCCATGTATCTACGAAGCTGCCATTCACAGAGGGAGATGCCCAGCAGGTACCATAAGGGGAGGCACCAAGTGATTCAGGAGGATGGGAGAGTGAACTGGTGGATGGGGCAAGGGACTGGGTGTGTGTTGGAGTAGGCAGTGGCTAGGGATGGGTGTAGATTAGTGGCTGGGGTTGGGTTTCCAGCTGGGGGTGTGGGTTGGGAGTGCCGGATGGGTTGGTGGCTGGGGAAGGAATCTCCCCTCTTACTGGTTTCTCTCATTTCATTTGCTCCCTCCAGCTGCAGCGGAAGCGTCACATTGGGAACGACATTGTGGCCATTGTCTTCCAGGATGAAAACACTCCCTTTGTCCCTGACATGATAGCATCTAATTTCCTGCATGCCTATGTGGTGGTACAGCTCGCTCATGGTGCCATTGGGGAGACCCTCTACAAGGTAAACACAGCCAATGGGCCCCCTGTTTGGTCAGGGATCCCCTTGCTGGTAGTTCGTTCAAACTTCTGCCCCTTGCCTGGAGTGCAAGACCCTTCCTCCAGCTTTTGGGGAGGCAGGAATTCACCTAAACATCATTCCAACTGCTTTATCAATAACAGTCACCATGCACACAGTCCCAGGGCCCCACATCAGCGATCCGGGCAGGGACGGATTTCCAATTAGGCACAGTAGGCATTCTAGGGGTGTACAGGGAGGGTTGCCAAGTATGTGATCTTCTAGCCCAATTGGGCTATTTTTAGTTGTCTGTTGCCAGGGATTTTTAGCAGTTGCGAGTTGTGGTATTTTGGCCTATTTTACTGCCCTACTGCTGCTGGCCGAATTGCTCCGGAGTTCTTGGGAGCCTCCAGATCTGCCCCGTCCCGTGATGAGACACCCCACAAGCCGCTTGTCTCACATCGTGCCCCATCTCCTTAGGTGACGTTTGCAGCATGTGCAGTATTCTTTTCCAAGGGAGGCAGAATTTGTTTTCTGCAGAAAATGTGCTGCAGTTCTGCCTTTCTTCCACCAGAGGCCGCTGTGGCACCAGAACAGCCTGAGCTGGCTGAGGCTGACTGGTCAGGTGGGCAGCAGCAAACACCTAGCAGGCGGGTGTCATTTTTTCCTCAAGTGAAAAGTGACAGGCACAGCAGCCTTCTTGGAGCCAGGTTAGGAGGCAGAGCAGGCCACACAGGGCTGCTGGGGGCTCACGGGGCCACATGGGGATGTGGGAGGGAGGCTCCAGGCAGGGCCACATAAGGAGACAGGGGGGGCACTGAAGATGCTGTGCCTAGGGGTGTGTAAGGTGTAAATCCAGCCCTGGATCCAGGGCCACCACTCTGGGCTCTGGCTGACCGTCAGATTTGCACAAGGCAGGCTCACAGTGGCCACGTTCTCAGGCTGCTTCCTGCCCCGCAGTCAAGCTCATGCTCTTGGCCTGCACAGCCATTGCATGTACAGCCCATACAGTTCCTTCTCCAATCTTTTATATTTGGTACCGGTGCAACTGCTGCTGGAATACTGTGTCTAGTGCTAGTGCCTACAGTTCACAAAGGCTGTTGATAAACTGGAGAGGGCTCAGAGAAGAGCCATGAGAATAGTCAAAGGATTGGAAAACCTGCTTTATAGTGATGGACTGAGCTCCTCAATTCTATTTAGTATAACAGAGAGAAGGTTAAGGGGTGATTTGATCACATTCTATAGGTACCTACATGAGGAATGGCAATTCAGTTAGAGAGTTCTTCAGTCTAGCAGAGAAAGGTCTAACGAGATCCAATGCCTAGAAGATAAAGCCAGACAAATTCATATTGGAAATAAGATGCAAATGTTGAAAAATTATGGTAATTAACCATTGGAAGAACTTACCAGAATTGTTGTGGATTCTCCATCACTGACAATTTTTGAAAAAACATCCAATATTGATTTAACAAGATATGCACTAGTCCGGGGATCTCAAACTCAAATTACCACGAGGGCCATATGAGGACTAGTACATTGGACCGAGGGCCGCATCACTGAAACCTTTTCATACAACGATACAAAAGTATAGTAAAAATGAAGAGTAATATAGTATGCTATTAAAAGTCAATGTATTAACTTTTTAAAAACTGTAATGCGAAAAGTCAGTGCTAATTTAGACAGTCATTTCATTTTTGGCCACTTAGCTAGCAGCGTTTTGCATCAACAAAAGCATCAATATTAGGTTTGATATCCTGAGACAAAACCAGTCTCAGTGTTGTTTGCAAATTGTACCACATTCCATACAAAAAAATACACTAAGAGACTGTAAAGACTGCACAGTTAAGCACACGTGCCAAAATTAGAGTTGCACACACAACTTTTTCTCTGCACCTTTGAGACTGTGTTATCATGTAATCTTTTAATTACAGGGTCACGTACTGTTTCTCATATAATATATATCTTTTTTCAACACCCTTAAATTGTATAGCATCTTACAGTGATTTTTCTGCTGACTTTTATTGCGTTGTCACAGTAGCCCAATATATGCTTACTAGCAAAGGACTTGCCACTTAGCCACTCAAGTTTAAGGTAAGTATGAGTGAGGGTGGGCAAATGTGTGTTGTGATGGAAAGCTGTGTTGATTTGTGCCTGGGTTGTGTTGTGCTGGGAGATTTTGGTTCATTTGTGTTGGTGGCAAATAAGGGATGTGTACTGGGGTGAAGGGCTATCTGTATGTTGGTTGTGTTGTTGTGTAGGTGGTTGTCTTGATATGTGAGGTGACAGCTAGGCACAAGGGGGTGGCAGTCGGGCCAAGTAATCCACCATCTGTGAAGTTTCCCTCATACAACCAATGAAACTGTAGCATGCAAATTAGCTATTGAGTATGGGTGGTGATTGGTTGAGTTATCACGGATATCACAATGGTCTAGTACTCCAATTGTCAAGTAAAATAGCTGAGAACTTCAAAATTGGTTGGTAACAGACTGCAAAACCCCCACTACACCCCTTCCATGAGGCCCCCCCCACCCCGCCTCTTCCCATCCCTTCCCCACCCCCATTCCAACCCCTTCCCCAACGTCCCTGTCCCAGCTCCTCCCCCTCCCTGCCCCTATTCCAACCCCTTCCCCAAATCCCCGCGCCAGCCTCCTCTCCTGAGTGCGCCGCGTCCCTGCTCCTCCCCCCTCCCTCCTGGAAAGTTCTACGCGCTACCAAACAGCTGTCAGCGGGAAGCACTGGGAGGTAAGCGGAGGAGCTGTCAGCAGTGCGCTGGGAGGTAAGCGGAGGAGCTGTCAGTGGTACGCTGTGGGAGGAGGAGGGGGTGGGGGGGAGGTGAGCTTGGCTGCCGGTGGGTGCAGAGCACCCACTAATTTTTCCCCATGGGTGCTCCAGCCTCAGCACCTATGGCGGGCCGCAGGAAATAACATGCCGCATGTTTGAGAACCCTGCACTAGTCCAAACAGGAATTATTACAGAGAAGCTCTGTGGCCTGTGTTATGTAGGTCAGACTAGATTATCACAGATCGCAATCTCTTCTATGAATCCCAGGAGAGTTGGCAGAAGGAAGTAGGGAGAGGATTTGGCTATCTAGCCAACCATGGCTCTGTGGGTGGACAGGCTGACTTCTCCTGTTTGCTCATCTCCCACCAGCCAGAGGGAAGGGCAGCCTTCACAGCACTGCTGCTCACTGTGGAGTGAGACTCCCCATTTGCTCCCCCAGTTCATTTTAGGGGCCACAGAAATTCACTGTGGGCCCTTATCAAAGTGAAAGCAGGGGTGGCATCTGCTGTGTCTCTTAGTCCATCCCTGCTGTTGAACCCTCCTTGCACAGTCTCTGGTGGGATTGTTCTTACTCCAGGCCATTGCCCAGGAGCCACTGCAGAATCATTCCCTATAGGCTACGGTACATTTCCATTGGACCTTTCACCACTTCTCCTGGGAGATTATTCTGCAGCATAATAGATTTCACTATGGGCAGGTTTTTCTGTCAATGCTTTCCCTACCTTAGGTCCACATTTGGGCACTGATACTATGTGCTTAATGTTAGACAATCATATTTGAAAATTTTGACCATAGTACTTGGTTATTTTAATCTTTCCTCAGAGTCAAGAAATCATAGAATATCAGTGTTGGAAGGGACCTCAGGAGGTCATCTAGTCCAACCCCCTGCTCAGAGCAGGACCAATCTCCAGACAGATTTTTGCCCCAGATCCCTAAATGACCCCCTCAGGGATTGAGCTCACAACCCTGGGTTTAGCAGGTCAATGCTCAAACCTCCTCCCAAGGTAATGCAAGATTTTAACTAGCCAGGTCTCCAGTGGGAGATGGTCTTATGGCTTAGGGAACTAGCCTGGGACAAGAGAGATCAGGCATTGAAGGGTGTGCCTATCCTCTGTTGCCCCCTTCTGGCCAAGCATGGCTCAGGGGGTCCGGCTCCATTTCCCCTCTTGGACTCCTTAAAACTCCACACAAGCTTTTCTTTTCCAGTAATACCCTGGTTTATTCTCATAAACTGTTCCAGTCAAAATAAAGTCCCCAGAGTCCAAATTTTATCCGCTCCAGCTCCCAGCATTAAACCAAATATAGAGCCTTAGCAAGCTTCTCCTCCAGCTCACCTTTTTTCCCAATTAGTCATTTTACCAGACCTCCCCTGCTGGTTTTTCCCTTGTTCTGAGGGAAGAGACAATATATACAGTCTTCTTCCCAGAGCTTGTCCAGATTAGCTGGGAGAGACCTGTCCCAGGCTTTTAAAGAAACAATAGCCTGGATTTCCCCCCAGGCCTTAACTGTTCTCCTGGGACCATCCTCCTCTCTCCCAACACCAACTTTGCCTTCTCTAGATCTTCATTTACTCTAAAAAGTCTCAGGAGTTAAGGGACATGAAAAAGAATAGGTGTTGATTGACCACTAGTCCTTATAATCCTTAAGGAGACAGACACCCTGCTATGTCTGTGTGTAATCCCTGGCTCTGCCACAGATTTCCTTTGTGATCTTGGGTGAGTCACTGCTGAATGTGTCTCCTTCAGTTCTCCATCTGTAATGGGAATAAGAATAATGCTGCTCTATATTTCAAGAATACATTAATTTAATGATTGTAAGGTACTCAGCTAATGTAATGCAGGCTGTGTGTGTGTGTGTGTGTGTGTGTGTGTGTGTGTGTGTGTGTGTGTGTGTGTAAGAAAAATGCTATATAAACTGGGTATATATTACGGTAGAACTATGTTAGAAACTAATTGGGGATTGAGGAATTGATTACATTGAATATCTCAATACTGCAGCAGATACAGTGCATAAATTTCAGTCTGGTGCACTGCATCACTTTCTTTTTGTCCTTCAAACCACAGTAAAGTGATTTCCATTGCATTGAAGGCATCAGGATGTGAAGGGATGTTGACTTGTTCTTCATCGACATCACTTTTGTTACATAATATTATTTTCCCCTTATCAGGGAAAATTATTTGGATAAATGGTTGTTCAGAAGACTGGATTCATAAAATTGATGTTCTTCTGTGGTATAATAATATATTATTTGGATATACACTTGGGACTTAGCTGGCATAGAACCGTCTGCTGACTACACTACAGATTACATGCTGTGGAGAAGTATTGCCTTTGATTTATTTGAAATGTATTTACCCTTAATTAAATCAGGTGCCCCTTAGTTTTGTATTATGGGACTGATTCACATCACCGGATGTTTTCAGGGTCCATGACTTCTGTTTCCGGTCTTATACAGGAACTCCTCATTTAAAGTCGTCCTGGTTAACCTTTCAATGTTAAGTTGCTGATCAGTTAGGGAATATGCTCCTTTAAAGTTGTGAAATGCTCCCTTCTAGTCATTTGGCAGCCGCCTGTTTTGTCCACTGCTTGCAGGAAGAGCAGCCCGTTGCAGCTAGCTCGGGAGGCTAATGTCAGGGTGTCTCCCCCTCCCCCCTGCTCCTGAACCCCGCTTACCCCATCTTCCATAGAGCAGGGGGGGGACAGACGGATGGAGGGAGCTTCTAGGCAGTAGCTGCGGGTCTCAGCAAGCTGATTTAATTAACAAGGCAGTGTACTTAAGCCTGGGTCAGCTACTTAAAGGGGAAATGTGTATTCTGTCTCTCACACACAGGGTGTGTGTCTCTGTCTGCCCTCCCTCCTTTCCTGCTGCCTTGTAGAGTGTTGTGAGAGTTAACCCTTGAGGGCTCAGTCAATTGCTAGTTCATTTAGCAGTAAGGCATTCCCTCTGACTCCTCCACCGCAACCAAGCTTCACAATCATCATCACTGTGTACCAGTATTAAATTGTTTGTTTAAAACTCTGTGCGTGTGTGTGTGTGTGTGTGTGTGTGTGTGTGTGTGTGTGTGTGTAAAATATAGTCTTTTGTCTGGTGAAAAAAATTTCCCTGGAACCTAACCCCCTCATTTACATTAATTCTTATGGGGAAATTGGATTTGCTTAACATCGTTTCGCTTAAAGTCGCATTTTTAAGGAACATAACTACAATGTTAAGTGAGGAGTTCCTGTACAAGCTCATCGCTGTGAGAGGATGTGACATTCTGGTTCTTGTTATGATGTAGAAGTGGTTTCTTCTGTATTGTTTCAGGTTTCAGTAACAGCTCGAGATGACGTCCCCTTCTTTGGACCCCCTCTCCCAAATCCAGCCATATTTAAAAAGGTTTGTGTCTCTGATGAGTCCTGTAAGCAAGCGATGCAGGGATTAGTTGTGTGATTTACACACTCCTTCACCTGTAGGTTGCTGTTTCCAATCTGGCTTCAGGATGGGGCTGGATAACCCTGGGGGGTTAAGGAAATGTATATCCAGAACCTTTCCTAGGTTACCATTTCCAATCTAGACTTCCTTTTTTTCCCACAGGGTCCAGAGTTTCGTGAATTCCTCTTGGCTAAGCTAATTAATGCTGAGTACAGCTGCTACCAGGCTGAAAAGTTTGCCAAACTAGAGGTGGGTCTGTGTATGTGAGTGTTCGCATTAATATTTAATAAATGCAAAAAACTGTTTTAGTGCCAGGTTAAGGCTGCACAATTAATGAAAGATATAGAAACTCTTAGGAAATTAAAGTCCCTTAAAAATAAAATAAAGTAAATTAAATGTTAACTCAGCCTTGTGGTGTTTCTTGTATGTTTTATTATATATATCTATATTAAAGTACACATGTAACCCCTCCAAAATAGGGTTACCATACGTCCGGATTTTCCCGGACATGTCCGGCTTTTGGGGGCTCAAATCCCCGTCCGGGGGGAAATCCCCCAAAAGCCGGGCATGTCCGGGAAAATCGGGAGGGAGGGCTGGGCCGGGGTCGCGGGGCCGGGCGCGCGGTGCCGGGCCGGGAGCCGGGCCGGGGCCGCGGGGTCGGGCCGCCGAGGGGGTGCGCGGGGCCGGGAGCCGGGGGGTCGGGCCGGGAGCCGGGCCGCCGGGGGGGTGCGCGGGGCCGGGAGCCGGGCCGCCGGGGGGGTGCGCTGGGCAGCGGGGTCGGGCCGCCGGGGGGGTGCGTTGGGCCGCGGGGCTGGGAGCCGGGGGGTCGGGCCGGGAGCCGGGCCGCCGGGGGGGGGGGTGCGTTGGGCCGCGGGGCCGGGAGCGGGGGGGTCGGGCTGGGAGCCGGGCCGCTGGGGGGGGGGGTGCGTTGGGCCGCGGGGCCGGGAGCCGGGGGGTCGGGCCGGGAGCCGGGCCGCCGGAGGGGTGCGCGGGGCCGCGGGGCTGGGAGCCGGGCCGCCGGGGGGGTGCGCTGGGCAGCGGGGTCGGGAGCCGGGGGGTGCGCTGGGCCGCCGGGGCCGGGAGCCGGGGGGTGTGCTGGGCCGCCAGGGGCCAGCCGGCAGTGCTGGGCGGGCCGGGGGTGGTCGGCCGGAGGCCGGGGCCGGCACCCCAGGGCCCGAGCCGACCCAGGCTGGAGCCGCCGGGGGGCCAGCCTGGGCTGCACCTCCTCCCCCCACACCGCCCCTTACCTGCCCAGGCTTCCCGCGAATTAAATGTTCGCGGGAAGCAGGGGAGGGGGCGGAGACTTTGGGGAGGGGGCGGGGGAGGGGCGGGGTTGGGGGCGGGGCCAGGGCCCCGTGGAGTGTCCTCCTTTTGGAGGCACAAAATATGGTAACCCTACTCCAAAACAAGAATAGAATATCTGGTATATGTGCAAAGTGGCTGCTACTAGAACTCTAGTGGTTACATTACCTGACTTTGTACAGTGAAAGCCACCCAATCTTAATGTTGCATGAACTTAGATTTTTGCATTTGATTCAGAGTAGATTGATTTAAATCAGCAAGTACAAAATCTTGATTTAAATACCGTAATCAATTTTAATCTTGTTTTCCATTTATACTTTTTAGTTATTTTCCTAAGAAAGGTTTATTTGCACTGGTTGATAACCATTAAAGCATATTGATTTGCAACCAAATATAATTTTTACACTAAATTTGATACTTGTTTTTTGCTAGCCAGGAGGATTCACTATATCTATACACATTTATTTAAGCAATTATATTGCTTAACATGCATTTATTTAAATTCTTAATTTTTACATTTGTTTATTAAGTTAGAAGATGTGAATTATACATTTCTTCATTTATTAGATTTTTTTGTGTGTGATTTGTGTCAAGCTGTATTTGGATGGAAATTGGAATATAGTTTAAACTACTTTAATAAATTAAAAAAGTAAGTTTATCAGAACATGTTTGCATTTAAAATCAACTGATTTATTAAACAAAGTAAGTATCCTCTGCAGTGAGTGAACTGTACTATTTTTTCTGGCAACATGTCCTTCAAGGCTTTAGAACTAGTAGGCCTCATCTTCACACCTAGTTTTTATTCATAGATTGGAAGAGGGAGACAAGCTTTCCTGCTTTTTAAACTCCCCGTCCATTTTTTAACTTTGAAGGAACTAGTCATTGAACAGAACTAGTTGAATAAACTGAAATGAAGAAAATAGTCATGCTGTGCCTGCAAAAGACTATCAATAGCTAGCACTTCAACAAACTCTGGTTCCAGGTGCTTAGCCAGTGTCTTCCACCAGTTCAGCAGTGTGACATTCTTTAAAATTTTGGCAGCAAATATGTACTGATTAAGATTATATTTTGTAAATTTAGTTTAAATTATTTTTAACATAGGTTGTCATAATTTCAAATAGGTTTATTTTTAAGAACAAAAATGTATTTAATTTAAAGAAAGAAAATCTGATTTAAATGAAGAAACTTATTTATTTATTTATTTTAAATAATCAGTTTTTATCCACCCTGATTTCATTTCCTAGGCTCTTCTAAGACGGGCTGAGGGAAACGGAAAACAGAAGAAATGAAGAAAAAGGGCACAAAAAATAGCTTAAGGCAGTATATCTGCCTTCAGAGTTGGGGGAGAATAAGGAAGTTAGAGAAGGGTCCACATTTGGAAGAAATCATATTCCTCTTAACACTAGAGAAAGTGGGATGTATCAATTATATCTGAAATATAGGAGAGTTCATTCTCTCTCTCCCCCTCTCTCAGTGCTCTGTCCTTTCTTTTTTCTGTTATTCTATTCTGTCCCTTTTCTCCCACTCTCTCTTTCTGCCCTGGTGTAGGAGCGGACTCGCAGTGCCCTCCTAGAGAGCCTTTTTGAGGAGCTGCAGCTCCATAGCCGCAGCATGATGGGCCTGGCCTCTGGGGACGATGACAAGATGGAGAATGGGGGTGGTGGCTTCTTTGAAAATTTCAAGGTGAGAAATCAAGAACTGCTGCAGCCTCTTAAACCAACCCCTCTTTCAGAGCGGCTGCCACCCAGCTCAGTCCCAGTTCAGGATACATCAGCCCTGTTGGGCATGTGTGCTTGGGGTGGCAGGGAGTGGGGGGGAAATGTGTCTCCTTCTTAACATCCACATTTTGCAATGTATTTTTATATACCTCAAAAGGAGAAACGCAGCTTCTCCCTCCCCACTCAGGGGAGATGCAGCTTGGCACAGTACAGCATCCCATGCTGTTCCTAATGTGAGGCCTCTGGGTGGGATGAAATGAAGCCCTAGACCCCCTGGCTCTAGCCTTGGCCCTGGCTGGCATCTAATGGCAAGGAGGACCCAATTCCCCTGATGTATAGAAAAGAGATCAGGAGCTTGCAGAAGGAAGTATGATGGGCTTGGGTGGCAGAGCCTTTTGTCCCCCAGCAGCACACTGGCTCCAGCCTAGCTCCAGGACAGCAGCAGCAGCTGGGAAGGTCCCATCTGATGGTTGTTTCTAACACAACTGTTGCTGTAGTATCTAGATGCTTTGGAATACTGAGATACATCTTTTTCCCTCTAAATCACAAGCTCTTTTTTGTATGATGAGGTGGTATCAATGGCCAATCTCCAGGAGCGCAGGGTCAGGGTGATGTGAAGGAGGGAACGCATATACCAGTGATACTCAGATCTCAATGGTTCAGAAGCCAAATTAGTGATCAGCATTACCCAAAAGAGCCACAATAGTATGAATTCATTGTTTCATTTACTTTCTTTCTCTCTCTTTATACATACTATTCTCACAGCAAAATGACTGACTAAGTATTCTACAATAAAAGCATCCTGATTGATTAATAACTTAGCTTGGTTAATAAATAATTGAATCATGGTATTTTAATATCATGTGCTGCAAAGAGCTGCAGGAGACACATTGAAGAGCAACTTGCAGCTCCTGAGCCGCCTGTCTGAGTATCACTGGCCTACTCAAATGGGAGGGAATGAGTGTGCTGGTTCTCACTCCACTGCCTGCATCCAGGGCCGTCCTTACCCATACGCAAAGTACTTAGCTGTGTGCTGTTACAGCCCCTGCTCTGGCTCTTCCTCAAGGCCCCCGCCCCTGCTCCGCCCCCGCCTCTTCTCAGCCCTGCCTCTTCCCGCTCCCGCCCCACCCCAGCCCACCCCCACTCCCCTAAGGACTCCAGAAGTGGTCAGGCCTGCAGTCACCGGTAAATAGAGCGACCTGGCCCCAGCCTGCTCCACTCCCCTGGCTCCCAGCTGCACCGCTGGCGAGTGCTGGGGCGCGGTTCCCACCTGCCCCCCACCCCCCCCCCCCCCGCCTAGGAGCCAGAGGAGCAGAGCAGGCTGGGGCTGGGTCACTCCACTTCCCGCAGAAAGTGGCCAGTCCTCCTCCCCCCGTCCCCCACGGAGACCTGGGGCCAGCCCCCGCTCCTCCCCATGGAGGCCTGGGGCGGGGCCCCACACAGCACCCCCACAGAGGCCTGGGGCCCCACACAGCCCCCCGTGAGGGGGCTGCGTAGGGCACCAAGATAGCTAGGCACGGCCCTGCCTCCATCTCTCTTCCTTTCTTCTTGCACCATGTGTGGTACATGCCTAGTGGGACAGACAGCCATATCACAGGTACCAGCATCTCACTTGGCACTGTCAGCCCCCTTGGTTGGCAGCCCTCATCAGAATTGCTGGGGACAAAATGGGCCAACTCCCCACTCACCTGTAGAAGTGATTGTTGCAGGTCATGGCTGAGTCCCATTGGTAGGGTGTGTTTGAGTGATTAGCTTACTGCCCTTGCAGCATCTGTTCAGTGGATAAATAGAAAATTTCAGACTCTGTCCAGCGCCTGTCCGCATATACCCCAAAATCTGTTTTTCTGGCCTCTGGCAGCTGCTGCACATCGCTGTGTTCAGACAGCCTTTTAAGGAGCTGGAGAAGAGGGAGGGGGCCTGTGAAGTGGCTTTTTCAGAGTACTCTGGATTCGGTGGGGCAGCTTCTCTCTCATGGCCATTGCATAGGCCTGCATGGGACTGAGCCCTCCAGCCTTACATAGGGATTTGGTCCCTTTTCTTGCACTGGGTATTACTGTGTGAGGTAATGCTGGCTTTTTAGGAAAGTTGTAGTGTTGGTGGGGAATCTCTTTATCACCTGCAGGAGGATGGGGGAAACTGAAAGCAGAGGGAACAATCTTTCACTGACCCGGGGGCAAATAGACAAGATGGGACCAAACAGGCCTTTCCCATGGGTAATTTTTGGTCTGCTGAGCTCTAGTAGGGAGGGAGGATATTTCTGGTACTGGTGTCTGTCCCCCCCCCCCCTCTACTCCCCTCCGTGGTGCTCTTCATACTGTCCTTATGTGTGTCTGTGTGTGTGTGTGTGTCTCTTCGTCTGTCTATCTGTCTCCCTTCTGTCCAGCGGGTGATCCGAGGCCGCAGCCAGAGCCTGGATACCATGGGGATAGCCATGAGGAAACAACAGCAGCCGGCAACCCCGCCCAGCCGCCCGGCTACTGCCGGCCTTGCTCTCAACCAGAGTGTCGCCGAGGGCACCAAGGCTATTGCTGCGGTAAGGTACCGGGAGGGAGTGCCATTGGAAAGGGCCAAGCATGTCTCTGATCCTCCATGATCCACCCACACATTTTGTCCCTCTATCCCTATTAGTGTGTCCCTCTGTGAATCTTTTCTGTTTATATCACTCCATTTCTGTCTCTGTGTGTCTGACTGGGTGTTTCTTTGTGCATCTCTCTCGTGTTGAGT
Organism: Malaclemys terrapin pileata; assembly: GCF_027887155.1. Lineage (NCBI taxonomy): Eukaryota > Metazoa > Chordata > Testudines > Emydidae > Malaclemys > Malaclemys terrapin. The sequence goes on from NC_071505.1 coordinate 142,001,200, forward strand.
CTGTGTCTCTGTTTTGTCTTCATTTATGTCTCTGGGTCCCGTTCATCTACACACTGGATCTGAGCTTGGCACAGGGCTTGAGAGGAAGGGTAGAGGTGGCTTGACATCACCCTTGTGCCTCCCTTATCCTGGACTAGCTGTGGATCTGCATGCTGCCCTAACTGAAAAAAGACCATACACCTTGATTTTTATTAAGACAGTCCCGGTTTTTTATATGATGAGAACTGAGAACTTCAGGATGCTGGAACTGTTTCAGTGTTTCACTTCATCAATCAAATGTTCATTTTTTAATAACTACAAAATGTATGTTCCAGTCATATTGCTATGCTGAGTAGAATTCACTTGTCAGGAACAACAGTTCAGTGGAACAAGCACTCAGAGGGATGAACAGTATTTGGAGTGAGAGAAAAGTTAGATGAGCACAGGCACTGCCAAAACCATTCTTTTACTTGATGTGACTGTTAAGGATACTTGGTTGGTGTTGCATGATAAACTCATTCAGAGCACTAGATTCCAGGAGAAATGCTCCATTCTGAGAAATATGCCTGTGTCACTGACAGAAGTAACACCTAGTTGTATAAGAAAAAGTGCACTCATGTCTTCTGTATGAATATTTCATGACCCTCGAAAATGTTGCCACAAAAGTGTCCTGGTTTCTGATTCTGAAAATATGGTTACCCTAGCTAACTCGCACCTGGCTGCCTAAGGCTTCTGCACTGGGGCTCCAGCAGGGCTGGTGTAGTGCCAAAAACACCAGCTCTATGTCAACCATGGAGGTCCCTTTCTTTGGGGAATTGCAGCCCAGGGGACAGATGTTGTAGCTTTACAGATCCTTTATGTCTGCACTAAGAAGCCATAGAGTAGTGATGAGCTCTCTCTCTCCCTTCCTCTCTCTCTCTGAGTCTGTATGTCTGTTTGTTTCTTTGGGCTTGTCTACACTGCGACATTGTCGACAAAACTTTTGTCTTTTACGGGTACTTTAAAAAGCCCCCCTGCAAAAGACAAAAATTTTGCCGACGCAAGTGGCAGTGTGAATGCAGCTTTGTCAGCAGGAGTGCTCTCCTGCCTACAAAGCTAACGCCGCTCACTGGGCTGGAAGTATTGCGTCGGCAAAAGTGCCGACAAAATACCGACAGAGAGCATTCGCACACACTGACTTTTTAGCCACAGCCTTGTCGCTAAAAGCTGCATAGTGTAGACAAGACCTTTGTGTCTCCTTTCAATCTGAGTTTATGCCTCTCTTCCAAACTCTTTCTGTGTCTCTCTTTATGACGTAACTCTTTGCCTGAGCCTCTGTCTCTCATTCCATTTCTCTCACTCTGTCTCTTATCTTTCTGCGTCTCATTCTGCCTGTCTGTTTTTCTTCCTCTCTGTCTCTCTTAGCATCTGTGTTCAGGGCTGGATTAACGTGGGCCCGGGACTATTAGATTTTGTGTGGGCCCTGTATACAAGTCTTTTTCCTGGGAGGAGGTTTGGTGCAGGAGGGGGCTGGGGCAGGGGATTGGGATGCAGGAGGGGGTGTGAGGTCTGGAATGGAGTTTGGGTTCAGGAGAGGGATTCTGATCTGGGGCAGGGGGTTGGGATGGAAGAAGGGGTGTGAGGTGCAGGCTCTGACCGGGAGGCGCTTACCACAGGCAGCTCCCAGCCCGGCGGCGCAGCAGGTTGCCTGCATGCCGTGGTCCCACGCTGCTCCCAGAAGTGGCTGGCTGCTAGTACGTCTCTGCGGCCCCTGGGGGAGGGGGACAGTGTGTCTCCATGCACTACCCGCGCCTAAAACCCCTGCCTGTGTTGAACCCTCACTTCCTCCCCTCTCTTCCTCACTGACAGCTTGTAGGAGTTCTTCCTTCAATTCTGGTTCCTTGGGGGCTCTGGGCAGCACTATTACATATCAGAGATGATGCAAGAAGAGGGTCTGGGATCCAGGTTGCATACTCCCTCTCCCCCTCCTCCAGTACTCCACTGCTTTGTCTCTCATACTCCCCTCCCTCCTTCCTATAACTTCCTTACTCGCCTTCTCTCTAGTCCTTTGTCCTGCCTGGGAGGAGCCCATCACGCACCCGAGGCAGCCACTTCCACGGGCGTCGCAGCAGTGCCGTTGGCATTGAGAACATCCAGGAGGAGAAGAGGTAAGAGCTGTGGGAATGGATGGGATGGGGTGGGGTGGGGTGGGATGAAGGGTGCTGGGGCAGCGGAAGAGAGAGGAGAGATGGAAGGAACTGGGACCAAGGGGAGATGGAGGATGGTGAAGGCTGGGGGAGACAAGAAAAGGGGAGATGGAGAGGTGGGATCAAAGGAGCAGGAATGGGAGCAGACTGCAGGAGAAAATAGGGCTGGGACCCAGGGGAACTGAGAGGAAGTAGGAAGGGAAAGAAGTAGGGGAGGGGTAGACAAGGGAAACGGGAGGGAGGCAAGACCAGAGTGAAGGGGAGGATAGAGGGGAACAGGAATGTAGATGACAGGACCTTCATCAAACAGAGTAGAAGATGATCCAGGATTCCTGCCCGTCCTGTTCCATCCCTGCTGTGACAAAAACAGTTCTGCTGTGCGCATATGAGAGGAGCGTGGAGAAAAATATTTTTTTTTCCATTTTTTTAAAATAGTAACTAAATCTTGTGACTTTTAAAAGAAATAATTGTGCAACTTTTCTAAACATGCTATAATCAAAATGGCTGAATTTTGAGATTTGCCGACTATCACAGAAGTAGCCTTCACTGAGGAGCAGAGCACAGCCTTTTTCCAGGGCTTGGTGTAGCTGAGTTATGAGCATTTGAAAATTGCACACTGAGCAGTACAGGTTATTTTGTTAAGCTCTTAATGGGCCCCTAAAGGGGTGCTGTGCACCAGGGGTTCAGTGTATACCAGATCCAAAGCCCAGTCCTTTGAATTGCTCTATACGCCACATGAAACCTTCCCAATTGTTCATGAAATCCAGGAATCTGTCAAAGGGCTCAGTGTAGAGGAGAAGAGAACCCCCTCTCCCAGAATGTAGACAGCTGTGACCATCACCATGGGTAAAATCTGTGCCTGTGAAGTCTCTCTGCATGTCTCTTTCTCTTGCCCTTTCTTAAGAGAGACACTGACAGACTTATTTTTATTTAAAATGATGTATTTTTTTAGAACAATAAATTATATGGAGGCAAGTTCCCCTTAACAATGTATCTAAAATAAAAAACTATCACAACACTCGCACTTTTTGTGGCTTACCTTTAACCAATTTTACATCTTGTATAAATACATTCCTCAGCCCAGCCCTTTATATGTTACTCACCTCCCTATCCTCTTCAAAGATGTTTAAAGATTTCCTGCAAAGGTGGAAAAATGGGTCTGTGCCCTTATTTGCTTCTTTATAATACAGAAAGAAGGTGTTGGGTTTCTTTAGATTTTCTTCTGCTTGTTTTCACCTTAGATATATCAGGAATGCTAAGTCTGCTTTTCCCTGCATTTGCTGGTTGACTCATCAGATGACTTGAGATGAAGACTGGCAGTTTTCTCAGCTCCTAATTGAAGGGGCTGCACTGCAGAATAATTCACACAAAGAGATTTCCTCACAAATATATTAGTTAAATAGGTGTCAGCAAAAACACAAGTTTGATACAGTCTGAAAGAAAAACCACTGCTGTTCTCAGTTAGTCAAATGTCACCTCCTTGGTATGTTTGACACTATAAAAATACTAAATCTCCAGTCAACTGTAGAGTCTTCCAGGTTAGATAAGATCTGAATTTCTAGTGGGATGGGGGTGGAGGGAGCAAGTTGAGAAGAAATTTTGAAATCTTAAACCCTTTCAGGTCTTTTATTTTTATCATAAAGAAGCATAAAAAGGCCCAGTCCTGATAATGTTCTTCTTTTGTAGACTATTTAAGAAGATTGCTGTGTTCCAAACTGCCCCAACCTGCACCTTGTACCTGTGTCCCCCATAGAAATTCCTCTCTGTATTTCCTCTTGTAGGAAGCATTAAGTAACCCAGTGGTAACTCATGTCTCATGTAGCTGGTTTTCCTTTCACCCCAGTAGGGATGTTGCTGACAGAATCCAGAAGGTGCTGGAGAGTCCAGGACCCTTTTTAGACCTGAAGTCTGATGGCTCCTCCAGTCCCAGTTCCCCAGAGTTCCCAAACAGGAAGAACAAGTGAGTTGAAAATGGTCTTTCTGTTCAGGAGAAACTCTTGGAGTCCCTGGGGAAGGCTTCAGCATGGCAGGTGTCTCACTTTTTATCCCCTCACATAGGTACCTTGAATGTGGTCGCTAGTGATTAGAGCCAGGGATCGGGAGCCAGTTCTGCCAGGTTCTATTCCTGGCTCTGACACTGACCATGGATGAGTGAGTTCCCCTCGATGGATGATCCCCCCATCAATATGGATGATTACAATAAAGCTGCCCCACAGCGACTTGTAAGGCTTTGTTACTGTCTGCAAAGCACTGGAAGGGTCTTGGGTGGATGGTGCAAAATGAGATCTGTGTATCGCAATGATGGTGATAACTTTGGACTTGGATTTCAGAACCCTCTCCAATCAAACCTTGGGATATTGTGTGATGCAGCCACTCTCACGCTCCTCATCCAACGTGAGCAGCTGCTGTAGTGGAGTGAGGGAAAATGAAACATCTGAGGAAGAGGAGAATGAGACGGTGAGTGTAGGATTTATGAGCCCTAAAATACAGAGATTCCTTCCCCTTCACCGGGTCCCCCCTTCTCCTGCTTACCCCTAACACCAGCTATGTCCTGTAATGATAATTGGGGCCTAGTAGGTCTACCCTGGTTGTGAGCCTAATTGTGGGCAAGTGGATAAAAGTTTGTAAAGTATTACAGTAATCTATAACAATGAATGCTGATAGGAAAAGCTGGAAAAGGTACACAAACAGAGTGAATTAGTCCGAACGAAAAGACCCAGTGATATAACTCAAGGACTATGTTAAGTTCATGCCTGGAAAACAAAGTGTGGGACTGGAAGTCAATGGACCAAATTAGTGTATCAGAAATTAGGCCTAATTGGTGGGCAAAATAATCATAGAATAGAAATACAGAAGTGTAGGACTGGAAGGGACCTCAGTAGGTCATCTAGTTCATTCCCCTGCACTCAAGTCAGGACTGAGTAATAACTAGACCATTCCTGACAGATGTTTGTCTAATGTGTTCTGAAAAACCTCCAGTGACGGTGTGACATTCCCCTGGTGTTATCTGAACTCTGGGAGCCAGCCTTACCCTGTTCTGCTGTGAGAACCCCCCACTCCCAGGCTGTTCACACACAGCCTCTAGCATGTAAGCTGCTCCCATCTATGTGAGTGAGCACTTTTGGCCAGCCACTGCTTAGACTGTGCAACCGAATGACACTAGCCAATATCTCCGGTCCCAGACACAACCCTAGGAACCTCCGTCTTGCAATATCCAGTTATGCCTACTGGACACTGCAAGTTTATATGAATTCGTCAATTTAACAAAGAAATTGATATGTACCAGGCTTCTCATCCCAAGGGGAGTCTCTGACACGCTTCAAACCAAATGCACTGGTTCAGGTAGAATAAACAAACATATTTATTAACTACAAACGATAGATTTTAATTGATTATAAGTCAAAGCACAAGTCAGATTTGGTCAAATGAAATAAAAGCAAAACGCATTCTAAGCTGATCTTAACACTTTCAGTGCCCTTACAAACTTAGATGCGTCTCACCACAGGCTGGCTGGTTGCCGTTCAGCCAGGCTCGCCCCTTTGATCAGCGCTTCAGTCGCTTGGTAATAGTGTCTGTAATGGAGGTGGAAGAGAGAGAGAGCATGGCAAGCGTCTCTCCCTTTTATCATGTATTTTCTTCCCTCTTGGCTTTGCCACCTCCCCCGCCCTCCCCCCCCCCCGCCACTTCAGAGTCAGGTAATCCTCATCGTAGTCCCAAACTGACCAAGGGAAGGGGGAATGACTCACTCAAGAGTCCAACAGATCCATTGTTGCTGCCTAGGCCAGTGTTCTTTGTTCCTGTGAGGCTGGGCTGGGTTTGTCTCATACATGCCTTGATGAGGTGTGAACTGCCCCTCTGCTCCTGGAGAGTTTTGCCTGGGCTTGTTTTAAGCCATGAGGTCACATTTTCAGCCTCATAACTATATACATGAAATAACAACAATGCTCAGTGCATCATGAGCCTTCCGAAGACACCCAACATGACAAACTTTGCAATGGATACCACACAATCTATTATAAGGATGAACATGGGGGTGCAGGGTGTTCCCCCGAGGTACAGAGCATCACAGACGGAGATTCCACAACTTCCCCAGGCAATTTATTCCAGTGCTTAACTACCCTGACAGTTAGGAAGTTTTTCCTAATGTCCAACCTAAACCTCCCTTGCTGCAATTTAAGCCCATTGCTTCTTGTCCTATCCTCAGAGGTTAAGAACAATTTTTTCATCTCCTTTTAACAACCTTTTATGTACTTGAAAACTGTTCCCCCCTCAGTCTTCTTCAGACTAAACAAACCCAATTTTTTCAATCTTTCCTCATAGGTCATGTTTTCTAGACCTTTAATAATTTTTGTTGCTCTCCTCTGGACTTTCTCCAATTTGTCCACATCTTTCCTGAAATGTGGCTCCCAGAACTGGACACGGTAATCCAGCTGAGGCCTTATCAGCGCGGAGTAGAGCAGAAGAATTACTTCTCATGTCTTGCTTACAACACTCTTGCTGATACCTCCCAGAATGATGTTTGCTTTTTTTGCAACAGTGTTACATTCCTGACTCATATTTAGCTTGTGATCCACTATGACCCCCCAGATCCCTTTCTACAGTATTCCTTCCTAGGCAGTCATTTCCTATTTTGTATGTGTGCAACTGATTGTTCCTTCCTAAGTGGAGTACTTTGCATTTGTCCTTATTGAATTTCATCCTATTTACTTCAGACCGTTTGTCCAGATCATTTTGAATTTGAATCCTATCCTCCAAAGCACTTGCAACCCCTCTCAGCTTGGTATCCCCTGCAAAGTTTATAAGTGTACTCTCTATGCCTTTATCTAAATAATTGATGAAGATATTGAATGGGCCAGGACTAAGCCCTGCAGAACCCCACTCAATATGCAATTACAGCTTGATTGTGAACCACTGATAACTACTCTCTGGGAATGTTTTCCAACCAGTTATGCACCCACCTTATAGTAGCTCCACCTAGGTTGTATTTCCCTAGTTTGTTTATGAGAAGGTCATGTGAGACAGTATTAAATGCCTTACTAAAGTCAAGATATACCAGATCTGCCACTTCCTCCCATTCACCAAGGCTTGTTACTCTGTCAAAGAAAGCTATTCAGTTGGTCTGACATGATTTGTTCGTGACAAATCAATGTTGACTGTTACTTATTATCTTCTTATATTCTAGGTGTTTGCAATTGATTGGTTGACTATTTGCTCCATTGTCTTTCCCGGTTCCCTGGGTTGTCCTTATTCCCTTTTTTATAGATTGGCACTATATTTGCCTTCTTCCAGTCCTCTGGAATCTCTCCAGTCTTCCATGAGTTTTCAAAGATAATTGCTAATGGCTCAGATATCTCCTCAGTCAGCTCCTTGAGCATTCTAAGTTATATTTCATCAGGCCCTGTTGACTTGAAAACATCTAACTTGTCTAAGTAATTTTTAACTTGTTCTTTCCCTATTTTACATAAGAACATAAAAACAGCCATACTGGGTCAGACTAGCCAGGTATCCTGTCTTCCACAAGTGGCCAATGCCAGGTGGGATTCAGAGGGAGTGAACAGAACAGGAAGTCACTGAGTGATCCATCCCCTATTACCCACTCCGAGCTTCTGACAAACAGAAGCTAGGGACTCAGAGGCTAGCTGCAGATCCTACCTCATTTTCACTGGCATTCATTGTGTTAGACATCCGATCACTACTAACCTTTTTGATGAAAACTGAAACAAAAAGGTAATTTAGCATTTCTGCCAGTTCCACATTTTCTGTTATTGTCTATTGAGTAATCAACCTACTCTGTCCTTGGTCTTCCTCTTTCTTCTAATGTATTTGGAGGACACTTAATGAGGGGATGAGCAATTCCACTTATCAATCGCTCTTGGGGTCCTCCAAAAGACTTTTGGGGGAAAGTTAGAAGATGGTGGCTGAATGAAAGACTGGAGTACAAGAAGAAGCAAGCTTCACCATCATGGCTGCCACCGCCATTGTCTCTTGGGACTCTGGGAATCACCATGACACTGCTGGGCCTTTGTCATCCAGATCCTGAGAGATGTCCTGATTAGACTATGCCAGAGAGAAGGACCCAGGTGACCCTGCCACCTCCATCAGCTAAATGCCAACCACCACCTGGGATGGGAGACTTTATGTCTCCCTCTCTCCCGCTGCCCAGCAACATCCTTTTCCTTCCCTACCTTATTTCTTTTCTTTCTGTCTCTCTCCTTCTGTTTAATAACAGTCTGGCTTATTTGGCCGAGACTGCATTTTTATTTATTTATTTATTTATTTTTGCGACACTGCTGTAGGCCTGCCACCAGGAAGGTAGCAAAAAGCAATGTCTTAAACGGCCCAGTGCTGGTACAAGTTTGCCAGGTCTCAGATTGGGTGATTAGACCATGTGCTGTGTTTCTCCAGCAGCAAGATTGCAAATGAGAGTCAGCACCAGAAATAGAAGCTGCATTTTCTATCTTTTCTGTTCCCTTTTATGTGTCTGTGTTGTTTTGTTTTCAAGAAAACTGGATCAGATTTCAGAGGAAGCTCCAGCTCCCCTCAGCTAACTTCTTTTTTCCCCATAAAGGATAGTTATTATCCTTTTTAATACCATCTAAGATTGCTAGGTGGAGGATTTCCTTCTAAAAACTCTCTCCAGCTAAAGGGAAAGGGAACAAGAGATGTTATTAAAATGAAAGCCTTATGTAAAACTTTATATTTCAAATGCTTTGACTATTTTTCCTTCTTTTCTGTATCTTTAATAAAAGGTAAAAGATTTGTAATGGTGTGTTTGCCATGTTACTAAGTAGGCTGAGGTCTCTGTATACCAAACCCTGAACTGTTTAATGTTGGACAGTGGCACATTAACAGTGACTTTTTGGGCCCATTTATTCCATCAAAATTAATACAAGAGATTCCCCTCCCCACACACTCCGGGTCCCCGCATCCAGTTGTGTCCTCCCGAGAGATCCCCCTTTCTTTAAATTCTACTTTCTTCTGGGTCCACTGGGTTTGTCCATGTTTACAAAGTTCCTTCCTAAAATATCCCTTCTTTCCCCTTTCCAGGAGCTGATGTGCTCTCTTGAGGTTCCTCAGAAGCGGGATTCCCTGGTTCAGAGTGTGTGGCTGGATGACAGTGTGGGCACACCCAGTAGTGCTAGCTCACCAGGTAAACTGTGCTCCTACCTCCCTCTCTAGAACATGTGAGGGAGTGGAGAGGTAAAGAGACAGCAGTAGCACCTGTTCTCAATACCCAGAATGGGAGGAGTGCAGGGAGGGGAAGTGGAGTAGCAAAGGGCTGGAGAGGAGCACAAACTAGTGAGAGAGCGTAGAGAAGGGGGACAGGGAAATGTACAGAGAGAGTTTAGGATGGGGGCACTTAGGATGTGCACAGTATAAATGCTTTGATACATATGGGAGTGGGGAGATCAACGGGGGGGGATGGACTTTAGGTAATTCCTGTGGACAGAATATATATACACCTCTACCCCGATATAACGCTGTCCTCGGGAGCCAAAAAATCTGACCGCGTTATAGGTGAAACTGTGTTATGTCGAACTTGCTTTGATCCGTCAGCGTGCGCAGCCCCGCCCACCCGGAGCGCTGTTTTACCGCGTTATATCTGAATTCATGTTATATCGGGGTAGAGGTGTATGTGTATACAGAGAGAGATTATAGACAGGGCTAGCAGACCTGTCTGCTATTATGGTTGCCTGACACTTCCCATTATAAGACCCTGTTTTCATTTGCTTATAACTTTGCCAGATTTTAACTGTTTCTGCTGAAATTGCCAATGCTGGGTGTTTGCCTCAGGCTGATTGGGGGGTGGGGTGGGATTCAGTGAAATTGGTTCAGCTGTTTCTAACAATTAGATTACCTTGTTTCTCCCATGTTAAAAAAATTTGTGAGACTTTTTCTCAGAACTGCTCTTGTGGGGAACATGAGATGGGATAAGTAGCTTAGGGAGGGAGACTAGGACTGGAAGTAGGGTGACCAGACGTCCCGATTTTATCGGGACTGTCCCGATATTTGCTTCTTTGTCCCACGTCCCGACCAATGTTTGGTCGGGACACTGGACAAAGAAGAAATTTTCCCTTCCACTCTGGCGCTCGGGCCCCCCTCGCCCCGGCTCCGCCCTCTCCTTCCCCCATTGGCTCCCTCCCCAAATCCCCGCCCTGGCCCCGCCTCTTCCCCAGCATTCCTCCTCCCTCCCAGGCTTGTAGCATGGCGGTGCAAGCCTGGAGGAAGGGGGTGGCGGCGGTGCCTGGATCCTGGAGCTGGTGAGTCAGCTCCAGCACCCGGGCATCAGGCGGGCAAAGGGGGGCTGGCAAGGGAGGGAGACAGGGGAGCTCAGCTGTGAGCCCCCCCGCCGCGCCAGAGGGCTGCTGCACGGAGCGGGCAGGGGCTGGGTGGGTGGCGTGGGGCCGTGGGCCGAATCCCTGCTGCTGCTGGGGAGCCCCGCGCCTCTCCCTCCCGCTCGCGGCTGTGGCTCCTTCCCGGCGGGACGCGCCCCCCAGCCTGCCCCACGCACATGCGGCGCGCATCCAGCTGCTCCTTCCCGGTGGGAGGGAGACTAGGCGCGGGGGACGCACGCCGCATGTGCCCGGGGAAGCGGGAGGCGCGTCTCGCCAGGAAGGAGCCACAGCCGCGAGCTGGAGGGAGAGGTGCGGGGCTCCCTGGCCACCCTGCCGCCCACCCGGCTCCTGCCCGCTCCGCGCTGCCCCCACCCAGACCCACTGTGCCCCGCATATGCCCGTGGCGGGCCAGGGGGCGGGAGGCTCCGCGGGGAGGGCAGCGTGCGGGGCCTGCTAATGCCCCAGGCCCCTTAAAACTTTTTTTTTTGCTCCGTCCCCCCCCTTTTTTGGCTCCGCCCCCGTCCCGATATTGTATGCTGGTAATCTGGTCACCCTAACTGGAAGCCAGTTTGCAGGGGGGATGGGGGAAGGAGGAGAGGGACAAATTGTATGAGGAGTTGGGAGAGGGAGACTAGGACTGGCTGAGCAAGGTGACTGGGATGAGAAGCCCAAAGAATGGAGACTGGGCCTGGGGAATGGAACCAGATATCAGAGTCTCTGCAGTAACAGTAGTTCTTCTTCGAGTGATTGTTCACATCTATTACACATTAGGTGTGCACGCGCCGCGTGCACGGACGTCGGAAACTTTTTCCCTCAGCGGCTCCCGTCGGGCCGGCAGGGCCCCCCCCCCACACACACACACACACACCAGAGCGGCGCCCCGCTCTAGGGTATATATATCCCTGCAGGCCCGAGCCTCCCTCAGTTCCTTCTTACCGTCCATGGCGGCGTTGGAACAACTGTCTCTCGTCTGAGAGTGTCCCTTAGCATAGTCATTAGTGTTATCTTTACAGTTATCAGTTCTCTAGTAGCTAGTGTTAAGCTTAGCAGTTAACAGTTCTTTAGAAATACTCAAACTTCTTGTATTAGATGTTTGGTCAACCCCAGCACCGGCCCTGGGCGGCAGGGCATGCCGCACGCCCAAGGTTTCAAGGCTTGTGCCACGTGCCATAAGCCTATGCCATTAAGTGATCCACACGACTCGTGTCGCCGTTGCCTGGGGGAAGCACACCAAAAAGAGCGCTGCAAGTTCTGTAAGGCTTTCAAGCCCAGGACTAAGAAAGAGAGAGACTTTCGCCTTAAGCAGCTGCTCATGGAGACGGCGTTACAGCCCTCCACTTCGACGGCACCGTCAGCCTCGGTGCGGAGTGCCCCGGCATCGGTCCGGGGCACCCTAAGCCCACGGCACCAAATCAGCGAGAACACCTCCGGCATCGGTCGTCTTCGCCGACAAAATCGAAGGGCCAACCCAAGGCCCGAGGACGCTCCCCGCATAAGAGGGCAGCGCCAACGAAGACCTCGAGTGCGCCTAAGGCCGTTGCGGCCCCGGCACAGGTCCCGGTGTCAGTGGCTCCAGCGCCGAAAGGCCCGTCGAGCCCCGGGATAGGTGCGTCAAGTGAGGAGGAAGGGCTGGAGGAGCTTTTGGAACAGCCCTCCACCCCGGACACATTTGAGGCAGCAAAGGACCTCATTGAATTGTCCGCTGAGGGCCCCATCCAAACTAAAGACGTTCCACCGAGACTGCCATCCAGAGGCAAGCCGGCAATGGTGTGCCCATCACGGGCGCCGTTCCCGGTCAAGCTCCGCCTCGGTGGACTCCCGTCTTCCCTCCGCACAGAGAGCTCCACAGCTGTCGGGCCTCAATAAGCGGCCGGCACCAACCCAGTAGCCCTACTCGAGTAGGCACCGGGACGTGTCAGTTACATGATCCCCGAGACCGACCACCCGTAGTCGTTCCCGATCCCGTGGTCACCGGTACAGATCCAGGTCCAGATCGGCAAGACGCTACTCCAGGTCCCGGTCACGGAGGCACTACTCTCCGACCCCGGACCGGCACCGTCCCATGGCACCGCCGTGGCCTTCCAGATCACTGTCTGTGGTTTCGGAGGAAGACTCAGGCCGGTACGGCGGATATGCCCACAGGGCACAGGCCAGTAGGGACCACGAAGCCGCTTGGCACCCTCAATGGGGCCAGCCAGGACAATGGCCATTCTGGACCCCTTGGGCCTACCACCAGCAAGGCCCCCCGTCCAGGACCTCGAGATCTGGGCCCTCGGGACACCGCAGTGGCACCCGCCCTCTTGCAAGGAGGCCACGGTCTCCAGACCACCGGAGCGAGAAGGGGCAGACTCAGTACCGAGCCCGGTACCATCTCAGACCCACGTCATGGAACGGGCCCCAGAGGAGCGCCCAATCAGTGAGGAGTTGCAGGAAGACGAAGATGCGCAAAAGGCCCTGACCTCTTCCTCCTCACCAGACGAAGCCGTGGCGGGCACAACAGTGTCTGGCCCTCCTCCGATTGATCATCGGGCGCACCAGGAACTGCTCCGCCGGGTAGTCCTCAATCTGGACTTGCAGGCAGAGGAGACGGTAGAGCAGGAGGACCCCATGGTCGACATCTTAAACCCGGAGGGCCCCTCCAGGATCGTGCTCCTGATCATAAAAACGGTCCAGTCCAACTACAAAACAGTATGGCAAACACCGGCCTCCAGTGCACCAACTGCGAAAGGCGTGGAGAGGAAATACTTCACCCCATCTAAAGGGTTTGACTTCCTTTTCTCTCACCCAACTCCCTGTTTGCTGGTCGTCTCTGTGGTCAACAAACGAGAGCGTCATGGCCAGCAAGCCCCGGCCCCCAAGGCCAAGGAGGCAAAATGCTTGGACTTATTTGGGAGAAAGGTCTACTCGTCCGGGGGCCTCCAGTTGAGGATCGCTAATCAGCAAGCAATTCTGAACAGACACAACTTTAATTCTTGGGCATCAGTCTCCAAGTTTAAGGAATCCCTGCCTCAGGCCTCACAACCCGAGTTTACGGCTCTAGTGGACGAAGGGAAGGCAGTAGCCAAAACCTCCCTACAGGCCTCCCTTGACTCCGCAGATGCAGCTGCTAGGACAATCGCGTCAGGGGTAGTAATGAGATGCTCAGCATGGTTACAGGCTTCCGGCCTTCCACCAGAGGTGCAAAAGACCCTCCAAGACCTTCCGTTCGAGGGGTCAGGCTTGTTTTCGGACCAGACGGATGCCAGACTACATAGCCTCAAAGACTCTCGAGCGACCCTCAAGTCGTTGGGAATGCATACCCCAGTGACACAGAGGAAACCCTTCAAACCCCAACCACCACAGAGGCAGTACCACCCTCGTCCTCGACAGGAACCGTACCGCAGACGTGGCAGGGATAACAGGCGGAGACGTAACAATACGCCTAACCAGGGCCAAAATCATGGCCAAGGCAAGCCGCAACCAGGAAATAAACCAGGGTTTTGAAGCTGCGATCGATGACAGCGTACCACACTATTCCAGATCTACCTCTATGTTTCAGGGACCGCCTGTCCCGTTTTTACCGTGCTTGGTCACATATAACATCGGACCGCTGGGTCCTGCGCATGGTGGAGGCGGGCTATACCCTTCAGTTCTCCTTGCCCCCTCCCTCCCATCCCCCTTCCCCGTCCCTCTTCAGGGACCCCTCTCATGAGCAACTCCTCATGCAGGAGGTGCGGACCCTCCTCACAGTAGGAGCAGTGGAAGAGGTCCCCCCGGACCTAAGGGGGAAAAGATTCTACTCCAGGTATTTCCTGATTCCCAAAGCAAAAGGGAGCCTCCGTCCCATTTTGGACCTACGCGGACTAAACAAATTTCTGATCAAAACTCGTTTCTGTATGGTCTCCCTTGGAGCTATTATCCCATCCCTGGATCCGGGGGATTGGTACGCTGCCCTCGATATGAAAGATGCATATTTTCACATCGCCATCCGCCCAGCCCACCGGCGGTTCCTGCACTTCACCATCAACCAGCGCCATTTTCAATTTACGGTCCTGCCCTTCGGCCTGGCAACGGCCCCACGAGTGTTCACAAAATGCATGTCCGTGGTGGCAGCTTTTCTTCGGAAGAGAAGGATGCGTGTGTACCCGTACTTGGACGACTGGCAGGTCGGAGGCCGAGGTCCACTCCCATGTGACGCTGGCTCTACAGGTGTTCTGCAAGCTCGGCCTACTGGTCAATGTGCCCAAGTCCTCACTGATCCCCACGCAGAGACTGGACTTCATAGGAGCAGTCCTGGACTCGGTGGTGGCGCGGGCAAGTCTTCCAGTGTCAAGGTTCTTGGCCATTCAAAGGATCGTAGGCTCCGTCCAACAATTTCCCACGACTACAGCCAGGTGCTGCATGCAACTCTTGGTGCACATGGCAGCCTGCACACATGTAGTCAGACATGCCTGCCTAAGACTCAGGCCATTACAGTTGTGGCTGGCCCAAACGTATCGCCCCAACAGAGACCCTTTAGACCTGGTGGTGACAATCCCGGCTCGGGTGTTGAACTCCCTCCGTTGGTGGCTCGATCAGCAGCAGGTTTGCGAGGAGGTCCCCTTCGCTGCCCCGCAACCCACTCTGACGTTAGTAACAGATGCGTCGGACCTGGGTTGGGGGGCGCACCTGGGGGACCTGCGGACCCAGGACTTATGGTCCAGGGATTGCTTCACATCAATCTGAAGGAGCTAAGGGCGGTTCGCCTCGCCTGTCAGACCTTTCACGCCACCATAGAAGGCCACAGCGTGTCAGTTCTGATGGACAACACTACCGCCATGTTCTACATAAACAAGCAGGGCGGGTCCCGATCCTCTCCCCTCTGTCACGAGGCGCTCCGCCTATGGGACTTCTGTATAGCCCATTCAGTCCACCTAATCGCAACATATCTCCCAGGGGTCCAAAACAGGTTAGCAGACTGCCTCAGCCGGTCCTACCACATGCACGAATGGGCGTTGAGACGGGACGTCCTGCATTCAATCTTCCAGAGGTGGGGGATCTCTTCGCCACCAAGGACAACAGCCAATGCCCTCAGTTTTGTTCTTACCAGAACCTCAGCCCAGGCTCGTTGGCAGATGCCTTCGCGATTCCGTGGGGCGGGAGCCTGAGGTATGCCTTCCCTCCATTCCCGCTCATCCACAAGGTCCTCCTCAAGACCCACAAGGCGGCAGTCGCCCTGGCGTGGCCAGGCCAGCATTGGTTCACGACCCTGCTGGAACTGTCCATAACCGCCCCGATTGCCCTCCCCCTCCATCGCGACCTCATCACAGAGGACCGGGGTCGCCTACTCCACCCGAACCTACCATCGCTACATCTCACGGCGTGGTATCTCTCTGGCTAAATGATACGGAGCGCAGGTGCTCTCACCAGGTCCAGTGAATTCTCCTTGGTAGTAGGAAGCTCTTCACAAGAGCAATCTACCTTGCCAAATGGAGGAGGTTCTCCCACTGGTGTGAGCCTCATCACATACAGCCTCTGCGGGCCTCGGTCCCATCAATTCTGGACTACTTGCTGGACCTCAAACGTCAAGGGCTTGCCCCCGCCTCAATTAAAGTGTATCTGGCTGCCATATCGGCGTTCCATCCTGGGGAGTTGGGAGTTTCAGTGTTCTCCAACCCCACAGTAGCCCTCAAGGGACTGGAAAGGGTGTTTCCCTATTCGCGTCCGCCGGTCCCTGCTTGGAATCTCAACCTGGTCCTAACTAAATTCATGGGGCCACCCTTTGAACCCCTAGCCTCTTGCTCCCTCATGCACCTCTCATGGAAGGTAGCGTTTCTCGTGGCCATCACATCGGCCAGGAGAGTATCGGAATTGAGAGCCCTCACTTCAGAACCTCCTTATACAGTTTTTCATAAGGATAAGGTGCAACTGAGGCCACAACCTAAATTCCTTCCAAAGGTGGTCACGCATTTTCACATGGGCCAAGACATTTGTCTACCGGTGTTCTTCCCTAAGCCCCATACGGACCCAAGTCACCGCAGCCTGCATACCCTCGATGTACGTAGGGCCTTGGCATTTTATCTAGAGCGGACCAGGCCATTCCGCAAATCAACTCAACTGATTATTGCCATTGCAGAGCGAATGAGAGGCCAGCCTATCTCGACGCAACGCTTGTCAGCATGGATTGTGCTTTGCATACGCACGTGCTATGAGCTCGCCAACGTACCAGCCCCGGAGATCCGGGCTCACTCGACTAGGGCCCAAGTGTCCTCAGCGGCTTTCTTGGTGCAGGTTCCACTCCAGGAAATCTGTAAAGCGGCCACCTGGTCGTAGGTGCATACGTTCACAGCCCACTACGCGATCCATCATCAGACCAGGGAGGACGCGTTGGTCGGCAGGGCTGTGCTTCAATCAATTGTTCCTTGACTCCTACCCTCCTCCAATGGTAAGCTTGTGAGTCACCTAATGTGTAATGGACGTGAACAATCACTCGAAGAATAAAAAACGGTTACTTACCTTCTGTAACTGTTGTTCTTCAAGATGTGTTGTTCACGTCCATTACACTTCCCACCCTCCTTCCCCTCTGTCGGAGACACCGGCAAGAAGGAACCGAGGGAGGGTCGGGCCTGCAGGGATATATATACCCTAGAGCGGGGCGCTGCTCTGGCGGGAGGGGGGGCCCTGGCAGCCCGACGGGAGCCGCTGAGGGAAAAAGTTTCCAACGTCCGTGTGCATAGCGCGCGCACACCTAATGTGTAATGGATGTGAACAACACATCTCGAAGAACAACAGTTACAGAAGGTAAGTAACTGTTTTTTTTCCTCCCTGCAGGGCTATGTATCAGGCTAACACTGATATTAAGTTAGGGGATGGAGCCAGGCCTCAAGTTTCCATAGCAGCAGCAGTGTGTCCCTTTCATCATATCCCTTGTAGTGCCCTGGCAATGGTGGGTGGCACTCAGGTGTCTGCCTCGAGTGGTCTGGTGTTATTGGGAGTAGTGGAGAAGAGGAGATGGTGTGAGATGTGTGGCAGGAAAACAGACTTGTACAGGGGCTGGTGTTCCAGAACATGGAGGCGCAGGAGAACCTGAGAAACTAGAGCTATTAGTGATCTATTACAACTACTCCAATTTGTAGGTCAACAATTCAGTGTGTAAAAGTCTGAAACTCCATGGTGTCAGCTCATACTGGGATGGTGTGGACCAGTTTTTGTAGGATTTGGTTCATGTAAAGCCCCAGAGAATAGTAATTCTGCCCTCTAGTGATGCCATGCAGCAAACATACAATTAAGATGGATGCCTAGCAGAGTTTGTGATCCCACATTAGACTAAACTGACTTTTGGAGACAGTTTTTTCCATATTGTTTCCTCTGGTGTCTCTCTATAGGGCAGAATTAAAGTTGTTTGGGAGTCCTAATTTAGCATTCTCAGATCTTAACATGTTTGCATGTCTTTGAAGTTTAACTTGAACTCTGAACCTGCTAGGGACATAATGTTTTGGAGATAATTATATCATCTCTATAATATTTTTTCACCCTAAAATGCTTCTCTGCAACCCTTACTCCATTGTAATTCAGTGATTGTCTGGGAAATATACAACACAAGCTAGGGACTTCCATCCCATCCCAGTCAGTGCAGAGTCCTTAAGAGGGAAAAGGAAGTAACATTTTACTGAAAAACAAGGCAGAGATTTCCAGTGCAATAACAAACAAGCAGATTGGTGCCCCAAAGGGATGAAGTGGGGAGCAGTTCCAAATGCCAATTTCATGGTTGGGTATTTTTTGTTTTGTTTGTTTAATTCTTCTCCTCTGCCCTGAAGTTCAACAGATAGGAGGGGGTGGTGGATAGTTCCAGCAGCAACATGAGGACTAGGAGTAATTAGCAACTACCACAACAGCACATTCCCCTCAGCAGCCAGCTAGGAACCCACATATCACTTTCAGTGATGGAGTCAGGCTGCAGGGTCTCCAGAGCATCCCGTCCTACAGGACTATGTAAGGAGCCCAGGAATTAGGTCAATTCCATGTGTACAGAATCAATTCCATGTGTCCTCAAGGAATCAACAGCAGGAAAATATCCCCTCCTGGAGGGGCATAGAGGAATCTGGCCCTAATGTTAATACTGGGGTAGAATGAGGCTTCAAGTGCTCTGTGGCAGAGGTGGCAGCACACCATTAACCTAGTGCATCATGGCAATGAATGAATTCTGGATTTGGATCCCAGACTCTTCCCGGTAGTCAAGCATTTCTCTCAGCCAGGATATTGGGGACTAGAAAGGTTAGAACCAGGTGTTATGTTTGCTGAAGCAGTAGTTCATCCCTTCATGCAAGTCTATGTAGGAGCCCAGCACCAATATCAACAGAGGTTGGAGCCAGGACCCACACAGCATGCCACCATACAGGGCTACATGGGATCTCAGAAATTAGGTCAATGCCATGTGTAGGGTCAGGCCTGAAGGACAGAACAGCAGGCAAACATCCCTCCTTGCAGGGCTATATAGGAGCTCTCTGTGGCTTGGGAAGGCCACCAGGAAGCCAAGCCCTAACCCCATGGAGAGATGGGGTGGCTGCCCTCAGACTTGGTATCAGGCACCACAGAAGTGTGAACCCTCTTGGTACCTGATGGAGGCAGGGCTTTCACTGTGCCTCCATGGCAGGTCTCTAAAGCATCCAAACTGGCCCAGGTGACAGGAGGCTTCTCCCTGCCACACCCTAAGTACGTCAACACTGCCTCTGCACAAGTGGCAGGGAGTAGGGGCCCGCCCGGTGTTGGCTCCCCAGGAGGAAGGTTTGGAAACTGGTGGGATTTCTGCACCCACAGGGGGAGACAGACACACATGGGGACTGAGGAACCAGGGTAAGAGCTGATTAACCCACTTCACTTTTGTAGTGAATTTTGTTGTGTGAGCAGTAGGTGTATTGTGTAGGCAGTAAAAGCACCAGCACCTTAGGGTTAAATGTGATCCTGACTCTTCCCTGGGCCTTGTGGTATCTGTGGACAGTCCAGGACTCCTGGACAGTGCAGAAGAAATGATTTTACTAACCCCACTCCTCCTTGCTTCCAGAGGGGGAGTGAATAGGATCAACCATTTCATCCAGCCAGGTCACCTCCCCGCAGCCAGCCTCTATTCTTGCCTCGCAGAACTTGTCCCATCCAACCAAGCAGCCTTTTTATTAAACTGCTGCAGACTCCTCATTTATCTCCCCTTCTCTCCTTTATACCCTGCTGCCTCATCATATTCACTTTGGTCCCATCCTAGCGCTGAGCCAGAGCCCTGAAGTTCAGATCCAAACCACACCTGAATATGGGGCTGTCCAGGCCCAACTCTGTCTGATCCTCCCACTTGGGGAAGCCTCTGTCACCCAATATCTCCTTCCGCCAACAAGAGCCAGGCTGTCTTGCTTACCTGCTCCTCTCTCAGACCGTATAGCAGGGGAGTGGAAGCAGAGATTTTTTCAGTGGTTTCTGCTTCTATGGCCAAGTAGGTCCCCTGTCAGTTGACTCACTGGCCATCTCTGTTTGTGTAGAGATAAATCTCTCAGAAGCTGGTGGATCATGCCCCAACATTTGCAGTCAGGATTAGACACTCCATGGTTAATGGTAATGTTCAGCTCAAGACTTTCTTTGAGATTTCCCTCCTGCTGGCTGGGGATGGGTGGCCATACCTAGCAACTGCATGCTAAGGGGCCAGTGATCTAGTACCACTTCAGAACTCATCCTTGGTCTTAAAGGCAGCTCCTGACCTTGTTCCCTTATTTAGTGACAGTTTGTAAAAAAGATAGAGAACAGGAAAGCCAGTGTGAAAGTGCAGAAGGGAATGCAGATTTGTACCTCAGTCGTTGCCTTGCACCATTAGAGATCCAAGGTTAAAACGGGGAAACCCTGCAGACCTTATCACAGCCAAATGATAATAAAAATGATAGCTCCAGAAGCAGGAGAGAAATGGTCCCTGGGGGCAGACTGTTGATTGCAGACTCCATTAAAACAGAAAAGGATCTGTGATGTCATCACCCCAACAGTCTGAGTCTTGTCACAGCAATAGAGGATAGTGCAGAAAGGAAGGAAAGGAAGGGTCTGTGGGATGGGTTGAACCTTTTGGGGATGGATGGGGCCTTTCCTAGAGATGCTGGAGGGGTTTGAGATTGAGATTGGGAGTAAACAAAAGTGGGGGAAGGGCTTTTCCTAGGGAGTGTGGGGAGAAAACTGGGGCAGGGTTATTTAGATTTATGCAAGTGATTAAAAACAGCACATGGTGCTCTTGACAGAACATAAAAAATACATCACAAAAATACCCTGAGTGCATCAGTACAATTTAATATTCCCAGACAAAATGACATTAAAATAAAGATAAGGTTGAGAGCACATATTAGTAATTCAGCATATTCCATGTTACAGGCGTGATGTACTTATACCAAAACTGAGCACTATGTTACTGAAATGTGGTGGGATGATTCCCATAATTGGAATGTTAAAAATCGATGGTTATAACCTATTTAGGAATGATTAAGTGGGCAAAAGGGGAGGGGGGAGTGGCATTCTGTCAAAAATGGCACTTGTTTCCAATTCACTGATACCTCAAAAGAAAGTGATCTTGCGTGCTTATGGATGAATGTCCTAACTGGTAAAGCATGAGATGGAGTATTAGTAGGTGTCTGCTACAGACCACCAAATCACAATAAGGAACAGGACGATTGGTTCCTTATACACCAATGTATAATGTGTAGGAGGAAAAAAGTCTGTGTGATAATGGGGGATTTCAATTTGAGTGACATATGCTATGGGTCTCATACTGCCAGTACTAAAATATCCCTGGAATTTCTAGATATTATAGATGACAATTTCCTAACTTAAAAAGTGTTGCATCCAACACTGGGGAGTTCTATATTAGACCTCCTTTTGAGAGATAATGAAGAATTGATCACAAAACTAAAAAATGAATGGTAACTTAGGTACAAGTATCAGAGGGGTAGCCGTGTTAGTCTGAATCTGTAAAAAGCAACAGAGGGTCCTGTGGCACCTTTAAGACTAACAGAAGTATTGGGAGCATAAGCTTTCGTGGGTAAGAACCTCACTTCTTCAGATGCAAGACCCTCTGTTGCTTTTTAGGTACAAGTGATCATGACTTGATCATATTTAGAATATGCAAACAGAGTAAAGTCCAATATATATTTGGTGCTTTTAGATGGCCAATTTCACAAAGCAGAAAACGATTATGAGAGAAATAGCTGGGAGAAATAGTTTAATCAGAAATATGAATTATAATTGGGAATTGTTTAAGAACACCTTACTAGATGCCCAAAAAGCCACAATCCAACAAACAAGGAAGACCATATTGGTTAAAAAACTGACATGGTTTAGAGGGGAAATGAAGGCAGCGATTAATAATGAAAGAAAGGGGACATTCACAGTAATGAATATAAATCAGAATCTAGCAAATATAGAAAATTGATAAGGTAAGCAAAGGGACACAAAGAAAAATCTATGGCCAGCAGAATTAAGGACAATAACTTATCATGATTATTATCAATAATAATGCAGAAAAGGCAGAAGTGTTCAAATATATTTGTTCTCTATTTGGGTGGTGTATTCAGTCATATCATATGATAACACACTTCACAGTCCATTAGTATCTCAGGAGGATTTTAAACAGAGGCTACTAAAGTTGGACATTTTTAAATCAACAGGCCCAGATAACTTTCATGCAAGAGTTTTAAAAGAGCTGGCGGAGGAGCTTGCTGGACTGTTAATGTTTATTTTCAAAACGTCTTGGAACACTGAGAAAGTTCCAGAAGACTGGAAGAAAACTAACGTGCCATTAAATAAAAAGGGTAAACGGGATGACTTGGGTGATTCTAGTCTGACAGTGATCCTAGGCAAGATAATGGAGTGTCTGATAGAGGCCTCATAAAGAATTAAAGGAGGGTAATGTAATTAATGCCAATCAACATGGGTTATGGAAAACAGATCCAGTTAAACTAACTAACTTGATATCTTTTATTTATAAGATTACAAGTTTGGTTGATAAATGTAATAGTGTTGATGTAACAGACTTCTGTAAGGCACTTGACTTGGTACCACATGACATTTTGATTAAAAAACTGGAAAAATATAAAATTAAACTGGTGCACGTTAAATGGAGTAAAAGCTGGCTAACTGATATGTCTCAAAACGTAATTGTAAATGGGGAATCATCATTGAACGGGTGTGTTTCTAGTGGAGTCCCACAGGTATTAGTTCTTGGCCCTATGCTATTTAACATTTTTATTAATGACTTGGAAGAAAACATAAAATGATCACTGATAAAGTTTTCAGATAACACAAAAATTGGGGGAATGGAAAATAATGAAGGGAATAATGAAGGTCACTGATAGAGAGTGGTCTGGATCACTTAGTAAGCTGAGTGCAAGCAAACAGTATGTGTTTTAAAATGGCTGAATGTAAATGTATACATCTAATAACAAAGAATGTAGGCCATACTTATAGGATGGGTGACTCTATCCTGGGAAGCAGTGACTCTGAAAAAGATTTGGGGGTGGGGTGGATAATCAGCTGAACGTGAGCTCCCAGTGCAATGCTGTGGCCAAAAAGAGCTAATGCAATCCTGGGGATGTATAAACAGGGGACAAATTGGAGGGAGTCCAGCGGAGGGCAATGAAAATGATTAGGGGGGTGGAGCACATGACTTATGAGGAGAGGCTGAGGGAACTGGGGTTATTTAGTCTGCAGAAGAGAAGAGTGAGGGGGGATTTGATAGCAACCTTCAACTACCTGAAGGGGGTTTCCAAAGAGGATGGAGCTAAGCTGTTCTCAGTGGTGGCAGATGACAGAACAAGGAGTGATGGTCTCAAGTTGCAGTGGTGGAGGTCTAGGTTGGCTATTAGGAAAAACTATTTCACTAGGAGGGCAGTGAAGCACTGGAATGGGTTACCTGGGGAGATGGTGGAATCTCCATCCTTAGAGGTTTTTAAGGCCTGGCTTGACGAAGGCCTGGCAGGGGTGATTTAGTTGGGGTTGGTCCTACTTTGAGCAGGGTGTTGGACTAGATGATCTCCTGAGGTTTTGTCCAACTCTCATCTTCTATGATTCTTCTATGGATCTCGAGTAGGGGTAGAGAGGTTGTTTTACCTCTGTATTTGGCACAGGTGCTACTGCTGTTGGAATACTGTGTCCTGTTCTGGTGTCCACAATTCAAGAAGGATGCTGATAAATTGGAGATGGTTCAGAGAAGTGCCACTTGAATGATATTAGAAAACATCCCGTATAGTGATAGACTTAAGGAGCTCAATTTATTTAACTTAACAAAGATAAGATTAATGGATGACTTGATCACAATCTATATGTATCTACTTGGGATACAAATATTTAATTAAAAACCGTGAGGAGTTCTTGTGGCACCTTAGCGACTAACAAATTTATTCATCAGATGCATGGAGTGAAAAAAACAATAAGCAGAATATATATTATAGTACATGAAAAGATGGGAGTTGCCTTACCAAGTGGGGGGCCAGTGCTAACGAGCCAATTCAGTTAAGGTGGAAGTGATCTATTCTCAACAGTTGACAAGAAGGGGTGAATAACAAGGGAGGGGAAATTATTTTTGTAGTGCTAACAATGCAATCAAGGTGGCCCATTTCCAACCGTTGACAAGAAGGTGTGAATATCAGCAGAGGGAAAATTACTTTTTGTATATTTAATAATAAGCTCTTCAGTTTAGCAGACACAGGTATAATATGCTCCAATGCCTGGATGTTTTAGCTAGACAAATTCAGACTGGAAATAAGGCATAAATCTTTAACATTAACCATGGGAACAATTTCCCAAAGGTTGTAGTAGAGTCTCCGTCACTGGCAATCTTTAAACCAAGATTGTATTTTTTTTTTTTTAAAGCTATGCTATAGGAATTATTGTCCTATTTCATACTGGTGTCGTGGAAAAAGTCACCAACGCATTGATTTTAGTTCACAGACTCAAGCCTGAGGCCAATTTATTGCAATACATACCAAAGCGTTGGGGGTTGCAGTTGGAAACTACACCCCTGAGCAGAGCTCGCAGGCTCCTTTTTATTCTTATAAACCGCAAACATATTACAAGTTACACGTCATTTACAAAAAATAAAGAGTTAGGGTGTTCCGTTTCCCGGCACCTTTCTTATTATTTTCCGAGAATTGGGTGCATATTAGGTGGAGGGCTTTTGGTGGTTTCCGATTCTGGTCAGGACTTGGCATTCATTCGGGGTATATTCTCGGCAGGGTGCATAGTACCTTCCGGGGTGTTACGGTCAGTGTACCAGGGAGGGGTTGACAGGACGCTCAAAGAAGGTATCTAATTGGCTAGTTTTGCATTTAGCTGGAATTACAGGGTGCTCACAGGAGAAGTTTGCATTTAGCTAGAAATTCGGAGGGGGGGCGTGTTACAGAGCACCCAAAGGAGAAGCTGCATTTAGTCAGTTTGCATTCAGCTAAAGTTACCTATTGCTTCACACAAGCGGTTATTATATTTCATCAGCCATGAACATATTTCATTAGTGCTGCTGCTGGGGCTTTTTATTATTTCCCTCCTTGCCCCACCCCCACCCCCCCGGTCATGACTCTTGACCGAGTTTGGCAGGAGGCTGTGTCACTTAGCCTAGTTCAGGCTTGTGACCTGCAGGGCGGGCCTATATGACGATTCTTCGCCGATGTTCTGATCGGTGCAAGGGAGGCCAGCCAGGCCTATTCCCCCACACTGGGCAAGTCACTTAAACCAAACTTTTCCCAGGTGGTCACTGATTGTGTGTTGCTCATTTTCTAGGTGCCCAGTGTGAGATCCTGGGGTCTGATTTGCAGAAGGGCTAAAATCTATAAGAGCTGTGCTTTGAACATATGAACTGCTATATAATGCTAAGAGTCTCAAATTGGGCTGCCAAAATTAATGGACAATTCTGACTATTCTCTTTGTGCCTCAGTTCCCAGTATCTAAAATGGGGCTAATATCACCCCACAACCTCACAGGGGTATCATAAAGATAAATTGATTAAAGTCTGTGAGGCACTCAGGTACTATAGTGAAGAACACCATAGAAAAGCCCCTGAAGAAATTAATAATTTTGAATTCAGAACAGTGTTTGAGTAGTGAGCAGTAAATAAGCCCTGGGGCCACACACTGAACAACACAGAGAAAACAAAACATTAACTGAGCACTGTCTGTCCTGTGTACTGAAAGAGGCAAGGGTCCTGTGGAAAAAATAATATGTAATTAAATAATTATGCATATGCGCTAGGAGGCTGAACTAAGGCTGCACAGGCAGCCTTACTTCTAGCATTTCCTCACTTTCAAGTGCTTGACTTTACAACTTTAACAATGTTCTTTTAAAATAGTTTTCTGTGTGTAATACTATTACAGAGACACAGGGGTAGTGGGGTTGAAATGAGGGGACAGAACTATGCACATTTGGAGTAGTTGGAGACAGTGCTTAATTTGTAATGAAAAGTGCCAGGGTTCAAGCAATGTTTATACTTTCATAACTGACACAGCAACCTCACAGTTGCTGGGGATATGAACTATCAAGCTTAGAGGTGCCGGAGTTCAACTCTAGCAAGCCCTGGATCAAATTAAGAACTCTTGGAGAGCAGCTTTGCCACATGCAGGCAAACTTACCAGACAATGCAAGAGGTTGTAGGGATCAGACAGCTGGGGGTGATGGCTAAAGGGTTGAGACAGATTATGGATCACAGATTGGGGTGACAGAACTGCTTTTCCTATTCCTGGAAGAGCTCATTTTCTTGTGTGCTTGGCTCTCTTCTAGTAACCCGACTGCTCCCTTCTAGCAACACTGCAAGCTCCATGGAGAAGGGGAAAGGCAGCAAGGCAGATGCTCAGCGTTACAGCCCGGTATGTGCCAGGCCTCCATGTGCTTCCATCCTCACCACCACCCAGATGATGATGGGGTAGGGAGGAGATGGTCTTAGTGCAGGGGGCTTTGTATGCTCAGGGTGCATGGGGACAATGCTTCAGGGAAGCTTAAAGAACTGCCATTTCCTTGTTCTACAGGCCTCCATTTTGTGTTGTGTGTGATGTCATCGCTGGAGGGGTGTCACGGTGCATGCTGGGTAATGTACAGGTAACTGACACACTAGGAGCCTTCATGCCCCTGGATTCATAGATTCTAGGACGGGAAGGGACCTCGAGAGGTCATCGAGTCCAGTCCCCTGCCCACATGGATGGAGGGTTGGAGACAGGTGGCTGAACTGTGAAGGATGAGAAGGGGCCTTTTCCCCATCCCCACCCCTCCATGAGGCAGAGTCACAGTGAAGCAACATCCTAGTGGTTCCCACCCCTTCCATGGCCAACTCTCTGTGCCCCTACACATCTAGCTGAGCCCCCTTTTCTGGGAACTTCTTTGCACCCCACTCAACAACATAACCTTCCCAACCACCTCTCCCTGCCTCATCGGACTCTGGCCCCTTCTTAGCGCTGTCCCCTTTCCCCCCAAAATGCTCTTTAAGTTTCCCACTTTGCTCAGACATGCCCCGTGGTTCCCAGGGTTTTATTTTGCTGAACCATCTCTTGCTCGCTGGCTAGTTTTGTGTCTGTCTCCATGTCTGTCCACTGGTGGAATGTGCTTCTCTGTGGCAGTGTTACAGCTTATTCAGATAGGCATAATGTGACTATGAGCTACTAGACAAAGTTATAATGGGGTGAGTGGTGGCAGGGCTAGAGGGAGCACTCTGAGCAGCAGGGTCTCTAGGGGTTCTGAGATGCAATGGGAGCAGTTTCTCTGGTTTTGTTAATGTCTTGGTGAGTGAGTTATCCAGGTGACAAACTTCCTCTCTCTGACTTGACAGCGAAGTAGCACAGTGCCCCATGGGTGATGTGGATGTCAGACTGTGACACACTCCCCCCAGGGACTGCAGACTTAGCAATAGAACCATGGGGAAGATGGGCAGCAGAGGAAGTACCCATAAGGAAGGAAGTACAGTGCATTTAGAGCAAATACCTGAGTTTCAGTTTGCTGGCCCTTCTGAAAAGTCAGAAAAAAAATTGTTTCATGTTCAACAAACCATTTCATCTGGCTTTTGAGTTTTTTTAATGTTTGTCAATTTTTAAAAATAAAGTCGAAGTATACGTCAGCACAAAGTCATTTAGAATTGAAATATCTAAATATTTCATTTTGAAAATGTCTAAACGAAACATTACGTAGACGAAGATCTTTAGGGCAGGGATCAGCTCTGGGTGGAGGGAGGTGGTCAGGTTGAGGAGTAGACAGAGCAAGTGAGGCCAGATGGTCCCTTCAGAAGAGTGGTAGCTGTAAGATTTGGGTGAGGGGAACTTGCTTTTACTATGTGTTTGATTGTCTCTCTCTCAGGACTTGCTGCTGAAGTGAAGGGCCTGGCTACTCCTTACCTTAGAGATTCAGAGGAGAAAAGCTGGATTCCCAAGACTGCTGGCCCTTCTGCTTCCTCCAGTGATGGTTGTGTCAAAAGCAACCAGAAAACCAACCACGAAACCAAATGTGACGTTAATTCATCCAAGTATATCATTCCAGCTCAGCCATCTCTGGGGCCAGGAACAAGCTATTCCACTAGGGGATTTCCATACAATCCCGTGGAGGAGAGAGAGTGAAAAGGGAGCACTTCCAGTTTGTTTTTATTCCTGGTATAAAACTTTCCCCATTGAGTCCAGTGCAGAAGGGTTCAGATAGCCTGTTCATGGTCTTCTCTTCTTGGGAAGGCAGCACTTAAGAGTCCATTCTTGAGGCAGAGAAATCCAGTTCATGATTTCTGCCCTATGAATTGACATGGAATTTGCCATTGACCTCCAAGGGCATTACTGTAACCCTGTCATTAAAAAGAGGTCCAGGCCCTGAACCCATTGAGGGCTATGCCTGTCCCCTCAGAATGTGTGTACATGAAGGTCTCTCCTTCCCCCATCTTCCATCACACTGCAAACTTAGTGTAGGAAACACTGTCCCGTTAGGAGTCATTCTTTTTACGGTAACTGATGAGTTCCGCAGCCTTGTCCTTGAGGATTTCATTTTCCCTCTTTATCGTCTCCCTTTTCTCTCTCTGCACCCTGCAGTAGAAGGATGTGTAAATGTGAATCTCTGACCCTCGCTCCATGCTTGTGGTGTCTGTGTGGCATCTTGGCTTGCAATAAAAGGAGATTATGACCAACCAACCCTGGGCGCTGTGAGGCTGTTGCGCTCACCTTCACGCTACAGTCCTCTAGAAATACTCATGATGCTAGGCCAGTGTTTATTTTGTTGTCATTGCAGGGGGGGGGGGGTAGAGAGGTGAGAAAGGAGGAGAGAACGAGAGCTTGCTCCACCCACGAAAGGTGACTTCTCACAGTGCTAGTCCCCAATTCCAAAGCAACAGTCTTTCCCCAACCCTGGTATGTGTCCCATCTCCCAGATTGCCCAGGAGATCGAAAAATCAGTCACCCAGGCAGTTCTGGCCCCAGACAAGTCACACTCATGCCAGGGAGAGCTGTCTCCTAGCCCAAACATGTTCAGCCAAGGAGGTGGTGACTCCTAGAGTTGAGATATTTAACATATCTCCCTAACCAATCTGCTAGGAGTTCTCTCTGCCAGCCAAGACACTAGCACAGCTCTTACTTCAGCACAAGCACAGCCTCACCCATCAAGGCTTCTTCCAGCTTAGCCCCAACTGGGGGTGACTGTATTACCTGGGAAAGTAATAGAAATTATGTCAGTCTTCAGTCCCTGCTTTTCTCTCCCTCTAGCCCTGCCTACCACACACACAGGTACAACATGGGACAATAGGCTAGCTTTGTGTTTGTTTATACCAGCTACTGGGGTACTGTTCAGGCAGAATTCCAAGTTAAATGGCCCAAGGGTCTGAGACAGACAAGTCACTGTGCCGCTTGAGATATCGATCTGTTCTGATATATTGCTGTATTTGTTTCTTATTTTGTGAGGCACCTACTTATTTTGTGCATTGTACGGGCACCTAACTCAGGGCTGAGAATTCCACTAGGCTGCAGGGATCTAGCTCAAATGTCATTTTTCAGAGTAGAATAAATTGCACTGGGGGGAGGGGGGGAGATAATCAGCCAGTGTGTCCCCACAATGCAAAATGTCCAGGCTAACAATCAGATTAAATTTATTCCAAGTGCAGGATTCAGATAATATGAGAGAGAGAATTACATTATACGACAACCAAAGAGGCATTCGAAGTGCAGGGCAATGCAGGGATAATGAGGGGACTGGCAATATGGGCTGAGCTGCAAGGCACTGACACAGACAGGACTCAGACCCTGCTCTGAGCTCTCAGCCTGAAAACAATTTCCTGTAGCCAGGGCAGGACTTTTTTGCATATATAAAAAACTTACAGCTGTAGTTCCCTTAGCAGTTCCCACTGATCACCAAATACTGCCCACTTTGGGTAGACGGAGACAAAAAACCTGACAAGCATTTACACTTCACAGGGTGAAACAAATTCAGTCATTCTCAGTAGCGCGCTTCCAGACTGCAGACCACAAGTGAGACAAGATTTCAATCACCCTTATCAGCCAGCCAGAGCTCTGCCATTGCCCATGACCCTGTATTAACATTTCACTCACCAAAGTGTCACCCCCATCCTGCCTGGAAAAAATCTATCTGTATTGTGAAAAAAGTGAAAAATCAGTCTCAGTCTATCACGGGAACTGGAGTAGAACTGGAGTCCTGACAGAGGATTCCAGGGGAACATCACTGCTCTCCTCCCAGCCCCTCTGGGACCCTAGATGCCATTTCTCAGGCATGGACGTTACTGCTTCATTCACATTTTAGTCACTTATTTTCTTCTTGTTTCATAGTGCAGCTGAATTTCTCACATCCTGGGTTTTGAAGCTGCAGGAACTGGTCCCAGCCATTTCTCTCCTGTAAGAAAAGCTAACAAATTAAATCCTGATACTGGGGGTGGGTTGCAGGGTAAGGCTGCCCTTCCCCCTCATGGAATGGGTAATTGTGCTGAAATGGGAATATAATTAATGGGACACAGAGCTTTTCACATCTAGACTACTGGACTCTGCTAGCTGAGATGTACTGCCCAGCACCAAAGATTAGCTTGAATTTTAAAATCTGCTCACAGATCTGGGGGTTAAGGATGAGCTATGGAGCCTGTAATCAAGCCTGGCATTCCTTAGCCAGTTTCCTCACAGGGCTAGGTCGAAAAGGGATCATGAACTCATTTCCCATGACTGACACGCCACTCCCCAAACACTGCCAAATCTGAGGTTGAAATTCAGTTTCCTTTTTTCTGGCTCATCAAACAGTGGGTAATGCTGTTTTTAACAGTCACCACAACCTATGCCAGTTCTCGTAATTAAAATCAAAGTTATTTTAGAACAAAAATTTTAAAAGAAATCACAAAACTATAAGCTAAGCAGAATACACATCCAGCTGAACTGTCTGCTATGGAAACGTAACTAGAACCCCTCTCAGCTTAGTTATAGTAGGATTATGAAGTCCTAGTAGTAGTAGGTCTCCATTGTAATCCTGAATTTGTTCTCTTTCTCCTTGCTAAAATCCATAAACAAGTTTTAGGCTGATTTCCCTTTACTAGGATAGGTCTAGGATTGAGGTATATTTTTCTGTCAGATTTGAAATGAGTTGGACAGCTATTACACCCAATAAATACAATAAATACCTGAGCTCAATTTTTTTCCCACTTCATACCAAAAAATAAACTTTGCTTGACTTAGTTAGTTGCAATTTACTGTCCAGCACCTACAATTAGTTTTCAAAATTCCGCATTAATCAGCTACAGTAGTGTGAGAATGGCACCTCTGAGATTCCGACAGTCTTAAAACAGGACATCAGGTGACTGGGAAGGCTTCTATTTATTTATTTTTAATAAAAGGCTGGATCTTTAGCTGGGGATTTACCCCATAGTGTGTAGCTGCACCATTTACAGCAGCTGAGCATCTGGTTGTCAGTCTCCAGACATTCTGCCAGCAGAGAGAGAGCTCAACATGTAACCTCATCACCGGGGAGGGGGCTGGCATGGGGAAAAGGAGCATTTGCCACCGAAGTGGAGTTAATCAGACAAGCATGCCTTCTTTTACAGTGGTAACTAAGGAGGATGTTACACAACTTCTACTAATGTGAAACGTAAAATCAGCTGATCTGGATGATTTGCAACCAAGAGTTTTATAAGAGCTTATCAAGGCGCTCTTTGGTCCACTGACGTTAATTTTTAAGAACCCTAGGAAAACTAGAAAGGGACAGAAGTGGAAGAAAGCCACTGTCAGACCAATACTTAAAAAGGGTAAATAGGATGACCTGGATAATTAAGGGCTACTCAGCCTAACAAAGCCCAGGCAAAAATAATGGAGCATCCTGTCAAACAAATTTTATATAATTCTTTGAAATGATTTCAAGTCTGGTAGATAAAGGTAACTCTGTGGAGATGCAAGACATTTGAATTAATACCACCTGATATTCTGATTCAAACATGAGTGCTATTCAAAATCAATATGGCTCAATGGGTTAAAAGCTGGGTAACTGACAGGTTTCAACATGTAGTTACTAACTGAGACTTAAGTACTTGGGGTGCCTTCACTGGGCTCCTTCAGGGATCAGTTCTTGGTCTAATACGATTTAATATTTTGATCAATGATCTGGAAGAAAGTGAAAAATAATTGGTAACATGCAGATGATACGAAGATATAGCTCTCCCTTCCCCTGGCCCAAGAGGGAAGGAGTTTCTGAGTCTTTGAATATGTCTACACTGCAATTAGACATTCACGGCTGACCTATGCCACCTGACTAGGGCTCAGGTTAAGCACAGTTTAATTGTGGTGCAGACATTTGGGCTTGGGCTTAGGCTACAGCCCAAGGTCTGGGATCTCCCCCTTTGCAGGTTCCTAGTCCGAGCCCGAATGTCTACACTGTAATTAAACAGTCCCTTAGCCTGAGCCAGCTGGCACATGCCAGCCACAGGTTTTTAACTGTAGATGTAGACATACCCCCAGAGTGTTAATTTGTTTGTCACATTACACATCCCATTAGAGCAGATGGATAATTACCAGGGAGAAAAAATAGAAGAAAACGTTACTAGAAACACTCACCTATAACATTGCCCAGTAGCTCTAAACGATCAGAGCCAAAGAAGAGGTGAGCTTCACCATTAACATGGGCCACAACTGCTGGCATTCCAAATGCCTAATGCCCCCAGGGAGACAAAACAGGGAGAGTCACAAAGAGACGAATAAGCACAAGACCAGTTCTAAGAGAAACTTTTACAAAGAACAACTGTATCACTTTTCTTTCTCCCTCGCACTCTCACTTTCTTTTTCCCTTTACCTTTTCTTCTTTCTCTATCTCAAATCTGGGTCCCATGCACCAAGCCTGGATTCTGCAGAACTCTTATGACCCTGTCATCCTATGGGACTGAGCGAAAAGGAATCAGAATCTAACCAGGGCTTCATGCATGGTAGTGGAGAGCAGTGACCCCAGGCACTAGCTCTGGTCTCTGGCACACCGGTCCTCTGACACCTCCCTTGGAATGTGCCAGGAATCAGACCTGGCTTTCCCAAAAGATAGTTTCCTGTACTAATACTTAGGGTATTGAGTTGGCTTGCAAGATGTGTTTAAAATACAAAAAAGTCTGAGAGCAATGGGATCCTTGTGTATACTGATCTACCCTTTCATCCTGCCTTGACCCACAATATCACTGCTGGGAAAGGAACACACAGCTCTAACCCCACGTGGCAATGGGAGCGTCTCACCCCATATTTCAGTGCCTCCTCTGTTGTCTCCTTCAGACGATTCTTCACCTCAGGGGTCGAGGTCATTGCCAGTAGCTTCTGGGCCAGCACTGAGGGTAGCCCAGCCTCCTCAGCAGCCTGAGGAGACAGACAGACAGAAAATAAGAACAGCCACTGTTATCATGATAGTTACATAATAATTACATGCAGCTTCATTGCTTGAAGGTCTGTTGTCAAACGATAACAAAATACTCCTCCTAGGACATTTCTCTGGCAGGACAGTCTGGCCTTCTTTCTCCCATTGCCTGGTTATATCATCTATTCTGAGTGACTTCTGAATATGAAGCTGAAGGGATATCACCTCCCAGGCTCAAAATATGCAGCTCTTGTTAGGTGGGCTTTCAATTAGCTAGCAAAAGGGGGAAAGGGAGTTTATGCTTAGTTCAAGTTAACTCTTTCAACATATGAACTAAGACAGATGAAGTGCTGTAGTGGAATAGAAGATAAGAGTATTAATGTATTAAAGTGTCTAAACAGTATTGGAAGGAGCCTGCCAAACACAGCAATAGAGGAACAAGGAGTGACACTGCATGACAGAGAGCAAACTCAGTAAGCCTAACTGGAAGTTGGTGGGTGATCTTCAGAACTGGAATGTTGGTACAGAAGGGCAGCGCATGTTCTACTTCATTGGAGATAAAAAGAGGCTCTTCATCCCTTGTTGAACTTCTCAACCTTCAAATCTGCCACTGTGTGATGCCAACAATCAAAATGTGAGACATAGGGCCCAAATGTGGGACACACGTATCTTACTGTGTCACACCATAATGTACAGATTATAAAGATCTTTACTATAAAATCTCGCTGTGTCAATGAAAGAACCTCATTTTAAAAAAAAGAAAAGAACAAATTCTCACATGTAACCAAAAAGTCCATAAAATGGACCATCAGCAGGGTTGAACCTGGACATTCAGGTCTTGTCTATACAAATAAGCTGCACCAGTTGAATGTAAATTGGTTTGTAAACCAAATGTAGTAAAACTGGTGCAACTCCCCAATCTGGGGACACTTATTTCATTCTGAGAATCGCTTAAACCTGTTCCCAATCAATTAATGCTAAACCAAAAATAAGTGTCTAGACAGGGGTTTGCTCCAATTTAGCTACTTTATTTTAAATTCACACCTTATATTTAACTGGTGCAACTTTCTCACATAGTTAAAGCCTCAGTTCAACAGCACATAGCTTTACCGCTTGAGCTACAGGAGTAACTGCTAACTACTATGTGGTCCAGCCATTGAGGGTACGTCTACACTACCCGCTGGATCGGCAGGTAGCGATCGATCCATCGGGGATTGATTTATTGCGTGTAGTGTAGACACGATAAATTGATCCCTGATCGCTCTCCCGTCAATTGCTGAACTCCAGCAGTGCGAGAAGTGGAAGCAAAGTCAACAGGGGAGCCGCGGCTATCGATCCAGCGCCACGAGGACGCAAAATAAGTAATTTTAATTCAATCTAAGATATGTTGACTTCAGCTACACTATTCTCATAGCTGAAGTTGCATATCTTAGATCAACACCACCACCCCCCAATGTAGACCAGGCCTAAGAGGGGCCTTGACACATCTTTTCCCAGTGGATTCACATTTGCTAGGAAGTAGCAGTATTGGAGAGCTGAGGTTCTGAGTTCTGGCTCTGGTCTAAGAGGGGAGGAGGGTGAGAGGGATTACAGACAGGACAAGCCAAAGAACATATACCTAGAATATTTATTCTGAAAGGTAGTGTGACTGCGTGGCTAAGGGCTGGTCTGCATTGCCAAGTTTTTTGACCAAAAGGCAGCTTTTGGCGATGAAACAACAGAGGTGTACATACTGCAAAGCCACTTTTTGAGACAAAACTCAGTTGCAGCACTTCAATAAAACCACCTAGGCTAGGTCTACACTACCCGCCTGAATCGGCGGGTAGAAATCGATCTCTCGGGGATCGAATTATCGCGTCTCGTCGGGACGCGACAATCGATCCCCGAATCGACGGTCTTACTCCACCAGCGGAGGTGGGAGTAAGCGCTGTCGACGGGGAGCCGCGGAGGTCGATTTTGCCGCCATCCTCACAGCGGGGTAAGTTGGCTCCGATAGGTCAAATTTGCGTATCTTAAATCGACACCCCCCCCCCCCCCCGTAGTGAAGACCTGCCCTTAGATGAGAGTGATGAGGCTTTTTGCGCAAAGGTTTTATCGCCGAAGTGCCAGTGTAAACACTTTGCTTGCTTTTATCGCTGTAATTGGCCTCTGGAGGTGTCCCAGAATGCCTGAAGTAACTGCTCTGCTCATTGTTTAGAACTCAGTACCCCTGCAGGCATGCACCCCTCCCCTTTCAAAGCTCCATTCTGACAACCAGCATGCTGTGCTGCTCTGCTCCAGGGAAACAAAGAGCAAATCATTAACATGGAATGCTCCTGCTGTCTCCCACACTAAACACAGAGGCAGGCAGGCACGGTTGGGTGTGTCTCTGTGTGTCACAGAGTGGGAGGCGGGGCTGATGTTGGGTTTCGCCCTCCCCCAGGACTGGTTGCTTCTGGCGGCTGTCTGAATTTACGAGACAGCATGCGGATACACTCACTCTGCCCCAACACACACTGTCTCCCCCTCCCCCCCACACACACACACACTTCCCTACCCTCCACACATCAGTTGAAAAGTGACTGGCAACCTATTAGGATGCCTATGGAATAATGGGCTTGAGAAACCTGCATCATGTGACACTGTACCTGCCCCATGAGGCACTGCAAACCCTTCCCAAAGCACCCAGCCATTTGCACAGTGGGATAGCTACCCACAGTGCACTGCTCTCGTCTTTGCAAGAGCTGCTAGTTTGGATGCGCTCCGGTGACACAAGGAGCACAGTGTGGACATGCAACAGCGGTTTAATGAAAGCGCTTAAATAAAAGTGGCATAACTTTTGGTGAAAAAACTTGGCAGTGTAGACATAGCCTAAGACTTTCAGAGATATGGATTCTCATGCTAACACTGCCTAAAATAATCTTGTGCAACCTCTCTGCTTTGCGATATACTGATGAAAAGTGCTATATAAAATTAGTAGTAGTAGTAATAATAGTATTTGTAAAATTAAGGTGGGGGCTAATACTTGGCTACCATCTAGGGCTAGAATATGAGACCCTAGTTTGGGATCAAATTGGAACTGTGGCCTTGATTTGGCCTCAAACACAAACCCCAAAACTAATCGTGGTTCAAATCTGAACACTGTCTTCTGCCTATCTCTGCATTATAGCCAGAGATCTAACAAGGAGAAGAGGCAGGATGCCGACAGTGGAACTGAGGAAAAGAAGAACGGACACTATTCCAAAGCAACTTCAAAGAAAGGCACACCACCACTGTCCCCTCCACAGTCTGCCTTCAGAATCAAATTTTAACTCAAGTTAAAAACCTTTTATAGAAGCAAACCCATCCCCTTCCCTGAGCTCACTCCTGAACATTGCTCCTGGCTTTATTACTGTTAATTAAAATATAATTAATAGTGTATCCACTGCCTATTCTGGGGCATCCTGCTAGGGAAGGCACCGTGACTTAAATATCCACCATAGGCCTGGCAATAAAATGCACCAAAGTTACTTGGGAAATTACCCCCACATTTCCACAGACTTGGGGGATTGAGTCACTGACATGGGAGTCATATTTTCCCTAAGGGAATTTCCTGATAACTCCAAATGATCCCTTAAAAAAATCCACAACCAGTGAAAATTATTTAAGTTGCCTCCATAGACGGTAACCCTAAGACCCACATCCAATAAATCACAGCAAATGAATGAAAAGAGTGCCCCCTGCCCTGCCCCGGTGAGTGTGCCCCCCCCCGCCCCAGGAGAGCCCCCCCCCACTCCAGTGAGTGTGCCCCGCCTGCTCCGGAAGAGTCCCCACCGCCCTGCTCCAGTGAGTGTGCCCCCACCCGCCCCGGGAGAGCACACCCTGCCCTGGTGAGTGTGCCCCCAGCCGCCCCCCACCGCGCTCCAGTGAGTGTGTCCCCCCACCCCTGGAGAGCCCCCCCACTCCAGTGAGTGTGCCCCCCGCCCCGTCCCAGGAGAGCGCCCCCAGCCCCGGGAGAGCCCCACCCCACTCCAGTGAGTGTGCCCCTCCCCCGCCCTGGGAGAGCCCCCCCCGGTGAGTGTCCCCCCCCCCCCACCCGCTCCGGGAGAGCGCACCCCGCCCCGGTGAGTGTGCCCCCGCCCGCCCCCCACCGCGCTCCAGTGAGTGTGCCCTCGCCTGCCCCGGGAGAGCCCCCACTGCCCCGCTCCAGTGAGTGTGCCCCCGTCCGCCCCGGGAGAGCCCCCCCCCACTCCAGTGAGTGTGCCCCCATCCGCCCCGGGAGAGCGCCCCCCGCCCTGCCCCAGTGAGCGTGCCCCCGCCTGCGCCCCGCCCCAGTGAGTGTGCCCTTGCCCGCCCCGGGAGAGCACCACCCCCCCTGCTCCAGCTGATCCCGTGGGGGCGTCCCAGTGCCAGGAGCAACCCCAGGGTCTCTCTCTGCTGCCACCAGCCTGGGAGGAGGGGCTGGGAATGGCCCTGGGGGGCTGCAAGCGGCTGCAGATCGCCAGCAGCCTCCTGGGGTGGGGTGGGGGCTGGTGACACGTGCCCAATGCTGGAGGGACCCTGGCCGGGGGACGGAGGCTGGGTGAGGAATGAGCCTTTCCCCAGACACACAGGGTGCCCCCAGCCAGGCCTAGTGCCAGGGGAGGGCGGGGGCAGTAGTAACAGGGAGAAACTTACTGCCAATATACTCTCTGGTTGGGTGATATCTTCATCCTGGTGAGAGGAGGAGGAGGAAATCAAATGATTAAATGTTTATGAACAAGATGCTGAATCTACAAAGATAATTTCTCACAGTGACCCTGTCTTCCTGCAGGGACGTAGTCAGAAAAGCTCAGCTGAGGACCGGGATCCCATTGGAGAATTTCCCACAGGAAAGAGGAAAAGATCCCATTCACCCAAACTGGAACTGGATTATGTGGATTCTGGAATTAACTATTGGTGCAGCAGCCACACACTGAAAGGAACAGAAGAAGGCGAAATTGACTTGGACTTTAGTGCTTTCCTTGGATTGGACCCTGAACCACAGATTTCAATCCTCCTACTACATGTTTGACTGAGGGCAGAGGAGGGGCAGGAAGATGGGGAAAGGAGCTGGACGGGGGATATGCATAAGTACTCACCCGGAACCAGATGCGCATCCAAAGCTCTCTGGACACAGGCTCCAGGAACTGTGGCTGTGTCATATCCACGGCTGTGATAAAGCGCATGGCAGAAAGGCTGCCTGGGTTTGGTGTGAAAGACAGAAAGACACATTGAGGAGGTATAGGAACAGCATCAATCAATGAAGTCTGCACTAATGTCACACCAGGACAGGGCTTTTAGTCTGCCACTGCTCTGGGAATATCCCCAAGGTGTAGAGGTCATTAATGAAACTCTTGCCAATGTTCATAAGAAGACTACTTCTGTATGGGATTTCCTTGGGACTGTCCCAGGGAGTTAGCTACTTAAGCCTGCAGCAGGGTCTAAACAGGGAGAGGGTTCTCTAGGAAAGGGACTTAGTTGGGATTCACCTATGGGAATGGCTTGCTGAACAGTCTGCACTGGTCTCAGATGGAGAGCGGACTCTAATTTTGTTATGGCCAAAAACATCATGGGCCAAACTTTCAAGAGTTGCTTCTAGTTCTGGGGCCTCCAACATTGGAAGCCCAACTAGAGACAAGTAGGACCTGATATTCAGAGGTGCTCAACACCCTCAATTCCACTGATTTTAACCAGAATTGTGGGTGCTCAGCTTCTCTGCACATTTGGCACTAGCTCACTAATAACTTGAAATCTGCCATGTGCAGTTCATACAAGTGCTAAGAAGTAGCAGTATTAATATCTTGAACACTAGTTATATTCGTGGATGTCCACGAACCAGTCCTTGGGGTCTTAACCCTATTAGTGCAGGTCAAACTATTCATTGCCAGTAATACTTGTTTTGAATTCAGACCCATTTCTGTTGAGTGACTCATTCAAGAACCCATCCTGATTCCCACTGATCTATTCACTATTTCTAAATAATCAATAAACTTGATAAAGAATGTTCAGCCTATGGAGGGTTGTTGTGAACTGTTCACTTCAGTCAATTGCAATTTGTTTCTGTTATGTGTGGTTGGTCACCTAAGTCACATGGAATTGGTTCTGCACTCTGCTTTGATGGAAACTTTTTTAAAGCAGCAGTATAATAAATAGCCAGGGTGGATAAAAATCAATGACTTTTATGGGGGGGGGGGGAATTGGATTTTTTATTTAAATCAGATTTTCCTCAAAAAGCATTTTATCTAAATATAGTTTTATTTAAGAATATCTTTGAGCTATATTGTCTCATCATGGAATAGGGATTATAAATTCTATAGTATGAGACCATATATTCATGTAATGTTTAAGAAAAGGTTTGTAAATGAGTTCCAATAGTTCATGGATTAGGGACCCAATTTTATGAGGTTCCAGGGGCTTCTGTATAGATTATTTAGGTTAATCTGTCTATTTACCCAATGGGATTCAGTGCTCAGTCTAGAAGATACCATCAGAGATTCTTCCTTTTGCAGTTCTCAAACTGTGGATTTGTGTTTCCAGAGATAACATGCTTGTTAACAGCAAAAATGTTTTTAAATAATATATAGAGATGAGAAATAACAGCCCTCAACCCTACTGTCCCTCTGCAAATTTATGTACACGGAGTCATTCCCTTAGTTCTCTCTAAAAGTACAAAGTTTCAAAAAGTTCAATGGATAGAAGATTGTTGGGGGCAGAATAGATCTGGACAAGGAGAATATGTTTAGAGATAAATGTGAGAAGGGAGGGACAGGCAGTAGAAACAAAAGTGAAACTGTTTGAGCAGTATATTCCAGAGGTCTTGAGGTCTTTCTGAGTGTAGCTTTCATTGATTTGAAATCTACCATACCGTTCTCTCACTAGAAGGGAAAACTTATAATGGCAGCAGGCTGTAAGAGAGAGCCAATTTGGGAATATTTTAATGAAGTTTCTCTATCTGTGGGTAAGACAGGCATGTGTGCAACAAATAAATGCAAGGCCTAGTTGCTTAAATGAAACATGAGAAGTATTCCTTCTCAGGAGGAAGCTGCGTTGAAGAGGA
Source organism: Malaclemys terrapin pileata (assembly GCF_027887155.1). Taxonomy (NCBI): domain Eukaryota; kingdom Metazoa; phylum Chordata; order Testudines; family Emydidae; genus Malaclemys; species Malaclemys terrapin. Next base: position 142,041,519 of record NC_071505.1, read on the forward strand.
TGAAAGGAACATGTCGGAACATGCAGGATCTTCAGGTTGGTAAACTTTTTTATTTCAGACTTCTTTCTTAAGAACAGCCTGCCTTCCTTCTGGACTATTCTTGAATTTCCACGTTTGAACAAAAAAATATAGTTGTTACTCTATGGTACTATCATTTTAGATGCAGCTGTGGAAAAAAAAAAAAAGCTGAAATAGGCAGATCTTCCTTTTACAATTTCACCTTTAAAGTAGTACTGAGTGTCAGTGAATGCAATGAGTAATACTAGATGAGCAGTATGGTAATAATTAAATAACTGCATTGACTTATTTTGTTTAGGAGAATCCACCCTCAACATACAGGATTCTGAAGACTATTCACCTTCAAGATCACCATCATTTTCTATAGTTTCAGAGTTATCTGCCAATGATAGTGTTTCAATCACATCATGTATATCACATAGCCACAATATATCACCTGTAGCAAAAAAGAAAAAAAAATCCATCATCCAGAAACAACCATAGATAAGTTTGTGATAAGAACCAGCAGATTACAAAAAGTAGTAATTGATGAAAAAATTGTCCAGTTTGTTTACAAATTCTTCTTTCCGTATGATTGAGAACCCACACTTCATTAACATGGTTCAGTCACTAAGACCGGGATACAGTCCACCCAACAGAGCAGATGTCGCAGGCAAATTGCTGGATGAAGTGTATGAAAGAAATCGAGCAGTGCGCAAAAGGTCTAGAGGGTAAAATTGTTAACCTGAGTCTTGATGGGTGGAGCAATGTCCACAATGATCCTGTTGTACATGCTTGTGTGACAACAGAAGAAGGGAATGTCTTCCTTACAGAAACAATTGATACATCAGGAAATGCACACACAGCAGAATACTTACAAAAGTAGCAGTAAAAGCTATAAGAAACAGCAGGGAGGGAGCGGGGGGGGGGGGGGAGAACACGTCTAGTACGCAGCTTGGTCACAGACAATGCTGCAAATGTATCCAAGATGATAAGAGATTATTTAGAAGAGAGTCCAAAGCTAATAACATACAGTTGCAGTGCTCATTTGATGCACCTCCTAGCCAAAGACTTCAGTGTTCCAGAAATGAAGGCTAATGTTGTGAAATTGCAAAATACTTCCATAACAACCACTTTGCAGCAGCTGCTCTGAAAAAAAAGTGGGAGAGTTAGCTTGGTTCCTCCCACAAGATGTGGGCTGGAACTCAGTTGTAGACTGTTTTGAGCACTATATCAAGAACTGGCCTAATTTGATGACAGTTTGTGAACAAAATTGTGAAAAAATAGATGGCACTGTCACAGCCAAAGTTCAACACTGGGCTTAAGAGAAATGAACACATGCTGAGTACCCTGAAGCCTATTTCTGCAGCCTTGAACAAAATGCAGGGAAATAGCTGTTTTATTGCTGACGCTGTTGAAATTTAGAAGGAACTGAGTGAGATCTTAAAAAGAGAAATATGCAATGATCGAGTTAAATTACAAGCATTAAAAAAAAAAAAAAAAAAAAAACCACACATCTTGGACAAGCACTATTTCCAGCTCATTTTCTTGCAAATATTCTCAATACTCAGTCCCAGGGTCAAACCTTAAACTGCTGAAGAGGAGTTGGCTATGACATGGACATCCAGCAATCATCCCTCCATAATGCCAACTATAATAAAACTTCAGAGCTAAGGGTGAACCATTCAAGAAATATATGTTTTATGATGATGTTTTAAAGAAAGTCACACTGGTGAACTGGTGGAAGTCACTTAAACACTTGGATTCTGAGACTGTTGAAGGGATAATCTCACTTTTAACAGCAGTAGCTGCTTCTGCCAGTGTAGAAAGAATATTTTCTTCCTTTGGACCAATTCATTCCAAATTGAGAAAACGTTCTGGACCTGAAAAAGCAGGAAAGCTTGTTTTTCTTTTCCAGATTATGAACAAACAGGAAAATGAAGGTGAAGACAACCAAGTTAGCTTCAGAAGCCAATATTTTAAGTTTCTCATGTTGACCTGGCTGACATAGTCTAATTTTTGTGTGTGTGTTTTTTTTTTTTTTTAATATTTCATTTAACTAGTTTAGTTAAAAACAATTTTAACAAAAACAAACCTGATATTAAAAAACTTCAATGTTCAACTAAATTCAAAAATTCATATGCTTGTTTTGTCAAAATATTATGTGTTTGCTGTTGAAGAAAAAAAAAATCCAGAAGACATAATGTTGTTTTAGTTAAATAAAACAATGTAAATGTCTGGTGATGTTCTCCTCCTAGTACAGCATGGCAAGAAAATCCTCCAAATATTAACGAATAACCTGTCGAATTGGAGATAGTTCACCTCCCAATGACTTCATAAATATCTGCTTCATTTACCAAAGGTAAATGAAATAACCAAATAATCATTCATTTTCTGATATAGCTGTAAAACTAATCTGAAATTTTTTCAAATCACTTTAAAATGTATAGTGTGTACCTTTTAAAAATGAAACCTACATCAATCTCTGAGTTGTGAAGAATATGTATCAAGGTTATAACAACCAACAAGAATGCACTTTTATGTAAAAATTAATGATTAAATCAAGTCTTCCTGACTAGTGATTTAAATCAAATCCACCCTGTAAATAATGAAGAACATACTTTCCTGTATTAATTTTTGATTGAATAACTTGTTTGTGTGAATATTTGAGATTTTCAGCATTTGTGAACATTGTCATGAATTTCTGGCAGTCGTCTGAACAGTCACAAATAACATGATCCTGTGAATAGGACTGATCTGAACCCAATGTTTTTATTTGCAAAACTATTTGCTATTTTTAAACACAATCTGTGCCTCATGTAATTCAGTGATGAAAAATATTACAGTGCCAGAGCTTGTTGGCTTGCCTCCTACCTCCTTGCCTCCTACTCTGAGCTGTTCCCCCTCCCAGCTCTGCCAAAGCACCTCAGTCACGATCTGCAGAAACTCCTATGCTATCCCACTCTCAGCCCTTTCCTGAGTAGGAATTTCCACTCATGTGAAGCTATGCACGGACTTCATACAAATCACAAATGGAGGAAGAAGCAGAGAACATCTAATCTCATTTTCCCCCCTTCAATGTCATGTAAGATTTGGACCCAGATCTCCTTAAGGTGAAAGGTCAACTCACTGACCAAGCAGCCTCCTCTACTTACCTTTTCTGATAACACTCCCAAGGAAATCCTTGGGGATCTGCATTGGGACCTGGTAATATTTTGCCATCCTCTTTATATCCTTCATCATGTATTCCCCACGTTTTGGCACCATTGCTGGGGGCTGGTTACCTTACAGAAAAGGTGAAATTACAAGATGAAGATTCCAGTTATAATGTAGGCCTGGTCTACACACAAATTTAAACTAGTCTAACTAAAAGTGTAATTTTATATTGATTTAGTAAAACAGTTGCAACTTTGTGTGAGGACACTGTTATATCAGTTTAAACCTGGCTTACTTCAGTTTTACTTGCATCAGTAAATTTGCAGGTGCTAAACTGACATAACCAGTTTTAAACCAATAAGAATGTCCACAAAGGGGTTTGCACCAGCTAAATCAGTTTTTAAAGATAAATAAACTTTTGGGTACAGATAAAGTGCTGTTCCTCACCCTCCTTAATAAAGTGCTTTATGATGATCATTATTCCTATTTTAAAAGTGAGAAACTGAGGCACAGCAAGATGAAGTGCTTTGCAATTTCAGTCAAATCAAGTCTCCAACAGAGCCAGAACAGAACTCATGACAGAGCTCTCCTACTAGCATAATTAAACCACCCCTAACGACCGGCAGTAGCTATGTCCGTGGGAGAGCCACTCCCGCCAACATAGCACTGTCCACACCAGTGCTGTTGTCAGTGAAACTTGTCGGGGGGGGGGGGGTTGGGAGGGTTTCCTGACCAACAAAAGTGCTAGAGTAGACAAAGCCTTAGATCTCTGAGTAGAATGGCAGGGCTTCAGCAATGCCTGGCTAATGACAGCAGGGAGTCTCAGTGGTCTGTGATATTCCCCATAGCATCCATTTTGGGGTCTGTGGTGAGCTCCCTCACAGCAGTGCCCTGCCAGAGCCCGAGTGCAAGCCACACTCATAGCCCCACACTGCAGTGGGTTCCAGATGTTCTCTGTTGGGGGTTAGGAGCAGTGGAACACCTACCAGTCTCCTTCATTATGCCTCCAAGGAAAGCAGGACGAAAACGTAACTCAATGCTCCAGTGTTGCCGGTACCGGCAAAGCACCTGCAATGGGACAAATAATAATGGATAAACAACGCCTAAGACCCGCAATGAGGACCAGGGGCCCAGTGCCTGACAGAACCAGAATCTAGGCACTAAAATACATCTATCAGATAAAGCCTGATCTGTCTGAGACCATTAGAAATCAACCCTGGGATCAGCAGGGCAGCTCAGGTCTTCATGCCAGCGATACTGAGGGGAAGGTTTGTAAATTACTACAGAGGGACCAGGGATTAAAATATCAAGCAGCCCTAAGCCCCTGTGAAATGCACTCCAATGATAGCCATGGAGATAAATGTGCCGCTGCACCCAGGTTTCTCTCTGGAGCAGGAAGAAGAAATGACACATCAGATTTATTTATTTTAAATCAGGAAAATAATAGCATCTCCCCTTTCTTTAAGCACTTCATGAGTATAAATGAGATCTATTTCCTCTGGGCCTGTCTCCCAGAACAACTCTGTCTATTGCTGCTCTAATCTATTTCATCCAGGACCAGATAAGGCTATAGATGCTATAGGATCCAGCTATGGAGTCATGTGATAAAATGAGAATCTCAATTTTTATTTTAAAAAGTGTGTAATGTGATGCCCCAGGTATGTCACTGGCAGTGGAGACTGAACCCAGGTTAGTTGGATCTATTGCTTGAGACATAACTAATAGCTCAAAAGCTATAAACAATATATAAACTTCTCAATGGTCCAGCCACTGGAGAGAGAGCGCAATGTCTACACTACCACTTTTGTCAGTATAACTTATGTCACACAGGGTTGTGAAAAAAACAACCACCATCACCCCTGAGCACCATCACCCCTGAGCACTGCCAGTGTGGACAAGCGCTATGCCGGCGGGAGAGCCGACATTGCTACTGCTGCTCTTGGAAGTGATTTTATTATGGTGACAGGAGAGCTCTCTCCCGCCAGCATAGAGCAGCTACACAACTGAACTTACTGTAGTGCAGTTGCATTGGTACAGCTTTGCTGCTGTAAGCTTGCTAATGTAGGCGTGGTCTAAATCTGGGTTACAAATTTGTCTCTCCCTCATAGACACATGTAATGCAATGATAACAGCATACAGAGAGTTTGAAATAGTAGCTTCAAAAGGTGTGAATTGCCATTGCATCTTAAATATGAAGCTTGCTCCCACCTCTAGGGGGGATGGGGCACGGAAATAAGGGTGGAGCCATGGCATAAGGGTAGAACCACGAAGGACCACTTGTGAAGTCTATCTGCAGCCTCAGATTGATATTAAAACCAAGGCAAAATTAAGGCATTTCCATGGTAGCAACATACATGCCACCCAATGCACACGAATAAAAAAAAAATCCTGAGATCTTTGGAAACATCACCATTGGTCTTGAGAAATTCCTGAAAAACCAGAGGTTAGTCAGGTATGATGTAAATGTGTGTATCCCCCTTGTAAGTCTTGTACAAATAGAGTGGGTTGAAATTTTCCATTTGAAATGTTGACAAAAAAGGCCATTTTAAAAAAATGAAAGTTACTGCAATTTTTTTTTTTTTTTTTGCAATTTTCAATTTTTGACCAAAGTGAGAATTTTTTGGCTTTGTTGTTAACATGTGTTTCCTTGCCCCTTTCTCCTCTCTTTTCCTCCCACTTTCATTGGCCAAAATGGAAACAGGAAATAGTTGAGAGAAATGGGGGAAAACACAAACTAAAAACAGGTTTCAGAGTAGCAGCCGTGTTAATCTGTATCCGCAAAAAGAACAGGAGTACTTGTGGCACCTTAGAGACTAACAAATTTATTAGAGCAGACTGCTGAGCTGGAATTAATATGCAAACTAGATACAATCAACTCAGGATTGAATAAGGACTGGGAATGGCTGAGCCATTACAAACATTGAATCTATCTCCCCTTGTAAGTATTCTCACACTTCTTATCAAACTGTTTGTACTGGGCTAGCTTGATTATCACTTCAAAAAAAATTTCTCTCTTACTTCATTGGCCTCTCAGAGTTGGTAAGACAACTCCCACCTGTTCATGCTCTCTGTATGTGTGTATATATATCTCCTCAATATATGTTCCACTCTGTATGCATCTGAAGAAGTGGGCAGTAGCCCACAAAAGCTTATGCTCTAATAAATTTGTTAGTCTCTAAGGTGCCACAAGTACTCCTGTTCTTTTTACAAACTAAAAAGTGTACAACATTTTCAACCAACCAAAAACAACAAAGACAACCCACTCCCAAAACCTGGTTCCTCTTCAAAATGTGTGGAATGAAAATTGTTTCAAATTAAAAAAAAATATTAGCATGTTCCAGCTAGCTTTAGGCATAAGGTCGAAGCTCCTCATGTTCCTGAAACGATATTGATTTCACTGGGATTCCATGGGGCAGAATTTAGTCCATCCTGTAATTAAGATTAAGATCAGGCTCATAACCTATGCTCCAGTAATAACTGTAGAACAGTGGAGGGGATAGCTCAGTGGTTTGAGCATTGGCCTGCTAAACCCAGGGTTGTGAGTTCAATCCTTGAGGGGGCCATTTAGGGATCTGGGACAAAAATCTATCTGGCGATTAGTCCTGCTTTGAGCAGGGAGTTGGACTAGATGACCTCCTGAGGTCCCTTCCAAGCCTGATGTTCTATGAATCTTCTTTAAGTCATGACTAACTTTCTTTACTGAATAGTCAGCACCCTTCACTGGCTTTTATCCAATTGTACTAACTTCAGTTGTTCCAGGCAAGGCACAACACAGTCAGTATGAGAACACAAACCTACCTCTATAAAAGAAAACAATAGATGTAATCCTGTATGAAACAAACTAAGCGAGAGCTGGCCAACAGAGGCCCTTTAAATGACCAGCTGCAAGTACACACAGGTAGGAGCTGTGACCTTCCAAACTATTCTTACTATAAACACTTCTGGCTGAAGAGGAGCGTGGGGACAGGGGAGAAATGATCTCCCATTTCTACAGCCTGCTGCCAGCCAGGGAAAAATTCAGCAATGACATGGAGGGGAAGCACCTGACATAAGGCAGGTCCTGGGGGCTCCGTGACTCAGGAAACACCGAGGAAGCCCTAGGACTTCCACAGGCCTAAAGTCTATTCCTCCCAGCCCCTACTGCCCACATCCCTCTCCCTGCATTTCTCTCTGTCTGTGCCTCTCCCCCCTCACCTCGAATCCAAGCCAGGAATACGGAGACACCACGTCATAGAAGATTTCCACCAGTTTCTTGCGGCCGCCGAAGCCTCCCACTGCTGCTGCCATTGCCCAGCTCCCCCGGGGCGCCGCTCGGCCCGAAGGGCGCGGGTGGATTCACTGCAATCACTCCGGTGAAACGACACAAACAACCCCTGCTCCCAATTCCCTACTTTGGGTGTACTGAGCATGCTTACCCAAACTGAGCATGCCCAGTAACCTTTGCTGTTGCCTCTGCCCTTACTTCTACTTACGATTTGCTGCCTCCTCTTTGGGGGGGGTTAAAAGGATTAAGGGGGGCAAATCGCAGCGGGGGGCTGTCAGGGTCTGAGCAAGGGGCAGAATTTTACTGGCCTGGGGGGTTCAAGCTACTGTAGCTAGCGGCAGAAGAGGGGCTGAAGGGCAAAAATCGGTGGTGGGGGGTGAAAGCCGGGATTAAGCCGGCGGGGGGGAGACACTGCCAGACCCCGTGCGGGTACAAAACCCCCGTTTAGGGAGGGGGAACAGTGACCCCCCGTGGGATGAGCCACCCACTGTGCTCGCTAATCTAGGGGTGTGGGAGGGGCAGAGGCTGTTTTTGTTGTTCTCACAGGGACGCTGCATGTCAGCCTCAGAGCAGGGGGCAGGTTCCTGGGACTGGGGTCTTAAAGGCACAGGCCTCCAATTCCTAGCCTGTCAAAGCTTAATCACCGCAGCTCCTCTCTATCCTATACAAGTGTTGCAGGGCCAGGGCCGCCCAGATGGGGGGGCCAAGTGGGGCAATTTTCCGCAGGGGCCCCTACGAATATGTCAGAGGCTGCCCCTGCCTCCATCTTCCCCCGGTGTCTCAGCGTGCCGCGTCCGGGAGCGGCCCTGGCGCACTGCAGCGCGGTGGCTCCAACACTGTCCGGGGCCGCTCCTGGTCGCAGCACGCTGAGGCTCCAGGAGAGGGGGTAAGCACCATGGTAAGGGGTGGGGCCCCGACCCCATCCTAACCATCACCATCACCCAGCAACAGCCCATTATGTAATTGCAAATGTATACATACCATTAAAGCATTTAATGTTTTTAAATAATGTATTTAGTGTATTTTCAAATTATTACAAATTAATTTTTGAATGTATGTCACTGGTTATTTTTTACATTTCCAAATACATGTTACTATAGTATTGCAACTTTTTTTATGGAAGGGGCCCCCAAAATTGCTTTGCCCCAGGCCCCCTGAATCCTCTGGGCGGCCCTGTACACGGCTACGTTACTGATCCAGCCAGGAGACTGAATGCGGTGAAATATTGTACAGACACTCCCTCCCTCCAACTCTGCCTCTCACATTTTGAATATGTAAAAGTGTCTTCTATCAGTTTAAAGAACAGGAGTATTTGTGGCACCTTAGAGACTAACAAATTTATTAGAGCATAAGCTTTCGTGGACTACAGCCCACTTCTTCGGATGCATATAGAATGGAACATATATTGAGGATATATATACACACACATACAGAGAGCATAAACAGGTGGGAGTAGTCTTACCAACTCTGAGAGGCCAATTAAGTAAGAGAAAAAATATTTTTGAAGTTATAATCAAGATAGCCCAGTACAGACAGTTTGATAAGAAGTGTGAGAATACTTACAAGGGGAGATAGATTCAATGTTTGTAATGGCTCAGCCATTCCCAGTCCTTATTCAATCCTGAGTTGATTGTGTCTAGTTTGCATATCAATTCCAGCTCAGCAGTCTCTCATTGGAGTCTGTTTTTGAAGTTTTTCTGTTGTAATATAGCCACCCGCAGGTCTGTCACTGAATGACCAGACAGGTTAAAGTGTTCTCCCACTGGTTTTTGAGTATTATGATTCCTGATGTCAGATTTGTGTCCATTAATTCTTTTGCGTAGAGACTGTCCGGTTTGGCCAATGTACATGGCAGAGGGGCGTTGCTGGCACATGATGGCATATATCACATTGGTAGATGTGCAGGTGAATGAGCCCCTGATGGTATGGCTGATGTGATTAGGTCCTATGATGATGTCACTTGAATAGATATGTGCACAGAGTTGGCATCGGGGTTTGTTACAAGGATAGGTTCCTGGGTTAGTGGTTTTGTTCAGTGATGTGTGGTTGCTGGTGAGTATTTGCTTTAGGTTGGGGGGTTGTCTGTAAGCGAGGACAGGTCTGTCTCCCAAGATCTGTGAGAGTAAAGGATCATCTTTCAGGAGAGGTTGTAGATCTCTGATGATGCACTGGAGAGGTTTTAGTTGGGGGCTGAAGGTGACAGCTAGTGGTGTTCTGTTATTTTCTTTGTTGGGCCTGTCTTGTAGGAGGTGACTTCTGAGTACTCGTCTGGCTCTGTCAATCTGTTTTTTCACTTCAGCAGGTGGGTATTGTAGTTTTAAGAATGCTTGATAGAGCTCTTGTAGGTGCTTATCTCTATCTGAGGGATTGGAGCAAATGCGGTTATTCTATCAGTTTCTATGCCTATATGAAATCACTGCAGCTCATTTCTCTTATATAACATGCTGAGTTGCTAACTCCCTCCCAGAGCCCACATGTCTGCACCCCCTCCTGTACCCCAATCCCATGCCCCAGGTCAGAGTCTGCACCCCTCACTCAAACTACCCATAGCCTGCAACTCTCCTGCATCCCAACTCCATCCCAGAGCCTGCACCCCAAAAAGGGCTGGATTAACTTTTTGTGGGCCTGGTGCTAAATATATTTGTGGTCCCCAAGGGGGGAAATGGGGACATGGGGCATGGGGGGCAGAGTCCTCAGAGCGACGGGCTGGCCGGGGGCAATGGGAGATGGGTCATGGCACGGCAGGGACAACCCTGCTCCACCCAGCCCAGTACAATGGCACTGTTTACAAACCGGGAGCTGCCAGACGCACACTGGCCAGCCCGGCCCTGTGCTCCCATCATGCTTCTTCCCCTTCGGGGCGGGCCCATGACCCCAAGGTGAGACCAGATTGGCCCCTTTCATCGATCTGCTTCCTCCTGGCTAGCATGCCCCTGAGCCCAAGGTCATACCAGAGTGGCCCCTTTCATTTTTTCCACTGGCTTCCGCCTTCCTTATTTCCAATGACTTGTCTGCTCATGCACCTGTCAGTGGTCCATGGGGTTGCGAATCAGGAGGGATGGGGTTTGTGGTCAAAAACACTCACAGTCTGCTTCCTCCTGGCTAATGTGCCAAATTGATCTATTGGACAATTGAGGCGCGCTGTTTCACGTTTTTGTGTGTGAATACATGAAAAGACCCCCACAAACCGCCATGTCCAGTGCCCTCCCACAGACCACTCCAACCCCCCCCAGATCCTCTCACTGCCCAGTGCCCCCTAGCTGTAGACCCCCCACAGCCCTCCCACAACTGCACAGTGCCCCACCCAGACCCCTGCACACTTCCCAGTGCCCCAACACACACAGATCTCCCCACCCCCCACTGCACAGCACCCCCCCCCCAGACCCACTAGAGACCTACTCTCCCACACCCTAACCCCCAGCCACAATACCCGGCCCTGATGGGAGGTGACTGTGTCTGCCAGGCTGAGCTGGCAGCGCAGCCAGAGCTTGTCCTGGGGCAGGATAACTCCGGCCCCTTGGGGGTGCAATCAGCCAGGCTGGAGCAGGAGCAGGGCCTACCCGGGCCAGGCTCCCTCAGGACCCACATGCCTGGCAGGACCCAGCTGAGCCTCCCACACTCTCCCCCTCCCCCAGCCGTCCTCTGGGACTGGCTGAGACTGACCCAGCCTCTGCACCAATCCTAGATGGCTCTTTCTCTGGGGAGGCAGGTGGGGCCCCACAGGTTCCAGGCAGTGGCAGTGGAGACAGCTCAGAGCTGGAGCAGTGCTGGGGAGTGGGGCATATCCCTGGGACATGACTCCTGAGATCCACCCACACCCATTGGCCCCGTGGCCAGCAGCCCTGCCGAGCCCACATGGTGGCCCCCAGCTGCTGGGTGATGAGCCCCCTACAGCAGCGGCATAGCCAGGTTCTAACATCAGGGATTTCTTGTATTATGTATAGTGAGTGTATTATATAAAAATCAGGTAGTAGGGTTTACAAGAGATTATGCTATTAGCATGATCCAGTCAACTTGCACACCACTATTTTGAATTAGTGATAATTCACAGAGAGAGAAAGAAGAAAGCTGAATTTAGAGAATAATTATTAACCAGATTCTTGGTTATTCACCAGCCACTTTGCTCCAGTCCATAGCACACAGCACCATAAACCCAGTAGAATCTGGCCAAGAGAATATTCACCTCAAATTGTCATCTGCTACCCTCCCCCCCCCCCCCCCCGGCCCATTCCCAGTCACCACTATTCAGCAGGTCCGCCCGGGGGTGGGGGGGGGGCAAGTGGGGCAATTTGCCCCAGGCCCGGAGTATGTCGGAGACTCCCCACACTTCCGTCTTCCCCCATCCCATCCCCCGGCGTCCTGGATGTGGCACGCTGAGGCTCCGGTAGAGGGGGTAAGCGGCATGGTAAGGGAGGGGCCGGACAACCCCCTGACCCCATCCCCCGACAGCCATGACCCCCAGCTCCGAGCCCAGCCCCTCTGAGCCGGACACCTCCAGACCCCATCCATCCCCTCCACAGCCCAAACCACCAGCTCGGAGCCCAGCCCCTCTGAGCCGGACACCCCCTGACCCCATCTCCCCACATCCCTGAGCCCAGCCCCTGTGAGCCGGGCACCCCCCAACCCAGAGCCCAGCTCCCCCCGGAGCCCTGGGCAACAGCAGCACCACCCCCAGGCAGCGACAGCCCATTTGCACCAACCATCACCATCACCCTGCGACAGCCCATTATGTAACTGCAAACTTCTACATCCCATTAAAGCATTTAATGTTTTCAAATGCTGGATTTAGTGTATTTTCAAATTATTACAAATTAATTTTTAAATGTATTTCACTGGTTATTTTTTACATTTCCAAATACATGTTACCATAGTATTGCAACTTTTTTTTATGGAAGGGGCCCCAAAAATTGCTTTGCTTTGTAATAATTTGAAAATACACTAAATACATTATTTAAAAACATTAAATGCTTTAATGGTATGTATACCAGCTGCTTAGCTGCAGCGCGCCAGGACCACTCCCGGACACGGCGCACTGAGACGCCGGGGGATGGGGCAAGACGGATGCAGGGGGAGCCTCCGACATATTCATGGCGGCCCCTGCGGGGCCCCCGGGGCTTGGGGCAAATTGAATACATAATCTGCAATATCCCCGATTGGGGGTAAAAGGTTGATGGGTCAAAGTACAGGCATTGAGATATGAGGGTATGAAGTTCATATAGTGGCTACGTACGGGTGTGGAGTATAATGAGTAGATATAATGATGAGGATGGATTGACCCTCATTTGGTGAGATTTAATGTTCAGGGAGTTTATGGTTCCAGTAATTCTCTACAGATTTGTCACCAAGATCAAGGACTGCAGTGAAAAGACAGCAAGGCCTGTGTGCTGGACTTGTGTGTAGAAGCTGATTCACAAATATTCAGTGTAGTGTATTATATGGTGTCATCTTACATCCTTCCCAAGGGCAAACAATCTTCTGAAACAATGAAGGCTTGGGCTCATAACCGTGGCTGCAGAACTTTTGGATGCGCAAGTCCACATTTCTGCATCTGTGTGCAAAACTCACCAAAATAAAAGCTGCACTGACAATGGAAAAGAAAAAAAAATTGCACTATGGGGATCTGCAACAACCGATTCTTATTGGTCAATCAGTGGTCTCTCTCCTAAACCAAGGTGGACTGGATTTCTTTAATGTAAGTAGTCACAACATATTGTTAAAGCTCATTTTATGCTCAATGCTGTGTTAAGATCTCTGCAGTCACAGATAATAACGGTCTTCTTGGGGAATCAGGGCACAGTATCCAGTCTGCAAGACGCACACACACACATACAAACACACACTGCTTGAACAAAAAATGATCTTTGAAAAAACTTGCATACAGCATTAAATGGAGGTGTGAGACACACCTATATCCCTGCTGACAAGTTTCTGGCTACTCCCTTATCCTCATCCACACCCTCATCCACATCAGTTAGACCAATTCTAGTAGTGAAACTTGCATTGATATCCAAAATACTGAAGGAGACGAAGTTCATTGTCAGCACCCTGAAGTAACATCAGCCATAGGTAGGAGTGACCAGCTCCTATTGTCTATCCTAAAGAAATTCCTTGAGTCATTAGTTTACCCATAAACAAATCTAGTCTCCTCTCTTCAAGCAATTTTCTCTACAAAACCATATACTGACTCTCCAGTAATATTTCTGATGCATGTCTGACGAAGTGGGGGGTTTCTTGTTTTCTGTGGAGTTTCAATGGTTTGCATGCGGAGGGGGGTGGGACTCAGTTTCCCTGGGTGTTACTGGTTTAACAAGGTGCGGGGAGAGGGAGTGTGTTTTGCAGAGGACCGGAGAGAGGACTTGGGGACCCAGCCGATGGCCTGGAGAATGGATACCCCGGCAACCTGGTGACCTGGAGGCCCAGCTGAGCTAATTTGTTTCCAAGATTCTATCTTTCAGGATCTGAACCAGAACATCAGGAGAGCTGGTGCCAGCTGAAGAGTTATAAAATACAATGGTTATAGTGTCGCGACAAAGTCTGTGTTCAGTGTTCTGTGTTGCATGTTCTATGTCTGTCTCTAGTGGTGTCCTGTGCTAGCATTGGGTCCAGAGAAAGAGGAGATACTACACTAGACAGGGCAAATGTCTTTTCCTCTCTCTACTTCCCCCATGTCCATCCAACTTATCAATCACCACTTGTGTCCAAAAGACTTTGGTCCCCAATGCCTCAGGTTTATTTTTTGTTAGGTTCTCTAAGCATTTTGTTACGGTATTAAGTTTTGTTATTGATACTGGTACTCCTACATAATGATTTTAGTTATACTCACCTGGTTATAACAAATTGTTTGGTTTGTTTACAACAGATCACCTGTGCCCTACAATGACAACAACTACTGTACTGTAATGATCATAGATCAAGGGCCGGAGTGTTCTAGGAACAGCAGTGATCTGTATGCAAACGGCTATAGCTATGGGATGCACTGAAATGCAGATACTTGCAGATACTGGACTCGATGACCTCTCGGGGTCCCTTCCAGTCCTTGAATCTGTGAATCTATTACACAAGAAACTTCAGCCTGTGTGTCCCAACACTGAGATTATTTGGAGTTTTAACCTTACCTTCAATGGGACCGGAATTGAGATCTCTAGTTTTAATGAAATTTTCCAGAAAATCTCCCTTGATATCTATGCCAGTGGTGCAAGAAATGTAGTGTGCTTTGCAGTTATATGAGAAATTACTATAAATTTTACCAAAAAAAACCCACATGACTTTGCTTCATTTCTTAAGTATGTTATCGTCTGCTGCAAGCACCACCAACAATCACTATATGTTCAATGAGCAAAAATTTCTAACTATACACTGAAATGTAATCCTTGTACTCAAGGGATTATGAACCATACTGTATATATATGTCTTTGATAGGCATATGCCTTATAATTAATGAATGGCTTTGCAAATAACCGGTTATATCTTAAGTGCAACACGTTGCCCCCACCCCAGCCCTGGCAGAAGGCACGTGGCAGCATGGGAAGCCCCTATGCCCGAACCCCAGCAGAAGTGCCTGGTGGGGCAGGAGAATCCACAGCACCCCGCTTCTGGTCCCCTAAAGAACCGCAGCATCCAAAACCCTGCCACAGCCCTGGTACTGGAGCTGCTCTCACTCCCTGGTACAGCCCTGGGGCCGTGACACAGAGACAGAGCTTCTCCAGTCCTGGTGCTGTGTGGAAGAGCGGGGTGGGTGGGAAATGAGCAAAGGAGTTGTGGGGCAGGCAAAATGTTGGGGAGCCTACATGGAACATGGCAGAGATCCTGGGGAAGAGGACTAAAGGGATAGGGCCATATGTGGTGCAGCCAGCGGACAGGGTGGGTAGGGGCCCAACAATTGCTCTGACCCAGGGCCCCAATAAACCTCAATCATCCTCCGTGCTCCATCTTCTATGATCAACAGAGGGGACATTGTTCCATTCAGCAAAAGGAAGAAAGGTTGTCATTGTGCATACTGTGAAAGAATCCCTACAACTCTTTGCAACTTACCATGACAGTCCATTGGGTGGACATCTAGAAATATTCAATACGAGGAATTTGCTGACATCAAAATACTATTGGCCAGGGATGACAAGAGACATTGCCAATTGGGTATGTAAAGTAATGAAACTTAATCCTGAAGAATGCTATTTACAATTGAAATAGAAGTTCAAAATGTATAAAAGAAATATAAAAGTATATTTGGTGTGCAAATGTTAACTCAGTTCCCTTGCGATACTATTTCCATAACGAAATGTTCATGTCATCATATTTTTCCATCAAAAACAGATTGCACGATGTCTTACTTGCCACAAACAGGGAAAGCAATTAAATATAGATACCACCTTGAAAAGCATAAAGGTGAATTTTGAAATCGGACACATTATTGTTTATCATTATCCATTGTTATTTCTGCAATACAATGAGGCTTTGATTTTGAAACGAGTCCAATGCGTACAAGTGGCGCAGCATAGTGCCGCAATTACCTCTAATGCGCCTTTGCACTGGCTGGGGATATGTCTTCAGCTTTACTCTTGTATTGTTTTCCATAACCCATTCCTGTACTTCTTTTGGTTTGTTTGTTTTCTTTCTTTCTCTTCTGTATTTAAGAGTGGGCTTTCATTCTAATTCTATGGCTGTTGTAACCATATTACACTGTGTACTATGCTTATGACATATGGGTTTATTGAGAACATTTAGTAATAAACATGTGTAATATGACTGTAACTGGTACCCTTGTATGTAGGTCACTCGGATCTGGGAATTGTTGGGAATGGATTTAATAAGACCATTACCAGTAACAAAGGATGGATACCAGTATATACTGACAGTCATAGATTATCTGTCAAGATGGGTGGAAGCCTTTCCACTTAGAAGTAAGTCAGCATACGAGGTGGTAGAGAACATGTACAAATTGATTGTTCGACATGGATGTCCAGAGCGGATACTGACAGATCAGGGTTAGGAATTCAATAATAAGGTAATGACTGGTTTTTTTCTGGTTATTTGTACTATGTAGTCAAACTCATTATCAGGTCACTCATTGATCTCAAACAATCACCAACCTTTTTTTTTATAAACTGCTAATGGTCACCGTCAGTGTTGCTATAACATTATTTTTTGGTGTCTAACAAAGAAACACACAACTACTTGTTTCCAAAACAAATATGAAAACATGGGCTATTCCGGTTGCTAATTACATATAAAAGTAGTGGCAAATACGAAAAGGAACATTCCTTAACACAAGTCTATATGTAAGTTTATGGTGTAACTTATTTTCTTTCAGTTAAACAAGAATCTTTGTGAAAGATTGGGAATAGAACGTAGCTTCACCAGCCCGTACCACCCACAAACCAATGGATCGGTTGAAAACGCTAATAAATCCATAAAAAGGTAAGTGAATGGGTGGGAATATTACAGAACTAATGGCAAGTAGAGTGTCCAATGTTAGAAGATGCAATTCACAAAAAAATCTTCAAAATCAATGTGTTGCCTTGAATGTATTTTTCATTATGTATTACACCTTTTGGATTATGTATGATATGTTTCAACCAAGACTGTACTTGTTCCTTTTTTTTTTAATCAAATCAATTTGCATTTGTTACAGAGCATTGCGAAAGATGGTTGATGACAACGGGAGTAATTGGGATAAATTACTTGACCCCATTTTGTTTTCTTTGAGGACTAAATCAACAAAAATTTCACCTTTCCACTAATGTTTTGTGAAGACCCACGGTTTCCAAAAGAAGTCTCAGAGAATTACACGGTAAGTGTATGTTATTACCAGCACCTTTCATGTACACATGGCATTAACTGTGTCTTCATTTTACAAATACAACCCCTTCTCCATAATTTTCCAAAGATTCCCAGATCTGGATACACTTGAGGAAGATTGCTGCAAAGACTACAGCATCAATAGGAAATCAAGACATGAGGCTGACATTGCACTGGCCCTAAGTAACATTTCTAAAGCACAAGAAAAACAACAAAGAAATTATGCTAAAAGAAAGATTTCTAAATATGAGGAAATAACCTTTGCTATTGGTGACTCTGTTCTGTTACTGAACGTTAGAAAGAGAACAAGAAAAGGAGCAGTACTGGAATCTAACTATCGGGGACCATACAAAATTATGACCGTTGAGGGTAAGAGAGTGAAATTAGAAACCGTCTCAGGGAAACAGTTAGGAACCATGTACAGTATTGCACACTTAAAACCATTCAAAGAGCCACCCACATTAGCTGCTGAAAGCACATAAGAGGGAAAACTCTGAACTGAAATTGCAGTTGGTGACACTGAACCAGAAATACCCACAGAAGAAATTAGAAAAGTGGTTGGTACTGTATCTCACGACAGCACATTAAAAAACATAGAGGTCACAGCAATGGAAGAAAAGGAGTATATAGGGCAAGATGTTTCAAAGAATGATACAAGTGATGCGGATGACATTTTGATGACATGCTTATGGAGAACGTGGAAAACAAGCAATGGATTCTGAAAGGTAATTGGTTACTGCACATTTCTTAAACAGATTAAAACACTTCATAAATAGAACTATTTTAAAGGTTTTCATGTACAAAATGGTGGCATTCACAGTAGTAAAACAGAAAAAGGAAACTGTATTACCATGCATGTAATATGTGTTAATATGTTTTTCCTAGTCAAATTTGTAATGACCGACAAACACACAGAGAGACTGGAGGCCAAAGTGAGAAACATAAAATTGTATGGCTCCTCATTTCATTGCCTGAAACCGAGAAGCTGGATAAGTGATGAGGTACATTTAAGTAACACTAAACATGTATTTGTTAATGGGATTAACTCATCAAATATTATTGAAATTGTGCCTTTTCTTTCATCATATGTTGTAGGTTATTGATGCATATTTGAGCTGTGTGGTCGAGAAAGCAGATGGAAAGGTAGGCTACTTACTGTGATGGTACATGAAAGTATACATAGATCCAGTAAGTAAACAATCACGTGAATATGTGGCACAACATATTGAAGACCAAATATCCTTGAAATATCAAAATAAACCTGAAATTGCAACATTTCTGTGTATTTACTGTTGCCAAACATTTACTGAAATGTATTTGGAGGTACATATCGGACATACAATACAGGGCCACATTAGTTTTGCTGTACAGTTCAGTGGGTCCATTAATTGAACACAAGTATGCGAACAGCTTAGTTTGTTTTTACATTAAGTAAGACAGAGCACATTGATTACAAATCTTTTTTTTTATAGAACTCTCTTATATATACATATCTGATTTGTAACACTAAGAATCCCTTGCATGTCTGTCTATATTACATTCATTATGTTCTTCATGTGTCACAATTATTAATGCATTAATAACTTTGTTGAATGTCAACAGGTACAAGCCATCTCATCAGTAGTTTCTACTGTCATTCTCTCAGGCAGAGCTCCACAAATTAAAGTGAAGGTAAATGCTAACACACTTTCATACATAGCATGAGTAAAGCACAATTTCATTCATTGAGTTAAACACAGTGTGAAACAGCAAATACAATGGTGTGTTTGATGTGGAGGAGTAGTCTAATAACAATGCATATAATGAAACTGGGAAATACAGTATAATGTACATTTCATTGTTTGCTTCAATGGAAACTATAATTGCATTTCTAATTATTTTTTTTAATAAGTACTGAGTGAATTACTTCAAAATGATATATTATTGCTTCCTTACCACACACCAGGTCATTGGGTTCTTGCGGTAAGATGTTTTGTATTGCAGTTGTGGATTATGGTCAATAAATGTTATAATAAATGAGAGATTTGTGTTGTACTTAAAGTACTGGGCAGGATCTTTTCAGGGGGAATAAGGCAGAACGCCACATTTATTAGTAATACATGTATTCATTAACACTGTATTATATGCATATAATATATTACACTTACACTCACACACACACACAAACACATTCCGTCTTGTTGTTACCAATTAGTTGCTCCCCTTAACTTCACTGGCCAGGTGAGTTAGATGGGGAAGGGGGTGAAGCCGGGCTTCTGCCGTTCCGGATCGATGCTCCCATGTTGACAAGACGAGACCCGGGGTCCTCTGCAAGACACCTCACTTTTATAGCAGCTTTCCTCTTATGCAAATTTATACCAGATTTAAACTCTGTGTCTGTGTTCATTGGTCCTTTGTGCTGCTTTTTTTTGAGTGTTGTCCCAATGCTGCAAAGAGGGTGTTTCCAAAAGAAGGTGCTTGCTTCTAACCCCCGAGGCCGTCGTATGTCTGCTTGTCTTTAATGAGCCCACTTGACACGTTTTAATGTCCTTGGGTCTGGCTCCCAGCCCCTCTCCAACAGTTGAGGCTGTCTGGAGGTGCTGCCTTCCATGCCTTGCTCATCCACACCTCATTCATTCAACAGGGCAATTGATTAAGAGTGTGTGGGGGGGGGGGAAGAGCTCTTGTTCTACTGCTAGCAAACAGAAATTTTTCTTCTATCTTATTCTATCCTTAGGGGCTATAATATTATACCAAGGGCAATGCAAAGTTTTTAAATGAGGCTTTGATACAAAGTTCCATGAAAACAGAGATCACATGTGGGTAGACCCACCACAAGGTTATATGAAGAGGCACAATGTAAAGTCATATGAAAATTATCAGAGATTGATCTACATTTGTAACCCAACTATGGTAGCAGTGATATAATTTCCCATGTTGTGGGTTTTCAGTGAGTTCAGTGCATGCAAATAAAAGTGGAATGTGAATGTTAAAAATAAAATGCTACTGTCAAGTTATGTTGTGAGTGTAACTTGGAAGAATACATTTTGTAATGAATTGATCAATGATTTCACAATATGCTTTTCTCTTCTGGGTTACTGAGACATTACAAACGAAAATATGTTCATTGCATACCCCATCTCTCCAGTGGGAAAAATGAAAGGGGCCACTGTGGTCTCAACTTGGGCTCAGGGGCACGCTCCATACCCACAAATCCTACCTCCCCTTTCACAAATTCAATGAAAGTGGCCACTCTGGTCAGGAAGCAGCTCGGGATCGTTTTTGACCACATACCCCCATCCCCTCCTGATTCGCAACCCCATGGACAGGCAGTAGCAAGTTAACAAACAGTTTACCAAACTGCTACGTTGCGCGGCAGAAACCGCACCCAGTTGCAAAAGGGGAGGGTTGTGTTTCGTGCTGATACACCTGCCCTGATGGGAGGTGACTGTGTCTGCCAGGCTGAGCCAGCAGCACAGCCAGAGCTGGTCCTGGAGCAGGATAACTCCGGCCCCTTGGGAGTGGTGCAATCAGCTAGGCTGGAGCAGGAGCAGAGCCTACCCGGGCCAGGCTCCCTCAGGACCCAGATGAGCCTCTTACCCCACCCCCCACTGTCCCCTGTGACTGGCTGAGACTGCCCCAGCCTCTGCACCAGTGCCAGGTGGCTATTCCCCCGGGGAGGCAGGTGGGGCCCCATAGGGCCCAGGCAGGGGAGACAGCTCAGAGCTGGAGCAGTGCTGGGGAGCGGGGCAGATCCCTGAGACATGACTCCCGAGATCCCACCCAGCCCAACCACACCCATTGGCCCTGTGGCCAGCAGCCCTGCCGAGCCCGCATGGTGGCCTCCAGCTGCTGGGTGATGAGCCCCCTACAGCAGCGGCGGCATAGCCAGGTTCTAACATCAGGGGAGCAAACACATAAAACAAGGCACCACCCAACATATCAAATTACTAATTACATACTTTTAAATTCGTTATACATATTTATTTTGTACTTAAAATAAAAACACAAGAACGATCCAGCCACAGAAGGGTTTGCACAGCCGCCATTTTGCAGGAGAACTTTAGATTATACTTAGATATACTTTCGATTTTAGAAAGTAAATGACAGAATACAGTAGTTTATAATTGTCACAGGTTTAAAAAAAATACTGGCCATTTTTTCCAGTTACCAATTTCATTTTAAAATCAATCAATGAAATGCACTTTATTTATAATAGATATTAATACTAAAGTCACCAAAAAGGCATTAAAAATACAAGTTTTATGAGAATTGGTGAGCAAAGATCTCATAGCGCTTTGGGGACAAAGCAGTAATTTCCCTTTATTCAAGGGTTTTTTTTAAAACAGAAGACATCTCTACGACACAGGTTGGCAGTCTAACATTTTTGAAACACTGAGTACTGAAAGTTAGGCTATTTAACCAACTTAAGACACACACAGGGTACGTCTTCACTACCCGCCGTATTGGCGAGTAGCAATCAATTTATCCAGGATCGATATATCGCATCTCGTTAAGACGCGATATATCGATCCCCAAACGCGCTCACCGTCGACTCCGGAACTCCACCAGAGCGAGCGGCGGTAACGCAGTCGACGGGGGAGCTGCGGCCGTCGATCCCGCGCCGTGTGGACCCCAGGTAATTCGATCCAAGATACTTCGACTTCAGCTACGCTATTCACGTAGCTGAAGTTGCGTATCTTGGATCGTTCCCCCCCCAGTGTAGACCAGCCCATACACACACACACACACACACACACCTCTCTCTCTCTCTTCCTGCTTTCGTATCACCAGTTCTGTTACTACAGGAAAGAAATCTAGACATAAAAAGGACAGTTACCTGTTCCGTAACTGGCATTCTTCGAGATGTGTTGCTCCTGTCTATTCCACAGTAGACGTGCGTGCTCACCACGTGCACCGGTGCTGGAAGTTTTTCCCTTAGCAGTACCCGTAGTGGCAGAGCACCGCTGCAACTCCTGGAGTGGCGCCTTTATAGCGCGCTATAAGGGGAGCTGCAGACTCCCCCCACCCTCACTTCCTTCTTGCCAGACAACTCCGATAGAGGGGAAGGAGGGCGGGATGTGGAATAGACAGGAGCAACACATCTTGAAGAACGCCAGTTACAGAACAGGTAACTGTCCTTTCTTCTTCAAGTGATTGCTCCTGTGTATTCCACAGTAGGTGCCTCCAAGCTATATCTGATGGAGGTGGTTAGGAGTTTAAGGATTACCGGGACAGAGTACCACCCTACCAAACCCGGCATCATCCCGTGCTTGGGAGACGATCACATAGTGCGAGGAAAAGGTGTGGACAGAGGACCACGTGGCAGCCCTACATATGACCTGGATAGGGACGTGGGCTACATAGGCAGCCGACGAGTCTTGCGTTCTGGTAGAATGCACCTTCACTATAGGCGGCGGGGGAACCCCTGCCAAGTCGTAACATGTGCGTATGCACGAGGTGATCCAGCGGGAAATGCGCTCGGTGGAAACTGGTTGCTCCCTCATCCGCTCGGCCGATGAAACGAATAGTTGTGAGGACTTTCTGAACGGCCTGGTTCGGTCCAGGTAGAAGGTCAGTGCTCTACGTACATTGGAGGAATGGGGCTTAGGACAGAGTACCGGTAGGAAAATGTCTTGATCCATATGGAAGGCGGAGACCACCTTAAGGAGAAAAGCGGAGTGTGGGCGAAGCTGGACCTTATCTTTGTGGAAAACCGTATACAGGGGTTCCAAGTTCAATGCCCTAAGCTCCGAGACCCGACGGGCTGAGGTGAAAGCCACCAAGAAAGCCACTTTCCAGGATAGGTGGGACCAGGAACACGTGGCCAAGGGTTCAAAGGGAGGACCCGTGAGGCGGGATAACACTAGCTTCAGATCCCATTGCGGGACCAGGGCCCTGGCATATGGGAATGCATGATCTAGTCCCTTTAAAAAACAGGAGGGCATCTGGTGGGAGAACACCGATTGACCTTGCACCGGAGGGTGGAAGGCCGAAATGGCCGCTAAATGAACCCTGACGGAGGCAGGAGCTAGCCCTTGGGTCCTAAGGGACATGAGATAATTGAGAATAAGCTGGAGGGATGTGGATGACGGGGAGGCGTCCCGCTCCCCCGTCCATCTGGAGAACCTAGACCATTTGGTAAGGTACATCCACTGTGTGGATGGCTTTCTGCTCTCCAGCAGGATTCGTCACACATCCTCCAAATACCTTCCCTCCTCCTGGTTTAACCATGGAACAGAATGCTGGCTCCTCTCTCCCTTGTTCTCTTCCACCCCTTTATATATCTTTTGCATAAGGCGGGAACCCTTTGTCCCTCTGGGTTTCCACCCCCCCCTCACTGGAAAAGCATCAGGTTAAAGATGGATTCCAGTTCAGGTGACATGATCACATGTCACTGCAAGACTTCATTACTTACTTGCCAGCACACACATATACAGGAAGACTCACAGGTAACTATAGCCATCTGCAGACAATGGGAGTCATCAAGATTCCAAACCATCCTTAATGGCCCACACTTTACATAATTACAATAGGCCCTCAGAGTTATGTTTTATATTTCTAGTTTTAGATACAAGAGTGGTACATTTATACAAATAGCATGATAATACTCAGTAGATTATAAACTTTGTAATGATACCTAACAAGAGACCTTTTGCATGAAGCATATTCCAGTTACATTATATTCACTTATATTTTTATAAGACCATATAGACTGCACAGCATCACACTGTCGTCACGGGAAAGGTTGTGACTGAGACTACGAGACTTTTGAGTGTCTTGAATCTGTCCTGGGGAAGACAGGCTGTGGCCTCTAAGGAGGCTAACAGAGCCCCTATGAAGTGTAAGCGCTGGGCCGGTACCAATATGGACTTGGCCTCGTTCACCACAAGGCCCAGACCCGTGCACATGGACAGCAGGAATTGCATCTGGGCCTGCACCTGGGACTGAGAGCTGCCCTTGAGGAGCCAATCATCCACGTAAGGGAAAATTTGGAGCCCGTTCCTCCGGGGGTGGGCTGCCACCACTGCCATGATTTTTGTAAAAACCCTGGGGGCCGTGGAAAGGCCGAAGGGGAGGACCGCAAACTGGTAATGCTCCAACCCTACCAGGAAGCGGAGGAAGTGCCTGTGACCCTCGAAAATATGGATGTGGAAATACACGTCCTCGAAGTCCAGGGACACAAACCAATCCCCCGGGTCTAGGGAGGGGATGATGGAGGTCAGGGATACCATGCGGAACTTGTAGTGGACCTGTTGAGGTTCCGCAGGTCGAGGATGGGCCGGAGCCCACCTTTTACCTTTGGGATCAGGAAGTACCAGGAATAAAACCCCTTGCCCTGAAATTCCGCCGGTACCCTCTCCACCGCATCCAGGTTGAGAAGGAGCGCCACCTCTTGGTTTAGGAGGGTGGCATGTTCCTCATCCCCGAGGTCCTCCCGGGGCGGTGAGTATGGAGGGAGGGTGAGGTGAACTGCAATGTGTAGCCCCTGGAAATCGGGCTGAGGACCCACTGGTCTGGCATTATACTGGACCACTGCACTCAGAACGCAGATAAACGGTTGCAGAACACAAACTTTATTAACTGGGGGGGCATCCATGACAACAGGCCCAGTGGCACCCCGCAAAGAGTCAAAACCGCCTCTTCTCCTGCCTCTTGCCCTTCGAGGGGCCTGGTCGCGGGTCTGAGCGCAACTGACGCTGAGACCTGCATCTCTGCTCCCTCGGTTGCTTAGGAGGGGGTTCATATCTACCCCTAGCGGGGGGAGCGGAGGTCTGCGGCCTAGGTTTGTCCTTTGCTGGAGGGACATATAGGCCCAGAGTTTGCAGGGTGGTACGGGAGTCTTTCATCCCTTGCAGGCAAACCTCAATTTGGTCCCCAAACAGTGCTTTCCTGTCGAAGGGAAGGTGAGACTGACTCTGCAGACAGACCAGACAGGAGAAGTCACGATGCCTTTCGCATGGATACGGTAGATGGCAAAGAACGGGCTTTCGGGTCCACCGCGTCCGAGGTGGCTTGGAGGGCTGCTTTCGCCGCTGCTATCCCTTCCTCCACCAGAGCCTTGAACTCTTTTTTGTCCCGCTACGGGAGAAGAGGCTCAAGCTTCGGTAGAGACCCCCACAAGTTAAAATCATAGCAGCTCAACAGGGCTTGGTGATTGGCCACCCGAAGTTGAAAACTAGCAGAAGAATAAACTTCCTGCCAAAAGAATCAAGTCTCTTGGCGTCTTTGTCCTTGGGGTGGGTGCAGGCTGGCCGTGGTGTTCCCGATGGTTGACTGACTCCACCACCAGGAAGTTAGGTGCCGGGTGGGAGTATGTACTCATGTCCCTTAGCCGGAACAAGGTACTTTTTTTCTGCTTTCTTGGCGATGGGCACCAAGCAGGGCCGGCTCTGGCTTTTTTGCCGCCCCAGGCAAAAAAGCCGCCGGCCGCCCGCCCCCGCGGGGGGGGGGGAGAGGGCGACGAGCCCCCACCTCCCGGCGGCTGGGGGGAGAGCGGCCGGACCCCTGGGAGGAGGGCGGCAACCCCCCGGCGGCCGGGGGGAGGGGGGCCGGAGCCCTGGGAGGAGGGCGGCGAGCCCCGGCGGGGGCTCCGATCTCCCCGCGGCGGTAAGAGCGCCGGGGGCTGGGCGGTAAGCCCGGCCGTGGTCCTGCTCTCCCCGGGGGCCGGAGCGCCGCGCCGCCCCCTCCAAGTGCCGCCCCAAGCAGAAGCTTGGTGGGCTGGTGCCTGGAGCTGGCCCTGGCACCAAGGAAGCTGGGGTCTGCCACAGGGCAGTCGATATGTTGGCCACACCTAGGTGAAGGGGTAAGGCCACACGGCCTGGTGCCAAGGAGGACAGAACATTGAAAAGGGTGTCCGACGGCTCCTCCATCTCCTCAGCCTGGAGTTGGAGATTTGAGGCTATCTTTTTCAGGAGCTCCTAGTGAGCTTTAAAGTCCTCTTGTAAAAACGGACGGAAGTGCCACTATGGTATCCTCCGGTGCCAGTGAGAGGTCTGGTCTGGCTACCAGAGCGTGGGGGGTAACGCTGGTTCGACTCCCAAAACCGAGTCCAGGCCGGTGCCTCTGGTTTGGTACCCGGCGACTTCGGACTCTGTAGAGTGGGGGACACCGAATGGGTCTGGGATGCCCCTGCTACCGAGCGGGATATTGACTGAGTTGGCAATAGTGGACACGATGCCCATTGACACCATTGGCCCTGCCATGGCGCCCCTAGCCTGCCTTGGGTGCTGAGTGATGCAGGCTGTTCTTGGGGCCTGGAGCGGCTCGGGGACGGGCGGCTGGGTGCCAAGGCCGAGGTCGCCGTTGACTACACGATGCCATAGAAGCGACGGGAGCATCTACGGTCGTGCTGGTGCCGATCTCGTGATCTGGACACGATGACGAGAAGGAGCGGTACTCGATCCAACTGCTGATCTCAGTGAGGATCGATGTGGAAAACTGGTAAATCTCGCCTGTGAATTAACACCATCGAGTTTCCTCTCCTGCTGAGTAGTGTATTTGCTCTTCTGGCTCCCTCCCTTGAGGTAGAGAGAGAAACCAACACAGAGTATAGAGGAGCCAGCGCAGGAGAAAGATGCCACCAGGTGGAGACATCTCCTGATCTTAGCACTGCTCCTCTGGGCCCCAGGTACTGTCCGAGTGATCCCGGGAGATGGATGGGACAGGCAGGCCCAGAACCGCAAGCTTTGTGCTTCAGCGCTAAAAAGAGCGGTGTGTATATTTAGTCTCCGGATGAATTTTGGAGTCCAGCTTCCAGGCTGAGTGGGATGATCTGCAGTGAAGTTTTCAGCCCTATAGTACTAATCCCACAAGCCTGAGTCGGTTGAGCCAGGCTCTGATGTTGTGTAGTTGGTTGTTGTGGTAATAGAATCTTGTGTTTCTATGGCAACTGAGTTAGATTATTCGGGGATAGCCCAGCCAGTTTTGTGGGTGGCTGCTTCAATGTTTACTGTGTCTCCAGTGATTTCTTCCTCGAACTGTTGCCCCCCCGCCCTCCAAGGATATAACAACGTGGTGACGAGGGTGGGATCTCTGTGCTGCTCGAGCAACAAAAGAAGAAGTTAAGGTACAAAAAAAAAACCCCTTCTTTGCTGTGGAAGGGGGTGAGAACTGGCTTCTTTGCCCTGACTGTGCAAACTGAAACTAAAACCATGGCTCCACTTGAAGGGGTACTGCAATCTTTTGAGGAGACTACAGCGCAATGGCATGTATATGCTCATCGTTTTGAGCAGTTTGTTCTTGCAAATGACATTACAGAAGAGAAGAAGGTGCCAATATTCTTAAGTGTTGTAGGGGACTAAGACAGTTAAGCCAGCGACTAACGCTTACAGAGCCATTGTGGAAATCCCGGTGTCCCATCTCCAAAACCACTGGTAATTGCTGAAAGATATCGGTTCCACAAAAGAGACCAGAAAGAAAACGAAACAGTTGTATAATTTGTAGCAACTTTGAGAAAGCTTGCAGAAAACCGTGCATTTAAAGTGCTGTTAAATGATGCCCTACGTGACAGCTTAGTGTGTGTGGAGATAAAGCGAGAAAGAAGTTCCAGACAGCCCCTACCGCTCAGTCTCAGAGATGAGTGTGTCTTCTGGACAAGGGACTCTGCACCTACTTTTCCTATCCCCCAGTCCTTGCATTGGTCAGCTGATCCCTCCGACCCAGCTGATCAGCACAAGGAGGAGAGGATGTCGCCACATCCCAGCAGTAGTTGCCACCAATTATGTTTGCTCCATGCTGTGAGATGTCATCTGTCTGTGCTTTAGGGGGAGTGCAGGAGATGGGCCTATACATTCTAGAAGGAGCGGGGCTTCCTTTCCCCACTTGCGTTTCCATTTGTGAGTTTCTGTCGGCATGTTTCTGGCTTTCTCTCTTTATGCATGTCTCTGCTGTAAATCAAGAGTAGCCCTGTGGACCTGACCTTCACATTTTATTTGTGAAGAAGGGTGGCTGCTCTGTGTAGGTGGGACCCACAACTGGAAGGCAACAAGAAACACAGCAAATAAATAAATAACCTTGGCAGTGAGTCTAAGGTGTTATATCCTTGGGGGCAATAGTTTTAGGAAGAAATCACTGGCGATACAGAGTGCCGTAAACCCTGAAGCAGCCATTTATTGCCACCCACAGAACTAACCAACAGCCAGCCAAAACCGTCTGGCCTAGCCCCTATTTATCTAAATCACTTGCCATACAACACAAGATTCGATTACCATGTCCCTTAAATAAAGCAACCACTAAACTTGAGAAGGCGGCTAGACTGCCTCCCCGTAAACATCGGTTCGCCCTGGCTAAAGAGTCAGCCGACGAGGAGGACTTCTGTGTCTAGGTGGATTAAGGCGGACTTCTGGTGCTGTTGCACCCAAAAGAGTCGCGGGCTTGAAACTGGGCTCAGGGTTCGTAGAGCGATTGGGTGAGGATAGGGGTATCAGCGTGTGCCGGGCAGTGGGGTTTCTCTGCTGCTGGTAGTAATGGAGGGGAAAAGTCAGGAACAGGTGACTCTTGGTGATGCTTGATTCGCTGTCTCGCCTGAGGTGATGAAGCTTTGTGGTGTATCTCGTTTGCCTTCCTAAACTTTTGAAACTCTTGAGACACGAACTGCGGTTCCTTGTCACTCACAACTTGTTCTGGCAGACCGAAAGTTTTTGGCTAGGACTCTCTGCAGTAGTGGACTGCATTATAGCCATTTAGAAGGGGCGTCTACCACCACCAAAGAACACGCGTCCTTCAAGGGGGCCAGCGAAGTCAACGTGACTACGTTGCCACGGGTTTTCGGACCAGGCCCATACATGGAGGGGAGCCCACTGGGGTGCATTCCTCACACCGTGACATGACATACAAGCTCTTGCCTGCTCTTCAATAGCACTCTCCAATGCAGGCCACCAAAAATAGCTTCGAGCAATTTCCTTCAAGCTCCATAGTCCACAGTGACCGGAATGGAGCTGTTCTAACATCTGTGATCTCAGTGGTGGTGGGCTAATGACACGTGCCAGCCAGGAGAAGGGGGCACAGACCTCAGTGTCAAGGACATTCATGAAAGTGACAAGTAAGAAAGTACAGTGAGGATCGATGTGGAAAACTGGTAAATCTCGCCTGTGAAATAACACCGTCGAGTTTCCTCTCCTGCTGAGTAGTGTATTTGCTCTTCTGGCTCCCTCCCTTGAGGAAGAGAGAGAAGCCAACACAGAGTATAGAGGAGACAGCGCAGGAGAAACATGCCACCAGGTGGAGACATCTCCTGATCTTAGCACTGCTCCTCTGGGCCCCAGGTACTGTCCGAGTGTTCCCGGGAGATGGATGGGGGAAGGCAGGCGCAGCTTGGCAAACTGAGAAAGCACACGCGTAAACCGAAGCTGACCTGTGAGTGGCTCACAAGAGACCATGTTTGAGTCTCTGGGATGGACAGAGAGAACTAGTGAAGAGCAAGGCTTTGTGGGTAAGAATAAGGTCTCCACTTGAGATTGCTGGATCTACAACTATTTAGGAATTCCCAGATGTAAGAGCGTCAGTGCATGTCGTGTCAGTTCAATTAATAAGGAACTGAGATCTCAGCCTAGAATAGTGTACGATTACTCCAGTGTTTTGCAGCTGGAAGGTCACTGTCATCTTTTCTTTTCTTTTTTTTTTTTTCGCTTTATCTCCACCTCTCCAATTTTCATTCTCGCTTTGTCTCTTTTATACTTTCTTTCATGTTTTCTTCCTTCCTTTCTGTTGCGCTTTCTCTGTCTCGCTCGCTATCGCTCTCTCTTTCATCTTAATAAGTGCCCTGACTTGGAACCACCTGTTTTTTTCCTGGTGGGGTATATCTATACTGCATAAACCCCCCCCGCCCCCCCCCCCCCCCCGCAAAAAAAACTCATGGAATCGAGTCACAATCTGAGAAAGGACACGCGCATTACCGAGTCTGACCTGTGAGGGCTCACTGGAGACCTTTGAGTCTCCGGAAATCGATGCTAGCCCCAGTACATGGACGAACACCGCCGAATTAATGTGCTTAGTGTGGACTTTATATAATCTGTTTCCAAAATTCGAATTATATAAATTCGGATTAATTACGTAGTGTAGACATGGGAGCTGAAAAGCACTAAGAACTGGGTGGAACCTTAATGTACTGACCTGTAGAGGTCACGGCAGAGAGCCAGGTGGCAGAAGGTGAGCAGCAAGTAGAATGGTGGCTTTTGAGGCAGTGAGCAGCACGTTGGCTGTTGGAAACGAACGTGGATGGCAGGGTGACTGGCAGTGATGAATTGCAGTGGGTGTGGCAGCCAGCCTGAGCAGTTGCTTATATGGCAGAACAAGCAAGGTGTCGTCTTCCTGGGTGAGAGGTGAAGTCACACAGCTGTACGTCTGAATCCTTGGTCCTCACTGACCCAGAACAACCGCTGTCAGTGGGGTGTGATGAGAGAGCAGAGCGGGGCACAGAAAATGAAACAGTTGTAGACCACATGCACATGAGGCAGAAGGTACTGCCCCACACACTCTGCAGCGGGGGTGTCCTACTCACAATTTTATGATTATGACTCCTTCTTGTGGCATTTTCCCTAATGTCAAGTGATTCCCACCTTTCATTAAAAGTTTATTTTCTAGATGCTGTGCTTTTGAGTGGGGAAGTATTGCCTCTCAGAGGTGCCTGGGGTAGTGTGTAATTTCCACAGTTCACTGAGTTGAGGGCGTGAGCCGGTTCTGTGCTGTATTGTTGAACAGGAACTCCTCCCCCCGCCCCCAGATATTGTACCAGGCCCTGGTTGCTGCCTGCTCCACCTGGCAGAAGGGTTATATTTTCAATAGAGTAGATTATCTCCCAAGGAGTCACTCTTTGGCAGAGGTGATGGTTAGTAATCAGAACCAGTATCCAAGTTTTCATGAACACCCCATGGCCTTCAAGGAGTTTCCTACCTAAATGGATGACAAAATGTCATTTTGTTTCTCCTCATTTTTCCTAAACTCATTGATGCTCAAAGACAGAATCCTTCCTTTGGTGCTGGTTCCAAACTATCTTCTCGGTGTCCTGTTTCTTTCACATTCCCCCAATGACCTGTTTTTCCTCTTGACTTTCATATGAAACTAGGGCTTCCATTATATTGGCTGTACAATTCTGAATTTACATATGAATGGAGGCAGGAGAATAAACATCCTACGTCTGACAGAGAAATTGTTTGTCAACTCTGCCTCTAAAACATATTTTATGAACAGCTCTTTCAGCACACATACATAACTCCTTAACCATCACCTAAACATAGATCTCACAATAATGATGACATGAGCTTTCATTAGACAGCTAATATAATTTTGGGCTGAATTAACAGGAGTATCATATGTAAGATACAGGAAGTAATTGTCCTGCTCTATTTGGCATTAGGAAAGATGTGGCCAAATTACAGTGTCCAGAGAAGAATAACAGAAATATAAAAGGTTTAGAAAACATGGCCGATGGGGACTGGTTAAAGAAACTGGCCCTATTTAGTCTTCAAAAATGTAAAGGGCGGTTATTGAGAGGACTGTGATCAATTGTTTTCCTGCATTTACAGAGCCACAGGAAGTACCACAACAAAAGGGGACTTGCTGATTTCTTGGAGGACAGTTTGCTGAGGGACACAGCAAAAAAACAATTCAAAGTTGTTTGTAGCATTCATGGAGCAGCTGCTGACGGTAGAGCACTGCTTCTGGGCGAAACAAACACTGACTAGAAGGATTGCATTGTATGTAGGTTTGGGAAGAACTATATGGCAACAAAACTTTCAGATATGAAAGGCCACATTCCTGGAGCTATGTGCTGAACTCACCTCAGCCCGCCAGATCAGGGACACCAGAATGAGAGCTACACCAACAGTGGCGAAGCGAGTGGCAATTGCACTCTGAAAACTTCCAGTGCCAGATTTTTGGGATTGGAAAACCCACACCAGGGGCCATTGTCATGTAAGTGTGAAGGGCCATTTAATCAACTCCTGCTACATAGGACTGTGACATTTGGCAATGTACAAGGACACAGTGGATGAATTTGTTGCAAACTGCAGTTCTTTATTTTGACACCAACCCACCTTGTCACGGAGTACATCAACAAAAAATCCCCTCTTCTAGGGTTAAGCAAGCATTGTTGGCTCACCAGAGAAAATGTACTTTCATCAGTTTGGGCTGGTCAGAGAAGGTGTATGCAGTATCTTTAAGAACATAGACCAGTTCAGAAAGTTTAAGCAGGGTCCTTCTTTCCCAACAGATTGGTGAGAAGGAAATGCCAGTAGTAATTCTGCAGGACCCAGCCAACCCCTTGTTCCCTTGGCTCATGAAACTGGACACTGGACAGCTCAACAGCACCAAAGATACATTCAACTACCAGTTCAGCAGGTGCCGAATTACTGTTGAATGTGCTTTTGATACATTGGTTACGTTTACTCAATAGATTGGAGCTCAGTGAAAAAACCTTCCGAAAGATTATAACTGCTTGCTATGTCCTGCATATGTCCTGTGAGGCAAAGGGGGAACAGCTGCTATCAGGGTGACGGACGGAGGCTGTGCAGCTATCGCCTGACTTTTAACAGCTAGACATTACAAAAATTCAGTGTGGAACTTTGTGGCTGAGCAGAGTTTTGAAAGGGTACGTTAATGATTAGCCACAGTAGTATTCTGTACTGGACTGTCCTGAAGCTTTGGGTACGGTTAGGAATTGTGTAGTGCTTACTGAACACAGAAATAAAATGGGTGTGTTTCTGATCTTATGATTTCTGTGGGGCTCTCCATTTACAACATAAGAATGGACTGTGGTTCCCCCTGGCCCAGTATCCTGTCTCCAACAGTGGCTGGTGCCAGATGC
This sequence comes from Malaclemys terrapin pileata, assembly GCF_027887155.1. Classification (NCBI taxonomy): domain Eukaryota; kingdom Metazoa; phylum Chordata; order Testudines; family Emydidae; genus Malaclemys; species Malaclemys terrapin. The sequence goes on from NC_071505.1 coordinate 142,074,515, forward strand.
TTCAGAAGGAAACAGGGCAATTATTGAGTGATTCATCCTATGTCATCCACTCCCAACTTCTGGTATTCAGCGCTTTAGGGACACCCAGAATGTGGGTTTGCATCCCATGACCAACTTGGTTAATAACCATTGCTGGACCTATCCTCTATGAACTTATCTATTTTTTAAATCCAGTTATACTTCTGTCATTTGCAACATCCCTAGGCAAGGAGTTCCACAAATTGATTCTGTATTGCGTGAAAAAGCACTTCTTGATGTTTGTTTTAAACCTGCTGCCTATTAATTTCATTAGGTGACCTCCTCATTCTTGTGTTAAGTGAAGGGGTAAATAGCACTTCCTTATTCACATTCTCCACATCATTCATGATTTTATAGACCTTTATCATATCCTCTCATCTCTTTTCCAGGCTGAACAGTCTAATACTTTTTGTTGTCTTTCTCTGAACCTTTTTACATGCTACTATCTCTTTTTTTGAGCTGGGGCGACCAGAACTGCACAATGTATTTGAGATGTGGGCATACCATTGAATTATCTCATGGCATTATTATATTTTCTGTTTTACCTATCCCTTTTCCTCATGGTTCCTAATGTTCTAGTAGCATTTTTGACTGCTGGTGTAGATATTTTCAGAGAACTATCTATGAATATTTCAAAATCTCTTTTTTTTTTTGAGTGATGATAACCAACTTAGACCTCATAATTTTGTATGTATAGTTGGAATTATTTTGTTGCGTTTATCAACATTGAATTTTGTCTGCCATTTTGTTGCTCAATGACCCACTTTTGTGAGATACCTTTGTGCAGGTCTATATTACAATTAGACACCTGCAGCTGGCCTGTGGTTTAGCCTAAGGCTGTATAATTGTGGCGCATACATTTGGGACCACATCTCAGGGTCTTAAAGTCCAGGCTCTGGCCTGTAATTGCTAGGATTGCCTATGGAGTCTTTTTTAAAAATCAGTGTTACATCGGGTACAGAGGCTAATTTAAACAATAGTTATGTAGTTAGTAGTATTGTGTACTTTGAGTATGGCTATGCATTCTGCAATATGTCTTGTGAACTAATAAAGATAATTTTGTTTTTAAAAATAGAACTTTATTGAGCGGCAAAAACACTGCAGAAAACAATGTGCAAAAAACAACAGACAATGCAATACAAACGTTTAACATAAATTAACGGAACAAAACTTTAAAATTGGAAAGTTGGCAAACAACTGTTTCAGTGCACAAATGTAGTCTCTTGTGGCTACACGTACACTGATCTGTGAGAACCACAGCTGATGTATTTCAGAGTAGCAGCCTGTTACTCTGTGGCCTAGTCTTCACTTACCGGCTGGTCTGGAGGCACGCCATCGATGTTCTGGGATCGATTTATCGCGTCTGGTTAAGACACGATAAATCGATCCCGGAAGTGCTCACAATCGACGCCGGTACTCCAGCTCGCCGAGAGGAGTACGCGGCGTCGACGGGGGGAGACTTCCGGCCGCGTCTGGACCGCGGTAAGTCCGGAGTAAGGTACTTCGAATTCAGCTACGTTATTAACGTAGCTGAATTTGCGTACCTTAGTCCGAAGTCCGGACTAAGTGTAGACCAGCCCTGAAGCAGCAAAAAGAACAGGAGTACTAGGGTACATCTACACTACAGCGGGGAGTCGATTTAAGATACGCAAATTCAGCTACGTGAATAGCGTAGCTGAATTCGACGTATTGCAGCCGACTTACCCCGTTGTGAGGACGGCGGAAAAATCGACTTCTGCTGCTTTTTGTCGGCGGCGCTTACTACCACCTCCGCTGGTGGAGTTAGAGCGCCGATTCGGGGATCAATTGTCGCGTCCCGATGGGACGCGATAAATCGATCCCCGAGAGGTCGATTTCTACCTGTCGATTCAGGCGGGTAGTATAGACCAGACCCTAGTGGCACCTTAGGGCTGGTCCACACTAACCCCCCACTTCGAACTAAGACACGCAACTTCAGCTACGTGAATAACGTAGCTGAAGTCGAAGTACCTTAAGTTCAAACTTACCGCGGGTCCAGGCTCCACCGTCGACTCTGCGTACTCCTCTCGTGGAGCAGGAGTACCGGAATCGACGGCGAGCACTTCCAGGATCGATCCCAGATCGATTACTTACCGCCGGACCCGGAGGTAAGTATAGACCTACCCTTAGAGAGTAACAAATTTATTTGAGCATAAGCGTTCATGGGCTGAAACCCACTTCATCTGATGCATGCAGTGGAAAAATACAGTAGGAAGATATATATACATATATATATGTCTATGTACATAAACAAACTGCTCCACCAGCCTCCGCCCCCTTCCTAGCCCTACAGAGCATGAAAAGCAGATAACTCTACCACTGTTTGCTGTACCACTACCTCTTCTAGTACAAGTAACAGTGAAAATCCTGGGCCAAGTGTCATTTTTAAATGCACACACTTACTGGAGGACCCTTCCCCTTCTTCAGGCTTGTTCATGGTTGGCTGGCAGGACTGGGTAGAGTGTGGCAGAGTCTTGAACAGGCTCGTGATGTGGCTGAATTCCAAACACCCATCCCCCCGCATTGCTATTCATGGCAGGGGCCTCTGACTTGGGTTCCTCCGTGTTAGCCATAGTGGTGTGCAGGCTGCTGATGGGGGTCTCCACCAAGCATGGCATGCAGCTCGTTGGAAAAGCAGAAGGTCTGTAGCTCAGCTTCAGATTGATTGTTGGCCTCCCTGGCTTTGTGGTATCCCTGGCACAGTCCCTTTGCATTTGTACGGCACTGCTGCTGATCCCTGGGGTACCCCTTTACCTGCATCCCCCATGCAATCTGTTTGTAGCGATCCATGTTGCTCCAGCTTGTCTGTAGCTGAGCTTACACAGCCTCCCCACAGGCCCAGGAAATCCAATACCTCCTGTTTGCTCCAGGCAGGAGTGCAGCTAGGTATGCTTGCCAGGAGCAGGCATTTCAAATAAACTCAGGGATTGGCTTACAGTCTCTGTGACCGCTGGACAGGGGATGGGGCAGATACAATTGTGAATAGAGCAGTCCCGGTCACAGGGAATGGGGCATTTTGGGACAGTTGCTGGAGGATGGTTAGGGCTAACACAGCTCATGCAGTGTCTACACTCATGCTACACTCTCAGTAAGTCGACCATAGGTCTGTGCTGTTCAGGGAGTTAGTTTTAGTGCATCACTGTAGCAGGGACACTTACATCAGATAGTGACAAATGTGAGTAGGGACACATGCAATAGGTTGATGCAAGTCAACTTACATTGACCTCGTTTTGTAGAATAGCCAACGCAAATTTAACAGAGGCCCCAAGCTTTGATCTAATGTAACTATATTTAGGGGCATAACTTTAAATATGAAGTTATCCATTTATTTTGAAACTACACTGCAGAGCATTGGCCTGGAAGTTACCAGAGAAGCTGAGCTGCTAGCTGTGCTTCCAAAACAGTTCAGTTCTAGTTATCCCATTGCCCTGCCTCCTGTCAGGTTGGGGCGGGTGGGGGAGAGAGCTCATAGCTGAAGCTCTGTCAGGAGCACAGCTCCCAGATCAGTCCAGCTCATCTGCTCTAGCTGGTGAACTGTCAGCGTGCCCAGGGCTGGTTTGTTGGACCAGGAGTGGAGCTGGGTTCAAGTCTAAAGAAGGTGAAAGAGGCAGGAATTTCTTTTACTCTCTCTCCTGTTCTGTCACGTTGTTGAAAGGAAGCTCAGAGCAGCGCCTAAGGACTGATATAAACTGAGTTTGAATCAAATGCAGCATTTTCAAATCTCTTAATATGGCTGCAGAAGTAACACAGTTAACTGTTTACCAACACATTCAAATGCTGTTAAAACGAGGGGAAGTGGCTGTACATGGAAATCTGAACACTTGACTGGTTTGATAGCAACTGTGTCCAACCCTTTTCAATACTACTTAATGGAGAACATTTGACAAACTCTGGGATGTGAGATTTAAGATATTTGCCAGCTCCACAACCTGTGTCCCAGTTCATCCCATTCTACTCACGCCCCTCTGTCCTTTTTGGCTTCTTCTTGATTCCAGGCTGAACCAGCATTGAAATTAACTATCATCACACATCTCACAGTCTGTATTTTCCTTAAGTCCTTTGCTCCTGGAGCCACCTGACTGTGGGAGAATCTCAGCTTTCATTAAAAAAAAAGTCACTAGTCCTCCTAGTGGCAGGGAAAAGCCTGAAATGGGAACAGAATGTCCACCAAAGGCTCAGAGACCAGCAGGCAAAGTAAAAGAACTTATGGTGCATTTTTTTTAATCTCATGATTTTGGGGGCCTGGTTTTTGAAGGCTAGGCGTTGACAATACTGTACCATCACCATACCGTCACCATAACTAGTCTGACAGGCTAAGACTGCATAAGTAGCTTTGCCCCAGCATGACATAAGACAGATAGTGGGAGGATGCTAGGGCATGACAAATAGGTATCATGCAAGACAAGGGAATTCCATGACTGTATCCTCACACTGAACAAAAGCAGGATGTCAGCCCGGATTTCAGAAAACTTTTGCTCATGTCAGAAAGGTCTAGCAGGTGGTGGAGGCATCTCTCACTGGAAGCCCCATCCCTTGGGCCATTTTAAAGAAGGCTGTATGGAACCACAGGATAGGGTTAGGAGTCTCAGGTCTAATCACTTGAGTGTAATAAACAGCTGGAAAACTCATTCCCAGCCACTTTTCTTTCCTAGTAATTGGGCCTGAGCCCTAGCACCAATAGTACAAACAGGTCTCCAACCTCAGCTTGCAGTGAGGGAAAGGGAAGGTGGCAAGTCCCAGGGCTACTTCAAGTGCACAGCAGGTGGTTGTGGAAGCTTCTGCTTCACAGCTCGTAGAATTGCAGTCAGAAAATATACCCAGTGCTTCGTAATGCTTACACAGTACTGTTATGCCACTATGCTGACCTGAAAGTATCAGCAGAGCTGTGTGGGGAGCCCAGGACTGGAATAACAGGGGGCTGCAGGGCAGGACTGAGGGGCATTGGCAGAGCTGTGTGGGGAGCACAAGACTGGAATAGCAGGGAGACACTTGCAAATTCAAACTTGGACACTAAAGAATCTAGCCCCATTTGGCCTCAGCTACAAGTGCCAATAAAAATTCATCTTTAGAAATTTGGCTCAATGACAGCTTTGCTGCATTAGAGACAGAATGAAATCCCTCTGGCTGGAGCTAGGGCCCTGAGTGTCACACGCATCTATGACTCAAAGACAAGCAGGCCACGGCTCCTGGGCTCTTTTCATATGCTGTGAACTTTGAGAAAGCAAGAAAACAGAGTCAAAGGGTACACAGCTCTGGATTCAGCACTAGGTGTCACTGCAGCTGAAGAAATGTAGCACTGAGGCTGGAAAGCTCCAACGACAGGCAGGAAGTTTACAGCTGCCTAGCCCTCCTTCTGAAGGCCAGGAAAGATGTGGGTGTTCAACCCGCAAGTGTTTCACACTGGTGTAGGGTGACCAGATGTCCCGATTTTATAGGAACAGCCCCTATATTTGGAGCTTTTTCTTCTAGCTCAGTGGTTTGAGCATTGGCCTGCTAAACACAGGGTTGTGAGTTCAATCCTTGAGGGGGCCACTTAGGGATTCTGGGGCAAAATCAGTACTTGGTCCTGCTAGTGAAGGCAGGGGGCTGGACTCGATGCCCTTTCAGGGTCCCTTCCAGTTCTATGAGATAGGTATATTACCCCCCAGCCCGATCCCGATTTTTCACACTTGCTATCTGGTCACCCTACACTGGTAGGCACCCAAAAGCAGTGGACGCTTCTGAATATTTAGGCCTTAGAGCTGAGCCGGGGTCTTTCCACAGGGAGAAGTTACATAGGTAGTCCTTTAGTGCAGCAGGGTAAGGAGGTTCGAGCCTGGTGCTGAAAGGGCTTGGGAAGCCCATGGGTCAGTGCTGCTCCCAGCACAGAGAGCCAATTGCTACATTTCCCATTGAGAGGGGCCACATATGAGAGTGGTGAGAGGCTATGCTGTGCTGTATGAATATTGCTGCCCCTAGACCCATATGCTACTTGGCGAGCCCAGAAGAGATGCAGTTCAGTGCACCTGGCATTTTAAAGAGATTAACCCCTTCCTTCGGATGAGCTGATCTGGGATTAGGGGGAGACCCTTGCCGCAGAAGCAGCTGTCAGACTTCTTAGAAAATGAAGTGTGCCCCCCCCCCCCCAGCTCCTGCTCCGAGGAATATCAGAGCAAAGCCCCCTTGTAGGGGCAAAGCTATGAGGGCTGAGGGCTATGTGCTGTGCAGGGATGGAAGTTGGTAGCATATTTAAGATTTTCCTCATCACACCCCTCCCTTCCTCCCACAACAGCAAGAGCATTGATGACATGGCACCAAGATGCAGGGGGAGGGAAAAGACCTATGTGAGACAGGTCTGTGCATATGGCTGCTCTCCTGGTCAAGCTCTGAGAAAGCTTCCCAGTCCAATTCTCCCCCACTCCACCCCCCACCAAAATGGGGAAGGGGCCCAGGACAGCAAGAGTATATTTGGGTCCCAGACAGGGACAGATTAGGTCATAGGCATAGGTCTGTGATGCCCAGGGTCCCAACTTCCAGAGCTCAGCTTTCACCATTAAAAAAATTTCTAGCCTTCATGGTTAGCAAGAAAAGTTGGAAAAAACAGCCTGAGGATAACTGATGCAGGGACATCTGTAGAGCACCTGAATCACCAGCTCTGAGAGGTAGAAACTGCCCCATTCAGTTGAACATGGTGTTAATACCAAGTCCACTCTGATGAGCTCCACCAACCCCACCCCAACAGGGTCTCTGCATATAGCAGAAGAGTGCAGCAGACCCAGCCAAAGAACCCACCCATCCACTCACCTGCCCCAAGATAAAGTACTCAAGGGGGGGTGTTGGGCTACCTCCCCTGACTCTCTGGGGGAGCCCAGCTAAGGCCACCTTTGCCACTGACTATTGTGCAGATTGGGGCCTTATGTCTGCCACCAGAACTCCAAGTGGTGGGGGCCTAGACTGCCTTAATGTCCACGAAGGTGCAGGGTAGGGGGAGACACACAGACAGCAGCAGCAACCCTCTACAGTTATGCCCTACCCCAACATCCTTTCCTGTGGGCCTCGAAGCATCCTCTCAAATTCCACAGGAGCTTCCCCATACGAAGGCTCGTACACCTCTCCAATACATACACACAGCCAGACACTACAATATTGACAAGTTTAATTTTTTCCCTTCTATTATACAAAATATTTTACAATTAAAAAAAAACAAAAAAAAAACACCTTTCCCTCCAAAATCATATACAGATATTTATAATTCACAAGATTCAATTACAGGCTGGGGGGGAGAGGGGGGAGGAGACCATCTACACAAAGAAAATAATTCCCAATTTATTTTACAATGATGGACAATCATGTGAAAATTAAGACCTTACCCCCACCTCTGCTTTTGGCCAAGGTGCTTTTATAGTTAGCCAGCTTCCCCCAAGTTCCTGGGTGACCCCCCAAACTCAGCCCCAGGGACTCTTCTCACTGCAGTCTCAGAGCCTCCTCACAAATCCCAAGTGAGAGTGAGCCCAGTGAGACACACTCAGAACCAGGACACTGTTACTAGCACATGGAAGGGGGGGGGGGGGGGAACAAAACAAAACTACAAGCCTCACAAAGTGACCCACCCTCTGCACACACGTGGTGGGGGTGGGTCTGCATGCTCAGCTGGGAAAGTCCCAGGGTTAGTAGCCCCAGCACACTCAGACCCCACAGCAAACCAGGATGGGCAGCCCCAGCACTAGAAAGCAATCCTACACCTAACCAGCATGCTCAGAGCCAGTTGTTTGAGCGGGCAGTCTCAGCTGCACAGCATAGTTATGGCAGGGTCTGACATGAGGGTATCACAAATGCAAACTTGTTATTTTATCTTATAAGAAGTGATCTTGATACGTTCCTATTTCCCCATCCCTTCCACCCCCCACTGATTTGCTTCCCAGTGCCAGCAGCTCTTCCCGTGGAGGGTCAGAATCCCTTGGGGAGTTGGTGCCACATGGGCCGCTCACCGATGTTCAGGCCACAAGACACAGGTGAGAAGTTACCTCTACCATGGGAGGTCCTAGAGAAATGGCAGCCAATGACTTGCCCCCAGCAACTGAAGGGCAGATTTGAAAAGGAGGTGTGTGAACCCCAGTAAAGCTTTCCCTCCGCCCCCCCCAGAAGGGGCTTGTGGGACATAACTACTGGCCTGGGCCCACCCTGCATTCACAGGGGAGCCCATCCTCAAGTCACTGCTGGAGGCCAAAGGCCTGGAGCAGGGTGGGAAGGTCATGGGCATCGGCTGCCCCATACAGATCACTCTGGCCCAGCATGGAGAGGGCCATGCGGAGGGTGCTCCAGATGTTGTCAGACATGGCACCTTGTTGGCCCCGTGGGCCCCGGCTCTTCTGCTGCATGTGCAGGGCCTCCAGGAAGTGCTCCACTGCTTCACTGTCAGCATGACATGGGAGGGAGGGAGACAGAGTTAATTGGGGAGGTTTGCACATCCTATGGGTGAGAAGGACCCACTAGATCCCCTCTTTGGATGGTTCAATAATCACCCTTCCACACTTCCTCCAGCCATTCTTCTTACCCCTGCTCCTCACATACCTCATCATTGGCCTACAGGACCAATGAAGCCAATGTCCAAGCTGTAATGGATGTGGCTTGACAGCCCCACCTCCAGACACAAGCTTGAAGACAATCACTGCGACAGATCCTTTCCATAGTTCTGAGATGCTCCCTCCCTTTGATACTGGGAACCAAGGGAGTGGGGCTGGTACTTTGCTCCTGGGGCAGACAGACATGCTCTGCTCCCTCCTTGCCAGGGTTAAGGAGCGCATCCTATGCCCAGAGGGACCAAGTGGAACATCCTCACCAATACCCCCTCACTTCCCTTCCCTTGAGCCCCCTCCCAACTAACTGATTGGCTCCCACTCGGTCATAGCAGACCTGGCCGGGGCCAGCACCCAACCCCCATCTGGCCCCTTGTTCCCACTCACCGATGGGCCCCCAGGTTGATGCAGCTGATGCCCAGGTTGTAGCGGGAGCGGATGTAGCCTGGTTGCAGCTCCAGTGCCCGACGATAGGCGGCCACAGCCTCCTCACTGCGATTCCCGTTGGCCAGAGTGGCACCCAGCTTGTTCCACAGGAGGTGATCCTGGAAAGGGGGGAGGGGGGGGCGGAAGCAAGTGACGGGGGCATCAGGCATTCCACCCTACATCCTTGTCCTTCACAACCCTCCCCACATCCCCATCTCTTCCCCACTCCATCCAGTATTCAAACCTACCCACCCCCTCAAGTCAGCCTGCTGCTCACCCCATCGGCCTTTCCCCCAAGGCAAAGTCCAGCCCCACCTCCACACATACACACACACAATCCTGAATCAGCCCTGCCCCCCCCCAAACCCCACTCTGCCCCCTTACGTTGGGGCGCACGCTCAATGCGGCACTGAAGCAGTCCACGGCCTTCTTGTACTCGCCGCTCAGGTTGAAGAGGACGCCCAGGCCGCACTGCACATCGGGGTCTACGGCCGAGGGAGCACTGCGCACGGCTGCCAGGAACAGGTCCTTCACCTCCATGAACAGGGAGCTGGGGAGGGAGAGAATGAGGGAACCCACCCATTGATGGGTGCAAGCTCCCTGCAACCCTTCCTGGGGTCACCCCCACCCCAATGGACCCAGCTACAAGACCACAAGCAGGACTGGGATATTCTGCACCTCCCCCAGTTTCCCCATCCTCCAGACTCACTCAGACAGTAGGGAACCCAGGATGCGCTTGGAGGATCCCAAGCTGGATGCCAAGCTGCTTCCTTCCGGGTCCTTCCCCACCAGGTGGGCATAGGCTGGCTTGTGGCGCAGCCAGTCACGCAGGGTTTCGCATGCCTGCTTCTGCAGAGACTCATTGGTGAAGCTGACGGCCAAAGCCATGAGTGCAGTGACGTTCCCTGGCTGCAGCGCCAGGCACCTGCAGGGCAGAGGGGGAGAGAGTGCACAGCATTCACATTTTTGGAGATGTGGATAGGAAACTTCGGTGGCCTTTTAAGAACACTTCTCCAACCATCTTGGTGGGCTATGAACAGGTTGAACAGCAAGCGCCAGTGTCCAGGCAAATTAAGGAGGGATCCATTAGGGGGCAGGAGACCTTGATTGGGTCAGAAACCCGCTCTCTACAGCAGTCCACAGGGAACTTATCCTTCCAAGTTTGCATTTGGTGCAGGGAAAAAAGCACTGGAACTTTGTTTAGCTTTTAAGCAGGGAAACCAAGATAAGGTGGGTGTCATTAGTGGCCAGCAAGCCAGTCCCTCTGGGAGCCACGAGCAGAACCCAGGAGTCCTGCTTTAGATACCCTCTTCACCAGCTACTCACTGCCTGAGAGCACTGATTGCAGACAGCTCTTGTTCATTCTCTGCTTGGGTGGTTCCCAGGTACTGCCAGGCCTGACGCAGAAACAGAGACAAGCTTATTTATACTTCTTCAGATTACAAGTACAATTAAAGGCACCATCTTGTGCCCTGGACACCCTTTTTGGAGATTAAGAATAGATGTACCCAAGTCAGCAGCCTCAGCCCACTCCTGTTAACCAACCCCTCATAAGCACCCTCACCTCTCCCACACTCCCCAGGAAAACAGGTGGGCTCTGCAATGCATCCTGAAAGTCAGCAGGTTTGGGCTATTTGGAAAGGTGGAGGGGGAGTGAGTCCCGCCCCCACACACAACATGCTGCCAGCAGTCCCCCCTCTGCTAAACCCTGGGGCTCCAGCTTTAGCACCTCCACCCATCACAACTGGGACTAGACTGCAGGGTGAGGAAGAAGGAGAGGCAGGTCTCAGGCCACTGAGGGCCTCAGAGAGATAGCACAGCCCAGCAGACAGGATATTGAAGTGGGAATGCTAAGAGACTCAGTCAGGAGCAGCTTGCTGTGGTCCACAGGTGAATCATTATGTCATGATCGACAATACTGAGGCAGCTGAGAGATCTAAATATAGCAGCATTGACACCTGATTTGATCTTCATCCATCACCAGATCATCTAAGCATGTAGACAGCACAGCCTCCTTGCTGCACCCACAGCTCTCCCGATTAGCGGATTTAAACCTCTTTAACGTTAGTCAGATATTATGAGTTGTCCTACCCCCACACCACAAGTATGCTCCATCGTCTCACCCAGAAATGGAAGGTTTGATCCAGGCTGACAGTTGGCTGGACTGACAGCATGAAGTAACAAGCATAAGCCATACAAAAGTTCCCTTAAGCAGGGAAGCCAGTACCCTGCTCTCTAAGAGAAGTGTTACTTGCCACCAGCAATGGACCCAGCCACTTGTCAATGGCCTTCATGAGCCAACACAGGTGATGACTAAGTGCCCCCACCCTTCCAGAGCCTCAGTGTGAAACTACCTGAGACTCAAGCAGAGCTGATTGAACATGCATGCCCTCAGAACACTGCCCTGTCCCCTAGAAAACAGAGTTTAGTCCGAATCTCAATTTCATCCTCACAGCAATGACTCAGACTAGCCTCCTGATCAGGGCTCTGTGAATACTAGGATGAAGGCAAAGCATCCCTTCTTTGTCTCCTGCACAGCCATAGCACACCATGCAGAATGGGCCCCAAGACTTCCATCACAGCCATTCCAGCAATATTCCCTCTCACTCTGTCACTGGCCCTCTAGAGTCTACCATGGTGACTTGTAAGGACAAAGCCAAGGAAGTGGGTACCTAAGAGGCCACATGATCAATGGCAAGGACAAGAGCCCATAGTCCTATCAAACCACTGATGGAGTGGCATGTTCATCTCCCTCAAGTGTTTCAGTCCCATCGCTGACAGCAGATTGTCAGAACTGGCCCTTCACCCAAATGGAGCAGCGTTCCCTGACCTCAGACAACAGGAGATAGTGATCTGACCAGGACATGGGTAAGCTCTCCAGTTGTCCAACATCCAGTCCTAATCAGGACACCAAATCAGAAGTGAGACCAGCTGTCTGAATTGAGCCAGACACCTAGGACTGACCCACCCTAGCTGTCAAGTCCTCAGCTGACTCAAAAGACTCAGCATTTGCATGGCTGTTGAAGACAGTCACCAACCTCATGACTCCAAGGCCACCATGGTAAGGACTTCAGCATCTCATGCAGGGAGTCTAGTGCTTCAGGAAGACAGATACCCTAGATACCAATCCCAAGTTATAGCCCCAAGATTCTAACCAGCTTTAGTCTGGGAGACCTTCTGCACCATAGGTCAGGTGCACACAGCTTGACCATCTTCTCAGTAAGCCCCCTGGGGTTCACATACAAGTACACAGCCAGAGTTACACACCCGAGAACTGGAGTCACCCACACCACCCCCTGCAGCACAGCTCCCCCAGCATGGGAGTGGTGGGCCATATTGCAACCCCAGGCTATATCTCTGGGGAGCCTTGTATTACATTCATGAAAGTTCTCTGTATGATCATGTTCTACTCCATGGGGGCAGGTTACCCCAGCTCCTCCAGGAGCTAAAAACAGTGGGGAGGATTACCCTGGGGATTGTAAACATCCCCAGAGAAGCACCATACCCGAGGGAGGTTTGCATATACTGGTACAAGCTGGGTCTTCCAGAGACCAAGTGACAAAGAAAGGGCTTCTGGTATAAAAGGCTGAGTTTAAAGATAGTCAGGACCTTCATTTTGATTCAGCAAATGGGCAGGACCTTCTGTCCAAGGGGAGGCCCAAGCCTTGTGGAAGGATTGGAAGGGTGATGGCTTACCAGATTCTACATGTGGAAGGTGGGTGATTGCTGGTGTACTTAGCAAGCGGTTAAGAACTTTTATTGTTTTTAACATGGTTTCTCTGTGATGCTTTTGCCCTAGAATAAATGTACTTTTCTTTGGAAGAGCTGTGTGGTGACAGGTAAAACACTGTTGTCTGTGGAGAGAAAGCAACACAGAGGCTCTGGCCATTAGGCAGACTTGCTTGCTGGCAATAGTGTATGGCAGGGAGCTGTGCAGCTGTAAAACTCCCAGCCAGAAAGGAGTGGAACATAGGCCCCCTGCCCAGAGACAGGTAAGGGCTAGAAACCTGAGACAAGGCTGAGCACCCCTGGAGTGGGCCATGAAGGTGAGGATACAAGTGCAGTTGCTTTGAAACTCTGACAAGTGGATCTCCCATCCCTAGACTGACCCAGTCTGACCTTGCTTAGGGAGCTGAGCCAGGCTCCAAATGGCAAGATACCTGGAGCAGACCTGCTCTCCTTGCTCCGCTCACCTCCACGTGGTCAGGTTTCTGCTGCACCGCAGCCTCAAAGAGCAGGACAGCATTGGGGAGGTCACCCTTCTCCAGGCACTTCAGACCCTCATCAAATGCCTGTGGATGATCCCTCATGGGATTGTCTTTCTCAAAGAGATAACCCTACCAGAGACAGCAAGCAAGGGGTTAACACTATGGGCAGGAGACAGGTGGGTCAAGGGCATGACTCAGAAACAGCTGATGTGCGCCCACATGCCATATCAACACTTCTGCAAACCCACCACTATCTTCTCCCACCCCTTTCTGCTCCAATAGCCAGAGACACTGCAATGGGTGATGAACAGTTGGTCCCTGAGCACATGGAGCAGCTGGTATTTCCCTCCTGAGAGGGCTGCAGTGTGCCAGCTCACAGCAGACGTGGGCAAAGCAGCTCCTGCCCCCTCTGCTTCCCACTGAGTCTGGAGTGAAAGATCCCACGCCCCAGCCTGGGGAGAGATGCATCAGTTGTGCAGGGGTGTGTGTTTGTGTGTAAGTTTACCAAATTTAGGGAGTCTCCATCAATACAGGGGACACAGAAAGAAATGGCTTGTGTTGTGGGGAGCACCAGAATTAACTGCTGGTGTGTTACAATTGATTTGCATCTTCAGCAGTGGTCAGGGCTTCGGCAAGAACCACCATGTATTTTTTCCAGTCTGACCCCGGTCAAAGGTATTGACAGAGACTCTGGCAGCAGCAAACTTCCTCACAGCAGTGCCCACCCATGCCCAGACAAGAGACTGGCTGTCAGGAACAGCGCCTGGCCTTTGACACTAAGAGGGGATCCCAGCAGCATGAACTGCCTTGCAGCAGCCCTCTCAGTACCCAGCCTGGGAGAAGGGATTTTGGGAGCTCTCAGAACTGCCCAGCACAGCACCCCGCATTCGCTGCCCCCCATTACCTTGTCATAGGAGGAGGTACGGAGATCCTCATAATCTGAGAGCCAGGGGTGAGCCTCTGCATCTCGCTTGGCCATCTCCTCCCACTCTGCCTGAAGCTTGTCCCAGAAATCCACATCTGACTGAAGAGAGGAGAAGGAAGTTAAAGGATAACACCCTGCTGAGCTCCCCCTACATGTTCCCTGGAGATTCCTCTCTCTAGGGCTCTGAGCCCCCCTCCTCATCTCTCCCCTGACAAGAAAAGGGACTCAGACAGTTCTGGGGCCCTAAGGCACCCTTCATACCCCAACCTCTCTGTGACGTTCTGTACCTCATCGGAAAACCCTACACCCTCCATCTTCATCCTTATAAAATGATTGTGTGGTATCCAATGCAAAGTTTGTCATGTTGGGTGTCTTCAGAAAGCTCATGATGCACTGAGCATTGTTGTTACAGTAATGTTATACGTTATAATTTCATGTATATGGTTATAAGGCTGAAAATGTGTCCTCATGGCTTAAAGCAAGCCCAGGCAAAAACTCCAAGAGCAGAGGGCAGTTCACACCCCCTCAGGGCATGTATGGGACAAACCCAGCCCAGCCTCACAGGAACAAGGGACACTGGCCTAGGCAACAACAAAGGATCTGTTGGACTCTTGAGTGAGTCACCCCTCCCCCCCCTTCCCTTAGTCAGTTTGGGACTACGATGAGGTAATGCTCACCTGACTCTGAAGTTTGTAAGGGTATTGAAAGTGTTAAGATCAGCTTAGAATGCATTTTGCTTTTATTTCATTTGACCAAATCCGACTTGTTATGCTTTGACTTATAATCATTTAAATCTTTGTAGCTAATAAATCTGTTTGTTTATTCTACCTGAAGCAGTGCATTTGGTTTGAAGCGTGTCAGAGACTCCCCTTGGGACAACAAGCCTGGTACATATCAATTTCTTTGTTAAATTGACAAACTCATATACGCTTGCAGCGTCCAGCGGGCATAACTGGACACTGCAAGACGGAGGTTCCTAGGGTTGAGTCTGGGACCAGAGATATTGGCTAGTGTCATTCGGTTGCACAATCCAAGCAGCTCACATGCCAGAGGCTGTGCGTGAACAGCCCGGGAATGGGGGTTCTCACAGCAGGGTAAGGCTGGCTCCCAGAGACAAGGATTGGAGTGACCTAGCACATCACCGGTCCAGATAACTCCAGAGGGGAACGTCACACTCTCCCATCCAGTTTTACCTCCACAGCAGTCTTGGCTTGCTCAAATTCTGTATCCAGAGTGGATGCATTCCCAGTTCGGGTGAACTGATCCACCCAGGCATCTGATACCCCCTAGAGGGAAAGAAATAAGATGGAGCTCCTTGAGATTGCAAGATTAAAAAGCAATGCAATGCATCTCCCCTGCCAGCAGGGGGTGCTGTAAGGAACCCCCCCTACAAGTGAACACTAATTGCCAAGGCATTGCTGTGAAGAAGTTCACACTGCCAGAGACCATCTCTGCTCCTGGCTAGGCACTGCTTTGGAGAAGCTCATGCTCCGGAAGCCCCACGACACCGTTGGCTGAACGTTAATGGGACCCTGCTGAGAGAAAGTTCACCCTGCCATTGTCTCTCCCCTCCCCAAGGCTGGGCAGTGCTGCAAGGAAGTTTGCACACTGTGAGCAGCTGGGGCTGGGATCCTACCTGCTGCTGTATAAACTCAGCTGTCCACTGCTCTGCCTGATCCTGGTCTCTGGGGGTCAGGGTCACCTGATTAGCCTCAATCGACACCCTCCCGTCTCCGATCTGGCGGACAAACTTTAGGAACTGTGACAAAGAAATGAAATGTGGGAAGAAACCTTCACCAACAACCCCCACCAAACTCTCCATATTTGCTAGGCAGATCTGGGCCCCCAGAATCAATAGCACCAGAAGGAAAAGGAGATAAAATATGCCAGTTTCACCAGAGTTGTATGGTGGAAGGCATGATCCTGGGGGTTGTAGGGCTCAACCCCCAGAACTAGAGGGAGAAAGGAGGGGAGACACAGAATGGCAGGAGGTCTCCCACCCCCCTCACACACATACCTTCGTGGGGCTCCATAGCATTTCTCACCTCAGAATTGTTGAGTTTGGGGTCATCCACTTTAGAAAGGAAATCGTTGGCAGTTTTCTTAAGATCATCCTCAGGTTGATATTCCTCATACCTGTAATAATGAGAGAGAGAGAGAGAGTCTGATCTGACACTAAGGGCTTGGCTACTCGTAGAGCGCTTTAAGTTAAACCAGCCTTCAGAGAGCGCACTAGGGAAAACGCTCCAGTCTGTCCATACTGAGAGCTGAAAGCGCACTGGCGTGGCCACATTTTCAGCTGCATTGGGAGTGGTGCATTATGGGCAGCTATCCCAGCGTTCAAGTGGCTGCAACGTGCTTTTCAAATTGGGTGGGGTGGAGTATGACAGGGAGTGTGGGGGGAGAGAAAGTGGGTTTTTGGGTGCTGAGAGTGTGTCAGCACGCTGTCTTGTAAGTTCAGACCCCTCTCCCTCCCCCGCCTCTCTCTCACTCACTCAAAGCAAACATTAGCTGTTTGTTTTTTTTTCCTCAGACCAGATAAGCAGCCGGCACTCCGAAACTGAGCTTTGAAAGGGCACTTCGGTGTCCCAAGTTCACAAAGACAAGAGAGGCCACTTCAGTTAAGGGGATTATCGGATGTTTGTAATGTTACTTCTCGTTTACACTGGCACTGAAGCGTCTCACCCAATACGCAACAGCTGTTAATCCTCTCGGGGAGGTGGAGTACCAGCAGGGCCAGCTCCAGGGTTTTTGCCGTCCCAAGCGGCGGGGGGGAAAAAAAAAAAAAGAAAGCCGTGATGGGCGTCACTTCGGCGGCAGCTCCACCACACCGCTTTCTTCTTCGGCGGCAGGCCCTTCCCTCTGAGAGGGACCTGCCGCCGAAATGCTGCAGAAGAGCTGGACGTGCTGTTCCTTCCCCTTGGCTGCCCCAAGCACCTGCTTATTGCGCTGGTGCCTGGAGCCGGCCCCAAGTACCAGGAGCGCTCGAGCCAGGGAGTCAGAGCACTCTACGTGTCTTGCCAGTGTGGACGGGGAGTAAGGTAGAGCCCTCTGAGAGGCTTTATTGCAGTATAACGTGTCAGTGTAGCCAAGGCCTTAGCAGTAGGGGGCTCCATGTTTATTCACAGTCTACCCCCCTCTCTGCATCATGCCACACAACAGTCCCTGGGGCTGGAGAGCCCACATGATCTGTTCTTCACCCAATACTATTCAGTATCTTTATTAACAATCTGGAAGTCATTGCTGGGATAACTGTGCCAGATGACACACAGATTGGTGGAGTGAAATAAGGATAAATCAATTATAAAGAGCAATCTGGATCGCTTGGTAAGTGTTTTAATACTGCCAAAACCAAGGTCAGATATCTAGGAATAAAGAACACAGATCACACATACAGGATGGGGGCTGTATCCTGGAGAACAGTGACTCTGGAAAGAGTGGATAATCAACTGAACAGGCACTCCTAGTAGGAAGCTTAGCTAAGACGGCAAATGCAATCCTTGGACATATAAACATGGGAATAGCAAACAGGTGTAGGAGGAGTGGCTTTACTTCTGTATACACATTGGTGAAGCCATTCCTGGAAGTGTCTAGTTCTGGTGTGTATATTTGAAAGAGGATATTGAAAATTGGGAAAGGGTTCAGAAAAGAACAACAAGAAAGATTCAAGGTCTGGAAAACCAGCCTTCCAGTGATTTAAGACTATATAGCTTATTAAAGAGAAGGTGAAGTCATGGTCTATAAATAGCTACAAAGGAAGAAGATATCTGATGGGAGAGAGCTCTTTAATCTAGCCAACGAAGACAAACAAAATCCAATGGCTAGAAAATGAAGCTAGATACATTTAGACTGAAGATGAAGTGCAACTTTTTTAAACAGCAAGGATAACTAGCCATTAGAATAACTTCCTAGGAATGCGGTGGATTCTCCATCACTTGAAATCTTTAAAGCAAGGCTCAGTATCTTTCTAATGGATATGCTCTAGCTCAAACAGAAGTTACTGGTCTTTGTGATGACATCCCTGGGCTAGATTCACAAAGGAATTTAGGTGGTGTGATGCAGAGCACTGCAATGCCTAACTTTTGGGCACCCAGAAAAATCACAGGAACAACACTGTGATCCATAAAGCCTGAGTTAGGCGCCCAGGCTCCCTGTACAACGACTGAAGAGAGATGGGCACTGTATAATGTGATTCGCAAAAGCCAGTAGACTAGGTGAGGATCCACCTAAGCAGGGCACAGAGATAGGCACCTGCGTCTGCTAGTGATCCACAGCCAGGAGCCCCTCTCCTGGAGTCAGACTCTTCAACTTAGGCACATAAGGTGTTTCTTGTGAAAACAAGTTAGGCAGGTGTCTAACTCCACATAAAACAGCCAGAGGAGAAGGAGGACGATGTGGTGGTGATACCCAACTTTATATATATAGCCCAATAGTTTGAGCACTCACCTGGGATGTGGAAGACCAGATTCAATTCCCCCTCTCTGCCTGAGTGGGAGAAAGGTGGGAGACCCCTGTTCAAGTCTTCTCAGGGATATTCTGATGTGGGCCTCCAGCAGACTCTCCTGTTGAAGCTGTTCCACTGTGGATAAATACTTAAAGAGTCATTGGCCAGAGGGAGAGAGAACGACTCTGTAGCCTGGTGGTTAGAGCACTCACCTGGGAGGTGGGAGACCCTGAGTCCAGTTCCCTGGCTCCCATGAATTTTTAAAATTATTTATCCACAATAGAACAGCTTCAGCAGGAGAGACTGAGGGAGCCCCACACCAGAATATCCAATAGCCCAGTGGTTAGAGCACGCACCTGAGAGGTAGGAGACCCCTGTGCAAATCTGTTCCCCCCCTATGGCAGAGGAGGGAATTAAACTTGCCTCTCCCACATCCCAGACAAGTGCTCTAACCACTGGGCTAAAAGTTATAAGGTGGCTGCTGCCACCATCACCATCTCCAGATGGATTTTGAATGGGACCTGATGCAGTAGGCAGCCTCTGAGCACATCCACTGGATTGAGCACCCACAGGACTTAGGCAGGTGAACATCTATCTTCCCCGAGTCTGTGAATCGTTCTGGGGCTTAGGTGCCCAGACACCTACTGTGAGGCAACTATGCACATGCCCAGAAACTTAGGAACTGGGGAACTTTTACCCTGCAAGTGTAGACACTGCATAAGTTTAGGCACTACAGAGTTTGGCAGGAGTGTGAGGTGCAACGGAGCCTAAATCTGGAACTTGGGCATCTAAATCTGGGGTTTAGGCACTTAAGTACCTTTGTGAATCTAACCTTCTGTTCTGCAGGAGATCAGACTAAATGATCATAATGTCCCTTCTGGCCTTAAACTCTATGGCCTAGTCTACATTAAAGGGAAAAGTCGATCTAAGGCTAGGTCTATACTACCCGCCTGAATCAGCGGGTAGAAATCGACCTCTCGGGGATCGATTTATCGTGTCCCGTTGGGACGCGACAATCAATCCCCGAATCGGCGCTCTTACTCCACCAGCGGAGGTGGTAGTAAGCGCCGCCGACAGAAAGCCGCAGAAGTTGATTTTGCCGCCGTCCTCACAACGGGGTAAGTCGGCTGCAATACGTCGAATTCAGCTACGCTATTCACGTAGCTGAATTTGCGTATCTTAAATCGACTCCCCCCTGTAGTGTAGATGTACCCTAAGCTACGCAATTTGAATTACTTGAATAGTGTAACTCAAATCAACATAGCTTAGATCTACTTACTGCAGCATCCACACTACACGACGTCGATGGGAGACACTCTCCTGTCGACTCCCCTTACTCTTCTCGATCAGGTGGAGTACAGGAGTCCACGGGAGAGCAATCGGTAGTCAATTTAGCGGGTTTTCACTAGACCCACTAAATCGACCGCCAATGCATCGATTGCTGCAGCGTAGACAAGCCCTATGAAACCAGGGTCCCCGTGTTTAGTTATGTTGTTGTTGAAACTGCCAGTGTTGGGTGGAGGAGGCTCTGCCTCTTCCACTTTCTTGAATCAAGGGTCTGAGAACTTGGTTGAGACCCAAAAGCTCTGAGATCAGAGTGGATTTCTGTCATCTCCCACACCTCACCCACCCTGGACATTAGTGGGTGCAGGAGGGAAGAACAGAGAAACTCACCACTTATCTGCCAGTGACTGGTCTTCTGTTTCCCCCAGCCACAGCTTCTCCTCTGACTGCTCCAGATATTCTTCTGCCCACTTGGCAGGAGATACAGACAGAGGGTCTGTACCGGTGATTGGGTGGTGGGAGAAGAGGGAGGAACAAGAAGATAAAACAGAACACTGCTCAGAGAAACTTCAAATTTAGATCTCTCCAATTTACAGTTAGATTTGTAGTCCAGATTGTTACATTAACAGAGGGTTCTTGCTTTTTTATTAAAAAACAAAAACAACAAAAAAAACTTGGACAGCAGCAAAGTGGGAAATTTCATTCATCAGGAAAATGAATAACACATTGCATATTTCTAGCTTCTTTCATCAGAGCCTCTCAAAGATCATCATAAATGTTAAGTATGACGCCTGTCTCCAACGGGTGTATGAAAGGAATAAATATGGATAGTTTCACTGATCAATGAAAAGAAGCCACCTCTGGGGTGGGGCATAGCAGCTGTTTAACTGCTGCCCAACAGTTCAAGGTAGAGATTCAGTTGGTTAGAGTGGAGGAGACTAGAGTCCATCCCAAATCTTCACATGCTGTGTGACCTTGAGCAAGTCACTTCCCCAGCTAGTGCAACAAGCAGAGTATTCCCCTCCCAGCAGGAAACATTAATTGCATTTGTTTTCAGGCACAGAAAGGACCCCACAACATTTATTTTGAAGCGGGAAACATAGATTCCCCTCCCCCCTCCGATTGCAGAAATTGAACAACAGATTTGGCTGAAACATTCAACAAAATATTCCCCTCTGGGCCAGGACCCAAGTTTCACCCCAAGAGGGAGCATCAGAGAGCTTCATGTAGCCGGGGAGAGACCAGCTTTAGCCTTGTCTATGTGGAAAAGCTGCATTAGTTTAAATTAACGTTTTTTAAACCAAATTAGTTAAACTGATGCAGACCTCGCACTGGACACTTATTTCAGTGTAAGAGCATCTTAGTTTAGCTTAAACCTGTTCCCAAAAGATTTTAGATAAACCAAAATAAGACATTCCTGCACCACAATAGGAAGGCCCACACGGGTTGCTTGCACAGTTTAACTAATACACACAATACTCTAGTCTCCTGGGGGCTACTTTAAACTTTAAACACAACAACTGAAATGAGACCACAGTGCGGGTGCTGGTGGCCTGTGACTCACAGGAGGTCAGACTAGATGATCTGGTGGTCCCTTCTGGCCCTAAACTCTATGATTCTAAATCAGGTTAATTTCACCCCTCATGTTGTACCAGTGTGACATTCCCACGGAGGCAAGCTGCTAGGGCGAACTGCCCTATTCTGAATACTATCTGCTGCGTCTACCAGATGCACTCTAATCTCACGCACGACAACCCCTGCATGGGAGAACAGAGGGGGGCATGCTACCAGGCAACACCCCACCCAAACTTCACAAAGGAAGCCTTCACCTGTCACCTCCGCAATGAACTCCTGCGACCAGTCAGCCTCATTGTAATCTGGGAAGACGTCAGTTGTAGTATCCGCAGCTCCCAGAAATTCCTGGGCCCAGTTCTCAGATAGAGCCAGGGCTGCCACACCTGGAGCTGGGAGAGGGCAAGAGATGGGGATGGTTCAGTGACAAACCCCAAGTGCCCCACCCCCATGAGGATTAGAGAAAGCCTAGCCTCTTAATTTTCAGACACACCCTGCCCTAGCTAAACAGGCCTTCTCTTTCAGTTCCCCTTAACACATACTACTGGGGGGACGGAGGGGTGGCAGAAACCCCAATGCCCCTAGCCCTTTCTCCCCCCCCCCTCACCTCGCTGTGGGGCTTGGCGGAAGCTTGACTGCTCAATCTCCTGCATCTCAGCCAGCAGATCATCCATTTTAAAGGTCTGTGGGGCACGGGAGAGCAGGGGGGCATTCTGCTCTTGTAGGAATTCTGCAGCCAGCTGCCAGGGAGAGAAAGAGAGAGTTTTTGATGAGAAATAGCCAGCAGGAGCTCTGGAACCAAAAACATGAGAGAAAGAAGGGAGGGCAAAAAGAGAATGAGAGACAGGAAGAGTGAAGACGGAGCAGAGAGAATGTGGCAGCAAGAAAGATAAGGAGAGTGATACAATTGTTCTTACCTCATCTTCAGAGGCCACTCCCAAAGGTTTGGACACCTGTGGGAAAAGATGCCAAACAATCACCCCAGTGATGGGACCTGGCCTCCAGCATCACCTCCCCACTACCATGGGACTAACTTGTACCATACCCCCACCCATGACAGACCCACACCACACACACAGCAGGACCAACATCCCACCCAGACAGATCCCCTGCAATGGGTGAGACAACCACATCTCTCCTTTCTGGATATACCCCTGCTGTGACTGGACAGACTCCCCCTCCCCCAATCTAGTGATCCTACAACCAGCCCCTACAATGGGGTAGGCCCCATGATCCCTCACAGCCCTTCTCCCACTAACAAGACGGCCCCCTCACAACCTCCACCTGCCCTGACAGCCTCCCATGTGCTCAGACAGACCCCCCACTCCTGCTCCCCAAAGCCCCAGTGCATCCCTGCCCCTCACTCGCAACAGAGAGACATACCAACACTCCTCACATCAGCAGTCAGATGGACTCCCCAACCCATTCCCCAGTACTCACTGCCTCTGCTCCAAGACCTGCAGGGGGCCAGGCCGAGGGACCTCGGAGCCCCTCCTGCCGCAGGGCCTTGTCCTGGGTAAAGTGGCCAGCCAGCTTCATAAGGGGGTTAGAGCCCCCACACTCAGGCTCCACGAGCTCCCTCATGGCCATGGTGAGGGCAGGGGGCACTGCACCTCACCCTGTCTGAGGGGAAAAAAAACCCAGAAAGCACGAGTGATGGTAGGGCTCTAGGACCCCTGGCAGACAGCGCACCACGGGGGATGCAGAGCCTTGCCCAGCACTCATCTGCTCCATAAACAAGCTGATGGGGTTTCATCTGAGCTTTATGGCGGGCGGGTACACATGTTACAGACTGCCCCCCCCCCCCCCAAGCCGCCTGAGCAAAGACCAAGGACTGAATGACCATAGGGGCCGAACACGCCTTCCCCCCAGGAGAAGGAACCTCACAGGTCGTGGTGTGGCCACCCCTAGAATGGCTTGACGGGGGGTGGCTGGGTGGGATGCAGAAGGAAAGCAATGCGGACGCCATGACAAAGAGGGGGCCTTAAGCCCCCCTTTATCTGCCCTTGGGAGGGATCCCCGCCTCCCCCAGCCCTTCTCCTCCCCCCCGCCTCGCTGTCTCACTCTGTCACTCCACCTCGTCCCCGTCCCTCCCCGTTTCCTACCCCTGACACACACACATTCTGAATACTATATGCTGCCCTTGCTGGGCCTCCATTTCCCCGGGGGCCTCAATCATTGTCCATCCCCTTGCACTTGGGCAGATGCAACCCACTCCCCAGGGCTGCAAGGCCTCAGCAGCCCCCGCCAGCCAGGCACCTCCCTATCTCACCCGGGCCCGGAGCTAAGGTGAGGGCAGGGAGGGGGACTAGGGGCTCCCCTCTTTCCATACGCTACCTTAGCTCTGACTCTGCCGCAGCTTTTGCAACACTCACCAGGCAGAAGGGGGCGGAGCTAGCTCTTAAAGGGACAAGCGCCCTACGAGGGCAGCGGCGGGAAAGGGAAGTGTTGAAGAGCAAGTGGCAGTCACCCTCTGCGAGGTAGCGCTCTCTTACAGCGTCATTCACACAGGGGCCCCGACCGTGTCTAAACTCAGGAGTTGCCCTAAACTGCTCTAAATAAACTGGATTTAATTCAACTAGTGTTTTAACTTGAGTTGATTTAAACCAGTGCAATTTCGGTGTCCCAGGAGAAAAGAGAAGTTTCAAGGACTAGGCACCAAGGAACAGCTGTGGGAGTTCTTAAAGGGCCACACACCCTAAGCGCCCCCACGCCCTCTGCACCCTAACAGAGCAGTACCACCAGAATGCTCTTAAAGGACCAGGCTGCCTAAAAGAGCAGCCCAGTGAGCTCTTAGAAGGCCAGCGACTATGGCAGAGCAGCACAAGAAGCTTTTCACTCTCTTCCTGAGAGAGAAACCCAGGGACTTAGCGGGTCAGGCAATGCAACAGAGCAGTGAAGGAAGCTCTTAAAGGGCTAGGCACCACCACAGGGAACCTAGGAGCTCTTAAGGGGCCAAGCCCACTTAAGCCATGTCTCCACTAGGAAGAAAGGTGCGTTTGAGGCATATGTTAGCCAAATTGTGTCAATGTATGTATGCTGACACCCTAATGTAGCCAAGGCCTTTGTAGTTCTAACACATTAGCTGATCAAGGTAACCGGGATGGAGGAGTCGTTCTTTCCTAGTGAATACAAGGCTTAAAACAGCAGCACCAGAAGGGGGCCAGGGGCCAAATCAGGGCAGCACCAGGAAATTAGTGAAGTGCTAGGTCTAGGTGTCCTGAAAGGCCACACCACAAGTTCTTAAAGGGCCAGCTACCACGTGTAATGATCAGTGTTGACTGCCCCTCCATGAGGAGGTGGTGCTATATCTTTTACCTTACTGCTAAATTCTTGTCTCGTTTTCATATTATGTTATTGTTTCTAATCTGCTCATGGGTTTAGGAGGAAATCAAGTCTATCTTGTGTGTGCTGGAGTTGTTACTTTCAGTGTCCTGATAAATCTTCTGATTTCTATGAGCCCGTATTACACATGCTAAAGTAACACAAGAAGCTTTCCATTGATCAAATGACCAGAGCAGGCAGTACAGGGAGCTCTTAAAGTGACAGGCGATTTGAGAGGGCAAGACCAGAGAACTCTAAAGAGCAAAGAAGGCACCATATGAGAACAGCACCGTGAGAAAGCACTGTGTGATACCCTTAATTCAGTGCACAGAATGCACAGCATGCAAGGAATGAATCAGGGTTGTGCAGTGAATGAGGCTGTTTGTAGGATCCCTGCATCCTTTGTGCAGAAGTTGGAAGGCATGTAAAGATTATGAAGAAGGAAGGGCTGCAAGAAGAGAAAAGGTCTTGTGGCTTAGGCAAGTTAATACTGTAGAAGAGAACTCAGTCCCATGATCCATCCCTGCTTCTGCCACAAGTTTCCAATGTGATGTTGGACAAGTTACTTAAATCAGAATATTAGCAGATGGCCATTAACTGCGTTCCTTATTTTCTGAATGCCCAACTTGAGACAGACCAGCTTGGGACCTGATTCACAGAAGTGCTGAGTGCTCACAACTGCAACAGAGGTCAATGGGAGCTGTGGGTGCTCAGCACCTCTGGCAGTAATACTATGTGGTCTGGAAGCATGTGCACAGACTGGGTAATTAAGACATTTCTGAGTTCTAAGTCTTGTTTTGCGATTGATTCACTGTGTGGCCTCAGGCAAGTCTCAGTTACCCTATCTATAAAATGGGAATAATAGTGGTCTCTTATTTCATAGTAGAGATGTGGAGAGCCTTTTATTAATATTTGGGAGGCTCAGATACTATGCTGATGAGCACCAAAAAAATCCCATGAAGAAATAAATAATAAGAAATAATGCAGGACATGGATGGTAGGTAGTAAATAAGGCAAAGGGCCACACAGTAGAAGATGAGAGGAAAAAATAAATATTGAACAGCTGCCTCATTCCCATTATTGCTAACCCCAAGTGTTAAAAAATAATGAGTCAGGTCCCAAAATCATGACATTCTAAAAATAATAAATGCTGGGTTCTTTTTGTTTGCTGGCTCAAAACCCAGAAAGCAAACAAAAAGGTATTGCTGTCAAGATTGTCTCCACAACCATGAGGGCTAGAAAAAACACCAAATATCATGAAATATCATGAAACTTGTGATATAATCACATTAGTTGGCAACACTTCATTCCTTGAGCACCCTCCATCCTGTCCACTGACATAGCAGTCCTGTTGTAAAAACATGTCTTTAAAGATTGTAACATAAATCATATGCACAAGGGTGCTAGATTAAGGTTGCACAGAGAACCTTAATTCTGGTATTCCTAACTTTTGAATGCTTGGTATTGTGACCTAAATAATGTTCTTTTAGTATAGTTTATTTGCATGTAATCTGTGTAGATGTGTATATGTAGACAGTCAATTTAAACAGTGCCATCGAAGTCTATAGATTCCATAAAGTTCTTGTTATGCACTATAAATGTATTTAATCATGGCAACATGACAGACCAACCCTCAAAAGGGCAGGAACCCAGAGCTCTAATCTGGAGGGTAATCCCAAGAGTTTTTAAAGACACAGGTCTCCTGAGAGGATAGGACTAAAGAGCTCTTAAAGGGCCAGACACCCTGAAAGACCACCAATGGGAGTTCCTAAAGGGATAGGTGTGACAGTTTCCCCCTGGGGTGCCACCTGGAACTGGGGTACCACTGAGCCCTCTGATACACCAGCCTGGGCTCCCTCTCCCACTGTGCTGCTGTAACACACTGCAAAGCCCTCCAAGCTTGCACTTCCACCAGCATTCACACAGGTAGGGATACACCCAGCTGCAGTTACATGCAGGCTCTCTAACCACCAGTCTAGGACCCCAGAGCAGTACCGTCCTGCCCTGATAAAATCTGACCAGTATATGCCCCTCCCTCAATGTGAAGAGGATCATGCACACTTGTGGTAACCAAGCTCAATTGCACACTGGTTTGGATTAAAACATAAAATAAGTTTATTCACTACAAAAATAGATTTTAAGTGATTATAAGTGACAGCAAACAGATCAAAGCAGATTACTTAGTAAATAAACAAAAACACAAACTGGACTTAAAATACTAGATAGGTAGGATATCAATTAGCAAATTCTCATCCTGAGTGATAAACAGACTGTCAGATTCTTGAGGCACAAGCTGCATTTGCTTTGCAGCTTGGGTTTCCCAGGTTTTCATACACAGGCTAGAAATCCCTTTAGCCTGGGCTCATCACTCCTTCAGTTCAGTCTTTGTTCCTCAGGTGTTTCCAGGTGAGTTGTAGGAAGAGTGAGGTACCATCATGATGTAATTTCCCCCTTTTATATCTTCTTCCCACTTGCTGGAAAGCTCTTTTGCTGTGATCTGGGTCAAACAGTTCCCATGGTGTAGTGCTAGCTCTGAGAGATTTCTATTGTGCACAGTTCCTGGGGTAATCCTTTTGCCTGTGTGCATTTCCTCAATAAGACTTTGACATTGTTTGGCCTTTTTATTGTTGTACCTGAAAGGCTGCTTGTGGGTGTTTTCAACCTCATAACATGTTTCAGTAACACATACATAGCCAAACTTCATAACTTCACATACAATGATAGCACATACAATCCAACGAGATATTAATGTGTAGAAGACCAAGAATTTTAGAAAGATACCTCACAAGGCATACTTTGTGCAAAACATATCCTAATTATATGACAGTGGTGAATATTGGGGTGTCACAGTAGGCACCCTGAGAGAGCAACCCAAGAAACTCTTTAGCACCAGCCATCGTGAGAAAGCTGCCCATGGAGTTCTCAGACAGAGCCAGGGCTGCCACACCTGGGATGCAGGAGAGAAAGAGACATGGACTGAGGAAGTTCAGTAACAAGCCCTACTCTCCATGAGGATTAGATAAGCCCTAACCTCCTGATCATCAGACACACCCTTCCCTTCCCTCTTTTGGTGCCCCTCAAGACATACCACCTTGCTGGGAGGGGCTGACAGAAGCCCTAATGCCCTGAGCACAGGACAGCCATTTCTCCCCCCAGGCCTCCTCATCTCACTGTGGAGGCTGACAAAGCTCATCTGTTCAGTCTCCAGCATCTTGGCCAGAAGATCATCCATTTTAAAAGCATGGGGTCAGAACTGACTCAGAATGAAGAGCTCTCCCCAATGTGTGTGTGCTTATAAATGTATGTATGATATAACTGGAATAGGGTTTTGCTACATATTCCATGTAACATAGCTACGTAAAGATTATGATCTACTGGTTATGTTCATCCTAGTTGTATGCAGGCACCATTCGTGTGTTCAAAGTTATGTATACTTGCTTGATTTCTAAGTAAGCTTTGTGAGGCATTTGGTCAGCTTCTTTAGGAAGGAATTTGCAAGGTTAAGTACCCGATTAGGAAGCATTTGGAGAACAATGCATCTTGGAATGCTCCAATCCACATAAGAAGTCTTCCTGGAGACATACAAGATACCATGTGGACAGTTGCTTCTGTCTGTAAAGACTGAGTCATGCATGGACATGTGACTTGCCCAGGTGACTTCAGAACTCCATCTTGGAGCTGGACTTTGCATAGGAGAGAGGAGGGGGGGGTCTCCACCCACAAGAGAAAGTCTATTTAAACCCGTGGGAGACCCCTCCATTTTGTCTTCAGCTGGCTAAAGAAGGAGCCTCTCCACCCCCCCTCCCCAGGATACTTGAAGGAAACTGGAACAAAGGACAGTAACTACAGAGGGTGTGAGTGATTGCTGGACCCAGGCTAAAAGGAGATTAGTCTGTAAAAGGGAGCATTCTGGAACTGGTGAGGATCTTGTCTGTATTTAGTTTGATTAGACATAGATTTGCGCATTTTATTTTGCTTGGTGACTTACTTTGTTCTGTCTGTTACTACTTGGAACCACTTAAATCCTACTTTCTGTATTTAATAAAATCACTGTTTACTTAGTAATTAACTCAGAGTATGTATTAATACCTGGGGGAGCAAACAACTGTGCATATCTCTCTATCAGTGTTATAGAGGGCGAACAATTTATGAGTTTACCCTGTATAAGCTTTATACAGGGTAAAATGGATTTCTTTGGGTTTAGACCCCATTGGAAGTTGGGCATCTGAGTGCTAAAGACAGGCACACTTCTGTGAGCTGTTTTCAGGTAAACCTGCAGCTTTGGGGCAAGTAATTCAGACCCCGGGTCTTTGTTGGAGCAGACAGGAATGTCTGGCTCAGCAAGACAGGGTGCTGGAGTCCTGAGCTGGCAGGGAAAACAGGAGTAAGGATAGTCTTGGTACATTAGGTGGCAGTTCCCAAGGGGGTTTCTGTGATCCAATCTGTCACCGTGTCACCCACATTACTCCTTGCAGCACAGCAGCCTATGCACCCTGTTGGCAATGTGAGGTCAGTACTGAGTCAGATGGGAAAGCATCAGTCTCCTGCAGGGTAGACTCCAGGGTCTGAATGCTCCAGGCTATGTCCCTGCAATTTGGTTCTTATCATTTACTTCTGTGTTATGGTCAGCACAGGGCAGAACAGTTTCAGGGAATGACAGATCTAACAGCTGTGAATCCTGCTGCTCTGATATCAAACAATAGCTCCCACACTGGGAAGACTGGGACATACTTTAATTCTGTAACCCCGCCTCAGCAGATGTCGAAGTGGCTGGGGGGGGAGGGGGAGTCAGGATTCTCTAGCCCTTCCCTTCTCCCAACAGCTATTACACTGAGGGGACAGGAACATACTGGTTTTCTTTGCCCCCTTATTAGAGGATGTAGTGGGGAAACAGTGACATACTGGGATTCTCTACCCCTTCAGGAGCCTTTATTTCAGTTTGGTGAAGATCCCTTGTATTCTTGGCTCATTTCAGAGGTAGGTGAGATGAGATCCCTGTATTAATAACTGCTGTGCCCTGCTCCAAAGGTGGCTGAATTTCAAAACTCACTGACTGATTCCTGCATAGACACCATGGAGAATGTGGGAGCTGCTTGTAATATTTTTATGAATATCACCTGTCCATCTGATTGTTGGATTGCTGTTGTATTGTTTGCTATGTGACTACCAGAGCTAAATCCTGGGAGAGTTACACTGGGCAGAAAGCAAACAATGGATTCAGACAAGCTCTGTTGCAGGTACTCAAAAACAATAAAGTTTTACTCCTCTGAAGTTTTACTTCTACCTTGCTTGGGACACTGCCTGGCTGGTGACACAAGAGTGGGGTGGTCCAGGAGAGAAATCTAAACAAAGTGCTTTGGAACTATTAAGAGCACAGCCTCCAATGAGACAGGGAGACACTGGATCTGAATGGAAATGTGTTGCATCTCAGAGTCCGGAAGTGGGGAGTCTGGAATAAGCTAGCCTGCCTAAGCCATAGGTAAGGCATAAATTCATATAGACTTATTGTCTTAAGAATCTGTTTCACTGAACGCCATTGTTCTGAATAAAAAATACTTTTCTTTAAGAAACCTACTTGGTCACTGTAACAATCAATAATTAGAGCTCCTAAAGAGAAATCTACAGCAGGGGCCAAAACCCAGTTAGACTTGGACCTGGCTAAGAAATCATGGATGGTACACAGGGGACTACAGCTCATTGCCTGATCTGAGAGTTGGAATATTGTGTGATTCCACCCAAGAGGGAGAACATAAAAGTAATGAGGCCTGTCCACAGAGCTCTAATTGGCTGTTTTTTGGTGGTCTCACCAGAGAGACCCAGGACTGAATTACCATCTCTCCTGTACAGGTGTCCCCCAGAGCTCTGTGCATATGTCTACATTGCAATCCAAAGTGTGACTGCAGGACTGGTAGACATACATGCGTTAGCTTTACCAGCACTAGCACGGCTAAAAATAGTGTAGATGTGGTGCCACAGGGTTCAGCACAGCCTAGCAATGCGAATATATACCCAGCATTTCCAAGATGCTTGTACACCCCACGCTGAAGCCTGAGCCATTGTATGACTCTGCTATTCTTAGCCGTGCTAGGTTATGTATGTCTACCCATGCTGCAATTACATCTCGTATTGCTGTGTAGACACCCTTAAGGCACGTTACTGAGGGACGGGGAGCTTGCCCTGCCACTGCCCAGGCTATACTCACTATACAGAAGATTCAGCCTCCAGAGGCTGTTAAGCTGGCACCTGCACCAGCCACTATTAAAACACAATGAAGAGAAACATGACATTAGAATAACTAAGAGTATCCCAAATCCCACAGCTAACCTGAAACCTGCAGTATAAGAAGGCAGTGTTATGGTGAATATGATTTGTGTGCAGATTCTGAATCAATTCAAACCCATAAAACAAAGAGTCGTCTGTGGAAGCACACACAATTTCTTGGGCTAAAGAGCTCTCATCTCCTATGTACATTGATGTTCAAACTGCAGTATCAGGTCTAGGCAACCTTTTACATACAAAGCCAGGGACTTAATCCTTTCAGGAAACTTTTCTGCCTTTAGTGTGTATTAGCCAGATTTCATATAAAATTATATATTAGCAGAGAGAGACTATGGCTTTGGTTGATTGAGCATGGGGAATAGAACATAGGAAACCTGGGTTCTGTTTCTGGCTCTATCACTTCCCTGTTATATGATCTTGGACAAGGCACTTTACTTTTATGTGGCTCCGTTTCCCCATCTTGACATTAAGGATAATGAGATTTTTTTGTTGTGATATTGAATTGCTTTTTGCAAAGACCTCTGAGTTCCTGGGATGGAAGGTGCTACAGAGAGAGTGAGAATTTTATCATCAATTGTTGCTGGTACCCTTAGATATACAGGGAAAGCAAGGGAGAGTACTGAAGCTTGCAGTTAATCTATCTTTCTGCAGGAGCTATGGCTAGAGTGAAACACAAAAACAAGAAACAGGCACGTTTCACTCGGAGGTAGAGTTTAGAAAATAGAAAGGAAGCAGGGAAACCATACAGGGGCGTTTCAGACATGTTGTATCCTTAAAGGTTAAGATATGAGCTCCGCAGGCAACCCACCTGTTTTACTGCCTTTTCCAATCCCCCCTCCGCACTAGCCTGCGCCCCTCTCTCCATCTGCTGGAGACAGGGCCGGCTCTGGCTTTTTTGCCGCCCCAGGCAAAAAAGCCGCCCGCCGCCCCCCACAGCGCGGCAGGGGAGGGCACCGAGCCCGGCCGCAGGCCGCTCTCCCAGACCAGCCAGAGTGCCGGGGGGAGGGTGGCGAGCCTGCTGCGGCTCCGCTGGCGGCCGGAGCCCCGGGAGGAGGGCGGAGAGCCTGGCCGGGGCTCCGCTCTCCCCGGTGGCGAGCCTGCCGTGGCTTCGCTCTCCCCGGCGGCCAGAGGGCCGGAGGGAGGGCGGCGAGCCCGCCGCGGCTCCACTCTCCCCGGCGGCCAGAGGGCCGGAGGGAGGGCGGAGTGGCGGCCAGAGTGCCAGGTGGAGGGCGGTGAGCCCGCCGCGGCTTCGCTCTCCCCCATGGCCAGAGCGCCGGGTGGAGGGCGGAGTGGCGGCCGGGGCTCAGCTCTCCCCGGCGGCCGGAGCCGGAGCACCGCGCCGCCCCCCTCCAGGTGCCGCCCCGAGCACAAGCTTGGTGGGCTGGTGCCTGGAGCCGGCCCTGGCTGGAGACCCTCCCCCCAGCTTCTATTCTTCTCGGCCCCTGCGCCCCACGCCACCCCCAAGAATCCACTGCAGCACCCTCCCGTTCCCAACCTGTACTGCTCATGCGAGGGCTGGAAACACCACCCGCCCGACAATTCACCGCCACCCACACACGCGATATGTGCCCCATGCGTGCCACCCTCCGCCTCCCACGCTGGAGATCTCCTGGGCCAGCGAGCCGCGCTCGGCGCTGGCAGGGCCAGGCTGGCAGCAAGCAGTGTAGGTGCAATCGGAACAGGCAGATCCTAAATCTCCAACGTCAGTCACCTGACCTGACACAGGACAAACTGTTCCCGCTCGGGCGGGGCGCGTTACTCAGCCGGCCATTGCGTCACGGCGGAGCGGGAGGGGGGCCTGCCGGGGACCAATAGGAGACGGGGGCTGCGCCGCTGGGCGGAAGCAAGGAGCGGAGCGCTGCGTGTGCGGCCCGGGGTGAGCGGCAGGTGCCTGCCGGTTGGAGACAGACGCTCCAGAGGCACAGCGCGGCGGTGATGCCTTATCGGAGCACGCTGCTTCATCTGCTCGCAGGAGGGTGAGCGAGCGAGCGCGAGGTCCTGAGGCGGGCGGGACTCGTGGGCCGGTTCCCTCCTTGCAGTGCGGGGAGCTCGCAGGTTCCGCTCTGCGGCACGGCACGGAGGGAAACGCATGAGTTTTGTTTCTGCGCACGTGGCCCAGTCTCCTAGCCTGAGCAAACCAGCCCGGAGGAAGCCCAGGCGGGACCCAGAGGGGACTGGAGAGCCCAACCCACCAACACCACCGGTAGGGGAGCTAGCAGGGCCCCCCTCCTAGAGAGGGGGATGGGGCTCGAGAGGGGGATGGGGCTCAAGAGCTCTTTGCCCCGAGTCCTTAATCACAGTTCTCTCCTCTCCCTTCTCCTAATCAGCGGAACCTACTGGGGCAGCTGCAGGCAGGCACAGATTGCAGACATCATTGTGCTTTGGGATGTGAAATTCCCGTTCCCGCCCCGGGAGCCACACGGTAGTGACTAAATGATTCTGCACAGAGTTGGGGATACCCCCTTCTCTGGGTTGTGTCGTCCTATCAACTGGAGTTTGGGGGGGTACCCATCCCTATATCTGTTACCCCATTGCCTGGATCATCTCCTTTTCTCTGCTGGGCTGGTTCAACTGTGTATCTCGTATTGTGCCTTCTCCTGAGTGTCCCCCACATGTGCTTTCCCATCTCTAAGGCAGAAATCTTGTATCTATGTTGTCACCCACATGCCTGACCCCAACCCCGCTTCTGGGGGTACACACTTGTCTCACCTATTCCTCTCCCAAATGCCTTGCCCTCTGTTTCTGGGGTACATTCTTGTGTATTTCTCTGCTGTCCCTCCTGAGTGCCAGATTCCTCCCACGCTTCTGGGCTGCAAAACCTTGTTATCCCTGCAAATCCCTGACTTGCCCATTCTCAAGGCCAGATGGGAACATGAGTTTCCAGTCTCCCCAACTTCCACATTACACCGTCATCCTGTGTTTTTTCCCCTTCAGTGATCCCCTCACCTTTCTCCATCCTCTCCTGAGGGGAGCACAGGGTGGGATTAGGGACATATGAGCCCCAGATTCTCTGCATGAATCTCCCTCTGTCCCTCACTCTCATGGTGGCTGGAACATGAGAAAAGAGGCGCCATGGCCTCTACACATTCTAGTTCCATAAATTTTGGCTCCCAAGAGCAGCTGCTAAAGCAGGGGTTCTCAGACTTTTGTACTGGTGAGCCCTTTCACACAGCAACCCTACTTATACATTAAAAACACTTTTTTTTTTTTAATATATTTAACACCATTATAAATGCTGGCGGCAAAGCGACATTTGGGGTGGAGGCTGACAGTTCGCAACCCCCCATGTAATAACCTCGTGACCCCCTGAGGGGTCCTGACCCTCAGTTTGAGAACCCCTATGCTAAAGGGTTCAGTGCAGAGAATCCTATTCTTTCCCACACCCTGGTTACTGGCAATGCCCTTCAGTCCTGACCCACGTTCTCCTATTCCAGTCTCAAGTGCAGGCTTAATCATGTTGGACGTGCATGTAGTACCTTGCACAAGTTGCTAGGACTGTACTTGTGTAGAACAGAACCTTAGAGAGTGAGGCTGCTTGGTTGCTGGGCCAGTTTTTCCACCTAGATCGCCCACCTGAATTCAACAGGAAATGTGTGGGTGCAGAGGTTGAGGGGAGTTGGGGATTGAGAACTGGATCATCTCATCTCAGCATAGTCAGTCCAGGGACATCTTGGCTGCTCCCCAAGAATAAACCCTCTGATTAGCAAAATAAAGGACAAATTCCTACATAGCTTCTGCTTTAAATTGTGTTGCAGCTTTTGCACTTGGCTAATGTTAGAAGAGAATGGGGTCTGGTCACTAGTGGCTAGAGGAGGCCTGGGAGTCAAGAATCAAGCTTTTGTTCCCAGGAATAGGTGGATTGGGGTGGGGGGAGGGTGATCTAATCCCAGTTCTGTCAATGACTGGCGGTGTGACCTTAAGCAAGTCCCTTTCCACCTCTTTGTCTCATTTTCCCCTTTTATACAAGAGGGGAAAATAGTAGCTATTTGTCTGATACGGTGAGGGTGAGACCTAAATTATTAATGTTTTAAAGTGTTTTGTAATGCTCCAATTACTGGTGCCAGCAAAGAGCAAATTATTATTATATATTCAGATATCCTGTTTCTGTTTGCCCTAATATTTCACTGAGCTCAGCAACTGTATCTCATGGGAACTGCCAGATTGAGTCCAACCAATGGTTTGTTTAGTCCAGTGACCTGTATCTGATAGTGGCTAATACCAGCAGTTTTAGAGGAAGGGGCAGGAAACCCAGCAGGGGGCAGTGATGGAATAACCTATCTTTCCCTCCTCTCCCCCCAGGAAAGTTTCCTCCTGACCCCCCAATGACTAGAGGTCAGCTTGTTCCCCTAAACGGGAGAGGTTATATCCTTTCCAAATGTCTGGAAGTTTTAATCCTTACTAATGTAACTGGAGTTCTCATTATCCATATAAATGTCAGCTCCTTTTTTTTAATCCCATTAAGCTCTTGAACTCTGATTATCTTGTAACCATGAATTCCTCAGGCTAATTATGCATCTATGAAGTGTTTTATTGGTTTTCAATTTGCTGCCTGTCATTGTGAGAGTAAAGAGTACCCCATCTACCCTCTCAGTTCCCATTGTTATTTTGTATACCTTTATCATATCCCCTCTTAGTCTCTCTAAACTAGTCTTTTCAGTCATGCCTTCTAATCCTCTCCAGGCCTCACACCATTTTTGCTCCCCATATCCATACCCTGTCTCTGTTCCATCTATGTCATCTTCCAGAGAGGGTGACCAGAGATGAACACAGTGTTGTTCTATGTGAGAGCATTCCATTGCTTTTATAAAGGTGTTGGAATAGCTCCAGTATTATTCTCCATCCCATTCCTCTGCATCGTAACATTTTGTTGGAATTTTTGATTGCCACAGCCCATGGAATAGAGGTTTTTATTGACCACAAGGACACCCAGGTTACAGTTTAATTGAGAACCCAATAAGGTGTAGGAGAAATCCAGATGATTCCTTGCAGTGTGCATTGCCTTGTGTTTGTCATGCCTGAATCTAATCTACTTTTGTTTTCCCTATTCACCTCACGTGGTTAGGTCCTTCTGAAGTTCCTCAGTCTTCTCCAGTCTTGACTAATCTAAATAATTGTCATTTACAAATTTTACCACCTCACTGTTCATCCCTCCCTGCTTTCCAAATCATTACCTAAACAATATCAATCCTAGCATAGAACAAGGAAGCCCATTCCTAACCTTTTGCCGTGATGGAAATTGGTTGTTTTCTCTTAGTTTCCATTCTATGACAGAAGTTCACCTCTCACCCCATGCTGCTTGCTTTCCTTTACAGCCTCTTGTGAGGGCCTTTGATAAAGGCTTTTTGAAAGCTACATCAGCCCGTTCTCCTTAATTTGCTATTTTATTGATAAGTTCAAAGAATAACAGATTTTCCTTTGCAGAAGCTGTGATGGTTTGTCCCTGTTTATGTTCACACAGAGCGTTTATAATTATTATTTCAGTCAGTTTTCCTGGTACAGAGGATTGGTACAACAGTACAGTAGCTGATTTTAATTAGGTTGCATTAACAACTCAGCCTCTTCATTCTTAAATTCCTCAGAATCCATGGATGCACCATCTATTCCTGGTGACTTGTTCTTTAATTTATCAGTTTATTCCAGCATCTCCTCTTTTGAGATGTCAGTTTCTTGCAGTGCCTCAGCTTTGTTACCACAAAAGAGCAGGTCTGTGGTAGATATTGCCCCAGCATCCTCTGGTAAAGACTCATGCAAAGAAACTGCATTGCTCCTTTACAATATCCTTAACCTCCTTACCCGATTCGTTGATTGTAAGGCCAAAATCCAATTTGACCTCCTGCGAACACAGGCCATACCATTACATGTACGTGTCCCTGTATTGAGCCCAAACTGACTAAAGTATATCTTCCAGAAAGGCATCCAGTCTTGATTTGAAGACATCAAGAGATGGGAAATCCATTACTTCCGTTGGTAGTTGGTTCCAGTGGTTAATCACCCTTGCTGCTAACAGTTTGTGCCTCGGCTCTAATTTGTATTTTTGTCCAGCTTTAAATTCCAGCCCCTGGTATTTTTTTAGGCATTTTTCCACTAGATTAAATAGACCTTTAGTGCCTGGTATTTTCTCCCCATGAAGGTACAGACACTGTAATCAAATTGCATCTTAATCTTCTTTTTGATTGATCTCTTTAAGTCTCTCACTATAAGGCATTGTCTCTAGCTCTTGAGTCATTTTTGTGGCTCTTCTCTGCACCCTCTCCAGATTTTTCAACATCCTTTTTAAAATGTGGACACCAGAATTGGATGAACTATTCCTGTATTAGTCTCACCAATGCCATATACAGAGGAAAAATCACTCCCTGTTCCTACAGACTACTTCCTTGTTTACACATTCTAGGATCGTATTAGACCTTTTTACCACAACATCTCTCTGGGAGTGCATGTAAAGTTGTTGGTTCATAGTGACCTCTAAATCCTTTTCATAGTTATGGCATCCCCAGGATACAGTCCCCCATTCTGTAGATATGGCCTGCATTCTTTTTTCTAGATACAGCTTTTGGCCATATTAAAATTCATTTTGTTTGAATGGGCCCAGTTTACCAAAAAATCCAGATCATTTTCTGTGACTGGCCTGTCCTCATTATTCATCACTGCCAGTCTTAGTGTTATCTGCAAATATTATCAGCAGTGATTTTATATTTACTTCCACATCATTGATGAAAATATTGAACAGCATCAGGCCAATAGTATCAATCCCTGCAGAACCCCACTAGACACACCCCTATTTGATAATTTACCCATAGATAACTTCTTTTTGAGATCTGTTGGTTAGTCAGTTCTTAATCCATTTAACTTGTGCTTTGGTACTATACAGTGCTAATTTTTTAATCAGAATGTTAGGTACTAAGTCAAATGCCTTACAAAAGTCTGACTATTGGTTACCTTTATCAACCAAACTTGATTTCATCCTTTGAGATTGCAAGTTAGTTTGACAAACGGTTTTTCATAAAACCATGTTGATTGGCATTAAATTCCCATCCTTTAATTCTTTATTGATTGAATCCCATATCCTCTTTTCCCTTATTTTGCCCAGGTTTGATGTCAGGCTAACCAGCTTATAGTATCCCAGGCTATTCCCTTGCCCTTCTTAAATTTTGGCACAACATTAGCAGTCTTCCAGTCCTTTGGAATTTCCCTGATGTTCAAAAATTTATTAAAAGATAACCTCTGAGAGTGAGAGATGTCCTCAACCTGCACCCAAGTATCCTAAATGAATTGGCTATCTGGGCCTGCTGATGTTAAAATTTTTGTCTCTAGTGGATGGTATTTAACGTCCTCTTTAATTACTAAAGGACTAGAAGGTATTTGCCATCTTCATGATAGGAGAACATAATCCTGCTTCTTTCCAAACACAGAACAGAAATATTTATTGAACACTTCTGTCTTTTCTGCATAATTATGAATCATTTTACCATCTCCATTTAGTACTTGAGCTATCTCTAAGTTATATCTTTTGTTCCTGATATTCTAGTCCTTAGCGCCCTGACCTCTTGAGCCTTGCCACTTAGCTATACCAGTATACAGGTCTGCATTTCATTTAGGGTTCCCTTATGGTTGTGTAAGCAGCTTCTATAATTCACCTAAGGATTTTAATTTCTTTGCTTTTGACCTTGTGGCCTTTTTGACTAGCTTCCTCACTTTTGTTTTTAAATCCTCCTTTCTAAAGTACAGCATCACTATGCAAGTTCTTAGTATCTTTGCTCCCCTTAGGATGATATTGCGGTCATTAGTATTAAGGGACTCCACTACAGTTATTACTTGAATAGTGTGTTACATACATCTGAGTTATGAATAGCCTCTCCTCCTGTGTGCTGTAGCACTAGCTATTCCAAGAAGTAATCCTTTAAAGTACCAAGAAATTGCTTCTCTAAACCTTGTGACATTTCCCCAGTTGAAATCACCCATTTTAGTGGACTTTGTTGCCTCTTTGATCTCACTCACCACTGCACTCAAAAACCTTTCACTGATCTGCAGGCAGGGAGTGAAACCCTGCTTATATATTTGTATTCCTATGTCTTGGGATTTGCATCCATACAGATTAGTTTATCGTAGTGGAATTTATTGGGTCTAGCACTGCTCCCTCCACTCTACCACCTCTTCTGTCCTCTGCATATAGTTCATAGCCAGGTACTACAGTTAAGGCTAAAATTTTGTCACGGTTATTTTTAGTGAAGGTCATGGGCAATAAACAAAAATTAACAGAAGCCCATGACCTGTCCCTGACTCTTACTAAAAATAACTGTGACAAAATGGGGAGGGAGGGAGTGGGGGATCCAGAACTCACCCCTGCTGCGGCTCTGGGGTCCCACCCACAGTGGCTGGGATCTCTGGAAGTCACAGATTCTGTGACATAATCTTAGCCTTAACTGTGGTATCTCATTGATTTGTAAGTCATCTGTGTTTTAGTAATGCTTCTGACAATAAGCTCCTCTTCCATGGCCATGCATTCTAGTTCACCTAACTTTTGCCTTCAGGCTTCTTAACTTGGTATAGACCAGGGGTTGGTAACCTATGGCACATGTGCCAAAGGCGGCACGCGAGCCGATTTTTACTCGCACGCTGCTGCCAGCCAGGGTCCCGGCCGCCGGCCCCGCTCAGCCCGCTGTCTGCCTGGGTGAACGGAATCCTAGGCCAGCAGCGGGCTGAGTGGGGCCAATGGCCAGGATTCTGGCTTGCAGGAGCCGGCGGCTGGAACTCCAGACCGTCAGCTGGCTGAGCCACTCAGCCCGCCACCGGTCTGGGGTTCCGTCCGCCAGCCCCGCTCAGCCAACTCCCGGTGTAGGGTTCTGGCCGCCAGCCCCTTGCCAGCCTGCTGCCGGTCTGGAGTTCCGGCCCCTGCTGCTGGCCTTGCTCAGCCTGCTGCCAGTCTGGGGTTCTGTCAGGGGACCCCTGTAAATGTAAAATTTATTACTGGCACGTGAAACCTTAAATTACTGAAGACTTGGCATGCCACTTCTGAAAGATTGCCAACCCCTGGTATAGACTCATTGATAGGTTTTATTTTTGCCCATGTGCCTTTTGCTATTTAACTCCTTGTTCTGATACTAAGACTTACTTCCGAGCCCTCCAGCCTGTACAACGCTCAATGATCTGACATTGGACCCAGGTGGGGTTGTCTTTTGGGTCAGGCTATTCAGCTGAGTTCTCCACACCACCATGAACTGGGATCCTCAGTATTTGTCACAGAGTTGCCTTTTGAACCTGATACTGGCTCTCTACCTAAATTGTGTCCAATCCCCGGGCTCCTGCCAGCTGTAACTGCTACTGATGACAATTGCAGATATTGACTGATGACACTGAAAGACATCAGGTGTCCAGACCCTCTGACGAGGGACCTTTCTTATCAAGCCAAATATAATATAGGAAGACAGGGCTAGAGTGCAGTACTGATGCAATGGGGCAGCTCTGCTCACTGCTGGAGTTGCCATCTGCATTTAATGTCATTACAGTTTTTAACCATTTCAACTGCAGGAGTTCACTGCAATAGATTTCGAGAGCCTCTTCCTGCCCCTGTGATAACAGCAAACTATAAGAGTCCAGAAATGAAGGATATAAGTGGTTTTAACTACACAAGATTGGAGAGTGGGTGTCTCTGAGCTGCACCGACTGTGTCAGACCATTATTCAGAACTCCAGTTAGAGATCAGATGCCCTGCTATTGCATTTCTCTGCCCCCACACAGCTCTATCAGACTGTTCTCTGCTTCCCACTCCGAGGCTCCCCACACCAGCTGTGACCTTGCTGGGTAACTTTTTCCTCTATAATTATCAGTTTGAAGATCTCTTAGGCTGTTACCTCAAATACCCGTCATGCTGCCTCTCTCCCTGGGACCTCTGCTTAGAATTTTACCCTCCATGTCCCTTTGGACACAAAGTGGAGGGCAAAATGTTCAGGTACTTGGAGAAAGAGACTTAAATTCCCAATCCCAAGAAAAATCTGTCAGCTTCTCAACCTCCCTTGTCCCACCCACCACTACTAAGGGCCAGGGTCACCCGCTAGAATTCATCTCTGTAAATAAATTTTTTGGGGCTGCAAACCAGCCAGGCTGGTTATGTTAGACCAGAGCCCTCGGCCAAAGGCCCTGAATGGACATAACATGGGCACGGATTATGGGGCCTTCCGATTTTTCTGACTCTAGTCTGACCTTATGTTGTGGGGTCTGTCTGCCTCAAAGGGACTGGAGAAAGGCCTCTAGGGCACCAGATCCAGTCTGGCCCCGGGGGTCAATAGTGAGATAAGTCTTCCCATTTGATGGCCATTAGTGGCTTTTATGTTATAAACGAGTTTGGTGGGTGTCAGCCCAGGCCCTGGTGGGACAAGTGCAATTGTTACTAACTGGCTCCTTCAGTGGCAGCTTCAGCAATTGCCCAGAAGTGAATGGGTTCCAGATCGAAAGAGGGTTCCTCCATGGCAAGCTGAGGCATGTGGACAAAGTGCAGAATGGGGTGGGGGGGACACTTGCCCTGCTAATGCAGGGACTGAATCCGCTTCGGGGACCTGCAGAGCATACCCTCTTCAGGGCTGTTAAGTCAGCTGCTGACATCATCAGCAAAGTCCTGCGGTGGGACTGGGCAGCTGAGCTATTTGCTGTGAGCAGCTCCAGTGCAAAGGTCGTGAGTTTGAGTCCTCCTCCTGGACTTAGGACGCAGCTTGTCTCAAATGCTGATACCTGAACAGGGCTGGCCAGGAGCTGTTGGAACCAACGTGTTAATCAGTGCTGAAGCCAGAGGCCCTACGTGACGAAGGCCAGAGGGCCTGGTCAACAGGCAAACAATGCGGGGGATATCAGAGCTGCTGCTCCCAGTTCCTGAGGAGTAACCCTTGTTCATGCCAATCTGCCCTCACTGTTTCCCCAGATGTGGCGGTACAGCTGGAGCCATCCTGACCTGCCCCCTGGAAGTGGTGAAGACACGTCTACAGTCATCCTCGTTGACCCTGCGCCCTCTTTGCCTCCCTGAGGTGCAGCTGCAGGGGCTGAATGGAGGGTTTGTGCGTCCAGCCTTACCCTCCCCTGGCGTGCTCCAGCTAATGAGGTGAGCTGGGGAGGGGGTTGTGACGGGTTCGGTCACAGAGACCCCCTTGGGACTGTCACCTGATGTGCTGAGACTACCTCTGAGCCCGTTTTCCCTGCCAGTCTTGTTGAGCCAGATATGCCAATCTGCTGCAACACAGACCCAGGGTCTGAACCACATGCCCCAAAGCTGCAGACTTAACTGAAAACAGCTTAAGAAGTGCTCCAGTGAGCACCCAGACACCCAACTCCCAGTGAGATCCAACCCCCAAATAAATCCGTTTTACTCTGCATAAAGCTTATACAGGGTAAACTCATAAATTGTCCACCTTCTGTAACACTGATAGAGAGAGATGCACAGCTATTTGCTCCCCCAGGTATCTGTTATTTACTCTGGGTTAATTAATAAGCAAATGTGATTTTATTAAATATAAAAAGTAGGGTTTAAGTGGTTCCAAGTAATAACAGACCGAACAAAGTAAGTTACCAAGCAAAATAAAACAAAACACACAAGTGTAAGCCTAATACATTAAGAAACTGATTACAAATGAAATCTTACCGCCAGAGATGTTCCAATAAGCCTCTTTCACAGACTGGACTCCTTCCTAGTCTGGGTCCAGCAATCACTCTCATGCCCGTAGTTACTGTCCTTTGTTCCAGTTTCTTTCAGGCATCTCTTTGGGGTGGAGAGGCCATCCCTTGAGCCAGCTGAGGACAAAATGGAGGGGTTTCCAGGGCCTTTTATATTCTTCCTCTTGTGGGCAGAAACCCCTTTGTTCTCCTGTGCAAAATCACAGCAACAAGATGGAGTTTGTAGCCACCTGGGCAGGTCACATGTCCATGAATGATTCAGCTTTTTGCAGGCTGATGCCATTGTTTACATGTTAGTTTGAATGTTCCCAGGAAAGCTCAGATGTGGATTGATGGCTCCCAAAGTCCATTGTCAGTTAAATGTTCCTTGATTGAGCACTTACTGAGAATAGTCCTTTCTCAAGAAGCTGACCAAATGCTTCACCGAGGCTACTTAGAATCAAACACATTGAGATACAAGTACATAGCCAATATTCATAACTTCAAATACAAAAATGATACACACATACAAACAGCATAATCATAACCAGAAAACTACAACCTTTCCATGAACACCCAACTTGACCTCCTCTGTACAAAACCTGGTGCAACCGTAGGACCCTGGTTGTAACAATGATCTATATGGTCACAGTTCATGTCAATAATATCACAGGGGTTACTTGCATGTGCAACTTAGCAGCATGAGGGGTTCAGGCTGGGAGAGCCAGCCAGCAGTTGGAGAAGGGTGGGGGATGGAAGTGGGACTTAGAGATGAAAGCCATGGGAGGAAAGGGCTTCAGGGCACAGAATTTGTATTAGTGTGCTTCCTGTCTCTCTCAGCTATGTGTGTATGTCTACATTGCAGTTAGACACCCACAGCTGGTCCATACTAGCTGACTTGGGCTCATGGAGCTGTTTAATTGCAATGGAAATGTTTACACCCTAGCCAGAGCCCCACAAGACTGAGTCAGCTGGCAGGGGCCAGCTATGGGTGTCTGCCGTGTAGACATACCTTGTGAGTCTGAGGCCAGGTCTTTACTACAGACCTGTATTGAACACCCCTGAGTGACAACATTATACCGACCTAACCCCAGGCGTAGACAGAACTGTGACAGTAGGACAGCTTCTCCCATCAACATAGCTATTGCCTCTCATGAAAGTGGATTAACTACGCTGACAGGAGAAGCTCTTGCCACTACATGGCATAGTAGCAGCTTCACTAAAGCACTACAGTGGCACAGCTGCACCAGTGCAGCACTGAAATGAAGGCAAGCCCTGAGGGGCAGCTGCTGGGGCTGGGACAAAGGTCACAGCTGGTGGTGAATAAACAGATTCTGGATTGTGCAGGTAAATTGCGGGAAATGAAGAAATACTGAGGGGAGAGTGAAGAAGAG
The DNA here is from genome assembly GCF_027887155.1 of Malaclemys terrapin pileata. Taxonomy (NCBI): domain Eukaryota; kingdom Metazoa; phylum Chordata; order Testudines; family Emydidae; genus Malaclemys; species Malaclemys terrapin. Next base: position 142,118,596 of record NC_071505.1, read on the forward strand.
GATGAACAGAAAATGAGGGGAGCAAGAGAAATGTGGAGGAAAGGAGTGAGAGGAAGGAAGCCAGGGAGAGATGCAGAGAGAATGAGATGTAGAGAAAGGTGAAGGGCTGGTAGGGAGGTATGGAGGGGAAGGAGGACTAGGAGAGCAGACAGCTTGGTCCCACTCCTTCTCTGATTTTATTTATTCCTTCCACAGGGCCATCCTGGAGAAGGAAGGAATCCGCTCCCTCTTCCGAGGCCTGGGTCCCAACCTTGTTGGAGTCGCCCCCTCCAGGTAAGAATCACTCAGTGAGTATATTCTCCCTCCTCCCCCCTCTCCCCCCCCCATGGGTCTCGCTAGGGTGCACTCTCCTAGGGTCCTACCAATCACTGCCCCACCTCCCCACAATGTCCAGGCCCCGGATACAGTGCAGTCTCTGGCACCTCCATGGGGAGATTCAATGGAGGCCCCTCACCATGCCTTGTGAGGCTCAGGGTGACACCTGGTGTCCACGTGTGGCTGTTGTATGACATATCCTCAGTGCAGGGTCTGTCTGGGGTAAGTTATGTGGAAACAAGGGCCCTTCATGCTTCAGTTGCTCCTTTCAGGTGGATTGCTACTGCACGTGTATATCTCTTCCCCAACCAGGGCCATCTATTTTGCTGCCTATGCTGGGGCTAAGGAGAAGCTCAATGTTGTCTTCGTACCCGAGTCCAAGAAAGTTCATGTGCTCTCAGCAGTCTGTGCAGGTGAGCTTCTCCCATGCCATATTAGACCAGAGGGCCCATTCAGCCTGGGATCCCTGTAAACATGAGGGGATTTGACCATCTGGTGTCACTGTTCAGGCCATTCTCATTCACATAATCACCTCATTTCTTTGTTAGCCCTTCTGAAGCTCTTTCTCCCACCCCATCCTGCTGCAGCAGCTTCCCAGGTCAGTGAAATACAACAGAAACAATCTCTCTCTTAATTCACCTGAAGTCGCTGTTCAGTGTCAATGATCTAGGCCTTACCCCAGTGATACTCAGACCTCAGTGGGGTTCAGGAGCCAAATTAGCGATCAACATTACCCAAAAAAGCCACTTCATCATTTCATTTACTATAGTGCTGTAGATTCATATTTAAACAGTATGATGGGAAATATTTAGTTTTTGTAAGATAGATAGATATAATTCTCACAGCAAAATGAGTGACCCAGTATTATTATTTTATCGACCACAATTGGTTAATAACCTAGTAAAAGCATCCTGATTGGTTAATAATTAAATCAGTGTTTTAATATCATGCGCTGCAAAGAGCTGCAGGAGACCCTACAGTGCCACTTGTGGCTCTCAAGCCTCAGTCTGAGTATCACTACATTAGCTCTTTGATTGCCTTGGGAAACAGGGCTCCCTACTGGGGAGCCAAGTAACTTAATCCCCACACACAACCTCAGCAGTCTCACTGCCTTTCCTGCTTCTGTTGTCTTCCCTTTCTCTAATGAGACCCTCCATTCTCAGCAAGTCTCATTGTTTCCTGCCTCTCATTCCAGGTTCAGCCTCCTTCTTTCTGGTTCCAGGCACCAGGGGTGGGGGAAATGAGGCTATAATGAAAGGCTTATGAGATTCATAGATTCCAAGGCCAGAAGGGACCATTGTGATCATTTCATCTGACCTCCTGCGTAACACAGGCCAGAATGTCCCCAAAATAATTCCTAAAACACATATTTTAGAAAAAACGTCCCATCTTGATTTAAAAATGGTCAGTGATGGAGAATTCACCAGGACCTCTAAATTGTTCCAGTGGTTAATTACCCTCATGGTTATTACACCTTATTTGCCATCTGAATTTGTCTAGCTTCAATTTATAGCCATTGGACCTTTCTCTGCCAGACTGAGGAGCCCATTATGAAATATTTGTTCCCTATGTAGATACTTATAAACTGTGATCAAGTCACCCTCAACCTACTCTTTGTTAAGCTTATCAGATTGAGCTCCTTGGGTCACTCACTGTAAAACAAGTTTTCTAATCCTTTAATCGTTCTCCTGGCTCTTCTCTGAGCACGCTCCAATTTAATTGGACACCAGAGCAGGACACAGTATTCCAGCTGTGGTTGCACTAGTGTCAAATACAAAGGTGTGCATAGGAGGGGTGGCTCCCAGTAAGGGGAAGCAGAGCCAAACAGGCTTCACCTTAGAACTCTTCACTTCCAAGGGACCCCCAAACTATGCCCAAATTGGTAAACAGTTGCAGATTAACTATCATTCAAAGAGCTAACCTACCAGTAACTCCCCACAAACTGTGTAGCCCCACTCTGGTACCTGTCATGACCTCTGACCTTCTACTTCCTAGGGGTCACCTCTGCCACACTTACCAATCCCATTTGGCTGGTGAAAACCAGGATGCAGCTGGAAGCCAGGTAAGGAAGGTAGCGCATGCACACAGACTGCATGGGGCTGGGGGTGACACACTGACAAGAATGTGTGCTTTCAGGACACTGGAAAAGTAGCAGTTATTAGTAATCTTCCAAACGCAGCTGCGAGGTACCCAGGCCAGGAATAACAAGGGGTATGTGTGTTTTGGCAGGGGTGGGGGATGTGCTATTGATCAGTATTCAGTGGCAGAGTTGTGTGTGGGTGATTCTAATCCCCCCTTGGTCTCTGCAGGGCCAGTGGGGAGAAGCACAGTAACGCTCTCCAGTGTGCCATACGAGTGTACCGCACTGAGGGCTTGCAGGGATTTTACCGTGGAATCAGTGCCTCCTATGCTGGAGTCTCCGAGACCGTCATTCATTTTGTCATCTATGAGGCGCTGAAACAACAGCTGAGGGAGCAGCAGCCATTCCTCCCAACAGCCTTTGCCCTTGCACCGAACAGCCGTGATTTCTTTGGACTCATGGCAGCTGCTGCCATCTCCAAGACATGTGCCTCATGTATTGCGTACCCACATGGTGAGCAGCTCCATCCTCCCCTCCACCACCCTCCTGCTGGGAGAGGCCTGGCTTGGAGGGTGACTCTGCTAACATCCCATCCCTTTGTTTTCTCAGAGGTTGTCCGGACACGGCTGCGGGAAGAAGGGTCCCGCTATCGCTCCTTTGTGCAGACCCTGCGGCTGGTGGTCCAAGAAGAGGGACCCCTGGCTCTGTACCGAGGACTCCTGGCCCAGATGATGCGCCAGATCCCCAACACAGCTATCATGATGGCTACCTATGAACTGATCATCCACTTGGCTACCAAAGTGTGACCTTGAACAAATGCACCAGACCCTTGTTGAGGCTGCTGGCTGTGCATGGGAGAGCTAAAGTCTTGTGACTTGACATGTTTTTCCTGTTCCACAAGGTAGTGCTGTTCACTCCGTAGCAGAAGGCCAGTGTGGTGAAGACCTTGTGTGTGGCAGTCTACCATCTGCTGACAGGATGCAGTGCTCTCAGGCCAGAGCAGTGGTTCTGGATGGTGCGTGACCTCTAGCATCAACCTCCAGAAAGTGCTCAGATTCTCTGAGGTGGCAGTAAACCAGCTAGAATAGGTGCAGTGGGGGCTCCCAGTGCAAAGCACAAGGGCATGGAGTTCAGTGGGGAAAGAGATAAAGGAGGATAAATAAATAATTATATAAAACAAATAAAATAAAGGGATGCAGGATGCCAATTAAGCAAGTGCATATTTCAGCCCTTCCAGTGTCCCCAGCTGGCCATCCCCATCACTAGAAAATACATGTATAGTTAACAGCCCCAGGAGCTCCACTCTTCTTGGGCCTGGCCTATGGACATAGCTGGACATGTAGTCAGTGGATAGGGAGAGTAAACAAATCTGCAGACATCATGCAGCAAATGGAGATCTTGCGATAAGGCCTTCAGCTACTCTCTGGGATTCTGCACATAGTCAGGGTCTCTACATAGAGTCCTACCCCCTACACTGTCTTCTTTCAAGAGATTCTCCAAACTTAACTGATAGCCATCCTAGTGCATAGTACTTAGCAGGCATCTTACATCATCTCCTTAAGGGAGCAGTCACCTGTGGAAAGAATCATACAGCTGAGTAATTAACTCTGCCTTTCTCTCCTCCTTAGAAGAGAGGCCAGGGCAGGGTGTTAGAACTCAGCCCCATGTATCAAGAGAAGCAGGATGCATCCTGGCAGGGGGAGCTCTGGCCTGGGCAGCTTGTGTTACTATAGGCCCCGTCTATCCCTCTTTCAGGTCTGTTCTCTGCAGGGGCAGGGAAGGAACCTGCAAGGGCCCAGCTCTGCCTTTCTCTGCTGGAGGTACTATGACATGAGGAACAGTAGATATAAAAACCAAGCTGGATGCCTGGTGTGTGAAACATACTGTTTTGTGCCTGTGAATGTCATTTAGAGGGTGGATGCAGGTGTTGAAGTTGAGGGATTTGTTAACACACTAAGTGTATAGAAAAAATAAGACTATCAATTGAAAACATCAGATCTGTCTGTATCTGAGGGACTAATCCCACAACCTTGAACCCACTGCAGGCGGACCAGACTGCCTAAAACTAAGGCCCTGCCTTGGACAAAATGCCTCTGGTTTTCAGCTACCTCAATGGAGGTTTGGAAAATCATGCCATTTTGCCAGTCAAGAGAGCTTATAGGGCTAACTGCTGCCCTTCAAGCACCCACTCTAGCCCTTGCCTCTCAGAATGAAGAATCCCAGAGGCCTTGAGTCTGTTTCTTTTAAATCCTTTTATTTTAAAATGCACCTCGTTCCCTCCTTCCTTCACTCATTTAGGGTTATTGACAATTTTACAAAGCAACACAAGCTGCAGGGGTTTTTTTTGTTTTTTTTTGTTTTGCATCAGACAAGAATAAACCTCAAATGACAACATTGAAAAAATATACAATATGTATATAATATGTGGGGGCCTGCAGCTGACTCCGTTTGCCCAACCCTTGCTGATGAGTGTTTCCTTCTTCCCTGCTCCTCCTAAGCGTGCCACTCCCTTCAGATGGGTCCCTATACTATCCCATCCTCAGGAGGGGGACCTAATGTTAGGGAGTGTGGGCGAAGAGCCCATGGCCCATCTTGTGTTCCTGGAGCACTATGGGGAAGAAGAGAGGGGTTAAGAGTAGAAAGTGCCCTCCCCCTAGGCACTACTCTCCTAATGAAAATAGCAGAGAAAGAGGAAACAGGCAAGAGAAATTAGGGGGTGGGTGGGAAAAGTGTGTATTTGTATACACCAGGGGAGAGAGAAAAAGGGGAAGAGGGCAGTGAACTGCTCAGGCTGGGGGAATCTATCTGGTTAGCATCCTCGCTTCCCTCCTCCCACAGCACAGGGCTCCTAGTAGCAGCAGGGGCCATCTCTTTTGCCCACGATGCGCTGGTCATCTCCATCATCGCTGCCTGGGGTGTCCGGTGTGTCTGAGTCACTGCTGTCATCATTCTCCTCCTCCTCCTCCACTTCCTCTACAGCTCTGGTCTCCCCACTCTCTGCTGCCCTCTCCTGGCAGCTTTGGTATGACTGGGGAGAAGACAGATTCATAGACTTTTAAGGTCAGAAGGGACCATTATGATCATCTAGTCTGACCTCCTGCACAACGCAGGCCACAGAATCTCACCCACCCACTCCTATAACAAACCCCTAACCTATGCCTGCGTTATTGAAGTCCTCAAATCGTGGTTTAAAGACCTCAAGGTGCAGAGAATCCTCCAGCAAGTGACCCGTGCCCCACGCTGCAGAGGAAGGCGAAAAACCTCCAGGGCCTCTGCCAATCTGCCCTGGAGGAAAATTCCTTCCCGACCCCAAATATGGCGATCAGTTAAACCCTGAGCAAGTGGGCAAGACTCACCAGCCAGCACCCAGGAAAGAATTCTCTGTAGTAACTCAGATCCCACCCCATCTAACATCCCATTACAGACCATGGGGCATATTTACCTGTTAATAATCAAAGAGCCTAATTTTGGCAATTAATTGATATCCCATCATACCATCCCCTCCATAAACTTAACAAGCTTAGTCTTGAAGCCAGATATGTCTTTTGCCTCCACTACGCCCCTTGGAAGGCTGTTCCAGAACTTCACGCCTGTAATGGTTAGAAACCGTCTAATTTCAAGTCTAAACTTCCTAATGTCCAGTTTATATCCATTTGTTCTTGTGTCCACATTGGTACTAAGCTTAAATAATTCCTCTCCCTCCCTGATATTTATCCCTCTGATATATTTATAAAGAGCAATCATATCTTCCCTCAGCCTTCTTTTGGTTAGGCTAAACAAGCCAAGCTCTTTGAGTCTCCTTTCATAAGACAGGTTTTCCATTCCTCGGATCATCCTAGTAGCCCTTCTCTGTAGCTGTTCCAGTTTGAATTCATCCTTAAACATGGGAGACCAGAACTGCACACAATATTCCAGATGAGGTCTCACCAGTGCCTTGTATAACGGTACTAACACCTCCTTATTTTTACTGGAAATAAATCCCAAGACCGCATTAGCTTTTTTAATGGCCATATCACATTGACGGCTCATAGTCATCCGGTGATCAACCAATACTCCGAGGTCCTTCTCCTCTGTTACTTCCAACTGATGTGTCCCCAATTTATAACCAAAATTCTTATTAATCCCTAAATGCATGACCTTGCACTTTTCACTATTAAATTTCATCCTATTATTATTACTCCAGTTTACAAGGTCATCCAGATCTTCCTGTATGATATCCCGGTCCTTCTCTGTATTAGCAATACCTCCTAGCTTTGTGTCATCTGCAAACTTTATTAGCACATTCCCACTTTTTGTGCCAAGATCAGTAATAAAAAGATTAAATAAGATTAGTCCCAAAACTGATCCCTGAGGAACTCCTTCCAGCCTGACAGTTCACCTTTCAGTATGACCCGTTGTAGTCTCCCCTTTAACCAGTTCCTTATCCACCTTTCAGTTTTCATATTGATCCCCATCTTTTCCAATTTAGCTAATAATTCCCTATGTGGAACCATATCAAATGCCTTTCTGAAATCGAGGTAAATTAGATCCACTGCATTTCCTTTGTCTTAAAAAAACCTGTTACCTTCTCAAAGAAGGAGATCAGGTTGGTTTGGCATGATCTATCTTTTGTAAAACCATGTTGTATTTTGACCGAATTACCATTGACCTCAATGTCCTTAACTACTTTCTCCTTCAAACATTTTTCCAAGACCTTGCATACTACAGATGTCAAACTAACAGGCCTATAGTTACTCGGATCACTTTTTTTCCCTTTCTTAAAAATAGGAACTATGTTAGCAATTCTCCAGTCGTACGGTACAACCCCTGAGTTTACTGATTCATTAAAAATTCTTGCTAACGGGTTTGCAATTTCATGTGCCAGTTCCTTTAATATTCTTGGATGAAGATTAATTATTATTTTTCTTATTATTTATATGGCTATAGAAACTTTTACTATTGGTTTTAATTCCCTTTGCAAGGTCCAGCTCTACATGGCTTTTGGCCTCTCTCACTTTATCCCTACATGTTCTAACCTCAATAAGGTAGCTTTCCTTGCTAATCCCTCCTATCTTCCACTCCCTGTAGGCTTTCTGCTTTTTCTTAATCACCTCTCTGAGATGCTTGCTCATCCAGCTTGGTCTACAACTCCTGCCTATGAATTTTTTCCCCTTTCTTGGGATGCAGGCTTCTGTTAGTTTCTGCAACTTTGACTTGAAGTAATTCCAGGCCTCCTCTGCCTTTAGATCCACAAGTTCTTCAATCCAATCCACTTCCCTAACTAATTTTCTTAATTCTTTAAAGTTAGCCCTTTTAAAATAAAAAACTCTAGTCCCAGATCTATTTTTGTTTATCCTTCCATCTAGTTTGAACTGAATTAGCTCATGATCACTCGAACCAAGGTTGTCCCCTACAACCATTTCTTCTATGAGGTCCTCACTACTCACCAAAACCAAATCTAAAATAGCATCCCTTCTTGTTGGTTCTTCAACTACTTGGTGAAGGAATTCATCAGCTATCGCATCCAGGAAAATCTGAGCCCTATTATTATTACTAGCACTTGTCCTCCAGTCTATATCTGGGAAGTTAAAGTCTCCCATGATCACACAATTCCCATTAGTGTTTACTTCATTAAAAAGATTAAAGAGGTCTCCATCCATATCCAAATGGGATCCCGGCGGTCAGTAGCACACCCCAAGCAGTATCTCAGGGGAGGCTCTAGTAGCTTTCTTTCCCAATGTGATTTTTGCCCAGACAGACTCAGTCTTATCTATTCCATCACTTATTTCTTTACAGTCTACCTAGTCATTGATATACAATGCTACTCCACCACCTTTGCCTTTATTTCTGTCTTTCCTAAACAGCACATAGCCTTCAATACCCGTACTCCAGTCATGACTACTATTCCACCCTGTTTCTGTTATCCCTATAATATCTGGTTTCACTTCCTGCACCGGTAGCTCTAGTTCCTCCATTTTGTTACCTAGGCTCCTCGCATTAGTGTACAAACATCTTAATTTTTGCCATTTTGGCTTCACTGACATTCTTTACCCGATTAGGCACAGACATTCTACCGCCAGTATCACCTATTAGACTGGTATCTACACAACCCTTCCTCCTTACGTCCATTCTCATACCCACGGCTGTATCCTTTCTTACTTTGTTTTCTTCCTTCTCAGTGTTAAATTCCGGTGTGGAGATTACCTGGACATCTCCCCCAAATTCCTAGTTTAAAGCTCTCTTAATCAGTTGTGCCAGCCTCCATCCCAGAAGTCTATTTCCCTCCTTACTCGGATGAAGTCCATCCCCAGAGAACAGTCCTCTGTCCATGAATACTTCCCAGTGGCCATACATCCCAAAGCCCTCCTTATAGCACCACTGCCTGAGCCATCTGTTGATTGCCATAATCTTGTCACACCTTTGTTGCCCTTCTCTAGGAACAGGCAGAATCCCACTGAAGATCACCTGAGCCTTGATTTCCTTAATCATCTTCCCCAGCTTGGCATAGTCTCCCTTGATACGTTCCAGCAAGAATCTAGCCATATCATTTGTTCCTACATGAAGGACAATCAGCCGATTCTTTCCCGCTCCCATTAGGATCCTTTTCAGCCTCAGGTCCACATCCCGTATCTTAGCACCTGGCAGACAGCACACCCTTCTGTTCTCCAGATCAGCTCTAGTTACAGGCCTGTCTATTCTTCTCAGTAAGGAGTCCCCAATCACGTAGACCTGCCTTTTCCTGGTAACGATGTGATTCTCCGGTCTATCCCCTGCTTCCTCTGGCTGCAAGTCCTCTTGATTTCTATTGTCCCTTGCAATCCTCCGCAATCCATCCCTTATCCTCCTGGGGCTCATATTTGGAGTTATTTCCATTGACTCTTCCTCTCTTCCTATAGGACTAGCTGCCCTTCTCTTCTTCCTTGCCCTCTCACCTTCAGCGATCACCTGCTGTGCCCCTTCTTCATTTTCCAACTCCACAAACCTGTTCCTGAGCTCTATTTCTCCTTCACTAGCCCGTCTCTTCCTCTGCCTGGTTCTCTTAGTCACATGCTTTCATTGTCCACTTTCCTCACCCAGCAGTCTCCCCTCAGAATTCTTTGGTCCTGTTTCCATCTGCGAGTCTGAGCTTTTTCCTTCAGCCTCCTCATGTCTTTGCTCCATCATCTGCTCAAATCCCCTTCTAAACTCTACCAAAGTTTCCACCTGCATCTCCAATCCTCGGATCTTTTCTTCCATCAGCTCTGTCAGGTGGCACTTCATGCAAACGAAACTCTTTTCAGATACCACCTCCAGGATCATGTACATGCCGCAGCTTCCACATCCAGTCATCCTCCTTGTGTCTTCCACTGCTGCCTCTGTATCGGTCATAGCCTTGCCACCTAAAACCTGTTAGTCCAGGAAACACAAACCAAAACCACCACCACCCCCAGGAAAGAAAAAAAACCACAACAGGCACCAAAACACAACACCACCCCCTCCCTTCACTAGCCTGTCTATTCCTCTGCCTGCCTCTCTTAGTCTCCCCCACTAAAACTTCCCTGTTTACAGCTCTGTTTGCTAGCTCCTGTGCCGCTGCAGCTGTCTATGCCGTTGCCTGACTGGCTGGCTACCTTTATAGGACCCCTAAGCAGAGAAGCCTCACCCCCAATCAGGGCTCAGCTTCTCTCCCAGCACTCTGCCCCTACCAGCCTCCACACATATAAAACTACAAAATACAGTACACAAAATACAAAAACCTTCTCCTCCAACAGAACTCCCACTGAAACTCCCCTGTTTACAGCTCTGTTTGCTGGCTCCTGGGCCGCTGCAGCTGTCTATGGGGGTAAGAGGAGGGCTTAGAGCGGGAGTGGGCAAACTATGGCCCAGGGGCTGCATCCGGCCCTCCAGACATTTTAATCTGGTCCTCGCGCTCCTGCCAGGGATCAGGGTCTGGGGCTTGCCCTGCTCCACACAGCTCCTGGAAGTAGCGGCATGTCCTCTGGCTCCTACATGTAAGGGCAGCCAGGGGCTCCACATGCTGCCCCTGCCCCAAGTGCCTTCGGGAACCGCAGCCAATAGGAGCTGCAGGGGCAGCACCTGCAGATGGGGCAGAGCTGCCTGGCGGCGCCCTCCATGTAGCAGCTGGAGGAGGGGACATGCTGCTGGTTCTGGGAACTTCTTGAGGTTAGTGTTGCCTGGAGCCTGCACCCCGAACCCTCCCATGCCCCAACACCCTGCCTCAGCCCTGATACCTCTCCTGCCATCAGAACCTCTCAGTCCAACCCTCCTGCACCCCCAACCCCTCAGCTCCACCCCAGAGCCTGCACCCCCAGCCAGAGCCTTCACCCGCTCCTGCACCCCAACCCCCAATTTTGTCTGCATTCATGGCCCACCATACAATTTCAATATCCAGATGTGGCCCTTGGGCCAAAAAGTTTGCCCACCCCTGGCTTAAGAGCATCAATTGCCACCTGGAAACCAACCCCACCTTCCTCCTCCCATCTCACCTCCATGGGGTTGACGATAATGGTGAGGGCTGAGTCATCCCAGAACATGTCGCTCTCCTTGCTGCTGGTTCCTGCATGGCCTCCCCCAGCAGCCCCTGGGGCCTTGTGCCCAGCCCCCCGGCGGTGCAGAGAGTGGATGCGCAGGATGCCCAGGATGACCATGAGTGCCAAGAAGCCCACACACACTATGATGATGGTGGTGGCTGCGCTGGGGACCACTGGAGGGGGAGGGATAAGGAAGTTACAAACATCTGACCTGGACAGTCTTGCCTTTAACCTGTAAGGGGCCAGGGATACTTGGGTATTGCTCTATGGCAGCCCCAGCTGCAGGAATCTGCCTCTGCTCCTCACCTGGCCGCATGCCAAGCATGTCCCATCCTCACTGCCTTTATAAGCTCTCAGTACTCTGCCCCCCCCAACCGCCATGGAGTAGCTCCAGTCAGTATCGCACACTTAGGGGTAGCTTCTCTAGGCTGGCTGCACTGCTGTGAGTTTAGCGGAGGAAGGGAGGGGCAAAGGTGGCACTAAGCTGCCTCAGGTCATGCTTCCTGGTGCAAATTGGAGCAGCCTTGCATCAGCCGCAGGGCTGGCTCTGGCTTTTTTGCTGCCCCAGGCAAAAAAGCCTCCTGCTGCCCTCCCTCCCCCCCCCCCCCCCCCGGCGGGGAGCGCGGCAGGAAGGGCGCCGAGCCTGGCCGCGGGCCTGCTGTCTCCGACCGGCCAGAGCGCCGCGGGGAGGGCGGAGAGCCCGGCCGGGGCTCCGTGCTCTCCCCGGCAGCCAGAGCGCCAAGAGGAGGCGGAGAGCCTGACTGGGGCTCCGCTCTCCCCAGCGGCCAGAGAGCCCGGCCGGGGCTCCGCTCTCCCTGGCGGCCAGAGCGCCGGGGGGAGGGCGGCGAGTCAGCTGTGGCTCCGCTCTTCCCGGCGGCCGGAGCGCCGCAGGGAGGGCGGCGAGCCCAGTTGCGGCCCTGTTCTTGGGCCGGAGCGCCGCACCGCGCCGCCCCCCTCCAGGTGCCACCCCAAGCACATGCTTGGTGGGCTGGTGCCTGGAGCCGGCCCTGGTCAGCCGCCCCCTATCCTGCAAGCAGCAGACTTCTAGAAGCCAGGAACCACATACACTCACTCTCCTCCAGGGGCCAGTTAAGTTGGCAAAGTGGCACAAAGCAGCAGAGCGAACCAATGAATCCGGCCACTGCTCTGCTCCCTTCCCTGCTCTTCTCCATCACCTCTGGCAGCAAGAGCCACCACTTCCTTTGCAGCAGCCCCCTCTCTGTCTGGAGCTGCTTCCCTGTATATTTCTACCTGGTTCACTGCCTTCTAATCCCAGTTCTCTTAGATCAGCTTCAGCCTGGCCTTGCTCTTTAAATTTATCTCCTGCTGCTGAGGCATCTCTGGAATTGCATTAATCAGTCCTGTGCAGAGTTTCTATGAGAAATGTAAAATGAAGCAGGGCCAGCCCATGACTCCCGCTTTCTGGAGGAGGATCGCAAAGCACTATTACGTACATCAACCAACCTCATACTGACAGAGGGAACCACTGCACCAAGCATTAAAATGCAGCCACCTCTGGGCTGAGTTCTGGTAGTTGATGAATGACAGAAAGCCAAGAAGAATCTTTTAGGTGATTAAAACTAAGAAGGGAGGAATAGAGGGAGACAGAAATCACCCAGTACTGGGTTTTGCCAGGAGCCCAGGGTTTATTTCCCTGAGTCAGGTTATTGTGAGAGGAGTGACCATGAGGAGCTGTTGCTTCAGATTTACATTTCATCTGAATCACACCTCTTCCCTAGCACCACACCAGAGCCACCCCTACTCTGGGGGAGAGCACCCCCTGCTTTTCAGTCAATCACACCACTCCTTGCAGCATAGTGCTGCCTACTACTGGGGTCAGTCCTGAAATGCCAACAGGGAGTCACTGTAGGTTTCTACACAAATATGCCCCCGGGGGTAATTCTGCGTGTAGGTTGTCACCAAATCATCAGGATTGCATACTGGAGTTGCGATGGACGTTAGCCAGGCTGTGCCCAGATAGTTCTGGTGGTAGGTGGTGACCTTGGTGCATGAATTGCTGGGAGCTGAGGATGTGGTTAGGATGAGCAGCCCGGTTCATATTGTGGAGGACGTTCACCTGTGGAAGAGGAAGAGAGTTAGTCTCTGGATTTAATGAGACCTGGCCTTCACACATACACAGTCATTGATGGCCTTGTACCTCAACAGTAAACTCGTTGCTGGAGTAGCGTCCATTCATCTCGGTGCAGGAAAGGCGGAATTTCCTCTCATAGAGGGCAGCGCCATGGCGGATGCGGTATGAGACCTGGCGGAGGATCTCCTCGTAAACTGCAATGCTCTCCACGCCTGGGGCCAGGGGCAGAGAGAGAGAGAGAGAGAGAGAGAGACAGACATTCAGGTGTGGGGTAAGAGAGCTCCCATTTCGAAATGATCACGGTCCACCTACATAACACTGTTGAGTCTAAAGAAAAGCTGTGCGGGAAGGACAAACCAGGCTCATACCTAAAAGGGAGCAGAGCTAGGTGTGGCTCCCTTGAGGTGTCTGCAACCTCAAAGGGCCCAGGAAATCCCTAGTGGCTGTCATTAATGCCCAGGGAAGGTAAGGAAGGGTCCAGCAGCTAGTCACGTGTCAGGTTCCAACCCTGCCTTAGGAATTGCACCTGCACACAACCAGTGGGATCCACTGCCACCCAGAGGCAGCATGGAAAACATTTCTGGAATGGAGAAGTGCATACCACAGGTGGAGGGAAACAGAGTGCAACTGAATCAAAGGAAAGGAACTCAGATTCCATACTCCAGCACTGTGAGCCTGGGGTAATGCCTCCCTTTCCAGAGCTAGACCCCATCACTCAGGACGCTAAGAACCAAGAGTCCAGGGAATGGATGGACAGGACCAATCCTCCCCTGGTCTCAATCAGTGTGATGAGGCTTCTCCATCTCTAACGTCTGGTAAGCAATTCTCCTGGCTGTGACTGGCAGGAAGTGGAGGAGACAGGAACCAGAAAGTCCTGTCCGGGGGAGAATCTACCTGTGATGGTGAAGTAGGCAGAGGTGTTGATGAGCTCCAGGCCCCGCTGCTGCAGGGATGCTCCATCCAGGATCAGGTATTCCCTCTCCGGGTCCAGGTCATCTCCCACCAGGGAGATCTCGCAGCCATCCAGGTTGTGGACAATCTCATCTGACATTCGTGTGTCTGTCACTAAGAGGCGTAGAGATGGGTAAAGAGATCAAAAAAAGCAAAACCAGTGCTCAAAATGGACAGAGTTTATGATACCCAGTTAATAAGAGACCTTGTCCACAACACATCTGTGCTGCACTATGCCATCATGCCAATGATGTCACTTTCTGTTGGCAGTTCTCACTGTGAGTGATATCTTCGTGTCTGTCATGTTATTTGCTGGTGGGGTTGCCACTTCCTGCTTCTAATGACATTGCTTCTGCTTGTTAAAACAATCACTTCATGTTCTAACAATGAACCACTTTGGGGATTTTTAGTGACAGTACATCTTGCCTGGAATGGTTCTGTTGATACTGCAGTGTTACCAGCTCAGACACATGAGACTTTAAAAAAAAAAAAAGATTCCACATAATGATCTTACAAATGCTGGCATAACTCTTTTAAATATTCCCTTATTCAAAATGGCCACCATCTCTCATTACTTTCAATGCGGCTAAAGCCAACCTATCCTCAGTCAAGTCAGCCATAATTGCATGGGGAAGTGAGGCTGCCCTAGTAAAGTGGCCCCTAATCCCCATTCTTTTAACTGGAACTGAAGCCACGCTGTCCTCAGGGAAGATGGCTGTAGCTCTAGGTAGGTTGGACAGGAAGCTAAGAGCAATGTAGGAAATGTGGGCAGCAGGAGGGAGGCTGAAGGAGAGTGGCAGGAGACTGGGGGGTGCAGGAAGGGAACCTGAAGGGGATGCAGGAGGAGGCTGAGAAGCAAGATAGCATTGTGTGGTGAAGGAGATGGGTGGGGATTCAGGGGAATGTGTGGTGTTAGAGGAGATTAAGGTTGACAGGGACATGTGAGGAGCAGGAGGGAGACTAAAGAGAAGGAGAAGACTGAGGAGAGCTCAGGGAAATAGGGGGTGGCAGAGTTAAAATGTAAGGTGATAGATTCTGGAAAGGGAAAGGGATGTAAAGTGTGGGAGCAGATGGGGAGAGGAGCACAGAGTGAGTATGTAAGCAGGAAACTGGGTGGGGTAGAGGGGAACACAGGGAAAGAAAAGAAAGACAGGGTTATGGGAATACAGAGAACTGTTTCGAGTGACACCACATCCTATTTCTAAGCATGTCACTTCCCATTTTAAGTCTTTCCAATGACACTGTTTCCCATTTCTAAGCAAAATTCTTTTCTGTTTCTGTGTTGGTAGGGACACCACTTCCTGTAACTAAGAGACGTCATTTTCTGTTCTAGTGGCATCATTTCCAATTTCTACGTAACAACACTTCCTATTTTGTGTTCTCATTTCCTGTTTGTGAGTAAGCCCCTTTTCCATGTGCCCCACTCACCCGTGCCATGCCAGCTCTCATCCTTCTTGGCCTTCACCTGGTGAGAGATTGAGCAGGTGACCTGGAGGTCAGGGAACAGGGGGACCCCATCAGGGTTCTCAAAGTCTGATGCAGGACGAGCAAAGTGAGTATTACCACTCAGCAGGATCTGGGGGGCATCAGGTTGCAGCACCACCACGTAGCCTTCCACATCAGGGATGGAGACGCATGATTCTTCACTGAAGCATCTGACAGAGGAAGGGGACAGAGTGTTAGTACCTACACACAGACTTCTGCCAGCCTCATCCTGGAGGGGGTAACTCGTCTTTCCAGTACTGTTGGCGAGGGGTGGATCATCTTGTGACTGCCAGCTTCCCCACAACCTCCTGTGCTCTGCAGAGCGGTATTCTGGGAATTGCATCATTGTATTTAGAGATGGCACTGTGATGTCGTCATCACCACAAGCTCCAACCCAACATGAGGTGGGTATCCGACCAGATGCCAGTGCACAAGTGCCATTGGTGATGGCTCTATATCCATACTATATTTATACTCCCAAAATATACAGGGGCAAGTGTTCACAAACGTTGCTACTTTTTTTCAGGTTTATTCTTGTACATTTTGAGATTATCAACCCCAAATTAAAAGGCAGTGAATTTTAACAATAGAGTCCTGTATGATTGGTGAGCTTAGCGTGAGGTGCTACTTGTCATGAGCTACGAAGGGATACATTGTAGGATATCACTCCAGCAGATTCCCTCCAATTTGCCTGGGGGAGAGGTTCCACCTGGAGTTCCTGCACTCACTTGACAGTGGTGGTGAGCTTGAGCGGCCGGACTCCAGGCGTGGCAAAGCGCAGTGAGTTCATGTAAACCACATGCTGGATTGCATGGTTGAAGGTTTCCACATCATCACCCTCCAGTGTGAGCAGGGACTGTGAGGGATTAACATGAACCTGTGGGGGAAAAGGAAAGAATGGACTGAAGAATCCCGGGTGGATGCTTTGATTTTAGACTAAGGCTAGGTCTATACTACCCGCCTGAATCGGCAGGTAGAAATCGACCTCTCGGGGATCGATTTATCGCGTCCCATTGGGACGCGACAATCGATCCCCAAATCGGCGCTCTTACTCCACCAGCGGAGGTGGTAGTAAGCGCCGCCGACAGAAAGCCACAGAAGTCGATTTTGCTGCTGTCCTCACAACGGGGTAAGTCGGCTGCGATACGTCGAATTCAGCTACGCTATTCACGTAGCTGAATTTGCGTATCTTAAATCGACGCCCCGCTGTAGTGTAGATGTACCCTAAGAGATGTAGAAGAGGAGTTCAGGGAGATTCCTGGGGTGTGGCAGGAGACAGGGATGAAGGGGAGAGTGGTGGAGGTTCATGCAAGCTGGGGAGGGGGCATACCTTCATCCCTTTGCCAAGGCTGTCAAAGTCACTGTAGTCAAGCCCCTCACGGCAGGCGTAGAGGCACTCAATCACCTCCCGGCTCTCCAGGCTGCCGGGGCGCATGGTGAAGCCAGCCAGGTAACCATGGAAGTAGTGGTGAATCAGCAGAGGGTCTCCTAAGGGGAACACAGGAGGAGGAGGAGGATGTGAGAGACAGAGACAGTGTGGGTGGTGGGGGGAAGCAAGAGAGAGAGAGGCAACAGAAATGAAGAGAAGGAAAGTGAGAGTGTGAGGGAGACAGGAATGGGGGAGGTAGAGAGAGACAAAGATGAGCGTGGCATGGGGAAAGACAAAGACAACAAGAAGGAGGGGTTAAGGGAAGGGGGAGAAAGTGTCTGGGAAACCCAGATAGAAGGAAAGACACTAAGGCAGATAAGGGTGGAGAGAGTGAGAGAAGTGTCTGCCAAGACACAGCCCTTGATAGAGATGGTTTCCCCCACCCAGTCTTGTTTTGCTCACTGTGGTTCCATGAGGGCATAAAGAAGGTCAAATTCCCACTAGATAATTTAGGGTGAGGTTGCATTTTCTGCGTCCCCTGCTCTTCATTTCCCCCACTCTCCTCAGTGACCAGCTTCAATGATCAGGAGTGGGGATTATTTTACTTGTCTCCCACAGGATAGACATATTGAGTCTCCCCCAAATAGGCTCCACTGATCCCTGCACCAGTCCTCTCACGCTCCACAGAAATCAATATGCTGCCAAATAACAAGAGTTTTCCTCCCAGAAAAGATGGGGTGGGGGAGGGAGCTGTATGGAACAAACGCCATGCGAGAAGCGGATGAAAGTCATGCGTGGTGAAGAAGGGGGCAATCCTCCTCACTCCAGTCCATACCTTGCGTAGGATCTGTGGAGTTCTCGTTCCCCCTGATTTTCTCTTTGTTTTTTTCCTCTGCAAGAGGAAAACATTCAGATCATTGACTAAGCATCAGCCTTTGGGAGCAGGTGAGTTACAAGGTCAGGAAAAGACGAGAAAGCTGTGTCAGCCAGGGAGGAGGGAGACACCTGGATGGCACACACTGCTCAGCACTAGGCCCTTCAATCGCAAAGGCCTCACATTGCAGAGCAGGGAGGGGACAGTCGGATGGCTGACAGATGTGGAGGTGAATGTATGGAATTTTTTCTGCCTCCCAACAATATTGACTTTATGAACTTAATAAATTGATGTTTCTTATTGATCTTAGCCAGTTTTCACAGGCCACTTAGCTTTTCCATTTGAAAGCTAGATAATTCCAGGGGGAACTCACAGGACAGCTGAACAATTTTTGTGGCTTACACATGGCAAGAGGGTGCTGTGCTATAATAGGATCTCTGACCAAGAGGAGGCATGACCGCAAGAGGGGCTCAGTCCTACTGGGAGCTTCTGCTGTGGAGAAGATAGACAGCAGCTACATTTAGTTGTTTGTAGTCCTGAGGGTTCTGAACAGAGGGACTGGAATATACCTTGCAGGGAAACAGGGAACTGGGGAAAGGAGCCTTTCATCTCCAGGGCGTTTGGCTCCAATCTGACCCCAAGTCTGTAGTGGCCTACAGAGTCTTTTCCTATCTGACACCATTCACAGCCCTCTCACGCTGCCTCCCATTTGGAATGAGCTGTGGTATCTCAGTTCAATTCCTAATGATATAGGAACCCTCATCAGTGAAACCAGCATCACTCTTGGCACTGAGTGGCCTCTTTGTTGGAAGCCTTAGCAGAGGCCAAGAACTGAATGACTACAGAGACTGAACTCCTCTCTGACCCTAGAGGGGATCCATTTGCAGGTGCAGTTATCCACAGGGACATAGGCACCAACTTTCTCCGGCGCCGGTGGGTGCTTGCGCCCCCCATCCCCCGCTCCAACTCCACCCCGCCCCTTCCCCATCCCGCCCCCATTCCAACCCTTCCCCAAAGTCCCTGCCCCAACTCTGCCACCTCCCTGCCCCTATTGGACCCCTTCCCCAAATCCCCGCCCCAGCCCCACCTCTTCCCTGAGCGTGCTGCGTTCCCCCTCGTTCCCTCCCAGCACTTGCCCTGGCGTGCTCAGGGGAGGAGGCGGAGGCAGAGTGGAGGCGGAGGTGAGCTGGGGCAGGGGGGGAGGGGAGCTGCCAGTGAGTGCAGAGCACCCACCAATTTTTCCCCGTGGGTGGTCCAGCCCTGGAGCACCCACAGAGTCAGCGCCTATGCACAGGGATGCTACCTGTACTGCCATTGCCCACTGAGTTGCACCAAGATACTGTTGGGTTGGTCCATTGGGGGGCACCACACTGGTTTTGGTGCTGAGAATGCCTCTTGAGCTGGCCATAGTGCTCTCATTCCATTGGCCACTGCTTGGCATTAGGTAGAACATCTTCTGGACCCTTCTGCCTCCTCTCCAGTCCATCCCTTCATCAGGGCAGTGTTGGGGGGGGCACTCACCAACCCAGCAGGCTCCGATCATGAGGGTAAGTTCCCGCCTTGGGGGATGGATGAGGCCATTGTCATGGATGAGCGCGGGGTCGTAGGACACACCATCCACATAGAGCGTGACGGTGGGGAACTCCAGGTTGAGGGCATAATGGTGCCATTCATCATCACAGACCTGTAACAGGCAGAAGGAGAGATCAGCAAGCGGAGGAAGGGAGAAAGAGAGAGAGACAGAGAAAGCCAGATCCTTCCTCACCTGCTCCAGCTTCCACAGAAATTTGACAGGTCTCGCACTCTCCAGCAAAGGCCAATATAGGAAAGCAATTCGGCAGCCATGCACAGCCAGGGAGTAGTGAGAGTAGCCATCCTCTGCAGAGAGGGAGAGGGGGCATAGAGGGAGATGAAAGATCAAAGAAAGTTCCACAAAGCACTATCCTGGGACCCTTAGAGAGCTGGGTTAGCCTGAGCAACTGGGCTGAGATCCCACCCACTCATCACACAGGACATGAGCCTTGCACTCAGAGTAGTGCAGAAGAAACCATTCCACCCCCCTCTCCCTTGCAATATGGTCAGGGTATCTCCTGGGGATGGCTGCTCCCAGAACTTACAATGGAGCCCCGCCTGGCTGGGGAAGGGGGCAGGGAGAGAATCCCACCATGATGGAATGGTCCATTCTAGTCTGGAGCTAGGAAGAGATTCCTATTTGGAAGGAGAGTCTATTCTGATGGGTTCATGGTGGGGAGTATCAGTCTCACAGAAAGAGGGTCTATCTCCAGGGTGTCTCACCACTCTGCACCGTACTGCAGATCACAGTCTCCTCCTCCTTCTTGCCCTTCCCAGGCACCACAGCATGTTTCATCCACAGTGACAGGGTGAAGTGGTCACTGAGCCCCTCATGAGCACCCATCCCACTGCCCACAGGCACCTGGGCCACCTGGCTGCCATTGAACCAGTAGATGAGGCTGCTGTCCTGGCTGTAATGCACTGAGAGCCGTGCCGTCCAGTTGGCAAGGGGGCTGGGCATAGGCAGCAGGTCAACCTCACCTGAGGCAGCACCTACCGAAGGAAGGACGGAGATAGAGACAGACGTCAAGACAGAGACCGACTCACAGGGATGGGGAGCAGAAGGGGCTGGGTGGAGTATGACATGGGGATGGGAAGGTGCAGTGGGTCTCTGAGGATGCAGAGAGGTTCCTGGCAGTTCCCCTCAGGACAGTGGGAGATATCAGGAGAAGGACAGGGAGAGCTGCCTATGGCTCCTTTGGTGGAAAGAATGCAGGAATTTTTCCAGTGGCTCCCCTCAGTGCTGAGGGACGGGTCCATGACTCCACGCAAGGCAGGGGCTGCAGGAAGGTGTAGGGGGTCCCCTCCCCTTGGTGTGTGGGTAGTGTCTCATGACCCCTCTCAGTGCTGGGGGTGGCCAGGTATTCCCCAGGCTCTACTTGGTGCAGGAGTTGGAAGGGCTGCATCCCTTTGGCTCCCCTTGGTGTGGGGGATGTCACTGTGGCTCCCCATGCAGAGGGGTGAAGGAGGGTAATCCCCCTCCCTCCGCCCACCACTCCCTGGCTCCACTTGGGGAAGGAGGAATGCACACCGCAGAGTTTGCGCAGCGACTTCTCCGAGTAGTTGTCACGGTCACATCCCTTGGCCACGTGGTTTGTCTGCAGCTCCACTGTAGCTTGGATGTTCCACAGCGGCTCATCGCATGTCTCCAGGTGGATGCTGGGAAACAGTGCCAGACTACCTGCACCTGGCGTGTACTCAATCCGCTTATTCCAGCCTATCGGAGGAGAGAGAGAGAGAGGAGTTAGGGCCCTGCCCTGAGGCTTTCCCAGGTCAGGGCAGCTGACACAGACCCTCCACTTCTACTGATTTTCCCTGAAATGACAGATTTTTGGCCCTTTCCACATTGAAAAATTAACCCATCCAGTGGGGGTCAGCACAGGGGGAGATTTCATAGGAGACTAGAGAGTGGGTTTTGTGTGTTTATAGCCCTGGTACTGACAGAGACCCTTGGATTTTTGACATCTCTCAGCCCGATTTTCAGAGGTGCTGAATCCCCCCCCCTGCTCCTACTGACTTCAGCTGGACCTGTGTGTGTTCAGCACTTCTGAAAGGCCCAAATTGTCTCAAATTGAGGCACCCAAAATCAGTGGTCACTTAAATACAGTACTCATAATAAACACACATAAAAACTACATTAAGGTTGCAAAGCCAAGCGCTCACAAATTAGGATATGCCAGAAATTCTGCCTCCTTGTGCACATGCATTATGGCACAATCTTAAGTGACATGATCACATACTGCTCCACAGGACCCATTTCATTCAGTGCACAGTACGGAGGGGGCTCTTTAAATAAGCAGCTATTCAATACTTTCTTTGCTCCCTGTAATTTAATATCTGCCCCCAAATATCTGTAATTTACTGCACACTATTCAAACCCTGCTCTGAAGGCAGAATTAATTTTCTCATGGACTTTACCATGACATTCATCACTACAGTATCTGAACACTTCACAAGCATCAATGACTTTATTTTCACAACACCCCTGTGAAACAAGGGGATGGTATTATCCACATTTTACAGCTGGGTGACTGAGGCAGAGAGAGATTAAGGGCAAAAGTGAGCACTCATTTTGGGTGCCCAATTTGAAACACCCAGGATCTTATTTTTCAGAGTACTTAGCATTATATAGAAATTTATATGTTCAGAGCACAGTTCCCATTAACTTTAGTTGCAGCTGTGAGTACTCAGCACTTCTGCAAATCAGACCCAGGGTCTCAAGTCAGACCCCAAAAAAACACAATTAGTGACCACCTGTGAAAAGACTGTTTAGCAAAGCTTTTGATACGGTCTCCCACAGTATTATTTCCAGCAAGTTAAAAAAGTATGGATTGGATGAATGGACTATAAGATGGATAGAAAGCTGGCTAGATCATTGGGCTCAACAGGTAGTGATCAACAGCTCAATGTCTAGTTGGCAGCCAGTATCAAGCGTAGTGCCCCAGTTTTGTTCGACAGCTTCATTAATGATCTGGATGATGAGATGGATTGCACCCTCAACAAGTTCGCAGATGACACTAAGCTGAGGGGAGAGGTACATATGCTGGAGGGTAGGGATAGGGTCCTCAGTGACCTAGACAAATTGGAGGATTGGGCCAAAAGAAATCTGATGAGGTTCAACGAGGACAAGTGCAGAGACCTGCACTTAGGTCGTAAGAATCCTGTGCACTGCTACAGGCTGGGGACTGATTGGCTAAGCGGCAGTTCTGCAGAAAAGGATCTGGGGATTACAGTGGACGAGAAGCTGGATATGAGTCAGCAGTGTGCCCTTGTTGCCAAGAAGGCTAACGGCATATTGGGCTGCATTAGTAGGAGCGTTGCCAGCAGATCGAGGGACGTAATTATTCCCCTCTGTTTAGTACTGGTGAGGCCACATCTGGAGTACTGCGTCCAGTTTTGAGCCCCCCACAACAGAAAGGATGTAGACACATTGGAGAGAGTCCAGCGGAAGGCAACAAAAATGATTAGGGGGGCTGGGGCACATGACTTATGAGGAGAGGCTGAGGGAACTGGGCTTATTAATCTGCAGAAGAGAAGAGAGAGGGGGGATTTGATAGCAGCCTTCAACTACCTGAATGGGGGGTTCCAAAGGGGATGGAGCCTGGCTGTTCTCAATGGTGGCAGATGACAGAACAAGAAGCAATGGTTTCAAGTTGCAGTGGGGGAGGTCTAGGTTGGATATTAGGAAAAATTATTTCACTAGGAGGATGGTGAAGCACACTGGAATAGGTTACCTAGGGAGGTGGTGGAATCTCCCTCCTTAGAGGTTTTTAAGGCCCGACTTGACAAAGCCCTGGCTGGGATGATTTAGTTGGTGTTGGTCCTGCTTTGAGCAGGGGGTTGGACTGGATGATGTCCTGA
This sequence comes from Malaclemys terrapin pileata, assembly GCF_027887155.1. Classification (NCBI taxonomy): domain Eukaryota; kingdom Metazoa; phylum Chordata; order Testudines; family Emydidae; genus Malaclemys; species Malaclemys terrapin. The sequence continues at coordinate 142,141,705 of NC_071505.1, forward strand.
GGTCTCTTCCAACCCTAATCTTCTATGATTCTATTAAGTCATTTGCCCAGTATCACATAGGCATTTTGTGGCAGAGGCAGGGATAGAATCTAATTCTTCAGGGCAGCCTTAACCATCCTTTCTCTTCCTACAACTCCCTGCTTCCTTCAGTACATGCCTTCCAATTTCTGCAACAAATGAGGCAAGGATCCTACAGACAACAGCCCCCTTCCCTATACAACCCTGATTTATCTCAGAGCATGGTCCATTCTGTGTTCTGAATGAGGCAGGGGTTCTGTAGGGAAAAAAAAGTATGTGATCACACAATTACAGACTATTCTAATGCATATATACAAGGCAACTGAATTAAAGTTGCAAAAGCAACCTTAATACTGTCAATTCCTAACTTTTGAATGAGACTTTGCAGACAATGTTCTTTTAACATCGTTTTTATGTAATTTCCGAGATTTAAAAAAAAAGAAAACTGAATAGACAAAAATTCCATCTTGTGGAATTATATTGACACCCTCATGATTCCTCAGCAGGATTGGAAACTTTAGATCCAACACAAGGACCCTTGCCACTTGGGCTAACGAAGTAACTGAGAGCAATAGTAGGTTGTTATCCTCTGTGTGGACCAGAGGTAGAGGAGGGTGGGACACTCTGCCAGTGGGTTTCACAGATATTTGCTGACAGCTGAGGAATGGTGAGACTCTGAGATCTTGGATTCTGTTCCAGGCTCTGGAGGAGAGGGTTTGGGGAGACGAGAGAAGGGTGAAAGGGGAAGGTATAAAGGAAGTGTTAGGGTATGAGAAGGAAGGGGATAGGGTGACCGAGTAGGATTATGGTGGGATGGGTGGGGTAGCTGGGCCATGATGGGAGGGGCTAGCAGTGAGAAGGAGGTCATGGTAAGAGCTGAGTGGGAGAGGAGGCTTCATACCCTGCCAGCTGGGTTTGCAAGTGGGCTTCACTTGGATCTCCACTTCAGCATCATCAGATGCCCGCTTCTTGCCACAATCGTAGGCTGTGACTGTGAACTTGTATAGGTGCTCTCCACTGTATTGCAGCTTCTCTGTGTTCTCAATGTTCCCTGGCAGAGAGAGACACAGGGATTAGGGGAGCAGAAAGACTGAGACAGACAGAGAGAGAATGAAAGAAAGACAAGAGTCAAGAGACAGGAAAAGAGAAAAAGGGAGAGGAAGACAGAGTGAGAAGGAAAGAGAAATGTACATTTAGCAGAGCATTGCTCTGTTTTCCCACTCACAATGCATAAGGAGAGTCTCATTCTAAAATAAGGTTTATTGTTGATTCATCACAATAACAAACGAGGCAGAATCAAAAAGTTAAGTCCTCATGCAATGTCATTTTGTGTTGCTCTGTAATATGCTGAAACACTTCTGAACACAAAAGGGCTGCTGTCTCTTCTCCAAGGCAGATGGCTGAGGAATGCAAGGAAAGCTAAAAGGATCACACAGCACACATACATGGAGGAATGGACCAGGCAGAGATGGCAGGGGGCACATGGAGTGAACTGTGGTCTCAGAGGTATACGGAGGCAGGTTCTCACCATCATTGTCAATCAGGAAGGGGATGTTGGGGGTGAGAATCTCATAGTAGCAAATCTGGCTGTACTGGGGGGAGCAGTCTCCATCAATGGCCTCCACCCGCAGGATGCGGTCATAGAGTTTCCCCTCGGTCACTGCCACACGGTATAACTTCTCCACAAAGACCGGAGCAAACTCATTCACGTCATTCACCCGCACGTGCACGGTGGCCCTGATGGAGACAGAGATGAATAAGCAGCTGGTTGACGAGGCAGTGATAGAGGAAGCAAGAGACCAGGTTAGGGAATGAAACCTAGGTCTTCTGCAAGACAGACCAAGGCACTGATCCCTAGCGGGTGCCAACCTCATCCCAGCCCTCAAAGAATTAAAGTCCAGGACAGAGAATGAGATTTGGGTCCCCACACAGCAGCACTGACCTCTAGGGGGCTCTGGGCCAGCCTCTCTCACGAGAGACAGACTGGGATGGAAATTGGCTGAAACTATAGTAAAGAACAGAATTGTCAGACACATAGATTAACACAATTTGTTGGGGAAGAGTCAACACAGCTTTTGTAAAGGGAAATCATGCCTCACCAATCTATTAGAATTCTTTGAGAAGGTCAACAAACATGTGGACAAGGGTGATTCAGTGGATACAATGCACTTGGACTTTCAGAAAGTCTTTAACTAGGTCCCTCACCAAAGGCTCTTAAGCAAAGTAAGTTGTCATGGGATAAGAGGGAAGGTCCTTTCATGGATCAATAACTGGTTAAAAGACAGGAAACAAAGGGTAGGAATAAAGGGTCAGTTTTCACAGTGGAGAGAGGTAAGTAGCAGCATCCCCCAAGGATTTGTAATGGGACCAGTGCTATTCAACATATTCATAAATTATCTGGAAAAGGGGTGAAGAGTGAGCTGGCAAAATGATGGGGTCTAAATTAACACTCAAGAAAGAGATCTTGGATGCATTGTGGATAGTTCTCTGAAAACATTCGCTCAATGTGCAGCAGCAGTCAAAAAAGCTAACAAAATGTTAGGAACCATTAGGAAAGGGGTAGATAATAAGACAGAAAATATCATAATGCCTCTATATAAATCCATGGTACGCCCACATCTTGAGTAGTGTGTGCAGTTCTGGTCACCCCATCTCAAAAGATATATTAGAATTGGAAAAAGTGCAGAAAAGGGCAACAAAAATTATTAGGGGTATGGAACAGTTTCCATACGAGGAGAGATTAAAGTAACTGGAACTATTCAGCTTGGAAAAGAGATGAATAAAGGGGGATATGATAAAGATCTATAAAATCCTGAATGGTGTTGATAAAGTGATTAAGGAAATATTATTTGCTCCTTCACATAATGCAAGAATCAGGGGTCACTCAATGAAATTAATAGGCAGCAGGTTTAAAACTAACACAAGAGAGTACTTCTTCATACAATGTGCAGTCAACCTGTGGAACTCGTTGCCAGGGGATGTTGTTAAGGCTAAAACTATAATGGAGTTCAAAAAAGAATTAGATAAGTAGAGGATAGGTCCATCAATGGCTATTAGCCAAGATGGTCATGGATGCAACCCCATGCTCTGGGTATCCCTAAAGCTCTGACTGCCAGAAGCTGGGACTGGATGACAAGGGATGGATCACTTGATAAATTTGCCCTGTTTTGTTCATTCCCTCTGCAGCATCTAGCACCGGCCACTGTTGGAAGACAGGTCCTGGGCCTAGATGGACCATTCATCTGACCCTGTATGGCCATTCTTATGTTCTTAGTAATGGACCCTGGGGTTCCTGCCTATACAGCAGCACAAAGCACTGACCCCTAGGACACAGCTCTCAGACATCTCTCATTTCAAAGGTGTCACTCATTTTAGCCCCATAGTTACTGACAGTCCACACACACTTGGTTTCCCCTCATTTTTAATATTGGAAATGATTGACATAAAAAATGCAGACTGGTGAACTGGAGGCTCTAGAAAGAGTTCTTCGCACTGGAGGAAAGAATCCCACAGCAATTTGTGTCCCCGCCCCCCTCATATTGGATCTCTGTGACACACTGAATGCCCCATTTGGGCTTTGGCAGGTTAAGAGGTAGGCTCCAGCCACCACAGCCACCCACTCCTGCCTCACTTGTGGGATTTCTTGGTGTTGGTCCCATCAGGTCCCTCTCCACAGTCGTATGCTTGGATGGTGAAGGTGTGCTCCTTGTGCGCTTCGCAGTCCATCGGCTCCTTGGCTCGGATCAGCCCCTCACCCGTGGCCTTGTCCAGGATCACAGCTTCAAAGGGCACCCCTGCCCCATGGATCCGAAAGCCGCAGATCTCACCTGGTGCCCCCCAGAGCAGGGGAGGAGAGGGGGAGAGACAGAAAGGGAAAGAGGAACAGGCCAATGAGGACAGCAGGGAGTTGCCTTCCCCTGCCATCCAGTCCTTGCCCATCCACACCACTCCTCACCATCTCTCTGCAACTTGTCCCTCTTCCAAACTTGTCAGCTTGGAAGAGAGATGACTAAGGGGGAGTATGATAGATGTCTATAAAATCTTGACTGGTGTGGAGAAAGTAAATAAGGAAGTGTTATTTACTCCTTCTCATAACACAAGAACTAGGGGTCACCAAATGAAATTAACAGCAGCAAGTTTAAAACAAACAAAAGGAAGTATTTTTTTCATACAACGCACAATCAGACTGTGGAACTCTTTGCTAGAGGATGTTGTGAAGGCCAAGACTATAACAGGATTCAAAAAAGAACGAGAAGTTCATGGAGCATAGGTCCATCAATGGCTATTAGCCAAGATGTGCTGGGATGGTGTCCCTAGCCTCTGTTTGCCAGAAGCTGGGAATGGCGACAGGCAATGGATCACTTGATGATTACCTGTTCTGTTCATTCCCTCTGGGGCATCTGGCATTGTCCATTGTTGGAAGACAGAATACTAGGCTAGATGGACCTTTCGGCTGACCCAGTATGGCCATTCTTATGTTCCCTGTCCCGCCCCACTTCCCCTCCCACCATTTCAACGTGTGAACACCCTCTTTCCTTTCTTCCTCACCCATTCCCTTCTCACGCTCCCATCTTTATCTCCCTGGGTGTGGATTCATGCTTATCTCCTGGCTTCTTTATGCCAGCTCTGGCACCCATTACCAGGGTAGATCATCCTCTGCAGAAGCCCCCAGTGCAGGGCATTCCTAGAGGAAGCAGGAGCCTTGACCAGGGTGTTCCTGGCTTTAAGAAAGGCTCCCAGGACCACTGGCAACTGGTGCATGTTAGGGCAGCCCATACGCTGTTCTAACCTGTACTGGGGCCCTTGCCAGAGGTGTTGTAAAGCAATCAGTCTCTGTGCTGAGCGACAATCCAATCCTCTCTCTCTTTCTGGTTCTGTCCTCCCCATCTCTCCTCCAACCCTGTTACCCAGGTACCTGCATAGCGCAGTGGTGCATCCTTGTCCAGAGCAAATAGCGGTGGGTTGAGCAGGACTGTGTTATCATTCTCCATGACGATGCCCTGGTATTCAGACTCAATCCAGGGTTTGTGCTTGTTTGCTGAGGGGGTTTGGGGGTACAGGAATGGGAGGACATGAATGAGTTAGACACAATTATAGAGCTAATGGCCCCCCAGATGCAGGCTGGGGGCACCACGCTCAACCCTGAAATAAAGGAGGCCCCAAGTAGACTGATAAGGGGCAGGGAAGGATAGTCCCTCTCTATGTGGCTCTGGAGAACTTCCACTGAGAATACTGTGCTCTGTCCTGGGGCCCTCATTCCTAGGAGGGATCTCAGACAAGAACCACAGCAACTCTCCAGAGGCTGGAGGAGTCAAGTTCTGAGGAGAGATTCAATTAACTAAATCCCACCCTGCCCCCGGCTTAATAAAGTCACTATTAAAGGACAGAGCCACCCTTAGGGTCTCCATGGGGAATATTCCCGAGGAGCAACCTGACCACTTCTGCCCCACCCCTTTATGGGGCCAGGGTTTGAAGGGCTCCAGAATAGCTATTCTGTGCTGCTCTCTCCATACATATGTCCCATTTCCTGAGTCCCTTTCTCCTTCATCCCTGGCTCCATGGCATGTCCCATATTCCCTTGGCCCCTCCTTGTTGCCCGGAGTGCTAATCTCGTTGGCTGGAGCCTGGCCAGACTCAGCTCCGAGACAGCAGCCGGCAGGAGGCTCTGAAAAATGTCACAGGCCCAGAAATAGCAAATTAATCTTTATCACACAAGCTCCGGGGCAGGGAAAGAGAGAAAGGAGGAGGAAGGGAGTGAGAGGGAGAAGGAAAATCATTACAAATGAACACCGCCTCTCCACTATCCAATCCCTGCTGAATGGGTCTTGGGGATTATAGTGCAATGGCCTAGTTTCAACCCCCATCTCCCAGCTAATCCTACCCCATCCAGGGAAACAAGGATACAGTCACACCCAAACAATGCTCTGACCACACAGCATGGTCTCAGAGAGGTTGGGGGAAAGGATATGCCACTCTGCCCTATCACCTTAAGGGCACCATTTCTAATATAGGGGTCCTTTCCTTCAGCAGAGCTCTGCCTTGCACCATGTTGGGGCATTGGGATCAGTACTGACTCAGAGTGACCCCTATAAGAGTCAGCCACTAATTTCCACAGATCAGAATTGAGGTGCCTTGGCAGAACTGTGAGTAGAGAGTCCAGGACTCAGGCAGCAAGCGGGGCTCCAGATCAGCACTAAGATGCATCAAAAGGGGACATCCAGTCTGCGTAGCAGGAAAGGCTGTGAGTTAGGATTTATATCTCACCATACTGATTAATGCAGCATTATGCTGAAATCCAGAGAAACAATCATTGTCCCTTTATTCTCATCAGTATGCAACTGGGACCCCCTTCTGTGTGCAATTCCACACCTCCCCATACCCTCCCACAGAAAAGCCCCCATCCCGTTCCACTCTGAGCAAGGTTCTGGTTTATAAACAGGTACACCCTGTTGCTGGGGCAACAAGCTGATGGTGGAGGGATAAATCTTGACTGCATCCTTCCGTCAATTGGAAGGCACCAGGATGATTTCTTGGGAGGGAAGTCTCCAGGAATCATGGGAAGGTTTGGGGGCAGAGGAAGGCTCTTGCCACCTTCAAGAAGATCCCATAGGAGGTAAAGACACTTGTTAGAGGTGGATGGATGCTTTGGACGGTACAGTTCACAGGGAAAATGGAGGACACATAGCCCAAGGGGGCTCTGATTCATGATTGCGCCCCTAGGTGCTACTGCAGTACAAATAATAATAATAAGGGGGTTACCCCCTCCAAAACCGATACACACACAGCTCTGCACCCAGGAACCAGAACCAGCTCTGCATCTTCCAATGGGGAGCGATGGGGTCTAGAACTCCCCATTCCTAGGCATCCCTTCTGCCCCCTTGTATGCCACTCTGCCCTATTAAGTTATTCTTATTTTTTCTCTCTCCTCATCTGTGCCTACAGCCATAGATCTCGTACCTTCTCTCTCTGTATGTCTTTTTGGACAACATCTGTGCTCAGAATGTATGAGTTATAGGGTTGGTTTCCCCATATTTAGCACAAAAAATACTCTCACTCTTATATGCAACGCCCATAGGTTACATATTTCCATGTAAGTTAATCATATAGACAGATGCTGGAGAAACAAATCTAGGATCAAAGGATGGAGATAGAGGCATGTTGTGTGGTGCTGGATAGCTCAATTATTTTACATGTTATATTTCAACAGACAGAAACAAAAGGCAAGGTACATTCAACCAGAGAGCTGAAATAAAGGAAGGATATGTAGGAAGAGAAAGAATTGAAGAACTAAACTCGGAGGAAGGAAGAACTAGGCGACCTGAGAGCATGAGAAAGAGCTGGAAAGAGCTAGGGAGACAGAGAGGGAAAGTAGGTAACAGAACTAGAGTGACAATGTGAGCAGGAACCTGGAGGGATGAACAGAGAGAACCAGGGATCCTGCAGAGCGCCCAGCACCAAGCTGAGAGCTGGAGACACTGCCACGCCAGGAGATGGATCAGATGAGCTGATCGCAGCTGCGTGTCATCTCTTGACATGACTGGAAAGCAGATGGCTCCCGACCGCTGCGTTCCAGCCCACAATCCGGAGGGACCCCACCTGGCCCTGGGGGGGCTCCCACCTGGCCCTGGGGGGGCTCCCACTCACCTTTGTTGCAGAAACTGCCGAGGAGCAAGGCACATAGGAAGAAGAGGGAGGCGAGGGGCCGCGGGCAGCCCATCCTGGAAGTCGGCTCCCACCTGCTCCGGGGTGATGTGCAGCCGCCCCTCCGCGCTCTCACTCCTCTCAAGCTTCCGTGGGGCGGAGGGCCGGACGCCGAGCCGCAGAGCTCGGAACAGATGGCTGGCTAGATTCGCAGCTCCTCGGAGCGCGGAGGGATAGAGCGAGCTCGCACTTCTCAGCTCCCTACCCCAGCCCAGCCCCTCTACTGCAGCATGATGTCAGCAGAGCCCAGAACTGATTGATGGGCGCCAGCAGCCAATGCGATGGGCGCGGGAGCCAGGTGCTGGGGGGGGGGGGAGGGACCAATGATGGGGAGGCGAGGCACAGGGGTGGGAGCCAATCTTTTCCTCCTCGCTGCAAGCTCGAGGAGGCTGGGGGAGCAGTGCCTGGGAGTGAGGGGCAGAGGTGCTGGAATTAGGGGTGCTGTCGCACACCTCCTGGCTTGAAGCGGTTTCCATCCTATACAGAGTTACAGTTTGGTTCAATGGCTCTCAGCACCCCCACTACACAAATTGTTCCAGAGCCCCTGGTAGTGCGGCGGGGGGGGGCTGGATTGAAATAGCAGGGGTGCTGTCGGGTAGTGCTGAGAGGCAGTGGTAGAGCTTCAGTGAGCTGTGTGTGAAGGGTGGGGGGCTGGGAGGGGTCACAATAGTGGGGCGGCAGCGAGTATGGGTGCCTTGCCATCCACTTTCCCATGGTCCCCCAGACTCAGTCAGCAGTCCAGGCCACAGCAGTCATGAAGCTCAACCTGCTAGGGAGTAAGTGCCCGGGTGTCTCCTGGGATGGGCAGTGACTGGGCACTGCTGTGAGGAAGTTCACAGCTGCCGGGGTGTCTCCCGGGATGGGCAGTGACTGGGCACTGCTGTGAGGAAGCTCACTCAGTCCGAATTATGGAGAGAGGACGCTCGCCAGACACTTCCTGATTGGCACCAATGAGTTAAAAATTCCAGTGTGGAAAGGCCGGGGAAGCTCAGCCTGGTGTCGGATTGATTGCTGCTCTACCACTACCTTGGTCCTTCCCACACTGAAGTGGAGGTGCCAGGAACACAGCCAGCCCAGCCCTTTCTGTGTTCCCCGGTAAGGAACCATGGGACTCTTACGGCAGCAAGACGCCTGTCCATGGGGCTGCTATATAACCCCCTCCCCACACACCAGACTAAGGGAGAGAAAGCAGGAAAGGACCAACGAGGAGGAGGGAGTCCAAGGTCCCCAGCTTTGTCTCGGTCTCATCCCTCCTGTTCTCCTTCCCGTGTCTCATTCCAACGATCAATTCTGCCCATCTGCCCTGTGATGCCTCCCAATCTGACCGGCTATTACCGATTCGTCTCCCAAGACAACATGGACGGTTACCTTCGGGCTTTAGGTAACCACACCCTTCCCTGGTTGCTTCCCCCTGCTATCTTTTCCACCCCTCCCTCTCCAAAGATGTCACCTCCCAGGGCACCCCAAAGGGGGGGGGGGGGCGTTGGGATTTTTCGACCCTCGCGCCGCCTGTCCCTCTATCTTTGACTTTAAGCGTCAGAGGAGTGAGGTTCTGGAACAGCTTCCCAGCAGGAGTTGGAGTTGGAGGTGGGGGAAACAAACAATTAGTTTTTAGAAAGAGCTGGAGAAATTTAAAAGGGATTGTATGATGGGTTGTTTGTGATGGTGGAGAGCAGGGCTCAGCAGCCCTGGGTTCCCTTCTGGTTTATGTCTGATCTTCCTAAAATCTCATGCTTCCGGGTTTCAGCCAGTCACCTACAGGGGTCAGGAAGAGAAACCTCCCCTCCCCCCCACTCCCCACACACGTATTCTGGGATTTGAGGCTTTTTTGTCTCCTTCCTCCTAAGCATCAGAGATGGCCCCAGCTGGAGAAGGGAGGTTGCACATGGGGTGGGTGAGGGCTCTGAGGTAGCATTGATTATTCTCTCTCACATGCTTGGCTGGTTGGTTCTTTCTCACATGCTCAGGGTCCAATTGATTGCCTTATGTGGGGTCAGGAAGGAATCTTCACCCAGGTCAGCTTGGCAGTGACCTTGGAGGGGAGGGGGCTGCTTTCTTCTACAGCGTGTGGCTGTGGGTCACTAGCCAGGATTATCCTGGTATTTCTCACATAATCACTTCCCTGCCATTGTTGGGCCTCAGACACAGGTGGTGCACCTCGGTCCCTCCTATTCTCTGCCTGTGGCACACAACAGTCTAGTCTCCTGACAGTTGTAATACTTTGGTCTAATTTTGGTTGTCCAGTTTAGTATGTGGGTGCTGAGTGGTGTTGGTGGCCTGTGATACATGGGAGGTCAGACTAGATGATCTGGTGGGACTTTCTGGCCCTAAACTCTCTGAACACAGTCTGTAGCCTTGCACACCCACCAGTCTGAATGGGGGAGGTGGAGCATGCTTGGAGAAGGGAATGAAATGTATTGATGGGGCAGTGAGGGTCATTGAGGAGAATGTAGCAAGAGAACCAAGAAGGAGCAGTGAACGGCACTGCTATGGGAAGCTCACTGCTGCCAACAACCCATTATCTGTTCCCTCCACCTCATCCCATCTAGACATTAATGTGGCCCTGAGAAAACTGGTTTGCCTCCTGAAGCCAGACAAGGAGATAATCCATGCTGGAGATCACATGACCATCCACACAATCACCTCACTGCGCAATTACATCATGGACTTTGATCTGGGAAAGGAGTTTGAAGAGGACCTGGGGCCAGTGGATGGACGCAAGTGCCAGGTGAGAGGGCTAAGAGGATAGGCCAGTGACTTAAAGGGTAGCTTGACTGTGGCCAGTGACTAGGGCTTTACCTAATAATCAGAACAATCCTGTTTCTGATGCCAGAGTATAATCCAGCTCAGAGCTATGCTGAGTCTGATGGGCTAATAGCTAATGTATTCAGGTCTAATGATGAATACGTGTGATGAGCAGGGAATTGAGAATTAAGGTTAAATATACAATGGAGCCCAGAAGTCTAAAATTTCAGTATTCAGATACCCTTAAATCTGTCCCCCTGCAGCAATGCCCTGAAAAAAATCAGAAAGTCAGATGATTTATCCACTGGAACAAACAAGTTCATCGCATGTCATGAAATGTCTGACCTTATAAGATACTGAGGTTACTCAGCATACATGACAAACAATCCCAAGGGGTCTAAAGTTAGGAACATAACCAAAAAAAACTTCAAAACAGGAGCTGCATTTGAAGATGTCTTAGAGAAAGGGGCAGGTAGTGGGTCAGTGTAGAAAGGTGACAGTACAAAGAAGAAGACAAGGCCTTTTCCCATGCCTGACAGTGTTGACTGTCTTTTCCCTTTCAGACAGTCATCTCCTGGGAAGGGGATCAGCTGGTGTGTGAGCAGCAAGGAGAGAAGAGGAACCGGGGCTGGAGGCACTGGCTGGAGGGGGACCATCTGCATCTGGTGAGAAGGAGCTCTGAGCAGGGTGTGGCACACTAACACCCCAGAAAGGGAAGTCTCTAGAGGGGATTCACTAGGGCAGTGGTTCCCAAACTGGAGTTCGCAAAATGTTACAGGGAGTTCTCAGGGGAAAAAAATTCCCTAATGGCGGACAGAACTGTCCCTAGGGAACCCTGGCAGCACTGGGCCAGCAGCCTGGAGCCCCTGGACTTCCAAGAACTAAGCAGATCAAGACAAGCATATCTGAGGAGATTTAAACTTCAAGACTACTTATAAGAAATGGAAAGGGAGGTGGATATTTTTTGCTGTTTTTAAAATTAAATAGGCAGCTGGTATTGTTTTCAAAATTATCATGGAGAACAAGTTTAAGCTTTGTTGTGACATCGTTGTTTGCCTGGACTGCTTGAGACCTGAATGCTTGTGTAGGAGGAACTCTTTGAGTTGGCTTCTTAAATATCTTCATGCTGTTTCACATCTTGATACTCCTGGATGAAACATAGGAGCCTTGTCTTATAACATGCTTATTCAAAGTGATACAAGCTACCAAAGTGAGATCTTGGAAGAGTGTTACCGTTTTCATAATGTAATAAAAATACTGTAATGATAAATAATAATTAATAATAAATAGTATGTAATGAGCATGTCATAAAAACAAATTTTATATTTCCAAGATCACTGCTTTTATAATTTATGTTCAGGTAAAGGAGAAAATCCCTGGAAATATTCATTTTTAGGAGGGGGTTCGCGAGACTTGACATTTTAGTGAAAGGGGTTCACAGGTTGTTAAAATTTGGGAACCACTGCACTAGGGGAATGTCAGCGGCTCAGAATGGGATGATCATTCCTCCCCGCCTTGGATCCCAAGCTAGGCCCCATAGTTATGCATGGTTTCTCAGGGGCAACGGCCACTTCACACAAACATCCTCCTGTAGGGTTCAAAAGTTGACTAGGCTGAGCTCAGTGTGAATTGGCCAATGTCCCTGCCCTGCCCTGAAATTCCACCATAGCTCCTGGGGCTTTGTGAGAGGAAAAGGGAAGAGATGAATCAGACACAAGGTTTCCTATGTGTGACACTAAAACCTCAGCAAAACCTCTTAAGGCACAAAGAGAAAAGGGAAATATAGGGAGGCTGCGGGTAAGGGCTATTGAGCATTGGCAGAGCTGCGTGGGGTGAGGGGCAGGAATACAATACCAGAGAGGCTGTGGGTAATGACTATGGGGCACTGGCAGAGCTGCATGGGGGGCAGGAGTACATTAGCAGGGAGGCTGTGGGTAAGGACTCTGAGGCACTGGCAGAATTATGGCAGAGCTGCGTGCAGGTGGCAGCCAGGACTGGAATAGCAGGGAGGTTGGTGTGGGTCAGGTTTGAGAGGGATTGGCAGTGCTGTGTGTGTGTGGGGGGGGGAGCCAGGACTAGAAAGCATGGGAACTGTGGGTTGGAACTGAGAAGCCCTGGCAGATCTGACCAAAGTCTCTTCTTTTATCTCCCTCCCTCCCTCCCTCCCTCCCTTTCTTCTTCCCAGCACATGACAGCAGAAGATGAAGTTTGTGTACAGATCTTCCAGAAAGTGAAGTAACCACAACACCTTCCCAGTACTGAGCACTAACCCATTTGGACAGAACTAGTTTCATTGCAGAGTCAAGACCAAAGCTATCAAATCTGCCCCCCCGCACACACACACTTTGGAATAAAAAATACAAGTGGCCAAAACCTCTGTTGCATTGTGTTTCCTTATTGCCATCTACTTTCATAGTGTATCTAGGTGCCAAAGCATGTGACACCCAGCTTACATTCCCCAGCCCACTCTCTCACTCTCTGGGGACGCGGAGCAGGGCTGGCTCCAGGCACCAGCGTAGGAAGCAGGTGTTTGGGGCGGCCAATGGAAAGGGGAGGCACATCTAGGTCTTCGGCAGCAATTTGGTGGCAGGTGCTTGGGGCGGCCAATGGAAAGGGGCAGCACGTCCGGGTCTTCGGCGGCGGGTCCCTCATGAAGCGGCGCGATTGAGCTGCCACCGAAGTGCTGCCGATCGGCTTTATCTTTTTTTTTTTTTTTTTTTTTGCTTCTCCACTTCGGGCGGTAAAAAAGCTGGAGCTGGCCCTGACTGGGAGCCCTGCAGAATTGGTTTTGGTGTCTCTTAAAGGTGCCTTGGCCTGTGCTGCAATGTGGGAGACCCAGATTTGGTTCTCCGTTCTGGTCCCTACGCCTTAGCACTGGGAGAAAAGCTGAGACCAGGTACACCCCAAGGGTTAGTGCTCCATGGTGGTGTGCTGTGCGGACAAGCTGAGACCCATCCACAGGAGAATTCCACAGCGGAGGGAGCCCTAGATCTGTCTGCAGTGAGGGGAGGGGACAATAAAAGCGAGGGGGAATTTCTGATGGCTGGGGCAGTCTGTGGGAATGAGGGGGGTCCCAATCAGTGTGAGAAGGGAAAGAAGGAGGGAGATCATGGGGGTGGGGAAGTGAGAGAGGTCTGTCTGTGGCGTGGGAGGGTAATGTGGCTTCAGGTTTCAGTGAGATCATTTCAGAATAAGAGCTCTGGTATCCCAGCCAGAGGGGAGGGGTGAAGAAAGGTGGAGTGGTGGAGTCACTGCTTGGCTGAACTTCCAGATGGAAGGGGGAACCTGGGCCCAAATGGGAAGTGAATCTCCCTCACCCCCAGGGGCAGGGCTGTGCAGCAGCTGATGCAGAGAGGGGTCTAGGGCTTGCCTTGCCTGAGTGATTCTGTGTCTACCTTCACCTTGTGGGGCCCCTCTGGGCTCCCTTCAGATTGGGGGGGGGGAGATAGGGCAGGGGCCAGACCTCTCATGGTCAGAAGGAAGTTAGGGTTCCATGGTCAGCACATCTCTGCCCCATTCACCAGAAGGAGAGTAATCCTGCCCTGCAAACCTGAACTCCCAGCATTCTCAGGACACATGCTGATCCCTAGTAGCCACTGCTGATATTCAGCAGCTCCCTCCTCTCTTAACCTGTGAGTCCCTCTCTGGATTGGAACTGGACTGGAACCAAAGACCATCTTGGAAGCAACATTACCAGCCCAAGCAGTCAAAAATCATGAGTTAGACCCCCCCAAAATCACAGGGATTCTAAGTCATGGGATTTTATACAATAATAAATGTTTTCTCTGTATTTGCTTTTTGGATTCTGTACCTTTAGGGGTCACATTTCCAAGCTTTTCCCTGCAACACCAAGGGTTAGAAATTAGAATTCACTTATTTAAAACGAAAGGTGAGAGTCTCACATAGACACATGACCCCAGGAGCTGGGGCTTTAAAATAAATGTTAAATTCATGGGACTCATTCTATTACAGCATTCCAAAAGTTGGCAACCCTGGAAGTACCGTTCTTCCCACTGAAGGAGGAAAACTGGAACTGGTCCCCATGCCCCCCGCGATGGACTCTTCTTCCTCACTTTATCTGCCTCACCTTGGCTGTGTCATCACTCCCTGCTCATAGCCACTCCCTGCAATCCAAGGGTGAGGAGTACAGGGGTGTGTGACGGAGCAGGGAGCAGGGCAGATTTGACCTGGGAATGTTGCAGGGGGGTTGCAGTGGGGATGTGGGACTTCCCTTGAAGGAAGCTACCTGAGCTGTAACCTGAGCCAGGAGCGGGGGTGGGGAGAATTAACACCTTCTGCCCGGGAGACTGAACAAAGGAGAGGAGCAGCGGGAGGAGTGGGGAGTTTAGTTTCGGTTGGGGCTGGGTGGTGCAACGCAGGGAACCCCAAGCTGGGGTCCAAGCTCCCTGAACCTCCCCGAGGGACCTAATTGAGGGGGGTCTGGTCGTACCTACACGCTCTGCTTGAGACTGTGTTCCTGTCCTTAAATAAACCTTCTGCTTTACTGGCTGGCTGAGAGTCACAGTGAATCTCGGGAAGAGGGGTGCAGGGCCCTAACTCCCCCACAATCCGCAACAACTGGTGGCAGCGGTGGGATCTACTGCACCCCGTGGACGGCGCTTCCTGCAGTAAGTGACTGGGGAGCAGTAAAACGAAGGGGGATTGACGGGGACCAGGCGCGCTGAAGAGTGAGAGAGAGACGGTTATTACCCCTGGGAGTGTGTGACCAGCGAGAAGGACTTTTGCAGTAACAGGGTCCCCCGAGGGGATCGCAGCGAGTGGTCCCAGGGGCGGAGGAGTCTGCAGCTCGACCCTGGCAGAGAGGTGGTGACCTCGAGAAGGGCTGGCACACTAGGGGGCCCCCTGGGAACTGTGGGGAGCTGTGAGCACACAGGCCGGTGAGTGGCCAGCAGGAAGATGTATGCCAAGCGGCTTAAGAGCGACCTGGTGGAGCTGTGCAAGCAGAGGCGGCTGCGCATTGGGAGGCTCACCAAAGAACAGCTCATTGCCCAGCTGGAGGCGGAAGATCGCGCGAATGAACTGATCCCTGTGTCTCAGGGAAGCATCCTGGCAAATGCAGCGCAGGCACCAGTGTCTGTCCCAGCTGGGAGTGGTCAGCCGGCTGCTGAGGGCTTCCCGAGACCCCTCCTTCCTATGCCTAGGGGAAGGGTGGGGAGGAGCCCAGCAAATACCAAAGGCGCCGTGACCCCCCCGGCCAGCAGGGGGTCCCCCCGGCGAAGCTCGCCGGCCAGCAGAGGATCCTCCCGGCGACGTTCGGCATCCGGGGAGCGGAATTGGCTGGAATGGGAGAAAGAGCTAAAACTGAGAGAGCTGGAGGATCGTGAACAACAGAGACAGCATGAAGAGAGACAGCGTCAGCATGAACGGGAGGAGAAAGAGAGACAGCATCAGCGTGAACGGGAAGAGAAAGAGAGACAGCATCAGCGTGAAGAGAGACAGAGACAGCATGAACGGGAGGAGAATGAGAGACAGCGTCAGCATGACCTGGAACTGGCGAGATTGAAGGGCAGCGAACCCCCGGCTGCGGTGAGTGAGGGGGGACCCAGGACTGCACGGAGCTTTGATAAGTGCATCATGGCCCCATACAAGGAGCGGGAGGACATGGATGACTTCCTGGAGGCCTTTGAGACGGCCTGCGAGCTGCACCGGGTGGATCCCGCGGACAGACTCCGGGTCCTTACCCCCTTACTGGACCCCAAATCCGTGGCATTGTACCGCCAACTGGGAGAGGCAGAGAAAGGGGACTACGAACTATTCAAAAAGGCCCTGCTACGAGAGTTTGGGCTGACTCCTGAGATGTACCGGGAAAGGTTCCGGAGTCAAGATAAAACCCCTGAGATCTCATATCTGCAACTAGCCGTCCGCATGGAAAGATACGCCAGTAAGTGGGCTGGTGGGGCCCAGACGAAGGAGGACCTGATTAAACTGCTGGTACTGGAGCAACTGTATGAGCGGTGCCCATCCGACCTGAGGCTGTGGTTGGTGGACAGAAAGCCAGAGAACCCGCGACACGCCGGGCTGATGAGTTTGTAAAGAGCCGGTCAGGGGGTGGCAGGGAGGAGCCCCAAAGGAACAGGCCCGCCGCGATGCAGAGAGAGAGTCACCCTGGGACCTCCCAAAGGGGGAATATGGGGAATCCCCTCCCACGGGGAAGGCCCAGCATCAGGGACAACCGACCGGCTCGAGGGGACCCACGGGACCTGAGCTGCTATTACTGCGGCCGAAGAGGCCACGTTCAGGCCCAGTGCCCCAAGCTCAAGGACAGACTGAGCAGACCGAACCCGCACCGGGTTAACTTGGTAGAGGCCCAGACGGACGAGGGGCAGGCTTCCCACGCAAGAGGGGCTGGCAGCTTATCAACTGCTCAAGAGAGAGAAGGGCCCCCGGCCAGCTTCTCTGGGGGGCCAGATGCTCCGGATTCAAAGTTCTCCGTTTACAGGGTTGGCGCGGGGCTGTCCCTGCGGAGCGAGTGCCTTGTTCCCCTGGAGGTGGATGGGAAGAAAGTTTATGGATACTGGGACACGGGCGCAGAGGTGACACTGGCCCGGCCCGAGGTGGTGGCCCCAGATCGGGTGGTGCCCAACACCTTCCTGACCCTGACCGGGGTGGGCGGGACCCCATTCAAGGTTCCCGTAGCGAGGGTACACCTGAAATGGGGGGCCAAGGAGGGCCCCAAGGACGTGGGAGTGCACCACCATTTGCCCACTGAGGTGTTGATGGGGGGGGACCTAGAGGACTGGCCAAGCAGCCCCCAGACCGCCTTAGTCGTGACCCGTAGCCAGAGCCGGCGAGGGGCACTACGCCCTGACCTTGGGAAGGATGTCCCACCGGAGGCACCGAACCCTTCCCGGGTGGGGAGGGAACACCCAAGGACAGGCCGCGGGGTGGCTGGGGCTTCCGACCCAGCCGACGAGAGGGAGCAGGTCCCCATCCCTTCCCCAGCCGCCGAGTTCCAGGCCGAGTTGCAGAAGGACCCCTCCCTGCGGAAGCTAAGGGGCCTGGCTGACCTCAGTGTGGTACAGACCATGAGGAGAGGATGCAAGGAGAGGTTCCTGTGGGAGAAGGGGTTCCTGTACCGAGAGTGGGCTCCCCCGGGGGAAGTGGAGTCGTGGGGGATCAGGAGGCAGCTGGTGGTTCCCCAGAAGTTTCGCCACAAGCTACTGTACCTGGCCCATGACATCCCTCTCGCAGGGCACCAGGGGATCCGGCGCACCAGGCAGAGGCTGCTACAGAACTTTTACTGGCCCGGGGTCTTCACCAACGTCCGGCAGTACTGCCGATCCTGTGACCCCTGCCAGAGGGTGGGGAAGGCCCGGGACAAGGGGAAGGCAGCATTGAGACCTTTGCCCATCATAGAGGAGCCTTTCCAGAAGGTGGCCATGGACATAGTGGGACCTCTCAGCAAGATGACCCGGTCTGGGAAGAAATACATCCTGGTGGTGGTCGATTTCGCCACCCGCTACCCCGAGGCAGTGCCCTTATCGTCCATTGAAGCAGACACTGTGGCGGATGCGCTGCTGACCATTTTCAGCCGAGTGGGGTTCCCCAAGGAAGTCTTGACGGACCAAGGGTCCAACTTCATGTCGGCCCTACTCCGGTGCTTGTGGGAGAGATGTGGGGTCCGACACAACTGGGCCTCAGCATATCACCCCCAATCCAACGGGCTGGTGGAGAGGTTCAATGGGACGCTAAAAATGATGCTGAAAACATTTATGAATCAGCACCCGCAGGACTGGGACAAGTACTTACCTCACCTGCTGTTTGCGTACAGGGAGGTACCCCAGGAGTCTACCGGGTTTTCGCCTTTCGAACTGCTATATGGAAGGCGGGTAAGGGGGCCCCTGGACCTGATGAAAGACAAATGGGAGGGGAAGGCCACTCCTGACGGAGAGTCGGTGGTGGAGTATGTCCTGACCTTCCGGGAACGACTTGCCGAGCTCATGGGCCTGGCCAGGGAGAATCTGGCCAGAGCCCAGAGGAAGCAGAAGGTCTGGTATGACCGCACAGCACGGGCCCGCGCCTTCGCCACTGGGGATCAGGTGATGGTCCTCATCCCCGTGAGGAAAAACAAACTCCAGGCCGCCTGGGAAGGGCCCTTCAAGGTTGTCAAGCAACTAAACGAGGTAAACTATGTGGTGGAGCTGTCGAACCGGGCACACCACCATCGGGTGTACCATGTGAATATGATGAAGCCATATTATGACAGGGGGAATATGGTGTTGGCCGTGTGTGGACAGTGGGAGGGGCAGGGAGATGACCCTTTAGTAGATCTATTCCCTGGGACAAGAGTTGGCTTCCCCCTGGAAGCAATTCCCCTCTCTGATCGGCTAACCCCTGCCCAGCGAGCTGAGATCGGAGGGGTGCTGCATCTGTACCAGCAGCTGTTTTCCAACCAGCCTGGACGCACTAATCTGACTGTCCACCGGGTGCAGACAGGATCGCACCCGCCTATAAAATGCTCCCCCTTCCGAGCCACAGGGAAAACTGCTCAGGACCTGGAAAGAGAGGTCAATGACATGCTGGCTTTGGGGGTGATCCAGCCGTCTTCCAGCCCTTGGGCCTCGCCGGTGGTGCTGGTCCCCAAAAAGGACGGGTCAATCCGGTTCTGTGTGGACTATCGGAAGCTCAATGCCATCACTGTAGCCGATGCCTACCCCATGCCCAGGCCGGACGAGCTCCTAGACAAGCTGGGAGGTGCTCGGTACCTTACCACCATGGATCTTACAAAGGGCTATTGGCAAGTGCCGCTGGATGCAGATGCCAGGCTGAAATCGGCCTTTGTCACCCCTCTGGGGCTCTATGAGTTCCTGACCCTGCCCTTCGGCCTCAAGGGAGCGCCGGCCACCTTCCAGCGCCTGGTGGATCAGCTACTGAGGGGGATGGAGAGTTTTGCCGTGGCGTATATCGATGACATCTGTGTCTTTAGCCAGACCTGGGAGGACCACATATCCCAGGTTAGACAAGTGCTGGACCGACTCCAGAAGGCTGGGCTGACCGTAAAACCGGAGAAGTGCAAGGTGGGGATGGCTGAGGTATCCTACCTAGGCCACCGGGTGGGAAGCGGCTGCCTAAAGCCGGAACCAGCCAAAGTGGAGGTGATCAGAGACTGGCCCGCTCCTCAAACCAAAAAGCAGGTCCAAGCCTTTATTGGGATGGCAGGGTACTATCGGAGGTTCGTGCCCCACTTTAGCGCCATAGCCGCCCCCATCACTGAGCTGTGCAAGAAGGGGAAGCCAGACAAAGTGGTCTGGACCGAGGAGTGCCAGGAGGCTCTCCGGGCGCTGAAGGAGGCTCTGGTCAGTGGCCCAGTTCTGGCAAACCCAGACTTTGACAAGCCCTTTATGGTGTTCACCGACGCCTCAGACACAGGACTGGGGGCGGTGTTAATGCAGGAGGATGAAAAGGGGGAGAGACACCCCATCGTGTACCTGAGCAAGAAGTTGCTACCCCGGGAGCAGAACTACGCGGCCATCGAGAAGGAATGCCTGGCCATGGTGTGGGCCCTCAAGAAACTAGAGCCATATCTCTGTGGGCGTCACTTCACCGTGCACACCGACCACTCTCCCCTGACCTGGCTGCACCAGATGAAAGGAGCCAACGCCAAGCTCCTGAGATGGAGCCTGCTCCTGCAGGATTATGACATGGACGTGGTCCATGTGAAGGGACGTGACAACCTGATAGCGGACGCGTTGTCCCGGAGAGGGAGCCCTGAACTTCCCCAGGTCACTGGTCAGAGTGACCCCGCTCAGTTCAGTCTCGAAGGGGGGAGAGATGTGACGGAGCAGGGAGCAGGGCAGATTTGACCTGGGAATGTTGCAGGGGGGTTGCAGTGGGGATGTGGGACTTCCCTTGAAGGAAGCTACCTGAGCTGTAACCTGAGCCAGGAGCGGGGGTGAGGAGAATTAACACCTTCTGCCCGGGAGACTGAACAAAGGAGAGGAGCAGCGGGAGGAGTGGGGAGTTTAGTTTCGGTTGGGGCTGGGTGGTGCAACGCAGGGAACCCCAAGCTGGGGTCCAAGCTCCCTGAACCTCCCCGAGGGACCTAATTGAGGGGGGTCTGGTCGTACCTACACGCTCTGCTTGAGACTGTGTTCCTGTCCTTAAATAAACCTTCTGCTTTACTGGCTGGCTGAGAGTCACAGTGAATCTCGGGAAGAGGGGTGCAGGGCCCTAACTCCCCCACAATCCGCAACAGGGTGGAAGGGAAAGTTTCCTATAGGGGAAAAGATTCATTTGATAGCAGTGCCTCAGAGGGAGGAGGTCCCTGGGGGGGAGCCCAGCAATCTCTGGAAAATTAAGCTTCTGGAGAATTTTCAGGGTAACTTGTGCCCTCAACAAAAAAATAAGTGATTCTTTAAGCTGGAAAGTGCATGTTCTCTCCAACAGCTGACCTCAAAACCAGCATTCCCCAGACAGCTGCTTTGCAGGGAAACCATCAGCGTATGAGAAGAATGTCAATGCTAAGCACACATGTGAACAGAGAGGGTTAGGAGCTGTAACCGTAACTGTAAAGACAGCTATGCCCATGGAAGTGATATGGCATGACAGCCACATGCAAATAGATTCTCATACCCAGGGCATGCTGAGGCCACAAAAGAGAGTACTGAAACATTTCTGCCTTCTTTATACACGTGTAAATCCCAGTCCCGACTTGTAGCACACACACTTTCCTCCCCCGCCCCCATTCTAGTCTTAGACTTCTTCCACACACACAATTGGCAGCAGTTTCCCACACCGTTGAATTTCACATAATGACGTTCCTTTGTAAGAGTGTGGTAGACCCAGATGTTATGTTACGAGCAGCTGTCACACAGTGTCCTATGGGTGCCATTCCCATGGGTATTATCACTCTCCCTCCCAGCGATGCCCTGGGGGAACAAGGTTCCTTGTCAGTCGTGTCTGGTGGCAACAAACTTCCCTGCAAACAGTGCCCTGTAGCTGCTATCTTTGATGCTCTATAGCTACAAGCTTCCTTGCAAATAATGCCCTATGACCCTAAACTGTGTCCCATTGGTGCCCTGTCGCTGTGAGCTTTCCTCCTACTGGTGTCCTGTTGCTATAAGTTTCTCTCTTAGCAGTGTCCTATGGCTTAAAACTTCCATACAGATTGTGCCCATTGGTTGTGAGCTTCGTTCCTGATGGTATCCTGTGCCAGCGAGTTTCCCTCCAGGGCCTTGATTGGGGCTGCCTGAGAATGTGCATCATGCACAGCGAAGCACTCAAAAGTCAGGAAATCCCGGAGTGAAGATTGCCCATTTAACCTTAACTCTGATCCCATGAGTGTACATTATTATGAGAGTAATTAATTACACAGTCACATGTTCTTTTTCAGACAATATAACAATATATATAATGTAAGTTTCTCTACAGCATGTATAAACATCTTGAAATGCTTCCAACATTTATTATTGTTACATTATTTCATTGTTGTGACTCTTTTCATAGACTTGAACTCTTTACTCTGATTCCCAGAAAAATAGTGCTATGCTTGAGAAGTATCGGTGTCTTTAAAGAAAAACCTGTAAGACATCATTGTCATTTTAGAGACCCCCAGCATCAGAAAGCCAGGAGAATCTAAACTCATGTGCAGAGGAACAATAATATTGGGCTTGAGCCTTCTTCCCTACTGTATGAAGAAAGCCTGAAAAGTTGTTTGTTTTTGCTGTTTGTTTCACATTCATAATTCAGTTCTTGTACATCCTGTTTCCCTTGGAAGACTCTATAGACAACTGCAGAACAACCAGAGAGGCCTGCCTAACTGGGAGAGAGGAAGGTATTGGTATTCATAGTGTTTTAAACTCTCTGGGCTTTGTTTGTTATTATTAACACCTATTTAACACAAATGTCGAAGAAACAGCTGAAAGAAAACTTCTCTTTGTTAAAGATTTAACACTCCTGTTTCCTCATCAAGGAAGCTGCTGATTCACATCTCTAAGGAGTTCTTCAGCAAAACAGTAAGGCAAAGACCTGGCATTTTTGATATTTCTAAGGTAGAAAGAAGCAGTTTTTTAAACTTTTTAAGAATAAAATTTCAAGCCTTCTTCCCACATCAGAAAAATGCCCTCAAAATGAAGGGCGGGGAGAACACAAATCCTATTTCTTTTTCCTTTTATTACACTGTTAAAAACAAAACTCCCCCCAAAATTTCACTTTAATATAGGGAAATTTCCAGTTAAGTGTCTCTTGAGCAACCTTAGCTATACACACACACACACACACACACAAATGTGTACAACTCTGTTGGATGGATCTTGCTTAAAAAAAAAAAAAGTTCATGGCCACAGTTCCAGCAAAGAGCCAGCAGAGGGCAGCAGAATGTGGGCTAATGAAACTCATTCATGATGTCAATCGCTTTGCAACCTAACTGTCTCTCTTCCCTCCCTCTCCTCTTGGTCTTCCCCCACCTCGCTGAATTAGATCTGGCAGGGTTAAGAGTTTGCATTTGGTTACAACTCGCAAGCCCTGGTTAGAGCGCTTGGAGGGAGAGAGAGAGAGACATACACACATCAGACAAGACTAAGAACATGTGAGTGCTGCCAATCTGGCCTGGGGAGGGAGGTGATGGCATCTTTATGGGGGAGAGGACTGAAGGGTCCAACTCCTTGGGGAAGGATGAGAGGTGGACGGGGTTAAATCCATGTCACACTATTACCCCGTTAATCCTCCTGTTAGAAGTGGTGCAGTGTTTGAATCCCCCGGCTGATCTCCTTCCAGGGAAGGGGAATGAGTGTATTTTGGAGGAGCGTAATGACCCCACTTCCCAAGTAACCCCCAGATTGGGACCAGGATGTGAGGGGGCAACTAACCTGCTCAGATTTCCATACCACACCCTGCGGAGAGGGAGAGGTTAATGGCTAGACCTTGCACAGGCCCCCCTTCCCTCAACAGGGGGATCACTCCCCGCCATGCTGAGGACCTTTGGACCCTGAACTGCTGAGCTGGGCAAGCTCCCAAGCTGACAATAAACACAAGCTGAACCAGGTGGCCCAAAGCCAGGCGGAGGGAAACCTTCAGAGCCTATAGGGCTGGATCTCTTACTGTTCCTTCCCCTGGTTCCAAGAGACCTGGGTCCATGGCTGGCGTGTAACAAAGAGCCAGTACCCCTGGGTTCGTGCCTAGTCTCCCTTGAAATGGCTTCCTGGGAACCATATCCTTGGCTAGTACCTGATGCCCAGCTGGTACCTGATTGAATCTTGGGTCTCTTCAATGTCTCCATTGGCTCTATAACACCTGGTCGGTACCCAGTGTACCCAGGGGTCCGTTGGGCTATGCATGAGCCTCCCATGAAGTTTCCACTGGTTGCATATGGCCCAGATCTATGGCTGGTCCGTAACTCATGCTCCATGTACATTGTGTTCACAGGCTCCCCCTGCTCCTCCTGTGGGGGTCTCTTCTCTTTGGAGTGGTCAGTTCCAGCCCAACCCCAAGGAAGCTTTTTGGGGAGATCACATCCCCCAATTACCCCAAGCCATACCCCAACAACAACATCAGCACCTGGGACATTACAGTCCCAAAGGGTTTTGTGGTGAAGTTGAACTTCTGGCAGTTCGACCTGGAGCCATCTGAGTCCTGCCTCTATGACTACGTCAAGGTGCGTGCAGCAGAGACCTGGGGTAGAGCTGGGGAGGGGAAGCTGGTGACCTTAGGGCACAATCATTTTTCAACAGCAAGCAGGCTCTCCTTGCTATCCAACAGGCACAGAGGAGAGGGAGGGAGTTGGAGATGCATAGACCAGGTAATGGTGATACATGGAGCAGGTTGAACTTCACAAAGTCTCATGATTTCCCCTCCCCCTTTCTCCTTGACAGATCACAGCAGATAAGAAAGACCTGGGCCGGTACTGTGGCCAGCTAGGCTCAGCCACAGGCAACCACCCAGGAGTCAGGGAGTTTGTGTCCAAAGGGAACCGGATGAGGATGATGTTCCACTCTGATTTCTCCAACGAAGAGAACAGCACCCTTATCCCCTACAAGGGCTTCCTAGCCTATTACCAAGCTGTGGGTGAGTATGAGAGCTCCACACCATGCAGGAGGGGGGCACAGGGCTGTTCCTCACCAGGAGAATGCAGAGGAGCCCTGGGCCCCATCCCCAACAGGCAGAGACCCCAGGACAGTAGCCAGACCCCCAGCACTGCCGCACCGCCAGTACAGAGCTTTGTCAGGTTTAACTCTTTCTTCTCTTTGCCCGGCACTCTCTCTCCCCTCAGATCTGGATGAGTGTGCCCATGGCAACGCCCTGGAGGAATACGAGGGGCCTCTGTGCCAGCACCTCTGCCACAACTATGTGGGTGGCTACATCTGCTCCTGCCGCCCCGGTTACCAGCTGCAGAGCGACCACCATTCCTGCCGAGGTGAGTGAAAGGTGCAGAGATTGATGCAGGGGAATAGGGCCCAAGTGTGGGAGTCCCCCAGAGGGGAAAGGGAGGGAGGAATGACCTATGAAGCAATTGGTGGGATGAGAGGCGGCAGTATGTAACTGCTGCTCTCTTCCCTCCCCCAGTGGAGTGCAGCAGTGAGCTGTTCACAGAGACCTCTGGGTACCTGTTGAGCCCAGAGTACCCCCTGCCCTACCCTGCGGAGCTGCGGTGCAACTATAGCATCCGCCTGGACAGGGGGCTGGCCATCACCCTCAAGTTCCTGGAGCCCTTCGATATCGATGATCACCAGCAGGTCCACTGTCCCTATGACCAGCTCAAGGTACTGGAAACCAGCCCAAACCTGCGTCCCACCTGCCGTCAAACCTGCTTCTCTCAGGGAAGCTCGCAGGGCCAGCACTGCTGGCAGGAGAGAGCAGAGATTAGAAAAGGAGGAATGCCCAGGGACCAGAGCAAAGTTGTTTTCCCCAGTCCATCCTCCAGGGTGCCTAGTCCCCAGCATCCTGAACAATGGGGCTCTGGGCCCCTCCAAGACCCCTCAGAGCTGGGGGTGGTTCCTGGATTCTAACCAGAAAATGTCCTCCTTTGCTCCGTGTTACCTCCTCATCCTTCTCCACTTCCCTATATTCAGGATTAGATGGACCCATAGATCTGACCCCAGGCTGGGAGAAGCAGGGACTGGCCCATTAGTCTGATCTGGCAGTGGTGACCCCAAAGTAGATGGGTCACAGGCCCATTGAGGGGAATTGGGGCAAATAGGCCCCTTGGTCTGGCCTGATGCAGGGGAGGAGGGGGTACTGGTGTGGAGAGGCCTGTTGGTATGATTCTGGCTCTGGTGAATCATCTCTTCCTCTCCAGATCCAAGCACGCGGGAGAGAGATTGGTGAGTTCTGTGGCAAGGTGTCGCCTGGCAGCATTGAAACCAACAGCAATGCGGTGGATGTGCTGTTCTTCACAGATGAGTCAGGGTTCAGTCACGGGTGGAGGATCCACTACAGCTCAGAGAGTAAGTGGCTCCATTCCTAGAGCTATTCCAGGCCTGAGCATGCTGCTTGCTAAAGCCTTGTGTGTTCCCCAACAGGAATCCGGTGCCCACAGCCTGTGCCAAGGGACCAGTTCACCCTCATCAAAGACCTGCAGCCCCTATACCGATTTCGTGACTACTTCATCGTCAGCTGCCAGACTGGGTATGAACTGATGGAGGTGAGGCCCTCCTGCTCCCCACCCTTCTGATCTCTTTTTCACTCTTCCTTTCTTCACTTCTGCCGAAGTCTCCTCCTTTCCAGTCTCTTCTCCCTCTTTTCCTCCTTCCAATCTCCTCCCCCCTCCTCGCTCCCTGCCTTTTCACAGGAACGGGTGGTGTCAGGAGATTAAGAAAGAACATTGCCATTACTCTCCAGAATGTTTGGGAAGCAGGACTCACTCCCTGGAGGGGCACCTTAGGGGCTCCAGCACTCTGCTCAGGGATCTGATGAAAGGCAGAAGGACTTCCCTGCCCTTCTCTCCTGCCCCATCCCCAGGAGGGGTGTCTCTGGGGTAGAATCAGAGTTTACTGTTTTGGTGACTGCAGGTTTTTCTGGCTGGGATAAAGAGGCTGCAGCATGAGCCTGCTGAAATAGGGGTAGCCAAGGCCAATGCATGACGGAGGGGTAGGAGGTTGGGTAAGGAGGAAAGGTTCAGAGGTCACAGAAGGGCACCGAAGTGGACATCAGGAGCAGAGTTGCGCAGCGGTGAGAAGGCAGACACGAGGCTCCCTCACCATGATTTGGGGTTGAGGGCAGGGACCTGAGGTTACATGTGGTCCTCAGCTCTTCTCTTCTTTTTCCTGCAGGGTGACCAGAAGTTGGCATCCTTCACCGCTGTCTGCCAGGATGATGGGACTTGGCACCGACCCATGCCCCGGTGTAAAAGTGAGTCAATAATCCCACCCCCACAGATGGATTATCCCCCCAAACCGATCCCGGACCCCAAGGGGTGAATGGGGAGTACATCCTCCATAACCCACATAGCCTTTCTATTGTCAGCAAGGGGACTCATAAATGCCAGTTCTGACAGTATCTTAGGCATTGAGGTCCTTAGGCATAGGTCCTACTGGGACCAAGACTGAGTCCACCCCTCCCCAAAATCATTGCACTCAGGGGGTGTCAAATGGCCACCATGCTTTCCATTGGGGCTGGACAACATGTTTAAAATAAAAACTTGTTTAGTACAAAAATAGCCTTTTCCCCCAAAAAAAAACTATTGCAAAAAAAACCAAACTATTGATGTTCTCGTTTTTTGTTTTTGTTTTTTGCAATGTTTTTAGGACTTTAATCAGAATTATTATTGAAATATGTAACCCCTTTTGATAAAAATGTTGATAAAGTTTTTTTATTAAAAAAATAGGTCAGCTTTGAACAACTTTGAATTTTTGTGTGCCTTTTTCTCCATTTTCCAAGCAACTCTAGTCTCTTCCAAGTGGGTACTGGACCTGCATCCCCTCCAGCGTGCTATTGGACAGTCCCCATCCCTCCCTCACATCATGGGCTCCAGCTGAATCCAGCATGAGTCTCCGAACCTCACTGCTGCAGTGAGCACTGTGGCTCCCCCTTAACTTCTCTCCTTGTTCTCTTTTGTAGTTGTGAGCTGTGGTGACCCCAAAAAGCTCACCAACGGGGCCTTCAATTATGTTAGCGAACACGGGAACAACTACTACCAGTCAGTGATCACCTACCGGTGCAAGGAGCCTTATTACCGCATAGTCACCAACAGCGGGAGCGGTGAGTCCTGACCCAGGAAGAGCCATAGCAATCTGAGCTGGGAAAGCCTCGGTAACAAGGGTGGTCTGTCCCCTTTAAGGGCAGAGTAGAGGGTCTAGGCATCAGTCAACCTCTGTTCCATGGCTTGGCTCTTTCAGGATCCAGGAGTTTGGGGGAACACGAGGACCTGGGGAATGGCAGAGGCAGATATGGGAGAAAGGAAGCAGTCCCGGGGAATTAGTGTTTGGGGAAAGCCAAGACTACTATCTCTTTAAGGGCCTGGGATCAGGACCCTTCTAATGTAGGGTGGAGGCAGGGCTCCCTTCTCTCCCAGCCGATTAGAGAGCCTTGGGAAGGAGGGTAGCATATTTGCTGCCTCGTTTCTCCTAACAGGGGGGCTGCTGAGCTTTCCTCATTTGGGGCTGGAAGAAGTGAATTGAAAAAGGGCCAGCTGGGAGAAGCTGGTTTAAGGCTGCAGCTGGCCTGAATTAGCACAGTCCCGGTAGGAAGGCGATGGAACTCTTGAATGCAAGGAGAGTAAGTCTGCCTGAATTATTACACAGGCCCAGGAACTGGGCTGTGGGACTCCTGACCTTTTAAGAGAGGGGGCCTGTCTCTGAATTAGCACACAGGCTCCCAGGAGAGGGGTGGGGGTGAGAAGCTAAAGACTTCTGTGCTCTGTCCAAAAGTTAATAAATAAGCCAGTAAAGAGGTAATCTTGGTCTAAGTCAGTGGTTCCCAAACTGGGGTTCATGAACCCGGGGGTTTTGCAAAATGTTACAGGAGGTTCTGGGGGAAAAAATTCCCTAATGGCGGACAGAACTGTCCCTAGGGACTCCGGGCAGCACGGGGCCAGTAGCCCGGAGCCCCTGGACTTCCAAGAGCTAAGCAGATCAAAGCAAGCATATCTATCACACTGAGGAGATTTAAACTTCAAGACTACTTATAAGAAATGGAACGGGAGGTGGATATTTTTTGCTGTTTTTAAAATTAAATAGGCAGCTAGTATTGTTTTTAAAATTATTATGAAGAACAAGTTTAAGCTTTCTTGTAACATCCGTTGTTTGCCTCAACTCCCCGAGACCTGAATGCTTGTGTAGGAGGAACTCTTTGAGTTGGCTTCTTAAATACCTTCATGCTGTTTCACATCCGATACTCCTGGATGAAACATAGGAGCCTTGTGTTATAACAGGCTTATTCAAAGAGATACAAGCTACAAAAGTGAGATCTTGGAAGAGTGTTGCCATTTTCATAATGTAATAAAAATACTGTAATGATAAATAATAATTAATAATAAATTGTGTGTAATAAGCATGTCATAAAAACAAATTTTATATTTCCAAGATCACTGCTTTTATAATTTATGCTCAGGCAAAGGAGAAAATCCCTGGAAATATTCATTTTTAGGAGGGGGTTCGCGAGACTTGACATTTTAGTGAAAGGGGTTCACAGGTTGTTAAAGTTTGGGAACCACTGGTCTAAGTACTGTGATCTGGGAGTAAACCATTGCAAGACCCAAGGGGGGTAGGGGGGGCGGCGCGGGCAGGGGAACTGCAGGGCCATGCTGTGCCACATGGGAGTGTGCTTGGGGACAATGCCTGCTACACTCCCTCAGATCCCATCTCCCCACGCAACCCCTTGGGCCTAGGCTAGAAGCATCCCCCTATCCATTCCCCATGGCTCCTAGTTCCCTGTGCTCTGGAATGGGTCTCTGCCCCCCCTTTGGGAGATGACTCCCCAGGCTCACAGTACAGGGGGAAGACTCTTGTTCTCCTTTGTCTTGGCTCAGTCTCAACCTATTCTCACCTCCACCACCACCACCCCCCGCAAAAAAATAACTTCTTCAGAAGCTTGAGCCCCTCAGACACTTGCAAAGATCCTCACATTTCCCCCACCCCCTCTCTAGTCATGACTGTTCCATGCCAGGTAGATTTATCTCTTTGAATCTCTCCCAGAACTCAGTGACTGAATAATATAACTTCCAATGAGCATCTCATTACCCCTCAATCCCCTCCAGCCCCCTGAGCGTTTCTGTGGTTCTTCTCTGAGCTCCCTCAAACTTGTCACTATCTCTCTGGAACTGAGGGGCCTAGAGCTGAGCAGAGCATCCCTGCTGGAGGCTTTCCAGATGGGGCAGAGAGGGACCGCCCCCTTCCTGTCTGATGTGTGATGCCTCTGGGATTGAGGTGCCCACAGCTGAGCACAGCATGCCAGGTGGGGTTGTTCCAGTGCCCTAGAAAGAGGAACTACCTCCCCATTCCCCCTGTGCCTGATGCTCGCTCCCTGCAGTCCTCGGTTTCATTATCTTCTTTTCTTTTCCCTCAGATACATACAACTGCTCCGCTCATGGCTCCTGGGCAGACCAAGACGGCCATGAGGACATCCCAGTGTGTTTACCAGGTAAGTAGGGAAAGTCTCACTGTGTTCAGCATTCAGCAATATGCCTTCAGAGTCAGCACAAACTAAGGGAGACAAGCAGACAGAGGGAGAGAGATGGAGAAGTGGAGCTGACAGTAATGAGGGAGGGAGTTGGCAGTGCAGGAGACGGAGAAATCCAGATGGAAAGGCAGCAGGAGAGCAGGGAAGCAGGGAACTGAAAGCTATGGGAGAGACGAGAGCAGGAGAAGAGACCACGTAACAGCCTCTTTGGTTCCTCTCCCTCCCCACAGTGTGTGGGAAGCCAGACAAACCCATCACTGGAATCCAGCGGATCATCGGTGGCAGCACAGCACCACCGGGAAGCTTCCCATGGCAGGCGAAGACACACATCTTTGGGCTCGGGGGTGGGGCGCTGCTGGGTGACCGCTGGATCCTGACAGCTGCTCACACCATCTACCCCAAGAAAGACAGCTCAGTGACAGAGACAGAGACAGGTGGGAGGATGAGCCTTGCTGAGGTGGCTAAGAAGATCGAAGTGTTCCTTGGCCACACGGAGGTGAATAAGATCCATGAGCTGGGTAACCACCCTGTCCGCAACGTGTCCGTGCATCCCAACTACGACCCTGATGATGAGAACAACTTCAATGGGG
The DNA here is from genome assembly GCF_027887155.1 of Malaclemys terrapin pileata. Classification (NCBI taxonomy): domain Eukaryota; kingdom Metazoa; phylum Chordata; order Testudines; family Emydidae; genus Malaclemys; species Malaclemys terrapin. The sequence goes on from NC_071505.1 coordinate 142,172,331, forward strand.
ACATTGCACTGATCGAGCTGCAGGACCCAGTGCCACTGGGCCCCAACCTGCTGCCCATCTGCCTCCCAGATGCTAGTAACAGCACTTTCTATGCCAATGGCTACATGGGCTACGTGAGCGGCTTTGGGGTGGAGAAAAATGTTCTCGCAGATCGGCTGAAGTATGTATCACTGCCAATGGGTGACGAGAGATCTTGCAAGAAATGGCTGCAGGGAAAGGAGGTCAATGGGAAGCCCATGGTGTTCTCTGAGAACATGTTCTGTGCTGGCTCGCCCAGTGTGGGGAAAGATACCTGCCAGGGGGACAGTGGGAGTGTCTTCACTGTGCAGGATTCAGAGAGCGAGCGCTGGATAGCCACCGGGATTGTCTCCTGGGGCATCGGCTGTCACAAGAGCTATGGCTTCTACACCAAGGTCATCAACTACCTGGACTGGATCAAAGATATAACAGGGATGTAGAGGCTCTGAATGCCACTATTATATTGGCTGAAGGCTCAGTAATGTCATATAGGTATCCAAACACCCACATATCATTGGCTGAAGCATCGTGATATCATAAAGGATTGTGATGTCAAAACTGCCATAGCAATGGTTGAATTCTTGGTGACATCATCAAAGCTTCCCAAAGCCTCTGTGCCATTGACTGAAGCTTTGTTGATGTTCTAAGGTTTCCAAATGCATCTTCACTATTGGGTTAAGCCTTGACAATGTCAGGCAGTCTTGTGACATCCAACATGCTATTGGCTGAAGTCTTGGTGATATCCTAAAGATTTCTGAAATCTGTCGCACTATTGTTTGAGATGCTTGCAATGTGGTAGAGCTTCCTGGAAGGTGCTGAGTGCAGACTGTACTCATGCCTTGGCACCAATGAGGTTCTGTCAATATTAAAATCACTGCTATAGGAACCAACTGTTTTTATTTCACGGTCTTCCACTCCCGCCTGGATTTTTTAATAATTAAAAAGCACCTTCCTCCCACCAGGTTCTTAAAGAAACTTACAGGCTGTGCCTATACAGAGATTGCTTCATCCAGACTGAAATGCAGCCACCTCTGGAGTAGGTTGCTAGGCATCCAATTTTTGACTGGAATGCCTGCAGCGCCAGCGGGGTGGGCAGGGTCCGTGCCTGGCTTCGTGCAGCTCCCAGGAAGCGGCGACATGTCTCTCCGGCTTCTAGGCAGAGGGTCAGCCGGGGGCTCCACGCACTGCCCCCACCCACAGTTGCTGCCTCTGCAGCTCCCATTGGCCGTGGTTCCCACAGTACAGAAAAATCTGCACAGCACAAGCTTGAAAAAATCCACTCTCAGCCCAGTGAAAATAAGCGAATGAACAAGGGTGGAGGAGAGCGAGTGACAGAGGGAGGGGGATGGAGTGAGCGGGGGCTGGGGCCTCAGAGAAGCGGTGGGGCAGGGGCAGGGCCGGCGCAACCCATTAGGTGACCTAGGCGGTCACCTAGGGCACTACAATTTGGGGGCTGGTGACCGCGATGGTATTTTGGTGGCAGGACCTTCTGCCGCCTCTGTGGGGGGCAGCATTTCGGGGTGGGACCTTCCACTGCCTAGGGCGGCGGAAAAGCTGGCGGTGCTCCTGGGCAGGGGTGGGGCCTTGAGGAAAGGGGCGGGGCAAGGGTGTTCAGTTTTCTGCAATTAGAAAGCTGCAATTTCGGTTAGACATGTGAGGTTTCATCACATGACCTAAATCTTTAATGAAAGATTAATTTTTAATTCCTGGAGACTCCAGGACAATCCTGGAGGGGTTGGCAACCCTGCTCTGGAGTAACGTATAGCATATGTTGAATAGTCAAACAGCAGTACTGAACAGCATTTAGGACAGATTAGAAGGAATTCAGTGACCAGTCCGAAACTGTAAGGAAGCAGAAAGGAATTGCCTGAATCATGGCATGTTCAGGATCCAGGGATTAACAGCACAGCTCATGGAGGAAAGAGCCAAGGAATCTGTAGTGACCACAAGGGGCCCTTTGTGACAATGCGGTTCTGGTGGAACCCAACTGAGAGTGCCAACTCAGGACAAATTGCTCAAATAGGGCAGTTACAGCCCAAGGCTGGGTTTTTTTCCACCTCTAAGGCAAACCAAACCAGCCAGACTAAGAGGACTTCGGTCTCACCCCACTGGCTAACCGCAAGTCTCACAAGCAATCTCCTTAGACACTCCAGTTTCCCAGTATTACCACCAGTGCCACTCGTTATGGGGACAAATGGTTATGAAAACCAATACCCCAGTAAAAGAAAAAGGTTCTCCTGATCCCAAAGGACCAAGCCCCAGACCCAGGTCAATATACAAATCAGATCTTACCCACAAATCACGCTGTTGCCAATCCTTTAGAATCTAAAATCTAAAGGTTTATTCATAAAAGGAAAAAGATAGAGATGAGAGTTAGAATTGGTTAAATGGAATCAATTACATACAGTAATGGCAAAGTTCTTGGTTCAGGCTTGCAGCAGCAATGGAATAAACTGCAGGTGCAAATCAAGTCTCTGGAATACATCCCCCGCTGGGATGGGTCCTCAGTCCTTTGTTCAAAGCTTCAGCTTGTAGCAAAGTTCCTCCAGAGGTATGAAGCAGGATTGAAGACAAGATGGAGATGAGGCATCAGCCTTATATAGTCTTTTCCAGGTGTAAGAACACCTTTGTTCTTACTGTGGAAAATTACAGCAAAATGGAGTCTGGAGTCACATGGGCAAGTTCCTGCATACTTTGCTGAGTCTCAAGGCATATTTGCCTTCTCTCAATGGGTCCATTGTATAGCTGATGGTCCTTAATGGGCCATCAAGCAGGCTAGGCAGAGCTAACACCAGTTTGTCTGGGATGTCACCCAGCAGCATAGCATAAGTTTGAAATACAGACAGTATGAGCCAATATTTATAACTTCAACTACAAAATTGATACACACATATAGACAGCATAATCATAACCAGTAAACCATAACCTTGTCTTAGACACCCCATTTGACCCCCTTTATACAAGATTTGGGTGCCACTACAGGACCTTGGTTGCAGCAATGATCTATATGGTCCCAGATTATATCAATAACGTCACACCCTCCCATTATACTGAGGCATTGGGGTATTAGTACTGACTCAGATGGGGAGAGCACCCCTAAAGCATTGTGTGTATTCGCTGGAGATCTCCCATCTAAATACTGATCCAGCCTACACCTGCTTACATTGAAAAATCTAATGGCCTGGCTCACCCATAGTCATAGAGTTTAAGGCCTGAAGGGACCACTAGATCTTCTGGTGTGATCTCCTGCACATCACCAGCCAAAACCCCACCCAGTTACCCCCTCTTTCAGTCCAATAACCCAGATTAGATTAAAATATTTCAGCCCTCAAAAGACTAAACTATGGTAAGCAACAAGCAGAGAATAGGAGAGACCAACGTGCTACCAATGCCTGAGGCCTACACTGTCAGGGAACTGACTAGGTGACATATACACAGCTGATTCCAGCAAGTGACCCACGTCCCATACTGCAGACCCCGTTCCCCCCCAGGAGAAAATTCCTTCCCGGCCCCACATATGATAATTAGTTAGAGACACTGAGCATGTGAGTCAGAACCTGCCAGCCAAGCACCTGAAAGACCTTGTACCAACTCAGAGCATTGGCCCACCCTGTCTGGTGTTGCATATCTTGCCATGATCCTCTCTGATGCTTCAGAATAAGGAGACAAAAACAAAACAGAATACATCAGGGAAAAATCCTTCCTGACAAAATTTCCTTCCTGCCCCCCAACAGCTATTTTCTGCACCCTTGTTCTTGTGCTGCTGAGTATCTCTGGTGACAGTCTCATAACCATGTTGATGTTCTCCAGTCCCAGTTCCCTCTTTCCTCCTCTAACTCTGCCATCTTCTTAGCCAAACGTCCCTACTTCTCCTCCTTTAACAAATCCTTGCTGCTTCTTCACCACCTTGGTCTCCTTCCTCAGATCCTCCCTATCCTGTTCCCTCCTCCCTTTTCTTGCTGATGTCCTCAAAGAAAAAAATCATAGATTCCAAGGCCAGAAGGGACAATTGTGATAATCTAGTCTGACCTCCTGTAGAACGTGGACCATAGAACTTGTTTTGAACAAGAGCCTAATCTAATCAATAAGATCTAGGATGAACTCCCTACTTCCCAGTACACTTTCCTCCTCCTCTGTCACACACTGAGACATCCTTCCTGCTGTCCTCCTCTAGCCCCTCTTCCATTCCTGCCCAAGTGACCCTCCTAACTCCCTCACCCTCCTTCTCAATCTCTCTCAGCATGTGCCTTTCCCTCCGAGTACAAATATGCTTTGATCTCCCTATCTTATAGAAACCCACACTGTTGTAGCTCCAGGCTAGCTGCGCCTCTGTCCCCTCATGTGGTCTCTTCTGAGTGCTCCCCCTCCAGGTCTTAGGTCTCGAGTCTTCACCTCTCTAGGGTGGAATCCTGCGCTTCTCCCACTCTTAGATCAGTGTCCCAGGCTTTGGGTATCAGCTGTGCTTCTCTCCAACAAGTGCTACTTGACTTGGTATCTGCAGTTCTTTCCTCCAGGAGCTTGTGACCAGCCATGAATACAGTGACCCCAGACAGCCTTCTTAGAGTATGGTTTAATTGGAAGTGTAGGACCACAGCATAACAGGAGAAAAGGATTAAAACAACAAAAAGCCCACATACATCTCTATCTTACCTAAACCTTATGTAAGGGGACTGTTGCCCCCTTACTAACACTCAGTGGGGGTGTTTTGGTTGGCTAGCTCCCAGCACTGAAAGGGGAGGGGTCGATGGCAAATCAGGAGCCTGAGACTGACAGTCCCCAGGAACAATGGGGAGATGCCAATGCTCCAGATCAGCCTGATTGACAGGGCGGGCAGGCTAATCAGAGAATCAGGAGCCCAGGGGGTCCTGTCCTCCATGTGAACTGGAATTGTCTGGGTCAGACAGAGTGGGGCCGAGCTAAGGAGAGAGCAGGGGCCTGAGCTAAGTTACTGGAAGCAGAGCTGCAGCCCCAAAAACCAGAGCACAGCCCAGAGAGAGCAGACCTGCCTTGGGAGGAGAGCTGCAGCAACCAGAGCCAGAGGGGCCAGACAACCAGCCGGGAAGCAGGTCAGAGGTGGGAGCAGAGTCACAGAAGCAGCCTGCAGAGCAAACCTGTCCTGGGGGCAGAGCTGTAGCAACCAGAACCAGAGAGGCCAGAGAAGCAGCCCAGGGAACTGAAGGCAGAGCAGCAGCTGCAGCCGTGCTGAGGCAGTGTGGAGCTGGAGCAGTCTGGAGCTGGGTGTGGTGAGCAGCTGGGGAGAGGAGGGGGACCCTGGGCAGTGGGCCCAGCACAGGGAGACGCCTCAGCCAAGAGGCTCTGCAGGCCAGGCTTGGAAGGGGATCATAACCCCAACCGGGCAGGGGCGACGCTGGGAAAAAGGGTCCTGCCACCTAGAGCCTGAGAGCGTGTGGCCACCGCCAGAGCAAGTGTCCAACCCGCAGCATCCCTGCAGCACAGCCAGGGCCTGAGAAGGAGCCTGGGACCTACAAGAAACAGACTGTGAACTGCCCTGACGTTCCAGAGACACTGTTTGTGATGTTCCCTGCCACAGAGCAGGGTGATGTGTTTTCCTTTAACCTTTCCCATTTTTCCTCATTCTTTTTTAAAATTGTTAATTAAACAACTTGTATTTGCTTTAAATTGTATGAAATGATCAGTGGGTCAGGGAGGTGCCCAGTGCAGAGAGAGTACCCCGGAGTGGGGACACCCTAGCCCCTGTCCTGGGTGACCACAGCAGGGTTGGGGGTCGAGCCCCCCAGGAATCCTGAGACCAGCCTTGTCGGGGTTTACGAGGACTCTGCCAGACAGGAGAGTGGAAGGGGAGTCCTCAAGGGCAGGGAGGCCTCTGGGTAAAGGAAGTGGGAGCGAGGACTCAGATCCTTTCGCTAGCCCACTTCACCGGGGTAGTGCAGAAGCCAGGAAAGTTCCCCACAATAGCGGGACCATTCCCCCGCTTACATAAGGTAGGTCTCACTTTTCCCAGATACCCTAGCCTCTGGAGACTGGGCTTCAGTCTACTGTCAGCAGTCTCTGCTTCTCTCCAAAGAGTGGAGGATTGTCAAGCTCTGTGCGAGGGGCCCCAGGAGGACAGCATAGAGGAGGAGATGCAACCTGCCCTTTATGAAGCCATCGCAGGTAGTGTTGGAGGCAGTGAAGGGTGCTGTGTTGCTGGAAGTGCCATCCTTCCTGCTCTGGACACATGCCATCTCCCAACATCCTGGCCTGTCTTTCTGACATTTCTTCCTGTCCAGTTGTCATCTTAATCTCAACTTGACCAAAACTCACTCTTTCTCCCCCCACTCTCCCTTTCTGTCCCCTTTCTCCATCACCACGGACAGCCTCACCATCCTCCCAGTCATTGAGGCCTGTAAGTAGGGTGACCGGATATCCTGGTTTTATAGGGACAGTCACGATATTTGGGGCTTTTTCTTATATAGGTTCCTATTACCCCCCCACACCCTGTCCCAATTTTTCACCCTTGCTATCTGGTCACCCTACCTGTAAGCCAGGATCCATCTTTGAATTACCCCTTTCACTGGAACCACATGTTCAGGTCATTTTTAATCCGGCCCCTTTTTCTCAAACAACATCTCTAAAATCCGGGCTTTCCTCTCTGTCCCAATGGCCAAAACTCTCGCCCCCCCTCCCCATTTACACCTTGACTATGGTGGCCTCTTCTTCTCCAGCCTCCTTTCAAGTCTGTTAAGATTGTTGCTGTTAAAACCTCCCCGTCAGACACAAACCCCTTGGCTTTCCCAGTAAGGCCCTTTGTGAGTTAACTCTGCCCTGCCTGGCTGATCTAGTGAGACTGATCCCCATGGTCACTTTGCCAGTATTCCCACCACCACTAGTCAGTTTCTCCCTTTATCCCTGCATGCTCCCTCCCACACAGCCCCCTATGCATGGGGAAAATACCCAGGTAAAATCCAAACAGCCACTGCCTCATTCTCCTTCAGTCCCCTCACCCATGCCATGAGGCCTCCCAAACCCAGCCTGCTGATCACAGCCAGGCAGGTGACAAGCTGTGGCAGTCTCTTTTCCCATCCTTCCCTTCTCCTGTCCTCCCCCTCCCCCCACAACCTTCTAACCCCACTGAGAAAGCTCCTTGGAGCTAGCAAACTGAGCCAGTCCTTCCCCAGGCTCACTGTTTGTCTGTTGTAGCCCCATCGCCCACCCTTCGTCGACTTCTGCCTTTAGATCATAAGCCTGTCAGAGCAGGGAGTTGTAAAGAAACAGGCCCCTCAGGCTAATGATGGCCAGTCCCTTGGCTGCGGGATGCAGCGCCTTTCCTTCCCCTTCTGAGAGCCCTTCAGGTCTCTGACCCGTTCATCTTCTGAAGATCCTCTGCCATGGGAAAGGGTCTGAGACATGAACAGGGCAGGGCTGATAAACATATTGATGCTAATTATAATATTTGCTCTCTCTCTAGGACAGAGGTGGGCAAACTACAGCCCGCGGGCCACATCCGGCTAGCCCAGGCCCCTCTCCCGCTATTCCTCCTCCCCCGCAGCCTCAACTCACTGTGCCGCTGGCGCAGTGCTCTGGGCGGTGGGGCTGCGAGCTCCTGGGGCAGCGCAGCTGCAGAGCCTGGCCTGACCCGTGCTCTCTGCTGCACGGTGGCATGGCTGGCTCCAGCCGGGCGGCGTGGCTGTAGTGCCGCCAGCCACCGGTGCTCCAGGCAGCACAGTAAGGGAGCAGGGGGGGTTGGATAGAGAGCAGGGGAGTTTGGGGTGGTGGTCAGGGGGCGGGGGGAGTATATAGGGGACGGGGCGGTCAGAGGGCGGGGAACGGGGAAGTCAGGAAGGGGGGGGGGTTGGATGGGGCAGTCAGAGGCACGGGTTCCAGGGGCGGTCAGGGGACAGGGAGAAGGGGTGGTTGGATGAGGCAGGGATCCTGGGTGGGCAGTCAGGAATGAGAGGAGGGGTTGGATGGGGCAGCGGGGGGCAGTCGGGGTGGAGGTTCTGGGGACAGGGAGCGGGGGCAGGATGAGGCAGGGGTCCCGGGGGGACCATCAGGGAACAGGGGGGGTTGGATGGGGCAGGAGTCCGGGGGGGCTATCAGGGGGCAACAAGCAGTGGGAGTCGGATAGGGAGCGGGGCCGGGCCATGCCTGGCTGTTTCTGAAACCTGATGTGGCCCTCAGGCCAAAAAGTTTGCCCGCCCCTGCTCTAGGAGCTGAGTCCCCTATTTGTTTTGAAGGATGGTAGAGAGGAATGAGGCACACAGAGCCCTCTGCATGGGGGAAGTGGGGAACCTTGATATGGGGGAAATGGGGCACACACAGGGCCTCTGGCATGGAGAGGGGAAGAGTGGAGGACACTGGTATGGAGGTTTAGGGGGTATAGGTCAAGAGAGAATGGGGAGCACGTAGAGATCCCACGGGGGGAGGAGAATGGGGGAATGGAGGGAAGCATGGAGTGTGTGCAATGCACTCAGCCTAAAGAAACTACAAACCATGCAACTTCTTACAATCTTAAAGCACTTGACAAATGCTAATGAGAGAAGCCTCTTATAAGTGTCCCTCAAGTTACATGTGGAGAAACTGAGGCACAGAAAGATGAAGTGACTTGCCCAAAAGTCACATAGGAAATGTGGGTCCAAGCTGGAAATAGAATCCCTAGCCCCCCAGTGCCTCCTCATGTTCTCACCCCCTGTCCTGGCCCATTCAACTCCACCTATTTCTGTTTTTCTCTTTCCCCTTCTTTCTTCTGAATTGCTGCAACATTTTGTCCTCCTGGCCTTCCTGTTTGTGTAGCGGCCTGTACTGTATTCAGGACAGCAAAAGTCCAACTCAGCCTGTGACAGAAACATTTTTTTCCACACAAAAGGGAGACAGAGAATGAATTAGTCCAAACCAAAAGATCTGCTGATACAACCCAACGGCTCTTTAGAGATTATGAGGGGTAAACAATGGGAGAATGGCATCAGAACTTCATGAAACGATATTGGTGTGTTGGAAATCAGGCCTAATTGGTGGACAAAATAATGAGGGGATGGGCTATCCACTTATCACCCTCTTTTGGGTTCTTTAAAAAGATATTTGGGGGGGCAATCAAAACAGGGGGATGGGTGGATTGAAAGGAATGAGCTTCACCATTCTGGCTGCCACCCTCGCTCTCCACCTTCTCCTGGGACCCCGGAATCCACCATGCCATTGTTAAGCTGTCATCGTCCTGGTCCTGAAAGGTGTCCTAACCACACCAGGCCACAGAAAGGGAATTGATCACTTCGCCACCTCACCAGCTTCAGCTAAGTCCTGAACAACACCTGGTTGCCTCCTGTCCCTCCCTCCCTCGGATGTCCTTTTCCTTGGCCATCTGATTTTTTTCCCTTTCCTATCACTCTCGTTTTGCCTTCTGTTTACTAACAGACTGGATTAGCTGGCCAAGACTGTCTCTTTCGCAATACTGCTGTGAATGCGTGACCAGAGAGGCAGCTAAAAGCAATGTCTTAAACAGCTTGATGCTGGTATAAGTTTGTCAAGTCTTGTCCTGGCTAATAAGACCATATACCATGCCTGTTTTCTCCAGTAGTGAGGTTGCAAGTGAGTGTCAACACCAGAAACAGAAACTGCATTTTCTATCTTTGATGTTCTTTTCTGTCCTCTTTTGGGTGTGTTTGTCTTGTTTTGGCTTAAAGGAAACAGGATCAGACTTCAGCAACAGCAATAATGGCAGCTGCAGCTAGGGTAATAATAATTAATAAGCAGTACTGATCTACATTCACCAAGGGTATTTCTTGCTGCTTTTTGCAGCACTCAGCAACTCCTGATCTTATTGTACAGAGATTAAAAAAAAAAGGGATGTCCCTTGAAAAAAGGGACTGTTGGCAACCCTTTTCTCCCCACAAATGACAGTTTCTCTTTTCCCCACAAAGGACAGTTAATACCATCTAAGGACAGTCTGACATGGGGGGTTCCTATGAAACCTTCCTACAGCAAAAGAGAAAGGGAGGAAGAGATATTGTTAAAATGAAAGCTTCATTTAGTATTTTACATTTTACATTTGAAATGCTTTAACTGTTTTTCCTTCTTTTTCTGTATCTTTAATAAAAGGTTATACAGATTTTTAATGGTGGTTGCCATGGAATTAAGAGTCCAAGGGCTCTATATTCAAAACCTCAAACAATGTTTAACTGTTTAGTGTAGTATAATAACCAAGCCATGATAACACATTTGACTCTCTGGTCCATTTTATTCCATGAAAATTAACATAATATATATGGAGATATACCAATCTCATAGTACTGGAAGGGACCCTGAAAGGTTATCAAGTCCAGCCTCTTGCCTTCACTAGCAAGACCAAGTACTGATTTTTTGCCCCAGATCTCTAAGTGGCCCCCTCAAGGATTGAACTCACACCCCTAGATTTAGCAGGCCAATACTCAAACCACTGAGCTATCCCTCCCCCCAGTACATAATACTTCCCAGTACCCATAGGAAACAATCTCTCTCCAACAAGGGCCCAATGAAGAACAGAGGGATGCTGCTTGGCTGAAGTGGAGAGAAGAGACTAGAGTTTCCTGGGGAATAAAGAAATATCTTTGTTTAATGTGGGTATCCCCATTTCCATAGCTTCCAAAGGATCAGTGTTTCCCAAATTGAACTCTGCAGAGCTGCTTCTGCTGAAGTAGCCATCAAACATCAGACACTCAGGCTTTCTGCTAACCTAGATCTGCCTATTTTGAGGACTTCCAGTGTTTTTTTCAACTGACCTCCAAAGCCCTTTCTGATAAAGAGGCCTGTCATAAACATACAGATAAGGGTAGCATAAAATCCCTGTTTGCTCTGTAAAGGGTTAATTGCTCTTTTACCTGAAAAGGGTTAAGAAGCTCAGATAAGCTGGGTGGCACCTGACCAAAAGGACCAATAAGGGGAGAAGATACTTTCAAATCTGTGGGGGAAGGTTTTTTTGTCTGTATCTGCCGGAGTCAACAAGGAACCAAGGCAGGGAAAATACATCTCCCTAAGCCATATCTAAGCTAAGCATCTAATATTGCAGAAATAGTAAGTAATAGCAAAGAAATGTGTTAGGTTATCTTTTGTTTTAGCTTGTGAATTTTCCCTGTGCTAAGAGGGAGGTTTATCCCTGTTTTTGTAACTTTAAAGTTTTGCCTAGAGGGGAAATCCTTTGTGTTTTTGAAACTTTTGTTATTCTGTAAAGTACTTACCATCCTGATTTTACAGGTGATTCTTTTACCTTTTCTTTAATTAAAATTCTTCTTTTAAGAAACTGATTGATTTTTTCATTGTTCTTAAGATCTCAGGGTTTGGGTCTGTGTTCACCTGTACCTATTAGTGAGGATATTATTCTCAAACCTTCCCCAGGAAAGGGGGTGCAGGACATGGGGGAATATTTTGGGGGAATAGGACTCCAAGTGGTCCTTTCCCTGATTCTTTGTCTAAATCACTTGGTGGTGGCAGCATACTGTTCAAGGCAAGGTGGAATTTGTGCCTTGGGAAAATTTTTAACCTAAGCTGGTAAAAATAAACGTAGGGGGTCTTTCATGCGGATCCCCACATCTGTACCCCAGAGTTCAGAGTGGGAAAGGAACCCTGACAAGGCCCAATTCTGAAAGCAGGCCCTCAGGTGGGGCCTGTCCAAGCCTGAATGCAAAGGTAGTGTTGGGACTCAAGGGCCCAGACCTGAGCAGAGTATCCAGGTGGTGTCTCCCCAAGAGCCATACAGATAGGTGTTATCCCCTCGTTGCTCCAGGACATGAAGCCTCAGAGATTGAGGACCCCAGAGCAGAGCACAGTAACTCTGGTGATGTCTCCTCAGAGCCACATAGAGAGGAACTATCCCCTCACTACTCCAGAACATGTATGGAAAATTCAGGACTGGGAGTAGCATGCTGGAAAGGAAGGTGTCTGTGAGACACTGATGATTGATAAGTACATCTCTGATGTAAGTCCACTGACCTCCCTGGACTTTGTGTATGTTGCACAATATGACTAAGTTTGAAAATCTGGCCCTGAGGCAGGTGAATGCGAGACGAGTCACTCCCCTCAGCTTGATTCCTAGACCTGGATCTGTGAAACAACCACTTCTCCTTGACAGCAGCTGCCAGTGAGGATCCAGCCAGTAGAGCTGTGGCTCATATAAAGGTTCCAGATGCTGCAGTGAGGTAGCATGAACCACAGCTTTTAAAAGGCCTACAGCTATTAGCATGGGAGTGAGGGGGGAGATGGATCACTTTAGTTGAGAACCTAGGTCTAGTCTGAGAAGAAAGGAGACTGCATACACAGGGAGGTGATTTGGTGATCCTTTAATGCAGTTAGATATTGTAAGTGATACAGAGAATACGTGAGTCGGAAGTCAGTGAGCCTCTATTGTCCCAGTGAGGAGAAGGAGCAGCCCCTTGTCTATTGGTTGGCCAGGCTCTGAACCTAGTCCTTGTGGACCAGCAATTGCCCTCTATTGTCCCCACTGATGGGTTTCAGCCTCAGAGCTATCATGCAGATGGGGCATGGCTAGCTTCTCTCTGAAAACCAAGGAATTTGAGCAAAGAATGTGATGGGTAAACGTAAAAGGGGGCCTCTTTACCCAGCATGCTCTCTGTTCCTGCCCTGGCAATTCCAGTGGAGGAAGGAAGAGAGATGCCCCTCCCTGATGTAGTTACAATGGAATAGATAACCCATTGTTTCTGACTCCCTACTCTGGCACAGCCACAATGCAGGTGGTCTGTTGCACAAAGAGTAGATGGGATCAAAGGGCAGCCAATCTGCTGGGACATGTGACCTCAACACCTGGTGAGATGGCAGTGCCCTAGGGTGAGAAGGATCTATTTGTGTGATCCCTCTGCCGCCTTGTATCGGCTCATGGTCCCCAAGATCCAGTCCCGGTAGCGCTGCACTCTGGTGTAAAGGCCATATGTGCCACACCGTGGTCCCCAGGAGACCAGGCCACCCACATAGTACTGTGTGTCATTGTGGGGGTCTTTGATGGCATAGGCTCCGCCACTGTCCCCGGAACAGCTGTCCTTTGTGCCATCTCCAGCACAGACCATGTTGTCAGTGAATTGGAAAGTGGTGGGATCAGCAGGTGGCTTCGGCTTAACACTACGGCATTGTGCCATGTCCACCACGGGGATCTGCGCCTTCATGAGATGGTAAACTCTGTTTCGGTCCTCTGTCCGGCCCCAGCCAGATATGTAGCCCAGTCTGCCTTTCTCCAGCTCATATTCAGGGGAACCACCAGGGAGGCAGAGTGGTGAGATCTTGGGGCCCATCTTCACAGGCGCCGTCAGCCTCAGCAGTGCAATGTCATTATCAAAATTTGTCCGAGCTTCTGGGTTTACCACCTTTGTCCAGTTAGGGTGAATGAACACTTCTTCTTCAAACAGCTGTATGGGCTCCTCCCTCTGGAGTTGTTGGTTGATGTTGGTCACCCCAGCATACATTGTGGGCTTGCTATTTGAATCATCCAGCACATGAGCTGCAGTCAGCACCCAGAGGTCTGAAATAAGTACCCCACCTCCCCGTGGGTTTTGGAATAAGACCTGCCAGGGGAAGTTGCCTGGCTTAGCACGGGTGCCCCCAAAAATCCTCTGCTGCTCCTGAATGGGTGTACTGGGGATCCCACAGACTAGAAGGGAAATAAAAATGGGAGAATTACCACTTGCTAGTAGGGTGGTTGTCTGTGCATCACTAAAAACCCCATAGTCCCTTCTCTCTTGACTCCTTGACATCACCCTGGTTCAGAGTAACCTCTTTCCATGGCATTTCTATGTCAAATAATCTGCATCCAAAGTTTACAGAAAAGAAAAACTAAGGAACGGGGTTGTCAAACGATTAAAAAAATCATCACAATTACTTGTGAGTTTAATCACACTGTTAAACAATAATAGAATACCAATTTAAATATATTATAAATATTTTGGATGTTTTTCTACATTTTCAATATATTGATTTCAATTACAACTCAGAATACAAAGTGTACACTGCTCACTTTATATTATTTTTTATTACAAATATTTTGCACTGTAAAAAAGATAAAAGAAATAGTATTTGTCAATTCATCTCATACAAGTACTGTAATGCAATCTCTATCATGAAAAGGCAGCTTACAAATGTAGAATTTTTTTTACATAACTGCACTCAAAACCAAAACAATGTAAAACTTTAGAGCCAGAAGTCCACTCAGTCCTACTTCTTGTTCAGCCAATCGCTAAGACAAACAAGTTTATTTACATTTACAGGAGATAATGCTGCCTGCTTCTTATTTACAATATCACCTGAAAGTGAGAACAGGCGTTTGCATGACGTTGTTGCAATATAAAGTGAGCACTGTACACTTTGTATTTTGTGTTGTAAATGAAGTGAATATATTTGAAAATGTAGAAAACATCCAAAAATAATTATAAATTTAAATTGGTATTCTATTATTGTTTAACAGTGTGATTAAAAGTGCAATTTAATGCAACAATTTTTTTAAAATCTCATTAATTTGTTTTGCGTTAATTGCTTGAGTTAAATGTGATTAATTGACAGCCCATACTAAGCAAATTTGGAAATAAAAAGTTTAACTTCAGTGAAGTATAAAAATGCCTATCCTTAAATTGTTCCCATTGCTGTTGAAGTCATATTGGTTGAAGAAGAACTCAGTGTAGCTCAAAAGCTTGTATCTTCCACCAACAAAAGTGGGTCCTCACCCACCTTGTCTCCTATGCATCAAATTCTAATGTAAGAAGTCAAGAAATTCATTGTTAATGTCACCCAAACAGGCTCAGTTCTGCCCTTTTATTACTGCCAAACTCATATCGTCCATCCACTGTACCAATCATTCTTGTTTTGCAATATATTCCCTTAAGACGAAGGATTTCGGTAAAGGCCGTAGAAAGAATTAAATCAGACAAACCCACTCTTCTGGAGAGTTTATATATGGACTCTGGATAGTCTGAAGCATAATGCACTGGTTTTACACATAGTTGTCTTTGATCTTTTGCCATCACACTCTTCTCTGCTCGTGGTGTGTAAATCCTATAGTGTAGGGGCATTGGTTAGGAGGGTCACAGGCAACGAGTCTCATGGATGCAGTGAAGCTGTTAGTTCTTTGAGGATAAAGTTGTCTGTGAGATTCAGCTTATTCAGTGATAATACAAGGGCCCACACATAAGGCTTCTCACATTATCATAGTAATGCATCTGTGACATGCATCTGACGAAGTGAGTATTCACCCACGAAAGCTTATGCTCCAATACGTCTGTTAGTCTATAGGTGCCACACGACTGTCACATTATCGTAATCTGTGAAGTCTGTGACTTTCCATCTTTTGTGGATTTTATTCAATTACAGTTAATGTCCCTAGTTTAGAATGTTAGGTTGTACAATTGCCAGGCTACAGTTTCAAACTTCACTGAAACTTAATTCATTGTTCTGTCATGGAATTTCCTTAGTTTTATTTTTTAAAACATGTTTCAGGAGTTTCCCTTTCACAGGAGTCTATGCAGACATTGCAAAGTTCATGTCACAGAGTGGGCTGGTCCTTTCAGGGGGGCTAGCTTAGCCCCACCAGTGCCTAGTTATCCACCTCCCAGATGGTGAGTTTGAGCTGGACCTGGTGGTTGGTTCAGGTGACCAGGTGTCATATACCTGTAGCCACGAGGCGGTGCTTCCTATCAGAGGGAGCCTGCTGAATGAGTCACGGGTGAGAGACCTACAGAAGACCCAGAGAGCACTAGGGAAGAAGCTCTCCATACTAGCTAGAGGGAAAGGCCTGGCTGGAGCTAACTGTATCAAGGGGCAGGAGCAACTCCCCCTTAAGGGGCAGATAGAGGCCCTGAGAAAGGATATTCAAGGTAGTCTGGCCAGGAGAGCATGGATGAGTATTGAAGAGAGTTAACATTTATGCTTTCCTAGGGGTCTAGGCTGGGCTTTCCAGCGAAGGTGGGTGAAGTCCCCTGTCTATTGCCTTGCTCCAACAGCACATAATGGATTGCTGAGCCCAGCAGGGGGCTACAAAAGAAGCTACATCCAAGAGAGGGTGAAAAGTTTATGTGGCCTGGTAAGGATGCACCTGACTAAACTGGGGAAGACCCAGCATGAGGTTGCTGGACATCTGTTTTGTTTTTTAGACTTTTTTTTGTTTACCTGCTGGAAAGGGATGAATTTTAATTTGTCTGAAGGGCTAAAACATGAGAACCAGCATAGCCAATAGTAGGGAAACTGAGGCAGCAGCAGGGTCCAATACTGGCTGCGGTGAGACCCTGTTCTGGTTCACTAGAAGACCGGTAGAGCTTATGTACTTCCCAGCTTCTTTCTGCTGCCCCCTCTGATCTTTCTCAGGAACCCACCAATCTCAGAAACACCCAATCTAATGTTACTCAAATTACCCAGTCAAATTCTACCCTGGAAAAGGAACCAACCATTTTTCAGGCAGATTGGTTCAGCTTTCTTTAAATTAGAGAGAAGTGGTGGAGAGAAAACTGACTTTTAATGGCGATTGGGTCTCCACAAAACACACACACACACACACACACACACACACACACACACACACACACAAAGTTCTT
This sequence comes from Malaclemys terrapin pileata, assembly GCF_027887155.1. NCBI lineage: Eukaryota > Metazoa > Chordata > Testudines > Emydidae > Malaclemys > Malaclemys terrapin. Next base: position 142,188,860 of record NC_071505.1, read on the forward strand.
TGTGATACCTGGGACACATGCTGGAAGCTCTGTTCCCATCTCTTTGCTCACCCATTTCCCACTGGCTGAACACCGATAAACCCCTTGGAAAACACAGAAGCATGGAAAGGATTTCAGTACCAAACATCATGAGAATGTGACTAACAACTCTGGGGAACTGGTTTTCTTAGATTCTGTGGCCAGAAGGGATGACTGTGATCACCTAGTCTGATCTCCTGCAAAACACAGGGCACAGGACTTCCCTTAATTTATTAATTCCTGTGTGAGCTAGAGCAGGTCTTTTAGAAAAACATCCAATCTTGATTTCAAAATGACCAGTGATGGAGAATTTACAATGGCCCTTGGTCAGTTTTTCCAATGGATTAGTTACTCACCCTGTTAAAAATTTGCCTTATTTCCAATATGAATTTGTCTAGTTTCAATTTCTAGCCATCGGATTTTGCTTTACCTTTGTATGCGAGACTAAAGAGTCTATTATCAAATTTCTGTTCCCCATGTAGGTACTTATACACTGAGATCAAGTCACCCGTTAACCTTCTCTTTGTTAAGTTAAATAGATTGAACTCCTTGAGTCTAACAGTATAAGGTGTGTTTTCCAAACTTTTAATCATTCTCATAGCTCTTCTCTGAACCTTCTCCAATTTATCAGCATCTTTAATGAATTAGGGACACAGAACTGGACCCAATATTCCAGCAGTGGCCATATCAGTGCCAAATACAGAGGTAATATAATCTTCCTACAGCTATTCAATATTCCCATTTATACATCCAAGGATCGCATTAGCTCTTTTGGCCACAGCGTCACACTGGGAGTTCACAATTATCCACCACGACCCCCAAGTCTCTTTCAGGATCATGGCTTTCTAGGCTAGAATCCCCCATCCTACAAATATGGCCTACATTCTTTATTTCTAGATGCGTACATTTAGATTTGGCTGTACTAAAATGTTAAAACAAACTGTTTGCTTGTGCCCAGTTTACCAACCAAGCCAGATCTCTCTGTATCGGTGACCTGTCCTTTTCATTATTTACCACTGCCCCAATTTGTGTGTCATCTGCAAAATTTAATGTTTTCTTCCAGCTCATTGATAAAAACCCTAAAAAGCCTAGGGCCAAGAACCAATGCCTGTGGGACTCCACTGGAAACACACCTGCTCCATGACATTTCCCCATTTACAATTACATTTTGAGACCTATCAGTTAGCCAGTTTTTAAAATAGTTAATGTGTGGGAAGGGAGAGATTACTGTGCAAAGGTGACAGACTGACAGTGAGTACAGCCTGGTAAGCAGCAGAGCGAGCTCCCCCTCACACAGACCCAGAACCCCTGCCAATGTGCCTCAGCCCCTACCCTGGCAGGGAGTATGGTCTCTGTCCCATTAAATCCTTGACCTCTCTTCTGAAGCTGCCAGTGACAGAGACTATCAGTGTCAGTTGTATGGTGGGATTTTTGGTGGTTTGGGTACCTAGGAGCTAGACTAAGAGCTCACTAACACAATGCAAACAAACCACCAAACTCAGACACCATGGCAGTGGCCATTGAACAGGACCATCGGCTACAAGCCCACCCCATTAGGGGATTTTATCTGGGCGAGACTGGGCTACACCAACTAGTACAGTCTTCCCTAGAAATATAGTCCCAGCCTCAGCCCCATGAGGGGATCTTACTGGGGGCAGTCAGAATACAGCAATTGGATGATGCTCTTTCTTGGGCCTTTAATTACGGGCAGAGGCCACCGTGGCTATGGAATGCCTACCGTCCCCTCTGGTTTGCAGGGTATAATATGGTTTTTCGCAGCCATAGCGGATACTGGCTCCGTACTGAGTCTCCTCAAATCTTGACTGGTAGGTGGCTCTGCCATTGTCAATAGTGTCAGGCACACCACAGTCCACAGCTGCAGAGAAAAAACAGAAAGGACGGTTATCAAAGGGGCATCCCCACCCAACAATCCATTTACACTGTCTGACTAAGAACCACTGCAACTCCTCATTCGTCACTGGTCATCACTGCACTAGGCAGGCTCAGAGCCCATTCCTCATCCCCCTGTGGGTCACCCATTCCCCCACATCTAAGGACAGATTGAAACTAATGCCCTAACGCTGAAAGGCCCATATCCCATTTCCAGATCTCCTACAGCCATAGAGGAAAGGGACACTTACGGACACATTTGTGGTGCAAGTTGCTCCATTCTCCATTACTCTGGCAGCTGGAGTGAAAGGCTGCTAGGCTGCCTTGTTGCTGAGTGAAAGAAGAATGTGTGTCAGTTACTGAGAGTGAAATGTAACCGAATTAAGCTCCCCCATGGAGGGATTTCACTGAGATGTAGGGATATCTGCGGAGCAGTCAGGTATAGAGGGAGGCAGAGTACTAGGTTAGACAAGGCTATTGGTCTGACCTGGTCTGGAGTGGGGCGGAAGGTGTGACGTCATGGGGATATCCATGGTCTGAGTCAGCCATAGCAATTTTCTGTTTCAAGATCAGTGAGGGCATCCAGAACCACTGCAGAGCTGTTGGGGAAGGGGTCCCCATTTGTTCAAGTGGTTCTGTGCTAAAATCTGCACACAACATATTCTCTCCCTGTCAGGATTTTAGAAACTGACCTTCTGCTTCCATGGTGGGTAGGGAGGAAGGAGAAGGTGCTTCAGAGTGCCTGGGAGAGATACTTAGAGGTCAACAGGGTTCTCAGGACATCTGAGGGGAAGGGATTGTAGAACCCCATTGCAGGGCTGGATGGGCAGCTTACCGTCACAACCTCATAACCTTTCATGCAGGTCACCTTCACGTAGTCCTTGAAGATGTAGTTGTCCTTTAGGGGGTCAAGAATAGAGTTTGGGGTGACACGCTGGGGACAGGGTATTGCTTTGGGGAGGAAAGAGGATATCAGTGACTGATCAGTTTGAGACTCACTCTCTCTTTTCCCCCCTTTCTCTCTTTGACTCCCAGCCAGCAATCCCCCTTTCACCCAAGCAACAGGCATCAACTTAGCCAAACCATCTATCCATCCTCTCGGTCTCAGAGCAGCAAAGTGAGCATTTTCCAAGGGTATTTACTCACGGTCCCCGAAGTAGTGCATTTTCCAGCCTGTCTTTTGTGCTGTTTTGTCTGTTTGGAAGATAATATCAAGAATATTGCTCCTGGTTTTAATTTCTGGAGGCCCTGGGAATTTGTTGCCACAATAGGGACCAAAATGTTGTTTTCCATCTGTGAACTGGGAAAATAATAAACAAGAAGCAATGACAAATTGGAAGAGAAGAGTAGGAGAGAGAAAAAATGACAGAGACAGAGTCAAGGTATGGGGGAATCTTAACAGGGATATACAGATGGGATTAAGGTTGAGCAAGGAGAGGGGGCACTGAATGTGAGGGGAAGGAAATCTCTGGGGGGGGGGGACACATCTGGGATTAGGGATGAGCAGGGAGAGGGGAACCCTGAGTGTGAGGGGAAGGGAATCTCTAGGGGGACATAGCTGAGATCAGGGGTGAGCAGGGTAAAGGGACCCCAGTCAGAGAGATCTCCTGTCTGTACCCCACCACCTACTGTTAAGCTGTCGGGGCAGTTCCCTTCTGAGTCGGCTGGTTCTATATCAAAGTCCCCACTCCTGATGTTCAGCACCACACGGTAGCCTGGCTCCAGGACCACACGGTATTCACAGCTCAAGCTCTCAGGGTACAGGTTGGGGTAGTTGGGGCTGGAGATTTCCCCTGACAGTTCAGTGAATACACTCCCACTGCAGTTCACTATGGTTGAGGAAGGAACATGGACAGGGAGGTCAGAAAGGGAAATGAGGGGAGAGCCTCCACCGTCCAATCCTCCTTCAGTGTCCTGTAACCTGCATTAATCATGTTGAGATATTGCATCAGCCAGAAATGAGAATCTCCCCTTGGTGGACCAGGAGAGGATTGTTCTCCCATCCACTTTCTGGGGACCCCATTTCCTAGTGTCCTTAGCAGTGGCGCTCTGGGTCCTTCTGGGGAGACAACTGCACAGATCCCCTCGGAATGGGGGATGGCTCCTGAGCACCTGTCCTTTGGTTCAATCTCACCCCCATTTCCCCTAGTTCTCCCCTTTCAGCCTTCCAGAAACAATCCCCCTTCATCTCTGATTAGTGCCCCTTGCACACCTGCAGACAGTGTTTGTGTTACACAACCAACAAGGGCTTTGCCTAGCTGGTGGGATTTAGCTCTTTGAATGTACTCCTCTGATTCCCTGTGCATTTTGGGCTCCTCTCTGAGCTCCCTCAGTTTGTCACTCTTTTCCTACAATTAAGGATCCCATTGCTGCCTACAGTACCCCAGGTGGGATCTCCCCAGAGCTCTATGGAGAAGGACTGTCCCTCTCCGTTCTGGGAGGTGAGGCCTCTGAGACTGAGTCCCCTGCAGCTGAGCACAGTATCCCGGTGGGATACTATATTGATACTTTCCTGCTCCAGGATACCTCCATTTATGCAACCCCAAAAATTGCACTGGCCTCGCTGGAAGCCAAAACACTTTGCAAACTTCTGATTTACTGGTCTCTGTAGTTCTTTGTTGCCTCCTATTGTTTAGTACCATTCCCCACATTCAGACTGTGAATCATTTTGCTATTCCCATTCTATATCCCATTGGTTTATTGTCCTGTATTCCCTGTTTATTGCACCTCCTTCCCGTTTACCATCCCCTGTGCATTTCCTTAACAGCCAGACCACCGATGGAGAAGTTCCTCCCAGTTCAGTATCTGTGGTGCCTACATCACCTCCTGCTTTTGGGAGCAGCAGGTGTGAGGCTCTTACCTCCACACGTCTTCTGATCCTCATGCAGGAAGTACTCTGGGGGACAGGAACAGAAGTAACCACCAATGTAGTTATTGCAATAGTGGCTGCAGGCATCCTCCATGAAATCCATGCACTCATTCACATCTGCAAGGAGTAAAGGGAGACCAGAGTGAGCCAAGCATGAGAGAGGAAACTGGGGGAAGATATCAGGTTATGATTAGGGAGTGGGGTAGACAGGGCACTGATGCCAAGCAGGGGAGGTCTCTAGAGTAGAAGCACTGAAGCAGAGTGCTGACTGGCTCTGCTGTGGAGAAGCTCACTCTGATGGGGTCTCTCCCAGTTGGACAGTGATGGTACAGCACTGTGAGGAAGACCTTGGTGCAAAAGCCCCTCCCTCCTGCCAGTCCCTGGACACTGCTGTGCAGAAGCTCATGTCCACAGGACACTCCAGAGACTCGGAGGCAGGCCCAGCCTTACCCACTGCAACATAATAGGCACTGAAACCAGTGAAACGCTCCTCATTGGAAAAGTCTGACTGGAAAGTCACAGTCAGGGTGTTATAAGGGACATAGAATTCCTCCAGGATTGGGGAACCACGGTCTCTGCTGTGCTTTCGCCCACAGAGCAGGCCTTCGACATGGTCACCGGACAGGATCTGCAGAGGACAGACAGAGAAGTCTTGTCTCACTAAAGAAATTTGTTATCATCAACATTTGAGCCCCTTGGCACAATAGCAACGTGCCCCATGTCTACACCCAAGCTCCCCGAGCAGCTCATTATTGTGCAACCAGTTACACTGCATAATTTATGGTTGTTCAGAGGTTAACTTTGAGTCATTTCAGGCTTACGTGTTTGGGTGCCAGTGTGAAGGTCAATGGCACTCATAGCTAAAATAGCCTTTGCACAACTAGGGTTCAGTGACTGAGGATGTGACTGGAAGGGGGACATTAAAAGCAGTTGGGAGGGCATTTCTAATGGAGACAATGTGGAAGGGAAATGGGGGACGGGTGAGAGTGGACACTCGGCTGGCAAACTACCGGAGGCTCAGTGGCTGAGACAGCTGTGGAACGGAGCTGGTAGCTCTGCATATAACCCTATAGTGATAACAGGTGATGAGAGGGCATTGAAACTGAATTGGTTTAAACAGTGCTAGTGCAGATGCCAGGCAAAACTCAATTGATTCAGCAATGGCTAGTGTGAATGCACTGAATCATTTGTGCTTCAATGAGTTCAACACCAGGAGGGGCCGGTAGGTCCCCTATTCCAGTCCTGGGCTCCCATACAAAGCTCTGCCGATGACCTTCAGTTCTTCCCCACAGGCCCCACTGAGCTCTGCTGCTGCTCCTTAGTCCTGCCCCACAATCCCCTCTGTTCCCCTGAGTGGGGGTGGATGGGGTACTGTACCTTCACAGAGTCATACTCGCAGTCCTGGGATGGCTCTATATCTAGGTGGGTGAAATAGAGGTGGATACCATACCCTGGGGGCACACTGATTTCCCAGGACTCCTTCACATCATTGGGGTACCCCTGAGGGTAGTTAGGGGACAGGATCTCGCCGTACATGGGGGCTGCATCAGCCCAGGCCAGGAGGCAACAGAGGATGAGCCACCTGAGAGAGGGAAGAGGAAGGCAATGTTACAGGAGTGTTCTATGTCTGATTATATATAAATAGTTAATGGAAAAGTGCCAGTGGGTGGCTCTGAATATTAATATGTAGCATAGTTCCAGAGTTTTGCGGTAGCAATCAGACTTGCTGTTGTACACTGAGAATAGCTCCCTCTTGCAGCTCTTTACATGGAGCTCTTGCCAGGTGAGACATGGGCACGGATTCCATTCCCAGACCTAATCTCCCACTTCCTGGCTGCTGGGAGTGCTACAGGGGCTGGGACCAGCACCGCCTGATGGTTAGGTAGGTCCCATTCCCTGTTTCCATCCCTTGCTCCCTGGGAGCTGGGAGAGCTGCATTGTTCATTAAATTATTAATAAGCCAAAGCTCCCCTTCTATACCCAGCAACTCACCACTTCTGCAAAAGTTCCATCCTGTGTCCTTCCTGAAAAGCCTCAGCTTCTGGACTTTGGAGTTACAGGACTGGGACAAAAACAACAGCACTGATTAGTGTTTTCTCTGTGTGTGCATGCTTGGTGGGCAGGACAACAGCTTCAATGTCCCAACTCATGGGGAACATGCCAAAGCAACTTTAGTTCCTATGCCTGGAGAGGAAGCTGTACCTCTCATCCAAACAACAGCACCTCCTGCACTATAGCACCTCAGCACCATAGTGGGGTGTAGGGGTCAGTACTGACTCAGAGTGGAGAGCACCCCTATGAGTCACACACACCCAATCACACAGCATCCTCAAGCACCAGGCTAGGGTATTTGGATCAGTACTGACTCAAGCCAGAAAGTGCTCCCTGCTGAGTCACCCACCCTACAGCACAGAATCCCCTATTCTATACTGGAGTCTGGGGACCGTGCCCCCTACTGCTTTCCGCTGTACCACACAGATTAACCCCTTTCTAATCCAAGCAACCCAAACAATAGCAATTGGGAATGTTGTCCATGCCCATTTCTAATGTTAGTTTTGGAAATTTTACCTTCTCTCTCCGTATTTGCCTCTGTTTCTCTCTCCCTGTTCCGTCTCTCTTTTTTTCTGTCTCCAGACCACATCCCAGTCAGTGATGTGGGGGATTGACAGGGAAGGGTCTGAGCCTTTTCTCACAATGCTGTAGCACCCCCTGCCTGTAGAATGTGGCTCCCTTCATCTCCTTCTCAGATAAAGCTTTTTCACGTCCTAAGCTCCCATCCAGGGGAATTTCCAGAGCCTGTTTCACAATCCCCTTGGCTGAGTCCGTGGGGTGGGAGCATGTGGATCTAGGCTGGGTTAGCACATGCTGGTTTTCGGGGAAATCAGGTGACTTTTTGGAAGAGGGAGGGCAAGGGAAATTCCAGCTGGAAGGAATTAATCTCTGACACACACACACACCCCACTCGCGGGAGGCTGGCAGTGAAGGTCAGAGGATTTGGAGAAGGAGCCCTGATGAGAAGTTGTCAATAAAGGCTTTAAGTGTCAAGAAAAGATGCTGGCCCCTCAGCTCCAGACAGTAATAGAGCAGCCACCACAACCACACTGCCCCCTGCTAAAGTGCCTCACCATGACCCCTTCGAAGGAGAAAGGAGATTCAGTCTCTGCGGCCCATTCTCTCCTGGGTCTCTCTGCTTGAGGCTGCCAGCAAGGGCCAGTTAGTGTCAGTTGTTCTGCTGGTTTTTGCAGTGTGACCCCTTGCCATGTTAGGAAGTGGGCTGAGAGCCCACAAACTTGTTTCACATGCAGCAACCCACCAATTGACAATGAGATTCAACGTGGGGCCATCATCACAGTCAGCCTGGGTCATGTTAGAACTGGGACCCTAGAGAAGTTTCATATCCTATTCCCAGACATTCCCCCTAAACCAGCCAGATTGAGGCCTGATTGGAGCCTGTGGCCTAGGGGTGAAAGGACACTTATCTCTTTCCTCAACCTCCCACCCCCGAGCCAGCCAAACCTCCAATCCTGGTGCTGGATTGGAAAGGATGCCCTTACAGGTTCCAACTCCCATTCCTACTCTTAGCAGTGAAGTTATACATCTGAGGGCTTCACTCAAAGCGAGTGAGTTTCAGGTAGACATGGCTAATGTGCTAGCTAAACCCCACATAAACTCCATCTTTTTTCTAGGGTGGATGCAGGGTAATGCCTGTAGCTTGATTTTAGTTGACTGAGGTGTAGCCTACGCAAGATAAAAGTGTTCTCTACCTGGTTGCACATATGCATTCCACGCAGCCGTGTGCATGCCCAGTGTGCTGGAGCTGGTGAGTTTTCTGCCACAGTGTAGCTGTCAGGATGGCACATGTACCCTGTGCATCCTTATGGCCCCTGCAGAGGCTATATAAGGGCAGTACCTCCCCAATCCCCTTCAATTCCTTCTCACTACCCATGGCCTGAGCTGGATCTCCCCATGTGACTTGCCTCACCGTTTTGTCTCTGCCTTGTCAGTGACTTTATCTCTTTACTTTTTATGTAAATAGTTAGTTAGCAGTGAGTACCACTAGTTAGGCTTCCTTTATTGTTTTATTTTGTTTTTATTATTTAATAGTTTTCGGTGCTAGGCCCTGGTGGCATGCAGTGCTCAGTCACCGAACTGTAAGGCTCTCCATCATGTGGGGTGCCTATTCGGACGTTCCCCACTGATGTTATCTGGGCTGGTGATCTGCTAGGTCACTCCAGTCTTTGACTCTGGGAGCCAGCCTTACCCTGCTCTGCTGTGAGAACCCCCACTCTTGGGCTGTTCACGCACAGCCTCTGGCATGAAAGCTGCTCCCAGCTACTTGCAACCAAATGACACTAGCCAATATCTCTGGTCCCAGACACAACCCTAGGAACCTCCGTCTTAACACTTTCAATGTCCTTAAAACTTAAATGCTTCTCACCACAGGCTGGCTAGTTGCTCTTCAGCCAGGCTCTCCCCTTTGATCAGCTCTTCAGCCACTTGGTGTGGTGGCTGTAGATGTAAGTGGAAGAGAAAGGAAGAGCATGGCAAATGTCTCTCCCTTTTATCATGTCCTTTCTTCCCTCTTGGCTTTGCCCTTACCACTTCAGAGTCAGGTGAGCATTACCACATCACTGTTCCAAACTGACCAAAGGAAGGGGAGTGACTCCCTCGAGAGTCCAACAGAGTTTTTTGTTGCTGCCTAGGCCAGCGCCCTTTGTTTCTGTGAGGCTGGGCTGCGTTTGTCCCATACCTGCCATGATGAGGGGTGAACTCCCTCTCTATTCTTGGAGAGTTTTTGCCTGGGCTTCCTTTAAGCTATGAGAATACATTTTCAGCCTTATAACTATATACATTAAATTATAACCTATAACATCACGAGCCTTCCGAAGACACCCAACATGACCAACTTTGCATTGGATAGCACACAATCATTTTACAAGGATGATCATGGGGGTGCTGGGTGTTCCCCCGAGGTACAGAGCGTCACACCTATCCCAAATAAAGACCCCACACATAGGAGCTAGCACAGCAGTGGGCAAGTACTTTGAGCAGTTGCCAAACTGCTGCTGCTGTTGGGCTTAAAAGCTGGTCTGCTCACTCTTCCCACCAGTCTGGTGGTGTAGCCAATCAGGCAGCCTACTACAAGCCAGCTGTGTTCACTAGGTTGGTTGGAGACTGGATCTGCTGCAGGCCCTGATTCCTGACAACCCTGGCACTGCCTTCAGTATCAGTGCGCACCATGTTGAGGACTGGTGCAATCTTCAGCCTTGACACCAGTTCCATGACCTGTCTTTGCGCCTACAGCCTTAGTAGCAGGCCAATTCTCAGAGTGGGCACTGACCATGGCTTACACTACGGCACTGCTACAAAATCCTTCCCGGTACTGAGTCTTGACATGATAATCTTTACATCTTGGAACACATTTGTGGTACCGTCTACCATGCCTGCATCAGTACCAATACTGGCCTCTTCACAATGGACTACAGACAAGTCAGGTTGCCTAGTGGGCCCACTGCTTATTCAGCTGACTCTTTGCAGTCTGGTTCAGAGTCCTCCAGTACTCCACTAGGTCCACTTATTTAGTTAAGTGGAAACATTTTTTGATCTGGTCTACTAGTCAGGGAATACAGCCAGCAGAGGCTAAGATTCAGGACATTTTAAAGTACTGCTTACATCTTAAATCCTCAGGCCTTTCTCTAAATTGCCTGAGACTCCAGCCATTTCAGCTATCCTTCTTCCCACTCAAGTGAGATCCACAGTGTTGAGGCCTCACAAGTACCACAGGTAGAGTAGGAACTTCTCTATACCACTGCTATCCCTTCCCTTGGTTTTGGTCCCTTCTTTTCACTTATGCCCCCTGTAACAGACCCAGAACCCCAGGGAGAGGGTTCATTTTTTTTCCACCACAATGGATGACGTAGTGCGGGCACTGATACAAGCTACGGCGGCCCAGCAGGAGGCTACCCGTGTCCAGGCAGCTGCCCAACAGGAAGCAGTGCAGCTGCAGCAAGAGACTAATTGCCTGCTGATGGACCAGGCTGCTCAAGACCGAGTTATGTTGCGGGAACTGGTAAACCAGGTAAAGACCCTTACAGAGCTGAATCGCGGCCATGATGGGATGCGGCTCATACTGGCCACCCATTGGCTGCAGAAAATGACACGGGAGGATGATGTAGAGGCATACCTTCTGGCCTTTGAGAGGACAGCCCTACGGGAGGCCTGGCCTCGAGATCAGTGGTCTGGCATCCTTGCCCCATTCCTGTGTGCGGAGGCCCAGAAGGCCTACCATGATCTACCTGAAGAGGCTGCGGCAGACTACCCCCAGCTGAAAACAGAGATCCTGGTCAGATCTGGGGTAATGACAGCAGTGCGGGCCCAGCAGTATCACGGTTGGAGGTACCAGGAAGACAAAACCCCGCGGTCCCAATTGTATGACCTCATCCATCTCGCACAAAAGTGGTTGCAATCAGAGTCCCGGAGTCTGGAAGAGATACTAGCGGTTCTGGTCATCAACCGATACATGAGGGGACTACCACCAGACCTTTGTGCCTGGGTAAGCCAGAATGAACCCTCCACCTATGACAAGGTTGTCGCCCTGGTAGAGAGGTGAAGGACAGCGAGGGAGCTGACCCGACCAGTTAAGGAAGAGGCACCCCGGGTTAAACTGGCAGCATCAAGCCCTAAAGTTCGGGTGACTGGGCCACCAGGAGGGCCCAGGTGGAAAAAGAGAGAGGCTGAAGGCCCATCAGAGGCCACAAAGAGTCGGAGCACTGAGGGAAAAGAGGATTGTGATGTTAGACTGCCCAAACCAAAAGACCGGGTAATGCCTCGGGCTCCATACAGATGTTATGCCTGCGGGGAGTGGGGACACATAGCTGCACAGTGTCCCAATGCTGAGGAGTCTATGCAGTGTAACCTGGGGAACTGGGCAGATCCATGCTCCCTAATCCACTTTGTGGGGGTCTCACTAACCCCATATATGTATACCAGACCAGTGAAACTAAATGGGGTAGGGACCACAGCACTGGTTGATTCAGGGAGTGCTATCACTCTTATCTCAGGGAAGCTCATGAAGCGTAGTCAGCTGCTGCAGGCTAAACATATGGGGATAACATGTGTCCATGGGACAGTTAGTTATTACCCCACCATCCCAGTAAAAATCGAGATCCAAGGGAACACTACTGAGGTAGCAGCAGGTGTAGTCCCTAAACTCCCATACCCGGTGCTCATAGGGAGGGACTTCCCAGTGTTTGGAAACTTACTCCCAGTAGGGGGATTGGAGAAAGATGGGGACCCTAAAATTGATAACTGTTAACCCCCAATCTTCTCTGAAATATCCCCAGATTTGTTCTCCACTCCCAGACAGGGTAGAAAGACAAAAAGGGAAAGAAGGGCAGCTAAGGCCTTGGGAACCCAAATACTGACCCAAAGCCAGAGGGTCGCTCTTGTAGGTAGGCGGACCTGCACAGCTGAAAAGGAGGCCATGCAGGAGGGAGAAGCACCTGAGTCTGACCCCCACCCTAATGCTTCTGAACCAGTAGAGGCAACAGAGACTGGGCCCCTAGATCTTGGGCAGATTAGCCCCGGGAGAGGAAATTTTGGACGAGACCAGGCAGAAGACCCAAGGTATGACAACATTAGGAAGGAGGTGACTGAAATAGATGGGGTCCCCGTGGAAGGAAAAACCCAGGGACCAGGACCCTACTTCATAATGAAGAAGGATCTCTTATACCGGGTTGCACCAGGACAGGGGCAGAAGGTACAGCAGATCCTAGTACCTCAAAAACACCAGAACACTGTATTAAGTCTCTCTCATAGTCATCTTTTTGGGGGGCATTTGGGGGTAGAGAAGACCCTGGCACAAGTCCTATGACGGTTCTTCTAGTCCAGAGTACATGAAGTGCGGAGGTACTGTGCCTCCTGCCCGGAGTGTCAGCTGCACAGTCCCCGTCCCCACTTGAGGGCACATTTAATACCCCTTCCCATCATAGAGGCCCCCTTCGAGCGAATAGCCATGGACCTAGTGGGACCCCTGGAGAAGACAGCTCGGGGCCACCAATATATACTTGTTGTTTTGGACTATGCTACTCGCTACCCAGAAACCATCCCCCCTGTGGAACACGGCCTCTAAAACTATAGCCAAAGAGCTGGTGGGGATCTTTGCCCCAATGGGGCTACTGAAGGAGATATTAACCGACCAAGGAAACCCATTTATGTTGAAGCTAATGAAGGACCTCTGTACGCTGCTCCATATACATACCCTGAGAACTTCGGTCTACCATCCGCAGACTGATGGGTTGATAGAAAGGTTTAACCGAACCCTCAAGGCTATGATAAGGAAGGTAGTAAGTCGGGATGGGAAGGATTAGGACACCCTACTACCCTACCTTATGCTCGCTATCCGGGAGGTACCACAGGCCTCAACTGGGTTTTCCCCCTTCGAGTTATTATACGGGCGTCACCCCCGTGGCATACTAGATATCGCCAAAGAGATCTGGGAAGAGGAATCCAATGAGGGGAGAAATATAATAGAGCATGTAATGCAGATGCGAGACCGGATAGCCCAGGTTACCCCTATTGTACGGGAACATTTGGAGAAGGCACAGGAGGCCCAGCAAACACATTACAATCGCCAGGCAAAAGTGCGACAGTTCCAACCAGGGGATCAGGTTATGGTGTTGGTACCCACAGCAGAAAGCAAGCTTCTGGCCCAATGGCAGGGGCCCTATGAGGTGGTTGAACCCGTGGGGGAAGTAACCTACAAGGTGCGGCAGCCAGGACGAAGAAAACAAGAACAGATTTATCACATTAACCTTCTGAAACCCTGGCATGCACAAGAGGCATGCACAACGGTCCAAAAAGACCTAACCCAGGAAAACAAGCCTTCCAAACAGGTGAGAGTGTCTCCCGATTTAACACCAGACCAGAAGAATGAGGTGTCTGAGATGATCTTCCAGAACCAAGATGTGTTCTCGACAAAACCAGGTCAAACAACCGAGACATATCACTACATCGTCACGAACTCTGGGGCCAGAGTAACAATGAGGCCCTATCGGGTGCCAGCGGCAAAAAGGGAGGAAATAAAAGCAGAAGTAAAAAAAATGCTGGAGTTGGGGATCATCGAAGAATCCCAGTCAGTGGTCCGGCCCAATTGTGCTGGTGCCCAAACCTGATGGCACCACAAGATTTTGCAATGACTTCCGGTGACTAAACGAAGTATCCCAGTTCGACACGTACCCCATACCTCGCATAGATGAGCTAGTGGACCATCTGGGTAATGCCCGGTACTTGACTACCCTAGACTTGACAAAGGGGTACTGGCAGATTCCCCTTGCAGAAGACGCAAAGGAAAAGACTGAGTTCTCTACACCAGAGGGTCTTTTTCAATATACTGTCCTCCCTTTTGGACTACATGAGGCCCCAGCTACCTTCCAGCGCCTCATGGACAAGCTATTACACCCGCATAACAGTTATGCTGCTGCCTACTTGGACGATGTGGTCATTCATACCCCAGACTGGGAAACCCACCTGGAGAAGGTGGAGGCAGTCCTCGATACCTTCAGGCGAGCTGGCCTTACAGCAAACCCTGCCAAGTGCGCTGTAGGGTTTACAGAGGCCAAATATCTTTGCTACATTGTGGGAAAAGGTCTGGTAAAACCCCAAGTGAACAAGTTAGAGGCCATCCAAAATTGGCCCCGACCAATACGCAAGAAACAAGTCTGGGCGTTCCTAGGTGTGGTGGGGTATTACCGACGATTTATCCCCCACTTTGCCACAAGGGCAAGCTCCCTGACAGACCTAGTGAAAGCCCGTGGACCCGATCTGGTTAGATGGTCTGATGCAGCAGAGGAAGTATTCACAGACCTACGGACTGCCCTCTGCAATAAACCTGTACTGATAGCCCCTGATTTCACCAAGGAGTTTATCCTGCAGACGGATGCATCAGAAGTAGGGTTTGGGGCCGTTCTATCACAGATGGTCGGGGAGGAGGAACACCCAATTCTATACCTCAGTCGGAAACTCCTTCCAAGGGAACAAAAATATGCAGTGGTGGAGAGAGAATGCCTCGCTGTAAAATGGGCCATGGAAACATTGCGCTACTACCTGCTCGGGTGCAGATTTGTCCTCGTGACCCACCATACCCCTCTTCAATGGATGCAGCGGAACAAGGAGAAGAACACAAGGGTGACCAGATGGTACTTATCCCTCCAACCTTTCCAGTTCCGTGTGCAACACAGAGCAGGGAGCCATCATGGCAACGCCGATGGCTTGTCACGTTTGCACTGTCTAGTGTCCCAAGCTGCCCAACCCCTTGGCGTTGAGCAGGAGGGAGGGATATGTGACAGACCCAGACCAGTGGGGTACAGGAGTCTGGCAGAGGGCAAATATACTGGTCACTGGATAAGTGGTTTTCTGTTCCCTGAGTGACCAGACCTATTGGGATCCAGGAAGTGGGCAGGCAAAGCCCGCCCACTGCTAAAGGATCCCCCCCAGCCTAAGGGGGGGTCCACAGGACCTGGAGACCAAAAAATTATGGGGGACAACTAATAAAAGAACAGGGACAGGAGTGAGGTCAAAGGATCAAACAAAGCGAACCAGACGGGGGACACCAAGCAGAGAACCCCGGACAGCGCCCACTGCTCCTCGAAGGCGTCAAGGGAGCCAGTGGATGCCGCCCAGAGGAATTCTGCCCGGATACGTGAAAGAACGGAGGACCTGAAATACGGCCCACAGTCACAGGAAACTCCATCGGCCAACCTCCTCACTCTGGTTTTATAGATGGCCAATTTTGCTAGGGCCAGAAGGAGGTTGACCAGGAGGTCCCGCGACTTTGTGGGGCGACTGATAGGGAGTGCATAAATAAAAAGGTGAGGAGAAAAGTGCAACCAAAATCTTAAGAAAACATCAGTGAGGAGCCGGAATAGGGGCTGCAGCCTGGCGCACTCCAGGTAAACATGCGCCAGGGTCTCCCTCACGTCGCAAAAGGGGCAGGTGTCTGGGATAGGGGTAAACCGCGCCAAGTACACACCCGTGCTCACGGCTCCGTGAAGGAGCCGCCAACCGATGTCCCCGGTGGGCTTTGGGATCAGAGCAGAATAAAGGCTGGCCCACCAGGGCTCCTCACCCTCCAGAGGTGGCAGAAGGTCCCGCCACTTCGTATCAGGGCGGGACGCGAGGGTGAGGACATGAAGAACATGGAGCACGAGCGTGTAGAGATGTTTCCTTGGTGCAGTCTGGAACAGAACCGGCTGCAGATGGTGCAGCTGGCTCATGGCGAATGGACGGGGCCAGTTGGGTCCACGGGGCAGGGGCCCGATGAAAAAGTCTGGAGGGCTCGGAGTGGAGGGTGGGCGGGGCGTGCCCTCTCGCAGGACCCGGTCGAGATAGTCCCGAGCAGCGGGCGGCAAAGCGGCCCTCACCTCCTGAAGTACGCGCCGGGGAGTATGAGGTCTGGAGAGCCCCATGCGCTGAGCGAGCATCAGGAGATCCAGCCAGTCTCCCCGGTCGTAGTCCAGGAGGTCTCCGACTTTGGTGACTTCTGCTAGGACCAACCTCTGGCGCACCATGGGGGACTCCGCCACCTGCACACGAAGCTGGGGGTTGTATAGCAGGGGCTCCGCGAGGAGATCTGCCCCCACGGTGTCCGCCACCGACCTGGTCACTGAAAACAGTTTCCAAGTCTGGAGGAGGTCCTGGTAGAAGACCGGCAGCTCGGAGAGGCCTCGCGGAAGACCTCTCAGATGAAGACAAAGGAGCTGCCGGTCATATCGGAGCCCTCGGAAGTGGCGCAGGAAGGCGTGTGCCAATACGCTCCATGCCGGACTACCTGCACCATAAAGGAGCCTCTGCAGGGCCTGGAGGCGGAAGACGTGGACCTGAGCGTGCAGACACTTCAGGCCCTGCCCTCCCTCCTCCAGGGGTAGATGGAGAACCCCCGCAGAGACCCAGTGCAGTCCTGACCAAAAGAACTCCAGAATCAACGTCCGGAGAGTGGTCAGGAAGCCCGGGGCCGGGACCAGGGTGTTGAGCCAGTACCAGAGCATGGACAGGACTAGTTGATTGAAGGGAGAGACACCAGAGCAGTCCTGTCCATTTCCGGAGCCGCTCCGACACTCTGCCCTCTAAACCTAGCCAGTTCTCTGGCTGAGACGGATGCGTGGCAGAAAGGTAAACGCCGAGATAGAGCAGCGGACCTGCGCTCCACCGGATGGCCTGTAGCGCGGGCGGGAGGAAGCTCGCCTGCCACCTGTCCCCTACCACCAGGCCAGAGCTCTTGACCCAGTTAACCCGGGCGGAGGAGGCCGCCAAATAGATGGTCTGGCAAGCCTCCACCCGCACCAAGTTGCCCGGGTCCTGGACCACGAGGAGCACGTCGTCAGCGTATGCCGACAGGACCAGCTGCAGCTCCAGCTCCTGCAGCACCAACCCTGCCAACCTCCTACGGAGGAGACAGAGGAAGGGCTCGATCGCCAGAGCATACAGCTGGCCCAAGAGGGGGCACCCTTGACGTACTCCTCGCCCGAAGCGGACCGGTTCGGTCAGGGTCCAGTTGAGCCTAACCAAACACTCTGAGGAGGCGTACAGCACCTGGAGAAAACCCACAAACTGGGGCCCGAAGCCAAACGCTTGCAGAGTGCCCAGGAGATACCCGTGGTCCACCCTGTCAAACGCCTTCTCCTGATCCAGGGACAGGAGGGCGAACGACAGACCATGCCTACACCCGAGTTCCAAGAGGTCCCGGACCAGATACAAGTTGTCGAAGATGGTACGGCCCGGGATGGTGTAGGTCTGGTCTGGGTGAATCACGTCCCCCAACACGGACCCTAGCCGCAGCGAGATGGCCTTCGCTACGATTTTATAGTCCGGGCTGAGGAGCGAGATGGGACGCCAATTCCGTAAATCGCGGAGGTCCCCCTTCTTCGGCAATAAGGTCAGCACGGCTCGCCTGCACGAAAGAGGGAGGACCCCGCCCTGCAAGGACTCGGCCCAGACGGTGACAAGGTCCGGGCCGAGGACGTCCCAAAACACGTGGTAGAACTCCACGGTCAGCCCGTCCATGTCCGGAGATTTATTGGTGGGCATGCGGCGGAGGGCTTCCGAGAACTCGGCCAGAGTGAGAGCAGCTCCAGCCGGTCTCGGTCGCCCGCGCTGACCATCGGGAGTTCATCCCAGAGCATTCTGCAAGCGTTAGGATCGGTCGGATCCGGGGAGAAAAGGCCTGTGTAGAAGGTCCTGGCCCTCCTGCACATTTCCGCCGGATCCGTGAGGGGGTGCCATCCTCTGCTAGAAGGCAGGTGACGTGCTTTTTAGCCCCTCTCTTTTTCTCCAGGGCGTAGAAGAAGCGGGAACCGCGATCCATCTCCCGAAGGAGGCGGATGCGGGATCGAACAAAGGCACCTCGGGCCCGATGGTCCTCGAGGGTCCGCAGCTCTTCCTGCTTCTCCCGGCACGCTCCGCAGAGGGATGGATCACCGGGGCTGGCGGCCAGACGCCTCTCCAGCTCTCAGTCCTCCCATTCCAACTGCCCTATCGCCGCATCCCTCCGTCGGCTGGCGCCCCGGGTGTAGTCACGGCAGAAGAGCCGGGCGCGCACCTTCCCCAGGTCCCACCACCGTCGCGCCGAGGGAAAGGCACACCGCTGCCCTCGTCAGGCTAGCCAGAACTCCCGGAAGGATGCCACGAAGCCCACATCCTCCAACAAGCTATTATTAAAGTGCCAATAGGCCGGCCCCGGCCTCTCCGCGCAGAGAGAGGCTGTCACGGTGGCTAGATGGTGATCTGAAAAAGGGGCCGGCCGGACGCTGGAGGAGTGGGCCCGGGAAAGATGGAAGCGTGACATATAGATGCGGTCCAACCGGGAGTGGTACGACTGATGGACCTCCACCCGGACAAAAGTGAATGTCGAAACGTCATCCGGGTGGTGGTCGCGCCAGACGTCCACCAGGGAGTGATGTTCAACGATCTCCCAGAGGACGTCTGCGGCGGCCTGGTGCTGCTCGGTCCCCGAGCGGTCCCGTTCCTCAAGAGTGGCGTTAAAGTCCCCGCCCAGGACCAGGCACTCGCGAGGATCCAAGGTGCCGAGGAAGGCGGAGGCCTGCTGATAAAAACACAACCTCTCCGGGCCCAATGTCGGGGCGTAAACGTTGACGAGATTAACTACAAGCCCCTCCATGCGGACCCGGAGGTGCAACAGGCGGCCCGGCACAGCCTCGGTGACCCCCAGCACCTCGGGCCGTAGGTCGGGGGAGAACAGGGTCGCCACTCCAGCTGTACGAACTGTGAGGTGGCTAAAATAGACCCTGTCCCCCCACTCCAGCCGCCAGCTAGCTTCAGCAGCCGGATCCGTATGGATCTCCTGCAGGAAAATCACAGAGTATCCCCCCCCCCCCCCGAAGGAAGGAGAGTACCTGGCTCCTGCGGAGACCCATCCTACAGCCCCGGGTGTATAATGTTGCAAAGATGATCGGTGCCATGAGGAGGGCTGGGGGGGATCCTCGCTAGCAGAGACACCCACGGCCTCCGTCGGGCCGCGCAACAATCCATGACCTACCCCATAAGCGATTAAGTAGTCATGGAAGAGGCGGACCCATTGGTAGGCCGTGGCGGCCTGCCTCCCGGTCCTCTTACCCTCCCGCCTGAGGGCCCTCGCAGCCTGGAGGATCTGATGGAAATCCCCCCCATCGCTGGAGTTAGGGTGACCAGATGTCCTGATTTTATAGGGACAGTCCCGATTTTTGGGTCTTTTTCTTATATAGGCTCCTATTACCCCCCACCCCCGTCCTGATTTTTCACATTTGCTGTCTGGTCACCTAGCTGGAGTGCAAGCTGTACCTTGTTGCAGGAGCCACGGACGTTCTCAAGGAAGTCCCGTAGCTCCTCTCTCAGCATATGGGGGGGTGGGTTATTGATCTATGGCTATCCCCCAGCGGGGCCCCTGTCACAGCCCCGTGGCCCACCGAGACGGGCAAGCAGGGGGCAGACCCTCGATGTGGCGTCCGATGGGCTGGCGCCACGTGGGCCGCCTCAGACCCTGGCTCAATGGGGGGTGGCGGAGGGAAAATAGCAGCCCCTGGTGGGTCGGGACAGGGAAAAACAAAGGCCGCTCCTTGGGGGTCATCCACTGGGAGACGGCCCCAGGGGCGGCAATAGCATCATGGGAAGTGGATGGGACAGGGACGGGGTCAGTGACAGGGGCAGGGTCGGAGTCAGGAATAGGGACAGGGGAAGGGGCAATAGTGGGATTGGGGGCCTCATTAGCCAGGCCACTAGGTGGGGGGGGTGGCACCCCACAAAGGGGCTCAGGGATTTGCAGGGAGGGAGGTGGGCCCTCGGCGATGCCGGACTCGTGCTCCAAGGCAGATGGTAAGGCCACGGCATCCGTAGGTGGAGAATCAACGATGGGGCCTCCACCTGGAAAGGAGGTCGGCTGTCCCTCAGCCATGAGGGAGTCCCCTGGCGACTCGGGTCCCGGTTGCGTGGCACTGGCCGTCGCCTCAAGAGGTTCGGCGGCCGCTAGCGGGGTGCCATCTGCAGCTGGGATGGTGGAAAAGTCCAGGGGCTCCTCGGAGGCGGGAGTGGAAGCAGTGGGTAAGGGGACGGAACACGGGGAAAGGGGGCCGAGGCGAGGTCGCTCAGATCGAGGCCCGCTGGCAGAGGGTCGTCCTCCCCCTGTGTAACTGGGGTCAGACCCAGGGCCTCGCTCTCCTCATAAATGGAAGGGAGATCACCTTCCACCACCCCAGGGCTCTCCCCGCCTGCACCCAAAGCGACACTCGCCGTGGTGCGTGCAGGGGCTTCAGATTGTAAGGGGGCGAGAGGGGCTCCCTCAGGGGCTTCCATAGGAAGGTACTCCGAAGGAGGGGTAGTGTTATCCTCCGATGCTGCCACGTCTTCCCTAGCCGGTAATGGTGGACAAAACCCACCCGGGGGCAAAGCGGAAGGCTCAGCATCGGTGCCCCCCTTCCTGGTCTTCTGGGGGGCTACCGCATCAGATGGAAGGAGCGGAGCTCAAGCCTTCCACGTGCCCCGCTTCCCCTGCACTAAGGACCAGCCCTCCATGGCATCATCCGGGGGCTGGCTAACAGGGGTCAGGTCAGGGAGCAAGGGCAAAGGCTTAGGGACTCGGGGAGGCAATGGTGGGGCAGCATATAGGAGGGAGGATTCTCTCTGGGGCATGCCCTCTTCTATGCCCGGCGATATCCCTACCTCACCCTCCTCCACAGGCCCCGCCAGATTGCAGGTGGCAGAGGCGGGGCCTTCTCGCTCGTTTAGGCGCACTGGGGGAGATACCCCTTGGGCCCGAGCGGGAGTGTTGGTGGGCCGGAAAGGAGGAGGGGCGGCTTCGGGCGCCAGGCAGCTAGGGGCGCCGGCGATGACGGGGCCGGCGCCCTGCCGGGGCTCGGGGGTCCCTGATGTCCCTCCGTGCCGGGCCAAAGGGCAGTCCCTCCGGACGTGTCCCATCGCCCGGCAGAGGTAGCACCTGGCCTCCCCCGTTGAATAATGTACCCGGTAGCGGGCCCCCTGGTAGGGGACCAAGAAGGACCCCTCGAGTGCCTCACTGTCACGTGCCGCCGGCGGCAGTTGTAACTGTACCTGCTGGCGGAACGAGAGGACGTGACTGAGGGCGGGGTCTTTGCAGCCCAATGGGAGAGGGCTGACCACAGAGATCGGCCTCCCCAGGGTAGAGAGGGCGGGTAACAGGGTGGCATTTGGAAGGACAGAAGTCAGGACCAGTCGGGCGCCCAGGTCTTCTAGCGGCTCCAGGGGGACGTACACTCCCCCCACCGCCAGGCCCTTCTCCACTGCCTCCTGGGCGGTGGCCTCCAATGCTAGGAAGAAGACGACCTTTCCATACATCTTCGAGGCGGCCACAATGGCTGTGGGCCCCACCACCCTCGCCAACGCCTGCACGTAGGTCTCCACGTGGGGCGAGGTGGATACCAGGAGGCAACGGACACCATGCTTCCTGGTCAAGGTGGGGAAGGGGCCCCATGCTTCCTGGTCAAGGTGGGGAAGGGGCCCCGGCCGCTATAGATGGTAACAGAGGTGGTGGATGGGGGAGATGACGTAGGGCAGTATGCCCTGGGAGCTGGGGGTGGGACACCCATAGAGCTGGTGGAGGGAACAGCAGGGAGGGACGCCGCAGCTTGTTGCGGGGCCGTGGCAGTGGGGGCACCCCCTGCCATGGAGGGCCTGGCTTTTTTAGCGGGGCCTTTACCCTTCTTCATGCCCTGGCCCTTCCTGCCGGCTGGGGGGACTCCCCCAGAGTCAGAGGGGGCAAGGGACGTGGCAGCAGCAGAGGTCACCTCGTTACTCACCGCTGCCAGCACTGCAGCAGGGATGGTAGTAGGTGGCTCGGCAGCGGTGGTTGAGGTAGAGGCTAGGGGGGATGATGGTGGGGCGGGTGGAGGAGGGGCAGCAGGATCTGCCCGAGGGGTCTTACTCTCCTCATCCCCTGCCATAATGAGGACGGGGAGAGAGCAAACACTGGAGGGGGGATAGGGAAGGGGGAAAGCAGGTCGACCACTCCTCCCCGCTAGGCTGTAGGCTGGGGAGGAGGGCGCCAAAAAAAAGGGGGGGGTGAATGGGTGGGACTATCAAAGGCTAGGGGTCAGTCACCGACTCAGGGAAGGTTTCTGGCTCCTCTTGTTGCAAACAAGGAAGGGAAGATATAACAGCATTGGGGGGTGCAGTGAGACAGAATCAAACTAAAATGGGGAGGGGCACAAGCGCATAGGAGGGGACATGGGCGCACGAGGGGAGGGGCTAATCAGGGCAAGGGGACCGCAGGGAGAAGTGAGCAACCAGGCAGGAAATGGGGCAGAGGAACCACGGGGCTAGCTTCAGAGGCTGGGGCGGGTCAGACAAAGGCTGCAGAGGGAAAGGGCGGGGCAGGCAAACAAACTGGAGCTAGCGAGGGGTTGGGGCAAGGGGGAGGGGCAAAAGGCAGTAAGGGGCAAACGGGTAGGCAGCAGGGGCAAAGCTGGGGGCTTGCTGCAGGGGGGAGAGGGTCAGTCCAAAAAGGGGAGGGCACGTGCACTTGTAACAGAAAGAAAGTCCTTGGAAGCTGGCTGCTGTATCAGGCCCAATGGTAGCAACAGGGCGTAGCAAGCCTAGGTGAGCAGCTGAAATCCCAGAGGTAGGAGCTCAAGGTAGATGGTAAGTAGCCAGTGGGGGTGATGGAGGGGGCAACGATGATGGTGGTGGTGGGGACGGGGGGGGGGGGGACACAACACAGATGGATCAGGGGGCAGGCTCCACGCCACACCCCCTGTGTCTCCACAAACACAGTCTAGATCCCCACCACAAGAGCACAGTTCAAAAGTTACTCAGTCCGGGAGGGCCCCCTCCACGGTGGTCTGTAGAATTCCTACGTGCTCCCCCACTGGCAGATGATCCTCTCCTTCTCCTCAGGGCTCCAGCAGCGAACGCAGCAGCTCCAGGCAGCAGTCTGGTAGCCAGCAGGAAGGACCCTTCTCAGGTGGAGATGGTGGTGGCATCCTCAGCAGCAGGAGCCATGGTTGGGGTCTCTCCTTCCCCTCCTCTGGGGAGTAGGCCAGCAGCAGCCACCCCCCCCCAAGGGGCTGTAGCTGGAGCAGTAGCACCCAAGGGTGTGGGTGGGTCTAGCAGCCAGCCAGCAAGCAGGTAGCAGAGGAGGAGGAGGAGCAGCCTCCTCCCTCCAGGGTAGAGGGCTACAGGAGAGTGATCTATGATTCCCAGGTCAGACAGGGTTTCTGTTTCTTGAGTGACCAGAGCAGAGGCTGCACTAGAGTAATCAGGAACCTGCTAGAACCAGTTAAGGCAGGCAGGCTAATTAGGACACCTGGAGCCAATTAAGAAGAAGCTGCTAGAATCAATTAAGGCAGGCTAATTAAGGCACCTGGGTTTTAAAAAGGAGCTCACTTCAGTCTGTGGTGTGAGGAGCTGGGAGCAAGAAGCTGAGAGTGAGTGCTGCTGGAGGAGGACTGAGGTGCACAAGTGTTATTAGACACCAGGAGGAAGGTCCTGTGGTGAGAATAAGGAAGATGTTTGGAGGAGGAGGCTATGGGGAAGTAGCCCAGGGAGTTGTAGCTGTCATGCAGCTGTTACAGGAGGCACTATAGACAGCTGCAGTCTACAGGGCCCTGGGCTTGAACCCAGAGTAGAGGGCGGGCCTGGGTTCCTCCCAATTGACCTGGACTGTGGGTTCTTCCAGAGGGGAAGGTCTCTGGGCTGTTCCCCAACCCACATGGTGAATCTCTGAGGCAAGAAAATCTGCCAATAAGTGCAGGACCCACCAAGATAGAGGAAGAACTTTGTCACACCCCAAATCTCCTCCTTTTTCTGACTTTAAGGATGGCTCAGAGGTCTTGGCTGTATTTTTTTCTGAGTCCCCTGTGTTCTCTCTAAAACAACACCCCCACCCCGCAGGGATTCCTGTTTTACAAGCTAGATATCCAGATACTTAATTTAATCACCAGCCCTTTCTTATCTTAATCACTCTGCCTCTGTTTCTAAACAAAATACTGATTCCCTGTCCCAGGGGCACCTGTCCTCTGCAGAACTTATACATTTCACACTAATGCTGTGCTGTAGTTAAGAGCTCCACCGGTGAACTCCCACATCTCCTGTACAAAACTCAGGGCGGGGCTCCCGCCCTCCCTGCCCCCCTCAAATGGTGCCCTTGCTAAGGATGTCAGCCCTGCCCATCCTAGCTAATAGCCATTGATGGACTTATCCTCCATGAATTTATCTAGTTGCTCTTTTAACCCTGTTATAGTCTTCACCTTCTTAATGATTCCCAACATTCTGTTTGCTTTTTTGATTGCCACTGTACATTGAGTGGATGTTCTCAGAGAACTATCGACAATGACTCCAAGATTTCTTTCTTGAGTGGTAATAGATAATTTAGACCTCATCATTTTATATGTGTAGTTGGGATTGTTTTCCAATGTGCATTACTTTGGGTTTATCAACACTGAATTTCATCTTTGCAGTCTGCTTTGAACTTAACTGTCTTGAGTAGTTTTGTATTGTCTGTTTACCCCTTTTTCCAGATCATTTATGAATATGTTGAACAGAACTGGTAAAGAGCCCTGGGGAACACCACTATTCACCTCTATCCATTCTGAAAACTGACCATTTATTCCTACCCTTTGTTTCCTATCTTTTAACCAGTTATTAATCCTGGAGAGGACCTTCCCTCTTCTCCTATTACAGCTTACTTTGCTTAATAGCCTTTGGTGAGGGACCTTGTCAAAGACTTTCTGAAAATCTAAGTACATGGTATCCACTGGATTACCCTTGTCCATATGCTTGTTGACCACCTTAAAGAATTCTAGTAGATGGGTGAGGCATGATTTCCCTTAACAAAAATCATGTTGACTCTTCCCCCAACAAATCATGTTCATCTATGTGTCTGATAATTCCGTTCTTTACTATAGTTTCAACAAGTTTGCCCGGTACTGAAATTAAGGTTACCGGCCTGTAATTGCCAGGATCACCTCTGGAGCCTTTTTAAAAAATTGGTGTCACATTAGCTGTTCTCCAGTCATCTGGTACAGAAGCTGATTTAACTGATAAATTACATACCACAGTTAGTAGTTCTGCAGTTTCACCTTTGAGTACCTTCAGCACTCTTGGGTGAATGTCATTTGGTCCTGGTTACGTATTACTGTTTAATTTATCAATTTGTTCCAAAATCTATTGTACTGACTCCTCAATCTGGGACAGTTCCTCAATGCATTTGTCATGTAAAAAGACTGGCTCAAGTTTGGGAATCTTCCTCACATCCTCAGCTATGAAGACCAATGCAAAGAATTAATTTAGTTTCTCTGCAATAGCCTTATCATCCTTGAGTGCGCCTTTAGCATTTTGATCATCCAGTGGACCCACTGGTTGTTTAGCAGGCTTCCTGCTTCTGATGTACTTTTTAAAAAATTGCTATTACTTTTTGAGTCTTTAGCTAGCTGTTCTTCAAATTCTTTTGGCCTTCCTAATTATATTTTCACGTTTCACTTGCCAGAGTTTATGCTCCTTTCTATTTTACTCAATAGGATTTAACTTCCACTCTTTAAAGGATGCCTTTTTACCTCTCACTGATTCTTTTACATTGTCATTTAGCCATGATGACACTACTTTGATCCTCTTACTATGATTTTTAATTTGGGACATACATTTAAGTTGAGCCTCTATTATGGTGTCTTTAAAAAGTTTCCATGCAGCTTGCAGGGATTTCACTTTTGGTGCTGTGCCTTTTTATGTTTAATTAACCTCCCCGTATTTGTTTAGTTCCCCTAACTGACATTAAATGCTACAGTGTTGGGCTGCTGTGGTGTTTTCCCTGCCACAGAAATGTTAAATTTAATTATATTATGGTCACTATTGCCAAGCGGTCCAGCTATATTCACCTCTTGGACCAGATCCTGTGCTCCACTTAGGACTAAATCAAGAATTGCCTCTCCTTTTGTGGGTTCCAGGATTAGCTGCTCCAAGAAGAAGTCATTTAAGGTGTCAAACTTTATCTCGGCATCCCATCCTGAGGTGACATGTACCCAGTCAATATGGGGATAGTTGAAATCCCCCATAATTGAGTTTTTTATTTTAATAGCCTCTCTAATCTCCCTGAGCATTTCAATGTCACTAACACCATCCTGGTCAGGTGGTCAGTAATATATCCTACTGCTATTGTTACCTATCAGCTTGGTGTTCTTGGGGAGCCAGGGTGCAGTGTCCAGCCTGTCTGACTCACGAAAGACCTTCCCTGCCACCCCCCAACCTCTTCTTGAACCAAAGCCGTACAAAAAGCAATGAAGAGGCAGTGGAAGATGCCCCTAAACCCCTCCAGACAAGGGTGACAGGATTAAGGAAACTCCCCTAGCCTCATTTGCATCGAAGATGGGACAGGGAGGCATCCCAATTAGCATATAGAATGGAGAACAGCAATTCCAAGTCAAGAACCACACTGAACTCTGGGACCAGAAAAGCAGGGAAGCACTACATGATGGGGGAATCTCTGCTCCAGATGTTAATGAACCCACACCAGCACACACACCCAGCTCAGTAGTTATCAGACCAATTCTAGTAATAAATCTTTTATTGGTATCCACAATACTGAAGCTGCCTAATTGCATTGTGAGCTCCCTCAGAGGAATACCACCTATAGCCAGGAATGAGTAGTTCCTATTGTCTAGCCTGAACTAAACAACTTTGGTATATTCCCTTGAGCCATCAGTTTACCCATATACAAATCTAGTGTTCTCCCTTGTCCCATTGTTCTTTCCCTACAAAAACATCTACCCATGCTCAAGTAAGTGTTCTGATGCCTAGATCCAAAATCTGCATCAATTCCATTGGGACTTCATCTTCTCCTGACTGATCATGCTGGGGGCTCTGCCCGTTTCCAGCACTCAGGACCCTCAGCTACCACCACCTGGGAACCCCGATTAATTCAAGTTTCACAGAGTGGTGAGAACCCAGCTTTCTTTCTTTCTCTCTCTCTCTCTCTCTCTCTGTATAGCCTTCTATATTATAACTGTTTTGTTTGTTTGGCTTCCCTTGTATGGTTATTACCTGGCAATAAATAACTTTCATAGTTAAGCTGGTTGCTTCTCCCTCTCTCTCCTCCTCGTGGGTGTTTTTTTTTTTTTTTGGCTTCCCCATTCTCTCTGCAGCAATGCTCCTCGTACCTAAGCTAAAGATCCCTGCAGCGCCCAAAAATCCTGTGGGGTTTGCTCATCAAGTGGGTTACTACCAGAACAATTGTAATGTGAAAGTGGGAACAGGGATGTGCTGAACCTGGGACATATGAGGGTGGCAGCTTGGAAGTGCTGTTCGACCCAGCCTGCGCAGGGGTACTCTATTCCAGTGTGGTGCCCATGGTATATGAGGGTGACAGCTCGGAGGTGCTGTTCAACCCAGCCTGCTGAGTCCAAGGGCATATAAGAGGTCAGCTCGGGAGTGCTGATTTACCCAGTCCTCTCAGATGTTCTCTGTCGATTGAGTGGGGGGGGGTGTTTGCCTGATTCTGGGGCTGGAAGAACCCAGCCCTAGGGAACCTAGGTCCTACAGGATAGCTCCATTGTGAGGAAACTTGGAGAAGTAGAGCTGCATATGAGAACACAAGTGACACAACCAGTACATTGATAGAATTATAGACCCCCCCCCCAAAGAGTAACCCTAATAAATGAGTGTACCCCAAAGTAACAGGAAAAATTGGTAACAAATTGGTGGAGGAACATGGGCAGCACATGACCCTAATCACATGGTACTTGTTGAGTAGTTGCTGCAGAGTGGGGAAACAGGCTCAGACCTGAGCAAATTGTCTCTTCCTTTTTCAGACTAAGCCCCTTTAGCGAAGTCCCTCTCATAGAATATTAGATAACGTCCTGTAACGTTTAAGTTGAGACTCATGCTTAGAATAATTGTAGGACTGTGCAACCAGGAGTTAAGAATTGTGCCTTAAAAGTAAAGTAAAAATTTTAGCGCAATACTGTGACTGTGTGAAAGGGCTTTTGATAGGGATCATTAGTGAGATAAGGGAAGTAGAGATGGGGGGAAAAAAACCCACTTGGCTGCTTGCTTGAGAAAGGAGAAAACCACCGGGATAGAGAGATGGTGTGGTGGGGCAGCTGCCCCACCCCATGAGAGATTGGGCTAGGGCAGGCCAGAGTGCTGCGCCGAGAGGCAGCCAATCAGGGAAGGCCTGAGGGAGAGCCAATGAGGGCTGAGCAAGTGGTGGATAATCAGGGCCAGGCTCAGCACTATATAAAGGCTGCCTAGGAGAGGAGCAGGCAGTCTCTCCCAGACCTCCAACAGGGAAGGTCTGTCTGCTGAGCTAGGAGACCAGCACCTGGGACAGTGCAGTGCTGGGCAGGCTCGGGGGAGCCAAAGGGAACTCCAGCCTGCTACCTGCCAGGCTGCAGGCCCTGAGGGAAGGGCCTAAAGGATGCAAAGGATCAGAGGGGAAGTGACCCAGGGAGAGCGGACAGCAAGCGACGGGAGAGAAGGAAGATAGGGAGGCTGCTGCTAGAGGGTCCCTGGGTTGGGACCCAGAGTAGTGGGCGGGCCTGGTTCCCCCTTTATATTGCAACTGGCTGTGGGAAATGGCCATATTGGACTGCACCATACCCCTTTGGAAGCGGCTGGCCACTGTGGCAGGTGAAAGACTGCTGTTAGCCCACCCCGGAAGGGGGTGAGAATGGACTAGGGGGCACTGCCAGAGGGCAGTGTCCTGAAGGGGACGCTGTAAGCAGAAGGGAGCAATGCGGGTTCAGGTGCCCACAGAAGGCGAGGGACGGATGGGACACCACCAGGAGAGGGCGCTCCCCATGGACTGAGCTAATTCCTGGGAGCAACCAGTGGGAGGCACCGCAGGGGTGAGTCTCAACCCTGTCACAGATGGATAATGAAAAAGGGGAAATACCCCTGGGAAAGGGGGTGCTCTAAGGAAACTAACTCCAGGAAACAGTCCTGGGATCAAACTGCCAGACCATGCCACTTTGCTGGTGGCACCGTGTGGAGGCTGGAGTCTCCCAGATGGACCTGATCGTGGCTGGCCATCAGGAAGGGTTCATCTGTCTTGTTGGGAGTGGTGAGTGTTGTGTTGTGTATGGTGTGTGCATTCTGTTTTGGTGATTGTTGATAGGTGGAGGTTGAGTGGGGTATTGCTGTGTGGGGCTCTTTTGCTGGTGGGAGACCCCGTAAACCTGCAAAAGATTAAGCCCTGAGTCCACAGGGAAAGGGTGTTTGCCCAGAGCCCACGGAGGAGTAAAGTTAGATGCCTTTCGCCTGGAGTCCTACAAACTGGGAAAAGGTGGGGGTGCCTAAATTAAGAGGGATACGCCTTGAGCCCTAGGAACTGTGGGTGCCCCCTAGAGTGTGAGTAACAGAGAATTTTGTGTGGGTAACAAAGGCACTGGAGAGTCCCCAGCTGGGTACAGGGGTACCTGATTTAGTTTGTGCATGAGCAAGGGCATAAAGGAAAACTGATACAGGGTGGTGGCTAGGCATGAAAGCAGATATAGATCAGTGGTGTGATTGTCTGCAGTGCACCATGGTTAATGCTGATCACCAGATTCAAAATACATTGGGGCACCAAAAAATTGAGGGACCCTGGTCTCAGATTCAGATAGATTACATAGGCCCTTTACCCACCACTAGTAGAGGGAATAAATACTGCCTGGTAATAGTAGATCCCTTCTCCAAATGGGTGGAAGCCATCTCTACTAAAACCAACACTGCCTCTGTCACTGCTAAGCAGCCCTTTAACATATGTAAGGGGACTGTTGTCCCCTTACTAAAACTCAGTGGGGGTGTTTTGGTTGGCTAGCTCCCAGCACCAAAAGAAAGGGGAAGGATGGATGAGAAATCAGGCCCCTGAGACTGACAGTCCCCAGAATCAATGGGGAGAGGCCAGTGCTCCAGGTTAGCCTGATTGACAGGGCGGGCAGGCTAATCAGGGAGTCAGTAGGCCAGGGGGTCCCGTCCTCTGTGTGAGCTGGAATTGCCTGGGTCAGACAGAGTGGGGCTGAGCTAGGAAGAAAGCAGAGGCCCAAGCTGAGCTGGGGAGCAGAGCTGTGCCAGAGCCAGAAAGGCAGCCCAGGAAGCAGGTCAGTGCTGGGATCAGAGTGACAGAAGCAGCCCAGAGAGCAGACCTGTGCTGGGGGAAGAGCTGTAGCAACCAGAGCCAGAGGGGCCAGAGAAGCAGCTCAGGGAGCTTGAGGCAGAGTAACAGCAGCAGCTGTGCTGAGGCAGAGTGGAGCTGAGACAGAGTGGTGGAACATAATGCGGTGAGCAGCTGGGGAGAGTAAGGGGGGACCCTGGGCAGCGGGCCCAGCACAGGGAGACGCCCCCAGCCAAGAGGCCCTGAAGGCCAGACTTGGAGGGGGATCATAACCCTGATGCTGGGAAGAAGGGTCCTGCCACCTAGAACCTGAGAGCATGTGGCCACCGCCAGAGCAAGTGTCCGACCCGCAGCATCCCTGCAGCACAGCCAGGGCCTGAGAAGGAGGTCCGGGACTTGTGAGGAACAGACTGAACTTCCCTTACATTGCAGAGACGCTGGTTGTGATGTCCCTGCCCAACAGAGTGGGGTTATGTGTTTTCCTTAACCTTTCCCATTTTTCCCTTTTTTTTTTTTTTTTTTAAATTGATTGCTGTTTAATAAATTGTACTTGCTTTGAACTGTATGTAATGATCAGTGGGTCAGGGAAGTGTCCAGTGCAGCAAGAGCACCCCGGAGTAGGGACACCCCAGCCCCTGCCCTAAGTGACTACAACAAGGATGGGGGTTGAACCCCCCCAGGAATTCTGGGACCAGCCTTGTGTGGGTTACAAAGACTCTGCCACACAGGAGCGTGGAAGGGGAGCCCTTGAGATCAGGCAGGCCTCTGGGTAAAGGAAGTGGGAGCGAGGACTCAGATCCTTTTGCTAACCCACTTCACCGGGGTAGTGTATGAGCCAGGAAAGTTTCCCACAATAGTGAGACCATTCCCTTGCTTACACATAGTTTTCTCAAGAATGGAAATTTCCAGAGTAATTGATTCAGATTTGGGATCCCATTTTGTGGGAGATGTTATGCAAGAGCTATGTAAGGCTTCAGGCATTAAGCAACGTTTCCACGTAGCTGGGCAACATGAGTCCTCTGGACAAGTTGAACGAACCAATCACATGCTAAAGGAAGCTTTGAAAAAACAAGTAAAAAGCTCAGGGAGGGATTGGGATGAAGAACAGTACACTGATAGAATTACAGAACACTCCCTGCCCCACACACACAGAGTAACCCTAATAAATGAGCGTACCCCAAAGTAACAGGAAAATCAGGTAACACTATAGTCTTATTATTAGAGCATGGAATTGCTATCTATAGCGATTCTATGGAACAGTTTGGTTCATTTAAGATTTTTACTTCATTTGAGTCTCCGTTTTTTCACTTATAGTGCCACTCCCCCATCAGAATGACCTGTTCTGTCCTTCCGATATATTTTGTATCCTGGTATTACTGTGTCCCATTTATTATCCTCATTCCACCAAGTTTGTGATGCCTATTATATCAATATCCTCATTTAATATAAGGCATTCAAGTTCACCAATCATATTTAGACTTCTAGCATTGGTTAGCACTTAAAAAAATTGTCACTTTTTAGCTGTCTGCCATTACGTGATGTAATTGAATGGGACTCTTTTTGATTTGATTGTTTCTCATCAGATCCTACCCTTCTGATTTTTGAACCTTTAAGGTACACTCAGGTCATATCTTTAAGCTTGAAGAGTAGAAATGGGCTTTCTTTAAATGATACTTGAGATTTAAAATGATGTGGTCTAAATTAGCTGTAACCACTCAAGAAAGATCTTGGAATCATTTTGGTTAGTTCTCTGAAATCATCCACTCAATGTGCAGCAGCAGTCAAAAAAAGCAAACAGAATGTTAGGAATCATTAAGAAAGGATAGATAAGACAGAAAATATCATATTGCCTCTATATAAATCTATGGTACGCCCACATCTTGAATACTGTGTGCAAATGTGGTTGCCCCATCTCATAATATATTGGAATTGAAAAAGGTTCAGAAAAGGGCAACAAAAATGATTAGGGGCATGGAACAGCTTCCGTATGAGGAGAGATAAGACTGGGACTTTTCAGCCTGGAAAAGAGACGACTAAGGGGGAATATGATAGAAGTCTATAAAATCATGATTGGTGTGGAGAAAATAAATAAGGAATTGTTATTTACTCCTTTTCATAACACAAGAACTAGAGGTCACCAAATGAAATTAATAAGTAGCAGGTTTAAAACAAACAAAAGGAAGTATTTTTTCCACACAACGCACAGTCAGTTTGTGGAACTCCTTGTCAGAGGATGTTGTGAAGGCCAAGACTATAACAGGGTTCAAAAAGAACTAGATAAGTTCTTGGAGATAGATCCATCGATGGCCTAGCCTCCATTTTCCAGAAGCTGGGAATGGGCAACAGGGGATGAATCACTTGATGATTACCTGTTCTGTTCATTCCCTCTGGGGCACCTAGCATTGGCCATTGTTGGAAGACAGGATACTGGGCTAGATGGACCTTGGTCTGACACAGTATGGCCATTCTTATGTTCTCACTCAATGTGACTCCAG
Source organism: Malaclemys terrapin pileata (assembly GCF_027887155.1). Classification (NCBI taxonomy): domain Eukaryota; kingdom Metazoa; phylum Chordata; order Testudines; family Emydidae; genus Malaclemys; species Malaclemys terrapin. The sequence continues at coordinate 142,221,735 of NC_071505.1, forward strand.
GAGCAGGGGCTTTAAGAAAAACACCAAATATAATGTTATTCCTGATAAAATTGTGAGTTAGCAGCACTAGATAATCATCCATGACACTACCCCTGTGTGACGTTGCACTCCATATGATTTTATGAAAATATGCTAATGAATGTGAATATAATGTAATTGGAATATGCTTCATGCAAAAGTCTCTTGTAAGGTATCATTACAAAGCTTAATCTACTGGTGTGGTGATTTGTATAAATGTATCATTCTTGTATCTGAATGTGGCAGGGCGATGACTCACCGCTGCGGTGCCTCCTGCTGGTCATCCAGGGAATTAGCTCACCAGCCTCCAGAGCGCCCTCTGCAAGCCAGTGTCTTGCCTTGCCGCTGGCCCCAGTGTCCCTCCCAGACCCCAGTGCCCCTTCTGCCAGGGTTCTTCCCCCTGCAGTACTTTGCAGTCTCTCTGGGTCTCCCCTTCCCAGGGAACCCCCTATCCCCACCTCGCCTCAGTCTTTGGCTACTGCCAGTCACCATCTAGCCCCTGCTCACTGGGGCGGACTGCAGTATAATTGCCACTCATCATTGGCAAGGAGGATTTGGACCTGCTGCCTCTGCCTACCCTTAGGCTGCCCCTCTACAACCCCAGTTCCTTCTCCGCCTTTAACAAGGCCTGTAGCCTAGGGATTTTCCAGGCCGGAGCTCCCCAGCGCCTCAGGCCTTTCCCCAGCCCTGTTCCACTTTAGGTACCCTGCTCAGCAGCCAGGCCCCATCCCTCTCAACAGCTAGAGAGAGAGTGTCTCTCTTTAGCTTCTGGCCCTAGCCCTCTTATATAAGGGCCAGCTGGGCCCTGATGAAGCTGGCCATAGCTGTGGTCAGCGACTCACTCAGCTTCTCACAGCTGTTCTCACTCCTTCCCTGCTGCAGCCCTCTCCAGGACTGCTTTTAACCCCTTCAGGGCTGGAGTGGGGTGACCACTCCACTACACCCCCACACACACACTTCAAGATCCCCTCCACTGGGGGTGTTAGGGGGGTTGTTCTACCTGCCCAGTTTTCCCCTCAGCTGGGGCCGCAGGACATCCCATTCCTGCCACAGGTGCTCCAGCATGAAGAGCAACCGGCCACCCTCCGGAAGGGTTTTTGGTGCCCATTGTAGCCTGCTTAGCTCCCAGGTGGTTATCCCTTTCTGGTTGGGTCTCCACCATGGCCTGTCTTGCCCCTGCGTGGATTCTCCTCTTGAGCTGGGGCCCCTCTGCCCCAGACCCCCTCTTCTGGGGCCCTGGTCTTTACCTCCCCCTCCTTTGGGGTAGTCCCAGACTGAGCTCGATCCTCTAACCTCCCCCTCCTTCTCTGGGGGCAAGGCCATCTTACTTGGTCACCCTTGTGGCACAGGAAGCACAGCCAGTTCCTTCCTTTGGCCACCTCCGGGCTAGGCCAGGCCCTGAGAGTCCCGTGGGGGCACTCCATCTTCTTGTGCCCTGGCTCCCCACAGGCCCAACAAGCCCCCTGTTGGCTTCACAATGTCCCGGGTGGAGCCTCTTTGCTCCATCCCAATAGGGGCACTCCCTCTTATAGTGCCCCATTCGCCCACAGGCGAAACAGTCTTTAGGCCCCAGCACCGGCCTCCTGCCCCAGGTGCCTGGCCCCTGATGAGATCTATGTGCCCTCCCCTACAACAGCTGTAGCAGCCTTGCTTGCTGCTTGGCAAGACGGGCCACACAGGCTCTCCAATAATAGTCCACCATTCTGGGTCCTGCGTCTCCACCTTCCGTTCCTCCACTGGGATTCGGGCAATAGTGCCACAGTCCTTGCCCTCACCCCTTGTATCGGGATGGACTGTCTATGCCCGCATTCTCCACCACTCTGTAATGGGGCGATAACTCACGTGGTGGCTCCTGCTGGTCGTCCAGGGAATTAGCTCGCCAGCCTCTGGACTGAAACTAGAAATATGACATATACCTCCGAGGTCCTATTGTAATTATGCAAAGTGTGGGCCATTAATGGTGGTTTGGAATCTTGATGGCGCCCATCAACTAGGACAACTGGTTGTAAATGGCCCTGTTTACTTGCAGACCTTCCTGTGAGTCAGGCCAGGAAGAATGGAGGCTTGGGGTTTCACAGGACATGTGACCATGTCACTTGGTACTGGAATCCATCTTAAACTGAAAAGCACCAGGTTTAGAAGGAGGGGTGGGGACCCAGAGAGACAAAGGATTCCTGCCTTGGGCCAAAGCTATATAAGGGGGTGGAACAGAACAAAGGAGGTTCCAGTCATGAGAAATCCCCTAGTTACCACCTGAGCTGGAGCTAACAAGAACTGTACCTGGGGAAAGGATTGGGCCCAGACTAGGAAGGAGTCCAGTCTGTGAAATAAGTTTATTGGAACATCTCTGAGGGTGAGATATACCTGTAATCAGTTTCTTAACGTATTAGGCTTAGACTTGCGTGTTTTGTTTTATTTTGCTTGGTAACTTTCTTTGTTCTGTCTGTTATTACTTAGAACCACTTAAATCCTACTTTTTATACTTAATAAAATCACTTTTGCTTATTAATTAACCTAGAGTAAGCAATTAATACCAGAGGGAGCAAACAGCTGTGCATATCTCTCTATCAGTGTTATAGAGGGCAGACAATTTATGAGTTTACCCTGTATAAGCTTTATACAGAGTAAAGCAGATTCATTTGGGGTTTGGATCCCATTGGGAACTGGGTGTCTGGGTGTTGGAGATAGGAGCACTTCTTAAACTGTTTTAAGTTAAGTCTGCAGCTTTGAGGCACGTGGTTCAGCCCCTGGGTCTGTGATAGAGCAGACTGGTGTGTGTGGCTGAACAAGGCAGGGTTCTGGAGGCCCAAACTGGCAGAGAAAACGGGCTCAGAGGTAGTGTCAGCACATCAGGTGACAATCCCAAGGAGGTTTCTGTGATCGAACCCATCACACCTGCACCTGAACAAAGCTCCAGTGAAGTGAATGGGGCCCAGGTGGATTCAGGGAACCATCCATATGGAATCACTTGGAGGATCAGGTCTTAATCATTCTATGCCTCAGTTCCCTAACTGTAAAATGGGGATAAATAATTTGTCCTTTCTCCTGCTTTTTGTCTTGTCTATTTGGGACTAGATTGTAAATTTACAATCTGCCCTGAGCAAGAGGCAGGAGCAGAACAAACAAAAGAGTAAATTGTGACTATCACAGTTATAATTCTCTCCCTGGCTCCCCTCTTGCTGCAGGGGTGAAATAATCTGCCACTTGTCTATGCCACTACATCCTGTCCTGCTCCTTTGAATAGGAAAGACAGAGTCTTGTGTGATGGCAAGCAGCTTAGTCAGCACACTGGAACTGAACAAGGAAGTTCCAAAACTAAAAGCATGAGCCATTATAACTAGAGCTGAAGAGCCACAGCTCTGTGGTTGAGGCAGTGACAGACTCATATCCTCTCTGGGTTGGGCACAGAGGAAGACCTGTAACACTCACCAGTAGATTATACTTCTCTTAGGTTGTAAGTTGTTTGGGGGCAGGGACTGTTTCTTACTACATGTTGGTTCAGTGCTTAGCACACTGGGGCCCTGATCTCAGTTGAGGCCTCTTCAGGCACTACTTCATCTTATTTATTATTACCTATGAGATTGATTTACTGAATTAATCTCAGCAATCTGTATGTTGCTGAGCCCCCTGTATCAGAGATTACAGTCTCCAGGGGTATTATATGTCCCTGCTTCTTTTCCTCTTCCTTTGAGCTTTCCAGACTCCCACCCTCTCCTTCCCTGCTCCATTCCTCTGCCTCCTTCCCCCCTTTTTAATATATGGAGATATACCTATCTCATAGAACTGGAAGGAACCCCAAAAGGTCACAGAGTCCAGCCCCCTGTCTTCACTAGCAGGACCAAGTACTGATTTTGCCCCAGATCCCTAAGTGGCCCCCTCAAGGATTGAGCTCACAACCCTGGGTTTAACAGGCCAATGCTCAAACCACTGAGCTATCTCTCCCCCATGGTCCATGCTCTACCCCCAAGAGCTTGTACATTTCAGCAACTGTGGGATTGACAGAATAAAGGTATGTGTATTAACAGGGTATATTGAAGCACTGTTAAAAGAGGGATTTCTGCATTTCCTGGGTTTCAAAAGTTTCAGTTTTGCTCAGCTCAATCTTCTGCAAGTAGATGATTTACCACCAAGTAATCATAACTCTGCATTAACATAGGTTTTTTTGCCATTGAACTGGGCTGGTGTTTTGAACAGGTAAAGATATGTTGTTTGAAGGATTTAGTAGTCATTTAGGCAGTTGTACATATTATGTCCTGTGATATTAGCATACAGTGACACGTGGGTTGTGGGTGGCCAGACCTAACAGTCAGAGCCAGAGTCTGCAGCTATGAGACAGGAGACAAGAATTAACTGGGACAGGATAGTGGGAGGTCAGAAACAGGAGACAAATTGGAGATCAGAACCATGAGTTGAGAATCAGATTCAGGTCAGGATACCAGAGGGTCAGAGGAGGAGACAAATTTAAGGTTGGGAACTACATGTCACATGTCAGGAGTCAAGCCAGGTCAGGATGCCAGGAATTCAAGCCAGGGAAGCAGGAGTAGGTAGCGGGAATGGGTAGCAAGGAGCAGAATGGAGCCCACTGTTAAGCCAGCAGCAGGAACAGGAAGCTGTCTGAAGTAGGACCAGTGGGCCAGTCAGCTGCTCTGGGACTCTGCCAATTGGACCTCAGGGGTGGGCCTCACACTGGGGCTGGGCTTTGTGGGTCCCGCATAAACTATTGTCAGCAGCCTGCCAGGTGGAGGATTAGTGTTTGGCTGCTCCTATAGACATATATAGATATGCATCCGAAGAAGTGGGCTGTAGTCCACGAAAGCTTATGCTCTAATAAATTTGTTAGTCTCTAAAGTGCCACAAGTACTCCTGTTCTTTTTGCGGATACAGACTAACACGGCTGCTACTCTGAAACCTATAGACATTGTGGGCCAGGGCTCAAGACCTGTGGGTCATGACATCACCCCCTCCCCTAGGGCTGCCCTCTGGATGACAAGACTTCAGGATTCTTGGGGTGGCTCCTACAGAAGCCTCGAACCAGGGTGGGAACATGGACATTGTCAGCTGGCTCCCAAGTGCGTCCCTCTGGAGACAGCATATACAGGGCGGACTCTAAGGGATCAAGGGAGCTGGAGCTTGAAGATGACCGGGTTGATTTGTTGCTGAATCCGGTACAAGCCAAGGAACTGACTATCTAGATTCCAAGAGGGTCTCTCTGCATAGAGGTGCTCTGTTGAAAGCCATAACTTCTGTCCTATAGAGTTGTCTATAGATGGACCTTGGTCTGACACAGTATGGCCATTCTTATGTTCTCACTCAATGTGACTCCAGGAGCAGGGGCTTTAAGAAAAACACCAAATATAATGTTATTCCTGATAAAATTGTGAGTTAGCAGCACTAGATAATCATCCATGACACTACCCCTGTGTGACGTTGCACTCCATATGATTTTATGAAAATATGCTAATGAATGTGAATATAATGTAATTGGAATATGCTTCATGCAAAAGTCTCTTGTAAGGTATCATTACAAAGCTTAATCTACTGGTGTGGTGATTTGTATAAATGTATCATTCTTGTATCTGAATGTGGCAGGGCGATGACTCACCGCTGCGGTGCCTCCTGCTGGTCATCCAGGGAATTAGCTCACCAGCCTCCAGAGCGCCCTCTGCAAGCCAGTGTCTTGCCTTGCCGCTGGCCCCAGTGTCCCTCCCAGACCCCAGTGCCCCTTCTGCCAGGGTTCTTCCCCCTGCAGTACTTTGCAGTCTCTCTGGGTCTCCCCTTCCCAGGGAACCCCCTATCCCCACCTCGCCTCAGTCTTTGGCTACTGCCAGTCACCATCTAGCCCCTGCTCACTGGGGCGGACTGCAGTATAATTGCCACTCATCATTGGCAAGGAGGATTTGGACCTGCTGCCTCTGCCTACCCTTAGGCTGCCCCTCTACAACCCCAGTTCCTTCTCCGCCTTTAACAAGGCCTGTAGCCTAGGGATTTTCCAGGCCGGAGCTCCCCAGCGCCTCAGGCCTTTCCCCAGCCCTGTTCCACTTTAGGTACCCTGCTCAGCAGCCAGGCCCCATCCCTCTCAACAGCTAGAGAGAGAGTGTCTCTCTTTAGCTTCTGGCCCTAGCCCTCTTATATAAGGGCCAGCTGGGCCCTGATGAAGCTGGCCATAGCTGTGGTCAGCGACTCACTCAGCTTCTCACAGCTGTTCTCACTCCTTCCCTGCTGCAGCCCTCTCCAGGACTGCTTTTAACCCCTTCAGGGCTGGAGTGGGGTGACCACTCCACTACACCCCCACACACACACTTCAAGATCCCCTCCACTGGGGGTGTTAGGGGGGTTGTTCTACCTGCCCAGTTTTCCCCTCAGCTGGGGCCGCAGGACATCCCATTCCTGCCACAGGTGCTCCAGCATGAAGAGCAACCGGCCACCCTCCGGAAGGGTTTTTGGTGCCCATTGTAGCCTGCTTAGCTCCCAGGTGGTTATCCCTTTCTGGTTGGGTCTCCACCATGGCCTGTCTTGCCCCTGCGTGGATTCTCCTCTTGAGCTGGGGCCCCTCTGCCCCAGACCCCCTCTTCTGGGGCCCTGGTCTTTACCTCCCCCTCCTTTGGGGTAGTCCCAGACTGAGCTCGATCCTCTAACCTCCCCCTCCTTCTCTGGGGGCAAGGCCATCTTACTTGGTCACCCTTGTGGCACAGGAAGCACAGCCAGTTCCTTCCTTTGGCCACCTCCGGGCTAGGCCAGGCCCTGAGAGTCCCGTGGGGGCACTCCATCTTCTTGTGCCCTGGCTCCCCACAGGCCCAACAAGCCCCCTGTTGGCTTCACAATGTCCCGGGTGGAGCCTCTTTGCTCCATCCCAATAGGGGCACTCCCTCTTATAGTGCCCCATTCGCCCACAGGCGAAACAGTCTTTAGGCCCCAGCACCGGCCTCCTGCCCCAGGTGCCTGGCCCCTGATGAGATCTATGTGCCCTCCCCTACAACAGCTGTAGCAGCCTTGCTTGCTGCTTGGCAAGACGGGCCACACAGGCTCTCCAATAATAGTCCACCATTCTGGGTCCTGCGTCTCCACCTTCCGTTCCTCCACTGGGATTCGGGCAATAGTGCCACAGTCCTTGCCCTCACCCCTTGTATCGGGATGGACTGTCTATGCCCGCATTCTCCACCACTCTGTAATGGGGCGATAACTCACGTGGTGGCTCCTGCTGGTCGTCCAGGGAATTAGCTCGCCAGCCTCTGGACTGAAACTAGAAATATGACATATACCTCCGAGGTCCTATTGTAATTATGCAAAGTGTGGGCCATTAATGGTGGTTTGGAATCTTGATGGCGCCCATCAACTAGGACAACTGGTTGTAAATGGCCCTGTTTACTTGCAGACCTTCCTGTGAGTCAGGCCAGGAAGAATGGAGGCTTGGGGTTTCACAGGACATGTGACCATGTCACTTGGTACTGGAATCCATCTTAAACTGAAAAGCACCAGGTTTAGAAGGAGGGGTGGGGACCCAGAGAGACAAAGGATTCCTGCCTTGGGCCAAAGCTATATAAGGGGGTGGAACAGAACAAAGGAGGTTCCAGTCATGAGAAATCCCCTAGTTACCACCTGAGCTGGAGCTAACAAGAACTGTACCTGGGGAAAGGATTGGGCCCAGACTAGGAAGGAGTCCAGTCTGTGAAATAAGTTTATTGGAACATCTCTGAGGGTGAGATATACCTGTAATCAGTTTCTTAACGTATTAGGCTTAGACTTGCGTGTTTTGTTTTATTTTGCTTGGTAACTTTCTTTGTTCTGTCTGTTATTACTTAGAACCACTTAAATCCTACTTTTTATACTTAATAAAATCACTTTTGCTTATTAATTAACCTAGAGTAAGCAATTAATACCAGAGGGAGCAAACAGCTGTGCATATCTCTCTATCAGTGTTATAGAGGGCAGACAATTTATGAGTTTACCCTGTATAAGCTTTATACAGAGTAAAGCAGATTCATTTGGGGTTTGGATCCCATTGGGAACTGGGTGTCTGGGTGTTGGAGATAGGAGCACTTCTTAAACTGTTTTAAGTTAAGTCTGCAGCTTTGAGGCACGTGGTTCAGCCCCTGGGTCTGTGATAGAGCAGACTGGTGTGTGTGGCTGAACAAGGCAGGGTTCTGGAGGCCCAAACTGGCAGAGAAAACGGGCTCAGAGGTAGTGTCAGCACATCAGGTGACAATCCCAAGGAGGTTTCTGTGATCGAACCCATCACACCTGCACCTGAACAAAGCTCCAGTGAAGTGAATGGGGCCCAGGTGGATTCAGGGAACCATCCATATGGAATCACTTGGAGGATCAGGTCTTAATCATTCTATGCCTCAGTTCCCTAACTGTAAAATGGGGATAAATAATTTGTCCTTTCTCCTGCTTTTTGTCTTGTCTATTTGGGACTAGATTGTAAATTTACAATCTGCCCTGAGCAAGAGGCAGGAGCAGAACAAACAAAAGAGTAAATTGTGACTATCACAGTTATAATTCTCTCCCTGGCTCCCCTCTTGCTGCAGGGGTGAAATAATCTGCCACTTGTCTATGCCACTACATCCTGTCCTGCTCCTTTGAATAGGAAAGACAGAGTCTTGTGTGATGGCAAGCAGCTTAGTCAGCACACTGGAACTGAACAAGGAAGTTCCAAAACTAAAAGCATGAGCCATTATAACTAGAGCTGAAGAGCCACAGCTCTGTGGTTGAGGCAGTGACAGACTCATATCCTCTCTGGGTTGGGCACAGAGGAAGACCTGTAACACTCACCAGTAGATTATACTTCTCTTAGGTTGTAAGTTGTTTGGGGGCAGGGACTGTTTCTTACTACATGTTGGTTCAGTGCTTAGCACACTGGGGCCCTGATCTCAGTTGAGGCCTCTTCAGGCACTACTTCATCTTATTTATTATTACCTATGAGATTGATTTACTGAATTAATCTCAGCAATCTGTATGTTGCTGAGCCCCCTGTATCAGAGATTACAGTCTCCAGGGGTATTATATGTCCCTGCTTCTTTTCCTCTTCCTTTGAGCTTTCCAGACTCCCACCCTCTCCTTCCCTGCTCCATTCCTCTGCCTCCTTCCCCCCTTTTTAATATATGGAGATATACCTATCTCATAGAACTGGAAGGAACCCCAAAAGGTCACAGAGTCCAGCCCCCTGTCTTCACTAGCAGGACCAAGTACTGATTTTGCCCCAGATCCCTAAGTGGCCCCCTCAAGGATTGAGCTCACAACCCTGGGTTTAACAGGCCAATGCTCAAACCACTGAGCTATCTCTCCCCCATGGTCCATGCTCTACCCCCAAGAGCTTGTACATTTCAGCAACTGTGGGATTGACAGAATAAAGGTATGTGTATTAACAGGGTATATTGAAGCACTGTTAAAAGAGGGATTTCTGCATTTCCTGGGTTTCAAAAGTTTCAGTTTTGCTCAGCTCAATCTTCTGCAAGTAGATGATTTACCACCAAGTAATCATAACTCTGCATTAACATAGGTTTTTTTGCCATTGAACTGGGCTGGTGTTTTGAACAGGTAAAGATATGTTGTTTGAAGGATTTAGTAGTCATTTAGGCAGTTGTACATATTATGTCCTGTGATATTAGCATACAGTGACACGTGGGTTGTGGGTGGCCAGACCTAACAGTCAGAGCCAGAGTCTGCAGCTATGAGACAGGAGACAAGAATTAACTGGGACAGGATAGTGGGAGGTCAGAAACAGGAGACAAATTGGAGATCAGAACCATGAGTTGAGAATCAGATTCAGGTCAGGATACCAGAGGGTCAGAGGAGGAGACAAATTTAAGGTTGGGAACTACATGTCACATGTCAGGAGTCAAGCCAGGTCAGGATGCCAGGAATTCAAGCCAGGGAAGCAGGAGTAGGTAGCGGGAATGGGTAGCAAGGAGCAGAATGGAGCCCACTGTTAAGCCAGCAGCAGGAACAGGAAGCTGTCTGAAGTAGGACCAGTGGGCCAGTCAGCTGCTCTGGGACTCTGCCAATTGGACCTCAGGGGTGGGCCTCACACTGGGGCTGGGCTTTGTGGGTCCCGCATAAACTATTGTCAGCAGCCTGCCAGGTGGAGGATTAGTGTTTGGCTGCTCCTATAGACATATATAGATATGCATCCGAAGAAGTGGGCTGTAGTCCACGAAAGCTTATGCTCTAATAAATTTGTTAGTCTCTAAAGTGCCACAAGTACTCCTGTTCTTTTTGCGGATACAGACTAACACGGCTGCTACTCTGAAACCTATAGACATTGTGGGCCAGGGCTCAAGACCTGTGGGTCATGACATCACCCCCTCCCCTAGGGCTGCCCTCTGGATGACAAGACTTCAGGATTCTTGGGGTGGCTCCTACAGAAGCCTCGAACCAGGGTGGGAACATGGACATTGTCAGCTGGCTCCCAAGTGCGTCCCTCTGGAGACAGCATATACAGGGCGGACTCTAAGGGATCAAGGGAGCTGGAGCTTGAAGATGACCGGGTTGATTTGTTGCTGAATCCGGTACAAGCCAAGGAACTGACTATCTAGATTCCAAGAGGGTCTCTCTGCATAGAGGTGCTCTGTTGAAAGCCATAACTTCTGTCCTATAGAGTTGTCTACATTCATCTGTGTACCTTTTGTAGTACTCTTTTGCCTTTTCAAGGTATCCCTTCACATCCTCTTGGATGTTGTTTGAAGGATTTAGGTCGTACTAGGTTGAAGGCAGATGGGTTGGAGGAAGATGTGGGTAGTAGTGGCTGAAATCACAGGTGGTAACCACAGTTGATAAAGAGGAGGCTGTGGTCTCTGGATGTGTGATCCACATTATTGTACAAGACCTCTGCATAGGTTAACAGTGAAGACCAGTCATCCTGATGATGGCTGATGTAGCATTACTGTTGGAGAATCTGGTTGATTCTTTCCATTTGGCCATTCAACTGAGGATGACAGGCAGAGGTCAGGTGTTCATGAACCCCTAATAATGTAGGGCCTCATGCCAGCAGTGGGCAGCAAACTGTGGCCCTGGTTGAAAGTGATGTGATCCAGGAGGCCATGAAGATGGACTATGTTGTTTATCTAGAGCAGGCACTTTCATCAGCGGAGGGTAAACCCATCAGGGAATGAAGTGAGCCATCTTAGAAAAGTGATCTACCATTGTCAGGGTGGTTGTGAAACTGCTGGTTTCTGGTAGTTCCACCACAAAATTCAAGGAAATGGCATCCCAGAGGTCCAGAGTTTGGAGAAGATCACAGGGTTGCTGACATGGGATGTTGGTGCAAGCATACACCTGGCAGGAAGCTACAAAGGTCTCTATCATGGGGCACATTCGGGGCCACCAGAAGAAACAGATGGAGTTGTGGCACAGTTGAAGAACTGCCACTCTCCCAGGTCCTGGGGGAACATAGATGCTGCCCTTTATGAATGGGATCTCTTCCCAAGTGTTATGTAGTTCTCATTTGAGAATGGCCATCTCATTGGGCAGAATTCTAGAGGCAGAGGAGATGAGTGTGAGCAGATTCTGGCAGTGAATTGCATTAAAAAAATTATGGAACTTGAGAATGTGGGCTGGTTCCAGACTGGGGCCTAATGGGTCAGAGCCACATCTTTGGGATAGTATCAGAGGGGTAGCCATGTTAGTCTGGATCTGTAAAAAGTGACAAAGAGTCCTATGGCACCTTATAGACTAACAGACGTATTGGAGCATCAGTTTTCGTGGGTGAATGCGTCTGATGAAGTAAAGTTGAATCGGGAGAAGAATATGGCCCCACCGGACCTATCACTTGTTTAGGGCCTTGGCCCTGCGCAGGTACTCCAGGTTCTTATGGTTAGTAAATATTTAGACCAGATGGCGAGCCCCTTCCAAGTAGTGTCACCACGCTTTGAAGGTGGTCTTAATTGCCAGGAACTCCTTGTCTGAGATCTCAGTTTGTTCAGCAGGGGTAAACTTCCTTGAGTAGTAAACAATGGGGTGCTGCATCTGCTCAGGTCCATGCTTTTGGGAGAGGACTGCCCTGATCACCATACTAGAGGCATCGGCTTCTACAATGAAAGCTTATATTGTGTGTCTGGATAAACCAATGCTGGAGCAGTAGTGAAAGCAAGTTTCAACTGCTCAAATGCATGCTAGGCCTCAAGCAACCAATGGAACTGGGTGTTTTTTATAGTACAGCAGTGAGGGGCTTGTCTTGTCTTGAAAAATTCAACATGAACCTCCATGAGAAGTTTGCGAAGCCTAAAAAATGTTGTAGATCATGCACGTTGTGGCGTGCTACCCAGTCATGGACAGCCTGGATCTTGTGCAGATCATCTTGATTCCTTCTGGGGAGAGGATAAAACCCAGGAACTTGGTAGAGGTCTGATCAAAAGTGCATTTCTCAAGTTTAACATAGAGACTGTGTTGTCGTAGTGTCTCCAGGGCTGTGCAGATGTGAGCGGTGTGTTGGTCCAGATCATCTGAGAAGATCAATGTATACCACCACAAAGTATACCACCACAAACTGGTCCAGTGGTCTTGTACCATATTGGTAATGAAGTACTACAATGTCACTGGGGCATCAGTCAGTATGAATGCATAACTAAATATTCAATGTGGCCACAGAGAGTGCAAAAGGCAATCTTCCATTCGTCCCCCTCTCAGATACAGATAAGATTGTAAACTCCCAGGAGATCCAGTTTTGTGGGCAGCCCCCATGTGGCCCAACAGGAATCAGAGGTAGCAAGTGATGGTTCTGGTTTGTTATCTGATTTAAGGCTCGGTAACCAACACAGAGGCAGAAGCTGCCATCCGTCTATTTTACTAAAAGGACCAGGGTGCCAGCTGGTGAAGTCAACTTGTGGATGAACACCCAGGCCAGGTTCTCTTTGAGATATTGTCACAATGTCATGATTTCAGGCTCTGATGTTGCATATATCTGCCCAAATGGTATCTTCACCCCTGGCTCATAGGCATGCGCAGCCTATTTCATTAGGGTGTGCACCCAGGGAGCCCCGTCCTAGCCCCACCCCTGCCCTGCCCTAGTCCCGCCCCCATCCACTCCCTCCTACTTCCCGCCCCCTGACTTCCCCCCTCAGAATCCCCAACCTCCTCTGCTCCTTGTCCCCCCTGACTACCCCCTCCTGGGACTCCTGCCCCTAACTGCCCCCCAGGACTCCACCTCCTACCTAAGCCTCCCTGCTCCTTGTCCCCTGACTTGCCTCCCTAGGATCCTACCCCCTACCTGTCTCCTGACGGCCCCGACCCTTATCCACACCCCTGCCCCTAGACAGACCCCCGGGACTCCCACGCCTATTCATCTGCTCCCCACCCCCTGACAGGACTCCCAGTACTCCCAACCCATACAACCCCCCCCCACTCCCTGCCTCCCCCAACCCCTCTCCACACCCCTGCCTCCTAACTGCCCCCCCCAAGAACTCCTGACTCATCCAACCCCTCCCAGCTCCTTGTCCCCTGACCACCCCCTCTAGAGACCCCCCCCAGGACCCTCCTTGCTCCCTGTCCCCTGACTGCCCTGACCCCTATCCAACCCCCGCCCCCTAAGAGACCCCGGGACTCCCATGCCCCATCCAATCCCCCCTGCTCCCTGACTGCCCCCTCCAGAGACCCCCCGCCCCTAACCACCACCACCCCCCGGGATCCCACCCCCTATCTAACCCACCCTGGCCCCGGACCCCTTACCATGAGATGAGGCTGCTAGCCTCACCGCGGAGCCAAACACTGCCCCGCGGGAGCACGCAGCCCCAGAGCACTGCGCACGGCAGCATGGCTCCAGGGGAGGGGGGAGCACATCTGCCTCACCGCGGAGCCAAACGCTGCCCCGCGGGAGTGCACAGCCCTGGCCCCCAGAGCACTGTGCGTGTGGCAGCATGGCTCCAGGGGAGGGAGGAAGGCAGAGGAGGGGCCGGAGGCTTGCTGCGCTTGGCCGGCCGCTCCGGCCCGGGAGTGCGGACCCCACGGCTTGCTACGCCGGGGAGTGGAGCCATTTGTCCACCCCTGCATTAGGGTGTGCCTGGGCACACCCGGCACACCCCGTGCGCACGCCTGTGCCCTGGCTGAAGTTCTACAGAGCAGTTGTAGTCCCGATGTGGTGGAAGGTTTTCTGCATTCTTCTTCTCAAAGACATCAGTGTAGTCATGGTGTGTGGGTGTGTGTGTGGGGGGGGTTCCATAGTTCCCCCAGTGAGTGTTTCAGTGCAGGCAACTACACCTACCTGAGCCTTCTTGGATCTAGGTGCAACATTTCTTAGTCCCTGCCCATGCAGTTGGCAGAATTCTGAGGAGAAAGTAACCGTTTGCTCTTGCCAATGCATGAGGGGTCATGAAATGTCAGCCAGGATTAGAGGAAAATGCGGGGAATGGATCATGCCAAATTGCATTCTTTCTCTGTTGTGTCCCTGAATAATCAACTCCAGAGGTACAGTCTCCTCCACAACTGGGCCTGGAGACGGCTGGAACTATCAGTACCTTCAGTCATGTCAGGTGCGGCTTTGCATAGCAGGGATATCTGTAGGGCCTGAGCAGTAGCTGCATTCATGAAATTGTACACTGCTCCTGAATTGATGAGAATCTATTGGAGGAGCATCCATTGGATAGCTGGATAGGCACCTGCAAATGAGAAGCCTCTAAATGGGTCTCAGGGTGCATCTCAGTGAGGACTAAGGAATGGGAATATTCTCTTCTCTCAAGGGCCTGGGCTGGCTTGTTTCCCCGAGCTCCGTGGCATTTGTGGCAGGCCAAGATAGCGTGGCCAGGTTCATCACAGAAGAGGCACAGGTGATGCTGACAGCACCATTCCTGTTCTTTGGGTGTCAGCTGATGATGAGGCAAATCTTGCATAGATTCATCAGGCGATAAAGAAGCTGAGGTCAGAGTATGCAAGTAGGGAGGCTGCAAAAAAAGTCTTTTCTCCTCCCTTTGTTCTTGCAGCCAATTATCAATGCAGATGGTAAAGTCCTCAATGGTATCTAGGCTCATAGGTGTCTCTACATCGGCCAGTTCATCATTGATTTCTTCCCGCAAGCCCCACCAGAACTCATACACCTGCGCTGCTTCATTCCACTTTGTACCCACTGAGGTGGCAAAAATGTGCTGCATAGGAGGCCACTATGCTTTGCTCCTGCCAGAGTCCTCTGGGCATGGCCTCATCTGTTTGAGCTCAGTGAGGGACATCGAAGATGGATTGAAGAAAGGCATCCCAGTTTGACAGCACCAGATTATGGCCTTTCAGCAGTCAGGCCCAGTCTAACACTTCTCCTTTCAGCAGGCTGATCACTGAGGCCACCTTGGCCAAGTTAGAGGCATAGATTTGGGGATGCATCAGAAACAGAAGGCAGCATTGGTTCACGAAACCTTGTAATCACCAGCAAATCCCATTGGGGCAAGGGTATTGCAGGCCCCTGTTTGGGGCAAGGTGCCACACACTGTGTTCATAGCACAGTATTCTCAGTGCTGAGCTGCCTTGCTTTACAGCTGTTCAATTTGGCCTGCAGTGCTTGATTATCTTCCTGGAGATGGAGGGCCCATTGTGTCAGTCCAGTGCTTCTGGTGGCTGTGTTGGTGCTGCTAGGTCCATCCTTCTCGCACTGGGCTCGGTCCTGCAGGCTTTTTGTGGTCCAAACAAGTTGTCACAGCCAGGTTGTGGGTGGCCAGACCTGGCACAGAGTCCAATGTCTTGACACAGGAGTCAAGAGTAAGCTGGGTCGTGATACAGGGAGATCAGAAGCAGGAGACAAACTATCAGAACCACAAGTCGGTAACCAGAGTCAGGCCAGGTCAGGATACTAGGGGGTCAGAGGCAGGAGACAAACTGGAGGTCAGGAACTACAAGTCAGATGCCAGGAGATCAAGCTGAGGGAGGCAAGGGCCACATAGTCTAGAACAGGGTGGAGCCCAGTTGTTCAGATAGCTTCCTGGTCCTGCTGCTGGTTTAAGTAGGGCCCATGGGCCAATCAGTCACTCTGGGACTTTGCCGATCAGACCTCAGTGGTGGGCCTCACACTGAGGCTGGGCTTCATTGGTCTCAGGTAAGCTATTGTTAGTAGGCTGCTAGGTGGAGAGTTGGCACATGGCTGTGCCACTGATCCTTGTGGGTCCAGGTTTGAGACCTGTGGGTCATGACCAGTGGTCTTAAAAATCCATTTGCCACAGAAAAATGTGCAATTTGCATTTTTACAGAGAATTTTTAGTTTTTACATTTTGTGAAAAAATAAAAACATATTAACTATTAATTACATTTTACTGACAGTACCACTGTCACTTATTCAATGTGTGCAAACTCCCCCTCTTCTTATTGATTTTTGAATGTGCTTTTAATTTACATAGCTAAACATATTCCAATAAACTGCTTCCGGCATATAAAGGTTATTCAATGGCATATAGGGGTTTGTGTTTTAATGAATCTCAAATTTCACTTCAGCCCCCAGATGTCAGTAATTAAAGTTAGGAAAAGATGCCGAAAACTTTAAAATCATCCTAAAGATCATGTCACTGAGTTTGGACAAATGTCACACTGATGGTAATGTGCTATTCTGTAATGTATGCCGCAAGACTGCAGATTACTTTCCAAGGCAAACAATTGTAAAACACATGAAAAGCACTAAACATAAACTGAATTAAAAGAAATGAAAACAAGAGACTGAAACAGCAGGGCCATTGAAAACACTAAAGAAACAATGCACTGTGACTGGATCGTCCAGTGTTTTTGTGCATTTAAAAAACAATTTTCTGAAATATAGAATACAGACATAGAAGTATTTGGTATTTGTAAGAAATACAAATTGCAACTCTATTTATTCTATTTTATTATAATGATTGATGGCACTGGTTGGCTTTGAACTTGCTTAAAAATTGTAAATTATATCAATAAATCATTTTGTTCAACTGATACCTATATATATTGTGGCAAGGGAAACTAAAGTTCAGCATTTCCTTTTAATCGTGCAAAAGTGCAGATTTTTTTTTTTATTATTATCAAAGAATTTGGGGGGGGGGTTCACGGAAAACTAGAATCCGTGATCATGACACACACTGACCCAGCTCACTACACTCACATCAGCTGGATTTCATCAGCCCTGTGTCAACACACCACCTCATTTATGCCCCCGACTCATTTGCTGCCTTCCACACTACTGTACCCTGTTCCTGCAAGCAAGGAACTCATCTCCCTGAAGTCTTCATTCTCTAGTATACAAACATTTTTATTGCTGGTTTCAGAGAAGCTGTTACTTCCCATTACTCACATGCAGTGCCTGGAGCAAAGGACAACTGTGTTACAGTGGAATGGTTTTCCTGGATGTGTTTCAGACTGGTTGGGAGGGTGTGCAGTTTGTGGCAGGGCCAGTGAGAAATTACAGACAGAATTTCTGTTACAGGACACTGATGGTTTTTTGTTTGAGGGACACACACACACACGCATCAAATACATGTACCTCATCTCTGAGAAATGAACCCTTCAATTTTCTGATTAATGTCCTTCCAACACTTGTTAATAACTTTTGTGAAGTGTTGGGGTGCATTGGCAGAGCTGTGGGGTGCAGGAAGGTTGGGGTGTAGGGGGGTTGAGGTGCACTGATAGAGGATGAAAGGTGGCTGGAGTGCACTGGCAGAGCTGGGGGGTGCAGGGGAGTTGGGATGCAGGAAGGTTGGGGTGCAGAGTGCTTTTGATGAACTGACAACTGGGAGAGCAGGGGGATTGGGGTGCATTGACAAAGCTGTGGTGTGCAGGCAGTTTGGAGTGCAGGGATGTTGAGGTGCCGGATGGTTAGGGTGCCCTGGCAGAGCTGGGAAGTTGGAGTGCAAGGGGTTGAGGTGCACTGGTAGAGCTGCGGAGTCCAAGGGGGTTGGAGTACAGGAAGGTAGGGATGCAGTGGCAGCACTGGAGGATGGAGACATATAGGCGTGCCAGGTGTTGGGATCTGTAATGGGGTGTCCTAGCCAGTTAAACCTAATGTAAGGGGACTGTTGTTCCCTTACTAAAACTCAGTGGGGTTTTTTGGTTGGCTAGCTCCCAGTATCAAAAGGAAGGGGAAGGGTAAATGGGAAATCAGGATCCTGAGACTGACAGTCCCCAGGAACAATGGGGAGAGGCCAATGCTTCAGGTCAGCCTGATTGACAGGGCAGACAGGTTAATCAGGGAGTCAGGAGGCCAGGGGGTCCCATCCTCCATGTGAGCTGGACTGGCCTGGGTCAGACAGAGTGGGGCTGAGCTAAGTAGAAGTCAGGGGCCCGAGCAGAGCTGTGTCAGATCCAGAGGGGCCAGAAAAACAGCCCAGGAAGCAGGTCAGTGCTGGGAGCAGAGTGACAGAAGCAGCCCACAGAGCAGAGCTGTCCTGGGAGCAGAGCTGCAGCAACCAGAGCCAGAGGGGCCAGAGAAGCAGCCCAGGGAGCTGGAGGCAGGGCAGCAGAAGTGCTGAGGCAGAGTGGAGCTGTAGCTGTCTGGAACTGGGTGCAGTGAGTAGTTCGGGAGAGCCAGTTGGACCCTGGGCCGAGGGCTCAGCATAGGGAGATGCCCCTAGCCAAGAGGCCTTGCAGGCCAGACTTGGAGGGGGATCATAACCCTTACAGGGCAGGGGGGATGCTGGGAAGAAGGGTCCTGCCACCTAAAGCCTGAGGGCATGTGGCTTCTGCCAGAGCAAGTGTCCAACCCGGGCATCCCTGCAGCACAGCCAGGGCCCGAGAAGTAGGCCTGGGACATGTGAGAAACAGACTGAACTTCCCTTACATTCCAGAGATGTTGGTTGTGATGTCCCCGTGCACAGAGCAGGGTGACGTGTTTTCCTTTAACCTTTCCCATTTTTTCCCTTTTTTTTTTTTAAATTGATTGCTGTTTAATAAATTGTATTTGTATTTAATAAATTGTATTGCTCTGAACTGTATGTAATGATCAGTGGGTCAGGCAAGCATCCAGTGCAGAGAGAGCACCCCGGAGCAAGGACACCCTAGCCCAGGGGTGGCTAACCTGTGGCTCTGGAGCCACATGCGGCTCTTCAGAAGTTAATATGCGGCTCCTTGTATAGGCACCGACTCCGGGGCTGGAGCTACACGTGCCAACTTTCCAATGCTCACTGCTCAACCCCTGGCTCTGCCACAGGCTCTGCCCCCACTCCACCCCTTCCTGCCTCCTCCCCTGAGTCTGCTGTGCCCTCGCTTCTCCCACTTCCCCCACAGAGCCTCCTGCACCTCATGAAACACCTGATCGGGAGGTGCGGGGAGGCGCTGATTGGCAGGGCTGCTGGTGGGTGGAAGATGCTGCGAGTGGGTGGTGGGAGCTGCTGGGGGGCTGCTGATGTATTACTGTGGCGCTTTGGCAATGTACATTGGTAAATTCTGGCTCCTTCTCAGGCTCAGGTTTGGCCACCCCTGCCCTAGCCCCTGTCCTAAGTGACCATGACAAGGTTGAGGGTTGAGCCCCCCAGGAATCCTGGGCCCAGCCTTGTTGGGGTTACGAGAACTCCACCACACAGGAGAGTGGAAGGGGCGCCCTTGAGATCAGGGAAGCCTCTGAGTAAAGGGAGTGGGAGCGAGGACTCAGATCCTTTCGCTAGCCAATTCCACCTGGGTAGTGTATAAGCAGGAAAGTTCCCCACAATAGCAGGACCATTCTCCCACTTACACTAAGGGGGTGGGGGGGAGTCAGAAGACCCCATTCCAGGGAAGTTACTGTGAGCACAGTATCAGAAACCAAACACAACTGGAAGAGAAGAGGTGGTCCTGGGTGTTAGCAGAGGGATGGGAAGATCCCAGGACACCATCAGTTTAAGGGCCCACAATCAGGAGCTCTGTAATGTAGGGTGGAGCAGAGCTCCCCTCTCCCCTGCCCAAGTGGGAGAAGTTCTCAGAAGGAGGGTAGTATATCCGCTGCCATCTGTCTCAGAACAGGGTGCGCGTGGAGAGAGGAAGGAAGCCAGAAGGCTAGGCTTCTGCTGAGCAAAGTCTCTGTGGAGGACAGGAGCATGGAGACGGGTATGAACTGCGGTTGTTATGACGGACTTTGTGTTTGGGACACTGAGGACTAGTTTTAATTACCTTGGGCTACTGACCCAGTTTCAGGGGTGTTTTCACAGGGCCCTCCCTGAAGACAGGGACCAGAGGCAGGGCCATACAGAAACACCTCTGGCTACAAAGGGGCACCTGGTGAATGGCAACTCTGCTATAGGATGCACTAGCAGAGCTGGGGCTACAGGGTGGTTGGGGTGCAGGGGGAGTTGGGAGCATTGGCAGATCTCAGGCTACAGAGGGGAGGGGTACATGATTGGGGTGCATTGGGAGAGCTGGGTGGGTACAATTCTTCACCTCTCCTACCATCCATCCATATTTATCCCCCTCCCCCTGCTCCAAACCTCTGTCTCCCTATGCCCTGACTCCTCTGCCCCCTAATGCCCCTCCTCCCCCCAGGAGCCGTTCACATGTCTGTTTCCCTCAAAATTCTTTGATTACATTCCCTCCAAAATTGCCACCCATGACTCACAAATTGCAGGAACTCCAGCCACTCAGTTCAAAACTCCTTTTGTCTTAGGTCGGGGTTGTGATTAACTTATCCTTAGTTATGTTAATTGAAGGGTGAGTTCACAGCCATCAAAAGATCTGTGATTCATCCAGTCATTAGTACCTCTCAGCAGAAGGCAACAGAAAGAAACTGTTTTTCTGGGAGGCCTGTAATAACTAAGGAACCCCTTGCTTAAATGACCCCAAATTTTATCCCTAACACTACTCTGCACCCCTATGAGGCACACCATATTTCAAAGCAACCCGACTAACTGGATTTTAGTGCACTTATGATTATCGAGTGAGTGTAAAGCATATAAAATGGTGGGAATGGAAACCTTCTAGTTCAGTGGTTTTCAACCTATGGTCTAAGGCCTGGTCTACACTATGAGTTTAGGTCGACTTTAGCTGTGTTAAATCGAATTAAGCCTGGACACGTTCACATGACGAAGCCCTTTCTTTCGACTTAAAGGGCCCTTTAAACCGGTTTCTTTACACCACCTCCGACGAGGGGATTAGCGATAAAATCGGCCTTTGCGGGTCGGAATTGGGGTAGTGTGGACGGAATTCGACATTATTGGCCTCCGGGAGCTATCCCACAGTGCTTCATTGTGACCGCTCTGGACAGCACTCTCAACTCAGATGCACTGACCAGGTAGACAGGAAAAGCCCCGCGAACGTTTGAATTTCATTTCCTGTTTGCCCAGCGTGGAGAGCACAGGTAACCACGCAGAGCTCATCAGCACAGGTAACCGTGATGGAGTCCCAGGATCGCAAAAGAGCTCCAGCATGGACCGAATGGGAGGTACGGGATCTGCTCGCCATATGGGGAGATGAATCAGTGCTAGCTGAACTCCGTAGCAGTAAAAGAAATGGCAAAGTATTAGAAAAGGTCTCCAAGGCCACGAAGGACAGAGGTCATAACAGGGACGCACAGCAGTGCCGCGTGAAAATTAAGGAGCTACGGCAAGCCTACCACAAAGCCAGAGAAGCAAACGGAAGGTCCGGGGCAGAGCCGCAAACTTGCCGCTTCTACGCGGAGCTGCATGCCATTCTAGGGGATGCAGCCACCACTACCCCAACTGTGTGCTATGACTCCCTCACTGGAGAAACACACAGGGAAGAGGGTTCGGGGAACGAGGAAGATGAGGATGGAGGTAATGTAGATAGCTCACAGCAGCAAGGAAGCGGAGAAACCGGTTTCCCCAACAGCCAGGATATGTTTGTCACCCTGGACCTGGAACCAGTAACCCCTGAACTCACCCAAGACCCTGAGGGCACACAGGGGACCTCTGGTGAGTGTACCTTTGTAAATATTACACATGGTTTAAAAGCAAGCGTGTTTAATGATTAATGATTAATTTGCCCTGGCAATCGTGGCCAGTACAGCTACTGGAAAAGTCTGTTAACGTGTATGGGGATGGAGCGGAAATTCTCCAGGGACATCTCCAGAAAGCTCTCCTTCATGTACTCCTAAAGCCTTTGCAAAAGGTTTCTGGGGCGGGCTGCCTTATCCCGTCCGCCATGGTAGGACACTTTACCACGCCACGCCAGTAGCACGTAGTCTGGAATCTTTGCATAACAAAGCATTGTAGCCTATGGTTCCGGTGTTTGCTGGCATGCAGACAACATCCATTCCTTATCGCTCTTTGTTATCCTCAGGAGAGTGATATCATTCATGGTCACCTGGTTGAAATGGGGTGATTTTATTAAGGGGACATTCAGAGGTGCCCGTTCCTGCTCTGCTGAACAGAAATGTTCCCCGCTGTTAGCCACGCGGTGGGGGGAGGGGTGAAGTGATCATCCCAGAGAATTGGGTGTGTGTGTGGGGGGGGGTTAGTTGGGTTTGTGCTGCATGTTAACCCGGAAACCGCAGCCCCTCCTTTTACATTGCAAACACATTTTAAATGGCCAACCCAATTCATGCTTGATATAGGAAATAAGGGCGCTGCTGTTTGAAACCATTCCCACATGTTAAGAAGGTTAAAAAAGCCAAAAGACTGTGGCTTACCATGGCTGCCTGCAAGCCGAAATCTGTTGCCTGGCACTGCGTGAGTGATCTCTCACACGAAACCGGCAGGCCCTCACTATAAGAGGAAAAATGCGACCTTGTAACGAAAGCACATGTGCTGTGTAATGTGAACAGCAAAATGTAACGTGAAAGAGTGTACCCATTGTTCTCTAAAATGTGTCTTTTTTTAACCACCTCTCCCTTCTCCTCCACCTGCTGCAAATGTTTCTCCTTCACAGAGGCTAGTGAACATTAGAAAGAGAAAACGGAGGATGTGGGACGATATGTTCACGGAGCTGCAGATGTCCTCCCACACTGATAGAGCACAGCAGAATGCGTGGAGGCAATCAATGTCAGACTACAGAAAAGCACAATATGAACGAGAGGAGAGGTGGCGGGCTGAATCACGGGATGAACAGAGCAAGTGGCGGGCTGAAGATGATAGGTGGCGTCAGCTTGCAGACAGAAGGCAAGAGTCGATGCTCTGGCTGCTGGAGCATCAAACTGATATGCTCCAGCATATGGTTGAGCTGCAGGAAAGGCAGCAGGAGCAGAGACCGCCGCTACAGCCCCTGTGTAACCAACAGCCCTCCTCCCCAAGTTCCATAGCCTCCTCACCCAGACGCCCAAGAACACGGTGGGGGGCCCTCCGGCCACCCAGTCACTCCACCCCACATGATTGCCCGAGCATCAGAAGGCTGGCCTTCAATAAGAGTTAAAGTTTTAAAATGCAGTGTGTCCTTTTCCTTCCCTCCTCCCCCCACCCCTCTTGGGCTACCTTGGCAATTATCCCCCTAGTTGTGTGATGAATTAATAAAGAATGCATGAATGTGAAATAACAATGACTTTATTGCCTCTGCAAGCGGTGCTCGAAGTGGGGAGGGGAGGGTGGGGTGGTTGGTTTACAGGGAAGTAGAGTGAACCGGGTGGGGGGGCGGAGGATTCATCAAGGAGAAACAAACAGAAGTTTCACACTGTAGCCTGGCCAGTCACAAAACTCGTTTTCAAAGCTTCTCTGATGCGCACCGCACCCTGCTGTGCTCCTCTAACCGCCCTGGTGTCTGGCTGCGCGTAATCAGCGGCCAGGCGATTTGCCTCAACCTCCCACCCCGCCATAAATGTCTCCCCCTTACTCTCACAGATATTGTGGAGCGCACAGCAAGCAGCAATAACAATGGGGATATTCTTTTCGCTGAGGTCTGAGCAAGTCAGTAAGCTGCGCCAGCGCACTTTTAAACGTCCAAATGCACATTCCACCACCATTCGGCACTTGCTCAGCCTGTAGTTGAACAGATCCTGACTCCTGTCCAGGCTGCCTGTGTATGGCTTCATGAGCCATGGCATTAAGGGGTAGGCTGGGTCCCCAAGGATCACAATAGGCATGTCAACATCCCCAACGGTTACTTTCTGGTCCGGGAAGAAAGTCCCTTCCTCCAGCTTTCGAAACAGAG
Source organism: Malaclemys terrapin pileata (assembly GCF_027887155.1). Classification (NCBI taxonomy): domain Eukaryota; kingdom Metazoa; phylum Chordata; order Testudines; family Emydidae; genus Malaclemys; species Malaclemys terrapin. The sequence goes on from NC_071505.1 coordinate 142,245,681, forward strand.
CAGAGTGCCTGAAGACGTGAGCATCATGTACCTTTCCCGGCCATCCCACATTGATGTTGGTGAAACGTCCCTTGTGATCCACCAGGGCTTGCAGCAGCATTAAAAAGTACCCCTTGCGGTTTATGTACTCGGTGGCTTGGTGCTCCGGTGCCAAGATAGGGATATGGGTTCTGTCTATCGCCCCACCACAGTTTGGAAATCCCATTTCAGCAAAACCATCCACTATGGCCTGCACGTTGCACAGAGTCACTACCCTTGATATCACCAGGTCTTTCATTGCTCTGGCAACTTGGATCACAGCAGCCCCCACAGTAGATTTGCCCACTCCAAATTGATTCCCGACTGACCGGTAGCTGTCTGGCGTTGCAAGCTTCCACAGGGCTATCGCCACTCGCTTCTCAACTGTGAGGGCTGCTCTCATCCTGGTATTCTGGCGCTTCAGGGCAGGAGAAAGCAAGTCACAAAGTTCCATGAAAGTGCCCTTACGCATGCGAAAGTTTCGCAGCCACTGGGAATCGTCCCACACCTGCAGCACGATGCGGTCCCACCAGTCTGTGCTTGTTTCCCGTGCCCAGAATCGGCGTTCCACGGCATGAACCTGCCCCAGTAACACCATGATTTCCACATTGCTGGGGCCCATACCTTGTGTGAGGGCTATGTCCATGTCAATTTCCTCATCACTCTCGTCGCCGTGCTGCAATCGCCTCCTCGGCTGGTCCGGGTTTCGCTTTGGCATGTCCTGGCTCTGCATATACTCCAGGACAATGCGCGTGGTGTTCATAGTGCTCATAATTGGTGATCTGAGCAGGCTCCATGATCCCAGTGCTAGCTATGGCGCCTGGTCTGAAAAAAGGCGCGAAACTAGTATCTGACGGACCAAGGGAAGGAGGGAGGGAGGAAGGGAGGGCCGAGTGACGACATGGCGTACAGGTACAGGGAATTAAAATCAAGAAAGGTGGCTGTGCATCAGGGAGAAACACAAACAACTGTCACACAGAATGGCCCCCCCAAAGATTAAACTCAAAACCCTGGGTTTAGCAGGCCGTTGATTTCACAGAGGGAGGGGAAGCAAATGAATACAGAACAAATCTATTTTTACATCTTAAGCTGTCAGCCGACGGTGTAGCATGACTGATAGCCACTGCAGTACGACGACGGATATCAATTGTAATATGCCATCTTCTACCAAAAGGCAAGGGGCTGCTGCTGTGTAGCAATGCAGCCCCACATCTGCCAGCCCCATGTCTGCCAGCACCCAGATTGCCCTCGGCCTCTTCTGGGTGCTTAGCAGAAAATACTGGGCGATTGGCAGAAAATAGCATACTACAACTGATAGTCATCATCATCGAGACAGTTGCATGTCTGCCCAGGTGCCCATGATTGACAGCCACTGCAGTACAACGACGACAGATACCAGTTGTAATATACCATCTTCTACCAAAAGGCAAGGGGCTGGTGCAATGCAGCCTTACGGCTACCATTCATGTTGCACTGTCTACTGCCAAAAGGCAGTTAGCTGCTACTGCTGTGTAGCAATGCAGTACCACGTCTGCCGGCTCCCAGATGACATATGGTGACAGTGAGCTGATCTGAGCGGGCTCCATGCTTGCCGTGATATGTTGTCTGCACAGGTAACCCAGGTAAAAAGGCGCGAATCTATTGTCTGTCGGTGCTCTGACGGAGGGGGAGGGGCCTGACGACATGTACCCAGAACCCCCCGCGACACTGTTTTGCATCATTCAGGCATTGGGATCTCAACCCAGAATTCCAATGGGCGGCGGAGACTGCAGGAACTGTGGGATAGCTACCCATAGTGCAATGCTCCGGAAGTCGACACTAGCCTCGGTACTGTGGACACGGTCCACCGACTAGAGCACTTAGAGCATTTTATGTGGGGACACACACAATCGACTGTATACAACCGATTTCTATAAAACCGGCTTCTATAAGTTCGACCTAATTTCGTAGTGTAGACATACCCTAAGATTGCCAAAGGGGTTTGCACCTCTGTCACAAGTTGTCATTCCTGGGGTGCAGTCTGGGAGCTGTAGGAACCCCTGGGCCCCTCTAACCACTCAGCTGGGTTGGCCCTGCTCACACTGTTTGGGGACACAACCAGCCTAACCCAGGCCCTGTTATCACCCACCACGACAATAGGTGGCGCCAACACACCCAAACTGAGAGCCGCTTCACCCAAGCCACTCAAATACATGCAGCAGACAGCAACCAATTTCCCAGGTTTCCAGACTCTCATTCCCCACTGGAGTATACACCCAAAATTATACCATCTTGTACTGCACAGTGAACTGTTCTGCATAAGCTCATAAAATTTGCCCTCTCCCTCAATGTGGAGAGGAATATACAACAGCCTTTACCCCGGAGTTATGATTCCCATACACTTCACTCCAATTCACTGGTTTAGATAAAGCAAAAACAAGTCTATTAACTACAAAAGATAGATTTTTAAGTGATTATAAGGGATAGCAAATAGATCAAAGCAGATTCCCTAGCAAATAAAAAATGCAAACTAAGCTTAATATACTAAATAGATAGGGTGAGAATCTGCTATTCATACCCAAAGAGATGATACAAGCAGGCTGCAGTTTCTTAAGGGGCAAGCTGCACTTGCTTTACAGCTTGGAATCCCAAGGTGTTTAATTCACAGGCTAGAAATCCTTTTAGCCTGGGTCCAGCACTTCCCCCACTTCAGTCTTTGTTTCTCAGGTCTTTGCAGGATCCTTCTTGTGTGGGGAGTGAAGAACCCCAGACAATGTCACTCCCTGCCTTATATAGGTTTTGCATATGGCAGGAACCCTTTGTTTCAAAGCTTGGTTCCCAGACCAGTCTGTGGAAAAATACTGACATCCCAAGATGGAGTTCAGCATCATGTGTGTAGAGCCCTAGCAAATTCACAGTCCGTTTTGGTCAATTTCACAGTCATTGGATTTTAAAATAATAAATGTAATGATTTCAGCTATCAAATCTGAAATTTCATGGTGTTGTAATTGTAGGGGTCCTTGTTAGGAGTGCTAGTGCCAGTGTAGGATTCAGGCCTGTACTTTCGCCTGAGATAGTATTTTGAGTTTGATTTTTTTGATACAAATACATTCTTACCAATATGTGTAAACAAAGGACAAAAATACTGTGTATGTTGCCTCTGCCTAGCCAGAGGGGTTTGTTAATATAGTGGGAACAAATAAGAGCAGTTAAAGTGTTTCTGGGCATGGTCGGGGTATAAAATATGAGTGCACACTTGAAGACTGCCTCAACTCCTATCTCAAGGCAAGGTCAAGCAACCAGTCGGGAGGACCAAGAGGAGATTGGGAGGAAGGTAAAACACTAAAAGGCTGGAGAAATGCCTGCACCTGACTGTAGCACAACCTCACTCCTTACCCCTCCCATGGGGTACAAAAGAGATGGGACAAAGACCCCAGACCCACAACCCCTCAAAACGGAACATATTCATAAGTTGTAAGAGTTGGGACTGTGGGTGTGCATTTCAGGTATAATTATGCCTGCTGAAGAGAGTGGGGTGGAACACTGGGAAACAAGGCTCTGCAGCATCACAGTTATGGTATACATGGTTGCTGGAAACTAACCCCAATAAACATTGCATTGCCTGCACTTTGGACTTCTGGTCGTTTGCTTTCTGTCTGCATGACAAGAACCAGGGGAGAGGGTAAAGGGAAAGCCCTCTGTCAAGGCTGATTCCCCACTCTGGCACTTTGAGTGCAGAAGGTGGGGGCCAGCAAGGATTCTAAAACTTAATACTGGCCACTCCAGGCTTGTATTAAACTCCCAAGATTACAGCTTTTCTCTGACCTTGGATGGGTAGATTCTGCCACCACCCAAGTGCAAAAACCCCTTTGAGAACCCAGGAAGGCACACTTGGGAATTCCTTCCTGTGGGGTACCCTGAAGCCCTCTCACCCCCTTCTCCAGAGAAGAGCTGAGAAAGAAAACAATGGAAATCAGCTAATTAAACAACATATGCACAAACCTCTTAGGGACACAAATTCAATCCTGTTCTTAAAAAAGGCAAATTTTATTAAAAACAAAAAGAAAGAAAATACATCTGGAACTTAGGCTTTTTGCTAGGTTTTTAAAAAAAAACAACCATTGCAAGGATTAAGCATGAAGATAGCTTCTTGAGGTCCAGCTTAAAGGTTACAAGCAAAACAAAAGCACCTGGGGTTAGCACAGAGGAGTCCACAAGCCATAAAGAAATAAAAGAGATAGACCTAATCGCAGGTTCCTAGACATTTCCTGATCTACTTACATATCTGGGATTTCAAATGAGTAGTTTCTAGGTATGATCTGGTGATTTTTCATACCTGACCCAAAGCTTTTTACAGCATAGTTCCAGCCCTGTCTCTGCTCTCTGGGAGAACAACATAGACAGACAAAGGGGAACTTTTATTCCCAATTTTAAAAAGTTCTAGCCTTACCATTGGCCCTTTTGTCAGGTGCCTACTCCCTTCCTTTTACCTATGCACGGAGACTTTTTAACCCTTTACAGGTAAAACAAGTAGAGAACAACTACCAAAAGGGATTTATAGCTAACTGACTGGCTGGGTATCCATAAAAGGGAGCTACCCCCCCCCCCCTTTCATTTATCACATCCTCTAACAGTCCTGACCCAAAAAGGAGTGTGTGGGGGGGTGCGGTACTGCTACCATTACTACTGTGCTGCTGCTGGCGGTGGCACTAGGCAGCTGGAGGGCGGCAGCTGCTGGCCGGGACTCCAGCTCCAAAGGCAGAGCAGCTGCCAGCAGCAGCGCAGAAGTAAGGATGGCATGTTATGGTGTATTGCCACCCTTACTTCTGTGCTGCTGTCTGCAGAGCTGGGCCGTCAGTCAGCAGCTGTCACTCTCCAGCCACCCAGCTCTGAAGGCAGCAGCACAGAAGTAAAGTGGCATGGTATGGTATTGCCACCCTTACTTCTGTGCTGCAGCACCCTGCCAGCAGCCTTCAGAGTGGGGCGCCTGGCCAACAGCTGCCACTCTCCAGCCACCCAGCTATGAAGGCAGCGCAGAAGTAAGGGTGACAATATCACGACCCCCCCTAAAATAACCTTGTGACCCCACTGCAACTCCCTTTTAGGTCAGGACTAAGGTAGAGGTGGGGAAGGGGTGGAGTGGGAGCAGGGCCTGGGACAGAGCACCCCCGGCGCTTTGGAAAGTGGACGCCTGTGACAAGGGAGGTAACCAACATATGGGTGGATGCTGCTGAACAGAAGTCACCAGCCATTGTCCAGCAAGGGAGCTACAACCTGCATAAGGCCACACCAAGGGAATTGCTCAACCTTGCCTGGGGAATCAGCAATGCCCACCAGACATGCCTGAACTTGTGTTCTCCAAGCACATGGGACTGAGGGTATAAAACAGAACACAGGGGCCTATGCTTGGCCTTTCTCCTGCCCCCTTCCCCTATGCTGCAAACAACAAAGACACTCAGAAGACTGAAGACTCCAACAGAGGAGACTGGCCCAGATTTAAGGAACAAACCTGTATATTAAAGACTGCAGTATCCAGTGGAGTGAGAAAAACTGCTTAATCTAAATGTTGCCCAGTCTAATAGGGTTGAGAGTTTAGACTGCGTGCTTATATTTTATTTTCTTTCGGTAACTAACTCTCATTTTTTGCCTATCATATATAATCACTTAAAATCTATCTTTTGTAGTCAATAAACTTCTTTTACTGTTTATCTTTACCAGTGAGTTTGCCTGAAGTGTTTGGTAAGGGTGTGCTTGCTCAGGTTTACAAAGGCTGGTGTATATCCACTTTCCATTGATGAAGTGGTGTACCAATTAATAAATTTGCACTGCTCTGGGCAGTGCAAGCCGGTATATTCCTGAGGTACAAGGTTGGGAGCTGGGGGGACTTGGCTGATGCCTATCTCTGTGTGATTCATGAGTGGCTCTGGGCAGGGCCGGCTCCAGGCACCAGGCAACCAAGCACATGCTTGGGGCGGCACCTGGTAAGGGGCTGCCAATCTTGGGGTGGCGGGGGGCAGCACGGCACGGTGCAGCGCAGCATTCCGCGGGGGGGGGGGAGCGCTCCGGTGGCGCGGCGCTCGGCGGGGGGGGGGGCGCGGGGCACGGCTCTGGGGGGGGGGTCCGGCGGCGCGGTGCTTGGCGGGGAGGGCGGGCTCTGGCGGCGCGGCGCTCGGCGGGGGGGGGGGCTCGGCGGGGCGGCGCTTTTTTTTGCTGCTTGGGGCAGCAAAAAACTTAGAGCCGGCCCTGGCTCTGGGAGCACTCATGCAATCTAGCTGGGTGTGGGGCTCCACATGCTGTTGTGCTGAATGATAACAGGGCCTAGAGGGGTTTGCTGCTTGTCACTAGCAAAGCATTGTGAGAGACAGCCCAGGCTGGAGAGTAAAGGGGGCATGGCAGTCCACAATCCCATGCTGCACCTCAGGGATTCCGTCACACATACAAATGGGATAATCATATTCAGCAAATCATAGCTTTTCCAATGACACCTCACATGACTTATCTTGCATTAAATATATTATAATTATGTCAGAATCATATAAGAATATCACTGCGAAGAATATGGGGTGCAGTGTCACAGTTGGGAATGGAAACCCTCTAGTTCAGTGGTTTTCAACCTGTGATCTAAGATTTCCAAAGGGGTCTGCACCTCCATTCGAAATTTTTTAGGGAGCCACAAATGAAAAAGGTTGAAAACCACTGATCTAGCTGTTTTTTGGAATAGGCGCATCCACAGTTTAAAAAAAAAAAAAAAAAGATACATTTTCTTATTGTTCTCAGTTTGGGTCTGTGATGCATGACCAGAAAGGGTTAAACATCCTGCAGGATGAATTACTCAAATTCAACCCTTAAAGACATATGGGGAGATAATGTTTTTGTGTATTTACATATATATGGGTAGTGGTCAACAATGTAATCAACAGTCCCTATCTATGCTGTATTCTGATAATTCAGAGGTCAAAATAACATCCTAGCATTTAAATGAATTGTAAACATGGGATATTGTTGTATTTGTCTCTCTTTGAAATGTATAGCAAGGAACAGGCAATTGCCTTATGATAATTCATATAGCTAAGTACCGGTGATGGACCTACTTCAAAGTTACCCTAATTACGGTACCTATTGTAAACCAAGGGGCTCTGACCTTCAAAGAAGGCCTGAATTGTATAAAAGATGTTTGGGTCCCAATTCTTTTTATCTCCGATCTGCTTGAGGTTTCATGCAGGGGAAGCCTAAGCCATCAGGACTGAGATCCCTGTTCTGAATGGACCACCCTGAAGATAAACATTGGACTGTAACCTATGGACTATTTCTGAAAGAACTCTTTGCAACTACAAAGCTCATCATCTCTGCTATGAATCTGAATCTCAAGACTGACTCATGTCTGTATGTATATTGATCTTTTAACCATAGTTTCTTTTCTTTTTTAATAAATTTTAGTTTAGTTAATAAGAATTGGATGTAAGCATATATTTGGGTAAAATCTGGAATATTCATTAACCTGGGAGGTAATGTGTCCGATCCTTTGGGATTGGTAGAACCTTTTCTTTTATAAGATGAAATAAGGTTTTCAGAAATCTTCATCATATTTGACTTGGGTACCTGGATGGAGGCCTGAGACTGGGGCTAGGTCTACACTAGCCGCCTGAATCGGCGGGTAGAAATCGACCTCTCGGGGATCGATTTATTGCGTCCCGTCGGGACGCGACAATCGATCCCCGAATCGGCGCTCTTACTCCACCAGCGGAGGTGGGAGTAAGCGCCGTTGACCGAAAGCCACAGAAGTCGATTTTGCCGCCGTCCTCACAGCGGGGTAAGTCGGCTGCGATACGTCGAATTCAGCTATGCTATTCACATAAGATACGCTATGAATTTGCGTATCTTAAATCGACTCCCCCTTGTAGTGTAGATGTACCCTGGGTTACTTTAAGGGAACTGTGTTATTGGCTTCTGGGCAACCAGTGAGATGATAAAGCTGATTTGTGCTGGCTTGGTAAATCTAAGTATACCTCTACCTCGATATAACGCTGTCCTTGGGAGCCAAAAAATCTTACTGTGTTATAGGTGAAACCTTGTTATATCGAACTTGCTTTGATCCGCCGAAGTGCGCAGCCCCCTCCCCCCCCCCGAACACTGCTTTACCGCGTTATATCCAAATTCGTGTTATATCGGGTCATGTTATATCGGGGTAGAGGTGTATTGGAATATCCACCAGCTTTGGGGACTATCTGCCCCATTCTTTGCAGTTCACCCTAATTGAGTGACCTCAGCTGGCCTCCACTGGATCCCGGTCACAGGGTCCCTCAAAGATTAAGCAGATGCCATGAACTACCTGTTATAAAACTCAACAGATTGAGACAATTGTGACCAGCATCATGTCAATAATTTGATCTCCAGCTCTGCCCCCCAGAAAATCAAAAACCCTAGAACCTTTTTCTTTTAAATGGCTATCTTTCTAGACCTTTATATCTCTGGAACCCCTGGCCAAAATGACTCCAAATTTGGATTACTAATCCTACTCTTCACCCTCCCGAGGCACACCAAATTTAAAAGAAAACAAACTGAACATGTCAATTTTAGAGGACTTAGAAAGATCCACCTTTAAACAAATGTCATGACATAACCTTATCTATAGGGGTGCTCCTGCATCACTGTAATACTGATGTGCACATCAATTTCCATCATCTTTATTATTCATGAGGTAAATCTAGATATGGCTAATTGCCCATGAGAAATTTTAAACACTGGGGTGTTTTCTAAAGAGAGATACAAATACCACACATCTGAAAAATCAACATAATATTAATTAAACATGAGGGATGACATAAATTTGTATACAATAACCCAGGGGTCGGCAACCTTTCAGAAGTGGTGTGCTGAGACTTCATTTATTCACTCTAATTTAAGGTTTCGCGTGCCAGTAATATATTTTAACATTTTTAGAAGATCTCTTTCTATAAGTCTATAATATATAACTAAACTATTGTTGTATGTAAAGTAAATAAGGTTTTTAAAATGTTGTGCCGCCTTTGGCACGCATGCCATAGGTTGCCTACCCCTGCAATAACCTTTTCAACTTTGCAAAAAACGTGGCTAATTTTGACCTCAGCTATTTGTGAGTTAAGTCTACATAGACCCAGCTACCCATGAGGTGTTTTAAAACCACTACATCTGCAAAATGGTGAGAGGGGTAGGGGAAAAGAATCACAAATTTGCAAAAGTCTATCTGCCTTCTCATATATGGAAAACTCTTCTGGGCCTACCCTGTCTCACTTATTGCAACCTTCTCCTGCTAGATTCCCTGAAACCCAGATCACTATTCTCTAGTCCACACAAAACCCAGATGCTACAATCATTTCCCTGACTCATCATGCTGACCACATTACCTTGCCTCTTACACTGTTTCAAGACCAAGATTCTTGTCCTCGCCTTCAAGGGCCCGCACACCTCTGACCCTCCCAATTTACCCACTATTGTCTCTTATTGCATGGCCCCTTGCCCTCCACTCCCCAGTGATGCCATTGTCTGCCTGTTTATCCATTTCCTGCAGAAGGTCCCTTCCTTCTGCCATGCTGCCCCAGGTATGTGCATAGGCGGTGAGTTATATGGGCTTATGGTGCTCCAGCAATATTCAGGGCCTGGGAGCCCAGCTCCACCAATGTTCGGGACCGGGTCTCTCCCCCGGCCCCACCTGCCGCCCCCACGCGCCTCCCCCGAGTGTCCCCCGGCCCCCACTTGTTGCCCCGGCTCGCCTTCCGGTCCCCGGAGCAGAGCATCCCTGTCTCTCCCTTGCAGTGCCATGCTGCCTCCCTCCCTCAGCTGCTGCCGCATAGTCCTAGTGCCCCCCACCCACTACTGCCAGGGCAGGCTGACCCTGAGCCTGCCCTTCCCCCTCAGACTCTTTCTTTTTCCAATGTGACCGTCCGCCAGCACAGGGGGGCCCCCCGCCTGCAGTCACCACTCCTGTCCCACGCTGGACAAGGGGCAGCCCCATCCCCCACCCTCAGTGAGGCTACAGTGAGGAGCAGCAGCAGGGGAAGAGGTGCACATGTGATGGCAGCCCGCCCCCCCCAGCACCCACCGCAGGAGAGACAAGGGGGCTTCATGTACTTGAGAGGGGCCCTAGGAGCACGTGCAGTGACAGTGGTGCGAGGTGAGTGTGGTGCAGGGAGGCAGGTGGGGAAGGCTGGTGCCCCCCCCCCCCGGAGCTCACTGCTGCCTGTGGGGAGAGGGCTGGGGGAATCCTCCTCTCTGGCCCTTGCCCCAGAGCAGCCTGTCTGCACCCCAAACTCCTCATCCCTAGCCCTGTCCCACCCCAGAGCCCTCACTCCTTGCACCTCAACCCTCTGCCCCACCCCTGAGCCCCTCCCACACCCCAAACCCCTCATCCCCAGCCCCACCTAGAGCCATCACCCCCTGTATCCCAACCCTCTGCCCTAGCCCTGAGCCCCCTCCCACACCCCAAACCCCTCATCCACAGCCCTCACCCCTGCACCCCAGCCCTCTGCCTGAGCCCCTCCCACACCCCAAACCCCTCATCACCAACCCCATCCGAGAGCCCTCACATTTTTACATTATTTTAAAAAATATACAGTAACTCCTCACTTAATGTTGTAGTTATGTTCCTGAAAAATGCTACTTTAAGTGAAATGATGTTAAGCGAATCCAATTTCCGCATAAGAATTAATGTAAATAGGGGGGTTAGGTTCCAGGGAATTTTTTTTTTTTGCCAGACAAAAGACTATATTTTATATATATACACAGTATAAGTTTTAAACAAACAATTTAATACTGTACACAGCAATGATGATTGTGAAGCTTGGTTGAGGTGGTGAAGTCAGAGGGTGGGATATTTTACTGCTAAATGATGAACTAGCACTCGGCTGAGCCCTCAAGGGTTAACACATTGTTGTTAATGCAGCCTCACACTCTATAAGGCAGCAGGAATGGAGGGGAGAGGGAGGAAGACAGCATGGCAGAGAGAAAGACAGAGATACACACCCTATGTGTGAGAGAGAGACTTTGAGACAGCAGCTGCTGCCAGCATGCTCCCTCCATTCTGAGCCCTGTCATGCCCTCCCCACTCTGTGGAGACGGGGGAGCAGGAACGGGGGAGAGGGACACCCTGACAACAGCACCCCTCTTCCCCCTCTCCTCCCAGGACATAGGGTGAGCAGACAGCAAGTGTGAAAAATCAGGACAGGGGGTGGGAGGTAAAAAGACCCAAAAATCAGGACTGTCCCTATAAAATCAGGACATCTCGTCACCCTACCTGCACAGCAAGCAGGAGGCTCCCGGAGCAGCTCCAAGGCAGAGGGCAGGAACAGCACAGGTCAGTGGGTGGGAGGGACACCTGAACTGCCCAGCAATTGATAGCCTGCTGGGCGGCAGCCACACAGGGAACTTAGGGGAGCTGATGGGGGGCTGTCGGCCCACCCTGGTTCCAAGCCCCCACCAGCTAGCTCCAATGGGCTGCTCTATCTGCAAGCAGTGGACAAAGCAGGCGGCTGCCAAATACTATAAGGGAGCAATGGGCAACTTTAAATTAGTATGTTCTCTATTTCAGAGGTTCTCAAACTGTGGTCCATTCAGGTGGTCTGCAGATAGTTCCCTCTAAGGTGCAGTCCTGGGTGGCTGCACACAACAGAATGAAGGACCATCCACCTAATTAGTGGAGCCGTGCAGGCGTGGCTCCTCTAATTAGGTGCCTGGACCCTGGGGAAGATGCACATGTAAGGTGAGGTGGTGGCCTTGGGAGGAATAGGGAGTAGGTAGGAGGGGTCAGTGGTGTGAGAAGAAGGGGTGGGGGGAATTTGGGACGTGCAAGGCTACAGCGGCCAGAGAAAGAGGCTCAGGACTGCAGCTGCTGGGGAGAGACCCCCTTCCTTCCCAGCTTCAGCTCTGTGGCTGCTGTAGGAGGGGAGAGACCCCCCTCCTTTCCAGCCAGAGCTCAGGGGCTGCTGCGATGCGGGAGAGAGGGAGAGAACCCCCCTTCTTCCCAGTCCCAGCTTGGGGGCTGTTGCGGCAGGGGAGAGAGGGCACATCCATTGCATTAGAAAGGTTAAGACTACTGATATTAAAATATGAGTTGTGTGCTTTTATGTGTAGAACAAAAAAAGTTAATTAGTTTTTAGGGTTTTTTTTTAATATAGCACTTTTATCCAAAGCACTTTACAATAGTTAGCTAATGGTACATACAACATTTGGAAAAAGAAGAACAGGAGTACTTGTGGCACCTTAGAGACTAACAAATTTATTAGAGCATAAGCTTTCGTGGACTACAGCCCACTTCTTCGGATGCATATAGAATGGAACATATAATGAGGAGATATATATACACACATACAGAGAGCATAAACTCTCTGTATGTGTGTATATATATATCCTCATTATATGTTCCATTCTATATGCATCCGAAGAAGTGGGCTGTAGTCCACGAAAGCTTATGCTCTAATAAATTTGTTAGTCTCTAAGGTGCCACAAGTACTCCTGTTCTTCTTTTTGCGGATACAGACTAACACGGCTGTTACTCTGAAACTTAACATTTGGAAAGATCATTAAGTGGTCCGCCAAGACCCTCAGCAATTTTCAAGTGGTCCGTGGAAAAAAAGTTTGAGAGCCACTACTCAGCAACGTAACAACAAAACAATGTTAACCGGGATGACTTTAAGTATATTGGCTTAAAGGCAGGTGTGTGTGTGTGTGGGGGGGACTTGGACCTGTTCTGGGCACCACCAAAAATTTCATAAACCTGCCGCCCCTGGGTATGTGGAACATCCTCTGTGAACTGATCTGCAAGGTCATTGTTCCTTCCTTCTTCAGACTCACCTCGGCTTTGACATGGCACAAACCGCCTGACTGAGACACAAAATAACAAAAGAAAAAATATTTGAACAGGAAACTCGGCTCCAAGAAACTTGCTGTGACCATGATCTCCCTGGCTGACCATTTTGTATTGTGTCTTACAGTGAGAGTCTATTTGCATACAGAGCCATCAGCTAAACAAAATTTGCAAAATCTACAAAAAAGAAGCCTACAGGAAAAAAACACTAGTGTGGGGAGAAGGAATCCTGTTTAAGAGTAAAGACAATGGATTGTTGAAATATAGCTAGGGGTACAGGGGTGTACCCGGTAGCCTTCACCTAGGAGTCAAGCTGCCTGTATGCTTGTCTTGTGAATGGAGGATCACAGCTGATCTGGCTGTTAAACACTGGGAGAAAGTCTTAGGGTAAACTCTAAACTTCATTAGACCAGGAAAGTTTCTTGTTAGTTAAGTCTAGACTCTAGAAGGCGTATAATGATTTTGTTTTGGATGTACCCAATTGTTTCTGATATTTCTACATATTTGCTGTTATTTCAATCTCTGTTCTTCATTAAATAAACTTTTACTTTGATTTCATTATAAACAAATCTAAGTGCTGTGAGTTGAGCGGAGCAGTTATCCTGAGGTGAAACTGGTAAGCTGGGGTGTACAGTTCCTTTGGGAGCAGCCAATCTCTGAATTCTGTGTCCAGTGGATCAAGGGCTGGGCACTCCAGGGGGACACTCAGAGAGTTCAAGGGTTGGAGTGTGCCAATTGGTTACCTGCAGAGGGACAGCAGAGCCTGTGCAGGCTAAGAGGGAAGTGCTTGTGTTGCCCATGGCTGGTGGAGTCAGAGAGATGACCCCTAACAGACATGGATGAGGCTTCCTCATGCTAAAAGCCGGTAGTAGCAAGGTGCCTCACACCCCTGGGTATCCCCAGGAAGCATCACAGCCCTGGGAGACTCATACCCTCCCCCCGGCTGGGCCCATCCCACATAGGGAACTGTGTAAGTACAGTGCTGGGACTCCTCTCTTTTTCCACAAACTCTCATTACCACTGTATGTCTAATTTTGTCTGCCATCCCTTGGGGGCAGGGATCATCTGTCTCCTATCTGCTCTGGGAGCCACCGTGCACAGAAAATATATATGAACAATGATGATGACAGTGATGAAGGTGCGCCATATGAGTTACATATATGGGAAAAAATGCACGTTTAGCTATGCATGAGGAAATCATGTTACAAATGTGCAGATTTACAATTTCCATAACATGAATTATGCATGAGAATATTTACATGATATTAATTATGTGCAAGGTCTCTTTCATACAGTTAATTATGTGTAAATGGGGGAATAGTCCTGCTATTGTGGGGAACTTTCCTGGCTTACACACTACCCTGGTGAAGTGCAGGTTAACTCACTCGAGTTTGAAACTCATCTGATTTTTTTTCAGAGTAGCAGCCGTGTTAGTCTGTATCCGCAAAAAGAACAGGAGTACTTGTGGCAGCTTAGAGACTAACAAATTTATTTGAGCATAAGCTTTCGTGGGCTACAGCACACTTCATCGGATGCATAGAATGGAACATATAGTGAGGAGATATACATACATACAAAGAACATGAAAAGGTGGGAATTCTCCTACCAACTCTAAGAGGCTAATTAATTAAGATGATATTGTCATCTCTATAGAGAAGCATTCCTACCCAACTGGCTATGCAGGTAGTTCCCTGCTAAGGTGTAGGCACCCCGTTAGCAGGACTGCATTGAAATGGCATATCACTCCAGTAACTACCAGGCGGGTGAGGGAACACTGCATGTTTTATTGGTTAACAGCTAGGGCACTCCGCCAGTGTCTCTCCTGGGATAGAAACTATGTGGCAGAATTACATCACAGCTAAGATCAATGTACACCTCAGAGAATACACAATTGTCAACAATTAAGATGATTAAGATGATATTGTCAACAGGAGAAAAAAAACTTTTGTAGTGATAATCAAGATAGCCCATTTGAGACAGTTTGACAAGAAGGTGTGAGGACAGGTCTGCTCTGTGGGCTGCTTCTGTGACTCTTCTCCCAGCACTGACCTGCTTCCTGGGCTGCTTTTCTGACCCCTCTGGCTAGCACAGCTCTGCTCCCCAGCTCAGCTTGGGCTGCTGCTCTCTCCTTAGCTCAGCCCCACTCTGTCTGACCCAGGCAATTCCATGTTTAAAATGTTTATTAAGATGATGTAAAAAAAAAAAAGTGAACAGAGTTTGAGCATAGAAGTTTCTGGTTATCAGGGAATAACATACAGATTATCGAGGGTGCAAAATTTGATTTAAGATCAGGTGGCATAAGGAATACATAATCAGCAATATCCCCGATTGAGGGTAAAAGGTTGATGGGTGAAAGTACAGGTAGTGAGATATGAGGATATGAAGTTCATATAGTGGCTATGTTCAGGTATGGAGTATAATGAGTGGATATGATGATGAGGATGGATTGACCCTTACACAGAGAACTAGACCCCTCTGGCTTCCTGACTACCTGATTAGTCTGCCCACCCTGTCAATCAGGCTGACCGGGAGCAATGGCCTCTCCCCCTTGTTCCTGGGGTCTGTCAGTGTCAGGGTTCTGATTTCCCATCGACCCCTCCCCTTTTAGTGCTGGGAGCTAGCCAACCAAAACACCCCCACTGAGTTTTAGTAAGGGACAACATATGCATAAGAGAAACACAACAGCAACTGCAAAGCACTGGCTGAGAGCACAGCAGAGGCAAGTCATCGCTGCACATAATATTTGCATATTCAAGAGTAATATTAGCATAAGAATTATTAATTGAGGGTATAAAAACAGAAGAGCCGTACATTGGATATTTAAATTAATTTTCACATAACTCATTAACTTTGCATCTAACTCATGGGGTGGTGACAATAGGACACGCTCCAAAAATGCAGGTGAAAGGCTAAATGAGGCCGATTGTGCGCTAGACTTATTAACATATGATAAATATGCATAAGGTTCGCCTACGCTAACGGTATTCTAACTTTTTGCTGGTGGGCCGTTGGGACCGCGCTAGCTACACCACCCTCTTCCGCCGTTCGCCTAGTGCCCAACAGTAACCCTCGCCTCCGCCTCCTCCTCCTTCTCCCCCTCCCCTGACTGGCTCTCTCCTGTCCCCGGCATGACCAATGGGGAGCCGGACCCCACCCAGTACTCAGGGCCCCGCCCTATCTTGCCCAATCAGAGTCTGATTCTCGGAAGAGGCTCATCCAATCGTTGATTGACAAGGCCGTTCGTCGCTCCACCCTCACGTGGAGTAACCTTTGCCTCAGTTAGCTCTCGGTCCTGCCCCGCTGCCGCACACTGGCCAATTGGAGGCGGTGTGGGGAGCGTAGCAGGAGCAGCCAGCCAATAGCTATCAAGTGGGTGTGTCCTAGGTGAGGGGGCCGCGCCGGCGGCTGTTGCAGCTGCCGGGTTTGGGGAGCGGCGGTGGCTCTGGCCGGGCGGCCCGGGGAGAACATGGCGGTGGCGGGGTCCGGTCTGGGCCTGGCCCGGGCAGCGGAGGCGCTGGGCTCCTCCGAGCAAGCGCTGCGCCTCATCGTCTCCATCTTCCTGGGTAAGGGCGGGGGTCGGGCGCAGGGCGGGCCGAGGGCGAAGGGCAGCCGGTAACTGACTGAGGGGGGTGAAAGGTCTCGCTCGCGCCCTGCGCGTGGACGTGGAGGCGGCTGTACTGCGCATCCCCTGTGTGCGCCTAGGCTGCAGCGTGGGACCTGAGCTGCCGACCAGAACCCAGCGTGTCTCGTGTGGCCGCGTGTGCGTGCCCGCTGCCCTATGCCCTGGATGCACAGACAGTTAAGGGCATGTGCACATCCTCAGGGGGTGGCTAAGCAGACACGTTCACCGAAGGACACATCATAGGCTGGGCAGAAATGCCACGTGCATGTTCAGTGTCAGAGAGAAACCCCCTAGGAAGGTGGTAGCAAATCCCACTGGTGTTTTATGCTGGGATAGAGCGATAAGAAAGAGTCCTTCCTTGTGTGGTTCTGAGACAATCCCACCAGAGACATTGCTTTGATCTGGACCTTCCGTCCTGGAAAGATAGTGACAAACTGGAGGGTGCTCCAAGTGATGCTCTGAGTGGAGTTTGGTATAATAAGCTTACAAATAGCTGAAGGGCCTAAACCGCTAGTAAGCAAAGAAATTATTTTCTATCATAAATGGGGGTGTAACTGAAAGGAATGAGATCAAGGTAATGAAAATTAGTGTTTAGAGTCCTCACTCTATTCTGTAAGAGGCTGTGGGCCTGGGAACACCATTCCTTGGGACACTTTTGAAATTGGAAAGCCAGTGTGTACGTACAGACATAAGACAGCATTGCCTGCTTGACTGAGCAGGGGATGTAAAACTCAGGACTCATTTTCCATTCTCTGCTCTGTCCCTGTGTTGTGCAACCTTGAGCAGGTCCCTTACCCACTGTGCTGCAGTTTTCCCATCTGTAAAACAAGGATAAATACATCTACATTTTGAGAGATTTTGAAGCTTAAGTACCTTGGTACTGTATGTAGGTGATAAATATCACATGCACCTCTGATTTAGTATGAACTGTCTTACAGCTGGACAGGGACGTGACGCACACATGAATCTATGCCAAACATCTCTACAGAGAAGCATTCCTACCCAACTGGCTATGTAGGTAGTTCCCTGCTAAGGTTTAGGCACCCTGTTAGCAGGACTGCATTGAAATGGCATATCACTCCAGTAACTACCAGGCAGGTGAGGGAACACTGCATGTTTATTGGTTAACAGCTAGGGCACTCCGCCAGTGCCTCACCTGGGATAGAAACTATGTGGCAGAATTACATCACAGCTAAGATCCATGTACACCTCAGAGAATACACCCAGTGATTCTCAATCTATTTATTATTGTGGGCCACAACCTGGGCCACAGGTTGAGAACCACAGTGCGCCCTCCCCCCCCGACTCCTCCTCACAGACCCCTATGGCCAGCGCTTCCAACCCAGAGACCCCTCCACAGAGTGGGGACAGGAGCGGAGCCTGGGGTGGGTAGCAGGGACCCTGGACCTTGCTGTGTAGGGTTGGGCAGCAGCCCCGACCTGCTGGACCCCAATTGTGGGGGCCAGGTGGCAGGACAGCTGGGTGGCAGCCCGGACACTGACCCTGTGGGGCTGGCTGGCAGCCCCGGACCATGGACCATGCAGGGTCAGGTGGCAGCCCCGAACCCCTGCCGCGTGGGGCCAGGTGGCAGCCTCAGCCCCAAGCCTGGACCCCGCTGCACTGGGCAACCGGGAACCTGGACCCTGTCGCATGGCCCGGCGGCATTTAGCACACAGCTAATTGGACTGCAGGTTGAGAACCACTGGAATAGCCTCTGTCAAAATATAGCATATTAAAAAGGGCTTTCTATGTAACCTGGTCCAGGAAGCTACATATACGGTGATTGAGGCTCCCAGGCGGTTGTATGGGGCCAAGAAGTGTTTTCACAGAGAAAAGACATTAACTTGAAGTTTCTCTTCAAACATAGGTTTCATGAATCTCTGTTGTAAGTGTCCTGAGAGCTCTGATTTTGTGAACTTGGAACTGTTGAATAGTAGGGTCTGTTTAAGCAATGCGTCCCTTCACCATCTCTTCCAACCTGAGTGGCTACCGCTGCTAAACAAAGTTGCACTGGCTTAACTAAAGGTGTGATTTTTATGTTGATTTAGTTAAGGAAATGCAAAAGGCTTTGAGGATACTATTATTTTGGTTTAGTTTAAGACTATTAGGAATCGATTTAAGCTAAACTGAAACAAACTTAAGCCGAAGGAAGAGTCCACAGAGAGAGAGAGTGTCCATACAGGGACAATCTATCTAAATTGGTTTAACTAAAGGTATTGTTTTAAACCAATGTAACCTTCTCATGTAGAGTTCCTTGAAACTGCTGAAGTTGGCAAGCAGGAACTCAACAGGCTAGAAATCTAGTGGCCTTTGTTGCCTTGTTGATCTCCTTTTCCATGTGTGAAAATTAGTGTTTACTGCATATAGTTTTTTTATTCATGGTTAGAAGTGGTGTGTTAGTGGAATAACTTTAGCCAATTTGATCTGGAGGCCTATACTACAAAGATAGGTTGACATAAGCTGCCTTGCGTCGACTTAATTGTGCATGTGTGTACGCTTAAATTTGTCTCCCACTGACGTAAGCACCCTGTTACGCTGACAGTAACACTGCCTTCCTGAGCGGTATAGAGCCAACGTCAATGTAGCACAAGTGTAGATGCTGCATAACTGATGTCGACCCTAACAGTTCTCTAGCAGCTATCCTACAATGTCTGACATTCCTCCACTGCCCAGGTGTCACATAGAGCAGAAGACCCCACGAATTTGTGTTTTCCTGATTGTCTGGCTTGGCAAGCACACCTAGCAGCTCTCCATTGTTGTGTGCAGCTGCCCAGCTGACCATGTTGGCTGCACGCTCTAGATATGCCCTGGCTTGGCATAGACAGGAGATATTGGATCTTCTTGGCCTATGGGGAGAAGAAGCTGTGCAAGCACAGCTACAGACTAGCTGTGGAAATGTTGACTTCTATGAAGGGACTGTTCAGGGGATGATGGAGAAGATGGGGACCAGCAGCAGTGCCGTGTGAAAGCGAAGGAGCTTTGGCAGGTGTATCAGAAGGCCAGGGAGGCCAACAGTCAATACAGTGTCAAGCCGCAGACCTGCTACTTATATAAAGAGCTACATGCGATACTTGACAAAGGCACCACCACCCCACACTCTAACATCAATACTTCCAAGGAGCCTGACCCACAGGACCCTAGCCTGAACAGCGAGGAGAAGGGCGAAGAGGAGGATGGAGGAACTGGCAACTGGGGAGTCCAACTGTGCCATGAACCAGGACCTGTTTGAGACTCCACTGCAGTCCAGTCAGTCCTGGCAGCCAAGCACAGATGAGCCCAATGCAGAGGAAGGAACCTCAGGTAAGTGCGTCGATTTATTTCCCATTACAATGATGGCACTCCCAACTTAACAGGATGCAGCTATCGACTTTGCATTAATCTATCCAAACTAGAAGAGGCAGAGGTACAACAAAGAGAGATAGTGTTGTGATCTGCCTTTCATTGCTCTGTAGAGTTAGGCAAGGGGTCCCCTGTGGGGCAGTTTATGTACGCTGGGATGTTCCCTGAATCCTTCTGAGAGATCTGGATGAAACTTTCACTGAGGTACTCTGGAATCTTCTCCCAAAGGTTTTTAGGGATGGCAGCCTTATTTCTTCCTCTGTGGTAGGAAACTTTCTGCATGCCACTCAGCGATAACTTCGGCGGGCACCATTGCAGTACACAGGATAGTACGAGCTTGCGTGGCTTTGGAATGCCAGCAGCAACTGGGCTCTCTGTCTGCCTTTGTTACCTTCAGGAGTGAGATACCAGTGAAAATCTCGACTGCCTGTGGAAAATGGTGCCAGTATTCCATACCATTTCCCTATATTTATAGTTTCATGCAGCCGAGCAATTCTCTCATTTCCCTCGTGCATGGTGCTCATACTCACCATGGCTGGTGCTGTGAATGGCACCAGGGATCAGGAACTCAAAAGTATAAGTGTCCATAAGCTAGTCTTGTTTAACACTTTAGAGGTGCAAGGGAAGGGGAGAATTCTGAATCTAATTTTCACTTTCTGTTGTAACTATGTTGACTGTGATTATACTGACTATAGTACTGCTCTGTGTTTTCTCTGCAGCTGCTGCCATTGCAGCCTTGACATTTCCCCCACCACACCCGGGGAACACCTGAGTCAGATAAGGGAAAGAAGAGGACTCAGGATGACATGTTCAATGAGATCTTGCACGCCAGTGCTGCATCAGACCATGAGCACATGGCCTGGTAGGTCAACATTGCAGACAGCTTGGAGAAGGAAAGAGTGGAAAGGAGAGAGGCCTGGGAGTCCCAGCAGGAAAAGGAGAGTGAAATACACCAGGACGTAATGGGGCTTCTCAGGCAGTAATCACAGATACTGCAACTCTGATGGACTTACAGGTTCAACAATCCCGGGCTCACTTTCCTCTGCAACCCACTGAGAACTCCATTATGGGACCTCCCTGCCTTGCCCCCAACATTCCACATGGCATCAGAGGCTGCTGCACTACCCATACCACTCCACCCTGAGTACATTAAAGACAATCACAGCTTCACATACACTGACCTGTGAAAACCACAATTGGTCTGTTTAGCTGAAATTGACACGAATGTTCTTTTCCCTTCATACGTTCCGTTCTTGTTAATTTATTATGTTTAATAAAATGCATTTATTTTAAAATTGCACTGGGGGGTGTACTGATTTGGTAACGGAATAAAATTCTATTATTTAGAACATAATTTATCTTTATCAGTTCACAACACAACGTTGCCGAGTGCCTAGCAGTTCTGAAAGCAACCAACTATTCGTTACTGCACAGTGTCACAAACTTATAGGATTGGTCACAGACAAAATTAATAGGTGCATTGATAGTATTAGAATCATACATGTACACCAAGCACTACACAGTTCTTAACAGGCCACAAAACAGCAGAACCTGGTAGAACACAATACACTACAGCGCATTACTGTGGATCACTTTTGAAGTGGTCTTTCATAGAATCTTACGGTTGGAAGGGACCTCAGAAGGTCATCTAGTCCAACCCCCTGCTCAAAGCAGGACCAATCCCCACCTAAATCATCCCAGCCAGGGCTTTGTCAAGCCTGACCTTAAAAACCTCTAAGGAAGGAGATTCCACCACCTCCATAGGTAACCCATTCAGGTGCTTTACCAGCCTCCTAGTGAAAAAGTTTTTCCTAATATCCAACCTAAACCTCCCCCCTGCAACTTGAGGCCATTACTCCTTGGTCTGTCACCTGGTACCACTGAGAACAG
The DNA here is from genome assembly GCF_027887155.1 of Malaclemys terrapin pileata. Lineage (NCBI taxonomy): Eukaryota > Metazoa > Chordata > Testudines > Emydidae > Malaclemys > Malaclemys terrapin. The sequence goes on from NC_071505.1 coordinate 142,267,367, forward strand.
TCTAGATCCATCCTCTTTAGAACCCCCTTTCAGGTAGTTGAAAGCAGCTATCAAATCCCCCCATTCTTCTCTTCTGCAGACTAAATAATCCCAGTTCCCTCAGCTTCTCCTCATAAGTCATGTGCTCCAGCCCCTTAATCATTTTTGTTGCCCTCCACTGGACTCTTTTCAATTTTTCCACATGCCCAAAACTGGACACGGTACTCCAGATGAGGCCTCACCAATGCCGAATAGAGGGACGTGATCACGTCCCTCGATCTGCTGGCAATGCTCCTACTTATACAGCCCAAAATGCTGTTAGCCTTCTTGGCAACAAGAAGTTGACTCATATCCAGCTTCTCGTCCACTGTAACCCCTAGGTCCTTTTCTGCAGAACTGCTGCCTAGCCACTCGTTCCCTAGTCTGTAGCAGTGCATGAGAGTCTTCCGTCCTAAGTGCAGGACTCTGCACTTGTCCTTGTTGAACTCATCAGATTTCCTTTGGCCCAATCCTCTAATTTGGCTAGGTCCCGCTGTATCCTATCCCCACCCTCCAGTGTCTCTACCACCCTCCCAGTTTAGTGTCATCTGCAAACTTGCTGAGGGTGCAATCCACGCCATCCTCCAGATCATTAATGAAGGTATTGAACAAAACCGGCCCCAGGACTGACCCTTGGGGCACTCCGCTTGATACCGGCTGCCAACTAGACAGGGAGCCATTGATCACTACCCATTGAGCCCAATGGTCTAGCCAGCTTTCTATCCACCTTATAGTCCATTCATTCAAACCATACGTCTTTAACTTGCTGGCAAGAATACTGTGGGATACCGTATCAAAAGCTTTGCTAAAGTCAAGGAATAACACATCCACTGCTTTTCCCTCATCCACAGAGCCAGTTATCTCGTCATAGAAGGCAGTTAGGTTAGTCAGGCATGACTTGCCCTTGGTGAATCCATGCTGACTGTTCCTGATCACTTTCCTCTCCTCTAAATGCTTCAGAATTGATTCCTTGAGGACCTGCTCCATGATTTTTCCAGGGACTGAGGTGAGGCTGACTATATCCTCTTCCTTCCCCTATTTAAAGATGGGCATTACATTAGCCTTTTTCCAGTCTGGGACCTCCCCCGATCGCCATGAGTTTTCAAAAATAATGGCTAATGGCTCTGCAATCTCATCCGCCAACTCCTTTAGCACCCTCAGATGCAGTGCACCCAGCCCCATGGACTCATGCTCGTTCAGCTTGTCTAAATACTCCTGAACCACTTCTTTCTCCACAGAGGACTGGTCACCTCCTCCCCATACTGTGCTGCCCAGTGCAGTAGTCTGGGAGCTGACCTTGTTCGTGAAAACAGAGGCAAAAAAGCATTAAGTACATTCGCTTTTTCTACATCCTCTGTCACTAGGTTACCTCCCTTATTCAGTAAGGGGCCCACACTTTCCTTGACTACCTTCTTGTTGCTAACATTCCTGAAGAAACCCTTCTTGTTACTCTTAACATCTCTTGCTAGCTGCAACTCCAAGTGTGATTTGGCCTTCCTGATTTCACTTCTGTATGCCTGAGTAATATTTTTATACTCCTCCCTGGTCATTTGTCCAATCTTCCACTTCTTGTAAGCTTCTTTTTTGCGTTTAATATCAGCAAGGATTTCACTGTTAAGCCAAGCTGGTCACCTGCCATATTTACTATTCTTTCTACACATCGGGATGGTTTGTTCCTGCAACCTCAATAAGAATTCTTTAAAATACACCCAGCTCTCTTGGACTCCTTTCTCCTTCATGTTATTCTCCCAGGGAATCCTGCCCATCAGTTCTCTGAGGGAGTCAAAGTCTGCTTTTCTGAAGTCCAGGGTCCATATTCTGCTGCTCTCCTTTCTTTCTTGTGTCAGGATCCTGAACTCGACCATCTCATGGTCACTGCCTCCCAGGTTCCCGTCCACTTTTGCTTCCCCTACTAATTCTTCCCTGTTTGTGAGCAGCAGATCAAGAAGAGCTCTGCCCCTAGTTGGTTCCTCCAGCACTTGCACCAGGAAATTGTCCCCTACACTTTCCAAAAACTTCCTGGATTGTCAGGTGCACTGCTGTATTGCTCTCCCAGCAGTTATCGGAGTGATTGAAGTCCCCCATGAGAACCAGGGCCTGTAATCTAGTAACTTCTGTTAGTTGCCAGAAGAAAGCCTTGTCCACTTCATCCCCCTGGTCTGGTGGTCTATAGCAGACGCCCACCACGACATCACCTTTGTTGCTCACACTTCTAAACTTAATCCAGAGACTCTCAGGTTTTTCTGCAGTTTCATACTGGAGCTCTGAGCAGTCATACTGCTCTCTTACATACAATGCAACTCCCCCACCTTTTCTGCCCTGCCTGTCCTTCCTGAACAGTTTATATCCATCCATGACAGGACTCCAGTCATGTGAGTTATCCCACCAAGTCTCTGTTATTCCAATCACATCATAATTCCTTGACTGTGCCAGAACTTCCAGTTCTCTCTGCTTGTTTCCCAGGCTTCTTGCATTTGTGTATAGGCACTTAAGATAACTTGCTGATTGTCCTGCATTCTCAGTATGAGGCAGGAGTCCTTCCCTCTTGCACTCTCCTGGTATCCCACTTCCCCACTTACCTCAGGGCTTTGGTCTCCTTCCCCTGGTGAACCTAGTTTAAAGCCCTCCTCACTAGGTTTGCCAGCCTGCTTGCGAAGATGCTCTTCCATCTCTTCGTTAGGTGGAGCCCGTCTCTGCCTAGCAATCCTTCTTCTTGGAACACCATCCCTGGTCAAAGAATCCAAAACCATCTCTCCGACAGCACCTGCGTAGCCATTCGTTGACTTCCACAATTAGATGGTCTCTACTGGGCCTTTTGCTTCCACAGGGAGGATGGACGAGAACACCACTTACGCCTCAAACTCCTTTATCCTTCTTCCCAGAGCCACATAGTCTGCAGTGATCCGCTCAAGGTCATTCTTGGCAGTATCATTGGTGCCCACGTGGAGATGCAGGAAGGGGTAGCAATCCGAGGGCTTGATGTGTCTCGGCAGTCTCTCCATTGCATCGTGAATCCTAGCTCCAGACAAGCAGCACACTTCTCAGTTTTCCCAGTCAGGACAGCAGATAGATGACTCAGTCCCCCTGACGAGGGAGTCCCCGACCACCACCAGCTGCCTCCTTCTCTTGGGAGCGGTGGTCATGGAACCTCCATCCCTAGGACAGTGCATCTCATGCCTTCCAATCGGTGGAGTCTCCTTCTGCTCCCTTCTCTCAGATGTACCATCTAGTCCACTCTCCGCATTAGTACCTGTATCTAAGAGAACATGAAAATGGTTGCTCACCTGTATCTGCATTGCTGGTACATGGATGCTCCTCTTTCTTCTTCTGGAGATCACATGTTGCCAATTTTCTTCACCGTCCTTCTGTCTCCACTGTGCAGCCTGCTCTGATTCTTTAGAATGTTGTGCCCGCAGAAGCATATCCTGACATCTGTCCAGGAAATCTTCATTTTCTCTTTCAAAGCCTCCCTGAGCTGTGTAGCTCTGTGTGATGCTTTTTTAATAGCCCTTGTCTGGTTGTTTAAACTCAGTAGGTAACTGCTTCACCTCCGCCCTTTTACCCTGGTGGAAATTTTTCTCCCTTTGCTGCACAGATATTATGCAGGACACAGCAGGCAACTATAACTAAGGTTAAGATCTTGTCACAGTTATTTTTAGTAAAAGGGACAGGTCACAGACAATAACAAACATTCACAGAAGCTTGTGATCTGTCCCTGACTTTTACTAAAAATAACTGACAAAATGGGGAGGAAGGAGGGTCCAGCACTCACTGCTTCTGGGGCTCTAGGGTCCCCCCTGCTGCCACAGGCGGCTATAGGGGGGCCCTCCAGTTCTGCCACCCCAGGGCTGAAGCGGAAAATGTCACGGAGGTCTCTGGAAGTCACAGATTCCCTAACCTCATGACAAAATCTTAGCATTAGCTATAACCATTGGGATATTTGTCTCACTGAGTTCCAATCTTGTAAGTAAACAGTGTCAGCCACCCTTTGATTTCCCAGAAAAATTCACCTGTCATTCTGCACCTGTTGAGTCTGTAGTTAAATCTCTCCTTGGTTTTGTCAAAGTGGCCAGTGTGACGATGGGAATTTTCTTAATATTTTGTATGAATACTGTGTGCCTCAGTTTCCCCTATGTGCTACATGTTTAACTGGGTGATGGGATGGGCTTGTCAAAGTCTCAGCAGACAATGGCCGCTCCGATGGTTGGACATCTGGTGCCTAGCAACTAATGACCAAGGGCTGCCGACTCCCTCTGCAGGAAGCAGCTGGCTGTGACCAGCTGGAGAACAAAGAGCTAAGGGTGGTAGCCAGGTGTGACATTACTGACATAACCTGTGGCTCTGTGACCATTGTTGCAACCACTGTTATGTATTTGCAGCAAATATTGTACAAAGGTTGTCGTGTAAGGTGTCTATGGAAAGGTTGTGATTTGATGATTATGATTATGCTAGCTGTATGTGTGTATCATTTTTGTAGTTGAAGTTATGAATATTGGCTCTACACTGTATTTCAAACTTATGCTATGCTTCTGGGTGACACCCTATACAAGTTGGTGTCAGCTCTGCTTAGCTGAGGGACCATCAGCTATACAACTGACCCACTGAAAGAAGGCAGATACACCTTGTGACTCAGCAAGGTATGCAGGGACATGGCTATGGACAGAACTCTAAAGCTGGACAGCTTATCTTTGAAACAAAGCAAGCAAGAGACTATAAAAAGATGGAGGAGATGCAGCAGCCTGTCTTCAATCCTGCTTCTTGCCTCTGGAGGGACTTTGCTACAAACTGAAGGTCTTAACAAAAGACTGAATGACCCATCCTAGCTGTGGATGTACTCCAGGGACTTGATTTGAACCTGCAGTTTATTCCATCACTGCTACAAGCCTGAACCAAGAACTTTTGCCATTACTGTATGTAGTTGATTCCATTTAACCAATTTTAGCTCTCATCTATCTCTCTTTTCCTTTTTTGAATAAACCTTTAGATTTTAGATCCTAAAGAACTGGCAACAGCGTGATTTGTGGATAAGATCTGATCAGTATATTGACCTGGATCTGGGGCTTGGTCTTTTGGGATCGGGAGAACCATTTTTCTTTTATTGGGGTATTAGTTTTCATAATCATTCACCCCCATAGCAAGTGGCATTGGTGGTGATACTGGGAAACTGGAGTGTCTAAGGGAATTGCTTGTGTGACTTGTGGTTAGCCAGTGGGGTAAAACTGAAGTCTTCTCTGTTTGGCTGGTTTGGTTTGCCTTGGTGTGCAAAGGAACCCCAGCCTTGGGCTGCAACTGCCCTGCTTTAAGCAATTTGTCCTGAATTGGCACTCTCAGTTGGGTCCCACAAAGGCAGCGTTGTCACACCAGGTGACCTGTTTTCCCCCAGGAAACAACAAAAGACAGAGGAGGGGCCAGGTGTTGGTAGTGTGGGCTGTGGAAGGAGGACTCTGGCTTCTGGACTGGGACTCGATAGGTCAGAGAGAACTCTGGACAGAGCCAGGTGGACTTTGCTGTAACTTTTCTGTTCTCTGTGCTAACCAAGTACTTCCTATGCTGTGTTCCAGACATCTAATAAGCCCTTCTGTTTTTTACAACACTCGCTGAGAGTCATTCTAGTCTAAGGAAGTTGGGGGTGCACTGCTCCCTTTGGGTGTGCAAGCCTTCCCCCGGGTGTCCAAATCAAGTGGAGACTCTGAGGGGATTTCACGGAGTAAGCAGCGGTGCTGAAGGCTCCAGGGTTCAATTCAACGAGGCGGTGAAGCTAATGTGCTTACCCCAATGAGAATGAGAGACCCTAAGGGGGTGAACACTCTGAAGGGGTCCTCCCAGGGACTGTTCCAGAGCACCAGACCTGTGGATCCATGACAGTCAGTGTACAGTTCATGTTGAGCCAGGGCAAGCAAGGGGTAGGCTGGGATCCCCAGGATTGCTATTGGCATTTCAACATTCCCAATGGCAATCTGGTGGTCAGGAAAGAAAGTCCCTGCTTGTAGCTTTCTAAAAAATCCTGTGTTTTTTAAAGATACAAGCATCATGCACCTTCCCTGACCAGCCCTGTCAGTGAAGTGTCTCCAGTGATCCATGAACACTTGCATAACCAAAAAAGAGTAGCCCTTTCTGTTGATGTATTCTGTGGCCATGTGGTCTGGTGCAAAATTAGGGATGTGTCCCACTGCAGTTTGGGAACCCCATTGCAGCAGATTCATCCACTATGTCCTGCACGTTGCCAAGAGTCACAGTCCTACTTAGGAGATGATTAATGGCCCTGTCCATTTGCATGATAATTGCCTCTGTGGTGGATTTTCCCACTTCTGACTGATACTCAACTGACCCGTTAATCTGGCATTCTCCAGTGTCAGTGCAGCTCTCATTTTGGTGTCTCTGTGCTATAGGGCTGGGTGAGTTTGGTGCACAAATCCATGAATGTGGCCTTGCGCATCCAAAAGTTCTGCAGCCACTGCTTGTCATCCCAAGCCTGCATTATGATGCGATCCCACCAGTCAGTGCTCATTTCTTAGGCCCAGAAGTGGCACTCCATGATTTGCAGCTGCTCTGTGAACACCATCAACAACTTTTAATTGTTTTTTCTACACATCCCACAGCATTCTGTCTGTCATGTTCCCCATTGAGTCAGTTCTTCTTGCAGCTCTGCAAATACTAAAGGATCATGTGTACTGTGATTGCAATGCTCATGACAGTAGTGCAGAGCTGTGTGGGATCTGTGTTTCTGTCACAGATGGTGGATAGTGAGGAGAGCTGAATGGATTTGTGTGATTTTGGAAAAAAGCCATGAAGATTGTGGGATATAGATGACATTACGGAATGTAGATAGTTAAACACTTGGAAGTTGACACCTTGCTCCCCGTCGCCCCTGTGCATCTAATTTCTGCCCTACTATGCATTGCCAAAACTTCCTAAAAGACTGTGCACTGGCTGGTGGTGGGTTACACTGTGGGATACCTACCCATAGTGCACCCAAGTGTGCATTGTTACACGCATTCCTGGTTGAGTATGCTCACTGCTGACACAAGTAGCCAAGTAGACACACACACACACAGGTTTGTGTCAACCAATGTTTGTAGTGTAGGCATGGCCTGAATCTCCCAAGGCTCCGCTGAGGCACTTGGGCACCATTACAAGCACTTCCATGACAGGTGAAGCAAAGTCTCGTAGCTTCAAGCTGAGCTTCTGAGTTGGCCCAGTGCCTATTGCTGACTAACATGCACGGTGCCTATTCTACTTTGGAGGGGAAGCAGATAGTCATAGATTTTTTTTAACATTAGATTGGAGCACTGTGATCATCGAGTCTGACCTGCATAACTCAGACCATATGGCATCATCCAGTAATTCTTGCACCTAATTTGTGGTGGAACTGGAGCGAATCTTTTAGAAAGACACGTAATCTTGATTTACAGATTTCAAGTGATGGAGAATCCACCACATTCCTGTTAATGTGTTCTACTGCTTAATTATGTGCAGCATCCAAAAAAAAAAAAAGCACCCTTTTAATTTAATTCGTCTAGTTTCAGCTTCCAGCCATTGGATCTGACTATACCTTTGTGTGCTAGTTTGAGAGTCTTCTAGTATCTGATACCTTCTGCTTGTAAACAAGATCAGGTTGCCTTTTAAGCTTCTTTTGATAAGCTAAAGAGACAGAGTTCCTAAGCCTCTTACTATAAGGCATGTGCCACAAATCATTCTTGTGGCTCTTCTCTGAAGCCTCTCAAATTTTTTCATTGCCTTTCTTGAAATGTGGACACCAGAACTGATGCAGTATTCCAGTATAGCTACTTTATAGTATACTTTTAAGTATAGTTACTTCTCTACATAAAAGAATAAATGGACACAAATTGGACATTAGGAATGGTAACATACAAAAGCCCAGAAGGAGAACACTTCAATCTTCCTGGACATTCTATAACAGATTTAAAAGTAGCTATACTTTGAACAAAAAAACTTCAGAAACAGACTTCAAAGAGAAACTGCAGAACTAAAATTCATTTGCAAATTGAACACCATTAATTTGAGCTTGAATAGGGACTGGGAGTGGCTGGCTCACTACAGAAGAAGCTTTGCCTCTCTTGGAATTGACACCTCCTCATCAGTTATTGGGAGTGGACTACATCCACCCTGATCGAATTGGCCCTGTCAACACTGGTTCTCCACTTGTGAGGTAACTCCCTTCTCTTCATGTGTCAGTATAATAATGCCTGCTTCTGTAATTTTCACTCCATGCATCTGAAGAAGGATTTTTTTTTTACCCACGAAAGCTTATGCCCAAATAAATCTGTTAATCTTTAAGGTGCCACCGGACTCCCTGTTGTTTTTATAGAAAGTCAATAACTTCTAATATTGTCCCATTTCTCTGTATTCCCATCTGTTGTCTTTTTGTCTTATACTTGGATTGCAAACTCTTTGGGTAGGAACTGTGTTTTTGACAGCCCCCAGCACAGTGGGGTTCTGCTCCATAACTAGGGCTTCTAGAGGTGCTACAGTATTACAAATAATACTTAATATGTCAGTTATTACATGCTTAGCTGACAAAGTTCTGACCAAAAATAATTTGATTGAAAAGACCTATGTTCCATTAAACCATGTTGATTGGCATTAATTATATTTCTATTCTTGTAATTCTTTGAGTCTTCTTTCCACCATTCCACTGTTTTCCTAGTCACTGTTCGCCTAACCAGCTTACAGTTAACCTGGTCACCCTGTGGTACGTTTATAAATATTTGCACATTAGCTTTCTTCCAGTCCTCTGAAACTTCCCCAATACTCCAGGTTTTATTAAAAACTGATATCAGTGGGCCAGAGAGCTCTTCAACTCTTATTTCTTCTATTTATTCATTCTTGACTGCAGCAGGGGGCAGGTTTGTATAATTTTTGATGGTGCCCAGAACAAGTCCAAGTCCCGCCCCCCCACACCTGCCTTGTAAGCCAATATATATTTTTTAAAATAATGTAAAAATTTGAGGGTTCTGGGGTAGGGATGGTGATGTGGGGTGTGGGAGGGGCTCAGGCAGAGGGTTGGGGTGCAGGGGTGTGAGGGCTGTGGAGTGGGGCCAGGGATGAGGGGTTCACGATGGAGGAGAGGACTTAGGGCTGGGGCATAGGGTTAGGGTGTGGGGGGATGAGAGCTCTGGCTGGGGATGAGGGGTTTGGAGTGTGGGAGGGGACTCAGGGCTAGGGCAGAGGGTTGGGGTATGGGGGATGAGGGCTCTGGCTGGGGGTGTGGGCTCGGGGGTGGGGCTGTGGATGAGGAGTTTGGGGTGCAGGCAGGCTGTCCCAGACCTGGGGCCTGAGAGGAGGACTCCCCCCAGCCCTATTCCCGCTGACAGCAGCAAGCTCCGGGGGAGGGGGCCCCCCTCCCTCCCGGCAGTACACTCACCTTGCACCACTGTCACTGCATGTGCTCCTAGGGCCCCTCTCAGGTCCAGGAAGCCTCCTCGCCTCCCTTGTGGTGGGTGTTGGGAGGGCTATCATCACACGTGCACCTCCTCTCCTGCAGCCGCCCCTTGCTGTAGCCTCACTGGGGGTGGGGGATGGGGCTGCCCCATGCCCAGCATGGGGCAGGAGTGGTGACTGTGGGTGGTGGGGCCCCCTGTGCTGGTGGAGGTTCCCACCAGAAAAGGGAGGGGTCCCAGGCGGAAGGACAGGATTAGGGTCAGCCTGCCCTGGCACTAGTTTATGGGGGGTGCTAGGACCCTGCGGTGGCAGTTGATGCCAGGAGCCAGCAGAGCTGCTTGAGGCAGGGACGCTCTGGGACCCAGGGGAGGCATGCGGGGGCAGCAAGTGGGGGCTGGGGGACACTCGGGGGAGGCGTGCAGGGGTGGCACGCGGTGCCGGGGGAGAGACCCGGCCCCAAACATTGGTGGACCCAGGCCCCCGGGCCCTGAATATTGCTGGAGCACAGGCACCACAAGCCCATATAACTTGCCGTCCCTGCTTGACTGACGTTCCATGTGCAAGTTGTTCACCAACCATACCTGTGAACCCCGGAGGGCTGCCTTATGTTGTATTGAGGCAATTCTGAGGGGATGTCATGCTCTGGCACTAAAGTGCCTGGAGAGGTTCCTCTGAGTTCTCAGGCTTGCATTGGTGAGTTAAGATCTGGTAGCCTCACTCTCTGGGCCTGGGGACATGTGGGCAGGTCAGGATTTAGCTACGTGTTCTGAGTTTTTGGTAAGGGTGCTATTAAACTGCCCTTCTGGAGCTCTTCACCTTCATGGTCCTCTCCTCTGAAACCTGTGGGCAAAAAGACTTGCTCCTACATTGAGTGCTATCTCAGTCCTCATGGCAAACCAGTGAATCTGTGAGAGACTGCCTCTCAGGGTATGTCTACGCTACGGGATTAATCCGAATTTAGATAATTCGGATTTGAAAAACAGGTTGTATAAAGTCGAAATGGATGCGGCCACACTAAGCACATTACTTCGGTGGTGTGCGTCCAAGTACCGGGGCTAGCGTCGATTTCTGCACCGTTGCACTGTGGGTAGCAATTCCATAGCTATCCCATAGTTCCCGCAGTCTCCCGCGCCCATTGGGATTGTGGGTTAAGATCCCAGTGCCTGATGGGACAAAAAACATCGTCGCAGGTGGTTCTGGGTACAGCCTCACCTCCTCCCTCCCTCCCTCCCTGCATGAAAGCAACGGACGGCAGGCAACCATTTTCGCGCCTTTTTTCCTGGGTGGGTGAACACTGCAGACTCCATACCATGGCAAGCATGGAGCCCGCTGAGCTCAAGACAGCAGTCATGAATATTGTAAACACTTCGCGCGTTCTCGTGGAGTTTATGCTCAGCCAGGACAGAGAAACGAGGCGAGGAGGCAGCGGCAGCGCAGCGACAAGCATGATGAGGACATGGACACAGACACGGATACAGAATTCAGTGAAACCACAGGCCCCGGTGCTTTGGAGATCATGTTGTTAATGGGGCAGATTCTATCCATGGAACGCCGATTCTGGGCAAGGGAAACAAGCACAGACTGGTGGGACCGCATAGTGTTGCAGGTCTGGGACGATTCCCAGTGGCTGCGGAACTTTCGCATGCGTAAGGGCACTTTCATGGAACTTTGTGACTTGCTGTCCCCTGCCCTGAAACGCCAGAATACCAAGATGAGAGCAGCCCTCACAGTTGAGAAGCGCGTGGCGATAGCCCTGTGGAAGCTTGCAACGCCAGACAGCTACCGGTCAGTCGGGAATCAATTTGGAGTGGGCAAATCTACTGTGGGGGCTGCTGTGATGCAAGTAGCCAAAGCAATCACTCAGGTGCTGCTACGAAAGTTTGTGACTCTGGGAAATGTGCAGGCTATAGTGGATGGTTTTGCTGCAATGGGATTCCCTAACTGTGGTGGGGCAATAGACGGAACCCATATCCCTATCTTGGCACCGGAGCACCAAGCCACCGAGTACATAAACCGCAAGGGGTACTTTTCAATGGTGCTGCAAGCACTTGTGGATCACAAGGGACGTTTCACCAACATCAACGCGGGCTGGGCGGGAAGGGTTCATGACGCTCGCGTCTTCAGGAACACTACTCTGTTTAAAGGGCTGCAGCAAGGGACTTACTTTCCGGACCAGAAAATAACCGTTGGGGATGTTGAAATGCCCATAGTTATTCTTGGGGATCCAGCCTACCCCTTAATGCTATGGCTTATGAAGCCATACACAGGCAGCCTGGACAGGAGTCAGGAGCTGTTTAACTACAGGCTAAGCAAGTGCAGAATGGTGGTAGAATGTGCATTTGGCCGTTTAAAAGGTCTCTGGAGATCATTATTGACTCGCTCTGACCTCAGCCAAAGAAATCTCCCCATTGTTATTTCTGCTTGCTGTGTGCTCCACAATCTCTGTGAAAGTAAGGGGGAGACCTTTATGGCGGGGTGGGAGGCTGAGGCAAATCGCCTGGCTGCTGATTACGCGCAGCCAGACACCAGGGCGATTAGAAGATCACACCATGAAGCGCTGTGCATCAGAGAAGCTTTGAAAACCAGTTTCATGGCTGGCCAGGCTACCGTGTGAAATATCTGTTTGTTTCTCCTTCATGAAAACCCTCCCCCTTTGATTTTCTGTAAGGAACCCACCCTGCCCCTTCCCCCAGCTTTCTTTCAAACCAAATAAAGTCACTATCATTTAAAAATCATTTATTCTTTATTAATAGATTAGAAAAAGAGGGAGGGAACCCGGGTGGTATTTGGGAGGAGGATTGCTGGGAAGGAAAAAGCCACAAAGAAAAGGTTAAAAAAATGACAGCCTTTTGCTTGGGCTGTCTACTGGGGTGGAATGGGAAGGTGTACGGAGCCTCCCCCCCCCCCGCGTTCTTACACGTCTGGGTGAGGAGGATACGGAACATGGGGAGGGGGGAGGGTGGAACAGGGGCTGAAGCGGCAGTCTGTTTTCCAGCAGCCGTTCCTGAACCTCCACCAGACGCCGGAGCAGCCCCAGCGTTGCATCCTTCATCCTCTGGTCTTCCTGCCGCCACCTCTCATCTCGAGTGTCTCTCCTCTCCTCATGTTGGTCCCTCCTCTCCTCACGTTGGTCCCTCCTCTCCTCACGTTCACTGACTTCTTTCCTATACTTTGAAACTGTTTCCTTCCACTCATTCACATGAGCTCTGTCACTGCGGCTGGATTCCATAATTTCAGAAAACATGTCCTCTCGCGTTCTCTTCTTACGACGCCTTATCTGTGATAACCTTCGGGATGGAGGAGGGAGGCTTGAGGAATTTGCAGCTGCTGTAGGGAGGGGAAAAAAGAGAGAATTGTTTTAAAAGCTACATTTTGCAGAACAATGCTTATACTCTTTCACGGTGACCAACACTGTTCACATTACATAGCACATGTGATTTCTGTGCAAGGTCGCATTTTGCCTCTTAATGCTGAGTGCCTGTGGCTTTGCTGCTAGAGATCACAGGTCTGGGCAACAGAATTCGGCTTGCATGCGGCCATGGTAAGCTTCTGCGCCCTCCTTTCCCACATACCAAGCATAGCTTGTAGAGTGCTGCAGAATTGGGAAATGAAGTGGCAGCACTCCACACGAGCTGTGTCCAATCTCAGCCAGTTTGGGGGGGGTGGGGGCAGTGTGGGGGGGCTTGTCTGGGCCCCTTCAGGCAAGTAGAGTGCTGCGGTTTTTCTGTTAACATTCAGCAGCACCAGAAAACAAACTAACCACCCCCCCCTCTTGCCATGAATTCTCTGGGATGATCGCTGTACCCCTCCCCCCCACCGCGTGGCTGGTATCAGGGAAGATCCCTGCAGGCACCAAACTAACCCCCCCCCCCCCCCGCCGCCGCCCCCCTCCCGCCATGAATTCTCTGGGATGATCACGGTACCCCTCCCCCCACCGCGTGGCTGGTAACAGGGAAGATCCCTGCTAGCCAAACGCGAAAAACTCAGGGCCAATTTCCCATCTGCGCTTGGCTAACTGCAGGGAAGGATTTATTTTCCGCCACAGGCAAACATCCCAGTAGGAACGGCCACCTCTGTCCCCTTAATTAAGTTCCCATATTTCAACCAGGTTACCAGGTTAACATTCAGCAGCACCAGAAAACAAACTAACCACCCCCCCCCCCCTTGCCATGAATTCTCTGGGATGATCGCTGTACCCCTCCCCCCCACCGCGTGGCTGGTATCAGGGAAGATCCCTGCAGGCACCAAACTAACCCCCCCCCCGCCGCCGCCCCCCTCCCGCCATGAATTCTCTGGGATGATCACGGTACCCCTCCCCCCACCGCGTGGCTGGTAACAGGGAAGATCCCTGCTAGCCAAACGCGAAAAACTCAGGGCCAATTTCCCATCTGCGCTTGGCTAACTGCAGGGAAGGATTTATTTTCCGCCACAGGCAAACATCCCAGTAGGAACGGCCACCTCTGTCCCCTTAATTAAGTTCCCGTATTTCAACCAGGTTACCAGGAGCGATATCACTCTCCTGAGGATTACACAACAAGATAAAGAACGGATGTTGCTTGAATGCCAGCAAACACCGGGACCATACGCTGCCAGGCTTTGTCAGGCAATGATACCAGATTACTTGCTGCAAGCATGGCGTGGTCAAGTGTCCTACCATGGAGGAGGGAATAAAGATGCACTGCCCAGAAACCTTCTGGCAAGGCTTTTGGAGTTCCTCCAGGAGAGCTTCATGGAGATGTCCCTGGAGGATTTCCGCTCCATCCCCATACACGTTAACAGACTTTTCCAGTAGCGACAGACTTTTCCAGTAGCTGAACTGACCGCGAATGCAAAGTCAGGCAAAGTAATCATTAAAAACTGTTTGCTTTTAAAACAAGTTTTATATTTTAAAAGGTAAACTCACCTGAGGTCCCTTCCATGGGGTCAGAGTCTTGGGTACTGGCTTGGGAGGCTTGGGAGGGTACTTCAGTCAAGGTGATAAAAAGATCCTGGCTGTTGGGGAGAATGGAGTGCTGTGTGCTCTCTGCAAGCTCATCCTCCTCCTCCTCCTCCTCTACCCCATCGGCAGAATCCTCAGGCGTCGCTGATGAGACTATCCCCGACCCAGAATCCACGAACACAGGTGGGGTAGTGGTGGCAGCCCCCCCTAGAATTGCATGCAGCTCGGCGTAGAAGCGGCATGTCCGCGGCTCTGACCCGGAGCGACCGTTTGCCTCCTTTGTTTTTTGATAGGCTTGTCTGAGCTCCTTGACTTTCACGCGGCACTGATCTGAGTCCCTATTGTGGCCTCTCTCCATCATGCCCTTGGAGATTTTTTCAAAAGTTTTTGCATTTCGTCTTTTAGAACGAAGTTCTGCAAGCACTGAATCCTCTCCCCATACAGCGATCAGATCCAGTACCTCCCTCACGGTCCATGCTGGTGCTCTTTTTCGATTATCAGCCTGCATGGTTACCTGTGCTGATGAGCTATCTGTGGTCACCTGTGCTCTCCACGCTGGGCAAACAGGAAATGGAATTCAAATGTTCGCGGGGCTTTTCCTGTCTACCTGGCCAGTGCATCCGAGTTTAGATTGCTGTCCAGAGCGGTCACAATGATGCACTGTGGGATAGCTCCCGGAGGCCAATACCATCGAATTGCGGCCACACTAACCCTAATTCGAATTGCTAAAATCGATTTTGGCACTACTCCGCTCGTCGGGGTGGAGTACAGAAATCGATTTAAAGGGCCCTTTACATCGAAATAAATAGCGTCGTTGTGTGGACGGTTGCAGGGTTAATTCGAATTAAAGCTGATAAATCCGAATTAAAGTCGTAGTGTAGACCAGGCCTCAGTGTCAGTCTTCTCCCTCAGTATCAAGGAAGAATAAGGTGAGCCATGAGGCTCTTGACTCTTCGCACCACTATTACCATAGGTTTGTCCTGATTCCAGGACTCCAGGTGTTGAGATGGACAACATCTAATGTCCTCCACTTGGATGTCTTAATGTTGATGGCCTCCAGATCTTACGGTATCAGGATTCTAGTGTTCCTACTATCTGATGTGCTGGGAACTTAATGCCATGTGAATCTATCTGGACTGTTCCCACAGTGTTGGGTGGCCAGATGTTTGGGCATCAGTGGGCCAAATCCAGGTGTTGGCTTCCCCCAAAGTCTCTATTTCTGACACTGGCATCAGCCATGAGTTGAAATGCCTCAATGTTGAATTGGTCTGTGCATTCTCTTAGGGTATGTCTACACTTAAAACACTACAGCAGAACAGCTGCGCCACTGTAGAGCTTCAGTGTAGACCAGTGGTTCCCAAACTTTAACAATCTGTGAACCCCTTTCACTAAAATGTCAAGTCTCGCAAACCCCCTTCTAAAAATGAATATTTCCAGGGATTTTCTCCTTTACCTGAGCATAAATTATAAAAGCATTGATCTTGGAAATATAAAATTTGTTTTTATGACATGCTTATTACACATGATTTACTATTTATCGTTACAGTATTTTTATTACATTATGAAAACGGTAACAACTAAGATCTCACTTTCGTAGCTTGTATCTCTTTGAATAAGCCTGTTATAACACAAGGCTCCAATGTTTCATCCAGGAGTATCAGATGTGAAACAGCATGAAGGTATTTAAGAAGCCAACTCAAAGCGTTCCTCGTACACAAGCATTCGGGTCTTGGGCAGTCCAGGCAAACAACGGACGTTACAAGAAAGCTTAAACTTGTTCTTCAGAATAATTTTAAAAACAATACTAGCTGCCTATTTAATTTTAAAAACAGCAAAAAATATCCACCTCCCTTTCCATTTCTTATAAGGAGTCTTGAAGTTTAAATCTCCTCAGTGTGATAGATATGCTTGCTTTGATCTGCTTAGCTCTTGGAAGTCCAGGGGCTCCAGGCTGCTGGCCCCGTGCTGCCCAGAGTCCCTAGGGACAGTTCTGTCCACCATTAGGGAATTTTTTTCCGAGAACCCCCTGTAACATTTTGTGAACCCCAGTTTGGGAACCACTGGTGTAGACACTACCTATGCCATTGGGAGAGGTTCTCCCATCAGCATAGGTAATCCATCTCCCCAAGAGGCAGAGGAAGAATTCTTCCATCGACTTAGCACTATCTCTACACGGGGACTTAGGAAGACAGATGTCATTTTGGAACTTGTATGATGTGTTCAGTTTCTGCAGAAACTAAACTTTGCTTGCCGAAAGGGAGAAAGCTTTTAGCCATTGTGACTGAGGGGAAAAAACCTTTCCACGTATGCATTGAATATAAACCGATCGTGTTTCAGGCTGTCAGTCATTTCAAGAAGACAATAAATGTCTCATATCCCTTCAAGCCTGATGATGATTCATTTTTACTGCTGATCATTTTAGTGGATAGAGTGGGGTGTGGGAATTGTAAGTTGCTAGAGGGAAGAAAGAGACTTAGGGCTTTTCTATGTGGAAAGTGGAATTGAAATAGCTATCAGTTATTTCAGTATGAATTGGTGAGTGGGCAGTCTTATTTTGGAATGAGTGTCTATGTAGACTTATGCCAAAATAACCAAAAAGTGTGAATTGCAACAGATTTAATTATTTCAATTCCAAACTCAGAGTAGACAAGCCCAAAGATGAGGGAGAGAAGTAGAGAAAGGAGAATGGGGAAGGAAGAAAAACAAAGGACAGAAATAGCAGTGTCATAAAGGGGAGCATAGTTTCCCTATGAGCAGTGCAGAATGCAACAATAAGATACTGAATACATTGTAGAGTCATTGACCACAGCTTTGTAACTGTGGTTGTGTTTTGCACTTGCATCTGGGATTCAGTCTCTTATGTATGAAGGACACAGTATAACTTCCCCAAAATCATGAGATTTACAACTGGAATACAGAACGAATTTTCTGAGAATTTAGATCCTAATTACCACATTTATTTATAAGCTTTAATCAAAATAAGAAAGTTAGCACTCATTTTAGAAGCTGGCACCCCACTTTTTTTATCCTGAATAATCTTAATAATGGAACAACAGACTCTTCAACCTCTCCATATAGTTAAAGCTCATGCATAGACTGCTCTTGGAGAAATTAGGTTGTAATTCAACTAAGGTATTGACAATTGTATCTAATTATTATTATGATAGCCTATAGACCGGGCCAGGTCAACAGTTTAGGTCATTCTTAACTCGGGTCAATATGACATTGGAAGTAATTTGACTCCTAAGGAGAGAGAAGATGAGACTGTAGTAAGCAGCAGCATTAGGGTAATGTAATCATGCATACGGATGTTCCTCGCCCACTTCCTGACCAATGGGACTGAGCATCTTCAAAAGAGAAGCAAGTAACTGTGACTCTTATCCGTGTCAACATGATCAAATGTGTTGCTGAGCTTCAGGAAATGCTTTCATAATGGAGAGCCCTATTTTAAGTAGAAGTTTGCCCCTGGACCTTGCTGGTGGGTCCTCATTTTCTTTGTTGGACTCTGGCAAGGATGTTTATTCCTCTGGCTACCACGAATTTGTAAACTTGTCAGCCCAATAATTATAGGTGGAGCTAAAAGTGATAGCAATTATCAGGGTTGCCTGACACTTCCCAATATAAGGTTTTGTTTTCAATTGCTTATAACTTTGAAATTTCCCATTGAGTGTCTGCCTCAGGCTGAATTTTTTTGGGGAAAGTTTCCACCAAAATGGTTCAGTTGTTTCTAAGAATGATGTTTGTTTGTTTGTTTTTAATCCTTGAGACATTTTTCTTGAACAGCTCTAGTGCCCCTATGCTTTGGAGCAGGGGTTGCAATTTGTGTCCAGAGGCAGAGAGATGCCTTTTGCTGTCCCTGTGAAAATCTGCCCAAATTTATAAGCCTTTGAAAAACCAGTTTGCATATGTTCAGTAGAGACCTGCAGAGCTTAACAGCTAAAATCTCCAAAGATTCCATCCTCAATGAGCATGCTCTATCCTCTCACAGCTCCTTTGTACATTTTGTATGGGACCCTGAGAACAAATCAAAGTTGCGTAGTGAAGGTGGCTGTTGTCTATAGAACCCCTGCCTCGTTTGGTGCAGAAGTTGGAAGGTGAATAAAGTTGAGGATTGCAGAAAGAGAAGTCTCATAATTAAGGCAGTTGAATGCCGTCCTGGAGAATTGGATTCATCCCTGTCTCTACCACAGAATTCCTACGTGATATTGGGGAAATCATTTAAACCAAACTTTTCATAGATGGTCACTAATTGTGTATTCCTCCCTTTCTGAGGTCTGATTTATAGAAGTGCTGAGCACTCACAGCTGCAGCTGAAGTCAGTGCTATATAAAGTGCTATATAATGCTAATTACTCTGAAAAAAATCCAATGCATCTCAAATTGGGCACCTAAAATTAGAGGGAACTTTTTGTCCTTAACCTCTGCCCCTCAGTTTCCCTTCTGTACAATGAGGATAATATCATATTGCCTCCCAGGGTGTTGTGAAGATAAATTAACATTTGTGAAGCACTTGTATGCTATAGCGATGAGTGCTGCAGAAAAGTCTATGCAGAAATTAATTTTGTCTTCAGAGAAGGGTTTGAATAGTGTGTAGTAAATAAGTCCTAGAGCCACACATTGAACAATTAGGAGAAAACAAAGTATTGAATAAATACCTATTCAGTGAGCACCATTCATCCTCTGCACTAAATGAGGTAGGGACCCTGTGGAAATAATAGTATGTGATTATGTAATTAAAGACTATCATAATGCATATACACAAGGGGGCTGAATTAAGATTGCACAGGCAACCTTAATTCTTGGGCCACTGGGGAGGGGGAATACAGAGCCCAGGAGCACACATACCCACTTATGGGCCCTAGGCCTTGGCTACACTTGCAGATGTACAGCGCTGTGAGTTAAACCTGACTTCGTGCAGCTGAGTAGGGAGAGCGCTGCAGTCTGTCCACACTGACAGCTGCCCAGTGCAGTATCGTGGCCACATTTGCGGCAATTGCAGCGCTATTGGGAGCAGTGCATTATGGGCAGCTATTCCACAGAGCACCTTTTCCCATTCTGGCGCCGTGGGTTGTGGGAAGGGGGATTCTGGGTCCTGTCCCAATGCCCTGTGATGCATCGCTTCACATCCCAGAAATCCCTTTGTTTCTGTCCATCTTTGGCGCCATCTTTCAACGGTTTCTGTGCAGCGCGATCTGTCTGCGGGAAATGGAGTCCGAACTGCTGAGGCGTATGCTGACGAGTCTTGCCAGCACGTCACATTTGGCTATCAAACTATTCCTTAAGATCCAAAGTGACAGTGAGGGTGAGGGTGAGGATTCCAACGATGCTATCGAGACGCGTAACGCGTACGACACGAAATTGCTTGTGACATTCACGGACATGCTTAGCACCGTGGGACGCCGCTTTTGGGTTCGGGAAACAAGCACCGAGTGGTGGGATCACATTGTCATGGAAGTCTGGGATGACGAGCAGTGGCTGCAGAACTTTCGGATGAGAAAAGCCACTTTCATGGGACTGTGTGAGGAGCTTGCCCCCACCCTGCGGCGCAAGGACACGAGATTGAGAGCTGCCTTGCCAGTGGAGAAGCGGGTGGCTATTGCAATCTGGAAGCTGGCAACTCCAGACAGCTACCGGTCAGTCGCAAACCAGTTTGGAGTGTGAAAGTCGACCGTTGGAATCGTGTTGATGCAAGTTTGCAAGGCCATTAATCGCATCCTACTCAGAAGAACCGTGACTCTGGGTAACGTGCAGGAAATAGTGGATGGCTTTGCACAAATGGGTTTCCTTAACTGGAGGGGCGATAGATGGGACGCACATTCCTATTCTGGCACCACCCCACCTAGGATCTGAGCACGTTAATCGGAAGGGGTATTTCTCTATGGTTCTCCAGGCGCTTGTGGATCACCGTGGGCGTTTCATTGACATTAACACAGGCTGGCCTGGAAAGGTGCATGACGAACGCGTCTTTCGGAACACTTGGCTGTTCAGGAAGATGCAGGCCGGGACTTTTTTCCCAGAGCGGAAGATCACGGTAGGGGAAGTTGAAATGCCCATTGTGATCCTTGGAGATCCCACTTATCCATTAATGCCGTGGCTCATGAAACCCTACACAGGGAGCCTTGACAGCAGCAAGGAACGGTTCAACTACAGGCTGAGCCGGTGCCGAATGACTGTGAAGTGTGCCTTTGGCCGTTTAAAGACCCGCTGACGATCTCTGTATGGGAAGCTGGACTTGGCCGAAAGCAGCATCCCCGCGGTTATATCCGCGTGCTGTGCCCTCCATAATATTTGTGAAGGGAGGGGTGAAAGCTTCACTCAGGCATGGACCTCCGAGGTTCAACACGTGGAGGCTGAATTTGCACGGCCAGAGAGCAGGGCTATTACAGGGGCCCAGCGCGGGGCTGCAAGGATTAGGGATGCCTTGAGGGAGCAATTTGAGGCTGAAAACCAGCAGTGATATCTGGTGCCCTGCACAGGAGTGAAGTGCAGTAGTTCCAATCTTTAGGAATCAGTGTCTGTTTAGCAGACAAGCAGACTTGCAGTACCTGTTTATTTCCTGGGCTAAGGAGTCTTTTACTTTATGCAATAATAAAGAATGTTTTCAAAGCCAAAGAATCCATTTATTGAAAAGAAAAAGAAATTATTTATTGAAAAGAAAAAAGGCGGTGGAGTGGGGAACAGTACAATCACAGATTCGTGTATGTCCTGTCTGGTGTGCTGTGCAGTGAGTGCTGCACTTCATGGCAGCTATACTGCATGGTGATGGGGGTTGAGTGCAGAGGGTAAGGGTCGTGGTCTTCAGGGTTGGGTGGTGAAAATACTGGTGTTGGAGGCAGCGGGTGGCGTGAAGAACACGGAAGTTGGGGAAAGTGGGTTGGAGGTGACAGTGTGGCACAACAGAAAGAGTTTTGGGACAAGGGCTGTGGGGGGGGGGTGGCGTTTTCGGTACTGCTCCTCTTTCTGCATGGCTACCAGCTCCTGGATAGCATCTGCTTGGCGCTCCAGGATGCTGATGAGCCTATCAGTGTTTTGCTGCCGGTGCGCGGTGCTTTGCCGCCGGTGCGCTGCGTTTTCCTGGCAGATCCTGCTTTCTCTCTCCCTCCAGTCCTGTGCCTTCTCGTTCTCTTTGATAGATTGCCGCATCACTTCTTGCAGCATGTCTTCTTTGCTTTTTCGCGGTCTCTTCCTGATTCTTTGCAGTCTCTGAGCAGACGATAAGAGGGACGGCTGAGGTCTCAAGGTTGATGCAGCTGTATAGGCAAAACGTAACGTTTAACAGAGGCAGCATTGTTTATACCAGACAGAGTAATGATTCCCCCCGCACTTAAGGAGTAGAAAACACATAATTTTCCCGTCCGAAACAGAGCACACATATCCCACGGGAGCCTCAAAATGGTGAGTAAAGGGGACTGATTGTTTCAGGGCTGCACTGTCCTCTGGGTTTCTGTGCTTTGGGGAGAGCCAACAGCTTCAGGGGGCACCTACACTGAACACTGTCCCAACATTTTCCACAGGAGTTCGTCCTGGACCATATCTTGCTGCTGAGGGTGACCTGGGAAGCAAGGGAGGGTCTTCTACTGCAATGCGGCTTCCGCCCTGGCCCATATGAAATGAAATTAATGGAGATATCCCATCTCCTTGAAAGGTCATCGAGTCCAGCCTCCTGCCTTCACTAGCAGGACCAAGTACTGATTTTGCCCCAGATCCCCAAGTGGCCCCCTCAAGGATTGAACTCACAACCCTGGGTTTAGCAGGCCAATGCTCAAACCACTGAGCTATCCCTCCCCCCAGCTTGCCTGTGTGCAGCAATGGTCCCCTCGCGGCACAGTGGCGCGGACACTTTAGCCTGGCTGGGACAAGGACCACGGTGGCTCTCCCTATAAACCTGCGCAAGCGCATTGTACACATTCTGGATAAGACATTCGAAGAGATTACCGAGGCTGATTACCGCGATATGATAAACCACATCAATGCACTATTCCGCATCTAGGCTTGCATGCTTAATCCTCCTCTCCCAAAGAGCCCGCACCGAAAAAAATTCCTTCTCGAAAAAAAAAACGCTTACTGGGAACCTGCTCTTCTGTTTGTCCTCCACCAAGTACCGGCCGCTGCGACTGGTTACCATCCTCCTGGCTCGAGAAGAGCTCCTGGCTGCATGGCTCCATCCGGCCCACCACCATCACTCCCGTTTTCCTCCTCCTCCCCCCCCCACACCGGCTCTGAAGTGTCCATGGTGGTGCTTGGAGTGGAGGTGGAGTTAACCCCAAGTATCGCATCCAGCTCCTTGTAGAATCTGCAGGTCGCGGGGGGAGCACCCGAGCGGCCGTTTACGTCACGGGCTTTGCGGT
The DNA here is from genome assembly GCF_027887155.1 of Malaclemys terrapin pileata. Lineage (NCBI taxonomy): Eukaryota > Metazoa > Chordata > Testudines > Emydidae > Malaclemys > Malaclemys terrapin. Next base: position 142,290,073 of record NC_071505.1, read on the forward strand.
AGGCACTCCGCAGCTCCTTGACTTTAATCCTGCACTGCAGGGCGTCCCGGTCATGGCCCCTTTCCATCATGTCCTTTGATACCTTCCCGAAGGTATCGTAATTCCTACGGCTGGAGCGCAGCTGGGACTGGACAGCTTCCTCCCCCCAAACACTGATGAGGTCCAGCAACTCGCCATTGCTCCATGCTGGGGCTCGCTTGGTGCGTGGAGGCATGGTCACCTGGAAAGATTTGCTGATAGCACTCCATGCCACGCTGGGCTGAGCAAACAGGAAGGGGAGTTTTAAAATTCCCGGGGAATGTAAAGGGTGGGTCACATGGTTGGTTACCTGAGGCCAGGGCAGTAGAGTTTGAACTGATGGCCAGAGTGGTTAGAACAGGCATTGTGGGTACTGTCGAATAAGTCTGGAGGCCATTCACAGTGCTGCACTCGCTATTCCTCTCGGAGAGGTGGAGTACATGCAGCGCTGCAACCAAGGAGATACAGCGTTGCAAATGCCTTGCCAGTGTGGACGGGGAGTGAGTTACAGCGCTGGGGGCGGCTTTACAGTGCTGCAACTTGCAAGTGTAGCCAGGGCCCTAGAGGTTTATTGTTTAGACTTGTATAAACCTGTCTTCTTGTTTGCTTTAAGTTATATTCCTGTCTCTTTCCCCACCCAGGATACCCTTTTGCCTTGTTCCAGCGCTATTTCCTCTTCCAGAAGGAGGTCTACCTCATTCACCTGTACAACACCCTAACAGGGCTCTCAATTGCCTACTTCAACTTCGGTAAGAGGGATATGGGGAGAAATGGGCTGCTTGGCTCAGAGCTTGCTGCAGTTTGAGAACCTGTGGTGAGGAGCTGCTGTGTAGTTCAATTCTCAGTCCATCTGTCTCCACAGGGACACAGTTCACTCACTCCCTGCTGTGTGTCCTGATCCAGTTCCTCATACTGAGGCTTATGGGCCGCACGATAACTGCTGTCTTGACCACCTTCTGCTTTCAAATAGTAAGTGCCTCCTTCTTCTCTGCATTCATCTAGAGTGGGAAGCCTGCTGCTGCTACCCAATCCTTTACTTCCCAGTAGTGAGCGTGGGAGGGGATAGAACAAGTTTTGCTGGAGTAGTCAGCCTGAGTAATCCATACCATGGTCTCTTTCAGACATACCTTATGGCTGGTTATTACTTCACTGCCACAGAGCATTATGACATTAAGTGGACCATGCCACACTGTGTCTTGACTCTCAAGCTGATTGGTGAGTGATGCCACCTATTTCCTTCCTTTACACACACCGTGTATATGCTTTCCACCACTCCTGCCCCAAAGGTGAGGAGGTGTTTAAATCCTTAGTGGTTCAACCCTATCCTTTCAAAGATGGTCTCAACGTAATTCTGATCTCTCTATCTCTAGGCTTGGCCATCGATTATTACGATGGAGGGAAGGATTTGGTGAGTGAAGCCCCATCTCTCTCCTCTCCCACTTCTTTCCTGTGAGCTGAAGGCCAGAGGAGTCAAGTTCTGGGGAGAGAGTCAAAGAACTAAATCCCCAGCTCAGCAAAGCCATGGCTCGGAGGGTGCATCTGTGTGTGTATAAGAGGCATGAACCCCAGAGTGGAAAGGGATTGTCTGGGACAATAGTAATCACAGCTGGGGCTAGCCACTTCAGCTCTGGGATCCATGACAGGATCATATTCTCTCCCCAGTCTCATAAAATCCATTCCTCAGGGCTTCTAGTTCCCCATGTCCTGAACAGTGGGGCCCTTCCTTTGGGGAAATAGTCTTACAGACATCTCAACACTGGGTAAGACTTCCTGTGCTCCTTTCCCTTGGTTCAGTCTCATCCCTGTTCTCTCCTCTTCAGTCCCATAGGGTTCCTACCCCTGTAGATGACCTGCCCCTTCCCCTTATTGCTTGTTTAGGGTGTTGGGACCAGGACCCTAGCAACTTGGGAGCAGTCATCCTATCGCAAAGTAGGGTGTGAGAAATACTGCTTCCTTATGGAGGAAGAGAGACTAGAATCTCTGCTGTTGTCTCCTAATCCCCATTCTAACATATCGCTTGCATGTCTACTGTTTGGGGCTTCGCCCTGTCCCCCAAGCAGACAAATTACCACTGATAATAAGAGAACATGGTTCAGTTGAGACTTCCAAGGTGAAGTTCAAGCAGCAAAACTAGTGAGTAGTGTAATGGGCTTGTGCCCCAGGAATATATCCTTCTGCTGGGAAGTGTGGACCCCAGCACTGAAGCTTTGTATGAGTTGGGGTGTGTGCATGCCACTGCAGCCTAGAGGAGACTAGGAGTGCAGCTCCTACTGCACTTGGCATGCTGGAGGGGACGGGTGCAGTTCCCCTTGTTGAGGGATCAGCTGGGAGCGTGGATCCCCATGATTGGGCTTTGAATGCAGATACTGTTGCTGTTGGGAGCCGGAGGCTTGTATCTTAATCAATCAATGAACTGGTGAGACCTTTGAGTGTAGCAGTTTATAACTCAAACCAGAGGGGAGATGGATTGGGGGAGTTAAATCCACGATTAGTCTAGGGAAATGTTAATGTCGCTCCCTTTGATACAGGGGTCCCTGAACCCTGAGCAGAAGCGGTTTGCAGTCCATGGAGTTCCTACCTTACTGGAGGTCTCGGGTTTCTCCTATTTCTATGGTGCCTTCATGGTGGGGCCCCAGTTCTCCATGACAGACTATCAGAAACTGGCAAGGGGCGAGATGACTGATGTTCCAGGCCAAAGACCCAACAGGTAACCAGAGCCACTCTGGCCCCCTCCCTCATGAGAGCCCCAAGCATCCTTTACCTAGATGGCAGTACATTGCCATCTAGCACCACACTGGATCTCAGGGTTCAGTACTGACTCTCAGGGGGATGCAGCCTCCAAAGACTCCCCTACAAAGTTGCCACAATGCAGCACCCTCCTTAGCACTGCTCTTGGATATTATTATTTTGTTCTGAATCTGCAACACTCAATGCAGACCCAGCCCAAGCCTGGTGGGGTGTTGATCCCAGTTCCCAATGAGGGTGGCCACTGCAGTGGATCCTCCTTCAGCCCCATCTGAGCCCTTAGCTCCACTTCTTTTTTTAAATTCTGTTCAATTTGGGAGTCTTGAGTTTCTTTGCAACATTTGACTTCTGATCTCCACTTTCTTCCCCCCTTCCCCCTCCCCCCCCCAGCCTTGTGCCTGCTGGCAAGCGCCTTACCCTAGGCCTCTTCTTTCTGGTAACCTATACCCTAGTGAGCCCATACATCTCTGATGAAGACCTCATCTCTGATGCATACCTGGTAAGTACTAGTGTCAGTAGTTAGAGCTGAGCTTTAGAAGCTAATCTATTCCTGTAGGTGGCACCAGCTACTCAAGAAAGGAATTGTAAAACTAGAAAACTAAGTGAAAGGACTTTTAAGGATTGCCTAGTTAAATATTACAGAAGGGTCAGTAACTGCAAATGTTAAACAGCCACCACTAATTCAGTGGCATTGCATGCCCGGGGGTTGCATTTAATGACGAACATGAATACTGAGTTATAAATTGAACAAGAAACTTAGTGCAATCCAGTTACTGTTGGAACCATTTATATTTCCTGATCATTTAATGATTAACCGTTAATCATTACCGTAACAAAGTTCTTTGCATATAGTTTCCTAGGATTTTTTATACTTAAAAAAGGTAAAGAAGAAATCATGAACCATATATTTTCAAGACTTCACAAACTAAGCATTCCCTAATGCCAACACAACAATGAAGGATCCACTCAAGGTCCTGCTTGTTTGTCAATATTGTTGCTTAAAAAAATAAAGTAGTGACTTTACTCAGCAGGTCCAGCTCACTCTGCAGGTTAACTCACTTGAGTTTGAAACTGATCTGACTTTTTGAGATCCTTGGAGAAATGGCTGATTTCTCCGTCAAGTTCATCAGTTTTTCTACATAACCAGGAACAAACAAGGACTTTAAAATTTAGAAATAAAAATATTAACTAGGACTGTCTATTAATCGCAGTTTACTGATGCGATTAACTCAAAATTAATTGTGATTAATCGCAGTTTTAATTGCACTGTTAAACAATAGAATACCAATTGAAATTTATTAAATATTTTGGATATTTTTCTACATTTTCATATCTATTGTATTCTGTGTTGTAATTGAAATCAGTGTATATTATTTTTTATTATAAATATTTGCACTGTAAAAGTTATAAACAAAAGAAATAGTATTTTTCAGTTCACCTCATACAAGTACTGTAGTGCAATCTCTTGGATGTGAAAGTGCAACTTACAAATGTAGAATTTTTTTGATACATATAACTGCACTCAAAAACAAAACAATGTAAAACTTCAGAGCCTACAAGTCCACTCAGTCCTACTTCTTGTTCAGCCAATTGCTAAGACAAACAAGTTTGTTTACATTTACAGGAGATAATGCTGCCCTCTTCTTATTAACAATGTCACCAGAAAGTGAGAACAGGCATTTGCATGGCACTTTTGTAGTTGGCACTGCAAGGTATTTACGTGCTAGATATCCTAAACATTCGTATGCCCCTTCGTGCTTCAGCCACCATTCCAGACGACATGCTTCCATGTTGATGAGGCTCATTAAAAAAATGCGTTAATTAAATTTGTGATTTAACTCCTTGGGGGAGAATTGTATGTCCCCTGCTCTGTTTTACCAGCATTCTGCCATATATTTCATGTTAGAGCAGTCTCGGATGATGACTCAGCACATGTTGTTCATTTTAAGAACACTTTCACTGCAGATTTGACAAAACACGAAGGTACCAATGTGAGATTTCTAAAGATAGCTACAGCACTCAACCCAAGGTTTAAGAATCTGAAGTGCCTTCCAAAATCTGAGAGGCATGAGGTGTGGAGCATGCTCTCGGAAGTCTTAAAAGAGCAAAACTCTGATGCGGAAACTACAGAACCCAAAAGAAAGCTGCTTTGGATTGTTATTGAGCAGAACCCGTCATCAGCATGGACACATGTCCCCTGGAATGGCAGTTGAAGAATGAAGGGACATATGAATCTTTAGTGCATCTGGCACGTAAATATCTTGCAATGCTGGCTACAACAGTGCCATGAAAACTCCTGTTCTCACTTTCAGGTGACAATATGCCCAAATAAATTTGTTAAGTCTCTAAGGTGCCACAAGGACTCCTCGTTATTTTTGCTGATACAGACTAACACAGCTACCACTCTGAAAACTGTAAACAAGAAGCATGCAGCATTATCTCCTCCAAACTTGTTTGTCTGAGCTATTGGCTGAACAAGAAGTAGGACTGAGTGGACTTGCAGGCTCTAAAATTTTACATTGTTTTATTTTTGAATGCAGTTTTTTTTGGTACATAATTCTACATTTGTAAGTTCAACTTTCATGATAGAGATATTGCAATACAGTACTTGTATTGGGTGAATTGAAAAATACTATTTCTTTTGTTTTTTACTATGCAAATATTTGTAATAAAAAATAAATATAAAGTGAGCACTGTACACTTTGTATTCTGTGTTGTAACTGAAATCAATATATTTGAAAATGTAGAAAACATCCAAAAATATTTAAATAAATGTTGTTCTGTTATTGTTTAACAATATGATTAATCGTGATTAATTGTTTTAATCGCTTGACAGCCCTAATATTAACCCAAAAATGCTTCTGAAATGGCTATTATGTTACTGCTCCAGATGGTATCTGGCTGTAAAATAGTTGGATTACAGGAGGTTAACTATTCTTAGCCATATAAAATTGAGCATCTCTCCTTTAAACACTAGATCAGACTAGAGAGATGAGACCTCACATGGTCAGATCTAGCAATGCTGTGTCTCAGTACTGCTAGCTAGCTCGGTATTTAGGGTACCTGAGCTCTTGGGTTCTCTGAAGTCACAAATGTGAATCCTTCCACTGGCCTGCTTCACTAGGGGCTATCCTCCATGATCCAGGAGATGTTGTGCTAGAGCTAATATAACACCTGGACAGTTTTCAGCCACCATTTTTTTTTCTCCTGGGTTCTCTTTGTATCTCTGTAGGAACAGCCTTTCTGGTTCCGATGCTTTTACATATTGATCTGGGGCAAAGTGATACTCTACAAATATGTCACCTGTTGGCTTGTCACGGTGAGTCCAGAAGGGGGATGTGCCCTGAAAAAAACTCCCCTTTTAACTTGACTAGGACAGATGCATCAGAGCAAGGAACTTTATAGTTGCTCTGCTCAGCCCTCCTTCACAGGGACTGCTGTGACAAAGAGCTGGTTGGGAATGTTTTGACAAAATAGATTAATCAGAAAATGCTGATTCGGTGAACCCAAAACTTCTTGTGAAATGGGGAAAACTCTTGACATTTCATATTTTCGTAGGATGGGAAAAGTGAGCGCACACACACACACACACACCCCTGCTTTAGTTGTGGGGCGTGAGACATAATAGCCAGACAAGGGAGTTGAAGTATCCTGCTGCTACCCAGTTCTGCCTTTCCTAGCCAGTAGGGAGGCAACTTGTAACAGTTCATCTCTGCCATTACCAACAGTAGGCATTGTGCCATTGTGGGGGAGGAGCCTATAACTGCCCAACTCTGACTTCTCCAGTAGGAGGTGCTGCTTTTCCTTGATATGTGTAGTTTCTCACAGGAAGGAGTCTGCATCCTCGTTGGCCTTGGGTACAATGGCCGAGATGAGAGTGGGATACCACAGTGGGACGCTTGTGCCAACATGAAGGTTTGGTTATTCGAGACAACACCCTTCTTCACGGGGACCATTGCTTCCTTCAACATCAACACCAATGCCTGGGTGGCTCGGTGAGCAGGGGGCGTTTCACAGTCAGAGCACCAGTCTCAATCTAGGCCCAGGCCAGAAGTTGGAGGGCTTGCTGGGGCAGGAATGTTGGGAATGGAGTATGAAGCCCTTTGTCTCTAGAGCACTGGTTCCAATGTGGCCCCAAAGCAGTTGTGATAGAAAGTTTTTTCCTGTCTCATGACCCTTTGAAATGACTTGACCCAGCTCCTGGTTGGACAAGTGCTCAGTCATGCAAAGTATTCACCTGCCCCAGCACTTGAGTGCTCTCAGCAGGTTGGCCTCCCCTCATTAGTGCTGCTTATCCCACTGAAGGGACACAGAGGCCTTCAGTCTCAGAACACGTCCCCAGTGTGCAGAGGGGAAAGGAGCTAATCAATCACAACTGCATTAAATTTCTCTTCTTGGCTCCAGTTACATCTTCAAACGGCTGAAGTTCTTGGGTAACAAGCTTCTGTCACAGGCATTGGCCCTGTTCTTCCTGGCTGTGTGGCATGGGCTGCACTCTGGCTACCTTGTGTGCTTCCAAATGGAGTTCCTTATAGTCATCGTTGAAAGACAGGTATGCTGTGTCTGGTATATTAGCAGGGGGATGGCTTGTGATAGCCAAGGCCCCGTGGTTTCTAAAGACCCAGGAGTCTGTGGTAACTTTGGGAAACTTCCACACTGGAAGCTTTACCTGAATTAAATATAAAATTGATCTGTCCCTTATGTTTCTGCATTTTACACCATATTGTTTGCTCTTAAGTAGACTGCTGGCATCTGTGTGGACAATCCGTAATTCCATCATAGAAGATGTCAGGGAGGAAGCCAGAGTTTGGCATATGGGTAGGGGGCAACTGAGGCTCTGGACACTTGGGAAGCTTGCAAGCACATGATTTGGTTGCATCTGCTAAAACTATCAACAGTGAAATAGTTTATAGTTGGGCTGTCTAGTGATTAAAACATTTAAAAAATTTAAAAAATCACAGTTAAAACAACATTAGAATACCATTTATTTATATTGGGGGGGGCTATTTTCAAATAGAGGGTCAGGGCTGGGGCCTCTGGGCTTTAGCCTGCCTCCCCAGGGGAAGCTGCAGGCCGCTCCAGTGCAGCACCCCCTCCAGCCGTTGTGCCACCTCCAGAGCTGCAAGCTGGGGCTTCAGCCCCCTGCTGCTGATGCCTTCCACCCTGCCCACAGGTATGTCATTAATGTTTTAATTGTGGTTTATTAATGGCAGGCATTACCTGCAATTGACAACCCTAGTTTACAGCTAATCTCTTTAGGAATCATATTAAAACTCTACTGAACTTTTTTCAGTCATTGTTTGACTGTCTGCAGTCTGACAACACTACATCTTTCAGAGCATAGAGGCCAATTCTGTCTATGATCACTGAATACACGGGGCCCTGTGTGTAATGCATACAGATGTCAAGTGACAGTAGGAATATCATACTGACCACTCCTTCCTTTTTTGTCAGGCAATCACCCTAGTGCGGGACTCTCCTGTTCTGAGTGCTTGGGCCTCCATCACTTTCCTGCAGCCTCTCTACTATGTGCTGCAGCAAACCATCCACTGGATGTTCATGGGTTACTCACTGGTGCCATTCTGCCTTTTTACCTGGGACAAGTGGATCAAGGTACATAAAAACCTTGAATGGGCAGCAAGATTTTGGGGGACAGGAGAGATCACCATGCAAGCTAATCATTAATCCCCTCTCTCTCCACACAGGTGTATAGCTCTATTTATTTCCTAGGCCACATGATATTCCTCACCTTACTGCTTGTGTTGCCTTACGTCCGCAGAGCATTTGTGCCACGGAAAGAAAAGCTAAAGAAAGCAGAGTAACAGCCAAAAGGTGAGACTTGCAGAGTGGGGCAGGGAGACTTGAGGCCTAGAAAAGCAAAGGTACAGGTCAGGATTGAGGGATAACCGATGTCAATGGGGGCTGCTTTATTCCTAACTTTGCCTGTTGTCTCCTTTCAGTTTGTACCATGCGTGAACCGGCACAGGTGATGGACTCATCCCGTGCTGAAGCATCACCTGTCAAGTTTGCTGTGTTCAAGTTCAACTGTTCTGTCAATGTGATGAGGGGAACAGAGAGTACAGGGTCAGAGACCCACTAGTGAGGAGTGCAGAGGGCAATGCCCCTCCACTTTTCACACCCTCTACATGTTGCCTTATCTCTCTGCTACCCTCTGGTGGACACTCCTTTATGCTGACTTCAAATGATTGTAAAGCACTAAACACCACCACTATGTGGGGATGGAACCACCTCTGAATTTTCTACTTCAGTCATCCCAGATAAAAATTGTTCCCTGTTTTTTTCCCCTCCCCACTCCTGCTTCAGCTGCTTTTTCTGGTGAGTGGGAGAGGTGAAACCTCCTCCCCAGGGAACAGTAGGTCCAAGGAATGTTAAATATCTGCTGTGGGAGACCTCTCTGGCTCATGTTTATCAGGCTATGGTTGAGTGACAGTTACTCTTGACTGTGCTATCCACTGCAGCTGAGGAATAGGTTTATGGTAGCAAAGGTCATAATACAGACACAGATCCTCTAGCATCTCTCCTCACCCCTTTACTCACCTGCAGTTAAAAAATTCACAGCACAAAAATGCATTTTTATCAAAAGTAATTTTAATATAAGGAGAAAGAACACCCCCAGAGGGGTGCCCATTGGCCTCTCACCATGGGAGCAGCCTGCATGGAAGGAAAGCTCAGGATGGTATGCCTTGAACTCTATCACTGAGCCTTCAGGCAAGGTTGACTCTGCTCTTTACACACACAAGTAGAAAAATAGCTGCCAAGTCTAGAAAGATCAGAGTCCTACTCCACAGGGCCAATTATGGAGGGCTCACACCACCCCCCAGGCCTCCTCAAAGGCTGTGGTGATCTTGGCACAGGTCAGGGCAGCAGAGAGGGGATAGTTGCTGATGGAGATCATCTTCTCTATATAGTTAACATTCAGCTGGGGAGAGAGAAGAATGAGGGGGAAGCAGGAAATCCATGTTACTATCCAGTCAGTTAATACCCCCAACCATTGACAATACCACTGCACTTCCAGTACTTGTCACACTATGTACTGCAATCCACCCAAAACTGATATGCACCCACCCTTGAAGCAGGACAGCTACTAACTCATAACATCTTGTATCCAAGTGAAGCAGGTGGGCATGGGTGTGGCATAAGATCATAAAATTTCAGTGCAATTCTGGGAGAGGAATTGAAAGGGAATACCCCCTTAACATAAGCGATCATGCAGCAGAGCACAGGCCTTGCATCAACAGCATCCCCTCTAGTGCAGGAAAACCATGATCTATAATGAAAAGGAAACAGTCCCCTACTTCCCATGACAGGTCTACTGCTCCACCAGGCAATCAGTGATGGGAGAAGAGGTGTGTCAGCCACCACTACCCTTACCGAGCCATGGGCAAAAGCTCCCACAACAATTGCAACGGGTTCTGCAGTGGGAACCAGTTCACGCACATCTGTCACGTTGGGGACTGAGAAAGAGGTGCCTATCTTCATGCACCCCACAGGGAGATAATCAGTCACTGGATTCTTGATGACCTGCATGGGAAAACACATTTAGCTTGAGGTTTAGAGGTTAGATCTTGGGGCTCAAAACAACGTTTCTGTACAGCAGCAGAGGCTCACTTCCTAACACATCCTCAGCCCTTACAGAGCACCACAGAGTCATTAAGTTCCCCCTCAACAGTTAGGAATAGAAACTTACCTTCAACAGTTTCTGGGGCCCATCGGCTGCACGGACACTGAGTTTGTGTAGCAGCTGAACTGGTAGGAGAAGAAGAGAACCAGGAAATTTTCATGTGTCAACATTAGAGTACCTATTCTGCAGCGAGCTGAGTTGGGAAAAGCCTCAAGTTTCATGTCTGAGCCTCCTAATTTCCAATGCAGAACCTTCCCTTGGGGCAGCACCCCTGAGGCTCAGACCTGGGCTACTTTCTCTCATCCCACTCTCCCAAACTATGGCTGTGGTTTACATCACCAGACTTGCAGAAGGTTCTTCTGCTCCGATAGGTGCAGCTTCACCACAGCAAACAGACACAGGGTGGGTTGATTTGTTATTGCCTTCCTCTGCAGCAGGGTCAACTCTTAGTTTTAAATTACTGTAAATGGTGGATTTTCTGTAACAAACTCTTTAAATCATGATTTGAGGATGTCAGTAACTCAGCTAGAGGTTATGGGTCTATCTCAGGAATGGGTGGGTGAGGTTCTGTGGCCTGAAATGTGCAGGAGGTCAGATTAAATGAGCATGATGGTCCCTTTTGGCCTTAAAGTCTGAGTCTATATGGCTCTTTGAATCTTTCCTCAAAATTTTCAGCCCTGTATATTTATGGCTTCCTTCCATCCTGTGCTCTTTCATATCTGAAGGCCCCTCCCCCAGCCTAAGGGGAGGAACTACTGAACCAGGGGCTCAAACAAGTGGAGGAGAGGGAAGCAAATAATAAAACAGAGACAGGCTAGAGGGTCAAAGGGTCATAAGTGGGGAGCCAGAATGGGGATGAAGCAGTTTGAACCGCTTACCCATCAGACCGCAGAATCGATCAAAGGTTCTGGGAATCCTCGTCTGGGGATTGACTTCAATGAGAACATTCTTCTGGGTGTGGATGTAAACCTGCAGCAGGCCAGCCCGGTTCAGGGGACTGTCCATGAGCATCAAGAGGCTCTTAAGAGAGAAAGCACACAATGGGAGAAGCACATGACACCAGAGAATTTGATGTTAAAAGGAAGGATCAACTCTCAGACATCAGGGTCTGGGCACAGTGAGCAGGAAGGGACTATTCTGCTGAGGAAGTGGTGAGAAAAGGATCCAAAAAGGCACAGTGGCTCTGCTGCAGCAGAATTTAAAAAGATGGGTGTTTACATGGGCAATGTGATTTACAAACTTAAAAGAAAAATCTTTGGAAGGGCCAATCCTGCTTCAAGGAACAAGCTGATCTCTTGTTATGGGGAGTCCAGAGAAAACGTTCCCTTTTGGGTGGCTTTTGCATAAGCGCCTCCTGCAGGAGCTGATTGCTGGCACAGCGACCTGGCCCTTCCTAGGACCTGCACAACGGGGGTCGTACCTGGTGTGTGATGTCGGGCCTCACCTCCCCCGGGTCCCGGCCACTTCGCAGCAGCAGCGATTTATGTTTGTCGCAGTTCAGCAGCTCGTACGTCTTTCCAACCTGCAACCAAAGAGACGAGGAGAGAGTGAGGACAAGGCGGGTCATGGTGAGTCCCCGCCAGGCCCAGCCCCGTTCCCCGGCACCTTCACGGTCTCCAGACTCGCTCCCTCGAGAAGTATAAGAAGCCGCCGCCGCTGCCCCAGGGGCCGCTTCGTCGCCGGGGCCATCTCTGCCGCCGCATCCCCTGCTGGTCTCCGGAGCTGCCGCGTGGGCGCCGCCATCTTGGAAGCGGCGTCACAGCTACGGCTCGTGCTCTTCTAAACCGGAGCCTCGCGCTTCCCCCAGCGGCGCGGAGAGAGAGCCTAATAATCGGCCATATTCCTAGCACTTCCGGTGTGCGAAAGGCTGCTTCCGGTAAGAGAATCTAAACATCGATGTCACGTGCCCTGTGTCCGGATAGTTACCCTCCCCGTCAGCCTCCCCGCGGCGAGGGTTGTTTCCGTCCGCTATCTTTGAAGCGAGTACGGCCTCTACCCGGTTGCTTTTTTAATCTCAGGGCGCCGTGTGGGAAAAAGGTAGACCCGTTTCCGGTCACCGGTTCCAGTCGGAGGGATTAGAAAACGGACACTTCCGCTGTCCTTTCTCCCTCTTCCTCCTCCTGTAGCGGCAACGTGGGGGCAGGTGAGGGCTGGTTCGGGGAACGCGGGCTGAGCTCCCAGCCGTAGAGGAGTCCGCGACGGGGCCCAGGGAAGTGACGGGACGGGGCGGTTTGGGGGAGGGGGACTGTCTGTCTGTCTGTCTGTCTGATTTACGCGGCTGCCTATCTGTCCGTCCGTCCCGCAGCGCCCGACCGAACTCCCCATGGCCCAGAACCTGAAGGACTTGGCGGGGCGCCTTCCCGCTGGGCCGCGCGGGATGGGCACCGCCCTCAAGCTGCTGCTGGGAGCTGGCGCCGTCGCCTACGGGGTCCGCGAGTCGATCTTCACCGGTGAGTTCGACTGGCCCCGTTCTCCGCACACCTGCCCCATGCTCCACTTCCCCCCCGGCCCTGCCCGCGCTCCACCCCCGGCCCTGCCTGACTGCTGCCCGCTCTCCCCACAGTGGAAGGAGGCCAGAGGGCGATATTCTTCAACCGCATCGGTGGGATCCAGCCAGACACGATCCTGGCGGAGGGGCTGCACTTCAGGTAAGGGGCAGAGGTGCTTGGGGGGAGGGGACGTATGAGGTTTTATCCACATCCTTGGATTCCTTTTGAGCCAATTTGCTCTTGCAGGTAAAAGATCGTTTTCCTCGTTCAAACCAAGATTTTCACTGCTACCCCTAGTAAGTTCTTTCTTGGAAAAGCAGCCTTAATCTCAGGAGCAGAGACATTCTTGTAGTTCCTAAATCCTAATTTAAAACAATCTCCTATCTAAAGATCCTGCTGTAATCCCGAAAGGACCTGTGTTGCTGACAGAGCTTTGCAGGGTACCAGCCACATGGCAGCAGCAAAGTTGGGAACTTGTAGCAATGAGGTGGCACACCCACTTTCTGGATTTAAAAAATAGGGAGAGAATACAAAAAATCCACTTGTTGTAATGTCATCATCAAAACAGGAAAAAGTTAAAGTTTTTAGCAGAAAACATCTGAGGTAACAACTCAGCTGCCCTATTAGTACTGATCTACCTATGGTACTTCTGGGGTTTAGTCCCCATTACTGTAGAACTTAAGCTCCTCATATCACAATCTTTGATGTATTTATCCTCACTATGCCCCTGTGAGGCAAGGTGATGCTATTATCCCTGTTTTACAGTCTGGGAACTGAGGCACACAGAGACTGACTTGCCCACGGTCATGCAGGAAGGCTGTGGTAGAGAAGGCGTTTGTGGTCATCCAGGTCCTAAACTAATGCTCTAAACATGGTTTCATTCTTCTCCAATATTTATTCAGTCCTTGGATTCACTGTTCCCCCTGCCTCCTGTTGCACACATGTACACTCTCCGTCCTAATCTCCTTTCCCTCCTTCGTGATACCTCTGTTGATTGTATAACATGTGATTTTTGTCCTTGGTTTTTCAGAATCCCCTGGTTTCAGTATCCAATAATTTATGATATCCGAGCTCGACCCCGAAAAATCTCCTCCCCAACGGGCTCCAAAGGTGAGACCATCTTCTTGACCAGGACAGGGGAAGGGACACAGTCCTTTGCCCATTGTTTCTGTATTAGCCCAGTGGTAGAATACTAGGGTGTTTGTGGAGCCTAAGCAGTGGACTGGAATAATGGGGGTGGAGCTGCAAGCCAGGAATAAGACTTTAGCAGAAAGTAGGGACTGGAGTAGTGGTCTGGGGTCTGCAGATTTAGGGGTATTGGCAGAGCTGGTGAGAGCCAGGCTGGGCTTTGGGGATGTAGTCAGTATGTGATTCTCTGTCTCTTAGATCTGCAGATGGTGAACATTTCTCTGCGTGTCCTTTCACGCCCCAATGCTGCAGAGCTGCCCAAAATGTACCAGCGCCTGGGTCTGGACTATGAGGAGCGGGTCCTTCCTTCGATTGTCAACGAGGTGCTCAAAAGTGTTGTGGCCAAGTTCAATGCTTCACAACTCATCACTCAGCGAGCTCAGGTCTGTTCATTATCCCATGGTGGGAGATCTGAGATGCTAGAGCCTGCCTGGAGTTAGCTTACTCCCCCCCACACTCCCACCCCAGATGCACAGGATGGACAAGGGACAGAGGCTAGTGTGGAAGGATTAGCCCTTTGGCACCAGGGTCAGAGTCACTTTTCTGCCAGGTTCAATGATGGCAGATATCATGAGAAACCTCAACTGGCTTCTGGTGAGTGAGGAGGAGCCCGTGGTCCGTCCAGGTACATGTTGGGACCAGAGACACAGGGAAATGGTAGGAAAGAGATACTGGAGGCCAAATGTAAACTCCTAAGGAAGGAGACATAAGGTCAATCTATACAAGTCAGTCAGACTAGACTGAAGAGATGGCAGCGCACTGCTGTATCTACAAGATTCTATAGAATCCAGCGAGATAAAAATTCTCATTGGCCAGGACCACACCATTGAATCTCCAGGGATACAAATCCCAAGATGTAAAAATATATTACTGGCCTCCAGATCAAAAAGAGGAAATTGAGTGCACAATGTGGAGAAACATCAGAGGCAGGAAAACTTAATGAAGATAATGGGGGATTTCAACAGCCCACACACAGCCTGGTCCAATAGCACAACGGGACCAAGTTTTAGAGAAGCAATTGATCAACATTTTAAGAGAGCTGTTCCAAGAAGCAAGTTCTAGACAGCACAAGAGAAGAAAGAATACTTTCATTTTAGTCTTAAGAAACTGATAGTTAAGTCAAGAAGTGACAGTAGCTGAGTCACTAAGTAATAGTGACCACAGTATAATAAGGCTCAACATCCTAGGGGCAGTTAGGGTACCAAAAAGTTACACTAAACTTTAGAAAGGGAGATTTCAATAAAATTAGTAGGTTAGTCAAAAGGCCCTTTTAGAAGTTAAATGATAAAAGTAACGGAGGTAAAATCCCAAGCGGTAAAATTGATGCTACTTATAAAAACAATAATTGAGAAGACATGGGCACTGTTGAACTGAAAGGGATCCAGAAAGGCAAGGAGTGTACCAATATAACCAAATAAGATTCAAGATGCTATTCAAGCCAAACAAAAATCTTTCAAAAGTTGGGCCTAATGAGGCCAATAAACAGGAACATAAATTATAGCAAACAGTGTGTAGGAGGGAAATTAGAAGGGCCAAAATAGAGTTTGAAGAGCAAATAGTGAAAGACAAAAAACTAATGGGATTCTTTCAACATATCAGAAGCAGGAAGCCTGAGAGAGTCCCCTGGATTATCAGAGGTTAAAGTTACAATTAAGGAAGATAAGGATTTGGTTGAGAAGCTGCATGTTTTCTTTGCATCAGTCTTCAGCACTAAGAATGTTGGAGGGATTCCTACCATGATCTGTTCTTTCCTGGTAGTGAAGATGAGGTCTGTTCCAAATTGATAATTTAAAAGGCAAAAAATCACCAGGCCCAGCTGGTTACAGAAGGAATTTCAGGATGAAGTGGCGGAGCTGCTAACAAATATTCACACACTCATTAGCAGCCTCTGCTCCAGAGAATTGGAGGATAGAAAATGGTGTACTTGTATTTAAAAAAGACTCTAGGGGTGATCTGGGGAATTACTATGCAGTGAGCCCTATATCTGTGTCTGGCACACAGGTTGAAATGATTATAAACAAAACATCTAGAATTTCATGATCTGATAGTGTCTAACCTGCGCAGATTCTGCAAAGGAAAATCATGTCTCATACATCTCAGAATTACTTGCACATGTAAGGGACATAGTGGAGAAAGGGTTGACATTTATTTAGACTTATTTAGCCGTTTAGTTGTGTAGAAAGAATAGTAAATATGGCAGGCGACCAGCTTGGCTAAACAGTGAAATCCTTGCTAATCTTAAACGCAAAAAAGAAGCTTACAAGAAGTGGAAGATTGGACAAATGACCAGGGAGGAGTATAAAAATATTGCTCAGGCATGCAGGAGTGAAATCAGGAAGGCCAAATCACACTTGGAGTTGCAGCTAGCAAGGGATGTTAAGAGTAACAAGAAGGGTTTCTTCAGGTATGTTAGCAACAAGAAGAAAGTCAAGGAAAGTGTGGGCCCCTTACTGAATGAGGGAGGCAACCTAGTGACCAAGGATGTGGAAAAAGCTAATGTACTCAATGCTTTTTTTTTTTTGCCTCTGTCTTCATGAACAAGGTCAGCTCCCAGACTGTTGCACTGGGCAGCACAATATGGGGAGAAGGTGACCAGCCCTCTGTGGAGAAAGAAGTGGTTTGGAATTATTTAGAAAAACTGGACGTGCACAAGTCCATGGGGCCGGATGCACTGCATCTGAGGGCACTATAGGAGTTGGCAGATGAGATTGCAGAGCCATTAGCCATTATTTTTGAAAACTCATGGCGATCGGGGGAGGTCCCAGATGACTGGAAAAAGGCTAATGTAGTGCCCATCTTTTAAAAAGGGAAGAAGGAGGATCCGGGGAACTACAGGCCAGTCAGCCTCACCTCAGTCCCTGGAAAAATCATGGAGCAAGTCCTCAAGGAATCAATAAAGATACACTTAGAGGAGAGGAAAGTGATCAGGAACAGTCAGCATGGATTCACCAAGGGGAAGTCGTGCCTGACTAACCTAATTGCCTTCTATGATGAGATAACTGGCTCTGTGGATGAGGGGAAAGCAGTGGATGTGTTATTCCTTGACTTTAACAAAGCTTTTGATACTGTCTCCCACAGTATTCTTGCCACCAAGTTAAAGAAGTATGGGCTGGATGAATGGACTGTAAGGTGGATAGAAAGCTGGCTAGATCGTCAGGCTCAACGGGTAGTGATCAATGGCTCCATGTCTAGTTGGCAGCCCGTTTCAAGCGGAGTGCCCCAAGGGTCGGTCCTGGGGCCGGTTTTGTTTAATATCTTTATTAATGATCTGGAGGATGGTGTGGACTGCACTCTCAGCAAGTTTGCAGATGACACTAAACTAGGAGGCGTGGTAGATCCGCTAGAGGGTAGGGATCGGATACAGAGGGACCTAGACAAATTAGAGGATTGGGCCAAAAAAACCCTGATGAGGTTCAACAAGGACAAGTGCAGAGTCCTGCACTTAGGATGGAAGAATCCCATGCACTGCTACAGACTAGGGACCGAATGGCTAGGTAGCAGTTCTGCAGAAAAGGACCTAGGGGTCACAGTGGACGAGAAGCTGGATATGAGTCAACAGTGTGCTCTTGTTGCCAAGAAGGCTAACGGCATTTTGGGCTGTATAAGTAGGGGCATTGCCAGCAGATCGAGGAACGTGATCATTCCCCTTTATTCGACATTGGTGAGGCCTCATCTGGAATACCGTGTCCAGTTTTGGGCCCCACACTACAAGAAGGATGTGGAAAAATTGGAAAGAGTCCAGCGGAGGGCAACAAAAATGATTAGGGGTCTGGAGCACATGACTTATGAGGAGAGGCTGAGGGAACTGGGATTGTTTAGTCTCCAGAAGAGAAGAATGAGGGGGGATTCGATAGCAGCCTTCAACTACCTGAAGGGGGGTTCCAAAGAGGATGGAGCTTGGCTGTTCTCAGTGGTGGCAGATGACAGACCAAGGAGCAATGGTCTCAAGTTGCAGTGGGGGAGGTCCAGGTTGGATATTAGGAAACACTATTTCACTAGGAGGGTGGTGAAGCACTGGTGCAGCCTTCTCTGGATACTGTGTGCAGTATTGGTCACTCCAACTCCAGTGGATATTGTGGGACTGGAGTGGGTTCAGAGAAGTGATGAGAATGATCAAGGGCCTGGAAAAACGAAGAGACCAAAAAGATTGGGATTGTTTCCTTAGAAAGGAGACCTAACGGGACACAAGTCTACACAATAATGACCCCTGTAGAGAAGAGATCAGGAACTTCTCTTCTCCCTGTCTCAGAACACAAGAACAAGGAGGACTCTCAATGACATTGAAAGTGACTAAACTGAGGAAATCATTGCCACAGAACGTCACTGAGGCCAAGAATTTAGCAGGATTGAAAGAGAGTGGCTATTCATATAGGTATCAGGACTATCCAGAGTTAGTTAATGGCAACACACATTTTGAAAGGGATGTTAAAAGTTATGCTTCAGAGTTGAAGCGGATCAATGATTATTAGAGACCAGGCTGAAACCTAACATGGTCACAGTTTTCCACATCTGCTGGCTGCAGGGTTTCTTATACTTTTCCTTGAAGCAGCTGGCCCTGGCCACTGTCAGAGACAGGGTACTGGACTAGATGGACCGTGGATCTTGGTCTGGCAATTCTTTGGTTCCTATGCAAGGGTCCTGTGCTGCCCAAGCATCCTCTCCTTATCGCCTAGGATACTGGGAACTAGGGTCCCTAGGAAGTGGGTTGAAGGGGAGGGGGCAATGATGCTCTGGAGGGAATGGTAACTGGGAAGAGATCTGTGAGTTAGTCGTGCCCCTCCTACCCACTCTTTCATTTCAGGTCTCTCTGCTAATCCGACGGGAACTGACAGAGCGAGCCAAGGATTTCAGCCTCATCTTGGATGATGTGGCCATCACAGAGCTAAGTTTCAGCCGCGAGTACACAGCGGCTGTTGAGGCTAAGCAAGTGGGTGAGTTGGTGCTGCCCTCAAGCCTCAGCACAGTGTTAGGGGATGAGTGCTGCAGGAGCGACCCTTCTGTTTTGGAATCCTCAGCCCATCTGCCTCTGTGACAGGTGAACTCTGGAATCCTACTGGGACCGTTAGCCACAGGCAGTTCCATTCCTTTCCTTTTCATATAAGGAAATTCAGTGCCGAAAGTTTTGTCTAGAATAGCACTAACATCACGTGGATATAATCACAGTCAGGTCTTGCCAAAGTCTGGCTCCTTTGGTCAGCATCCAGAACCTGTGTATTTGATGGGCAGCATTTAAAAGTGCTTGGTCATGGAAGATGGACTAGAAGATTCTCCATTCCTGCAGCAAGCCTGAGTTCCCATTGCTTCAGAGAGCTACGCTCAGTTCCTGACTATTAATGTTTGTAGCTGTATTGTGGTTGTGCCCAGGGGCCCCAGCCTCCCTGTGCTAGGTACTGCCAACACATAAATTGGCAGTCCCTGTGTCAAAAAATGGACAATCTAAGTAAATGACTAGCTGGGCAAGGGCCCGGGATACCATAACTTCAGGTTTTTAGAAGTACGAGCTCCAGGGAATAGACTGTAGGAAAGATCCTGCCATAGGATTTGGAAGGATGGAACCTGGTTCTAATGTCTCTGGTTTTGGCCTTTTCCCTCCCTAGCCCAGCAAGAGGCCCAGCGAGCCCAGTTCCTGGTGGAGAAGGCCAAGCAGGAACAGAAGCAGAAGATTGTCCAGGCAGAGGGGGAAGCCACAGCTGCCAAGATGATATCTTTTTCATGCCCTGTGGATGTGGTCGGGGAGGTGTGCTGGACATAGGGATTCTGGGAGTCTGTCTCAGCCCACGGTACACATACTGGAAGCCATGTGATGGATTGAAGGCAGGTGTGACTTGCCTTCTTCTATCATTTGTCCCCCTTCCCTGGGCAGAACATGGGGGCTGTCTGCATTGGCCTGTGATCTTGGTGATCGGCTGGAGCCTCCATTCCCAACTGATACCTACGTGATCTACATCAAACTTCCAGCTACGGCCACTCAGTCCCATTGCCTTTGGCTTGGGGAGGCTTGTGCTGTCCCATGAGGTCAAAGGTCAAGCTGATTCAGTGAGCATTGTTTCAGAGAGAATCCGGTGACACTCAGTTAGGAGGAGGAAGCTGGGTGAGGGTCTGTTAGCAGATTTCCCCCTTAACTTACTGTCGTCCTCACATTGGTGAAGCCTTGAGCAAGAACCCAGGCTATATCAAGCTGCGCAAGATCCGAGCTGCCCAGAACATCTCCAAAACAGTAAGTTAGGGGGCTAGGGTTGTTTCATTCCCCTTCACTAACTTGTTTGCACTCCCCACACCCATTCCAGAGGCCATGTGATGAGTCTAAGGCGAATGTGACCTGCTTCCTCCTGACCTTGTCCCTTTGTACCCCCACCCTTCTGGTCAGGGTGGGGGTTGTCTGTACTGATCTGTGATCTGGGGGGGGGGGAGCTGCCCCCCCCCCTCCCCACCATAAAGCCAGATCTATATCAAACTTCAGCACCCCATACCCAGCCACAACCACCCAGAGGCCCCAGTACCCTGCGGTCTGGGAAAGTGGGCACATGCCTGCTTGGGGGTCAAAGGTCAATGTGATGGGAAGTTGGAATGAGCACTAGTTCTCAAAATCTGATGGCACTGGATGTGGGACATGGCTTTGTCCTTATTCAAACTTGTACTACTTGAACTAAGATGTGCTATTATACCAATACAGAACTCCATGTAGACACTCCTAATTTGGTTGTAAGCAAATTATAGACTAACAGATGTATTGGAGCATGAGCCTTCATGGGTGAATACCCACTTCATCGTATTCACGTGTGTGCGCAAGGTGGCAGTTGTGTGGAGGGGTCTCATTCACTCCATCCCGTTGTGAACTCGCTCCCACTGCAGCCACCCTGCCCTCACTTGGTCTCTCTTCCAGATTGCGGCGTCGCAGAACCGCGTGTATCTCACAGCTGATAACTTACAGTTGAACCTACAGGATGAGGGCTTCACCAGGTAAGGGGGGCAGTGGTGTCATAGAGGCTCCAAATAGCTCCAGAAGATGGATTCCTCCTTTTCCCCCAAACTAACATTCACATAGAGAGGGAGCGAAAGGTGTTCTGAGCCCCAGAGATACCCCTCTGGAGCTTTGTCCCGCTGAATCACATTTCTCTTGAATGGGGTGAGCCCATGGATAGCACGAGAGGGTCTTCCTTATATTTCTAAAGCTCAGGATTCAAATCAAGTTAAATCTAATTGTTTTTCTCTCTTCTCTTTTTGGCTGCCTCTCCTGACATGCAGAGGAAGGTAAGGCACAGATCACTTTGTGTGAGCCCTTTTCCATCACATGGGAGGCACGGCTGCTGGGTATCGCCGAGTTTCAGGCAGCAAGGGGGGTATGCCATATGGAAGAGGACAGTCCAGTGGTTTGAGCACTAGCCTGAGACTTGGATTCAACTCTCTGCCCTGTCACAGACTTCCTGTGTGCCCTTGGGCAAGTCAGTGGGAGTTTGGTGCTTAAAGACCTATGAGGATGTAGACCAGCTGTAAAATGGGGCTAATAGCACTGCCGTAGCTCTCAGGAGTGTGGTGAGGACAAATACATCACGCTGTGAGGTCCTCCAATACTGGGGTAATGGGAGTGAGATAATACCATGGATGGATGAGAGAGGTTGGAGGCCAGATGGGTGGTGAATCAGTGTTTTAGCAGCATGGTCAGTGCAGGCCAAGATGGGATCACGGTGGGTTCCTGAAAGTGGAGGAGACAAGCAGGTGACGTGGAGAGCCCAGACTGAGGAGGGGTGGGATCATAGAAGGAGGCAGTTGGCATGGGAATTGCATGCTGTGGGTGTGTTTGGCTGCTGCAGGGGGGTGAAGGGGAGGGTATTTCTCCATACAGGATCCCTTTCTCCATAGGCTTTCTCCAAGCAGGCTGAAACTCCCTCCATGCCCTCAAAGACTTAGTGTTTATGGTGATCTCCTGGGCCCAGAGTCTGTCCCCCTGCTGAATCCCACGTGTGACACAGGGGAAGGCCCGCCAGTCTTCAGGGTCCTAGTTAATGGGTTAACATTAGCAGGGGGCCTGGTAGTCCGGACTCCTGGGTTCTGTTTCCGCTGTGGCCTTGTCTAGTTGTGTGATCTTGAGTCATTTCCTCTCTCTGCCTTTATTTCTGCCATTGCAAAATGGGTTGAATTTTTACCTCTCCCAGGGGGCTCATGGAGCTTTTAGAGACATGCTAGTGAAGCCAGGGCTGGAGGCCAACTTTTTTCCAAATGTCAGGCTGGATCAGCAGTTAAACTGTACCCCCTGCATGTGTGCCTTCCAGACTATAATGTCTCATTCCTCTCTCCCCACAGTGACAGCCTCCTGACCAAACCAGGGAAGAAATGAAACTGCTAGAACCATTCACACCAACTGGCAGAGCAAGATGTGTGAGTGACCTTGGCGATCTTCCCTCACCCAAGATTCTCCGTCTGCCTGGGCCCTCTGCTGGTGCCTGTTAGTTTTCACTGATTGTTCTCTCTCACTTACTTTGAAATTCCCAATGCAATGGCCAAGCTGGTACCCAATCCCCAGTGTTGGGAGCCATCTATGCCATTGGGCTTCACCAGTTGGCTAGTTTAATTCCTGCTTCATTTGGGTCCTATTAAATCCCATTTGGTGGTTTTAAACTCGGGCAGGGGCGGGCAGTGTGAGCCCTTGGGGACCTGTTATTCACACGCTGCCTCTGCTAGTGCTTGGATTTTTATAGGACTAGAATCGTAACTGCTGTGTCTGCCAAGACTGTGAGGCCTTTGTTTTGGTACCAGCACCTAGCTTTCAGTTCAATGAATCTCTTGTTAATTTCTCTTCCAGCCCTTCCTTCCCCATGGGAAAACTCTTGAACGGAGGTTTTATGGGGCTCATGCCATTTTTGGGCTCTCAGATCACATAATTTTATCTGCTCAGTGATTCTTTCAAAAGTTTGTAAAAGTAAAAAAAGAACCAAAACTTGTCCCAGGTGTGTTTAGTGTGGAAAATGAGTTCTGCGTTTCTTTTGGTTTAGAAGAGGGGCTTGGGGGTGGCAGTGACCAGGACCAAGATGGTAGGGGGGATGGAATGTGAAACCCTCATTGTGTTAGGGGGAGTGATGGATGTAACTAATGCATGAAGCTCTCCTGCCAGCACGCTTGGGCAGGGTCATTCTTGTATCCCAGCCTGATACATTCTGGAGCTGAGCTCATAGCAAGACCTACATGGTTAGAAGCTGCTTCATCATCTCCCTTCCTAAGCATCCTCTTATCTAAGTTTCACACCTGCTTCATCTATACATATGTTCTCCATTACTTGACGTGCACAGAGCTGGTTCCACTGGCTTTTCAGCTGCATGAGCCAAGAGGATGAAAAAAGCCCCACAACAGCAAGACTGCTGCTGTGAGCACTTCCTGCAGAGCATGCAGCTTGGGAGGCTGGATAAACAGAGCTGTATTTAATACAGCCCTCTCCCTGCTTTTCTTGCTCAGCACAAACTGGATTTAGGATGGTGAGCCCCCTTGGTCCCTCTGCTCCTCTCAAACCTCTGAATTAAATGGTCTCCTTTTATTATTTTTCCTATAGGAGGCCTACACAGGATCTCCCATCCCATCTCCTGCTGCAGGGGGAATAGGGTGGACATTTGCTGGGCACTCTGTATAGTGCCAATATTTAAGCTGCTTCCTTCCTAAGTGGAGTTTCGCAGTGTTCTGGGCCCTGTTTAGCTTTCCCTGCGGGGGAGGAGAGGGTTGGCTGAAATTAACCATGCGGACACAGCAGAGTTTTATGGACTTAAACTCACTTTCCTGCCTCTGCACCTTGTGCATGCTGGGAGTATTATCCCCATTTCACAGAACAGGCAACTCATCAGCCTCAGGCAGTAGAGCTGGACTTAGAAAACAGCCCCTTGTTCTTGCTATTTCTGGACTTTGTTTATTTGGCCACTTCTTGACCTCTGCTGCTGGCATTTACAAGTGACCTGCTTGTGACTAAATGTCAGCTCTACAGGAGAGCTGTCTGAGCTGTAGGCAGCCAGCTGGGCTGGAGCTTGTTTTAGCCATGGGGCCTTCAGTTGCAGTATGAGTGGCTTGGCCTTGCCACAACACAATGGCCAAAAAGCTATGGCTAGATTTGGGTGGCTGTCGGGTTAAAGTATGACGATTCTAGGCTCTTGAAAGGGTTGGGGGCGGTGTCAGTCCTGATGAGTTCAGTTTCTGGAACTTCATGTGGAAAAGGACTAGAACTTTCCTTTCCTCTTTTGAGAACGCTGCAATGGTAGGTTCCCCAACTCAAGGGCAGCCTTATGGAAATGCCATAAATATTAATGGGGATGGTGAGCCGCTGAACTGTAGGAGCCCCATGCTACTTGACAGGAAAGTGGGGCTCTGCCTGTTAAGGATCCCCCCCTTTGTTTTCCATACAGTGATGAAAACTCCAAGGGCAGTTAAAACGATCTGCTCCAGACTGCTGGCTGGGAGAGCTTGGAACTGCAGCAGCTCCCCTGCAGCTCTCTTGAATCTCTCTTTTTGTAGACTGTCCACTCTAGAGGGGGAGGAGTTGCCCATCGGCCCTGCAGCTGTGCAGTGCTGTGCAATGTGGTGCTAGTGAGAGGGGCACTAGCAGGCAGAGATCCAGATGGTTCCTAAAGAATTGTCAGTGCTGCACAGATGGCAATTGACTGGTGAAAAGTATCTGTGAGGATCAGAGTAGAGCGCTACTGCAGAGAGTCTCTGTCTCCACACCCCACCTTAGCGGTATGCGGCAAAGTGATGCCAGAGCTGCTGTTCAGGGGATGTTGTCACGGCCAAAAGTATAACGGTTCAAAAAAGAACTAGATAAGTTCATGGAGGATAGGTCCATCAATGGCTATTAGCCAATGTGGTCAGGGATGCAGCACCATCCTCTGGGTATCCCAGAGCCTCTGACTACCAGAAGCTGGGACTGGATTGGATGACGGGATGGATCACTCAACAATTGCTTTGTTCTGTTCAGGCCCTCTGATGCATCTGGCACTGGCCACTGTTGGAAGACCGGCTACAGCTCTAGACAGATCATTGGTCTGACCCAGTGTGGCCATTTGTGGCGCTATCTCCTTTTGTCATTCCCCAGCCTGGAGTTTCAGCCTGGCACCAAGACCATTAATTTACTGGACACTTAGCATTGGGTTAAAGAAATGGGGGCATCTAGCCCAGGGCTGGGGCTTTGGCTGTGGCCTGGAATGGAGTGCACATGGAGCTGGAGAGGGACAGTATAGCTCCTCTGAGCGTCAGGAATGCAACTGCCACTTTACACTGCCTTACTCTGCGGCTGCTTCCTTCCTTCTGGTTTCTGTTCCACAGTGCTGGTTATTCAACAGCCTGGGGAGCCTCAGAGCTGTTGTTTCAGCTCCCCTCCCCCAGCTCAGGGCTTCCCTCCCTGCCCGATAGTGGTGTTGGGGCAATCAGTGGTGAACAGTCACTTCAGTCAGCGCTGCCCTTTCCTCCTCACTACTTCTCCCATTCCTGGCTTTTGCCAGAGCCCCCAGCTGACCTTTGCTGCACCCCGCCTCTCCTGGGCAGAATGAGCCCTTTGGTTCAGCAAAACACCCATCAGTGTGAAAAGTGACAACCTCTTCCTGGCAATGCTGCTTCCACTGACATCACCACCTCCACATGAGGCATAGTGTGTACGTCAATGTAGTTATATCTACACATGCTGTATTACTTACATGGGCTGTTAGCCCCAGCTGGGCTGAGGCTCTCCTCCACCCCACACCCCCACCAATCCCTCACTGGGAAACAGCAGCAGGGCTCACAGCTGGAGCTCTCCCCACCCTGGGGCTGACAGGCAGAGCTGTGAGCCCTGTGCAGGGCTCAGTTTTACTGCAGGGAGCCTACCAGTGCTGAAATTGACATTCTTGTCAGTTGCACAGCTGCTATTATTTCACATTGCTTCTCTGGCTCCTGGTTCTCAGTTGTGGGGGCAGGGCTCCAGTTGTGATTTCCCACATGGGGCTCAAAGCTTGGGCTATCAGCCCCAGGGCAGGGGGAAGAGGGCTCCAGCTGTGAACCACCCCTCCCCCCATGGCAGACAGCCAGAGCTGAAATGTGAAATAATAGCAGCTGTGAAACTCAAGAATATTGATTTCACTGCTTTTAGATTCCCTACTATGAAACTCTGCCCTGCAGGGGCTCACAGCTGACAGCTCAGGCTGTGTGTGTGTGGGGGGGGGGGAGCTGTGAGCCAGCACCTTTCTAGCAGCTGGGTGGGGGCCAGATATGCCTAAAGCAGAGGCTTTCAGTCCCAGTGTTAGGTAAAAAAGCAAGTCCTCACTCACCTCTCCAGCACCCGAGTTCGTGCGGAGTTGGTATGGGGCTCACAATCTGTCAAGAGACCAGACACCAATTCGTTGATCAACGGGCTCACACTATCCTTAGCTTGAAAGGCTTCAGAGTAAGTGTGGCAAGTTTATTAGAGGTGAGCATCAATATTTATACACAGAAGTAAACAAAGTGATTAACAGATCATAATGGTCATGCATAATCAATCAAGATTCTACAGGATAAAACAGGTTAAAAATGTAAATTAAGAAAGAGAAAAGGGGAGATGGCTACTTAAGGGGAGGAGGGTGTCATGAGTAGTTCGCAGGTCAGAGCTTTGATTAAAAGTTCAGACAGAGACATCAAGTCTGGGTTAAGTTTAAGCTCATCAAAAGTTCAGACTCAACATTCCTCCATTTGTAGCTTTGGGATAACTATTTACCAAAAACTACACCCCATTTTAAGGAGCCAAGGGCCGCTTGGCAATTTCAGCCTGGGCCAACTCGAGGAGAGTAAGGCCCTTGGCTGAAGTAGGAAAAGAATAAACTGACCCACATGAGTCTATGAGGGAGGGGACACACTGAATACAGCAACACAGTATTATAAGGATTACTATGGCCCCAACAATACCCACCAAGAGTTTTTTAACCCTCCCAAATCCAGGCAGCCAATTCCATAAGGCTCCCCACCAATCATAAGGTGGCTGGCCAGAGGAGTAGTTCTTAGCCATTTCCCTTAGATGTTTGGTACGTTGAAAAGTGTCAGAGTAGGTGTCATTTACAAAAACACAGCATTCTTCATTTATGAGGGCACAAGTTCCTCCCTGGGCTGCTAACATTATGTCTAAAGCCATTCGGTTTTGCAAAGCTAACTGGCGCAGCTGGGACATTTCCCCGGCCTGATTCTCAAATAGGGTCGCAGTTTCATTGGTTAAAGATTCTAGTAGTCCCTGTAGATGGATGACATCACCCCTCAAGCTAATGAGACCAGCCTACCGCTGCCACGACGAACCATCACGGATATTAATATCTCTGAAGGTTTCACGGATGTTACGAACGTGGGGAAAATGAGGGGGAGTGAGGGAGATGCGAGAAGGCGGTGTTAGCCACGCTAAATAACATGACCCTGCCCAATCAGGGGAGAGAAAGTAATAAGCTTTGGGCCCGCACACCCAGTATGTTCCATACAATGCGTTTCGGGTATTCCATTTCTCAAAGTAGGAGGTAACCCACCACCCGTTGGACCACTGTTCCCCTGGTAACGCAGAGGGGTCGTTGTGCGAACTGCAGAGGCACAATTTGGTAGTGGTGTTTTCAAAGGGCAGTGTAGTTCTGCTTGAGCAGTTGTAGAAGGCAATCGTATGTCCCTTAGCAATTAGTTGGACACCCTCGTGATCTGAGCAGGGTTTCTTAAAAGCTGACTCTGAAGGCTTGCCCACCCATGAAAAAGTTGGATCGGGGTGAGGGATCCACATATGGGATAAGTGGGATGCGCAAGGCTTGAAGCCAAGATTTTTACTAAAGGTGGTGCCATTAAAATACATGTTGCATTTACTTGTTCCCACAAAAGTTGACCCCTTTTCTTTAACAAAACACAGTGATCCTGTCTGATTGGTTACCCTGAGATATCTGTTAATTGGCACTCCTGTTTTGTTCCATGTAAGATTGTGTTGGACTGGATCTTTTACTCTAGCCGGTGGCATCCAAGTCATATTAGCAGTGGTCAGGGGAATGGGTGTGAAGGGGAGTCCCTGTTCTGCATTTACTGGAAATTGAGTACATACCCAGCAATTACTTCTATTTCCTAAAATACGAGTTTTAACCTCGTGGGAATATCTAATAAAAGCATTATCTTCATAGGCAGAAAATAAACTAAAAAGGCATAATAAAAAACATACAGTTGTCAGAATAAAAGGTCCTCTCATTTTTTCCGAGTCAATTTAAGTCTGATGTCTGAAAGAGGTAAGCTGGTCCATTGGTCGGAGGCAGTGTCCTCAGTGGTGGCAAGAGCTGCTGGTCCGTCACTGTGGTCCACTACGGCTGGCTTGACGTGGGAGTGGTGGATCCAGGATTTGCGTCCTTCCAGGAACACTGCAGTCTGGGTTGTTAAAAGAACCTGGTGGGGTCCAGTAAACCTTGGCTGGAGGGTGTCGCCACGAACGAACTTTTTGGCCCAGACGAAGTCCCCTGGTTGGAACGGGTGGATCTGTTCTTCCAGCGGCACGGTCTGGGAAAACTGCGAGGCTTTCCAAAGGGTACGGAGGCGAGCCTGTAGGGAAAGAAACTGGCATGCGGTCATATGATCCCCTCCCAATAGTGAAACATCAGCACGTGGTAGCGCCCCGCTTTTGAAAGGGGGGTGTCCATAGAGCAGTTTAAAGGGGGATAATCCCAATACACAGGTTGGGCGAGTACGAAGGTGAAACAGGACCAAGAGAAGTACCTGAGGCCACTTTAACCCTGTTTCCTGACAGTATTTAGCCAATGTAAACTTAAGCTTCCTATTCATACGCTTAACTTTCCCGCTAGACTGGGGGTGGTAGGGTGTATGAAAGGAGTGTGAAATGCCCAGTTCTTGTTCTAAACGGCCAAGGACATGACCAGTAAAGTGAGGTCCGTGATCTGAGTCAAGCACGAGAGGGATGCCAAAACGGGGTACAATGTCTCTAAGGAGAATCTTCGCCACTGTGGCAGCAGTACAATTAGCAGTAGGAAAAGCTTCGACCCAGGAAGTTAGAGGGCAAACCAAAACAAGGAGGTGCTTTTTCCCAAAAGCCTTTGGCATATCTGCAAAGTCAATTTGAAGATGTTGAAATGGAGCAGCAGGCGGAGGTCTTCCACCCTTAATTTTGTTAAGAGGCGGAGCAGGTCCATTACGCTGACATGTGCTGCATGCTTTCACTATTGACAGGCAGTAGGGTTGAATGCCTGGAGCATACCAAAAGCGAGCAATGGTGTCCACAAGGGCGTGCATGCCATAGTGACCCCCCTTATTATGGTGCCAGCGAACTGCCACGGGGTATGTGGAGCGAGGGAGGCAGGCTCGGCCATCCGGCATAAGCCAGGTCCCTTTGACCAGAGTGGCTCCGAGGCTCTCCCACGACTGTAGTTCAGCAGCGGGTACTGGTACGGGGTGCGGTGGAGTAAAGGAGGAGGCTGCAATAGCCAACGTGGGCATGGCTAAGGGTAAGACGGCAGCCATCTTGGCGGAGGCGTCAGCCAGGGCATTCCCACGGGTGACGGGGCTATCATCTTTAGTATGGGCCCGGCAGTGAACTACAGCCAGGACCGAGGGTTCTTGGAGGAAGTCCAAAAGCTTGTGGATGAGGGGGAGGTGCTGAATGGGTTTACCGGCAGCTGTCTGGAAACCTCGAAACTTCCAGAGGTGGATGTGACAATGCACAACTCCAAAAGCATACTTGCTATCAGTAAAAATGGTAACGGTCTTACCAGCGGCCAACTGGCAAGCTCGGGCCAGGGCATAGAGTTCGGCGGCTTGGGCTCCCCAGTTGCCTGGCAGTGAGGCGGCCTCTTGAATGTCCCATTCAGAGGTGACTGCATAACCGGTGAAACGCTTGCCATCAACATAGAAGGAGCTTCCGTCCGAGAAGAGGATGCAATCAGGGTTGTCCAGTGGCACGTCAAACAGGTTGTCCCTTATCTGTAAGATGCTATAAACTACTTCCACACAGTCGTGCTGATCCTGGAGGACTGGCAGGTCAGGAAGCAAGGTAGCTGGATTAGGGGGCCCACACCTTTCAAAAATTAGGTTAGTGTCTTCTAAGAGTTCGGCCTCTAGCTGTTGCTGACGATGGGCCGAAAAGACTTGGGTTGTGCCCCTACGCAGAAGGGCTGACAAGGCATGAGAGGTCCAAACCGTGGTAAAATGACCCAGGGTCAGGCTCTTTGCCTTTGTGGTCAGCAGGGCAGCTGCTGCCAGAGTCCGGGTGCAGGATGGGGTTCCCTGAGCAACAGGGTCGATCTGCTGAGAGTAAAAAGCAAGCGGGAAATAGTGGGGCCCGCTCAGCTGGGTAAGGATGCCACTAGCAATTCCGCCCCTCTCGTGGACAAAAAGGTGAAAGGGTTTGCTGTAATTGGGGGGGTGGAGAGACATGGAGGAGGCCACACTGTCCTTGAGTAACTGAAAGGCTTGGATTGTGTCCGGGGACCACTGCAAAGGGTCAGGAGCAAGGTTAGCAGTGAGTCGGTGGAGCGGTTTGCTTAACTCCCCGCAGGATGGCAACCAGGGGCGACAGAAGCCAATTAATCCTAAGAAACCTCGAAGTTGTTTCTTGGTGTTTGGCAGAGGGCAGTTTTGGATAGTCTTTATGCGGACTGGGTCCATTTGTCTCCCCTCTGGGGTTAACAGGAAGCCCAGATATCGGACCTTCTGTGAGACCCACTGAATCTTGTTAGGGTCTACCTTGTGGCCTCTGGTGTGTAGGTATAATAAAAGTGCCTAGGACCAACGTGGATCCCTCCGGACTGGTGAAGCCTTCCAAGTCGTGGCGGAGGCATTGGCTGAAAATCGTGGGGCTGTCTCTGTAGCCTTGAGGAAGTCGTTGCCAGACATAACTTTGTCCCTCCCAGGTGAAGCCAAAGAGATACTGAGAGTCTGGGTGCACAGGAATGCTGAAAAAGGCTGATTTTAAGTCAATAACAGTGAACCACTCAGCATCTCAGGGGATTTGGCTGATGATAGTAGCTGGATCAGGAACTACTGCATGAAGAGGGACCACATACTGATTAACAACCCGTAGATCCTGTACAAAGCGCCAACGAATAGGGTCTCCGTCCTTTTTAGGAGGCTTTTTGACAGGCAGTATAGGGGTGTTACAGGGAGTGCGCTGAGGGCGGACTAGCTTTTGTGCAATGAATCCCTCGATAATGGGGCGGATGCCCTCCCGGGCTTCCAGCGACAGGGGGTATTGAGGGACTGACGGGGGGGTTAAGGAGGGCTTCACTTGAATCCTTACTGGCTCTGCCGAAAGGAGCAGGCCAACATCAGTGTCAGAAATTCCCCAGAGGGTTAAAGGCAAGTCAGTGAGGTCAGGGGAGAGAGATGGGGAGGTTTCCCAATTACCCTGAGTTGGGGCCGAATCTCCTAACACTGTCATCAATAATCCTACCCCTTCAGGAGTGCAGGTTAAAGTAGCCTCAAGCTTACAGAGTAAATCCCGGCCCATCAAAGGGATCGGACAAGCTGGGGAAAAAAGAAAACGGTGAGAAAAACATTTATCAGCATAAATAACATTTAGAGGCAAAGGGAGTCCCAGAGACTGTGGGTTGCCCTCCACCCCAGTTGCAGTTTTAACCTCAGAGGATAGCCAGGGAGAGGGGGCATGATTTAAAAGAGAGAAAGTAGCTCCAGTATCAATGAGGAAGGAGACAGGCAGTCCTTGGACTGAAAAGGTTAGACGAGGCTCTTTGCTGGGAGGGGAGAAAGTGAGGAAGGAGCCGGCTAAAGACATTAAGGAAATAAGACCATCACATTGTTTGCCTTTGCCCCCGGGGTACCGTCATTGAGGAGGCTGAGTTTGCTGCAGCTGCTGCTGTTGCCCGTAGTTGATCCAGGCCTGGGGAACGGGCTGAGCTGGTGGTGCAGGGGTGTATTCGTCCCTGGTGTAAGTATCTGCGGATGCGACCGGGCCCTCTGGGCGTCCCCAGGGGAGGGGTATGCAACCTGCTGCATCTGCTTGATTTTTTTGCCTAGTAATTACTTCTCCCGAGGTGTGCCCTTCCATTTCCCCCTTATCCCTCTGCAGATTCCAATCTGGAGTCCTGCAGATTCCCCTCTGTGCCCTGGAGAGAGTCCCCCTGCGGAGGAATAGGGGCAGGTGCAGTGGGGACCAACTGACAAATCAAAACACGCCGTGGTTTACACCCTTCATCGAAATAACATGGAGGGGGTTCACTCTCGGGAGAATACCTGACTGCCATAATTTTTAAAGATTTCCACAGCTCTGCTGCTGTGTCCCAACAAAACTAGTAACATAACTGTCCCGGATGGTCTTTTTCGATCTGGCTCCTTACTCCTCTTAAGGCAGCCTGTTCGAAAGAGCCATACGAAGGCCACCTCATCTCCGGGTCGGCCAATACCCAGTCCAATTCCTTACACACAGTGTGTACAACTTCCTCCTAGACATTCTTGTCTGTACTGGGAGTTTCCCTTCGTTCCATAACTTATTTACAATCCCCAACGGACTCTCAAGAGGCACGCTAATCCCTTGACCCATGGTGTCTGACAGGAGTCCTCCAACTGGCGTTTACCCTGCTGTCCAGTACACGACCCCTCAATATTGAATTGGCTGGGAGAAATCTCCCGTGGCGCCTGCCAATTATTATATGAGTGGTCTGACCACTGGACAGAGGCACCGCACCAGAAGGAAATCCCGGACGAGCTCCCAAATTGTTAGGTAAAAAAGCAAGTCCTCACTCACCTCTCCAGCACCCGAGTTCGTGAGGAGTTGGTATGGGGCTCACAATCTGTCAGAGACCAGACACCAATTCGTTGATCAATGGGCTCACACTATCCTTAGCTTGAAAGGCTTCAGAGTAAGTGTGGCAAGTTTATTAGAGGTGAGCATCAATATTTATACACAGAAGTAAACAAAGTGATTAACAGATCATAATGGTCATGCATAATCAATCAAGATTCTACAGGATAAAACAGGTTAAAAATGTAAATTAAGAAAGACAAAAGGGGAGATGGCTACTTAAGGGGAGGGGGGTGTCATGAGTAGTTCGCAGGTCAGAGCTTTGATTAAAAGTTCAGACAGAGACATCAAGTCTGGGTTAAGTTTAAGCTCATCAAAAGTTCAGACTCAACACCAGGGCTGCCAGGCTCTAGCTGTCTGTGTCCCACGACACCTCACTTCAGCTGGTGGAAGTGCTCCTGGTGAGGACACGCACTGCCAAGAGAAGGCACAAGTATGGACATGGAGCACCGCTTTATTTACAACAACTTAACTTTAGTTGACTTAATTTTGTAGTGTAGACAGGGCCTGAGACAGGTGGGTTTGGGACAAAGTCCTGACAGAGACAGGGAGGAGAAACAGACACAGCCTTTTGAGTTTTCTATCCTTTTTTCCCCATTCTGTTCAGTTTCATATGCTGTGCTCATCATTGAGGGTCCAAGTACCTGACACTGTCATTCACTTTTATCAGCCAGCCACGCCTCTGCCTCGGCAGGGCCAGGTTAACAAACCCACTCGTTTGTTGTTTTTTTTAAATAGCTTTTCTTCTAGTTCACAAATGAAAACACACTTGGGAAGCCTGGCACTGCAGCCTGCACTGATCAGTAGAGACCATACAACAAGGCCCTAACCTCTTGTGTTATTAAACAGACCCTGCTCTTTTCCCCAAGAGTTGGGCTGTGAATCAGGGTCCAGGGCCCATTCCAGCTCTGATCATTCCATTCTCTCATCCCAAACATTTTGCTTGTAGCTACAATTGGAAATGGAATTCTTTGAACAATTGTTTAGGATAAGAAGTGATAGTGTTGCTGTACAGCCGTTGAACAGCTACTCCCTCTGAACCAAGATGTGGCTGCATTTCAGTGCTTGGCAAACCAACCCTATATAAGCCCTACCCAACCATCAGTGTGAGTACCAGGCTTAATTAGCTAATTCCAGAAATGCCCTTCCAGAGGCTCAAATGAAAAAATGTTATTCTGCATGAATAACAGCATGTTTTTGAGCAGTTAGGACCTCAGCCACTGACTGCACAGGGTAAAATCCACAGTTGTTGACCATATCCCAACGCAAGGAACTGTCTGCTTCAGCCAGAGACAGGGAATGGGATAGAGAGCCTTTCACCTCTAGGGCACCGGATCCTAGGTGGGCCAGGTAAGAGGCACTGGCTGGCTTAGGGTGGGTTTGGAATACCATATGGGGCCTTTCACCACTCAAGCATTGGTTCCAATCCAGTCCCAGGTCAATGGACTGCCTGGTGTGACTGGCACACTGGCAATTCACCCTAAGGCAATGACACTTGGGCATATGGAGAGAACCTGCTAACAGGTTCATGCACCAGGCCGTGGCAGAAGCAAGGAAACCGACTGTTCCACTCCCTGCGCTAGGTCTGTGTGGCTCAAAAACAAAAGTATTTTAAAAAACAAAACCCAATTTTTGGCGAAAACTGAAAACACCAGAGAATAAAAGAATCGGACAAAACTCCTGGTTTATTTACAAAGGAAAGCAAAACCAACAGCTCAAATCCATGAGTATTTACAGCATCACAAGGAGGCGAGTGGACCCGCAAGGCTGAGGAGATGGTGGCACAGGTGGTGGGCAGGGAGAGAATTTTCTCTTGGATCAAGGGAAAGCTGAAAGGGTAACCCCTAGCAGCAAGCATCTAAAGGGCCAGTGTCAAACAACAGCTGATTTAGCAGGAGCAGCTAGTCTCATGCCGGGGTTGAGGTTAACTCCTGTGGGGGCCTGTCTCCCATAAGAGGAGCTTGCGAAGGACAAATGGGGCTGGAGATGAGCCTGAGCCATTAGTGGCCAAAGAAAATTAGAGGATATTATTTATCTGACTGTTAAAAAGTATCTTAAAGCAGCAGGCTGGACAGCAGAACAGATGGGACGTGCCTACTGGACTGAGGGCACAAGGACAGCGAGGGGATCCCAGTCACTTGACCTAGGACAGGATGTCTTCCGTAGCTGAGGGGAGCTGGAATGAGAGAGAAAACAGCAGATGAAAAGTACTGCCAGAATGCAGGTCTACACTACAAAGTTGTCAGCACAGCTGTGTTGGTCTGGGGGTGTGGCAAAACCCCCACCTAGATGCGAGATGCTGACAAAAGAGGGCCTCTGTTGACACAGCGAATGTCCTTCAGGGGGATGGTGCTACTTGCTGACAGAAACACTCCTATGCTGTGTCTCCATTAGGGGGCTCTGCCAGTACAGCTATCCTGGCAAAACATGCTGCATAAACAAGGCCATAGAGTCAGGTGGGTCTGCACATAAAGATCTTATTGGGGCACCCAGAAAACAGAACGACCCCCACTCGCCAGGATATGATCCCAGCCCAGATCCTGATCCCACCTGTAGCAGGAGGTTATTTTTTCTTAAGTGAGCCCTTCAGTTTCTCCTTCTCGGACGAGCGCTGCTTCCGCACTCTCTCATCTTTCTTTCCTTTGGCGTTCTCTAAGTTTTCATAAACTGTTGGTTCCTCCTTCTGCCTGTGAGACAGCGAGAAAGTCAGAGGTGAGCAGGGTATGGAGAGCCAGGAGGGCAGCACCAGAATGGTGGGGAGGCCAGGTGGTGGTGGGGAAGGGCACGGCTACCGCCCAGGAGGGTGGGGGACTCCTGATTTGCCACAGCTCTTACTTAGAGGACTTTCGGGAGGCCTTGGCATGTTGGTTCTTCAGCGCAGGTGGGTACGCAATGTTCCCATATTCAGACTCTTTGGATCTCCCCTTCTGAGACTGCATGAGAAAACGAGACAAGAGAGGACTGGAGAATGGGAGAGAGCACAGTGCTGGGGTGCGGGGTAATGGGGCGTGGCAGGGGGCAAAGGGCAGCTGCCTCGTGGCCCCTTATCCCAGGCTAGGACGTGAGGAAATGGGGCATGGTCAGGCTATGACAGAGAGCACCTCCAGCAGCATAGCATCTCCTGGGACTGAGTGCACGGTGTCCCCATTCTCACCTGCATAACATCCAGCTTCTTCTTGGTGGTCTCTATGAACTGGCAGATGGCCATGTAGATGAATTTATACTGGGCCTCAGTCTGCACCATTCCTGAGCGCTGGGCCCTTACCATCTGGATGGTCTTCTGGATGTCTATGTCGCAATCCAGCCCTGGAGGTGGTGCGTTGGGGGACAGGGAGAGGCAAAGAGGCAGTTATGGGCTGAAGGCTGCTGCAATAAGTTCCTCACCATATACCTATCCCCAGCCTGCGAGGTCACCAGACAAAATCCTAGCGGAACCTCGTCCCAGCAGGTTCCCCTTGCCCAGGGTGGGAGGAGACACTGGTACCTTCAGCCCTCAGTTCTCTCCCGCTACTCAGACTCCCTTCTTGCCTGCTTGCCTCTAAGTCTACCAAGTGGGAGTGTCAATCCCTGGGCAACACTAACGCTCCACTGACTGAGCAGTTATATCCACAAATGAGAGCACCAGAGATCCAACTACTATCTGGGGACAGCCAACCAGCAGGCATTGCCAGGCTTCCACCAACGGGTCAGTTACAATCCCCAGTGGCAGCCCCCTGCACCTCTCCTCTGCCCGGGCCCTATGTGGGATCTTTGGCAAAGGGGTGTGGTCACCCTCCCCTGCTATTAAGGTCCTGGGATATTCAAGCAACCGCTTTCTCACCCACATGCCTGATATTTCCCAGCTAGTGAAGTTGCCTTTAGGACCCAGCTGGCGGAGAAGACTGGCCATGGGGCAGAGCCCTGCAGGTAAAGCATAGGCATGGGAAGTATCTTACCCTTGGTGGAAATCGTCTCCACTATCATATCGATGACGATGATGGTTCCAGTGCGGCCAATCCCAGCACTGCACACAAGGGCACAAGCAGAAGTCAGGAGATGGCAGTACCATACATACACATTCCTCCAGCAACTTACAGCCACTGGCAGCAACTCCAAGGGTTTCCCAGGCTGTCCTGCACCCACTGCTACAAAGCAGCCACCTCTGGGGTGTGGCGTGGCATTGTTTAGCAGCAGCACACAAACACTGCACAAGAGATTAGGACAGGAAAGAAGAATGGGATCTCCAGCCTGAGCTTGGGGTGGATTTAGGAAGGTGCAATGGAAGTGCCAGCACTTGGATTTGCCAGAAAAAAGAGATTCACTCGAGTCACAGCGAACAGACACGATCTTTAATGACTGTGAGCAATCAGGGTGTTCAGTTTACAGAGACCACTTCCAGCAGGACCATGACCACTGTGGAGTGTGGCATTTGGAGAGACTGCCCCCTGTGGAGTCAGCAAACCAACTCCCTGCAGCACAGCAGTAGGAGCATTGAAATGAGCAGGCACTGCTTCCACACCCACCTGCAATGCACCACTATGGGCCCAGCCTCAGGGATGCTCTCTTGTTTCTGGTTGATTTGGTCCAGGAAGCTGAGCACCCCTCCCGGCTCACTGGGGACTCCGTGGTCTGGCCAGCTCAGGTACTGGTACTGCCAGATCTCTCGCACAGCCTTACACTAGGGGGCAACAAAACACACATATGGCAGGTTGTGCACAGTTCCACCCCATCCTCCCCATGTCCCCCAGTCCCTTAGGTTCCCATCCTGCATGACAAAGGCACTGAGGGTCTCTGCCCTCCAGACTGAGAACAGGCCAACTTAGTTCCCAAACAACAAATGACAGAGAGAGGGAAACAATATTTGGTCAATGAAGCCCTCCAGCTAGACTGGAACAGGGACCTAGGGGTGAAAGCGGCCATGCTCCATCTCCTGATCCTCAAGCCTGCCAGTCTCCCACTCCTCCCAAACCGGGGACCAGACTGGAACCAGGACCATAAAAGTTACAGGTCCCTTTGCCTAATGTCACCTGAAATGCCACAGTCACTAATTCCCAACCTTGAAGGTTTAGCCACAGCGAAAGTCCCAGGAACAATTAATGCTCAGGGGCATGGCACTCACGTTGTCGATTGGCGAGAGACAGAGCTGTCGGAGTTTGTATTCCAGGGCATCACGTTCTCCAATATTCTCCACCATATAGGGACCATACTCTTTGGTGCTGCCCTCCTCTGGCCAGTAGGGGACGCACTTGTTCTGTGAGGAAACAAGAAGAAAAGGTGATGACTGAAACGAGGAGACAGAAGAAAAATCCCTAGGGAGAAAGAAAAAGGTAAAGCGGTGAGTGGCTGGGGGTGGGGAGGAGAAAGAAGGAGGGATGGATGCAAGACATGGCAGCAGGCCCTCTGAGACACCTACCCTCCCTTTCTCCACCTCCCGGGTGGTCATCACAATGATGCGAGAGTTTTCCTGCCACACCATCTGCCAGAAGTCATTGACGGTGGCATCCAGGCAGCCCTGGCTTGCAATGTATGTCTTGGTGAATTCATCTGGGCTGACCAGCTGGTTCTACAGAGGGGCAAATGGACAAGGAAAGGGAAGGGGTTACAGGAACCAGGTGTTCTGTGCCCGCTCCCCAAGACATGGCAGCATTCCTGGAGGCTCACCTTGATGTAGTTGGCATTGATATAATCTGCTCCGGGGATATTTGGGTCCCTGCCTTGTAGGATTACTCGAGAATGATCAACTAGGGAGGCAAGGAAGGGGTTAACACAACACTGAGGTATCCCCCCACCCCAAAAT
Source organism: Malaclemys terrapin pileata (assembly GCF_027887155.1). Taxonomy (NCBI): domain Eukaryota; kingdom Metazoa; phylum Chordata; order Testudines; family Emydidae; genus Malaclemys; species Malaclemys terrapin. The sequence continues at coordinate 142,328,682 of NC_071505.1, forward strand.
TCAGGCATTGGTCCCACATGTAGCCCATTCCCTACACTCCAGATTAATCCAATGGGCCCATCAAACCCTGTTTCCCCACCATCCCTCATACTGGATCAGACTAACAGGACCATATAACCCAGTGCCCCCCACTTACCCTCTGAGACGGATCAGCCCAATGAGCCAGTGTATCCAGATGAGCATGCACACCCACACCCACAAGGGCATGCAGAGGAGGCAATGCCTCTCACTAAATCCTTTATGGCCTTAAATACCCAGTCAGGGGCCCCTTGTAGCTCATCCCCACAGGAGGGCAAATAAACCCCAGCCAGTTTGAGGCTTCCTCTGGGGTAACTCTAGGCAAGGCTCTGCCAGGTCTTCACTGCCCCTCTATGTGTCAGGCCCTCCCGTTGAGGCAGGAACATGCAGCCCCTGGATGTCTTCCTGATGGAAGGGCAGGACTCACAGGGCAAGATGTTCTTATACCGGTTCTTTCCCTTGTTCTCAGGTCTCTGCCCCTCATGCCGATCATACAGATGCTTGGCCTCCTGTTTCTGCAGGCTCTGAAAGGGGAAGGGTAATCGTTACGGCAGAGCAACCCACTGTGATTGGTGTGGGGAGCACTGAGGGGAATGGGAGCACAGAGAGTAAGGATGGTCCAGTAGCTAGGGTAGTAGGCTAGGAGACTCGTGAGAGCTGGGTTGAGTTCCCTGCTCTGCACAGCCTTCCTGTGTCTCAGTTCCCCAGCCGCAAAATGGGGCTAATACCCTGCCCTAGCTCACAGGGGTGTGGGGATGATAAATTCATTGAAGATTGTGAGGCGTTCAGATTCTGTGGTAATGGGGGCCAGGTTCAGAGATGACCTGACATAGAGAGGTCATGATAGGGATGAATCCATTAATGGAGTAGGGAAAGAGAATGAGATTGGGAGCAGGGTCTCCCAGAACATGGAGACAGTCACAACACAATCACTTACATCAAATTCTTCCCAGAATCCAGCCTTGGCTGTCTCCTCAGCCAGGCTCTGCTTGTTCAGTTCATGCACTCTGTTCTCAATGTCTGCCGCATTTACTCTGGTGGCATAATAGGGCTGGGTAAGGAAGAAGGGAAAGGCTTGGTAAGCAAGAGGGATAGGACAGAGATGGACACATGCTGTAGACAGGGACAGAGGGTGAAGCCCCCAAAAGTATCCCTGACACAAGGACCCCATTTACCTGTCTCAGGTACACGTAGGATCCGGACACCTCCTCGATTCCAGTTTTCTTGAAATGCTCCACTAGGTCTGCCAAGCTGTCAAACATCTCAGCACCTCCAACTGTGTATCTCCCATTCTGGAGAGAGTAAAGCTGTGTTATTCACATCCCCTAATGGACCCACTGCCCCCCATGGTGTATCTTACAACCAGTGCCATGGGAGGTTGTTACACTGGGACATGAAGCCCTGGGTAGGTCTTGTAGGTCTTGCCCTGTTGAGTTTGAAGCACCGCATCTCATGTGGTATGTGTCACACCCTCCTGGCATGATGAGCAACTGAGAGCTTGTTCTGGTACCATCAAACTTGTAAGTTGGTGAGCTGACCCCAGGTGTCCTGCTGCATGGATGGAAACCCAGGGAAGTCAACTCCCCCCCCCCCCCCCAGCTCTTGTTTAAGGTCAGTTGTTTTGTTTCCCCATAATTCACCTGCATGAACTCTCCACTGTCCCAAACCCACCCATGTTAGAATCATAGAAGATTAGGGTTGGAAGAGACCTCAGGAAGTCATCTAGTCCAACCCCCAGCTCAAAGCAGGACCAAAGCAGGATCATCCTCAAAGAAGGATCATAGTATGGAGTGAGAGAAGACCTAGTAATGTGTGGGTTGATCTTATCCACCAGGCTAGGCTTAGGGACCTCAACAAGGTCTTCTCTCCTGCAAGAGGCTTGTAGCTCCTCAGCTTCTCATCACAGCTCAGTAGCTCATTTCTGGAACTCCCTATGAAGTTTGAAGAACCCTATAGAGCCAAGGAGACCAGAAACAACTGACCTTCCTTCTCTCCGCTATCTTCCTCTCTGGCCTCCCTGTGTCACACTTTGTTCCCTGTCCCAGGTGCATAACTGTCTGGTTCAGTCTCCAGATTCAACTCTCCTTCAATCTCACAGGCTCCTTTGAGGCTCTGCACATCTCTGCTCTGTCCAATGTAGGAGCTCCCATTGCTACCCAGCTCCCTTCCTGTCTTCCTGCCACTTGTGTCTGCACTAGACTCCTCCCTCATCCTGGATGCAGCAAAATCAGCCATCCCCCACAGCCACTGCTCAGACCAGGCAAGGACTAAGGAACCCGACAGTAAGCAGCCAAGCCCTTAGCATGGATTTCATATACATTGTTGGATACAAAAACATTCCAGCAGTTTCCATATCTTCCTGTTGGTAAAAATAGATCAAACATCTGCCACAGATAAATGTTTCCTTCCCTCCCTCTGCTTGCTCCCTTCCCTGCACCCTGCCCCGTCCCTCTCACCTCACACATGATCTTGACATGGGTGACCTTAAGCCGAGCCCCAGGGGTGCCAGCAGCCCCAGTTGGTGGGGCCTCAGGCCCAGCTTTGGGTTGGTCAGTCAGGACAGACAGAACAAAGTCACCAGGTTTGCTGAGGCTCTCACGCACCAGGAAAGTCCAGGGGATGGCCTTGGACTGGAGCAGAGACTCAGCTGCTGGGCCAGATAGATGCCCATGGTACCACCTGGGAGAAAATGGGACAGGGTCAGACAAGAGCAGGGGACTGCAGGGCCAGAGGGAAGCCAAGCGAGGTACAGGACCTGGGGCACATGGGGATGAGGTATGGGGGAAAGAAGTGGAGGGACCAAGAGTTAGAGGGGAGATGAGTGGAAGGTGCCTGTGGCTGAGCGAAGCCAGGAGGGACAGGACCTAAGGGGTGTCAAGGTGGATGGGGCTGGAACAATAGGGACAGGTGAGCCAGGGGCAGGGAGCCCGAGGAAAGCTAAGTGGAAGACAGGTTTAATAACTGTGAGACATGGGGAGGCGGGGCGATGTTAAGAGCTGTATGTTCTGGCCCAGTCCCCTCACGGGGGTGAGGCTAACACAGCAGGGGTCACTACCCAGTGACTCACTGCAGGGCACAGCCGGGGTCAGTATCCAGTGATGTAAGTAGCTACAGTTACAATTCCCCCTTTATTTGGAAAATGAAATGCACCTGAAACGTAATACAAATGCCCAACCAGTACAGCCAGTTCAATATCACACACACAGATGGGATGTCTAGATTGCCTGATCTGGGTAAATAACCTGCATCCCCTGACAAAGGAGAAGGTTATTCTGACTCTAATTGGACACATGTCATCTCTGATCTCTGAAGCTTGATGGCTTTCAGATCACACAGCCACTTCCTAGTCCCAGAACAGGTCTGGGATCTGTTTGGCCATTGAGGTAGGTCTGTCTCTGTTCACTACTCTTGGTAGTTTTCATTGTCAGTCACTAGGCACGTGTGTTACTTCTCCTATTGCACAAGCCTTCTCAGTAGCATTCTACGTGTCCGCTAGATACAGAGCGCCAATGGAAACTCCTTGGTTTTGTCTAGATTTCTTCTGTTCCTCCTGTAGGACTGAACCTCAGGAGAGGCTATGACACTACCTCTCAGTGAGTGGTGCAGCTGTTGACAAGGTTTCCAGTCCCTTCCTTTTTGGAATTAACATTCTCTCTTGCTTGCATTGGGGTGACTCCAGCGTTCTTGTCTATTTTCTTATGTTGCAGTTTCTTGCTCTTTGGTAAGCACTCCAGGGTCACTGGTCTCTGGCTGAAGAAGTCTATTAGCTGGTGGCACTAAGGTCTCTGAACTGGGGACTCTAAGGAAGCCTGTGAGGTGAGTTGTGATAGACTCACAAAGCTAAATAGGGATTCCGTGAATCTGTCAGGAACTTTTTTTATTTTGATTCTCGAGTTCTTTGCTATTTGTACCAACATTTCTGCTAAATGACTGCATTTGAGTCCACATAAAGGCGTGGCATGCGGTGTGGAACTGATACATTAATGTGGACAGCAGAAATGAGCCACTCGTGAATTGTGAGCCATTCTCTGCTACTAACACGTCTGGAATCCCCTGGTGAGCTCAGTGCTTCACAGTGGTTATTCCCTTGCTACTCAGCATGGTCTGCAACAGCTCAATCTTCTAAGAAGCTGAGTACTTGCTCACTAATAAGAGGTTCCTATTTAGTTCTAGTAGATCTAGCTCAGGGGTAGGCAACCTATGGCACGCGTGCCGAACTGATTTTCAGTGGCACTCACACTGCCCAGGTCCTGGCCACCGGTCCAGGGGGCTCTGCATTTTAATTTAATTTTACATTAAGCTTCTTAAACATTTTAAAAACCTTATTTACTTTACATACAACAATAGTTTAGTTATATATTATAGACTTATAGAAAGAGACCTTCTAAAAATGTTAAAATGTATTACTGGCACGCAAAACCTTAAATTAGAGTGAATAAATGAAGACTCGGCACATCACTTCTGAAAGGTTGCAGACCCCTGATCTAGCTCTACCCTAGACCAAGGGTGATCATGTATTTCATGTGATGTCAGCCATCCCTTTGCATTTGGCTTCCTCTATTGATGGAGGTATTGTATTTAAATTTTATTACCTTTGTGGCAGCATTCTTGTGCGGCTGGACTAGGCCACCTCCAGCTCTCTTTTGCATTCTTAGTACCCAGCTGCAGGCCATGGATTATGATCAGTACTTCTCACTTCATGCTGTGTTGTATTATGACACAACCTCCTCTGTACATGGTCCCATCATCAGCAATTTCCTCTTGATGGTCCCAGTCAGATTGGAGATCCCTGGACTGCTCCTCTCGACCATCCAGCTAGAAGGACTTCCTCAGCTGTTAGCTGGGTCATTTGTGTTTTCTTATTTGAGTTTGTCAAATTTTCTTTCAGAAGTAGTTGGTAAATGAAACCTATTTACTTCAAATCCTCTTTCTGAGGCCACTATTCCCAGGCAGGTTTGGCATGACAATAAGCTGCTCACTTGGCCCCTCTTTCACATTTAATCAGTGCTGTGGCAATTTCATGCGCCTGTTTTGAAGTCCAGGCTGTGCTTCAGTGGTTGCTGTAATGTGGCTTCCAACTCTTCACGGTCTGTTTCTACCTTGAACAGATTAATGAAACCACTCACAAACTAAAACGATTCCCAACATTTCTTCTTCATCTGAGCTGTGGTGACTTAGTAAAAGCACATGCTACCAGCTGATCATTTTGCATGTCAGCTTAGGGGCAGAGGGAACTGTTTGGAGAGCAAGAAATGGCTGTGTGATTAGCAAGCCATCGAGGTTCAGTTTGTGATTTACACACCCACTAACACTGAAGTAAATGGCTGTGGATCCTGGCTGTCACACAACAGTGATATAAACCCTCTGTCACCCTGACCTTGATCACGTGAGTGGGGCCAGGCAATGAAGAAAACCTCATCACGCCTTACAGGATCTGGCCTGTCTTCAGACACCTAGGGCAGGCTCCTCCCAGCCTGGGGTTCTGGGGGGGCTGGAGGCAGGCAAGGGGCTCTTTTTGCCCTGTCTCATTGCAGGGCTGGGCCTCTGTTCTCCCCATCTGCAGAGAGGAAATAGTTAACCCCCCTGTGGCCCAGCTCAGGGAAGACACGTGATGGAAAATCTCTCAGGGAGAGAGAGTGAGAAAAGGAGCTTTCGTAAGAGCTAGGGGGAGAGAAGTTTCCAACCGCAATAGTAAGGGAGGAAGCTGCAGAGCCCCAGCCCAAGCCAACGGCCCTGACTGGAGCAGACAAAACGCTGAGGGACACACATGCTGTGCCCCACACAGGACCGCAACCCTGCCCCAGGGCGAGGGGCACTGCTGTGGAACAGCCACCCACCACCAGGGGGCTGAGAGCACAACACAGTGCAAACCACCTGATTTGATTTAGGAACACAGTGCCAAAGACATATGCAAATAGGGGAGGGGAGGGAGACCAAATGGGGACTGGAAAAGCATAGTCTGAGAGGTCCATCAGCAGGATGCCCAGCATGGAATAGCAGGGGCTGCAGGGCAGGTCTGCGGGCCATTGGCAGAGCTGTGTGGGGAGCCCAGCACTGGAATAACTGGGGGGGCTGCAGGGCAGGAGTGAGGGGCATTGGGTCATACACTGCAGGCCTCTTCTTGTAACTAGCATCACAATTTTCACTTTTAGCAACAAGATATAAATAGCAAAACCGATGAGACAGCGGAAGTCAAAGTTGCCAAATATAAGCAGGGCCCACATTGAATTTCACAGACTTGCGTGCAAAGGAGCGGAGAGGGGGGCATTTTATATTTAGTTAGTTCTGGAGTAGGGGCTGGGCTATGATCTCAGTCCCAGACAGTTTGGTACCAAAACTGTGTTCAGGGGGGTGAAGAGGGGTGTACCACGGGAATTAGCCCCTCAGTTCACAGGTGTGCAGGATGAGGCTGTGGGGGTGGGCATTAGACCCTCAGTAAAAGACTCGTGGTTGCTCTGCTTACTCCATACCTTTCTGTAGTGGGATCGGAGCAATTCAGTGGATACCTCAGGTCTATTACAGTCCCATCTTTATCCTGTAGTGAACCCTGCTGCTGTGTGTAGTACTCCACCAGTTCAGACAGCGTGGCAAACTTCTCCCCTCCATAGAGATCATAATAATCCCCGGTGTTCTGGATACGAATGTGGGTCACCTGGTCACCCACCCTGAGGGATGAGGCAGAGAGGAGTCTGGTGAAGTACAGGAGAGGTTCAGGAAAAGGGGAAGGGAAAGTAAAGTCCCTCACAGGACGGGGTGCAGGGGGAATGGGGCCAGGAAGTAGGGATGGAGGGTGGGTCAGACAATGATGCCACTCGGGTATCTCTTGGGCAGGGGGCAGGATGAAGGGAGGGAGTGATGGGGCTGGAAAGCACAGCCCCATATATATCCTGGGGATGGTATAGGCAGAATGGGGCCACGGGAAAGGGAAGGGGCAGAGAGCGAAGCATCCACATATCCCTGGGATGGCAACAATGTGCAGGATGGGGTCTGAGTTACCCACCTGACAGAGAGGGAGAAATCTCCCTGATTCTTTCGACTGGGTCTAGCCAAGAAGCTTCCATGAACTCCTCGTCCCTTGAGTAAGGCCTCAGCTTGCAGTCCACTCAGGTCCCGGTGGAACCACCTAGGTGAGAGCAGAAAAGCAGGAAAAAGTAAACGCTGACAGACAGAGGGTTTACAGCTATACCTCCATGAGGGGTCTGTACAGTAAACAGAGTGGTCCCCCGAAAAGGATCCCAACCCTTGAGGGGGTCGTACAACAGATGGCCTGGGAAGGTCCTCTGTCACACACCCCTGGGGTATGATCCCAGACCCATCCCCAGGAAAGGACTGTACTGGGGGTGAGTGGAATAGAGCAAGTGAGATGATTTCCCAACACCTGTCCCACCCGCACCACCTTCTCAACTCCCCTCTTACCTCACCATCGTCGAGGGAGAGCAGCCAAGGGGCTGGGTATCTACAACCAAAGGAACTTGAAAAACGTAAAGAAAAGAGCTTTTAATGCTGACAAGAAAAGGGAAGTAAGCGTCTGCTGTCTCTGCTCAACTCCCTAATGCTGAGCTCCCGATGCGTTACTCTGGCCATCTACCTCTCCAGTGTCCCCCTCTCTCAGTCCATCTGCCTCTCTCTGACTCTGACTCCCCTTCTCTCCCCTTCTCACTCACTCTCTCCCTGTGGCGGGGCACAAACAGAAGAAAGGCAAGTGCGTGGCTCAGATAGCACACAAGTCAGGGAACAGGAAGCGTCGCTGAGCCATCAGCTCTTCAGCCCTGAGCTGCTTTGCACAAACTTCTGCTTCTCCTTTTGGCTTCCCCCCCCTTTTTTCTTCTCAGTTATTCTTGGTGTGTTCCCCGCCCACCCACGGAGGGGTTACTTTGGTGACCTCTTCTGTGGCCCGGTCTACACTCACGCATTTGGGCATTGTAACTCCCCTCCCCACCAACATGTCAGTAACATGCTTCACACCAAACACACAAAGCTTCTTGCAATGGTGCAGAGCAGATCATAGCATCATTGCAACTTGTATGGGGTCACTGCACAGCTGCAGGGCCAATGCAGACAGCAAATGCTGGCCCAGCAGCTGTAGTGGTGCAATTAGTCCCATCCCACAATGTTTGTTGCCACGAGGTAAGCCACTCCATGGAGGTCTGAAAGCAGCTGAGACTGTACTCAGCTATTCTGAACTATCTAGCTTAGCATGAAAGAAAGTGCCCTCCCAACACTCCTACAAGGTAGAGAAGTTATTCCCATTTTACAGATGTAGAATTGTGGCATAGGGTAGATGAAGTGTCTTGCCCAAAGAGTCTGTGGCAGAGCCAGGCATTGACCCCAGGTCTCCCAAATTTCAGTCCAGTGCTCTAACCACAAGACCATCCTTCCTTGCTCTGCCTGCCCTTGATCGACTTTTGGGATGTGCCTGAGAGATGAAGAGCATCAGTGGATTAGCCAGGGTTGGGGCTACCCAGGTTACTGTTCAGAGTGCAGCACATATACCTACACAACCCAATGGCATATGCATCACCTGGTGCAAGCAGCATGGGGCTGCAGAGTCCAAATACAGTATATTAAGTCCAAAGTAGCTGAACTGGAGATACAGAGAGAAATATTAATAGCTATGGAATATAGGGATGTTAGAACTGACTTTCCCAATCCTCCATTTGAGGGGGAGAAGTGGAGAACTAGGGGGTCAAAGAGATGGAATCCATATTCCAAAGAGAGGTAGAGGAGGCTGGTCCTTCCTCCTCACCACAAGAAGGGTGCTCCAGAAGATGGGGATACAGATGTGAGATGTACACAGGCTGAATATTTTGTGGAGATTTGATCATTAGACTATTGATAACTGGTGATTGTAAGAACTGTTCAGTGACTTTTCTACCAACTACAAAGGTGGCAGATCCTACACATCTAGACAGACTACTAGTGGTGGCTGAGGAGGAGCCTGTGGTACACTCTGAAACTGATGACACGGGGAAGTGTAGGAGAGAAGTCCTGGAAGCTATATTTAGATTGCTAGAAAGAATGCTTAGTTCCAGGGGCTTTGCAGCTCTTAAACACTTCTAGTTCCATACAAAAGACTAGTTAGGTTAGGGGAACTTCAGAGTCTCAACATATGGCTACGAAGCTGATGTTAAGAAGAGGGATTTACATTTAACTGGCACAGGAATTTGAAGGAGGGCAGGGGGAGGGAGAGAATTTATACAAGGAATGGGCAGCACCTTAGCAAGGAACTAGATTACCAGCACAGAAAAATAATAAAGTTTGGGGAATTGCTTCAACTAGAACTGGGCAGCAGCCAATAGGTGCTAAGGAGCACTCAGGTTAGACAAAGACATCTTGTTAGAGATGTCAATGATTCAAAGGCATCACTGTCCAGTAGAGAGTAGGCAGAAATTACTGCTCCACTGTAGCAGGGGCAAGTTTAGATCACAGAGATAAATTCTGATTGTCACTAGGGTATCAGAATGAGGAGTTAAACAGCAATAGGCACCTGGGCAAAAATAAAACTCACCAGATGAACTGCTAACAAGAATATGCACTCTCATTAAAATCAGCAATTATACCGGAGGGTAGCAAATGTACCAATCCTTGCAAAAAGGCGCTAAGTGTGACCATGGGAATTACAGACCAGAGAGTCTTACTTCTGTACCAGGAAAATTGGCTGAAACAATGATTAAAAATAGCATTATAAACCAACCCTCTGTGTGAACATAACAAACAGGGACAAACATCACAGCTTCTGCAAAGGAACATTTATTATAATTCTTTGAATTTATCAATAAAATAGTGGATTAAGAACTGGCTGACATAGCTTTCAAAAAACCTTTATTAAAGGCCTTTACAAGAGACTGCTAAGAAAAGTAAGTAGCATGCGGTGAGAGGTGAAATTCTGTCATGGAATGGAAACTGTCTAAGAGAAACAAGGAGTAGAATAAATGGGCAATTTCCATTGTGACACAGGGTTAGGAGTGGAATGCCCCACAGTTTTGTAATGGGACGGTTATTTAACATATTTCTTACTGATCTGACAAAGAGAGTGAGCAGTGAGGTGGCAACATTTGTACATGACACCAAAATATTTATGTTGGTCATGACAGGATAAAACTGAAAAATTTCAGAAGGAGCTACCCAAGTAAGATGAATGGGCAGCATGATGGTGGATTGAATTCACTGCTGACAAGTGAAAGGTAATGGACATTGCAAGGAATAATGTGAACTCATCCTACATCTTATTGGGTTCTAAATTAACTGGAACCTGGGTGTCCTTGTGGAGGTTCAATGAAACATCTGCTTAACGGGCAGTAGCCATCAAAGAATCCAACAAGGCTTTAAGATGCAGACCAATGGGATGGAGAAGAATTACTGGAGCTATACCAATGTTGTTGCACCAATCAGTGGGATGTCCTCACCTGGAACACTGTGCTCATCTCTAGTTACCCTCTCTCGGGTCTGGAAAGACTGGGACTGTTTAGAGAGGTAACAAATAAGAGGGGACAAGAAATGTATACATGACAGTAGCGGTAGGGCAGCAACTAGAGACTTGAGATGCATTGTGCCAGGCAATGCATTCATATTAGACACAGAGATAGCCTCTGCTTCAAAGAGCTTACAGTCTAAATAGACAAAACAAAGGCCATGTCTACACTCCCAGCACCGCAGCAGCACAGCAGCACACTTCCTACAGTGACAAAAGGGTTTTTTCTGTCAATGTAGTAAATCCATCTCTCTAAGGGCTCTTAAAATGCTGCAGTGGTGTAGCTGAGCCACTGTAGCGCATCAGCGAAGACGCTACCTATGCCAACAAGAGGTAGCTCTCCTGTCAGCATAAGTACTCCACCTCCCAGAGAGGCGGTAGCTAGGTTGACGGGAGAATTCTCTGGGGGACCTAGCACTGTCTACACTGGAGACTAGATTGGTTTAACTGTATTGCTCAGGCAGGTGGATTTTTTACACCCCTGAGCAACGCAGTTATACCTACACTTGGAAATTAGGTTGACCAGGCCTAGGCGCAGTAAATAGGTCAACAGAAGAATCCTTCCCTCAACCTAGCCATGTCTATTCTGGGGCTTACAACCTAACTATGGTACCGAGGGTGCAAAATTTTTCACACCCCTGCCTGAGCAACATAGCTAGGTTGAGCTAATTTTTAAGGGTAAATCAGGCCAAAGAGTGAGAGGTGAAAAGGCACAGAGAGGAACGTGACGTGCTTATGGTAACTCAGCAAGTCAGTGACAGAGCCTGGAACAGAAACTAGGTCTCCTGACTATGCTGTCTGTCTAATAATAACACGGACTTGGATAGTGAAGGTGAATCAGGCACTCCTATGCACTGTTTCTCATAACATATGAGCAAGGGGACTGTCAATGACACTGAAAGGGAGCTAATGTAAAGCTGATACAACAAATTTGTTTTTTAAATACGTGTTATTAGTCTGTGGAATTCAGCACTGCAAACTGCCATACCAAGGACTTGTATGCAGTGTAGTTGTAGCCACGTCAGTCTCAGGATATGAGAGACACAAGGAAGGTGAAGTAGTTATCTATTATTGGACCAACTTCTGTTGGTGAGGCCCTGAAGAAGAGCTCTGCCTCCCTCACCAACAGAAGTTAGTCCAATAAAAGATATTACCTCACCCACCTTGTCTCTCATGATACCATGGGCTTAGCAGGATTCATATAAGGATTGGACATTTATATGGATAACAAGAACACCCACATTTACATTAGATAAGAAAAAACAGCAGGATAGTACATCTCCTGCTGCCGAACATAACCCAATCACTAACTAAGGTGGGTAAGGAAGAAACTTCTCCTGGAAACAAGTTATTGCACAATAAACCAAGGGATTTTCTACACATTAATCTGAAGGTAATTGGCTGCGGCCTCTGTCACAGACAGAAGACTGGACTAGACAGACCAGATCTGGCAGTTGCTATGTTAATGCTCTGCCTGGTCCCTCCTCCAGAGAAGAAAAGAGAGAGTGGAAGACAGATGGAAAGAATGAGCATTGGAGCTATGCCCCAGTGTTCTTGTACCATGGGCATGGGAGCAGGGACGGAGAGGAGAGACCTCATTAAGGGTCCTCATTCCATTCTCACTGACAACTCTACAGCGCTAAGCACTTCAATTCATTGGGTACTGACCATGGCTTAGATGTCAGCCAGGGACACACGTGGCTCAATTCTTCCAATTCAAGCCACGGTGGAGAGGGGCCCCTGGTATGCTGGGCTCTGTGATTCTTGTGACACTGTGGAATCCAGACCCTTCTGCAGAATTCAGAATTTCAGCAGCCATTTCAAAACAATTCAGCTGCCAGCCCTTTTGGCTGTATAGGAAGCTTTCTGAAAGTGCCTTCCTGCAGTGCTGTCTGCTGGAATCTGCATAGCAAACACTTTTGGTGAGTGTCAGAACTGCTGGGTTCAATTCCCAGCTCTGGAAGGGGAGCAGGGCGAGTGGTTTAGAGTGGGGAGAGGCCTGGCCTCAGGGGTTCTATTCATGGCTCTGCCTTTGACTTGCCATGGGACATGGGCCAATCCCTTCCCCATCTGTGCTTCAATGCAAATGAGCCTTTACTTTTGCTAGGGTGAGCAGTACTGATCCCCAATACAGCCCTGCTGAATCCTGTCACTTCTGCTCCCTTATAGCCCCCTTGCCCACTCCCTCTAGAGTCTTCACTTCCCTGTCTGCCTCTCACTTCCTAACTATTTCTCCCCCACAGGCCCCTTTGATCAGACCCTAAAGCCAACAAACCCCCTGGAGAAATACACTCACCCACAGGATGGCATCAGGTCCCCGGCCACAGGGGTCCCCACTGAGGAGGAAGGAAGAGAGTCTCAAGGGGATGGAGTACTGCAGCTCTCAGTCAGAGAAGCCTAGTGAAAAGGAGATAAACAATACTGAAGATACCAAGGAAACAGGAAGAATTTCCTGGGAAGGGGGTGCAGGACTGAAGATCGTTACAGACCCATGGAGTGGGGGTAGCACCCAGAGGGAAAGCATGGCTAATTTTATGGGGCCTGGGACAAGATGGTTAACGGACCTGACATTAGGGTGACCAGACAGCAAGTGTGAAAAATCGGGACGGGGGTGGGGGGTAATAGGAGCCTATATAAGAAAAAGACCCCAAAATCGGGCTGTCCCTATAAAATCGGGACATCTGGTCACCCTACCTGACATTCCTAGATCAGGGCTGGTAAGAGTCCCCTGACTCGTCTGCATCTAATCCAATCAGTAAGGCTCTGAATGCCACTTACCTCTCCAGCCCTAATACTTCCCCACCCACATGATCACAATAGTTGGGGTGAGGTGGGGCAGAGGGAGAAGGAAGAAGCCTGAGATCAGGCCACCGGGCCCAGGACAAAGGGCTTCCGTCTCACCACTTGCAAATCTCTCTCTGAGCGAAGTTAATAAATAGATAGGCAAGTGGGGGAGGGGACATCCAACCTGAGGGGGTGGGCAGGTGAGCAAGGGAGGAACTGCCTGTTCTCCCCGCCTCCTCCCCACTAAGTCTACGCCCTCACTGGAGGACTGGTAATAGAATCACAGAGAACACATAAGCAAATAAAACTTGGTCACCTGGAAGCTACCACCTGAGCCACAGCTCTGGGCCCTTCCAGTCCTGGGCTCCCCATACAGCCCTGCCAATACCCCTCAGTCCTGCCCTGCAGCCCCCTGCTATTCCAGCACTAGGCTCCGCACACTGCTCTGCCAATGTACCTCAGTCCTGCCCTGCAGCCCCCTGCTATTCCAGTGCTGGGCTCCCCACACAGCTCTGCCAATGCCCCTCAGTCCCGCCCTGCAGCCCCCTGCTATTCCAGTGCTAGGCTCTCCACACAGCCCTGCCAATGCCTCTCAGTCCTGCCCTGCAGCCCCCGCTGCACACAGTTCCCACATAGCTCTGCCATTGGACTTCATTCCTGCCCTGAAGTCACATCAGTCAAATGCCCCTCATTCAAATCCCAGAGTACCTACATTCCCCACGAATGTGGTGTCCCCTCACTTTTATTGTTGAAAATTAATATCAGAAATGCAGATCATGAGGCTGAGGCTATGTCTACACTTTAAATGCTACAGGTCTATTTCTCCCACCACAGGTCCCTTTTATCAGGCTCTAAAACCAAGAATGCACCTGGAGGTCTACACTTAAAATACCATTGTGCTGCTTCAATGTAGACCTTTACTACAGCAATTGGAGGGTTTTCCCATCACTGCAGTAAATCCACCTCCCCGAGAGGTGGTACCTAGAGTAACGGAAGAATTCTTCCATCAATCTAGTGTTGCCTACACAGGGACTTGGGTCAGCTTAACTACATCAGTCAGGGGTGTCACATCCCTGAGCGACGTATCTGGGTCAATCTAATTTTCTACTATAGACCCACCCTGAGTTATAGAGGCCTTTACTTTCAAGAATTGTGCAGCTTCTTAAATTTCATGCATCAATAATGTATTGTGCCCCTCATTTTGGGTCTTTGTCACACATTGGCCCTGTCTAGACTAGGAAAATAAATTGTGTTTAAGAATACTTTAGCCAACATCTTTTAACTTACACATTGTTAAACACTATCTTTTAAGAAGACACAGTTTAACACCTTTAGAAACACGTTACCTTGTGGTGATCAACCCTAGGATCCCGCTAAAAGTGTTAAACACACCTAAACTAGTATAAACGTGTTATTAAGTAGTCTCTGCTACCACATTTTTAAACACAACCTATTTTCCAAAACTAGACGGAGCCATTGCATCCGATGCGTGGGTCTTGGCAGGTTGAGAGATATACATGTAGCCCCACACCTACATGCCTGCTGTTCCAATTCTGAACCCCCTTCACTCTGCTGCCTCTCAGTGCTGGCCTACAGCACTCCCTGCTGGGCCTACAAGGTTGGATGTTTAGAAAATGTTAACTGGTTTCAAGCCTTTTACTTCCAGGCTAAGATGTGTGTGTGTGTGGGGGGGTGTTATGATTTCTATTTCCTCTAATTTATCTCACGCAACGTGCTGTCTCCTCAAGGCAGAGCCACAAGGATTACAGGGTTACCATTAGGGGAGGAGATAACCAGAACTCTCTTCTGCCTTAAATTCAGTGAGGAGTGCCCTTTTTCCCAGGAAGCAGCAGCAGGATCCAGACTGGACAAAGACTCACTCAGAAACACACAGGGGGACATTTTCAAAGCAGCTTTTATTCACAAGCACAAAAATCAAAGATGCACAAAGAAGCCAGTTGCTCCAGAGCTTCCAGGAAGTAGGTGGCTCTTCTGACCAATTGCAGCACACTGATGATAATGGTGGAGAGCAGTCCTGGAATATAACTAGCCAAAAATTCTCACACACTGAGTGTCATGTGACCTTGCCCAGGAAGGCCAGCAGAGGGTCCCAGTTTCAGGAGGCAGCCACACCCCCTGTACCAGCCCCGTGTGGGGGCAGTGTCATTGGAGGCAGGAACATGGCTTTTAGCTTCCCGGACATGTTTGCAATCTCTGGGTCCTGGGACTCATAAGATTTTATCAGTCTGGCAAATTTCAGGACCCCTAAGAGAGAGAAGGAGAAGAGAGAAAAACAGCTCAGAACAAGTCTAACTGTTGACACAAGATTCCCCAGATGGTAGGTTTACCAAGGATACCATCCTGTGGCCAGACAAAGGAGCTGCAGCCACAGGTGGAGAATCCTGCATATGGAACCAACGGCTAAACTGAAATTTTGCTTGCATTGCCCATTCCCCTAGACCCACGAGGCTGTATGCTCCCTGCTCCAGGAGGGACCCTCAAACACAAAGGGAGGAAAGGGAAACTGCCGCAGCCCAGCTCTGTCTTCCCAACCAAGGCGAACCTACCCTCTCCATCATTACTGAAGCCATAGGCTTTGATCACATCCTGCTGGATCTGGGTGGCCACGGGCAGCAGGAACTGCAGCATCTTGCCCATGTCATTGCAGGCGTTATCCCGGGCCTCCTCCATGCGCTGGGCATTCTCCGGGGAGCCGAAGGCCTTGATGACCTCGGCCAGAACCACTAGGGACAGACAGGCACAGCAGTGAGAGCCCGACGCGGCGCCCAAGCCCCCCTCCCCAGCGGCGCTGGAGCACTCTCTGCCAGGGGAGCCGAGGAGTCAGGCCCGCTCCTGGCCCTGGGAAGGGAGCAGGGGCAAGTGGGCTAGGGATGGGACGGTGCTCCCGCTCCGCCGGCCAGGGAGGGCACTTCCCATCTCTGCAATGAGCAAGATGCTGGGTATCGCGCAGCGCGCGGGACAGCGCTGCTGCCGCATTTTGCTGGGGGGCCGAGACAAGTTTCGGGGGGGGGCAGGGGGACTCCTGGGAGGCTCCTATCCGCCAGCCCGCCCCCACGCCCACGCCCTCACCTTTGGCCTGCTCGGCGCTCAGCGAGCCCGGCGGGGCCTGGGCCGGAGCAGCCATGGGGCGCTGCAGGCTAGACATTGGGCGGGGACGCTCATGTCACCGCGCCCTGGCGGCGCAGCAGGCCCCGGCCAGGACCATGGGCTCGGGCGGGCGGGGGAAGCTGCCTCGGCAGGAGAGCGAGCCTGCGCCACTGCCGCCAGCCCGCGTCCTGACGTCTAGAGGCTGGGAGGAATCACGGCTTGGGGGGAGAGACCGTGAGGAGATGCCGCCAAAGATGGGGGGAGGGAAATCAGTCCCTGCTGCACCTCTCCTACGATGCCCACACCCCCCGTAGGCCACTATTGGCTATGCACGGCGCCACACCTGACCGCGCGCACCGCGGCCGGCTCCCGCCCTCCGTCCCCGCCTGGTGAGTGCTTTATTACCCGGGCTGCTTATTCACAGCACAGAAGACCCTATAATTCCCCCACACTAAGTGCCCTGAGAGCATAACTCGGCTCACCACGAGTCTGATATTCACCGTCCTCAGAGGCTTCCTGGCACATCAGGAAGCCTGCTAGACAAATACTAAAAGAGCTGAAATCACTAAGAAATCCTGTCACGAGCGCGGGTCCCCACCCTGGCTGTAGAGCTCTCCCGCTGAGGGTGACTTGCAGGCCAGGCAAGCAGCCCTCTTGGCGGCTTTGCACCGCCTCTACAAAGGTGCCGGGGCCCCCAGTGCCACGCGGTTCGTATTTTGAGCCCCGCAAAAGAGGGCTTTTTTGAACAAATAAGCTATATGTAGATGACCTGGTTTCCTATTGGTGTAAACGAATATAAGCCACGCCCCCGGTAGCAATAGCGTGCGGAGAAGGGGAAGAAAGGCAGAAAGGTGGAGGAAAGGAGAGGGAGGAAGTAGTTGTCCGGCGCAGCCGCAGGCACCCAATGCTGGTTTTCAGACTAGAGGGGAGATTGCGAGAAGTGATAGAGCCCCGGTTTGTGCACAGCAGTGCGCTGCCTTTAGCGAATTTATCTCTGCACCAGTAGTGCAAGTACGGTGGTACTCTCCAGTACGCTGTACAGGCAAGAGATTTTTAGGGGGTACAGGGTACCTGAAAGACTTGGGGCTAGCCCCCCCCCCTCCAGCTGCGCTCTGCTCCTTAAAGGAGAACAGGTCTAGGGAGGGCATTCATTCTTTATATGGCTTTAACAGCACAATGCATATGCTAACGAACTTAAACAAAGGCTTTGTTTAAGTTTATTAGCAAATGTATTGTGCTGTTAAATTGGTCAAGGGGGAGTGGGGGACGGAAGGTGTTTAAACAGTGTTTTTGATTCTGTTTCTCCCCATTGGTCTGAATTATCTATGACATTCATACTGCATCACATCAAGTCCAAATCGTTAGAGGAATGCTTGTGCTTGCACTGACCAGAGGATGTTTGGATTCTGATTTCAGACCAGTTCTGCAGCTTGACAGGAATTAGGTGTTGTCCCCAGTGTACATAGAACTCCTCTTTGCAGACAGACTACTCTAACATGCATTTTACTAAATGGAACTGGGGCAGCAAAACAAAGAAAACAAATGCCTACTTTTCCAGCTTTGTGGGTGAGAGAACTATAAGTGAAGATTATAATTCTGGACACTGATGACCTTAAACCAGCTACCTCAGGAATCTGCCAAAATCTTTGCTGAAAATATGTCCCTCATTTTAGCAACAGAGCTAAGATTTATCACACATCTGCTCACCTTTATTCCAATGATGCCCCTTCTAATCTGACAGTTTAGACATTGTCAGTTTCATCTAGAACAATTTACAAACTTGGAACCTAATCCTGTAAACCCTTAATCATTTGATCAATCCTACTGAAGACAATGGGACTATTTCCATGTCTGTGGACCACTTTAGTGGTAAGAGTTTCAGGAGTCTGTTCTGTTCCCATAAAGGAAGTTGTACCCAAACATTGCATTTCAATGGGAGATTCAATATCATAATGCAGTTTAGGATACAGTTCTACTTAAAAATTGTCTTTTAATAAGTCATACATACGCTGAAATGGCTCCTCATCCAATTCCCATATTCCATATAAATAGACTGAAATACTACACATTTTGGGGAAAAGTGAGTATTAACACCCATTTCATCACTGTACTGGAAAATATAGCTGAACTAAATTTTCTATGGAATTTGAAGAAAGTTTAACAGCCCCAATTGTTTTCTGTGTTAATCAGTGTGAACCTGAAAAAATTACATGCTTTCTTGAGAGAAAAGACTCAGTCCACACTTATGGGGGGAAAAAAAATCCTTCCAACTGGTGTTCAGAAGAATGTTACAAGACAAATACATAACCTCATGAGCAGAGGGTGGAGAGGATACCCTCCCACATTATGACCAGCAAAAAATAAAATAAAATAAAATAAAATCTCGAAGAGGCAGAGGTTCACAGATTTGCAAACCTACAAACCTGTGTTATGCTTTAAACCACCTCAGCACATACCAGGTTTATGAACATTAAAAAGGTAACTGCAAAGGCACACTGAAGCCCATTAACCTGAATGTGTGCCAGCCAGTATGCCCTCACTGATAAAAGGTGCGGTCACACCTGAACAGCTAAAAATTAACCTTGCCCTTTTAAGCTAAACGGAGTCATGTCACTGGCTCCATCTCTGTAGTTACATAACAGATAACAAAACTCCAGTGGGGCATGGTGCTGGCACATAGGGTCTCAGGTACATGGTGTGATTTTTCAGAATCTCTTTTGGGAGTAGTCATGTCAGGTGAAATAGCTGGTACTTATGATTATGCTATTTCTATACAGGTATATTCATCTTGGTATCTGAAGTTATGAATATTAGCTACATTTACTGTGTTTGCTCCTGTGGTAACGGCCACAAGGTATTTAACCAGCACATGAAGGGACAAGTCAAATTGAATGGCCCATGAAGGAATGCTTAGCTCACAATGAACCCTGGAAAACACTTGTCTACACTTAATGGACTTTTTGTGAATATTCTAACTCAAGGGTAGGCAATCTATGGCATGCGTACCAAAGGCGGCATGCCAGCTGATTTTCAGTGGCACTCACACTGCCCGTGTCCTGGCCACTGGTCCGGGGGACTCTGTATTTTAATTTAACTTTAAATGAAGCTTCTTAAACATTTTAAAAACCTTATTTACTTTACATACAACAATAGTTTAGTTATATATTATAGACTTATAGAAAGAGACCTTCTAAAAACATTAAAATGTATTACTGGCACGCGAAACCTTAAATTAGAGTGAATAAATGAAGACTTGGGACACCACTTCTGAAAGGTTGCTGACCCCTGTTCTAACTAGAATATGGGTGGGGGTGATGGACATGTAACTTGCCCATGTGACTCCAAACACCATCTTTCACAGTAAGAACAGATTTCCCTTTACTTAGCACTTGGCAGAAGCTAAAAGGCCCTGGCTTGGAAACATATCCATTTTGCCTCTTTCCTGCTCCAGCCTCTGGACTATGAACATATACTAATGGGAGCATTCTAACCAAGGGACTGAGGACTTGAAGGTAATCTGGAGCCTTCATATTTCCTTGATCCTTTGCAGATGGACTTATGAGTTGGATATGGTACAGAGACTGTTCTAGCCTCATTGATTGCTGATTTCTCCCTTGCAATGGACAAAAATCAGATGTCTGCTGACTTTCTCACATGAGTCAGCAGCCTTTGATACCTGTGGTATAAGCAACATAGTCCTTGCTTGAGTGGTTTTGTTCTTTCCTCTCCAAATGTCAAAGCCTGTTCCCATTGAACTCAATAGCAAAACTCCTTTTGATCTCAATGGGAACAGGATTTGGCCCCAAGAGATCAGAGAATGTGATTTTGATCAATTGCTTATCTGTCCAAAGAGAGTTTGCATGCATGTTCTGCCAGCAGGGCCGTCCTTACCCATACACACAGTATGCTGCTGCGTAGGGTACCAGGAAATTTGGGGCACCAAATTGCCCCAAATTTCCTGGTGCCCTATGCAGCTGTGTGCTGCTCCAGTGGCCAGCCTGATCCCCCGGCCGGCTGAGCTGCCCAGGAAAGCTGTCCCCGGCCCTGCTCCGCCTCTTCCCCATGGCCCACACTCCTGCGCCGCCCCAGCCCTGTCCCCACTCCACCCCTTCCCCAAAGCCCCTGCTCTTGCTCTGCCCCCACTCCACCCCCTTTCTCTGAGGACTGCAGCAGGGGTCAGGCCTGCCCTCCACTCACCAGGTGGAGCGACCTGGCCCCAGCCCACTCCGCACCGCTGGCTTCCAGCCGCGCTGCCGGTGAGTGCTGGGGGGTAGTTCCCCTCTGCCCCCCAAGCCTGGGAGCCAGGGCAGCAGAGTGGAGCAGGCTGGGGCCGGGTCTCTCCACTTTCCGCCGCCCCGTGAGTGCGGGGTTGGGCCTGCCCTGCACACATGGGGCGGCAGGAAGTGGAGTGGCCTGGCCCCAACCCGCTCCCCTCTGCCAGCTCGTGCTGGGGAGCAGTTCCCCCTTTCCCCCCAAGGCTGCTCCTGACCCCCACCTCCAGAGGCCTGGGGGGCTGCATAGGGCACCAAAATGGCTAGGGACAGCCCTGTCTGCCAGGCTGATTTTGATTGCCCCTCCTGTATGTCATGCTGAGAAAAATAATAAAACAATTTGGGCTGTAGTTCTATCAAGATGTACATGGCACACAGTTCTATGCTTCTTTTCCATCAAACCCAGATGCTTTCCTAGTGCCTGGTGGAGAGCAATACTTAGATAAAATTCTGCAAGCTGGCAGAAGCTTAGTTTGGGGGATGCTTACTTTGGACATAAGGGAGGCACGGTTAGTGTATTAATGGAAAGTGGGGTGATTGTCCTTCCTATCCTTCTTTCATTTAAGAAGTTTTAAATTTGGGGAGCTGCTGGATCCTCAATGACACCTGGAAGTACAGGTGGCACCAGGAGCCCAAATCATCATTTTAGACAGGTAAGGGGGGTGTCAGAGGGACGGGGAGCGCATGGGAGCCCTGGGCTGGGGACGGGGAGGAGTCACATGGAGGGTCATGTGTCCTCCCTTGTGTCCCTCCCATGAGTGCAGTACTGGCAAGAAATGATTTCTATTTACATCACTACTCTGCAGACTCACAGCAATGAGGTGTGGAGGTGATGCCCCTCAGCTCCTGGACATGCTCATCTCCCCCATAACACAGGTTGGCATTAGGGGGTACTGGGCTGCAGGAAGTACAGTAGAACCTCAGAATTACAAACTGACTGGTCAACCACACACCTCATTTGGAATCGGAAATATGCAATCACGCAGCAGCAGAGTCAGCTCCCCCCACTCCCCTCCCCAAAAAAGCAAGTACAGTACTGTGTTTAAAATACACTACTAAAAATAAAGGGAAGGTTAAAAAAAAGCTTTGACAAGGAAGGAAACTGTTTCTGTGCTTGTTTCATTATATTTAGGTAGTTAAAAGCAGCATTTTTCTTCTGCATAGTAAAGTTTCAAAGCTGTAATTAGTCAATGTTCAGTTGTAAATTTTTGAAAGAACAACCCCATTCCTGAGGTGTTCGCAAGTCTGAGGTTCTGCTGTACTGCTCATACCCCAGACACACTGCATCTGCCAGTACCCCAACCTCATGTTAGGCGGCACTATTCCACCCTTCATACCCTGGACATGCACTTTCTCCCCTCCCTCAACTTGGTGTTATGGGCTACTGTGCTCCAGGAGGTGCTACTCTTCATATATTGCTCCATCTCTTAGCAAGCAGATTGGCGTAAAGGGGGCCTTCTGCTGTTAGGGCCAGTGTTGTTTATCATGCCCTGCCTCTTCTCCCCCACACTCTGTTTTGCCACTGGGGGGTGCTGTGCTTCTGGAGGTATTGCCCTTCATATTCTGGCTATGCCTCAGATTTCCACGGTTCTTTAATACTGGGGGTACTTGACTGATGGGGTGTTGCCCTTTGTTCCCTCGCCATCTCCATCTCCTCCACACCACAACCTGGCACTAGGTCACCTTTTTTTCATATCATGCACAGGGCCCTTATCTCAACACCCCAGCTGACAGTCATAGGTGCTGCATTCTCAGAGAAGCTGCCCTTCATATCTTGCACATGTCAAATCTTTCCATACCCGCAACTTGCCCACGCATTGGGGGCCCTATCTCAGAGGTATCACCCTTCATGACTTGGCCACATCCCATCTCCCTACACCCCATCCTGGGGCTAGGGCCACTGTGCATCTGGGGGATCATGCTCCATTTTCATACACTGCAGTGCAGTGTGCTGTTTTTCACATCCCCTTACTCCCAGCTCCTTTGAAATGAACACAAGAAAGTCAGTTTCTGGAAGGGTTTTTTGTTTGGTTGCTTTTCTTTTTTAAGAGCTTCATATATATATTTATATATATAAATTATTAGAATGCATGTTGGGGGCTGGGAATGTGGGGGACTTTGGGTATTTTTCCATAGCTTTT
The DNA here is from genome assembly GCF_027887155.1 of Malaclemys terrapin pileata. NCBI lineage: Eukaryota > Metazoa > Chordata > Testudines > Emydidae > Malaclemys > Malaclemys terrapin. Next base: position 142,351,475 of record NC_071505.1, read on the forward strand.
TTTAATGTTTTAAGTAAATATATATATGGGGACAGATCGAGATATACAACTGTGAGATCAGACACACACACACACACACGGATTGGAGAGTCACAAATTGCTACACAAAACCGCCACGTCTAATGGGATGTGCATGAGTTAAAGTACATCAACTGGAATGGGTGAAGGGAAAGGGGCAGCCACCATCTTGAAAACAGTCCCAGGATATCCTGTGTCTCTTGACCACATCAACCCTTCCAAGTGGGCTGGGAGGGAGAGGGGCAATTACTATCTCAAAAACAGTCCCATGGTGCTTTGCACCTTCTGGCAATGTCTGTTCCCTCAAGGTGGGAGAAAATACAGCCACCTTCTTGAAAACAGTCCTATGGTGCTTTGCACCTCATGGCCAGGCCCAGTCCCTCAAGAATAGTGTGGGAAAGTCACAGTGTTCATTCTGAAAAGTTCCAATGGTGCTTGCATCTCTTTGCCACATTCACTCCTGAAAGGGCTTGGAGTGTGGGAAGCAGCATTGCCCATTTTTGAAAAGTCCCATGATGCCTTGCACTTCTAAGCCATATCTTACATCAAACAGGGTGAGGTGGGGCCAGTTGGAAAAGCAATTCCACCAGGGTTTGAGTGGCTGCCTCTTGGCCACATTTGCTCACTCAAAGAAGCAGAAGGGGCTGCCGCCCTATGGAGAAAAGTCTCAAGATGCTGTCCACCATTTTTTTAAAAATTGAACACAATAACTTTTAAAAGAGAAGATGGAGCAGCAGCCATTTTGAATCCCCCATGATTCTTTGTACCACCAGCTCTTTGCAACATCAACTTTGTCTCTTTCAGTGCCCCTTTCAAAGTCCAGCCAATGCTCCAATTTTTTTGTTGGTGTTTTACTCCCTTCCCCTCTTCTCTCCCCTCCCCCTCTTTGCTCCCAGAGTGGCGCCTTGTTTTCTCCACCCCTTCTTGTCTTGCACGGTGCTGAGTAGGATCGGGATATATCACTCTACAGCTTCCCCTCCCCAGGATTTGGTTGGTTGGTTGCTCCTCTGGAGAGGGAGACCTGATGATGTCATTGTGAGGGTTGGGGTCCATTTAAAGGGGTTTGTCACTTTCTTTCTTCAGGTGACTAGGAGAGGCAAGGCAATAGCAGAATGAAGGGAAAAGATGGAAAGAGAAAGAGAGAAAGAGAAAGAGAAAGAGAGGATTTAATATTGTGAAGTGTATTTATTCATTTATTCACGTCAATTTAGTCCCTGATAAAATTGCTGCCTCAGTAACTGAATCCTTGGTAAATCCCCAGAGCAGTACAACCCATTCACTTCCAAACACACACATACTGCTCCCCTGCCAATGTGCTCTCCCTGTCCTGGAGACAGCCCTCACAGAGGAGACAGGGAATCCAGCTCTGTGACCCTTTCAGTCCTCTGACAACAAGGAGAGCAGTTAGTAGTGGCAATTGTGCTGCCAGCTTTTGTGAAGTAGGCATTTGCCCCTCCTAAGAACAGGGCTGAAACTTCACATACTCATTTAGCATGAGGGCCATGGAACAGCCATCAGATGTGAATGACTTTCAATCGCTACCAAGCTGGGGCCATAGTGGAACTGATGCATCCTAGAAGTGAAAGACTCCATATTCCAGTCCCCCCAAACCTGGGATCTGATTGGAATTGGTACCTTGCGGCAAAGGACCTCCTATCCCATTCCCTTATCCCATTAGTTCCCTCATCCTGGGGCCAGATTTGAACCAGTGCCCTACAGGCAAAAGGTTTTATATCCCGCTCCCCCGAGCAGTGGCTTCTACACACCTGTAATAATCCTCCTGTGTAGGGAGTGGCACTCCATGCAGAGGGTGATGGGCGTGAAGCCATTGCTGCTGCTCCAGAGCCAGACGCTGCAGCTCTGCTGACTGTGCATGCATGGCCTGGAGCTGATGAGCTGCGGACATGGGAGCAGAGAGAGATCCCGGCAAGTCCCTGTAGGGGGCAGCTTTAACCAAAGAAAAGCAAGAAAAAGAACACATCATGTCATCTTATCAGCCCCATCATCATCCACTCCTCCCTGACTCAATCATGCCCCACTAGTAGAGCTCCATCGATGCTGCTTAATCCAGACCTATTGCACCTCTCAGTCTAGTATTCCAACCCTGGGTTCGCCTCTTACAGCTCTGCCAGTGCTTTTCAATCCTAACCTGTCAGTACCCTGATTTTCCAGTCCCGGTGCTACAGCACCCCATAGCTATTAATGCACCTCAGTCTCTCACTGTTATCCCAGTTCTGCTTCTTCTAGCTGTGTTGATGCCCTTCAGTCCTGCCCCACAGCTCCCACCAGTGTTCTTACCGAAAAGTTGGTGGCGCAGCACCTCATTCTCATGTAGTGGGTGAGGAAGGAGTGGGTTGGGGATGGTACCAGCTGGGTATGGGATCCGAGTGAGATGCGACCCCGAGGCCAATGGGTCAATAAGGGGGTGAACAGAGGCTGAGGCTGGGGAGAGAAGATATCCATAGGTACTCTGTGCTATGGAAGTAGGGGAAGAAAGTGAGGAACAAAGGGGGAGGGAGAGAGAGACACACACAGCCAGGCTGTTCTGTACTAGGGGCAGAACCATTGCAAGGTCAGCTGATGCAGCTAATCACTTTTAGTCCCATTTGTTTCTGTATTTGTTCCTTGTATCCACACTAGCTCACGGAAAATTGTTCTGCAAGATCACACGCAATACCCTCCTCTGCAACCATCAACAGAGCTTGGCATTGGGGCACTTCCAGTTTGGGCACCCTCCAGTTCTAGGCACAGCCCTCTGGAGCATATGTGCAGTACAGGCATGAGGCCACATATTGCATGCACAACATAAAGCCCATATGCTGCATGGGCTACATTTCAAAAGTGTCCATTCATTTTGGGTGCCTCTATTTTTGGATGCCCAACATGCAGGCACTCGAGCTTGCAAGTACTTTGTACTTCATCAGCATATTACTATTTAGTATGGTAGCTGCTGCTCCTGGATGGACATATCATTATGTGGTGTTAGATGCTGGAATGCTGGTAGGAGGTGCATCAGTAAAAGGGGAATAATTGATATTAGTTTGCTCCTGTTATCATTTTGATTGGTTCTAACTGCTTTGAATGGGGCCGTCTGTGGATCTGTGCTGGGGCACAGATCTACACAAACCATCCAGGTGCCCACACATAAAGTCACCAGGTTCCCAACAGATTGGTATGGCTGGCACTGCTACTTTTGAGTGCTCAAGGGGATACGGTGCTTCCTCTCTTTGGTACAATTATTTTCTACTATTGGGTAACTGGGGTTTGTTTTCTTGAGTTTGTCATTGCTGAACTTCTCCTTTTCCTTGTTTCTCTTTAGGATGCTGAGATATAAATGGCCAGGACCCAACTTTAATGGGAGGACATCCCTCCAGGTCTCTCTGCCTAGCCCAGCCATCAAACTTCTCCTATTCCGACCCCCAGCACTTCATCTCCCAACTTAGGCAGTAGGAGACATCAGGAGGTGAGCAGAGAGTTCGGATTTCTTTGGGCATAGGGGTGTGTCTGTGTCTATAGTTACTAGTGCCCCTGGTTTCACTTTTTCAGGTCAAGGAGTCTGAGAGCTGCAGCCAAGACACTGCCCACATCAGCACCCAGTAAGATAAGAGCAGCCATGTGATGCTGTGTGTGTCCACTAGCCTCTCTCTGGTGTTCTTGCATTTTCAGGAGCTGAAACACATTGGTCCAAAAGGATAAAGACTTAAAACTTAAAAAAAAAAATTGCATAGAGAGTTCTATGCTATTAAACAGCAACATTTTAAAAAATGAAATAAAACTGCATTTGGAATAGGTCTCTGTGCCTCTAATAAGATGCAGTTAGGGGGACTGGGCTGAGCCAAGACTGCTTAGGCCTATCCTGAATGAGGTGGAGGAGCTAAGCAGAGCTGGGACTACTTGAGTACAGCTCGACATGTGTCTAGTGGATGGAGAGCTTCCCATCTGATCCCACCAATGCTCGGCACTGTAATTGAGCTGGGCATAAGCATTGAGGGACTGCACTGAAAGGGCCAAGACAGCCCATGCAGTGGCGCTGCCTGCGCCTTCCTTCTACACTAGCACTGAACATGTGCAGGCTGAGATGATTCTAAGACTTGCTCAGAAGCTAGAACCAGAGCTGGAAGCACCTAAATTTTCTGGTGTAGACAAGAGATACAATATGAAAATGAGCCAATGAGACAACCTACAGGGAGAAAGAGAGCATTGGAGGCTGGGGATCCCACCCTGAGCCCTCGCACTCTCCTCACCTGCATGAATGGCATCCTGTTGGTGCAGATGGAGATGGGAGTGGATGTGTGAGTGCTGGTGATGATGGGGCGTCACATTGAGCATCTGCAGTCGGGCCAGGGGGTCATTGCTCAGGGCAGCTACCCGCTCTGCATGTTGCCGCTCAGCCGCCAGTCGCTCAGCATATGACATATCGGGACGCAAAGCTGGGCCGGTGGCGAGTGCCAGCCGCTCCCGCTCCAGGTGGCCCAGCCCTGGGTGGAAGGGGAAAGCAGGGTGCAGGCCAGGGGCTGCTTGCAGAGTCAGCCCTCCATGGCGCGGGAAAGGATCCATGGCAGCAGCAGGCACAGCATGGAGCTGCTCCAACTCAGCTGGCTTGACTTCAAAACCAGGCTTGAGACGCTCCCGCAGGTCCCGGTCCCTCAGGTCTCGTTCCCGGGCCTCCCGTTCCCTCAGCTCCCGTTCCCGTGTGGCTGGATCACTGCTGTAGATGGCTGGCACATTATAGCCCAGCAGACCGGGGTCAACAGCACCCAGCGGCACATAGAAGGGGTGATTGCGGTTGCTGGGGGACATGACATGGGGCCGGGCATACTCGCTGAGTGTGCGCAAAGCTGGAGTGTCGGGGCCCAGGTACGGCGGGACGGTAGCCACGGCACTGCCTTGCTCAAAGGATGGACGGTGAGCGACAGGGCCGAGAGATGAACACTCCACTGGCCGGCCCTCCTGAGCCATCTTCTGCAAGAGAGCAAAGAAGCTTTTCAATGTCAGAGGCTAACGAGAGCCTCCCCCAGCAGGGGGCACTGTGATCCCTAAACATCACCTCTTGCTCAGCCCCATTCTCCCCAGTGGGGTCACTGCAACACCTACCACACTTCTCTCCAATTCTCTCTCCTTTTCTCTCTCTCTCTCCTTCTCCCTCTCCCGCTCCCTCTCCCGCTCCTTCTCCTCCCGGGCCTTCTGTTCAGCCTCCCTGCGGACCTTCTCTACTAGATCTGCCCGTTTCTTGGCGAGCTTGGAGCCATCCAGGGGCACGAAGTAAAGGTCTGTACGGGAGCAGGAGTTGAAGCCACGATCTAGGTGTTTGTTGAACCTGTGGAGAAGAACAGAGGCACAAGTGTCAGAGTGTGAGAGAGATGGAGGACTGGGGGAATAGTGAGGACTGGCACAAGCCTGGAAATGTATCAAGGAAGGTGGAGGGTGTGCAGGGATCTTGGAGCCAGTGAGAGCTGTGGAAAGCAGCTGTGCCCCACACATCTGATACACCCCTTCCCTTGCTGTGTCCCGCCCCAGCAGTCCCCTCTGTGCAGGGTGACTACCCATCCCTATTTTAAGGGACCATCCCTAGACTTCCTTATTTCATTAATTTGTCGTATCAGTAAGGACAGGCTGAATCAACCTTAGCAGAGCAGCTTCAAAGTAACTGTTGATTAGACCCTGTTTTCAGTGTAGAATTCAGCCTGAAGAAACCTAATCTTTTAAGTAGGGCTCTCGATTAGGCGGTTAACTCATGCTATTATCGCAAACAAATTAATTGCGATTAAAAAAATGAATGTGATTAATCGCAGTTTTAATTGCGCTGTTAAACAATAGAATACCAATTGAAATTTATTAAATATTTTGGATGTTTTTCTACATTTTCATATATATTGTATTCTGTGCTGTAACTGAAATCAAATTGTATATTATTTTTAATACAAATATTTGCACTGTAGATATTATAAACAAAAGAAACAGTATTTTTCAATTCACCTCATACAAGTATTGTAGTACAATCTCTTTATTGTGAAAGTGCAACTTACAAATGTAGATTTTTTTGTTACATCACTGCACTCAAAAACAAAACAATGTAAAACTTCAGAGCCTACAAGTCCACTCAGTCCTACTTCTTGTTCAGCCAACCGCTAAGACAAACAAGTTTGTTTACATTTACAGGAGGTAATGCTGCCCTCTTCTTATTTACAATGTCACCAGAAAGTCAGAACAGGCATTTGCATGACACTTTTGTAGCTGGCATCGCAAGATATTTACGCGCTAGATATGCTAAACATCCGTATGCCCCTTCATACTTCAGCCACCATTCCAGTGCACATGCTTTCATGCTGATGATTCTTATTAAAAAAATAATGCATTAATTAAATTTGTGACTGAACTCCTTAGGGGAGAAAAAACGGTGACTCACCTTTTTGTAACTGTTGTTCTTTGAGATGTGTTGTTCATGTCCATTCCAAGCAGGTGTGTGCGTGCCGCGTGCACGCCAGCCGGAAGATTTTACCATAGCAGTGTCCGTAGGATCGGACGCTGGGTGCAGCCTGAATTGGACCTTGTCTTTGTGGAAGACCGTGTATGGAGGCTCTGATGTCAGTGCTCTAAGCTCCGACACTCTCCTGGCCAATGTGATAGCCACTAGGAACGCAACCTTATATGAAAGATATAACAGCGAGCACGAAGCCAGAGGCTCGAAAGGTGGCCCTGTGAGGGCGGACAGGACCAAATTGAGGTCCCAAGCTGGGACCGGCTGACAAGTATGCGGGAACAGTCTGTCCAGGCCCTTGAGGAAGCAACTAGCTAGTGGGTTTGCAAAAACTGAGCTCCCTCCCGCTCCTGGGTGGAATGCTGAGATAGCCGCCAAGTGGACTCGAACTGAAGAGGGGGAGAGTCCTAGTTGTCTCAGATGAAGCAAATAGTCCAATATGAGAGGGATCGGGGCAAGCAAAGGAGCCTGCCCCTGCTGTTCGGCCCAGATGGAGAAGCGTTTCCACTTGGTTATGTATGTGGTCCTGGTGGAGGGTTTTCTACTACCGAGAAGGACCTGCCTGACCTGATGAGAGCATTGCATTTCCACAGGGTTTAGCCATGGAGCATCCAGGCTGTGAGGTGGAGCGACTCCAGGTTCGGATGACGTAGGCGACCCCGATCCTGTGTGATCAAGTCTGGGAGCAGGGGCAGCCTGAGGGGTGCCCGTATGGACATGTGCAGGAGCAATGTGTACCAGTGTTGGCGCGGCCATGCCGGCGCTATCAGGATGACACGAGCGTGATCCCTGCGAGTCTTGAGGATTACCCTGTGAACCATGGGAATCGGGGGGAAAGCGTAAAGTAGGCTGTTTTCCCAGGAGAGGAGGAAGGCGTCCGTTGGGGACCTGGGACTGCGTCCCATGAGGGAGCAGAATTGCTGACACTTCCTGTTCTCTCTTGAGGCAAACAGGTCTATCTGGGGATGGACCCAGAGATTGAGGATACTATGTCTCAGCAAATAGACCACTCGTGGCCCTGGAACAAGCAGCTGAGGGCATCCGCCAGCCCGTTCTGCTTCCCCGGTAGATAGGATGCTGTCAGGTGAATTGCGTTCTGTACACAGAAGTCCCATAACGCGAGGACTTCTCGGCACAAGGGAGAGGAGCGTGCACCACCCTGTTTGTTGATATAGAACATCGCTGGTGTGTTGTCCGGAACACACCTGCCTGCCAGGTGGGGTTTGAAGGTCATGCATGCTAGACGCACTGCTCGTAATTCCCTGACGTTGATGTGTAAGGAAAGGTCCTCTTGTGACCAAAGACCCTGGGTTCTGAGGTTCCCCAGATGCGCTCCCCACCCCAGATCCGACGCGTCCGTTACCAGGGATAGAGAGGGCTGGGGGCTGAGAAAGGGTACTCTGGCGCAGACCTCCTGTGGGTCGAGCCACCACTGGAGGGAATCCAGCACTGGTCGAGGGAGCGTCACTACGGAGTCTAGGGAGTCCCTGGCCAGCCGGTATATCTTTGCTAACCAGGACTGGAGCAGGTGCAGTCTGAGCCTGGCGTGGCCCACCACATAGGTGCATGCCACCATGTGACCCATTAACTTGAGGCAATTTCTTGCTGTAGTGGTCGGGTAACGTTGGAGACCGAGAATAATGTTGGACAAGGTCCGGAACCTGGTCTCTGGGAGGTACGCTCTGGCGTGTGTCGAGTCCAGGACCGCCCCTATAAATTCTATTCTTTGGGTTGGAGATAGTGTGGACTTGGCCTTGTTCAGGAGGAGGCCGAGCTCGAGGAAGGTCTTCCTAATGAAAACCACCTGAGCCTCCTTGGCACGGCCCTTGATGAGCCAATCGTCCAGGTAGGGAAAGACCTGAATTCCCTGGTTGCGCAGGAAGGCCACCACGACTGCCATGCACTTTGTGAAGACCCTTGGGGCTGCTGACAGTCCAAAGGGTAGAACTGTAAACTGAAGATGGGCATTGCCTACGACGAATCTGAGGTAATGCCTGTGCTGAGGGATTATTGCAATATGAAAGTATGCGTCCTTTAAGTCGAGGGCAGCATACCAGTCTCCTGGATCCATGGAGGGTATGATGGAGGATAGGGAGACCATGCAGAACTTGAGCTTTTTCACAAACTTGTTTAGACGCCGCAAGTCCAGAATAGGTTTGAGGCCCCTCCTTCACTTTCGGAAATTATTATTAGGAAATAGAGGGAATAGAAGCCCCTGCCCCTGAACTCCTGAGGAACCTCCTGCACTGCCCCTGCTGCGAGGAGGGACTGCACTTCTTGAATTAGAAGTTGCTCGTGAGAGGGGTCCCTGATGAGGGACGGGGACTGGTGGGGCGGGAGGGAGGAGAACTGGATAGAATATCCCCTCTCTACCGTGCAGAGCACCCAGCTGTCCGATGTGATTCGGGCCTATGCATGATAGAAGGGGGACAGACGTGACAAAAAGGTAGGGTTGGACGGATCCAGAGTTGTGACCGGTAGATCATCCCCGACCGTGCCATCAGAATGGGGCCCTAGGCCCCAGTGGTGGTCTTGGTTGGGCAGATGACTGGCCAGAGGGCTATTGTTGCTGCCTCCTTCTGCCAGTCCCAGCCCGCCTGCGCAACGCGTCCGTGCGGTTTTGAGGCTGGTATGGCCGCGGGGCCTGTGGCGGCCTGAATTGCCTATGATGGGTAACTGGGGTGTGTAAGCCCAGCGATCGAAGGGTAGCCCTCGAGTCCTTTAGGCTATGCAGCCTCTTATCTGTCTTTTCAGAGAAGAGCATGGGCTCTTTGAAGGGGAAGTCCTGGATGGTCTGTTGGACCTCACGTGAAGGCCTGAGACCTGAAGCCAGGCTCCCCGCCTCATGACCAGCCCAGTCGCCAATGTGCGTGAGGCTGCATCCGCCGCATCCAAGGTTGCCTGGAGGGATGCTTGGGTAATTAATTTCCCTTCTTCAACTAGGGCTGAGAATTCGGTTCGCGATTCCTGAGGAAGGAGTTCTGTGAACCTAGACAATGCCAAGCATGTATTGTGACCATACTGGCTCACTATAGCCTGTTGATTGGCTATATGCAACTGCAGCCCCCCTGTTGAATACACCTTTCTCCCAAACAGGTCCAACTTCTTGGCCTCCCTGTTTTTTGGTGCAGCCCCTTGGAATCCCTGACGCTCCCTTTGGTTGGCCGCATCCACCACTAGGGAGTCCGGGGGAGGGTGGGCATAAAGATGTTTCATGGCCCTTGGAGGGGACAAAATATCGCCTCTCTGCCTCTTGGCCGTGGGGGCTAATGAGGCCGGCATCTGCCACAAGGTGCGGGATGTGTCCGCAATAGTTTTTATCAGAGGTAGGGCTACCCTGGATGGGCCTTACGGGGTCAGGATGTCGACCACCGGACCCGTATCCACTTCGATCTCCTTGGCTTGGATCGAGAGGCTCTGGGCTGCACACGTGAGTAACTGTTGGAGAATCCTGTTGTTCTCTAGGGCCGGTGCCGCTGAAGTTCCCGCGACTGCATCATCCGGAGAGGAAGAGAGGAGATCACCTGCAAAGGGCCTTCCTCTATACCCTCGGCCTCTGTGGGGCCCTGCGGCACACGGTACTCAGGTTGCGTGGCCGGTGCAGGTACAGGATGCGGCACCTCAGCCGGTACCGGGGTCAAGACTGAACGATGAGGCGTGCTGGGTGGTGCCTGCGGCGTCGGAACCACGGTCCCTGCTGGTGCCAGTATCTGACTAGGCGGTGCCAGGTTCTGTTGTGGCACATTCCTGTCAGACGGCGATGCCGGTGGTGGAGACATTTGAGCCGGAGCCACCGACGTTGATGAGACCGATGTGGACCTTGAGCGGGGCCCGTACGCCTGTCCCATGGACTGACGGTAAGCCCATGGAGTCCAGAACGGCCACTGGGGGGGCGGTTGCCACTGCTGTTGCCACTGCGGCGGATAAGTCTGGAGGTTCACCCGCGAGGTCGACCGCCTGCTCCTCGATCTGGTGGAGCGGTACGAGTCCGCCTCCGAGTCTGAGGTCTCCGAATAGGAGGACCTAGGGGGAGCAGTACCCACTGTCGTTGGGGAGCGGTGCCACTGGGCTGGAGAATAGGCCGATTTCCTATGTGCCGACTCTCTCCGGTGCCGGGGTTTGGAGGCTTTAGCCTCATGATGTGCCGAGGATGAAGTGCTGGGCGCCGCGTCAGCCAGCCCGGGGTCCGAATGTGGCCGCAGGGCCGCTTCCATTAGTAAAACTTTGAGTCTCTGCTCTCTATCTTTGAGAGTCCTGGGGCGGAATGCCCTGCAGATACTGCACCTGTCTCTTTGGTGGCTCTCTCCTAGGCACCGTAAGCAGGAAGAGTGCGGGTCACTCTTTGGCATGAACTTCCCGCAGTCCTTACAGAGTTTAAACCCTGGGGACCTGGACATGCCCCAGCCGGGTGACGAATGCGTTGGGGAAAACCCCCCAACAACTATCTATCTACACTAACTCTAAAACTAACTGAACTATTTGCAAGGAAGAAACGGGACATTGCCAAGATTGCTGAAGAGCAAGTGAAGTTCCAGCTAGCCGTCACCGGTGGTAAGAAGGAACTGAGGGGGTGGAGGGTCGGCGGGCCCCTATATACGACGCCATGAAGGCGCCACTCCAGGGGGCGCCGAAGCCGACCCTACAGATGCTGCTATGGTAAAATCTTCCGGCTGGCGTGCACGCAGCACGCACTCACCTGCTTGGAATGGACATGAACAATCACTCGAAGAAGAATTGTATGTCCCCTGCTCTGTTTTACTCACATTCTGCCATATATTTCACGTTAGAGCAGTCTTGGATGATGACTCAGCACATTGTTCATTTTAAGAACACTTTCACTGCAGATTTTACAAAACGCAAAGAAGGTACCAATGTGAGATTTCTAAAGATAGCTACATCACTCGACCCGAGGTTTAAGAATCTGAAGTGCCTTCCAAAATCTGAGAGGGACGAGGTGTGGAGCATGCTTTCAGAAGTTTTAACAGAGCAACACTCCGATGCAGAAACTACAGAACCCAAACCATCAAAAAAGAAAATCAACCTTCTGCTGGTGGCATCTGACTCAGATAATGAAAATGAACATGCATCAGTCCACAGTGCTTTGGATTGTTATCAAGTAGAACCCATCATCAGCATGGAAGCATTTCCTCTGGAATGGTGATTGAAGCATGAAGGGACATATGAATCTTTAGCGCATCTGGCACATAAATATCTTGCACCACTGGCTACAACAGGGCCATGAGAATGCCTGATCTCACTTTCAGGTGACACTGTAAACAAGAAGCGGGCAGCATTATCTCCTGCAAATGTAAACAAACTTGTTTGTCAGCGATTGAGTGAACTAGAAGTAGGACTGAGTGGACTTGCAGACTCTAAAATTTTACATTGTTTTATTTTTGAACGCAGGTTTTTTTGTACATAATTCTACATTTGTAAGTTCAATTTTCATGATAAAGAGATTGCACTACAGTACTTGTATTAGTATTTTTCAATTCACCTATTTCTTTTGTTTTTACTGTGCAAATATTTGTAATAAAATATAATAATATAAAGTGAGCACTATACACTTTGTATTCTGTGTTGTAATTGAAATCAATATATTGAAAATGTAGAAAACACCCAAAAATATTTAAATAAATAGTATTCTATTATTAACAGTGCAATTAATCGTGCGCTTAATTGCAATTATTTTCTTTAATTGCTTGACAGCCCTACTTTTAAGAAAAACTAACCACAAAGCTCAAATATTTTTTCTCTTTTGGTATTGTCTTAAGACTGCACTGATTTGTGCACCTGAAATAAAAAATCTTGGATGTGGCTTCATGTTTGAGACTTTGTTGTTAAAACATACTAAATATTCAGAAGTTTCTCGACCCCAGGACTGTTTTTATACTTATAACACAGGTAAGGAAATACGAGGAAGAATTTAGAAAACTTTTGGAAAGGGAAAGGTTCATTAATGACTAAGTAAATAGCAAATGCTTGCCACATATGGGCACTAGTATGTTACAGCAAAGAAGGTTCAGTGAATATTGTGTGCAGGGGAAAGGGTGGGACTTTGAAACACGGTAGCCAGCTCCTTCTCCCAGTTTCTTAAAACTTATGGAATTTATTATGTTCATTTCTACCTCAAATGCAGCAGCAGAAAGAATATTTTCCTTGTGTAAAAAGACTTGCTAAATATTGATTCTGTTAAGGCTGAGCTTCAAATTAAAGTTTATTTCAATTGTACATGTAAAGAGTTTTATGAATTGATTTCAGAACAAAGATGTATTGAAATGTATGAAAACTGATAAGTACCATTTTAAACAGTTCACTGAAGCTTATGATATTTGTATTGTATATATGAGGACACAAAAAACGTACACTTGAGAGACAAATACATGATATGCTAAGGGAAATGGTGTTTCCTAAAATGTCCCTTAAAATAAAGAGTTGTCCCTTATTTTTCATATGGTTTTCCCTTACTTGCATCCAGCAACCTACCTCTGTGGCCCAATCTCCTTCCCCAAACACACAGGGTGAGATTCTCATCCCCTCTCCCACTACTGTATGCCACTGTGACAGCTTACAGGTACCATAAACCAAAAGTCAAGAAAATTCCCTGGTATAGGCACTGTGTCGGGCTGCAACGATGCCCCCCCTGCAAACTGGGTTGCTCTAATTTATGCAGGGGCTGCAGCGACCCAGCCCTTCCTGGATGCCCAGCACAAAGGCCCACCCTCCGGATAGGTCACTCTTTTTGACTCCAGTGGGGGTTACTTGTTGCTGCAGGCCCTGGAAAGCTGCCCTTCCCCCACCCTCCTCTCCCCGCTTCTTTTCTCCCTCTGTCTCCATGTTCCTCCCTCTGTCTTATTTTTCCCTCTCTGTCTTGCTCTTCCCTGCTCACCTGGCTGACTGGCTGGCATGACTTGGTACGTCCACCACTTTGGGGGCTGGTGAGGGACTCCGAGCCGGCGGCATTGGGCTCTCCGGGGGCTCGTACTCCTCTGACGGCTCTTGCTTGATCTGTGCAGCGCTCAGTGGTAGTGGTGGTAGGTGGGGAGCAGGGGCTGCCATGCCGCCAGGCAATGGGGGGGCAGTGGGAGCAGGTGAAGGGGCCTTGTAGCTGCCAGCGGCTGGAGAAGAGGTCATTCTGTACCCGGGGGGCGTGGCTGCACGGAACGATGAAGAGGAGGAAGAAGGGGGTGAGCCTGGCTTGTAGGGAGCTGGGGGCTGGAATGTGGGGGCAGGTGAGCCTGCCCGCTTCCCATAGGGGGCCACAGTGGAGGGAGGAGCAGGGGGTGACACCGTCTTGTAGGGGGCTGAGGAAGAGGCCATGGTGGCTATGACAGTGGAGAGGGTGACAGAGGCAGAGGTGACTGGTGGGCCAGCTCCATGCGCAGGTGAGGGTGGAGGTGGTGGAGGGAAGGCGTAGGCAGCAGGACTCTGCCCTTGGGGGTGAGCGCAGACACCTGGGTATGTCCCCTGGGAAGAGGAGGAGGAGGAGGAGGAAGAGGAGGCTGAAGGAGCCTGGCTGTATGAGGCCTGGCTGTGGGGTGGGTAGAGACGTAGCCCATAGGCAACATGTGAAGGGTGATGAGTGCCTGACTCCAAGGGGTGGGGGTAACCTCCAGGTGGCTGGGGAGGAGCTGCTGTGGCTGGGGAGACCCCCCCTCCAGTGCCATGGCCATGGTGGTGGTGCTGCTGTGGTGGCTGCTGGGAGGGCTGGCCAGGGAAGGAGGCAGTGGGGTGGGAGCTGGTGTTGCCCAGGGGGCGGCCATAGGGTGGTGGACCCTGGCTCCACACGGGCTGGGAGGGCAGAGAGGGCTGGGTGTACTTGGGGGGCTGGCTGGAGATGGAGAGGCCACTAGGTGGGGGGAAAGAGTGGGCATAGGAGGCACTGTAGCTGGGCAGGGCCTGGGCAGGGGGAGGTGGAGGGTACTGAGCAGAAGAGCTGGGTGGAGGGGGGGCATAGGGGTAACGTGAGGGGGGTGGGGCAGGTGCCTTGTCCTGCCCCATCCCGTGGGGCGATGGGAGGTGCCCACTCAATGCCTGCCCCACCATCCCAGGCGAGTTGGAGTTGGTGGACGCATTATTCAGTGGGCGCAGGGCTGGTGGGGGAGGCAGGTTGGCTGTGACATGGGGGAAGGAGGGGGCAGAAGCTGGGGGTGCTACCAGGGGGTTGCCTGGGGAAGTCTTCTGAGGGGGTAGCCCCCCTGCCACAGAGGCCAGGGAGATGGGAGTAGTGGGTGGTGGGTTGTGCTTGGCACCAAGGGTCTGTTCACGCCCTCCTGGCACTGGGAGGCCCCCCCCTCCAGTAGTGGCTTTGGGCCCCCCCTGGACCACACTGGCAGTGGGATAAAGAGGAGCATGTGTAGCAGAGGAAGAGGAAGAGGAGGCAGGCACTGGTGGTGCCTGGGCCTGGAAAATCCTCGATGCCTGAGTCTCAAGTTGAGAGTGGTATCCACCTGCAGGGGCCTGAGGGTGGACCTCGCCTGCTAGGCTGAAACCTGGCTCGAGTGGACGGGCTAGGCTGTCAATTGGAGGGGCAGGTGGGGGACTCTGGGGGAACAGTGAGGGATGATGGTAGGAGTGGGATGGCCCTTGGGACAGCACAGAGGACGAGTCTGAGTCATTCTCCACACTGCCTGGGCTGTAGACACTGGGCGAGGTGCTCCGGTTGTCCTGGTCAATGTCCCGTGGGTCACTGCTCATCTCATCATTGAAGCTGTGACCATCAAGGCTGTCAACATCCGAGGGAGACTGGGGACATGGTAGCTCCTGAGGTACAGAGAAGAGGGAGATATCAGACAGCCCCTCAGAGCATGAGCAAAAAAGTTAACCCTTTCTGAGCCCCAGAGATTCTCCTTTCTGAAGTTCTCAGCCCCTCGCTATAGGAGCTGAGAAGGAAGGTCACCCTTTTCTGACACCCCTTACATGTAGTCCCCAGTGACTCTCCTCTCTGGAGGCACCAAAGAAGGTTGTGAGATGCTCCTCCTCCCCTGGCCCTACTTTATTCATGTCCCAGAAAAGGTAAAGGCAACAGATTCACAGCAGATGGAAGCAGATGTCCTTTGGCAGTGTATTTATAACAATCCTAGTGCCTTCCATTTGCAAAGCTCCACTTATTTGACAGACATTCATGAATTAAGTCTCATGACCCCGGGGAGGTCGGTAAGTATCATTGGCCCTATTTGACAGAGGGGGTAATTGACGCACAGAGAACAGTTATAAAGCAGGAGTGTCAAACTGTGACGAACTGGGCCTGTTCTCATGGTGGTCTGTGAATGCTGACAGGGGAGTGTGCTGGGATAGTCTGCATTGCAGGATGGGATCTGCCCGAGGGCGCATACCTGAGTGTGTAACATGAGAACCCAGGAAGGGGTTGAAGGGGAGGCGACTCCTTAGCCCGGGAAACTGAACAAAGGCTGTGGGAGGGGTCGCAAAAGGAGAGTGCGAGAAGGAGGCTGGAGAGATGGCTGGGAGGCAGAGATGGCTCTGACCCCCCAAAGGGGGGTGGGCTGGCATGCCCTGGGACCCCAAGCCGGACCTAACTGAGGGGGGCCCTGTTGTCTGTGCCTGCAAGACCTGTCTTGGACTGTATTCCTGTCATCCAAATAAACCTTCTGCTACTGGCTGGCTGAGAGTCATGGTGAATCGCAGGAAGCCGGGGGTGCAGGGCCCTGAGTTCCCCAATACTCCGTGACAACTGGTGGCAGCGGCGGGATCTACTGCACCCCGTGGACGGCGCTTCCCGCAGTAAGTGACTGGGGAGCAGTAAAACGAAGGGGGATTGACGGGGACCAGGCACGCTGAAGAGTGAGAGAGAGACGGTTATTACCCCTGGGAGTGTGTGACCAGCGAGAAGGACTTTTGCAGTAACAGGGTCCCCCGGGGAGATCGCAGCGAGTGGTCCCAGGGGCGGAGGAGTCTGCAGCTCGACCCTGGCAGAGAGGTGGTGACCTCGAGAAGGGCTGGCACACTAGGGGGCCCCCTGGGAACTGTGGGGAGCTGTGAGCACACAGGCCGGTGAGTGGCCAGCAGGAAGATGTATGCCAAGCGGCTTAAGAGCGACCTGGTGGAGCTGTGCAAGGAGAGGCGGCTGCGCATTGGGAGGCTCACCAAAGAACAGCTCATTGCCCAGCTGGAGGCGGAAGATCGCGCGAATGAACTGATCCCTGTGTCTCAGGGAAGCAGCCTGGCAAATGCAGCGCAGGCACCAGTGTCTGTCCCAGCTGGGAGTGGTCAGCCGGCTGCTGAGGGCTTCCCGAGACCCCTCCTTCCTATGCCTAGGGGAAGGGTGGGGAGGAGCCCAGCAAATACCGAAGGCGCCGTGACCCCCCCGGCCAGCAGGGGGTCCCCCCGGCGAAGCTCGCCGGCCAGCAGAGGATCCTCCCGGCGACGTTCGGCATCCGGGGAGCGGAATTGGCTGGAATGGGAGAAAGAGCTAAAACTGAGGGAGCTGGAGGATCGTGAACGACAGAGACAGCATGAACGGGAGGAGAAAGAGAGACAGCATCAGCGTGAAGAGAGACAGCGTCAGCAGGAACGGGAGGAGAATGAGAGACAGAGACAGGAGAATGAGAGACAGCGTCAGCATGACCTGGAACTGGCGAGATTGAAGGGCAGCGAACCCCCGGCTGCGGTGAGTGAGGGGGGACCCAGGACTGCACGGAGCTTTGATAAGTGCATCATGCCCCCATACAAGGAGGGGGAGGACATGGATGACTTCCTGGAGGCCTTTGAGACGGCCTGCGAGCTGCACCGGGTGGAGCCCGCGGACAGACTCCGGGTCCTTACCCCCTTACTGGACCCCAAATCCGTGGCATTGTACCGCCAACTGGGAGAGGCAGAGAAAGGGGACTACGAACTATTCAAAAAGGCCCTGCTACGAGAGTTTGGGCTGACTCCTGAGATGTACCGGGAAAGGTTCCGGAGTCAAGATAAAACCCCTGAGATCTCATATCTGCAACTAGCCGCCCGCATGGAAAGATACGCCAGCAAGTGGGCTGGTGGGGCCCAGACGAAGGAGGACCTGATTAAACTGCTGGTACTGGAGCAACTGTATGAGCGGTGCCCATCCGACCTGAGGCTGTGGTTGGTGGACAGAAAGCCAGAGAACCCGCGACACGCCGGGCAGCTGGCTGATGAGTTTGTAAAGAGCCGGTCAGGGGGTGGCAGGGAGGAGTCCCAAAGGAGCAATCCCACCACAACGCAGAGAGAGAGTCACCATGGGACCTCCCCGTGGGAAAATACAGAAAAACCCCATCAGAGGGGAACATCCGGCATCAGGACCATCCGACCCACTCAAGGGGACCCATGGGACATGGGCTGCTACCACT
The DNA here is from genome assembly GCF_027887155.1 of Malaclemys terrapin pileata. NCBI lineage: Eukaryota > Metazoa > Chordata > Testudines > Emydidae > Malaclemys > Malaclemys terrapin. Next base: position 142,369,295 of record NC_071505.1, read on the forward strand.
GTGGCCAAAAGGGCCACATACGGGCCCAGTGCCCCAAGCTCAGGGACAGACTGAGCAGGCCGAACCCACAGAGGGTTGACTGGGTAGAGACCCAGCCCGGCGAGAGGCAGCATTCCCAGGGAAGGGGGGCTGGCAGAGTACCACCTGCTAAGGAGGGAGGAGAGCCCCAGGCCAGCTTCTCTGGGGGGCCAGATGCTCCGGATTCAAAGTTCTCCGTTTACAGGGTTGGCGCGGGGCTGTCCCTGCGGAGCGAGTGCCTTGTTCCCCTGGAGGTGGATGGGAAGGAAGTTTATGGTTACTGGGACACGGGCGCAGAGGTGACACTGGCCCGGCCCGAGGTGGTGGCCCCAGATCGGGTGGTGCCCAACACCTTCCTGACCCTGACCGGGGTGGGCGGGACCCCATTCAAGGTTCCCGTAGCGAGGGTACACCTGAAATGGGGGGCCAAGGAGGGCCCCAAGGACGTGGGAGTGCACCACCATTTGCCCACTGAGGTGTTGATGGGGGGGGACCTAGAGGACTGGCCCAGCAGCCCCCAGACCGCCTTAGTTGTGACCCGCGGTCAGAGCCAGCGAGGGGCACTGCGCCCTGGCCTTGGGGGGGGGTGCCTTGCCTGAAGCGCGGGACTCTAACCTGGTGGGGAGGGAACGCCCAGGGACGCGGCTCAGGGAGGCTGCAGCTTCGGACCCAGCGGGCGAGAAAGAGCAGGTGGCCATCCCCGTCCCAGCTGCTGAGTTCCAGGCCGAGTTGCAGAGAGATCCCTCCTTGCGGAAGATAAGGGACCTGGCCGACCTCAATGCGGTACAGACCATGGGACGAGGTGGCCGGAAAGGATTCCTGTGGGAGAAGGGGTTCCTGTACCGAGAATGGGCTCCCCCAGGGAAAATGGAGTCAGGGGGGATCAGGAGGCAGCTGGTGGTACCCCAGAAGTATCGCCGCCAGCTGCTGTGCCGGGCCCATGACATTCCCCTCTCAGGGCACCAGGGAACCTGGCGTACCCAGCAGAGGCTGCTACGGAGCTTTTACTGGCCTGGGGTCTTTGCTACTGTCCGACAGTACTGCGGATCCTGTGACCCCTGTCAGAGGGGGAGGAAGGCCTGGGACAAGGGGAAAACAGCTTTAGGACCCTTGCCCAGCATAGAGGAGCCTTTTCGGAGGGTGGCCAAGGTAAAAAGGGCGGCTCTAAACCAAGAGAGCCCAAAGCACAGACCTCCAGACTGGAGCGCTGGGAGAAGACCACAGCCCAGTTGGAACCCCAGAGGTATGGGGGTGGGAAAAGGGCACAGGCCGCATAAACCTTCCCACATGCGAACTGCGAGTGCCATCAAGCACCCCCGACCTAAGGGGGGGCGTGAAACTGGAGGGGCCTGGTGTAATTCTCACCAAGGAAGGGGAGGGATGCGGGGGCATCCATGGGAACGGGGGTAGGTTCGAACTTCCCCGGGTCACTGGCTAAAGTGACCCTGCTCAGTTCGGTCTCGAAGGGGGGAGAGATGTGACGAACTGGGCCTGTTCTCACGGTGGTCTGTGAATGCTGACAGGGGAGTGTGCTGGGATAGTCTGCATTGCAGGATGGGATCTGCCCGAGGGCGCATACCTGAGTGTGTAACATGAGAACCCAGGAAGGGGTTGAAGGGGAGGCGACTCCTTAGCCCGGGAAACTGAACAAAGGCTGTGGGAGGGGTCGCAAAAGGAGAGTGCGAGAAGGAGGCTGGAGAGATGGCTGGGAGGCAGAGATGGCTCTGACCCCCCAAAGGGGGGTGGGCTGGCATGCCCTGGGACCCCAAGCCGGACCTAACTGAGGGGGGCCCTGTTGTCTGTGCCTGCAAGACCTGTCTTGGACTGTATTCCTGTCATCCAAATAAACCTTCTGCTACTGGCTGGCTGAGAGTCATGGTGAATCGCAGGAAGCCGGGGGTGCAGGGCCCTGAGTTCCCCAATACTCCGTGACACAAACGTATTTGGAAGAAAGAGCCGAATTCTGGTCTGTGGTCCAGGCTATAATTCAGGACTATTCTCCTCCACAGCAGTGGGAGATTTGTACAGAGATCAAGGGGAGAATATGGCCTTTATGAACTAACTAAATATTCAGTGATTATTTATTATTTGTTTAATGCCTTATCGTCACATTCAGCACTGAGGAAGGAAACCCACAGCCTGTTGGGCCATTGCTATCTCTGCCCCTCATGTCTCTTCCTTCCCATCCCCCTTTCTCTATTGCTCCCCACCTTCTCTGTTCCTGTCTCTGTGAATCTCCTCTGAATGTCCTTGGACCGCACTGTGCCTATGTGGTTCCTTCATATTATGTTTGTTGTGTAAAGAGCAAAAGACCCAATAGGGACTGAGGAGTTCCCTCCTCTGAGTCCTCATTTCAGGCTGTCTGCAGACCCAGGCAGACAACACTGAATCAGTTACACTCGGGTCACATTCAAAAGGTCATTTCTGCAAGCAGAAGGGCAAGAAACTTACTTTTCTAAAAAATGAAAGCAGAGATTCTGGAGAATGTAACTATGTCCTGCAGACCACACGAACACATCATGCAGGCCAGATATCTGATACCCCTGTTACACAGGAAGCATGGTCTTGTAGTTAAGGTATTAGACTGGGACTTGGGAGATCTGGAATCAATCCCTTGCTCTGCCACAGACCTGTGTGACACTGGTCCAGTCACTTCACCTCTCCGTGCCTCAGTTTCCTTTCTGTAAAATGGTATTAGTATTCTGTGGATTGCAGTCACGTGTAGGAAACCCATTATGGATCAGGACCCCAATGTGCTGGGTGCTGTACTCACATATAACAAGAAGGCCCCACTCCAAAGAGCTTAAAAATCCTGCACCTGTCTTGTCTATTTAGAGGTAAGCTCTTTGGAGCACAGCTTTTTCTTACTGCGTGTTTGTACAGCGCCTACAGCAATAGGCCCAATCTTGGTTGGGGCTTCTAGACACCACTGAAATGCAAACAGTAATAAGGAGAGGGAAAGGACTTGGCAAAGATCATACACTGAGTCAGGGGAAGAGCTGAGAATAGAAACCAGGAGTCCTGATTCCCAGTCTCCTCTGCTCTAAACTGTTAGGCCCTATAGCCCTCCCAGAGCCAGGAAGAGAATTCATGAGTGTTAACTCATATAACCACTTAACTAGAATCATTGTAGGGCAGTTCCAGACAGTCCAGACACACAATCAGTGTCCCTGAATTGACAAAGCAGCAAGCTAGCTGATCACATCCAGGGCTGCTTGGAGGTCCCAGACTAGCTGGCTGAGCCAGACCTAAATCCGGCAAGTGATGATTTGTGGCCAGCATGATCTCAACCCCAGAGGACAAGTTGGACGGAAGATATGCTAGACCTGACAGGGATATCCTGGGGAACTACATGCTCCTGGGTTCTGGGGAGCCACCTCCTGCCCCAGAAAGGGAAGTGCTGCGACTGGGCCAAGCCCCTGAAATGTGGGAGGAGGCCTATTTATGGGTGAGGATTGTCTCGTCTTGCTTGGTAAAGCCTGTCAGCCCACAACCAACACAATGGTGTGATCCAGTGCAGCCAGGGCAGCAGGCTTGACGGCTCCGTGGACCTGATCCAGCGCAAGAGGGAGGGAGGGGAACTCCCAGAGGCTTTCTTCCTGCACCAGACCATGGAGGTGTTTTTGGGGTGCAAAGGGAAACTCACCTCAGTTTTGGTTTTCTTGGGGGCATTGCTGTCCTCCCCTTCACTCTCTGAAATCTCCTCCATCCGGCCCTGCTTGTTACCCTTGGGGGTACAGGACTCCTCCACCCGTCCTTTCTGCAAGGGAGAGGAAAGAAGGGTCACACATGGAACTCTTTCCCGAAGCTCCCACAGTGGGTGAGAGACAGCTGACATACAAGTGATTTGTACACAAAATGACAGATTGGACAGATTGACACAGGACCTTGGGGATTTAGGAGTCATGGTTTCTCTAGCAGGTCACAACCTAGCAAAAACAAACACTGAAAAGGGTTGGTGGGGGATAACCTCTTGGTAAAATGGTTGGGGGATAAGCAAGTTCCTGAGGGCAGGATGGAAGAACCAATCCCTGCCAGGTTCTTGATGGACCTCATGGTACCACTCAATATCACACTAATGTTTCCTACCTTATTGGTTTGCCGGGATTTCTCAGTTTTGCCATCACTGCTAGAAGTGCTGATGCCACCTGGGGAGGCTCGGCCCCGTGACCTGAGCTCCTCTCGGGGTCCGGGAGTCTCCTTCTTCCGTCCACTCCGCATTGACATCTCAGATGAGAGAAAACACACTGAGTGCACCCTGCAGCTCCCCCTGCTATGCAATCCCTGCCCCACCTTCCAGCTCTGCTGAAGCCCTCAGTGTTAACCCACAGCATTCCACTGCTCCAGTCCTACATTCACCACATAGCTTTTCTGATGCACCTCAGTCCTGACCCACAGCTCTCCTTCTTTTCCAGTCCTTGATTCCCCACCACCTCCTCCCCTTTCACATACCGAGTCTTTGTTCTGTCGAGTCTTCATTCTTTTGGGTGTGGGACCCCCATTCTCCTTGGCCCAGTTGGATGAAAACATAAATTTGTGTCACTTTCCCCCACTTCCACTGTTCCCCGGGAGACTGAGATGATGGCCTCAGGGATTCGGGCAGGGTCAGCTCCTCCGGAAGCGGGGGGTGGGGGCCTCACTCCAGAGCTACTACAGGTTCTTAGTGGACCCTGAAAGACGGAGAGGGAGACAAAGACAGAAAAATGGAAAAAGAGAGTGAGTTGTGTGTATGAGGCCACTTCACACCAAAATTTCAGCTCATGATATAAATGCCAAAAAATTACTACTGTTGCCATATCTTTTATTTATAAACCTGGGGATCTTCACTAATAAGAGATAATAATCTTAATGCTTGCTCACTGGATGTCCATAGAAAATTATTTAAGATTATTATCTCTTACTCCCATTGTAGTGGAGTGGCACCCATGTGATGGAAGAAATCGGTCCCCTCAGTATTTGGGGTGTTGAATTTTTACATTATCGCAAATTGTTTTTACATTTCATTTCCCTGGTTACTTTTTTACTTAAAGGAGGGATTAAAAAAAAAAAGAAGCTGCTTAAAAACATTAGCATTTAAGTTCACAATCATGATTCTTCTGACTTTATAAGCAGTTCTTTGCAGCTGGTCTCAGTGCAGTCCAGACCTTAATACTCTTGCCCAGTTACGTAACAGTCATAGCTCACCCAGAGAAATGGTCTCCAAGTGGCCTTTGCTGGGGGTTACATTATGCAAACTCAGCCCCAACAATACACACATCCATGAATGCACCACATTTGCAACAAGCTTATTATACAGAGATGCTGACAAGTCCTGTTCACGCTGTACATCTGCAGGAATGCCCAATATACACAAGCATGTGCACTTTAACTTGACTTTGCAAGCCACAAACAAAATCTGGCCCATTTAACTCTGAATCTTTCCTCAGAACTAGACCCCTTTGATCTTTGAAGTGTTTTCGGTGGCTCTTCTCTGAGCTCTCCCAGCTTGTCACTGTCTTTCTGGGATTGAGGGGTCAATGGCTGAGTGCATGATTCCAGGTGGGGTTTCCTCAGAGCCACACAGAGAGAGACTATCCCATCTCTGCTCTTGGATATGCGCCCTCTCACAGACTCTATCCCTAGGGTGGATAGTTCCCAGAGAGAAAAGTAGATCTAGTGGATAAGGCATTAAGATCAAGGAGTCAAAGCCTCCATTGCATCTGAGATGACTAACTGACAGCTTTGGAATGGGATGGGGTTTAATGGGTTAGCACAGGGAGATTGGGAATCAGGATTCCTACAGCTCTGGGTGGGAAGTGGGTCCTAGAGCGTTGTAGCAAGGGAAGTCAGGATACTCTAGATTCTATTCCTTGCTCTAGCAAGGGAGTTTGGGTCATATTCTATGATTTTATTTTTATTTAATTTATTTATTTTTAGTGGGTTAAAGCAAAGGAACTGGGAGTGAGGATTCCTGGATCCCATTCGCAGCCATGCCTTTGACTTGCTCTTTTACCTTGGGAACTTCTCTTTCCTGTATCTCAATTTCCCCATCTATAAAATGGGGATAATTGATACTGACCTACTTCTCGGGGGAGTATGAGATCTATTTAATTAATACTTTCAGATTGCTTGGAGATCCTCAGATGAAAGGCACTTGCGACTTTAATTTCATTCATATTTTATCTGCCCCTCATGCTGCAGGTCATCTAGGGCCCATATAACAATTTCCATACAAATTAACTTAGCTCTAGTCTTTACTAGAAAAATGCACTGATTTAACTAAAACTGATTTAAAACTGATCTACTTAAACCAGTGCAAACCCCTTATGTAGACTGTAGTGGGGCGGGTGTCCCACTCCTGGAGAATTTAGGCTGCAGCAGGCCAGTGAGCCTGTGCAAATAGGCAGCCAATTGGAGAAGAGCTTATTGGGAGCCAATCAGGGCCAGGCTCAGCCCTATAAAAAGGCTGCTCAGGGAGAAAGCACTCAGTCTGCCCCAGACCTTCAGAGAGGAAGGGGGGAGGGATGGCTCAGTGGTTTGAGCATTGGCCTGCTAAATCCAGGGTTGCGAGTTCAATCCATGAGGGGGCCATTTAGGGATCTGAGGCAAAAATCTGTCTGGGGATTGGTCCTGCTTTGAGACTAGATGACCTCCTGAGGTCCCTTCCAATCCTGATATTCTATGATTCTATGAAAGTCTGCCTGCTGAGGCGCTGGGCAGGCTCAGGGAAGCAGAGTGGAGTTTCAGCCTGGTACCTGCCAGACTGCCAGCCCTGAATAGAAGGGCCTAGAGGGTGCAATGGGGTCAGAGGGGAAGTGACCCAGGGAAGGCTGAAGGCAAAGGGAGAGAAGGAGGGCCAAGAGGCTGCCGTTAGAGGGTCCCTGGATTGGGACCCAGAATAGCGGGCGGACCTGGGTCCCCCTCTTTCCCCCTTGTGCTGCACTGGGCCATGGAGCAGGGGCTGAGTCAGGCTGCAACCTGCCCCCTGATGTAAGAGGGGCTAGACTTGGGGGTTGTGGCAGGCTGCTGAGGCTGGTGCATAGACTTCTGTTACCCCCCCCCCCCCGAAGGGGGTGTGGATGGACTGAGGGGCACTGCCGGAGGGCAGTGCCCCTGAAGAGGATGCCGCGAGCTGGAGAGCAGTGTGGGCTCAGATGCCAACCAAGGGCAAGACAACGGGTGGGACACCACCAGAAGAGGGCGTTCCTCTGGACTGAGCTAATTCCCGAGACGACCAGCAGGAGGTGCTGGGTGGTGAGTCCCAACCCTGTTACATAGACCCACTTGAATCAGTTTCAATATTGCTTTAGCTTAATTTGGTCATTGGTGTCTAAATCAATCCAGTTAAACTGATGAGATTTATAGTATAGTAAGGCCTTAGAATCAACATTTCTCAAGTGAATTTCCTCATAATGCAAATACTAAAAAGCAAGGAAATTCTAAGCTAAAGACACCTTTCACATGCAGTTTCCAAGCATTAGCCCAGTGCCATCATAAGACATAAATGACACCAACACGCCGATAAACTCTCTAACACACACACTTTAAATTCAACAATACTATCATCCTCAAGTCACACATCAAACTATAATGCACAATTTTAACTCAAACCTTCTAACACTACGTTATTTAATAGCTTAATAATGACAACTAGTCTTATCTCCACATACCACACTCATGTCAGAGAAAGAATACAAAGCTGAATACACTCCTAATTTCTTTCTTATCAGAAATGTTTCCTGGAATAGCTACAAAATGTAGATCAAATGTACAACACACAATTTCAAACAGACACCAATATTATGCACATTTTAAAGTGAGAGTAATTACCCACTAGAACAGATTACTGAAGGCTGTCATAAAATCTCCATCACCTGGAATCACTACATCTTTCTAAAATATATAATGTAATTTAATCACAAATTATTGGGCTCAATACAGGAATTTCTGTGTGAAATTCTGTGGCCTGTTATATAAGGGGTCAGACTGGATGATCACAGTGGTGCTTTCTGACCTTTACATTTATGAAATAAAAACATGGTCAGCCTTTCAGATCTACATTCATAATGACATGGAGAATGGCAGGGACCCCTACTCACAATAGTTAAGTCCCAGGCAGACTGCGAAGAGCTACAAAAGGATCTCTCAAAACTGAGTGACTGGGCAACAAAATGGATTCAATTTATCAAATGGAAATTCAACGTTGATAAATGCAAATTAGAAAACATAATCCCAATTATACATACAAAATGATGGGATCTAAATTAGCTGTTACCACTCAAGAAAGAGATCTTGGAGTCATTGTGCATAGCTCTTTGAAAACATCCGCTCAATGTGCAGCAGCAGTCAAAAAAAAAACAACAGAAAAAAAGTTACTCACCTTCTCGTAACTGTTGTTCTTTGAGATGTGTTGCTCATATCTATTCCAATTAGGTGTGTGCTTGCTGCATGCACAGTCATCGGAAAGTTTATTCCCTAGCAGCACCCGTGGGTTGGCTGTGGAGCCCCCTGGAGTGGCGCCTTCATGGCGCTCAATATATGACCCTGCCAACCTGGCGCCTCCTCAGTTTCTTCTTGCCAGTTACTCCGACAGAGGGGAAGGCAGATGTGTTGCTCGTATCCATTCCAAACCTATCTCGAAGAACAACAGTTACGAGAAGGTAACTGTTTTTTCTTCTTTGAGTGATTGCTCATATCAATTCCAATTCCAAGCCTAGTTATGGAATCACTGATTGGAGCACCGTTCTGCCGAAAGCCGCATCATCTCTGGCATGCTGGATGATGGCGTAATGAGAGGTGAATGTATGTACTGAGGACCAAGTTGCTGCCCTGCAGATTTCTTGTATTGGGACCTGGGCCAGGAATGCCGCTGATGAGGCCTGAGCCCTTGGGGAGTGTGTTGTAAGAGCCGGGGCTGGTATTTTGGCTAGCTTATAGCATGTGTGGATGCATGACGTAATCCAGGAAGATATTCTTTGAGCTAAGACCAGGAGCCCTTTCATCCGGTCTGCCACCGCTATGAACAACTGGTTCAACTCCCTGAATGACTTAGTGAGCTTGATGTAAAAAGTTAGTGCTTGCCGAACATTCAGGGAGTGCAGCCTCTGCTCATGGCTACTGGCATGAGGCTTAGGATAAAAAACCGGCAGGAAAATGTCCTGATTAGTGTGGAAGCGTGACACAACCTTAGGAAGAAAGGCCGGGTGAGGTCTAAGTTGCACCTTATCCCTGTGGAAAGCTGTATGAGGTGGGTCTGAGGTAAGGGCCTTTAAAATAAAAAAATTTAACTCAGACACCCTCCTTGCTGAAGTAATGGCAACGAGAAAGGCTACCTTCCACGACAGAGAAGGGAGCAAGTCACCAGTGGTTCAAATGGGGGCCCCATTAGCCTGGAGAGGACCAAGTTAAGGTCCCACGCAGGGACAGGCTATCTGATCTGGGGATGTAGCCATTCCAGACCATTGAGGAACCGACCAACCGTAGGAAGGCCGAGATAGCAGTGAGGTGTACCTTTATGGAGGACACTGCCAGGTCTTGCTGTTTCAGGCACAGAAGGTACTCTAAGATGAGAGGTACAGGTGCCTGGAGAGGGGGTGTACAACGCTGGTCACACCAACAAGTACATCTTTTCCACTTTGCCAGATATGTGGCTCTAGTGGAGGGCTTTCTGCTTCCGAGTAGGACCTCCCTTAGAAGCTCCATGGGATTCAGCCATGAAGCTTCCAAGCTGTGAGGTGGAGGGACTGCAGGTCGGGGTGATGAAGGTGACTGTGGTCTTGAGTGATCAGGTCGGGGAGGAGAGGCAACGTGCCAGGGGTGTCCACTGACAGTTCCAGGAGTATGGTGTAGCAGTGTTGTCGAGGTCATGCTGGTGCTACCAGAATTATCTCTGCTTCATCCCTGTGGACCTGGAGTAGGGAATGGGAGAAAGCCATAGAGCAGGCGGCCTCCCAAGAGTAGCAGGAATGCGTCCATGATTGAGCCTGGGCTGTGTCTCTGGAAGGAGCAGAACATTGGGAACTTTCTGTTGCTCTGGGGGGCGAACAGATCAACCTGGGGAAACCACTCGTGATTGCAGAAGGACCTGCTGAGGTGGTCCGCCAGTGCGTTCTGAACTCCTGGTAGATAGGATTCTTCCAGGTGAATGGAGTGGGCTATGCAGAACTCCCACAGCTGGAGGGCTTCCTGACATAGGGGAGAGAACCAGGCTCCCCCCTGCTTGTTGATGTAAAACATGGCAGTGGTGTTGTCCATCAGAACTGCTACGCACTGACCTTGTAGTCGGGCCTGAAAGATCTGGCATGCTAGTCGCACTGCCCTCAGCTCCTTGATGTTGATGTGGAGAAAGAGCTTGTCCTGCGACCAAAGGCCCTGTGTTTGGAGGTCTCCCAAGTGCGCTCCCCATCCCAGAACTGACGCGTCCATTACTAGGGACAAGGAGGGCTGAGGGCTGTTGAAGGCAGTACCAGATTTACCATAGCGCCAATGGCTCCATAGCGCCGGACCCAAGCTCAGAAGGGTCCCATAACACTCATTTCCTCCCCTCTAGCAGCGCTGCAGAAGTGGAGGCCAAGAGAGCAAGGAGCCTCAGAGCAACAGGGATCCAACATGGGAGCTGAGCACCCAAGGGGCCCTGGGAGCTGTAATTCCTTGGCCATCTCCCTGCCTATAGAGCCGGCCCTGGACCAGGGAAGGAACTACATTTCCCAGCATTCCCTTGGCAGCTATCAACAGGAAAGGGAGTGGGAGGGAGTGAGGAAGCTGAGACCCCATGAGCTGCAGCTTGCTGTGAATGGAGAGCTGGCTGCTAGAAGTGGGTGGCACAGTGAATGGGGAACAAGTATGCCCAAGGAGTAGAAGGCTTTGGCCCAGATATCACCCTCAGAAGACTTCTCCAGACTGGATTAGGGATGCTGGTGTGACCTCGCCCTGCAGCTCCCAAAGAAGGAATTGGGTGGACTAAATGGACAGTGCACCTCTCTATCTGAAGCCTAGCAGGGGAGGTATGTGGATCCCACTAGAAGTTAAAATGATAAGTAAGGGAGGGAAGGCTCTACTAGAGGACCTGGGCAGCTTTAGATACAGTACCAGGCACATAGGAGGATTTCCATGTCTGAGCCATGGAAGCAGAAATTGGCTTTTCCTTTCCAGATTTATCGAATATTCAGACAGGGAATTTAGCACCTGCCTTCCAGATCTGAACACTCTCAAAATTCAGGAGTGCTCAAGCTCAATTTAGGCTGCTGTTACTTAGAATCATAGACTCATAGAATATTAGGGTTAGAAGAGACTTCAGGAGGTCATCTAATCTAATCCCCTGCTCTACTAAATCATCATTTCTCCCAAATCAAATATGCTGATCCACCTTAACTTGCTGTAGAAAAAGTAGGATAAAATTGAGCAACAAATGCTGGCATCTCCCCAGCGCTAACTAGGACTGGAATTTCTATTTTCAACAGCCATTACCTTTTTTTTGTTTTGTTTGTTTAAATGGAAGACAGTAATATTGCATTGGCAAATTCCCCATAGAAACGAAGAGTGGAACAAAAGAACAACAAAGGCACCTCAACTTTTCCTCATTTATGTAGGACAGTCTTATAATATGGATCCAGATATCCTCCAATCACACAAGCTGAAAATGGTTCCACTTTACAGCAGTTCTGTAACCATGTGGGAACCAGTCCTGTCTGTGTTCTGTGCACATCCAAAATTCTTACTGAATTCAGAAGTGCCTTGCTTTTGTGAATGGGAAATGGGGGGGAAAGCCATATCACTACCTGATATTTTCAGCCCTTGTAAGTGAAGCAGGTTTACATTTAGTAATTGGGTGGGAAGCCTCTCAGAAAAAGTTAAGTGCTGTAGGAGGTGTTGCTTATTCACTAGGTAATGTGAGACCTTCCTGTTACAATAGTAAACCAGTGCAGCATAGAATGCACTTTGCTCCTAGAGTCTAGAATGGGGTCCTTTGCTTCTATACACAGCCCATTAAAGATAATGAAAAGACTCCCACTCACTTCAGCAGGCTTTGGACAGAACTGGTTATACATGGGGTAACTCCACTGTCTTCATAGGGTCCTGGTCCCATAGCGGAGGGGGGCCATGTGAGCTTGTTGCAGAGCTGCTGCTCAGGGATGGGAACCGCCTGGCACCCCAGCTTCCAAAATCATTCAGGCTGCACTTTCTGCACAACTATGTGCTAGCTGAGGGGTGCGTGGGAATTGGTGGCCTCTTCTGCCGGTGATGGGCATCTCAGGTACTTAAAGCCATGGCCTAGAGGAGGGAAGCGCTTAACTGCAGAGTCTGCAGCTACCTAGGGCCAGTGCAGAGGATTTAGAGTCCCTAGTGCCGCTGTTGCAAGGTTCAAGCATGCTCAGCCTTGGAATTGCCACCCCTCTCTTGACTAGTAGCTGCAGCTCTCTAAGGCTGGCTTCTGGCAATTGGCCCCTTGTCTATAGACAGAGAAGCTGCAGGTGGCTCTATGACTACTGGGGGCCATTAAGCTAGAGCTGATAAAGAAACTGGAATTAACCTCAAGGAACAGAGGTCACCAGTAGGAAAGGAATGTCAAAGGATGCATGGAAAGAGGAAGCAGGTCAGGCTTGCAGCAGGAGAATAGCCCCAGCTGGTTGGGGAGCAAGTCCAAAATAGAAACAAGCATGTAGTGGTGATTAGGTAGTAGACTAGCATGTAGATGGGAGCAGAGGGAGAAAGCCCTTGGGAATCTGAAGACACCAGCCTAAGTCCTCACTTTGGGGAAATAGGTGTTTGCAAGTGGCTTGCTCAAATGGCAGGATGCGTGCTGAGGGAGGGATTTGTCAGAATTGATCAGGTATCTGCTGGCTTTGGAACTTTGAGCTGAGACTAGGACCACATACTGTGACTGGTGAAATAGGGTTGTACTGGAGACATGGCTATAGAAGGTCTGAATGAGGAAGGAGATAAAACTGTGGGGAGTTTCCCTGATCACTATTAAAGTTCTACTCACTGTGGACACTGGTAAATCCACATGGGTGTACAGCTCAATGAGAAACTGGGGGCTGAGGGAGCTGTGTATGGCAATGCATATAGTCATGTAGAGGTGTGTGATCAAAATGAAAAATGTCTCTGAGATTCAGTACCGGGTATACTATGGCACTACCACACCAAACCCATACTCGGAGTCCACAATGACTACTTAGGGGCCCACAAATATGTTTGGCGCCTGGGTCCACAAAAGGTTAAACCAGCCCTGCTTGAAGGGGACTCCTTTGCACACTGTCCAAGGGTTGAGCCACCACTGAAGGGAATCAAGCACCTGCCCTGGCACTGTGACCACTGAATTCAGGCTGTCATGTCTAGGGTTACCATACGTCCGGATTTTCCCGGACATGTCTGGCTTTTGGGGGCTCAAATCCCCGTCCGGGGGGAAATCCCCAAAAGCCGGGCATGTCCGGGAAAATCGGGAGGGAGGGAGGGAGGGCTCGGCCGGGGCCTCTTTGTCTGGGGTCAGCGGTGCGGGGCCGGGGTCGCGGGGCCGGGGGCATGGTGCCGGGCGCGCGGTGCCGGGCCGGGGTCCAGGGGCGCAGTGCCGGGCCGGGGGCCAGGCCGGGCCAGGGTCGCAGTGCCGGGCCGGGCTGGGTGCGGGGCCGGGCGGGGAGCCGGGGGCGCGGTGCCGGGCCGGGGTCCGGGCTGGGAGCCGGGGGGCCGGGCCCGCGAGCCGGTCCGGGGTCATGGGGTCGCCGGGCCGGGGCCGGGAGCCGGGGGGTGCGCCGGACCGCCGGGGGCCGGCAGTGCTGGGCGGGCCGGGGGTGGTCGGCCGGGAGCCGGGGCCGACCCAGGCTGGAGCCGCCGGGGGGCCAGCCTGGGCCGCGCCTCCTCCCCCCACACACCCCCTTACCTGCTTCAGGCTTCCCGCGAATCAAATGTTTGTGGGAAGCAGGGGAGGGGGCGGAGACTTTGGGGAGGGGGCGGAGTTGGGGCGTGGGCGTGGCTGGGGGCGGGGGCGGGGCCCCGTGGACTGTCCTCCATTTGGAGGCACAAAACATGGTAACCCTAGTCATGTCCTGGGTGATAGGCCGAAGTGAGCCATGACTGTAGAGGCCTGAGCTTCAGTCTGGCATGCCAGATCATGTAAGTGCAGGCTGCCATGTGGCCAAGGAGACTCAGGCATTCCCTTACTGTAGTGGTCGGGTATTGCCTCAGCCCCTGAATGATGTCCATCATGGCTTGGAATCGGGACTCTGGCAAAAGTGCCCTTGCCGGAACCGAGTCCAACACTGCCCCAATGAATTCTATTCTTTGAGTCGTTGCCAAGGTTGACATCCTCAAGTTGAGGAGGAGACCCAGTCTCTTGAATGTGGATCTGACCAATCAGATTTCAGACTCCATCTGCCTCCCGGTGTGGTCCCTGAGCAGCCAGTCGTTGAGGTAGGGGTATTCCTGCACCTGCCTCCAATGGAGGAAAGTGGCCACGACCGACATGCACTTGGTGAATACTTGGGGGGCTGTTGAGAGGCCGAATGGTAGGACTGTGAATTGATAATGCTTGTGGTCAACCACGAAGCATAGGAATCACCTGTGTGCAGGCCGAATAGCTATATGGAAGTATGCGTCTTTCATGTCGAGGGCGGTGTACAAGTCTCCCGGATCCAGGGAGGGAATAATGGTGCCCAGGGAGACCATGCGGAACTCCAACTTTACCATGAACTTGTTGAGACCTCACAGCTCTAGAATGGGTCTGAGACCCCCCCTTGGCCTTGGGGATTAGGAAGTATCAGGAATAGAATCCCTTGCCTCTGATCTCCTGAGGAACCTCTCCCATGGCAAGGAGTGCCTGCACCTCTTGGATAAGGAGTTGCTTGTGAGAAGGGTCCCTGAAGAGAGACCCTAAAGAGGGACGGGGAAGGGGGGTGGGAGGGAGCAGAATTGGAGAGAATATCCCACTTCTACCTTGCGAAGAACCCAGCAGTCCAAAGTTATTTGGGACCAAGCACAGTAAAAGTGGGACAGACAATTCAAGAAAGACGGGGAAGGAGCCGGAAGTGAGGCTGGTGCGCCATCCTCACGCCACCTTCAAAAGGCCTGGTTTGAATCCAATGATGTTTTAGTCCCTGGCCCTGCCCGGGCAGGAGGTGGGAAGGCTTTTGTCTGCCATTCCTGCCCCTTCTCCTATAAAAGTCCTGCCTCTGCCAAGAAGGATAGGAGTGCTGCTGCTGCTGAGGCTTTAAATGTTTATATTGGGTTGCTGGGGTGTGCATACCCAAGGATTTCATGGTAGCCCTGAAGTCCTTTAGGCTATGCAGCCTAGAGTAAGGCTAGGTCTACACTACCCGCCTGAATCGGCGGGTAGAAATTGACCTCTCGGGGATCGATTTATCGCGTCCCGTTGGGATGCGACAATCGATCCCCGAATCGACGCTCTTACTCCACCAGCGGAGGTGGGAGTAAGCGCTATCGACTTCTGCGGCTTTCTGTCGACTTTGCCGCCGTCCTCACAGCGGGGTAAGTCGGCTGCGATACGTCAAATTCAGCTACGCTATTCACGTAGCTGAATTTGCGTATCTTAAATCGACTCCCCCCTGTAGTGTAGATGTACCCTCAGTCTGCTCTGCAAACAGACCTGCCCCATCAAAAGACAGGTCCTGCATGGTCTGTTGAACCTGGGGTGGGAGTCCCGAAGTCTGCAGCCATGAGCTACGCCTCATGGTGATACCAGAGAACAAGGTGAGCACCGCTGAGTCCACAGCATCCAGTGAGGTCTGTAAAGAGGTCCATGCCACCGCTTTGCCGTCCTCCACTATCGCTCTAAACTCCTCCCTGGACTCCGCTGGCACCAGCTCCTTCAACTTGAGCTTCGAGTTCCAGGAGCTGAAGCTATATCTACTCATAATTGCCTGCTGGCTTGGCAATCCTGAGTTGCAACACCCCCGCCTCCCCATAGCATACACTTTGCTCCCCAATAAATCTAGGCGCTTGGCATCCTTGGACTTAGGTGCTGGGGCTTGTTGTCCCTGCCTCTCCTTCTCATTTACTGCAGCCATCACCAATGAGTAAGGCTGCGGGTGTGTGAAGAAGTATTCGTACCCCTTAGATGGGATGAAATACTTCCTCTCCATACCCTTCCCGGTGGGAGGGATGTAGGCCGGGGTCTGCCAAATAGTCTTAGCATTGTTCTGTATAGCCACCCTCGGATGGTCCTCCAACTCCACCACCTCCTCGGCCTGCAACCCCATATTTTGTGCCACCCTGCAAAGGAAGTCCTGGTGGGTGCAGCTGTTTAGGGGGGGCGGTCCACAGACAGAGGTGCCTGCAACCATCTCATCCGGGGAGGATGACGAGGAGGCTAATGAGGGAACAGGATCCTCCTGACCCTTTTGGTCTCCAGGGGCCTCCTGTCCTGCTTCTCTGTCAGGGCCAACCACACCTGGATCAGGCTTAGGAACTGGGGTTGGTTCCAGGGGAGGTCGAGCAACGGGTACCTCCTCGGCACCCCTAGGGGTGTGGTGACTGGCTGATGCCTCCGGCACCTGCAGTTCAGAGGTCACCAAATGGGAACCTTTGGATTGGGTGTTCTGGGCTTGGTGGTACGCCCACAGGGTCCAAAATGGCCACTGCACTGGTCCCTGCCACTGCAAAGGCCATGGCCCTGCCCCCCACCTCAGGCCTTCCATGGCTCAACCGGTGCCAACCCCGCTCTGAGAATCTAGACCCTGTCTCTGAGTCCAAAGACAGGGACCGGGACCGCGATGGCCAGGGCGGTGCCAAGCAGAGCTGGACTAGTGAGTGGTGCTGCGATGCTGGGGAGCGGTGCCGAGATCAGGATCTGTGCGGGGACACTGACCAGTGCCAGGATGACCGGTGCTGGGAGTGGGACCTGCTGCAAGATGGGATCGGCATGAGGATCAGCGTCACGATCTGGAGCGGAGCTGCGAGTCTGACCAGTGCCGGAATTGTGAGCGGTGCCGGGACTCCAAGCTGTGGCATGATTCCACCAGTGGTGCTGAGGGATGGAGCATTGCCAGTTTGCCTCAAGACGGTGCCGCATGCTGCGGTACTGGAGACTTGGCTCAAAGGACCGGGGACATTGGTGCTGTCATGGCAATGAGGTCCCTCGCAGCCTCAAAGGTGTCCGGGGTGGATGGCAATTCCACCTCCTCAATGACCTGGCTCGGGGAGTCCAACAGCACCAAACTCGACGGTCACCCTTGCGGGGCCAAAGTCAACGGTGCTGGCTCCAAAGACTTCGGCCCTGGGTGCTCCTGTCTGGGATGCACCCCATTGGTCGGCTCCAAGGGGGTGGGTTTCTGAGTCGGAGATCCACTCCTCCCCTGCTTCTGGTGCCGCTTCTATGTCAGGGAATGGGACCGGTGCCAGATCAATCCTGCCGATTTCAGTGCCAGGGAGCAGTGGTGCCGCAGGTCTCTCCCAGAGTCCTTCCATGGTGCCACTTCCACCACTGCCGCCGGGGCGCTGCGCACCAATGAGCTCGGTGCCAGGTCTTGCCGCGGCGATGTAGGTTGCAGTCTGAGTGCCGCCTCCAGAAGGAGCTGATTGAGGCGAAAGTCTTGCTCCTTTTTTGTTCTGGGGTGAAACCCTTTACAAATCCTGCACTTGTCCATTTGGTGTGGTTCCCCCAGACACTTTAAGCAAGCGTCGTGGGGGTCGCCCATTGGCATGGGCTTGTTGCAGGACTTGCAGGGCTTGAACCCCTGGGATTTAGGCATGTAAGTCCCCCAAGGAGAACACAGTCGGGGTGGAGGGTAAACCCGCCAACCCAACAGCTAACTAATTACAATAACTAAGAACTAAACAACTACAAAATACAAACAGTCCGAATAGAAACTAGGGAAATGTGGAGAGCTTGCAAAGAAAGACGCCACAGTTCCAACGACCGTCATTGGCGGTAAGAAGGAACTGAGGAGGCGCTGGGTCAGCAGGGTCATATATTGAGCGCCATGAAAGCGCCACTTCAGGGGGCTCCACAGCTGACCCGATGGGTGCTGCTAAGGGAAAAACTTTCCAACAACTGTGCACGCGGCGCACACACACCTAATTGGAATCTATATGAGCAATCACTCGAAGAATGTTTGGAACCATTAGAAAACAGATAGATAATAAGGCAGAAAATATCATATTGCCGCTATATAAATCCATGGCATGCCCACATCTAGAATAGTGCGTGTAGATGTGGTCGCCCTATCTCAAAAAAGATATATTGGAATTGGAAAATTATTAGGGGTATGGAACGGCTGCCATATGAGCAGCGATTAATAAGACTGGGACTTTTCAGCTTGGAAAAGAGACAACTAAAGGGGGATATGATTGAAGTCTATAAAATCATGACTGGTGTGGAGAAAGTAAATAAGGAAGTGTTATTTACTCCTCATAACACAAGAAACTAAGGGGTCGACAAAAGAAATTAACAGGCAGCAGGTTTAAAACAAACAAAAGGAAGTATTTTTTTCACACAATGCACAGTCAGTCTGTGGAACTCTTTGCCAGAGAATGTTGTGAAGGCCAAGACTAAGAACAGAGTTCAAAAAAGAACTAGATAAGTTCATGGAGGATAGGTCCATCAATGGCTATTAGGCAGGATGGGCAGGGATGGTGTCCCTAGTCTCTGTTTGCCAGAAGCTGGGAATGGGCAACAGGGGATGGATCACCTGATGATTTTCTGTTCATTCCCTCTGGAGCACCTGGCATTGGCCACTGTCTGAAGACAGGATACCGGGCTAGATGGACCTTTGTTCTGACTTAGTTTGGCCATTCTTATGTTCATATGGATACCTTACACTTCCCACTATTAAAAATTCTTGGTGACTGTCTATCCTCCCCTATGTGGTTTTGCAGCAGGACTTGGGAGCTGACTTTTGCTAGCCTCATGGAAAATCTTTCCCAATATGGTTGAGTTGTAAAACACTGAAAATTGCCATTGTTTGTCTGTGTTTCACACCACATAGCTTGTTTCTGGCTTGCTGCCAAAACCATTCAAGATTCCATTTACACTGGGCATGCACCAGCCCAGTGTCTCACTTCAGCAGTCCACACACAGTGACCCTCCAGGCAGGATGAAGACAAAATAAATCCTGCTCCTTTCCCAAATCTACATAGCCTTTTGCTTAGGGGAAGATGCAGTCCACTGGGAACCAGGAGACCATGAGTTCTAGTCTCACTTCTGCTAATACTAATAATTGTGTACCCTTTACTCTTATCACTGAGCAAGGTCTCACAGGTTACACAAGCTGGGGATAGACTTTGCCCCCTAATACAGCAGGCTCAAGGCTCATGTACTTAGCTACACTATTTCTCAGAAAGAGTTTGCCAAATACTGGTAGTTGGTTCAGCTGCCTGCAAAATGGGGCTATTCCTGCTCGCATAACTATAGGGTTACCATACGTCCTCTTTTTCCCGGACATGTCCGGCTTTTCGGCAGTCAAACCCCCATCCAGGGGGAATTGCCAAAAAGCCGAACATGTCCGGGAAAATGGCGGCTCTGCTCCTCCCCGACTCTTCGGCTCTGTTTAAGAGCCGGGCTGCCCAAGCGCTACCGGCTTCGGGCAGCCCCCGTGCCTCCCGACCCTGTGCCACCGGAGCCCGGGAGGGGAAGTGCCTGGCTGGGGGGCGCAGGGTCCGGAGGCATGGGGGCTGCCCAAAGCCCGAGCACTACCGCCTTCACGGTTTGCCGGGCAGCCTCCAGACCCTGCGCCCTCTCCCAGGCACTTCCCCTCCCGGGCTCCAGCTGTGCTGGGGAAGCACTGGCCGGGGGCGCAGGGTCTGGGGGCTGCCCGGCAAACCGTGAAGCCGGTAGCGCTCGGGCAGCCCTTTCCGCGTGGCTGGGAGGGAGGAGGGGGCGGAGTTAGGGTGGGGAAGGGGCGGAGTTGGGGTGGGGTTAGGGGGTGGAGAAATGGGCGGGGCCAGGGCCCATGGAGGGTCCTCTTTTTTTATTTATTAGATATGGTAACCCTACATAACTAGGGCTTAGATTCTTACACAGTATTTCCCAGACATGCCCCCCACTTCCCTCTCCCTCAACATGCTGTAAAAACTCCAAGGGGGTTGAAAATATTTACCAGATCTCCTCTCCGGACAGCTCCGGCTGAATTTAAGTTCCGTGTATAACCCATTGATTTCAGTGTGTTATATGTGTAGTCAGTTTGGGGGACTTGAAAATGCAGTTCCCACAGACTGCAGCATAGAGGATGGGGAAATTGGACATGACCTGTCTAGTCTGTGCCTGAGACACAAACAACCCGTGAGTTCGACTGATAATCAGGGCAAACAGCTTCAGCCCCATCACAAGAGTGCAGCCCACCTAGGACACTGTTTGTGTGGTGAAAGCTGGCTGCAGGGAAGCGAGGTTACACAGCAGCTGAGGAGCAGCAGCCCCAGGCCTGGTCTACACTAGAAAACTAGGCCTGCATAAATACATCACTCAGGGGTATGAAAATCCACACCCTTGAATAACATAGTTAAGCCAACCTAAGCACCCTGCCGTAGACAGCACTAAGTCGATGGAAGATACGACCCCAAACGACAAAAGTTTTATCAACGAAAAGTGCTGGTGCGAACAGCACTTTGTTGGCAGGAGCGCTCTCCTGCTGACAAAGCTGCTGCCACTTGTTGGGGGTGGAAGATTTTTGTTGGTGGGAGGAACTCTCTCCTGCCAACAAACAACAGCTACACTGTGCGCCTTTTAGTGGCACAGTTGTAGTGGCACAGCTGTGTCGCTAAAAGGTGGGTAGAGTATATAAAGCCTCAGCCAAAGGGCCTGAGACCAAAAAGGGCAGATGGAGCCTCCACAGCGTCTGAGATGACTAACTATCAGCGGGCCCCAGCAGACCTCCCCAGCTAGGATGACCAGATGTCCTGATAAAATCGGGACTGTCCCAATATTTAGCTGTTTGTCCCACATCCCGACTGATGTACCGCTGGGATGCCATTTGACCCAATATTTGGCACAGGGCTGGACTGATCACCCTAGCTGGCAGGCTCCCTACCTGGCTCTGCACAGCTCCTGGGAAGCGGCCAGCAACCCTGCGGCCCCTAGGCAGAGGGGTGGCTAGAGGGGTCTCCATGAGCTGCATCCGCTGACCCTAACCCTAGGAGCCAGAGGGACTTGCCAGCCGGTTCCCGGGAGCCATCCTGCCCAGACCCTGCCCCCCGCCAGGTGTCTCTGGCTCCTAGGGTCAGGGGCGGCCAGGAGGCTCTGCACGCTGCTTGCGCCCGGAGGCCCCACCCCCACAGCTCCCATTGGCCACAGTTCCTGGCCAATGGAAGCTGCGTCACCGGCACTCTTGGCGGGTGCAGCATGTGGAGACCTCTCTAGCCGCCCCTACCCAGGAGCCAGAGGGACCTGCCAGCCACCTCTTGGGAGCTGATCCAGGTAAGCGCCGCCCAGACCCAGACCCAGACGCCTCCCCTCCTCCCCCTGCCCCAGCCCTCAGGTGAGGAGGCAAGCAGTAGGTGGGGGGGCCAGCCAGGTGCAATGGGGCATGCATGGCATGGCCAGACGCATATTAGTCTTCCTGCCCTGTGCTGCCAGCATGCCCCTTCTTCCTGAGGGCAGCCCCAGGCCGCGCCACACAGCTGTGCCCAGTGCCCTGCAGATCCGCTATGCCCCCCCCCCCGCATGCACAACCTTCCCACCACAAATGCATGGTGCCCTGCACACTATCACCCCGGCCCACAGCCCCCCTGCCCACAGCCCCCCTGCCCACAGCCCCCCCACAACCCCCCAGCATCCCACACACAACCCCCCACTCTCTAGTTCCCCAACATACACAGCCCCCCCTCCCCCACTACCCAGTGCCCTTCCCCACAGCCCCACCACCACAACTCCCCACTGCCCTGACACACACTCCCCACTGCCCAGCGCCCCGACACACACAGATCTCCCTCACTGCCCAGCATCCCCCACACCCCTCACTGCCCAGCATCCCCCACACAGACTTCCCAGACACTCACTCCCCCATGCCCTGTCCCCTTCCCTGGCCGCACTCACCAGCCCTGCTGGGAGGTGCGGTGACTGTCAGCTGGGCTGAGCCATCAGCACAGACAGGGCTGGAGCCGGGGCCCTGCACTCCTGCCACATGGCTTGCAGCGAAGGCTGCAGCAGGGGCTGTACATCCCCCAAAACACACACAGCTTCTTAGGGCTGTGTGTCCTCCTCCCTTATGTGTCCTGATATTTTATTCTTGCGATCTGGTCATCCTATCCCCAGCACTGGAGCCGGGCAGGACCTGAGGCATACACCCGAAACTCACTCCACACAAACAGAACATATATTGGTTTCGCAGCTGGGGATACCACTTGCTTCTCATTCAGCTCCAACTCAACCAGCCACCTAAAGCTGCGGGGAGACTAGTGGGAATTTTTGTTATATTTTCTTAGTATGTGAGCATTTAGGGCCTGATCCAATTTCCACTGAAGTTAATGGGAGTCTCATTTATTGCTGTGTGATTGGTTAATTATTCAGTTAGTATCCCCAATTCCCTACCTTTCCCCCTTCTTTTATTTTACCCTGTGACATTCTGTACCTTGGGGGAACACCCTACACCCCCATGTTCATCCTTTTAATATGACTGTGTGGTATCCAATGCAAAGTTTGTCATGTTGGGTGTCTTCAGAAGGCTCATGATGCACTTAGCATTGTTACTGATACTTAGCATTGTTGTTATAGTAATGTTATAGGTTGCAATTTCATGTATATAGTTATGAGGCTGAAAATGTGTCCTCATGGCTTAAAACAAGCCCAAGCAAACTCTCCAGGAACAGAGGGGCAGTTCACACCTCGCCAGGGCATGTATGGGACAAACTCAGCCCAGCCTTACAGGACCAAAGGACACTGGCCTAGGCAGCAACAAAGGATCTGTTGGACTCTCCAGTGAGTCACATGCCTTCCCTTGGTCAGTCAGGAACTATGATGAGGTAATGCTCACCTGACCCTGAATGAAGGGGGGAGGGGCAAAGCCAAGAGGGAAGAAAGAACATGATAAAAGGGAGACACATTTGCCATGCTCTCCCTCTCACTTCCACCTCCAACTACAACAGCGGTGGGAAAACTACGGCCCAGGGGCCGCAGCCGGCCCTCCAGATGTTTTAATCTGGCCCTCGAGCTCCCGCTAGGGAGCTGGGTCCAGGTCTTTCCCCGCTCTGGCACTCCAGCTGGAGAGCAAGGTCGGGGGCTTGTCCTGCTCCACGCGGCTCCTGAAAGCAGTAGCATGTCCCCCCTCCACCTCCTACGCATAGGGGCAGCCAGGGGACTCCGCACGCCTGCAGACAGGGTAGTGTGCAGAGCTGCCTGGCCGTGCCTCTGCGTAGGAGCCCGAGGGGGACATGCCGCTGCTTCTGGGAGCTGCTTGAGGTAAGTGCCACCTGGAGCTTGCACCTGATCCCCTCCCGTGCCCCAACCCCCTCCCCTAGCCCTGATCCCCCTCCTGCCCTCCGAACCCCTTGGTCCCAGCCTGGAGCACCCTCCTGCACCCCCAACCCTCATCCCCAGCCCCACCCGAGCTGGCACCCCTAGCTGGAGCCCTCCAAGGATTGGAGTGACCTAGCAGATCACCAGTCCAGATAACACCAGGGGAACGTCACATACCCCTATCTTTCTAAGGAATACAATGTTTGCCTTATAAACTGTCTGTCCTTGATTCTTTGTAACTATAATCTGTAATGTCCTAGAAGTCACAGGGACTGTCTATTAAGTTATGCACCTAGATGGAGGTAGCAGGTGCAAAGAACCCAGAGCCAACTAGTCCTTAGGTGGGTCACATAGCCCCAGAAGAGGGAGGAATGAGAGGCTCTCTGTACCAGCCTGTAAGGGCTGGTCCACAGAGGAAAACAGCCTTTTCCTCTTAAGAGCTAGTGAAGTTAGTCCTTTAGCTCGAGTGGTAGAGGTCTGTGCTACAGTATTGAAGGTTCAGCATTCAAACCCTGCTGCCGAGGCAGGCAGGGGCTATAACAGGTGCATACAACAGAAACAGGTTTTGCCTTTTTTCTTTATTAAAAATGTGAGAAACCACTAACAGAAAAAACCTATGCTAACAAAGCTACATGAGTTGCAAAGATCAAGTGCTCAAAAGTTGGGAAACTACGGCTTGAGATAAAACCTTCTTTGAATTGATGCGTGAATGAGTCCCCCATTTAAGATAGTTATAAGAGACAGGGGGCCACACCTAAAACAAAGTCTAATAAAGGCCATCCAGAAATTAGCACCTGGTGGCTAGAGGGTTTAACCAGGTATTGTGAGTGAGGGTGCAGGAGGGGGAGAACACACATTAAACTGGAAAAGACTGAGGCCTTGTCTATAGTAGGAATTTACTTCACTAAAGTGGAGTACCTATAGTGACAGGAAAACCTCCCTCATCAGCGTAGGTGGTGTCTACATTGAAGCACTACAGCAGCGCAGCATTTCAAGTGTAGACATACCCTGAGAGGCACACAGCCTGAAAGACCAGCTGAAACATGGTGGCTGACTCTGGAAGAAACCTGGGAGGAGGTTTGTGGGTCAGGGGTGCAAACTAAAAAGAATGTTCCTGGTGCTGTGAGCAAAAGAAGCCATTTCCTGCTCTTTGAATCCTTCTGCACTGAAAGACACACGACTTTCTACGTTCTTGGTAAATAAGCAAAACTACATCAAAGAAATAACCGACTATCACCTATTTCTACTCCCAACACTCATAGGGCCCCAAACTTTGACTAGTCCCTCAGGTTGAAAAGTGGCAACGATATGGTCTTTAAATTATACAATCACATTTCCCCCCTCCACAGAATCCCTCCCTCTTCAGTGCATAGGATGGACCTGCTCTGGGAATCAATCAGGGCTGTGTAGGGAATGATGTGTAGGATTCTTGTCTCACTTGTTGTAGAAGTTGCAAGGTGTGAGTGAATGAGACAGGGAATTTCAGGAAGAGAAAGGCATTTTAGGGTTAACCTGTGGCTTCCCTTTGCCAAATTCAGTTTTCTCTTTCCTCCTTGTCCTGCAGGATCAAACCCTGATTTCTCTTGCTTAACAGAATTCACTGGCTGATGGGGTGGGCCCTCTGTGCTAACAGCTATTAGCAAGTCCTCCCTTTCCCAGCCAGGCAAGTAATTTGCACTACCCCAGACCAGAGCCAGTCCACCAGTTTTCATATTCCTAACTGCTATCATTTCCAAGGCTAGACTCTGTCTTAAAGAGATACCACACAAATCCAAAGAGTCTGCGGGTGAGAGTTTGCTTGCTCTCCCCCGCATCCTCAAGCATTTAGCCATAAAACTGCTCTGCTCTGACACATCAGTAACCAAATCTGTCCTCAAACCCTGAAGCACAAACTGCTCATTTAAAGAATCAGAATGGAGACATTCCTGTTCCAACACCATTGTCTCCCCAACAAGTTGGCCCCACACAGCCACTTGGTTATAGGGCTGCCTCAATTCCTTAACAACTTTTACTTCCTCTGAGACATTCTCAAAGCTACCCACACTGGATCTTTTAAAAGGAAAGTCAGTGGATCCATTCACAACAGACAATTTTTGGCTGCTAGGAACTGAAACTTCCTTGATTAAATCACTCTCACACCCTTCAGTTGCAGGGAACTGCTTGCACCGATTACCATGAGGATTCCTTTCTCCAGGAGCTTTTCTAAGCAGCAATTCACCCTTCACAGAAATTCTGCCCTTACCCTCTTCACCTAGGGCTTGCTCTAAAGGAACACTTTCCTGAGCAACAACAGACTCTGTCTGGGTCTTACTTGCATTCAGGACCACCTTTGGCCCATCAGGCAGATCTCTACACAATCCCCTTTCAGGCAAACCCATAGACTTCCTAGATAAAAGGTTAGAAATATTTCCCTTCTCTTTGCCACACACAAGCTTAGGAATTTTTTCCTTTTTGCTACAAGTTGTTAAACTGTCCGTAGGTACCACAACCAAATTACCTTTCTGCTCTCCTTGTGCCCTGGCTAGGGTATCACCCTGATCAGACAGAGTTGTTACACCCTTCTCCAACCACACATGAGCAACAGGCAAAATACAAGCACCAGAATTGTCTGGTCTCTGGGATTTTGCTAAGACACTAACTGGATGCAACCTAGTTACGGTGCCATTCTCCCCAGCAGATGCAAATTTAAGACCATTCCCTTCCTGGGCTTTAGTTGAATCCAGAACCAACTCTGAGACAGCTAAATTACTCTCAACCATCACAGGCCGAAAGGCACCTTCTGTCTGCTCCACAGACAAAAAAGAGTTGGAGACGCATTTTTCTTTACTAGACATACAGTTTGGGATTTCATTTCCCTTGTCCCAGCAAACCGGGCTGTTCACAGACAACTGCTTGGAGACTGGGGTAGCTTCCTCCATAGGCAAGTCAACACCCCTGACAGACACAGGCACATTTCCTTCACTGTCACTATTCTTCGCACAGGAAACAGGTATAGGGACACTCATTTTCCACTCTCCTTGCCTTCCCAAACTGCTGACTAGATAAAGCCATCAGCTCACCAGACTGCCTAGGCTCATCCAAAATCTCCTTGTTCTCCTCTCCCTTCGCTTGATCTAATTCCAGATTTACTTCTGAGACATTAGATAGACATTCAGAAACTTCATTCACAGCCAAACAGCTACTTTTCAAAGACAAACTTTTGGAGAAACTAGGGTTACCATATTTCAACAATCAAAAAAGAGGACGGGAGGAGCCCCGCCCTAGCCCCGCCCCTGCCCCTCCCACTTCCCGCCCCCCCAGAGCCCCCAACCCTCCCCCCGTTCCTTGTCCCCTGACTGCCCCCTCCTGGGACCCCTGCCCCTAACTGCCCCCCGGGACTCCACTCCCTATCTAAGCCTCCTTGCCTCTTGTCCCCTGACTGCCCCAACCCTTATCCACACCCCCACCCCCAGACAGACCCCTGGGACTCCCACGCCCCATCCAACCACTCCCCACCCCCTGACAGCCCCCCCCAGAACTCCCAACCCATCTAAACCCCTCTGCTCCCTGTCCCCTGACTGCTCCGATCCCTCTCCACACTCCTACCCCCTGACAGCCCCCCCAGAACTCCCAACCCATCTAAACCCCTCTGCTCCCTGTCCCCTGACTGCTCCGATCCCTCTCCCCACTCCTGCCCCCTGACAGCTCCCCCCCAGAACTCCCAGCCCCCAACCCCCCGCTCCTTGTCCCCTGACTGTCCCCTCCTGGGACCCCTGCTCCTAACTGCCCTCCAGAACCCCACCCCCTACCTAAGACTCCCTGTTCCTTGTCCCCTAACTGCCCCCTCCTAAGACCCCCCCCCAACTGCCCCCCAGGACCCTACCCCCTACCTGTACCCTGACTGCCCAAAACTTTCTCCACTCCCCTCCAAAAGCCCCCACCCGTTTCTTGACTGCCCCATCCAGAACCTCCCTGTCCCTTCTCCTGCCCCCCCTTACCCTGCTGCTCAGAACAGGGTGTTGGGCTCTGTGCTAGCCGGACACATGGCTGAGCTCCCCAGCACAACACAAAACCCGGTCCCTGGCCCTGCACAGGGCTGCCGGAGCGGGCTGCAGGAGGAGGAGCTGCCGGCCGGCTCAGAATGCAGGGGGGGGTGGGGGTGGGAGGAGGAAGCTGCTCCGGAGTCCAGCCCGGGACTTTCCTGCAGCCCTCCCAGCCGCTCGCTCTGCTCTGCCCTGCCAGGGGAGGGGGAAATCCCGGACATTGTGAGTGCTTTACAAATTCCCCCCGGACGCTATTTTTAGCACACAAAAGGAGGACATGTCCGGGTAAATCCGGACGAATGGTAACCCTAGAGAAACCCTCCATAGGCACAACCTTAGGATCAATCCTCTCTTGTGCCTGGTTTGTATTAACAAAATCATCCAAAGCCCAAGATTTGGTGGTGATGGGGGACTTCAACTATCCGGATATATGTTGGGAAAATAACACAGCGGGGAACAGACTATCCAACAAATTCTTGGACTGCATTGGAGACAACTTTTTATTTCAGAAGGTTGAAAAAGCTACTAGGGGGGAAGCTGTTCTAGACTTGATTTTAACAAATAGGGAGGAACTCGTTGAGAATGTGAAAGTAGAAGGCAGCCTGGGTGAAAGTGATCATGAAATCATAGACTTTGCAATTCTAAGGAAGGGTAGAAGGGAGAACAGCAAAATAGAGACAATGGATTTCAGGAAGGCAGATTTTGGGAAGCTCAGAGAGCTGATAGGTAAGGTCCCATGGGAATCAAGACTGAGGGGAAAAACAACTGAGGAGAGTTGGCAGTTTTTCAAAGGGACACTATTAAGGGCCCAAAAGCAAGCTATTCCGCTGGTTAGGAAAGATAGAAAATGTGGCAAAAGACCACCTTGGCTTAACCACGAGATCTTGCACGATCTAAAAAATAAAAAGGAGTCATATAAAAAATGGAAACTAGGACAGATTACAAAGGATGAATATAGGCAAACAACACAGGAATGCAGGGGCAAGATTAGAAAGGCAAAGGCACAAAATGAGCTCAAACTAGCTACGGGAATAAAAGGAAACAAGAAGACTTTTTATCAATACATTAGAAGCAAGAGGAAGACCAAAGACAGGGTAAGCCCACTGCTTAGTGAAGAGGGAGAAACAGTAACAGGAAACTTGGAAATGGCAGAGATGCTTAATGACTTCTTTGTTTCGGTCTTCACCGAGAAGTCTGAAGGAATGCCTAACATAGTGAATGCTAATGGGAAGGGGGTAGGTTTAGCGGATAAAATAAAAAAAGAACAAGTTAAACATCACTTAGAAAAGTTAGATGCCTGCAAGTCACCCGGGCCTGATGAAATGCATCCTAGAATACTCAAGGAGCTAATAGAGGAGGTATCTGAGCCTCTAGCTATTATCTTTGGAAAGTCATGGGAGACGGGAGAGATTCCAGAAGACTGGAAAAGGGCAAATATAGTGCCCATCTATAAAAAGGGAAATAAAAACAACCCAGGTAACTACAGACCAGTTAGTTTAACTTCTGTGCCAGGGAAGATAATGGAGCAAGTAATTAAGGAAATCGTCTGCCAACACTTGGAAGGTGGTAAGGTGATAGGGAATAGCCAGCATGGATTTGTGAAGAACAAATCATGTCAAACCAATCTGATAGCTTTCTTTGATAGGATAACGAGCCTTGTGGATAAGGGTGAAGCGGTGGATGTGGTATACCTAGACTTTAGTAAGGCATTTGATACGGTCTCGCATGATATTCTTATCGATAAACTAGGCAAATACAAATTAGATGGGGCTACTATAAGGTGGGTGCATAACTGGCTGGATAATCGTACTCAGAGAGTTGTTATTAATGGTTCCCAATCCTGCTGGAAAGGCGTAACGAGTGGGGTACCGCAGGGGTCTGTTTTGGGACCGGCTCTGTTCAATATCTTCATCAACGACTTAGATATTGGCATAGAAAGTATGCTTATTAAGTTTGCGGATGATACCAAACTGGGAGGGATTGCAACTACTTTGGAGGACAGGGTCATAATTCAAAATGATCTGGACAAATTGGAGAAATGGTCTGAGTTAAACAGGATGAAGTTTAACAAAGACAAATGCAAAGTGCTCCACTTAGGAAGGAAAAATCAATTTCACACATACAGAATGGGAAAAGACTGTCTAGGAAGGAGTACGGCAGAAAGGGATCTAGGGGTTATAGTGGACCACAAGCTAAATATGAGTCAACAGTGTGATGCTGTTGCAAAAAAAGCAAACATGATTCTGGGATGCATTAACAGGTGTGTTGTGAGCAAGACACGAGAAGTCATTCTTCCGCTCTACTCTGCTCTGGTTAGGCCTCAGCTGGAGTATTGTGTCCAGTTCTGGGCGCCGCATTTTAAAAAAGATGTGGAGAAACTGGAAAGGGTCCAAAGAAGAGCAACAAGAATGATTAAAGGTCTTGAGAACATGACCTATGAAGGAAGGCTGAAAGAATTGGGTTTGTTTAGTTTGGAAAAGAGAAGACTGAGAGGGGACATGATAGCAGTTTTCAGGTATATAAAAGGGTGTCATAAGGAGGAGGGAGAGAACTTGTTCACCTTAGCCTCTAAGGATAGAACCAGAAACAATGGGTTTAAACTGCAGCAAGGGAGGTCTAGATTGGACATTAGGAAAAAGTTCCTAACTGTCAGGGTGGTTAAACACTGGAACAAATTGCCTAGGGAGGTTGTGGAATCTCCGTCTCTGGAGATATTTAAGAGTAGGTTAGATAAATGTCTATTAGGGATGGTCTAGGCAGTATTTGGTCCTGCCGTGCGGGCAGGGGACTGGACTCGATGACCTCTCGAGGTCCCTTCCAGTCCTAGAATCTATGAATCTATGAATCTATGAATAAAACTTGACTGACCATAGCTTGAATATCATTTCCAATCATAATATCCTTAGGGATTATGTCTTTTACTCCCACAACCATAGTGCCCTCCAAACCCTTCCATTTCAGGTGGATTTTAGCTAAAGGCACCCTGACAAAATACTTAGATAAGGCTACAACAGTTACATCTTCACCTGGCAAATAATCTTCCTTCCTGACAAGACCTGCTTTAACCAGAGTAATATCTGCTGCAGTGTCCCTCCATGCCATACACCGGACTCCATTCACTTCTGCACTGCTAATAAACTCTGCGTTATTTCCCCCATATTTAGCTTTAATGTGAGTTTTAAGGTCAAATTCTTCAGAGACCACAGAAACAGCATTTGCACACAGGGCACCAATGCCTGTGAGTTTACAACAACAGGGTTAGCATTTGCCGTGGCATTTGGGGTTGCTGGTTTTGGGCTGCCCTTCAGTGTCGGGCAGTCTGGTCTCATGTGGCCCAGGATACCACAGTGATAGCATGTAACCTGTCCCGTCCTGGGATGTGAGTTCCTACCCTCCAGGCCCCCTTGAACTCCTTTAGAAGAGTCAGGTTTATTTTTAAATCCTTCCCTCCTCTTGAACTGGGGAGAATGGTGATTAGTTTTCCCCGGGGTTTTACACCCTTCTCGAGCCCTGTTTTGGGTATGGGCATCCGCAATCTCTGCTGCCCGTAGGACTGACTCAGGGTCCCTGTCACACACAGCTGCTCTCACATGGTCAGGCACAATGTCTAAGAACTGTTCCAAAGTTATTAAATCCAGCAGTTTTTCAAAACTCCCATGCGCCTTAGCTCCCATAACCCACTTTTTAACAAAACCCATCAGCTTATGAGCACATTCTACAAAAGTACAATCCTTAGACATTTTAAACTCTCTAAACTTAACTCTGTAAGATTCAGGAGTAACCTTGAACCACCTTAACACAGAATCCTTAAACCGCTCATAATCTAAGGCTTCTTGTTCCCCCAAGTCATTGAATACCCCCCTGGCTTTTCCAGTCAGTCTGGTTAGCAGGACAGGCATTCGCTGACCCTCAGGGATCTGGTACAGATTGCAGAGGCGTTCAAAGGTAGACAAAAACTCCTCTATATCCTCAGTATCGTTGTAAATGGGACACATCCTTTCCCAGTTTTTCTCATGGCGGGGGGGAAGTGGAGTACCAGGTGGGGATGACTTTCTCCGCTCTTCCATTACTTGGAGCTGAAGTCTGGCCGTCTCCTGTTCAGCAGCGAGCAGCTCTAGACGTCCCTTACGAGCTCTCTCTTCTCTCTCATCAGCCTCCTTCTCTAATTCTGCTATTTTTTGCTTCTCCAGCAATCGAAGATCTGCTAGCTTCTGTTCATGCTCAAATTGCAGTTTGCTTGTCACCCTTTGCATCCTAATTTTTTCTGCATCTTCTGCAGCCTCAGGTAAGGGCTGTGCTCTTGCCCCCTGATCACTGGCTATTAACAGATTTCTCAGTTCTTCCTTTGTAGCTTTCTTTCTAAAGATTAACCTCTTTTCTGAACACAAATTTTCCAGGGCTTTTTTGCCAAGTCCCTCATATGCTCTTTGCTCAGCCATTGCAGCAGCTCTTTAACCAACAAAACTCTCAATCCCAGAATTCAAATTTGGATAGCGTGGGGTTCTGACCCAAAGCTTAATTGACCTGGTTCTGTGGATCCAAGCAAGACTACGCCACTGTGACAATGCGGTTCTGGCAGAACCCAACTGAGAGTGCCAACTCAGGACAAATTGCTAAAACAGGGCAGTTACAGCCCAAGGCTGGGGTTTCTCCACCTCTAAGGCAAACCAAACCAGCCAGACTAGGAGGACTTCGGTCTCATCCCACTGGCTAACCGCAAGTCTCACAAGCAATCTCCTTAGACACTCCAGTTTCCCAGTATTACCACCAGTGCCACACATTATGGGGACAAATGGTTATGAAAACCAATACCCCAGTAAAAGAAAAAAGTTCTCCTGATCCCAAAGGACCAAGCCCCAGACTCAGGTCAATATACAAGTCAGATCTTACCCACAAATCACGCTGCTGCCAATCCTTTAGAATCTAAAATCTAAAGGTTTATTCATAAAAGGAAAAAGATAGAGATGAGAGTTAGAATTGGTTAAATGGAATCAATTACATACAGTAATGGCAAAGTTCTTGGTTCAGGCTTGCAGCAGCGATGGAATAAACTGCAGGTTCAAATCAAGTCTCTGGAATACATCCCCAGCTGGGATGGGTCATTCAGTCCTTTGTTCAGAGCTTCAGTTTGTAGCAAAGTTCCTCCAGAGGTAAGAAGCAGGATTGAAGACAAGATGGAGATGAGGCATCAGCCTTATATAGTCTTTTCCAGGTGTAAGAACACCTCTTTGTTCTTACTGTGGAAAATTACAGCAAAATGGAGTCTGGAGTCACATGGGTCAGTCCCTGCATACTTTGCTGAGTTACAAGGCGTACCTGCCTTCTCTCAATGGGTCCATTGTATAGCTGATGGTCCTTAATGGGCCATCAAGTAGGCTAGGCAGAGCTAATCTCAGCTTGTCTGGGATGTCACCCAGAAGCACAGCATAAGTTTGCCATACAGACAGTACAGAGCCAACATTCATAACCTCAACCACAAAACTGACACACACACACAGACAGCACAATCACAACCAGTAAACCACAACCTTGTCCTAGACACCCCATTTGACCCCCTTTACACAAGATTTGGGTGCCACTACAGGACCTTGGTTGCAACAATGATCCATACGGTCCCAGTTTATGTCAATAACGTCACAGGGTCTGACACAGCCCCAGGCACTCCTTGCAGGGGAAGAGGAAGTCCCATCTTCTTCTGCCTCCAGCCCAGCTGGGACTAGCAACTGATCCTGGCTCAGGGTAGGAGCCACTGGCTGGGGTGTCCCCAGCCCTGTGGTGATTTACTTCTCCAACTGTCTGAAACCATGTACCTATGCAGCGAGGGAGTGGTGCATGACTGCTCTTGCAGCTTACCTTGGCTTCCCTGTCAGAAAATCATTTTTCTGCAGGGAAGCAAAGAAATCTGCGGGGTACATGAATACTGTGTACATGCAGTGCTGCAGAATTCCCCCAGGAGTAATCAGGGTTCTCTGTTCTCCCCCATGGCAGGGGCTCAATGGGTGCCCCCATTTCTCTCTTTCCCCCAATCTTCCCCCATCAGGGGTTCTGAGTGCCCCCATTTCCCTATCCCAGGGTCCCCCATTTCTCTCTATTGCCATGAGTGTTGTGTGCCTCCCATCCCCATAGCATGCTCCCCCATTTACCCCACATGCCTGGGGTTCTGTGTGCCTCATTTATCCCTCACCCTCATACCAGTCCTCCATTCTCCTCCCATTGCCAGGGCCTGTAAGCACATCCCCTTCCCTCCCCTCCACTGTTATTTGTCTGGGAGATAAATCATTCAGGGTTTCAATATATTAAATTCTACTGGGAAGGTGGTGAGAGATGAGACAGCGATTAACACCCTCCAGTAATACCCCTATCAACCAGCTGTTTGATCTGTAGACAATTGCAGAGGTGCTAGAAGCTATGCTAAGCAGATGGTAGAGCTCCATGTGCCCCTCCCCACTTTTCCCCTTTGGGTTTTCAGATTTTCCCCAAAATAAACAGGGTTCTGGCCACTGATGCCTTGAACAGTCCCAAAAATTTTGGAAGTGACTGGATGTGCTGTTCAAAAGCTATTGTATTACAAAAATTCTGATAGAGATAAAGACAAAGGTTATGTCTACACTTAACACTTCAGCATAAATACTATCTACTCTGGCAGGAGGAGTTCTCCCATTGGCATTGGTAATCCACCTCCGTGAGAGAGGCAGTAGTTAGGATACAGGAAGAATTCTTCTGTTGACCTAGCACTGTCTACACCGGGGTTAGGTCAGCATAGCTACATCTCTCAGCCCTGGTCTACACTCTGAGTTTAGGTCGAATTTAGCAGCGTTAGATTGATCTAACCCTGCACCTGTCCACACGACAAAGCCATTTTTGTCGACTTAAAGGACTCTTAAAATCGATTTCTGTACTCCTCCCCGATGAGGGGATTAGCGCTGAAATCGACATTGCCGGGTTGAATTTGGGGTAGTGTGGACACAATTCTACAGTATTGGCCTCCAGGAGCTATCCCAGAGTGCTCCATTGTGACCGCTCTGGACAGCACTTTCAACTCAGATGCACTAGCCAGGTACACAGCAAAAGCCCCGGGAGCTTTTGAATTTCATTTCCTGTTTGGCCAGTGTGGCGAGCTCATCCACACAGGTGACCAGGCAGTCCCAGAATCGCAAAAGAGCTCCAGCATGGACCGAACGGGAGGTACTGGATCTGATCGCTGTTTGGGGAGATGAATCTGTGCTATTAGAACTCTGTTCCAAAAGACAACATACCAAAATATTTGAAAAAATCTCCAAGGGCATGAAGGACAGAGGCTACAACAGGGACCCGCAGCAGTGCTGCGAGAAAATTAAGGAGCTCAGGCAAGCCTACCAAAAAACCAAAGAGGCAAACGGCCGCTCTGGGTCAGAGCCCCAGAAAAGCCGCTTCTATGATGAGCTGCATGCAATTCTAGGGGGGCCCCTACCACTACCGCACCCCTGTCCGTGGACACCTGCAAGGGGGGAGTCTCATGCAACAGGGATGAGGATTTTGGGGACGAAGAAGAGGAGGATAGCACACAACACGCAAGCGGAGAAACCATTCTCCCCGACAGCCAGGAACTGTTTATCACCCTGAAGCCAATACCCTCCCAACCCTTCCAAGGCGGGCTCCCGGACCTTGAAGGCAGAGAAGGCACCTCTGCTGAGTGTACCTTTGTAAATATAATGCATGGTTTAAAAGTAAGCGTGTTTAGTGTTTAATTTGCCCTGAAGACTTGGGATGCATTGGTGGCCAGTACAGCCCCTCCTTTTAAATGGCCAACCCAACGGGTGCTTGGTATGGGAAAGTAGGGTGCTGCTGTTTGAAACCATTCCCACATGTTTTGAAGGTTCAAGAAGCTGAAAGACTGTGGCTTACCATGGCTGCCTGCAAACCGAAGTCTGTTGCCCGGCCCTGCATGTGTGATCTGTCACACCAAACCGGCAGGCCCTCAATATAAGAGGCAAAATGCGACCTCGTACCGAAAGCACATGTGCTATATAATGTTAACAGTTTGGTGTATCATGAAAGAGTCTACCCATTGTTCTCTAAAATGTGTCTTTTAAAATACAACTCTCCCTTTTTTTCCTCCCGCAGCTGCAAATGTTTCAACGCTACCCTTATCATCTCCATCACAGAGGCTAGCGCAGATAAGGTGGTGAAAAAACGCACTCATGATGAAATGTTCTCTGAGCTCATGCAGTCATCCCGCACTGAAAGAGCTCAGCAGAATGTGTGGAGGAGTCCAGGAAAGCAGAAAATGAACGCGAGGACAGGAGGGACGAACAAGATGAGAGGTGGCGGCAGCAAGATGAGAGATGGCGGCAGCATGATGAGCGGAGGCAGGATGCAATGCTGAGGCTACTGGGGGATCAAACGGATATGCTCCAGGATCTGGTGGAGCTGCAGGAAAGGCAGCAGGAGCACAGACCACCGCTGCTGCCCCTGTGTAACTGCCCACCCTCCTCCCTAAGTCCCATAGCCTCCTCACCCAGATGCCCAAGAACTTGGGGGGAGGGCCTCCACTCCACCCCAGAGGACTGCCAAAGCAACAGAAGGCTGGCATTCAATAAGTTTTGAAGTGCAGTGTGGCTTTGTCCTTCCCTCATCCCCTCATCCACCATCCCACCCGGTGATTCCCTCCTCCTGGGCTACCTTGCAGTTATCCCCCTATTTGTGAGATGAATTAATAAAGAATGCACGATTTTGAAACAATAATGACTTTATTGCCTCTGCAAGCGGTGATCGAAGGGGGGAGGGTGGCTTACAGGGAAGTAGAGTGAACCAAGGGAGCGGGTTTTCATCAAGGAGAAACAAACAGAACTGTCACACCATAGCCTGGCCAGTCATGAAACTGGTTTTCAAAGCTTCTCTGATGCGCAGCGCACCCTGCTGTGCTCTTCTAACCACTCTGGTGTCTGGCTGTGCGTAATCAGCGGCCAGGTGATTTGCCTCAACCTCCCACCCCGCCATAAACGTCTTCCCCCTTACTCTCACAGATATTGTTGAGCACACAGCAAGCAGTAATAACAATGGGAATATTGGTTTCGCTGAGGTCTAAGCGAGTCAGTAAACTGCGCCAGCGTGCTTTTAAACGTCCAAATGCACATTCTACCACCATTCTGCACTTGCTCAGCCTATAATTGAACAGCTCCTGACTACTGTCCAGGGTGCCTGTGTATGGCTTCATGAACCATGGCATTAAGGGTTAGGCTGGGTCCCCAAGGATAACTATAGGCATTTCAATATCCCCAACGGTTATTATCTGGTCTGGAAAGTAAGTCCCTTGCTGCAGCTGTTCAGACAGACAGAGTTCCTGAAGATGCGAGCGCCATGTACCTTTCCCAGCCATCCCACGTTGATGTTGGTGAAATGTCCCTTGTGATCCATCAGTGCTTGCAGGACCATTGAAAAGTACCCCTTTCGGTTTATGTACTGGCTGCCAAGGTGGTCCGGTCCCAAGATAGGGATATGCATTCCGTCTATCACCCCACCACAGTTAGGGAATCCCATTGCAGCAAAGCCATCCACTGTGACCTGCACATTTCCCAGAGTCACTACCCTTGATAGCAGCAGCTCAGTGATTGCGTTGGCTACTTGGATCACAGGAGCCCCCACAGTAGATTTACCCACTCCAAATTGATTCCCGACTGACTGGTAGCTGTCTGGTATTGCAAGCTGCTCTCATCTTGGTATTCTTGCACTTCAGGGCAGGGGAAAGCAAGTCGCAAAGTTCCATGAAACTGCCCTTACGCATGCAAAAGTTTTGCAGCCACTGGGAATCATCCCAGACCCGCAACACTATGCGATCCCATCAGTCTGTGCTTGTTTCCCGGGCCCAGAATCGGCGTTCCACGGTATGAACCTGCCCCATTACCACCATGATGTCCAAATTGCCAGGGCCTATGCTTTGACAGAAGTCTAGGTCCATGTGCATGTCCTCATCACTGTCGTGATCACGTTGTCGTCACCTCCCCGCCTGCTTTTGCAGGTTCTGGTTCTGCACATACTGCAGGATAATGCACAAGGTGTGTACAATGCTCACAACAGCAGCGATGAGCTAAGCGGGCTCCATGCTTGCTGTGGTATGGCGTCTGCAGGAGAGCAGAGTTGCAGCAGAAGCGGTGGATGATGATGGTTAGCACTTGCACATTTCCCGAGGAAGAACACACGTTCCCGGGAGCCCACGACAGACAACATGGAGAAATTCGCTATCGACGCATGAGCAGGAGAGCAGAGTTGCAGAAGAAGTGGTGGATGATGACGGGATGCCACGAGAATAGATATTTATAAAGAACGACGAGAGGACCTGCGAGGTCGATTCATGGCACCAGGAGAGCAGGAGAGCAGAGTTGCAGCGGAAGCGGTGGTTGGATGACAACGGTTAGCAGTACTACTAAACCATCTGCTGAAAGCAGTATGGCGTCTGCACGGAAAAAAGGCGCGAAACGACTGTCTGCCTTTGCTTTCATGGAGGGAGGGGCGACTGAAGACATGTACCCAAAACTACCTGCAACAATGTTTTTGCCCCATCAGGCATTGGGAGCTCAACCGAGAATTCCAATGGTCAGCGGAGACTGCGGGAACTGTGGGATAGCTACTTACAGTGCAACGCTCTGAAAGTAGACACTAGCCACGGTACTATGGCCGCACTCTGCTGACTTAATGTTCTTAGTGGGGACACACACAATTGACTGTATAAAATCGCTTTCTAAAAATCGACTTCTATAAATTCGACCTAATTTTGTAGTGAAGACATACCCGCAGTGGTGTAGATTTTTTACACCCCTGAGAGACGTAGCTATGCCAATTTAAATTCCCAGTGTAGACCAGACGAAATACAGAAATGCCATCAATTTGTGCGTACAAGTATGTTTACACTACAGAGACTATACTGCCACAGCTCTGATGGTATAATCTCATCTTGTAGACACAGCCTATGCCAGCAGAAGGGGTTTTTCTGTCCTTGTAGGAACACCACCTTCCCGAACGAAGACAGCTCTCTTCCGTTGACATAACTCCCAATGTAGATGGAGCCGTGTCAGCAGAGCTACGCCAGTTGAGCTGTGGTTTTTTCATACCCGACACATGTAGTTATGCCGATATAACTTTTCAGTGTAGACCAAGCCCAAGGCCTTTGCAAGACCTGACAAGTTATAAAATAACCCATATTTTAGATTCTGGAATACTCTATAAATAAATCGTCTACTGTCAGTCTACAGGAACTTCTTTGCTAGAAGAATCCAAAAAACACCAAAAACATTTTTAGAAAGGAGTCATTTTAAAATGCTTTTAGCTCAAACTAATTAACAAATTTAATTGTATATGTTCACAAAACTCATTCTGTACTCAAAGAGTAAATTATATAAGTTTTGGGAGGATACGTTATATTATTTATATATAACTAAGGCCTGGTCTACACTAGAAAATTATGTCGACATAATATGCTGCTCAGGATGTGAACAATCCATACCCCTGAACAGTGTAGTTAAGCCAACCTAAGTCCCTATGTAGACAGCGTTAGGTCAACGAAAGAATTTTTCCATCCACCTACCTAACACCTCTCAGGGAGGTGGATTTTCCATGCCAATGGGAGAAGCCCTCCCGTGGAGGTAGGTAGTGTATATAATGAAGCAATGCTGTGGCACAGCTGTGCTGCTGTAGCATTTAACTGTAGACAAGCCCTGCTTTACATGCAACTTTCAAAACAACCATTTTTATTATCAAATCCACTCATTACGTTATCTGGCCTGTCTGACTCATGAGGGACACTCCCCTCTCCCCGCCCCCCCCCCCCCCCCCCGCCAGTCTCTGCTCGAACCAAGACCGATCAGAGAAAAGACTTGCAGAGAGCAGTGAAGGGCGTTGGGAGACACACCTAGACCCTTCCTGACAAGGGTGACAAGGGTGACAAAATTAAGACATCTCCATTTGCATACAGAATGCTCCCTGGAAGAAAACACCACCCATAGCCAAGAGTGATCAGCTCCTATTGTCTAGCCTAAAGAAAACCCTTGAGTCATCAGTTTACCCATAAACAAATCTAGTGTTCTCCCTTGAACCATTGTTGTTTCTCTACAAAAACCCCTACCTATGTTCAAGTAAGTGTTTGCTCATCAAGAAGGTTGCTACCAGTACAACTGTGATGTGAGAGTGGGGATAGGGACGTGCTGAATCTGAAACATGATCCAGCCCATTGAGTAGAGGGACATATAAGGGGTCAGGTTGAAAGTGCTGATTGACCTGGTCCACTCAGAGTGTGTGTGTGGCGGGGGGGGGAACCCACCCCTAGGGAACTTAGGTCCTGCAGGATAGCTCCATTGGGAGGGGACTTGCATAAGGGAGAAGTAGAACTCCATATGAAAACACATGTGACACAAGCAGTACACTGATAGAATTACAGGACACCCTTCACCCCCCCCCCCCCCCGAAGAGTAACCCAAATAATTGAGCATTCCCCAAAGTAACAGGCAGATCTGGTAACAAATTGGTGGAGAATGCATGACCCTAATCAGATGGTAATTGTTGAGTACTTGCTGTGGAGTAGGGAAACTAAGGCACTGACCTGAGTAAGCTCTCTTTCTTTTCCTTTTTCAGACCAAGCTCCTTTAGCAAGGTCTCTCTCCGATAGACTATTTGGTAACCTTCTGTTAAGAATCATAATTAGAATACCTGTAGAACTGTGAAATAAGGAGTTAAGAGTAGTGCCTTAAAAATAAAGGTTTTAGAAAGAGCTGTTGGTGGGGATCATTAGTGAAATAAGGAAATAGAGATGGCGAAAAAGATGCTCACTTGAGACAGGAGAAAACCAACACGTTAGAGAGATGGGTAATGAAAAAGGGGAAATGCCCCTGGGAAAGGGGGTGTTTTAAGGTGAGAATCCCCTGAGTGAAGATAGTCTGAGCTTTGAACAATATTGCACAACCTTTAAGCCACGTGGTAGTGCAAAGGATGCAGCTGCTGCATGGGCATTATTTTATGCATGTCTGGACATGGTTGAAATGGTAAAGACAGGGCAGGAACTAGAGTTTGAGAAAAAGCAGTTACAACAACGTTTGAATAAATGTGAGACAGAGGTGTGAATTGATAGCAGAAAAGCTCAGAATGGTGACTATACTTAGAGATATACAAGAGGAGAGAGACAAGGCAAGCAGGAATGCAGAACAGTATAGAAAAGAGTTAACACACACAAAAGTTCTGTTAGAAGAAGCAAGAGCTGCAACTGGCTTCTTGGCAGAAGAGAACAGGGCAGCAAAGGCAGCAGCAGACCATCAGGAATGTGAGGCAAAGATTAGTAAATTGCGTGTCCAACTTAGTGCCCATAAGGGGGTGGTAGCAGCTGTAAGGTTAAGAGAAGATTGTGATTTGGAGCCCCCTGGGAAAATAAAGATACTCCCTGATGCTGTCCCCAAAAACCCATTTAACCCCGATTGGCCACATATGCATAATGTTGCCACAAGGGAGGTTAAACACGTAGTTGCAGGAGCCAATCTTCCCACAACAGAGCTGGTCACAGACGTAGTAAGATGGGCTCCTAGTCAAGCCAAGGCTTTTGCTGAGAGACTGGGGCCACAGTGTGACACAGCCATTCCATGGCTGGCCCAAGTTTGGCAAATGTACCCCTCTGCTGATGGCATGGACTTAACACAATTGGCTCAGTTATGCACCTCTCCTTGTGATGCAGATGCTCTAGACATAGGCATAGGTTCTTGGGAGCGGACTACCACTGGACCCCTGGAATGGATAAGTGCTCTTAAAATATTACTGCCTGCATCTTCCCTTAAGAAACTGTATATAATGGAAGAGCAGAAATCAGGAGAGGCCCCAGAAGCTTACCTAATTTGAAAGAAAATGCTGGCAGCTCTCTCTGGCCTTGGCTACACTTGCGAGTTACAGCACTGTAAAGCCGCCCCCAGCGCTGTAACTCACTCCCCGTCCACACTGGCAAGGCATTTGCAGCGCTGTATCTCCGTGGTTGCAGCGCTGCATGTACTCTACCTCTCCGAAAGGAACAGCGAGTATTGCGTTGCCACTGCGGCGCCAGTGTGGCCGCCCAATGCGCTGTGAATGGCCTCCAGAATTATTCAGCAGTATCCCACAATGCCTGTTCTAGCCACTCTGGTCATCAGTTCAAACTCTACTGTCCTGGCCTCAGGTAACCAACCATGTGACCCACCCTTTACATTCCCCGGGAATTTTATCCCCTTCCTGTTTGCTCAGCCCAGCATGGTGTGGAGTGCTATCAGTGAATTTTTCCAGATGACCATGCCTCCACGCGCCAAGCGAGCCTCAGCATGGATCAATGGCGAGTTGCTGGACCTCATCAGTGTTTGGGGGGAGGAAGCTGTACAGTCCCAGCTGCGCTCCAGCCGTAGAAATTACGATACCTTCGGGAAGGTATCAAAGGACATGATGGAAAGGGGCCATGACTAGGACGCCCTGCAGTGCAGGATTAAAGTAAAGGAGCTGCGGAGTGCCTACCGCAAAGCCCGCGACGCAAACGGCCGCTCGGGTGCTCCCCCCGCGACCTGCCGATTCTACAAAGAGCTGGATGCGATACTTGGGGTTAACCCCACCTCCACTCCGAGCACCACCATGGACATTTCAGAGCCGGTGAGCGGGGGGAGGAAGAGGAGAAGGAGGAGGAGGAGGAGGAGAAGGAAAACAGGAGTGATGGTGGTGGGCCGGATGGAGACACCCCGGAATCCCTGGAGCCATGCAGCCAGGAGCTCTTCTCGAGCCAGGAGGAAGGTAGCCAGTCGCAGCGGCCAGTACTTGGTGGAGGACAAACAGAAGAGCAGGTTCCCGGTAAGCGTTTTTTTTTTCGGGAAGGAATTTTTTCGGTGCGGACTCTTTGGGAGAGGAGGGTTAGGCATGCATGCCTAGATGCGGAATAATGCATTGATGTGGTTTATCACATCACGGTAATCGGCCTCGGTAATCTCCT
Source organism: Malaclemys terrapin pileata (assembly GCF_027887155.1). NCBI lineage: Eukaryota > Metazoa > Chordata > Testudines > Emydidae > Malaclemys > Malaclemys terrapin. The sequence continues at coordinate 142,411,665 of NC_071505.1, forward strand.
CGAATGTCTCATCCAGAACATGTGCAATGCGCTTGCGCAGGTTTATCGGGAGAGCCGCCATGGTCCTTGTCCCAGCCAGGCTAACGTGTCCGCGCCACTGTGCCGCAAGGGGTGGGGGGACCATTGCTGCACACAGGCAAGCTGCCTATGGGCCAGGGCGGAAGCCGCATTGCAGTAGAAGACCCTCCCTTGCTTCCCAGGTCACCCTCAGCAGCGAGATATCGTCCAGGACGAACTCCTGTGGAAAATGTTGGGACAGTGTTTAGTGTAGGTGCCCCCTGAAGCTGTTGGCTCTCCCCAAGGCACAGAAACCCAGAGGACAGTGCAGCCCTGAAACAATCAGTCCCCCTTACTCACCATTTTGAGGCTCCCGTGGGCTATGTGTGCTCTGTTTCGGACGGGAAAATTATGCTATTGTGTAGACCCTGTGTGTTTTCTACTCCTTAAGTGCGGGGGGAATCATTACTCTGTCTGGTATAAACAATGCTGCCTCTGTTAAATGTTGCATTTTGCCTATACAGCTTCATCAACCTTGAGACCTCAGCCGTCCCTCTTATCGCCTGCTCAGGGACTGCAAAGACTCAGGAAGAGACTGCGAAAAAGCAAAGAAGAATGCTGCAAGAAGTGATGCGGCAATCTATTAAAGAGAACGAGAAAGCACAGAACTGGAGGGAGAGAGAAAGCAGGATCCACCAGGAAAATGCAGCGCACCGGCGGCAAAGCACTGCGCACCGGCAGCAAAGCACTGACAGGCTCATCAGCATCCTGGAGCGCCAAGCAGACGCTATCCAGGAGCTGGTAGCCATGCAGAAAGAGGAGCAGTACCGCAAACGCAAACGCCACCTCCCCCCCTACAGCCCTTGTCCCAAAACTCTTTCCGTTGTGCCCCACTGTCACCTCCAACCCACTTTCCCCAACTTCCATATTCTTCACGCCACCCGCTGCCTCCAACACCAGTATCTTCACCACCCAGCCCTGAAAACCACGACCCTTACCCTCTGCATTCAACCCCCATCACCATGCAGTATAGCTGTCCTGAAGTGCAGCACTCACTGCACAGCACACCAGACAGGACATACGCGAATCTGTGATTGTACTGTTCCCCACTTCACCCCCTTGTTTCTTTTCAATAAATTTTTTTTTTCAATAAATGGATTCTTTGGCTTTGAAAACATTCTTTATTATTGCATAAAGTAAAAGACTCCTTAGCCCAGGAAATAAACAGGCACTGCAAGTCTGCTTAGCAAACACTGATTCCTAAAGATTGGAACTACTGCACTTCACTCCTGTGCAGGGCACCAGATATCACTGCTGGTTTTCAGCCTCAAATTGCTCCCTCAAGGCATCCCTAATCCTTGCAGCCCCGCGCTGGGCCCCTGTAATAGCCCTTCTTTCTGGCTGTGCAACTTCAGCCTCCAGGTGTTGAACCTCAGAGGTCCATGCCTGAGTGAAACTTTCACCCTTCCCTTCACAAACATTATGGAGGGCACAGAACGCGGATATAACCGCGGGGATGCTGTTTTCGGCCAAGTCCAGCTTCCCATACAGAGATCGCCAGTGGGCCTTTAAACGGCCAAAGGCACACTCCACAGTCATTCGGCACAGGCTCAGCCTGTAGCTGAACCGTTCCTTGCTGCTGTCAAGGCTCCCTGTGTCGGGTTTCATGAGCCACGGCATTAACGGGTAAGCGGGATCTCCAAGGATCACAATGGGCATTTCAACTTCCCCTACCTTGATCTTCCGCTCTGGGAAAAAAGTCCCGGCCTGCATCTTCCTGAACAGCCAAGTGTTCCGAAAGATGCACCTTTCTGGGCCAGCCTGTGTTAATGTCAATGAAACGCCAACGGTGATCCACAAGCGCCTGGAGAACCATACCCTTTCCAATTAACGTACTCAGATCCTAGGTGGGATGGTGCCAGAATAGGAATGTGCGTCCCATCTATCGCCCCTCCACAGTTAGGGAACCCCATTTGTGCAAAGCCATCCACTATTTCCTGCACGTTACCCAGAGTCACGGTTCTTCTGAGTAGGATGCGATTAATGGCCTTGCAAACTTGCATCAACACGATTCCAACGGTCGACTTTCCCACTCCAAACTGGTTTGCGACCGACTGATAGCTGTCTGGAGTTGCCAGCTTCCAGATTGCAATAGCCACCCGCTTCTCCACTGGCAGGGCAGCTCTCAATCTCGTGTCCTTGCGCCGCAGGGTGGGGGCAAGCTCCTCACACAGTCCCATGAAAGTGGCTTTTCTCATCCAAAAGTTCTGCAGCCACTGCTCGTCATCCCAGACTTCCATGACGATGTGATCCCACCACTCGGTGCTTGTTTCCCGAGCCCAAAAGCGGCGTTCCACGGTGCTGAGCATGTCTGTGAATGCCACAAGCAATTTCGTGTTGTATGCGTTACGCGTCTCGATAGCATCGTCGGACTCCTCACCCTCACTCTCACTGTCACTTTGGATCTTAATGACAGGTTTCAGGGTAGCAGCCGTGTTAGTCTGTATCCTCAAAAAGAACAGGAGTACTTGTGGCACCTTAGAGACTAACAAATTTATTAGAGCATAAGCTTTCGTGGGCTACAACCCACTTCTTAGGATGCATATAATCCGAAGAAGTGGGTTGTAGCCCACGAAAGCTTATGCTCTAGAGACTAACAAATTTATTAGAGCATAAGCTTTCGTGGGCTACAACCCACTTCTTAGGATGCATATAATCCGAAGAAGTGGGTTGTAGCCCACGAAAGCTTATGCTCTAATAAATTTGTTAGTCTCTAAGGTGCCACAAGTACTCCTGTTCTTTTTTTGGATCTTAAGGAATAGTTCGACAGCCAAACGTGACGTGCTGGCGAGACCCGTCAGCATACGCCTCAGCAGTTCGGACTCCATTTCCCGCAGACAGCTCACGCTGCACAGAAACCGTTGAAAGATGGCGCCAAAGGTGGATGGAAACAAAGGGATTTCTGGGATGCGAAGTGACGCATCACGGGGCATTGGGACAGGACCCAGAATCCCCCACATCCACGCCCCCTTCCCACAACCCACAGCGCCAGAATGGGAAAAGGTGCTCTGTGGGATAGCTGCCCATAATGCACCGCTCCCAATAGCGCTGCAATTGCCGCAAATGTGGCCACGACAGTGCGCTGGGCAGCTGTCAGTGTGGACAGACTGCAGCGCTTTCCCTACTCAGCTGCACGAAGTTAGGTTTAACTCACAGCGCTGTACATCTGCAAGTGTAGCCAAGGCCTCTGATTCATTACCTCAGACAGAAGAGAATGGGATTATCACTTTCCAGTATCAGGGACATGAATTAGTACAGAGCACTTATGCAGGACTAAATTCTCAGACAAAATTGACCATGGGGACTGTGGATTTAGAACACCTAACCTGGAGTGAACTAGTGGCAAAAATCAAACAGGCAGGAGATTTGCTGCGAGAAACTGGTATCTTAAAAAGACAAGTCAGCAAAAAGACTACCTCAGAGCCCGTGCAGGCTACCACATTTACAAATAATGGTCCTCACTCTGCCAGGCACCCTCCCAATCCTAATTCCCCTACTTCCCACAACCCTGGGCAGCGCCGACCCAAGGAGACCCTTAGGAACATGATTTGGAAGGAGCTGGTGAATTTAGGAGAGGATATGGGAAAATATGATTGCCAGCCCCTCAGCATCCTGACTAATGCTTTGTTTCAGGTCATGCGGAAAACGGAGTTAATGCAGGGAGCTCCTCCACAACCTACTGCCCCGGTACGGAGTGCATCCCCCATGCCCACTGCCTGTCAAAGCCAGATCCCTGCCCCCTCTTCTGAGGCCGTGGCTACACTTGAAACTTCAAAGCACTGCTGAGACAGCACTTTGAAGTGCCGAGTGTGGTCAGGCGCCAGCGCTGGGGGAGCAGGTACTCCACCTCCATGAGGAGATTAGCTTACAGCGCAGCTTCTAGTGCTGGGGCACTGTTTACACTGGTGCTTTAGAGCACTGTAACTTGCTGTGCTCAGGGTGGTGTTTTTTCACACCCCTGAGCGAGAAAGTTGCAGCGCTGTAAAGCGCCAGTGTAGCCATAGCCTGAGTGGAGGCTCTGGGAGTCTGACGATCAGTAGGGGCCACCCCAGCTGATCGCAAGACATTAGTGCGACATACGGAGGAGACCCACTGTGAGGGCTACAGTGGGGAACCCAGGGATGTTAGCCCAATTGCTAGCGGACAGGCTCTCCGAAGGGAGACCCACCACTAAACAAGTTCAACTCAACAGGTATGAGGGAGAAACTGTCTCCCATGGTTTGTCTCTTGGGAGTGGTGATTTGTCTGTTAAAAAAGCCATCCCAATCTCCCAGTGTTTGTATGTGAACAGCCATGTGGTCTGTGACAAGGGGGAGGGAAGTTCAAACTGTTTGTCTAGTCAGAAAAGCAGTTTAACTGCTGGGGGAGAAAATGTCTCCAGTGTTCTGTCTGTGGAACAGGCAGAAAATACCTCTCAGATTATGAAAACAACAAGGAGTCTGGTGGCACCTTAAAGACTAACAGATTTATTTGTGCATAAGTTTTCGTGGGTAAAAACCTCACTTCTTCGGATGCATCCTTTAAGGTGCCACCAGACTCCTTGTTGTTTTTGTAGATACAGACTAACACGGCTACCCCCTGATACTCTCAGTTTATGCTGACTGAGGATTTGTCAGTTGTGCCAGATGTAGTTCTGGACTCAACTAAAACCCAGGAAGGAAGTGTTCCTAAGCCTGTGTCTGTTGGGGGTAATGACTTGCCCATGGAGGGAGCTACCCCAATCTCCAAACATTTGTCTGGGAACAAAGGGGAGTAAATTCCAAACTTTGTGAATGTTAGGAATGGCAGTTTATCTGCTGGGGAAGAGCCTGTCTCCAATCTTCTGTCTGAGGAGCAGACAGAATGTGCCTCTCAGCTTATGCTGATTGAGGATATGTAAATTGTCTCAGAAGTCGTTCTGGACTCAACTGAAACCCAGAAAGATGCTCAGAAAGATGTTTCTGTAGAGCAACCCCTAGCTGAAAAAGAAAGGAGGAAATTTCTGGGGAAATGAACTGTTGCCTAAAAAGAACAGGAGTACTTGTGGCACCTTAGAGACTAACAAATTTATTAGAGCATAAGCTTTCGTGGACTACATTTTCGTGGTTCCATTCTGTATGCATCCGAAGAAGTGGGCTGTAGTCCACGAAAGCTTATGCTCTAATAAATTTGTTAGTCTCTAAGGTGCCACAAGTACTCCTGTTCTTTTTGCGGATACAGACTAACACGGCTGCTACTCTGAAATCTGTTGCCTAAAAGTGCTCCTGAAGGAATAAAACCTCATGCTAGCTTTTGCAAGCAGTTTGCTGCAACTAAAAGGTGTGGAAATGAGTTGATTGAGTTAGCTCAGAATGAATCATTGTCTGTAGCAAGCAACAGTGTAGGTGCTGAGAAATTTGGTTCAGTTTCTAGCTGCCAAAGTTTCTCAACTGAGTATGAATCCACTGACTTTGTTTTAGAAAGATCCAGGATGGAAGCCATCCCTACTAAAACCGACACTGCCTCTGTCACTGCTAAGCAGCTCTTTACACACACCTGGGATGCCTGCTGTTCTATTGTGAATTGGGCCAGAAAATGGTTTCAATCTTCACAGCTCAAAGAATGGAAGGATAAACCACCTGACTCTCAAAACTGTCTTCTCCATCCTGTCGGCCACCCTTCTTGGCCAGCAAGAAGGAATGGCTTTGAGCCATTGGAAAATACTCATCGAGTGGGTAGGTCAGTGCCTACCCCGATGCCTACCCCGATGTTGAGAGAGAAAAAGGCCAGAAAAGTCCTTGACTTATGGCCACCTTGAGGTAGGTCACTGCTTCATGTTCACCCTGTAATATTGGTCCTAGATTCTCCCAGTATATACGGGGGGAGTGTGGGAAGTTTCTCTCTCTTCTCTGCCCCCTCACAGGTCCCAAACATGAGCCATGACATCCCAGTGGTGCACCAGCACCCTGCTGTTCATAAGCATCTGGAGTCTGATGCTGTCCTGTGATCCCTCTGAACCTCTGGAGGTGCTTGCCAGCTGGAGCCCAGGAAGTAAAATTGCTGTGCCACATGAATAGATTCTAGGAATGGGAGCAACCCCCTGGCCCTGCAACATCGCTAGCAGTTTTAGGCTGTTGGCAATTCCTTGGGTTGCCCCTGGAAAAGCATTGCCAATTGCACGCAGAGTGCCACCGGAGAGTTACTCAAGTTTTATTATGAAACTAAGACCACCCCAGACTCCATCCCATTCTTCTGTAAGCCATTGTGGTCTCGAATGGGACGTACAACATCAAACACACCCAGTGACAGCCTCCTTGGTGGCGGAAAGTGCAGGGTAGCCCTGGTTTCCTCTGCTGTTTGGGGAACAACCATGCCGTTATGTGTCATCATTGTCATTGGAACTCAGACACCTCCGTTACCTGGAGAGGAACTGCAGCTGTCTCTGATCACGCCAGCAGGCAAGAATATCACACGATTCCTCATAAACTAGGAGCCGCTGAACTGGACATGACTTAATTCAGCAAGGTCCCCCAGACTGGGTAATTCCATTAAAAGGCACATATTGTGACAAGCTCATGCCAGCAATTTGGTTTAAATTCTATGGGCATATTGCCATTTTGGAGGGAATCCATGAGGCCGGTTAGTACAGAGTGGAATTGGACCAACAACAACAAAAAATTTTAATTTTCAACCCTCTGATCACCTTGCTCCCCTCCGACGTTTACGAGCCCCAATTTCAGGACCCCATGTGTTGAAATTGGATCAACAAGAACATTTGGTTCTTCAACCTCAGACTTCACTGAAGAAGGTTCAAATCCACTTAGAGTATATGAATACCTCTCACATTGCACCTGCATGTGCTCCCTTGATTGGAACTAGCCATAGGGGTTGGGATGAATGGGTAACCTGGGAATAAGTCTCACTGTTCCTTCGATGTTATCCAGGAAGAGACGTCGTATTAGCAAAGCGTGTGTGTGTGTGTAAGAACAAGATGTAATATTGTATTAATTAACGGACATTGGGTCCAACCCACGATGCCTTACGTTAATCACTGTTTCTTAATGTAACCACCATTGTTAGTTGTATATTAAGTTTACTGTGCCTATATGGACTGTACAACATTTAAATGCCTATCCTGAGCTCTACAAGGAGGCTTCCCCCATTTCACTGGGACTGGGTCTCATTGCCATTAAGGTAAAAACACAGGCCATCACTCCTGGTGGGAGACTTTGCTTGGGTGGAGCCCCAGTGCAACAGGTTTTTTAAATATTGTTTCACCCCATTGTGGTGATCATCAGCTTCCAAATTATACTAGCAATTGGCCTGGTTCTGCTGGTTTGTTGGATACAACGACTGATGCGGCGACTGCAATTGATGGAAGATCAGACCCAGTACCACGGAGTAAGGATGTGATGGGGTTACTCGCTCAGCACAAAGCACCCCATCAACGGGGGGACTTGATAGCAGTCAGCTCTGTGTTTTTGGGGAACCAGGACACAGTGTCTGGCCTGTCTGACTCATGAGGGACACTCCCCTCCCCCGCCGGTCTCTGCTCAAACCAAGACCAATCAGAGAAAAGACTTGCAGAGAGCAGTGAAGGGCGTTGGGAGACACATCTAGACCCTTCCTGACAAGGGTGACAAATTAAGACATCTCTATTTGCATACAGAATGGAGAGCAAAGACAACTCCCCTAGCCTCATCTGCATGAAAGATGGGACAGGGATTCGCATCCAGAATGAAGAACAGAGAACCGAACTGAACTCTGGGACCAGGAAAGCAGGGAAGCACTGCATCATGGGAATCTCTGCTCCAGATGTTAATGAACCTACTCCTGCCCACACCCAGCTCAGCAATTATCAGACCAATTCTAGTAATGAATCCTTGATAGATATCCAAAATACTGAAGCAGCCTAGTTGCATTGTGAGCTCCCTGGAAGAAAACACCACCCATAGCCAAAAGTGATCCGCTCCTATTGTCTAGCCTAAAGAAAATCCTTGAGTCAGCAGTTTACCCATAAACAAATTTAGTGTTCTCCCTTGAACCATTGTTGTTTCTCTACAAAAACCCCTACCTATGTTCAAGTAAGTGTTCTATTGCTTAGGGCATGGCTACACTTGCAGATGTAGAGCGCTGTAAGTTAAACCCGCCTTCAGAGAGTGCAGTAGGAAAAGCGCTGCAGTCTGTCCACACTGACAGCTGCTTGTGCACTGGCGTGGCCACATTTGCGGCACTTGCAGCGGCATTGGGAGTGGTGCATTATGGGCAGCTATCCCAGCATGCAAGTGACTGCAACGTGCTTTTCAAATGGGGGGGTGGAGTATGACAGGTAGTGTGTTGTGTGTATGTGGGGGGAGATAGAGTGGGTTTTGGGGAGGCTGAAATCATGTCAGCATGCTGTCCTATAAGTTCAGACAGCAGCAGATCTCCCCTTCCCCCCCCCCGCCTCTCTCTCTCACACACAGCATTCCACAGTAACGGCTTGCCTGCTGGCTGTCAGAAACGGAGCTTTGAAAGGGCATTTCCTCATTCCTACAGGAGTTCAAAACAATGACAAGAGTGACCACTTGACTTAAGGGGAGTATGGGACATATCCAGAGGCCGATCAGAGCGCAGTAATGTAACACCTCATTCACACTGACGCCAGTGCATTGTAGCCAAGGCACAGCAAACGTTATTCCTCTCGCCAAGGTGGAGTACCAGCAGCACTGTAGTCACGGAGACAGAGCGCTCTACATGCCTTGCCAGTGTGGATGGGGACTGAGCTAGTGTGCCCGGGGCTCCTTTATTGTGCTGTAACTCGCAAGTGTAGCCAAGCCCTTTGATCCAAACCATTCATCAGTTCCACTGGGACTCCATCTCCTGACTAATCATGCTGGGGGCTCTGCCTATCTCCTGCCCTCAGGACCCTGAGCTACCACCATCACCTGGGAACCCCGACCAGTTCAAGCTTCAGGGAGCGGTGAGATCCCCTTCTTTCTCTCTCTGTTTTCCTTTCTACCTTAGGTATTAACCTTTAATAACACTGGTCTACAATTTTTGAGAAGTCGTCTGCTTCAGAGATAAAATGTGCTATTTATTATGTATTTTGATGTGCTGAATTCAAATATGACAATTAAAACAACTGAGTGGCTACTGTTTCTAAGATATTTAAGTTTTTACATTTTATGTCTATGTATATTGTGTAGATAGTAGAGTTTTAATCATAAATTGTAAACCTAGGCCTTTTCATGTGTTTATGGTTGCTTTACATGATAATATTTCACCTGTCCTGTTTATGTAACACTTTAAAAATCAGCAAAAGGGTTATATAAATCAAATTTATTATGAAACAAAAGGCAAAAAACTATTACATAGTTTATCCTATTCAGTGTCTACTCGGCGTTTCTTGGCTTGTCTCTTGTATTCATTAAATGGAGCATCTCTTGTCACTGTCCAGCAATAGTCTGCAAGCATTGATGGGCTCCATTTGCCCTGATAGCGTTTCTCCATTGTTGCAATGTCCTGGTGAAATCGCTCGCCGTGCTCATCGCTCACTGCTCCGCAGTTCGGTGGAAAAAAATCTAGATGAGAGTGCAAAAAATGTATCTTTAGTGACACGTTGCAACCAAGGCTTTTGTATGCCTTGAGGAGGTTTTCCACCAACAATCTGTAGTTGTCTGCCTTGTTGTTTCCGAGAAAATTTATTGCCACTAACTGGAAGGCTTTCCATGTCGTCTTTTCCTTGCCACGCAGTGCATGGTCAAATGCATCATCTCGAAGAAGTTCACGAATCTGAGGACCAACAACGACACCTTCCTTTATCTTAGCTTCACTTAACCTTGGAAATTTTCCACGGTGGTACTTGAAAGCTGCTTGTGTTCTGTCAATGGCCTTGACAAAGTTCTTCATCAGATCCAGCTTGATGTGTAAGGGTGGTAACAAAATCTGCCTTGATTCAACAAGTGGTGGATGCTGAACACTTTTCCTCCCAGGCTCCAATGACTGTCGGAGTGGCCGATCTTTCTTGATGTAGTGGGAATCTCTTGCACGACTATCCCATTCGAGGAGAAAACAGCAGTACTTTGTGTATCCAGTCTGCACACCAAGCAAGAGAGCAACAACCTTCAAATCGCCACAAAGCTGCCACTGATGTTGGTCATAGTTTATGCACCTCAAAAGTTGTTTCATGTTGTCATAGGTTTCCTTCATATGGACTGCATGACCAACTGGAACTGATGGCAAAACATTGCCATTATGCAGTAAAACAGCTTTAAGACTCGTCTTCGATGAATCAATGAACAGTCTCCACTCATCTGGATCGTGAACGACATTGAGGGCTGCCATCACACCATCGATGTTGTTGCAGGCTACAAGATCACCTTCCATGAAGAAAAATGGGACAAGATCCTTTTGACGGTCATGGAACATGGAAACCCTAACATCACCTGCCAGAAGATTCCACTGCTGTAGTCTGGAGCCCAACAGCTCTGCCTTACTCTTGGGTAGTTCCAAATCCCTGACAAGGTCATTCAGTTCACCTTGTGTTATGAGGTGTGGTTCAGAGGAAGAGGATGGGAGAAAATGTGGGTCCTGTGACATTGATGGTTCAGGACCAGAAGTTTCATCCTCTTCCTCTTCCTTGTCTGACTCAAGTGAGAATGATTCTGGTGCATCAGGAACCAGCAGTCCTTCTCCGTGGGGTACCGGGCGTATAGCTGATGGAATATTTGGATAATGCACAGTCCACTTTTTCTTCTTTGACACACCTTTCCCAACTGGAGGCACCATGCAGAAGTAACAATTGCTGGTATGATCTGTTGGCTCTCTCCAAATCATTGGCACTGCAAAAGGCATAGATTTCCTTTTCCAGTTCAACCACTGGCAAAGATTTGTTGCACAAGTGTTGCAGCATATGTGTGGGGCCCACCTCTTGTCCTGATCTCCAATTTTGCAGCCAAAATAAAGGTGATAGGCTTTCTTAACCATAGTGGTTATACCGCACTTTTGTGATGCAAAAGTCACTTCACCACAAACATAGCAGAAGTTATCTGCACTGTTCACACAAGTACGAGGCATCTCTGCTCACTTTGGCTAAACAGAAATGTGTCCCTTTGCAAAATCAAACACTGACAAATAAGAGAGTACGACACTGTATGATTTCTAGAGCTGATCTAGGGCAATTTGTGCATCAGAGTGATGTCAGCTTCGTTATGATTGCATCATCCATGACTTCTAGGAATAACATGATGTAATTCATATGCAATACCAGCTTCAGATTGTATCATTCATTGTTTTGCCTAAAAAGCAAGTACTGTCCAAACCCAGTCATAGATTTATTCATAGATCTAGTCAAAGATGTATTTTAGTCATTTCTGGTTTAAATTGAGATCCCTTTCCTTTATAACTCACTTATCCTCCGCCATTCCCAAGTCAAGGGTCGTATATACTGACCCAATAGCATATCTTGAAAACTAGAGCCAATCAACAATTTTAAGCATCATTTTCGTTCTCAGAGACCCAGAATTAGTAAAGTTTGACTACATTTATTTCAGAAGCATTTTGGCTGTAGAGCAGTGTAATGTATGTTATCTTGGTTTAGGCTCTCCTTGTGTAGTTTTCACTATTATTCAATAAATAACTTTTATAGTTAAGCTGGTTGCCTCTCTCTCTCTTGCTGAGCCTTACTCTTTTGTATTTTTAGCTTCCCCCGTTTACTCTACAGCAACGCTTCTTTTACCTAAGCTAAAGATCCCTGCATCATCCAAAATACTGTGGGGTTTGCTCATCAAGTAGATTACTACCAGTACAATTGTGATGTTAGAGTGGGGATAGGGACGTGCTGAATCTGGGACACATAAGGGTGGTAGCTTGAAAGTGCTGCTTGACCCAGTCCATTGAGCCCAGGGGCACATAAGGGGGGTCAGCTTGAAAGTGCTGATTGACCCGGTCTGCTCAGACTTGCTCTGTTAATGTATGTGTGTGTGTTCATCCTGTTCCGGGGCTGGAGGAACCCAGCCCTAGGGAACCTAGGTTCTGCAGGATAGTTCCATTGGGAGTGGACTTAGATAAGGAAGAAGTAAAGCTCCATATGAAAACAACGTGACACAAGCAGTACATTGATAGAATTACAGGATCCCCCCCCCCCCCCCCCCGAAGAGTAACCCGAATAAATGAGCATTCCCCAAACTAACGGGCAGATCTGGTAACAAAACCCAATCATGGGCCAAAGTGAGTCCACATGCAGGGAAGCCACAATGCTACATCCTTCCCCTCCACATTAACATGATCAGCATTCAGTATGGTCATTCCTTTTTGACCTTCAAAAAAAACAAAATAAAAAACAAACCGAACACCATTGATGGCTACTTATGGATTCATAGATTCCAAGGCCAGTAAGGACCATGGTGATCATTTAGTCTGTCCCCCTGTATAACACAGGCCTTCAAACTTTCCCCAAAATAACTCCTAAAACATACCTTTTAGAAGAACATCCAATCTTGATTTAAAAATTCTCAATGATCGAGAATCCACCATGACCCTTGGAAAATTGTTCCAATGGTTAATTATTCTCACTGTTAAAAATGGAATTCTGAATTTGCATTTGAATTTGTCTAGCTTCAACTTCCAGCCACTGGATCGTGTAATAACTTTCTTTGTTAGATGGATTAAATATTTGTTCCTTGTGTAGGGACTCAGACTGTAATCAAGTCACCCCATAACCATTTCTTTGCCAAGCTAAACAGTTCGAGCTCCTTGAATCTAACACCATAACACACATTTTCTAATCTTTTGATCATTCTTGTGGCTCTTCTCTGAACCCTCTCCAATTTATCAACATCCTTCTTGAGTCCCGTATCATATAAGCAGGGCTTTGGAGCTGTGCTCCGGCTCCAGCTCCAGGCAAAAACCTGCGGCTCCACTGCTCCTGCATGTAAGTATGGCTTGCATTCTTTGTTCCTAGATGTATACATCTAGCCATATTAAAATGCATATTGTTTGCTTGAGCCAATCTTACCAAGCTATCGAAATCACTCTGTATCAGTGACCTGTCCTCTTTATTATTTACCGTTCCCCCATTTTGTGTGTCATCTGCAAACTTTATCAGTGATTTTATGTTTTCTTCCAGGTCATTAATAAAAATGTTAAATAGTGTAGGACCAAGAACCAAACCTTGTGTGGCCCCACCAGAAATGCACCTGTTCAATGATGCTTCCACATTTATAATTACATTTTGAGACCTATCAGTTAGCCAGCTTTTAATCCATTTAATGTGTGTCATGTTAATTTTATATAATTTTAGGTTTTTTAAAATCAAAATATCATGTGGTACCACATCAATGCCTCACAGAAGTCTAAGTATATTACATCAACACTATTACATTTATCAAACTTGTAATCTCATCAAAAAAGATATCAAGTTAGTTTGACAGATCTATTTTCCACAAATCCATGTTGATGGGTATTATAATTAATGCCATCCTTTAATTCTTTATTAACTGAGTCCTGTGTCAGCCACTCCATTATCTTGCCTTGGATTGATGTTAGACTGACAGGCCTATAATTACCTGGGTCATCCTGTTTACCCTTTTTAAATATTGGCACAACATTTGCTGTCTTCCAGTCTTCTAACTTCCAGAGTATTCCAAGTCTTACTAAAAATCAACATCTATGTTGCAGCAAGCCCCTCAGCCAACTCTTTTAAAACTCTTGGATGCAAGTTATCCAGACCTGCCAATTTAAAAATGTCTAACTTTAATAGCTTCTGTTTAACATCCTCCAGAGACACAAGTGGAATGGAAAGAGTCTTATCATATATGACTACATCGTCTTTTTCTCCCAAATACAGAACAGAAATATGAACACTTCTTTTTCTGCATATACTTAATTCTGTGGGTACTATGGGGAGACCCCACTTGGGATACTGTACTCAGTTCTGGTCTCCTCAGTCCCAGAAAGATAGTGACAAACTAGAGGGAGTTCAGAGAAGAGGTACAGAGAAGCTCAAGGGGCTGGAGGGGTTAAGTACTGGGGATTGTTTCAAACAGTAAAATCCACTGGCCTCACTGAAGTCATGACTAAGGGAGGACCTACGAACTCTCTGCAAGTGCCTGAGGGGCAAAAACCCCAATGGGAGAGGAATTTGTGGGGGGATAAGTGGAGAGAACTAGAAGGAAAGGGGTGAGATGAGCCAAGGAAAAGCTGAACAGAAACTGTCCTATAGCACTGAGGCATCTGAAGGCTGGGAGAGTCATCTCCATACCAGGATAGACTATAGCCCCATTGCTTGGAATATTGAGAAACAGGAACCCTACGAAATGGAACATGAGAATGGTCCTGCCCTGGTCCCTAGACTTTGGGTTGGACGAAACCTGATGGAGTGTTCCTATACTAAGTTCTTTGATTCTAAGTTTTCATGGCCTCCCTAGTCACAGCACAGTCAATGTTTGAAGTTGGCCTCATCCTGCCTAAATGGGTACCTGAGACTGGAAGATGAGTACCAAAGCAAAGATCAACTTTGGGTTGTTGGGTATCCCCAAAATCTCAGAACTGACAGCAATCAGCCAAGACTCAATGACCAGAAACATGAAGCCTGTCAGCCCTTGTTAACCAGGGACCTGTTATTATCCGACCAGCACCTAAAGCTGGAGAGGGACAGATATCCTACACAATACCGTACATTAACTGGAATGATCTCACTAGTGATATTACAAAGAAGGTGCAGGTACCTCTCACTTGTATGGCACATCCAAAGCTGTACCTGCCTGTTACTTGGTTGCCAACACTAGGAGATGTAAAAAACAACAACAAATAACCCATACTTTTCCCTCTGAGCTCTTGAGAGCCCAAATCCCACTCATTAAGGGCCACCAGAGGAAAAACTGGAGACTCAATGTCCCTCGTTCGGCAGTGCCCATACAGTGAATGGCTGCAATCAAGGTTAGGCCATAGTAGCCTCTCAGGAAGGGCCTGTAAAGGTGATGGTTCCAGTTACAGTTATGCCACAGATGTTTGTCAACAGATGTCTTCTCTGGAGAACACAGTCATGATCGTCCACCATCAGGAAGCACCGTCACTACGTAACAGAGCAATCCTGGTCTAAATCTTGATTGCCCATCAGGAAATATCCCCTGGTAATGAGTTAACCTGGTCAGGTCACAGTTGTCCATCATGCAGTTACCCACTGCATAATGGGTGTCACTCAGCATTAGGTCACAGCTGTCCACCAGGCAAAAGGAAGCTCTGTGGAAGATAGTGTGCAAAGGGCACAAATTATTGGGCAACGTTTTTTGAGTAACCATGTCCTAAACCTAAATGAAACCATCAGCCACAAAGAGACCATATGGGAGACAATCATGTTCTAAACCTGGGAGTAACTATCACCGTTAGGCACTTGGGACAGCAGTAGCCTATGCAAGTGAAACAGTAGCCTACAGAAGCACTTCCAGACTGGCAATTGTGATATAACCTTGAATAACCATCATCCACATGAAGCACTGTTTGACAACCTGTGGGCAAAACCATTGCACATAACAAAAGTGCTCAAGGCACAAACATGGCCTGCCCCTTACCAGTGAAAACACTAACACATGAACCCAGTGTCATAAGAACAACTAGGATGTTTCCCTACTGAGTATGTGGGGAATCAGTCTATTGAAAGCTTATATAAGGCACAACTGTGGCCTATCTCAGGATGAAACTATTACTGAAGGAGGCACTGTCTGATGGAAAATCCTGGATAAATTTTCAGATGATACAAAGATTGGTGGAGTAATAAATAATGGTAAGGACAGATAGATCAGATACAGAGCAATCTGGATTACTTGGTAAAATGGGTTCATGCATTTTAATACAGCCAAATGGAAGGTCATATATCAGGGAACAAAGAATGTAGGTTACACTCACAGGAAGGGAGACTGTATCCTCGGAAGCGTTGACTCTGAAAAGGTCTTGTGGGTCATGGTGGATAACAAACTGAACATGAGTTCCCAGTGCAATGCTATGGCTAAGACAGCTAGTGAAATCCATGGATGTACAAACAGAAGAATATTGAGTAGCAGTAGGGAGATGCTATTATTTCTGTATACAGCACTGGTGAGATCACTAGTGGAATACTGTGTTCAGTTCTCATGCCCACACTTC
Organism: Malaclemys terrapin pileata; assembly: GCF_027887155.1. Taxonomy (NCBI): domain Eukaryota; kingdom Metazoa; phylum Chordata; order Testudines; family Emydidae; genus Malaclemys; species Malaclemys terrapin. The sequence goes on from NC_071505.1 coordinate 142,427,802, forward strand.
AAAAGGGATGTTGAGACACTGGAAAGTATTCAGAAAATAATTATAAGAAAGATTTTAGGTCTGGAAAACCTGCCTTATAAAGTGAGACTTAAGAAGCTCAATCTATTTAGTTTATCAAAAAGGTTAAAAAGTGACTTGATCACAGTCTGTAAGTACCTACATGGCAAGAAGATTTTTGAAAGCAAAGGGCCCTTTAATCTAGCAGACCAGATCCAACTGCTGGAAGCTGAAGCTTCAAACAGGAAATAAGATGCACATTTTTAATAGTCAGGGTAATTAACCACTGAAACAGTTTACTAAGGAGTGTGGTGGATTCGTCATCACTTGAAATCTTTAAATGAAGACAGAATATTTATCTAAAAGTTATGCTCTAGCTCCACCAGAAGTTATGGTCTTCATGAAGGAATCACTGGGTGAGTTCTATGCCCTTTGCTCGGCAACTGAGGGGGTCATATTATATGGTCATAATGGTCCATTCAAGCTTTAAAATGTATTAGTTTAAACACCAAGATAGCCATCGATCACTAAGATGCTAGCAGATGACCGTGGGCTAGTCCTGAGTGAAATCAGTTTGTAGGGACATGGTCTGATAGACAACCCTGGGCTAACCCTCAGCATCACCCATACAAGAAAAGCCTAATGAACCATCATGACCTAACTGTGGATAAAATTATCATTCATAGAGGTTGGACAACCATAGAATAACTCTGATTAAAGCCATTTCAAATATCAACCCTGCCTGCGGGAAGAACCATAGCCAGAGAGGCCCTGGATGCCCAGTATGGATAATTACTCACTGACTAATCCTACACTGTTCCACAACACAGAGAGAAGGGGGGGCGGAAATCAAGAGGTATCCTTGAATGAAATCCCAGTTCTCAAAGGCAGCTTGTAAGGCAAAGAATCATTGTAGCCTGAAATCTCCCAGCTAGACTGATCCCTGACAAATGACATCACCTGGGCAATGAATGTGGGGGAAGAGTGGCAACACTTGCCTGCCCTCCCTCAGCAAAACCCAACTGGGGTATTACTGGCTAAAATTGCCCAAAGACAACAAAATAGTTACCCTTGTGTTTGCCGGGAGAAAATATGGTCCCATCCCAATCCATCAAAAAAAAAAAAATGTTATCTCATCGGAGACAGTAACAAACAGTTGCACACACAAGACCCTACAATAACAAATTACTGTAGTCAGAAGAAACCCCTTACATACGACCTGTGAGGGCATGTCTTCACTGTGGAGTTAACCCAGGCTCTTATTCAGGTATTACCTCTAAGACCACTCCTACCCACAAACAAACCCCTCCTCACCCAAGGTTAGTGGTGCTTTTAACCTGAGCTATTTGGACCGGCTGGGGGTACAGGCCATGACTCAGGATGCAGGCTAAATCACTTGAGTGCTTACAGTACTCCAGTGCCTTCTCACAATTCCTCCTGTATCCAGAAGGGAAGATGAGTTCTCCCACAATTCACTGGGAAAGAATCATAGAGCAGTTCAACTTACTGCAGCACAAAAAAATCCTAGGATGTGCCCCCAGAAGTCCTAGCAACAGATATGGGTGAATGCAGTTCCAGTGAGCACACAGTAACAAAGATACGGCTTGGCAATGTGGCTGCTCACACCCAGGCTAGGCCAATCTGGGGGAGATCACCTGGGTTAACTCTGCAGTGAAGACAACCTGAAAATGACCCAGGAGTTTTTTAAGAACACTTTTTCATAGGCACTTTCTATTTTAATCATATTCAGAGTATTTGACTTTCCCCTCAGGCTATTAGCCTTCAAGAATTTTATAAAGGGTTGATATTTTGTACTTAGCTTTACCTTTACAACAGCCAAAAAATACATTACTGTTTCACTGGTAAAATTCCTCCTTAAGAAAATGCAGCAAAAATGAAGTGAAAAATACATGAAAAATATTTTGCACTTCTAGGGTACCTTGTAGCTGAGGATCTAATGATACTAAACTGAAAGGGGTTGCAAAACCCACAGAGGACAATAGAGCAGTTCACATGACCAAGAGAGATTAGAGACATGGGCAGGAAATAACAAAGCCTGGACAAATCCAGCTAACATATTGAGGGGAAATAATCTGAAACCCAGATTCTCAATAGAAAGGAGATGCCTGGAGAGCAGGAGCAACAAAAAGACACCATAGAAGAAGAGGAATCACACAGAAATTTGCAACGGGACAGAGCTGGAAAAGTGATCAGTTCAATACTGGGGACAGCATATTATACCGTTATCGTTATGCTGGTATAACTCCACGTGAAGTGTCTATATGGGGAGTTATTCCAGTATAACTATTCCACTTTCCAATGTAATTCTATGTAGACAAACCCTAAGTTAAGGACATAACCATCTACCAGTATCTGAGGAGAGGGGGATTACTACAGTAGAAGAGGATCAGCAAGTTTTATCATTAGGAATCATGACATTTAATTTGCAAATGTCTGAGTGAGTTTTATTGCTTTGGGTGACAGCCTTAGCATTGGATGTTCCTTCACAGCCATACTGAAAAGCTCAGTCAAGAATTCAAATAATTTCCTAGAGATCACAAATGGAAAAGGGGTCCTTCTGCTGAGAAAGATCAGATCATCCAATCAGGGAACAGAGCAAGCAAGTCACTAACAACCAATGACCTGACATTTACTCACACAAATGAATAACACGAAAATAATTACTTGAGCAAGGAATATTCACGGGGAGAGAAGAAAGTGAAATTCCTCAAATAAATTAATCTCAATTAATAATTTGACCATCTCCATCCACAACCCAACTGTGATAATGGGTAAGAATTTTGCAGCATGGCTTCACCCACTTGCTTAAATATGGGTACGTCTTCCAGGGATAATGAAGAAGTATCTGGATAAGGGTAAAAGGTTGCATAACCAGAGCAGGACAGAAGAGCCTTTATTAGTCGCAAAGCAATGAACAATCTCATAGTAATAGTATGGGCAACTCAACAGTCAGCACATAGACCAAATCAGTCACAACACAAAAAGAAACACAATAAATAACATTAAGAAATTGGCCAACACAATAGCAACTCAATGGCCATCATAAAAGACAATCCAAATGCAACTCAATAGTATGCAAAGAACCACAAACTAATGGCACACAGAACAAAACAAACATGGTGGTCGGCCTGCAGATAAAACACTGAGGACACCATGGGAAACAGTGAACAATTCCAGGACCAAAAGCAACTGAATAGCCAACATAACAAGCAAGAAGACCATGGCCAAGTGGAATGGACCACAAAGGCCAAACTGATGACAACCCACTTGCAGGCCAGTTGTCTGCACTCTGGTGCCCTGGCAGCAACCTAGTGGTTTTTCTTGGAAGAATTTCAGAGTAGTGGGCTGGTGGTGGGTCCCCACCATGATGGAGTGGGAAGATGGTGATTGACTAAACCGTTTTCCTGTGCCTATTCCCCTGAAGAGATCAGGTGGGAATCACCAGGACTCCGAAGAGAACCAAAAATTATTTCTGCCTCTCCCCAAACTGCACCTGGAAAGGAACCAACAGCTCAGAGCCTATTCTGGGAAAGGAATTTGCCAAGATGACCCGGGGATGATCTGAGGGGAGCAGGAGAAGGTGGAGACATCTCAGTAATACAACACGTTTGCCTGGTGCTTTTCCAGCGTTGTTCTTGCACGGCGTCGGGTTGCACGTTCAGAACTCTCCCCACCTCGCTGCAGCCGACACCCAGACCCACGTACACATCCCTCCCGTGCCCAGCTGCCCCGCATCCCTGCGCGCCCAACCCCCGGCTCCCCGAAGCGCCGCTCGGACCCCACAGCCCAACTTTCCCCTGGCAGCGGGGACGGGGCTGCTCCAGCAAGGCACCCGGAGGGTGACGTCACGCCGTGCTAGCTCTGGCCCCCCGCGGCGTGGGAGGAGACTGGACAGACCCCCAGGCCCGATGCAAGCGCAGCCCCCTCCCCCCGGTCCATCGCCCCCTACTGGGGGGGGGGGCCGCTCAGGGAGCGCAACCCCGGCTGGGCAAGACAGCGGGGATCCTCCCAGCAGGGACCGCCGCGCTCTGCCACAGCCCTCCCGGGGTTGCAGGACCCTGCCTCCCGCGCCACCCACCCCCTGCATCCCCGCCGGAACAGACAGCGCCACGGGCGGGCACGGCCTGGGCTGGCACCGGCGGGGTTAAGCAGCGGTCCTGCCTCTCCCACCCACCCATCCGCAGCTTTGCCTCCCCCCCCCGCCAGGGGCCGACACGCGTGTGGGGGGGGAGACAATGACAGGCGGGGGGCAGGCGCGGGACTCACCGTAAGCTCCGGGGAGGAGGTCGACTGGAGGCGCGGGGTGGGGGGAAGGGCACTAAATACGCCCCCTTTCCTTCGTCCGCCTCCTAGCTCCGTGGCCCCGGGCTGGTGAGGTGGCGGCCGCTGGAGCAGCGATGGCCGCGGGGCCGTGGAGCAGCGCAGAACCCCGCTTTCAAACACCGCCCAGCCCGCCCCGCCGCTCGCCCATCGCTCCGGCGGCGGCCGCCCTTAGCCGCCTCCCATTTCCGAAGCGCCCCCTGCCGCGCTGTCACCCTCCGGCGGCTGCCGCCCCCGCCCCGGCAGTCACCTCCCGCTAGACAAAATGTTTCTCTTCGGAGCCCGGCGCGAGCGCAGGGGCCGGGAGCGGGCGGGGGAAGCGCGTGAGAGCCGCGCCGGGGACGGGGAGAGGGAGGGAGGGAGGGAGGGCAAAGCCAGAGGAGTGGGTGGGGGAGGAGAGAAAGAGGGGAGAGGGATAAGACTGGAAAGAGGGAGCTCCGGGGGAGCTGGAGCGGGGGCGAGCCTCGGCTGGGCGCTTGCTCTATGGGCGGCAGAAGGCCCTGGCCACGCGGGCTCGGGACGAGTTAGCTGTGAGTTGCGAACGCCCCGAGTTCCTCTCCAAACTCCCCCCAAAACAGACACCCAGGAGGGACAGAGGAGAGCGACCTAACAGTGGGTCCCTCCAGTCAGTCAGTGTACTAGAGGGAGAGGGGGACTCAGTCAGAGGCTCAAAATAAAGTTTGGGGGGCGGGGTAGAGATAATATCAGGAATCATCTGAACATCTTTGTCTCTCTGAGCCACAGACCCTCTCCCCTGAGAGCCTGCATCTGAAATCAGGTGAAATGGATGGTGTCCCACTCCTTTCCTGGCTCCCTCCTCTCCCCAAATCTGTCTCACTCCACTCTCCTTCCTTTCCCCAGTTTCCTGCAATTTCTCCTCCCTTCCCACTCCCCAATACAAAGGAATGGGAGAAGCCTGGAGTTTTTTTTGGCAAGACAGACCCCGGAGCAACCGAATCCGAGAGAAAAGTGAGGGAAGAAATGGATTGGATCTCTCAGGAACTGGAGTGCTGAGCAATCCGGTGTTCCTGAAGCAGGAGAGAGAGTGAGGCCTCCATGTAGCTCCAGGACAAGAGATGGTGCAGAGTGGGGCTTGAGAGAAAAGAGCCCCATGTATCTCTGAGAGGGGGCTGGCCTAGAGGGGAGTGAAGCAAGCCAGATGGGACTGCAGTTCCTAAGGGTTTTACTCAAAACTTACTAATAATGTATCTCCCATTTCTTAAGCACCAGAGAAAGACTAAGAGCAGCTGCCACTGAAGTGCAGTAGATTGCAGCTATTCAACACTAAAAGATAAGGAGAATCTTATATATGATGGACACTGCATAGGGAATGTAAAGAGGCAGAAACAACCTCCTACATTGAGATTTGGCAAGGACCATGGGGATAACAAGCCAATGATTGAGAAAAGTGACGGGATCTTTAGAGCTGAGGTTAGGGCTTCAGTTTTATATATATTTTTAAAGCAACGCCACTCTCTGCATTCCAGCATACATCCTAGCACAAGGCCATGGCCCAGGAGTCATTACAATGCCTCATGCTAAATCACCCACATCGCTCCTTGTGGCGTACCACCCCCTGGGTACTGGAGAGCCATTTCTGTCCTTACTGAGGCAAAGGAAAGTGCCCCCTACTGATTCCCGGACACCACTTGCTGCAGCATAGCATCATCCAGCAGCATGCTGGTGTATTGGTAGGGCCCTACCGAATTCAGAGTCCATTTTGGTCAATTTCATACTCATGAAATTTATGATTTTTTAAATCCTATGATTTCAGCTATTTAAATCTGAAATTTCACAGTGTTGTAATTGTAGGGGTCCTGAACCAAAAAGGAGTTGTGGGGGGGGGAGGGAGGTCACAAGGTTATTGTAGGGGGGGTTGCAGTACTCCTACCCTTCTGCACTGCTGCTGGCAGCAGTGCTACCTTCAGATAGGGTGATCAGACAGCAAGTGTGAAAAATCGGGATGGAGGTGGGGGATAATAGGAGCCTATATAAGAAAAAGCCCCAAATATCGGGACTGTCCCTATAAAATTGGGACATCTGGTCACCCTACCTTCAGAGCTGGAGAGCAGTGGCTGCTGGCTAGGAGCACAACTCTGATGGCAGCAGGGCCAGCTTTATGACCCACGGGGCCCAATTCCAATACCCGGTGGCAGTCCGGGGGTTCAGTGGCACCGAAGGACCCCCTGCTGCCGAAATGCCACCGAAGACCCCCAGAGTGGACCCCCCACTGCCAAAATGCCACCGAAGACCCCCGGAGCGGACCCCCCACTGCTGAAATGCCGCCGAAGACCCCCGGAGCAGGGCCCTCTTAGGTGCGGGGCCCGATTCAGGGGAATCGGATGAATCGGCTTAAAGCCGGCCCTGGATGGCAGAGCCACCTTCAGCAGCAGCACAGAAGCAAGGGTGGCATGGTATGGTATTGCTACCCTGACTTCTGTGCTGCTGCTGGTGGTGGGATACTGCCTTCAGAGCTGGGTGCCCAGCCAACAGCTGCCACTCTCTGGCCTCCCAGCTCTGAAGTCAGTGCAGAAGTAAGGGTGGCAATACTGCGAGCCCCCTAAAATAACCTGGTGACTTCCTGCAACTCCCTTTTGGGTCAGGATCCCCAATTTGAGAAACGCTGGTCTCCGCCTGTGAAATCTGTATAGTATAGGGTAAAAATACACAAAAGACCAGATTTTACAGGGGGAGACCAGATTTCACAGTCCGTGACAAGTTTTTCATGGCTGTGAATTTGGTAAGGCCCTATATATTGGGATCAGTACTGTCTGGGGGGGCAGGGGAGGGGTTTGTCCCCTATTGAGCCTCTCATACCACTCCCTGAAGCATCCATAGTGCGCCTTGGGTAGGGATTCTTTCCAAATACCTTAGTCCTGTGTCTGTGCAAGCTGGCCAAGGCTCCATGCCTGGCCTTTGCTTTCGCCGGTCTGGATCTAATCAGCATGCAGAGTCTGCCTGAAGGATTACACAAGCTGCACACACTTCAATTGCTCACACAACTCCCTGCCCCCACAACCCATCTTTCCCTCCTGTAGCCTGTCCCATCCCCCTTTCCCAGTTACCAAGCAACAGCACAAAGGGAGAGTCTAGCGTGGAGGCCAAGAGAGGGCCCTGAGCCCTGCAAGAATGAATGAGAGTGTAACCCAATCGCAGTCTTTCCACCTGAGAATGAGGGAGAGCAAGAGCAAGAGAGACAGATAGACACACATAGAATGCAATAAAAATGCCGAACAGGCAACAGGGCCAAATAGCTGAATGCCCTAGAAAATGTGAGATACTAACCCCAAATTATAAACCCACAAAGTGAACAGGCGTGAAAACACATTTGTGACATCCATAATAAACCTATTATAGGCCTTATTTAAGCCTTTTTATAATCTATCATTTTGGCTTGGAGCATTCCATAGGACTCAAACAATGCCAAATTTATTCTGATTGCAAAGAAAAAGAAGTTTCTGTAAAGTCTGAACAAAAGATTTTTAAAATTACAAGTAATTAAAAAATTACCCTGAATTTAAAAACATTGGAATTTTGTCTAATGTTTCTTTGTGTCCCTCTAGCTCAAAAATGGCAGCTTACTGCCCCTTCAAACTATCCACAGAGTTCAGTGCAATTGAAAATACATGCACCAGCTACATTTAGAGATCAAAAGCTGTGTTTAATTAAGTAGCTAATTAATTTTGGTTTGACATATAGAGGTTTAATTCTGCTCACACTGGTGCCACTTGGTGATTTCAGTCCTTATCTACACTGGAAGCAGGACAAGGTATTGTGTGTGTGTGTGTGTGTAAGAGAAAGTGTGCAAATGATCAAGAAAATATAATGCCCTCAATTGGTTGGTTTAAGTTTTGAAGTTAAGGGTGCTCTTATATTCAGCACCTAACAGCTGCTTTAGCTCACATGTAGGAGCCTTTATTTCTGGAGCTGCATCATAAGAATTCCAGTCCTGTTACTAGTATTTTATTACATTTAAAAAAATATGTTAGAAGAACATTAAGGATGCAAAGCCAAGAGCTCAACAGTTAAGAAATGCTAGAATTAAGTTTGCCTGTAACCTTAATTCAGCCCCCTTGTGTGTATAAATTATGATACAGTGTTTAATTACATGATCACAAACTATTTTTTCCACAGGATCTATGGTGCACACTGAATGGGTAACTAGTCAATATTTCTTTTTATCTGCATCATTCAAAGTCTGGCCCCAGGCCTCATTTACTGCCCAAACCCTGCACTGAATACAGAATTATTAATTTTGTCATGGGCATTTCTATGGTGCTCGTCACCATAATATCTGAGTGCTTCACAAACAATAATGAACTTATCCTCACAACACCTCTGTAAGGTAGGGAGCTATTACCCCCATTTTACACATGGAGAACTCAGGATCAGAGAGAGTAAGGCCAAAAGTACACTGATGTATTTTCATGCCTGAACTCTAATTTTGGGTGACCAACTTGAAACACATAGATCCTGATTTTTCAGAGTACTTAGCATTTTATACCATTTCCTGTGTACAGAAAGCACAGCTCCCATTGATCTCAGTTGCATTTACTTCCAACTTCTGCCACAAATGAGGCAGGGAGCCTCTAGGCAACTGTCTCATTCACTATAAACCCCTGATTAATTCCCTGAACACCATCCATTCCATGCACTGAATGAGACAGGGGTCCTGTGGAAAACAGCATGTGATTTTGTAATTAAAGATTGTATTACAGAGTATACACACAAGGGGATTGAATGCAACCTTAATTCTGGCATATCCTAACTTCTGAGTGTTTGACTTTGAAATCCTAACTTTCTGTTAACATAGTATTTTTAAAAAGTAATGTATTATTTATATTGTGGTAGCACCTAGAGGTCACAATCATGGATCAAAGTCCCATTTCACAAACAAATACAACAAAGTTTATGCCCCAGAAAACTCACAATCTGTGTTTATGACAAGACACAATAGGTGGTTAAGCATACAAATTGGCGTGGGATTCATTGGGGACAAGATAACTATAAAGATGCATTCGTATAAGTGATTAGCCCTGGCGTTGCAATTTTGTGTGGCTTATCATGGAGAAGTGGTAGTTTCTCCAAGTAAGGTTCATTTTTTGGCCAGAGGAGAGGAGACTGCTATGTGGAGGCATGGCAAGGAGCTGAAGGGTTGTGGGGCTAGAGAGGGCCTTTTCAGGAGTGTAGTTTTGGGAGGAGGAACCCATTGGCAGCATGACTAGAGGGGACATGATGGGGAACAAAGCGGGAACTCTCAGCTCACAAACTAAGGAGGTTTGCTGGCTAAGGATGCTGGCTAAGGATGCAGTCATCCTCCTTGAATTGGTGTTGGACAGTCCTATGGTGGATGCAAATGTACGCAAGTGGCTTGTGTGGGTGTCAAACAACCAACTGAAGCACAAATGGCTGAGTGCTCTAGTGCAGACAAGGCCTCAGTTGGACTTACTGTAAAGTGGGAGTAATGACACTAACTCATCATTGTGAAGAGCTTTGAAATCTACTGGTATGTGAAAAGCATTATTAGCTACATTTTTTTCAAGGTGGGTAAATAACCCACAGAGATGCTGAATGACTCAGCCAGAGGTGGTCTTGAGAAGCGGGCCCTGGTTATAGAACCAAAAGCTCTGTGTTCTAGTCATGGGTCTGACATTTAACATGCTATCCTTTTCTAGCACTTTTCTGCACAAGATTTTCTAGCATTCCAAGGGAAGGTCTCCTGTGTTGTACACATAGATTGTGTGCCTTTTTTGCCAGGTATGGATTGAATAAAGCAGGGATCACACTTTACTTTGATGCATGTGAAAATACTTTCCAGGGCTAGCAGCTTTGTCAATATGTTCCAGATTTGGGAATATTTAGTTTCTCTCCTTTTTCCTAGAAAACCTAGAAAAAATAAACATAAAAATAACCTATGCTAAGAGGGTGCTAAACTTGCCCAGAGAAGCACTGAAAAATCAGGAAATGTGAGAGTTCCTGGGCACCCCTTCATATATCTCCATTTACATTGCTGTCTTTAATTATATGATTATATGATCAGATCATAGACAACTTCTGAAATAATAATGTTGGCTCTTGGGCTGAGTGGAAGGCTGAAATTCAAGGCCTTGTGGGGTGGCGCCATTCGGATGGGAAATCAAGGAGATGGTAATCCTTGGTGAATCTGTTTATTTACAGAAACATACACAAAGTCCTGTTTGCCTGAGGAGCAGTAGCAACATAGAGCACACAGGGTTAGCAACATAGAGCACACAGGGCATTTCCTTGCTGGAAAATCCCACCAGCCAGCTCAGGAGAGGCTGCCTCTCTGTCTCTGCTTCCTCAGGTTCACACAAACCCGCTTCTCCTGCTTTACTCGAAATCTATCTACAACCAACCCGTAGCCGCTGTATTTGTAATATCTAGGGCAACCCTGTAGCTCCACACAACTATAGAGCCTGCATGCTTTGACCGGGGGATGGGCCATTTGGCTCATAACTTTAATACCCCTTTAACGAGTTATCTCCTCTATCCACCCTTTCAATACCTTGACAACTCTTAATGGTGGCCCATTACAATATCATATAGTTTATTTTTTATAGTCTTTGGCCTTCAGCACCAAACCACAAACTCCTATACCTGATGGTATCCAGTATCTCATAGAAGTAGCCCAGCCCGTAACAGTTGGGGCCTTGTGAGTACCTCTCCTGTGTATATCCCAAAGGCTATAGGAGGGTTAGGAGAAGAGCTCCTCCTCTTCTTTGGTCACGTTGTTCTACAGGAAATCAGTTTCACTGCTGCCCAACCCTTAAGGTGTGAGAAAAAAATATAAATAAAAATAGTAAAAAGTATGATATTATAAGGAGGCAGTAGCTCTCCATCATTAAGGCTGCCCTATGATAAGGTTGATTTTGAGACAACTCCCTCCATCCACACTCTCACACAAACAGATACACACATTTATGAGTGAGAAAACCAACATTCTTCATGCTCACAGTTTTCAGATTAAATTTTGGTCTGAAAATGTCAGCTAAACAGAGCGACTATATTTTGAGATTAAGCAATTTACAAATGCTTCCTTTTTTAAAATGTTATAAAGTGTCTACCATCTCTTTGTATGCCTCAGTCTGGAACTGAAATAACAGTACACCACAATATTCTGATAGAAACATTTGATATTGGTTTGTGCAACAGGCAATTTTCAAGGGCAGAAATAATAAATTATTTATTATATTACTATTGAATGTAAACTAGAAATGAATCTGTATCATTGAGGCTGATAGCAAAAAGAAAAAAACAGATGAAGAATATAGTCTAGGATACCCCTCCCAATGAGGAATTATTTCAACAATGACTAAAGCAAAGATATTGAGGCAATGTATTCTTGTACATATTGTGCGCTCATTGACAAATTCTTTCACTTACAAAATCAGAGATACTGAGGTGATATATTGCTTGTGTGTGTGTGTTCCCATTGACAAGTGTTTTCCAGAACCTTCACTGGCATACTGGGGTGATGTATTGCTTATTAACCATGAATCTTCACTAACATATTCTTTCCACAATAATTTCAGTGCCTGCTGTTATTACCTTGACCAGCATGGCCCAGTCCACTAATTCAGTAATTTGATGATATCGCATGGATTTTTTTTTTCCAAACATATCTTCATTTACCTACACAAAAGAAAAAAATGAAAACGAATGGCAGGAGAAGAAAACAAAACAAAACCTAGGAAATTCCAAATCTTAAAAACTGCGTAAAAAACCAACTAAGGTTGCTAAGCAACATCACATCATTTACAAATCCTAGGCACTTAAAAGCAAGGAAATGAACAGTGGAGTGTCCACATAATAAATATAACATATTATTCATATCTGATAAAAATAAATGCATATTTAATCACAAAACAACATTAACTATTATTCTAAATAATTACCATTTTCATCGGTTATCTAAAAGTATAAACACAATACAAAACTCTTCTGAAAAAGACACAAATTATATGCATATGCATTACTGATATACTGATCTGCCTCACCAAGTTTTCATGCAAACATAATTTGATTATATATCAAAATGCTATGTTTTCCATATTAAACTACACATAAAACATCATTATCAAGACACAGCACACACACCTGTGCCAATATACTCCAGTCTAGCAGTCTTCTGATATTCCAGTCCTTCCCAACTCATTTGCAGATGCACCTCAGTCCAGACCTGCAGCACCCTCAATTCCAGTCCCTCACACACACACCAACTCAGCTGATACCCCTCATTTCTGTCCAGTAAGACCTCCCCTTTACGCACACTTCAGTAACCTTGCTCACCCTGCCAAACTCACTGACAGATAGACTAAATAAGGCAATTTAGCAATTCTGCCATTCTCCTGTTTGAGCTCTGGCCTTGGACACTACTGCCCTCTCATGGGAGATCTACAGTCAAACATCCTCCTCTTCAACCTCCCCTCCCCTACCTGATGAAGAGATACGCATTTTGAGAAAAGGAGAGGAGAGGGAGACAGGAAAATGGAGCTTTTACCAAGGTGATTTCTGAACTACAGTTCCCAGAATGCTTCTTGTTATCCCCAAATGTGGCCTCACAGATGGTGTCAGATTGCACATTCCCATATCAGTAGGTGGTGCTCAACCCTCTGAGGCAGTGGGGATACTGTACTGTAGATGGCTCAGACTACATCTACTCTGCAAGCATTACAATGACACAGCTGCAACAATGCTGTCAGGAGCCTGCTATTTAACCCAGACCACGAGATACCTATATACCATCCCTAGCCTTCCTGCCATAGCAGCATACTTAACTATGGCTTCTGGCCAACAGCCTTAGTGCTAAAGGCCTACAGCCCCACAGCAACCATGCCCCAGGGTCCTGAGTGGCTGGACAGACAGCATTCTCATTGGGTACCTGGCCTACATAAAGAACCTAACAGGAACAGGAAGCTGTGACTGTCTGAGCAACAGGCTGTTGCCTGATGGTTGCTGCCTAGACCAGCGGTTCCCAAACTGTGGGTTTGTGCCCCCAAAGGGGGCTGTACTATCAGCAGATGGGGTCGCAATGATTCCCAGTGTGCAGAGGATGCTATTTTGCTCCATACAGCATGACCTTGCATGTACAGTGCGTTGAGGTCATGATGCATGGAGGACACCATTTTGCTCTACCATCCTTTTCACATTGTGACCTTGCATGTATCATATGTACATGCCGTGTGGAGGATGACATTTTGTAGAACAACATGGCATCCTACATACATTGTGACTTCACATGTATGGTGTGTGAGAGGTCATGCTTTACAGAGGATGCCATTTTGTTCTTCAGAATAGCATCCTCCATGCTATCTAGGGTCCTGGGAGGAAATAGTTAATTAAAATGGAATCATGCCAGCAAAAAGTTTGGGAATCCCTGGCCTAGATCCTGTTGCTTCTCCTGACCTTGCCTTGCAGGCTTCCCACCTCGCCTCCCTATCTCACTGACCTTGCCCCTTGAATTGGATCTTCCAGCTGGTGACCCCTGTGAGAACTCCAACCACTGCCTTGGACTGCCTTTAATACCGATTGATCTGGCTACCTTGACCACCTGTGTGCACTTGACCACTGCTCCAGACTGCCCCTAGCCTTCCTTGGCCATCAGGCCTCACAGTTTGCTCATACCGCTTCAGTCTTCTCCTAGGTTTATCCTACCCCAAAAGGGTATGGAACCTACAGACTCGGCATTGTAGGTGCCCCAGGGTGCACTGAGACACTAGGAGCAGATTGCCCACCTGCAGGTGGAAAACTAAATCTTACAGGCCACAATAGGAACAGATCACTGCAAGTGGGTACATCTTCCCTAGCCCCACATCCCATGCTGCCTTCTGGACCCAAAACCACAATAACTTTACCCAAGCCCTATGACAGGAACTGAAGCAAATTTGGAGGTTTTGCAAACCACTACAGGTTCTGTTTCCTGCTACAACACCTGCCAGATGGACCAGGCAAAGATAGGACTGCTCATCAGCTTTAATAGGCAAAGCCCTGGACTGGCTGTCCCCGTTGCTAGAGCAGGATCATCCCATACTGGCCAGCTGGGACATCTTCCTGAGAGCCTTTGTGACAATTTTCCGTGATCCTCACTGGGCTCATACCATGAAGATGGCTCTATGGAAACTTCACTAGGTCTTGGGGCCCACTACAACATATGCGGCCCACTTCCAATGCCTGGCAGCAGATACAGTTTGGAATGAGCTGAGCCAGCTACACTGATTCCATCTCGGTCTCGGCAAGGAAATAAAAGATGAACTTGCCTCTCTGGAACCTCTCACAGATCTAGATGTGTTTATTGAGCTTTGCATCCAAATCACCACCTGACCTAGTGAAAGGCAACTTGAGAGGCAAGGGATTTCACTCTGTGTCCAGGCATCATCCACAATCCCTGCAAAGGCCCCCTCATCCAAGCCCATGCAGGTGGACTCGGCATGGACCTAACTGGTCTTTTCTGAATGAGAAAACTGATGGTGAGAGAACTTGTGCTTTTACAACAGTGGCACCGGCCACGTGGTGTCTGTCCTGGCAAGCCCCTGCACCATGCGGCTCCGAGAAATGACTGCCCAACCTTGATAAGGCAGGTTGAGCCTGGACAACACCAGAAAAACCCCATGCAGCCCCCTCCAGCAACCATTCTGGGTGCCTGGCCTGACACTTTGAAAACGTCCCTGCATCTAGAACTCCAGCTGCAACTCCAACTTTGGGATTCTGGACAGGTACTTCCCCCCCATCTCCAAGAAAGCCTTGATTGACTCTGGGGCAGGAAATAACTTCATGGACTCTACTGTGGCTCAAATACTTGGCCTATCCATACAACCTAAGGCTATCCCTGATTTAGTTGAGATAGTTGAAGGATCACTGCTCTCTTCTAGCCCCATCAGTCAAGAAACTACTGACGTGTGTAAATTACCATGACCTAAATAAAATCACTGTGCAGAATTGATACCCAGTACTGCTAATCCCAAACCTCTTGGATCAGGTCAGAATAGCCCAGATATTCACTAAATTAGACCTCAGAATGGCATATGACTTAATCAAAATCTGATGAATGGAAAACTGTGTTTTAAACTCGGTATGGCCACATTGAATATCTAGTGATGCCTGTAGGACTTACTAATGTCCCCACGACCTTTCAGCATCTAATTAAAGATGTCTTACAGGGTATGCTGTACCACCATGTGATTGTGACAACATTCTAATTTACTCCAAAGACCAACCTATGCAAGATCAGCATGTGCACAACGTCCAAGAAAGACTCTGCCAACATGGACTGTATACTTGACTGGAGAAATGCATCTTTGATCAGCCCGCCATGGAATACTTAGGTTGCATTCTGGCCACTGAAGGAGACCGCATGGGTCCCTGGAAGGTGGAAACAGTTCGTGATTGGGCAATGCTGCAAAGCATTCAAGAAATTCAGTGCTTCATTGAGTTTGCAACTTTGTATAAAAGTTTTATATGTGACTACTCCCAAATCTGGCCCCTGTAACCTCTCTGTTGTGAAAACCACCAAGTTTGCTTGGACACCAGAAGCCCAAGAAGCCTTCAAATATCTGAAGATGACATTCACCTCTCTGCCCATCCTTGCACATCCTGACCAAATCAGCCATCCATTCTGAAAACCGACACCTTCACCTGGAGCGGGGACTGTCCCAGACACAGGGCCTCAACCAAGAAGTTCATCCCCGTGAGTATTATTCCCACAATCTCTCTCTTGCTAAGCACAATTATGACATTTCAAACGAAGAGCTACTTGCTATCAAAGTGGTTTTTGAGACCTGGAGGCATTAACTAGAACGAGCCAGGCACCCTGTTCGAGTATTCACTGACCACAATAATTTAGAATACCCGTGCTCTGCTAAAGCCCTAATCCAATGACAGCTACGCTGGGCTCTCTTCTTTTCAAGGTTTGATTTTACTATCACCTACTGCCCTGAATCCTGTAACAGGAAGGCAGACGTTCTGTTCCACAAAGGGGAATATGCCACTGATCCTTAGGTGAAGAGCCTCCCTGCATCTGGAAACTACATCACTTCCTCAGGGGATCACTACTATCTAAAATATTTATGACCATAAATTCTTCCCTACCAGATGACCCCTTCGCCCAGACACTCCTAACTTCCAGTGCTGAACCTCAGAGTAACTTCATACACAAGGATGGACTTCTCCTTGTTTATAGGTGTATCTAGTCCCTGAGGGATGCCCCCACTTGGAGCCCCTACATATTTGTCATGATGTCCCCTGGGCCAAACACTTCAGCCAGGCAAAGACCACTCTCTGGTATGTTGATTGTTCTGGTTGCCAAAACCGTGATCCAATGTTCAGGTCTATGCCAGGTCTTGCGATACCTGTGGCTGTAACAAAGTGCCCTGCACCAAACCCTTTGAGATGTTAATGCCCACCAAGACCCCCTTATGAATCCTTGGTCCAATATTACGATGGACTTCATTGTCGAGTTACCAAAATCTGAGGGATGCCATTCCATACTGACAATAAAGGGTTCATTGATGAAGATGGTACACTTTGTTCCCTGCTTACATCTTCCCACCACTGAGGACGCTTTTCATCCCCTCATCACCCATGTGTTCTGCCTCCCAGACCACGTCACCTTAGTTTGGGGGTCCCAGTTTTTATCTCAGTTTTGGCGGGAGGTGTTCTGCCTACTAGCTGTCTATCCCCAAGCTGATGGCTAATCAGAAAGATTGAACTGCCAGTAGAACAACATATGTGATGCTTCACAAACTACCACCAGAATGACTGGGCCTCATTGATTCCTCACATGGAATTTGCATACAACAATGCAAACCAGGTCTCTACCAAGATGAGTCTGTTTTTTGCCAATTATAGTTTCCACTCCTGTTTCCATCTTGCACTGCCCACAGCCCACTCAGTTCCTGCAGCCTCAGATCTCATTAATCAAATCCGAGGAACACAGGAAGAGTTGGAACAAATCCTAGAGACAGCCAAGGCAGCATACAAACATCATGCTGACCAGCACCTTCAGGTGCAGTAGGACAGAAGGTATGACTATCAGCCAGACACCTCAAGATGGGCAGACTTTGAACTAGGACACAGATGAAACATCTCCCCCAACAGAGGCTTTCCATGCTCCTTTTCAGTCCTTGCCTTTTCATGTCCCAAATAGCTGCAGTTCCAACCTATCACCAGTAGGTGTCACCCGGCTAACCAGTTTGAGGCCTGCTCCTGGCTCCCACCCATGTTAACTTGACAGGGGAGAGTGACTGAAATTCTTTGCACAACTTCTCCTTCTGGGAGTTATTTTGGATGGCACAGGGTATGGGGTGGGACTTGACACCCCAGCACAGACTTTTATCTCAGATATTCTTCAGACTCCCTCTCTAGAATTTGGTGGCTTGGAGAGCATTCTTGGGATATAAACACATGCATAGCCAGTGAGCTACTGCCTGCAGTGAACTTCCTCTGACAGTACCATGAGGAGGGTCTATTGGACAGGAGTAGTGTGTGTATGTGTGTATGTTGAGGGGTGAACCATTTCTCCCCACCTCACCATTTCCTTCTTAACCTTTGCTTCCTGCTCGTTTTGGTGTTCTTTCCTCCACTTTCTTAAACCCCATGTAGTATAGAATCATAGAAATGTAGGACTGGAAGGGACCTTGATAGATCATCTAGTCCAGTCCCCTGCACTGAGGTAGGACCAAATATTATCTAGACTATCCCTGACAGGTGTTTGTCTAACCTGTTCTTAAAAACCTCTAATGACAGAGATTACACAACCTCTCAAGGTAATTTGTTCCAGTCAGGGCCAGCTTTAGGCCGATTCCCCCGAATCAGGCCCCGCGCCCAGTTGTGAGTTGGGAGCCGATTCCCAAGCTCGGGCAGCTGTCTGCCCCGCCCCCGGCCCCAGCTCACCTCCCCCTCCTCCCCTGAACACTCTGTCCCCCTTCTCCTCCCCCTCCCCTGCTTCCCGCGAATCAGATGTTCGCGCGGGAAGCCTGGAAACAAGCAGTGGCAGGTAAGCTGGGGCGGGAGGGCGCGAGGAGGGCTCCAGGGAGGCGCGGCCCAGTCCGGCTCCGGCCCGGTCCTGGCCCCGACTCTGGCCGGGCGGCGTGGCTCCGGCCCGGCCCCGGCCCTGACTCTGGCCGGATGGTGCGGCTCCGGCCTGGGCCCCGGCCCTGGCCTGGCTCCAGCAGGGCGATGTGGCCCTGGGCCCAGCTCCGGCCCCGGCCTCCGGCCCCGGCCCCGGCCCCGGCGTGGCTCCAGCGGGGGTAAGAAGCATGTTAAGAGGCCGGGGCTGGGAGAGGGTTGGATAAGGCAGGGGCAGGGAGTCCTGGGGACAGGGAGCGGATGCAGGGGGGGGTTGGATCGGGCGGAGGTTCTGGGGGGGTGGCAGTCAGGGGATGGGGAAGGGGGGGGTTCGGTAGGCATGGGAGTTCCAGGGGTCTGTCGGGGTGGTGGTGGATGGGGTCGGGGCAGTCAGGGGACAGGGAGCAGGGCGAGTTGGGTGGGGGGGGCCCTGGGGGGCAATTAGTGTGGGGGGTCTTGGGAAGGAGTGGTCAGGGAACAAGGAGCAGGGGGGGTTGATGGGTTGCGGTTTCTGAGGGGGGCAGTCGGGGGCAGGACATGGGTGGATGTCGGATGTGGGGGGGATGTACTCACTGGGTGGTTCCCTACCGGGTCTTCGTTGGCAGGTCCTTCAGTGCTGCGAAAGACCCGGAGCGCCGCCGGGTAAGTCATCCTTGCCGGGGCCCCGTCGAATTGGGCCCTGTACTTCCTAAAGCCGGCCCTGGTTCTAGTGCTTAACTACCCCTACAGTTAGGAAGTTTTTCCTAATGTCTAACCTAAATCTTGCTTGCTGCAATTTAAGTTAATTGCTTCTTGTCCTGTCTCCAGTGGAAAAGAATAGTTTATCAGCCTCCTCTTTAGAACAACCTTTCACATACTTGAAGACTGTTATCATGGCCCCCGTATGTTCCTGTCTCCCAGGAAGTAACACACAGAGAGAAATTTCAGGCTCAGCCAGGGGACTCAGGTGTGAAATAGATTTTAATTGAGTTTAGAGTTTTGTTTTGTCTCTCTTGCTCAGTTGTGGATGGATTGTCCAGAGGACAAAGCAGATGTGATGGATAGGAACAGGGGGTGAAGGAGAGAGAGAGAGATACAGAGAGGGAGACAGCAAGAATGAGATCCAGGGAAGCAGCCAAGGATGTGTGTATGTGTGTGTGTGTGCGCGCTTTTCCACACCCACATACCACAATGCACTGACCCACAAAACTTCACGGAACAAATGACCCAGAGATTCATAACATGCACACACAAACCAAGTGACACATAGCAGTGAAACTCAATGGTAAGTGCAGACAAACACAGCTCAACACAACACTCAAAGTCAACCACACAGATTCCAGCACACTTCAACATAGACACACCTGGGACAAAAGGACATTTGGAGATCAGCAGAGACACACACAACACACTGACACAAAGACACACCCACCCAGCAAACAGCCACTGACAACACACAGAGTCAAACACAACTATACACACAGACTCACACTAACCAGCACAGCACACAAAGGGAAAGCACACAACCTGACACCACACAAACTCAGACACACATCTGCTCACCACACACACAACAAAAACACTAGCAAATATGCTCGTGCAATCTAATACCCAAACAGAATGACTGGAACATACCCACACACCAAGAGAAAATACAAACGGCGCACAATCAGACACGCTCACAATACCCCTCAGCAGGTGACAAAGGGAAGCCTCATTCTTATCTTTCCCTTGGGTAATTCCAGCTAGGGAGACCTGCACTCAGGGATTTGAGGAGAGAGGAGACCAGCTGGTGGAGTGGAAAAAAGCGAGAGAGGTGTGTGTGTGTGTGTGTGTCGGGGGGGAGAGGGATGGTGCGGGAAAGGTGGCTTCAGAGTCTGTGCATTGGGAATTGGCTGGGGAGTTGCAGTGTGCCATGGGCAGTGTTCAAAGGACACTTGGGTTACGAAAGTTGTGTCCAGCGAAGCGAGCTTCATCCCCAAGCTCTTCCTCAATCCTGCCAGAGAAAGAAAGAGAGGTAGTGCAACTCAGAGCCTCAACGTGAGGGACTGTCCTAGATATGGGGAGCAAGGGCAACACACCAAGTCATACAGGAGCTTGGAATGGGGCAGAGCAGGAAAACAGGCCACTGTAAGTGTGGTGACTGCATTGACAGAGGCATCATGTCTTGGAGCAGGGAGAGACAAGTCAGGTCTGGGGTGACTGCACCTACGGTACTGCACTCAGGTCTGGGATCCTTCTTGGTACCAGGGAGACATGCCCATGCTGGCATCCTTACTCCTGGAGACTCCCTCTCTCCCTGCACTGTCAGTTCTTCCCTCTCCAGTGAGTCTGTCCCCTAGTGGAGCCAGAGACACATTCCCGCCTTTGCATTCTCAGCCCCAGGCCACTCACCTCATGAGCTGGTTGTATTTGGCCAGTCGCTCAGACCTGCAGGGGGCTCCTGTCTTTATCTGTAAAATATTCACCACAAAGCACAGTGTGAGACCCCACACACACACACCAGCCTTCCCGCATGGGACCCTGAAGGTGCTCTGAGAGGTAGGAGCGGGATTCATGCTCTATGTTAATTCAGTGCCAGTCTTCACCTCCCTCAAGCTTTCCATGGCCTGGATTTCAGCTTAGCTGACACTTACCTGCCCAGTACACAGGCCCACAACCAGGTCAGCAATGAAGGTGTCTTCAGTCTCCCCAGATCGGTGACTCACCATCACTCCCCAGCCATTCTCCTGGGCCAACTTACAGCTGCAGAGAGAAATTAAGTAAGTGGATCATCCTTCTTAGGCCTCCACCTTCTGGGGATGGGACCCTGACACCCCCAATCCCCAGTGATGGTCCTGGGGGCTTTTACCCCGGTGATGGGGACCAAGGCTTTGTCTATACACAAAAACTGCCCCGATTTGACTAATCAGTGTAGAAAGTACTGTAGTTAGATTGGTGCTGGGAGCAGGTGGCTGGCTAGACTCACGCTTGAATGGCTTCAGTAACTGATCCAATCTGGTTGACTTTGAGCAGGAGGCAGTTGCAGGCTTTTTCCTCAACAGCTCGCTCGATGCGCTTGGGGTTGGTCACTGTCAGGTCATCCCCCACAATCTGAATCCCCACATTGGCTGTGAACTTGGACCAGGCCTCCCAATCATCCTGATCAAAAGGATCCTCAATGGAGACCACTGCAGAGACAGGGAAGATGGGTGAGTTAAAGCTGCCCCACTTCCCAATCCACAAGCATGGTAGGGCCACACCCCGGGACATGAGCACTAAGATTCACAAAGCACAGCAGTTCACCTGGGTAATCGCGAACAAAGCTTTGGTAGAGGTCACCCAGCTCGTCGGCAGAGATGTAGCGGCTGGGGTCATCGGGGGATTTGAAGTCCAAATCGTATTTGCCATCGCGGTAGAACTCAGATGCTGCCACATCCATGCCAATGACAATCTTCTCAGTGTAGCTGGCTTTGTCGATGGCTTCCTTGAGGAGTTCCAGAGCTGGGATGGGGAGAGAGACAGAATGAGATTCAGCCATCTGTTTTGGAAAAACTCCTCCCAAACCCCAGATATTCAACTGCCTGAGGGGCAGGACAACTGAGGGCAGTCAGGAAGGAATGGTCTCTCTCTCGTAAGACCCTGCTTGGGGAGAGGGGGACAGCAGACTATCCAGGAGTTTGCAGTGGGACAGAGCATGGGGTGGGTATGTAGGTTGGGGCTGAATATCCCAAGGTCTCATGTTCCAGAGCAGAAAGGAGATAGTCCCTCTCTGTGTGGCTCTGGGGAGACCCCACCTGGCGTGCTGAGCCCAGCTATGGGCTCCTCAATCCCAGAAAGAGAGTGACAAGCTGTGGGAGCTGGGAGGGGTGAAGTTCTGGGGACTGATTCAAAGAGCAAAGCCCAGCTGAGCAACGCCACAACCGAGAGGGAAGGACATGAGAATTGTCTGCTAGTGTGTGAGGGGTGTAAGCCCCAGAGGGAAGGTGTTGTTTAGGGGGACTGGGAATGGGGAGAGATTAAGCCAAGGGAAAGGCGCTTAGGAGCTGTCTTCCAAGGCTGAGGGATCTGTGAGCCTGGGGAGCTGCTGCACCCAGGGACAGGCCAGGGGCTCAGCACCTGGGGAACTAGGAATCAGGTGTCCTGGAGAATCGATGGAGTGGGGAATTGTGAGCCTGCCCTGAGCCTCAGCATACGGGCTTTGCTTCCTTGATGTCTCTCACCTTCGCTGTTCTCCAGGATGTTGGGGGCAAAGCCGCCCTCATCACCCACATTGGTGGCATCCTTCCCATACTTTTCCTTGATGACGCTCTTGAGGTTGTGGTAGACCTCGGCTCCAATGCGCATGGCATCCCGGAAGTTTTCAGCCCCCACGGGCAGAATCATGAACTCCTGCATGGCCAGCTTGTTCCCTGCGTGGGAGCCTCCGTTGATCACATTGAAGGCCTGGAAAAGTCCAGAAAGAAGCAGGGGTGAAACTGTCAATATCCCAGCCCGGTACTGGAGGGGCCCTCTGCTGAGTGGGTGCTTAAAGTCTCTATGTTCCCACATTCCCGGCCTCCCCTCCCTGCCTCCCCAGTTCTCTAAGTGTGTTTGCAAGTGGACTTTGAAGCCAGGGATAGAAGGTTCTTACGGGCACTGGCAGGATGAGGTCGGAGTTCCCAGCCAAGTCAGCGATGTGTCGATACAGGGGCACATCCTTCTCCGCAGCACCTGCCTTGCACACAGCCAGAGAGACCCCCAGGATGGCATTGGCTCCAAATTTAGCTGTGGACATTCCAAAATCAGGGAGGAATGAATTCTCCAAACAACCTCAGGTCTGCCATGCAACCCCCTGCTATTCCAGTGCTGGGCTCCCCACACAGCTCTGCCAATGCCCCTCAGTCCTGCCCTGCAGCCCCCTGCTATTCCAGTGCTGGGCTCCCCACACAGCTATGCCAATGCCCCTCAGTCCTGCCCTACTGCCCCCAACTATTTCAGTGCTGGGCTTCCCACACAGCTCTGCCAATGCCCCTCAGTGCTGACCTGCAGCCCCTGCTATTCCAGTGCTGGGCTCCCCACACAGCTCTGCCAATGCCCCTCAGTCCTGACCTGCAGTATCACCTCACACACCTCTACATTTCTATTTCCCATGCCAAAGGAGAGTGGAATTACATTTATTTTCTGTCCCATCCATCTCTAGCATGAGGTTGTCTATCTTCTCTTGATCCACAACAGAGAGGCCCTGCAAGAAGACACATCTGCTAAGAAGGGAAGGGGTGGAAAGAAGCTCAGCTAAGGGAGGGCTGTGTGTGTAACTGTATAGTACTTCTGTAGCACATGGATTCAGTATACATCACACTTCTGCTCTGGTTGTGAGGAACTGGCTCTGGCTGGGCCATGTAGGTTTTGTCACCTCCAAGGTACAAAAAAAATAGGACATCTGGGGAGATCCTGAGCCCATAAAAATGGCCAGCTGGCAGTGTGTATTGAGCCCTCTTACAGATTTCCCAGGCCAGGGCCGGCTTTAGGAAGTGTGGGGCCCAATTCAAACATTTTCGGCAGGGCCCTGGCAGGGATGACTAAAAAAAAAAAAAAACACGTAAAAAAACCCTCTTTCATTTCTTCCATGTATTATTTACTTTCCATAACTATATAAATAAAAACAAAATTATATATTACGTACATTGCCGGCTGGAGGCAGGGCAGGGGCAGGGCAGGGGCTGACTGGAGGTAGGGTCTGGCTGGAGGCAGGGCAAGGGGTGCGGGGCTGGCTGCAGGCAGGGCAGGAGGTGCGGGGCTGGCTGGAGACGGGCTGGTGCGGGCAGGGCAGGGGGTGCGGGGCTGGAGGCAGGGCAGGGGGTGCAGCAGGGCCTGGCTGCGGGCAGGGAGTGCGGGGCTGGCTGGAGACAGGGGCTGGCTGCGGACAGGGCAGGGATGCAGGGCTGGTGCAGGCAGGGGCTGGCTGCGGGCAGGGGGTGCAGCAGGGGCGGGCAGCGGGTGCGGGGCTGGCTGGAGACGGGCTGGTGCGGGCAGGGCAGGGGGTGCGGGGCTGGAGGCAGGGCAGGGGGTGCAGCAGGGCCTGGCTGCGGGCAGGGAGTGCGGGGCTGGCTGGAGACAGGGGCTGGCTGCGGACAGGGCAGGGGTGCAGGGCTGGTGCAGGCAGGGGCTGGCTGCGGGCAGGGGGTGCAGCAGGGGCGGGCAGCGGGTGCGGGGCTGGCTGGAAACAGGGGCTGTCTGCGGGCAGGGCAGGGGGTGCGGGGCTGGTGCGGGCAGGGGGTGCGGGGCTGGCTGGAGATGGGCTGTCTGTGGGAAGGGCAGGGTCTCGGGGCTAGTGCAGGCAGGGGGTGCAGCAGGCGCTGGCTGCGGGCAGGGGGTGCGGGGTTGGCTGGAGACAGGGGCTGGCTGCGGGCAGGGCAAGGGGTGCAGGGCTGGTGTGGGCAGGGGGTGCAGTAGGGGCTGGCTGCGGGCAGAGCAGGGGCTCCCCTGCTTCTACCGCCCTGGCCCTTTAAATAGCTGCCGGAGCCCTGGGGAAGCAGTGGGGCTCCTGCGGCTATTTAAAGGACTGGGGCAGCAGAGGCAGCTGGAGCCCCGGCTCTTTAAATAGCTGCCGGAGCCACCCGCTACCCCAGGGCTCTGGGGGCTATTTAAAGGGCCCAGGGCTCCCCCGCTTCTACCGCCCCGGCCCTTTAAATAGCCGAGGGAGCCTCCCTCGGCTATTTAAAGGGCCTGGGGCTCCAGCCCTTTAAATTGCCCCCTGGGGAAGCCGGGCCGCCCCAGTATGGCGTACCAGCGGTGGCAAGGGCGCGGAGCTCTCTTAGGGGAATCGGCTGAATTGGCCTAAAGCCGGCCCTGTCCCAGGCCAGCTACCTCAAAAAAGGGATGATCCTGAGTAAACCTGGACAGTGGCTGCCCTACAGCCATAAAGCACTGTCACTGCCTGATGAGGCCATGGAACACGTCATGGGAAATTCAAGATTCTGCACAAACAAAATCCATAGGCCAGAGCATTGTGAATGCCAGGCTGGCTGGGGGGGGAGGATGAGACTAATGGGAATAGGAATGGAGGATTTGGATGAGGAATGAGCAGTGCTCCAAGAGGTGCATGTGTGAAAGAGGGAGAGAGCCTTACAATGAGGGGCAGCTGGAGAGGTCCCAGATCAGATGGTAATTGGAGTATGGGGGAGGGCCATATGGAATAAAGCCCCACCCACCAGTGGAGCAGAGACCTGTCAACTACACACACACAACATGTGCACACACACACAGGGGCCTGTGAGAGTGTGTGCCTGGAGTCATAGGGAACAGCAATGTGCCAACCCAGTTGGTAAAATGAAGAGAGAGACAGAGGCAGAAAGAGATTAGAAAGCAAGAGAGTAAAATAAACCTCCCAGAAAGCAGATTAAAGGGAAATCCTTACAGAGCCCAGGAGAGCTGGGGCGATAGTGCTGTTGATATGATCCACGGCCTGCAGGACCCCTAGAGAAGGGAAGAGACAGAGACAGCGAGTGAGACAAAGAAAGAGACAGAGATTCAAAGCCTAATTCTCCACTCAGTCACACCAGCTTTATATTCGTGTGACTCCACTGAGGTCAGTGGAATTATACCAGCACAAAACCGGGAGTGCTGAATACAGAATCAGGCCCTGAGAGGAATGGACACACATGCACACACACAGCACTGGGGCTACGAAGTTGCCTGAGACTGTTCAGTGAGGGTGAGCAGGAGCTGAAATGTCCCCACCTTTTCCAAGGAATCTGAACTTGTCATTGTCTCGCAGCTCCAGAGCTTCGTAGATGCCAGTGGAAGCACCGCTAGGGACTGCAGCACGGAACATGCCTGAGAAAAAGCAAAACATAGGTGTGAAAAGAGAGCAAAGAAGGAAGAAAAAGGGAAACTTCTAAGCCCCTGCGCACCCCTTGTTTGCCTATCCTCCTGAATGTAACTTACAGCCCACAAGCTATTTGGATAGTGGCATTACCCCACAGTCTAGGTGGGGAAACTGTGTCGCAAGGAGGGGAAAGGACTCACCCAAGGTCACACAGTGAGACAGTTGCAGAGCTACGTAGACAACCCAGGTGTCCTGACTCCCAGCTCCTCCCTGTGGTGCACCCACTATATCCTACTCAGGGCGGGTGCAAGGATGTTTCGCGCCCTAGGCGAAACTTCCACCTTGTGTCCCCCCCTTTCCCCAAGCCCTGCGGCAGCTCTCCGCTTCCCACTCCCACCCTGAGGCGCCCCCCCTGCAGCAGCTCCCCCACTCCGCCCTGAGGTGCCTCCTCCCCCCTCACCCGCAGCAGCTCCCCCCAGCCCGGGGAGCCATGCGGCAGCTTTCTGGCTGCCGCGGTCACCGCCGAAGGACCCGAAATGCCGCCCCCCAAATGCTAGCGTCCTAGGCGACCGCCTAGGTTGCCTAATGGGTTGCACCGGCCCTGATCCTACTCCATCTCAGAACTAGAGCTAGAACCCAGGAGGTCTGCTCCTCAGTCTCATACTCAAACACCTTAGTCTCCACCCCTTCTAGGGGAGTCTGAGTTTGAAGGGTGGCTGACTGGTAATTTCTCCTTTTTTGATATTTCATTGAATAAAGAAGTGAATGAAACATTCAGCTCTAGAAGTGGACAGAAACCTGACACAAACACAGATACACATGGATACGTGCACAGATATGAACACACAGGAGTACTTGCACATGTATGCATATAAATCTACATTATAAATCTATAAACATGCAAGGCCCATGACCATGCACGTGCCTGAAGATACAGCTAGACTCTATAAATACCTACTAGACAGAGAAACCCAACTCTGTGACATTGTACAGACATGGAAGGACACAAGCATGCACTAACATACTCAGGGACAGATAGCTGTTACTGTATACACAGACGCACAACCCATCATGTACACACAGAAATCAGCAGTTTCATTTCAGTTTCCAGTGAGTATCTCACTCTGGTGCTCATGTACTAGTACAACACTGGACTGTAAACCTCCTGGAGGTTAATGAATATTCATGCTGCAGAGCATGCACACATTCACTAGAGAAATCACACACTCCTACCTAGGGATCCAGCCACAAACTCTGATCCTTCAGCTCCAAAACCACAGGCCTCTCCTGCCTCAGCTAACAAGATCTCTCAGAGGACATGAATTGTATGGGAGGTGCCTTCTCCTCTCTGGGAGCTCAGTGACAGACACACATGCACACTCATCAGCACAAACTCATTCACGCATTCACTCATTGATAAGGTTACAACTTTGGGACCCAACTTCTCTTAGTTGTAAATTCACCAGCAGGAATTAAATGAATCATAGAATCATAGAATATCAGGGTTGGAAGGGATCTCAAGAGGTCATCTAGTCCAACCCCCTGCTCAAAGCAGGACCAATTCCCAACTACATCATCCCAGCCAGGGCTTTGTCAAGCCGGGCCTTAAAAATCTCCAAGGAAGGAGACTCCACCACCTCCCTAGGTAACGCATTCCAGTGCTTCACCACCCTCCTAGTGAAATAGTGTTTCCTAATATCTAACCTGTACCTCTCCCACTGCAACTTGAGACCATTGCTCCTTGTTCTGTCATCTGCCACCACTGAGAACAGCCGAGCTCCATCCTCTTTGGAACCCCCCTTCAGGTAGTTGAAGGCTGCTATCAAATCCCCCCTCATTCAATCCCAGTTTCCTCAGCCTCTCCTCATAAGTCATGTGCTCCAGACTCCTAATCATTTTTGTTGCCCTCCGCTGGACTCTTTCCAATTTTTCCACATCCTTCTTGTAGTGTGGGGCCCAAAACTGGACACAGTATTCTAGATGAGGCCTCACCAATTTCGAATAAAGGGGCATGATCACGTTCCTCGATCTGCTGGCAATGCCCCTACTTATACAGCCCAAAATGCCGTTAGCCTTCTTGGCAACAAGAGCACACTGTTGACTCATATCCAGCTTCTCGTCCACTGTGACCCCTAGATCCTTTTCTGCAGAACTGCTACCTAGCCATTCGGTCCCTAGTCTGTAGCAGTGCATGGGATTCTTCCATCCTAAGTGCAGGACTCTGCACTTGTCCTTGTTGAACCTCATCAGGTTTTTTTTGGCCCAATCCTCTAATTTGTCTAGGTCCCTCTGTATCCAATCCCTACCCTCTAGTGTATCTACCACACCTCCTAGTTTAGTGTCATCTGCAAACTTGCTGAGAGTGCAGTTCACACCATCCTCCAGATCATTAGTAAAGATATTAAACAAAACCGGCCCCAGGACCGAACCTTGGGGCACTCCGCTTGAAACCGGCTGCCAACTAGACATGGAGCCATTGATCACTACCCGTTGAGCCTGACGATCTAGCCAGCTTTCTATCCACCTTACAGTCCATTCATCCAGCTCATACTTCTTTAACTTGGCGGAAAGAATACTGTGGGAGACCGTATCAAAAGCTTTGCTAAAGTCAAGGAATAACACATCCACTGCTTTCCCCTCATCCACAGAGCCAGTTATCTCATCATAGAAGGCAATTAGGTTAGTCAGGCACGACTTCCCCTTGGTGAATCCATGCTGACTGTTCCTGATCACTTTCCTCTCCTCTAAGTGTTTCATAATTGATTCCTTGAGGACCTGCTCCATGATTTTTCCAGGTACTGAAGTGAGGCTGACTGGCCTGTAGTTCCCCAGATCCTCCTTCCCTTTTTTAAAGATGGGCACTACATTAGCCTTTTTCCCGTCATCCGGGACCTCCCCCGATCGCCATGAGTTTTCAAAAATAATGGCTAATGGCTCTGCAATCTCATCCACCAACTCCTTTAGCACTCTCGGATGCAGCGCATCCGGCCCCATGGATTTGTGCTCATCCAGTTTTTCTAAATAGTCCCGAACCACTTCTTTCTCCACAGAGGGCTGGTCACCTTCTCCCCATATTGTGCTGCCCAGTGCAGCAGTCTGGGAGCTGACCTTGTTTGTGAATACAGAGGCAAAAAAAGCATTGAGTACATTAGCTTTTTCCACATCCTCGGTCACTAGGTTGCCTCCCTCATTCGGTAAGAGGCCCACACTTTCCTTGACTTTCTTCTTGTTGCTAACATACCTGAAGAAACCCTTCTTGTTACTCTTAACATCTCTTTCTAGCTGCAACTCCAAGTGTGATTTGGCCTTCCTGATTTCACTCCTGCATGCCTGAGCAATATTTTTATACTCCTCCCTGGTCATTTGTCCAATCTTCCACTTCTTGTAAGCTTCTTTTTTGCGTTTAAGATTAGCAAGGATTTCACTGTTTAGCCAAGCTGGTCGCCTGCCATATTTACTATTCTTTCTACACATCGGGATGGTTTGTTCCTGCAACCGCAATAAGGATTCTTTAAAATACAGCCAGCTCTCCTGAACCCCTTTGCCCTTCATGTTATTCTCCCAGGGGATCCTGCCCATCTGTTCCCTGAGGGAGTCAAAGTCTGCTTTTCTGAAGTCCAGGGTACGTATTCTGCTGCTCTCCTTTCTTCCTTGTGTCAGGATCCTGAACTCGACCATCTCATGGTCACTGCCTCCCAGGTTCCCATCCACTTTTGCTTCCCCTACTAATTCTTCCCTGTTTTTGAGCAGCAGGTCAAGAAAAGCTCTGCCCCTAGTTGGTTCCTCCAGCACTTGCACCAGGAAATTGTCCCCTACACTTTCCAAAAACTTCCTGGATTGTCTGTACTCCACTGTATTGCTCTCCCAGCAGATATCAGGGTGATTAAAGTCTCCCATGAGAACCAGGGCCTGCGATCTAGCAACTTCTGCTAGTTGCCAGAAGAAAGCCTCGTCCACCTCATCCCCCTGGTCTGGTGGTCTATAGCAGACTCCGACCACGACATCACCCTTGTTGCTCACACTTCTCAACTTTATCCAGAGACTCTCAGGTTTTTCTGCAGTTTCATACCGGAGCTCTGAGCAGTCATACTCCTCTCTTACATACAATGCAACTCCCCAACCTTTTCTGCCCTGCCTGTCCTTCCTGAACAGTTTATATCAATCCATGACAGTACTCCAGTCATGTGAGTTATCCCACCAAGTCTCTGTTATTCCAATCACATCATAGTTCCCTGACTGTGCCAGGACTTCCAGTTCTCCCTGCTTGTTTCCCAGGCTTCTTGCATTTGTGTATAGGCACTTAAGATAACTCATCGATTGTCCCTCTTTCTCAGTATGAGACAGGAGTCCTCCCCTCTTGCGCTCTCCTGCTTGTGCTTCCTCCCAGGATCCCATTTCCCCACTTACCTCAGGGCTTTGGTCTCCTAAATGGTCAAGGTCCTAGGTGTTGCAAGGAGAAGATGCCTGGCTGCTGAAGAAACAAAGCTTATCCAGATTGTGGGTGCTATTTCCTAGCTGGGTGCCACAGGACTGAACTAATTCCACTGCCTCCCAGTGCTGGACAGTCCAGACATGCGCAGTCTCCTCCCACCTTGTCACACATACCTTTTTCTGTGTACAAATCCACCTCAACGGTGGGATTCCCACGGGAATCCAGGATCTCCCGGGCATGGATCTTTTCAATGGACATGGTGATCCTGATCTTTCCTGCAGAAGAGTTGGAGATGGGCAGTGGGGGGAGGAGAAGCAAGGAAAGAGGCTCAATTCTGAGTTTCTCCATCACAGAGGCCTCACATCCTATCTGGGATACGGGGCTCAGCTCTGGGCCCTTCATTCCCAGAAAGACAGTGACAGGCAGGAGGGAACTTAGGCTATGTCTGAGTACCCTTGGAGCTGGGGGTGCAATTCCCAGTTCACAGAAACATGCTCAAGCTGATGCACTAAAAATAGTGGTGTAGCAAGGGCAGTGGTGAGCAGCAGCACAGGCTAGCTGACCTAAGTACATACCCTCAGGGTCCGGGCAGATTTGTACTTGATCTGGCTAATCCGGGCCATCACTCGCAACTGCTCATGCTACCATGGCCACACTGCTATTTTTAGCACACTAGCTTGAGCAGAGCTCGCACGTGTGTGTCTACCTGAGCTGGGAATCTGTCCCAAGTGTAGATGCAACATTGGAGACAAGCCAGAGAAACGCTTCTGGGGCCGCAGGGGTTGGGTTCTGGGCACAGGTAGGCTAAACCCACCTGGCTGCAGGAAGCCATGGCTAAGGGAAGGACATGCGAACTGCTGGCAAATACCCGAAGGTGTGATTCCTCAGGGGATGGGGTTGTTTAGTTCAACATTGTCCAACCTTTTCAGCCTGAAGTCTGAACACAATATTGCAAAATGGTCAGGGGGCCACAACCAATCTCTGCCATGTTCTGCTCCTTTTATGCTCAGGCAGCACAAGGGAACTGCCCTGCCCCAGTGGGTGTAGCATTGGCATAGCTAATACCTACATCTCCCTCCACAGAGGCCCTGGCACTGGGGGGAGGCACGACAGGATGGGGGGAAGGGGCATGGCTGGAGCATGCTAGAGCTATCTCCACTGGTATATGGTCTTTTGGGAGCTGGCCAGCCCCCAGGCTGCTCTAACCAAGACTTGGACAGAGAATCAAGTCACTGTAATTGGTTGGTAGTTCTCAGCTTGGGCTGCCTAGGCTGGCTATCGGGGAGGGGAGCCACCCATCACTATCCTGCTGTCCCGGGGTTACCCACAGCCTGGCAGGGAAATAGGCAATGGAGCAACCAGAGCTCCTCTCTTCCATCCACTGCAAGGCAGTAGGCAAGCAGCCAGGGAAAGCCTAATCTCTCTTCCTTCTGGATCCTGGTTTCTTGTGGTGGGGCTGATCCAAACACTGCAATTTTAAAGCGCAGGGCACAGCTCAGGGAGCACCTTTGCCATTAAAATTCCAATACACTGTTCTATCCTACGGTCACCTTTGAGGGTCACATTTCAAAGCCTTAAGGTCCACAGGTTGCACACCTTTGCTCGGGGGCAGGGGGATGAGGGGGGCAGGGAAAGGAAAGGGTGAGACTGATACAAGGCAAAGGAACACAGGAATCAGGGCCCTAGCACAGAGGGGTTTGTGAGCCCAGGGAGCCATCTCCCTGAGGGAAGGGCCTGGAGCCCCAGCATTAGGGAAAGTGGGCACTAAGGAGCCCCAGGAATGGACTAAGAGGAACGCTCTTGTCTTGCAACCCAGCGGGAGGAAAGAGGGGTATGGGGCTGGTCCCAGCTTTTAAATCTTTAGTTCTATATGTAAGTCATGCTAATGAGTGTGGTGGGAGGGGGAGGATGGAGGTCTCTTGTATTGTGAGGGTTGGGAGGTGAGGAGGTTTGAAGATTCAGTCATAGCTAACCAACTGCCACCCATCTATTGGCTGCCAGACAAAGTACCTAGCAATAACTGTAGGGGTGGGCAAACTTTTTGGCCTGAGGGCCACATCTGGGTATGAAAATTGTATGGCGGGCCAAGAATGCTCACAAAATTGGGAGTTGGGGCGCGGGCTATGGGGTGGGGTCGGAAATGAAGAGTTCAGCATGCGGGAGAGGGCTCCAGACTGGGGCAGGGGTGAGGGTGGGAGGGTCAGGGTTCCAGCTGGCGGTGCGGGCTCTGGGGTGCAGGAGGGTGGGACCGAGGGGTTCGGAGGGTGGGAGGGGGATCAGGGCTGGGGCAGGGGGTTGGGGTGCTGGAAGGGTCAGGGTTTCAGGCTCCAGGTGGCACTTACCTCAAGCAGCTCCAGGAAGCAGCGGCATGTCCCCTCTCCAGCTCCTACATGGAGGTGCGGCCAGGCAGTTCTGCGCGCTGCCCCATCCATAGATGCCGCCCCTGCAGCTCCCATTGGTTGCAATTGCTGGCCAATGGGAGCTGCGGGGACGGCGCTTGGGGCAGGGTCAGCGTGCAGAGCCCCCTTGCTGCCCCTACACGTAGGAGACGGAGGGGGGACATGCTGGTGCTTCCAGGAGCCACGTGGCGCCATGGCATGCACGGAGCAGGGGCAAGCCCCCAACCCTGCTTCCCAGCAGGAGCTTGAGGGCCGGATTAAAATGTCTGAAGGGCCAGACGTGGCCCCTGGGCCGTAGTTTGCCCACCCCTGCTCTAGGGAGTGGTACCCTAGGGCAGGGGTGGCAGAATTCAATGCACCATCCCCCCCCAGCCATTTCCCCTTGAATTCCCCCAGTTCCTATCGCTTCCCTTCTCTGCCTCTCCTTATTGCTTCCTCCCTCTTTCCTTCATCACCCCTCCCCTCCTCTCTTGCTCACACAGATTCAGTCCGCCTTCCCCACCCTCAGGGGTAACCAGTTCTGAGTGGGGATATTAAACCCAATCCGAAGCGGAGACCAGGGAAACTCAATTCTCAGTTGGTGAGCCCTGCAAAGCCTTTGCGCAGGGGACAAATGCCCAGTACAAGGCACAGTGGAGTGGGGGTGGGCAGAGATTTACACCTCACCAGGGACTGTGTGCAGTGCATGTGGTGGAGGGAGCAGAGGGGAGACCAGGAGCAGCCCATACTGGGGGCAGGAGCTGGTCTCAAGCCCCTTCTCCTGGTGTCTAGAAATCACAATGTTGTTACAGAAAACATCTCCAACACTGGGAAATCTCAGCCAGTGCTCCAATGCTGGGAAATCTCACCCACGCAGGGCTGTTCTCCCCCTTGCAACTCCTTTCACAGCCACCATCTGGGCTGGCATCCTCATCAGCTGCCCTAGCAGCTGCTCTGCAAGCCGAATTTCTCACGCAGTCTGTCAGACCCCACAGGCGCTTCCCCCATGGTAGTGCCCTGGCAGTACCCTAGCAGGCAGCATAAAGGAGGGAGAGGGCAAGGAGGGGCAGACCCCATAAGTGTGAGTTTCCTGATGATGTCACATGAACTGGACTAAACATTTCCCAACCCCTCAGCAGCAACATTGTCAGCTTCATTTCAGACTGTCAATTTTCCTCTTCTACCCAATCCTTCCAAAGGTCACTGAGCAGCTGGCCCAAGGACACCAAAGGAACTAGACTTCAGCCATGCTGCATCCCCATGGCCCCATCACTCTCTCTGTTCCTCTTTCCTCTCCCCTCTGTACCCTTCTTTCCTTGCTTCTCTCTCTCTCTCTCACTGTCCAGTTCTCCACCTCCAGGGCCCCAGATGGAGGAAGAGCCGCACTGGAACTCACTGGCTGCAGCAGTGCTGTCCTGAAAGGAGGTCAGAGACGGATAAGCTGGGATAAGGGATTGGAACAGAGCCACAGCCTGGAACTCATACGCAGCTCAAGAAGAAGAGGGCAGATGTCAGGCTGAAGAGTGCAAAGGCCCTTGGGAGAGGAAGCCTGGATAGCTTCCGCAAGGAGCAACCACACAGTGCTGGGAGAGGGACTGGTGGCTGGTGGAATGGGCAACGTTGGCAGGAGGCTTGCACTGCTGTACTTCCCCCAAGTTGGCACTGCTTCAAGGAAGTTCACACTGCCAGGGCATGGTGTTGTAGAAGCTAACACTGCTGCATCCCTCCATCCCCCACTTGCCAAGCAGGCAGTGGCAAGGACTGCCTAATCCTCCTCCCCAGTCCTCAAGCCTGCTGCAGTCCTCTACAACAACGCACTGGTAGGGCACTGCTGTAAGGCAGCTGGCACTGCTGCAATTCCCCCAGGCTCGGCACTGCTCCCAGGAAGCTCACACTGCTGCAGTGCTGTGGCTGCTGCAGTTAGTGCTTCCTTGGCTGCCATCTCTTCCCATCACTGCCCCCCCCAGCGGGGTGTGGGGCTGTGAACTATGTGATGTCGCACAAGGCAATTCCCCTCCCTCCCCTTGGGAGGCAGCTCTGTGATGCTGCCAACGCCCTGCTAGACTAGGAAACTAGCCTGATCCCAGGGTTCAGCAAAGCTGGTCCTTTTTGGTTCCCTCCCACATGAATGATGCTCACCGGCACTTCAGATTAGTCCCCCTCCTAGCACCAAGCTCTTTCAGAGACACCAGGAATCAGCTGCCCCCAAGTAAGCCTCTAAGCCACAGCATCTCCCTTGGGTGCCCTTGGGAACATAACCTACCTCTGGTGGTTGAGCCCTCCCCAAATAAATACCCCATGGAGAGGCACAGCTGTGTTATCTTGCAGCTTTGTGATGTAGCACAGATAAGGGCAGGACAGGGGGGATTGCATGACATTAAAATAAGAAGGAAAGGAGAGAAGCAGAGGAGGGAGAATGCAGGGGGGAGGGGAGAGCAGGAGGAGGAAGTGAGGGGAGTTTAGCTAGTTTATTTGCCTCTCCGCCTGGTCCCTTTCTCCAAGGACCCAAATGCTGGTGGGTGCTGGGGGCCCCCCAGGATGGGGAGTGTAGAGATGCACAAGGGGGATGTTGGATGTGAGGGGGACACTTACCTTCCTAAGGCAGGTATGAGCAAGAGACTGAGAAAGTGCTGCTGGAAGGAGGAGGAGGATGGAGCTGAGGAAGGATGTAGGAGCAGGACCTCAAGGGGAGATGATGTGTCCTCTAAGCCAACGGCGGCAGCAGCAGCAGGATGGAGACGCCCCTGATAGGGCCGAGACAGCAGCATGTGACCCAGAGCTGCGATGAGTCAGGATTTAGAAGAAGCTTTGCAAACAGCACGTAGGGGATGGAGAGAGCGAGCCAGAGACACAAAAGGAGAGGAGAGGAGAGAAGAGGAAAGGGGCCCAGGATAATCAACTTCACTCACTCCAGATTCATTAATTCTTTTTATTCAAAGCAGAAAATATTGCAGGAGCTTCAGGCTCCACAATTCAAACTGCACAAACCTTAACTGTCCCTCCTTCTCCTTGGGCCTGTGAGGAGCAGAGCCTGTGCTGCACTGACTGCAATAGAGCTGCATTCCCTTGGTCAGCACAGGGGGGTGTCTGACACCAACTTCTCCCAGGAGAGACAGGGAGTGTGGGCAAAGGAAAGGTCTCTGAGGGCCAAATACATGGAGTTGTAGACACTGGTCCTGCTCCCTGGCCAACCTACTCTTGCCCCACAGAGTTCTGAGAGACTCTAGGGGCAACTGGAGGGTCACTCAGTCACTTCCCCTTGGGCAGATTCCTCCATTTCCTGAGGGGAAAAAAGAAAAGGGAGAGGTTAACAAGGATGGTTCCAGATGTTGCTTTCTTTCCTCCTTTTGGGGTAGGTGGCTCTATAATTGTTCTGACTGTTTTCTCAATGCTGACCCTTCTCAGGCCATTTTGTATGGCAGATGTGATGCAGCATGTTTCAGAAGATGTTTCACATACTGTACTCTCTCCTGAGGCTCTACTTTAGGCTTTCTTTTTTTCCCTTAATCTAAAGAAAAGACACACAGACTGAAAATCTCTAGTCTTTCTCCTTTCCGAGTCTCTTTCCGCCCTGACCCCCAACCCCACTTCCCCTGCTCTAACCTGGTCCTCATCCCGGCGGCGCTGCCGTGTCTCCTCAGCCTCTGCCCGCTCATCTTCCTCAAAGAAATCCTTGTCGAGACGCTCAAGACGGGGAAGCAGCACCAGAGCCTCCATCCGGTATTCACCTTCATCAGAACAGGGATTGTCCATCAGCACCAGTGCCCGCAGCATGGGCAGAACCTGCAGCTTTGCCATCTCCTGAAGGTTCAGAATCCCGTTCCCCCTGCAGAGGGGTGGGGGGTGGGGGGAAACAGGGAGAGAGAATAACTCTATTTATTGAGATCCCCCAATGAAAATAACAATAAAGTGACTGAACAGACATGACCAACTGAAAGGGACTCATCAGCAAACAGCCCTGAACACCTGGGGCTCCCCAAACTGAGAGAGACAAAAAGAAAGACCTTCCCCTCTCTGGGTTTCCTTAGGTGTCTCCTCTGTGTACAGACAGCCCTTTGGATTAGCCAGTGTCATTGCCTCCCCTGTATAGCAAATACCTAGGAGAAAAGGGTATTTGCAGTCATCAACAGGGTACTGAAGGGGGGAGGGCAGAGGGACCAAAGAGGATAAGGTACAGCAGGGGAGATCTGAGATGGATGTGGAGGGGCCAATCTCTCTGAAGGAACACAGGGCAAAGAGTGGCATCCTAAAGTGGTTGAGGAATCGGAGCACTGGGGCCCATCAAGGTAGCTTGGCCTGGGCCGTAGAGATCAGTGGGCTGGGAAGACCAACCCAGCCCCACCTGCTGGTGAAGACTAGTGTCTCCAAAGCAGCTAACTTGACATGTTTTGAGGAGAGCAGTCCCATTGCTCACAGGGGGTTCCCAGTACTCTCCAGAGGGGTCTCCAGGGCCAAAGTTGATCAGAGGAGGACCCACCGCAGATTGAGGTACTGCAGGCACTTCATGCTCTTAGAGAAGCCATCCAGGTTCTCAAGCCTGTTGTCACGCAGATGCAGGGTCGTAAGCTGCACCAGTTCCTCCAGGCCCTCAAGGTGGGTAATGAAGTTTTGGGCCTGAGCACCAGGAAGGGAGAGGAGAGATTGGGGTGAGGGAAGGAAAGAAAGTTGGAGAAAGGGAGGAGGGAATCAGAATAATGTTATAGTGCTAAAATCCCTTTCACTTTCCACATACTCATCACCCCCAGTGCACTCCTCTAAAGTGCACCCTTCTCTGAGGTGGGGCACAACAACTGTTTAACAATCCAACAACAATGCTGTGTAATGACTTAGGATAGGAGGTTCAGTGGAATACTGTTTCCAATAGAAGCTGCAGGAAAATTTTTAGGGATGATGAATCTCTCAGGGGGCTGGGGCACATGACTTATGAGGAGAGGCTGAGGGAACTGGGTTTGATTAGTCTGCAGAAGAAAAAAGTGAGGGGGGATTTGATAGCAGCCTTCAACTACTTAAAGGGGGATTCCAAAAAGGATGGAGCTTGGCTGTTCTCAGGGGTGGCAGATGACAGAACAAGGAGCAATGGTCTCAAGTTGCAGTGGGGGAGGTCCAGGTTGGATATTAGGAAACACTATTTCACTAGGAGGGTGGTGAAGCACTGGAATGGGTTACCTAGGGAGGTGGTGGAATTGCCATCCTTAGAGGTTTTTAAGGCCCAGCTTGACAAAGTCCTGGCTGGGATGATTTAGTTGGTGTTGGTCCTGCTTTAAGCAAATGGTTGGACTAGATAACCTCCTGAGGTCTCTTCCAACCCTATCTTCTATGATTCTATGATTGAGACTAAAATAATCTGAGTTGGGATTTGAGTATGAGGGTTAACACCCTGACTTGGGCAAAGGGATAGGGTATCTTTGGACTACAAGGACTCAAGAAAAATGTTTTGTGAAAGACTTAACCTCCAACAGCATCATGCTGAGGCAATGGGGCCAGTACTAATTCCAAGGGGAGAATATCCCCTACTGAGTAACCCACACCACTCCCTGCAGCACAGTGGGCCCTAGAATTACACTGGGGCATTGAGATCATTACTGATTAGAGAACAGAGTGAGCCCTATGGCTTATCCACAGCACTACCAGCACAGTACCCCCTACCACAGCAGTACCCAATCTGTGGCCTTGGGTTCTAAATTATCGCCCTATGTGTTTGATTATGAATTGAAAATGTGTTTGCAGGGTCACTGAGCTTGCCAGACTGGATCAGCCCAGTGGGCCATCTAGTCTGCCATCCTTGCCTTTGACAGTGGCCAGAAACAGACACTTCAGAGGCAGGGATAAGAAAACTGCAAGAGGCAAATGTGAGATAATCTGCCCCCAGGGATGGTTTAAGCCCTGAAACAGGGAAGTTTATGTTCCTTCCAATTTTTGTAGGCTTTACTGTTATAACTGGATATTTTTGTTATCCATATAAATGTCCAGTCCCTCTTTGAATCTTGCTAATGTTTGGCTTCAACAACTACCTCTGTCAATAAATTTCATGGTCTAATCACATGTTGTGTGAAAAAAATATTTCCTTGTATTGGTTTTTAATTTGCCACCTTTCAGTGCCATTGAATGTCTCATTGTTCTTGTGTTAGGTGACAGGGAGAACAGAAGTTTGATTTATTTTGTCTAGGCCAGTCATTATTACAGTTATAGGAGAGGCTGGGACAGTTTGGAGAAGAGGGGGAAGATTAGGGTGAAGCTTGTGGGGAAATGGGCAGAAGAATCTGTGCCCACTAGAGCACACTCCCTTCCAGAGCTGGAATGGAACCCAAGATTCCTCACCATTTGTCTGTTGTCAATAAACATCTGTGAAACCCACTGGCAAATGTAAGAACATAAGAACGGCCATATTGGGAGAGAACAATGGTCCATCTAGCCCAGTATCCTGTCTTTCAACAGTGGCCAATGCCAGGTGCCCCAGAGGAAATGAACAGAAAAGGCAATCATTGACTTGACTGATCCATCCTGTCGTCCACTCCCAGCTTCTGGCAGTCAGAGGCCAAGGACACCCAGAGCATGGGGCTGCATCCCTGACTATCTTGGCTAATAGCCATTGATGGACCTATCCTCCATTAACTAATTATTTTTTTAACCCCATTATAGTTTTGGCCTTCACAACATCCCTTGGCAATGAGTTCCACAGGTTAACTCTCCATTGTGTCAAGAAGTACTTCCTTTTGTTTGTTTTAAACCTACTGCCTATAAATTTCATTGGGTGACCTGGGTTCTTATGTTATGTTAAGGAGTAAATGATACTTCCTTATTCAGCTAGCGAACGGGAGCGGCTAACAGGGGAGTTTCGTGAGAGAGTGCTCCAGGTGAAGGAGGAGCAATTACGTGACCTTTGGGGTAAGTTTGTTGTCTGTAGTGTGTATGTTTGTGATGTGTTTGCTGCTTGACTGAAATATACTGTGTGGTCTGTTTGTTTGGGGGACAGTGTGCTGACCATGTGTGTGCTGAGCCTAGCGGCCTGCTAGGCAAGGCTGAGAGCTTCTTAATGAGGTTTTGATCCCTAAGCCCTGTAGCAACTATCAACCCTTAATCAGGGGATGGGACTGCTCAGGAAGACCAGGGCTTTAAAAAGCCTGCTCCTAAGCAACCAGAGGAGCTAGTGAACAGGAGCAGCTATCAGGGGAGTTTTGCAAGGGAGTGAGAGCCAGGGGGCTAGATACACTTAACATTCTTTAAACTTAAAGCCAAACACCGCCCCCCCCCCGATAAAATCAAAACAACAACAGAGGAATGAGCTTCAGGAGTAAAAAGATAATTCAGGCAGAAGTCCAGCAACAGAGTGGGAGCTATCCAGTTTATTGCACCCAATGCAGCATGTATGATTACCTGCTCTATGGGCAGGTGGAGTATGTGTGCATTCGGTGCTTTGGAGACTATGGTGGCTGAGCTGGAGGAGCTGAGGGAGACAGAAAGGTACAGAGATGAGACTTTCCGGGACACAGTAGAACGGTCCCACCCCCGGTCTGACAGCCTCTGTGCTGTTGAGGAGGATGAAAGTCGCAGGGAAGGAGAACATCCAACTGGAGCAGAGGGAAATGATCCCATAGTTGGGACCCTCCTTCCAGATGATGTTGTGGTATCCTCTCGCACT
This sequence comes from Malaclemys terrapin pileata, assembly GCF_027887155.1. Classification (NCBI taxonomy): domain Eukaryota; kingdom Metazoa; phylum Chordata; order Testudines; family Emydidae; genus Malaclemys; species Malaclemys terrapin. The sequence goes on from NC_071505.1 coordinate 142,468,439, forward strand.
GAGGATACTTCTCCAGGGGAGGGAATTCCAGTTATTAGGAAGAGACAGGTATTAGTTATGGGGGATTCAATCATTAGAAACATAGACAGCTGGGTTTGCGATGACCGGTAGAACCACATGGTGACTTGCCTGCCTGATGTGAAGGTTGCGGATCTCTCAAGACATCTAGACAGACTTATGTGTAGTGCTGGGGAGGAGCCGGTTGTTGTGGTATATGTAGGTACCGGTGACATAGGCCTGGTCTACACTACGAGTTTAGGTCGACTTTAGCAGGGTTAAATCGAATTAAGCCTGGACACGTCTACAGGACGAAGCCCTTTCTTTCGACTTAAAGGGCCATTTAAACCGGTTTCTTTACTCCACCTCCAACGAGGGGATTAGCGCTAAAATCGGCCTTTGCGGGTCGGATTTGGGGTAGTGTGGACGGAATTCGACGTTATTGGCCTCCAGGAGCTATCCCACAGTGCTTCATTGTGACCGCTCTGGACAGCACTCTCAACTCAGATGCACTGACCAGGTAGACAGGAAAAGCCCCGCGAACTTTTGAATTTCATTTCCTATTTGCCCAGCGTGGAGAGCACAGGTGACCATGCAGAGCTCATCAGCACAGGTAACCATGATGGAGTCCCAAGATCGCAAAAGAGCTCCAGCATGGACAGAACGGGAGGTACAGGATCTGCTTGCCATATGGGGAGACGAATCAGTGCTAGCTGAACTCCGTAGCAGTAAACGAAATGGCAAAATATTACAAAAGGTCTCAAAGGCCATGAAGGACAGAGGCCATAACAGGGATGCACAGCAGTGCCACGTGAAAATTAAGGAGCTAAGGCAAGCCTACCACAAAGCCAGAGAGGCAAACAGAAGGTCTGGGGCAGAGCCGCAAACATGCCGCTTCTACGCGGAGCTGCATGCCATTCTAGGGGGTGCAGCCACCACTACCCCAACTGTGTGCTTTGACTCGGTCAATGGAGAAACACGCAACAAGGAAGCGGGTTCGGGGTACGCAGAAGATGATGATGAAGACAATGAAGATAGCTCACAGCAAGGAAGCGGAGAAACCGGTTTCCCCAACAGCCAGGATATGTTTATCACCCTGGACCTGGAACCAGTAACCCCTGAACTCACCCAAGGTGTGCTCCCAGACCCTGAGGGCACACAAGGGACCTCTGGTGACTGTACCTTTGTAAATATACACATGGTTTAAAAGCAAGCGTGTTTAATGATTAATTTGCCCTGGCAGTCACGGCCAGTACAGCTACTGGAAAAGTCTGTTAACGTGTATGTGGATGGAGTGGAAATCCTCCAGGGACATCTCCAGAAAGCTCTCCTTCATGTGCTCCCAAAGCCTTTGCAAAAGGTTTCTGGGGAGGGCTGCCTTATCCCGTCTGCTATGGTAGGACACTTTACCACTCCAGGCAAGTAGCACATAGTCTGGAATCATTGCATAACAAAGCATGGCAGCGTATGGTCCCGGTGTTTGCTGGCATGCAGACAACATCCATTCCTTATCTCTCTTTGTTATCCTCAGGAGAGTGATATCATTCACGGTCACCTGGTTGAAATGGGGTGATTTTATTAAGGGGACATTCAGAGGTGCCTGTTCCTGCTCGGCTGAACAGAAATGTTCCCCGCTGTTAGCCACGCGGTGGGGGTGAAGGGATCATCCCAGAGAATTGTGTGTGTGTGGGGGGGGTAGTTGGGTTTGTGCTGCATGTTAACCGGGAAACCCCAGCCCCTCCTTTTACATTGCAAACCCATTTTAAATGGCCAACCCAACGGGTCCTTGGTATGGGAAATGAGGGTGCTACTGTTTGAAACCATTCCCACATGTTATGAGGGTTAAAAAAGCCAAAAGACTGTGGCTTACCATGGGTGCCTGCAAGCTGAATTCCGTTGCCTGGTACCGTGTGAGTGATCTCTCACACCAAACCGGCAGAACCTCAATATAAGAGGAAAAATGTGACCTTGTAACGAAAGCACATGTGCTGTGTAATGTGAACAGCAAAATTTAACGTGAAAGAGTGTACCCATTGTTCTCTAAAATGTGTCTTTTTTAACCACCTCTCCCTTGTCCTCCACCAGCTGCAAATGTTTCTCCTTCACAGAGGCTAGCAAAGATTAGAAGGAAAAAATGGCAGACTCGGGATGATATGTTCACAGAGCTCCAAATGCCCTCCCACCCTGAAAGAGCACAGCAGAATGCGTGGAGGCAGTCAATGTCAGACTACAGAAAAGCACAATATGAACGAGAGGAGAGGTGGTGGGCTGAATCGCAGGATGAACAGAGCAAGTGGCGGGCTGAAGATGATAGGTGGTGTCAGCTTGCAGACAGAAGGCAAGAGTCGATGCTCCAGCTGCTGGAGCATCAAACTGATATGCTCCACCATATGGTTGAGCTGCAGGAAAGGCAGCAGGAGTAGAGACTACATGCCCTGTGTAACCAACAGCCCTCCTCCCCAAGTCCCATTGTCTCCTCACCCAGATGCCCAAGAACACGGTGGGGGGGCCTCCGGTCACCCAGTCACTCCACCCCAGATGATTGCCCGAGCATCAGAAGGCTGGCCTTCAATAAGTGTTAAAGTTTTAAAGTTTTAAACTGCAGTGTGTCCTTTTCCTTCCCTCCTCCCCCACCCCTCTTGGGCTACCTTGGCAATTATCCCCCTAGTTGTGTGATGAATTAATAAAGAATGCATGAATGTGAAGTAACAATGACTTTATTGCCTCTGCAAGCGGTGCTCGAAGGGGGGAGGGGAGGGTGCGGTGGTTGGTTTACAGGGAATTAGAGTGAACCGGGTGGGGAGGCAGAGGGTTCATCAAGGAGAAACAAACAGAACTTTCACACCGTAGCCTGGCCAGTCACAAAACTTGTTTTCAAAGCTTCTCTGATGTGCACCACGCCCTGGTGTACTCTTCTAACCGCCCTGGTGTCTGGCTGCGCGTAATCAGCAGCCAGACGATTTGCCTCAACCTCCCACCCCACCATAAATGTCTCCCCCTTACTCTCACAGATATTATGGAGTGCACAGCAAGCAGCAATAACAATGGGGATATTCTTTTCGCTGAGGTCTGAGTGAGTCAGTAAGCTGCGCCAGCGCGCTTTTAAACCTCCAAATGCACATTCCACCACCATTCGGCACTTGCTCAGCCTGTAGTTGAACAGGTCCTGATTACTGTCCAGGCTGCCTGTGTACGGCTTCATGAGCCATGGCATTAAGGGGTAGGCTGGGTCCCCAAGGATCACAATAGGCATTTCAACATCCCCAACGGTTATTTTCTGGTCCAGGAAGAAAGTCCCTTCCTCCAGCTTTAGAAACAGACCAGAGTGCCTGAAGATGCGAGCATCATGTACCTTTCCCGGCCATCCCATGTTGATGTTGGTGAAACGTCCCTTGTGATCCACCAGGGCTTGCAGCAGCATTAAAAAGTACCCCTTGCGGTTTATGTACTCGGTGGCTTGGTGCTCCGGTGCCAAGATAGGGATATGGGTTCCGTCTATCGCCCCACCACAGTTTGGGAATCCCATTGCAGCAAAGCCATCCACTATGGCCTGCACGTTTCCCAGAGTCACTACCCTTGATATCAGCAGGTCTTTGATTGCCCTGGCAACTTGGATCACAGCAGCCCCCACAGTAGATTTGCCCACTCCAAATTGATTCCCGACTGACCGGTAGCTGTCTGGCGTTGCAAGCTTCCACAGGGCTATTGCCACTTGCTTCTCAACTGTGAGGGCTGCTCTCATCCTGGTATTCTGGCACTTCAGGGCAGGGGAAAGCAAGTCACAAAGTTCCATGAAAGTGCCCTTACGCATGCGAAAGTTTCACAGCCACTGGGAATCGTCCCAGACCTGCAACACGATGTGGTCCCACCAGTCTGTGCTTGTTTCCTGGGCCCAGAATCGGCATTTCACGGCATGAACCTGCCCCAGTAACACCATGATTTGCACATTGCTGGGGCCCGTACCTTGTGTGAGGGCTGTGTCCATGTCAATTTCCTCATCACTCTCGTCGCCGCGCTGCAATTGCCTCATCGGCTGGTCCTGGTTTTGCTTTGGCATGTCCTGGCTCTGCATATACTCCAGGACAATGCACGTGGTGTTCATAGTGCTCATAATTGCCGCAGTGATCTGAGCGGGCTCCATGATCCCAGTGCTATGGCGTCTGGTCTGAAAAAAGGCGCGAAACTGACGGAGGGAGGGAGGAGCGACTGACAACATGGCGTACAGGTACAGGGAATTAAAATCAACAAATGTGGCTGTGCATCAGGGAGAAACACAAACAACTGTCACACAGAATGGCCCCCCCAAAGATTGAACTCAAAACCCTGGGTTTAGCAGGCCGTTGATTTCACGGAGGGAGGGGGAAGCAAATTAATACAGAACAAATCTGGTCCATCTATTTATTCCTTGACTTTAGCAAAGCTTTTGATACGGTCTCCCACAGTATTCTTGCCGCCAAGTTAAAGAAGTATGGGCTGGATGAATGGACTGTAAGGTGGATAGAAAGCTGGCTAGATCGTCGGGCTCAACGGGTAGTGATCAATGGCTCCATGTCTAGTTGGCAGCCCGTTTCAAGCGGAGTGCCCCAAGGGTCGGTTCTGGGGCCGGTTTTGTTTAATATCTTTATTAATGATCTGGAGGATGGTGTGGACTGCACTCTCAGCAAGTTTGCAGATGACACTAAACTAGGAGGCGTGGTTGATACACTAGAGGGTAGGGATCGGATACAGAGGGACCTAGACAAATTAGAGGATTGGGCCGAAAAAAACCTGATGAGGTTCAACAAGGACAAGTGCAGAGTCCTGCACTTAGGACGGAAGAATCCCATGCACTGCTACAGACTAGGGACCGAATGGCTAGGTAGCAGTTCTTCAGAAAAGGACCTAGGGGTCACAGTGGACAAGAAGCTGGATATGAGTCAACAGTGTGCTCTTGTTGCCAAGAAGGCTAACGGCATTTTGGGCTGTATAAGTAGGGGCACTGCCAGCAGATCGAGGATCGTGATCGTTCCCCTTTATTCGACATTGGTGAGGCCTCATCTGGAATACTGTGTCCAGTTTTGGGCCCCACACTACAAGAAGGATGTGGAAAAATTGGAAAGAGTCCAGCGGAGGGCAACAAAAATGATTAGGGGTCTGGAGCACATGACTTATGAGGAGAGGCTGAGGGAACTGGGATTGTTTAGTCTCCAGAAGAGAAGAATGAGGGGGGATTTGATAGCAGCCTTCAACTACCTGAAGGGGGGTTCCAAAGAGGATGGAGCTCGGCTGTTCTCAGTGGTGGCAGATGACAGAACAAGGAGCAATGGTCTCAAGTTGCAGTGGGGGAGGTCCAGGTTGGATATCAGGAAAAACTATTTCTCTAGGAGGGTGGTGAAACACTGGAATGCGTTACCTAGGGAGGTGGTGGAGTCTCCTTCCTTGGAGGTTTTTAAGGCCTGGCTTGACAAAGCCCTGGCTGTGTTGATTAAGTTGGGAATTGGTCCTGCTTTGAGCAGGGGGTTGGACTAGATGACCTCTTGAGGTCCCTTCCAACTCTGATATTCTATGATTCTATGATCTATTTTTTACATCTTAAGCTGGCAGCAGACGGTGCAGCATGAATGATAGCCCTCAGCATCTTCTGGGTGCTTGGCAGAAGATACTGTACTACGACTGCTAGCCATCATCGTCAAGACGGTTCAATAGGACTGCCGGCAGGACTGAGTCTCCAGGAGACAAAGCATGTCTGCCCAGGTGCCTATGATTGAACTGGAGTATGACGACGACAGATACCAGTCGTAATACACCATCTACTGCCAAAAGGCAAGGGGCTGCTGCTGTGTAGCAATGCAGCCCCACGTCTGCCAGTACCCAGATAGCCGATGAAGGCTACCAGTCATACTGCACCGTCTACTGCCAAAAGGCAATTAGCTGCTGCTGTGTAGCAATGCAGTACCACCTCTGCCGGCACCCAGATGACATATGGTGACGGTGAGCTGAGCGGGCTCCATGCTTGCCGTGGTATGTTGTCTGCACAGGTAACCCAGGTAAAAAGGCGCGAATTGATTGTCTGCCATTGCTCTGACGGAGGGGGAGGGGCCTGACGGCATGTACCCAGAAACCCCCGCGACACTGTTTTGCATCATCAGGCATTGGGATCTCAACCCAGAATTCCAATGGGCGGCGGAGACTGCGGGAACTGTGGGATAGCTACCCACAGTGCAACGCTCCAGAAGTCGACACTAGCCTTGGTACTGTGGACGCGGTCTGCCAGCTTCATGCACTTAGAGCATTTTATGTGGGGACACACACAATCGACTGTATAATACCGATATCTATAAAACCGGCTTCTATAAATTCGACCTAATTTCGTAGTGTAGACATACCCATAGGGAAGGATAGGAGAGAGGTCCTGGAGGCCAAATTTAGGCTGCTAGGTCCAGGATCTGCATGGCAGCATTCTCTGAAATGCTTCCAGTTCCACACGCAGGACCAGTTAGACAGGCAGAACTGCAGGGTCTCAATGTGTGGATGAGACTATGGTGTTGGGAGGAGGGGTTTAGATTTATTAGGAACTGGGAAAACTTTTGGGAAAGGGGGAGCCTATACAGGAAGGATGGGTTCCACCTAAACCAAAATGGAACCAGATTGCTGGCACTTAAAAAGGTCATAGAGCAGTTTTTAAATTAAGGGCTGGGGGAAAGCCAACAGGTCTGGAGGAGCATGTGATTTGGGCAGAGACATCCCTTAGAGGAGGATCTATTAATGGATATTCTCTATGTCTTAGTAAGGAGGAGAGGATGGAAGATGATAAAATACAGGTAGGATCTGATGAGAAACAGTCGAATGAAAAAGAGTCCCATTCAATTACACCACATAATGACAGACAGCTAAAAAGTGACAAGTTTTTAAAGTGCTTATATATCAGTGCTAGAAGTCTAACTAGTAAGATGGGTGAACTAGAGTGCCTCGTTTTAAATGAGGATATTGATATAATAGGCATCACAGAAACTTGGTGGAGTGAGGATAATCAATGGGACACAGTAATACCAGGATACAAAATATATTGGAAGGACAGAACAGGTCGTGCTGGTGGGGGAGTGGCATTATATGTGAAAGAAAGCATAGAATCAAATGAAGTAAAAATCTTAAATGAACCAAATTGTACCATAGAATCTCTATGGATAGTAAGAATATAACTGTAGGGATACATTATCGACCACCTGACCAGGATGGTGATAGTGACTGTGAAATGCTCACGGAGATTAGAGAGGCTATTAAAATAAAAATCTCAATAATAATGGGGGATTTCAACTATCCCCATATTGACTGCGTACATGTCGTGTCAGGACAGGATGCAGAGATAAAGTTTCTTGGAACCTTAAATGACTGCTTCTTGGAGCAGCTAGTCCTGGAACCCACAAGAAGAGAGGCAATTCTTGATTTAGTCCTAAGTGGAACACAGGATTTACACCATAGCTGGACCGCTTGGTAACAGTGACCATAATATAATTAAATTTAACATCCCTGTGGCGGGGAAAACACCACAGCAGCCCAACACTGTAGCATTTAATTTCAGAAAAGGGAACTGAACAAAAATGAGGAGGTTAATTAAAGAGAAATTAAAAGGTACAGTACCAAAAGTAAAATCCCTGCAAGCTGCACAGAAACTTTTTAAAGACACCATAATAGAGGTTCAACTTAAATGTATACCCCAAATTAAAAAACAAAATAAGAGAACCAAAAAAGTGCCACTGTGGCTAAACAACAAAGTAAAAGAAGCAGTGAGAGGCAAAAAGGCATCCTTTAAAGAGTGGAAGTTAAATCCTAGTGAGGAAAATAGAAATGCACATAAACTCTAGCAAATTAAGTGTAAAAATACAATTAGGAAGGCCAAAAAAGAATTTGAAGAACAGCTAGCCAAAGACTCAAAAAGTAATAGCAAATTTTTTTTAAGTGCATCAGAAGCAGGAAGCCTGCTAAACAACCAGTGAGATGCTAAAGTAGCATTCAAGGATGATAAGGCCATTGCAGAGAAACTAAATGAATTATCTGCGTCAGTCTTCATGGCTGAGGATGTGAGGAAGATTCCCAAACCTGAGTCATTCTTTTTAGGTGACAAATCTGAGGAACTGTCCCAGATTGAGATGTCATTAGAGGAGGTTTTGGAACAAATTGATTAACTAAACAGTAATAAATCACCAGAACCAGATGGTATTCACCCAAGAGTTCCAAAGGAACTCAAATGTGAAATGGCAGAACTACTAACTGTAGTCTGTAACCTACCATTTAATTCAGCTTTTGTACCAAATGACTGGAGGATATCTGATATGACACCAATTTTAAAAAGGTTCTGGAGGTGATCCCGGCAATTACAGGCCGATAAGCCTGACTTCTGTCCCAGGCAAACTGGTTGAAACTATAGTAAAGAACAAAATTGTCAGACACATAGATGAACATAAGTTGTTGGGGAAGAGTTTACATGGTTTTTATAAAGGGAAATCACGCCTCACTACTAGAATGTGGACAAGGGGGATGCAGTGGATATAGTGTACTTAGATTTTCGGAAAGCCTTTGACAACGTCCCTTACCAAAGGCTCTTAAGCAAAGTAAGCTGTCATGGGATAAGAGGGAAGGTCCCCTCATGGATTGGTAACTGGTTAAAAGATAGGAAACAAAGCATAGGAATAAATGGTCAGTTTTCAGAATGGAGAAAGGTAAATAATGGTGTCCCCCAGAGGTTTGCACTGGGCCCAGTCCTCTTCAATATATTCATAAATGATCTGGAAAAAGAGGTAAACAGTGAGATGGCAAAATTTGCAGATGATACAAAATTGCTCAAGATAGTTAAGTCCCAGGCAGACCGTGAAGAGATACAAAAGGATCTCTCAAAACTGGGTGACTGGGCAACAAAATGGCAGATGAAATTCAATGTTGATAAATGCAAAGTAGTGCACATTGGAAAACATAATCCCAGCTATATATATAAAATGATGGGGCCTAAATTGGCTGTTACCACTCAAGAAAGAGATCTTAGAGTCATTGTGGATAGTTCTCTGAAAACATCCACTCAATGTGCAGCAGCAGTCAAAAAAGCGAACAGAACGTTGGGAATCACTAAGAAAGGGATAGATAAATAAGACAGAAAATATCATATTGCCTCCATATAAATCCATGGTGTGCCCACATGTTGAATACTGTGTGCAGATGTGGTTGCCCCATTTAAAAAAAGATATATTGGAATTGGAAAAGGTTCAGAAAAGTGCAACAAAAATGATTAGGAGTATGGAACGGCTTCGTACGAGCAGCGATTAATAAGACTGGGACTTTTCAGGTCGGAAAAGAGAGGTATGATTGAGGTCTATAAAATCATGACTGATGTGGAGAAAGTAAATAAGGAAGTGTTATTTACTCCTTCTCATAACACAAAGCTAGGGGTCACCAAATTAAATGAATAGGCAGCAGGTTTAAAACAAACACAAGGAAGTATTTTTTTTCACACAACGCATAGTCAACTTGTGGAGCTCCTTGCCAAAGGATGTTGTGAAGGCCAAGACTATAACAGGGTTCAAAAAAGAACTAGATAAGTTCATGGAGGATAGGTCCATCAATGGCTATTAGTGAGGATGGACAGGGATGGTGTCCCTAGCCTCTATTTGCCAGAAGCTGTGAATGAGCGACAGGGAATGGATCACTTGATGATTACCTGTTCTGTTCATTCCTTCTGGGGCACCTGGCATTGGCCACTGTTGGAAGACAGGATACTGGGCTAGATGGACCTTTGGTCTGACCCTGTATGGCTGTTCTTATGTTCTTATTCACTTTTTCCACATCATTCATGATTTTAGACCTCTATCATATCTCTCCTTAGTCGTCTCTTCCAAGCTGAACAGTCCCAGTCTTTTCAATCTCTCCTCATAGGGAAACTGTTCCATACCCTTAATCATTTTTGTTGCCCTTCTCTGTACCTTTTCCAATTCTAGTATATCTTTTTTGAGATAGGGCGTCCAGAACTGCACACACCACTCAAGGTGTACCCTGGATTTATATAGTGGCATTATGATCTTTTCTGTCTTATTATCTATCCGTTTTCTAAAGGTTCATAACATTATGTTATCTTTTTTGACTGCTGCTGCACATTGAGCAGATGTTTTCAGAGAACTATCCACAACGACTCCAAGATCTCTTTCTTGAGTGGTACCAACTAATTTAGATCCCATCATTTTGTATGTATACTTGGGATTATGTTTTCTAATGTGCATTACTTTGCATTTATCAACATTGAATTTCATCTACCATTGTGTTGCCCAGTCACCCAGTTTTGTGAGATCCCTTTGTAACTTTTTGCAGTCTGCTTTGGACTTAATTCTCTTGAGTAATTTTGTATCGTCTACAACTTTTGCAACCTCACTGTTTACCCCTTTTCCCAGAACATTTAGGAACATGTTGAACAGCAGTGGTCCCAGATCTGCTCCCTGAGGGACACCACTATTTACTTCTCTTCATTCTGAAAACTGACCCATTCGTTCCTACCCTTTGTTTCCTGTCTTTTAACTCATTACTGATCCATGCAGGGCTGGCTCTAGGTTTTTTGCCGCCCCAAGCAAAAAAAATTTTGGCTGCCCCCTGCCCCAGCCCTGGGCTCCTCGCCGCACCCCCCTGCTGCCCCAGCCTTGGCCTCTACCCACCCACCCACCCACGCCCCCTGCCGCCCCAGCTCTGGACTCCCTCATTCCCCCTCACCATTGCCTCCCACATACATCTCCTGCCGCCCCAGCCCTGGGCTCTCTCCCCCCTCCCCCACCTGCACCCTCCTTCCGCAGCAGCCCTGGGTCACTGGTAACTCGCTCCCACGGCAGGTCATTCAGCATGAATTTTAGAGGTGCACAGAACACAGACAGGATTGGTTCCCATATGGTTACAGAACTGCAGTAAAGTGGAACAATTTTCAGCTTGTGTGATTGGAGGATATCTGGATGCATATTATAAGACTGTCCTACATAAATGAGGAAAAGTTGAGGTGCCTTTATTATTCTTTTCTTCCACTCTTTCTTTCTATGGGGAATTTGCCAATGCAATATCACTGTCTTCCTTTTAAACAAACAAACAAACAAACAAAAAGGCAATGGCTGTTGAAAATAGCAATTCCAGTCCTAATAACCACTGGGAAGCATTTCTTGCTCAATTTTATCCTACTTTTTCTACAGCAAGTTATAGTGGATCAGTATATTTGATTTGGGAGAAATGAAGTAACAGCTGCCCAAACTGAGCTTGAGCACTCCTGAATTTTGAGGTGTTCAAATCTGGAAGGCAGGTGCTGGGGGGGGGGGGGGTAAGGGGGCTGTGGCTCCACAGGGGAGCATGGCAGCATGTATGCAGCAGTGTATCTGGCGCTGTGCGGAGCCAGACATGCTGGTCTGAGTGGCACGGTAAGGGGGTTGGGGGATTGGATGGGGCGGAGGTTCGGGGGGGCAGTCAGGGGCAGGGAGAAGGGGGGGTTAGATGGGTCAGGGTTGGGGGGGGCAGTCAGGAGACAGGCAGCGGTTGGATAGGCATGGGAGTCCCGGGGATTTGTCAGGGGACAGGTAGGTGTGGGGTCCTAGGGGGGAAGTTGGGGCGGTCTCAGGAGGGGGCAGTTGGGGACAAGGAGAAGGGAGGCTTAAATAGGCGGTGGGATCCTGGGGGGCAGGGGTCCCAGAAGGGGGTGATCAGGGGACAGGATGCAGGGGGTGTTGGATGGGTTGGGGTTTCTGTGTGGGGCAGTCAGAGGGGGTGGATGGTGGCAGGGTGGGGCTACCCTCCCTCCCTGTGGAGTGTCCTATTTTTTGAATGTTAAAATATGGTATCCCTGCCCTTCAGATTGCAGCTCTCCATTCATAGCAGGCTGCAGCATGAGGTCTCAGCTACTTCACTCCCTCCCCCTCTTTCCTGTTGGTAGTGGCCAAGGGAATGCTGGGAAATATAGTTCTTTCCCTGCTCCAGGGCTGGCTCTATAGGCAGGGAGCTAACCAAGGAACTACAGTTCCCAGGGCCCCCTGTTGGTTCTCAGCTCCCATGCTGGATCCCTGCCGCCCCTGCAAATGGGCTGCCCCAAGCACGTGCTTGCTTTGCTGGTGCCTAGAGCCGTCCCTGGATCCATAAGAGGATCTTCCCACTTATCCTATGACAGCTTACTTTGCTTAAGAGCAGTGGTGGGCAAACTACGGCCCGGGGGCCACATCATGCCCTCCAGACATATTAATCTGGCCCTCAAGCTCCCACCAGGGAACAGGGTCTGGAGCTTGTTCCGCTCCATCCAGGGAGCGGGGTCAGGGTCTTGTCCCACTCCGCATGGCTCCTGGAAAAAGCGGCATGTCCTCCCTCCGGCTCCTACACGTAGGGGCAGCAAGAGGGCTCCACATGCTGCCCCCGCAGCTCCCATTGGCCGGGAACCGCAAACAATGGGAGCTGCAGGGGTGGTGCCTGCAGATGGGGCAGCGTGCAGAGCCGCCTGGCTGTACCTCTGCGTAGGAGCCAGAGGGGGGACATGCTGCTGTTTCTGGGAACTGCTTGAGGTAAGCACTGCCCGGAGCCTGCCCCCCTGAACCCTTCCAATACCCCAACCCCCTGCCTCAGCCCTGATCCCCCTCCTGCCCTCCAAACTCCTCGGTCCCAGCCTAGATTACCCTCCTGCATCCCCAACCCCTCATTGCCAGCCCCACCCCAGAGCCTGCACCCCCAGCCAGAGCCCTCCCGCCCTCCAACCCCCAATTTCATGAGCATTCATGGCCCGCCACACAATTTCCATACCCAGATGTGGCCCTTGGGCCAAAAAGTTTACCCACCCCTGCTTAAGAGCCTTTGGTGAGGGACCTTGTCAAAGGCTTTCTGAAAATCCAAGTACACTATGTGCACTGGACCCCCTTGTCCATGTTTGTTGCCCCCCCCAAAAAAAATTCTAATCGATGGGTGAAGCATGATTTCCCTTTATAAAAGCCAGGCTGACTCTTCCACAACAAAGCATTCATCTATGTGTCTGATCATTCTCTTCTTTACAATAGTTTCAGCCAATCTGTGAAACCCTTCTAGTGCTGGTCCACTTAGAGCAGGGGTGAGCAAACTACAGTCCGGGGGCTGCATCCAGCCCTCCAGACGTTTTAATTCAGCCCTCGAGCTCCCACCGGGGAGCGGGTTCCGGGCTTGCCCCACTCCAACGCTCCAACCAGGGAGCAGGGTCGGGGGCTTGCCCCATTCCGCGCAGCTCCTGGAAACAGCGGCATGTCCCCACTCCAGCTACTATGTGTAGGGGCAGACAAGGGGCTCTGCACGCTGCCCCCACCCCAAGCTCTGCCCCCGCAGCTCCCACTGGCCAGGAGCTGCCTGGCCGTGCCTTTGCGTAGGAGCCAGAGGGGGGACATGTCACTGCTTCTGGGAGCTGCTTGAGGTAAGCACCGCCCGGAGCTTGCATCCCTGACCCCCTCCCCAGCCCTGATTCCCCCTCCCACCCTCTGAATCCCTCAGTTCCAGCCCAAAGCACACTACTGCATTCCCAATGCCTCATCCCCAGCCCCACGCCAGAGCCTGCACCCCCGGCTGGAGCCCTCACCCCCTCCCACACTCCAACCCTCAATTTCATGAGCATTCATGACTCGCCATACAATTTCCATACCCAGATGGCCCTCGGACCAAAAAAGTTGCCCACCCCTCACATAGAGGATGGCAACTTATACTGCTATCAGTTACTCTGTTAATTGAAATGGCAGAGGTTTGTGCAATGAATCCAAAGGTTCCAACTTTGCTGATGACACCCCACATTAAAAGAACATTATTAAGGTTGCACTCAAAAGTTAAGAAATGCCATAATTAAAACTGCCTGTGCAAACAGAATTCGGCTCCCCTTATGCATATGCATTATGTTACAATCTTCAATGACATGATCACATACTATTTTTTCCACAGAACCACTGCTTCATTCAGTGCACAGGATGGATGGTGCTCAGGGAGTAAATCAGAGCTGTGTAGGAAAGGAGGCTGTTTTTTGTAGGACCCTATCTTGTTTGTTGCAGAAATTGGAAGGCATGTACTGAAAGAAGCACAGGGTTGCAGGAAGAGAAAGAAGGGTCTCATGGTTAAGGCTGCGCTGGAGAATTAGATTCGATCCCTGCCTCTGCCACAGAGTTCCTGTGTGATGCTGGGCAAACCACTTCAACCAGACTTTTCACAGGTGGTCACTAACTGTATGTTCCTCATTTTCAGGGATCTGATTTCAGAGCTGGGGCTGATCAGCAGAAGTGCTGAGTGCTCATATCTGCAACTGAAGTCAATGTGAGTTCCGCTTTGAGATTAGTGAGACATGATTTTCATTTGCAGAATCCATGCTGGTTAGACCCTATCAACTCATGATCTTCCAGGTGTTTTATTATTCTCCTTTTAATTATAATTTCAACCAATTTGCCAGGCACAGAAATAAGGCTCACTGGGATGTAATTCCCTGGGTCACCCCTTAATTTTTTTAGGTACAACATTTGCTACCTTCCAATCTTCTGGAGCAGTGTCTGATTTTAATTAGAAATTGTATATTATTGCTAGTAACTCAACCACTTCATTCTTGAGCTATTTAGCACTTGGGTGTAACCATCTGGGCCTGGGGATTTATTACTGTTTAATTTATCAATTTATTCCAAAACCTTCTCTACTGACACCTCAGTCTGGGACTATTCCTCAGATTTATCTCCTAAAAAGAATGGCTGGGGTGTGGGGCTCTCCCCCACATCCTCAACAGTGAAATCCAATGCAAAGAATTAATTTAGCTTCTTTGTAACAGCCTTGTCTTCCTTGAGTGCTCCTTTAGCATCTGGATCACCCAGTGGCCCCACTGATTGTTTGGCAAACTTCCTACTTCTGATGTACTTAAAAAAAATTGCTATTAGTTTTTGTGTCTTTAACTAGTTGTTTTTCAAATTATTTCTTGGGCTGCCTTATTATACTTTTACACTTGATTTGCCAGAGGCTGTACTCCTTTCTATTTTCCTCAGTAGGATTTTATTTCCAGTTTTTAAAGAATGCCTTTTTGCCTCTAACCACCTCTTTGACTCTGCTGTTTAGTCATGGTGGAATTTTTTTTGTTCTCTTACTGTTTTTTTTTTATTTGGGGTATACATTTAGTTTGAGCCTCTGTTATAGTGTTTTAAAATCATTTCCATGCAGCTTGCAGCCATTTCATCCTTGTGACTGTACCTTTTAATATCTGTTTAACTAGCTTCTGCATTTTGTGTAGTCCCCCTTTCTGAAATTAAATGCTGCTGTGTTAGCTTTCTTTGGCATTTTCCTCCTACAATGATGTGAAATGTAATTACATTATGGTTGCAATTATCAAGTGATTCAGCTATATTCACCTCTTGGACCAGATCCTGTGCTCCACTTAGGACTAAATCAAGAATTACCTTTCCCTTTGTAGGTTCCAGCACTAGCTGCTCCCAAGAAGCAGACATTAATGGTGTTTCTGCACCCCATCCTGAGGTGACATGTACCTAGTCAATATGGGGATAGTTGAAAACCCCCATGATAATTATGTTTTCTGCCTTTGTAGCCTCTCTAATGTCTCTGAGCATTTCATAATCACCTTCATCATCCTGGTCAGGTGGTCGGTAGTATATTCATACTGCTATACTTTTATTGTTCAAGCATGGAATTTCTATCCACAGAGATTTTATAGTACAGTTTGATTCATATAAGATTTTTCCTTTACATATAATGCCACTCCTAGGGTTACCATATTGCAGTCCTGGAAAAAGAGGACACTCCAAGGGGCCCTGCCCCCGCCCCAACTCCGCCCCTTCCCCAAAGTCCCGCCCCAACTCCGCCCCCTCCCCTGAATGCTCCACCCCCCTGCTCCTCCCCCTCCCCTGCTTCCCGCGAATCAAATGTTTGCGGGAAGCCTGAAACAGGCAGGCAGGCAGCAGGTAAGCTGGGGCGGCGGGGGGGACGTGAGGAGGCGCGGCCCAGTCCGGCTGAGCGGCTCCCTCCGGTGGCCGGCCAAGAGGCTCTGGCCCCGGCAGCCCGGCCCTAGCGACTCCAGCTCGGCTCGGGCACTGGGCCTGGCCCTGGCTGAACGGCTCCGGCCCGGTTCCGGCCCTGGCTGAGCGGCGTCGGCCGGCAGCAGAGCACCTCCAGACCCGGTCGCTCCGGCCCGGCCTGGCCCTGGCCGAGTGGCGCCGGCCAGCGGCCGAGCACCCCCAGCCCCAGTTCCAGAGGCTCCGGCCTGGCTCAGCTCGGGCCCCGGTTCTGGCCGAGTGGCTCTGGTCTGCCGGCGGCCGGTGGCCGAGCACCCCCAGCCCCGGTCCCAGCGGCTCCAGCCCGGCTCGGCTCGGGCCCTGGTTCTGGCTGAGCGGCGCCGGCCGGCGGCGGCATCTGAGCTCGCATCCGCCTCCTCCCGGGCTTCGGCTGCTGCTGTGCTGGGGAGAGCGGCGGGAGCTGGGAAAGTTGGAGCCCGTGGAGGAGGTGATCGCCTTACCATGCATCCCTATTTTCTCTGACATGTCCTGCTTTTTGGAAATTCCTCCCGGACGGGGATTTGAGGACCAAAAAGCCGGACATGTCTGGGAAAATCCAGACGTATAGTAACCCTAGCCACTCCCCCACCAGCACAACCTACTCTGTTGTTCCTATGTATTTTGTACCTTGATATTACTGTGTCCCATTGATTATCTTCATTTCACCATGTTTCTGTGATGCCTATTATATCAATGTCCTCATTTAATGCCAGGCACTCTAGTTCACTCATTTTAGTATTTAGACTTCTAGCATCTGTGTATAAGTGTAACCCATGTGTCTAATAGGGAGATTTCTCTTTAGGAGACCCAATGAGGGGAGGTAGGACTGAGCTGTGTCTGGGTCATTGTTGCTAGGCAGATTAAGCACTCCACATCCAGAAGCTTCTGGAATTAGGTGTGGTAGTTTTGGGTCTGCTCCAATAGATTCCCTGTTGCTGGAGTCAGACTCCATGAGGGCAAGCAGTCCGGGCAGCTTCTTTACAAAGGGCCATGTGCCCTGTGTGAGTTGGGAGAAGTTGAGCCTGGGAGCAGATAGCAGGCGGTTGTCCCTAACTCTGAAGCATTTTGGAGCAGGTTAGTGCTATTGTTAACCCTCTAACAGGGAAGCCTGGGTAATGCTAATATAGCAAGGGGAAATTGGGAGGAAAAAATAACTATTTTAATTGTATGCTTTGAATGTTGTTTTGATTTTAGCCAAGCTGTTCTAGCTAGTCTGAGTCACAACTTTTCTTTAAATGTAGTAATGGGGAAAGAGTCATTTCTATTTTGCTATTCTAAGTTTTATATTTTCTTGTAACAGGGTTTCTTTAAATCTATACACTTAACTGAGTGGTTGGTTAATCAGTTAGCTGACTGGCTAGCAGTGATTTCAGTGGAGGAAGAGTCTGCATGGATTCCAACTGAAGATCCGTACAAGCAAGCGGAGGGAAGATGTTGTTTTAGACCGGGGTGGGCAAACTTTTTGGCTCGAGGGCCACATCTGGGAATAGAAATTGTATGGCAGGCCACGAATGCTCACAAAATTGGGGTTGGGGTGTGGGCTCTGGGGTGGGGCAGGGGATGAGGAGTTTGGGGTGTAGGAGGGTGCTCTGGACTGGGACTGAGGGGTTTGGAGGGTGGGAGGGGGATAAGGGGTGCGGGAAGGGGTGCAGGTTCCGGCTGGGGGTGCAGGCTCTGGGGTGGGGTTTGGGATGAGAGGTTTGGGGTGCAGGAGGGGGATCAGGGCTGGGATTGAGGGGTTTGGAGAGCAGGAGGGGGATCAGGGCTGGGGGTTGGGGCATGGGGAGAAGCTCAGGGGGTGCAGGCTCCAAGTGGTGCTTACCTCAAGTGGCTCCCAGAAGCAGTGGCATGTCCCTTCTCTGGCTCCTACGCAGAGGTGCGGCCAGGTGGCTCTGCATGCTGCCCCATCCGCAGGCACCGCCCCTGCAGCTCCCATTGGAGCGTAGGAGCTGGAGCGGGGCCATACCGTGGCTTCCAGGAGCCGCCTGCTGTGGCTCCTGACCCAGTGCCCCGGCCAGAGTGGGGCCGAGCCACGTGGTGCCGCTCAAGGGCCAGCTTAAAACGTAGTTTGCCCACCCCAGTTTTAGACTCAGCAGACTGTCTAGATTTGGTGACCAAAGACTCTAACTGAGACTTAGGTGTACAAAACCTAAGCTTTTTGGAACTTTCAGTTTCTTCTCACTGTATTTCTGTGAGGACTGACCCTGTTCAGATTTTAATTTGTTTTCTTTATTTATGCTTATGTATAACTGTGAAGGTAATGTCTGTGGATTATAAAATAGCCATGTCACGTTGTAAAAATTAGATTATAAAATCTTATGATAAACAAAGAATAAAGTTATTTAATGAAATTAATTTCTTTAGTTCCTTTCGGGGCGTGAATATGGAGAGGTTGACCCTGTGCAATCCTTGCTGAAAACCCTTATATACTGAACTCTGGGTCTCCAGCTACTCTTCTATGGGAGTTGAGGTTTTTTTAGGCACTGAAGAAGGGTAATGAAGTGAACTCTAGCACACCCAAAGGTTACATAAGCACTTGTACATTTTGTCAATATTCAGCTGCTTGTCTTCATGTGTTATATTTAAATGGAACTCTTTTGCGTTTGATTGTTCCTCACTAGCTCCTACCTGAACTTCACCAACTTCTTCCTATCCTCTTTACTAGGATATTGAGTCCCCTTTAATAAACTCATCTCTAAGAGGTGTCTCTGCCCAAACTGTTTGCTCCTCTGCCTCCGTCGGCTTTCTCCCAGTCATTACTTTACAAAATCCTCTCAAGGATTTTAATTTTACATGCCAGCAATCTGGTTCCCTTTTGGTTTAGATAGAGCCCATTCTTCCTATATGGGCTCCTCCTTTCCTAAAAGGTTCCCAGTTCCTAATAAACTTAAAACCCTCCTTCCTACGCCATCGCCTCCTCCATCCATAGTTTTCTTAGGTAGAATCCTTGTCAAATCTAAGGACTTTACTTCTTTTACTTTTAATTTAGGGTCTTTTTGACTAATCTGATTTTACTGAAATCTCCCTTTATAAAGCTTAGGGTCACTCACTGTATCACTTTTTGTTACCCTACCTGCCCCTTGGATGTTGAACCTAATTTTATTGTAGTCACTATTACTTAGTGGCTAGCTCCTGTCACTGAATATTACTTAGGACTAAGTTAGGAATAGCTTCTCCTCCTGGCTGCTCTAGCTTTAGCTGTTCCAATCCTTTCAAGTGCTGACAAGTTCTTTCTCTGACCTATCAGTCCTCAGTCTCAAAGAAAACCTGCACAACACTTTCAAAACTGGGGTTGGAATCAGCCCTGTCAGGGAGAAGGAAGACAGCATCATCTCCCTACCTGCCTCACACCTCATATTCTGCACCTATTGAAGATTAGGGGCATGGGTGGGTGCAAACCTGCCCACATATAAAGCCCCACCCCCAGCTTAAGGGGGGGGAACTACTGGACCCAAAGCTCAAATGATTCCAGAGACGACAAAGGGGAAAAAAAAGGATGGGAGTGCAGGTATCCAGAGTGGGTAACATACCTTGCTCCTGTTGAGAATCTAGGGGCTGGTCTACACTGGGGGGAGGGGGTGTCGATGTGAGATACGTCGACTTCAGCTACGCTATTCCTGTAGCTGAAGTTGTGTATCTTATTTCGACTTACCTCCCGTCCTCAGGGTGCGGGATCGACAGCTAAGGCTCCCCCGTCGACTCTGCTACCACCACTCACCCTGGTGGAGTTCCGGAGTCAATGGGAGCGCATTTGGGGATTGATATATCACGTCTAGATGAGATGCGATATATCGATCCCTGATAGATTGATCGCTACCCGCCGATCCGGTGGGTAGTCTGGACGTACCCTTAGAGCGGATGGGCACAAGCCCACCCACATCTAAAGGTCCCTCCCTTCCCCCAACCTAAGGGGAGGAGCTGCCAGACCCAGATCTCAAGTAGTTCCGGGGGTACAACTAATGAAAAACAGGGACGGGAGTGAGGGTCACAGAGGAGCTAAAGGAAGTTACATCCCCTGCAACCGCAGAAGCAGGTCTAGCTGGGAGGTCTCTGAGCACCTGCAGTGCTTTATCTGCTACAGTTGCTCAGCAACTTCCCTGCAGGCTGCCTGCTGCATCACAGAGAGAAGAGAGTAACTCTGGTTGTTCCATTGCCTGCTGTGGGAGCCCCAGAGTGTGCAGGATAGGAGCTTGACTTGCTCGGCACAAGATGCTATTCTCCCTTACACTGATACCCAGTGCAGCAAAGGGGATATTTTAAAAAGGAGAAGCTGAGAGCCACTGACTGAGCATGTTGGGAACACAATAGATCACAGAATCTGCCCCAAAGAATTGATTGTGATCCCCTAACCTTTTTGAAACATGTTAGTCTCTCAGGCTGACAAGGCTGCACAGTGCTGGCCTACCACCACACTGGCTCATGGACACCCCAATGGAGTCTCACACCACTCTCTGCAGCATAATGCCCCTGAGGTAAGGTGTTCTTACCAGGTAAAGGTTCTTGAGCTTGGGCAGGTGCAGCCCTGTGGTGGTTTCTAGCTTGTTTCCTCGCAGCTCCACCGTGTGCAGGTTTGTTAGCTTCCCTGGATCCAGACCCGATATCACCTGGATTTCATTCCCTGAGTGACAGAGAAGGAAGCAGCAAAAGGGTTAATCCTTCCAGCGTTCCCTTCCCAGCACACAGCAAGGAGCACTTCTTTGTGGTGAGGCCTAGTACACACCCACCTCACCTTTAAGGTTGAGGCTGCCCAGGCGTGGGTGGGTAATGCCCTCTGTGTCCTTGATGCGGTTGTGGGCGAAGCTGGCAATCTGAAGGTAGGGCAGCTCTGGGAGACGGGCGCTGATCAGCCGATTCCCATCCACCTTCAGCCACAGAAGGTGGATGAGGCTGCCCAGAGGAGACAGATCTCGCAACTGGTTCTCTGACAAGTCCACATAACGCAAGTGAATGTAGTTCTGGAGAAGGCTGATATCTGTCAGGTCCCTGCCACAGGATGAGGATGTGAAACAAACATCCAGATTTCTTCCTCCCATCCCTCTCCTCCCAGAGCTGGCCTCCACTCTGCCCCTCCTCACTGTTGGGGAGCCAGTTCCCTCCTCTGCTGCCTACCTACATCTGGTCTGGAGAAGCTTCTCTGGACATGAGAAGGAGGGAGAAGGCAGATGGTGGAGTGAGCAGAGGAGTTGGAAACAGAGCCCTGAGGGACCCCTAGGTGGAGACCGCTCCCAGGAATGGAGAAGGAGCTGTCAGGAGCAGGCAGAAACTGAGGGGAGGAAACCCAGAGAGGTTGTGAAGAGATAAGTCCATCAGATAGTGGTCTTAGCTTTGAGGGCTGGGTGGGGAAAAGAGGGAGATGGGGAAGGACAAGTCTGCAGGGCTAGGAGGCTGGAATGCATAATTAGTGACGGCGCCGGTTCTAGGGGCAGGCGAGCAGGGCGGTTGACCTGGGTTCCAACTTGCAGGGCCCCCAATCTCTCCTGATTGGCTACCTTTTTTTTTTTTTTTGCAGGGCCGCTCAGGCATAGGGTGCAGAAAACATTTTCCACCCTGGCCAGCAAAACAGCAAGGGCTGCTCCTGATTAATGAAAGACAGGAAGGTCTCTCTAGTACCTGGTGGACATGGCCAGGGTGGGGGCTCTGTTCACAGGGATGTAAGTTCCAAAGTCTCCCAATAGTGTCCTCCCCCCATGACACTTATGGGTCCATGGATTACTGGCAACTGGTGGGTGAGGAAGAGGATAATTCAGGTGGCTGCTGAGTTTGGGGTGGTGAAGTCACTTGAACAGCCCCAGGAATCAGTGCAAAGGGCATAGCTCTGGGGGATGTCATCTAAGCCTCCCCACTGTTCACAAGGGGAGAGCTGCTGAGAGCATTTCCTGGAGCGTCCATCTAACTATCCATCTGTCATATCTACCCAGTTATTGTATCTACCTGGACGTTGATATTGGTGTTCTCAACAATGTATCTGGGCATCTACCTGACTCTACTGATCAAAGTGATCTGGAATGGGGTATCTCAGAGGTAACTTAGGGCTGGCTAACTGTGGTGAGGTCTCCACCAGGGCATGATGTCCTGCCAGCTGCAACCTGGGAGTCCAACCAGAGAGACAGGGCCGTAGAAATGCTTTGCTGGACCAACAAGCTGAACTCCAGTTGGCCAGTCATCTCCTGGTGCCAGCTTTGACTTGGGAGAGCAGGAACAGGTCTATGTAGATATTGGGGGAGAAGCAGACACAGGGAGGGAGGAGGGACACTAACAAAGTGACAGCCCCAAAGCCCATATCCCTTCTCATCATCCCAGAGTACAGTCAGAGGTAACTCATAATATGATCTGTCCAGAATATTGAGTGGGATGCCCCATCAACCATGGAAACCCATACAGAAAGAAGCCACACTACTGGGCACTGCAATCCATGTCACCATTAATCATCATTCCAGAATTTTTTCCCCAACCTCCTCCCATCCACCTAGAAAGGGTGCTGCAGGAAGGGAGTTGGCTTCTGCCCTGTTGCCACTGGGTGGGGGGGAAGAAGGATTTGATTGTGCATGTTACCACACTCACTTTTCCTTTGCCTCTAGTTTTACATAGGCATGAGCCAAGCCATTGCCTGTTTTACACAAGAGGGAGAGGCCTTCCTTCATGATCTCTTCTGTAAGAAGGTGGGGAGACAAGCTCTAAAGTGGTGAGGGGAGGAATGGAGAGAGACAGAAACAAACAGTCAGAGAAAGAGAGACTTAGAGATAACATCTCACAAAAATAAGGCAGGGTCAGTCTCTCAGCTCACCCCTAATCCCAGCCATGTCCCCCTACAGATTCCCTCTCCTCACGCTCAGAGTCCTTCTCTCCATGTCCTTCCTTACCTCCTCCTCCTCCTCCTCTGTTGGCTCCTTCTCTTCCTCCCCCTCCACTCCCTGCTTTTCTCGTTCGTTGGCACTGTAGTCATCATCAAATTCCTCATCCGACATCTTCAGAGACTAGAAAAAGCCCCATTAGAAGAGAATTTAATTCTGGCCAGAGAGCCCTGACCAGCAGCCCCTGGGGGCCTGTGTGTAACCCTGGCCTGCCAGCAGTGAGGAAAGCTTTGCCTTACCTACACCCATGCCCCCAGCTGCTGTGCCTTGGTCTGCGCTGGGGGCCACCTTTGAGGGGAGAGAGGAGTTCAGTCTGCAGAGGCTCCCAGTCACACTGATGCAGACCCCAGTCCTGCTGAGAACCCACTACCTTCCTGCACACAAAGGGCCCTGAGAAATCTCCACCAGGTGGGGATGGGGCATCAGCTGGGGCAAAGGGGGCCTGGTGACTAGAGGGGAGAAGCCCCCTATCCCATCCACCAATGCCAGTGGGTGCCCTGGATCTGGGTCCAGACTGGCACTGGGGCACCCAAACCTGCCCCCAGTTTTTTTTTTTGGGGGGGGGACTGACCCCGGCGCTGAGCTGCTCCAGAAGCCTGGGACCTGCAGGGAGAGGGAAGGTTTGTTTACTGCTGCTATGGAAATCCAGGAGATAGGTGGGGACTCTTGCCAGGATCTGCTGCCATGGCAACACTTGGTGATTGACAAGTCCCCGTGGCTGAGAGTTCCCAGGAAATTGGCAGGAGCCGGAAGTTGTTTGGCTGCCGCTTGGTAGGAGGAGGTGGTGCATGATTTTGCATGAAGGGGTGGGGTCGTTTGAGAATACGGACGGGGGGAGAAGGCAGGAGCGGGGCTAGGAACTAGGGCAGGGCCAGTGTGTGGCTGTGATGTGATCATAGCGCTGTAAAGGAGGCATGGGGGTGGGGGGCGGTGCAGAGCTTTGGCGGGAACGACTTGCTGATCTGCGCAGGGGGTTGCAGCCTAGCGTGGCTGAAGGAGCACCAGCAATCATAGACGCTGCTGCACCACTGGCTTGAAGTGTTCCCATCATATACAGGGTTTACAGTTTGGTTCAATGGCTCTCAGCACCCCCACTATAAAAGCTGTTCCAGAACTCCTGCCAGAAATGGCCTGCTCTGCGGAGACCAGCAGCTCCAGATGAGAGGCGCTAGCCTGGCCAGGTCGTGCTGGCACTGTGGCTGCCCTGTGCTGGGGTTGTGGCAGTGCTGTGCTAAGTGTTGACCCAGGCGGGCCATGCTGTGGCTGTACCGTGCTATCTGAACAGCATCTGTGGATCCAGCATTGACATTTTTGATCTCTTGTCAGTTAAGCTTTTCCATGGAACCAGCTCCTGGGAATCATTTTGAACCATAGGTGCTGGAACTAGGGGTGCGGGGAGTGTTGCTACACCCTTGACTTAAAGTGGTTTCCATTATATACAGTTTTTACAATTTGATTCAGTGGCTCTCAGCACCCCCAGTACACAAATTGTTCCAGCACCCCTGCTTTGAATCCACCATGTTTACAAGCAGGGCCGGCCTTAGCAAGAGCGGGGCCCGATTCCTGGGGGTGGGGCTTGCCACCGGCAAGCCCCGCCCCCAGGAATCGGGCCCCGCTCGGGCTGGGGTCGCGGGGTTTGGGTCCAGGCCGGAGCCGCTGGGGCCGGGGCCAGGCCGGAGTTGCTCGGCCCGGGGCCGAGCCGGCGCGCCGGGGCCCGAGCCAGAGCCGCCGGGGACCGAGGGGCTCGGGCCAGGGCCTGAGCCGGGCCGGGGGTGCTTAGCTGGGGCCGGGGCCGGGGGTGCTCGGCCGGGGCTGGAGCCGTGGGGCCCGAGCCGGGCTGGGGGTGCTCGGCCGGCACCGCTCGGCTGGGGCCGGGGCCGGCGCCCCGGGGCATGAGCCAGAGCCGCCAGGGCCGGGGCCAGGCCGGAGTCGCTCAGCCCGGGGTCGAGTCGGCGTGCCGGGACCCGAGCCAGAGCCGCCGGGGCACGAGGGGCTCAGGCCGGGGCCACTCGGGCCAGCGCCCCAGGGCCTGAGCTGGGCCGGGGGTGCTCGGCCGGGGCCGGAGCTGTGGGGTCCGAGCAGGGACGGGGGTGCTCGGCCGGCACCGCTCGGCTGGGGCCGGGGCCGTCGCCCCAGGGCCTGAGCCAGAGCCGCCGGGGCCTGAGCCAGAGGTGTTCGGGCTGGGGCTGGGCTGGCGCCCCAGGGCCCGAGCTGGGGCCGGGGGTGCTCGGCCGGGGGTCGGAGCCGTGGGGCCGTGCTGGGGGTGCTCGGCCAGAACTGGGGCCGCTGTCCCATGCCAGGCTGGAGCCAGAGCCACCGGGGCCGCTCGGCCAGGGCCAGACTGGGCCGCGCCGCGCCTCCCAGGAGCCCTCCTCGCGCCCCCCCCCTTACCTGTTGCTGCCGCCGCCTGCCCCTTTTCAGACTTCCCGCGAACATCTGATTCATGGGAAGCAGGGGAGGGGGAGGAACAGGGGGCGGAGCATTCAGGAGAGGGGAGGAGGGGGAAGTGAGCTGGGGGCGGAGTGGACAGCTGCGGGGCCCTCTTAGGCGCGGGGCCCAATTCAGCCGAATCGGCTGAATTGGCTTAAAGCTGGCCCTGTTTACAAGCATCAACTGGAAAACATTCAGGTTGAATCCATCCCTGCTCAGTGTCAGTGACTGTCTAGACACTACCAGAGTGCAGCTAGTACCAGCGTCCAAGGTGCTATTTCCATGATCTCTAATGTACACTATTTCACAGCCCTAATGTTCCTGTTACACAAGCTGTGACTCTTGCGTTCTGCTGTTCAGGGGACTGGACTGATTCAGTCTGTTCTGGTCACTTTTCAATGTGCCTCTTAAGCCCCAGCCCCCATAGTCCATCTGTCACCTAGGAATTGTGCCACAAACCCAGTTTGCTCCTGCAACCTCTCTGTGCAGGATTACTTGCCTGTGTTGATCAACAAGATCTGCCAAATTCTACTACCTCTTCCCCCACAGTTCTCTCTGTTCCTTTGATCTAGACTCTGTGCTTCCTTGAAGGTTCTCCACTTCTAAGTTCTCCTCCTACTTAATTGGCCCCATCCGCTCCTGGCTGTTCACTTCCTTTGCCTCCATTCTCATGATCCCCTCCCTTCTTAACTTCTCTTTGTTTTCCGGTATTTCCTCTCTTAATACAAGCCTGCTCCTCTTCCCCATTCTCAAACAGCCATCCCTCCACCTCCGCTGCCACTCCAGTTGCTGCCTCAGACATAGGGCCCTACTAAATTCATGGTCCATTTTGGTCAATTTTATGGTCATTGGATTTTAAAAATCATAAATTTCGTGATTTCAGATATTTAAACCTGAAATTTTACGGTGTTGTAATTGTAGGAATTCTGACCCAAAAAGGAGTCGTGGGGAGGGGGCTCGCAAGGTTATTATAGGGGGAGTGCGGTACTGCTACTCTTTTTCAGCTGCTGGCCGGGATCCCAGCTCTGAAGGCAGAGCCGCTGTCAGCAGCAGCACAAAAGGAAGGATGGCATGGTATGATATTTCCACCCTTACTTCTGTGCTGCTGCCTGTAGAGCTGGACCCTCAGTCAGCAGCCGCCACTCTCCGGCTGCCCAACTCTGAAGGCAGCAGTGCAGAAGTCAGGGTGGCATGGTATGGTATTACCACCCTGACTTCTGCGCTGTTGCTGGCGGGGCGCTGCTTTCAGAGCTGGGCACCCAGCCAGCAGCTGCCACTCTCAGGCCACCCAGCTCTGAAGTCAGTGCAGAAGTAAGGGTGGCAATATCGCACCCCCTCCTAAAATAATCTTGCAACCCCCCTGCAAATCCCTTTTGGGTCAGGACCCCCAGTTTTAGAAACACTGGTCTCCTCCATGAAATCTGTATAGTATGGGGTAAAAGCACACAAAAGACCAGATTTCACGGGGGCAGACCAGATTTCATGGTTCATGATGCGTTTTTCATGGCCGTTAATTTGGTAGGGCCCTACTCACACTCTGTCTTGCCTCTGTTCACACTGTTTCAACCGCCATTTACCTTGTTGGCTCACAGATCAACCTCTCTGCTCCCACGCTGACTCCCTGACTATATCCTATGGGGAAATGGATTAGATGCTATCTGATGGGGCTTTTCCATCTCTTGGGCAAACTCCTGGAGCATCTGTAGGGAACAATCCTGCTTTGGGTCCCTTTTCCTCACGGGATTTTGCCTGACTCCACACCATGTGGTGAAGGGGCTCATCCCATTGATTCAGCATTTACTCACAGTCGTTATGCTTATATCATGAGGGGGTTTCTTCATAGGACATTTCAGACCCTTTGTAATCTATCACATACTTTGGCGCATGCCCTCCAGCTCTAAATCCTGCAGAAAACCCTGGAGAGACGTCACTAGATATGCTCTTACATTCAATTACTAATGGTTTAAGGACCTTGTAAGGTAATCTGTAAAATTGGTTCGGGGGGGGGGAGGCTTGTGTGCTTTTTCTTCCCCTCCCCTTCCCTTTTATTCTGATGGATTAAAAAGACCTGGAAGGCTTTTGTTTGTGTTTAATTTTTTTCCAGCCTGACTTTTACAATAACAATTCAGGTCTTTTCTACTTTCTTTTTCCTGGATGGCGCTATGGAGGATTGGAGAATGTGTATTCTTATGAAATCAGATTAATTAAAAGGAGAAAGTTTTACACAGCTTGAATAAAAAAATTTGTTTTTTAACACCTAACAATATAAAATGCCTAACAAATAGTTTGGAGAAAACCTCTTTTTGTTAAAGATGCAACACTCTGACTCTTCAATGACCCACTCAGAGAACTCCGACTCCATGTATCTGTGTCCTCTAAGGAGCTGGCAGCAAAAAATAGGGAAGATGAGATTTGGCATTCCTGATAGTTCTAAGATTAAAAATTAAGCAGAGCTCCACTCACTCCTTCCTACTTAAAAAAGTTCTTTCAGGACTCTCTATTCTCCATAAAGAAGCAAAATAATGGCACAAATTCCATTTTTTCCCTTTGCAGTTCACTTGCATGGGCTTTTGCTCAACTCCTCATCTGGCAGTGCTGAGCAAGATAGAAGGAGCAGGAAACCAACAGACCAGAGCCTCATCTTGCTCTAATCCCTGCATGAGATGCACCTTGTTCTAGGAATGGCAAAGAAATCAAAAGGTCATCCCAGTACACAATTCCTCCTGAGTATTCCAGGGTCTCTATTCTCAGTCTGTTTATTTACATAGCACCCACTGCCTGGTGCCTGCCAGGGATAAGTACCAAAGTCCTCCTGTCAGAGGTGGGCATTATTCTGCTTTCTTCTCATGGAGAATCTGTGAATTTTGCAGATTATATGATTTTTCCCTTGAAATGCCCCACTCCCTGCACACACACACCATGTTCCCAGGGAAGGTGGTTTTTGCCACACTGAATTTTAGTCTTTTCTCCCCTTCTTGTGATTAGTGCTTGTGATTTCTTTCATTATGAAATTGTGGCTAAATCACTTTACTCTGGGACCACAAGCCCTACTTTGTACTAATCATATTTGGTATCACAAGGCAGACCTGTGGAGGTTCTGTGTATTTAGTGATGATGTCTCAGAGTTTCTTAACATATTTCACTTCAAATTTAACCTGACCTTTGAATTTCCTGGTTTGTAATGCCTGATTTTGGGATAAATTACCCCATCCCTTTAACATAGTTTACCCTAAATTACTGATACGTACTCTCAGCCCAGGTCTACACTACGAGTTTAGGTCGAATTTAGCAGCATTAGATCGATTTAACCCTGCACCCGTCCACACGATGAAGCCATTTTTGTCGACTTAAAGGGCTCTTAAAATCGATTTCTGTACTCCTCCCCAATGAGGGGATTAGCGCTGAAATCGACATCGTTGGGTTGAATTTGGGGTAATGTGGACGCAATTCGATGGTATTGGCCTCCGGGAGCTATCCCAGAGTGCTCCATTGTGACCTCTCTGGGCAGCACTCTCAACTCAGATGCACTGGCCAGGTAGACAAGAAAAGCCCTGTGAACTTTTGAATTTCACTTCCTGTTTGGCCAGCGTGGCGAGCTGATCAGCACAGGTGACTGTGCAGAGCTCATCAGCAGAGGTGACCATGGAGTCCCAGAAGCGTAAAAAAGCTCCAGTATGGACCGAACAGGAGGTACTGGATCTGATCGCTGTATGGGGAGACGAATTCGTGCTATCAGAACTCCGTTCCAAAAGACCAAATGCCAAAATATTTGAAAAAATCTCCAAGGGCATGAAGGACAGAGGCTACAACAGGGACAAGCAGCAGTGCCACATGAAACTTAAGGAGCTCAGGCAAGCCTACCAAAAAAACAAAGAGGCAAACGGCTGCTCCGGGTCAGATCCCCAGACATGCCACTTCTATGATGAGCTGCATGCAATTCTAGGGGGTGCCCCCACCACTACCCCACCCCTGTTTGTGGACTCTTGCAAGGGGGGCTTCTCACGCAACAGGGATGGGGATTTTGGGAACGAGGAAGATGAGGAGGAGGAAGAGGAGGAGGGTAGCGCACAGCAGGCAAGCAGAGAAAGCGTTCTCCCCGACAGCCAGGAACCTTGGAGCCAATACCCTCCCAACCCTCCCAAGGTGGGCTTCTGGACCTTGAAGGCGGAGAAGGCACCTCTGATGAGTATACCTTTGTAAATATAATACATGGTTTAAAAGCAAACATGTTTAATGATTAATTTGCCCTGAAGACTTGGGATGCATTCGCGGCCAGTACAGCTACTGGAATGCATTCAAGCAACATCCGTTCTTTATCTCTCTGTGTTATTCTCAGGAGAGTGATATCATTCATGGTCACCTGGTTGAAATAGGGGAATTTTATTAAGGGGACATTCAGAGGCAAAATGCAACCTTGTACCGAAAGCACATGTGCTATGTAATGTTAACAGCTTAGTTCACCGTGAAAGAGTCTACCCATTGTTCTCTAAAAAAATGTCTTTTTAAGTACTACTGTCATAACTATAAAGGGAAGGGTAACAGCTGTCCTGTGTACAGTACTATAAAATCCCTCCTGGCCAGAGACTCCAAAATCCTTTTCCCTGTAAAGGGTTAAGAAGGTCAGGTAACCTGGCTGGCATCTGACCCAAAGGACCAATAAGGGGACAAGATACTTTCAAATCTTGGCGGGGGGGGGGGGGGAAGGCTTTTGTTTGTTCTCTTTGTTTGGGAGTTCGTTTGCTCTTGGGACTGAGAGGGACCAGACATCAATCCAGGTTCTCCACATCTTTCTAAACAAGTCTCTCCTATTTCAAACTTGTAAGTAAATAGCCAGGCAAGGCGTCTTAGTTTTACTTTGTTTTCTCAACTTGTAAATGTACCTTTTACTAGAGTGTTTATCTTTGTTTGCTGTACTTTGAACCTAGACTAGAGGGGAGTCCTCTGAGCTCTTTAAGTTTGATTACCCTGTAAAGTTATTTTCCATACTGATTTTACAGAGATGATTTTTAACTTTTTCTTTAATTAAAAGCCTTCTTTTTAAGAACCTGATTGATTTTTCCTTGTTTTTAGATCCAAGGGGGTTGGATCTGTATTCACCGGGAGTTGGTGGGAGGAAGGAGGGGAATGGTTAATTTCTCCTTGTTTTAAGATCCAAGGGGTTTGGATCTGTATTCACCAGGGAATTGGTGAAAGGTTTCTCAAGGTTCCCCAGGGAAGGGAATTAGCTTGAGGTGGTGGCAGCGGACCAGAGCTAAGCTGGTAGTTAAGCTTAGAAGTCTTCATGCAGGCCCCCACATTGTACCCTAAAGTTCAAAGTGGGGATACAGCCTTGACATGGTGGCAGAAGTGGGATTAATTTTAAATCCAAAAGCCAGTAAGATTTTTTTTTTCCTTCTAGCTGCTTGGAAAGCAGAGCTGAAGGTAGATGCATATCTTATCTCTCCTTGCCTGAAGACAGGGGTGTTAAGTTTTTTTAACAAAAGCCTTTGTTAAGAAGGGTTCAATTAATGAGCAAACGACTGGTAAAAGGAATTTACAAGCTGAATTGTTTTTTTTCTTTTTACATCCTCGGGAGTAGCTAGTTAGAAAGTCTCTGTTAACTCAGCAGCAGCCAGAGCTGAGTACATCCCAGTTTCAGTCAACTGCAGAGGGGGTGACCCAGCACAAGAAAACAGGAAAATGACTACCAAAGAAGTAGCTAACAAAATAGAATTGGCCAAACTAGAAGCAGAAGAAAATGAAAGAAAACATCAGAGACTGCTTCAATTAAAAAAACTCGAGACAGAGCAGAGAGCAAGAGAAGAGAAAGCCAAAGAGGAGGCCCATGAAAGAGAAGAGAAAGCCAAAGAGGAGGCCCAGAAGAGAACTATGGAGCTGGAAAAAGCCAAAGAGGAGGCGAGAGAAAAAGAAAGGAAGCATGAACTGGAAGTAGCAAGGGTTAGGCAGGATGCACCAGCCCATCCTAGCAACTCCTCTCCAGGTACCACTTCCCATCCCAGAAAATTCCCCACCTACAAGGCAGGCGATGATACTGAGGCCTTCTTAGAAAATTTTGAAAGGCCCTGCCTTGGATACAGCATCACTCCAGACCAGTACATGGTAGAGCTGAGGCCACAGCTCAGTGGACCCTTAGCAGAGGTGGCGGCTGAAATGCCTAAGGAACACATGAACAGTTATGAACTTTTTAAAAACAAGGCCAGACTCAGAATGGGGCTAACACCCGAGCATGCCCGTCGACGGTTCAGAGCCCTAAGATGGAAACCCGATGTGTCATTTACCCGACATGCCTACCACATTGGGAAAAATTGGGATGCCTGGATATCAGGAGCAAATGTTAAATCTACGGAAGAGTTGCCCTTCCTAATGCAAATGGAGCAGTTTTTAGAGGGTGTTCCTGAGGAAATAGAAATGTACATCCTAGATGGGAAGCCCAAAACTGTAACCGAGGCGGGGGAGATTGGAGCCAAATGGGTGGAGGTGACAGAAAAGAAAAAAGCTAGTAGCAGTTGGAGCGAATATCAGAAGGGGCAAGCCGAAACAAAACCTTGCCACCGGGGACAACCCAAGGCCCCACCCACATCCCAAGGGAAACCTCAGGCACCTTCTCACCCCACCACACCAGTCTCCACCAACCAACATCGCCCCGGTGATACCTTAGCAGGGCGATGTTTTAAATGTAATGAACTGGGACATATAAAGGCTCACTGCCCCAAGAACCCCAACCGATTACAGTTCATTACACCACAATCACACCAAAGATTCCCAGACCCAGATGCCTCTCTCATACCCTCGGAGCGAAGGGAAACCTTGAGAGTGGGCGGAAAGAAGGTTATCGCTTGGAGGGAAACTGGGGCACAAGTGTCAACTATCCACCAATCCCTAGTGGACCCCAAACTCATCAACCCGGAGGCTCCAGTGACAATTCAACCCTTCGTGTCACAGTCTGTAACCTTGCCTACAGCCAAGTTGCATGTCCAGTACAAAGGCTGGTCAGGAATGTGGACTTTTGCAGTCTATGACAATTATCCCATTCCCATGCTGCTGGGGGAAGACTTGGCCAACCATGTGAAGCTAGCCAAGAGGGTGGGAATAGCCAGGCTAAGCAAGCTTTCACCCCCATCCCTGTTCCTGAGCCGTCCACCAGGGCCCCGTCTGTGTTACCAGAGACCCAAACAAAGGTGGTGGAACCGGATCCCCTGCCAACGACTGCAACAACCGTAGTGGATCCAATCCCAGAGACCCAGCCAAAACCAGTCCCAGAACCGGAACTGGCAACGCAACCAGCACCAGAACCATTGCCAGCACTGAGTCCAGCACTTGCAAACCCGTCTACAACTTCAACGCCAGAGGGCACCAGCGAGCCTGACCTGGCGGAAGCAGCAGATAACCCTACCCAAGAGGCTCAGCCAGAGCCTGAAATACCACATAGTGCACCAGTGGACAACGGTTCACAGTCAATGGAAACAGCCCCAACACCTGCATCGCTTCCAGAGGGACCAAGCCCCAGTCCACAGTCCAAGGAGAAACTGATGTCTCCAGCATCAAGGGAACAGTTCCAGGCCGAGCAGGAAGCAGATGACAGCCTTCAGAGAGCTTGGGCGGCGGCACGGAGCACCACACCGCCTCTCAGCTCTTCTAACCGATCCCGGTTTGTTGTAGAACAAGGACTTTTATACAAGGAGACTCTTTCTGGTGGACACCAGGAAGACTGGCATCCTCAAAGACAGTTGGTAGTTCCCACTAAGTATCGGGTAAAGCTCTTGAGCTTAGTCCATGATCATCCCAGTGGCCATTCTGGGGTGAACAGAACCAAAGACCGGTTGGGGAAGTCCTTCTACTGGGAGGGAATGGGCAAGGACGTTGCTAATTATGTCCGGTCTTGTGAGGCGTGCCAACGAGTGGGAAAGCCCCAAGACCAGGTTAAAGCCCCTCTCCAGCCACTACCCATAATTGAAGTCCCATTTCAGCGAGTAGCTGTGGATATTCTGGGTCCTTTCCCAAAGAAGACACCCAGAGGAAAGCAGTACATACTGACTTTCATGGATTTTGCTACCCGATGGCCGGAAGCAGTACCCTTAAGCAACACCAGGGCTAAAAGTGTGTGCCAGGCATTAGCAGACATTTTTGCCAGGGTAGGTTGGCCCTCCGACATCCTTACCGATTCGGGAACTACTTTCCTGGCAGGGACCATTGGAAAACCTGTGGGAAGCTCATGGGGTGAATCACTTGGTTGCCACCCCTTATCATCATGAAACCAATGTCCTGGTGGAGAGGTTTATTGGAACTTTGGGGGCCATGATACGTAAATTCGTAAATGAACACTCCAATGATTGGGATCTAGTGTTGCAGCAGTTGCTTTTTGCCTACAGGGCTGTACCACATCCCAGTTTAGGGTTTTCACCATTTGAACTTGTGTATGGCCGCGAGGTTAAGGGGCCATTACAGTTGGTGAAGCAGCAATGGGAGGGGTTTACGCCTTCTCCAGGAACTAACATTCTAGACTTTGTAAGCAACCTACAAAGCACCCTCCGACACTCTTTAGCTCTTGCTAAAGAAAACCTAAAGGATGCTCAGGAAGAGCAAAAGGCCTGGTATGATAAACATTCCAGAGAACGGTCCTTCAAAGTAGGAGACCAAGTCATGGTCTTAAAGGCGCTCCAGGCCCATAAAATGGAAGCGTCGTGGGAAGGACCATTCACGGTCCAGGAGCGCCTAGGAGCTGTTAACTATCTCATAGCTTCCCCCACCTCCAACATAAAGCCTAAGGTATACCATGTTAATTCTCTTAAGCCCTTTTATTCCAGAGAATTAAATGTTTGCCAGTTTACAGCCCAGGAAACAGATGACGCGGAGTGGTCTGAAGGTGTCTACTACGAAGGAAAAAAGGATGGTGGCGTGGAAGAGGTGAACCTCTCCACGACCCTTGGACGTCTGCAGTGACAGCAGATCAAGGAGCTGTGCACAAGCTTTGCACCAATTTTCTCAGCCACTCCAGGACGGACCGAATGGGCATACCACTCCATTGACACAGGTAATGTTCACCCAATTAGAACCCCACCCTACCGGGAGTCACCTCATGCCCAAACTGCTATACAAAGGGAGATCCAGGACATACTCCAGATGGGTATAATCCGCCCCTCTAATAGTGCATGGGCATCTCCAGTGGTTCTAGTTCCCAAACCAGATGGGGAAATACGCTTTTGCGTGGACTACCGTAAGCTAAATGCTGTAACTCGTCCTGACAACTATCCAATGCCACGCACAGATGAGCTACTGGAGAAATTGGGACATGCCCAATTCATCTCTACTTTAGACTTAGTCAAGGGGTACTGGCTAGATGAACCCGCTAAGGAAAGGTCAGCCTTCGTCACCCAGGCAGGGGTGTATGAATTCAATGTACTCCCTTTCAGGTTGCGAAATGCACCCGCCACCTTCCAAAGACTTGTAGATGGTCTCCTAGATTGGGAGAATCTGCAGTTGCCTACCTCGATGATGTGGCCATTTTTTCTGATTCATGGACAGAACACCTGGAGCACCTGGAAAAAGTCTTCGAGCGCATCCGGCAGGCAGAACTAACTGTTAAGGCTAAAAAGTGTCAAATAGGCCAAAACAGAGTGACTTACCTGGGGCACCAGGTGGATCGAGGAACTATAAATCCCCTACAGGCCAAAGTGGATGCTATCCAAAAGTGGCCAGTTCCAAAGTCTAAGAAACAGGTCCAATCCTTCTTAGGCTTGGCTGGATATTATAGGCGATTTGTACCCCACTACAGCCAAATCGCCGCCCCGCTGACAGACCTAACCAGAAAGAAACAGCCAAATGCAGTTCAGTGGACTGATGAGTGTCAAAAGGCCTTTAACCAGCTTAAAGCAACACTCATGTCTGACCCTGTGCTAAGGGCCCCCGACTTTGACAAACCATTCTTAGTAACCACAGATGCGTCCAAGCGAGGCGTGGGAGCAGTTTTAATGCAGGAAGGACCGGATCAAGAATTCCATCCTGTCGTGTTTCTCAGCAAGAAATTGTCTGAGAGGGAAAGCCATTGGTCAATCAGCAAAAAGGAATGCTACGCCATTGTGTACGCGCTGGAAAAGTTACGCCCATATGTTTGGGGACAGTGTTTCCAACTACAAATAGACCATGTTGCGCTACAGTGGCTTCATACCGCCAAGGGAAATAACAAAAAACTTCTTGGGTGGAGTTTAGCTCTCCAAGATTTTGATTTTGAACTACAACACATTTCGGGAGCTTCTAACAAAGTGGCTGGTGCACTCTCCCGGGAAAGTTTCC
Source organism: Malaclemys terrapin pileata (assembly GCF_027887155.1). Lineage (NCBI taxonomy): Eukaryota > Metazoa > Chordata > Testudines > Emydidae > Malaclemys > Malaclemys terrapin. The sequence goes on from NC_071505.1 coordinate 142,504,017, forward strand.
CAGAGTTAACTGGTTAAAAATTGTTCTTGGAATAAAAAATATTGTTAGTTTTTATATAATCAGTAGTATATCTAAAGGTACATGTGTCTTATTAACTCTATTTTCTCCTAGAACTCCAGGAAGAAATCACAGCCAGTGTGGAACCGAACGTCCAACACTATCTGTGATTTGGGGGGCGTGTCATAACTATAAAGGGAAGGGTAACAGCTGTCCTGTGTACAGTACTATAAAATCCCTCCTGGCCAGAGACTTCAAAATCCTTTTCCCTGTAAAGGGTTAAGAAGGTCAGGTAACCTGGCTGGCATCTGACCCAAAGGACCAATAAGGGGACAAGATACTTTCAAATCTTCGGGGCGGGAAGGCTTTTGTTTGTTCTCTTTGTTTGGGAGCTCGTTCGCTCTTGGGACTGAGAGGGACCAGACATCAATCCAGGTTCTCCACATCTTTCTAAACAAGTCTCTCCTATTTCAAACTTGTAAGTAAATAGCCAGGCAAGGCGTCTTAGTTTTATTTTGTTTTCTCAACTTGTAAATGTACCTTTTACTAGAGTGTTTATCTTTGTTTGCTGTACTTTGAACCTAGACTAGAGGGGAGTCCTCTGAGCTCTTTAAGTTTGATTACCCTGTAAAGTTATTTTCCATACTGATTTTACAGAGATGATTTTTACCTTTTTCTTTAATTAAAAGCCTTCTTTTTAAGAACCTGATTGATTTTTCCTTGTTTTTAGATCCAAGGGGGTTGGATCTGTATTCACCAGGAGTTGGTGGGAGGAAGGAGGGGAATGGTTAATTTCTCCTTGTTTTAAGATCCAAGGGGTTTGGATCTGTATTCACCAGGGTGAAAGGTTTCTCAAGGCTCCCCAGGGAAGGGAATTAGCTTGAGATGGTGGCAGCGGACAAGAGCTAAGCTGGTAGTTAAGCTTAGAAGTCTTCATGCAGGCCCCCACATTGTACCCTAAAGTTCAAAGTGGGGGATACAGCCTTGACAATTACTCTCCCTTTTTTTTCCTCCCGCAGATTCAAATGTTTCAACGCTCCCCCTATCATCTCTGTCCCAGAGGCTAGTGCAGATAAGAAGGCGAAAAAAACGCACTTGCGATGAAATATCCTCCCACACTGAAAGAGCTCAGCAAAATGCGTGGAGGCAGACAATGTCAGAGTCCAGGAAAGCACAAAATGAACGCAAGGACAGGAGGGATGCGCGAGAGGCGAGAGCAAGATGATAGGTGGCGGCAGCGTGATGAGAGGAGGCAGGATGCAATGCCGAGGCTACTGGAGGATCAAAATGATATGCTCCAGCATATGGTTGAGCTGCAGGAAAGGCAGCAGGAGCACAGACTGCCGCTGCAGCCCCTGTGTAACCGACCGCCTTCCTCCCAAGTTCCATATCCTCTTCACACAGACACCAAAGAACTCGGGGGGAGGGGCCTCCGGGCACCCAACCACTCCACCCCAGAGGACTGCCCAAGCAACAGAAGGCTGGCATTCAATAAGTTTTGAAGTGCAGTGTGGCCTTGTCCTTCCCTTCTCCCCTCCTCCCCCACCTCTCCCGGGCTACCTTGGCAGTTATCCCCCTATTTGTGTGATGAATTAATAAAGAATGCATGGATTCGAAACAACAATGACTTTATTGCCTCTGCAAACAGTGATCGAAGAGGGGAGGTCTCGGTTGGTTTACAGGAAAGTAGAGTGAACCAAGGGAGCGGGTTTTCATCAAGGAGAAACAAACAGAACTTTCACACCATAGCCTGGCCAGTCATGAAACTGGTTTTCAAAGCTTCTCTGATGCACAGCGCACCCTGCTGTGCTCTTCTAACCACTCTGGTGTCTGGCTGTGCGTAATCAGCGGCCAGGTGATTTGCCTCAACCTCCCACCCCGCCATAAACGTCTTCCCCCTTACTCTCACAGATATTGTTGAGCACACAGCAAGCAGTAATAACAATGGGAATATTGGTTTCGCTGAGGTCTAAGCGAGTCAGTAAACTGCGCCAGCGTGCTTTTAAACGTCCAAATGCACATTCTACCACCATTCTGCACTTGCTCAGCCTATAGTTGAACAGCTCCTGACTACTGTCCAGGGTGCCTGTGTATGGCTTCAAGATCCATGGCATTAAGGGTTAGGCTGGGTCCCCAAGGATAACTATAGGCATTTCAACATCCTCAATATCTGGTCTGGAAAGTAAGTCCCTTGCTGCAGCTGTTCAGACAGACCAGAGTTCCTGAAGATGCGAGCGCCATGTACCTTTCCCAGCCATCCCACGTTGATGTTGGTGAAATGTCCCTTGTGATCCATCAGTGCTTGCAGCACCATTGAAAAGTACCCCTTTCGGTTTATGTACTGGCTGCCAAGGTGGTCCGGTCCCAAGATAGGGACCATACCACTGCAAGCATGGAGCCCGCTCAGATCACTGCGGCAGTTATGAGCATTGTAAACACCTTGCGCATTATCCTCCAGTATGTGCAGAACCAGAATCTGCAAAAGCAGGTGAGGAGGCGAAGGCAGCACGGTGACAAGAGTGATGAGGACATGGACACAGACTTCTCTCAAAGTACAGGCCCCGGCAATTTGGACATCCTGATGGCAATGGGGCAGGCTCATACCATGGAACGCTGATTCTGGGCCCGGAAAACAAGCACAGATTGGTGGGACCGCATAGTGTTGCAAGTCTGGGATGATTCCCAGTGGCTGCGAAACTTTTGCATGCGTTCCATCTATCACCCCACCACAGTTAGGGAATCCCATTGGAGCATCCACTATGACCTGCACATTTCCCAGAGTCACTATCCTTGATAGCAACATCTCAGTGATTGCGTTGGCTACTTGGATCACAGCAGCCCCCACAGTAGATTTGCCCACTCCAAATTGATTCCTGACTGACCGGTAGCTGTCTGGCGTTGCAAGCTCCCAGAGAGCTATCGCCACTCGCTTGTGTACTGTGAGGGCTGCTCTCATCTTGGTATTCTTGTGCTTCAGGGCAGGGGAAAGCAAGTCACAAAGTTCCATGAAAGTGCCCTTATGCATGCAAAAGTTTCGCAGCCACTGGGAATCATCCGAGACTTGCAACACTATGCAGTCCCACCAGTTTGTGCTTGTTTTCCGGGCCCAGAATCAGCGTTCCATGGCATGAGCCTGCCCCATTGCCATCAGGATGTCCAAATTGCCGGGGCCTGTACTTTGAGAGAAGTCTGTGTCCATGTCCTCATCACTCTTGTCACCGTGCTGCCTTCGCCTCCTCACCTGCTTTTGCAGATTCTGATTCTGCACATACTGGAGGATAATGCGCAAGGTGTTTACAATGCTCATAACTGCCGCAGTGATCTGAGTGGGCTCCATGCTTGCAGTGGTATGGCGTCTGTGGAGAGCAGGAGAGAAGAGTTGCAGCGGAAGCGGTGGATGACAGAATAGATATTTACGGAGATGCCACAAGAACAGATATTTATAGACAACGACGAGAGGCCCTGTGAGGTGGATTCATGAGATCAGGAAAGCAGAATTGCAGTAGCGGCGGTGGACGGCGATGGTCATATAGAGGACCTTGAGGTGGATTCATGGCACCAGGAGAGCAGAATGGCAGCAGAAGCGGTGGTTGGATGGCCAGTTTTGCTGACCTATTGCACTGTCTGCTGCCAGCAGCACCAGGACACAACAGTCCCTTGGCTGAGCTGAGTGGGCTGTACGCTTGCTGTGGTATGGCGAGACACAAGCAGGAGAGCAGAGTTGCAGCAGATGCCACGAGAATAGATATTTATTCAGAATGAAGAGAGGACCTGCAAGGTGGATTCATGGCACCAGGAGAGCAGAGTGGCAGCGGAAGCGGTTGTTCGATGACAACGGTTAGCAGTCCTACTGCACTGTCTGCTGAAAGCAGTATGGCTGTGTAGTGGGGCAGCTCCCCCACTCCAGCAGAAAAAGGGTTAAGTCAGCCCTGGGAGAAGGTTGTGGCTGAGAGCTGCTAAGCTGGGCTGATTAGGGAAGCCGGCTGTAGTTGGGCCACGCCCCAATCAGGCCACAGCTGGCCTGTATAAAAAGGCTGTGAGCCAGAGGCCCAAGAGAAGTCTCTCTCCAGGCTGGGAGAGAGCAGCGCTTGGCTGCTAGCAGAAAGGGTACTGGGAGTGCAGGGCTGCCAAGAGCAGGTTTGGTCCCTGGTGAAAAAAATTTTTCGGACCCCCCAGCAAGGGTGGACCGGCTAAACAGGGCCGATGAAGGGAGGAAGCCGGGCCCCCTTCCAGACCGCTGGGCCCCGGTAATTTGTACCAGCTCTTCCTGTGGGAGTGAAGCAGGGCTGGGGAGAGCCAGAGGGGCTGGGGAGCTCCAGGCTGGCAACTCCCCAGGCTGCAGTGCCTGGTCCAAGGCCCATAGGGGTACTGGGACTCTGGGAGGCAGAGGAAGGCAGCAGGTCTGAACCCCTTTGCCTGTGATGAGTGGCTTTTACACTGCAGTCTGCCCCAGGGAGTGGGGGCTTGGTGATGACTGGCAGTAGCCCAGACTGAGGCAAGGTGGGGATTAGAGGGTTGGGGGTTTCCCAGAGAGGGGAGACCCATAGAGACTGGTGGGGGGTATTGCCAGGCGGCAGCCCTCGGGTAAAGGGGCACCAGGGTCTGGGAGGGAGCTACAAGTGGGACACTGGCCTGCAGAGGGCACCCAGGCTGGAAAAGAGCTAATTCCCTGAGACGACCAGCAGGAGGCACTGCAGGGGTGAGTCCCGCACCTTTACAAGTGCCCACATGGAAAAAAGGCATGAAATGATTGTCTGCCATTGCTTTCACGGAGGGAGGGGTGACTGACATGTACCCAAACCCACCCGCGACAATGTTTTTGCCCCATCAGGCATTGGGAGCTCAACCCAGAATTCCAATGGGCAGCGGCGATTGTGGGAACTGTGGGATAGCTACCCACAGTGCAATACTCCGAAAGTCTACGCTAGCCTTGGTACTGTGGATGCACTCTGCCAACTTAATGCGCTTAGTGGGGACACACACAATTGAATGTATAAAATCATTTCCTAAAAAATCAACTTCTATAAATTCGACCTAATTTCGTAGTGTAGACACACCCTCAGCCATAACTCCATTTTAACTTAGATTTTGCCTGGGATTTCTCTCAGTGGTTGTCATTTTTCCTCTCCAGAAAGGCCATTCATTGTGTTGGTTACTAAAAAGAGGAATAAAACTTTTCTTCAGCATTCCCACTCCCCCCAATTTCCCTCTTGTGGTGCGCAGTGATAAAGGGCCTGAGTCTGCAAGCTGCTGAATGCCATCAGTTCTCATTTAAAAACTGTGGGAGTTGAAGATGCTGAATATCCCTGGGGTGTGTTTCTGAACAGTCCAGCAAGCAAAGACATTTTCTTTGTAGATATATAGAGAGCAGAATGCAAAGGGAAGGCCTGAGCCAGCTGGGTGAAGCTCACTCTGACTAATGCAGTGTTACTCCCTATGAAGCCCAGAGCTCCGTTGCTTCTGGAATCATGTTTTTGGATTGAATTGGAGCTTTACACTGAGATTCGTGTTCAGGCCCTACCATCCATGTGGAAAGAAAGGCAAGGGGCACAAAACCTCCTAGGTAGAAGTCACAAACAGGTCTCAGTTACTGCCTCATGACCAAGGGGAAGCTGAAGAACTGTATGCGGGGAGCCCAGCACTGGGTCACAAGTGGGTATGAATCAGACACTAACTACTTTGTAGCAGAGGGGGATGGATATAGAATAAATGAAATTTGCTTTGTCTGCTTATCGCCCAGCCAAGGGCGCTCCAAGACAGGCAATCATCAGCCAGTTTAGGTCCACACTGGAGAGCCCATAAAATGGGGAGTGAATATAAAGGTGCATCCTGTCTATGTACAGCATTCCCAGCCCCTATTGAGCGGGCTGGGGAATGGAATGTATGTCTCTGACATGGCAGCACAGGCTCCTAACCCCCAGGTGGGAGATCCAGCTTCTCAGGGAGTAAGAGACCAGGACAGGGAATGGAACCTGGGTGTCCTGCACAGCAGAGCAGAATACCAGCCTCAGGGAGTGCTGGGTCAAACCACTGCAGCACTCCCAGCCCCCAGCTAGCAAGAGCCTGGGACAAGGAATGGAACTGGGGTTTCTTGCATGCTTCTGGGCATAAATACCCTCTTTCAAAAAGACCCTTTGGGGTAGGGAAGGGGGAAATCTTACTGAATCATGTCAAAACCTTGAAGATTTAAGTAGACACCCCTTGTAGAAATGCAGGTGGCAGCAAGAAGAGAATCAGAAGAGGGTGAAGGAGCATACAGAGATTTCACATCAATCCTGACCCACAGAACTGCCTCTTATTCCAGGCCTGGGCTTCCTCCCACCTCTGCTAAAGCCCCCAGCCCTGCCCTGCAGCCCCAGATGCAGCTAGTGACTCCTCTTAACATAATGGTGCCTTCAGGACCTGCCACCAAAATGCCGCCGAAGACCCGGAGTGAGTGAAGGACCCGCCCCTGAAGTGCCAATAAAGACCCGGAGCGCCGCCGGTGAGTACAAGCAGGTGCAGCTGGTGGCGCCTTTTTTTTTGTCTGCCCCTCCCTGTTCAGAGTAAAAATTAAAAAGGCACCAAAAAATTAAAAAGGCGCCACTTGTGCTCAGTGGGGGAGTGGCTGCTCCCCCTGCTCGCTCCCTAGCTACGCTACTGGGTGCCTTCCAAATTCAGAGACAAGTCCAAACCTTTTACTTAGGGCTTGTCTACACTACAGGTTATAGCGGTATAACTTATGTCACTCAGGGGTGTGAAGTATACTGACCCTAAGTGCCGGTGTGGACAGCACTATGTTGGTGGGAGAGCTTCTCCTGCTGACATAGCTACCACCTCTCATGGATGTGGTTTTATTATGCCAAGGGGAGCTTTCACCCGTTGGCATAGAGCATCTTCAGCAGACTCCCTGCAGCAGCACAACTGCATCAGTGCAGCTGTAGCACATCTAATATACACTAGCCCTGAGGAAAAGGCTGGCATGCTAAGGATCAACACCTTCCTCTCCCCTCCTTTGGTACTAGATCCTGCCCCACCTGAGAGCACAGCCACTGCTCCAGCTAGAATTGGTTGCATCACAGTGAGGGAAGGATGGAGAAAGGGAACGAAGTAGTTGCCTCACTCTCCCAGCTGAGGACATAGCAGTCAGCCCCCAACTACAGCTGACCCAGGACAAGGAGAGGCCTAGCAGGGTAACACCCATGGACCAGAGGAGCTCCTGCTTTCTCTCTAAGAGGTGCTGTGAAGTCTTGGAGTTCACCTGAAGGTGCGCTGCCTCCTGTTTCTTTCTCCAGACCCCTGAGTAAAGTGCACAAACATGGCCTAAGATGTCAGAGCAAGTCCCTTCTGCCCATCATAGTGTGGGTGCTGAAAGGTTTTAAACACTAGGTGTGCACTTTTGCCTGTTTTCTAGGATTTCCCTGGACTCTTCCTCATCTCCACCTTAGATAGCACCACTCAGTTGAAGGGAACTGGGCCAGGTGGGCCTAAATATTAGTGGAGGTAAGAGGAACCCTACATTTGACTCAGGCTCCAGTGCAGGCAGCGCTGGGTCAGATGGCAGTTGGTGGGGAAAGCCCCCAGCTCTCCCTGAGACTGGAATCGGCGTCATCCTTTGGGCAGGGTGAATTGGGGCAACCGCTCTGGGCCTTGCGCTTTTGGGGGCTCTGTACTTTGACATCATGGTGTCAGATGTAACACTTTGCACACACCCATCAGAGTGAGTGTGTATGTGTTGCTCGGGGGGGTTTGGGGATCCCGGGAGCCATCCATTGGGGTGGGATCGTGGCAGTGGTTCTTGGGTTCGCTCCACAGCACTGGAGATGGCAGCGATTGTCCCTGCATGGGCCCTATGGCCGGTTGTCTAGGAGATGGGGGAGGGCTGTGGTGGTGGTGGCGGGGATCAGAGACAGGAGGTGGCGCCAGAGGAGCCAGGGGTGAGTGTAGGGCTGGGGGTGGGGGCATCCCACAGGCTGGGACCTCCCAGCCCCATCTCATGGGGGTCAGTGCTGCCTTTCTGGGGTCCCCAGCCCAGGCTGCTGGCAGCAAGCTCACGGGAAGGCCCCAGCTCAGGGATTCTTAGAAAACCAGCCATGAAGGGGCCTATTTCTGTGTGGGGCTGGTCCAGCCCACCAGGCCCTGGCTCATGAGCTCCCCGGAGGGGTGCGGAGCAGCTCAGGCACTGGCCCCCACCTAGGGGATCCATGCACAGCTCAGACGGGTGCCTGAGCTTCCCCAACAGCTGTGTCTCATCCAGTGGTAGTTCCAGCACTGGACACTTCTCACAGCAGTGCCTAGCTCACTGGGGAAGGAACGCAAGGGAGTATGAAAGAGCTCAGCACACTGTCCCTACCACATTAATCCTGCAGGAAGCCCACCCCCGAGCTGTGGCCTGCCTGAGGGAGGCACTCCATTTCTGCAGCACGCTCCTTACTCACCCCCCCCCCTCACCACAGTAATGACTGCACTGGGACACAATCCGGTGCCACATGTTTATTTCTATTCAGCGTTTGTTAAGGGACATGGAAAAGCTACAATGTCTCACAGGGATGTCAGCTGCCAGGCACTCCCTCCCATCCGGTCAAACCACAGGTTGCCTGGTGCAAGAGGTGGCCTTTCCTCCTCTCCTCTCCCCCAGCTCAAGTGACCTCCTTATTGCAGCACTGGCACCACTGCAAAGGAAGATGGGTGGAAGGGAGGGACAGACAGGCCATGGACTCTGATTGGTTTACCAGGCACATGGGCACAGCCAGCCAGACCCACCCAAAAGCTTATACTGAATTTTGCCCACTTAAGAGGGTGGGAGGGCAGGCAAGAGGTGGAGACTAATAAAACCCTGCCTCTGGAAAAAGGCTCTCTGCCAATCAGAATCCAGCAGGGTGACAGCAGCTAGCAGCAGGAACAGTTACAGTGAATGGGGGGAGAGGAGTCATGGGTGAAGGGGCGAGGGGTGAGCTTCCTTATTAGTTTCTTTATTTCTCCTTCCTTCCCCTCCATTACAGTTTTCCCTTTTGGGATCTATGGATCGGTTCAGTGTTTTGCGTTGATAATGTCCAGGAATTCAGGCTTGAGGGAGGCGCCACCAACGAGGAAGCCATCTATGTCATGCTGGGAGGCCAGTTCCTTGCAGGTACCACCTGTGACTGAACCTACAAAGGTGGGCATGATTCCAAACAAGGGTTAGACACTCATGGTCAACACTGTGGGTGGGATGAGGAAAGGGACTGGTTAGCTATGGGGATGGGGGCATAGGTAAAAGCTCTTGTATCCTATCTATAGGGCACCAGGCTGAGTGGCTAGTTCACTGCTGCTCCCCCTTACCCAAAAGGGGGGTCTTGCAGATCAGAACAAGAATGGGGGGGGAGGTGGGAGTGGGGAAGGGAAGCATTTTCCTATCATTACAGTTCAATGGAAAGCTAGTTGAGATATTTAAGAGTCCTTCAAAGAACAGGGGGGCAGTTAATGATACAAGCTGGACTCAGAGTGTGCACTAATATGTAATAATAATAATATCCCTACCAAACCTGACTGCACTTTTCATCTGTATATCTCAAGTGCTTTCTAGAGGCAACAAGTTTCATTATCCCATTGTGCACATGGGGAAGCTGAGGCATGGGGTGAAGTGACCTGCCCAAGGTGACCCAACAGACCAGTGGCAGAGTGAGGAATTGAACCCAGGTCTCCTGAGTCCTAGACGCTCTGTCTACTAGGCCACACTACCTCAAGCAGCACAGTGGCCCCATCGGCCTGGCAGAGAACAAGAGAATAGCTGTACAAGTGAAGGGACAAAAGGCAGAAACGAGCAGGGGGAAGAGGGAGAATGACCAATGTTATGCACTGGAAAGGTGCCAGGGGCTATTTACCTCCATAGATGATCCGAGTGGACTGAGCGACAGCTTCAGACACATGACTTTTTAGCCATCCCCTCAGCTTCTCATGAACTTCCTGAGCCTGTAATGAAACCAGAGCTGCATTACTGGAACACCAACCCAATTGAGGGAAGAGTGGTTTTTAGTTAGAGACCCTCTGAAAAGGGATGAGAGAGATGGACGCCTGGCTCCTTAACCCTGTTCATACCTGCTGGGGAGTTGCAGTTTTACCGGTTCCAATAGCCCAAACTGGCTCATAGGCAAGAACCACCTTACTCCAGTCCTTCACGTTATCTGGGTTGGGGAGAAAGAAGCAAGTGTTATGTGGGAGATGAGACATAGCACCATCTACTGGGGAGGGCAGAGCAGGGAAGCTATCCAGCACATACAGAGCTGTCTGTTATTGGAGGAACAGTTGGGTATTCAGACACATCTGATGCTGTTCACACAGGCCCCCAAACAAGCGCACACTCTGTTGCCCTCCTGGCATAAGTTACCAAGGAATAATAATATACTTCCCAGGATATACTTCCTTCTGAAGCAGAGGGAAAAGCGACAGAAAAAATATTTGGTTCCCCTGTGAACCAAAGGGAAAACCCCCACCACTCTTACCAGCAATCACTTTGGTCTGTTCAAAAACCACCTTCTCTGTGATGCCAGCTTCTCTCTCATCCAGTTTCTCTCCAATGCAGGCAATGACACCAAGACCCTCAGCCAGGGCATGGGCCACCTTCTGCCCAATCAGCTGGAAGGGGGGAGGGGAAGAGTTAGCCAGACACTCACAGGCCCACCTTGGAGCTCAGTCCCCCACCATGGGGATGTTAAAACCACTAAAACTGGTTTTTCCCTAAATCCCAAAGTAGCCCACCTCATCAGACTCCCCAAAAACATGTCTTCGCTCTGAGTGGCCCAGGATCACCCAGGTGGCTCCAATGTCTTTTATCATTGCTGGGCTGGAAGGGGAGAAAAGAGCAAGATTAGGGCCTTGTCCCTGTCCTGGGAAGAGCCCCTAAGGACTCTAGGTTCATTCAGCTCCCTCACCCCACGGTGGGCTCACCTTATCTCTCCCGTGAAAGCTCCCTTTGGCACCTTATAACAGTTTTGTGCTGCAACCGCAATCTTTGCATCAAGCTTCTGACGGGTGAAATCAAGGTAAATGGAGGGGGCTCCGCAAATAATCTCTGGAGGGCAAGAGAGGGCATTAACCTCATGGGGATGGAGCAGATGTCACACCTGTTCCTCTCCCAACTGCTGAATCCTCTCTTTCCCCCCCCACTTCATCCCTGATCCTTCCTCTCCCTCAACTCCACCCCACCCCAAGTGCTCTGCCCAGCTGTAGGAACCCTTCCAAAAACAAACAAAAAACAAAAAAACAAAAAACCACCCTTATTGAAACTTGGGGACCCACCAACACAGCAGGGACGTTTCCATTCTAGTTTAATCTTCTCTTAAGGGACCCATGGTGAGTATCATCAGAGGAAACTCAGTTCATTGTTTGTATAGACTAGAGGGGAGGGCACAGCTCTGGGATTCTACACCATAGTACAAAAACAGAGCAAGGACCCCACAGAACTTTCAGACTGAGAAATTGGACATGGATTTTGTTCTTGTTGGAGCAAATTTAGATTAGCTGGGAATGAGAGGGGAGCAACAAATTAACTGAGTTTGTAACTGGGTAGAGCGCAAGGTAGGCCAATGCAATTCTGTGGACTGCAGACCCAGACGTTAATTCCCACCTCACATGATGTACTCAGCTCTGGGCTCCTCACTCCCAGAGAAGAGCCACAGAAATGCTCAGGGGGCTGCAAAGATTAAGCCTTAGGCTGTGTCTACACTAGACCTTATAGCAGCACAGCTGCACCACTGTAAGGTCTCCTGTGTAGCCACTCTATTGCTTTTGGTGAAAATTGTGTCGGTCAGGAGTGAGTTTTTTTCACACCAGCAACTGACAAAAATTTTTTCCAAACAAAAGTGCTAGCTTAGACAAAGCCTTAGGGCAGTAGTCCCCAAACTTTTCAGGGTCATGCCCCCTCCTTACCCATCTGCACCCCAGAGCCAGGGTTCATGGGCGGACGGGAGGAATGTGGGCAGGGATAAGGGAACTGAGGCCGGGGCCACAGCTGGGCCACGGTCGGGGGCTGAGTGCAGGGCTGGGAGCAGAGTGCAGCTGAGTGGCGCTTCCTCCCCACCCCCCATGGGGGCTTGCTCAAGCCCTGCCGCCCCCTACCCCCGAACATTCCTCTGTCACCCCCTAGGGGGGCACGCTCCACAGTTTGGGGACCTCTGTCTTGGGGTAAATTCAAAGAGCTAAATCTACCAAGCTCATAGAACCCACTACTGGGTTGTGTGTGCATGTGAGAAATTCATGAAGTGTCTGAGAAGGCAAGAGGCACAGTGAGGAGGGGGATTGTTTAGGAGGAGCCGTGATAGAGACCAACTAGGGAGACAAAGGAAAGTTGCTCAGGTGCTATTCCCCAGCACTGAGAGGTTTGGGAGACTGGGGGTAATCTCCCCATGAAAAGGACTTGGAATGCCACTAAGGTCACCAAGAACTAGGGACCCACTGTATTGGCCCCTAGAGAATAGACTAGAGGGAACCTTGTTAGGCTGCTTCACCAATCTTATAATTATAGGAGGTATCCACCATGGTGATGTGACAAGATACTGAGGAAATCAGTCTGGGAGCTCCCTAGGCATCAACTGAGGGCTTGTCTACACTATGGGGGCTACAGTGCCGCTGTGGCTCCATAGTTTAGATGCTTCCTAAAGTGATGGAAGTTTCTCCCATCACTGTGGTTAATCCACCTCTCTGAGCAGCAGTAGCTATGCCAATAGAAGCATTCTTCTGTTGACCTAGCCACAGCTACACTGGGGGTTAGGTCATCATAGCTACAGCACCCAGTGGTATTACACTGCTAAGCAACCATAGCTAGGTCAATCTAAATTCTAAGTGTAGCCCTCAGACACACTCAGTTCTGGGCATCCTCTGCACCCATCCTAGGCAGCTTGCCTGCCTGTCTCTGTCTTGGGCATGGCCGAGATAAGGAAGTGAGGGGACAAAAGTGATGCTGCCAAGTGAAGGAAAAACATGTAGAAATTAGGTGCAAACCAAGGCTGCTGCTTCCATTGAGCAGGTCTGGTCACATCCACTAAATGTACAGGCTTCCAAGCACCATTCCAGGCAGCTTAATCTATAAAGCCCTAGGGACCTGGATGCAGTAACCACATCATAAGAGCCTTTATGAACACACTCTAGGGCCCTGCCATCCTATTTGTGCATTGGGACTAGATGAGAGACCCCTCCTGGAGGGAGACTTTGCATTCTAACTAATGGCATCCATTTGGAAGGGTACAGAACAATTTTAAGTCAAGAGGTTTATTTAGTTTGTTCATTTATCTGGTTAATGATTATGTGGGAAGAATTGTTGCATACTTGGTATGTGTGTGTTACTGAAGCTTTACCCTCTCTGCAGCAGGGAGCATTGTGACAGCAGAGGGGAGGAAGCCTGCAGCTGCTTAGTCTTGCCTCTCCAGAAGAGGCCACTGTTGTAGCTACTAGTACTCTCCCCTGCACATAATTATCCCATGACCTGGAGCTAAGCAGGGATGTGTGTGTGTGTGTGTGTGTGTGTGTGGTGTGGTGGTGGGGGGGGGGGCACAGAGGGGCTGCCACCAGCACCCCTCCTCTCCAAAGCCATTTTGATCTTTAGTAGCCAAGGGAGATTTGGTTTCCAAAACCAAGTACAGTAGCTGGTATTTTTAGCCCAGTCACCACTGGATATATTTAGGTCTCAGCCTCCTGAGAGACCTTTGACATTTCTTCAGAGCACTTCCCCCAAAATAGCAGTTCCCCCTCCCACCTGCAGGACCTTCCAAGCCCTTTCTGAGGAGATGGACAGCAGAAGATCCAGAGGCAGAGGATATTTCAATGGTGGTGGTGGCCAAAGGACAGCAAGGAGATGATGGTGGAAGAAAGCAGCTAAGCTGCTGCTGGAGGACACAGATACCAGCTGAAGCTGCCACAAAGGGAAGCTGGTGAACATGAGATCCATCTGTAGGAGTACAAACTCTGGGGCAAGGAGAGATAACAAGGGCCTGGTCTGCCCAAACAAAAAGCTACACCAGCTAAAATAAGTGTGATTTTAAACTGATTTAGTTAAACTAGTGTGTATCTCATGTCAGTTTCAGTTACAATTTAAGGAGTCATGTTAAGCCTAGTTTAATTCAACTTGTGCAGTGCCCTTTCTTTTTCATCAGTTTTTAAACCTACAAGTTAAACCAGTGCAACTTGTGTGTTTAGACAAGCACAAGGGGAGACTAAGCCACCAGAAAGGAGCTCAGGGTCCATATCCTAGTACCTAGGTTCAGAGGTGCCTAGAAGTCATCTCACCCAATGACTGACTTGGAGGCCTACTGCTTGGAACCTAGAAGCTTCAGGGAATGGATAGAGATGTCTTCCTCTGCTGTCTGGCTCAGGTGGGGTGGAAGACCTCAGGTTACCCCCTCCAGGTTCCAGCTGGGAATCTCAGGAGGAAGGATCTCAGGAACTGTCACTTGCTCTGCTCCCCCCTTCCCCCCCGTTGGGGAGTAGCCATAATACACACAAAACTTGACTTTTCATACTCACCAGTGGGGAGCAGAACTGAGACAGAAGCAGCATGGTGGCAGACCAAGCAGTGGGGAGCACAAATGGGACAAGTGAAATTTGGGAGACTAGATGGAGGCAGTGTGTGTGTGGGGGGTCACTTGCCAGGATTACCTGAGTATACCTCACTTAATCACGTCCCTGTCATTGCGGGGGGGGGGGGGGGGGGCTCGAGGCATTAGCGCACCTTAGTCCCTCCTATTCTCTGCATGTGGCATACAATAGTCCTGTCTGCTGCGCGCTGTAATGCTTTGATCTCATTTTGGTGTTGGGTGGCGCTAGTGGCCCATGATACTCCGGAGGGCAGAGTAGATCTGGTGGGTTCTGACTCAGGGGAGAGGGAAGAGATGCAAGAGCTCTAACCAAGTTCCCACCCCACTGTCTGGGCTCCTCAGAGAAACTCCTCTCCCATTTCTAATCAGTCTCCCGCCTTCCCTTCCTTGGTGCCTCGGGAAGTAATCTGCACCCCCTGGCCTCACCACACGAGCAGCCACCTCTCCCCCCTCCTTCCAGCGAGGCGGGGATCCCAGGCTGCAGCAGCCGCCCCATCCACATGACGCTTCCCGCTCGGCAAGCGCAGGCAGCAGCAGGAGGAAACGAGTCATTAGGTACGTGCAGGCGGGCACAACTGGGGGGGTGGGGGGGGAGAGGAGGAGGGGGATGAGCGGGGAGTGCGGGCAAACGACACCCGCCGAGGGCTCCCACAGCACTACCCTAGGCGTGTGGCGCCTCCTACCCCCACCCCCCGAGCCGCTAACATCTCAGACGGCTCCACATGCGACTCCGCGTCCCTGGGCGGCCTGCAGGGCCACGCACTGTACTGTGGGGCTGCTGCAGAACAGCCTCTCGTTGCCCCGTCCCCTAGTTCCCCCCACTTTGGTTAGCGGATTAACTCAGCAGCCGCTTGTCCCCGCTCCTATAGCCTTAGCACGTCAGAGTCCAGGGTATCGGAGGGGTCGGGCAGGTGGGGGCATATGGCTGCCGTAGTCAAACAGTATGCGCTAGCGGGGGGGGGGGGGGGGGGGGAAGGGGGGTGCTATGCTCAGGGCTGAGCCAGGCTCCCACAATCTCCCTCATACAGATGCCAACTAGGGTAGCCAATAACAATGTCCACAGCAGGCAGAGACCCCGGAACAACCCCATGGAGACACTCTCCTACCAGCCTACCTCCCACTCCTCCAGTCCCGGTCTACACCCTTGCCCCCCTCCCCTCACCAGTGTCCACCGGGACCTTGCCGCTGTTTAGGGTGTGGATCAGCTCGCCTAGGCTCTTCTTATCCCCGTTCATCTTCCAGTTCCCCCCCACGAAGAACTTCCTTGGTGCCATGATGGGACGAGTACTGCTCTCTAGCGCAGACGCGAAGGAGACGGAAAGGTCAGTTCATCAGTACGCGAAACCCCCAGCTCAAGCCTTTTTATAGAGAAATGAGCCGGAGACACGCCCACATCTGTCTGAACGTTCCACATGCTCCGCCCCTAGAAGCGTCTCCGCGTTGCACTTGCTCCACCTCATGGAGTGACAACGTTCCTCTAGCTCCACCCCTCTATGTGTCACCGTTCCGTTGGTAGCGGGTCAAAGGGGGGAGGTCAAAACCGCAGTTGTGCTATCTTTACCCTTGCACCGCCAGGGGTAAAGGGACAGAGCAAGGCCACAATTGTCACTATCCTCCATGACGCTAATAGGGAGGGCAAATAAATACCTAATTATCTTCAATACCTGGCACCAGCAAGGGTCACAGCTGTAGGGTGACCAGACAACAAATGTCAAAAATCAGGACAGGGGGTGGAGGGGTAATAGGAGCCTATATAAGAAAAAGACCCAAAAATCAGGACCGTCCCTATAAAATCGGGACATCTGGTCACCCTACACAGCTGCCAAATATAAACTTGCCATAAGGCCACCTGCTGCCTGCTATTCCCCAGGTAGCCATGGTGAAGGGGCTGAGTAGGAAAGGACAGCCTTCCCCATCCCACCCTTTGTAAAGGAGCCTCCCATGAATTAAGAGAGAGGTGAGAGACAGGAAAGGGAGCTCCTTAACTTCCATCGTTAAGCAGCCATGGATATTGGGAAATTAAGGGGGGGCTAAGAGGTTATGGCAGGGAACCCAGCATCCAGGCTTGGATTCTGCACTCAGCTCTACTACTGCCTTGCACTAGTCCGGCTCTGTTTCCACCACTGTGAAGGAGGACAATGACACTGTCTCTGTCACGCTTATCATCCCAGCTAGAAGGCTTAATTATTTCAGAATTAAAAATATCTGAGCTGCTGTGTTCCACGGGCCCTGGAGCACCATCACCTCCAAGGGAGCTCATGTTCCCTAAGGATGGAAGAGCAAGGAAAGTATCTTAGAGCAGATTAAGAGACTGTGATTTATGATCAGCTGCCTTAGCAATTCTTGCTGGGAAGCTGGTCTTTCCCTTGATGCCATGATTAGAATCCAGAGAGTGGACTTAATCCCAACTCTGATCCTAGCCATTTGCCTGCAACATAGAGGACAGGTCCCAATCTGCAGGAGATAAACAGCCTCTGTCCCTGCTCCGTGGGGCGTACACAAGAGGGCACAATGCCAGGAAGGAGAGGATAGCCTCATGTGACTTCCACAAGGACAAGAAACCATCCAGTATGTACTAGGCTGGTAGACCCATGACATTATGGGTAAGTAGAACACAGGAGTCCAGAACAAGTTTCCAGCTCCAAGTGCCTAGACCTCACTCCCAAAAAAGTAACTTGACTTTTTTTGTACTTTATTACGTGCACGCACCAGCACCCAGATAGCGCTTTCATCCTATAAAATGAGGAACAAAACAATCACATACCACCCCCAGCAACTGGTCAAGGAAGGGAAAAGGAATTGTTCAGACCCATCACATGTAGGACTTTAAATGAGAACAGAGGTTGACCTGGACCCTTTTCATTATCGCACCACTACAGAAAACAAAACCAGAGCTGTGTTCACCAGAAAGGCTGCTGCATTGTGCACCCAGTAATTGCTTAAGGGAATGCATTGTTACACCAATAATCAAGTGTGGAAAACATAAGTGAGTGGATCATCATAGCCAGAGCCACGTAGGATGGTTATTCGAGCCATGGCTATTTAGGCATGAACAACCCTAAGAGTTGCAAACTCACTGAACAATCCAGAGGCAGATACCTCCAGTTGATGGGATATTTATTAGGCACAGGTAGCACAGCCATCTTTAACCTTTGCTTTAACAGATACATCTCCTGCATCAACATCACTGTCCACATGCTAGGACAACAGGTGCTGACAAAGACAGGAGAGCATCTAGCTTTACAGTGAGGTCTCCCTCCAAGCTTCTTAGCACAAGGGCTCATATGCCAAAGTAGAGGAGAACTGCCATTGGCAGGGTTACACTGATCACTGCATTAGATGAGGAAAGAGTTCAGATACCCCAGCTGACAGGGCTCTCCACTAACATATGGGACAGACAGAAGCCAGGGGGTATTTAACTTTTATTTTATCCTTCGCGTATTTTGGCATTTAAGGGGCACACAAGGAGGAAGTGGTGCTACTTATGGCCCACATTATTTCCTGCACAGCCCCCTTGTTTGGGAGGGGACATAAGGGAGAGAAGCCACCCACCCACCCACCCACCCATGATACACAAAGCCACACACACGCACGCACGCCCCCCCTTCTCCCCTTTCAGCCTGAAAGGGGATGGCATAATTACACCAAGCAGCAAAGCACTAGAGGCTGTGCCTTGGAGTAGGGAGTAATGAGAGATTTTATATTGAAACAAATCCATCTGCCCACCCCTCTTCACTCATGTCCATAGGGGCCCCAGCCCCCAGTTTTATTAACCAAGGAACACCTGCCCCCAGAGTTACAGCAGTGGCACAGGTGAGACATAGCAGGGAGTGGGGTGAAAGAATGTGCACTGCTTCTCTGTATTTGTCACTGCCTCCCCCTCCTCATGCCAGCAGCCTGCTCCCCACTCCGCACACAGTAGGAGGGAGTTCTAGCTGGGAATCCGCTGATAGAAGTAGATGTAACCGAGATCCTTGGGTGGCTTCTCAGAGGCGCAGACTTTCTGGTCATTGTAAATCACCCACCTGAAACAGAGAGGGAGAGATAAGGGCCACCAGCTTGCAGCTGACCTAAAAGTCTGTCCCCACCATGTGGCACAGTGGCCTGTTCCTCTCTTTTCCCTCCCCCCGTGACAGTAGGTCCAGAGGGAGAATGGCACTAGACCACTGAAGTAAAGGGGGAATTAGACTGGTTTATCTTAGAAGCTGCTGCCTTTAGGCTACTTCTTGTTCCCTCAAGCCCTTCTTACCTGCCATCCTTCTTGATGTGGCAGACATAATGGCCACACATGGTGGAAGTGCCCATGTGGCTGATGAAGGCAAAGAGCTGATACTCTGAGGGAGAGAGGAAAAAAGAGGTGGTAAGAGAGAGACAGAGGTAGGGAGAGTTACATATCCTTGGATAACCCCATCCCACTGAAGAACTCTTTAGAGAGGAGCTATTGTCCCATGACTCCCTAGAGAGGCCTTCAGGGGTCTGGGCCCCAATAATGGCTGAGAAGACATGTTTCATGGTGGAGTAGGTAGAACAAGGCAGCTGCCTAATCACAAGGCCAAGAGAATTTTAGATCCAAGCTCTGTGGAGATATTGGTGAAGCAAACAGGAGGAGAGATGATAGCTCCTTCAAGGCGGCCCTACCTGTTGCCTACCTCCCAGAGCTTGATGGGGGAAGTAGATGAGCGAGGAGGCCCTGGTTCACACATCTGCTGTGTGGGGCTTTCCACATTACAGCAAGTAGTGTAGCAGCTTGGGCATGAATTCCCACAAAGATTTAGCTGGCTAGAGCCCAGGTGTTTTGATAGGGAGACCAGAAAAGAACAGTCTCCGGAGGCAACACAGAGAGGGTTCCAAAGAATGGGAGCAAAGTCCTCCTTACCTCCCTGGCAGGACACCCTTATTCCTCTCCTCCATCTCACTAGACACCACATCCCATTCATCCCTCTGATGATTCCCAGTAGGCACAGACCCTTTCCCCTTCCTCTCTGTTACATTGCCCCAGCAGCCAGATCAACTCTTGGGAGGTGCTAGAATCTCAGGGATCAGTGAGAGACCTGAGAGTTTAGGGAGGCTAAAGCTCTGGGGAAGGCTGGGGCCCAACTGGTTAGAAACCACCACCACCACCATCCCCAGGAACTAAGCTGCCTCTACAGAAACCAGAGGAGGGCAGAACTCATGCCCTCCAGTGTCTGGGACTCACTTCCAGGCCCATCACGCACTTTGGGACCCACAGGGACAGATTCAGAGATGGACTCAGCCGCCGAGCGCCCCTCTGAGATGTCCATGGCAGCCTCTGCGTCCAGGTCATCAATGTGACTGAAGATCCAGTCCACAGCCCGCTCCAGACTGTTACTCTGCAGGGAGAGGGGGAAACTGTCAGGTCAGGAACCCCTCATCAATCTAAGCACCTCCCTTCCCTGAGGATGCCATTCCCAGCACAGCCCTATAAGGCTGCAATTCAACTGTAATCTCATCCTTGCTCCTCACCGTGGCTCTTAGGGCTTTCATAGCCTGATCTCGGGAGAAGCCCATAGAGACAATAGTGGCCACGCTGTCTTCTGAAGGGGGGTCTGGACAGATGATGGTGGAACCTGGCCCACTAGATCCAGAAAGAACCAGAGGGTTGGCAAAATCTGTAGCAGAAAACAGAACATAGTTCAGAGGGGCTAGCTCTGGTGGTGGGGAAACATTTTAAGGTCTCAGCCCTGGCTTCTCCAGCAGGAAGCGCTGTAGCGTATAGCACATTGAACTGGGTGGGAGGGCTTTGTCATGGTCATGTGTTCTCATACCTGGATCATCCATGTGCGACATGATCCAGTTCATGGCAGCCTCAGCCCCGCTGTTCCCGGTGTAGTACACAGCTTTGCGGCAGGCATCCATGGGAAAGCCCATCTCCACCAGCTGGATAATCACCGATTCATCCAACATGGGGGCTGTGGGGGGGACAGAGATTAGAGGAGCCTTGGCAGCCCTGCTCCCACCCACCCCTTTAGTGTGATTTCTGTCCCCTCCCTCCCACACAACCTTATGCAAACCTCAAGCCTCCCTCCCTGGCTGAATCTCATGTAAGCCTTGCCCCTCCCTTAAGGCCCGGCTTGACAAAGCCCTGGCTGGGATGATTTAGTTGGGAATTGGTCCTGCTTTGAGCAGGGGGTTGGACTAGATGACCTCTTGAGGTCCCTTCCAACCCTGATATTCTATGATTCTATGAAGTCCTTACCCCCATAGCACGCAGGCCTCATGCAGGGGGTGGAGAGATGAAAGTCATGAGTCAGGCACTCCCTAGCAATGGCTCAGGAGCTTTGTCTCCTCTTCACCTCTCACCATGCCGCCAATCTTTGTGCACCAAACCTCTCTCCCAGCTAGACCTTCTGGATGCATTGTGCATACCCCACTTCCCACTCCTTCCTAATATGGGCCCACACAAACCTACAGCTGAAAGAGCTACTGGGGGTCAGCAACATCCTCGCACAATGAGCATGCAAGGGGGCACAGTCACTGGCAGAGGGACAGGAAGAGAGACTGAATGAGGAGGAAATCATTAGCCAGGGAGACAAGTCATGAGGAGAGTGAGGGAGTGAGTCAGGCACTAGGAGGAGGAGAGGAGAAGAGTCACTAACATGTTGGAGAGGAGAAGTGAGGGGAGCAGAAGGAGTCGTCGTCCTCGTTGCCATAGAACCCCAGGCTACCTTTGGGCTCGTCTGGCGTCACCAGTGGAGGCGCAATGTCTGGCATCTCCTCCTCACCAGCTTGCAGCCCTGTCCCCTGTAGCGCAGAGATGTCCAGCTCCTCTGGCATTTCGATAGAGACATCTGTAAAAAAGTCTGGATCAGACCTTCAGGGACGTGTTCAGTGAGCTCAAAGAGCGTGGATGAGTGGCCCTCAAAGATAAGCTGTTTGGGGTAGAGAATGCACATGGGATGTTCTGCAGCAGCAGTATAGCAACGCAGTATGGAATGCTCTCCCCTGTCAGTAGTGACCCCAATGCCTAAGCATGGGGGCGGTGCTACACAGAGCAGCATTGGGGACTCATTGACCTCGATGCTTCGTGCTTCACCTCACTCTCCTTACCGAGCTTTTTGGGTACCCAATCCAGGCCAAAAGTGAATTTCTTGATCTGGATCACCAGATAGTCTGGGAAGGAGGCAAACCGGGTTGTCCTGAAAGAGAGTGACACGTCATGTCTGAACAGGTTACCCTGTTGCTTTGTTAATGGGGGAGGAGGAGGGGAGGGGAGACTGGCTGGCTCGGGGAGAAATCAAGGAAAGGGATGTGGAGTCTTGCACATTCCAGAGCTACTGCTGGAATACAGAGGGAATAGTCTGTATGGCTCTGGGTCTCCCCACTGTACTCAGCACTGAGCCTGCCAAACCCTGAACAATTCCCAGAGGAAGTGCTCTGACTGGAGGACAGCTTAACCTAGCATTTCCCAAACTTTTAAGGGTGGAGACCACCTCCAGGAAAATCAAACACTCCTCCCTCCCCTGCAAACCCTGCCATGTGGTACAGGCCACTGGAGATTTTAGAATTCTAATTAAATACAGGTAAAACAAACACGTATGGATGCATTTTAAACTATAGTTGAAGGAATGAGGTATATTCAGCACTGGATGTGAGGAAAGGTTTGAATATAAGTCATTACTCCAAACTGCAGTAGAATGTTAATAATGTCAACTTGAAAAGCAACATTTCTTTAGACCTGTTATTGCTAAGGGGTATCTTTCCGTTTTTCTGTAACAAAATATCTCCCCTCATGGGCTCTGCTAGGCTTCTTGGGCTTGAGTCCTTCTTGACTGGGAAAGGAGTGCCAGTGGCAGCAGAACAAACAGCCACTCACAGACATTGTAGCTCTTCATTACTGCCTTGAGTTACTGTGATCTGTTTTTTTGGATAGTGAAACAGTTACAAAATCTGACATTCAAAGTATCACCACTGGCATTCGAGTTAGCCCTGCTGAAGTGACTGGGGCAGCTCATCCTTCACAACTATTGTTTCAGTCTTTCTGTAAACTCAAGGAAACTTTGGTGCACCAGTTGCGCTCAGTTCATGTTTTGAAAGTTTTGTTCAACTTTAATAACTAGAGACTTCTTTTAAAACGAAAGTTAGGGCTGGGGAGAACAACAGAGTGCTGTCCACATCTCCCTCCTAGGCTAGGCACACTTTAAAACATAACTCAAATTAAGAATGTCAGAACACTGATAATGGGGCATCAACACCACCGTTAATTTTTCTGGCTTTCCATTGCTTTGTTTTCTGTACCACCACAGAATGCAGTGTTGAGGACCCCACAGCCACCTTAACTCTGCCCACTGTAATCTCCATGGAAAATGGGACAAGACTGAGCCTAGAGGCTCAGGAACCACACCCCAGGGCTGACAAGTCATGGATTTCTAAGAGGGGAACTAGCAGCCCTAGGAAACATTCCTGCCCAGTGTACTGTAGGAAAGGGGTTCCCAAGAGGGCTTTTCACACTCTGATCTCTATCCTAGATAGCGCCTCCAAACTACACTCACTTGAGAGCCACAGACTTGGCCTGCAAGGCTGTGCTCCAGAAGTCATCCACCTGCTCTGGAGCCCCGTAGGCCTCTAGACAGGAGCTGAAAGGCACCTTGGCTCGGACCAGCTCAGGCAGCGGCTGCTTCTCCTCTTCTGCCTGGTGCTTCCTCTCCTCATATTCCAGCAGCTCATCTGGGGACAAGTCAGAGGAGTCAGGTCCAGATTCCAGGTGCTCACAAGGCACCTGCTGTTGGCTACCTCCAGAGGCAGGACACCAGGCTAGATGGGCCCATCGGGACATATTCCCTAGAGTGGTGCATAGGGCACACAATCTCCTCCAGCCATCAGGATGGTTTCATTATGCTGAAGTCCCACAGGCTAAGTCACAACCCTTGCCTTGGGTGAGGCAGGGGAAAGGTTTGATCCCTAACTTGAGTGACTGATACCTGTCCACAGCATCTCTGAGTACATCCACCCTGCCCAGCTCCATGGGGTGATGAAGGAGAAGGATTTGGCTCCAGAACACCTTGCTTCTTCAGGTCCTCGAGGGATCCCCTCAACCCCAGTAAAAGAGTACAGTAGGTAGAGTTTCCCCACTGATCCCAGTGCCTGCTGCCCCTTCCTCAGTCACCATCAGGCCACTGACCTTTGTTGAGTGCAGCATCCATGGGCACGGGCAGCTGCATAATGTAGTCCACACGCTGGGTGTATTTCACCTTCTCTGTGGCCAGGCACTTGAGCTTCTCCTCCACCAGGAAACGGAAGACCTCATTGGGATTTTCTGAGCTGCGGCAGTTCCTCTGGGAAGGGCAACATGGTGAAGATGTGTCATATCAAGGTGGCCAGATCAACCAATCACAGGAGCAGCAGCCCCATGCGGGACACAGACAAAGAACTGTCTCCACTGTCCCTGGTCCAAGTGTAGAAGCTGGAGCCCTTCAATCAGCACCACCAGTCTCCAGAAATCAATCCCATTCCCACCCCAAAGGAGAGGGTTCCATTTTTAGGGGGAGCTCTGGGTAACTCCAAGCTCCCCCAAAGTCTACACACAGCAATTTCATAGGGGCTGGGAGTGAGCCCCGAACAAAAGGCCCTGCAGTTGGGCACCCTCATCCCCTTCTCCCGAAGTGGTCACTCACTGATATCCTGAATGGTTAGTTCTGGTGAACCTGGTGCTTCAAAATACCTGCATGCCGGCCCCCTCCCTGCATTTCCATCCAGCCTAGGTGCCAACCCCCTACTTGCTGGAGCTCAGAACAGGAGCTGCCCCCTTCCCAGGATTTCAGACAGTGTGGATCAGTCATTACCTCCACCATGTTGATGAAATGCAGGAAGAACTCCTGGGCATCTTGCTGCCTGTTGGTGGAGAATTCCGGGTGCCCTTTGCCAATGAGAGATTTAAACATGCGTGGAGCAATGCCATCCTGCATGCCCTAGAAGAAAGTAGGGAGGAGAGGAAGGAGTGAGCATGGCCTCCCAACAACTCCGCCCTAGGGTACATCTTTCCAAACCCTGCCTCTATTTAGGGTCAACGCCCTGGACAGTGTCTCCATAGAGGATCCCCACACCATCACAGACATGCTTTAGTGCATTCCCTCCCCATGAGGGTAGTGGGGCCCCAGTCCTCACCTTCTGGTTCTGGTCTGGTTGCTGTTCCCCGTCTCCAGAGGCTGGCTTCGAATACTCCCCAGAGAGTAGCCCATGGCCCAGCTTGGCTCTGGAATAGCAGATGATTCACCATCAGAGCTGTACCAAGCTGCTTCCAACCCAAACACTCCTGTCACTCCAGGAGCCAGTTCAATCACTCCAGCTTTGAAACTCACGTTGACTTGCCCCAGCTGACCTCAGCTCCCTCTTCCTACCCAGCCCCGACTCCTCTGTCTCATCCTGCTCTGCTGCCCCCAGCCCTGTCTGATATCTTCCATTTGAACACCTCACAGAACTTTAGAACTGAGCCTCAGCTCCTCCCTGGCCAATGGGTAAGGATTGTGGAGGGACAGCCTCAGCCATTCACAGAAAGGCAGCCAGCACTGGGCTGCGACAGTCGTTTACCAGCCACATCTCGCAGCAGCTTGGCACAGGAAGTGAAGCCCCGCAAGTGACTCTATACAGGAGTCTGAGGGAGGCAGAATGCAATCCCTCCAAATTAGTGATGGCTGCAGCCCAAGTCATGGGATAGCAGGAAGCAGACTACACCCCATTCCCACCAGCAGGTTGAACAGATTTTCCAAAGTGAGAGACAGACACTTTACTGCCCAGGGCGGGCAGGAGATAACATGAGATACCCACTATCAACCCTTCACTGTGCTCTCTTGGGCCCCACTTCTCCCCCACCACCTTCCTCTACTCCCATCTCCCCCACGCTCACATTCACACAGCCTCAGTCACCAATTCACTCCCATTCCCTTGCACACAACCCTGCCAACCCAAGCCAGCACATCCCCCTCTCATTTTAGCAATTGGCCCAATCCCCACCTGCTTAGAAACATCCACATACCTATTCCTCCTCACCCCTAGATGGAGAACCTCTCCAGAGCTCACTCACCCCCTCCCCTGCCCCCCACAGCCTTTGAGGCTCCTACCCAAGACTGGGCTCAAGAATCACTTTTAATTGTCGCTGGCTCTGGAAAAGCAGAGGATACGTGCATACAATTAAAATATTCCCAGATAAGTCTGTATTCCCTGCTCCTCACACAGTATGCAGCCTCTGTGGGACTAGCCCAGCGTTTCTCAAATGCGGCCACCAAGGGGTTTTCCTGCAGTCACGACAGCCTCCTGGGCAGAGATGGGCGAGGGGGCAAAGCAGCGGCCGTTCCCTGCAGCCCTCTGCCCCCAGCTTCAGGACTCCGGTGGCGGGCTTCAGTCCAGGGTGGTGGGGCTTCAGGAGGGCTGGCTTTGCTGGGTGCGGTGGTCAAGAGGCAAGGAGCGGGATGAGCTTGGGGTGCTGCAAAAGGGAGCTTAGAGCAATGGCGGGGAGCAGCAGGGCCCAGGGACAGTGGGGGTCTGGGGAAGGCAGCAGCGGCTATAGGCGATGGGGGGAGGAAGCAGGGGCCAGATGCACCAAAATACAACTGTACATGATTTTTATTACTGAATCTGAAAAAAGCACCCTACATAATTCAATGACAATGATTTGGATGTGCGTATATGCATATTTATTTGTTTTTCCTAAAATTAGTTAAGTATTTCAGAAAAATTTGTCAGTTGGTGGCCGCACTCTCAGGCCACCACAATTTTTGTTATGAGAACCCCTGGACTACTCCCCACCTAAACCGGTATACTCTTCTCTCAGACACCTCTCTCTGGCTGGAAGTCTGTGCTGCAGAGCCAGACACCCTCTGCTGACAGCTAGGGGTACTACACCCACCAATGGCAGAATGTCCCTGCAGGACATTTGCCACTCTATACAGTTGTGAGATTGAGGCTGGGGCTTAGACCCTTTAGCCCAACAAGCCCAATCTCCTGGTCAAACCTCAACTCTTGGAAAGTTCCAGAGATCTTTAATGACTACAAGGGATTGGCATCTCAGAAGAAGTGGGACCTACTTGCAACACAATGCAATTTAAGAATGGGCTGGGACATGGGGCCCCCTACTGGAACGCCAAATATATACCACATCCCCTTTCTTCAAAGCACTACATACACTTGGGTGCTGAAGTCCTGTGTGGGGTCTGAGGGAGCACTTTGGAATATCTTCTCCAGCTTGTCCACATACCTGCAAAGCAAACCAGAGAGGCAAAGAGAGCTGCAGACAGAGCACCAGGCTGCATCCAGCAAGGTAACTGGCTTATACAAGCAGAAAAGAGTCCCATGGCACCTTATAGACTAACAGACGTATTGGAGCATGAGCTTCCGTGGGTGAATACCCACTTCTTCGGATGCATGTAGTGGAAATTTCCAGAGGCAGGTATAAATATGCAAGCAAGAGTGAGTCAGGCTAGAGATAACGAGGTTAGTTCAATCAGGGAGGATGTGGCCCTCTTCTAACAGTTGAGGTGTGAACACCAAGGGAGGAGAAACTGCTTTTGTAGTTGGCTCGCCGTTCACAGTCTTTGTTTAATCCTGAGCTGATGGCGTTGAATTTGCAGATGAACTGAAGCTCAGCAGCTTCTCTTTGAAGTCTGGTCCTGAAGTTTTTTTGCTGCAGGATGGCTACCTTTAAATCTGCTATTGTGTGTCCAGGGAGGTTGAAGTGTTCTCCTACAGGTTTTTGTATATTGCTATTCCTAATATCTGATTTGTGTCCATTTATCCTTTTACGTAGGGACTGTCCAGTTTGGCCGATGTACACAGCAGAGGGGCATTGCTGGCACATGATGGCGTATATTACATTGGTGGACGTGCAGGTGAATGAACCGGTGATGGTGTGGCTGATCTGGTTAGGTCCTGTGATATGTGGGCACATAGCTACACCAGCGACATATCACAGGACCTAACCAGATCAGCCACACCATCACCGGTTCATTCACCTGCACGTCCACCAATGTAATATACGCCATCATGTGCCAGCAATGCCCCTCTGCTGTGTACATCGGCCAAACTGGACAGTCCCTACGTAAAAGGATAAATGGACACAAATCAGATATTAGGAATAGCAATATACAAAAACCTGTAGGAGAACACTTCAACCTCCCTGGACACACAATAGCAGATTTAAAGGTAGCCATCCTGCAGCAAAAAAACTTCAGGACCAGACTTCAAAGAGAAGCTGCTGAGCTTCAGTTCATCTGCAAATTCAACGCCATCAGCTCAGGATTAAACAAAGACTGTGAACGGCGAGCCAACTACAAAAGCAGTTTCTCCTCCCTTGGTGTTCACACCTCAACTGTTAGAAGAGGGCCACATCCTCCCTGATTGAACTAACCTCGTTATCTCTAGCCTGACTCACTCTTGCTTGCATATTTATACCTGCCTCTGGAAATTTCCACTACATGCATCCGAAGAAGTGGGTATTCACCCACGAAAGCTCATGTTCCAATACGCCTGTTAGTCTATAAGGTGCCACGGGACTCTTTGCTGCTTTTACAAATCCAGACTAACATGGCTACCCCTTTGATACTTGGCTTATACAAGGCTCCCAACCCCAGAAGGTAAGCTCCCAGCATTAGGGATCTTTCATGCTGATCCCTGGCACCCCCATTCCTCTCAGAGTTCAGATAGGATTGGGGCAATTGGGATGGAGACCAGGACTAAATGGCCTAAGTAACCCACAATCCTGGAGCAGTGGTAAGTGGAGGGGGCCTTCCCTTAGCTCACTTACTTTCTCTGGAAGTCAGGGATGCTGAACAGCACCTGCACCACAGAATTGAGGTAGCAACTATTGCCCAGGTTTCGGATGCCAGTGTAACCAGGGCCATAGAGGGGTTTGAGCTGCACCCCAGACTCCTGGATCAGCTCCCACTCCCCAATGCGCTGATTCATGTCAATCTCCAGCTCGGTCATTGTCTTGTCTGTCTGTGGAGAGAAGAGATGGACCGGGGGAGCTCAGAGAAGAGCCACAGATACACTCTGGGCCATCCTGTTTGGTGAAAACTATGATTGGGGGGGGGGGGGGGGGGAAGAGAGAAAGATATGGAAAGGATGTGCAAATGTCTAAGGGATTCCAATTCCAAGGGCAGAAATATTTGGGGGGGGGGGAAGAAGGGGAACAGGGCAAGTCTGAGCCAAGGAAAAGGAGCTCAGGAACCATCCCCCAGCACTGAGGTGTCAGAGTCTGAGGAACCATCTCCCCAAGGGAGGTCCCATTGCTTGGAGTACGAATAGGAGCCACAAGGGAATGAATCTGGGGGGGTGGAGGAGAAGAAAGGGACACCAGTCAGCTTGAGAGGAAGTGGGGGCTGTGTACCCAATGACCACTGCATAGTAACTGAGTTACAGCCCCACCCTGGTTGGTGACTGAAGACTCGGATCCAGCTGAGGACTCAGTGTGATAGAGGACAAATGCCTGCAATATCCTAGACAAACCTTATTGAATTAGATTTAATACATTTGGGGGGGTCCATTGTATTAAAAATGTAATTGATAGTGTATTATCGTAGGATTGTCTGTAGCTTGGGGAAACATTAGGAACTTCAAAGAACTGTTTTGGACAATATGTGAGAAGTGGGTTTTCTAAAAGGTACTTGGGTGTAGCTTCAAAAAAATCTCCCTAGGGAGAAAAACCCATTGTCTGCAGATTACCTACTCCTTGAAACTTCAGAGACCTCTGAACCGTATAAAGGCTGGACTAAATTTTTCACGAGTGTGCTAGTTCTGAGCTGAGGTTGTTAAGAACTTGTGACCACAGATGACACCCCTCTGCTAGGTCTGAAGGGCTAATCACTGCCAGATCCCATGTCAGAGTTGGGGTGATCTTTGGTAAGCTTATTAGCCTGCGTACTGCTTCTTTTAGTGTTTTCTGAGTAATACTTTAGCCCTAAGAATAAATAAGCTTGCATAGAAAGAGCTGTGTGGTAGCTTAAATGGGGCAGTCACATTTATTAGTCTCTGAAGAGAAACCAAGCAGGTCTGCTCAGGCAGTTTGTTTTATGCTGGGAATAACACAGTGAAGGCAGGGAACTGTTCAGCCTGGAGATACCCCAGTCAGCAGGGAGAGAGAGCCACGCATCTCCACCCAAGAGAGGTGACAGCTGGGGAGCCGGAACCCTGAGAGTGGTGCCCTTGCTGAACCCCTGAGGGGAAATACAGGTGCAATTGTGACATTCAGACCCCCTTGTTTTGATTGGGAGTTTCCCTCTCACCTTCTGCATCTTGAGCATGTCAATCCCAAAGTGAGCCAGGTGTTCAGCCAGGCTGGGATCCAGCACCATATCATCCTCATCATAGGAGTAAACGTCTGTGGGAAAACAGACGGGAAAGGGAAAGAAACTAGCTTATACCCCAACCACTCCCAGATCCCACCAACACCTACCTGTTCTTCCTCAAACAACCTGCTGCTAGGGGGAGGAAGCAACATAAAGTTCTCAGAGTTTTAAGGTCTAATAGACTAACTGTCTGAGCCAGTGGTTTTCAAACTGCAGGTTGCAACCCAATACTGGGTTGCGGTGGCTCTGGTCAGCATCACTGACGGGCTGTTAAAAGACCCGGTCGGCGGTGCTGCCCGGCTAAGGCAGGCTAGTTCCTACCTGTTCTGACACCGTGCTGGGCCCCGGAAGCGGCCAGCAGCAGGTCCGGCTCCTAGGTGGGGGGCCATGGGGCTCTGCGTGCTGCCCCCACCCTGAGCACCGGCCAATGGAAGCTGGGGGTGGGGACCAGTGCCTGAGAATGAGAGCCGCGTGGAGCCGCTTGCGCACCTCTGCCTAGGAGCCAGACCTCCTGCTGGCCGTTTCTGGGGCGCAGCATGGTCCACGGTGCCAGGACAGGCAGGAAGCCTGCCTTAGCACCCCCGCTGACCGCTGACTGGGAGCCATCCGAGAAAACCCCATGCCCCAACCCTCTGCCCCAGCCCTGAGCCCCCCCCCAAACCCAGAGCCCTTCCTGCACCCCAAGCCCCTCATCTCTGGCCCCACCCCAGAGCCTGAACCCCCAGCCAAGAGCCCTGACCCCCTCCTGCATCCAACCTTCTGCCCCAGCCCTGAGCCCCCCCACACTCCTCATCCCCAGCTCCGTTTGGTCACGGTCATTAACAATTTTCTTCAACTGGGTCGCCAGAAAAAAAGTTTCAAAACCACTGGTCTGAGCAGTACTGTCCTAAGGTGGGAAGAATGGGGGACCCAAGTTCCCCAGAAGTGTGGGGTAAAGAAGAGGAGCAAACAACTTTGCCTTGGATTCTAGTACAAAGGCCCTGTGTGCCTGGCTAACAGAAGGGTGTTGCGCCATCCACCCCCCTTCCCTGTCCCAGACCACTAAAACAATGAGCACCCCCCATCCCAGGCTGGAGGGAAGAGGGAATACAGATAGTCTTTTCAAAGGCCCTCAAATTCCAACGAAGAGGGCAGGGGAAGCACAGGGTTTCAGCAATTAGCTCATTGCCCCCCTCCCCACAGGAAAGCCCAGTTGGTGGTGGTGGCAGCTATTGGTGCATGTCCTAGGCCACAGCATTGACACACCCCAAAATCCCCCTCACTTGTTCTGTCAGGGGATCATGGTGCCCAGATTCAACCCATTCAGACGCCTGGCATCTGCAACTCCACTTGAGTCCCCCATCTCACCAGCCCCATCGGGGGTGATGGTTCCCAGTTTCACAGCCAGCGGGTAGCCAGTCTCCCGATAATGCTCAACTGCGTGGTTGTTGCCGCCACTGCCGTCGAAGTAGCGCCGGCCACACAGGATGGATCCATCAGTCATGTTGAGCCACAAGTTCTCACGCATGTCGCATTTGTTGCACTTCCAGCCACTGCCAGGAGGGGGAGAGAAAAGAAGCAGTCTATTCCCTGAAAGTACTCGCCCACCATGGCACAAGCAAAGGCTTTCGGGATTCCACTCCCCTCCTACTCCAGGAAGCAGAGGACCCGGGGAGACCTATAAGGCTGGAGTCAGTTGCAGTCAACCCACAGAGTTTTCAGGAATTTACCAGCTTGTATCACGGGCCACACCTTGATCAGGGAGAGGCCCACAGAAGAAACCCCCTCCACTGACAGAGCAACAGTCCCATCACAGCCTCAGAGAGGAAAGTTGTGTTGTGAAGTGTCCAGGGTGAGAGGGAACATGGCCAGGCTTGGTGCCAGACTCACCACGGAGGGATGCGGACGCTGTTCTGTAGCTGGTGCAAAGAGAAAGCATGTTTGGAAACACGTCGAACTTCTCCATCCCATGCCTGTACCTCCTGCTTTCGCGAGGCTGAATCTGCTGTCAGGATAGCCTCAACCGCACTGGCAATCTGGAATTGGGGAGCAGGAGAAATAGGGGGATAAGAGCTCCACAACACCTACCCTTGCTATTCCAGACCTGGGTTCCCCACAAGGCTCTGCTAATGCCACTCCATTCTGCTCAGCCACCCCCCTGCTATTCCAGTCCAGTCCCACAACATTACTGGATCCAATTTACAAAGTAGGAGAGTTCTACTCCATAAAAGCGCACTTCCTGCAGACAGAAAATAAAGACCTACCCTGTCTTGGACCATGTCTGGCAGCCCCTCCAGCCCATCCCGTGGGATCTCCAGGTGCTCTGGGAAAATAACTATTTTTACGTCTTCATCATATTCAAACTTCTCCTCTGGGATGTCAAACCCACCTTCTATGCCTACAAGAGAAGGAACACTGCAGTAAGAGAAAAGGCAAAGAATCTATAACCTAGCCAGCTTCCTTGCCTTATGGATGACAACCTGAGGGACAGGCTTTCCAGCCTTGGATATTATGTGAACTAGGGAACCTTAGAGCTGTGACTAGCTCTGTCTAAGTCTATAGCAGTGGTTCCCAAACTGGGGTTCGTGAACCCTTGGGATTCACGAAATGTTACAGGGGGTTCTCGGGGAAAAAAATTCCCTAATGGCGGACAGAGCTGTCCCTAGGGACCCCGGGCAGCACGGGGCCAGCAGCCCAGAGCCCCTGGACTTCCAAAACTAAGCAGATCAAAGCAAGCACATCACACTGAGATTTAAACTTCAAGATTCCTTGAAAGGAATGTAAAATTAAATAGGCAGCTAGTATTGTTTTTAAAATTATTATGAAGAACAAATTGAAGCTTTGTTGTAACGCGTGTTGTTTGCCTGGACTGCTCAAGGCCTGAATGCTTGTGTAGGAGGAACTCTTTGAGTTGGCTTCTTAAATACCTTCATGCTGTTTCACATCTGATACTTTTTGATGAAACATAGGAGCCTTGTCTTATAACATGCTTATTCAAAGTGATACAAGCTACTAAAGTGAGATCTTGGAAGAGTGTTGCCATTTTCATAATGTAATAAAAATACTGTAATGATAAATAATAATTAATAATAAATAGTGTGTAATAAGCATGTCATAAAAACAAACTTTATTTCCAAGATCACTGCTTTTATAATTTATACTCAGGTAAAGGAGAAAATCCCTGGAAATATTCATTTTTAGGAGGGGTTTCACAAGACATGACATTTTAGTGAAAGGGGTTTTACAGGTTGTTAAAGTTTGGGAACCACTGGTCTATAGTGACATTAGCTAGGACAGAACCACTGGGGGGCATTCCTGCTTCTGATTCACAGATGTAAAGACAATTAACTGTAATTGGGGGACACAGGAAGAAATCCTTCCAAACCCAAGGGGCAGTGCACTCACTACCACTTCCAAAACACTTGGCTAAGGCAGAGTGCTCACTGCTCCTTGCACCTGCCACAAAGGGAGGCTTCCTGCTGTTCCAGTGTTTGAGGGCAGGATGTGGAAGTGCTTAGTTCAGGTCTCCCCCAGAAACGTTAGAGTTAGAAGAAGAAACCTCACAGACTTAGAGAAACTGGGAAATGCACAGTTCAAGTAGTTTCCCACACCCGCCCCTTTACTCCGTCCCCTTTGAGATGTCGGCAGACAGGCACAGGCACTCTGCATAATGGGGATTCCAGTGTTACTTTTGAGCAGACACTGTCCACATATCAAAGAACAATGTTTGTGTGACTGAAAGCACCCCTGTATTCACCTTACACACTACCGTAATAATCTTTGTACAAAATATGCCCTGAGATATTTAAAAACTAGTAACATACTGATCATCAATATTCTTATGTAATGTATGTACAAAATGAATATTAAGAGTTATGCACATAAGCTTAAATTATGACTACAATGTGTTTACCAGACAAGTTGGCGGAGGGGGGCAAACTGATTTCTCTAAGGACAAGATGATGCTTCTAGCCAGTTGACATCAAAGTTGACTGGCAATCACTTGTCAAATGACCATTCTTTGGCAACGAAGGGGGCCAGGAACAGATTGATCTGCATTATAGCAAACAACATGGAACCTCTTACACCACGAGACTCCATGTCTCTGTCCACACAGCTGGAATGTACTTTATCTAGGAGTAACTGCAGGAAAATATTTTTCAAAGAGTGACTGGACTATAAAAGTGAGGGGCAAAAACACCCTGTGTGTGTGCACATTTTTTCCTCTCTCCCCTCCCGCCCCCCCAAGATGACAAAGGAACCAGCCCTTTGACTTTTTTTTTTTCGGGGGGAGGGAGAGGGGGCAAAGAAGAGAGCCTGACTTGAGGATTTGGTCAGCTGTGTTGCTGGGAACCTGTGGTACACATTTTACCTTGAACCAGTTCTAGCTTGTTAAGTTTTAGCTAGGAAACGTTTTATCTGTGTCTTTTGTAACCATTTCTGACTTTAATACTTCATAGCTGTATTCACTTAAAATCTCTCTCTTTGTAATTTAATAAACTTGTTTCTAATCTAAACCAATCCAGTGCTGTGTTTAAACTCAACCGTTTGGTAACGCCAGTTAAAGTAGCAAACTGTTGAATATTGACCCTTTACAGGGGCAACAGACTTTTAATATCTGAACTGCCCAAGAAAGGGCTGGCCAAACACTTTTGGGAAAATTCAGGACTGGTAGTGTGTTTGCGTCACCTGAAATTAGTAACCAAGGCTGGTGGAAGTCAGAGGGTGACTGGAAGCCAGAGTGCTGACAGGCTGCTGGGGTCAGACCCACTGGATCAGGACTGCAGCTATACACAGACACTCAGGGTGTGACTTGCATGCAGTTAGGCTGTTTGTGAGCAGCCCAGGTTGGGAGCTACAACAGCAAAGCATTATGAGGCACCCATGGTTGCAGGGCACACAGTGACAACTCCTTACTGGTCTGAACTGCACCTTGGAATGTGACAGTTTGTTATGGAAAGATCAGATGGCCAAACTTTGACCTCAGCCCCCATGGAACTGTCATGAGGAATGTGCAGTTTGGACAAGGTGTGTAAGGGAGAAGTCACCCTAACTGAGCATTTCCTGGTTTTCTAACATTGGAGTTTGGGGATCTAAAGTCCTACATTCCCGAAGGGTACAGGGAGCAGACAGCACTTGGTTCAGGAACAACCTTAACCTGACCTTTTTTTGTAAGTGAATTTCCTTTGTTGTTGTTTTTAAAGGCAAATGAGCTAGGCTGGTCGGGTTTCTAATGTCTCTCTCTCTGCCTCAACACAATGGTTCACTCTATTGTGACAGGGGCGTCTAGTCTTTGCAGTCAATACTAATTGTTACTTTACTTGCCAGCAGGTTCAACTTCGCATCATCCTTGACCAGGACGGATTGATACAAAAAAAAATCAAAGTGATTTAAATCAGCAAGCAGAAAACCTTGGTTGAAAATCATCCATTTTAATCTTGTTTTTACATTTGTATTTTTTAGTTAATTTCCTAAAGAAAGATTGATTCTCATTGATTGGTAACCATTAGAAATATGTTCATTTGTAACTAAATATAACCTTTACCCTGAATTTGATACTTCTTTTTGCTAACCAAGAGAATACACTGTATCTATACATGTTCATTTAAGCAGTTATATAGCTTAACAGTTATTCAGAGTCTTAATTTTTACATTATGCATCATTTACCATTTTTAGCTTCTCTTTTTTGGTAGATTACTTTTTTGCTTGTGATTTCTGTCAAGTTGCATTTGGATAGAAGTTGGAATTCAATTTAATGGGTACAAAACCAGCATTTTAAAACTATTTTGTGCTAGTTAAATACAATTACCTTAAATGGATATATAAGAAAAAATAGGAAGTTTATCACAACACACTTTGCCTTTAAAACTGATTAAAGAAAGGAAGTATTATCTGTAGTTAATGAATTGAATGGACTGTTTTTGGTCACCATGTATAAGATTTTAGAACTAGTAGATCTCATAGACCTTAAGGCCAGAAGGGACCATCATGATCATCTAGTCTGACCTCCTGCACATCACAGGCCAGAGAACCTCACCCATCCATTCCTGCAATAGGCCCAT
Organism: Malaclemys terrapin pileata; assembly: GCF_027887155.1. NCBI lineage: Eukaryota > Metazoa > Chordata > Testudines > Emydidae > Malaclemys > Malaclemys terrapin. The sequence continues at coordinate 142,539,898 of NC_071505.1, forward strand.
AACTTCCGACAGAAATACTGAAGTCCTCATATCTTGATTTAAAGACTTCAAGTTACAGAGAATCCACCATTTGCTCTTATTCAAACCAACAAGTGACCCACCGTGTCCCATGCTGCAGATGTAAGTGAAAACTCCCCAGGACATCTGCCAATCAGACCGGGGGGGAAATTCCTTCCCAATCTCAAATGTCCTCTCACACCATATTTTTATTCATAGATTGGAAGAGAGGAAACAAATTTTCTTGCTTTTTCAACTCACAATAAGTTTTTAAACTTTAAATGAAGTAGTTATTGAACTGGACTAGTTGAATAAATTGAAAAAGAAAAAATTCTCTCTGCATCTGCAGAAGAGGCTACCATGTCAAAAGCTGGTTTAGCACTTCAGCAAACTCTGGTCTAGGTGCTTAGCCAGTGACTTGCTCCAGTTCAGTGGTACGACTTTCTTTAAAACTTCAGCAGCAAATTCATAGTGCTTGAATATTTTTGTAATTTGAATTAATTTAAAAGATTATAGTACATTTAAGTCTTAACATAGGTTGCCAATTTAAAATTTAATTTGTAATAGGCATATTTTTAAAAACAACAAAATATTTAAATAAAAATCTGATTTTTTTTTTAAATCATCCATTTTTACCCACCCTGTGGGGCAGGCCCTTTTACCCAGTGTTCTAGAAACAGCCACTATCTAAAAGAGCCTCCATTCCACAGCGCTTCCAAGAGCCATCACCTGATTAAACAGAAGAGCCTAATCACTACTGACAATCAAAAATATACATTACAGTACACCAAGCACAATGCTTTCTCGCCCTCCACCTCCTCCAAATACCCCTTGAGTGCAATGATCTGATGATGCTGTTTCACCAGCATAGCGACAGAGAGCTACAAACCTTGGTGGGTTCAGAAATACTAGGAACATAGTCAACTGAAAAATAAGCGAGTCAGCACACTATCCCCAGGCTCTCCACATATGCAAATATGCCTTCTCAGTATCTCTCCTGATGTATCTTTAGGGCTCCCAGTCCCTATAGAGAGTGCCATGCTCTTCCCCCACAACAAGGAGCGATTGGGAATGGGGAATCCCCAGAGCATTAAAAGTCCCCGAACCCTAAAACAAAATAGGCTACTAGGGTTTCAGGGTGGCCTTTCAGAGCTTCCTAAAACTCTGATGGGGTGGTGGACCCCCTGTGAGCTTCAGACTTGACAGGTGGGAGTGGCCCTCCAACAGCGTACAACAGGGATCCCAATGATCTACTGAGGTGCTTATAAGCCCCCACTTCAGTACTGAACACCTCATAAACACTGATGGAATTATCCTACCCCCACTCCGTGAGGTAGAGAAGTCCTGTTGTCCCCCTGTAACAGATGGGGAATAGAGGCACAGAGACTAAGGCCTTGTCTACGCTACGGGGGGAAATCGATCTAAATTACGCAACTTCAGCTATGTGAATAACGTAGCTGAAGTCGACGTACTTAGATCTGAATAACGTAGATGAAGTCGACGTACTTAGATCTGCTTACTGTGGGGTCCATACTACGCTATGTCGATGGGAGACACTCACCCGTCAACTCCCCTTGCGCTTCTTGTTCAGAAAACCTTTTGATCAAGCAACCTCAAAGTTTCCCCAAACTCTACCCTAGTCCCTAACCTTGTATAGCAGTGTTCAAGCTGATCTACGTATGCAGATTTTAGAGAGGATGCAAATTCCAACTGTCAACAGAACTCCATTGTTACAGACTTGAACATAAAGCAACTCTCATCACTGCAGCAGGTTTTTAAACAGCTATTCTTCTTGGCCATTCCCAGATACGTGGACATTGGACTAGAAGGGTCTCATCCAGCACAGGGACATGAAAGGCGAGAGTGAATGGCCGCCAGGCTAGACAGCTGATCTGGCACAGCAGGGAAATTGGGCTAGATGGAGTTGTTTTCTTACCAATAGCCAAGCGGGTGGGTTTCTTCCTGGGGGGGTCTCCAGCACTGGAGTTACTGTCTTCCTCCTTCTGTTTTAGAGGCAAGGAGAGAGAGGAGACAGTCAATAAGGAGGCCCAGCAGTATGAGGGTAGCCCAAAGCCTGTGGAACTGAGGCAGATACTGCAGGTGGAGAGAGATGGGGCAGGCAACCAAAACAATAACTAATTGAGTCAGATCTCCAGAGTTGGGGTCCCATTGGGGGGGGGAGGGGGGGAGGGACACCAGGTTGTGTTTCAGATGAGGGAAAGCCTCAGGTCTGAATGAACATGGAGCTGGATCCCTCTTCTCAGACTCAGAGCAGGTTTGGCAATGTAGTGTGTCCCCCAGCTCCAAGCACCCCATTCTTACCAGCTTGCGTGTTCTCTTGAGGTGCAGGTAGACCCGATGGCCTGTTTTCCCATAGTACTTCTCTACATATTGCTTCCCGAAGCCCAGGAACGTGTTCATACAAATATACAGGCCCCCATCTGACTCCTAGGGGAGAAAGACAGACTGATAGGGAGATACGTCTCAGAGGGGCCAAAGGAAGGTGTTCAACAGAACAGAATAGACTTTTACCTTTAGTACGCTGGTTCTAATCCAGCTCCATTCAATGACTGCAAATCATGCCCATGTGTTAGCCATTCAGTGGCTGGTCTGAAAGGAGTTGTCAAGTCTCCCTCTAGTTGCCAGCAAGATACGTATCTCTCACCACTATGCATGATTTGAAAATCCACCTGCCCTTTTATCCATAGTAGGAAGCTGAATCAGGCCAGACCCTTAAACTTCTGAGGAGCTGTAGCCTCATTTAAAAAAGACTTTAGCACTTACAGTTGCAAAATATGACCCAGGCAAAACTGATGCAGCTATATCAACCTGTCTCTGCAGCTAGACGGATCTAGCTGCTACTGGTGCTGCCCAGAGTTTTGCCAAATTGTTGCAGAGTGAAAGTTAACTAGAATCTTGTTTTTGGTGTTGTTTCGGAACCTTGTGGGCAGCTGTGAAACAGACCAGGACAAGAATCAGGTCAGTCTCACGCTGCTGTGCTTGGCAACCTCCCAGCACCTACAGCACTGATGCTATTTAAAAGTGGTGGGGGAGGGCATGAGAGACACCTAAACATGGAGGCCAGGAAAGAGACAGAATAGCAGAGAATACCCAATCTGTGTCTCAGCAATCAGAAGGCTGAAATGGAGATAGAAACAAAAAATGGGATTCCCAAACAGAATTCATATGCAGGGCTTGTGGAGGAAAAGAAGAGTCTTTCATTTCCTATTGTCTTGGACAGTGGGACCCAAAATCTTTTCATGTCTGTCTTTGATTAGTAGGTCTAATTCTTGTAGTGAAGTGAAGAGAAAAACAGACACTGAAGACAACATAAAAAGATCTAATTATATGAAAAAAAAGTGGAGTGAAGTCAGGAAGAGAGAAAAAAGGTAAAACAAAGTGAGAGACTGGCAGTAAGTTACGTTTAGGGTGTTAGAAATTTGGTTGACAATGTTACAATTTGATACCAGAAAACATATCATACAACTGTACTCATCCATGGAAACTGCAGTGGCAGTGGCAATGCATGTATTTTTCATTCTGGTTAGTAGGCTTAGCTCTTGACCAGTGGTGTCAAGTAATTTTTGAAGCCCTGATAGTGGGCACAAGTCTTATAGCTGGAAGCCTCAACAGTGAGTGTAAGGATTGAATGGACCACAGAGGCTGAACTCCCCTCCCCAGGAAGTGTTTAGCACTTTATCAGGGTGTGTACAGGGAGAGAAACTTGTTCTACTGCTACTCGGGCTGTCCCCAGTCAGGGGATAGAGACCTCCAATTCCCAGGGGCTGCCAATCAAGCACTTTAACCAACACTCACTTCCCAATGAAAAAACTGAACCATGTTTAAAAAGCCTGAGGCTGTAACTCCATTGGGTGAATGTGGCTGGAGGGAAAGGGAGGGGGAGAAGGGACACTGTTCTTTTAATGACACAGTAAGTACTGGGGTATCCCTCAGCTTTTGGGGCCAGGGAGAACTTTGTGTTCCAAAGTAAGAGGATATAGGGTCCCTAAGACAAGGTGAGCCCAGGGAGGTTCTGAGGGACTTTTAATTTTGGAGCTTAGGGCTGGTTCAATCCCTTCAATTGCCTGGATGTATGTTCCACACCCTGGGAAAAGGGCTGGTTGTGCCCCCAGGAGATGATGGAGACCTCCCCTGCAAACTGGGCCGGGGGTGTGGGTGTAAGAAACAGCAATAACTTCCTCCCCTCAAATCCCAGGAAGGAGAGCGTGCGCGTTCAAACCCGTCCTCCAGAGGGTGGGCAAGGGGATCAAGAATGAGGTCACCCCCTGTGGATGTTTCCGGGCCTGCGGGGTGGGGAGTGCTGGCAGACCAGCCGGGCTACGCCCACCAGCATGCACCGCGAGCAGCTCGGCCCGCCAGAGATGCCAACAGGGCAGCGGGGCGAGGAGCCCTCCGCGCCGCTTGTGGAGCGACTCTAGTCTCGGGGGCTGCAGCGCGGCTGGGCAGGCCCCTCGGACTCGCTCTGGGGAAGGGGTCAGCCGACTACAGTTCCCAGCATGCTCCGCACAGGAGAGCCGTCTCGGGTCTGCGCTCCCCAGCCCAGCGGGCGCTGAGGAAGCCGGGACGCCCCGCGGTGAGTCAGCAGGAGAAGCCCGCGTAGCCGCTGCCGGGGCGGCAGAACTCCGCGGGCAGCACTGGAGCGGAGAGAACTACAGCCCCCAGCACACCTCGCCCACAAACGGGGCCAGGACCCAGGGCTTGCTGTGAGTTGTAGTCCTTGCAGCCGCACACTCAATTGAGCCGAACAGAGTCCTTATCCGTGGAAGACTTCATGTCCCAGCATGCCCCACGCGGGCCGGTCCCTAGGGCCCAGGCGCGCTGAGGATCAAGCCAGAGAACAGGCAGCCTCATGGGTCAAGGGGAGAACAGCTGCCGGGAGCGCTTACCGGTGTATCGAAGGAAAAGGCGCATTCCTCCTTATGGACCCGGTCCCCAGCCTTGGGCACGCGGATGGCCGGCAGTACCGATAGCAACGCCTCACTCAGCTCCGCCATGACAGCGGCTCCCTGCAGCACCGCCCGCAACCCCACCCTGACCAATCACAGACCTTCGTTGTCAGAGACTAGCTAGCCAATCCTATTCCACGCAGGCGCACAAGCAAAGAGGTAGGGCTACCGTTAACCGCTCCGCCCCCTTAGTTCCAAGGCCAGCCCATCTCATCCTATCAAAATTGCTCTTTGTATACGGACAGCCACCTGGGACAATCTAGGTGGAGACGTCTCAACCTCCAGCCAATGCAAGCGCAAGAGTCACTTGGGGCGGAGTCGCTTGGAGATTGACGGAGGGAAAGCCAATGAGCCCCGGAAGCCTAACGACCTCGCCAAGAGAAGATGATAAAGTGCTAGTCCAGGAAATAGCCAATCAGATTGGAAAAAAATAAATTCCAGCGAATAGGAAACAGAGAGGAAGGAAATATGGTCTTTATGAATGATGTTGCACTAAGGTTTTGGCTGTCCCACCAATGGGAAATTAAGAGGTGGGATTACGGAGTGATTGGCAATAAGATTAGCCAATGAGTGCGCATCACAGGAAGCCTGGTGTATATTGGGGGCGGGAGTGCTACACCTTCGGGAGGCAGTGAACGGCAGCTGCTGGGGCCAATGGGGGTGCGGGGCTGGGCGCGGTTAGGGCGGGAGATTTGAATCACGGCGGAGACTGGGTCCGAGGTGAGGTGAGGTGAGGCTGGGCGGGCGTCGCCGGCGGAGTGTCAGCTCTTCCCGGGCTGTGTGCGGGTCCCCGCGGCGCTAGTGAGGGGAGGGGCCAGGCCGGTCAGCCGGCCCCCAGTAGTGGGGTCAGCCCCAGGGCCCGGCCGCTGCTGCCCGGCGTCCCTGCCGCAGGGTGGTGAGGGGAGATGCGGGAAGTTAGCCCTACCCAGCACCTGAGCAGGCGGAGGGCCGCCTCCAGCTCCCCTGCTCAGCAGCGCAGGGGTTGGTGTATCGCTGCTGCGGGTGGTGCCTGCCGGTAACTCCGCAGCATTTCCATTTTCTTCAGGGCTCCCTGCTGAAGGCGGACTCGGGTGTGGAGGACTCGTCACTCCTGGTGCCCGCAGCCATGGGGGCTGCTGAGAGCTTCCCTGTTACACCCACTTCGAAACCCTTCCTCAACAAACACCTGGCACACGTCAGCGATCCCCGGTCCCCCACACCTGGGATCCTGCGGACCCCCATTGAGGTAAGAGGCGATCAGGTTCATCCTGCCTCCCCCAGCCCTAGTCTGACTAAAAATAGGACTATCCAGTCTTGTGTCCTTACCCAGTCCTTCCCCTCCCTGCCCCTCTCACTCAGTATGTCTCACCCAGACCAGTGGACCTGTCTAGTCCTCTGCTTTTCATCTGAGAAGGATCTGAACATCACAGTTCTGCTTTGTCTTTGCCCACTGTGCATCTGTCTCCCTGCTCTGGTCACAGTTTGTGAGCTATGTCCATTTGTGCCTGGCTCCATCTCTTTCTCAGGTGGAGAGCTCCCCTCCGAGAAGCCCCTTGGCTGAGTCCGAGGAAGCAGTGAGGGCAACTGAACAGATCCAGAGTTGGGACCCTCGATCGCCAACCCTCGGCATCTCACGCACCCCTATGAAGGCTGTGATGGCTGGTAAGTATATGTCTTCTCTTGGAATGTGGCTTGTTGTATGGACAGATCAGGGTTTCGGGTAGAATCATACTCTTCAGTCCATTTCTTGGGGGATCTGGACCTTTTCCTTATGGAGACCACTCCCCAGACTCCCAGATCCCTCAGGACTGGAGATGGTTCCTGAGCTCCTTTCCTTGGTTCAGTATACCCTGTTCACATCCTGCCTCCTAACCACCACAATTCCCTCAGGTTTTGTGCCCTTCAGATATTTACAGATGATTCTTCTCTTATGTTCTTTATTCTTGGCTCTGGTGAGCTGGGTGAACTTAGCTCTTGAGGTCTCCCACCAGAATTTCACCACTCTGGCTCCCTGAGCATTTCTTAATTCTTCTCTGAGCACACTTCAGTTTGTCACTATCTTTCTGAGATTGTAGGCTCCAGAGCTGAGTACAGTATCTCAGGTGGGGTCTTGCCCAGGGTCTGATAAGGTGTCTTATCCTCGCCTTCTCCCTAGACACTATAAATTGTTTGGTGAAGCAGCTCAGCGAGGCCTTTGGGGCAGAGACCATGGAGCACGAGTCACTGCTGGAAAAGCCATTAGATCAGGGGCCAAATCTTGGAGCTGCCTGTGTTCCAGGGGAGGAGACAAATGGAAAGAACCCTCAGGGGGAAGGCTCTGCCAGGGATGTGTCTCAGGAAAAGATCCCAATGCAGGGTGAGGAGAAGCAGCCACCTTCCAACACTTGTGCTCAGCCTGTAATGAGACCAGCTCGCTTCACTGACCCACACCGCACCTCCGGTAAGTGTATGGGTTTGGGGCCTCCCCTGGTGTGGGGATTGGTGGTTCTGGGGAACTGACAGGGGCCTCTGTTGTGGTCACCCAATGGGGAATATGATTAAGGAGGTGAGAGGGGCCAGGATGTGAAGAGGGCCTCAGTGTGGGGTGAGGGGGGTCTAGAGCAAGTGAGAGGGATCTCCCTTAAAGCTCATAAAGGGAAGTAGTGTGTTTGCATGTGTCCTCAGGAAAAGTGAGTTAATTCTAGAAAGCAGCAGCATTGCCCCCCTCTTGCAGGCTGTGAGGGGCATAGGGAGTATGTGGGCAAGGAAATGAGCTTAAGGTTCAGCTGGAATAGTGGAGTCTTGCAGAGATATAAGAGTGGAAAACCCCAGGGTCCTAGTCTAGTTCTGAAAGGGGAGAACATGTGGACAGACAGACTAGTCCTGGACCCAACTCACCCAGCCACCTCCCCAGAGCCTTTCTGGTTTGCTTCTCCATAACAGTTTTGTGCATCTCACCCTGTCCTACAGACATCGGTTGCTGTCTTCATCACCCTACCCCTGCTTCCTTCCACCCCTTTATATTCCGGATGAAGCACACCCACCGTCTCCTTTCCCCATCACCAGCTCCCTGTTGTTAATTCCCTGCCTCCCCTCCTCACTGTTGTGTTTTTAATTGACTGTTAAGTCACCAGGACCAGATGGTATTCACCCAAGAATTCCAAGGGAACTCAAATGTGAAATTGCAGAACTACTAATTGTGGTTTGTAACCTATCATTTAAATCAGCTTTTGAACCAAATGACTTGAGGATAGCTAATGTAATGCCAATTTTTAAAAAGGGCTCCAGAGGTGATCCTGGTAATTACAGGGAAGTAAGCCTGGCTTCAGTGCTGGGTAAACTGGTTGAAACTATAGTAAAGAACAAAATTGTCAGACACATAGATGAACATAATTTGTTGGGGAAGAGTCAACATAGTTTTTGTGAGACATTTACCAATCCCTTTACCAATCTACTAGAATTCTTTGAGTGGGTCAACAAGCATGTGGATAAGGGGGATCCAGTGGATATAGTGTACTTAAATTTTCAGAAAGCCTTTGACAAGATGTCATGGGATAAGAGGGAAGGTCCTCTCATGGATTAGTAACTGGTTAAAAGATAGGAAACAAAGGGTAAAAATGAATGGTCAGTTTTCAGAATGGAGAGAGGTAAATAGTGGTGTCTCGCAAGGATCTGAACTGGGACCAGTACTATTCAGTATATTCATAAATAATCTGGAAAAAGGGGTAAACAGAGAGGTGACAAAATTTGCAGATGATACAAAACTACTCAAGATACTAGACTTCTGTCCAAAGCAGACTGTGAAGTGCTACAAAGGGAACTCACAAAACTGTGTGACTGGGCAACAAAATGGAAGATGAAATTCAATGTTGATAAATGCAATGTAATGGACATTTGGAAAAAACAATCCCAACTATACATATAAAATGATAGGGTCTAAATTAGCTGTTACCAATCAAGAAAGAGATCTTAGAGTCATTGTGGATAGTTCTCTGAAAACATCCACTCAATGTGCAGCGGCAGTCAAAAAAGCGAACAGAATGTTGGGAAACATTAAGAAAGGGATGGATAAGACAGAAAATATCATATTGCCTCTATATAAATCCACGGTATGCCCACATCTCAAATACTACATACAGATGTGGTTGCCCCATCTCAAAAAAGAGATATTGGAATTGGAAAAGGTTCAGAAAAGGGCAACAAAAATGATTTGGGGTATGGAACAGCTGCCATATGAGGAGAGATTAATAAGACTGGGACTTTTCAGCGTGGAAAAGAGACAACTAAAGGAGGATATGATAGAGATCTATAAAATCATGACTGATGTGGAGAAAGTAAATAAGGAAGTGTTATTTACTCCTTCTCATAACACAAGAACTAGGGGTGACCAAATGAAATGAATAGGCAGCAGGTTTAAAACAAATGGAAGTATTTTTTTTCACACAGTCAACCTGTGGAACTCTTTGCTAGAGGATGTTGTGAAGACCAAGACTATAACAGGTTTCAAAAAAGAACTAGATAAGTTCATGGAGGATAGGTCCATCAATTGCTACTAGCGAGGATGGACAAGGATGGTGTCCCTAGCTTCTGTTTGCCAGAAGCTGGGAATGGGCAACAGAGAATGGATCACTCAATGATTGCCTGTTCTGTTCATTTCCTCTGGGGCATCTGGCATTGGCCACTGTTGGAAGACAGAATACTGGGCTAGATGGGCCTTTGGTCTGACCCAGCATGGCTGTTCTTATGTTGGAGAAAAGGGGAAAGATGCATGATAAAAAGCATTGCTTGTTTTAAGTGGAGGGCATTTAACTGGTAAGGTTGACCAACTGCTACTGGGTTGAGAGGCACAGTTTGTGGTGTGCCTCAGCCAAAGATGGCAGTTTGCCCAAGGGAATGTCTATGGGGTGAGAGGTGAAGGGGCTGTAATATGGGAGCACAGTTTGGAGAGGATGTTTCTCCTATGTGTGGCAGGACCTGTGTCCTTGCTTATGAGCATGGGGAGAAGCTCTAGCAGGTGGCAATCACAGAGCAGAGGGACTCCATAGCCCTCAGGAGGGGAGAGTAGCAAAGGATCGGTGCATGTGGGAGATGACAGTGAGATTATTTAACCATTGGACCAATTTACCTATATGTGGGGTGGATTTGAGTCTTTTAAAACAGGACTGAGCTCTTTCTCAATAAGATGCTCGAGTTTACTCACAAGTCATTGGGTGGTGCAGGAGTCACTTGCAGAAATTCTCTAGCCTGTGCTATGCAGGAGGTCAGACTAGATTATCATAAAGGGCAGAAAGGATTATAAAATTGCTGAACCTCTAACTGAATTGCAGCTGCTATTGATTGCATCTTTCTCTCTCCAGGGGGCAAACCCACAAGACGCAAGGCCAGCAACAAAGTCTTGGCAGCCTCTGGTGGTACCGGGCGCTCTCCCCTCAGCATCCTACAAGACGACAATTCCCCGAGTACTCTCACTCCTCGCCAGGTGATGCTTAGTGGGAGTCTTGCGGGATGAGGCATTAGGACCCCATAAGGGGCAGAGTGGGGCTGGAGCCCCTTCAAGTTCTAAACATCCCATGAGCTCAGTTCAGAATTGTTTTCCCAAACAATGGGGCTCCAGGCCCTTTGGAGAGATGACTTGGGCTCACAAACCCCTCAGTGCTGAGGGTTGGTTTCTAAGTTCCTTTCCCCCTTTTCGGTCTTAACCTGCCATGCCCCCACCCCTCACCCCCCAGGTTTGAGCCTCCTCAGACACTTGCAGATGATCCTCTCACCATATCATGGCTTTGCCATGCTGGGTATACCTTCTCTTTGAATCTCTCCCCAGACCCTGGCAAGGAGGTGATTGCTAGCCCCTGTGGGATGTATCAAGATGCAGGTGCAGCCAGGGGGATTTTAAAATGTTTGTTTTCCGCATGATCCCTGCATATTTCTGAGCTCTGCCTACCTTTAAAGGCCTAGAGCTGGGTGCAGTATCTCATGTAGGGTCTCACCAGAGCCCCAGAGAGGAACACTTCAGACTAACTTGCCTTTGCACTAAGTAATTTTCTCTCCTCTCCAGGGTAAGAGGCACCCATTGCTGGCAGAGAACCTGGGGGAGTGGAAGGAGGTGGCAGCAGATCCAGGGTGCAGCCTCAAATCAGGGGGCCATGCCTGGAATGATTTGAACAAAGAGAATCAACACTGTCATTTGGTGGAGAATTAAAGGGTTTGGGGAGTCCCCTTTCCCTTGGACTCCTGACAATAACCCTTTCTTCTATCTGTGCTTCTGGAATGGAGACTTCTAAGGACAAAGGATCCTGCTCTTTTGGGTAGGGACACCCTGGGCCTGTAGTCTCTTCTGACCCAATCTTTTCAGGCGGAGAGGATGAACAGTACTTCCTTTTCTCTCCCCTAATTTTATGCATATCTCTTTTCATGTACAGGCTTCTGTGCTATGTGGCTGTTGGTCTCTGAAACCTCACTTATACTGCCTCAATTTATAAGCCCATGCATGTGGTTAATAAACACACTTTAAAGACCATCTGGCTGCACCAGTGTCTTGCTGCATCCTGCCTGGGCTAGCAGTCACCTCCTTGCCCAGTGCCTGTCCAGTTCAGCTGTTGCTGAAACTTGGGCCCAAAACAATTTGGTTCGTATGGCAGGAATCCCCCACCAACCCTGAAGGGAAGCAGAGACTGATCTCCAGCATTCAATGGCATATGCCATTTAAGCCAGGGTCTGTGACGTGCTAAGAGCGGTAGTTACTAGTGGGGAGCTACACCTACTTTGAAGAGCTATTCTGGGGCTGGGGGGTACCTCCCTCTGGGACGAGAATATGGCATGCTGGGAGTTGTACCCCTCCACTCGTGAGCATTGCATGCTGGTTGTTGTCTCTTTGGTATGCTAGTTTCTGTTGTAAGTGTGGTCATAACCTCTTTATTGCTACCTCTGGCATCTCATATGGTTAGGTCCTTTCTTAGCTACAACAAACTGGGACCCCAGGAAGGTGTCTGCTGGCTCGCTGCTCGCTCAGAATTTCCTGAGCTTGATGGAGGGGCCTTCCCAAATCTTCAGCTCCCTGAGAGGCTTTCAGTGGCTATGGGAAGCAAATCTCAATCTCCTGCTCCCAACTTGACCCCTTGTGTACTCCAGAGGGAGCAGCCAAGTGTTTGGCATGGGGTGGAAGTAGGTGGGAGACTGCATAGTCCTCCCAAAGCACCAAGAGAGGGGGAGGCCCATGACTTCTCCCTCCCCTAGGGCCTGCCTCTGGGAGTGAGGTGCTAGAACTGAGTGCAGTAGACATGTAGGAGTTCCTAGATGATTATCCCCTGTGTTCCCAAGCATCATTTGCAGTAGCCTAGGCCAGTGTCTGGCTCAAATGATACAGCACATGCATCTCACTTGATCTTTTTATTTTGTCTGAAACTCCTGTATGATAGTTACATCTTGAAAGCAGGGGCTGAGGTGGTCTACAAGCTAATGCAAGAGCAATACACAGCACATGTGGATGAGGGGAAGGGTACAGCTACAGGAATATAAATAAAAATAAATTAACATTTCCCTGTCCTTGATGCCCTAGATGGGACAGTGAACTCCCCTCCCACATTTGATGCATAGATAAAACTGGGCTAACTGGTGGGGGGAGGGAGTCCCACAGAAATTAGCCCCTCTTAGCAAAGCTCAATGCAGAGTCCTAGCTGGCTAAAATCTCTTCTCTCTACCCCCGTCTGCAAGGAGGAGGGTTTCTCTCTTTGGGAGGATTAGGGAAGGTGTGTCTGGAGCAATGGTTATAGTGGAGGGGGGTCCCTGCCTCAAGTAGAGGTCTTTTTCAGGGAACGGTGTTTGTCTTTCTGGTGGGTGACTGGGGTGGGGGGGACAATGTAGGGATAAAATGGTGTGGAGTCAGTGGGTGTGCAATGCAAGGTCCTAAAGGTTGTGAAACAGTCTCACTTATCTGGGGTCCTACAACCTGTCCCAGGCTGAAAGCCTTATGCCATATTTAGGAATTGGGTTGGGGGGAACAGCTAATGGAGGGCTCCTTTCCCTCAGAGAGAGAGACATGCCTGTGACTAACAGGTAGAAATACCAATTGTGCTCAACTGACTGTTTGTTGTAAACACCCTCCTCCCAAGAATCTCCCTCTCCCGATCATCCTCTTCAGTTCCAAATCTTGAGGAAGCTGTCCCAGGAGCCAGTAGCCACGGCCATGCCATCTGCTGTCACCCCCAGACAGCTCACCCTGTTGTCATGACCGGAGAGGATCCCTGAAGGGGAGAGAGAGCAGACATCATCAAAAGAGAAGGGCGGGGGGAGATGTGCTACAGTGTCTGTGGAAATGTGGCCTACATGCCCGTACACCACTATGCACCACGCCAGCTGTGCACGTCATCCTAGCAAGCGTCTTCTGCATACCTTAATGCCAAGAGGAGGCATTTCCCTCAGCAGGACTGTAACCTGCCCTTTCTAGGAAAAGGGTAACTTACATTCCACAACGGAGAGCCTCTAGGAGAATTGACTCCCCGGCTACTAACCTGCCCCTCCTAGAAAAGGGGGCTTTGTCTCCTATGGAGTGTCTTGCTGGGGTTCCCAGGCCTCCATTGCAGTAGGCAGCCTTTACAGGCAACTCCAGGACCCACTCACCCACACGCTCCCCCTTCAGGGAGTCCCAGATGTTGCAGTTGAAGTCGTCATATCCAGCCATCATGAGACGCCCGCTACGGGAGAAGGCGACTGAGGTGATTCCACAGATGATGCTCTCATGGGAATAGACGATGAGCTCCTGGTCTGCCCGCAGGTCAAAGAGGCGGCAGGTGGCATCATCTGAACCTGTGCAGATGGCTTCACCGTTGGGGAAGAACTGAAGAGGGAGATGGCACCATTCATGCAAGGGACCATAATCCTGCCCCACAGCACCTACTACACCAGCCTGCCCCCCCACCCCAGCTCTGTCAATGCCCCTGCCATTCCAGCCCAGGGCCCTTGTAAATGTTAGTGGTTTTACACCCCAGCGAGGTAGGGTAATGCTACTGTCCCCTTTACAGTTGGGGACTGAGGTACAGAGAGACTGAGGAGCTTGCTCTAGGGCAGGGAACAAAACCCAGATCTTCCAAGACCCACGTTAGCACCCAGATGGGTAGGCTCCCCACACACAACTATGACAGTGCCCCCATGATTGTTTCAGTCCTGGGCCTAAAACACACATATTTGCTGTTCCCCCAGGCTGGACAGGATACGTACACAGATGGCATTGATGTCTGACTCATGCCCTGTGAAAGTCTGACGGCAGGTTCCCTCCCGTACATCCCACAGCTTGGCAGTGGCATCGCAGGCCCCGGAGATAAAGAGTTTGAAGTCTGGGGAGACGGCCAGGCTCATGCAGTCTCCAGTGTGACCCATGAACACAGTCTTCTGCTGTCCTGTTTCAATATCCCAGAGTGCGCTGTAAGGGGAGGAGAGAAGAGTCCTCAGGGCTACAGCAACAGAAGTGCTAGAGTCTTGTGGCCACGGGAGATGGACCAGCCTTAAGGCTACATTGGGAAGTTTACCCTATTTTAAAAGAAGGGGTGGAAACTACGGCCTAGGCTACTTTATGGAAAAAGATGTTTTTACCAATCAAGTCAGCTTAACGCAACTGGAGCCTTCTTATCACATTGTGTCAATACAGCTTACCACCTATACAGGCTACTGGTGGTGGTGTAGCCTAAGAGTAAGGGCTTGAGCTAACTCTGGCCAGGTCTATGTTAGAAACTTTTGGTAGCACAGCAATGTTGCCTAGGGGATGATTATTGTAATTTTACTGGCATAAACGTGCTGTTTGTCTGTGTAGCTTATTTTGCTCACTAAAGTGCTGTAAACTGTACCAGCTATACTAGCAAACTTTCTAGTGTAGACCTGGCCTCAGCTGGAAAGAAAAATACCAAGTTTATTATACAGAAGGAGAGAGGAATCAGCCTCCTCTTTGTAGCCCTCCCATACTTCTCTGTGCCTCAGAATTGCCACTACAAGCATTCAAAAATCGAGTCATGAGTTTCAAACATAAAAAACTTTGGGTTTATTTTTGTTGTCATCTGGTTTTTGAGCCTTTAAGATGCACTGGGGTCACATTTTCCAGTTTTCTCTGCAACCATCAGGGCTAAAAACTGAGATTCTGTCCTAATCCCATGACTCCTGGGGTTGGAGCTTTAAGATAAATGCCACATATTGGGGACTTGCAATAAAATCATTAGTTAGTAACACCAATGTCTGGTGAGAGGATGAAGGGAATCACTCACCACGTGGTGTCTCCGGAGCTCGTCACGATATTATTGTCATCCAGGAATCGGCAGCAGGAGAGGTAACCTGAGGGGTAGGAATAATAGATGACGAGAATAATGGGGGCAAGGGTGGGGGCAGGAGAGTGAGGCTCAGGGGCAGGGATGCCCTGGGCTGCAGAGGTGGGCAGGGTACTCACCTGTGTGGGCCGAGAGCTCCCTGCTCACTTTGACGTTGCCTTCACGAGTCTTGAGATTGTAGATAGAGCACATGTTGTCGAGACCCCCACAGGCCACAAAATTCCCTGAGGGTGCATAGGCACAGGTCATGACCCAGGACGAGCGGAGAGGGATGGCATGAACCTGGGGAGAAATGAAACAGTCCTGGACTCTCCCAGCAAGAGAAACAAGGGCAAAGGCAAGAGTGTTGCCTGTTAGAGGAGCCACTCCAGTCAGCCTCTCCCAGCAGGAGGCACTGTAGGAGTCAGGGTGAGTAAGCTGGCTGTAGGGGAAACTCCCAGTTTCAGCCTATCCCAGCAGGAGGAGCTTGTGGGTAATTGTACCTTTAAGAGGCTCATATTATGTAACTCAGAGGCAGTTGAAACTGAGATAGTGAATGAAGCAGATCTCTGTAAAGCACTTTGAGTGATCATTGAACACCAGGTGGTACTAGGAGTGAAAAAGCATTTAGACAATACCCTGAGTGGAAGAATGGAGTGGTTAAAAGCCCCCATCAGAGCTGAACTGCTCTGGAATTTGGAAGACAACTGGAGAAGGTTCACGCAGCCCTTCACTCCACATCTACAAGCCATGGGTGCCAATAGAAAGGAAACAGTCAGAAAGAAGCCTCATTTCTGACAATAGCTGGTTCTGAAGTACTGGATGTGTTGAATAGTTTTCAGTTAACTCAGGCAGAGGAGGCTAACTATGAAATCATAATACTGGCAGTGGCATTTGAGACTGCACTCCACCTAAAAATGAGACATACGAGAGATGTTTTTAATCAGAGAGAAGGGAACAAAAGGAAGATGAAACTATAGAAGAAGATTTTGTGTCTGATCTAAGGCTAAAGAGCCAATCATGCAGTTTTGGGAGCTTACCTGAGTCCCTCGTAAGAGACCAGGTCGTGTTTGGGATCTGGAACAAAACACTTACAGATGGAGACTATTAGGAGACCAAGCAATTAGAATTTGCCAAGTAACAGATGTCACCCAGTCCAGATTGAAGCTCTGATACTGTAGACATGATAGAGAATCCAAAATACTGCAAGAAAAAAGACCTGAGGCCTAGAGGCATGCAGAACCCACAGTCCAAGTCAGAAACAAGAGATCAAAGCTAGTTCAGGCACGTCCATGTGCTGCAGTCATACCTCCCGACACCTTAGCATCAGTACACTCAAACAGAGGAGGCGGCTTTGGCCTGAGTCTATGGGGGTAAAAAGTTTCATGTCTTTATTTATGGGAGGCCAGTTTTAGCCGAAACTGACCTTAAACCATTTATTGCCATTATGAAAAGGGCCTGGCAACCCTCTTGCCCGACCCCCAAGAATACAGAGATTATTTTTTCAAATTGATTTGCAAATGGCATACAAACCTGGGAGAGATTTGGTGCTTGCAGACACTTTCTAGAGCATTTGGCTAAACTGGAGCTAGATTTTGAACATGACTGATAAAAAAAAACTTGCCTGGATGAAATGTGGCCAGTGATTGCGAGAGCCACTGCTCAGCATGAGCCCCTGCAGAAGGGGATTAAGGCTATTAGCACAGGGTGCCTGGGATAGCATATGCCCAGATCCCCTATTATCAATTTAAAAATGTAAACATTTAATAAGTGGGCACTGGAGGCTGGAATCATGAGCAAGTGTCAGCATAGTGACACTGAATGAAAGGTGATAGGTAGGGTGGGGATTGATGGTGAAGGGCCTTGAAAGCAGCTTATGTTTGATGTGCTAGAGAACAGGGAGCAAGTGGAGGGATTCAAAGAGAGGAGTGACATCAGAGTGATGGGTTAGGAAAATGATCAATGCAGCAGCATTCTGGATGGATGTGGGTGGGGCAAGATTGCATTTGTCAAGGCCAGAGAGAAGGATGTTGCAGTAATCAAGGCACAAGATGATGAGAGTTGGGTGGATAGATAGGAAAAGCCGTATCTTAGGGCACGGCTACACTACAGCGGGGATGGACGCTATGAGATCAATCCACCAGCGGTCGATTTAGCGGGACTAGTAAAGACCTGCCAAATTGACTGCAGATCGCTTTCCAGTCGACCCCTGTACTCTACCCCTGATGAGAGGAGTAAGGTAAGTCGACGGGAGATTTTCTCCCATCGACCCCCTGCGGTGTAGACCCCGCGGTAACTTGACGTAAGGTACGTTGACTCCAGCTACGTTATTCACGTAGCTGGAGTTGCTTAGCGTAGGTCGACTTACCGCAGTAGTGTAGGCATAGCCTTAGAGATGTTATGCAGAAAGAATCAGCAAGATTTAGACATAGCCTGGATGTGAGGACCTAGAGAGTGGTCTGTCACGGATCCACAGGTCCAGTGCTCTGGAACAGTCCCTGGGAGGACCCCTTCTGTGTGTCAGCCCCCTTAGGGTGACACTGTCACTGGGGTAGGCCTCTTGGCTTCACTGCCTCCAGGCAGGGCCATCCTTACCCATATGCAAAGTACACAGCTGCGTAGGGCACCAGGGAATTTGGGGCACCACATTTCCTGGTGCGCTGCACAGCTGCGTGCTGCTCCAGCCCCTGCTCCGCCTCTTCCCCATGGCCCCCACCCCTGCTCTGCCCCAGCCATGCCCCCACTCCCCTGAGGACTGCTGCAGGGGATGGGCCTGCACTCATTGCATGGTAAGTGGAGCAACCTGGCCCCAGCCTACTCCGCTCCCCTGGCTCCCAGCCGTGCCACTGGCAAGTGCTGGGGGGCGGTTTCCCCCCTGCCCCCCAACGCTGGGAGCCAGGGGAGCAGAGCAGAGCAGGCTGGAGCCAGGAAGCGGTTTCTCCCGTTCTCCCTGGCCCTTTCCCCATGGAGGCCTGGGGCCAGCCCCTCCCCCCCGGAGGCCTGGGGCCCCTCACAGCCCCCCCACAGGGGGGCTGCAGAGGCCACCGAAATGGCTAGGGACGGCCCTGCCTCCAGGGACTCAACCTTGGAGCCTTCAGCACTCCTGCTTCCCACCGTGAGCTCCCCTCAGCAAGTCCACCTGAATTGGACACCTGGGAAAGACTTGCACACCCAAATGGAGCAATGCACCCCCGACTTCCTGACTACAGTGACTCTCAGCCAGCGCTGAGTAAAAGCAGACGGGTTTATTAGCTGTCTGGAACACAGCATAGAAAGTCCTTAGTTAACACTGACACTGGCTCTCAACCTTCCTAGACCGCTGTACCCCTTTCAGGAGTCTGATTTGTCTCATGTATCCCCAAGTTTCACTTCACTTAAAAACTCCTTGCTTCCACAATCAGACATAAAAATACAGAAGTGTCACAGCACACTAGTACTAAAAAATAGCTGACTTTTTCATTTTTACCATATAATTATAAAATAAATTAATTGTAGTATAAATAGTGTACTTAAATGTCAGTGTATGATATAGAGAGCAATATAAACAAGTTATTGTTTAGTTTGTACTAACTTTGCTAGTGGTTTTTATGTACCCTATTGTAAAACTAGGCAAATATCTAGAAGAGTTGATGTACTCCCTGGAAGACCTCTGAATACCCTCATGGGTAGAGTACCTCTGGTTGAGAAGCACTGACAAAATGAAAAGTACAGCAGAATCCATCTGGGTCAATTCAGAGCTCAGAGCCCTCTGACCCCTTTGTAATCCGATTCTAGAAACTTCCCTCTGCCTCCAGCAGCCCTCACAATACAACCCCCGCCCAGCCCCTCCCCAGTTCTTTGTTCTTCAGTTCGTCGCACCCAGCTGGCTTCCTATGGAGGGTGGGCGATCCATGGTCATTTGTTGCTAGGTGCCAAAAGTCCAGGCAATTGGAGTGGCCAGTGTCTTCTATCAGGGGGTAGCCGTGTTAGTCTGTATCTACAAAAACAACAAAGAGTCTGGTGGCACCTTAAAGACTAACAGATTTATTTGGGCATAAGCTTTCGTGAGTAAAAACCTCACTTCTTCGGATGCAGTGTCTTCTGGGACTCTCCACGGGCATGGGCCCCAGGCATTGGTCCTGCCTGTATCTCTGGGTCGCTGCAAAGAGTACACAACCTTTCCCCCCAACCTATTTAACTATGCACCACACAGGGGAAACAGAGGCACACACAGTAGTCATCCAAAATTAAAAATATGAAAAATTCCCACTCCATCACATCTTCCCCCTTCGAGACAAACTGAGTGGGGGTCACTTCAGCCAGTGACCTGGCGAAGTTGGAACCCACCAATGTTACCCATAGGCAGGGCCGTCCCTAGACATTGTGGTGCCCTATCCAGCACCCCCGCGGAGTGGGGGGGGCTGGTCCTAGGCCTCCGCGGGGGGTGGGGGTGTGCCCAAGGACTGTGGGGGGCAGGAGCAGGCTTGGGGAGTAGGGGGGAAACCGCCCCCCAGCACGAGCTGGTGGAGCAGAGCGGGTTGGGGCCAGGTCGCTCCACTTCCTGCCACCCGGTGATTGCAGGGCAGGCCCGACCCTGCACTCACGGGGCGGTAGGAAGTGGAGTGCCCCGGCCCCAGCCTGCTCTGCTTTGCTTCCCTGGCTCTCAGCCTTGGGACTTGGGCGGCAGGGGGGACTGTCACCTGCCCCCCAGCACTCACCGGCCATGCGGAGCGGGTTGGGGCCAGGTTGCTCTACTTCCCGCTGTCCAGTGAGTGCAGGGCACGCCCAACCCCCAGCTGCAGTTCCCCAGGATGTAGCTCAGGGGAAGGGGTGGAGTGGGGGTGGGACTGGGGCGGAGCAGGGGTGGGAAGAGGTGGGGTGGGGGCGGAGCAGGGGTGAGAGCTATGGGGAAGGGGTGGAGTGGGGGTGGGGCAGGGGCAGAGCAGGAGTGGGAAGAGGGGGGGCAGGGGCAGAGCGGGGGCAGGGGCTTTGGGGAAGGGGTGGAGTGGGGGTGGGGCTGGGGTGGAGCAGGGGTGGGAAGAGGCGGGGTGGGGGCAGAGCAGGGGCTATGGGGAAGGGGTGGGGCGGGAGTGGGGGCAGCTTTCCTGGCCGGCTCAGTGGACGGGGGATCGGACTGGCCACTGGAGCAGCACACAGCTGCATAGGGCACCAGTGCCCTGCACAGCTGCGTAGTTTGCATATGGGTAAGGACAGCCCTGCCCATAGGTGCCACAGCATCTTTCCCAGTTCCTTGGCGGTTGTTCTATCAGGCACATCTGTGATCCTTTTAGCACCCTACTAATCCATAGCACTTACTGTTTCCAACACCCAGCTCAGAGCAGTTTCACATCCTCCCTTAGGACTGGTCTGTTTGATGGCACTCATAGGGTGCCCATGAGGAGCTCTCATGTGGCCCTCAGCCCTTTTGCCACCCCAAAACCTTTGGGTTTGAAACCGGGCTGGGATCCTGCCACTGCCTCCCCCCCTCATCTGCCAGGGAGTGAGGAGCACAGTGATCCCACATTCCTCTGTGTGTCAGCTGTCTTGGCCACAGTCTGGGGTGTCCTTACCCTTGATTGGAACCTGTTTACATTGGTTATTAACCCAGTCACAACTCTATGGCTCTGGTGTCCCAGCGTCTGGTGAGGGATGCAGGATGCTTCTGCACATTGGCAGGCCCCCTCTGGAGTTCTGTCCCAACCTCAGTGCTGTGTAAATACAAGGAGCCCATCTCCCATCCCAGGGTCAACCCAAGTCTGAGTCCTCTCCCAGCCCCCTTTCATGGAGGGCTGTAATTTGGGCAGTGGTGCTGTTCTTCCTCATGCTTCTGTTGCTTCTCCTGGTCCTCTAGCTTCTGTTGCTCCAGCTGCAGCTCTTTTGCTCTCAGCTCCAACTACTTCAAATCTACTGATGGGAAACCAGGTCGTGAAGACGCGCCTGCTGGATGGGGAACCGGGTCTGGTGGGCACCCTGCTGCTGCCTCTGCTGCTCCCAGACCCTCTTGAAGCCCCACTTGGGCCTGAAACCTGCTTCTTAGACTAGTCATCCTTCACCAGCTGTGCAATCAGCTGCACCTTGTTGAGCTTCCCAACGCTTAGCCTGCTCTCCCTGCACAGGTTTGCAATATTCTTCTTAGGGAGATGGTTATACACCATTTCCTCCCTGTTTTCTTTAACTTCTCTTGTTTTACCGCTGCCAATACTTCTGGTGCCTTCAGCAGCCAATTGTCTACTGGTTGCATTCGCCAACCATCCTCTGCTACCACCTGTCATGAATCCATAGGTCCGATGCTCTTGAATGGCTCTGGAACAGTCCTTTCGAAGACCCCTTCTGTGTGTCAGCGCCCTTAGGGTCACACTGTCACTAGGGTAGGCCTCTTAGCTTCACTGCCTCCAGGGACCCAACCTCAGAGCCTTCAGCATCCCTGCTTCTCACCGTGAGCTCCGCTCAGTCAGTCCATCTGAATTGGACACCTGGGGAAGACTTGCACACCCAAAAGGAGCAATGCATCCTTGACTTCCTGATCTGCAGTGACTCTCAGCCAGTGTTGTAAAAGCAGAAGGGTTTAATAGTTGTCTGGAACGCAGTATAGAAAGTCCTTAGTTAACATAGGAAAGTTACAGCAAAGTCCACCTGGGTCAGTCCTGAGCCCTCTGACCGCCTCTTTAGTCCCAGACTAGAAGTTTCCCTCTGCTTCCAGCAGCCCACACAATACAATACCCCTGTCCTGCCGCCCTGCCACTCCCCACTCCCCAGTCCTTTGTTCTCCAGCTGGCTTCCTAAGGAGGATGAGCAATCCATGGTCATTTGTTGCTAGGTGCCAAATGTCCAGGCAATTGGAGCAACCATTGTCTTTTGGGACTCTCCACGGGCATGAGCCCCAGGCAGCTAAGCGTCGGACTCACCTGTATCTCTGGGTCACTCCAAAGAGTAAAGGACATTTCCCCCAGTTAACTATGCACCACAGAGGGGAAATTGAGGCACACACAATAGTTATCCAAAATATTATGAAAAATTACCCTCCGTCACAAGCTCCAAATTAAAGATGACACCTGGGTTACAGGCCTGAGTGACAGGCAGGATGATGGTATTGTCCACAGCGATCAAGACAGGAGGTAGCAAAGAGGACTATTATTCTCACTTCCCTGAGATAGCTTTACTAGATTGAGTATATCAAATCTATTCTTAAAACACATGGTGTACCTAACCTCATGATATCTGACAATGGGCCACAGATTACACTGCTCTACAGCCAAAATGCTTCTGAAATAAATGTAGTCAAACTTTACTAATTCTGGGTCACTGAGAATGAAAATGATGCTTAAAATTGTTGATTGGCTCTAGTTTTCAAGATATGCTATTGGGTCAGTATATACGACCCTTGACTTGGGAATGGCGGAGGATAAGTGAGTTATAAAGGGAAGGGATCTCAATTTAAACCAGAAATGACTAAAATACATCTTTGACTGGATCTATGAATAAATCTATGACTGGGTTTGGACAGTACTTGCTTTTTAGGCAAAACAATGAATGATACAATCTGAAGCTGGTATTGCGTCATACATGATATGAATTGCATCATATTATTCCTAGAAGTCATGGATGATGCAATCATAAGGAAGCTTACATCACTCTGCTGAACAAACTGCCCTATATCAGCTCTAGAAATCATACAGTGTCATGCTCTCTTATTTGTCAGTGTTTGATTTTGCAAAGGGACACATTTCTGTTTAGCCAAAGTGAGCAGAGATGCCTCGTACTTGTGTGAACAGTGCAGATAACTTCTGCTCTGTTTGTGGTGAAGTGACTTTTGCATCACAAAAGCGCAGTATAACCACTATGGTTAAGAAAGCCTATCACCTTTATTTTGGCTGCAAAATTGGAGATCAGGACAAGAGGTGGGCCCCACACATATGCTGCAACACTTGTGCAACAAATCTTCGCCAGTGGTTGAACAGGAAAAGGAAATCTATGCCTTTTGCATGATTTGGAGAGAGCCAACAGATCATACCAGCAATTGTTACTTCTGCATGGTGCCTCCAGTTGGGAAAAGTGTGTCAAAGAAGAAAAAGTGGACTGTGCATTATCCAAACATTCCATCAGCTATATGCCCAGTACCCCACGGAGAAGGACTGCCGGTTCCTGATGCACCAGAATCATTCTCACTTGAGTCAGACAAGGAAGAAGAAGAGGATGAAACTTCTGGTCCTGAACCATCAATGTCACAGGACCCACATTTTCTCCCATCCTCCTCCTCTGAACCACACCTCATAACACAAGGTGAACTGAATGACCTTGTCAGGGATTTGGAACTACCCAAGAGTAAGGCAGAGCTGTTGGGCTCCAGACTACAGCAGTGGAATCTCCTGGCAGGTGATGTTAGGGTTTCCATGTTCCGTGACCTTCAAAAGGGTCTTGTCCCATTCTTCTTCATGGAAGGTGATCTTGTAGCCTGCATCAACATCGATGGTGTGATGGCAGCCCTCAACATCGTTCACGATCCAGATGAGTGGAGACTGTTCATTGATGACTGTTCGAAGACGAGTCTTAAAGCTGTTTTACTGCATAATGGCAATGTTTTGCCATCAATTCCAGTTGGTCATGCAGACCATATGAAGGAAACCTATGACAACATGAAACAACTTTTGAGGTGCATAAACTATGACCAACATCAGTGGCAGCTTTGTGGCGATTTGAAGGTTGTTGCTCTCTTGCTTGGTCTGCAGACTGGATACACAAAGTACTGCTGTTTTCTCTGCGAATGGGATAGTCGTGCAAGAGATTCCCACTACATCAAGAAAGATCGGCCACTCCGACAGTCATTGGAGCCTGGGAGGAAAAGTGTTCAGCATCCACCACTTGTTGGATCAAGGAAGATTTTGTTACCACCCTTACACATCAAGCTGGGTCTGATGAAGAACTTTGTCAAGGCCATTGACAAAACACAAGCAGCTTTCAAGTACCTCCGTGGAAAATTTCCAAGGTTAAGTGAAGCTAAGATAAAGGAAGGTGTCGTTGGTCCTCAGATTCGTGAACTTCTTCGAGATGATGCATTTGACCATGCACTGCGTGGCAAGGAAAAGACGGCATGGAAAGCCTTCCAGTTAGTGGCAATAAATTTTCTCGGAAACAACAAGGCAGACAACTACAGGTTGTTGGTGGAAAACCTCCTCAAGGCATACAAAACCTTGGTTGCAACATGTCACTAAAGATACATTTTTTGCACTCTCATCTAGATTTCTTTCCACCGAACTGCGGAGCAGTGAGCGACGAGCACGGTGAGCGATTTCACCAGGACATTGTAACAATGGAGAAACGCTATCAGGGCAAATGGAGCCCATCAATGCTTGCAGACTATTGCTGAACAGTGACAAGAGATGCTCCATTTAATGAATACAAGAGACAAGCCAAGAATCGCCGAGTAGACACTGAATAGGACTAAACTATGTACATAATAGTTTTTTGCCTTTTGTTTCATAATAAATTTTATTTATATAACCCTTTTGCTGATTTTTAAAGTGTTACATAAACAGGACAGGTGAAATATTATCATGTAAAGCAACCATAAACACATGAAAAGACCTAGGTTTACAATTTATTATTAAAACTCTACTATCTACACAATATACATAGACATACAATGTAAAAACTTAAATATCTTAGAAACAGTAGCCAATCAGTTGTTTTTATTGTCATATTTGAATTCAGCACATCAAAATACATAATAAATAGCACATTTTATCTCTGAAGCAGACGACTTCTCAAAAATTGTAGACCAGTGTTAGTGGGCATAAGAGTAAGCAGTTTCAGTGAAGTATTTATTTAGACATAACTGCTAGTCCCCATCATCCCCATTCCAATGGGTTGGTGGGAAACAGAGTCAAAATAATAAAGTATCTACTGAAAAACGCTGAGGAGTCAGATTCTGATCCATATTTAACACTATTAAATTACAGAATGCCACCAATAAAGCACAAGTTGTTACCTGTTGACATTTATTTCACAGAAAACAGAACCAGAATGCCTGTAATGATAGAAGCTGATGTCAGAGAAACTGGGGACTTGCAGATGTATAAAGAGACAGAAAAGGCCAAACCAAAAAAAAAAAAAAATCATTATGACCTAGGGTCCCAGGAGCTGCCAACACTTCAAGAAAATGACACCATGTATATCTATCATGGGAAACATTAGTTACAAATAGCAGTGGTTTCACCTGAGGTTGCCTCCCCAGACAGACACTTACTGAAGAAGAATAGGCAACACCTTCTCCAACTTCCACAAAAGAGGGAGATAAGGGGCACTGAGTTTGCCATTTTGCCCAAGGAGGTCTCAGACAAGTAACAAGCACAGCAGGTTAAGACAGATGAGTCCGAGCATTTAACACTGACAGAATAAATGGACTCTGCCTTCTGACAATAGCAGTACTGATATTTCGAGGTAGACCTGCAAGTCCAAGCAGTGGTGCAAAGCATCTCAGAGATTAATTGCACATTGGTAGTAAATTCAGTCAGTAGATGGACTGTAAGTATTGGGAATTGTATGTTATGTAAATATTGATTGTAAATTGTTATCTTTAAATCTGGCTGGGAAAGGGAGACGTGGGGAACTGTACCTTTAAGAGGTTCATGTTATGTAATGCAGAGGCAGCTGGAACTGAACCATTGACTGAAGCAGATCACTGAACACCACAGTATGGCAGGGAGCATGGCAGAAGTTTGGCTGAGGGGGAGCTCCCAGCCATGGGCACCAGGTTTATATAATTTTTGGTGGTGCACAGAATGGCTCCAAGCAGAGCCATCCTGTCCATAGGACAACTTCCCCGGGCCCCGCACTTTGGGGGGCCCCGCGCTTCAGGGGGTCCAGGGCAGCCTGGGTGGGTTAACGGGGGGCCTGGCGCCAGCAGAGCAAGCGACCTGGCCCCAGCCCACCCCGCTCTGCTCTGCCCCACTGGCTCCCAGCATCACTTGGGGGAGGGGGCGGAAGCCAGAAAGAGGCAGGGCGGGGGCTTGGGAGAAGGGGTGTAATGGGGGTGGGGAGGGGGCAGAGCAGGGCAGGGTTGGGCCTGGGTCGCTCGCTGCTGCCGGTGGGGTGGATATAGTGGGGTGGGCCGGGTCGCTCGCTGCTGCTGGCACCAGGCCCCTTGCTAACCTACCCAGGACGCCCTGGACCCTGTGTCCCCCTGAAGCACGGGGGCCCCCAAAGTACAGCGACCCCAAACATTGGTGTAGCCGGGCCCACGTTTCTAAAAATTGGTAGAGCACAGGCACCACAGGCCCGTATAACTCGCCACCTATGCTCCCAGCTACTCCACTCCTGGCCTCCCCTAGCAGGTGATTCTGGCTACTGGTGTGTGCTCCCGACTCTTACCTTATTGGTTGTGTAAGTGTCCCACACGATCAGTTTCCCATCTTGGGAGGCACTGACCAGGAGTCTAAGAGAGAGGAAGCAGGCCCTGTTAGTGTCACCCCTCCCACTAGGCCACTCCCACCAGCATCCCCCTCCCCTCCCTGACACTGCACCAGATCACATTCCCTAAATAAGCATCAGGGATAGGGTGACCAGATGTCCCGATTTTATAGGGACAGTCCCGATTTTGGGGTCTTTTTCTATTATATAGGCCCCTATTACTCCCCACCCCCCATCCCGATTTTTCACACTTGCTGTCTGGTCACCCTAAGTAGGGGCAGCCAGCGTTTCACTCACTTGGAGTCCGTGCACCAGTGCATTGCATAGATCTTGGCCAGGTGCCCACGCAGGGTCCTCCGCGTACGCATCTGAATGCGTCCAACTACCTCCACCCCGGACACAATCTAGGGGGGTGGGAGATTCCCCCAAGGAGAGAGAGAGTTAAACCTCAGCCCTCTCCAACCCCCCACATTGCCACATGGCTCCATCCCTCATTCCCTCTCCAGGCTGTTCTGGGACGTGCAGCCTGGGGGTTGTGGCTGATTTGCACAGCCACACCCGGCTGAGGTTGGCTAACACCATCTCCTACCTGAGCAAGTGTAGTGTCAGCACAGGCTTTCCGTGCATCCTGCAGGGAGAGAGGGAATGGCAAGAGACAGAGCAAGCATGAGAGACGGGAGGCAAGGGCAAGAGAGACTCAGGTACAGGATTTGAAAACCTCTTTAGATTTACTTCCATTGTAAGCTCCTTGGGCCAGGGAACGTCATTTTGTTCTGTTTGTACAGCACCCAGTGCAACAGGCTCCTGGGCCGTGGCTAGGGCTCCTGGGCACTATGGTAATAACACAAATAATCATAAAGAATAAGTTGGGGCACAACCCCCACCTCCTCCCCCACCCCAGGCCATAGGCGCCGACTTCTGCTCCCGCCGGTGAGTGCTCAACCCGCCTCTAACCCCGGCACTGCCCCCACTCCACCCCTTCCCCCAAGTTCCCACCCCCACCCTGCCTCTTCCCACCCCTGCTCTTCCTCCACCCTGCCCCCATTCCACCCCCTTCCCCAAGTTCCCACCCCACCTCTTCCCCCCAAGGGCACTGTGTCCCTGCTCCTTCCCCTCCCTCCCAGAGCATCCTGAGCACCACCAAACAGCTGTTTGGCAGCGGGCAGAAGTGCTGGGAGGGAGGGGGAGGAGCAGGAATACGGCGCACTCAAAGGGAGAGGTGGGGAAGAGGTAGGGGGAGCTTGGTTGCCAGTGGGTATTGAGCACCTGCTAATTTTTCCCCGTGGGTGCTCCAGCCTCAGAGCATCCATGCAGTTGGTGCCTATGCCCCAGGCTATACATCTACTTTTCTCCACACTAAGCCTCTCCACTGGGGTGCACCCCATGCACACCCCAAAGGACAGGGAGATTAAATCCTGGGGAGAGGAGAGGAAGGAATCAAATACTATGATGTGACACTCCTTCCCTGGCCTCGCAGACCACCCACCACCTGCCACTCATCCCTACCACATACCATACACATTTCTTCCTTATTTGGGAGGAGGGGAAGGAGGTTTAGTAGTAGCTTTCTTAGTAGGGGCTCTTGGGATTAAGGCAGGAGAGAGCTGAGCTCTCTCTGGGTGGGAATTCCCTGCTGTTGAGGGAGAGGCTCCTTCAGGATAGGATTATTTTGGGCGGAATGGAGCAGCTCCCTTGGGCTGGGATTCCCCTGAGCAGATGGGAGGGGGGAGAAAGTGGGGCGCATGGACTGGTTCCATCTCCAGTGTTACCGCAATCTGCTTCTTCAGCTGCTCGGCCTCCTGCCTCATCTGTTCCATTTCACCCATCTCAATCCGCTAGTAATGGATCCTCCACCCGGGATAGTCTGAGTCCTGGAGAGACCAAAATGGGGGTGGCTGTCAGAGGCCACTAGTTAGAAGGTCTCACCTTTCTCTCACACCTCCCATTGCTCAGCATCCCAAAGGGCTTTACACACTCCATGTGCACATGGAACACTTTACCCACCTGCTGAGATGCAGCATTCTCTGGGGTGGGACTTGGCAGCCATTTAACAGCTGCATTACAGGGCACTTTGGGACAGGAAGTGGAGTGCTGTATCTGGTTGAACCTGTGTGAGGACTATAGGAAGGAGGAATGGACTCATCTCAGTTGAGGTTTGGCCAAGAAAATGCAGGCCATAGGCGCCGACTATTGCGCAACTCATGGGGAGAGTGACAAATCTCAGGCAATCAGGACTCTAGTTTCATATTTTCTCTAAAAACATCTCTAGCATCACACAACACTGCGACCTGTGCTAACTCGGAGTGGAGAGGGAGTCAGCTACACAGCTCTCTGAAATCTACTTAAAATGTCCAGTTTTCCCCAGTGACTCTAGCTCCTCCCCCAGGCTGCAGACCCCATCCTGTCTCCCACACACCTGCTCTTTGTTAGTTCAACATTTCCCCGGTGATGGTGTTAGATTCCCAGATGGGCCCCATGTGATTTGCATCTCACCTGTTTGTCGGCAGAGATCAGCTCCCAGGTTTGGAGTTTCCTTAGGCCCAGCCAGCCCCGAGGTTAGTGACAGACCCTTCGCCAGGACCACAGCTTCCCAGGCGAGGAAACACGATGGGCTGTACATGCAGGATTTCTCCTTCCAGCACCTGAGGGGTTACTTTGGCCATTCCCACCAGGTAGGCAGGGGTTGCCTTAGCCCTGTTTGAGGGAATCCTTTCTTTCCACAGTCTGTGCTCTATCCATCCCTAGATCCCAGTTTCCCTGCCCTTTGGAGACAGCTCCCTGGGCTCACGGACCCCTCAGCACTAGGGAGATAGCTCCTGAACTCCTTTCCCTTGGCTCAGTCTCAGCCCCTTCCTTGTGGTTGCTCCTGCTCAGGCACATGCAGACAATTCTCAAGTCTCTCCTTTTATTCCTGGCTTTGCCAAGCCAGCTGGATTTAGCTCTTTGACTCTCTCCCCAGAACTCAACTCCACCACCCCTTGAGCGTTTCTGTGGCTGTTCTTTGAGTCCCCCCAACCTGAGCCACACTTCAAGGTTCTCAAAGCCCTGTTCGGGGGCGCCTTGAGATGCAGTGCAGAATCTCAGCTTTCATTACACACAAGTTGGTTTCTTGCTCTTTTTCTTGCAAAGAGCCTTACAAATGCAATACAAGGATCGACAGGGGAGTTGTTCCTGGATTTCCCTAAAGCTTCCCCAGGGCAGCCTCTGGAGTCCAGGAAAGCCAAGGTCACAAGCCCTTGGATTTTTGGGATGGCCAATGGCTGCATTTGTGAGAGTCAGTGACCCTTGGGCTGGCCCTGATGCTTGTAGGGGTGAGCCAAGACTCCTCTCTGCTAGTTGCCTGTGGCTGAGTGGTCAGGGTCACCTGTGGCCACCCAGAGAGGCAGCTCAGTAGTATTAGAGGCAGCATATTCTAGTGGACTAAGTGGAGTATGGCCAGCAAATCAGTAATCTCAACACTGATCCCAGCTTCCTCTGTGGCTGTACCCCAGGTCCCCCAGTTATGAAATAGGGTTAATAAGCATGACCCACCACGTGGTGGGGCTGAGACAACCAGCTGATGTTTGATAATTGAGGCACTAAAATCCCCTAGAATTCACAGGGAGGACTGGCTGCTTTCCCCCAGCTCCCAGCCTGCTTGGAGAATTGTTCCTCTAGTAAAAGTTGGCAACATGTTCCCTGTTCTCCTGCAGCAGCTGACTGAGTGGAGACAGGACCTAAAGATCCCTCCCAGCCCCAGCCCCACTAGTTCAAAAATCATGAGTCAGGCCCCAAGATCATGAGATTTAAACCAAAAATATATGTGCCTCCTTGTTTCTTTGCTGTCTGGTTTCTGGGCCTTCTCAATGCACTTAGGTCCCGTTTCCCAGCTCTTCTCCCCAGCAGCGAGGGCTAGAGCTGTATCTTTTTAAAATGAAAGCTGAGATTCTCAGGTAGTTACAGAATCAGGAGCAGGGGCATTAGGAAAAACATAAAATATCATGAGATGTGATAAAATCATGAGAGTTGGCAATTCTACCAGACACACTTTTTATAGTCCATTAAATTCTGAAGAAATGGGTTTTTTACCCACAAAAGCTTATGCCCAAATAAACCTGTTAGTCTTTAAGGTGCCACCGGACTCCTTGTTGTTTTTGTGGATACAGACTAACATGGCTACCTCCTAATACTTAAGTTCAGGGTGTATCCCATACTGCCATCCCCAACCCTGCAAATCCTCAGGCCAGACTGCTGAAGAACAATAGAGTCCCCCATAATCAGGAATCAATTACCTTTCAGGCATCGGAGGTAATCTTTCTGGACTCTGTTCTTCACCCTGCGTCCACCCTCCTGTGCATCAGCAATGTCCTGGAGACTGTGCCCAGCTCTGTTCAGCTGCCTCCACTCACATCAAACCAGATCATTTCCCTCTCACCTTGCATGGACCCTGTGCTACACTCCTGCCATTAGTTCTTGGTACCTCCTCACTGTCACCTCTGGGTAGTCCTCAAGCTGCACCTACCATCTTGCAGTGCGTTTCTCTCTGGCTCATCTCCTCCAGCCTCTGCTCCTGAAATCCAGGCCCCTCTTCTGAAATCCTCATCTCAGGCTCCATCTCCTCTGGCCTGGACAATTGCAGCCTCCCTACAGCTGTTTGGCTGTGACACCCCTCCAGAAGCTTGCTTAAGTTGACTTCACGGACTTCTCTCTCCCCCCTTTCCACCATGTGGGGCTGAGAACATCCTGCTACTTTGCAGCTCCTGCCACATTTGGAGCAGCCTCCTTGGATCCTCCACCTTACCCACTATCCATCCCATTTCCAGACTCACCCACACATGCCTTTCCTCCCTTGGCCTATTCAGTTCTTTCTCCCTCTCCTTGGCTGTGTTTTTAAACTCTGGAATTGGTTTGGGGGGCCAGAGTTGTAGGAAGCTGCTACATGGAATGAAGTTGCAGAAGATGAGGGGTTTACAGAGCTGGTAGGAGAATCAAAAGGATAGAGGCACACTGTTAAGGAGGGATAGAAAAGCTAAATATAGAGGGAGTGAGAGAAGCTATGTCTCAGCCTCAGGTCTCCATCAGAACCCTTAAATCCCTTTGAGGAAACAATCTAAATGAAGTTTGGGAATTGTTTCCAGCCTCAGACGGACAAGGAGCCACAGCTGAGAGATAAGAATAAGTCTACCTTCCCCATAGCCTCCACTGTGCCTCATCCCAAAGTGATTTGCAGAGAGTGAGTCACCTCCCAGCTCTAAAATGCAGCTGCCTCTGGGGAAGGACATGGCAGGTGCTTAAGAGTGATACTGCATGAAAATTTAGGACAGGAAGTGGAAGAGAATCCAGTCTCAGAATTGAATCAGCAAAGAAAACTAAAGGAAGCAGAATGGAACTACCCCAAGCTCAGTGGTTCTCAAACTTTTGTACTGGTGATCCCCTTTCACACAACAAGCCTCTGAGTGGGATTCCCCCCGCTTATAAATTATTTTATTTTTTTATTTTTAACAGTATTATAAATGCTGGAGGTGAAGCAGGGTTTGGGATGGAGGCGGACAGCTCCTGATCCCCACGTAATAACCTCCCCAGTTTGGGAACCCCTGCCCAAGCTGGAGATTGGCCCAGGACATGGGAGTTAACACCCTGACTTTGGGGGAAATACCCATGGATCTATCAAACCTAGCATAGATGAAGGGCCTATATTCTCAGAAGCAGCTAGTGATTCTGGGTACTTCCATTTTTGGATGCTCAACCTCAGATACCTTAAAGGGACCTGGTTTTCAGAGGGTAGGTGCTCATCACTTTCCAAAAGTCAAGCCCCTTTAAGGTGTTTCAAGGTGGGTTCCCAAAAACTGAGGAACCCCAAGCCATTAGTACCTTTTGACAATATAGGTCAGTCTATTGATTAATGACTCAGCTGGAAGCTGATACCTTGAACAGCACAGCAACCCCTACTACTGTGCTAGGGCATCGGGGTCAGGAGTGATTTGGGGGAGATGATGCCCCCTACTGAGTCACCCAGGCCACTGCACCACAGCACCCCTAGCAACATGCTGGGGTATTGGAGCTAGTCTGCCCCCTTCGCTGAATCCCTCTGTTGGCTTCCCTCATTATACTCAATTTTCTTGTCTTCTCCACAGCTCTGCTCTTCGTGGTTTAACAGCTCTTGTCACGTTTCCCCTCCTCACCCCTGGGGCTCCAATGAAATCAACGAACTTTCCTGTGCCTCTTCCCAGGCTGCTCCTTAGCCATGAAAAGCCTCCAGCTAGGGGTGCTGGAACAATTTGCATAGTGGGGGTGCTGAAAGCCTTGAACCAACTGTAGATCCTGTACATGATGGGAACCACTTCAAGCCAGGGGCTGCAGCAGCACCCCTAGTTCCAGCACCTTTGCCTCCAACTGATCTTCCTCTGCTATAAGCAAACAGTCAAATCCCAGCAGGCATTTGATCTATTTATAATAAACTAAGCAAATGTATCTTTGTTTATAAAAAATGCGTCTATTCAATTATCTTCATGCCCTGCCTCCTTCATGTATCACTCATGTTCCTGGCCTGTAAGCTCTTCTGGCCAGGGCCTGTGTCTTTGTATGTGTTAGTACACCACTTAGCACCACTGACTGGGTATCTGGGTGCCACTGGAACAGGCGTATTAAACATATCATAAACCAACTGTAATGGCTGAGTGGAGAGCACCCCCCAGCCCTGCAGCACAGCCCCCCAGTACCACATTGGGGCACTGGAGGTCAGTGCTGACTCCGAGAGGTAAGAACGCCTAGGGCATCACCCACATCACCTCATCCTGTTTGAATGAGAAATGGAGAAAATCGTTGGGCAAGGGTGGCTGCGAGGGTGGGGGTTGAACCCTCTGGTTTATATCAGCCCATGTGGCCTCACCCATCTTGGAAAGGGGGCTGCAGCTCAGCTGGGGCTGGGGAGCCTTAAATAGAAAAGCGAAAGGCATGGAAGGGCTGAGGATTATCAAGGGATGTCATGGTCCCTGGGTAATCCATAGGCAGGTGCTGTGTACTTGCCCCGGTAACCCTGAGCATCTTCAGAGCTGGATAGAGAGATGATCCTCTTCCTCTGCTACGGAGATCAAAGGGCAAGGATAAAATTACCCTGATCTCGCTCTTTTTCTTCAAATGGGATAGGAGCTTGTTGCAAAGAGCCGGGTGGGGAGCACAATGAGTGTGTGGGGTCCTATTGGAGAGTCTGACTTCCAGTTCCCTACAAGGGGGGTTATACACCCCTGTGACATGCTGGAAACTGCTGTGATTTTGTCCTGCTGGGAAAGGGTGTCTGCATCCCATGTGCAATAGAGACAAGTTGATTTTAACCCCAACCTTCCTCCTATAGAAATATCCCCTTCCACGGTCTACACATCTATGTACAAAGTGAGACGCACACCCAGGGCCCCCCCAGATCTGCAGAGAGGGTCAGATAAGGCATCTAGGACCCACTTGGGCATACAGAACGCCCCAAATGCCAAGGAGAGGGAGGTAGGCATAGGGCAAGCAGCAGCAAAGGAATGTCCTTACCGTGGTCTGTGGGGAGAGGTGACTGCTGTCCCCTCCTGGTTGGCACTCCCTTGGTCCCCTGGGGATTTAGTCCCCCGTCAGGATGGGAGCCCCTGGTCACGCAGTCCTTCCCGTCTTGGCGCCAGCTATCCACACACTGTGTCCCTCTCTCACTCTTGGTGTGTCAGTCTCTCCCAAGACTGATCTCCCCATGGGGAGCTGGGAGGCTGTGTCGGGGGGTGGGGGGAGAGGTGGGTTGGGGAGGGCTGATTCTAGGAGCAGCGTCAGGCAAATTAAATCAGACACCAGAGAGTTGGGGAAATCGGATTGGGACTTAATGCAAAGCAGGTGGTATGGGAGGGGATGGAGGGACAGGAGAGTGTGTGCTGCTTCTGAAGGGAAAAACACAGCATAAAGATTTGACTCACTTTGTTAGTAACAAAGTAATCAGATGAAGATTAGGCAGAAAGAGCTAGGATCATAAAATGGGGGGGCGGGGGGGCTGTGCCAGACACTGAATCCCAACACTCTCCTGAGAAAAAGACCCTCATAGGGATAGGGCTCAGGTCGTAACCCGACAGGCAGGGGAAGAAAGGCCTGTGCCCCTTGTGGTATCCTGGCCACCCCCAGATAGAAACCCTCATGTATGGGGGCAGGGCTGGGATCATGGCCCCAGGGGGATGCAGAGGTGGGATGGGGAATGGTATTGGGTGGGCTGGCAAAAGCATTTGCTTGAAGGCCTTTTGGCAGCTGCTTTTGCGGGATGCTGCTGCGGGGGATTATCTTGGCCTCAATCTCTTTTAATCTCTCCTGCAGCTTTGGCCCAATCCTGAGATAAATACCTTTTAACGGATCTCATCTGACGTCAGGAAGCATCAATCTAATCACCCGGGCCACCTCTGGGCCAGAGCTAGCCACCACAGCATTGCAGTGCCTGGTCACCTCAGACAGGACTATGGAGGCTGGTGAGAACAATCTGTCCCACAAGCGGTTTCCAAGTCCTCTCTGAATACAGGGAAGAAATTATATAGGAGAGATGTGACACTGCCAATGGATGGAGAGCGGGAACCTGAAACACACACATTGATTTTTTTTCTCTCAGCTCCTGGTCATAAAGTGAGAGTAATGGATAAAACAAGATAGGATGTTGCCAGGCGTGGTGGGGAATGAACAATTGGTTTCAGTAGATATGCATCAGAGCAACTCCTCAATATCATTAGAGTGTAAAAGGTGTGGTAGCATCAGCTCAACCTTCTCATCCTCCAAAGCTCACTGGGATGAGATTAACCATACACAGCAGCTCTGACTGAACAGAGTCTGAGAGCCAATGGCTGTGTATGGAACAGTGACCCAATCATTATATTACACTTGTATTTCTGTCCTGGGCTTCCCACACAGCTCTGCCAATGTCCCTCAGTCCTGCCCTGAAGCTCCCTGCTATTAGGCTGTCTCTGCCTTAGGCCTGTGCATTTCATGTAGCCTGGATTGTTCTCTGGTTCTAATCCCTCCCAGAAATGGGGTTATTGCTCTTTTCAATACTCCCGCTCTCTCAGCTCCATATAATCCCATCTCTGAATGCTAATACCCTGGGCAGTGACAGCAGATTGTTCTTATCCCAGCCTGGACAATGCTAAACGATACAACAGCCCTGCTCCTCCCATAAGTATTTGTGTGTGTGTGAGAAAGATGGTGGAGACCTTGTTTCAGGGCACCGAGTTCCCTAGAGGAGATCCTCAACCTCACAAGGGTCAGACCCAGGCCAAGCAGAGCATGGCTCTCCCTCCTGTCCACCATGTGTAACTGTTGGGAGGGGAGTGAGTCTTTGGAGCCTGGTTTGTTTTCCCTCTTCCAGGACTCAGTCTCTCTCCATCATTTGTTAATTAAATCCAGGGCTGGTGCAAGGATGTTTCGCGCCATAGGCGAAACTTCCACCTTGCGTGCCCCTCCCCGAGCCCTGCGGCAGCTCCCCGCCCCCCCATCCTGAGGCGCCCCACCCCCCCACGGCAGCTCCCCACCCCCCCTCCACACTGAGGCGCCCCCCCTGCGGCAGCTCCCCACCCCCCAGATTGGGGAGCTGTGCGGCAGCTCCCCACCCCAGCTCACCTCTGCTCCGCCTCCTCCCCGAGCACGCCGTTGCTGTTCCAGTTCTCCCGCCTCCCAAGCTTGCGGCGCCAATCAGCTGTTTGGCATTGCAAGCCTGGGAGGGAGAAAAGCAGAGTGGGGCGGCGTGCTCAGGGGAGGAGGCAGAGCAGAGGTGAGCTGGGATGGGGAGTTCCCCTGCGTGCCGTCCCCCACCTTATTTG
The DNA here is from genome assembly GCF_027887155.1 of Malaclemys terrapin pileata. NCBI lineage: Eukaryota > Metazoa > Chordata > Testudines > Emydidae > Malaclemys > Malaclemys terrapin. The sequence continues at coordinate 142,576,285 of NC_071505.1, forward strand.
CCGCAGGCGGCCCTCCCCGTGCCTCCCTGCCCCAGCTCCTTCTGCCTAAATGCTGGTGGCGACTGGGGCGGCCGAAGATCCGGCCGCTGCGGTGGCCACCGAAGAAAATGCCGCCCCCCAAATCTTAGTTGCCTAATAGGTTGCAATGGTCCTGATTAAATCTCCAATCCTTTCCCATCCACCAGGCAGAAGATTCTTCTCTCTCTCCAAATAGGCCCACAACTCCTGTCAGTCTCTGGTTGTTCATTCATCCTTTATTTCCTGCAGTCACACCCCTGACTCTCCTTCTCCCCATCTTGATCTTGGGACTCTCTGGTCTAGGGGAAGGAGGATGGCAGGTGGTTGGCCTGGGAATTCCAGATGCTTCTCTCATTCTCACCCAATCTCTGAAGAGTAAGAAAATCCCCCACCCAAAAAGGTCCCAAGAACCCTCCTTCCTCTGCTTTGCTCTTATATTAATATGGATGGTTCCACTGAAAGAAAGGACATGGGGGGAGCCTGGCTTCTTACTTCTGAGTGACTAAATAATTCTCAGGTCAAGGGAGTGAATACAGAGCTGGGCACCAGGGCCCTTCCTGTTCTGCTCATGATGCCATCATTTCGTTTGTGACATCACTGAGAAGCAAGCTGCATCCCTCCCCGTTTTTGGGGCGAGTGCACTAATAAATTGCCCTAAAGACCTCCACCCCATGTCCCGAAGCTACCAGGTCGGTGTGTAGCCTGCCTCCAGCTGTCACGCCTTGCTCAGAACTCATCCCTGGCTCGCAGCTTCTGGGGTTGCTGCCCAGACTCTGAGCCTGACGTACGTCTCTGGCTTGTGGATCTGGCTCTTCCCTTGGGCACGGGGGGCTCTGGTGAGGCCCCACCACTGTGGTCAGTCCCCATATGCTCCTCGACATCTGTGTGTGACAGTTCCTGCTCCATGTCCCCCTGTCTCATCAGGTCCTCAGCCTCCATCCGCTCCTGCAACCAGAGAGTGAGAGAGATTTGGTACAACCCCTTTCCAATTGAGGTCTCCACCTTGCACCTCAGCACACATCCCTGCAATGGGACCAGGTACACTGTTCTCCCCAGTAGGACCCCAGCCCTATCCTGCAGGACTCACATATTGCCACCCTCAAGAGATCAAAAATCACGAGTAAGACCCTTAAAAATCATGAGATTTGCACACACACAAAAACCCAACCTCACAAAAACCCAAATCATAAAATTTTAAAAATATTTATTACATTGTGTTTTTTCGGTCTTTTTGTTCTCTGCCTGCCCATTCCTGTGTGCATGTCACAAGCCGTGCTGCTCATTTCCCCACACGGATTGGGTTTTATCCCCTGCTGCAGGAGCTCTCACTCACACATCAGCCCATCCCCTCTCAGCAATTAACACTGTCTCCCACCGCACTCGGTTTAGCCTCCTTAGTCCCCATCAGTTCAGTCCCCGCAGCTTCACCTGTGCTCCTCCTGGGGTTCTTCACTTCCCCTTCCAGGCCTGGAGCTGCAGCAGGGTCCCCCTCCCCCTCCCCAGGCTGTGGGGGAGGCTCTTCAACCCCCCCCTACACCTTCCAAGGCTGGTTCTTTGGGGGTTGGGGGAGAGCCATCGGCCTGTCCTGCTGCTCCCTTCCCTGGGATTCCTACTGAGCTTGATAGGGCAATCCCTCTCCACTGCTCTCACCAGTGGAACCTCACCCAGCCCTGGTGGGAGCCCTCACACACTGCTCCCAGCACTAGGCCCTGCTCAGGAGGAGGGGTGCGCTCACAAGCCATTCTCCACCATGGGACCTGACCCTGTCCTGGTGCAATCCCCCCAGGCTTCTCCCTCCATGGGCCCCTGACTACCCAAGGGGCGGCATTACCTGCTCTGCATGTTCCGGAGAAAGGGTATACCAAAGCGCAATGGCACAGCGCCTCCCATGGGTCACTGCCCATATGCCATGGGGATTCTCCCTTCCAGAGCTGAAGGCCACCAGCTTCCCACATTTGGGGCGCACCTGAGCCTGCCACAGAGAGGAGGAAGTGATAAATCCAGGGGTCTGACAGGCTACCTCCCTAGCCCTGTGAATGACCCTCCCCCAATCAGCAATTCACCTGGGAGGCTGAACTGGGGTATGGCTCCTGTAGCATTAAGGAAGTGGGCTTTGACAGGGACTCTAACTTCAACCAAAAGCTGCCCATGGACAAGATGGGCAGCAGGGAGGGGTAGAAAGGAAGAGAAAGAGGAAAAGGAAGAAAGAAAAGAGTGTTTGGGACAGAAAGAGAAAGACAGACACACAGAGGCTGGCAGAGGATGGGATACGGCAGCCAGGAAGGTGTTAACTTCTCCCCTGTCCTGAGATTTTCCTAAATTTGCCTTTGGCTGCCCCAATTTGAATCTGCTGAGTTGCTAGGGCTTTATAGGGATTATTTTGGAGTGGGTGGAGGGGCCTAGCACACAACTGGCTCCCCACCCCCAGCGTCTGCCCTCAGGGCTAATTCGCATCCCTTCAGCCACTCTCCTATCCTGGGCCAGACTCAGACTTACCGTAACGGTCACTGCATCCACTTCAGTGAAGAATAGGTCCCCACCATGGAAGTCATCATTGAGGTAGAGGATCCCACTGTGGAAAGGAGGAGACAGCGGCTGGATAGTGAAGAGTCCTCATTCCCCAAATCTCCTGACCTGGCAAGGGGCTCCCTGCTGGGCTCAAACCTCCCACTCTCCAAAAAGGCTCTCGGGGTGATTGTGGAATTACAGCCCAGTGAGCTTTATGGCTCTGCCAAGGCAAACTGGTTGAAACAATAATTAAAAACAATAAGAAAACTCCTTGAAGTTCATGATCTGATGGGGTGCAACTTGCATGTATTCTACAAAGGAAAATTTTATTTCACTTATCTCCCAGAATGTGTCAGTAAAACAAAGGAGAATCAATGGACATAATTTATTTAGACTTTCAAAATGCTTTGATAAAGTTCCACATAAGAAGCTACTGAAGAAGTGAAGTCACAAGATGAGAGGCAGTGTTATCATGGAGCAAAAATTGGCTCCAGTATAGAAAATAAAGAGTAGGAATAAATGGTCAGTTTTCATCCTGCCTAAGGATTAAGAGCAGGGGCCTCAAGGGTCTGTACTAGGTTTAATGTATTTATTAATGATCTGGAAAGGGCCCTGGGTAAGCAATGAGGAAGCAAAATCTGCAGATGACACAGCGTTATTTGGGTCAGTGAGTACCAGAGGGGACTGGGAGAAACGTCAGAGACACCTAAACATACTAGGGGAATGAGCAACATGGTGGCAAATTAAATTCAGCATTGATGAATGCAAAGAAACACACAGTGAAGGAAAATAATTAACCTTGTATGGTTCTAAATTTACTGTATCACAGCTGAGTGACAACCTTTCCTCAATGAGGAGCTGTGGTCAAAAAAGCAACCAAGATGCTAGGATGCAGAAGGAATGGGATGGGTAATGACATGGAGAATACCATAATGCCTTTATATACATCACTAGTGCATCCTCACCTGGATACTCAGCACTGATCACCCCATCGCCAAAGGATACTGCAGAACTAAAGTAGTTCAGAGAAGAGCAGTGAGAATGATCAAGGGCTTGGAAAAACCATTGCATGAAGAGAGACTGAACAGACTGGAATCACTTGGGAGAGTTGCCTTAGAAAAGGGGGGGAATAAAAGGGGACTGGGATGGGGTGCATTCACCTCTTGCGAGCGCCCCCTGGTCGAGTGTGTGCGTGCCTGCACTTTTTTCTCAATTTCCTTTGCTCACAGTGCCCCCTGTTGGCAACTGCACTTGTCAGCCAGTTCTTCGGTGATTCAGCCCTCTGGCCAAGTCACACTCTGTCCATGTGTGAAACAAACCAACCCCTTCTGGGGTACACAATCCAAAAGTCCCCAGTGTCCTGCAGCCCTCCCTGGGCTCAGTCTTTATGCTCAGTCCAACAGGGCCCATCATGGTACCCTAGGTCGGTCCAGGCAGGTTGAAAGGCTCCTACTCTGGAACAGAACAGCGTCCTGAGGGCTTCTTCCCTGGGGACTCCTTGCCTCTACTTGAGTCTTTAGTGACCCCAGCCTTCCTGCTGAGCCAGCTCTCTTGGACTCAGTTTGCTGACCACAGCTCCCTGCTGGGTCAATCCCAGTAATGCAGCCCCCCTCCCTGGGATGCCATAGTTCTAATTCCCTTCCTTGGGGCATAGCCACTTCCCGCCAGTGGCTGTTGGGGGGGACCCAGTCCTACCCACTACTCCAGGTCCCGACCCAAGGACCCTTTAAGTATATCAGCCCTGTGATTGCTGCTCTATGTTTCCCTGGGCCACTTCCCTGTAGCCCATCTTAGTTGAGTCCCAGCAGCCAACCAGAAGCTCCTGCCTCACTATCCTGGTTCCTGCCAGTAACTACCTGCTTTGCCCCCTGCAGCCAGCCAGGAGCACCTCATGCTCCTCCAGTCCCTGTAAACAGACTGAACTCTTACGGCCCTGCAGCTCCTTTTATACGTGTCTGCTGGGCCCTCATTGGCAGCTCCCTTCAGTCCCTTTCCTGATTGGCTGCATCCCATGCAGCCACACTAGTCAGTTTGGAGGTCCTTTCTACTGCTCTTTTTTAGGGGAGGTGTGGCAGAACTGCGAGGCCTCCAGCAGGGGGCCTCAGGGCCTAGTTCACCCCCTCACAGGAACATTATGAAAGTCGATTCAATAGTGACTGGTCTAGTGAAGAGAGATTGAGAACTTCTGTTCTTCCTGTCTTGGAACACAAGAACAAGGGGACTGTGATGGTGTGTATAAACTTGGTGGAAAATGCGGGCATTTGTTCTGGGTCTGCTGTAAGACCTTGGGGAAAAAAATGGACATCAACAAATTGTTGTGCTGATGGACAGCCAACAACAGTGGGCGGCCCAACAAAAGCAGCAGTAGAACTAGCTGTTCCAGCAAACGGCTGCCCAACAACAAGAGCAGGCAGCCCAAGGGAAGGTGCCGGCTTCCTCTGGGCCCAGGGGATGCTCAACCCCCGCTCCACCCCAGGCCTTGCCCCCACCCGACCTCTTCCCCCAAACCCTGACCTCTTCCCATCCAGTTCTGCCCCCCCTGCATGCTCCATCCCCATTCCTTCCTCTCCCTGGCAGAGCCTCCTGCATGTTGCGAAACAGCTGATCACAGTGGGCAGCAGGTGCTGGGAGGGAGGAGGAGATGCTAATTGGTGGGGCCGCAGGCAGGCGGGAGGAGCTGGGCGGGGAAAGGAGAGACACTTGGCTGCCAGTGGATGCTAAGCTCCTACTGATTTTTTTCCATGGGTGCTCTAGCCCTGAAGCACCCATGGAGTTGGCACCTATGAACCCAACAACACCACCAGCAACATCAGCTCATCTGGGAGCTGGTGGTGTAACAGCAGGAACAGCAACAACACTTGGTTCAACAGGTGGCAGCCATTTTACAACCCCACTGGGCAAGTGGGTGGCAACCTGGACAGCAATGACCATGAGATGGTCGAGTTCAGGATCCTGACACAAGGAAGAAAGGAGAGCAGCTACAGATGGTAGACTTCAAAAAAGCAGACTTTGACTCCCTCAGGGAACTGATGGGCAGGATCTCCTGGGAAGCTAATACGAGGGGGAAAGGAGTCCAGGAGAGCTAGCTGTATTTTAAAGAAGCCTTATTGACGGCACAGGAACAAACCATCCCAATGTGCAGAAAGAATAGCAAATATGGCAGATGACCAGCTTGGCTTAACAGAGAAAACTTGGGTGAGCTTAAACACAAAAAGGAAGCTTACAAGAAGTGGAAATTTGGACAGATGACTAGGGAGGAGTATAAAATTGTTCAAGCAGACAGAGGTGTAATCAGGAAGGCCAAAGCACAACTGGAGTTGCAGCTAGCAAGGGATGTGAAGGGTAACAAGAAGGGTTTCTACAGGTATGTTAGCAACAAGAAGGCCAGGGAAAGTGTGGGATTCTTACTGAATGGGGGAGGCAACCTAGTAACAGATGAGGTGGAAAAAGCTGAAGTACTCAATGCTTTTTTTGTCTCGGTCTTCACAGACAAGGTCAGCTCCCAGACTGCTGCACTGGGCAGCACAGTATGGGGAAGAGGTGAGCAGCCCTCAGTGGTGAAAGAACAGGGTAAGAACTATTTAGAAAAGCTGGACATGCACAAATCCATGGGGCCGAATCTAATGCATCCGAGGATGCTGAAGGAGTTGGCTGATGTGATTGCAGAGCCATTGGCCATTATTTTTGAAAACTCTTGGCTATTGGGGGAGGTCTCGGACAATTGGAAAAAGGCAAATATAGTGCCCATCTTTAAAAAAGGGAAGAAGGAGAATCCGGGAAACTAAAGACCGGTCAGCCTCACTTCAGTCCCTGGAAAAATCATGGAGCAGGTCCTCAAGAAATCCATTCTGAAGCACCTGAAGGGGCAGAAGGTGATCAGGAACAGTCAGCATGAACTCACCAAGGGCAAGTAATGCCTGACCAACCTGATTGCCTTCTATGATGAGATAACTGGCTCTTTGGGTATGGGAAAAGTGGTGGATGTGATATATGTTGACTTTAGCAAAGCTTTTGATATAGTCTCTCACGGTATTCTTGCAAGTATGGATTGGATGAATGGACTATAAGGTGGATAGAAAGCTGGCTAGATTGTTGGGCTCAATGGGTAGTGATCAATGGCTTGATGTCTAGTTAGCAGCCAATATCAAGCGGAGTGACCCAGGGGTCTGTCCTGGGGCCAGTTTTGTTCAACATCTTCATTAATGATCTGGATGATGGGATGGATTGCACCCTCGGCAAGTTCGCGTATGTCACTACACTGGGGGGAGAGGTAGATATGTTGGAGGATAGGGATAGGGTCCAGAGTGACCTAGAAAAATTGGAGGATTGGGCTAAAAGAAATCTGATGAGGTTCAACAAGTACAAGTGCAGAGTCCTGCACTTAGGACAGAAGAATCCCATGCACTGCTACTGGCTGGGGACTGACTGGTTAAGCAGAAAAAGACCTGGGGATTACAGTGGATGAGGAGCTGGATATGAGTCAAAAGTGTACTCTTGTTGCCAAGAAGGCTAATGGCATATTGGGCTGCATTAGTGGGAGCATTGCCAGCAGATCAAGGGAAGTGATTATTCCTGTCTATTCTGCACTGGTGAGGCCACATCTGGAATATTGTGTCCAGTTTTGGGCCCCTCACTACACAAAGGATGTGGACAAATTGGAGAGAGTCCAGCAGAGGGCAACGGAAATGATTAGAGGGCTAGAGCACATCACTTATGCGGAGGCTGAGGGAACTGGGCTTATTTAGTCTGCAGAAGAGAAGAGTGAGAGGGGATTTGATAGCAGCCTTCAACTACCAAGGAGGATGGAGCTTGGCTGTTCTCGGTGGTAGCAGATGACAGAACAAAGAGCAATGGTCTCAAGTTGCAGTGCAGGAGGTCTAGATTTGATATTAGGAAATAGCTATTTCACTAGGAGGCTGGTGAAGCACTGGAATGGGTTACCTAGGGAGGTGGTGGAATCTCCATCCTTAGAGGTTTTTAAGGTCCAGCTTGATAAAGCCCTGGCTGGGATGATTTAGTTGGGGTTGGTCCTGCTTTGAGCAGGGGGTTGGACTAGATGACCTCTTGAGGCCTCTTCCAACCCTGATATTCTATGATTCTATGATAAGTGTGAACCTAGTTGCTGGGACCTTGAGCCTCACCATGACTATGAACCTCCCAGTCAAACTCATGAAGATGGGGCCAGGCGATGACCCTGAAGCTCTCCTAGTCACTTTTGAGAGGGTTGCCACAGCAGCTCGATGGCCAACTGATCACTGGTCTGTTTTGCTGTCACCAAATCTTACCAGGACAGCTCAAGTTGCATATCAGAAGCTTGGCACCACTGATGCCCAGGACTATGCCTACATCAAGGCGGCTATCTTGGATATTTTTGATAGCACGGTAGAAACCCACTGATAGCACTTTCACCAGGAAAGATTTCCCCAGGGGGTCCTGCCCTGAGCAGTGCCCCAGAGTGTTTAAGGAACATTGGTACCAGTGGCTCCAGCCTGAAAAGCAGACTGGGGAACAGGTGACCAAACAAGTGGCGCTGGGACAGTTAATGCAGATTCTCCCAGCTGGGGGGTCAGAATGGCTGTTGTGAAACTGGCCCAAGACGTTGGCTGAAGTCATCAGGCTGTCCGAAAATTATTTAGCAGCTGCGGGCCTGATGGCGGGAACATCCAAGACAGAAAATGCTCACCCCAGGGGATCAATGACTGCAGACCACAGTGCCTGCTGTGGTGGCACCCTCCAGGGAACCAAATGCCAGGTCCTCCCCAACAGGCGAGCAGCATTATGACAAAACCCCATAAGCCTGGCCCCAAGGGGAGGAAAGGGGGTGGGGAGCCCAGTCCCAAAGAAAGGCCCTCCCACAGGCATCCAATTTCCCCAGAGCAGGCCAGAGATGGAAAAATCCCCTCAGCCAGGAGTTGCTTCTCATGTGGACAATGAGGTTATTTCAGCCACGACTGCACCTTCATGGATTGCTCCTATGGGTAGGCATTGCCAGCAGTCACCCGGGCTATAGAAAGAGGCTCAGCCAAGATGTTAGTCTCTATATGGATCCATGGAGTAGAAGTGCCAGACCTAACAGATTTGGGGTGCAGCCACACACTGATCACAGAGCAATTAGCAGGACTCAGAGATAACCCAGGGGAAACCATCTCCCTCCAGTGCGTGCACAGCGATATCTGTTCATATTCCACGAGGGAGGTACAACTCACAATAGGAAGCCACACAGGAAATGTATGGGCAGGGGTAGCCTACCCAGTTAATTTAGGCAGGGACTGGGAATTCTTCCAGGAGGTCAAAAAATTATGAGGTAACAAACCCCTGAAAGGGAAATGTAGTAGAAATAGAGAGCCTGAGACATGAGGCCTTGTATAAGGGTCCCTGGTATAAGGCGTAAGGCCTGAACTAAAGTCAGGCCCCGTTACAAAACATGCCTACTTGCAAGTTCACTGAACGTGGCAAGAACAGGGCTAGTATTGCAAAAACACAAACACTGGAAGAAGTGCTAGGTTCAGGACACTTGCATAAACATATTCCAGAAGGATTGTACCAGAACATCCCGATACCAAGTTAAGGTATAAACACTCTCCCCAAAGATGATACAGGGACACAGTGACCCCTCCTAAAGATAAAGTCAGGATGACAGGGTGATGAATAGAGATGTTTTGATAGAATCAACATGTAAAAGGTAAAGGGTGGTAACTAACCATGACAGAGGGGCAATACGTAACTTGTATGTATCAGTGTAGAAAAGAGGGGTCACAGAGGATGTGTCTTTGTCCAGCCAAGGAGGGAATGGAAAATCCCACTGCTCCCTAAGCTGGTCCATTGTAATGGCCATACATGTGTTAGTGTCCTGTAGACACTAGGATATTAGGACTGTGCTTCATTGACAATAAGTAGCCTTCGCTACTGAACCGAGTCTGTGGTCTTCTTGGGCAGTTCAATCAGAGCCTGCTATATGGGCTATCTGGCCAGAGCCAGTGCAGCACACAGACAGAACATACACCAGCCACTGACTGACTACAGAAATGACCCTCAGGGAGGGGCCCTCGAACCTCAAAAACCTGAAAATCTAGCCAGAGTTGGGGAAGATAGAAGATCCTGGTGAAGGGACTCAGACTCATAGACTTTAATGTCAGAAGGGTCCATCATTATCATCTAGTCTGATTATATGCACAGTGCAGGCCACAGAACCTCGCCCACTCACTCCTGTAATAGACCCCTAACCTCTGGCTGAGTTACTGATGTCCTCAAATAATGATTTAAAGACTTCAAGTTACAGAGAATCCACCATTTACAGTAGTTTAAACCTGCGAGTGACCCGAGCCCTAGGCTGCACAGCAAGACAACCCTCCATCCCCCACAGTCCCTGCCAATTTGACTAGGGGAAAATTCCTTCCCAACCCCACAAATGGCGATCAGTTAGACCCTGAGCCTGCGGGCAAGACTTACCAGCCAGACACCTGGCAAAGAATTCTCTGTAATAACTCAGAGCCCTCTCCATTAGTATCTCATCTCTGGTTGTTGAGGATATTTGCTACTAGCAATCACAGATTGGCCACATACCATTGTAGGCAGTCTCATCATACCATCCCCTCCATAAACTTATCAAGCTCAGTCTTGAAGCCAGTTAGGTTTTTTGCCTACAGTGCGCCCCTTGGAAGGCTGTTTCAGAATAGAAACTTTTGTCTACTTTCAAGCCTAAACTTGTTGATGGCCAGTTTATATCCATTTGTTCTTGTGTCAGCATTAGCTCTTAAATAACTTCTCTCCCTCCCTGGTATTTTTCCCTCTGATTTATAGAGAGCAATCATATCTCCCCTCTGCCTTCTTTGGTTAGGCTAAACAAGCCAAGCTCTTTGAGTCTCCTCTCATAAGGTAGGTTTTCCATTCCTTGGATCATCTTAATAGCTCTTCTCTGCACCAGTTCCAGTCAGAATTAATCTTTCTTAAACATGGGAGACCAGAATTGCATCCACTATTCCAGATGAGGTCTCACCAGTGCCTTGTATAATGGTACTAACACTTCCTTGTCTCTACTGGAAATACTTCACCTGATGCATCCTAGGACTGCATTAGCCTTTTTCACAGCTGCACCACATTGGTAGCTCATAGTCCGTGATCAATCAATATACTCAGGTCTTTCTCCTCCTCTGTCACTTCCAACTGATACATCCCCAGCGTACAGCAAAAATTCTTGTTGTTAGTCCCTAAATGCATAACCTTGCACTTCGCACTATTAAATTTAATCCCATTTCTATTACTCCAGTTTACAAGGTCATCCAGATCTTATATGGTATTCCGGTCCTCCTCCATACTGGTAATACCTCCCAACTTTGTACTGTCTGCAAATTTTATCTGGGATATTTATTATCCTACTTTTTGTGCCAAGGTCAGTAATAAAAATGTTAAATAAGATTGATCCCAAGACCGATCCCTGTGGAACTCCACTAGTAACCTCCCTCCAGTCTGACTGTTCACCTTTCAGTATGACCCGTTGTAGTCCCCCCTTTAACCAGTTCCTTATCCACCTTTCAATTCTCATATTAATCCCCATCTTCTCCAATTTAACTAATAATTTCCCATGTGGAACTGAATTAAATGTTTTACTGAAATCCAGGTAGATTAGATCTACTGTATTTCCTTTGTCTAAAAAAATCAGTTATGTTCTCAAAGAAGAACAGGTTAGTCTGGCATGATCTACCTTTTGTAAAACCATGTTGTATTTTATCCCAATTCATTTCTATGTCCTTAACTACTTTCCCTTTCAAAATTTGTTCTGAGAGCTTACAAACAACTGAGATTAAACTAAAAGGCCTGTAGTTTCCTGAATCACCTTTTCCCCCTTCTTAAAAATAGGAACTATATTAGCAATTCTCCAGTCATAGGGTATGACTCCCAAGTTTACAGATTTGTTAAAAATCCTTGCTATTGGGCTTGCAATTTCCTGTGCCAGTTCCTTGAATATTCTTGGATGGACCTCCTGACAGGAACAATGCCCCCCCACCCCCGCAAAAACAGGGGAAATAGACAACCTAACCATCTCCAGATGAAGACTTATTAACGGCTAATGTAGATTTCATAAGTGAATAAAAAGATGACCTGACCCTGAGCAGGGCATATGGACAACTTGCCAACATCAATGGAGAGGTGGTAGATCTGCAACGGTCCTGGTCTGAACTCATGGAAGAGAGACTGCACCAGCTGGCCAAAGATTATCGAACCAGAGAGGTAAGAGTACAACTTTTAGTCCCAAAGAAAATCCAAGGGACCGTATTACAGCAGGCACATGCGGTAGGTTGTTGGAGACACTTAGGGCGAGAAAAAACCCTTGAAAGATTTTACTGACTGGGAGTACATAGTGAGGTCAAGGACTACTGCACATTGTGCCCAGAATACCAATGGACAGGACCCCAAAAGACCCCAAAGGCTCCGTTAGTCCTCCTCCTGGTGCCTGGAGTACCCGTTGAGAAGATTGGTATGGACCTGGTGGGATCCCTGGAAAAGGGTGCATCCAGTACCAGTACATTCTGGTGATAATGGACTATGCCATGTGATATCCAGAGGCCATCCCCCTTTGTTCAACCACTGCAGTAACATTGCTACCAAACTGATGAAGGTTTTTGCATGGGTAGGGATTCCAAAAGAGACACTGACTGACCAGAGGGCTAACTTTATGTCAAGATTAATGGGGGAATTATGCAACCTTTTGAAGATCAAGGCCTCAAAGATGTCTGTCTATCACCCTTAGACTGATGGGCTGGTGGAGCGCTTCAATAAAACATTGAAAGAGATGTTTAAAAAATTTGTGGTCTCAGACACCTGTCATTGGGATCAGCTACTCCCACCCCTCCTTTTGCCATCTGTGAGGAGCCCCAAGCATCAGCCAGGTTCTCCCCATTCAAACTATTACATGGGAGGCAATCAAATGGGATCCTAGACCTCCTTTGCGAGATGTGGGAGAAGAGCCCCTGAAAAACCAATGTGGTGCAGTATGTGATCTGCCTGAGGGAGAAGCTGGTGACACTGCTTTTGCTGGATTGGTATCCATGGTGAAGAACCACAGCCTGAACAAAAATAACAGTTACTATGGCTGATGGAAGCTTTCCCCCAGTCTTCTCAGCACTGCCAGGATGCACCCACCTGGCCTACACATCATATGGACACCCAACAAGGAAAAAAGTTCCAAGAGAGCCTCCAATTCCTGCCACAGAAGATGTGGGAGATGGTTCCCCAAGAACTACAGGCCATGTTAGACTTAGGGGTGGTTGAGGAGTCCCATAGCGAGTGGTGGAGCCCCCTCGTGTTGGTGCTGAAATCTGACTCGTCAACCTGATTCTGTGTCAATTTCCAGAGAGTAAATGCTATATTGATGTTCAATGTTTATCCTATGCTTAGAGTAGATAACTTGCTAGACAGGCCTGGGGCTGCCAAGTATATCCACTTTTGACCTTATGAAGGCTTACTGGCAGATACTTCTGACAACCATTGCACAAGAGAAGACAGCATTTTATACACTGTTTGGTCTCTACCAATTTCAGATCATGCCCTTCATCCTTCATAGAGCCATGGCCACCTTCCAACACCTGATGGACCATGTACTTTGACCACATGGGCAGTGTGCCTTGGCGTACATCGACGACATCGTCATTTATAGTTACGACTGGAATGATCACTGAAGACACCTCACCATGATACTGCGATCCCTCAAAGAGGCAGGGCTAATGGCCAACCCAGCCAAGTGCAGACTGCCAGCCAAGAGGTGATTTTCCACAGCTATCTGGTAGGGGGTGGACATCTGAAGCTGCTAGTGGGTAAAGTACAAGCCTTGGAGCAATGCCCCATACAAAAAAGCAGGTGCGTCAATTCCTGGGCCTTGCTCGGTACTACAGACGCTTTGTACCAGGGTTTGCCACCATTGCAGATCCCCGGATAGACCTGATAAAGTACATGAGCCCTAAGAAAATTTGATGGTCTGAAGCTTGCGACAAGGCATTTAAGCTGAAAGAACAGCTAAGCCGAGAACCAGCGCTCTCACTCCTGGACTTTTCCACATGATTCACTTTGCAGACAGATGCCTCAGATGTAGGTCTTGGGGCAGTATTTTCATAGGCGTTGATGGAGGAGAACACCCCATCCTATACCTCAGCCAGAAGCTGTTTCATTGAAAAATATCCTACTTCGTCATTGAGAAGGAAGCCCTGGCTATGAAACGGGTTGTCGACGCATTATGATATTATTTGTTGGGGAATCCTTTTAGTGACAGATCATGCTCCCCTTCTCTGGCTGAACTCAGTGAAGGATATCAACCGAATGATCATGTGGTGGTACCTTTGCTTTCAGCCCTATCGTTTTCAAGTACTTCAGAGAGGGAGGGTCCATAAGAATGAAGATTTTTTTCACAGGCAGAGGGAAAATGAGAACCACCGGGGAGTACCCCAGCACCAAACTTGAGGGGGAAGGTGTGTGATGGGGTGTATAACTCCTTCAGTTTCAAGAGCAACTCTGGGCCCAAACGACTCCATGCTGGCGCACCTGCAGAGCATGCTCCACTTGGAGAAGGGAGCTTAAAAGGAAGCCAGACAGCTTAGAAGGGGGATGACCAGGCAGGGAGAAAGACCTGCCTTGGGAGCCCCTGAGAAGGGGAGCTACAGGAGCCTTCTGTGACATTCTATACCTTGGGGGAGCATACTGTAACTCCCATATTCCTCATTTTCATATAATCGCAATCTTACATATAAAAAGCATGCCTTGTAAGGTATCAGGGGAAAGGTTATGATCTGCTGAAAGTCATTTCTCTATCCATATATGTGTATCATTAATGCATATGAAGTTATGAGAATTGTGTTGTATGGTGGTTACTAAAACATGCTGTAAGTTGGGGAATCAGCCAGATATTAGCTCCCCAGAGGCAACAGCAAGGAAAGTAACCAACGCCCAGGTGGGGTGTCAAACCCATTGTCCAGCAAGGGAGCGACAATGCAATGACTCACCTGCATGAGGCCACACCAGGGGAATTGCTCAACTGCTTGGAGAGATTCAGCAATGCCCCCCAGACATGCCTGGACTTGTGCTCCCCAAGCACGTGGACTGAGGGTATAAAACAGACAGAGCGGCCACATACTGGGCCCATCTCCTGCCCCCACCTATGCTGCAAGCAACCAAGACACTGAGAAGAAGACAAGACTCCAATACAGGAGATTGGCCCACGTTTAAGGAAAAAACTTGTATATAAAGGACTACAATATCCAGTGGGGTGAGAAAAACAGCTTAATCTAGTTGCTGCCCAGTCTAATAGGGTTGAGAGTTTAGACTGCGTGCTTATATTTTATTTCTTTTGGTAACTAACTCTTGACTTTTTGCCTATCACTTAATATCACTTAAAATCTACCTTTTATAGTCAATACATTTGTTTAATTGTTTATCTTTACCAGTGAGTTTGTATGAAGTGTGTGGCAAATCTGCTCAGGTTTGCAAAGGCTGGTGTATATCCACTTTCCATTGTTGAAGTGGTGAACCAATTAATAAATTTGCACTGCCCATCTTGAGCAGTGCAAGACGGTATATTCCTGAGGTACAGTGCTGGGAGCTGGGCGGATTTGACTCTGGTGACTTTCTCTGTGTGATTCATGAGTAGCTCTGGGAGCATTCATGCAATATAGCTGGGTGTGGGGCTTCATATGCGGTTGTGCTGAGTGATCACAGCACCTGGAGGGGCTTGCTGCTGGTCACTAGCAAGGCATTGTGAGAGACAGCCCAGGCTGGAGACAGTTAAGGGGGCACAGTGGTCCCACAGTCCCAGGCTGCAACCCGGGGATCCCGTCACACCTTCCTCTGGAAAAGAGGAGCCTAACTGCTCGGCCCAGACAGACTGAAGGTGCTGTTAGTACCTTTCTCTGTTACCTGCTCACAGCAGACTGCAAAACTTGGACTAGACAGTGGGTGGTAGGAAGTGGCCCAGGGAGGGCGGCCTTAAGATGGTGGGTTTGTGGTAACCTTTCCTGAGTTCTGGGTTGGATCCCGATGGAGTGGAAGGCCAGGGCTCCCCTACCAACCCCTCTCCACAGTAAGGAGAGCATGGCCCAGTAACCATTAGGCAATGCTTCCAACAAGCACTGACCATCACAGGGACACTGTGACACTGAAAGGTGGGAAATTCAGAGCTACAAGAGGAAATACTTTCCTGCCCAACTTGGGATTACACCGTGGACATCACTGCCCCAGGAAGTTGGTGAGGCTATGCACTTAGCAAGATTCAGAAAGAGACTGGACATTCCTATGGATAACAAGCTATCCAGAGTTGTCATAGTTAATGACCACAAACATTTTGGAAGGGATGTTAAACCTCATGCTTCAGGGCTTACACCAATCCCTAACAATTAGAGACCAGAGTGAGACCTAACATGGGGGGGCAGATTATCCCACATCTGCCTATGGGGTGTTCCGCTCTTCCCTCTGAAGAAGTTGGTCCTGGCTACAGTCACAGACAGGACACTGGACTAGTCAGATTCATAGATTCCAAGGCCAGAAGGGACCAGATGTCAGGTCTGCTCCAGTCTGGCAATCCCTCTATTCCTGTGTAACTCTGGGGTCCCTCTCCCCCTGCAGTGACAGTGCTCTCTGGAGCTGGGGAGATATTCTCACCACCCACATTCTCAGCTCTGGGTTCCCCTCTAGTCTTACCTGAAGTCCCTGTACATGTAGGCAGGTGGTTCTCTCCAGCATTCTTTCCCCTCAGGATCCAAGAGACAGTTATCAGCGTGAACTGGGTGACTGAGATCCATGCGACCATCCTGGTCCCCTAAAACGGGACATTGCAGAGGAACATTCACCCCTTAGGAGGATACAGCAGGCAAAGTGCACTCTGAGTGTGAGGGGAGGGGACACCGCTGGGATTAGGGGTGAGCAGGAGCACGGAGACTGAGCATGAGGGTAAGGGACACAGCTTGGATTTGGGGTGAGCAGGGACAGGGGGATCCTGAATGTGAGGGGAGGGGATTCTTTAGGGGGAATATGGCTGGGATTGGGCTTTCTTTACCCTCTACAGCCGTGCGGCACACGAGGTGCGTGAATGAGAAATGGAGCCTTTTCCCAGGGGTGAAATAGGACTCTACTATTTTCCGGGATTTCTCGCTGGCATGCAGGAGCAGTGTGGCATCTCTCCAGTTCACAATCCCATCTTGTGCCAGCTGGAAGGTAAAAACAAGCTTGTGAGAAACCTCAAGCGTAAAGAACATATCTGTGAGAAACAACATGTGTGTGCAAGGGAGCAGCATGCCTGTGAGAAATCCTGTGTTCAAACACATGCATAAGCAAGGATATGAGTGCGAAACTCCTGTGATTGTGCACTTGCAGGAGAGAAAAAAGCCATGAGAAATATCACCTCCATGCAGGTGTATACAATGGAGAAATAGGGCCATGAAAAACACCCACCTGTGTGCCAGTGGGAAAGAAGCACTCTGGGAAACAACAGAGGAAACAAAGCCCCTGAGACAGCCACCTGCAGAAGCAGGATAGAAACACACAACCTGTGCCTGTGTGAAACAGTGCTTCCACAGAAGCAGCCTGACTGTGCTCACGGGACGGTAAGGAGACCAAGAGAGGCGCCCCAAACGGACCCGTGGGAGGGGAGCGTACATGTGAGAGAAATGTGCCCTGGGAACCCCTCACCCCCACACGTAAGAGAGCAGGCCTGTGAGACAGCACATGGACATGGGCCAGAATGAAGAGAACACTCCTGTGAACTCTCACCCACCAACAGGCAAGTGAGCAAGCAGCTGGAGCCCTAGAAACTCCCTGAGACAAGCCATGCCCATGGGATGGGACCCTAACACATGCAGAGGCACTAAGCCGTTTACCTGCAAAGCCTTTAACACTGTTAACCCTTCAAATCTCTCATGGGGGGTGTGAGGGGACTGTCTGCCCCGGTAACCATCTCCCGTGCCGCCAGCTGCCTGAAATAGATTGGAAGGTAGTTTCAAACCTGATGTCCCTCCTTCTCCCCTCCACCCTGATGTTGTAGCATCTCTGCTGAGGATGGCAGCACTGGGCTAGTGCCCCTGTAGGCTCCAGGGGTGGTGAGTTATATGGGCCCATGATGTCCAGGCTCCAACAATATTCAGGGCCCGGGGGCCCACCTCCACCAATGTTTGGGGCCCAGATCCGGCCCCATCTGCCGCCCCTGCACATTCCCCCACGGGTCCCCCAGCCCACACTTGTTGCCCCCGCGTGCCTCCTCCGGGTCCCGGAGCATCCCTGCCTCAAGCCGGTGGCTGCCCCCTGCAGCTCCTGGCATCAACTACCACCGCAGGGTCCTAGCGCCCCCCCCCCATCCACTAGTACCAGGGCAGGCTGACCCTAACTCTGCCTTCTGCCTGGGACCCTTCCGTTTTCCGGTGGGACCCTCCACCAGCACAGGGGGCCGCTCCGCCCACAGTCACCATTCCTGCCCCACGCTGGGCAAGGGGCAGCCCCACCCCCAGTGAGGCTACAGTGAGGGGCGGCAGCAGGGGAGGAGGCGCACGTGATGACAGACACCCCCCCCAACACCCATCACAAGGGAGGCAAGGGGGCTTCCTGGACCTGAGAGGGGCCCTAGCAGCACGTGCAGTGACAGTGGTGTGAGGTGAGTGTGCTGCCGGGAGGGAGAGGGGGGCCCCTCTCCCGGAGCTCGCTGCTGCTGGCAGGGAGAGGGCTGGGGGGAGTCCTCCTCTCTGGCCTGCCTCATCCCCTCATCCGCAGCCCTGCCCCACCCCAGAGCCCGCAACCCCAATCAGAGCCCTCACGCCCCCACACCCCAACTCTCTGCCCTAGCCCTGTGCCCACTCCTGCACAGTGAACCTCTCATCCCCGGCCCCACCCCGCAGCCCTCACCCCTGCACCCCAACCCTCTGCCGTAGCCCTGAGCCTCTTCCCGCACCCCAAAATCCTCATCACCATCCCCACCCCAGAACTCTCACATTTTTACATTATTTAAAAAAAATACATTGGCTTACAAGGCAGGTGTGGGGGGCGGGACTTGGACTTGTTCTGGGCACCACCAAAAATTATACAAACCTGCCACCCCTTGTAGGCTCCTGTCCTCACCTTTGCCAGCCGGAGAATGTCCTTACATTCAGAATCAGTCAGGACTCTGTCAAAGACGACCCGCTGGGATCCATTCAGCTGGTGAGAATCCATGGCGACGGTGATGCCCTCAAAAGAGAATGGACCTGGGCGGGGGAGAGGGAGAATGGGCTCAGCCTTCTTGTGGGTTCTGCCTGGATCTGCAGAAGCAGCTGAAAATCCAATAAGGTCCCTAGACTACACCGCAAGGAACAAAATCTAGAAAACACTTAAATCACTCTCAGATCTTGTCCCCACCGCCTACTCCTAGAAACACAGTGTTACTGATTTCTGTTAGTAGTTTGCAGGGTCGGGGGGGAGGGAGGCCTTGTTTCAGAGTTATCAGCCCCCTTCATTCCCCATATCTGATCTCCGGACAGGAGAAATTATAAACATGCCCAAGCCTGGGCAAGATCTCCTGCATGTTACCACAGAGCATCCTCGGTAGCCAGGCCTGGCCCAGACTGAGCCCTGTAGGAGCTGGGAATACAGGGGTCTGTGCTGGGCAGCTTATAGCTGTAGTAATGTAATAATATATTTCCAAGCTTAGCAAAGCCTCTATCTCCTCTTCTCTCCCCCCTGCAGAACTGATCCATCTGTAACTGAGCCTGTTGGACTGACATGGCTTAAGCTCAAACGATTCAACAGGTCCACACTAGCTACTGAATCATGACAGGTTTGCTCTACAACTACATTCGCACTGTGCTAAGTTGTTCCAGCTGCAATGCCCTCAGGGCTCCTACTCCACAGTTCCCAGAAGGAGTGTATACTTGGAGATTGGCAACCTGTGCACTGTTGGGTAGTGATGGGAGGCAGTTAGTCTGCATCCCCACTGGCATTAAAATCATTGAGCCTGGAACAGTAGAGGCTGGGGTAATATTTAGCCCTGCCTTTCAGTGGTCTCTGTCTCCCATTCCAGGCTCTTTTACTCACCCCTCTGCTCCTGCTCTCCCACATCCAGATTCTCCAGCCTCTGCTTCTCCCGATTCTCCCTCGGGAGCAAAGAAGAGACACAGACAGGGGCTGTCAGTATCCAGAGATATAGTCCCTGTCTCCCTCCTCAGTCAGACACTCAGTAATAAGTTAGAGTCTAAGGCTAGGTCTACACTACCCGCCTGAATCGGCGGGTAGAAATCGACCTCTCGGGGAATCGATCTCCGAATCGATCTCCGAATCGGCGCTCTTACTCCACCAGCGGAGGTGGGAGTAAACGCCGCCGACAGAAAGCCGCAGAAGTCGATTTTGCCGCCGTCCTCACAGCGGGGTAAGTCGGCTGCAATACGTTGAATTCAGCTACGCTATTCACGTAGCTGAATTTGCGTATCTTAAATCGACTCCCCCCTGTAGTGTAGATGTACCCATAGATTCCAAGGTCAGAAGGGACCATTGTGATAATTTAGTCAGACCTCCTGTAGAACACAAGTAATACACCCCCATCTCTGCTAGTTCACCCCTTTCCCTTCCAGGCATCATCACTCCCATACTCAGCACGCCTCCAACTCAGTCCCAGTAGGCTGGTTTGGCTCTTACCTGTGTTTCTGCTTCAGACTTCCAGGAATCAGCTCATCAGGGGTCCAAGGGTCCTAAAGAAACAAAACCAGGGACTCAGTCACCCAGCAAACCACTCCCATGCTGGATCAGACAAATGGACCTGCCTAGTTCAGTGCCCCATTTCTGCCCAGGACAGATTAGACCACTGGGCCTGTCTAGTCTGTGTCCCTGCCTCTGATGCTGCTCAAAGGGATGCATAAAGTCCCAATATTGCCCCACATGGGAATTCCTTCCTGCTCCTTCACCCACAGCTGGGGCTTATCTCGGGTCCCAGGAGCAGGAGAAAGGAGGGCTTTGAGGATCTTCTTTTCACCTCGGAGGTCATTCTCACTCACATCAGTGTCTAACCCTTACAGTGCCACGATAATACCTTGCTGTAATGAGTTCCACAGATTAATGAGCAATAAATTGCCCTCATGAGACTAGGGTAGGGAGAACTCAGCCCTCTGAAAGAAGATGCAGCTACTTACAGGGTCATTAAAAGTTCCTCCCAGATGCTCCACTGCATAGTAAATCAACTTCTTCTCCATCAGAGACCTCTGCACATAGTGCTGAATATTCTGGAGATGCACACAACTGTCAAACAACTGTCCCACAAAGGGGATACAACCCTACCCTGGGGAGACCCCCATCTATACCCCAACCCCACACAAGCATGCTGATTCTGCCCTGATGATCTGTATGTGGGGGAGTCACTCTCCATCTTCATTCAGCCCTGGGCTCTGCACACCCACACATAGAGGCATCTCTCCCCAATAGGACCGCAACGATGGCCCAGCCATAGGGGGTGAGAGGAAATTCAGAGAAAGCAGAATTGAAGGAGTGTTGCTGGTACCTCTCTGGCTGTCATTGATGCTTCCTCTCCCAGCTCCGCCTGATACCTTTTCATCTTCTCCAGCATCAGTTCATCCGAAGGATAGAAGAGCAAGTAAGAAGCAGCACATTCAGCAGCCAGTGCCTGGTTCCCAACTGGGACAGAGGCAGAGAAGGAGATGGGCATAGTAAGGCTCTGCAACTATGGCTCAGATCCTCAAAGGTATTTAGGCATTTAACTCCTATTGAGATCAATGGCCATTAGGCACTTACATACCTCTGAAGATCTGGGACTATGAAGCTATTGTTATTAGTAAATATTTTATAAAATGGCAGCGTCCAGAGGGCCCAGTCAGGATCAGGGTCCCATTGTGCCAGCTGCTGCAGATGCACAAAAAGACGCTCCCTGCCCTGACAGGCTTATGATCTAAAGGCAGAAACTGACGAAGGGTGGGCGATGGGGCTACAACAGACAAACAGTGAGCCTGGGGAAGAACTGGCTCAGTTTGCTAGCTCCAAGGAGCTTTCTCAGTGGGGTTAGAAGGTTGTGGGGGGGAGGGGGAGGACAAGAGAAGGGAAGGATGGGAAAAGAGACTGCCACAGCTTGTCACCTGCCTGGCTGTGATCAGCAGGCTGGGTTTGGGAGGCCTCATGGCATGGGTCAGGGGACTGGAGGAGGATGAGGCAGTGGCTGTTTGGATTTTACCCGGGTGTTTTCCCCATGCACAGGGGGCAGCATGGGAGGGAGCATGCGGGGCTGAAGGGAGAAACTGACTGGTGGTGGTGGGAATACTGGCAAAGTGACCATGGGGATCAGTCTCACTAGATCAGCCAGGCAGGGCAGAGTTAATTCACAAAGGGCTTTACTGGGAAAGCCAAGGGGTTTGTATCTGACAGGGAGATGTAGGGGGAGCCGGCAGAGGGAGGCTGACATGGTCAGAGCCCCAAGAAGGTGATTTTAACAGCAGCGTTCTAAACAGACTTGAAAGAAGGAAGGGCTGGAGAAGAAGAGGTCACCATAGTCAAGATGTGAAATGAGGAGGGGTGGGGCGAGAGTTTTGGCCATGGGGACAGAGAGGAAAGCCCAGATTTTAGAGAAAAGGGGCCAGATTAAAAATGATCTGAACATGTGGGTCCAGTGAGAGCGGTAATTCAAAGACGGACCCTGGCTTACGGGCCTCAATGCCTGGGAGGATGGTGAGGCTGTCCATGGTGATGAAGAAAAGGAGCAATGGGGATGGGCTTGGAGGAGAAGAATCAAGAGCTGAGTTAGGCTTGCCCATCCACCTGGTATCACACTGCCCCAGCTGGGTACAGAAGAGCTGGGCAGCTGCAGGGGCTTCCTCTCTCTACTCGCTAGTGTCACAGCACCACCTGCTGGCCTGTGTCTCTGCTTACCTTGATCATAAGCAAACTGCAATAAATCCAAATGGGATGGTATGAAATCGTCTGTGGCTGAAATCCGTCCTGGCTTGGTGGCAACTTCAAGGACACAGTGCTGCCTGCACTTCAGGACCTGAATATAGTGGGCTGAAATGGAAAGAGAGGGAATGAAGGGCAGCACCTCCAGCAGTATAATAGTTCCCCCTCTGCCAGGCCAGGATGCTGGGAGATGGAATGTGTCCAGAGTAGGAAGAATGACATGTCCAGCAACACAGCACCCCTCAGTGCCTCTACATTACCTGCGATGGCTTCATAAAGGCCAGGTTGCATCTCCTCCTCTGTGCCATCCTCCTGGGGCCCCTCGCACAGAGCTCGACAATCCTCCAGTGCCAATAGTACCTCTTTGAGTGACTCCTCCAGCTTCACAGCAGCCTGCAGGTACTCTTCCACATTGTACTGCTGCACCCCAGTCTCGTATGCCTCCTGCAAGGAACAGTGCCGTGTTCCCTGGTTAATGTCTGGGCTCCACCCTTCTTGCTCAGTTGGTAATGGGTTACCCAGGACTTTGGATCACTCAGAGGGCAGCGCTGCCATCTAGGGGCCTGTTTGGATAATACATTGTTTGTATTGGCTATGGAAACCCCCAGGTCTCAGGCTGTGACCGCTGTGGGGAGATGGAGCAGGGGTGGGGAAGCCAGGCTTTATCTTGGGCCCTGACCAGTAGGAGTAATTTGGCAGGCTTTGCTGAGGTGTTCCCCAAGTGTACAGATCTCCATGAGGAACTCACCCAGTATAGTGTGGCCTGCAGGTCTCGGAAACTCTCTAGCTTCACCCCTGCCATGCGCTGATATTTCTCCATGTCCTCACGCATCTGTAAGTGCTGAGGATTGGCCACGAAAAACGTGTGAGCTGCTGACACCGCTTCATCCAGCTTCTTCAGCTGCAAAGACAAGACAGTCCAGACAGAGCAATTGCCATGTCCTGGGCAGACCCTTCTCATATCTAAAAATCCCACCCCACCAACCGCTTCCCACATGCCTTTAGCTGTCCTTGCATTGGAACTGTTTTTGTAGAATAGGCCTAAAATCAATGTGCCATGTTGAACCCTTTGGATATGATGAGATGCAAACTCATCCACATACCTCCCTCATTTCCCCATCTGCCTGCTTGAGCCTCCCACCCTATTTTGTGCCCCATCCGTCTTCCATGTCCGGCATTGTAGTTATTATTGTAGGACCTACTTATAAACAGTGTCATGCTGTCCCTTGCTAGACGTGATGGGATGAAACCTCTACTCTGGTGTTCCCACCCATTCCTGATTTTCTTCCACTCTTCCCCAGCTGATTGCCTAATTCTGGAGGATCTACACACAAACAATACACTATTCTGCTTGCTGGGTGAGTGGTGGTGGGCCAGACACAGGCTGTTCCCATTGTCAGATTGGTGTCTCTTTGCTGGGTAGCCTAAAAATCACAGGGGGCAGGTGTGGGAATGTAAGAGTCACTAACACCTGTGCATATGCACAACCCTAGCTTGACAGTGGCACTAGGGCTGGAAGCTGGAGAAGTAGAGCCAAGACTCCAGGGTTTTCCCCAGGAATTGAAATTAGGGGGGGTGTTTGAATTTACAGGGAGGGGGTCAGGGCCGATGAGGGCTGAGACCGTGAGGGTGAAGGTGGGCTGTATGGCACCATAGTAAAAACTGAAAACTGACCATTTTATTAGATTTAACTCATGTTTTGAAATTATCACACAAATTAAAGTTGGCTACTCAAGCATTCTATGAAGCATGACATCTACATCCTTCTTGGTTTCTTGTTATCATTTTGTATAACTCTGTTAATGAACTTCTTGAATGCAACGCGTTCATCTTTGGTGGCTTCTCGTGTGTCCAGTACTTCCATTCCTTCAATTGATATGCTCATTAGTTCATTCACATGATCAGGCAGAAGGCGACTTCTTTCAGAACACAAAATTCTATTCAATGATGAAAGAGAACACGCAACTGTGGCTGTTGTGACTGGGAGTAGCAAGAGATGAATTCCTACTTCTTTCATCCCAGGAAACATAGCATAAAGATTGGGTCGAGCCACTAGTGATGACAAAAAAGAAGTTGAAGTCAAATCTTCATTCATTTGTCATATGATATTCCACTCTGTGTTCAAATTTTCTATTCTGTCCTGAGCACATGGCAGCCTCATTGCTGGTAGTGCCTCACTTCATTCAACTGTCAGTGTTTTATAGGACAGGGATCTGTAAAAGCTACGTAGAGGTTGAGTAGAATCTAGAAGTCACTGTTGTAGATTTTTAAGAATAAAGTCTGTGTACTTTTTCAGTTGTCTTAAACACTTCTTGTCCTCTTCACTTAAGGATTCAATATAAATGCCTTCATTAGTCAACTTCTGGACTGAAGTCTTTGCTTCTTCCAGTACTTTTTCAATGGATAGATCTCTGATTGATTGAAATGTAGCTTCTATTGCTGGACAAAGATCTACTACTGTTGTAGCAAATGCCTGGATGGCATTGTTTAATAACCCAAGTGGTTTCAACAGTAGACTTACAGGAGAGAAAATGGCAATAGTCTTCTCTGAACGTAGAAGCAAAAGTAATCCACCAGCCTCACTACTTAGATCCATCCCAGCTTGGTAGATACTTTCAAAGCCAGTAATAACAGCTGGAGTAATTTTAAGACAACGGCCAAGGATCGCTCATGAGAAAGCCAGCGGGTTTTCCCAGATTGGAATAATTTGAACTTCAGTCCCAGTATATCTTCTATATTTTCCAAGATATTCAGTCTTTTTGGACTCTTGCTGAAAAAAGAATATAATGAAGACATTCAATTTATAGCTTTAAAAATGTCTTTTGAAGAGTCTGCAGCTTGTACTAGTGCAGTGTGTATAGGAGAGATTAGGGTTACACTTTTCTCTGAGCAAAATTTGTACTCCACCATGTCTTCCAGAGAAGTTTGCAGCTCCACCAAATGCACATCTGTTTGGGGTCCAGTTGACAAGCATTTAACTCTTCTAAGATGTGGGTTGTCACAGAGGGAGCCAATGTGTTTTCTATAACTTGAACATGTAGAAATGCATCTACTGGCCTACCACTGACATCAAGATAATGTACACAATGACTTAATACTTGCCCATTTGCATCAGTGCATTCATCAGCCATGTATGCAAATTTTTTGAATGTGGTGAGCGAGGTCTTCACTTTTTCAACTGTTGAGTCTTTCACTGTTGCACTATATGCTTCTAGCCCGTCAGTTGAGTTTCTTGCAGAAAGATAGTGAACATTTGCTGGTCTTGTTCGGAACCAGTGTTCAACTTCAGGATGAACAAGAGACAATGCACTTAAAATTGGCCTCCAGTTTGTAATGTGTGGTATCTCTTGCTTAAATAGAAAGTATGATGCCACACCCATGTTTGTTCACATGTCTCTTGAGGTTCCACCCAGCTCACAGTGATTTCAGCTGAGCTCTCAGTGGGGGAACCTTGCTACTAGTGCAGACTGGACCCTCTCTTCCACTTAGACCTGATTATCAGTGATTTCAGGTGTAGTGGTCACTTAACAAAACAAAAGACAATCTATGGAGCCTAATCAGCTCTGTCTTTAAACAGTGGAGAGGGGAAGGTCAAATAGCACTTGTGACTCAGGCAGGGCCGGCTTTAGGCCGATTCCCCAGAATTGGGCCCCGTGGGTAAGAGGGCCCCGCGCCTAAGAGGGCCCCGTGCCTTAGGCTCACCCAGCAGCAGTCCGCTCTGGTGGCATTTCAGCGGCGGCGGCGGCAGCGGGGGGGGGGAGGGTGTCCGCTCCAGGGTCTTCGGCGGCATTTCAGCGGTGGGGGCTCCTTCAGTGCCGTGGAAGACCCCCCCCGCCGCCGAAGTGCCGCCAAAGACCCAGACCGCCGCCGGGTATTCGAATCGGGCACCACAGGTCCTAAAGCCGGCCCTGGACTCAGGCAGACCTTCAAGCAAAACCACCTGTCCCCACCCTCTCTCTTGATGCCCTCAATCAGCACAAGCTAAGTACAGTTCTACTGCCCTTTACTCATACAATAAGAATAACATTTCATTCCCCACCCCCACATTCAAGTGATTTGTAACCCAACCCCAGCCAAAATCTATCACTTGGGCAACACAGCTCTGTTTGCTGGATACCTAGGTAGGTGTGACTGTACATACAATCTGGTCCTGAAGCCTTTCCCCTCAGCCCCAGCTCATCACTAGCTGTCAGGGAGAGCTCATTTAGACTTTGCTTACAAATCATAATTTGGCCAATGTCACCGAAATGAATGCACTGACATCGTCATAAAAACAAAAGCTGTATAAGGAAGCTAGTCTATGTTCATACTTTTCAAATCTATTATACTTTTTCAGATACACATTTTATCATACACTTTATATGCTTTTAAAGTGTGTATTAAGGTTTCAATTTCAATTCAAATTTCCAAACAATCCCTAAATTGGCAACACTGCATATAACTAATTAAAAAAAGGGGGGGGAGCGTGTTGGGGAAATTCAGTGTGTGTGTGTGTGTGGGGGGGGGCGTGTAGGGAAATCCCTGAAAGACCCTGACTGTACCTGGGAGGCATGGGGACTCTGGTTCCTCCCAGGGACGTTCCCCAAGCCTTCCTGTCACAGCGGCAGCCCTACCACTGGGCCCCTCCCCAGCAGAGGGGTGCAGTCGGGGGAAGGAAACTAGGAGACAGAAGGATGTCGTGTAGCCACATCAGCAGCGGGGATAGGACCTTGCTCCCTCCCCTCACCTGGAATAAGGCCACCTGGAGGTAGTTGTAGGGCTCCCTCTGCTCGAAGTCCTCCTGGATCTCCCTGCTGGCCCTGTGAAGGGAGGGCTCCGAGCCCAGCCGGCGCCCCAGGCACTCCCCCAGGCACTCCGCGCGCTGCAGGATCCTGTCGAAGAAACGGGTCTCCCAGGAGGGAGCGGCCAGCGGGTCCGCGAAGCCGGCCTCTTCCCTGCATCTGCCCTGGCAGCCGCGCCGCGCCACCAGCAGCTGCGAATAGCTGTGCAGGGCGCGCTGCAGCAGCTCGGCCGCCCGAGGCCAGTCCCGCGCGAAATAGGCCCGGACCCCATCAGCGTAGAGCAGATCGTAGGGGAGCAGCCGCCCCGAGCCTGGAGAGAAGACGGACGTGCCCGGGCCAGAGAGGGCGAGGAGGAGGAGGAGGAGGGAGGCCATGACAGAGCAGGGGGAGAGGGCTGCAAAGGGCTGGCTGAGTGCAGGGGAGAGAGAGAAGACGCACCTAAAGGAAAGGGCTCGGGGCAGAGGGACCCCACCGCGGGGCTCGCTGGAAGAAGGAGGCGGAGGCGCTGCTCTCGATGCTGTTTGGCTCGGATGGGAGAGGGGAAGTTGGATGCAGAGACCAGGGAGGCGCTAGGGGTTAGAAATTCTTCCCAGAGCTTCCCAAGTGGCGAGCCAAGGCAGCGGAGCAGGGCCTGGGCCGTGTGCGTGGCTTGTTTGGAGGGAAGAAGTCTGTAGAAAGGGATTCCCCTCCCTGCTGGTCCCTTACACCCGGCCGGCAGGAATCAAATCTGGATCGAGCGGGGTCAAGCAGAGGGGGCATTTTAGCGTTCGCACCCAACCCACTGTAATGTGTAAACCACCGCCCCCTCTCCCCTGGACCTCCCACTCCCAAATCCCCTGCCTGGAGCAGAGGTTAAAGGCTGGCAGCCAAGCAATTACGGCGGACACTGGTGTCTTGATTTGCAAAGGTACCAAGTATCTGCAGCACCATTGACTGCAGTAAAGGTTGGCTCAGCACCTCTGAAAATCAGGCCAGCTCCATACTGTTGCCACCCCTCAATTTTATTCTGAGTCTGGGATGTTTGGGGCATTTCTCAAATCCCCAGCTCCTTGAGTCATGTGACAACAGGAGACTCAACTTTCATTTTAAAAAATGAGTAAATTTCTAGCCTTCATAGGCATGGAGAAAAGCTTGAAAATATGACCCTGAAGCCTCAAACCCCAACATTTATTATTTGTTTAAACTCTCATGTTTTGGGGTCCTAACTCATGATTTTTTAATGCTTGGGGTTTGCAATCTACTATGACCTGATGATCTTGTGGATGCTCAGGCCAACCCAATCCCCACTCCGTATGGACTAACAGACCTACAACACTCCCTCCTTCCCCAACTTGATTGTTTCTCGTGATCACATCCCAATATTGTATTTACCATGGTGCAGCCTGGCTTAGCAGCCATAAACTCATGGGCAGCTGGTGAATGAGCATTTGGGGGAGGCTAGCCCCTAGCCCCTTCCCGTCTGCCCAAGGCCCTGCCCCTCCACTTCTACACCCCTCCCGCACTGGAGCCCAGAGCACACACACCCCCATGGCCACCCTCCCGCACACTCTCAGCCCCAGGCAGGCGGTGCAGCCAGAGCATGCCCTGCTCCAGAGCCCTGGGTGGGCAAATTGGTCCAATGTCAGGTGGGTGGATGGGTGGGCAGGCAGCACGGCATGGCCCCAACCGCGGGCCTTTTGCACACTGGCTGCAGCCGACCTGCCCCAGCCTCTTGGCCACAGAAGAGCGGGAAGGGAATTGGAAGTAGACAGGAGGAGGTCTGGGGGCAGAGTGTGGGTGGGGCCACGCAAGACTGTTTGGGGAGGCACAGCCTTCCCCTGGGCCCTGCCTATGCTACCCACTGCCCATGAATAAACTAGACCAGATCTGTAAGGCAACCTCTTCTCAGGCTGATGCCCCTTTTGTTTGAACTGATGCCCCATGTTCATTCTCTCAGAATACACCTGAGAGACCGTCTAAGCTGTTACTGGTTAACATACTCTTTGGATTCCACTGCTGCAAGCAGTGCCCCAGTGATAAAGGGCCCTGTATCCTATTCCCCAGTCCCTCTGGGCTAGCCAGTCTCTTCAATCTGGGGCAGAATTGGAATGATGTCCTACAGGTGAAAGGCTCCATGAATATAAGAACGGCCATACCAACAGTCCATCTAGCCCAGTATCCTGTCTTCTGACAGTGGCCAATGCCAGGTGCCCCAGAGGGAATGAACAGAGCAGGTAATCATCAAGTGATCCATCCCCTGTCACCCATTCCCTTTGATCCATTGACAGACACACTAGTCCACCTTGGTATGAAGGGGAAACCAGCTATGGTGTGTTTTGGTTTCCATCATGGATGAAGTTCAGCAAGTGCTGTCCCTGGGGTCTGCATACAGTAGAGGCTTCTTTGTGCTCCTCTCCAGGATACCCTGGTTTTGTTCCTGAATCTGGGAGAAAAGCATTGGCAACTCTGTGAAGTGAGAAGGTCTGCAGCAGGTGCTCTACAGGCAGTGGGTGAGGGTCAGCTGGATGGATGGAATTTTGGTGTCAGGGTTCAATTATAAAGCCAGGTTGCATTATATGTCTAGGACAGCTCCTGCTGTTAACCACTGGAATGCGTTACCTAGGGAGGTGGTGGAGTCTCCTTCCTTGGAGGTTTTTAAGGCCCGGCTTGACAAAGCCCTGGCTGGGATGATTTAGCTGGGAATTGGTCCTGCTTTGAGCAGGGGGTTGGACTAGATGACCTCTTGAGGTCCCTTCCAACTCTGATATTCTATGATTCTATGAACCCCCATCTTTGAACCTCCTTACCTGTCTGTCCTTCCCTAATGTCCCCTGAACACCTCAATCTAATGCTGTCATGACAGTATCTTTACTCATTCCTGGGGGCTGAGAGTCCAGGCAGCCAAGATTAATCCTAATGCCTGTAAACAGGCTCCATAAGCAAAATATTTTTTTCCTTGTCTTCATTCTCATCATCTCCAGCAGATTTAACCACTCTCTGAAACAGGACTGGTACAAGGTGGTGGTTTTTATTCTAGTTGAGATATAAAAACACAAGCAGCCACCGGTGCCTTTTTACACTAACACTCCCATTCTTGGT
Source organism: Malaclemys terrapin pileata (assembly GCF_027887155.1). Lineage (NCBI taxonomy): Eukaryota > Metazoa > Chordata > Testudines > Emydidae > Malaclemys > Malaclemys terrapin. The sequence continues at coordinate 142,606,557 of NC_071505.1, forward strand.
ACCCTGGTGAAACTGAACCAGTGGTAGAAAGGGTGGAAATTTTAGGAACAAAGTCTAGTGTGGATACAGCCCAAGTCACCCCTGAGACTGACAACAGAACTATCCCTCTTGTGTCCTGAAAATCCTCCCTGGTACAGGACTCGCCTTCACTTCCTGCCCTGTTGCTGTTAAATATCTGCTGCCTCCCACTCTAATCTGTGGCACTGTTAAGATGGGTGGCAGTGGGAGCTTTGCCTGTTCCTTATGTCCCTCCCTGGCAGCCTGGGAAACTTCATTAAACATTTTGTCAATCACTTTGTTGCCATGGAAATGAGGTTATTATTAATACAGCATTTTAAAAACACACACATTTGACACTCCAAATATAGAATTTTAATACTATTCTGTCCCCACTTCTGCTCTCAGGGGCATTTTCAGTGATGAGTGGAGCTAATGAGAGCGTGGACCTAACAAGGGGTGGAGCTAACAGAGGGCAACCCCCAAGTCATATTTATAACCTGTGAGCAGGCACAGGCTGCTCATGTCCCTGGCTCCTTCGTGCAGACCTGTTGCACTTGTCCCCCAACCACTGCAGCATACATGGAGGGTGCCTTGTTTCTGCCAGCTGTTGAGAAATATGAGAACATAAATTATCCATTGGGTCCCAGGAGCAAGGGAACATTGAAAGTTTCATTTAAGAATCCCAATGGCAGTGTATGTCTTTGATGCAATCTCATAGGTTGAGCTCCCTGAAGGTATGTGCCTCACAGGCTTCAAGGGTCCTTTCATGTGCCTGCTGTCTGTCCTGCAGATGCCAGTCTTCGCTGCCAGACAGTGAGCAGCGTCGTGCTCGATCAGGACCCTCTTCCTCCTCCTCAGCACCCCCCAGGGAGAGGCGGCGGTCCCGGCGCAATGTGAGTGGGAGGCGGGAGTGGCGTGGACTGCAGGCTGGGGAGGGTAGAGGTGTCTCATCGATGAATGTGGTAATCTCATCCCTGAAGAAGCAGGCGCTGGAGCTGGATCCTCTGGGGAGCAGCCCCCCCTCAAGAAACTGCCGGAGAGTTGTTAGCTCATTTTCAGGGGGCCGCCGGCGGTGGTGGTAGTCACGCAGTTCAGGAGGAAGGAAGCCAGGGCCCCCAGGCTTGCGGGGAGTGGCGACTCGGATGTCATCAGATGATGACCACTTGTGAAGAAAGGATGGAGTGGAACGGTGGGAGGAGAAGATGTTAGTCTCATCATGGGACATTCTCCGGGAGATGGGGACCTGAAAGAAGGTAAGAGAAGATGAAGGTGAGGGGAAGGGAGATACTGCAAGGCTTGGGGAAAGCCTCAGAGATAGAGTGAAAGAAGGAAAGAGTTTCAGAGAGGGGAATCCATGGGTTATACACATATGGGAGGCTAGTGACCCCTTAAGACCCCAATAGAGTTCCAGGGAGGGGAATATCTGGGTGCGACCCACAAGGGAGATGGGACTGGAGGGTATGGTGCCCCTTGCAGTCCCTACAACTCACCTGCAGATAGTGCACCCTGTCGTGGGGCAGCAGCATGTGATTCATGGGCAGCAGCTTGACGTCCCTGGGATCCCGTTTCACAGCTGCAGCGCCATTGGCATCAAATCGCACCTTACAGATCCGCCCATCGCCGTACTCCTCACAGGCCCCATCTTGATGGGGAGAAATGGTGCACAACACTGTCAGCTGGGAATCTCCTGTCACTGCATGTTCAAGGAGCCTGCATACCCTCCTTTCAAATGCCCTTGTTTTCAATGTGTCCCATAGCTCCTGCTGTCTGCCCTCTTCCCACATGACAAACCCCTCTTTCCAGTTATCCCCCTCCACACTGATCTAGGGAGTATTGGGTCTACCCTGTCCCAGCTCACATCCCCAAATGTTTTGCCACCAGAACAGAGAGAAATATGGATGCTCAGCTCACAATGTTGGGGGTGGGGGGGGTCTGTGGCAGGGCAGAGACTCACCAGCACGGCACCTCCTGCTGGTTGTCCAGGGAATTAGCTCTTTTCCAACCCAGAGCGCCCTCTGCAGACTGGTGTCTTGCCTGCCGCTGGCCCCTGTGTCCCTTCTGGACCCCAGTGCCCTTTGCCCAAGGGTTCTGCCCACCATAGCAACCCACAATCTGGGTCTCCCCACCCCAGGGAACCCCCAATCCCCTATCCCCACCTTGCCTCAGTGGCTACTGCCAGTCTACATTTAGCCCCCGCTCACTGGGGCAGACGGCAGTCTGTAAACCACTCATCATTGGCAAGGGGGGTTGGACCAGCTGCCTCTGCCTATTCCTGGGCTGCCCCTCTGCAGCCCTACTACCCTCTCATGGGCCCTTAACTCGGCCTGCAGCGTGGGGCTTTTCTAGGCTGGAGCTCCCCAGCTCCCGCTGCCCTTCCCCAGCACTGATCCACCCTAGGTACCCTGCTTAGCTCCCCAGGCAGCCAGCTAGAGAGAGAGTGTTTTTCTTCCTGGCCCACCGCCCTCTTATAAGGGCCAGCTGGGCCCTGATTGCACTGGCTACAGCTGTGGCTGCTTTCCCAATCAGCCCAGCTTTTCCCCTGCTACAGCCCTCTCCCAGGGCTGTTTTAAGCCCTTCTGGGCAGGAGTGGGGTAACCACCCTGCTACAGGGTCCCACTGTGGTTTGGAGGTTTACATCCTGTGTCTTGCCCCACCATCATAATTTGGGTGTCTGAGTAATTCTGTTCATCCTTTGGTTAGTGTGGGAGGGTGCATGTATTGCTCCAGCACCCACAAAAGGTGTTGTCCCTTTCCCATTTGTAGAACCCCAGCTACAACCCTGAATACATCCTAGCCCTGCCAAAAGTACTCTGGCCGGACACTCAGTGTTGCCAGGCCCACTTTGCTGTCTGTCCCAGGGGCAGGGTTTGTGATTAGGGAGATGGTGGGAATATTGGGGGGGCTCACCATCATCCCCTTCTTCCTCTGTCATAATGGCCACACACTGCTCCCACACGGTGCGGACATCAGCTCGGTAGCGCTCACAGGACCATATGAAGGAGGGGAGCAGCAAGGTCTGCACCATGGAGCACCAGAGCACTGCCAGCACCATCCAGGTGGGGGCGGTATCATAGCGCAGGCTGAAAAAACTCACCACCTTGGGGGTAGGAAGAAAACAGACAGTGAGTGGGAGAGAGACATACATGGTCACAGAAAGAGAGAGGGGGAAGAGACAGACCGCATGGGAGTGAACTGTGCAGTCAAATGACTGATTGGCAAAGGGTTCTTAAAATAATTGGTTTGGGGTTTTTATTTTTTCAAAGTCTCCTTGTTTTGTCCCTTACAGATGTCATGAATGTGAAGGCTCGGCTGCCCTGGGTTTGCGGGAGGACTTGGGGGCTCTGAGAGCACCTATTCTGCACTCTCATATGTTAACTGAAGGTCTGAGCCCTATAACAGCCATCCTTTCTCAACAGTGCTCATTATGCACTGGAGTTAAATAGGTGTCTGCAAAGAACACAGATTTTGAAACACTCCCTTCTCTTAATTGCTCCCTTTCAGTTTTGTGAATTTCAGCAGTTTGTCACCTGTCCATAGAATCTTCCAGGATAGACCAGAACTGAATTTCTACTAAGAAAATACATTCAGATGGAAGAAACCAACCCAACCCAAAAACAAACCTTCAACCCCCCTAGCAACTTTCAGGCCTTTTGTATCATCTATACATGAGCAAACAATGGACACAAACCCTGGTATTTATTCCTGTGCAGGTCACTTTTAAGTTTGCAGCACAGTTTCTATTCCAGCCCCTTGGTCTGGTAATTCAGAGCTTTGCAAGCCTTTCAACTGTGGGGTTAGCATTTTTTAAAAAAAGTTTGAGCAAAAAATAGCTTGTCCATTTTGAGAATAAGGCAAACATATTCCTGCTGCAGAAGAAGCAAATTCCTGCACCCTGAATGCCTTTAGAAACTACACAGAGCCAAATATAGAGACCTCTTGTTTGGGGAGGGAAGGCAGGTGAGAGAGTCTCTTATCTAAAGTCTCAAGCAATAAGGAAGCTGGATTAATCGTAGGCTGATCTCAGTGTGGAGCTAAAGGGACACAGAAAGGGGCTTCCATATCCCTTCTCCAGTGGCACTCAGACTAGGACTAAACCACTCCAAAAATGCAGCCTGCAGTGGGGCAGACTGAAGGGGCTAGCTGAGCACTGCACTAAGCTGGAGACCTCTTTACTACATTCTCCACCCTCTCTTGGCCACACCCGCTAATCCCTTGAGAAGAGGATTGGGGAGTGAGTTGGTGGCCTACTGGGGTGGAGAAGGGGCAGCCTGCTCCTTACCAAGATGGGTACCCCGGTGAGTGTGTCATACAGGAAGACAATGGCACTGATGAGGTTGGTCATCTGCATGGAGGTCTTGGCTGACTCTGAGCCATCCAGCGATGACCTCCTCTTGCCCCTGACATCCTCTACAACGATGGCCGGCACATTGAAGGTATTGTGTGTTGAGGCGGGGAAGGAGGAGGAAGCTTCCTCTGTCTGCCGGTGACGACATCTCTGGTGCCTTTGGTGCGCCCACAGGGTCTGGTAGAAGGTGATGCCCACACACACCAAGCCCATGACGATTCCTCCCAGGAGCAGGAGGCTGAAGCAGACACCAAATCCCAGCCCAATCTTGCTGACGATGAACTGGCAGCCACGGGCATAATAGCGCTCACCATTGTTGTGCCAGCCAATGGAGGGCAGAGTGGAGAGGATGAATGATACCATCCAGATGCCCATCACTGCGTGCAGAGCCTGCTTCTTGGCATTACTCAGCCGGTAGTTTACTGGCCACCTCACCATCCACATACGGTGATAGGACAAGGAAGCCACTGTGAAGCAGGTGGCCAGGGCGAGGGTATAGTATGTGGAGACAAAGACTTTGCAGATGCTCTCATTCCAGTCATAATCGGAGGACTCGCGCCGGAGCTGCACCACGGCGTAGGTGGTGAGGGGTACAGCTGCCATGAGGATGTGGGTCCCAGCTAGGAAGCACAGCAGCAGCTCCAGGGGTTTGTGCTTCTGCTGCTTAGCTGTGATGCTCAGGATAATCCAGGAGTTGGCCAGCAGGGCTAGCAGTCCACATGCCAGCCACCACAATGAATTGTTGTGCAGGGTCGACTCTGACAGGTCACCCACGCTGCTGCCCCCGCCACGATGCATCATGCCTCCCACCTTGAGAGCTGGAGACAGGGTAGGAGATCAAGCACAGGGACCCCGTACAGGGGCAGACAACTCTCACATCATCTGCTCCAGACAGGAAGCAAACGGCATGCACAGAAGGGGTCACCAAGAAACATTGCTACAGGGCATATGGGAAGAGTTCCCTCTTTTTCTCTATCCCTTTCTTTGTGCAACCCTTTTAATCCGTCGCTCCTTCCCTCTTTTGCTCTCTTGTTATGTTTCTTTCACTCTTTTGATCACTTCCAATTCTTACTCGCTCCCTTGTTCTCTTTCCCTTCTCGTTCTTTTCTTTCTGTCTCCCTCCTTTTCTCTGTCTTTCTCACAATCACTTGTTAGAGCTTCCCCTCTCTCTCCCACACATACTTTCTTTTATTTCTTCTCCCTGTTTCATCCTCTCTCCCCCTTTACTCCCTCCGAGATGGATCCCCTGCCTCATGCTCCATCCATATATGCCCCATCTCTGAGTGAGACCTGCTTTTTCCTGGGGCCACCAAGGCAAACAGGTGTCTCTGGGGCTCAGACCTGTCCAGATATTTCAGTGGGATGCAACTATGTGCCAGATCTTGGCATCTCAGTTCTGGTGTCTTAAGGGTTGGTGAGGGGGCTAACAGAGGGGTTCAGAGAGGCTGTGGGTGTAATGGTGGGGTTGGCACATGCACAGTGCACAATCCCCCAGTCACCAAACACCACAGTCTCAGGGAGCTAATGATTTCTGCCCCCCAGCCCTGTTGAAGCTGTAAAAGGGTGGGGGGAAAGAGAGGCAATGATCTAATCTGTCCAGGATGCCCCAACCACCAGGCCTGCACAGTGTCCTTTCTGCCACCCCTGGATCTTGTTCTGTTCCTACAAGCCCCCTCTTCTGGATGAGGTGCAGGGCTCAACCAGTGAACAACTGGGGGACAGTGAGAAGGGAAGATCCTTTTCTCAGACTCCCTTGGAGATTCAGGGATCAAGATTCACTGCAGAAGGGTGAGAAAAGAGAAAAGGCAATTTAAGATATATCCATCTCTCCAACTCTCTCAACACTCACACACACAAATAGAACATTCTGATCTAGGCTATGCAGGGTTCTCCCCAGTGACTTTAGATAATAGACTATCCAGATGCATGCCTGTCCTGACCTGCAGCCCCCGTAGATCCAGGTTTGGCTCCCCTGTACTTGATCTCAGTTCTGCTGACTCCTGACCTGCTGCCTCCCTCAACCCCTGCCATCCTGGTCCTGGATCCCCACACACAACACTTCTGCTGACACACCTCATTCCTGATCCCTAAGCCCCTGCCCTGTGCTTCCAGTTGTGAACTCTTTTGTACAAAGCTGTAAAGCACCTCAAGTATGTCTTAAAAACCCTCTCCCTCCTGGATTTCAGGCCTCAGATCCTCACATCTCTGCAGGTGCACTTCTGTTGTGATCCACAGGACCTATGCTATTTCAGACTTGGGTTCTCCACCCAAAGCTTTGCTAATGCCCCTCATTTGAGATGTATCCTCCCATCCCCCTAATATTCCAGTTCTGGGTCCAGCTATGCCAGTGCCCTCCTGACCCACAGACATCCTGCTGTTCAAGTCTTAGCCCAAAACATTTCTGCCATGGCACCTCAATTCTGATTACTAGCTATTCCAGGAGGCCTGGATCCTCACGCAAAACTCTACTCATGGCCCTCAATCCTGACCTGGAGGACCCACAGGTATTCCTATCCTTAGTTCCCTGCATATCTCTTATGGTGGCCCCCGGTCCTGCTCTGCACTAGCCTCATACTATTCCAGCCCTGGGCTCCCCACAAAGCCCTGCCAATGCCTCTCTGTCCTGCCCTGCAGCCCCCCTGCTATTCCAGTCCTTAGGTCACATTATTTCTCTGCCAATATCCCCAAATCTTAATCCATAGTCCACTGTACCATCTCTGTTCACCTCACAGAGTTCTTATGATGCATTTAAATCTTGACCCACACATCTTAAATTCAAATCCTAAGCCAATATACACAGCTCAGCTAGTGCACCTAAATCCTGACCTGCATCCACTTGCTATGCAAGTCCTAGACTCCTGATACACAGCTCTACTGATGCACCACAATCCTGACCTGCAGCACCCACAGCTATATCAGTCCTGGATTATCTGCACATCTCTGCTGCTTCTCCTCAATTCTGACCCACACAAACACCTACAGTGCCATTCCAGGCCTGGCCTCCCACATTGCCCTGCCAATGCCCCTCACTCCTGTCCTGCAACCCCCCTGGTATTGCAATGCTGGGCTCCCCACACAGCTCTGCCAATGCCTCTCTATCCTGACCTATTCAGATCTGCTTTTCCAGTTCTTAGTTCTGCAGATGCTCCTCAATTCCTGACCTGCAGCCTCTCTTTTTATCCTCAGCCTCACATTTCACCCTCCACTCTTGCAATCTGAGGCCCTGTAGCTCCTTTCACTCTGCCAAGGTGCTGAGGCATGTTACTGGACCAGCCTGTCCTCCATGACTAGATTTAAAGAGCCCCAACTCTGCCCCACTTTGTGGGCTTTTTTTAACATACCATCACCCTTGCAATTAGGCCTGTGGCCTTTGGAGACAGTTATGAAACTAAAGACCCCCTAGTAATCCAAGGAGACAGGAGGGGGAATTCCCAGCCCCTACTGTCTCACGCACCCACCCACACCTGTCACTAAACCAGCCAGGACCCCTCCTGTTTTCCTTGGGGTCCAAATCTGCTCCCAGGCACTGGGTGGGTGGTTCATGGTGTCTGGGTCTCAGAAGCTTTCTGCTGGCTGATCCCTGCCCCTGGTCCTTCGCCTGCCTGGGCTTCCTGTCAAAAGGCCACCCTACCACCATCCATCCTGCCAGCTGGGAAGTTCAGCTCATGGACTCGTGACTCAGGGAAAGGCAGAAGAGGAAAAGGTCTGAGATGAAGATGACCCAAAAGGAAAGAGAGTGAGTGAGAGAGCCGTAAAGCCTAACAGAGATGGAGCAAGGAGGAGTATCTGTCTGGCTGCGCTGTCTGGGCTAGGGGAGGAAAGGTGCAAGGGCCGGAGCTGCAGGGCCTCTTCCACCCACCTTGTTCTTTTGTCTCCTGTCCGAGGCACAGAAACTGGAAAGGGTTACAAAGAAGTTGCCATGGTTATTACTAAGCAGTGGAGGGGTACTGGGGGCAAGGGATGAAGGGAGCAGTGTGGGGACAGGGCAAGCTGGTTTCCTTTTCCCCTTGCCTTGCTGTGTGGGCAGGGGGCAAAGCCATAAGGCAGAGGGATGCAGGGGGGAGCACTAAGGAAAAGAAGGAAAAAGTGGTGGCTGAATAGAATAAGAGCCAGGGAAAGAAGGATAGAGAGGGACAGGGACAAGGTGCAGAGGGCCCCATGGCCAGGAGAATGCTGACCAAAAGAGTGATAAGGCCTTAGAGCACAAGCCTCTGTGTGTGGAGGTGACAGTCACCTCAAGGGCAGGAGATGCATCCCTATGGGCTGAGAGCGAGACGGGGGAGTTGGAGGGGGCGACACTTATTGATCGCTAGAGAAGAGGGAAGGCCGAAACATGGGGAAAGGAGGAAAAGGCGAAATGCAGCGAAGGGCCAGCCCCCTCCCCCTGGCCACACACTGGCGTCTGGAGCTGAAGGGACCCATCTTACCTCTCGCTGGTGCTGGCGCTGCCATGGCGACCGGAGCATCTCTCCTTGTGTGTGCGTGCGGCTCTGCCGTCGCCCGCCTAGCTCCCTCAGCCCACATGCCCCAGCCACAGGGCGCCGCAGGCAGCGGGGATCGGCCCCGCCAGCCGGAGTGACAGTAAGCGAGCGCGAGATGGAGGGAGCGAGGCAGGGAGGGAGCAGAGAGCAGCCCGGAGCGCTGGCTCCGGATCAATGGTGCTGGGATCTCTTGTGCTCAGCAGTGGGGGGCGGGTGGCGGGGCGAGGAGATAAAGGGCCCAGGCTTAATGGCTGAATCGATCGTCTATTAGTGTGTGTGTGTGAGTCCCTCCCCTCCGCACTCCCCGAGGCGGGTGTTGTTCTGCTGGGCTTCCGAGCGATTTGTTTCCTGTTGGGAGTAGGAGGAGTGTGTGTGTAGGGTGCTGTGTGTGCGCGTTAGCCTGGGAGAGGCCAGGCTGGTGTCTGTGTGCCCTGCAGGTGTGCGGGCATGTCTAGATTACGGAGCAGACAGGCTGATGCGTTACAAGTGTCAGTTGTGTGTGTACTCAGAGAGAGTAGGAGGGTGTGTATTACAGGTGTGAGATCTGTGCATGTGTGTAAGGGAGAGGGAAGACTGGCCTGTGTGGGTGACAGGTGTGTGTGTGAGGCAGAGGGTATACTGGGTGTGAGTGGGGCATGTGGACAGGAGAGGGCAGGCTGGGGTGAGTATGTGTGTATAGGCTGGAGTGTATGTGTTACAGCTACAGAGCAAGGTCCAGCCCTGGTTTCTGAGCTGGTTCTGGGCACTGTTCAGCTGTAAGGGTAGCTAAGGACAGGCTGGGTTCAGCACTCATTCCGTTGCAAATACTGAAGACACCCACTGTCAGCAGCAGGTAATTTCCCAGGTGCAGCCAAAGCATCCCAGTCTGGATGGTGGGGTCAGTTAGCTGGTCTGGGGCCTTCCCCCACCATCATTCAGCAGCCTGGTTCCAGGTCAGGGGTATGGGGAATGCTGGGATAGAGGGAGACTGGGGCAATGCCCAGTCAACGTCACCTCTCAGACCAGAAGTGCGAAGCTCCAGGCCCCATTGAATCCAGTGGGACTAGAAGGTTTTCCCAGGACAATGGACACCCACAACTCCCTCCTCAATGTGAGGGCCCCTTACTGAGGTGACTGCACCAGCCAGAGTCCTCATGTATGCTATTTTTAGAAGCTGGCATCTCCTTCTATTAGAATTATTATTATTTATGCAGGGTATTTCCAAGACACCAATTTAACCATAAATTCTTTTATTAAATCCAATGGCTGAACTGTATTTATACATTTGCTTTAAATATGCCTCAAAAGCCTAAATAATAAGCAATTTATTACATCCAAACAGCAACAAAACATTGATAAGCATTTGATCAAGATACTTTAAAATGGGCTAAAGCAAGTGGTGTTTAGACCCATATTGGTCATCTCCAACTTGGCCAGGCAGCTATTACCAATGAACCTTTTAAGAGTTTATATTTTTATACCCTTTAGCAAACAAGTGACATCATTAGCAGACCTTAACTAAGGCCAGATAAAGAAGTGTCTTAGATAGCCAGTTATTTACTATACCTGGTAGATAGACAGAGACAAACACCTACAGAATCTCCTACAAATACCAGACAGAGACAAACACGTACAGAATATCTATCAAGCGTTCTTAAAACTGCAATACCCACCTAGTGAAGTGAAGAAACAGATTGACAGAGCCAGAAGAGTACCTACTACAAGACAGGCCCAACAAAGAAAGTAAGAGAACGCCACTAGCCGTCGCCTACAACCCCCCACTAAAACATCTCCAACGCATCATCAAGGATCTACAACCTATTCCAAAGGATGATCCCTCACTCTCACAGACCTTGGGAGACAGGCCAGTCTTTGCTTACAGACAGCCCCCCAACTTGAAGCAAATACTCATCAGCAACTACACACCACACAACAAAAACACCAACCCAGGAACCAAACCCTGCTACAAACCCCGGTGCTAACTCTGTCCACGTATCTATTCAAGGGATACCATCATAGGACCCAACCACATCAGCCACACCATCCGGGGCTCGTTCACCTGCACATCTACCAATGTGATATATGCCATCATGTGCCAGCAATGCCCCTCTGCCATGTACATTGGGCAAACTGGACAGTCTCTACGCAAAAGAATAAATGGACACAAATCTGACATCAGGAATCATAACATTCAAAAACCAGAGGGAGAACACTTCAATCTCACTGGTCACTCAATAACAGACCTCAAAGTGGCAATTCTTCAACAAAAAAAATTCAAAAACAGACTCCAATGTGAAGCTGCAGAACTGGAATTAATTTGCAAACTAGACATCATCAGATTAGGCCTGAATAAAGACTAGGAGTGGTTGAGTCATTACAAAACCTAAACTTAATTTTCCCAATACTAATTTCCCCCTACTGTTACTCACACCTTTTTGTCAACTGTCTGTAGTGGGCCACTCTCTTACCACTTCAAAAGTTATTTTTCTTCCCTTGGTATCCTGCTGTTAATTGATTTATCTTGTTAGACTGATTTAACACTTGGTAAAGCACCCCACATCCTTTCGTGTATTTATACCTGCTCCTGTATCTTTCACTTCATACATCTGATGAAGTGGGTTTTAGCCCATGAAAGCTTATGCCCAAATAAAGTTGTTGGTCTCTAAGGTGCCACAAGGACTCCTCGGTTTTTGTTGTTGCTGATACAGACTAACACGGCTACCACTGAAACCTGTCACCTGGTACCCCGTTAACCATGTTTTATTTCTGTTACTTTAGACCAGACCTTAAAAAGATAACACTGGTATTTTGAAGGGTCCCTACAAGTTTAACACAACTCTTCTTTCTCGTGATCTCATTCTTTCTGGTTCCATGCTTTGAGTTTATATGCTCATGCTAATATCAGAACTAAATTTAAAACTATAATTCACCCATATCTAATGAGGGCCTATATGTCTACATCCTTCCTCCATCTGCGCTAAGGATGGGATGGGAGTCAAGGGTTCAAGATACATAGAGATCCTGTGGTCCTCCTAGCTTTGCTGTGCTAACTCAAAATGCAGTGCTCATGCCTGACATGAGACCAGGGCACCAAGGGATTTCATCTGAGCTCGACTGGCTGGGGAGGGGTTGGGTCCCAGATATAGCCATCTGCTGTGCTATGGAACCTTGTGGCTTTTGGTTGTGTAGAGTGATGAAACAGCAAGTTAGGGGAGGCGGGGCTGGTAATTTCATAAGAACCAAAGAGATCCGCTCTCAATCAAGGCATTTTTGCATCTCATTAGCGCCTGGGAATGTGGCCCATTTCAGAGGACGTGAGCAGATATAGGACAATATCAAGGTAAAAATGGCTTCACGTCAGGCAGAGAGACATAGACAGAGTGAGATGAGCAGGATAGAGGGCCCACTTCATTCCTACCCTTTACTCCAAAGAGTCTGTCCTGGTTCCTGGCTTGATACCAGGTTTTCTCAGTTGGCATTGGCAAAAGGGATGTGCTAGGGGCATTCCCAAAATGTGAGAGTGGCCACAAGGCCACTGTGCTCTAGTCATTTCTAGGGACATAGGAATTGCCAGACTGGATTGGTCCAGAGTGGTCCATCTAGTCCAGTCTCAGACAATGTTCTGTAGCAGATGCTTCAGAGGAAGGGTCAAGAAATCCCACGGGGACAAATTATGGAATAACCTGCCCCTGGGATTAATTTTTTCCCAGTTGCTGTCACTTAGTGGTTGGTTTATGCCTTGAATTAGGAGGATTTGTATCCATAGTTGCCAACTTGTGTGCAGATCTATTTGTAACATTTAAAAAAATATTTAATGAGACAATTTGCATAATTTCAAATAATTTGCATATAACCATATACTTCATCTTAAAAATATGTGTGTGCTTAGTGCTGGTGAAAGGTGTTGGCTTGACTGTTCTGTGGAACGAAAGCCTGTTTATCTACAGGATATCAGCAGGGGAAGCTTTCCATCCACATTGCCTTGCCAGCCTACCTCAACTCTCATCTGGGGTAACTTCCTCTAGGGGTAATGAGTATTTCATGGTCCATGCAGCTTTTGGCCTTGCTGCTGTGCCTGCTAATCAATGCAAAGCACAGTTGTAAGGAGAGCTGGGCAGGGAAAGGTCATGCTGTTTCACGGAGAATTCTGATATTTCCAAGTATGATTTTGTTCCCATTTGGAATGGAACCGCACAATTTCAAAATTCTCTGTAAACGGGAAGGGAGTTCCAACTCCAAGGCAGTGTGCCTGGCAGGCTGCCCTGAAACCCTGAGCTCTGTAACAGCCTGATGGCTGAGCTGCCAAGGAGCTAGGCAGGTGAGCTGGCAGGAAATAGGCAGGTTTCTAATGGGACCTGGCTGGCAGGCCAGAACCCTGCCTGGATTCCAGAGGAACATGGCCAAAATTGAATCATCTCCACAAAATGTTTTGATTTCAATGAATTGGCAAATTCTGACAAAAAATATTTCATCAGCATTTTTCCGACCAGCTCCAGTTGAGTTTGTAACAGGAGAGCTGGAAGTCAGCTCCTTCAAACTCATCTCCTAGAGGGGCCACCAAACATCTGTTAGTTAGGAACAACTTAATTCCTACTGAGCTGGGCTGGGTTCAAGTTGATGATTTAGATGCAAAAGGCTCTGTAGTGCATTAGCAATGCCGAGAGACATCCAGTCCCCCAGTAAGTGTTCATGTTACACTTTCAGGGATAAAGCTTGCTTTCTGGAAAAAGAAGCGTCTTAGTTCTGACTTTTCGGGAACTGACACACAGGGTATGTCTGCACTGTGATAAAAAACCTGAGGGTCTCAGTGCCCAGGTCAGCTGATTCAGGCTTGGAGGGCTGGTGCTCGGGGCTAAAAATTGCAATGTTGATGTTCGGATTCAGGCTGGAGCCCAAGCTCTGAAACCCTTCTCCCTTGCTGGATCTCAGAGCCTGGGCTGCAGACAGAGCCCAAACATCTACACTGCAGTTTTATAGCTCTGCAACTTGAGCCATGTGCACCTGAGTCAGGTGGCCTGGCCAGCTGTGACTGTGCCACAGATCTTGTATTGCAGTGTAGATGTACCCACAGGCAAAATCTTCCACACACTGCTCTCAATCTCCTTCAAACACATGCTATTATGAAATGCCCCATCTTGTTCTTAAGGGGACAAATCCTATTAACAATTATATGAACATTAAAAATACAACAAATATTGATGCAACGTCCAAATTCACATCTCAATATAATCTTTTGCTAAATAAAATAATTTTAATAATTCTCCAGGGCTCCCACACTAACTCAAAGAGGGTCATAGGTATAGCTATAGCCAAAAGTCATCAATAGGCCTTGAATCCATGACCCTTCACTCCCCAGCACAGCTATCAGCTATTTGAACAACTGCTAATGGAAGCAGGCTATTAACTTCTTTATGGAGCAGGTCACAGAGGTTCCCTACAACACACACTCTGCCAATGGATTACACAACTATTGTGAGACAGCACTAGGATGCTGAATATCAGGATTCCTGGGTTCTCTTTCTGCCTCTGTGAGCAGAGTGTGGTGTAATGGTTAGAGATAGCACAGACAAGCACGTGATTTGGCATGTTACTTCTAAAAGGCCGTGTAGCTATAATGTGGGCCTGTAGTATTAAAGATTGAGAGTTTATTCTCAGCTCTGTCTGAAGTGATTGAGTGAAGCCACTCATTTCTCTTATCTGAAAAAATGGATGAATGATAGCTGCATAAGGTAAGAGGACACAAGGCCTTGATTAATATGGGTTATTATGACCCGCACAGAAATACTAACAGCAGGTAGTGCAAGAGTTAGGATTAAAACTTGCATATGCTTGGTTACAGGCTAACACACATTTTCTTAGACAACTGGGTACCTTATGAAAGAAAGATTTTCTCTTTCTCTCTCTTTTTCTCATATTATGTGTGTGACATTTTCCTTGAGATAGGGGAATATACGACAGTCCTGCCAAATGCGTGAGTGTACATGACGTGGCAGATCTGTACTTCCCTCCTGCTTTTCTTCTGGTCTAATGTAATGATGGGGATGTTTTCATCCTTTTCTGAATCCTAGTAGTTCTTGACTCCATGATATCCTGGAGCAATGAGTTCCACAAGTCGGGTAATGGTTAAAGAATATTTCCTTTTAGCAATTTTCAATGTGTTCTGCTTTCAATTTCATTGAACAGCCTCTTGTTCTTGTATTAGTAAAAAGAGTAAATAGGAGCCCTTGATTTACCTTCTCTTGCTATCCATTATTTAGCATTCATCTCCTCTCTATACTGAATGAGTCTTTTCCCTGATTGGTTACAGTTAATGTAGCACCCAGTAAGGTGTAGGGGGAGTTCAGATTATTCCTTGCAATGTGCATCACCTTGTATTTGTCAGTCCAGAAATCTACCTGCCATTATGTTGTCCTAGAGGTGACACGGGGGGCGTAAGGGGGGTGGGAGGGGGAGATGGAGGTTTCAGGTGACTCAGCTTTTGGGAACACTGCTTATGACATTCTGGCACATGCCAAGTTGGTGGTGTGAGCATGTGGAGTGTTTTGATGGGGTAGTGTTTTATCTCCACTTTGCACAGGTGTAAATGACCAGGCAAGGCCCAAGACTGAGATTGCTCAGTAATTCATGAAGCTCTTTTATGTTTTCCTAGTGAAGCAGGAGCTGCAGATGTCAGGAAACAACCTCCTCTCTCCATTCTCTTTCCCTCTCCTTTGCCAGGACAACAGCTGTGCCCCTTGTCCCACTAAAGAACCTGCTGGAGGGGTGGAAGGTCCCTCAACTCCTCTCTGTTCTCTAAACCATCCCAGCCAGGGCTGGACTCTGGCCCTGGCCTTCCCCCATCACAATTCTACTTAATGCAGAGACCCCCTCAGTGGTGTAGCCCTCACCATGCAAGCACTACTCTTATTCACTTCTGAGGCCACAAAGAGTTCCCACCCTGAGTTGCTTTGTTGGATGGAATTCCAGGCTTGGACAGAGAATGATTCAGTTCCTTGCTAGCCTTTCAAGGGTCACCGTGGACTGTGAAACTAGGGCACAGGAACAAAATGGATCCTCCAAATCTGAACACGGCCTCTGGCAAGTTGGGGTCAGAGAAGGGACCTCATGAGTCCAGCGCAAAGAAAATTGGAGACCAGTTGGTCAATGGGTGATGAGTAAGGGAGCTGATATTCCTCCTCTTTCCCCTCTTGATTTACTCCTGAGGCAAGTTCTACCTCTGCCACAAGACCTTGCCCTCCCAGTTCTCTTGTCCTCTTGTCTTGCATCTGAAGAAGTGAGGTTCTCACCCACGAAAGCTTATGCTCCCAGTACTTCTGTTAGTCTCAAAGGTGCCACAGGACCCTCTGTTGCTCTTGTCCTCTGTATCTTGAGGACCTCTGGAACTCAGCGCCTCTAGGCTCAGCTAAGCTGGTACAAAGTTAACAGCCATGACTGAGAAATTTGTTCCAATCCAAGGCCCAGCCCTTGCCTTGGGATTTAAAGCAGAGCACTTTCTAATGGTGAACAAGAGGAACAGAAAGAAAAGAGTGAGTGGGGAGCTCTAGAGAGAGGCCTCTCTGGGGCATACCTACAGGAGATCTGGCAATCCTATAGAGAAGGGCTGAGAGCTCTGGAGCAGAGATTCCTTGAAAAATTTACACAAAGGGGATTTAGGGGTACTCAGAATGACAGGCTCCTACACCCCTATAGAGAGGGGCTTAGAGTTCCAGAGAAGAGACATCACTAATGATAATTGCAAAGCTTTGGGGAGCCCTGTTCCCCTCCCTCTGTTTGGGGGATACTAACAAACCAAGGGAGCAGAGGTACTGGAGCAGACAATGGAAATCTGTATGGAGGAACCCAGCTGTTCCAGATTCCCATAATCATGGGAAGAGGGTTGGATGCAAGCACACGTACAACCTGGGGGTTTTCCTAGCAAATCCCCCATTTGCAGACATTCCCCATGATAGGTGTAAACCTTAAGAAAATAGCCAGTGCAGAGCTCCCTGTCTCATGCACCATCATGGTGCCCTCTACCACTGTGGAGGCCAGAGCTGGGCAGCAGCAGGCTGCTCCTTCATCACTGCTGAACTTGGCTGATGAGCCAGTAAAGTGGAAAGCAACAGCTGGAGACATTAAAATTTATCTGTGAGATAAAGAGAAATGAAAAGAGGTGTTGGGTGCCTTCCCTCAGACCTCAGGAATGTAGGAAGAAATTAACAGGACCAGAGACACTGCTGAGGAACAGGACCACTGCCTTGCACAGGCCTTAGGGAGGATGAGTCATGCTGGGCAACTGAGCAGATCAGGTCTGACAGACTCCACCAGAATCACAGCCTCACGCTGTTGAGTTGAGGGACAGAAATAAACTAGGACGCAGAAGGGACCTGGAGAGATGTGACCATGAGCTGGGGTTATCTTGGCACACATATTTCTAGCTCAGCAGGGCTGGGCAGCACAGTCTAGTCACAGAACGCACAGCACTGCCAGTGCCCCTAAAGCTCCTCCACGGTGTTCCAGCTCTCTCCATGTTTCCTTCTGGAGCTGAGGTGGGGCACAGTCTCTGGGGCCTCCCAGGGGATGTGGGATGGGTCCTGGGGCTTGACCCAGCTACTAGAGGAAGGGATATGAGTGTGTTTATGGAAATGCTGGTTTCTCACTACAGCCCAGGAGCTGCATCGATAATAGTAATCCAAACAATTATGGAAAGCCTACAACACGTCCAGCTTTTTTTCAAAACCATTGCCTTTTGTGGTCATGTGGCATTGGGCAGCGTTCTAGCTGTTGTAATTGTTTTTTCATTGCAGATACTGTTGTGCGTTGTTTATTTGGGTCCTTTTGTGCAATTTCATATCAATGTGGTTTCATTTTGCTGTTATTCCTATTTTTTAGTGGTGTGTTATCAGTGTGGTGCCGTCATTCCGTGTGATGGTTCATAAATTGTGGTGGTTTGTCATTGTATATTGCAGCTTTTCAGAGTTGGGTATAATGGTTGTTATCACTGTGTTTGTGGTTGTGTACTATTGTGGTGGTCTGTCAACTATTATACACAACTATTTGGCCATTGTATGTCAATTTGTTTGAGTTTTATTGTGGATTATTATGGTTGTTTTAAACATTGTGTATTGTGTTTTTAATTTACTGTGGTTGTGTCATGTATTTTGGTGTAGTAACGTGTATTTATGCTTGTGTTTAGTGTTGTGGTTGTTTAACATCACTATTATGGTTGTTAAGGTTGTAGTCAGATTTTCATTTTAACAGAGGTGATTCTATAAAATCTGTTTTTGGAGTTAGAGGAGCAATTTCAAATACAACATTGCAGTTTGAGAACTGCTGAATTTTCTAAGGAATCTTGAAAGTGGGGGGGAAACCCAACATGAGATCATTTTGAGGTCAGTGTTAACCATTTCAAAAAGCACTATGTGACTAAAAATTTCCAATGTCTACCTTTTTTTAAAACATCTTTTTACAACGTACCAGAGCAGTCTGAGATATGAAGTTAAATACATTTGAGTCGGCTTTGAATAGTTGGGAAGAAAGTGAGTTAAAAGTTGCTACATATTTTGTATGTTTATAGAGGAAGGATTGGGGAGGTAGCTGGAAGCTTAGTTGATATGGGTTTGATTCCCTGATCTGCCACATATTTCCTGTATGACCTTGGATGAATCATTTAGAGAAAATTTTCCAGAATGATTCAGGGTACAGCTACACTGCAAAAAAAAAAAAAAAAAAAAAAGACCTGTGTGAACTAATAAGGATGAATTATGTTCCAAATAATAGAATTTTATTCAGTAACAAGATCAGTGAAAAGAAAAATCTGTACAATTTTAAAGCAAATAACATTTTTACTATATTAAGTTTTTAATGTGTTATCTGGCATGTTGGGGGAATGGGGGATGCCAGTTAGTCAAAAGTTCCTGTTAACTAAGAGCGGGTGAAGGCTTCAGCTGGGGGTGCAGGCTCTGGGGTGGGACCCGGGATGAGGGGTTTGGGGTGCAGGTGGGGGCTCCAGGCTGGGGCCGAGGGGTTCAGAATGTGGAAGGTGGTGTGGGATTTGGGCTCTGGGAGGGAGTTTGGGTGCAGGAGGGGGCTCAGGGCTGGGGGTTGGGGCACGGGAGGGGGTGCAAGGCGCAGGCTCTGGGAGGGAGTTGGAGTGTGGGAGAGGGCTTGGAACAGGGGATTGGGTCGCGGGAGGGGTTTTGGGGTACTGGATCCAGGCAGCACTCACCTCGGGCGACTCTCCTTAAGCGGCAACATGTCCCTCGGCTCCTAGGCAGAAGTGCGGCCAGGTGGCTCTGTGTGCTGCCTCTGCCTGCAGGCGCTGCCCCCACAGCTTCCATTGGCCGTGGTTCCTGGCCAATGGGAGCTGTGGAGCCAGCACTCGGGGGCTGGGGGTAGTGCATGGAGCCCCCATGCCGTTCCTCCACCTAGGAGCGGCAGGGGCATGTCACCACTTCTGGGGAGCCATGCGGAGCCAGGTAGGGAGCCTGCTGGCCTGGCACCAACTGAACTTTTAATGGCCTGGTCAGCAGTGCTGACTGGAGCTGCCAGGGTCCCCTGGTCGAAAACCGGACACCTGCCAACCCTATTGTATTGGGAGATACCAGAAATGCCCGTTTCTAGAGCTTTCCGGTGGGTAAAGTACTGGATAATACAGCTTTTACTGTAAAATAATAGAACAGAATTATCAAGGGGAAAGAACATTCATGTCCAATTTAGCTACACGCACCCCAACCGTGGCTCTCGAAGGTCAGCGTATGTGGAACTGTGGTTGTCCTTAATGTCCCCCAGGGTGGAGTGTTGGGGTGTTGGCCCCTGATGCCACATGGTATATTGCTGGGGGTGTAGGGAGGTGCTGCAATGGAGTTCTCCATGGACTGCAAAGGATTGTTGAACTTGTAGGTTCACAAAGAGTCCCAGCACCTGTGTTTGCTGCCAGAGCTGCCCCATTACGTCCAGATGCATCTCCCTCTCCTTCTGGGACTCCTGGGCTTCTCTCTTGTCTGCTCTTTCCTTCTCCAGGCTGTCTGCAATGTTCACCCTCTAGGCTCTGTGCTCATGGGGGGGGTGGGCTTTAAACTAGGTTCACCGGGGGGAAGGAGACCAAAGCCCTGAGGTAAGTGGGGAAATGGGATCCTGGGAGGAAGCACGAGCAGGAGAGCGCAAGAGGGGAGGACTCCTGTCTCATACTGAGAAAGAGGGATGATCGATGAGTTATCTTAAGTGCCTATACACAAATGCAAGAAGCCTGGGAAACAAGCAGGGAGAACTGGAAGTCCTGGCACAGTCAGGGAACTATGATGCCATTGGAATAACAGAGACTTGGTGGGATAACTCACATGACTGGAGTACTGTCGTGGATGGATATAAACTGTTCAGGAAGAACAGGCAGGGCAGAAAAGGTGGGGGAGTTGTGTTGTATGTAAGAGAGGAGTATGACTGCTCAGAGCTCCGGTATGAAACTGCAGAAAAACCTGAGAGTCTCTGGATAAAGATGAGAAGTGTGAGCAACAAGGGTGATGTCGTGGTCGGAGTCTGCTATAGACCACCAGACCAGGGGGATGAGGTGGATGAGGCTTTCTTCCGACAACTAGCAGAAGTTGCTAGATCGCAGGCCCTGGTTCTCATGGGAGACTTTAATCACCCTGATATCTGCTGGGAGAGCAATACAGTGCTGCACAGACAATCCAGGAAGTTTTTGGAAAGTGTAGGGGGCAATTTCCTGGTGCAAGTGCTGAAGGAACCAACTAGGGGCAGAGCTTTTCTTGACCTGTTGCTCACAAATGTTAGAACAAAGGCCAAATACTCGCCTATTATTTCAGCTGTTCCCCATGGCCATAAACTCCCTTTCCCATATATGAACATATAGCAAGACAATCAATCAAAGAGGCTCAACAAATGTATCCTATTTACGGCCCCAACAGATGTATTCTATATACCCCTAAAAGGGAATTTAAAAATTCCATAGGTCAGCAGAATGTATGCACGTTAAGTCATTTGTTACTGGGTATAAAAAGGCTTGCTCTACGCTTGTAAGGTGTGCTCCTCCCTCTGGCATGAGTCGAGGGGGACACCCGCTCAGCTGACTGATCAATAAAGAACTTGAAGCCGTCTTCTAGACTCCCGTGCCTCCTTGGGGTAATTGGGCAGCTCCAGGGGGAAACGAGCCCATTTGGCTAACAAATGGCGACCACGAAGGGACTTCTCTCCCTGTAGAGGGCACTGACCGACGGCCGAGGGCGATTCCGAGGAGTGGCCACCTCGAGCTGTTGCTTTGCTCGGGCCTCGGATCGTCACAATCGGCCGGGGCGGCTGTGTCCTCTCTAAAGAGAACTCTGAAGGACACAGAAGCAAGACGGCTTCAGAAGAAGGGGAAGTCTGACTGCCGGACGCGGCCACTTCGGGCGGTAAGTGCGTTTACCTCCTGGGTTTGAGGAATAACGCCCCCGAGGTGTGGGTTGGACAGTGGAAATCCCCTAGGCAGCCTGTATACGGGAAGGTATGTTAACATTATTGTAGCTTTGTAAATGTCTTGTTGTTGTGTTTTTGGTTAAAGGGTAAGCAAATAACAGCCAATGAGTAACGTAACTAACTCCACAAGTCCATGGGCCGTTTTTAACAATTATTGGGACTTGGAGCAACCTCAGGGATTACTCTTGTTTATAGGAAGGGTAATCTTGTTTCTCCTCTTAATGGTGTGTTGGAAACAGAGATTGTAACTGATTAAAGGATCTGTGTGAAAGATGAATGAGTGCTGCTGACAGGTCTGAAGCTTAAGCTGACTTCAGCCGCCCCAAGACTCCTGCGAGGGGAAACCCGGTGACCAGGATATCTTGATTGCAAGGGGGGTCAGCCGAACCTCGTGGCCCAGCGGATATCTGAGTTAAAACTAGATCCCTAAAAACCCCTTGATATCTTTGTCTTGAACAAACCCCTGGGTAGAACATAATGGGGTCCGGACAAAGCACCTTCTCCAGTACGCCCCTGGGGTGTATGCTGGAAAACTGGAAGGCGTTTAGACGCCAGGCTGATTATGGAACTGTATTATGTAAAGACAATCTTGTAAGATTTTGTACTCTTGAGTGGACAACCTTTGGGGTGGAATGGCCCGAGGGGGGAACACTCAAGCCAGAGATTGTACAAGCAGTGCATAGCATTGTGACCCGGGATGGGCATTGGGACCAATATCCCTATATAGATATATGGCAGGACCTCGTAGCCAATCCTCCCCCATGGTTACAGAAGTGTAAAATACAAACTATTAAAACCTTAATGGCCCGTGCCCCTGTTAGAAAATCCTGTCCCCCTGTTAAGAAATCCTGTCCTCCGACTGTGATTCCTTCTGCCCCTGATCCTATGCCCCCTCCCCCTTTGTATCCTGGCCTCCCGGCTCCGGTACCCTCAATTGAAATCCCCCCCCCACATCTCTGAGGATAATGCCTCAGCTGAAAGGGGTGAGCCAAGCAACCAGGATTTTTCCAAACGGGAGCCCCCTCCGATCTCTCTGAGCTCCCCGGTGTCTAACCACACCAGGAGCAAGGGTGGCCCGGTACTCCAAGGGCCCCTGCAACAGAATTATTTGTGTCCACTGCGGGAAACTGTAGCCCCTGAGGGTAATCTCACTATGGTATATGTTCCCTTTACCACTAGTGAGCTATATAATTGGAAGGGGCTTCGGGCAAGAATATAGAGGAACTTTTAGAAATAGCCATGAAGGTTTATGATCGGAGGGATGATGAGGAGCGAAAGAAAGGGGCCCGTGTTTTGGCCATGGCCCTGAGAGAAGGATATGCAGAAAGGGGGGACAAGGTTAAGGAGAAGCCAGGGCCACCTGGGAGGGGACGGGACCCCCGCCTGGGTCGAAACCAGTGCGCTATCTGTAGGGAAGAGGGGCACTGGAAGAATGAATGCCCCCGGCGACAGGCCATGGGAAAGGAACGTAAAAACAAAACCCCGTCCCTTCCCATCCTTTACAACAACACGGGACGTTCAGGGGAGGGATCTTCCCCATAGGGAAGCCGAGGGACCCAGCGGCCCCTCCTGGCTGCGCAAGCTGCCAGTCTGGATCCCACGGTAAAAATTAATGTGGAGGGCCGCCCAATTGAAGCCCTTATTGACACTGGGGCCACTCTTAGTTTGCTCCCCCTTAGTAAGGCTCCCCGAGGTAGAGCTCGGGAATGTGCCATGGTACAGGGGATAGAGGGACAAACTACAGCTTTGGAAAAAACTTTGCCCCTCCTAGTAAAGGTAGGGGACCGCCAAATTTCCCACCAATTTGTTTGCAGCCCCTCTTGCCCCATCGCGCTGCTCGGACGAGATATTCTTACTAAACTCCAGGCAGAAATCTCGTTTGATAAAGGGACTATGGAAGTTAGAATCCCTAAGCAGCAGTCCTCAAATTACCAGATGGCCCTGATAACCGCTGGAAATCACTTCCCGGAGTGCTGGGGGAGGAATGAAGAAAGCCAGCTGTCAGGGGTTAACCTTGAGGTTTGGGCAGAGGAGGGAGGCGTCGCTCGAGCCCGGAATGCTACACCAGTGCATATTTTCCTTAAGGAGGGAAGCAGCCCAGTCCGAATTCGACAATACCCCCTTAAGTTAACCACTCGGATCGGGTTAAAACCCCTGATTCAAAAGTTCTTGCAGTGCGGGTGGTTAAAGGAAGACACGTCCCCATACAATACTCCAATAATGGGGGTGCCTAAGCCTAATGGGCATTATCGGTTGGTCCAGGATCTAAGACAAATTAACAAGTTAATAGCAGAGACTGTTTGCCTTTGAGTGGGAGGACCCAGATACCCACTACAAAGCTCAATACCTTTGGACCGTTGTCCCACAAGGACTTACCTGTGCACCCGAGATTTTTGGCAGCCAGTTAAAAAGGGACCTCGCCCCATTCCTGGCTAAACACCCTTCATGTAACATAGTTCAGTACTGTGATGATCTGCTCTTGAGTACTGAACAGAGACAGTCTGCAAGGAGCAAACTGTCGAGCTCCTCAATCCCCTTGGGGTACAGGGGTATAAGGTTTCCAAGGAAAAAGCACAATTGGTTAGGCGACAGGTCACTTTTCTTGGGTATCATTTGTGCCAGGGAAGTCGTAGTCTGGGTAAAGAAAGAA
Organism: Malaclemys terrapin pileata; assembly: GCF_027887155.1. Classification (NCBI taxonomy): domain Eukaryota; kingdom Metazoa; phylum Chordata; order Testudines; family Emydidae; genus Malaclemys; species Malaclemys terrapin. The sequence goes on from NC_071505.1 coordinate 142,630,462, forward strand.
TCCAGGTGATACTCAATAACCCTCGACCTCAAAACCCCCGGGAGTTGAGGGCTTTCCTGGGGTTAACTGGATTTTGTCGACGCTGGATCCCTGACTACGGGGGAAGAGCCAAACCACTGTATGAATCCTTAACTAAAGAGGGTCTGCTTCATTGGACATGGACTAAAGAGATGGAAAAAGCATTTCGAGAGCTAAAAGAAGCCTTGGTTCAGCCTCCCGCTCTAGCCCTCCCCGACCCTCGGAGGCCGTTCACTCTATATGTTCATGAGAGGGGAGGGGTGGCTGCTGGAGTTCTATGCCAAAGGTCGGGGCCAACCTGGCGACCCATTGGATACTACTCAAAGGTGTTGGACCCTGTCGCCAAGGGGTGGCCTGCCTGTTTACGGGCCGTTGCAGCGACCGCTCTCCTCGTACAGGAGGCTGAAAAGTTGACCCTGGGGGGGGACACTGAGGTTGTGGTCCCCCACGGGGTGCTTCAAATACTGGGGACAGGCGCTGGGGAAAAGCATTTAAATCCCAGTTGACATACCAGATATGAGGTAGGGCTCTTGCTAGCCCCTAACCTAACCTTTAGGACAGTTAGCTCCATAAACCCAGCTACCCTGCTGCCTGATCCTGAGGTTTCCCATGAGACTAGCCCCACTCATGACTGTATTGAAGTCTTGCAACAGGTGTCCCAGGCACTCAGTATACAATGGAAGTTGCATACACCCTGGAGGCCGCAAAGCTCGGGTCAGGTGGAAAGAGTGAATAGAACTCTCAAGGATACCCTCACTAAACTATGAACAGAGTCTAGTTTAAAGTGGCTTGATGCGTTACCACTCGCCCTTAACTGCATTCGAAGGGCCCCACGTAAGGGTCTTAAGCTTTCACCATTTGAACTGGTCTTTGGGTTCCCTCCCCGAATACTTATCCCAGGATTCCGGGAGGATGTAACCTGGGAAGTGGGAAATGACTTACTATGGAAACAGGTTTCCGGGTTGCAATCTGTTTTGTTACAGCTGCATCGACGCGGCGCCATTCCAGGCTCTCCCCTTGGACCAGACCGTGCATCCGTTCCGGATCGGTGACCAGGTCCTTGTCAAGAAGTGGAAACGCGACCCCCTTACGCCAAGGTGGGACGGTCCACACACCGTTTCGCTCATCAGCCAGGCCGCAGTTAAAATTCTCGGGAGCGACAAATGGACACATCACACCCGGGTAAAGCGGTTTCTGAATCCTGACCAGGGAACCAATCCCACGGAAGAGGACACCGGCCCTCTGCCCGCCCCGGCCCCGGAAGCCCGGGGTGGCACGGGCGAAGACACCGTCTGGGAGTATCAAGGACTCGATGGGCTAAAAGGACTGTTTAGGAAAAAGCAATAATGAACTCATTATTGATATTTCTGTTCATAGGTGTCTATCACGGCTATGGTTGGGAGAATAGGTTTATACAACTGGGAGAAATAATAGCGAGTTCCTTCAATCTTAGTAGCTGCTGGGTTTGTGGAGGTCCAGGGGATTGGAATGAATGGCCTTGGGTAGCCCAGCCAGTGCAAGCTAAATGGTGGATCAGTAATTTAAGTATAGTCCACAAAGGAACAGAAGTTTGGGATGAGGATAGTAGCCCTTGGTGACTCTATTCCTCTGAGATGGGGATCCTTTGTCTAAACCGAACAAAACAAGAAGGGGTATATGTGGGCAAAAGCCGATGTGACTGGACCCTATCTCTAGGATTTGACTGCTATGATCACCCTAGTTGCCATACGTATGACTGTTCTAAATATCAGGGACGATGGAACCAAACCCACGTAAAACTCACTAATCATAGCTGGGTACAATGTTCCTACCAACAGCATACTGGCGAAGGCTGTAAGGCAGTTGGACAAGATGGGTTCTTTGATGCCCTCTTTCTAAGTTGCCAGCGAGATAATACTGACAGTAAGGATCACGTGGTACGCTGGTATCAGTGGGCATGGCAACATTCTAATGGAACGCGGGTAACCCATTTTAATCATTTTTGGTTTACTACCAATAGCCCTAAATTTGGTTGTAATTGCGCTTGGAAGGAAGGGGCTGGGGCCTGGAAATGTGACTATTGTAATCCTGACGGTACATCTATTGTATTAGGGGGACCCCTGGAGATGGGTAACTCTTTGTATTACGAAGAACCGGGCCCCGAGGACTACCCCGAAGCCTGGGATGGCCCTTTTGCGAATGGACAATGGGCCCTAAAAGGCCATTACTGGATATGTGGGCAATATGTTTATCGAAGATTGCCTCCAAATTGGTCAGGAATTTGTTATGATGGGTACATTAGGCACTTATTCTTTCTACTACCCCAAATCCAGGGAAATAAATTAGGAATTAAGGTATATGACGACTTGATTAGGAAGAGGCAGTCCGTTGATTCCGCATTAACTGCTGGAAGCTCCCAAAAGTGGGGGGCTCAAGAGTGGCTCCCTGTGTAGTTGCATTAGTCCGACGAATGGCTAATCAAATTGTACGCCAACGCATGATGGCACTATATCAACCGGTTAAAGTTGAGGATTGGGGGCCATAGGGCTCTCAAAATGCTTTTAAGGGGGGGAGAACCTTGTTAGAACAAAGGCCAAATACTCGCCTATTATTTCAGCTGTTCCCCATGGCCATAAACTCCCTTTCCCATATATGAACATATAGCAAGACAATCAATCAAAGAGGCTCAACAAATGTATCCTATTTACGGCCCCAACAGATGTATTCTATATACCCCTAAAAGGGAATTTAAAAATTCCATAGGTCAGCAGAATGTATGCACGTTAAGTCATTTGTTACTGGGTATAAAAAGGCTTGCTCTACGCTTGTAAGGTGTGCTCCTCCCTCTGGCATGAGTCGAGGGGGACACCCGCTCAGCTGACTGATCAATAAAGAACTTGAAGCCGTCTTCTAGACTCCCGTGCCTCCTTGGGGTGATTGGGCAGCTCCAGGGGGAAACGAGCCCATTTGGCTAACACAAACAGGGAAGAATTAGTAGGGGAAACAAAAGTGGCTGGGAACCTGGGAGGCAGTGACCATGAGATGGTCGAGTTCAGGATCCTGACACAAGGAAGAAAGGAGAGCAGCAGAATACGGACCCTGGACTTCAGAAAAACAGACTTTGACTCCTCAGGGAACAGATGGGCAGGATCCCCTGGGAGAATAACATGAAGGGCAAAGGGGTCCAGGAGAGCTGGCTGTATTTTAAAGAATCCTTATTGCGGTTGCAGGAACAAACCATCCTGATGTGCAGAAAGAATAGTAAATATGGAAGGCGACCAGCTTGGATTAACAATGAAATCCTTGCTGACCTTAAATGCAAAAAAGAAGCTTACAAGAAGTGGAAGATTGGACAAATGACCAGGGAGGAGTATAAAAATATTGCTCAGGCATGCAAGAGTGAAATCAGGAAGGCCAAATCACACTTGGAGTTGCAGCTAACAAGAGATGTTAAGAGTAACAAGAAGGGTTTCTTCAGGTATGTTAGCAACAAGAAGAAAGTCAAGGAAAGTGTGGGCCCCTTACTGAATGAGGGAGACAACCTAGTGTCAGAGGATGTGGAAAAAGCTAATGTACTCAATGCTTTTTTTGCCTCTGTCTTCACAAACAAGGTCAGCTCCCAGACTGCTGGACTGGGCAGCACAGTATGGGGAGGATGTAACCAGCCCTCCGTGGAGAAAGAAGTGGTTCAGGACTATTTAGAAAAACTGGATGAGCACAAATCCATGGGGCCGGATGCGCTGCATCCGAGAGTGCTAAAGGAGTTGGTGGATGAGATTGCGGAGCCATTGGCCATCATCTTTGAAAACTCATGGTGATCGGGGGAGGTCCCGGATGACTGGAAAAAGGCTAATGTAGTGCCCATCTTTAAAAAAGGGAAGAAGGAGGATCCGGGGAACTACAGGCCAGTCAGCCTCTCCTCAGTCCCTGGAAAAATCATGGAGCAGGTCCTCAAGGAATCAATTATGAAACACTTAGAGGAGAAGAAAGTGATCAGGAACAGTCAGCATGGATTCACCAAGGGGAAGTCGTGCCTGACTAACCTAATTGCCTTCTATGATGAGATAACTGGCTCTGTGGATATGGGGAAAGGGGTGGATGTGATGTATCTTGACTTTAGCAAAGGTTTTGATACGGTCTCCCACAGTATTCTTGCCACCAAGTTAAAGAAGTATGGGCTGGATGAATGGACTGTAAGGTGGATAGAAAGCTGGCTAGATCGTCGGGCTCAATGGGTAGTGATCAATGGCTCCATGTCTAGTTGGCAGCCGGTTTCAAGCGGAGTGCCCCAAGGGTTGGTCCTGGGACCGGTTTTGTTTAATATCTTTATTAATGATCTGGAGGATGGTGTGGACTGCATTCTCAGCAAGTTTGCAGATGACACTAAACTGGGAGGCGTGGTAGATACACTGGAGGGTAAGGATTGGATACAGAGGGACCTAGACAAATTAGAGGATTGGGCCAAAAAAAACCTGATGAGGTTCAACAAGGACAAGTGCAGAGTCCTGCACTTAGGACTGAAGAATCCTATGCACTGCTACAGACTAGGGACCGAATGGCTAGGTAGCAGTTCTGCAGAAAAGGACCTAGGGGTCACAGTGGACGAGAAGCTGGATATGAGTCAACAGTGTGCTCTTGTTGCCAAGAAGGCTAACGGCATTTTGGGCTGTATAAGTAGGGGCATTGCCAGCAGATCGAGGAATGTGATCGTTCCCCTTTATTCGACATTGGTGAGGCCTCATCTGGAGTACTGTGTCCAGTTTTGGGCCCCACACTACAAGAAGGATGTGGAAAAACTGGAAAGAGTCCAGCAGAGGGCAACAAAAATGATTAGGGGTCTGGAGCACATGACTTATGAGGAGAGGCTGAGGGAACTGGGATTGTTTTGTCTCCAGAAGAGAAGAATGAGGGGGGATTTGATAGCTGCTTTCAACTACCTGAAGGGGGGTTCCAAAGAGGATGGAGCTTGGCTGTTCTCAGTGGTGGCAGATGACAGAACAAGGAGCAATGGTCTTAAGTTGCAGTGAGGGAGGTCTAGGTTGGATATTAGGAAACACTATTTCACTAGGAGGGTGGTGAAGCACTGGAATGCGTTACCTAGGAAGGTGGTGGAATCTCCTTCTTTGGAGGTTTTTAAGGCCTGGCTTGACAAAGCCCTGGCTGGAATGATTTAGTTGGGAATTGATCCTGCTTTGAGCAGGGGGTTGGACTAGATGACCTCCTGAGGTCCCTTCCAACCCTGATATTCTATGATTCTATGATTCTATGGTCTGATGCAGCACTGCATCCCAAGTCCTCTTTTTTCTCTTCCTTGCCTGGCTCAGGCATTCCACAGGTGTGGAGAGGGAAACCCTCTGCAACCCCTGCTGCAACAGCAGATGTAACACAGAGAGTGTCAATATAGTCACAACAGAAAGCAAAACTTAAGATTCAGAAATCCCTTCTGCTGCTCCCCTAAAGTGTTAAACAAGACGTGCTTATTGACACTTCTGCTTCGGAGTGGTTGTGCCTGGCACCACTCACAGCTCCACCTCCACCTGCCCCTGGAGGAAAGAGGACAGGCCCTGCAGAGGCTCCTTTATGGTGCAGGTAGTCCGGCACGGAGCGTACTGGTGCACACCTTCCTGCGCCGCTTCCGAGGGCTCTGATATGACTGGCAGCTCTTTTATCTCCATCCGAGAGGTCTTCCACAAGACTTCTCCGGGCTGCCGGTCTTCTACCAGGACCTCCTCTCGACCTGGAAACTGGTTTCGGCAACCAGGTCTGTGGCGGCCACCGAGGGGGTGGATCTCCTCGCGGAGCCCCTGCTACACAACCTCCAGCTCCGTGTGCAGGCAGTGGAGTCCCCCTCGGTGCGACAGAGGTTGGTCCTGGCAGAAGTCACCAGACTCAGAGACCTCCTGGACTACAACCGGGGAGACTGGCTGGACCCCCTGACGCTTGCTTAGCGCATGGGGCTCTCCAGCCCTCATACTCCCCAGCGAGTACTTCAGGAAGTGAGGGCCGCATTACCGCCCACTGCCAGGGCAGGCCAGAGGATTCAGGGGGCCTGGGGAAAAGCAATTTCGGGGGCCCCTTCCATAAAAAAAAGTTGCAATACTATAGTAACATGTATTTGGAAATGTAAAAAATAACTAGTGAAATACATTCAAAAATTAATTTGTAATAATTTGAAAATACACTAAATACATTATTTAAAAACATTAAATGCTTTAATAGTATGTATACATTTGCATTTACATAATGGGCTGTTGCTGGGTGATGGTGATGGTTGGTGCCAATGGGCTGTCGCTGCCTGGGGGTGGTGATGCTGTTGCCCAGGGCTGGGTGGGGAGCTGGGCTCTGGGTTGGGGGGTGCCCGGCTCACAGGGGCTGGGCTCAGGGCTGTGGGGAGCTGGGGTCAGGGGGGTGTTCGGCTCAGAGGGGCTGGGCTCGGAGCTGGGGGTCAGGGCTGTGGGGGGAAATAGGGTGGGGGGGTACCCAGCTCAGAGGGGCTGGGCTCAGAACTAGGGGTCAGGTCTGTGGGAGAGATGGGGTCAGGGGGTGCCCGGCTCAGAGGAGCTGGGCTCGGAGCTGGGGGTCAGGGCTGTGGGGGGATGGGGTCGGGGAGTGTCTGGCTCAGAGGGGCTGGGTTCAGAGCTGGGGGGCAGGGCTGTGGGGGATGGGGTCGGGGGGTGCCCGGCCCCAGCCCCTTACCATGCCGCTTACCCCCTCTCCCGCAGCCTCAGCGCGCCGCGTCCAGCGCTGCAGCGGCATGATGTTTCCAGTGGGGCCTGAGCTCCTGCCGCTTGGCCGCAGCTCGCAGCCCCGCCCCCTTACCAGCTGAGACGCTGGGGATGGGGGAAGACAGAGGCAGGGGGAGCCTCCGACATACTCGTGGGGGCCTCTGTGGGGTCCGGGCCCTGGGGCAAATTGCCCCACTTGCACTCCCCTCTGGGTGGCCCTGCCCTGCCCCCCGCCCACCCTACACCCCAGGCCCTCCGGACCTTCTCATTGGGCCCCTGCCCCGTGGACCCACCCGGCCATCCCATCCCTTCATGATATGCAGCCAGCTCATTTCTGGACCGCGCCAAGGAAATATCTGTACACGCTAGTGCGCCACATCCTTCACGTCCTCACTCTCATGTCCTGCCCTGACACGAAGAGGCAGGACCTCCTGCCACCTCTGGAGGGTGAGGAGCCTTGGTGGGCCAGCCTATACTCCACCCTGATTCTGAGGCCCGAGTGTCAATTGGTGGCTCCTTCAAGGAGCCATGAGCACGGGCGAGTTCTTGGCATGGTTTGCCCCCATCCTGGCCACCTGCCCCTTTTGCAGCATGAGGGAGACCCTGGCACACGTGTATCTGAAGTGCGCCAGGTTGTAGCCCCTGTTCTGGCTTCTCTTAAGAACATAAGAACATAAGAAAGGCCGTACCGCGTCAGACCAAAGGTCCATCTAGCCCAGTATCCTGTCTACCGACAGTGGCCAATGCCAGGTGCCCCAGAGGGAGTGAACCTAACAGGCAATGATCAAGTGATCTCTCTCCTGCCATCCATCTCCCCTCTGAAAAGACAGAGGCTAGGGACACCATTCCTTACCCGTCCTGGCTAATAGCCATTAATGGACTTAACCACCATGAATTTATCCAGTTCTCTTTTAAACTCTGTTATAGTCCTAGCCTTCACAACCTCCTCAGGTAAGGAGTTCCACAAGTTGACTGTGCGCTGCGTGAAGAAGAACTTCCTTTTATTTGTTTTAAACCTGCTGCCTATTAATTTCATTTGATGACCCCTAGTTCTTGTATTATGGGAATAAGTAATAACTTTTCCTTATCCACTTTCTCCACATCACTCATGATTTTATATACCTCTATCATATCCCCCCTTAGGCTCCTCTTTTCCAAGCTGAAGAGTCCTAGCCTCTTTAATCTCTCCTCATATGCGACCCGTTCCAAACCCTTAATCATTTTAGTTGCCCTTTTCTGAACCTTTTCTAGTGCCAGTATATCTTTTTTGAGATGAGGAGACCACATCTGTACGCAGTATTCGAGATGAGGGCGTACCATCAATTTATATAAGGACAATAATATATTCTCAGTCTTATTCTCTATCCCCTTTTTCATGATTCCTAACATTCTGTTTGCTTTTTTGACCACCTCTGCACACTGCGTGGACATTTTCAGAGAACTATCCACGATGACTCCAAGATCCTTTTCCTGACTTGTAACTAAATTAGCCCCCATCATATTGTATGTATAGTTGGGGTTATTAGATATTCTATTGTGGTTTTGGCTGCACTTTTCCCCTCACCTCCTTATCTACGCATTCCCTATCCGTGGACCCACAAAGTCGCGGGACCTCCTTGTCAACCTCCTCCTAATGCTGGCCAAAATGACCACCTACAAGACCAGGGAGAGGAGGTTGGCTGACGGGGTTTCCTGTGACTGCAGGGCCTATTTCCGATCACCGTCTGCTGACGCATCCGGGCAGAGTTCCTCTGGCCGGCGTCCGCTGGCTCCCTTGACACCTTCGAGGAGCAGTGGGCGCTGTCCGCGGTTCTCTGCTTGATGTCCCCTTCCGGTTCCCTTCATTTAGCCCTGTGAGCTCACTCCTGTCCGTTATATCTTTAGTTGTCCCCCGTAATTAATTGAGACCTCGGACCTTGTAGAGCCTCCCTTTAGGCTGGAGGAGGTCCTTTATCAGTGGGTGGACACAACAGGACCACTCACAGCTCCAGCCATGGTGAGTGTGGGCCACCAGGGGTGAGGGAAATGGAGAGAATTGCTTGGTTGCATGAAACTATGAGGATAGGGCACTGGCACTGTCATTTTCCACAGGCACTGGTGATCTGTTATCTCACTGCTGAGGGTAACAAAGGCACAGAGAGCGCAGCTGCTGTTAGCGTCCCAAAGGTGCCTGGGCTTGTATGTTGCTGGCCTGTGTACTGAAATGGTGCCTGCTGAAGTTATCACTGAGTGGTGTGGGAAAGTGTCCTACTGTATAGGAAGAAATAAGGCTGCCATCCCTTTAAACCTTTGGGAGAAGATTGCAGAGTACCTCAGTGAAAGTTTCATCCAGATCTCTCAGAAGGATTCAGGGGACATTCCAGTGTACATAAACTGCCTCACATGGTCCCCCTTGCCTAGGGGAATGAAAAGCAGATAACAACGCTATCTCCCTTTGTTATACTGCTACCTCTTCTAGCATGAGTAAATTAATGCAAAGTCGATAGCTGTGTCCAGTTAAATTGCGGGTGCCATCACTGTAATGAGAAATACATTTACACACTTACCTGAGGATCCTTCCCCTACACTGGGCTCATCTGTGCTTAGCTGCCAGGACTGACTGGGCCGTGGTGGAGTCTCAAACAGGTCCTGACTCATAGACTCATAGACTTTAAGGTCAGAAGGGACCATTATGATCATCTGGTCTGACCCCCTGCATGCTGCAGGCCATAAAACCGTCCCTACCCCTTCCCCGGACTCTGCTGTTGAAGTCCCCAATCCTGTTTTTAGTGACTTCAATTGGCAGAGACCCTCCTGCTAGAGATCCCTGGCCCATGCTGCGGAGGAAGGCGAAAAACCTCCAGAGGCTCAGCCAATCTGCCCTGTAGGAAAATTCCTTCCCGACCCCAAATGTGGCGATCAGTAAGACCCCGAGCATATAGGCAAGAGTCTCCAGCCTGACCCCGTTAGCCACTATACTATTTACCCACCATTGCTTGGCTTTCCTTGACTACTATGTTTTACCATTAAACCATTCCCTCCATAAACTTATCTAACTTTATCTTAAAACCAGACAGGTCCGTCGCCCCCACCGTTTCCCTCGGTAGGCCGTTCCAATATTTCACCCCTCTGACGGTCAGAAACCTTCGTCTAATTTCAAGTCTGAACTTCCCCACGGCCAGTTTGTATCCATTCGTTCTGGTATCCACGTTAGTACTAAGCTGGAATAATTCTTCTCCCTCCCTTGTATTAATCCCTCTAATATATTTAAAGATAGCAATCATATCCCCTCTCAGCCTTCGCTTTGTCAGACTAAACAACCCAAGCTCCTCTAGTCTCCTTTCGTACGACAGCTTTTCCATTCCTCTGATCATCCTAGTGGCCCTTCTCTGCACCCGTTCCAGTTTGAGTTCATCTTTTTTAAACATGGGAGACCAGAACTGCACACAGTACTCCAAATGAGGTCTCACCAGCGCCTTGTACAACGGAAGCAGGACCTCCTTATCCCTACTAGATATACCTCGCCTAATGCATCCCAAGACAGCATTGGCTTTTTTCACCGCCACGTCACATTGTCGACTCATAGTCATCCTGCGGTCTACAAGAACCCCTAGGTCCTTCTCCTCTTCCGTAACTTCTAACCAATGCGTCCCCATCTTGTAACTAAAATTGTTATTAGTCATCCCCAAATGCATCACCTTACACTTTTCACTATTAAATTTCATCTTATTTCTGATACTCCAATTCACAAGCTCATTCAAGTCTCCCTGCAGGATATCCCTGTCCTCCTCCGAATTTACAACGCCTCCCACCTTCGTATCATCCGCAAATTTTATCAGCCCACTCCTGCAATCGGTTCGGAGGTCAGTTATAAATAGATTAAATAAAATGGGTCCCAAAACCGAACCTTGAGGCACTCCACTAGTAACCTCCCTCCAACCTGACAGTTCACCCTTTAATACAACCCGCTGCATTCTCCCCAGTAACCAATTCCTTATCCACTTCTGGATTTTCATATCGATCCCCATGTTTTTCAGTTTAACCAATAATTCCTCATGGGGTACAGTATCAAACGCTTTACTGAAATCCAGGTATATTAGGTCCACCGCATTTCCCTTATCTAATAAATCCGTTACTTTCTCAAAGAAGGAGATCAGATTCGTTTGGCACGATCTGCCCTTCGTAAAACCATGTTGTAATTTATCGCAATTGCCACTACCCTCCAGGTCCTCCACTAGTTTCTCTTTCAGAATTTTCTCTAACACCTTGCACACTACAGATGTTAGACTAACAGGCCTGTAGTTACCCGGATCACTTTTTTTCCCTTTCTTGAAAATAGGAACCACATTAGCTATTCTCCAGTCTAACGGGACCACCCCCGAGTTTACAGATTCATTAAATATTATCGCTAACGGGCCTGCTATTTCCCGCGCCAATTCCTTCAATATTCTCGGATGTAGATCGTCCGGTCCTCCCGACTTAGCCCCATTAAGGCGTTCAAGTTTTGTTTCTACCTCGGATACGGTAATCCCCCATCCCGAGTGCCCCTCTATAGTGGTGCTAGTATCCCTAATACCTTCATTGGCCTCATTAAACACCGATGCAAAATATTCATTAAGATATTGCGCCATGCCTAGATTGTCTTTAATCTCCTCTCCGGCAATAGACTTCAGCAGTCCCACTTCTTCTTTCTTTGCTTTCTTCCTATTTATGTGGCTGTAAAACCTCTTACTATTGCTTTTAATTCCCCTCGCTAGGTCCAACTCTACACGGCCTTTGGCCTTTCTCACTCTATCTCTACATTCTCTGACTTCACTTAGGTACATTTCCTTACTGATCCCTCCCCTCTTCCACTCTTTAAACGCTTTCTGTTTTTTCCTAATCGCCCCTTTGAGTCGGTCGCTCATCCAGCTCGGTCTAAATCTCTTGCTTAGTAATCTTTTTCCCTTTTTTGGAATACAGGCCTCCGACAGTTCATGCATCTTTAACTTAAAGTAATCCCAGGCTTCTTCTGCTTTTAAATCCATTAATACGTTTGCCCAATCCACTTCCCTTACCAGTCCCCTTAGTTTGTTAAAATTGGCCTTTTTAAAATTATAAACCCTAGTCTTTGATTTAATTCTGTTACTCCTTCCATGTATTTTAAACCGAATTAGCTCATGATCACTGGAGCCCAAATTGTCCCCTACTACCACTTCCTCAACAAGGTCCTCACTACTTGCTAGAATCAAATCTAAAATGGCCTCCCCCCTCGTCGGTTCAGTTACCACTTGATGGAGGAATTGATCAGCAAGCACTTCTAGGAACATCTGAGCCCTGTTATTGCTACTAGCGTTTGTTCCCCAATCTATATCCGGGAAGTTAAAGTCCCCCATAATTACACAGTTTCTGTTAGTAATTACTTCTCTAAACACATTAAATAGTTCCTTATCCATATCCTGGGTCGATCCCGGTGGTCTATAGCACACTCCAAGCACTATCCCCGGAGAGGCTCTAGTAGTCCTATTACCCAGTGTGAGTATTGCCCAGACAGACTCTGTGTTATCTAATCCATCCACTATTATTTCTTTACAGTTTATTTCACTATTGACATACAAGGCCACCCCCCCACCTTTACCCTTGTTCCGGTCTTTCCTAAACAGCGCATACCCCTCCATACCTGTGTTCCAGTCGTGACTGCCATTCCACCACGTTTCCGTTAGTCCTACGATATCCGGTTTCAGTTCCTGGACCAAGAGCTCCAATTCCTCCATTTTGTTACCTAGGCTTCTGGCATTGGTGTATAAACACCCTAATGTATGTCGTTTAGCCCGTCTCCCATTAGCAGCACTATATGTTGCGGGCCTCCTTGTGTCCGTCCCCCCTGTCCTTCCTATGTCCAATCTCATCTCCCCGGCTATGTCTCCTCTCCTTTTACTCACCTTTTCCATACTGGAATCTGGCGTGGAGATTAACTGTGCATCTCCCAACCGTCTCCCCAAACTTCCTAGTTTAAAGCTCTTTTGATTAGATGAGCCAGCCTCCCTCCCAGAAGTCTATTTCCTTCCCTACTCAGGTGAAGCCCATCCCGCGAGAACATGTGTCTGTCCCCGAAAGCCTCCCAGTGGCCATACATCCCAAAGCCCTCCTTATAGCACCACTCCCTTAGCCAACTATTTATTCTCACAATCCTATCAGCCCTTTGCTGCCCTTCCCTCGGAACGGGCAGAATCCCACTAAAGATAATCTGAGCCTCTATCTCCTTGAGCGTCTTCCCCAGCCTGGCATAATCTCCCCTGATCCTCTCTAACGAGAACCTAGCCGTGTCATTCGTTCCCACATGAAGGATTATCAAGGGGTTCTTACCTGCTCCTTTTAGGATCCTTTTCAACCGCAGGTCCACATCGCGTATCTTTGCGCCCGGGAGACAGCACACCCTTCTGTTCTCTGGGTCCGCCCTGGTCACAGGCCTGTCCAATCTCCTCAGTAAAGAGTCTCCAATCACATACACCTGCCGCCGCCTGGCAACAGTGCGATCTAGTAATCTAGTCTCCGATCCCTCTAGTCCTGACCTGTGCCTGTTCCTATCTTCCCTTATGCTCCCCCTTATGCCTTCCTGAATCCTCCCGGGGCCCAGAATTGGTGCTGTCTCCATCAACTCCTCCCCTCTCTCTCTTGGACTAGCTGACTCACGGCATAGCTGGACCTTCCCTCCCCGATTGCATGTCCCCTATCCTCCTCCTCCTCCTTGTCCTTGCTGTTCAGGTCAGTGATCTGTGGCTTGGGCTCACTGGAAGCAGGGGTGGCTCCAGCTTTTTTGCCGCCCCAAGCGGCGAAGAAAAAAAAAAAAAGCTGCGATCGGCGGCACTTTGGCGGCTTCATTCTTCGGCGGCAATTCGGCGGCCGGTCCTTTCCTCCAAGAGGGACCGAGGGACCCGCCGCCGAATTGCCGCCGAAGACCCGGAGGTGCTGCCCCTTCCCATTGGCCGCCCCAAGCACCCATATGCTTACGAATGTATATATGATATAACGGGAATATGTTTTATGCTACATATGCCATGTAACATATCTATGTAAAGGTTATGATCTACTGAATACATTCCTCCTATTTGTATGCATGTATCATTTTTGTACTTTAAGTTAGGAATATTGGCTGTATACTTGCTTGATAGCCTTAGTAAAGCATTTGGTCAGCTTCTTGAGAAAGGAATGTGCAAATTAAGTGCCCAATCAAGAACCACTTAAGCCAACAATGAACTTGAAGACACCAATTCACATCAAAGCTTTCCCAGGAATGTGGCTTGGCTGGTAAGAAACTCAGTCATGCATGGACATGTGGCTTGCCCACGTGACTTCAAGACTCCATCTTGGAGCTGGACTTTGCATAGGAGAGAGGAGGGGGTCTCCACACACAAGAGAAGGTCTACTTAAACACCTGGGAGACCCCTCCAGTTTGTCTTCAGCTGGCTAAAGAGATGGCCTCTCCACCCCTAAGGATACCTGAAAGAAACTGGAACAAAGGACAGTAACTACAGGGGGTGTGAGTGATTGCTGGACCCAGACTAGAAGGAGACTAGTCTGTAAAAGGAAGCTTACTGGGTGAGGTCTTTATCTCTGTTCAGTTTTCTTAGACATAGATTTGCGTTTTTTATTTTATTTTATTGGTAATTCACTCCATTGGGAGTTGGGCATCTGAGTGTTAAAGATGGGAACACTTCTGTAAGTTGCTTTCAGTTAAGTCTGCAGCTTTGGGGACATGGTTCAGACCCTGGGTCTGTGTTGGAGCCAGGGGCGGCTCCAGGCACCAGCACACCAAGCGGCCTGACGGTTGCTGTGGGGGCGGCAGTGAGGGAGGCTTTGGCGGCATCCTTGCAGGAGGTCTCGCAGCTTTGGTGGCAATTCGGCGGTGGGTACACCGAAGCCGCGGGACTGGCGGACCTCCCGCAGGCATGCCATTGAATCCGCGTTACCAGCGGACCTCCTGCAGGTGCGCCGCTGAAAGCCACCTGACTGCTGTGCTTGGGGTGGCAAAATACATAGAGCCGCCCCTGGTTGGAGCAGATTGGCATGTCTGGCTCAACAAGACAGGGTGCTGGAGTCCCAGGCTGGCAGGGAAAGCAGGGTCAGAAGTAGTCTTGGCACATCAGTTGGCAGCTCCAACAGGGTTTCTGTGATCCAACCTGTCACAGGAGTTACCCAATCAATTCACAACACCGGATTGGTTCTAATTAAAGAACAAAACAATTTTATTTAACTACAGAGAGATAGATTTTAAGTGAGTACAAGTCATGGGGCTTTAAAGTCAGAAATGGTTACAAGAGAAATAAAAATAAAATGCGTTCTGAACTTAACGGACTAGACTTTGTTCAAAGTGAAATCCCTTACCACATGTTTTCAGTACATTGCTCAGGCCAGGATTTGTTCCCAAAGTCCATAGGTTGTTTCTTTTGTCCTCTTTTGGGGGAAAGAGAGAGAGATAGGCAGGGATCACTTTGGGGTGTTTTTGCACATGACTTTTATAGTTCAGTCACCTTTTGAAATGCATTTTCTTGAGTGTTACCTCTAGATAAAGTTCATTCCTTCTGTGAAGTTGGAGTCAAGGAGTCTGGTGGTGAAAGAAGTTCCATGCTGTTGTTTGCTAAGATGCAGATCTGTTTGTTCCTGCCTCCCTCCTTCCTTGCTAAAGAATGACCACTTGATAAGTGATTGCCCATCAGCTTTGATAACACCTGATTACAGGCATCAGCTTTGTCCATTGTCTTTGAGAAACAGGTTTACCCACTCTCCAGACTTGTCTGGTAAACACACTTTAGTCATGATTTCAGCTTATGTTCATAACTTTAAATATAATATTGCTACACACATTTCACTATAATATTATTGACCAGTGAGTTATTAGTTTTCAATGATACCGGTCAAGCATATTTTGTACAAAGATTATTACAATAGAGTGTAGGGTGTGAATACAGGGGTGCATTCCGTCACAGAGGCCTAAACCAGGTCCACCATTTTTTAAGAAGGAGGAGATGTAGTGTCAGGAGCCCAATGGTTAGGTGCCTTCCTCCAGCATGTAAGCAACATGGGTTCAAATTCCCTTTCTACCTACTGTGGAGCAAGCACTTGAGCCTGAGGCTCTGAGGAAAGTGGTCTAATTTTTGGGTTGGGGGTGTGCTGGGGTAGAAATCTAGCCTTGTGTAGCTGCTCCACTTTATATAAAATACTCAAATATTGATGTTGCAGAGAGAGACTGACTTTTCCAGGGCAAAATTTTCCAAACTGACTAAGGGTACGTCTAAACTGCAAAAAAAAATAGACCCATGGCAGTGAGTCTCGCAGCTTGGGCCAACTGACTTGGGCTCATGGGGCTTGTGCTTTGGGGCTAAAAATTGTACTGTGGTCATTCAGGCTCGGGCTGGAGCCTGGGCTCTGAGACCTTCCCCCTTGCCAGGTTTCAGAGGCGAGGCTTGAGCCCTAGCCTGAATGGCTACACTGCTACTTTTAGCCCCACAGTGAAGCCTGAGTCAATTGACCTGGGCTCTGAGGGTATGTCTACACTATGAAATTAGGTCGAATTTATAGAAGCCGGTTTTATAGATATCGGTTTTATACAATCGATTGTGTGTGTCCCCACATAAAATGCTCTAAGTGCATGAAGCCAGCGGACCGCGTCCACAGTACCGAGGCTAGCGTCGACTTCTGGAGTGTTGCACTGTGGGTAGCTATCCCACAGTTCCCGCAGTCTCCGCTGCCCATTGGAATTCTGGGTGGAGATCCCAATGCCTGATGATGCAAAACAGTGTCGCGGGGGGTTCTGGGTACATGCCGTCATGCCCCTCCCCCTTCATCTGAGCAACGGCAGACAATCGATTCACGCCTTTTTACCTGGGTTACCTGTGCAGACAACATACCACGGCAAGCATGGAGCCCGCTCAGCTCAGCTCACCGTCACCATATGTCATCTGGGTGCCGGCAGAGGTGATACTGCATTGCTACACAGCAGCAGCTAATTGCCTTTTGGCAGTAGATGGTGCAGTATGACTGGTAGCCTTCATTGGCTATCTGAGTGCTGGCAGACGTGGAGCTGCATTGCTACACAGCAGCAGCCCCTTGCCTTTTGGCAGTAGATGGTGTATTAAGATTGATATCTGTCATTGTCATATTCCAGTTCAATCAGAGGCACCTGGGCAGACATGCTTTGTCTCCTGGAGACTCAGTCCTGCCGGCAGTCCAATTAAACCATCTTGACGATGATGGCTAGCAGTCGTAGTACAGTATCTTCTGCCAAGCACCCAGAAGATGCTGATGGCTATCAGTCATGCTGCACCGTCTGTTGCCAGCTTAAGATGTAAAAAATAGATGTATTCATTTGCTTCCACCTCCCTCCGTGAAATCAACGGCCTGCTAAACCCAGGGTTTTGAGTTCAATCTTTGGGGGGGCCATTCTGTGTGACAGTTGTTTGTGTTTCTCCCTGATGCACAGCCACCTTAGTTGATTTTAATTCCCTGTACCTGTACGCCATGTTGTCAGTCGCTCCTCCCTCCCTCCGTCAGTTTCGCGCCTTTTTTCGGATCAGACTCCATAGCACTGGGATCATGGAGCCCGCTCAGATCACCGCAGCAATTATGAGCACTATGAACACCACGCGCATTGTCCTGGAGTATATGCAGAGCCAGGACATGCCAAAGCAAAACCAGGACCAGCTGAGGAGGCGATTGCAGCGCGGTGACAAGCGTGATGAGGAAATTGACATGGACACAGCCCTCACACAAGGTACGGGCCCCAGCAATGTGCAAATCATGGTGTTACTGGGGCAGGTTCATGCCGTGGAACTCCGATTCTGGGCCTGGGAAACAAGCACAGACTGGTGGGACTGCATCGTGTTGCAGGTCTGGGACGATTCCCAGTGGCTGCGAAACTTTTGCATGCGTAAGGGCACTTTCATGGAACTTTGTGACTTGCTTTCCCCTGCCCTAAAGCGCCAGAATACCAGGATGAGAGCAGCCCTCACAGTTGAGAATCGAGTGGCGATAGCCCTGTGGAAGCTTGCAACGCCAGACAGTTACCGGTCAGTTGGGAATCAATTTGGAGTGGGCAAATCTACTGTGGGGGCTGCTGTGATCCAAGTTGCCAGGGCAATCAAAGACCTGCTGATATCTGGGAAATGTGCAGGCCATAGTGGATGGCTTTGCTGCAATGGGATTCCCAAACTGTGGTGGGGCAATAGACGGAACCCATATCCCTATCTTGGCACCGGAGCACCAAGCCACCGAGTACATAAACCGCAAGGGGTACTTTTCAATGCTGCTGCAAGCCCTGGTGGATCACAAGGGACGTTTCACCAACATCAACGTGGGATGGCCGGGAAAGGTACATGATGCTTGCGTCTTCAGGTACACTGGTCTGTTTCTAAAGCTGGAGGAAGGGACTTTCTTCCCGGACCAGAAAATAACCGTTGGGGATGTTGAAATGCCTATTGTGATCCTTGGGGACCCAGTCTACCCCTTAATGCCATGGCTCATGAAGCCGTACACAGGCAGCCTGGACAGTAATCAGGACCTGTTCAACTACAGGCTGAGCAAGTGCCGAATGGTGGTGGAATGTGCATTTGGACGTTTAAAAGCGTGCTGGCGCAGCTTACTGACTCACTCAGACCTCAGCGAAAAGAATATCCCCATTGTTATTGCTTCTTGCTGTGCACTCCACAATATCTGTGAGAGTAAGGGGGAGACATTTATGGAGGGGTGGGAGGTTGAGGCAAATCGCCTGGCTGCTGATTACGCGCAGCCAGACACCAGGGCGGTTAGAAGAGTACAGCAGGGCGCGGTGCACATCAGAGAAGCTTTGAAAACGAGTTTTGTGACTGGCCAGGCTACGGTGTGAAACTTCTGTTTGTTTCTCCTTGATGAACCCTCCGCCCCCCCACCCGGTTCACTCTACTTCCCTGTAAACCAACCACCGCACCCTCCCCTCCCCCCTTCAAGCACCGCTTGCAGAGGCAATAAAGTCATTGTTACTTCACATTCATGCATTCTTTATTAATTCATCACACAACTAGGGGGATAATTGCCAAGGTAGCCTGAGAGGGGTGGGGGAGGAGGGAAGGAAAAGGACACACTGCAGTTTAAAACTTTAAAACACTTATTGAAGGCCAGCCTTCTGATGCTCGGGCAATCATCTGGGGTGGAGTGACTGGGTGGCCGGAGGCCCCCCCACTGTGTTCTTGGGCATCTGGGTGAGGAGGCAATGGGACTTGGGGAGGAGGCCATTGGTTACACAGGGGCTGTAGCGGCGGTCTCTGCTCCTGCTGCCTTTCCTGCAGCTCAACCATACGCTGGAGCATATCAGTTTGATGCTCCAGCAGCCGGAGCATCGACTCTTGCCTTCTGTCTGCAAGCTGACGCCACCTATCATCTTCAGCCCGCCACTTGCTCTGTTCATCCGGCGATTCAGCCCGCCACCTCTCCTCTCGTTCATATTGTGCTTTTCTGTAATCTGACATTGACTGCCTCCCCACATTCTGCTGTGCTCTTTCAGCATGGGAGGACATCTGGAGCTCCGTGAACATATCATCCCGAGTCCGCCGTTTTCTCCTTCTAATCTTTGCTAGCCTCTGCGAAGGAGAAACATGTGCAGCTGGTGGAGGACAAGGGAGAGGTGGTTAAAAAAGACACATTTTAGAGAACAATGGGTACACTCTTTCATGTTAAATTCTGCTGTTCACATTACACAGCAAATGTGCTTTCGTTACAAGGTTGCATTTTTCCTCTTATATTGAGGGCCTGCCGGTTTGGTGTGAGAGATCACTCACGCGGTGCCAGGCAACAGAATTCGGCTTTTTTAACCCTCATGGGAATGGTTTCAAACAGTAGCGCCCTCATTTCCCATACCAAGGACCCGTTGGGTTGGCCATTTAAAATGGGTTTGCAATGTAAAAGGAGGGGCTGGGGTTTCCGGGTTAACATGCAGCACAAACCCAACTACCCGCCCCCCACACACACACCCAATTCTCTGGGATGATCCCTTCACCCCTACCCCCCACCACCGCGTGGCTAACAGTGGGGAACATTTCTGTTCAGCCGAGCAGGAACGGGCATCTCTGAATGCCCCCTTAATAAAATCACCCCATTCCAACCAGGTGACCGTGAATGATATCACTCTCCTGAGAATAACAAAGAGAGATAAGGAATGGATGTTGTCTGCATGCCAGCAAACACTGGGACCATACGCTGCCATGCTTTGTTATGCAATGATTCCAGACTACGTGCTACTGGCCTGGCGTGGTAAAGTGTCCTACCATGGTGGACGGGATAAGGCAGCCCTCCCCAGAAACCTTTTGCAAAGGCTTTGGGAGTACATGAAGGAGAGCTTTCTGGAGATATCCCTGGAGGATTTCCGCTCCATCCCCATCCCCATCCCCATTAACAGACTTTTCCAGTAGCTGTACTGGCCACAATTGCCAGGGCAAATTAATCATTAATCATTAAACACGCTTGCTTTTAAACCATGTGTAATATTTACAAAGGTACACTCACCAGAGGTCCCTTGTGTGCCCTCAGGGTCTGGGAGCATGCCTTGGGTGAGTTTGGGGGTTACTGGCTCCAGGTCCAAGGTGATAAACATATCCTGGCTGTTGGGGAAACCGGTTTCTCCGCTTCCTTGCTGTGAGCTATCTTCATTGTCTTCATCATCATCATCATCTTCCGCGTACCCCGAACCCGCTTCCCTGTTGCGTGTTTCTCCATTGACGGAGTCAAAGCACATGGTTGGGGTAGTGGTGGCTGCACCCCCTAGAATGGTATGCAGCTCTGCGCAGAAGCGGCATGTTTGCGGCTCTGCCCCCGGACCTTCCGTTTGCCTCTCTGGCTTTGTGGTAGGCTTGCCTTAGCTCCTTAATTTTCAAGCGGCACTCTGTTATGGCCTCTGTCCTTCATGGCCTTTGAGACCTTTTCTAATATTTTGCCATTTCGTTTACTGCTACGGAGTTCAGCTAGCACTGATTCGTCTCCCCATATGGCGAGCAGATCCCGTACCTCCCGTTCTGTCCATGCTGGAGCTCTTTTGCGATCCTGGGACTCCATCATAGTAACCTGTACTGATGAGCTCTGCGTGGTCACCTGTGCTCTCCACGCTGGGCAAACAGGAAATGAAATTCACAAGTTCGCGGGGCTTTTCCTGTCTACCTGGTCAGTGCATCTGAGTTGAGAGTGCTGTCCAGAGCGGTCACAATGAAGCACTGTGGGATAGCTCCTGGAGGCCAATAACATCGAATTCCGTCCACACTACCCCAAATCCGACCCGCAAAGGCCGATTTTAGTGCTAATCCCCTCGTCGGAGGTGGAGTAAAGAAACCGGTTTAAAGGGCCCTTTAAGTTGAAAGAAAGGCCTTTGTTGTGTGGACGTGTCCACGCTTAATTCGATTTAACCCTGCTAAAGTCGACCTAAACTCGTAGTGTAGACCAGGCCTGAGACTCACTGCCATGGATCTTTTTGTGCAGTGTAGACAAACTCTAAATGACCGAGGCTTGTGGTGCACTCCAAAATTTTGCTGCCATAGCGATATCAGGAAGGAGTGTGAAAAAATCACTACCACCCCAGCTCCAGCCCAGTGCTTAGGGCAAGCCCCTAGAATGTAGAAGACCCAAGTTTCAGACCCTGTTTCTATGCCTTGTTAAATATTTTGTACACAGTGGAACAGCTTCAACTTGAGAGAGTTCCACCCTAGCATACCCTAGAGTCCAGTGGTGGGGGCATTCACCTGAGCAGGAGAGGATACGTGTTTTAAGTCCCTGCTCCACATCAGGGTGAGTAGGCTGGGGAACCCTGCTAGGGCTTAGAGAGCTCAGTTAGGTGCTGAGCCGCTTGATGTCAGGACTGAGGTGACTGTGCGTGTCTGCTGGCAGAAATTTAGGCACCTAGGGGACTTTGACAGTGGAAACGTAAGCATCTAAGGAGTGTAGGGGGATTACGCAGCAACACAGTAGTGGTTTGAGGAGCTAACTTTAGAACTTGGGCACATAGAGTGGCAGCTAATTCCCCCTTTTGCCTCTCAGGCACTTTTGAAAATTTCCCCCATGTGTAAAATGGTGCTAATAGCAGCACTTACCTCACACGGGAGTTGTGAAGACAAATGCACTGTGAGGGGCTCGAACGCTATCACAATGGGGGTCAGATGAGTGCTGTAGAGAGCTAGACTAGTTATTACGTTTTTCCAGGTTACTGGGTGGAGTGTCACAGAAGAGTTCTGGTGACGCAATGTTACTGATTGCATGCTAGGAGACAGGTATACTGGTGCACACTTGGGAGCTATGTCAAAACAATGGCAGAGGGTTTAGTGTGCTTCTCATTATGATTCTGTCAGAGGTGCAGCTGTAACCCATGTAACAGTGGGACTCTGTGCTCCTGCAGGGATGAGGCCACAGACAGTGATTTATAAGTTCCCTCGTAAAAGGCTTCTTCCCTTAGCTCAAATGCTGGCAGCTAACACTTTTAGCTCCAGAGGCCCGAGAGTCAAGCTCCACAGGTGCACGTGGGCATTTTAAACACTGTGGCTCTCTGACACTCAGGACCAGCTCCACTGGCCAGCAGCAGTGTGTCAGCCACACTAACGTGGGGTGTTTCTTTGAGCCTCTCCAGTGATGAGACCATATGTAGAGGTTTATGTGTTTGCTACTGCCCCTGACCTAACCAAGCTGGTCCTTTAGCTCAGACAGTTGAGGCTTGTGGGTTTTTTGTGTGTTTTTGTTAAGCTACAAAGATCTTGGGCTCAATCACCCCAGAGCCATGGAGGAGCTGTGAAGCGCTGGGGACCGCCAACGCTCAGCATGAGCTTCCCAGCCCAGCAGGCGTATGTAACCCACAGTGTGTCTTTCTTTGGCCTCCTCTAGTGGCTAGGCCCTGTGGAAGAACACCTCTAAATAAAGTCATCTGCACACTAACCTCAGCTGCTTGAGCTAATGGAGTGCTTTAGCTAACTCACAGGCAGAAGCAGACTCCTGTTCTAGCCATTGTAGGGGGACAAAGCACTGTAATGCAATTGCATGGGTTACAGAAAGCTCTCAGGTTTCAGAGTAGCAGCCGTGTTAGTCTGTATCCGCAAAAAGAACAGGAGTACTTGTGGAACCTTAGAGACTAACAAATTTATTAGAGCATAAGCTTTCGTGGACTACAGCCCACTTCTTCGGATGCATACAGAGTGGAATAAATATTGAGGAGATATATATACACACACATACAGAGAGCATAAACAGGTGAGAGTTGTCTTACCAACTCTGAGAGGCCAATTAAGTAAGAGAAAAAAAACTTTTGAAGTGATAATCAAGATAGCCCAGTACAGACAGTTTGATAAGAAGTGTGAGAATACTTACAAGGGGAGATAGATTCAATGTTTGTAATGGCTCAGCCATTCCCAGTCCTCATGTCATCATCATGAATAAATTGGAATATGACCAAGAGGCGGCTAGACAGCTCTCTAACACCACATTCTACAGGCCGTTATCCTCTGATCCCACTGAGGATTACCTAAAGAAACTACTTCATCTGCTAAAAAAACTCCCTGACAAAGCACAGGAACAAATCTGTACAGACACATGTCTAGAACCCCGACCAGGAGTATTGTATTTGCTACCCAAGATCCATAAACCTGGAAATCCTGGATGGCCCATCATCTCAGGCATTGGCACCCTAACATCAGGCTTGTCTGGTTATGTGGACTCTCTCCTCAGACCCTACGCTACCAGCACTCCCAGCTATCTTCGAGACACCACTGACTTCCTGAGGAAACTACAATCCATTGGTGATCTTCCAGAAAACACCATCCTGGCCACTATGGACGTAGAAGCCCTCTACACCAATATTCCACACAAAGATGGACTACAAGCTATCAGGAACAGTATCCCCGATAATGTCACAGCTAACCTGGTGGCTGAACTTTGTGATTTTGTCCTCACCCACAACTATTTCACATTTGGGGACAATATATATCTTCAAGTCAGCGGCACTGCTATGGGTACCCGTATGGCCCCAAAATATGCCAACATTTTTATGGCTGACTTAGAACAACGCTTCCTTAGCTCTTGTCCCCTAACGCCCCTACTCTGCTTGCGCTACATTGATGACATCTTCATCATCTGGACCCATGGAAAAGAAGCTCTTGAGGAATTTCACCATGATTTCAATAATTTCCATCCCACCATCAACCTCAGCCTAGATCAATCCACACAAGCGGTCCATTTCCTGGACACTACTGTGCTAATAAGCAATGGTCACATAAATACCACCCTATACCGGAAACCTACTGACCGCTACACTTACCTACATGCCTCCAGCTTCCATCCAGGACACACCACACGATCCATTGTCTACAGCCAAGCTCTAAGATATAACCGCATTTGCTCCAATCCCTCAGATAGAGACAAGCACCTACAAGATCTCTATCAAGCATTCTTAAAACTACAATACCCACCTGCTGAAGTGAAAAAACAGATTGACAGAGCCAGACGAGTACCCAGAAGTCACCTCCTACAAGACAGGCCCAACAAAGAAAATAACAGAACACCACTAGCTGTCACCTTCAGCCCCCAACTAAAACCTCTCCAGCGCATCATCAGAGATCTACAACCTATCCTGAAAGATGACCCTTTACTCTCACAGATCTTGGGAGACAGACCTGTCCTCGCTTACAGACAACTCCCCAACCTAAAGCAAATACTCACCAGCAACCACACGTCACTGAACAAAACCACTGACCCAGGAACCTATCCTTGTAACAAAGCCCGATGCCAACTCTGTCCACATATCTATTCAAGTGACATCATCATATGACCTAATCACATCAGCCATACCATCAGGGGGCTCGTTCACCTGCACATCTACCAATGTGATATATGCCATCATGTGCCAGAAATGCCTCTCTGCCATGTACATTGGCCAAACCGGACAGTCTCTACGGAAAAGAATTAATGGACACAAATCTGACATCAGGAATCATAATACTCAAAAACCAGTGGGAGAACACTTTAACCTGTCTGGTCATTCAATGACAGACCTGCGGGTGGCTATATTACAACAGAAAAACTTCAAAAACAGACTCCAACGAGAGACTGCTGAGCTGGAATTGATATGCAAACTAGACACAATCAACTCAGGATTGAATAAGGACTGGGAATGGCTGAACCATTACAAACATTTAATCTATCTCCCCTTGTAAGTATTCTCACACTTATCAAACTGTCTGTACTGGGCTATCTTGATTATCACTTCAAAAGTTTTTTTTCCTCTTACTTAATTGGCCTCTCAGAGTTGGTAAGACAACTCCCACCTGTTTATGCTCTCTGTATGTGTGTATATATATCTCCTCAATATTTATTCCACTCTGTATGCATCCGAAGAAGTGGGCTGTAGTCCATGAAAGCTTATGCTCTAATAAATTTGTTAGTCTCTAAGGTGCCACAAGTACTCCTGGTTTTTTTGAGAAAGCTCTCAGTAGAGGAGGAGGTTCAGGGCACCTTGCAATAACCATTGTATTTTATGCTGGTGGTGTATCAAATGGGGTCAAATGTGACAATGCTTGGACACCATCATTGTCATTTGCTGCTGGCCTTGGCTATTGGGGGGTGGGTCAATGTGCCCCATAGGAACCCTCCATCCACATGCCCTCCCTGCAAATCAACTCTCCTCCAAATGCTGATGCCCATCCTTTTCACCCCAACACCCCCTCCTCCAGCAGATGGCAGAGCTTTGCTCACACGGTGTGCTGGCAATCTAGGGAAAGGATGCCTGCAGCAAGGTGTTGTGTTTGTGTGTGTGGCTAAGGCCTCTCACAAGAATAAATGTTATACTGCGTCCACACAAACACCTGGGGAGGCTGAAAGAAAATTGGATTATTGTGGGCCTTTGTCACACATTCTGAGGGCTCGTATCACACACTGGCTGGTCAGAAGGTGGAAGAGTATGCGTCACTTGGACCCAGGAGGGGCAGCCCTGCTACTGGAGTGCAGGCACAGACCGTGCTGCTGCTGCAGCCACTCATGGGCGTATCCAGTTTCCAGAAGTGTGGCTGAGGCTGGCTGGTGTTTCAGGAAGTAAGGGTGACATAGACACCTTCCTGGAGGTTCTTTCCAGATCACACATTATGGTCACTGCTAAATACAGCAGGTTTACTTGTCATGTTTACGGCCACTATCCCTTCAGTGGAGACATACATGTTCTGGAGACATAGACCTTCCTGGGGCACCTCTCAGAAGGGTCAGCACAACCAGGGGCAGCTTCCACTGTGCAGCTCCTGTTTAATCCCTCTCCCCAGGGAGCTACTCAACCTGGTAACCAATCTTCTGTAAAAACCAGTAAATTAACAAACAAAACCTCTGGTTAGTGACAATAAGGCTACCTCAGGACCCACCTCAAATCCTTGGAAGCATGAAAATACCAAGTTAAGGGAAAGTCTCCAGCATTCCTTGTCACTGGCTGGAGGTCTGGATTGGGGAAGGTGGTGGCTGGGGTGGGGAGGGGGAAGGGGATCACAGGATGCAGGAATCAGGGCAGGCTTCTGGCAGCAGGGGAGGTGGGTTGTGGGAGGAGGGCAGGCTGGGGGTGTTTGGGAAGGCCAGTAGTAGGGGTTATATTAGAGCGAGATGTTTGGTGCATCAGGCAAATAAAGTCAGATTTTGCAATGAAAACTCTAAAGTGATTTATTGCATTTGGAGCAGATACAGGAAACATCTGAGAAAAAATCCAAGAGGTCAAATCAAGCATATGCACAGAATACATCTGTGTATACCTTACATTCAGTACATTCCCTGATGGAGTTGGGGCTGAGCCATCACTGTGGGGTGGGTGCTTGTCCTGCTCACTGTATCCCATCCACACCCTGATAAGATCCCTTCTTGGCAATGAGACTGGGAGAAAGATGAAAGAACAAAGCATTGCACGGGAGGAAGGAAAGGTGAGTTGGATCCAAGCAAGCAAGGTGGGCTGCCAGATGGCTTATCACTGGCAGAGACTTCATTCACCCTTCTGCCTCAAGCATTGGAATAGTCATTCTTCAGCTGACTGCAAGAGAAAGAAATTAAACAGCATGAACTCTGGTATTGTAGAGGTGAAATGCCCCCTACTCTATGCAGTGAACCCACTGAGCCTGACAGTCTCCTGACCTCTGGCCAGATTGGAAGGCATAGAACACAGAATACTTTACGTAGCTGGGGGGAAGTGCAATATGTATACAACGTTGATTAGGCATTTGTGTGACTTAATGCACTTCATTTCCAATGTGGCTGCACTGAGCTCTTTAGGGAGTTACAGAGTGATTGTATTGCTTCATGTTTTGCACAGCTTGTTCTGTTTTCGGATGTAGTTGTACTGTTTTGTAGGGCTACTTTTGAATCATAAATAACTGTGCTACTTTTGAATCATAAATAACTGTGCTACCTGCACTCACATAAAAACAGATGAAAGCAGAGCTACGTTTCTGTCACCCAGCACATAATCACCACTATGTTTCTTCCACTCAGCCCTCACTCCCGCCTAAAATAACATTTACTAGGAACTTAGTAATATTTAATGACAAGTGATAAGAAGGCAAATAAAACCCTTAAAGTTCGCTAGTGTACTCTGCATGTAAATCCAGCATATGACAGCATCTCTTACGTTGTTGGCAACAGTTTTCCTATTATGGACTTCAAGAGGTCTTATTTTTGGCCACCTAAAGACTGAAGCAATTCAATCTTGGCAATCCAGGCAGGCCTAGAAAGCTCACTGCTGCTTTTGCAAATGTGAAAGGTGCAACCATAATAGCAATCATCTTCCTCACAGAACAGTCATTGTGCATAAGGAGGCATTTCCCTGGGCTTTCAGAAACATGGACTTCCTCGACCGGACGTTCTACGGCCACCATTGATCATCCCAGGACTGGAGAACAATGATGCAGCCCCCACCCCTCTCTGCTTATGGGTTTGGCCCAAAATAGCTTGTGGACACTGAGTGCTTTGTCCAGAGACTCTACACCACTCACTAGTACACGCCATCTCCTGGGCAGTTCAGGTATATTAGGTATATTCAGATATATTTACGGGGATCAACACACAACATGGCTCTCTGCTAGTAATGACTGCACAGCTGCCTCTGTCTCTCCACAGCTGCTTCTGCTGCCTCAGAGCATATAATCATCAAATCCTAGGACATGCCAGCTCTTCACTCAGTGAGAAACTTGTTCTCATGAAAGCAGTCAGCAAGCGAAGCAGCATGTGTTGGTTTACTTGGACATTGTTATAGGGATTCTGGGAATTTGTCTTCTCCCCCCACAATCCCTCTGGGCACCTGTGAGGCCTCCCAGAAGGCTATTGGCAATCACTCATAACATACTGCAGTTTGGAACAACACTAGGAATTCTGGGATGAATGCCCAGAAGAAAGTGCTACTAACACAAGCCAATGCAGTGCTAGTGTAGATTTGGGGTGTAACCGTAAAGCCACTAAACATGAGTGTGAATACTGTGAGGATGCACTGATTTGTGTTTACCACAACTGAGATAACTAACATGAGTTAATTGCAACTGAGGGAACTACAGTCTAGACACAGCCTGAAGTGAAAGACCCCATGTCCTATTCCCCCATCCCTGAGCTAGCAGCCAGTCCCATTCTCTTGAGGCCAGCATCTCTCCCTAGTCAGAGGGGCCTGGATTTGTACTTACCGTTGACACTGACATGTTCTCCTTTCAATCAAGTCTCGCCTGGCTCGTGCCATCTTTTCAGCCCGTTGCTGTCAGGAGAGAAAGGAGTGTGCCATGAACCCACATTTCTGTGTTTAAAGTTCTACCCTCCAAAGTGGCTGGTGGTTTCAAACCCTCTGCTTGCCATGACTGTACAGATTTTATCTGCCTCACTCCTCAGAGATTTAACTGGGATATGGCTATTTTAAGAGTCCCTTCCCCAGGGGGGTGGTTCCTAGTTCCCTCCCACTTGCTCCTCTGAAGGGGGGAATCCTCAGAGACTCATCCTGACTGCAGTGGAGGGACTTTCCTCCTTTGTTGTCTGCTGGGACTTGGGAACTCACCCTCCTTCGCTGCCGGGCAGTACAGATGAAAGTACATAGGCTTGCAAGGAGAAGCAGCACTATGCCAGCTCCAACCCCTGCCCCGATCAGCACATAGCTATTCCATTCAGCAGCCTTCACTGTGGAGAGAGAAGTGAGAGAATTGGAGAGACGGATATAGAGAGAGACACAGAGAGAGACAGCATGGGCCTTTGAATGGAGGAAGTGGTGGTGGTCTCCCTACCCACAATGTAGTTAATGCTGGTCATCATGTTATTCTCCACCTTAAGGCTGCATCTCCACAGCCCCACAGTCTTGGTCTTCACCTCCACCTCACTGTGTCCCAACATATTTAATTTCTTCTCAGTCCCATTCACATGCTCCCAGAACAGCTGGGCATTAGGTGGGATAGGAGCCGAGAGCTTGCAGAGCAGGGTCACGTTAGCCCATTTGGAGAGCGGCCCAACAGGGTCAGCAGTGACTGCAAAGAGAACAAGAGGGGGACATGCAAATGAGGGGATGGAAACATCCTTTCCATAGGGTCTGAGATAGAGTCTCAGGGGTCTCCAGATGGTAGGCACCTTTTTGGGGGGGACCTCCCATACTCCTGCCCCACTTCCCCTGTAGTGTCCATAGGGGCCACAACTTCCTCTCACCTGTCATCACCACCAGGTGGATGGCCTTCTCCACACGGCCACGGCTGACTGTGAACTGGCACTGATACCATCCAGCATCCTTGAACTGGACTCTGGGCAGTTTCACTTCCAGGTGATTGCTGGGTTTCCATGTAACCGGCATGTTGGCCATTTGCTTAGACAAGAACAGCCCTTTAGAAGTGACATTGAAGTTAAACTTCTCCACGTACGTGTTGTTTATCATCTGTTTCCACTCCAAGCCTCCTCTGACATACTCCATCTCTCTTATCTGCAGCAGGTGAGTGCTCAGAGAGTAGGAGAAGGACACAGTAGAATTAACAGCTTTGTAGAGCGTCTGGTTCAAATTATGAAAACCTGAATTCAGAGCAGAAAGAGGAGATCATACGGAAGTGTGGGGAGCAATAGTCTCATCATCAATTTTGCAACTTCACCATGGAGCAGGGAGGAGATAGTCCATCCCTCTGTCTAGCTCTAGGGAGACCCCATCTGGGTTATTGTGCTCAGTTCTGGAGGAGCTCAGAGAAGAGCCACAACAGTTCAGGAGGCCAGAAGGGTTGGGTTCTTGGGAGAGATTCAAAGGGTTAAATCCATCCAGCTAAGCAAAGCTTCAACTGGGACAAGGAAATGAGAATCATCTGCATGAGTCTGAGATGCACAAATTCCTGGGGGAGGGGGACTGTTTAGGAGAACAAGGGGGAACAGGGTGAGACTGAGCCAAGGAACGGGAGCTCAGGAGCCAACCTCCAGTGCTGAGGGGTCTGTGACCCTGGAGATCCTGAGAGGAAGGCCCTGGTGCTGCATTGATCAGGACACTGGGAACTAGGAAACCAGGTAATGACCTGTGACCTTTCCCTGGGCTTGTGTGTGAGGAGGAGATGGGATCAGTTTAGATTTATCCACCATCTTCTGCATTTTCTAGGCATCTGCAAAGATCTGAGACTCAGATCCATGCTTTTCTTACCTATCACCAGCACCTTATAGGGTATGTCCAGCTTAGCAGACAGGGATGTGATGTGGCACCTCCAGGTTCCACTGTCCTCAGCCTGGAGGTTGTGTATCTGCAGACTGCGTCCACCATTCTTCAGTTCTCTTGATTGAGTGGCTGTAACTTTGTCCTTGCCGTTGTTGGACCAGGTGACGTTGGCACTTGAGGAACCTTGTATGCTCAGCGTGAGATTTTCAGCCTGCAGGAGGTAGCCACTAGGAGAGCCTGTAACTGTGAAGAGAGAGAGAGCCCATCCAGTGAGTCCTGTCCTCCACCAGCTTCCTCCAGGGGAGGGGCTGGGACTGAAGGTGAGCATGGGGATCTCAGTAGAAGGACAATCTGAGGAGGTAGGGCTAGCTGGAGGAAAGGGATCTGCGATAGCTCAGGCCAGAGGAGATGGACAAAGGACAAGGACCTCAGCAAAGTGTTGTCTCAAAGCTCCTTGCACTCTCATCTCGCTGTCCCGGATCACTCACCTTCAAACACCTGCAACTGGACCTTGAAAGTTCTGGAACCGACTACACAGACGTACTTGCCAGCATCAGAGTGCTCCAGCTGTGACAGTATCAGGGAGAAGTTCCCCTTGGACATCTCCTGCTTATTTAATTCAGATCGACTGACCAATGGAGTTTTGCCTTTGGGGAGAGTAAAAAGGTTGTGGGTGAAAGCTGCTCCCCAGGAGGGGATTCTCTAGCCCTATATGAGGGACAAGGGTGTGGTGAATTTGGAATTCTACCTCTCAAGAGGCGCATCTGATGCTGGATCACAACTAGGTCATTGTATTTCCAGGTCACCCCATCACTGTGGGATTTGTCAATACAGGGCAGGATCACCTGTTCCCCAACAGCACCAAACACTGTTGTCTCTCCCTCAGCCATAATGGGGATCAGACCTGAAAGAGACCCCCCCAAAATAATGGGGGGAAGGAACAGTCATTACAGTGGCAAAATTAATACCCCCTCTCCATCAAAATGGACCCCAAACCTCCTAATCCCCCACACTCTTTCCTGGGAGTCTACTCCATTTTACTTGCTCTTTTTCTTCTTGCAGTCTTCCCAAAATCTCTAGTCTCCTCATTCCAACCACCTCAACTCTCATCCATAAAATCTAATCTAATCTATCTATCTAACAAATGGTGACAGATGTGGCATTTTCCTGCAATATCCATGAAAAACCTTACTGAATTAAGTATACATATATCTGGATTAAGTTTAAATACATTGAATTAAATGCAAAGGTTATGTATTATTGTGGGCTGGGATGTATGTAACCTCTCTAGGGGTGAGCTGTGATGTGAACCCTGGGAACTGTTATGAACTTCAAAAGACTGTATTGAACAATGTGCCAGACAAGAATGGGCTTTTGGGGACAAACAGTGTCAAGTGGTTTGTCTGTGGACTCTCCAGGGGGAGGTGAATGTGAAAACCCAGCCTTATGAAGCTGTGCCCTGAGGAGGGGACCATTGTTTGCTGATCATCTGCCCCTGGAATCTCAAGATGAAAGGCCCAAGGTGTATAAAGAAGAGACTGACCTATTCATGGTTGTTCTGGGTCTGACTCTGGGACAGTTATGAACTTGTAACCACAGGGAAAACCCTGTGTGGGGTTTGAAGGACGGACTCCTACCAGAGCCCTTGTTAGAGGTGGGATGATCACTGCTAAATACTTTTTTTGTTTTTAGCATGTTTTCTCTGTATTGCTTTTGCTTTAGGAATAAATGTATTGGCTTAGAAAGACCTGTGTGGTAACTTCTAACTGCTAGCAATTACCCTGTTCCTATCCTCTGGAGAGAAAGCACAGTGCAGACATTATCCTTGTAGGTAGTCCTTACTAGGGAATTCACAGTGTAGGTAGGGAACTGTACAGCCTGGGAATACCCCAGTCAGGAGGGAGAGAGACACGGGTCTTTGTCCAAGAGAGGAGATGGCTGAGGAGCTGAAAGCCTACGTGGGTGTTGCCTAAATCCTAGTATGCTTGTGTTTGTCTCTATCTCTGTCTCTGACACTTTTTGTCCCACTCTGGAGTTACAGCCATCTCTGTCTTTGTCTTTCTCTCTGACCTTTCTTCCCACTCCTGCTGACCTTACTTTCCATTCTCCCCCTTGGATTTCCTCCCTTCATTTCTCTCTCCTGTGACTCTCTCTTCTTTCAGTCCCATTTTTTTCCATTCCTGCACACCCTCCCTACATTGTTTTCTCTCTCTTTCCCTAGCTGACAGAGATTCTGTTTTGTTTTAAACATATATACAAACTTCTCCCTGGGCCCGTGTCTCCAGAAGGCTGCAGCATGGCCATCAAAAATCACGAGTCAGGCCACCAAAAATCATGAGAATTAAAATCATGAGATTTAAAAAAAATAATAATCAGTGACCGGTTCTTTTTATTTGTTTTCTGTTTTGGTGTTTTCAGACCACACTTGGGTCAGGATTTCAAGCTTTTCTCTAAACTGGAGAGGCAAAAGCTCCTTTTTTCTAATTGAAAGCTGAGAATCTTGTGCAATAGTTCTCCATTCCTGGAGCTGGGGTTTTAAGAAAAACACTACGTATGGCAAGAGCTCCAATCAAATCACAACAATTGGCAAAACTGAGTCTGTCACAGCAAATCCCTTCATAGGAAACATCACAGGGATTGGGGTGGGGTGCTGCAGGGGGCAGTATTTTCCCTCCTGCACTTTGTGGTGAGTGGTTGGGATTGGTGCTGTATTCGATGTGATAGTGCCCAAATGTCAGGTCCCTTACAAACAATTCCACAGATTTGCAGGTTATTGGGAGCCCTGACCCACAGGACCAGGACTGGTCTTGGCACCCCTGCCCGAATATCATGACATCTTATCACTTCAGTCAGTGCAAAGTCTCCCTGCTGCAGCATTGCCAACACCATGCATTCAAAACTCCAAACTCAGATTCCCTTCCCCCGCAAATCAGGAGATTGGCTTAAAAATTATGATTTTTTAAAAAATAATAAACCACACTGGTTTGCACCTGCATTCTGATTTTTATAGGGAAGTTGCCCAGCCCCAATTTGTATGTTGTCATTTCAGGTTCAATAGTCAAACTGAAACATACACACACAAGTGCAGGAGATGTCCCCTTTGGCTGGTTGGGGGCAGAGCCCCCTTGCCTCTCCCAGGAGCGGCTCTAGGCACCAGCAAAGCAAGCACGTGCTTCGGGCAGCCCATTTGCAGGGGCGGCAGGGATCCAGCATGGGAGCCAAGAACCAACAGGGGGCCCTGGGAACTGTAGTTCCTTGGTTAGCTCCCTGCCTATAGAGCCAGCCCTGGAGCAGGGAAAGAACTATATTTCCCAGCATTCCCTTGGCCACTACCAACAGGAAAGAGGGGGAGGGAGTGAAGTAGCTGAGACCTCATGCTGCAGCCTGCTATGAATGGAGAGCTGCAATCTGAAGGGTAGGGATACCATATTTTAACATTCAAAAAATAGGACACTCCACAGGGAGGGAGGGTAGCCCCACCCTGCCACCATCCACCCCCTCTGACAGCCCCCCACAGAAACCCCAACCCATCCAACCCCCCCTGCATCCTGTCCCCTGATCACCCCCTTCTGGGACCCCTGCCCCCCAGGACCCCACCACCTATCTAAGCCTCCCTTCTCCTAGTCCCCAACTGCCCCCTCCTGAGACTGCCCCAACTTCCCCCCTAGGACCCCACACCTACCTGTCCCCTGACAAATCCCCGGGACTCCCATGCCTATCCAACCGCTGCCTGTCTCCTGACTGCCCCCCCCAACCCTGACCCATCTAACCCCCCCCTTCTCCCTGCCCCTGACTGCCCCCCCGAACCTCCGCCCCATCCAACTCCCCAACCCCCTTACCGTGCCACTCAGACCAGCATGTCTGGCTCCGCACAGCGCCAGACACACGGCTGCATACATGCTGCCATGCTCCCCTGTGGAGCCACAGCCCCCTTACCCCCCCCCCCCGCCCAGCACCTGCCTTCCAGATTTGAACACCTCAAAATTCAGGAGTGCTCAAGCTCAGTTTGGGCAGCTGCTACTTCATTTCTCCCAAATCAAATATACTGATCCACTGTAACTTCTTGTAGAAACAGTAGGATAAAATTGAGCAAGAAATGCTTCCCAGTGGTTATTAGGACTGGAATTGCTATTTTCAACAGCCATTGCCTTTTTGTTTGTTTGTTTGTTTAAAAGGAAGACAGTGATATTGCATTGGCAAATTCCCCATAGAAAGAAAGAGTGGAAGAAAAGAATAATAAAGGCACCTCAACTTTTCCTCATTTATGTAGGACAGTCTTATAATATGCATCCAGATATCCTCCAATCACACAAGCTGAAAATTGTTCCACTTTACTGCAGTTCTCTAATCATATGGGAACCAATCCTGTCTGTGTTCTATGCACCTCTAAAATTCATGCTGAATGACCTGCCGTGGGAGCGAGTTACCAGTGACCCAGGGCTGCTGCGGAAGGAGGGTGCAGGTGGGGGAGGGGGGAGAGCCCAGGGCTGGGGCGGCAGGAGATGTATGTGGGGGGCAATGGTGGGGGGGAATGAGGGAACCCAGAGCTGGGGCAGCAGGGGGTGTGGGTGGGTGGGTGGGTGGGGAGAGGCCAAGGCTGGGGCAGCAGGGGGGTGCGGCGAGGAGCCCAGGGCTGGGGCAGGGGGCAGACAAAATTTTTTTTGCTTGGGGCGGCAAAAAACCTAGAGCCGGCCCTGGCCTCTCCTACTCTTGATGGCAGAGAGCTGATCACTGACTATATCGGTTTGCACTCATCTAAAATTTTGCAGGACAGTCCTACATTTAGGAATCTGTCCTACCTCCTTGAGCCAGCCTGCAGCCTGTACCCTGAGCAGACAGACCCTTCGTACAAAAATACTCTGCAGTCTAGGGGACACCAAGGCCTCATACCTCTACACTATGGGAGAGGCAATTATTATCCCACCCACTTTATAGATAAGGTAATTTCTAGCAGAATTGAGAATAGAACCCAGGCCTCTAACATAGGAGACCCAAATATCAACCATCCTGCAAAACTGCCTTTCTTTAAATAATAATAATAAAAATATCTGTCATACACCTATGTGTCTGGCCAGCCTGTCTGTAAACACTAGACCATACTCCCCTCCTAGAGCTAGCTGCGGAATATCTGGGTAGTTGTTCACTGGCAAAGTGGGTGTCACAGCACCCTCTAGTAGTTGGTCCACATAAAGAATCATAGAATCATAGAAAACTAGGGTCGGAAGAGACCTCAGGAGGTCATCTAGTTCAACCCCCTTCTCAAAGCAGGACCATCCCCAACTAAATCATCCCAGCCAGGGCTTTGTCAAACTTGGCCTTAAAATCCTCTAAGATGGAGATTCTACCACCCATTCCAGTGCTTCACCAGCCTCCTAGTATAATAGTTTTTCCTAATATCCAACCTAGACCTCTCCCACTGCAACTTGAGACCACTGATTCTTGTTCTGTCATCTGCCACCACTGAGACCAGCCTAGCTCCATCCTCTTTGGAACCTCCCTTCAGGTAATTGAAGGCTACTATTAAATCCCCTCCACTCTTCTCTTCTGCAGATTAAATAAATCCAGTTCCCTCAGCCTCTCCTCGTAAGCCATGCCCCAGACCCCTAATCATTTTCGTTGCCCTCTGCTGGACTCTCTCCAATTTGTCCACATCCCTTCCGTAGTGGTGGCCCAAAACTGGATGCAGTACTCCAGATGTGGCCTCACCAGTGCCGAATAGAGGGGAATAATCACTTCCCTCGATCTGCTGACAATGCTCCTACTAATGCAGCCCAATATGCTGTTAACATTTTTGGCAACAAGGGCACACTGTTGACTCAGATCCAGCTTCTCGTCCACTGTAATCCCCAGGTCCTTTTCTGCAGAACTGCCGCTTAGCAAGTCGGTCCCCAGCCTGTAGCGGTGCATGGGATTCTTCCGTCCTAAGTGCAGAACTCTGCA
The DNA here is from genome assembly GCF_027887155.1 of Malaclemys terrapin pileata. Classification (NCBI taxonomy): domain Eukaryota; kingdom Metazoa; phylum Chordata; order Testudines; family Emydidae; genus Malaclemys; species Malaclemys terrapin. Next base: position 142,666,735 of record NC_071505.1, read on the forward strand.
CTTGTCCTTGTTGAACCTCATCAAATTTCTTTTGGCCCAATCCTCCAATTTATCTAGGTCACTCTGGACCCTATCCCTACCCTACAGTGTATCTACCTCTCCCCCAAACTTAGTGTCATCCGCGAACTTGCTGAGGGTGCAATCCATCTCATTATCCAGATCATCAGTGAAGTTGTTGAATGAAACTGACCCCAGGACCAACCCATGGGGCCTCCACTTGATACCGGCTGCCAACTAGACATTGAGCCATTGATCGCTACTCATTGAGCCCAACGATCTAGCCAGCTTTCTATCCACCTTATAGTCCATTCATCCAATCCATACTTCTTTAACTTGCTGGCAAGAATACTGTGGGAGACCGTATCAAGAGCTTTGCTAAAGTCAAGATATAGCACTTTACCTTCACCGCTTTCCCCATATCCACAGAGCCAGTTATCTCATCATAGAAGGCAACCATGAATTGCCATTGGTGAATCTATGTTGACTGTTCCTGATCACCTTCCTCTCCTACAAATGCTTCAAAATGGATTCCTTGAGGACCTGCTCCATGATTTTTCCAGGGACTGAGGTGAGGCTGACTGGTCTGTAATTCTCCGGATTCTCCTTCTTCCCTTTTTTAAAGATGGGCACTATATTTGCCTTTTTCCAATTGTCCGGGACCTCCCCCGATCACCATGAGTTTTCAAAGATGATGGCCAATGGCTCCGCAATCACACCCGCCAACTCCTTTAGCACCCTCGGATGCAGCGCATCCGGCCCCATGGATTTGTGCTCATCCAGTTTTTCTAAATAGTCCCGAACCACTTCTTTCTCCATGGAGGGCTGGTCACCTCCTCCCCATACTGTGCTGCCCAGTCCAGCAGTCTGGGAGCTGACCTTGTTTGTGAAGACAGAGGCAAAAAAAGCATTGAGTACATTAGCTTTTTCCACATCCTCTGTCACTAGGTTGCCTCCCTCATTCAGTAAGGGGCCCACACTTTCCTTGACTTTCCTTTAGCACAAGGAGATCTGTGCTGTGACTCTGAAAAGCCAAGGGTTCAAGTCCTGCTAAAAAATCCATGAGGAAAAAATACTCTGTGATCATGTTATGAAAGACTGTCTCATAACACATATGCAGACACGGGCTAGGTTCCATAGCTAGCATTAGTTCCAGCATCTCCTACTGTTTGATGTTAAACCTCCATGTTCTTGGATGTAATATTTGTCTTCCTGTGGGACCCCCTCTACGCTATAGCATTAATGGAGGGATGGATGCCTCAGGGCATTGCCAATGGGTTACAGAAATGGTCACCAGTCTGACTCCAGCGCAGCTCAGTGGAGACTGAAGGTTGTTTCCATCTAATGGATCTTCAGTGGTTAATTAAATCTTCACTGCAGAGTTAACCCAGGCTCTCACCCAGGTGCTGCTTCTAACCCCCGTTCTGTCCACTCACAAAACCCTCTCACTTGAGTTTAGTGGTGTTTTCAGCACGGGCTAATTGGCCTGGCTAGGGGTACTGGCTAGTGCCCAAGTAAGCCACCAGCTTTGTAGGGAGGAGACAGGCTAAATCACTCAAGTATTTATAGACCTCCTGTTAAGGCTGCTTCCCCACTCTGAACTTTAGGGTACAAATGTGGGGGCCTGCATGAAAATGGCACAGACAACAGCAGCCATGAGCCAAGCAGCAGGGGACACAATGCAGATGATTGCATGTGGCAGCTGCGATATGTACATGGTCCTAGCGGGGGAGCCTGAACAGAGTATGTCTGTATGAAGTGCCGCCTAATAGAGCTGCTGGAAGAAAAGATCCGAGGTTTGGAGATGCAGATAGATACCCTGGTAGAGTTTAGAAGGGGGTTCGAGCAGCTGATGGAGCAAAGGCAAGGAGTAGCTGCGGGGAATGCTCAGGGGTATAGGTGAAAGCAGGGACAAAGGCCTGTGAGGGGGGAATGCCGGGGGGAGAACAAGGGCAGTGGAAGCATGTGACCGTGAGAAGCAGGCCAAGGAAAAGGAGGGCCAGTGAAGGAGAAATAGAGCTCAGGAACAGGTTTGGGTGTTTGGAAAACGAGGAAGGGGTGCAGCAGATGGTAACTGAAGGTGGGAGGGTGAGGAAGAAGAGAAGAGCAGCTAGTCCCATAGAAAGAGGGGAGGAGTTGATGGAGACAGCACCAAATCTGGGCCCCGGGAGGATACAGGATGGCATAAGGGGGATTATAAGGGAAAATAGGAATGGGCAGGGGTTGCAACTAGAGGGAACGGGGGATAGATTAGTAGATCGCACTGTCACCAGGCAAAGGCAGGTTTACGTGATTGGGGACTCCTTACTGAGGAGGTTCGACAGGCCTGTGACCAGGGCGGACCCAGAGAACAGAAGGGTGTGCTGTCTACCGGGCGCTAAGATACGGGATGTGGACCTGCGGTTGAAAAGGATCCTGAAAGGAGCAGGTAAGAACCACTTGATCATCCTTCACGTAGGAACGAATGACACGGCTAGGTTCTCACTGGAGAGAATCAAGGGACATTATGCCAGGCTGGGGAAGATGCTTAAGGAAATCGAGGCTCAGATCATCTTCAGTGGGATTCTGCCTGTTCCTAGAGAAGGGCAGCAAAGGGGTGACAGGATTGTGATGATAAATAGTTGGCTAAGGGAGTGGTGCTATAAAGAGGGCTTTGGGATGTATGGCCACTGGGCGGCTTTCGGGGACAGAAAACTGTTCTCACGGGACGGATTTCACCTAAGTAGGGAAGGAAATAGACTTCTGGGAGGGAGGCTGGCACGTCTCATCAAAAAAGCTTTAAACTAGGAATTTGGGGGAGACGGTTGGGAGATGTCCAGTTAATCTCCACACCAGACTATAACATTGAGAGGGAGGATGATGAGATAAGAACGGATATAGCCGGGGGGAAGAGATTGGACATAAGGAGGAGCGGGAGGATGGATACTAGACTTTGGCTACATCTACACTACAGGGGGGAGTCGATTTAAGATATGCAAATTCAGCTACGTGAATAGCGTAGCTGAATTCGACGTATCGCAGCTGACTTACCCCGCTGTGAGGACGGCGGCAAAATCGACCTCTGCAGCTTCCCGTCGACGGCACTTACTCCCACCTCCGCTGGTGGAGTAAGAGCGTCGATTTGGGGATCGATTGTCGCGTCCCGATGGGACGCGATAAATTGATCCCCGAGAGGTCGATTTCTACCCGCCGATTCAGGCGGGTAATGTAGACCCAACCTAATAGGTCATACTGGCAGTACGGTGTCTGTATCAAATTGGACAACGAATGTGAGAGAGGCCAAACGGCATAAATTAAGATGTTTATACACCAATGCGAGAAGCCTAGGTAACAAAATGGAGGAATTGGAGCTCCTGGTCCGAGAAATGAAACCGGATATCATAGGAATAACCGAAACGTGGTGGAACGGTAGTCATGACTGGAGTACAGGTATGGAAGGGTATGTGCTGTTTAAGAAGGACCGGAACAAAGGCAAAGGTGGGGGAGTAGCATTGTATGTCAATAATGAGGTAAACTGTAAAGAAATAATAAGTGATGGAATGGATAAGACGGAGTCTGTCTGGGCAATACTCACACTGGGTAAAAGAACTACTAGAGCCTCCCCTGGGATAGTGCTTGGGGTGTGCTATAGACCGCCGGGATCTAGCCTGGATATGGACAGAGAACTCTTTTTAATGTTTTTAGGGAAGTAAATACTAATAGGAACTGTGTAATCATAGGAGACTTTAACTTCCTGGATATAGATTGGGGAACAAATGCTAGTAAAAATAAAAATAATAGGGCTCAGATTTTCTTAGATGTGATAGCTGATGAATTCCTTCATCAAGTAGTTGCTGAACCGACGAGGGGGGATGCCATTTTAGATTTGGTTTTGGTGAGTAGTGAGGACCTCATTGAGGAAATGGTTGTAGGGGACAACCTTGGCTCGAGTGATCATGAGCTAATTCGGTTTAAACTAAATGGAAGGATTAACAGAATTAAATCGGAGACTAAGGTTTACTATTTCAAAAGGGCTAACTTTAATAAATTAAGGCGACTAGTTAGAGAAGTGGATTAGACTAACATATTTATGGATCTAAAGGTGGAAGGTGCCTGGGATTATTTCAAGTTGAAGTTGCAGGAGCTGTCGGAGGCCTGTATCCCGAGAAAGGGAAAACGGTTCATGGGCAGGAGATTTAGACTGAGCTGGATGAGCGAGCGTCTCAGAGGGGTGATTAAGAAAAAACAGAAAGCGTACAAGGAGTGGAAGATGGGAGGATCAGCAAAGAAACCTTCCTTATTGAGGTCAGAGCATGTAGAGATGGAGTGAGAAAGGCCAAAAGCCGTGTAGAGTTGGACCTTGCGAGGGGAATTAAAACCAATAGTAAGAGGTATATAAATAGGAAGAAAACAAAGAAAGAAGAAGTGGAACCGCTTAAGACTGTAGATGGAGTGGAGATTAAGGATAATCTAGGCATGGCACAATGTCTAAACGAATATTTTGCATCGGTCTTTAATGAAGCTAATGAAGGGTTTAGGAATAGTGGCAGCGTGACGGATGGGAATAAAGGAGGGGGGGTTGACATTACCATATCCGAGGTAGAAGCCAAACTCGAACAGCTTAATGAGACTAAATTGGGCGGACCGGATGATCTTCATCCGAGAATATTAAAGGAACTGGCACGAGAAATTGCAAGCCCGTTAGCGATAATTTTTAATGAATCGGTAAACTCGGGGGTGGTACCGTTTGACTGGAGAATAGCTAATGTGGTTCCTATTTTCAAGAAGGGGAAAAAAAGTGACCCGGGTAACTACAGGTCTGTTAGTTTAACATCTGTAATATGCAAGGTCTTGGAAAAAATTTTGAAGGAGAAAGTAGTTAAGGACCTTGAGGTCAATGGCAATTGGGACAAATTACAATACGGTTTTACGAAAAGTAGATTGTACCAAACCAACCTGATCTCTTTCTTTGAGAAAGTAACAGATTTTTTAGATAAAGGAAATGCGGTGGATCTAATATACCTCGATTTCAGCAAAGCGTTTGATACGGTACCACATGAGGAACTATTGGTTAAATTGGAAAAGATGGGGATCGATATGAAAATCCAGGGGTGGATAAAGAACTGGTTAAAGGGGAGACTGCAGCGGGTCGTACTGAAAAGTGAACTGTCAGGTTGGAGGGAGGTTACCAGTGGAGTTCCTCAAGGTTCGGTTTTGGGTCTGATTTTATTTTATCTATTTATTACTGACCTCGGAACCGAATGTAGGAGTGTGCTGATCAAGTTTGCAGATGACACAAAGTTGGGAGGTATTGCCAATTCGGAGAAGGATCGGGATATCCTGCAGGGAGATTTGGATGACCTTGTAAACTGGAGTAATAGTAATAGGATGAAATTTAATAGTGAGAAGTGTAAGGTTATGCATTTAGGGATGACTAACAAGAATTTTAGTTATAACCTGGGGACGCATCGGTTGGAAGTAACGGAAGAGGAGAAGGACCTCGGAGTCCTGGTTGATCGCAGGATGACTATGAGTCGGCAATGTGACGTGGCCGTGAAAAAAGCTAATGCGGTCTTGGGATGCATTAGGCGAGGTATTTCTAGTCGGGATAAGGAGGTGCTGGTTCCGTTATACAAGGCACTGGTGAGACCTCATTTGGAGTACTGTGTGCAGTTCTGGTCTCCCATGTTTAAAAAGGATGAATTCAAACTGCAACGGATACAGAGAAGGGCCACTAGGATGATCCGAGGAATGGAAAACCTGTCGTATGAAAGGAGACTCGAGGAGCTTGGTTTGTTTACCTTAACCAAAAGAAGGCTGAGGGGGGATATGATTGCTCTCTTTAAATATATCAGAGGGATAAATACCAAAGAGGGAGAGGAATTATTACAGCTCAGTACTAATGTGGACATGAGAACAAATGGATATAAACTGGCCGTCGGGAAGTTTAGGCTTGAAATTAGACGAAGGTTTCTAACCATCAGAGGGGTGAAGTTCTGGAACAGCCTTCCGAGGGAAACAGTGGGGGCGAAAGACCTCTCTGGCTTTAAGATTAAGCTTGATAAGTTTATGGAGGGGATGGTTTGATGGGATAACGTGATTTTAGTCAATAGGTCAATAACGTGCCATCGCTGGTAATTAGTAACAATGGTCAATGATGGGATATTAAAAGTTACTACAGAGAACTTTTTCCGGAGGGTCTAGCTGGAGAATCTTGCCTGCATGCTCGGGGTTCAGCTGATCGCCATATTTGGGGTTGGGAAGGAATTTTCCTCCAAGGTAGATTGGCAGAGGCCCTGGAGGTTTTTCGCCTTCCTCCGCAGCCTGGGGCAGGGGTCGCTTGCCGGGCAGGGGTCACTTGCTGGAGGATTCTCTGTGACTTGAAGTCTTTAAATCATGATTTGGGGACTTCAACAGCTGAGTCAAGAGAGAGAATTATTCCAGGAGTGGGTGGGTCAGCTTTTGTGGCCTGCATCATGCGGGAGGTCAGACTAGATGATCATAATTGTCCCTTCTGACCTTAAAGTCTATGAGTCTATAAAACTTCTAAGCTTAACTACCAGCTTAGATCTGGTCCGCTGCCACCACTCCCAAAATGCTAATTCCCTTCCCTGGGTAGCCTTGAGAGACTCTTCACCAATTCCCTGGTGAATACAGATCCAAACCCCTTGGATCTTAAAACAAGGAGAAATTAATCATCTCCCTCCTTTCTCCCACCAACTCCTGGTGGATCAAGATCCAACCCCCTTGGATCTAAAAACAAGGAAAAATCAATCAGGTTCTTAAAAAGAAGCCTTTTAATTAAAGAAAAAGGTAAAAATCATCTCTGTAAAATCAGGATGGAAAATAACTTTACAGGGTAATCAAACTTAAAGAGTCCAGAAGAATCCCCTCTAGCCTTAGGTTCAAAGTTACAGCAAACAGAGATAAACACTCTAGCAAAAAGGTACATTTACAAATTGAGAAAACAAAGATAAAAACTAACACGCCTTGCCTGGCTGTTTACTTACAAGTTGGAAATATGAGAGACTTGTTCAGAAAGATTTGGAGAGCCTGGATTGATGTCTGGTCCCTCTCAGTCCCAAGAGCGAACAACCCCCAAAACAAAGAGCACAAACAAAAGCCTTCCCCCACCAAGATTTGAAAGTATCTTGTCCCCTTATTGATCCTTTGGGTCAGGTGTCAGCCAGGTTACCTGAGCTTCTTAACCCTTTACAGGTAAAAGGATTTTGGAGTCTCTGGCCAGGAGGGATTTTATGGTACTGTACAAGGAGGGCTGTTACCCTTCCCTTTATAGTTATGAACCTCCAGTGCCTTTCCACAATCCTCCCCTCTCCCCCACCACCCTGTGTCCTCCCACAATTCACTGGGAAAGAATTATGGTACAGCTCAGCCTACTTCAGCATAAAGAACCCTGGGATATGCCCCCAGGAGTCCTAGAAACACACACGGGTAAATGCAGTGGCAGTGAGGTCACAGTCATACAAGTTATGGTTTTGAAGTATGGCTGCTCACACCCAGGCTAAATTAACCCAGGTGCTCAAACATGGGTGCTGATCATCTGAGTTACCTGTGCAGGGAAGACACACCCTAAGAGGGGCCATCTTCCCTGGTGTGGTGATCCAGCCAGTGTGTTCTCCCTGGAGTTTGATATCGAATTCAATGTATTTTACGCTGTCCCTAGATTTCCAGTTCTCCTGGGGCTGCAGATTTCTGTTTTATCACATGTAGCTGCATAGCGGTTGCCTCACTTTTACCTAATAAGGCCATCTTAGGCTTGTGGATTCAGTCCCATTGTCAGTAATCGGAAATGGCAGCCATTTTGAAAAAGGGCAAAACTTGTTTAGTTTGAAGCAAGAAATCAGGAGATCGTAAAGAGATGAAAAATACCCAAGCTGTTGCACCACATCCTGCCCAGCCAGGGACTCACCGAGCTGCATCACAGAGAAGACAGCAAGGATGCTGTTTGCCATGACGCTGAATGGATCCATCCTCTTGGATTGTTCCTTCCCTCCGTGAACTGTGAGCTAGAAATATCGTCCAGGTAAAGGGATCCTAATGCAGAAAAACCCAAATGAACTATTAATAGTGGTTTATTTTCCAAGTCTTGTTGTTCCATGGCTGGGACTATGTACTTGTGTCAATGCCCCTGGTGTCTGCTGTGCTCCAGCACAGCTAGGTGGAAATTCTATCACAGAGTCATGTGAATTCAATATGACAATGAAGAATCCAGCCAGTGTGTTCTCCCTGGAGTTTGATATCAAATTCAGTGTATTTTACACTGTCCCTAGATTTCCAGTTCTCCTGGGGCTGCAGGTTTCTGTATGATCACATGTAGCTGCTGCCTGTCCAAGTTGTGGGAGTGAGGGGTGCTGGAGGATTTTCAGCAGCACAGCAGCAGTTGGCCTTTCTGTGCCTGGAAAGGCACTTTGGGGTTCCTGCACCCAAGTGGCAGTTGAGGCCTTTGCCCCAGATAGGGGTTGCATCTCCTCTTTCCCTTCCTCTTTGAGAAGACGGGAAACTTTGAACTTGAATGGGCAGAGGGGAGGCTAGAGGGCCTGCAAAGGCAGAGCAAAAATCTGGCCTTAATTGCTTCTTTGTGATGCCTCCATCAGCTTTCCATTGGCAGGTTCTCTGGGTGTAGGGAAAATTGCCCTGTGGGACTCTGTGGCCTGTTTAAGTTCATCATGCACTTCTTTACACAGTGCAAAATGAACTTTGTGGGCCAGAGAATCTGGCCCTTATTTTTATAAATGAACGTTCACATTCTGGAGCAAGGGGTGGACTCTATGTAAGACAGACTCCATGGCTGCAGAATCACAAAATACAGAAAGGGCCACAGGTGATATAGATGGATCCCGAGAAAGAGGAGGAATGGTACAGGGGCAGCAGAGCTAGGAAGAGGGACAGGTTCAGTTATACACTGCGGTGTGGGGGGGGTCTCCCCTCTTCCTGGCCCTGCTTCCTCTGTTACCATCCTTCCTCATTCTCTGGATCTATCTTTCTCACCTGCAGCCCTTGTGTTTTGTGATTTTACAGCCTTGGAATGTGGGGGTTGCAAGTCACGGGAGAAAGGAGGGACAGACATGGCTAGGAGAGCAAAGTCCCCCTTGGGTATTCCTGGGATGGTGCAGGTTTGCAGGAAACAGGAGGGATGGGGATGGAGAACAAAGTCACCCATGTAACCACAGGACAGTGGGGGGAAGCACAACTTGGGAAGAACAGACGGGGCCAGAGAGCAAAGCCCCCTGTGTTTCCCTAACACAAACCCCATACCTCAGGTGGCTTCAGAGATGGTGTTGGGGCCACCATGCTCTGGTATCAGACCTCTCCCTACCCTCCCTCTGGCTCCTTTCATGCCCCCTCACCATTTCCTTCTCTTCTAGCTTCCTCAGTTCCACGAAGCAGGATATCTGTAACCCCTTTAGCGCACTGCAGTGGTCGTGGTTAGGGCCGGATACAGAGCAGGAAGAGGAGCTCTGGGGACAGAAGGTAAGGGGGTGGCAGGTAATTTGAGTTGTTCCTGTTTCTAAATTTAAGCTCTGCTGAATTTCCTCTTCAAGGCAAGAAGCTTGGCTGCCTGGGGTTGGGGTGGGGAAGGGGCATTACAGTCCCATTATTGCCAATCCCAAGCATTGCAAAAATCATGAGATTGGATTAAAGATCATGAGATTTTAAAAAATACTAAATGTTGGTTTCTTTTTATTTGTTTTCTGGTTTGTGGGCCTTTATGGCTCCCATTGTCAAGTGTTTCTCTCCAGCCATGAGGGCTAGAAACTTACTCCAGGAGCTGAGGCTTTAAGACAAACACCCTCTATCATGAGACTCACGATAAAGTCATGAAAACTGGTGACACCGTTAAGTTCCAGGAGCTCTCCTGTTTCAGATAGAGATCAGGCCTCCTTATGCAGCTAGTATGTTTTCTGCTTTTTTATATCTGTAGCAGGAGGGGCAGGGAAGGTCTGAGGCAGAAGCCCTGTAGTGCAGGTAGGAGAGAGACAGACACAGGAGGACAGATTAGCTCAGGGATCAGCAATCTTTCAGAAGTGGTGTGCCGAGTCTTCATTTATTCACTCTAATTTAAGGTTTTGCATGCCACTAATACATTTTAACATTTCTAGACGGTTTCTTTCTATGTCTATAATATATAACTAAACTATTGTTGTATGTAAAGTAAATAAGGTTTTTTAAATGTTTAAGAAGCTTCATTTAAAATTAAATTAAAATGCAGAGCCCCCGGACCGATGGCGAGGACCTGGGCAGTGTGAGTGCCACTGAAAATCAGCTCGCATGCTGCCTTCGGCACGTGTGCCATAGGTTGCCTACCCCTGGAGTCTCTGCACTTAAAAAGCTACAGCAGCCAGGGCTGGATTAACCTTTTGTGGGTCCGGAGCCAAACATATTTGTGGGCCCCCATGGAGGCAATGGAGCATGGTGCGGGGCGGGGGAGGGTCGGTCCCCAGAGCGAGGGGCCGGCTAGGGGCATGGCATGGCAGGGGTGGCCCCGCTTCACCCAGCCCAGTGTGAGGGCACTATTTACAAAACAGCAGTTGCCAGACCTACAATGGCCTACCCGGCCCTATGAAGCCAGCATGCCGCTTCCCCTCTCGGGTGGGACCAGGCCGCAACACACATCCCCCCACCAACCCGCCCAACACTGGAACACGCCCCAATTCCCTGTACCCTGTGCCCCCCTGCCCACAGCCCTACCATAACTGCCCAGCACCCCACACAGAACCTCCACTCCCTAGTGCCCCAACACACAAAGATCATCTCCGCCCCCTCACAGCCCAGCACTCCCCCCGGGCACCCCAGAGACCCACTCCCCCATGCCCTGCCTCCTGGACGCACTCACCAGCCCTCTGGGAGGCAACTGCGTCTGCCTGGCTGAGCCGGCAGTGCAGCCAGGGCTGGTCCTGGGGTGGGGAATCACTCTGGCCCCTCAGGAGTGGTGTGATCAGCCAGGCCAGGCTCCCTCAGGACCCACTTGCCTGGAGAGACCCAGCTAAGCCCCCCACACTGTCCCCCTCCACCACCTGGCTGAGACTGGCCAGGCTTCTGCGCCAGTCCCATGCGGGTCAGCTCTGGGGAGACAGGCGGGGCCCAACAGGTGGTTGGAAAAAGAAACTACCCGGAGCCTGAGGTGCACTGGGATCCAGCCAGGAGGCAGAGAGAAGCTGGCAGGTGGGGCCAGGGGGTGGAGAGGAGCCCTTGGCCGGCCAGCAGGCAGGCTGAGAGAACAAGTGGTGAGCAGGGCGAGGAGGGAGGGGGAGTTGGCAGGGTCTCAGGGCACAGTGCAAGCAGAGCAGGCCAGGGCCCCTTCTGAGCATGGCGCCATTGTAAACCCGGCATTGACTGAGGCACAGTTGCACCACTTTAGTACTTCAGTGTAGACATAGCTTACCCCAGTGGGAGGTGTTCTCCTGTCAGTGTAGGTAATCCACCTCCCCAAGAGGCAGTAGCTAGGTTGATGGAAGAATTCTTCTGTTGACCTAGCACTGTCTATTCAAGGACTTAGGTCAGCTTAACTACGCCACTCGGGGGTGTGGATTTTTTATACCCCTGAGTGATGTAGTTATGCCAACTTAATTTTCTAGCGCAGACTGGGCCTTAGAGGTAATACTACTTTCTTTACTCAGATAAAGTTCCTTGTTCAGTGTTAGATGAAAGCAACTTTTTCTGTGATTCTTTACCATTGGCACATGCAGTGGCATCAAAAGCAGTCTGGTTTTGAATCAACATAAATAAGAGGAAAAATAAATGCCAAAGTTCAGCCAGCCTCAAAGACTTTTAGTTTGCCACGTACATGAAGTAGCCCGAGTAGAAGGAGCACTTCACAGAGAGTGGGGCACCACAGGTCAGCTCATTAATTGATGCACTGTGGAGTGAAGCTGAAAATACTTGGAAATCATTTGCTTTCACAGAGAAAGAGTGTGAGAATAGCAATTTACATTATTAAAAGAAAATGAGCTGAGTATTAATTCCAAAAGGGGTGTCATACACAAATAGGGATTCTTATACCGGAAGGTGTGGAGGCCTGGAGAAAGTGTGGACTTTTTTTTTATAAGGGCCCTATCTGAACTAGCAGAGCATTGCGACTTTGGTATCAATAAGGTAGACCATACAAGAGATCATCTAATAGCTGGAACTCAAAAGAAGGGACTTTCCAGAAAATAACAATTGACGTCCGGAACAGGAGGTGCAACAGTCACACCAGCAGTCTGTGCTAGTGAAAATGAAAGACGCTTTGCAAGAAAGCAATCAGAGCTTGATACAAGAAGTAAACAAGGGGAAATTCCCATGGTGAAAAGGGAAGCATCATAAAAATATGCCTCCAAAGAGCATAGTTGTGGGAAACAAAAATGGCAGGTGTGGCAAGAGAGAACACAGGCCAGATTAAGTCTCTCCAACCAGTGGAAACGTGCAGAAAATGTAAGAAAAAACTGCACTGGTAATATGTTTGCTGAAGCAAAGGGAATCTGACAAGGGTGAGTGCTGCTTATTTCCTCAGATCTGCCTCCAAAGACAGCATTTGTGAACAGACATGGACTGTTAGTTTCAAGATTTGCAAGCCTATGGTTTAATCTAAAATTGATTCAGGGTCAAAGGTGACTTTTAAGGCGAAGAACCCTTGCCCTAAACTGGAGAAGCCCATAGTTGTGCTCAATAGCCCATCGGATAAATACGTTGTCTGGGTCAGTTCAAAGCCCATACTAGCTACAGAAGCAAAGAGTATATGTTTGACATGCCTCGCATTAATGGCGACACCCCAAGTAACTCCCTTGACCAAGCAGAGCCATTAAAATGAACCTTATAAATAGCACAGAGGAATATGGGACAGTAGTTGGCAAAAGTGGCCTTTTAGAGGGGAACCAGTGGCTATTCTACCGAGAGTGTACTCTGTGCCGGCGGGGGACAATCCTGCTGCTTTTGAAAGCGAAGGCAGAACTGAACAGGATGGTGCGAATGGCGTAACGGAACATATTACTGAACTGACATGTATGGCGTGCTGCTGTGATTCCAGTGATCAATAAAACCTGTGTCTGCGTAGACCTGTAGAGGCTCCATGAGGCACTAAGGAGGGAAAGGTATTTTTTTTTTACCATGGAAGATATAGTATGTGCCAAGAGCTGCTCAGTGCGGAAGCAGAGGAGGTGGGAACAATAAGAGCTTTTTTTCCATAGATTTTTAAGCCCAGAAGGGATCATTAGCTCCTCTAGTCCGACCTCCTGTACATTACAGGTCTTTAAATTTCACCATTATCCCTGTATTGGACCCAGTAACTTGTGGTTGGCTAAAGTCTTATCGTCCAGAAAGGCATCCAACCTTGATTTGAAAACATCAAGAGATGGAGAATCCACCACTCCCTGGGTAGTTTGTTCCAATCTGTGCCTTATTTCTAATTTGAATTTGCTTAGATGTACATTGCAAGCATTGGTTCTTGTTCTGGCTGTCTCTGCTAGATTAAAAAGCTATTTAGTATCTGGCATTTTCTCCTCATGAAGGTAATTATACACTATAGTCAAATCTCCTCTCATGGCTGGTCTACACTAGAAAAGTTGATCGACCCAGTTACATCACTCAGGGGGATAAAAAATCAACATCCCTGAGCAACTTATAGTTAAGTCAAACTAAGGGCCTGTCTACACTTGCCATTTAAAGCGGAAAAAGTCCTTTTTTTGCGCAAAAACTGTGGAAGTGTCTACACTTGCCAATGACTTTTTGTGGTGAAACTCAGAAGTTTCATTGCGAAAAGAAAACCACCTCCACGGGAGGCGTACAGCTCTTACCGATGGTGCTTTTGTGGTGATGTGCAAGTGAAGACACATTCTTCCTGTTTATACAGCTTTTAGCCTCCTGAGGATATCCCACAATGCCTAAGTGAGCACTCTGGCTAGCAGCTCTGCTGCTCTGATGCCAGGTAAACAGACATCCACCCCTCTGCCTGTAAAACCCTGGGAACTTTGAAACTCCCCTTCCTATTTTCCTGGCAAGTGCTCACTTATCATCTGGCCAAGTGACAACGCCTGCTCCACGGAGCAAAGGATCCCCTGCTTGGAGCAAAGCTGAGCTTCTGGAGCTGATCAGTGTTTGGGGAGAGGAGGCTGTGCAGGGACCCAGGATGCCCTGTGATGACACACACACACCCCCTCCCACAAGACCCATCATCAAAATGGAGAGACCTGCCATGTTAGCTAGCTGCCCTCAGTGCGCTGCTCTCATCCGCGGTGGAAGTGCTGCAAATGTAAACACCCTCTGACACCTGTGGAAGTAAGTGAGTACACAAACCAGTGCTTTTCTTTCACCGGTTCACTATCAACATTGAAACTGACAGCGCAAAAACTCTGCAAGTATAGACAGCCTAAATCCTTGTGTAGATAGCACTAGGTTACCGGAAGAATTCTTCCATCAATCTAGCTATTGCTTCTTGGGGAGGTGCAGTGACTGGAGAACTCCTCCCATCGCTGTAGCATCTACACCAGGGGTCGGCAACCTTTCAGAAGTGGTGTGCCGAGTCTTCATTTAGTCACTGTAATTTAAGGTTTCGCGTGCCGGTAATACATTTTAACGTTTTTAGAAGGTCTCTTTCTATAAGTCTATAATATATAACTAAACTATTGTTGTATGTAAAGTAAATAAGGTTTTTAAAATGTTTAAGAAGCTTCATTTAAAATTAAATTAAAATGCAGAGCCCCCGGACCGGTGGCGAGGACCTGGGCAGTGTGAGTGCTACGAAAAATCAGCTCGCGTGCCGAAGCCTACCCCTGGTCTACACTAGGCACTAGAGCAGCACATCTGCAGCTATGCCACTGTAGTGTAGACACCTACTACAGCGACAGAAGGAGGTTTTCTGTCACTGTAGTACATCCAGCTCTCCAAGAGGCAGTAGCTCGGTTGACAGAATACTTCTTCTGTTGTCCTACCTGTGTCGGAGGTTTGGGCAACCTAACTACACTGTAGAGGGTGTAAAACTTTTCACAGCCCTGAGCAATGTAGCTAGATCAACCTACGTTTTAGGTGTAGACCAGGCCTGAGATAGGCCTGTTTTCCCCTAATCTGTTACTGAAGAGGCCCAAGGCTGCATCTGGAGTAAATGACCCCAGTGAGTAGTGTGACACTGTATGGAATATGTGGGATACTTTATGATATTATTGACACCAATATAATAAAATTGCAAGGAATCTGACCAGATATGCTGGGTGAGATATCTGCGAAAAAGTTACATTTTGCCAAATATGATAATCTTGTTTATATGTTTGTATCACCTTTGTATCATGAACTATAGATATGTATGGTATATCTGTATTTCCAAACCTATGCTGTGTTTCTGGGTGACACCCCCCCAGACAGATTGGCATCAGCACTGCCTAGCCTGTTTGATGGCCCATCAAGGGCCATCAACTGTACAATGAACCCATTGAAAGGAGCCAGGGAAGACACCTTCTGAGTCATCAAAGCATGTGGTATGCTTGTGGACAGAGAACTCTAAGGCTTCCATGCCAAGTGCTGTGAAGCTTGTGTTTGGGACACAGGAAGTACAAGCCACACGGCAAAAGACTATAAAAGGCAGCTGCATCATCTCCATTTTGTCTCTTCAATCCTGCTTTTTACCTCTGGAGTGTCTTTTCTACAAACTGAAGCTCTGAACAAAGGACTGAATGACCCATCCAAGCTGTGGATGTACTCCAGAGGAACTTTTAAGCCAGCAAACTCACCAATATTGCTAAGATCCTGATATATGGACTTTGATAGTCTCTGTATGTATTTGATTGCTTTACCATTTAAAAACTCTCTTCTTGTTCTTTCTTTTTTCTTTATAATAAACCTTTAGTTTTAGATGATAAAAAATTGGCTGGCAGTGTGGTATTTTGGGTAAGATCCAAACTAATATTGACCTGGCAATGTGTCTGGCCCTTTGGGGTTCAGACGAACATTTTGTATTGTGAGCCAAGTTTTTTAAATAACTCCTCACCTTACTGGACGTAGGTGCTGATTGGGAGCCAGGGAAATGGAATGCAATAAAGGGGGCTCTGTGATTTCTTTTTTTAGCTTCTTGATAATCAGTGTGGGATATCAGAATCATAGTTTGTGACTGGTTGGGGAGTTTAACTTCAGTGTTATTCATCAGTCTTGGGAATATTTGCTCTCCCTTTTGCAGCCTGCTTTGATTGGTATTTCCAGTGAGGGCTGCCACAGGAGCACTGAATCACAAGGAGCTGGCAGTCTCTGTCCATTCATACATAATTTTTTTCATAGATTCACAGATTTCAAGGCCAGAAGGGACTACTGTGATCATCTAGACTGATCTCTTGTAGAATATAGGCCATAAAACATCTCCAGAATAATTCCAAGAGCATAGCTTTTAGCAAAACACCCAATCTTAATTTAAAATTGTCAGTGATGGAAAACTCTTGGTAAACTGTTTCAATAGTTAGTAACCCTTACTGATACAATTTATGCTTTATTTCCTGTCTGAATTTGTCTAGCTTCAACTTCCAACCCCTGAATCATGTTATATTTTTGTCTGCTAGACTGAAAAGCCCATTATTAAATATTTTCCTATGCACATACTTATCGACTGATATCAGATCACCCCATAACCTTCTCTTTGTTAAATTAAACAGATTGAGCTTTTTGAATCTATCACTACAAGGCATGATTTCTAATCCATAAATCATTCTCATGCCTCTTCTCTGAACTTCTCCAGTTTATTAACATCCTTTTTGAATTGTAGGCACCAGAACTGGACAAAATATTCCAGCAGTGGTCACATGAATGCCGAATGTAGAGATAAAATGACCTCTCTGCTCATACTTGAGAGTCCCCTGTTTACACATCCCAGGATGGCATTAGCTCTTTTGGTCAGAGTCACACTGGGAGCGTGTGTTCAGCTGATTATCCACCAAATCTTTTTCAGAGACACTGATTCCCAGGATAGCGTAAGTGAGGCCTATATTCTTTGTTCCAAGATGTATACATTTACATTTAGCCATAGTAAAATGCCTAGTGTTAGCTTGCACCCAGTTTACCACTATGAATCAATGACCTGTCGTCTTCATTATTTACCATTCCCCAAATTTTTATGTCATCTGCAACCTTTATCAGAGATGATTTTTTGTTTTCTGCCAGGTAATTGATAAAAATATTAAATAGCATCGGGCGAAGAACCAATCCAGGCAGAACCCCCCTGGTAACACACCTACTCAGTGATGATTCCCCATTTAAAGTTACATTTTGAGACCTATCAGCCAGTTTTAAATCCATTTAATGTGTGCCATGTAATTTTATATCATTCTGTTTTTTTAATCAAAATGTCACATGGTACCAAGTCAAATGCCTTACAAAAATCTAAGAATATTATGCCTGCACTATTACCTTTATCACCCAAATTTGTAATCTCATAAAAATATAGCAAATTAGTTTGATAGGATCTATTTTCCATAAACATATGTTGATGTGCATTAATTACATTACCTCTTTTAATTCTTAATTATTAGAGTCTTATATTAGCTATGTAAGGCTGATAGGCCTATTATTATCTGGGTCATCCTGTTTACCCTTTTTAAAAATTGGCACACCATTGATTTTCTTCCAGTCTTCTCGAACTTCCCCAGTGCTCCAAGATTTATGGAAAAATCTACATTAATGGTCCAGCAAGCTCTTCACCAGCTCTTTTAACTGGATGCAAATTATCTGGACCTGCTGAGCTAAAAATGTCTAACTTTAATAACTTCTATTTAACATTTTCCAGAGATGGTAATGGAAAGGAAAGAGTATTATCATCACCATAGGATGAGACTATATCATCTGTTTTCCCTCAAATATAGAACAAAAATATTTATTGAACACATATGCCTTTTCTGCATTATTATTGATAATTCTACCATTTCCATCTAGTAACGGACCAGCATGATTGTCACGATTATTTTTGTCCTAATATTTTTGAAAATCTCCTTCTTATTATCCTTAACTCTGTCAGTCATAGAGTTCGCCTTGCATCCCTTTGCTTTATCAATTTTCTACAATTCCTAACTGCTGATTTATATTAATTACTATCAAATTCCTCTTTCTTCCATTTGTTATATATTATTTATTTGCTACTGAGTGGCACAGATGATTCACTCTAAGATTCACCAGGAAATAAAGTCAGAGTCTAGTTGTGGTATATCCAGTACTGATGAAGGGGTGGATCAGCAGCCCCAACCCACACAATTAAGGTTGAATTTCCAGCCCCCGATCGAGTGTTCCTGATCTTCCTCTGGAATCTCCCTCCCATGGGCAGTAGGGAGTTCAGTCGCTGTGGCCCATTCAGTCCTTTGCCTCTGTGCCAGCTGGAAACTACTCAGTGCCAATTCCTCAGCTGACTTTTCACATGAGGGCACTTGTCCCACTGGGAATTAGAGAGAGAGAGAGAGGACCTCACCCCCAAAACTCATTCCAAATGTGCCCGTTGAAGGGCGTCACAATCAAGGGAATAACTTTCATTCACTGTCATCCTGGGTTGGACTGGAACCAGGTACAAGGCACCATGTACAAGGCCTGATCCTCCTGAGCCAGCCAGTCAACCTCAGCTAGGGGCTGGATTGGAATGGGTGACATTTATGAAATGAATTGTGGGTAACAGGCCCATTCCTATAGGACAGGACCCCTCATTATTCTATCGTGGGGGGAAGCAGTAGATGTGAAATATCTTGACTTTAGTAAGACGTTTGATACTGTCTTGCATGACCTTCTCATAAACAAACCTAGATGGAGCTACTATAAGGTGGGGGCATAACTGGTTGGAAACCATTCCCAGAGAGTAGTTATCAGTGGTTCACAGTCATGCTGGAAAGGTATAACGAGTGGGGTCCCGCAGGCATTGGTTCTGGATCCAGTTCTGTTCAATATCAGTGATTTAGATAAAGGCATAGAGAGTACACTTATAAAGTTTGCGGATGATACCAAGCTCGGAGGGGTTGCAAGTGCTTTGGAGGATAGGATTAAAATTCAAAATGATCTGGACAAACTGGAGAAATGGCCTGAAGTAAATAGGATGAAATTCAATAAGGACAAATGCAAAGTACTCCATTTAGGAAGAAACAATCAGTTGCACACATGCAAAATGGGAACTGACTGCCTAGGAAGGAGTATTGCGGCAAAGAATCTGGGGGTTACAGTGGATCACAAGCTAAATATGAGCCAACAGTATAACACTATTGCAAAACAAGCAAACATTAGGCCTCAGCTGGAGTATTATGTCCAGTTCTGGGCACCACATTTCAGGAAACGTGAACAAACTGGAGAAAGTCCAAAGAGCAACAAAAATGATTAAAGGTCTAGAAAACATGACCTATGAAGGAAGATTGAAAAAACTGGGTTTGTTTAGTCTGGAGAAGAGAAGACTTGGGGGGGGGGGCATGATAAGAGTTTTCAAGTACATAAAATATTGTTACAAGGAGGGGGGAAGTAAATTGTCCTGAGGATAGGACAAGAAGCAATGGGCTTAGATTGCAGCAAGCGTGGTTATGGGAATAAATTGCCTAGGGAGGTTGTGGAATCTCTATCATTGGAGATTTTTAAGAGCAGGTTAGACAAACACCTGTCAGGGATGGTCTAGATAATACTGAGTCCTGCCATGAGTTCAGGGGACTGGAGTAGATGACCTCTCAAGATCCCTTCCAATCCTATGATTCTATGAGCACTGTTGGGTCTAACTGGCCACTTGATGGCAGCCTCAGCAGAGAAACCATGGACTGAAGAGGCCAGGAGACTGGAATCCCCTCAGGAGCACATCAGGGCAGGGTGAAGCACAGTGGGCAGGTGCTGTGTTTGTGTCAGAGGGAGTTTACTCTGCTCCTGCCTGGGCTATACACGCTCTGGAGATACAGGAGTTAGTCTCTAGAGGCTGCCAAGCTGCTTCCTCCCCCAGCACTGAGTTCCCTTTTCCTCCCCTCCCCCAAAACATCTGTCTGTGTTAGTTTCCATAGCTCACAGAGCAGGTCAAATGCTGCCAAGAAACAATCAGTGGAGAAAAGAGGCCATGGGAAGTGTCAACAGATGCCAAACAATGTCTGCCATCAGCTCTGGTCTGGGAGCTTTTCTCACTCTCTCCAGCCTTGGCTGGGATAGTAACCTTAGGTGCCCCAGTATAGACAGCTGTCTGCTCCAGCAGCTGTTGATTAGATCAGCACCATGTCCCTTAAACTGGCTCTCAGGAAGGTCTGATGACATGGCACTGCAAATGGTAATGGCAGATGGTGGCCCGTCAGTCTAGGGTTCCCAGCACAGCTAGCACTGGAGTTAGTAACAATGGGAAATCATTAGAAAAGGTCCCTAGTGCAAACAAGACATCTGTATGTGTGTGTGTGCGTGCGCGTGTATGTGTGTGTGTTCCTCTTTCTCTCTTTCAGGCTGTGCGGTTTCCTTGTTTTGTTCTCGCTCTTGCTTGTGGCTGTGTTTTTGATCTGGAGGCAGCTTGCTTCTTAAGAGATGGCGCTGGCCGCCAGTCCTCTGCAGAAAGCTTTCCACCCCCAGCCCCTCCCCAAGCACTGGGTTTCCCCCACTCCTGGCTATTTTGTCCCAGAGCAGGATCCAAAGCATCCTACAACTTCTCATTTCTAAACTTCACTTCAGTTTGATTTGAATTTGGGGCTCAGAATGTTTAGCTCCTTCGTCAGACTAATCTCTTGTTATCTCTCTCAAATGATCTAGAAAGCTAAAGTAGGGGCTTGTCTACACTTAAAACATTGCAGCAGCACAGCTGCACCTGCGCTACTGTAGTGCTACAGTGAAAAAATGACCCATGTCAATAGGAGGGCTTCTCTGACCTGTGTAGAAAATCCACCTTCCTGAGAGGCGGTAGCTAGGTCAACAGGAGAATTCTCCAATCGACCTAGTGCTGTCTACACTGGGGGTTAGGTCAGATTAACTGCGTTACTCAGGGGTATGGATTTTTCTGATACTGACCTAATTTCCTCGTGTAGACCAGGCTTTAAGCTGAGTAGGCCAGGAAGAAGCTGTTTTATTAAACGATAAATGCTTTGAAACTTTCTTTCCATTATAAAAGCAACAAATGGGTATGAATGTATCAATGGGTAAGGGCAGTGTAAGAGGAAGAGCAAGAACAAAGGAGTCCGACAGAGTCAGAGAGCAAAGAGAGACAGGATTCAAACACTTTCAGCATGTCCCCATTATCTGTGGGCCTCAGGGCCCAGTTCTCACACAGACACAAGCTACAGGTGCTGACCCTGCTTTGATCTCCTACCACGATGCCTCTGATTGCCACTCCACCACTGAGATGAATTGTTACCCCGCAGAGCTGCTCTGACTTGAATGTCCTCAGGGCCAGGACTGAGTGGGCTATGGAGACTGAAGCTCCCACTCAGCCAGAGTGGGATCCCCCAGGAGAGGGTCAGGTATACTGCTGAGGGGTGCTGTGCATCTATGTGTGGCAGGGGGAGCTCTCTCTGCCTTTGGAAGGCTGGGGTTACACAGAAGGGATGCTAAATAAGTCCCTCAGGTCAGTGCCAAATTCCCTCCAAACAATTAAAAAATATACATCAAATTGCAGTTATAAAAAGTCCATGAAATCTGAGCTGGAGAAGCCCCTCCAAATCCCATCTCTTTACCCCACTTGGGGCCAAGAGCCTGTCCCACTTCTGCTTCCCCCCCCCCCATCAGTTCTCTAGGGCTTCTAACCCCCAATGTCCTGAGTATTGGAGTCTAGGCCCTTCCTTTGGGGACATGGCTCCCCAGGTTCACAAACTCTTCAGCCTGGGGACAGCTCCTGTGTGACTTGCTCTTCGCTCAGACTCAGTCCTTTCTCCTGAATGTTATCCTTTCTTGGATCCCTAAATAATCCCCCAGCCCCAGTTTACATTCCTGCCCACTTGCAAACTATGAATACTGAGCTGAAGATATTTGAAGCCAGAGTAAGTAATCGGATATTGCCCTTGTGAAGTACTCTCCAATGACAGACCCAGCCATCCATTCCCACAGTGATGAGTGCATGGTAGAGACAGATGGATTATTAGACAGACAGCTATGATACCTGCAGTAATAAAGAGATTGATGTTCTAAAAAAGATCTAAGAAATACTAGCTGTGGCCAGTGCACAAGGCGGTTTCCATTTGACATTTTCTGGGATTTTGGCATTTATGAACATGAGCTCCCAGTGTGATGCTGTTGCAAAAAGGGCTAATGGGATTTTTGGATGCATAAATAAGGGAATAGTCCATAGAAGCAGGGAGGTGATTCCACCTGTGTATATGGCAATGGTGAGACCAATACTGAAATATGGCATCCAGTGCTCATGTCCATATTTCTAAAAGGATGTTGAAAAATTGGAGAGTGTGCAGAGAAGAGCTACATAAAATTATTCAAGGTCTGAAAAATCTGCATTACAGTGAGAGACATAAGGAGCTCAATCTATTTAGCTTATCAAAGAGGCAACTTGAACTCAATCTATAACTACCTTCTTTGTAGCAGACAAAGGCTTAACAAGACGCAGTGGCTGGAAGCTCAAGTGAGAAAAATTCAAGCTGGACATAAAATGCAATTTTTTAACAGTCGAACAATTTATCAAAGGATGTGGTAAATTTCCCGCCACTTAGGCATTTTAAATGAAGACTGGGTGTCATTCCAGAAGACCTGTACTAGCTCAACCACAAGTTATTGGATTTGTTGTAGAATCACTGAGACCTTCTATGGCCTGTGTAATACAGGAGGTCAGACTAGATGATCACAATGGTGCCTTCTGGCCTTAAAATTTATGAAATGGACATACAACACACACACACAGAGACATCTGGCCGGGAGCTGCCATCTCATTGTCCTGCACTTTGGTCTGATGATAAAATTCCCCTCCTTGGAGGGTGTTTGGGGATGATGACAACAGGTGGCTGGTAACAGGGTGAACCACTGCCCCCTTCCCCCCTCCCCACCAACCACACACATGCTGCCCTAACTGCCCACTGCAGTATGGAAGAGTTCAGGTGTACTATTGTGAGTGAGGGGGAAGTCAATGTCAGGGTCTTGTAGAGGGCTCATCTTGGGACCTCCCAGTGTATCTGGGTTTTACTAGACATCTTGGTCAATATGGGTTGAGTGTGTATCTCTCCCTCCCTCTCTCACTATGTCTTCATCTTTTGCTTTCTTTCTTTTCCCCCATGCCCGGGTGTCCTTAACCCTCCAACTGGCAGAAGCTGAGAGTGGACGACGGGGGATAGATCACTTGATGATTTCCCTGTTCTGTTCATTCCCTCTGAAGTATCTGGCACTAGTCACCATCAGAGACAGGATACTGGTCTAGGTGCAGGGCCGGCTCTGGCTTTTTTTGCCACCCTAGGCAAAAAAGCCACCCGCCGCCCCCCAGTGCGGCAGGGGAGGGCGCCGAGCCCGGCCGCGGGCCCGCAATCCCCAACCGGCTGGAGCGCCGGGGGGAGGGCGGTGAGCCCGCTGCGGCTCTGCTCTCCCCGGCGGCCAGACTGCCCCACCGCGCCGCCCCCCTCCAGGCGCCGTCCCAAGCACATGCTTGGTGGGCTGGTGCCTGGAGCCAGCCCTATCTAGGTGGACCATTGCTCTGACCCAATATGGTTTTTCTTTGTTTCTTTCTTTCTACCGTTTTGCATAACCAAATTTCTCAGACCATCTCTTAGTGACCCACAATCCTATCCAACCTAATTCTGAATCTATGTGGACAGTGTCGCGTCAAAAGTTTAGACTCAGATATTCATGCTACATTGGGTAGAGAGACAGAAAAGGGAGCAGAGGAACAGCAGAAACCTCGGGTGAAAAAAGGAGTAGAAAGAGGGAGAGGTATTGTACTACTGTGAGAGCTATCTTAACAAAACCAGAAAAATAAAATGAACCAATAGCTATATAAAAAGAAAGTTCTAGAAACATAAATGGAGTAAAGAGAGATGGATCCAGTGAAAAAACAGGGTGAAAATCAAAGCAAAGACATGTATAAATACAGAGGGAAAAGAACAGAAGGGGAAAGAGAAAACTTCTAATGAACGAATGACTCCATTGTAGATCCTGGCAGCAGTAACACCATGCTTTGTGCCAGCCGAGATCTTGGGCAGCTCCTGCACCACTACCCCAGAGCCTGGGCAGTTTTTTCAGGAGAAAATATTTTTTGCTAAAAATAAATGTCTCACCTTTGGCGAACTGGGCAAAGACGGGTGTCAGCAACAGTTCAGTTCTAAATGCTTTTGCCAGCCTAGAAAATAGCCCATAAGAGTGGCAAAAGCAGCACTTGTCCCTGGCCAGTACTGCATACTCTTTGGGACGTAGAAAGTTATCAGTACAATGGGCCAAAAAATAAGAAAAGTAGAAAAAATAGATTTCCTTGTTCTGGTTACATTGAAAGAAAGAATGATCAATATTTAGTAAAATATTTTCCTTACCACTTTTTCTCTCTTTCTCTCTGTCTGCCTCTCCCGTGTGCTGTGTTCGTCAGCAGGTGTACATGATCTAAGAGAAACAACAACTGACACAGCAGAGAAAAATGATGATTTTCAGAAAGCTGCTCAGATGTTGGCCTTTCTGTCTCCTCCTCTCATAGAACAGTTCCAACAAGGGCTTGATGACGGTTCAGGTTCTTCTCAGGGTCCATGCACTTCCTTCTTATTCGAATGGTGATTCCATTAAGCATTTCAAAACAATTCTTGGTATCGAGGGAAATGTTGACTATAGAAGGGGGTTATTTAATACAGTGCTTGTCTTATGCGGAAGTGACGATGCAAAGCTGCGAGGGCCTGCTGGCTGTACACGCATGTATAGGATGCCATAACTGGGCAGGGGCTTTGAAAGGTCAGAGAGTGGAAACCTGCATGGTTTCAGGATGTGCGTGTGCGTTTATGGGGTTGTGTGGCAGCAGACCCAGAGGATTCTCTGTGGGTTTGTAGATTTGGAATATGTCAAGGTTAAGTCGGGGTTAATAATCACAACCACTGTTCCTGATCTATACAAACCCTGTGTCCTCCTCCCCCGCCCCCCCCCCCCCCCCGAAGAGTGAGTACAGCCTGGGCAGCGGCAGGGCAAGCTTTCTGCAACAATTCCCCCATGAACTGTCCCCTACCAATGTGCCCCCACATAGACACAGGAAACCCTAGGGGCTGAGGACACTCCATGGCCCATTCATAAGGCTACAAGTTGGTCACAGAGGTCACAGATTCTGTGACTTTATGTGGCCTCTGTGACTTCAGCTCCATGCAGCGGGGATCGAGCTGTCAGCCCCATCCGGTGGGGCTCGGGCTTCAGCCCTGGGCAGTGGGGATTGGGTTCCATGATTTATTGTTCATTGCCCATATTCTGCCCGCGACTTTTACTAAAAATACCTTTGACAAAATCTTAGCCTCCTTAGCTTCACTTGTGATGCTGCTAAAGAGGAAACCAATTACTGCCCATTCTGTTGGTAGGCACAGTTCCTGTCCTATCAACTAGGAACTGGCATGGCCGGCTCCAGGCACCAGCTTAACAAGCAGGTGCTTGGGGCGGCCAAGGGAGAGGGGCGGCACCTGCGGCAATTTGGGGGCAGCAGGTC